>NC_133754.1:89892691-92392691 GCF_036562045.2 Rhinolophus sinicus
GAACAAAGATGGCGCCCAAGGCAATCCCTCCACTCATCTCTAGAATCAGGGCTAATGGGGACATGAGGCTTCACCTTCAGGAAGTGGCGTCCTAGGGTGCTGTTCTGAGAGCATTGGTAAGTTAAGCAACTTGGATAGGTAAAGCAAGGTCTAGACTTACAATCATAAAGCTCTTCTACTATCTGGCATGAGCCGTTTGATCCTCAGCAAACCACAAACATCTCAAAGTTCTGAGCTAGAAGCCATTACTGAGGTCATTTAATGGCCAACTCCTCATTTTCCTGATAAAATCAATGTCCAGTGAGATTCACTGTCTCCTCTGCTGAAACTGAGACAAAACCTGGGGTGAAATTAACCACATCTATACAAAATATATAACAATCCTTTCTTTTTTTTTAAATTTATTTTTAAAATTTATTGGGGTGACAATTATTAGTAAAATTACATAGATTTCAGGTGTACAATTCTGTATTACATCATCTAAATCCCATTGTGTGTTCACCACCCAGAGTCAGTTCTCCTTCCATCACCATATATTTGATTCCCCTTACCCTCACCTCCCACCCCCCACCCCCCTTCTTCTTGGGGAGATCCAATGCTAGGAAACGGTGCTCATGACAACAAAATATGGCAAGACCCTATTCTGACCCCATCACTTACTGTTATAGCAACAGTATAATTCCTTAACCCAGGGAGCGAACTCAATAAAAAAGCTGCTTGAGGAAAAAAAAAAGAGAGGAGCAATGAAGTTCTCCTCATCCTTGCTGGGGCTGTTCTTACTGTGTTTCCCCAAAAATAAGATCCAGCCGGACCATCAGCTGTAATGCGTCTTTTGGAGCAAAAATTAATACAAGACCAGGTCTTCTTGTAAGATCGTGTCTTATGTAATAATATAATACAATATAATATAATATAATATAATATAATACAATACAATACAATATAATACTAGGTCTCATATTAATTTTTGCTCCAAAAGACACATTAGAGCTGATGGCCTGGCTAGGTCTTATTTTCGGGGAAACACAGTAGCTGCCAACCACATGTGATGGGCAGTCTTTGACCCATGTTTGGCCCTTCCTAAGACCTTCCTGGGCAACAGTTACAGTTTTGAATTTAGCAAAATGTGACATCTCTGTGGTCATACCCACTGACTGACCTTTCTCCATGTCTGTCATTCTTTCTCCCCTACCCTCCCCCCCCCCCCCCCCGTCTCTTTATTTTTACAATCATTTATTTTGTATCTCCTAGAAGTCAAGCTATATCTAGATACTAGACTGTCAATAAATATTTTATCCTGGTGCTAGAACTTGTGAAAACAATGCATGATGTTTTTAAGGTTGAAAAATCCAAAATGAAAAGTAAAAATCAATTTGAAAGTGCAATGTTTTCCCCCAGTACTGCACTGATTCATGTCTGAAAACAGGGAGATCACAAAGTCAAGAAAACTCTAAAAATGGACACCTGCAAAGCACAACCAAATCTGAATGTATGGTTTAGATTTAAAAAGGTGGGGGGAAGTTTACAAAGACTTAAACCACAGTCTTTGTGGTTTGTTCCTTCAGCTGGAAAGGCTTTCTTGGTACTGCAATTACATTTATCATACCAAATTCCTAGGAGAAAAAAAAAAGATAATGTTTATTCTTATCCCCAGTAAATCCAGTTACAACCAAAAAGAGAGATGTAACCTTGAGTGAACAATACATATGTCACTAAAGTGTATTCAGGAACAGTAATTTCAAATCACACTCATTTCTACAAAACCGTTGCAAGTCATAGAAATGCTGAATGCATTCTTATGAGTAGCAGAAATACAAGTGCCAACTGCTTGTAAAACATCTTACTTAACAAGTAGGTTCAAAATGTTTTGAAATCTATGTCAGAAATTCTACCAACTTGTTCTTACTCATTTCCTTACTAATCATAAAAGGAAAAGACATCTGTTCGCTTTAAAAGCTGGAAATGTTTCCAGTTACCTATGAAAAATGCAGTTCTCTTAACTATTTCTTCTCAATGTCACTATTACCCCATAAATTTCCCTTTACTTTTCAGTAGTGAAGCAAAGTGAGTATTCTCTGCACTTTCATTGCTTAGTTGTATGGAAGCCGTTTGAGGAAGGAACTTTGATAGCAGACCAAGACATACTTCTCTATTAGTTCCCAACTGACGCACAAATTCCATCCATATTTTACATATAGCTTCATCTCAGGAAGATCCACTCTTCTTCATAACAAGTGGTGCTTTATAAAACATTATTAAATTGATTCCATGTGGGTTTTGTCTATAAAATTGTCACCAGACTGAAATGGCCTTGTTAAAATTAAGAAATAAAAAACTATTATGTCAGAGCCCTAGGAAGAAATCAAAGGGACAAAATCTTAAAGGACAAAAGAACACGGGGGCACAGTTAAAAACTCCAGCAAGAGAAACACAGGGTGTAGGGACTTTCAGAGGCTCCATGGTACCAAGGGGCCGTGACAAAGAACGGAGTATGCACCTCTGCAACAGTAGCTACACAAGCCACACAACTGGACTTGGGGGGAGACCTGCCTGCCATGTGACACCAGGAGGAATGGTTAACTGTGACGTGTTGAGCAGTACTTTTCAAACTTTAATGTACACTCAAATCATCTGGAATCTTGCTAAAATACAGACTCTGACTGAGGTGGTCTGGGATGGGGCCTGAGAGTCTGCATTTCACTCAAGCGCACAGCTGATGCCAAAGCTGCTGGTCCATGAACCATAGTTTGGGTATCGAGAGCTTAAATCATATGTGAGAAATGGGATTAACACAGCATGCTATGAGGACGAATGAGGCTATGCATGTAAAGAACTTTACGTTCCTGGAAAAATACTATTCTATAAATAAAATTAGAACTACCCCAAATGGCAAACTGAACAGACTATAATTTAGGTGTCTTAATTATCCTTTTATCTTCGAGTACAAATCTCATTGCTTAGAATGTCAAACTTATATATACATCGGATAAAGTTATAGAGAAATTAATTTTTACTAACAAATGTAATGTTTTTCCAACCTTATGGGGTATTTCTGATAGTTAAAGTATATTTCTAATAAAAGGTATTACATTTCCTTTGAATATGAAAAAGTTACCATAGCTTCTATAATTTTTTTTCTAGGCTAAGAAACATTACGTTTCTTCAATGATTCTTTGAACAATAAGGTTTTGATTTATTTCCCTAGTTTAGTTTTTCTGTTCAGAAAATCACTCTATTGATCTATATGGGTCACCCTCCTGCTTACTATTAAAAAGCTACATAATAACAATGAATATAAACATAATAATATTAGTTCGCATTTAGTGAATGTTTACTGTTTGTCAAGCACTGAGCTTTAGTGGACTATCTCACTTAAATCTCCCAGCATTCCTATTTATCCTCATTTTGCAGAACAAAAACATAGGGACCAGAAAGATTAAGGAGCTTGCCCAAGGCCACACAGCTAGCAACTGGCCAGGCCAGGATCTGGATAAGATGAGGAGACTGCTATGGTCACATTTTTAACCTCTATATATATTGGCTCCAAAAAATACCTAGAAAATATGCTTCTACCAAAGGGAAAATGCATTATGTGTAAAACAAGTTTCCTGATCTCATGGAGTTTAAAATCTAGGTGACTAAAAAAATAAAACAAAACAAAACAAAAAAACACCTTAGTTGAAACGTTAACAAAAAATAGAAATGGATGATTAATGTCAAAAGCGTATAGCAATCTCGTCAGATCAGATCACATTGCTAATATTTACTCTATTAAATACAAGAGAAACGTAGGGGGCATAGTTACTCTCAACTGCCTAGAACCTAAAAACTAGGTATCCTGCACGAAAGTGAGCAAGTGATATTCACGAATGCAGCCAGGAATCTGAAGCATATTTGGAGCCAAATGCTCATGGAGTGGCTTCTGAGTTAAAGAGAGGAAGACTAGGTGTGCCACAGAAGGAGGACAAAACTACACTACCATACTCCCAACCAAGACCTCTGGTACAAGATGTAGATCACTGACTTAAGTTGGGAAGGAATATGTCGTGGTACAGCGAACCTCATTCTTTTTAATTTGGCCCGTATTCTCAATATCTCTATTTCTTTAACACCCAGAAAATAACACATTATAGTTAGAGAGAGGAACACATTATAGTGCTTCAACATGGCTGACTAGAGATGGTCACAGCAAATTTCACCAACACCTTTAAAAAAAGGGAAGCTAGAATTGATTTTTCTTGGTAGCTGACAAAATTTTTTTTTTTAAAAAAGGTTTCAATTTTATAACGTTAAGATCAAGCCTTGGAGAATCTGGCAGAATATTCCTTGAGATTCCAGTATATAGACACTGGATGATCTCTGGCTTTGATCAAAGTAGGTCTCTTAGGAACACATTTTTGAGAAATGTATTATGTTTCCAACGCCACCCTTGACTGAATGGAACTGTCACTTGTTTTCTTTCTGAGAGAGCAAGTCTTTATGATGCAAGGCGTTAGGAGCCTTTATTCCTGAGCCCAGTAACCTCTGGGAAGTGTGTGGTAGCACTACTGTCCAATTCCATCAAAGAGCAATATGCTCATCTCCAGTTAAGACAGCCAAAGGAACTCAAAAGCAACCTCAGAGAATGTCATTGTGCCCAACCAATGGAAAGATGACATGACGAAAAAGATGACAGCAACAGTTGTTTTCCCATTGGTGGAAAAGCCTCGCAGTAACAAATGTCCTTTGTATCTTAAAATGCACTCAGATTTTTACAACAGCCAGGGTCCCATGGAATGAGCAGCTTTTAGCTACATCCTTCACTTTCTTCAAATAATTTTTTAAAATCCTTTTCGGATTATACAAAGGAAGAGCAACCAATTATGGAAAAGAGGAGAAAACAGAAAGAACAGGAGTCCTGGGCTGGAAAAAGTGGAACACTAATTCAGGGTCGGGGGACTGGGGTTGGTGGAATAACCCGAAGGCCCAAGCCATATTTACATGTGATTTCTGCCTACCCTTTAACAATATAATAATGAATAAGGGCATAAACTAGAGTCAAACTGCTAAGGGTTAATCCCAGAAATGGTCACTTCAAAACTGAAGAATTACTTTCCTTTTGTGCTTCTAATTCCTCATATCTAAAATGGGGATGATAACCTTGCCTTATAGGATTCCTGTGAGTCATAAATAAAATGGTAAGTCTCGTGTGCTTGGAACTCTGCCTGACCTGTGGTATATGCTCAGTGGATACTGGGGAGTCTTAATGTGCCCCTCTCTCTCAGTTCCCATCTCTAAATCCTTTGTGCCCCATTTCCTTTATTCCAACTCCCAATTCCCTTCTTATCGTTGTTGTTGTTTTGCATTCATTTTTGTCCCTGGTCTTCCCACCTTGCCTCACTTTAAGCCTTTTCCTAAGATGATTCAGGCACAATGAACACCACATTCCATTTAGTATACAGAGGTTTGGGGGGGTTGGGGTGAGAGACAGGAGGCAAAGCTCTCTAGATGCAGAGGGGTTCACTGAAGCAATGAAAGAAATGAGGAGACTGAAAGAGAGAACAAAACCCATCTTCAAGGTTTCAAACGTCAGAAGGGAGTTGACACATGAACCCACTTCCTGGTACAACAGAGCTGCGGACACTGTGTTGGTGGAGCAGTCTAGAAGCTAACCCAGTGATGCATCTACCGGGGATGCCAAAAAATGTATAAGCATGACTTGTATTCATCTTTTGTTATCGGTATATATTGAGTATTACAATTTTAATACAGGTTTTTTTTCTTTCTTAAAATGTGTATACATTTTTTTGGCACCCTCTGTATTAACAAAAGGCTAAGTTCCAGCTACATATTTCAATACCTGGCATCATTAAAATAATGATGATGATGATGAAGGCCTACAGTCAACCTTTGTGCATAAATTCCCTTTGCTATATATAGACTCATAAGAACTCACTCAGCTCTGAAAACTTTGAAATTTTTACCTATACCACTGGTGCTCTGCTCCTCTTTGGGAAAAGAGCTTTTGGGGAAAAGCTCTGCCCCCTCTAACATCACCGTAATGCCCAATGCATGTCAGAAATGCCTCACGGGTGATAGTAGGTTTCATCACTATGTCAGCACTAATTAACCCACATTTTACAGGATCAAGAATGGCAAGAAGGAAAGGGACTCCTTTTGGTCTCAAAAACTAGTTCATCTGACAAGTCCTCATGCAATTAATAGATGACTTATCAATCAGACAGATTTGTTCCAAATTGGTTAAAAAGTGTCAGTGCCCCTGGGACAGAAAGCAGTGTGCACAACCCCTAAATGCTGGCATTAGGAAAAAAACACATGAGGCGCTCTGGTCAGGATGGCGGACTAGGTAAATGCTGTGCTTACCTTCTTTCACGACCACATAAAAATTACAACTAAACTACAAAACAACCATCATTGAGAATTGCTTCAAATCTGCCAGACTGAATCCCTACAACTAAGGCCATACAGAAGAAGCCACCTCAAGACTGGTAGGAAGGGTAGCGACGCAGAACAGGCTGGTCCCACATTGATGTGTGACCATTAAAAATCAAAAGGGATATCTTGGCTGTGGAGGTTCCCCCCCAACACACCCCCAGAGGAGGAAGGAGTATCAGCCCCTGCCCAGGCCAGGGTTTCAATGCAGAGAAGAAAAGTCCCCATAATTTAAGGCTGTGAAAACCAGCAGAGATTGTGACTGAGTGAAACAGTTGGAATCCCAGGTGCTCTTCTTAAAGGGCCCACTCATGGATTTACCAGACAGAATCACTGGCTCTGAGCTCCAGCGCTGGGGCAGCAGCTGAAGAGGCAATAGGGACGTACAGGGTGTGTGTGGGGCGGGGAGACTTCAGGACAAGGGCTGGAGGGGCAGTTTTCTCCCAGACGGAGGAGCTGGCAGAAGACAATTTCTTTGTTGAGCCCTCACTCTTCCCCTCCCCTGCATGTAGACATAGGCAGTTGCCATATCTGAGTCTCCAACAAGCTGGCTAACACCATTCATGCACCACCCCTGGTGATTCTGAGACCCAGCCTCACTCAACTGCAAACCAAAGGTCTCTTAAAGGTTTGCAGAACCCAGACAAGCAGCATCTGGCTTGAGCATGCCCCGTACCTCTGACTGAGCAGCCCTAACCCTGGCACTCGCAGCAGCTGGCCTTGGTTTGAGGCTTAGCCTCTCAAGGCACTTTCCAGCATGGCACAGGCAGCAGCCATCTGCAGATTGCTTTGTGGCTCCTGCCAGGTGACCCTGGGTAGGGCACAGGCTGTGAACTACAGTGAGTCTCCTTCCAGGTGGGGCTGCAGTACCACCCAGCTGCCTCCAAGGACACACCCATGGGGTGGATTAGGCAGGCACGAGAGAGCCCCACTGAGGCATATACTACTCTGTAAGGTCAGATCCTGTACCACAATTCCTCCAGCATAGTCAAGGCCAGTCCTCAAAACCAATGAGGGTCAATCCCTCCCATTAATGTTCAAACAGAACCAAGGCTCAACTACAAGAGGAGGGCACAGAAAACCCACACAAGGGACACACCTGGAGTGCACAGTTCAGTGACCAGGAAGACTGTGCCACTGAACACCATAGCACACCTACTACATAAGGCCACTCTACTAAGACTGGAAGAAATAACAGCCCTACCTAATACATAGAAACAAATACAGAGAGACAGCCAAAATGGGGAGACAAAGAAACATGTCCCAACTAAAAGAACAGAACAAAACTCCAGAAAAAGAACTAAAGAAAATGAAGAAAAGCAACCCACCAAATGCAGAGTTCCAAACATTGGTTATAAGGATGCTCAATGATCTCAGGGAGAACTTCAACAAACAGATAAGAAACATGAAAACGGAGATGGAAAACATAAAAAAGAACCAGTCAGAAATAAAGAATACAATAATGGAAATGAAGGATGCATTACAGGGAATCAACAGTAGATTAGATGAAGTAGAGGATCGAATCAGTGATTTAGAAGACAAGGTAACAGAAAACACCCAATTGGAACAGCAAAAAGAAAAAGAATCCCAAAAAATGAGGAGAGTTTAAGGGGACTTTGGGACAACATCAAGTGTACCAACATTCGCATAATAGGGTTATCAGAAGAAGAGAGAGAGCACAAGGAATCGAAAACCTATTTGAAGAAATAATGACAGAAAACTTCCCTAACCTGGTGAAGGAAATAGATATTCAAGACCAGACAGCACAGAGAATCCCAAACAAGATGAACCCAAAGAGGCCAATACCAAGACACATCATAATTAAAATGACAAAGATTAAAGACAAAGAGAGAATCTTAAAAGCTGCAAGACAAAAACAGTTAGTTACCTATAAGGCGTCTCCTATAAGACTATCAGCTGATTTCTCAAGAGAAACTTTGCAGGCCACAAGGGATTGGCAGGGAATATTCAAAGTGATTGAAAAATAAGGACCTATAACCAAGATTACTCTACCCTGCAAAGTTATCATTGAGAATTGAAGGACAGATAAAGAACTACCCAGACAAGAAAAAGCTAAAGGAGTTCATTACCACCAAACCAGAATTAAAAGGAATCTTAGAGGAACTTCTTTAAGACAAAAAATAAATAAAAATATAAATAATAAAATGGTAATAACTACATACCTATCAACAATTATGTTCAACGTAAATGGATTAAATGCTTCAATCAAAAGATGGGGGGCTGAATGGATAAGGAAACAAAACCCTTACATATGCTGCCTACAAGAGACTCACTTCAGGTTGAAAAACACACAGAGGTTGAAAGTAAAGGGATGGGAAAAGATATTTCATGAAAATGGAAACAAACAAAAAAGCTGGGGTAGCAATACATATACCAGACAAAAATTGACTTTAAAACAAAGGAATAACAAGAGATAAAGAAGGACCTAGTAATCCGACTTCCTGGTATTTATCTGAAGAAACCCAAAACACTACTTAAAAGGCACATGCTCATCTATATGTTCACTGCAGCATTATTTACAAGAGCCAAGATATGGAGGCAGCCTGAATGTCCTTCAATGGATGAATGAATAAAGAAGAGGTGGTACATGCATACAATAGAAAGGAATGAAATCTTGCCATCTGCAACAACATGGATGGACCTAGAGAGTACTGTGCTGAGTGTAGCAAGTCAGACAGCAAAAGACAAATGTCATATGATTTCACTTATAAGTGGAATCTTAAGAACAAAATAAATAAACCAAACAGAAACAAACTCATAGATACAGAGAACATTTCGACGGTTGCCAGCTGGGAGAGGGGTTGAGGGGGTGAGCAAAAAAGGGGAAGGGATTAAGAAGTACAAATTGGTTGTTACAAAGTAGTCATGGGGATGTAGAGTATAGCACAAGGAATATAGTCAATAATATTGTAATAATTATGTATGGTGTCAGATGGGTACTAGATTTATTGGGGAGCTAGATGGGAGGGGGTTGGGGGCAGGGTGAAAAAGGCGAGACGATTAAGAAATATAAATTTGTAGTTCTAAAATAGTCATGGGGATGTAAAGTATAGGGAATATAATCAATAATGTGGTAATAACTACATACAGTGCCAAGTGGGTACTATTGAATAACTATGATGTACACCTGACACTAATATAATATTGTATGTTAGTGATATTTTAATAAAAAATCTTAACAAAAAAAACCCACATTGGTTCTTTAGTTTCTTAGTGGTTTTGCTGGTGTTGTTTCAATTATTGGGTAGGATGCAAACTGCAAATTATGCTTTGGACAATTTCATATCCTCATTCTAATAACACAGGATTCCAGTAAGGAGGTAAGAAGAGAAGGGCTATAGAAAAGAGTGAAATAACTGAAGCTCTTTTTTATTATTTTAGAACTTTAGTTCCAGTCTATAGTCAGGTTATAATTTGAGTATGAGTGATAGAATTAGTTTTAAAACTCCTTCATTGAAAATTGTTCTGTAAAGCTTTGCTAGAGCTACTGTGTTTCCCCGAAAATAAGACCTAATTGGAAAATAAGCCCTAGCATGATTTTTCAGGATGACATCCCCTGAACATAAGCCCTAATGCGTCTTTTGGAGCAAACCTTAATATAAGACCCAGTCTTATCTTGGGGGAAACACGGTAGCTCACTAACAAACAAGGATGTCTGAGTTAGATGGGACTGATTTTTTTTTTTTTTTTTTTTTTTAAGTGGAGGCCGTAGGGAGGGGGTGGGCTGGGAGAGGAACAAATGCTATAAAAAGACCTTGGACTAGAAAGTCATAACAAATGTTCATGCCAAAATGCTCTGAGAGCGTCCCTTGCCCATCCCACTTGCCTGAGAGGTTTCAGTCCTTCATGAAGCCACTTTCTAGACCTCAGAGGCACAGACGGCAAGTCTCCTCAAACTACTGTAAAGCTCCACAATTTTAACAGTGTTACCCGCTGAGCTTCCTAAGATCGGGTACCCCATGCTTCCACATTTCAAGTTGCCAGATGATGATCAACTGCACAGATGTTTCTGAAACCAGATTTTTTATTTTTAACCAACAATTATTTGGATGTTCACATTGCTTAGGTATGTCAGGGACAAAGGAGGCAGCTGCCTTTTGGTGGGTTTACAGAAAAGCAAACACTAAATTGTCCGAAAATGGTGAAAAGGTAATTTAGGAAAGAAATCGAAGATGACTTGCTTTGTTGTGATCATTCAAATGTTATTACCTCTTTATTACTCGCATCATCGGGTCCATAGTGATAAATTCCAGAAAAGAAGTTGACCATACCCTCTATTCAACTCAGCCCGAAAGGGATTTATAAGAAAAAAGAATCTTTTTTCCCCACTAGCTACAAAGTGGGCATATATGGAAAAACGACTCCCAAGGAAGAAAAAATAATCATAGGCAAAAAGACACAGAACATATCAATCCATTTAATATTGACATCTTGTTACACGGAGTTCTAAGACGCCAAATGGATAGTCAGTCCACTTTTCATAGGGACTAATATTTCTCTGACGAGTTAAAAAATGAACACTGATGACGCCGACAGTCGGCTCTAGAATTGTGTTCTGTGGGTTCATATCAGGTGCTACCCAGTTTGCAAACTCTGCCCATAATTAGATGCTACAGTTGAGCATGTGACAACCCTCCCACTTGACTGAGTCAACCAGACCAGGGTTTCAAAAGAACAGTCCTTCGGCATTTTTTGTTTTTATTCCAAGGTCTACATACAAATTCTTGGAAATGCAGTCCTTTTCCTGCACACAGCAAGTTCCCCACCTACACACCAAGGGAAACGTCCCAACATTCTTCCTCAGGGAGGGAACTTTTGTCAGCATTAGGTTTTCCCTACAGAGTTGGAAGGCTGCAGTGTGGCTCTGTCAGTTAAAATCATTAATAAAAGAAAGGGAATGCCAACACCTCCTCCCCAGGGAGCTCCCTGAGAATGTGCTTTCCTGTCCTTTCTGGAAGGAGGGCCAAGCCCTATTTCCAGCTCCCAGGATGGTAGCATCTAACTGCATAATTCAGATGTCCCCAAATCCAGCTTAGTGACTGCTGATTCTGCATCAGCCCACAGAGACCAGCCACCAAGCTATCTGAGTTCTCAAGGAGTCCACAGGACCACGATGTTAATTTGGGGGGAAGGGAGGGAGTTGAAAAACAGGGATCGGCTATCAAAAAGAAGAATAACATGGTACTTCTGCCTGAAATGCTGGTTCTTACCATCCAGAAAGGCACACAGAGTGTATCCGATTGTTAATCAGATGAGACAAAGACTCTTTCACTGTTTGTACATTAGCAGGCTCCAGCCTTCATATTTTCCTCCTGAATTTTAATGAGATCCTCCAGGAGCTGCTATTAATGTAGCCTTGCCTGTGCGTGCGCTAAAAGCAGCAGTGTTTATACAGGGTGGCACCCGTGCCTGGGAACTGTCAGGGAAGCAGGCCACTGTCTGCAGGGGAAGCTCCTAAGGCTGGGCAGGCGGAGTGCTACTATGTCATGGAGGCTTTGACATCATGTGGCTGCCACAAAGCACACATCCTTTCTGCGCTTCCAAATTAAACACAGGCAGCCCCAGTTCAATTTGATTTTTAAAGCCAAATGCAACCAGGAGATTTGAAATTAAGGCTTCCTTTCCACACCTAATGCATCTCACTGCTGGAGAATTCCAAGGGGAGGCTGCATGTGTATGTGGTTATGAGGGATAAAATAAAAACTCACACTAGGTTTTTATTTCAGCCTAAGGCAGGGACTCCATCTATGGAAACTAAAAGCAAAGCTATAGGGGGTTCCCTTTACTGGGTGCCTCCGCCCTTCTGCGTCCGCAGAGGCTGTGCCCAGGAGCAGAAGTGAGGAAAGACTCACAGCCACCTGAAATCAGCCCGAGACGTGATTTCCTTCTTCTTCCCTTTTTCCTTCCTTCCTTTGTGACTGTTTCTTCTCTTCTGCTTATGCCTTTGTAGTTGACAGGAAAAGGCTCATTAGTGATACAGAAACCGCTTGCAACTGCATTTTGCAATAAGGAACTCGATAACTTCTCTCATTCTACATTACAGCTGGTTGCTGTGTTGTCATCGATCAGAACTCATTCATCTCATTGATTTATTCTTCCGACATGATTGAACATTCTGATAGGCAGCATTTTGAGATGGGCCCCAACATATCTGCCCCCTGGTCGATATACCCTCTCTTCTTGAATGTGGGTGGGACCCAGGAACATGGTGGGATACCACTCCCTTGATTATCTTATGTACCTTATATATATATGGGAAGGGGTTTTTGCAAAAGTATTTAAGGCCTCCAGTAAGTTGACTTTCAGTTCATCAACAGGGAGATGATCCTGAGTGGGCACGACCTAATCAGGTAATGCTTTTAAAAAGGCCTTGGGACACTCTTTTAGAGAAAACAAAAAGTCACCATGAGTTCCGTGAGTTCCACAACGGAATTCTACCAATAACCTCATAAACCTGGGAGAGGCCTCCAAGCCTCAGATGACAGCAGCCCCAGCCAACACCTTGATTGTGAGACCATAAGCAGAGGACCCTCCTCAGCTGTGCCCTTATTCCTGACCCAGGAAAACTGCAAGATAATAAATGTATGTTTTTTTAAGTCACAACTTTTCTTGTGGCAATTTCTTATGAAGAAGCAACAGAAAATGAAGACAAATGCCAGTGTGGGCCTAGACCATGCTGCAACGCTGGGAACAAAGAAATAGAGACGTGTGATATAATGAGCTGCATATCATACCAGCTGAGTACAAAATTCTATGGGACCAGAGAAGGGAACCTCTAATTTTGGCTGGGGAAAGTTCAGAGCATCTAGAGAGAAGCAGAGTGCTCCCCGACTTTTCAAAGGGCACCAAAGTTGACAACATTTAAAACTCAGAGCTCTAATCAACAATGGCATTGTGACCATGTTGTAGAGCCCTCCTGGGGCTCAGAATACATACTGATAACCAGAATAAAGATCTCAATTATTTCTGCTGACAAGTTCAGTAAGGATTCTGTGTTATCAGAAGGAAGGGCATTTAAATTATTTCACTTGGGGATTCTAACAAGGTTTACACTGACAACCTGAATCCGATAGAAAAAACAAACAAACAGAAAAGGACATTCTGATTAAGGACCTGCATAAAGGGAGCACCATTATTAAAACATGCCGCCGTGCATGAGAACCTCGCTACAAGTGCCTTACAGTGTCTTCTTTCTCCAGCTTCAGGAGAAGTTACATGAACACAAGCTCCCTGGCAAATCCCTAATGCACATGGCTTTCCCCTGATCGCCAGCAAACCTGGAACTGCCACTTTGGCCGTAATCAGCATGTGCTTAAGGAATGCCGACTAATGCCATGTTTGTCCAGGCAAAACAGGGGAGGTAAATCCACAGCCAAAAATAAAAATGCATTCCAAAGTCAAATATTAGTTACTTTCAGATGATGGGCCGTTGTTTTGTATCCTTCCTGCCAGGGCTTCCCTCCTTCACTCCCACTAATGATGTTCATGGTCTCCAAACTTCCCAACAGACATTCTTCTCTATTTCACCAGAGGCCAGGAGCTCAAGGGCTCAGTAAGTGGCTTCACTCTCTCATTTTAGCCACAAAGAGTTTCCTGCAGGCATATCAAGAAATTTTTAAATAGAGAGAACATGATGCTCCCAAATATAAATTGGGCAATGGTTTCTGTATCATTCAATTCAATTTAAATGAATCCCTAAACACACATTCCTCTCTGTTTTTACGGCACTGGCACTGGGCAGGGCTCAACAAACTTTGCTGACATTCAGTTAACAAAAGAAGCGAAAAAATACAGCCCTATGCAAGACTGAAAATCCCTGCCTAGCTACCCAATCAGAGAAGATATTTTCAAACAACACCTCCAATATTCAAAATATGTAAAGAACTCATACAACTCAAAAAAAAAACCAAAAAACAAATACAGTAGTACCTCGGTTTTCGAACGTCTCCGTTGACGAACATTTCAGTTTACGAATAGCATAAACCCAGAAGTAAATGCTTCAGTTTCTGAAAAACACCTCGAAAGTTGAACATGTCACGCGGCTTCCGCTGAGTGTCTGAGTGCAAGATCCTGAGGCCTCGCTGTCGGCTGTTTTCAAATGTTTCAGAACTTGAATGGTCTTACGGAACAGATTATGTTCGAAAACCGAGGTACCACTGTAATATGATTAAAAAGTGGGCAGAGGACCTAAGCAGACACTTCTCCCAGGAAGACATACAAATGGCAAACAGAAATATAAAAAGAGGCTCAACCTCACCGGCTGTTAGGGAAATACAAATTAAAACCACAACGAGATACCATCTCACACCTGTCAGAAGGGCTAACAAGACAAATAATAACAAGTGCGGAGAGGCTGTGGGGAAATAGGAACCCTCATACACTGCTGGGGGGAATGTAAATTGGTCCAGCCACTATGGAAAACAGTATGAAGGTTCCTCAAAAAATTAAGAACAGAGTTTCCATATGACTCAGCAATCCCTCTCCTGGGTATCCACCCAAAAAGTTTGAAAACATTTATCCATAAACATATATGTACCCCTATGTTCACTGCAGCATTATTCTCAGTGGCCAAGACATGGAAACAACCAAAGTGTCCTTCGATAGGTGATTGGATAAAGAAAATGTGGTATACATACACAATGGAATATTAGCCATAAGAAAAAAATGGAATACTGCTGTTGTGCTGGGGACCCTGCTCATTGCACCATTTGTCACGCAGGGCGGCCTATGGGGCCTCTAGTCCCACTCCCCACATAAGAATGCAGGATATGGCTAGTTCAAAAAGGAACACTCACAGAGCCATAGGTAGGGGAGTCATACCACTATAGTCTCACTGGAGGGTGGATCCATACGATCTGCAACCTGCTGTCCGCTTCTCTGCCTGCCAACCAACCGACCAACCAACCAACGCAGCTGCAGCAGTTATATCAGGGGCTAATTGGCTAACTGGTAACAGCTGATGGTCAATTAGAAACAGCTGATGGCCATCTACTACCCGAAACAGCACCTTTCCATGTGAGGCCAAGAACCTGGAAACTGCTCTCTGGGACTCTGTCCCCACAACTGCCGTTCGTGAAAACATGGATGGATCTTGAGATTGTCATGCTAAGTGAAATAAGTCAGACAGAAAAAGTCAAGAATTGTATATAATTTCACTCATATGTGGGATGTAAAACTGAAAGCTACAAACAAACAAGACAAACAAAAAACAAACAAAGAAAATAAGTGTTGGCAAGGCTGTAGAGAAATTGGAACCCTTGTGCACTATTGGTGGAATGTAAAATGGTGCAGCTGTTATTGAAAACAGTGTGGTGGTTCCTCAAAAATTAAGAACAGAGTTTCCATATGACTCAGCAATCCCTCTCCTGGGTATCCACCCAAAAGTTTGAAAACATTTATCCATAAACATATATGTACCCCTATGTTCACTGCAGCATTATTTACAAGAGCCAAGATATGGAGGCAGCCTGAATGTCCTTCAATGGATGAATGAATAAAGAAGAGGTGGTACATGCATACAATAGAAAGGAATGAAATCTTGCCATCTGCAACAACATGGATGGACCTAGAGAGTACTGTGCTGAGTGTAGCAAGTCAGACAGCAAAAGACAAATGTCATATGATTTCACTTATATGCAACACCTAGAGTATTAGGATTCATAGAGACAGAAAGTAGAATGGTGATTTCCAGAGTCTGAGGGTGTGTAAAATGGGGAGTTAGTATTTAATGGGATACAGTTTCAGTTTTTTTAAGATGAAAAGAGACCTGGAGATTGGTTGCATAGCAATGTGAATATATATATATATATTTTTTTTTTTTTTAAGTGGAGGCCGTAGGGAGGGGGTGGGCTGGGAGAGGAACAAATGCTATAAAAAGACCTTGGACTAGAAAGTCATAACAAATGTTCATGCCAAAATGCTCTGAGAGCGTCCCTTGCCCATCCCACTTGCCTGAGAGGTTTCAGTCCTTCATGAAGCCACTTTCTAGACCTCAGAGGCACAGACGGCAAGTCTCCTCAAACTACTGTAAAGCTCCACAATTTTAACAGTGTTACCCGCTGAGCTTCCTAAGATCGGGTACCCCATGCTTCCACATTTCAAGTTGCCAGATGATGATCAACTGCACAGATGTTTCTGAAACCAGATTTTTTATTTTTAACCAACAATTATTTGGATGTTCACATTGCTTAGGTATGTCAGGGACAAAGGAGGCAGCTGCCTTTTGGTGGGTTTACAGAAAAGCAAACACTAAATTGTCCGAAAATGGTGAAAAGGTAATTTAGGAAAGAAATCGAAGATGACTTGCTTTGTTGTGATCATTCAAATGTTATTACCTCTTTATTACTCGCATCATCGGGTCCATAGTGATAAATTCCAGAAAAGAAGTTGACCATACCCTCTATTCAACTCAGCCCGAAAGGGATTTATAAGAAAAAAGAATCTTTTTTCCCCACTAGCTACAAAGTGGGCATATATGGAAAAACGACTCCCAAGGAAGAAAAAATAATCATAGGCAAAAAGACACAGAACATATCAATCCATTTAATATTGACATCTTGTTACACGGAGTTCTAAGACGCCAAATGGATAGTCAGTCCACTTTTCATAGGGACTAATATTTCTCTGACGAGTTAAAAAATGAACACTGATGACGCCGACAGTCGGCTCTAGAATTGTGTTCTGTGGGTTCATATCAGGTGCTACCCAGTTTGCAAACTCTGCCCATAATTAGATGCTACAGTTGAGCATGTGACAACCCTCCCACTTGACTGAGTCAACCAGACCAGGGTTTCAAAAGAACAGTCCTTCGGCATTTTTTGTTTTTATTCCAAGGTCTACATACAAATTCTTGGAAATGCAGTCCTTTTCCTGCACACAGCAAGTTCCCCACCTACACACCAAGGGAAACGTCCCAACATTCTTCCTCAGGGAGGGAACTTTTGTCAGCATTAGGTTTTCCCTACAGAGTTGGAAGGCTGCAGTGTGGCTCTGTCAGTTAAAATCATTAATAAAAGAAAGGGAATGCCAACACCTCCTCCCCAGGGAGCTCCCTGAGAATGTGCTTTCCTGTCCTTTCTGGAAGGAGGGCCAAGCCCTATTTCCAGCTCCCAGGATGGTAGCATCTAACTGCATAATTCAGATGTCCCCAAATCCAGCTTAGTGACTGCTGATTCTGCATCAGCCCACAGAGACCAGCCACCAAGCTATCTGAGTTCTCAAGGAGTCCACAGGACCACGATGTTAATTTGGGGGAAGGAGGAGTTGAAAAACAGGGATCGGCTATCAAAAAGAAGAATAACATGGTACTTCTGCCTGAAATGCTGGTTCTTACCATCCAGAAAGGCACACAGAGTGTATCCGATTGTTAATCAGATGAGACAAAGACTCTTTCACTGTTTGTACATTAGCAGGCTCCAGCCTTCATATTTTCCTCCTGAATTTTAATGAGATCCTCCAGGAGCTGCTATTAATGTAGCCTTGCCTGTGCGTGCGCTAAAAGCAGCAGTGTTTATACAGGGTGGCACCCGTGCCTGGGAACTGTCAGGGAAGCAGGCCACTGTCTGCAGGGGAAGCTCCTAAGGCTGGGCAGGCGGAGTGCTACTATGTCATGGAGGCTTTGACATCATGTGGCTGCCACAAAGCACACATCCTTTCTGCGCTTCCAAATTAAACACAGGCAGCCCCAGTTCAATTTGATTTTTAAAGCCAAATGCAACCAGGAGATTTGAAATTAAGGCTTCCTTTCCACACCTAATGCATCTCACTGCTGGAGAATTCCAAGGGGAGGCTGCATGTGTATGTGGTTATGAGGGATAAAATAAAAACTCACACTAGGTTTTTATTTCAGCCTAAGGCAGGGACTCCATCTATGGAAACTAAAAGCAAAGCTATAGGGGGTTCCCTTTACTGGGTGCCTCCGCCCTTCTGCGTCCGCAGAGGCTGTGCCCAGGAGCAGAAGTGAGGAAAGACTCACAGCCACCTGAAATCAGCCCGAGACGTGATTTCCTTCTTCTTCCCTTTTTCCTTCCTTCCTTTGTGACTGTTTCTTCTCTTCTGCTTATGCCTTTGTAGTTGACAGGAAAAGGCTCATTAGTGATACAGAAACCGCTTGCAACTGCATTTTGCAATAAGGAACTCGATAACTTCTCTCATTCTACATTACAGCTGGTTGCTGTGTTGTCATCGATCAGAACTCATTCATCTCATTGATTTATTCTTCCGACATGATTGAACATTCTGATAGGCAGCATTTTGAGATGGGCCCCAACATATCTGCCCCCTGGTCGATATACCCTCTCTTCTTGAATGTGGGTGGGACCCAGGAACATGGTGGGATACCACTCCTTGATTATCTTATGTACCTTATATATATATGGGAAGGGGTTTTTGCAAAAGTATTTAAGGCCTCCAGTAAGTTGACTTTCAGTTCATCAACAGGGAGATGATCCTGAGTGGGCACGACCTAATCAGGTAATGCTTTTAAAAAGGCCTTGGGACACTCTTTTAGAGAAAACAAAAAGTCACCATGAGTTCCGTGAGTTCCACAACGGAATTCTACCAATAACCTCATAAACCTGGGAGAGGCCTCCAAGCCTCAGATGACAGCAGCCCCAGCCAACACCTTGATTGTGAGACCATAAGCAGAGGACCCTCCTCAGCTGTGCCCTTATTCCTGACCCAGGAAAACTGCAAGATAATAAATGTATGTTTTTTTAAGTCACAACTTTTCTTGTGGCAATTTCTTATGAAGAAGCAACAGAAAATGAAGACAAATGCCAGTGTGGGCCTAGACCATGCTGCAACGCTGGGAACAAAGAAATAGAGACGTGTGATATAATGAGCTGCATATCATACCAGCTGAGTACAAAATTCTATGGGACCAGAGAAGGGAACCTCTAATTTTGGCTGGGGAAAGTTCAGAGCATCTAGAGAGAAGCAGAGTGCTCCCCGACTTTTCAAAGGGCACCAAAGTTGACAACATTTAAAACTCAGAGCTCTAATCAACAATGGCATTGTGACCATGTTGTAGAGCCCTCCTGGGGCTCAGAATACATACTGATAACCAGAATAAAGATCTCAATTATTTCTGCTGACAAGTTCAGTAAGGATTCTGTGTTATCAGAAGGAAGGGCATTTAAATTATTTCACTTGGGGATTCTAACAAGGTTTACACTGACAACCTGAATCCGATAGAAAAAACAAACAAACAGAAAAGGACATTCTGATTAAGGACCTGCATAAAGGGAGCACCATTATTAAAACATGCCGCCGTGCATGAGAACCTCGCTACAAGTGCCTTACAGTGTCTTCTTTCTCCAGCTTCAGGAGAAGTTACATGAACACAAGCTCCCTGGCAAATCCCTAATGCACATGGCTTTCCCCTGATCGCCAGCAAACCTGGAACTGCCACTTTGGCCGTAATCAGCATGTGCTTAAGGAATGCCGACTAATGCCATGTTTGTCCAGGCAAAACAGGGGAGGTAAATCCACAGCCAAAAATAAAATGCATTTTTATAAATCAGATGAATGATAACTACTTAATAAAACAGCTTTTAGAATGTGAGTATTTTATTACAAAGGCAATATTCCAGAAAGTAAACTATTCGAATGCTCACCCAATGGCTAGTCATTCATTTCTCACTGGAGGGAATAAAATCTAGTAAAATTTAAATAGGCTGTTGAATTAGATTACATATTATCATGTTTAACAAAATTTTATACCAAAAATAAAAACCCAAATGTGTACATTTTTAAATAAGACACCTTGGAGAATTTTTAAAACTAGTAACTGTCGCTTGCTTTACAACACAGTTCTTAGAAATTGCAAACAGGTGAAGATCAAGACTAAACTGTGAAAACACCTGGGCCCTGCACCAACTTTCAGATAGGTGAGAGAAATAACATTAGTCCAGAATCTGCTCTGTCTCTGAATCACCCCAAGGACTGCTGTCCAAATGCTCTCAATGCTGTCCAAATGCTAGCTTCTCACTACAAAATCTCCTCTGGTCCATTCCTCCAGCTCTAAATATTCAGTGACACTATAACAGAGCATGGCAGGGACTCGGGCACTCCACCAAGAGCTCTGATTCCAATTTGGGCTCTGCTTTACTGGATCTACAAATGTACTCAGATTGCCTGACAAGTTTCCTTCTTGTCAACAAGGACACTACCTGCCTTGGAAAGTACCATATTTTGCCATGTATACCGTGCTCCCGTGTATAATGCACACCCACATTTTTGGCCCAAACTTTCATGGAAAAAAATCTTTCGTTCTAGTTTTTCAATTCAAATTTTTACTTGTTTACGGTACTTGTTTTTTGCATTATACAGGCATTTTAGCATTTACTTTTTAACATATTATATTTATAAGAAATTTTATGTAACAACTAATTATAAAACACACGAACAGATACAAGGTACAAGAAATTTTATGTAACAACTAATTATAAAACACACGAACAGATACAAGGTACAAGAAATTTTATGTAACAACTAATTATAAAACACACGAACAGATACAAGGTACAAGAAATTTTATGTAACAACTAATTATAAAACACACGAACAGATACAAGGTACAAGAAATTTTATGTACCAGTAACAAATTACAATATTTACGCATCATATAAGGCCAAGAACACTTCCTCATTTCAAGTTCATCATAAATTCAACAAAACCGAGTATTGTATTCCTGGGTATTAATTTGCATACAGATATCGTTATTGATTTCTAGTTACACTTTTATCTCATAAGCATAAATAAAAGAATTAAAAACATTTCTATAGATACGGAATTAGTACTACCAATGCATAATGTGCATCCTTATTTTTCCCTCACAAATTTAGACCAAAAAAGCACGTCATACAGGGCAAAATATGGTAGTTGTGAGGCTCAAAAGAAGAAACATCCTGGAGGATCCAGACAGTATCTCCTATCAGTTCCCTTATCAGTAAATTCAGGGTGATATGGAACCTATCATAAAACTTTTAATGAACTAACTTCTGACCGAAGTTCAAAATAAATGCCGGCTTCCAGGAAAGCAGCGAGAAAGGAAGAGACTCATTTAAATCTATATATTTATTCTTAAATCTTTGCCTCCTCATAGACATTTTCTCGCTTCTTATATAAAAATTATTAGCTATACATCTTCAGAGCAGTTGCAGAGAACATAAAAAGGTTCACAAGTTTTTCTTTGCCAAGAGCATTAAAAGGTAATGGATTGATTTATTTTAATCTGGAAAAGGATTTCAATCAGTGGCAGGACTCTTGCAGAGGACAGAGGAAAGCTGTACTCCAACCCCTCTTCTGAGGCCCAGCCCCTCCTTCACACCACTCTGATCCTCATGCCAAAAAACAAGTAGTCTGGCGATTGTCCATCTCTGTTTAATGCATACACTGAACAAGGAGGAGGCTTCTCCTTCCTAGATCATGGAAACTGCAAGCAGTACAGAATTATTTAAAAGGTGGAGCCACCGAATGCAGACATTTTATTATAAAAATATAGCCATTTATTCAGCAAGAAACAAATTTATTTAAAATTTCCTTATTATTTCTTTAGAGTATTAAGCAATGGCAATCAATAACCAACTCTCCAACCATACAGAATTTCAGCCTGCTGTTCAGAGAAGCATCTTGGGGGATCAAAAGTAATGTGCTATGGTTAAGAAATAAAATTGACGCTGAGCACTTTCTGGGTGCCAACCATAGTGCAAAGAGCTTTGGATAAATTTATCTCATTTTATCTCACCACACCCCTGTGAGTTTAAAAAAATAAAAGAATTATTCTTTCTATTTCATCTCAAGGGGAAGACAAAGTCTGCAAGAAGTTAAGTAGCTTCTCTAAGACTACGGCGATGGTAAAATGCAGGGGGGTAATTCAGATGCACCACAGACCAACGGAAATCCCATGCTCCTAATCCTGAGTGGACACCCTGTCCCAGACTTAATGACACATGTTCCGGGTGGTACTCATAACACTACCTTTGACACAGTAAATGGAGGAAACGCACTCGTTTCTCTGGCTCTCAGTTATACAATGAAGCTAAATCATCTCCCCAAACTCCCCACATCCAACAATCCAGGCTTCATTCAATTTGAACCCAAAACTCCTCAGGTCAGCTATACATAGTCACATTTCTTCTTCCTGACACCTCTCAGGTGAGAAGTTAAGTGACTTTCTCAAGGCAACACAGCTGGAATGGAAAGCAATGAGATTCACATTCTGATCTTTCAAATCCACACCCAGGGCAGTCACCATTGAACCACAACTGGATCCATGATATCTAACTCACATGACAATGTCACAAAACGGTAGACACAAAAATAGCCAGGTTCCAAACCCAACTACAATACACCAGCTATTATTTCTCAGGTTTATCAAACAGGTTTTCTTCCCAATAAAAAAGAAAAGTAGATGAAAACTCGGACTTGGTAGGTGGATTTCCAGAGTCAGGCAGCAGTGCTGATGCCATGACGCAGCTTAGCTTATGTCTGTAATGTCCCAGGCCCTGATGACCTTGTGAGGACACCTGCCACTTCATAGCTCACCCACAGAAAGCACCCTGATCCTACTGGATCTTCACAGGGTAAAAAGAAACTCAACAGGGCTATGCTTGGCAGGTTTTGGGTAGTGAGACACCTAAACGCTGCTATGGAAATCCAATTAGCCTTATTAACCTAAGACTTCATTCACTTAGGGTTTTGTGATACTTCAGCTGGAGCCAAGCCCCATAAGGATTTGATAGAATTGGATGAGGAAATTCAGATTGCAAGAGGACATTAAATCAACCTTGGGGGACAAGTCATTTAACTTGTTAAAAACCTCTATTCACCTATGATCGATGCAATAATTACTAATCATTCTTGTCTATTCACTACGGCATTTTTAAGTATTTTGTGATCGTACTTTCCCTTAAAGAGTCTTTGCCCCCAATATGTCTCAAAAATAAGCTTTTACATACAGGCAGTCTCACCTCCCAAACAAGTCACTAGTTGGGTCACTCCACACAGTCTAGCTCTTGCTGTATATTATTCTGTTTTCTGTACCGAGGAAGAAAAAGCACTGGAGAAAAGAAGAGGGAGGATGAAGAGACTCGACCAGACCCAAGGCTGATGCATTTTCTCCACACGAGGCATCCTGCTAAGGGTTGTGAGGAAGAGAAAGTGAAAAGCGACACAGCACCTCCAGTAAAAGTATTCATGAGGCAGTTGATAGTGAGCTATTCTCAGTGGTCATGAACCTAAGCTTTTAAGGGATAGGGTAGGTGTGACTTCCATCCTGCTGAGCCTTCCCTTGTGAACACTCACCCCACCAAGTAAAAAGCTGTTTCTATGGACCTTTCAATCTGCTTTGCAAGTCCCACCTTCCAAGGGACAGTTGCCTGGACAGGTAAAAGTAAATGCACAAGCCAAGCTAGCACGACTTTGAAAACCAAATTGCCTTTAAATGCTGACAGAATCCCACAGTACCAGGGGATCAGTCATAAGCAGAAAGATTACCTATTGCTATAGAACATGAACAACAAAATTCTACGATGCCAGTTCTCAGTGTTTCGTCAAACTATAGGACAAAATAAACCAATTCAGTGGCCAGCATTTTATGTAAAGAAATGCAAACGTATCGTTAGCAAGAACTGAATGTACTGTAACAAATACTTCCGGTTCAATTGTGTGTGTGTGTGTGTGTGTGTGTGTAAAACTGGTCAGGGTGTAAAATGCATTTCCTACTGGGGGGTCTTGAAGCTTGGAAAACGCTATCTTAGGTTGAGTAGTAGATTCAGTTTTGGATAATAACGGCAAAGGGGAGCAGCAAAAAAGACTGTGACCCAAGAAAAGCAAACAAAAATTAATAAAAATAAATACTTCTTCTGAAGGGCTGACCACATAGTTCACAGTCTTGAACTCCAACTCTCTGTTATCCTTGGCATGAAGTAATCCAACTATCTTGAGAAAACTACCGCACAACACCTGAAAGATTTCAAATGCAGGTGTTTAGAAGACCAAAACCACAAATAACATCAAGTTTTGAAAGGCAGGAAGCCACATTCCCAAACCATAAAGACATTACTAGAAAAAATATGTTTATGGTTACACATTAAATAAAAAGCCTGACTGAGTAAGCAAGGCATACTGCAGAGCTTGAAGGTGGCCCTTGGGACACCACACAGGCAAAATGTTACAAGGCAATGCCCTAGTGTGGAAAAATAGAATAGGATCATTTTCTTTTAAAGGACGAACACATTTAATGTAACGAACACATTTAACATAATTAACACATTTAACATTGGGTAACAATTACTCAAATTCTCTTTCAAATCTACTAAATTGTTTACTTTTCAAAATTTAAAGCAAATGTTTTTATGATTTTGAAACAGCTAAGAAGTTAACAAAGGGAGGCTAATATATTTACCCTAAAACTTTTCCAACCCTGATATATATTTCCGTGACAAATAACAGATTAACTGACTTCATGATCACTGACTCATTCATTAACAAAATTTAATTAAACAAAAATTAATTAACTAAAATTAATTGAGCATCTACTAGGCAACAGCAATAGTTATAAGGTAATGGAAGGTAAACTGGTTCTATCTGGTTTATTTTCAATCTATATAGGGGGAAAGCTTCATGACACTGGATTTGGCAACAATTTCTTGTATATGACACCAAAAGCACAGGAAACCAGAAATAAATAAATAAATAAATAGTACTTTGTCAAAACAAAAAACTTTTGTGCATCAAAGAACTATTATCAACAGGATGAAAAAACAACCCACAGGATGGGAGAAGATATTTTTAAATCATATATCTGATAGAGAGTTAATGTCAAGAATATATAAAGAAAAACTACAACTCAACAACAAAAAACCCAAACTACCTAATTCAAAAATGGGCAAAGAACTTAACTAGATGTTTCTCCATGAAAAGATGCTCAACATCACTAATTGTTAGGGAAATGCAAATCAAAACTACAGTGAGATAGTATCTTCTACCATTAGGATGGCTACTATTCAAAAAAACAAACAAAGAAAATAAGTGTTGGCAAGGCTGTAGAGAAATTGGAACCCTTGTGCACTATTGGTGGGAATGTAAAATGGTGCAGCTGTTATTGAAAACAGTGTGGTGGTTCCTCAAAAAATTAAGAACAGAGTTTCCATATGACTCAGCAATCCCTCTCCTGGGTATCCACCCAAAAAGTTTGAAAACATTTATCCATAAACATATATGTACCCCTATGTTCACTGCAGCATTATTCTCAGTGGCCAAGACATGGAAACAACCAAAGTGTCCTTCGATAGGTGATTGGATAAAGAAAATGTGGTATACATACACAATGGAATATTAGCCATAAGAAAAAAATGGAATACTGCTGTTGTGCTGGGGGACCCTGCTCGTTGCACCATTTGTCACACAGGGCGGCCTATGGGGCCTCTAGTCCCGCTCCCCACATAAGAACGCAGGATATGGCTAGTTCAAAAAGGAACACTCACAGAGCCATAGGTAGGGGAGTCATACCACTATAGTCTCACTGGAGGCTGGATCCATACGATCTGCAACCTGCTGTCCGCTTCTCTGCCTGCCAACCAACCGACCGACCAACCAACGCAGCTGCAGCAGTTATATCTGGGGCTAATTGGCTAACTGGTAACAGCTGATGGTCAATTAGAAACAGCTGATGGCCATCTACTACCCGAGCCAGCACCTTTCCATGTGAGGCCAAGAACCTGGAAACTGCTCTCTGGGACTCTGTCCCCACAACTGCCGTTCGTGAAAACATGGATGGATCTTGAGATTGTCATGCTAAGTGAAACAAGTCAGACAGAAAAAGTCAAGAATCGTATATAATTTCACTCATATGTGGGATGTAAAACTGAAAGCTACAAACAAACAAGACAAACAAAAAACAAACAAAGAAAATAAGTGTTGGCAAGGCTGTAGAGAAATTGGAACCCTTGTGCACTATTGGTGGAATGTAAAATGGTGCAGCTGTTATTGAAAACAGTGTGGTGGTTCCTCAAAAATTAAGAACAGAGTTTCCATATGACTCAGCAATCCCTCTCCTGGGTATCCACCCAAAAGTTTGAAAACATTTATCCATAAACATATATGTACCCCTATGTTCACTGCAGCATTATTTACAAGAGCCAAGATATGGAGGCAGCCTGAATGTCCTTCAATGGATGAATGAATAAAGAAGAGGTGGTACATGCATACAATAGAAAGGAATGAAATCTTGCCATCTGCAACAACATGGATGGACCTAGAGAGTACTGTGCTGAGTGTAGCAAGTCAGACAGCAAAAGACAAATGTCATATGATTTCACTTATAAGTGGAATCTTAAGAACAAAATAAATAAACCAAACAGAAACAAACTCATAGATACAGAGAACATTTCGACGGTTGCCAGCTGGGAGAGGGGTTGAGGGGGTGAGCAAAAAAGGGGAAGGGATTAAGAAGTACAAATTGGTTGTTACAAAGTAGTCATGGGGATGTAAAGTATAGGAATATAATCAATAATGTGGTAATAACTACATACCTATCAACAATTATGTTCAACGTAAATGGATTAAATGCTTCAATCAAAAGATGGGGGGCTGAATGGATAAGGAAACAAAACCCTTACATATGCTGCCTACAAGAGACTCACTTCAGGTTGAAAAACACACAGAGGTTGAAAGTAAAGGGATGGGAAAAGATATTTCATGAAAATGGAAACAAACAAAAAAGCTGGGGTAGCAATACATATACCAGACAAAAATTGACTTTAAAACAAAGGAATAACAAGAGATAAAGAAGGACCTAGTAATCCGACTTCCTGGTATTTATCTGAAGAAACCCAAAACACTACTTAAAAGGCACATGCTCATCTATATGTTCACTGCAGCATTATTTACAAGAGCCAAGATATGGAGGCAGCCTGAATGTCCTTCAATGGATGAATGAATAAAGAAGAGGTGGTACATGCATACAATAGAAAGGAATGAAATCTTGCCATCTGCAACAACATGGATGGACCTAGAGAGTACTGTGCTGAGTGTAGCAAGTCAGACAGCAAAAGACAAATGTCATATGATTTCACTTATATGCAACACCTAGAGTATTAGGATTCATAGAGACAGAAAGTAGAATGGTGATTTCCAGAGTCTGAGGGTGTGTAAAATGGGGAGTTAGTATTTAATGGGATACAGTTTCAGTTTTTTTAAGATGAAAAGAGACCTGGAGATTGGTTGCATAGCAATGTGAATATATATATATATAAAATATATGGAAATATTATTCAGTTTTAAAGAAGACATTCTGACAAATGCTACAACATCGATGAAACTTAAAGACATGCTACGTGAAATAAGCCAGTCAAAAGAAGAAAAATACTATATGATTTCACTTATAAGTGGAATCTTAAGAACAAAATAAATAAACCAAACAGAAACAAACTCATAGATACAGAGAACATTTTGACGGTTGCCAGCTGGGAGAGGGGTTGAGGGGTGAGCAAAAAGGGAAGGGATTAAGAAGTACAAATTGGTTGTTACAAAGTAGTCATGGGGATGTAAAGTATAGGAATATAATCAATAATGTGGTAATAACTACATACAGTGCCAAGTGGGTACTATTGAATAACTATGATGTACACCTGACACTAATATAATATTGTATGTTAGTGATATTTTAATAAAAAATCTTAACAAAAAAAACCCACATTGGTTCTTTAGTTTCTTAGTGGTTTTGCTGGTGTTGTTTCAATTATTGGGTAGGATGCAAACTGCAAATTATGCTTTGGACAATTTCATATCCTCATTCTAATAACACAGGATTCCAGTAAGGAGGTAAGAAGAGAAGGGCTATAGAAAAGAGTGAAATAACTGAAGCTCTTTTTTATTATTTTAGAACTTTAGTTCCAGTCTATAGTCAGGTTATAATTTGAGTATGAGTGATAGAATTAGTTTTAAAACTCCTTCATTGAAAATTGTTCTGTAAAGCTTTGCTAGAGCTACTGTGTTTCCCCGAAAATAAGACCTAATTGGAAAATAAGCCCTAGCATGATTTTTCAGGATGACATCCCTGAACATAAGCCCTAATCGTCTTTTGGAGCAAAAATTAATACAAGACCAGGTCTTCTTGTAAGATCGTGTCTTATGTAATAATATAATACAATATAATATAATATAATATAATATAATATAATACAATACAATACAATATAATATAATATAATACATAATAAATATAATGTATAGTAAATATAATATAATATAACATAATATAATATAATATAATATAATATAATATAATATAATATAATATAATATAATACAATACAATACAATATAATACTAGGTCTCATATTAATTTTTGCTCCAAAAGACGCATTAGAGCTGATTGTCCAGCTACGCCTTATTTCCAGAGAAACATAGTATATCCAGCCTCATAGTGATAGATCAACTATAAAATGGTATCAAGAACACCCCAAAAGTTCCCAGAACTCTTCGTATTGTTGGTGACATAATATGGTTTATGATTTAACGATTGTCTTACAAATTTTAGTGGAAACAGAAGAGATGGAAGGAAAGTTGTTCCGACATACAGTTGATCCTCATTATGTGTGGTAATTCTGATTTATAGTCACACTGAGTTAGCAAATACCCAACTACTGTCAGCAGAGGAAACATAGGGTTAGGTCCCTACATACTTCTGGTCACAACATCTTCGTGAACTGTTCAAAACATATTCATGTTTTATGTGCGTTTCTGTTTAAAAACACCTTATTTAATACATGTTGTTGATTCACAAACATTGCACACATCACGGCCTTCTTGCACTTTGGAACACTTAGACAGCACTTCTGCACTATGCTGGGAGGGGGGCATTTTAAACAGTGAAATCACCACTAAAAAGCACAAAAATGTAAAAAGGGTGGCAGAACTGAAAAAGACATTGTTTACAGTAGGAGAGCTGAAACAAGAAGGCGAGCATTGCCTTGTTGGACCTCAGCCTCTGGCAACTCAAATTTTTCATTGTTCTACACATCTGCAATAAACCACAAAAGCACCACAAATATAGATTGGGGGGTTACAAATAAATCTTAGCAAGTAGAGGAATTCATAAATACAGAATCCGCGAATATTGAGGATTAACTGTATCAGCCGACTTGGGAACTTCCCTAGATATAATGCTTATAGAAATAAACATGACGTCTATTCAAACCTATTAGACTCTTTTTTAAAAAGCCATTTGAAAATTCAAGTGTTCTGAGCTGCATATACTGCGCACAAGTGACTCTCTCCCAGGGCAAGGGAAATGCTCCCCTTCTTCCCTCAAATTCGCCAAGCTAAGCAGTGGCCAAATCACTGAGTACTATGGACCTAGCAGTCTTAACTCCCAGCATCTTCCACCACATCTGCATGACTTTGATCCAATCACCAGCTGCTTGTCTACCCAGGATGGGATTTCCCACTGTCTCCAGAAGGCACTTCCTCAAAATCCTTCCATTTGTCTATTCATGCCTTTCAAGTCTCATCGGAATGTAACTTCGAGTTAGACTTCACTGGCATTCTTTCACACTCCAACAAAGATATCTCTGTTCTTCTTAATATTTCATTTCCATGTATATCTTTAAGACAAAATTCAAATTAAAAATGCCCAATTTTCGCATCCTGTTTAGCATTCAACGCAACAACCAAGTATTTCCATCATAAAAATGAAAACGTATGACAGACATAATGCAACTAATAAAGGATCCCTGCAAAATCACAAATGACATTTTATATCTCTAGTGAAGTATACACTGATTTACTGTTTTTGTATCAAATTGCACGAAGTCATGCTGCCTCCTTGAGGCACAGCATGTTTAGAGCTACAGGACAGGTACCACATGCCCTGGGAGTACATTAGGATCACAGTATTTTTTTGGAGCTACAGGCAAAGTTCAAAATTCCCCAGGCCAACACTCTCTTGGAATGAAAAAAATGCTTCAAGATGTCCTTCCAGAGAAGAAACTGTCTTTTTAAATCCAATTTGTTGGGGTAACATTGTTAATAGCATTATATAAATTTCAGGTGTATAACTTTATAATACAACATCTGTATATTACATTCTGTGTTCACACCAAAGTCTAGTCTCCTTCTGTCACCATATATTTGAACCCCTTTGTAAGGAACCATTTTTGATTGTCTCAACCCCCTCCCCCATCACCCATTCAGTTCTCAGCTCAACCTTCTTTCCTGTTATATACCAAAATAGGAAGCCCTGTGCTCTAAAACTTCTGCTTTTTAAAAGTTTCAAAACTGGTTACTTTTTAAAAGCCTTTTGACATCACAACTAAGAAAGCTTTTGAGCATTAATTAAAGTTAAAGGTTTATCCAGTTTAATTTTAAAGATTTGTTTGCCATTCTTAATTACTTTCCCACCTTTAACATCCCTTTCCTACATATAATATTCAAAGAAAAAATGTTGAGCCATGCTTTGGTTTTCACAGGACCAATTTAGCTCCGTGCCAGTCCCCAGCAAAATTCTGTGTCTGGGCCAAGCCATGTGTGCCCAGGGGCCTTTCCTGTTCTTTTTGTTTCCTTGAGCCAATTCCTGTCAGGTGCAAGCGCTCCAGAAATGCAGAATTATGACATAGGAACTCACCCTGAGTCATAGCTGGAACCCATCTTCTCTTCTGAGTTCACCATTAAAAACAAACGAAATCTAAAATTTCATTTAAAACAGAAAGGTAGGTGGAAGCTGAAGTGCACATATGGCTCAGCCTCAGCTGGCTGTGTTCAGGGGGGACAGATGTCAGTAAACCTGGGAGAGCTACAAAGGTTAGTTTATATCCATCACAAGTCCTAAGTGAAAATGCTGACATGAATATAAAACTGTACAGCCATTGCTGACCCACCCATTCCAAGTATGCCATACGGAGACACACAGCCTGGAAAATAATCCGAAATGTTATGGAGATACAGAGGCGGGCTGTCAAATTAGTGGCAAGGAAGTGGGTGTATTACACGATTAGGGCAGTTTTACAGGAAGCGCAATCAGGAAAACTATGGTTTCGTCTAATAGCTGGCACCAGGCCTATTCAGTCTCTTAGTTCCCCAGAGAAAGAAAATATGTAGCCCACTGTTACATTCATTGCCGTCTGCCTTAAAGGAGTATGGGTCTCTATGAGGTCTGGAGAGATGAAAGAACAAAAGTTTAAAACACCAGGAATGATGTAAAATTAAACCTGCAGTAACCAATGGAAGAAGCAAACCCAGGAATGATCATCATGAAGATGGTAATTAAGTAAAGACCGTAAACTCAGAATACGGTAGGAGAAACCCAGAGCTTGAAAAGTGAGAGGAAGTTAAAGCAGCAGTACTGAAAACAGTGCGAATGTGACTTAGGTAAGATCTATTTATGAGACTTTCTTTACAGATATAATCCGGAGAGCCACATAAACTGGAGTCAATAAGGTTTTCCAAAATACGCTCTTATTATTTGATCTCATTACAGTCTTCCCATTTCAGAGTTAGATATGTTTTGTTTATAGAAGGCACAACTTGAAAGTTGGGGGGGGTGTCTTTTTCATATTTTTCAGCCACATAACTTGGTGATTTTATTCATCAAAGCTAAATGAAGCAGACACTTATGAAGTCATGTGAACTAATTCAGTCAATTGGAAAACTTGAGATATTAAATTCTACTGTAACACTCACCTGAAAGTCACCTCTCCCTCCACCAAACTCGCAGAGCACCTGGTACCTGTCCTATGGCCCTAAACATTCTCTCCTTCAAGGAGGCCGCATGATAGTGACTTGAAGTCAAAGGGTCTTCTCCAGGAGATAAAAAATTCATTTATTATTTTGTAAGGCCCCCGTCACTAAATTTTTCTTTGGGTCAGTGGCACTCATCAGAAAACAAGAGTCCCACATCTGTCTTGTACTGACTTTCTTTAAAATCTCCTCAGCAAATATTTTTTTTTGAACAATTCCCTAATTAGCTTGTAAGTTTACAACCGTCTATGCTTATTTTGCTGAATTGATAAATATGCATTTTCCACTTTATTTCCCCCTGAATTTAAGGACGGGTGCAGTACCAAATAGTAAGACTATTAGTAAGAAAGGAAAAGACAATGAATGTCTTGACTTGTTTTTGAGTCAGACTGCCTGGATTTAAATCCCAACTCTGCCACTTAGTGGCTGTGTGATCTTGGCCAAGTTGCTTAAGCTCTCTGTGCTTCAATGAGGACAGTAACAGTTACTACCTCATGGGATTCTTGTGAGAATTAAATCAGCCAATCAAATATGTAAAGCACTTAAAACTGTTCTTGTCACATAGTAAATGCTATATAAGGGATAGCCCTTGTTATTATTATTATTATTATTATTTTGTTTACAATACTGTATCATTCAAATCCTGTCATTTGAAGTTATGATATTTAATCCATAATGATACCTTTAAATTTTACCATATCAAATTAAAATTAGCTTTATATAGGAAATGATGCATAATAAAAAATACCTAACAAAAAAATACAATGTCTTTTTCTCTATCGTTACTATGGGACAACTGAACCACAGCTACCACAATGAAATCAGACCAGGGTGATGTTCAGGAGGGCAAGAAAAGAAGCTGATAGGGATTGGAAGTGAAATATGGGTCTACCAGGGCAAATCCCGTGCTCCCTGGACTTGATGTAGTGGTAGCATCAGCCTCACTCCAGGGCCTCACCATCTATAGGATGGTCCCACCTGGATCTTGTCATAGGCAGGGCAGCGGACTAACCAGGCACACTACAAATGCACAGGCGTGCCCACAGGTTTACTAGACAGTCATTAGAAAAATGAGCCACTAGGTTCAACCCACAGAACAAATTTAATCAGAACATCGCCTCAATTACCTGAGATTGTGCTTTATTCAGATCAGTGATGGTTTATGAACGTCACTTTGGTTTCTCTTAGCTCTAAAATTTAGTGATTCTGTGGAGACTTTTCACTTCTGCCTTTGTATTCTCCAGCATGACCTAATCAGCTACCAAGTACTGGGATTTGCAGAAATGTATGAAGAATGGCAAGTTCCAGTTAACTAAGTTTGTCTAAACAAAAGCGACAAAAATTGCAGGCACCAAAATTCAGAAAACGTTTCTTTATTTCACACAAGTGCATTAAGTACGTACGTTACAACACATGACATATTGAATTATGAAGATTCATATTAGACACAACCACGTCCGTTCGTTATCAAGTGCGCAAGTTATACGTGCATTGTATCTGTATTCCGATTGGTCATTCGGCAATAAGTCTCGAGTTCATCCGTTTACATAGGTGTTTACCTCTAGTCCAAAGGCACCCACTTGGGTATTTAGAAATTCTTAATTATAATTTATGTTATCATATATTTTAAGTATTAATGTCAATAATATTATTTATTTATATTTAATTATATATTAATATTATTTTATAATTCAATACGTCTGTCGTGTGTGGCAATGGACGTACTAAATGCATCTCTCTGGCTGACAATCTTAACTGGGGCTTATTTTGAGGGTAGGGCTTATATTATAAGCATCCTGAAAAATCATGCCAGGGCTTATTTTCCAGTTAGGTTTTATTTTTGGGGAAATATGGTACATGCCTCCAGGTATAGCACAGGCAGCAACCAAATGGATCCTTTGTAGCTCCTACCATGTACTCCCTGGCCAGTCAGAGGCAATCACTGACCTGGGACTGCACCACAGCTCCTCCAAACAGGCCCCAGAACCAACATATTTGGAGGTTGGCTTCAGGCCACAGCCGAGCACCACTAATTAACCCCACAAGCGGGACACATAAAAGATGGTCTCAACAGGCAACGGAGCCCACTGGGGCAAACCCCACTCCGTGGAGTAACCCTCTGCACAGCAGCGCATAAGCTGTAGACAAAGCCCACAGCCAGTCAGCCTGAGGGTCAATACCACCCACTGACATGCAAACAGCAGTCAAGGCTCAACTATAACAGGAAGGCACACACAGCCCACACAAGGGACACTCCTGGAGCACACAGAGCAGGTGACCAGAGAGATTATGTCAGGGCCCCACAGGGCACCTACTACATAAGGCCATCTGGCAAGACTGGGTGACATAGCAGCCCTATCTAATACATAGAAACAAATACAGAGATGCAGCCAAAATTAGTAAACAAGAAATATGTCCCAAATGAAAGAACAGGAGAAAATTCGAAGAACTGAAAAAAAAAAAGACGGCAGGCAACCTACCAGATACAGAGTTCAAAAAAATGGTTATAAGGATGCTCAAGGAACTTAGTGAGAACTGCAACAAAGAGATAGCAAGCATAAGAAAAGGACATAGAAACCATAAAAAAGGACATAGAAACCATAAAAAAAGAACCAGTCAGAATTAAAGAATACAATAACTGAAGTTAAGATTGCACCAGAAGGAATCACCAGCAGGCTAGATGAAGCAGAGGATGAAATCAGTGACTTGGAAAACAAGGTTGCAGAAAACACCCCATTCGAATAGCAAAAGGAAAAAATAAATTTAAAAAAAAAAAGAAAGAAAAAAACAAGGATAGTTTAAGAGACCTCTGGGACAACATCAGGCATAAAAACATTCACATCCTAGGGGTAGCAGAAAGAGAAGAGGGAAAGCAAGACATTGAGACTCTATTTGAAGAAATAATGACTGAAAACTTTCCTAACCTGGCAAAGACAATAAACATACAAGCCCAGGAAGCATAGAGCATCCCAAAAAAGATGAACCGAAACAGGCCAACACCAGGACACATTATAATTAAAATGCCAAAGGTTAAAGACAAAGAGAAAATCCTAAAAGCAGAAAGAGAAAAGAAGTTTGTTACGTACAAGGGAGCTCCCATAAGACTGTCAGCTGATTTCTTAACAGAAACTTTGCAGGCCACAAGAGATTGGCATGAAATATTCGAAGTGATGAAAAAGAAGAACCTACAACCAAGGCTACCCTACCCAGCAAGGCTATCATTTAAAATCAAAGGACAGATAAAAAGCTTCCTAGACAAGAAAAAGGTAAAGGAAGTCATCACCACCAAACCATTATTACAAGGAATGGTAGAGGGACTTCTTTGAGATGGAAAAAAATTTAAAAGATCAAAAATTTGAATAATAAAATGGCAATAACTACATACATGTCTACCAACAATTGCTTTCAATGTAAGTGGATTAAATGCTCCAATCAAAAACCTAGGGTGGCTGAATGGATAAGAAAACGAAACCCTTACATATGCTGCCTATAAAAGTCTCCCTTCAGATCAAAAGACACAAACAAACTGAAAGGAAAGGGATGGAAAAAGTTACTTCATGAGAATGTAAAAAACAGCAACAAAAGGCTGGGATAGCAATACTTATACCAGACAACACAGACTTCAAAACAAAGGCTATATCAAGAGACAAAGTAATCCCACTTCCTGTATTTATCTGAAAAAACCCAAAATGCTATTTCGAGGGGATGTGTTGTGCATCTATATATTCATTGCAGCATTGTTTACAATGGCCAAGATGTGGAGGCAGCCTGGGTGTCTGTCGATGGCTGTATGGATAAAGAGGAGGTAGTACATATATACAATGGAATATTGCTCGGCCATGGGAATGGGTTCTTGCCATCTGTGGCAGCATGGATGGACCAGGAGGGTACAGTACTGAGTGGAGTATGTCAGACAGAGAAATACAGATGTAATGTGATTTCGCTCATATGTGGAATCTAAAGAACAAAATAAACAAACAAAACAGTAACAGACTCATAGATACAGAGAACATTTTGATGGTTGCCAGATGGGACAGAAGTTCGGGTGATGAGTGAAAAGGGGGAAGGGATTAAGAAGTACAAATTGGTTGTTACAAAGTAGTCATAATTGTTTATGATGTCAGATGGATACTACATTTATAGGGGTGATAGATGGGAGGGGGTTGTGAGGCAGGGTGAAAAAGGTGAAGGGAATAAGAATTACAAGTTGCTAGTTACAAAATAATCATGGGGATGTAAAATACAGAATTGAGAATATAGTCAATAATATGGTAATAACTATGTATAGTGCCCTGTGGGTACTAGACTAGTCAGGGGTTCACTTCTTAAATTACATAAATGTTTAACCACTATGCTGTACACCTGAAATTAATATAATATTGAATGTCAACTGTAACTGAAAAGTTAAATAGGGGACTAGGAATGTGAAGGGCAATAAGTGGTCCAAATTTCCAGGTATAGAACAAATAAGTCATGGGAATGTAATGTAGAGCATAGGGAATATAGTCAATAATATTGTGATAGCGTGGTACGGTGTCAGATGGTTGCTGGACTTATCACGGTGATCACTGCTTTAGGAATAAGTAGCAAAAATAACTGCTGAATAACTATTGTGTACACCTGAAACTAATATAATATTGTACGCTAACTATATTTTTAATAAAAATATATATTTTTTAAGTGTGGAGACTAAAAATGGGCTGTGAGTGGGAAAGAGGAAACAGAATAATCTACTGATGTGTATCCAACACTTCCTTATTGTGATAGGCATGGAGGGCACATAAAAAAAATAAGGAAAAACCACTGCCTAGCCAGACCACACAGGCCAGTAAAGGAGAAAAAACATGGGAAAAGTACCAAAAAAGGAAGGCAATAAGTAGCAAAAAATGCCATAAGGAAATAATGCTCAGGTGCCTTAAGGCTGTGCATGATTCACCACTCAGCTCTACAGGGAGGGGCTGGCAGGGAGCCTCTGTGTTGTGAGCAGGCTCAGGTACTGGACACAATGAGAGTGGGGTAAGTAGAATCTTACAGGGCAAGGAGGGGGCGGGGAAGTAAAGGAAATGACCTGGAAAAGTGAAATGAAGGCCATCTAGAGGAAGGCCAAGTCAGGCAGTCTGCGGAGGATGCTATATTTGAACTTGTCACTGTTGCCTGCAGAGATAAAGGGAGTGAAATCACAGCTAAACTGATGGAACCAGGTCAGACGTATTGATGCTACTCCTAATGCTATGCCATCAACATCCAAAATATCAAAGACTATTAGAGGAATACACTGTGTAGCAAAACGCCATTTCTTGCACTGCAGGGTCAGCTGTCAAAAGCAAGGCCACAGGAGAAACCAGACAACTGAAAAACTAAGGTGGGGTTTCTTTCTGACCATCTGGGGAGAGCAATGAAGAAGAAATTGAGGACTCACTGAGCTGGAGGGCTCCTGGCCCTGTTTCATCTCCCAGGTCTTAGGTCCCCTCCGGCAAAGAGACTGAGGTAACACAGCAGAAGGAAGAACAGCAAATACCAAAGAAGATGCCAAAATTGTCTAGCCTGACCCTGGTGACTTAAAAATGTCCTGGAAGACTTTCAGGTACCGTAAACTGAGTTGGCTCAGTGTCAACATCATATTAACAGAGGAGCAATTGTTTCTCAATGGGCAAAAAAATGAAATATTTCTGTTTTGCAAATCAAACATTGTTCTTCTCTAATTTGTTTTTTCTTTCTTCCCCCACCTATATCCTCCTTTATGGCCAGTGAAGGAGGGTGTGGTTGGGGCAAACCATGAACATACACAGAAATCTGACTATGAAAGCGCTTCCCTTCTATTGCATTGCTGGAGTAAGCAAGAGAAGCCAAATTCTCACAGTTCATCAACTCTCTGTTCATGTAAACATTCTCCCTTTATTTTTGAATTACTTTGTGGGAACAGATGGCTTCCAAATGTATGACTTCTTACTACAGTATATGGAGGCATTACTACTGAACTCTTAAATTAAGATGAAGAAAACACAGGTGTGCTTCAAGTTTGCATCTATATCAGTAGGCCTAGTTGTCTATTATTGGTAGGCTGATGTGGAATTCTGACCTTTCTTTTTTTCTCTTTTCTCTTCTCGCCTTTTTTTTTTCTTTTTTTCTTTTCTTTTTTTTTTTTGTTAAACAATTCACATCACACACCAAAAAAACCTATCTGAAATATAACAGCAACTGAAAATTCTGGTGCATAAAAACTTTCACGCAACAATAAAGTAGTCACAATAATGGAAGCCTCTGAACCTTCCTGTAAGTTATACATAATTAAAGGCATCAGATATGTAAATATAGTTGAGGTTTATGTCTTACATCCTTAAACCTTTTATAATAGATTATAATTTTATAATTTGAAATAAACACTGCAATTAACACCAACTTACCTTAATTCCAACAACTGACACAATTATTGAAAGAGTTCACAAATGGTGATCTCAGTGGCATTACCAGATCTAAGCTCAGGCCAGTTTCTACTGATGTCTTTCTAAGGCAGAAGTCTAATTTTCCAAAAAGCTAAACCAAATCTGGAAAGTAGCATCACAGTTTCTTTGTGAAGCATAGACTGACGAAGCCTGACTGATGAACCCATAACCACCTTAACGGAGAGTTAATAGCATTTCTGCCATTTAAATTGCCAAATCTCTCGAAAAGCATACTCAGTACAGCACCTGGGGAGAGAAGACTCTGGGAGACATTAAGAGAAAAGTAAATGCTGCCCAGTCCGAACATAAAAAGTCTTTATAGTTATATCTCTGTCGGCAGAGATAGATAGATAGATAGATAGATAGATAGATAGATAGATAGATAGGCAGACAGACAGACAGATAGATAGATAGATGATAGACAGACAGACAGATGTGAGGAAGGCAAAAAATAGAAAAGTACACATAAAAGAGAGAAACAACTTACAGTTAAATAAGCAATGATGAACTTGAGCAACAGGATAGAAAGTCTATCCTGAAGGACAGCAAAAGCAAACGGAAAATGACCTCTGAACTGATCAACATGGACATGGATTTCAAAAGGTATCTACACTTTAAATGCTTACACACACAAAAAAAACGCTAATTCACAACACAAAAAATTTGTTTGCAACAAAACACACACAAAAATGTAGAGTTATTTAAATAAAGTTTAAAATAGTAAGGCGTGCCAAATTTTGGCCTAATAACAACACACGCTCACCAAAAATCAAATGAGACAGACGTTGCAGTGACTGATAAACTATCCAGTAAAATTATTTCAATGACGAAGGTCAAACTTTGGGCTGAAGTGAGACCATCAGGGTCCAATCACTAGTTCACCATCTAAATCTGGGTGCGATCTTGAGCATATTACCTGACTTCTCTTAAACACCATCTCCCCAGAAGTAAATGAGTCTACGAATAGGCTTCTAAAGAGGATTGAGAGGGATAAAGCAGATAAAGTACTTGGCACACACAGCAGGGTGCACACACCAAGTGCTAATCTTGGCTCTTTTATTCATGTCTCCCATTCAGCCAGTGTCACCTGTACCACCAGGCCTGTATGGATCAGTTTTTCTTTCCCCTTCTCCCCTGCAAAAAGACCAGACCCTGACAACAAAACTATTTTAACTCAAACATGAGTAAATCAATAGGCTCAAAGTGAGGGCCTGAGTAAGAGTATTTTTCCTTACTGGAGCAACCGTTTAGATATCTACTGAGCAACCCAGGGCCTCTATGTTTCTGTGTTTACATCTTCTGTTCAGATAAGCTACATTGCCCAAGAGTGAAGTTCTGCATAGGTGGCTGCCAGAAGATGTACTTTTACAAGGCATAAACCCAATGGCCTATACTGTAAAACTGAACAATGAGGAAAATCTTTCTACATCACTCCCTATCTTACAAAATTGAGGAAAAAGTACACTTTCCATCTTAGGTCTTTAAGGATCTTCAGTGCAATTCTGATTTTAAGAGATATTCTGTAAACTAAATATCAACCCAGGAGAAAACGCTGTCTTTATTGTATATGTTATTACTCATACTATCCACTCTACTAGAACTCTTTATATAAAGGAAATGTCAACACTGTGCAAATTGGAGGTAATTTTAACTTTTGCTTTATTTTGGTTTTTACTCTTTCAAATACGGAATGGAGCTCAGCAAATGTCTTTAGAACAAAGGGCAGAATACATTTGGTTTACACCCAAAGATATTTTGCAGAAGCAACTCTTAACATATTCAGATACTCAAATTTCATGTAAAAGAGCTGACTACATTGAATACTCTTTTATCTTTATCGGGTTGTCTTAAGTTTCTACAAACTTTTGGTGACACTCCCCCTCCCATAATTAATATTGCATTTTTTTCTTTACTTGAGTTAACATTAAGACTCTGATATTCAACTCTTAGAAATTTCTGAGTATAAAACATGTGCAAATGAAGTTCATAATTAAAAGCTTGTAAAATTCACAACCTAAGCTCACCACAAGCAAGCAAGAGAGGAGAATTGGAATATTTGTAAGCATTTATCTCACATAGCCGGTTCTTAACTGAAAGACATCCTTGCTTTTAAAAGCACGGGTTTTCTCAAAGAAATGCCAACACAGCAGACACATCAAGTTCACCCAGCTTTGGAAATACAGGTCAGCATAACTGAAGTAGAGGAACAACTTTCACGCCCCCCCCCCCCACTGAAGGTACAAACAAGTTATTATTGGTTATGCCAGCTCCATTTTCTGCAGTCATATCCAACCCTGCCATTGTTCATAGTACACTAGTACCATAGTACACTATGGCAAAAGGGAAGTAGTACTTAAACTTTTTTAAGTTAATGTTTCAGGCAATTCTTGGAATAACTTCCACTTCAGAAAATGTAACTAAGAGGTCCTATCAAGAGACTCCCCAGCTGTTGACAGCTCAACTCTGGAAATTCCCTCCTTTTTTGTTCATTCCTGACTATCCCTAAATCCAAATTACAGAGTTTAGTGACCCTGAAATGCCCCTTTCGGCTCCAATGAACTCAGAACTCTGCCTAAATACTCACTGGGACCCTTGATAAATGTTTATTGAATTAAGTGGGGGAAGACACTGGAAACCTAGCTCCAAAAGCCAACGGCTTGCTCCCCTGACCCACCCACCCCTTCCTTACCCCACAAGAGCAAACTGGGAGACCTGGAGCTGAGAGTTCATCCAAGATCCAGGGGGTCTGACACTGGGCTCACACGGGAATGACAGCCAGAAGGTCTGGGCCGTCGTTCCAAAAAGGGAAACACGCTGCCCTGGGAAATGTTGGGCGCTTGGCAAGATAGGAACCCTCCCCCAGGGAGCTGAACGAGATGGTAAGAAACCAAATCAGTTCTGTAGGGATCCCAAGGTCTGAATCGCGTCTCGCCACCCTCCTTCCTGCTTATAGACCTCGCACCAGTAACTCCAGCTACCAAAGAGAAAGCAGACGTCTTAGAAATATGTCAACACATGACATAACTTGAAAAAGCTGGCTGCTCATTGGCGCGAGTTACAACTTGCCGTGCTCACACAGGAAAACCGGCTCACTTTAATTACTTTTCTTTTAATAATGCCATGCCGTCCCTTTCAGGGCCCCCGCAAATATCGGGTTACTGAGAACTAGGTAGCCTCAGAGGTAGGAACCAAAACATGTGGGCGGTTAGCTAAAAGCAAGGAACTAAGGAGCCGACTGCCTGTGAAGGGGCTGCGGTTTCGGATTCACTACAATCGCAGCGACTCTTTCCTCGCACAGGCGCAGGAAGAGGAAGCTTTGGCACCTCCTCGCAGTGGGCACCAAGTTGCCGGATCGCTTGGTGATGTCGCCGAGGGGCCTCGCGGCACTGCGCCGATGTCCTCGGGTCGGTTTAGGGCGCGCCACCTTTGTCTGGGTTTCCCCACCAGGATAGGCGACGCCCCGACGCAAAGAGGGCTTGCCTGGGTCAGAGGCGCAGACGCGGCGCTCGGATTCCCAGCCCTGCGCTGGGCCCAGGAAGCCGGCGCGAGAGCCTGAAACCTCCCACTTCCACTGCGCGCCCGCAAGTCCCAGCACAGCGGCCAGTGCCCTGGCGGAGCCGCCTCAGGATGGGGAGCCGGTGACCCGCGCACTCGCAGGCATAGCGGCCGATGCACCCCAACTCTCCCGGGGCTGCACAGTCGGTCGCCGGGCGAGATGGGAGTCACCGTGCCCTCCGCGGGGCCCGCCTCTCCAGTGCCCACGCGGTCCCTTACTCGGGAGAGCACGGGTCAATGGGCCCCCCAGCAAGGCCACATCTCATACTGGCTACCGCGTCGGGGAAGGCACGACAGACAGCCATTCACACCCACTGCCTGCCCCTCTCACCTGCCTGCACCGTGTCCGAGAGGTCATGCCCAGGAGCCGCAGTCCTGGGAAATTCCTTCAATTTCCTGGCGCTGAGGTTCAACCCCCCGGAGTTGGCCGCTTCCTCCAGCGCGCGCTCCAGCCCCCGGTTCAAGGGCAGGTTGAAGCCCCCACTGCTGCCACTGCTGCCTCCCCCAACCCCGCTGTTGGCTCCGGTTCCTCCGTGGTGCTGATAGTGGTGGTGGTGGGGGGGATGATGGTGTGGGTGAAGAGTAGCCACCGAGAGGGCAGAGACGAAAGGTTGGGGTTCGCTTCCCAGCGTCGCCATCTTCTCCCGCCCCCCCAACCCCGCCCCGCCGTTCCTGCGGAGGGGTCACAGCTCTTCCCCGGGAGGGGGAGTCGGCACCTCGGACCGATTCCCTGCAGCGCTCCACCAAGAGATGCTGGAAGAAGAGAAGGAGGGTGTGGCAGGCGCGCGGAAAGAGGGGGCGGGCGAAGAGGAGGCTGTAGCAGCTCGGTCTCGAGGGTTTCCTGTCCCCGGGAAGCTAAGGACTGCGGCTGCGGCGGCAAGCAGCGCGCATGTGTCTCCACCCGCCGCTGCTCCCTCCTCTAGGCGGCGATCCCCTCCTCCGCCCGCTGCTCTCTCCTCCTCCTTCCCCCAAGCTGTCAGTCCAGCCCCGACACTTCCTCCGTGGCTAGCCCGGTTGGCACTCGCTGCTTCGCTGCGCTTGGCCCAGCAGTCGGGGTACGAGGGGTGGGGGGTGGGGGATGAAGGATGGGGGGTTGTGCGGGGGTCATTTTCATTTAGATCCCGAACTCCTCTGGCTTTATTTTTGCTGCCCAGAGTATGTTAGGGGACAAGAGGTTTTAGGGGGTCTGAGAAGACGGCGACAAGGCAATAGAAGGGATTTGAAATACAGTGAGATCACGGGGAGGTGAGAGGTTATCTCATTTCTGCGAATTATTCTGGCTCTTTGACCCGGAGTTCCCCCCAGAGGCAGTTTTCCACTCTGCTGTCAAGCCAACAGACAGTCCCTGGCGTTTGGGTGCCTGCAGTGAGCCAGGCACTGGTCTGGGTAGTCTACATTAATTATCTCATTCATCCAGGAACCCCGTGAGGAGAAAAATTGTTTAATCCAGCCTACAAAGGAAGTTAAGAAACTTGTCTAAGGTCACCCAGGCAGTCAGAGGCAGAGCTGGATTTGAACTTGTAGCCCCCAGACTCTAGGGTCGTCCTTCCTGTGTTCTCCCAGGCCACCAGCAGACAGGAGTAGGGCAGGAGAGTGATGGTAGAAAACTGCGGACCCAGAAAGGAAAGACTTTCAAAATGAGGGTAGTTTTTACGGTGGACAGAATACATTATCATGTGAGGGAGAGGGTCCGCCTATAGCTGACTGAGCGCCGGAATTGGGTGGTGCAGGGAGAGGTTAGAAAGCTAGTGATCCCAACAAGCCGGTAACTCAGTCATTAATTGAGCCTGTGCACAGGTCTCCTAGTGTCCTCGTGCTGCTCCTTTTCCTTGCCTCTATGGGGCATGGAAACTGCTTGCAAGCAAGCAAATTCATGTTCTGCTCAGATCAAGGCTGGCACACCAGCTGCTACAGAACATCTGACACCATAAGGGCATACCAGCTGGAAGATTGATAAAGTACCTCTCCTTTCCGAAGTTTCAGCTCCCCTTCTCTAGGGCCTTTCTTTTTGCTCTATACTCAAGGTTTAATCGCCACTGTAAGCAATTTGGCTGGGGGAAATCAAGATGCTGGTCAAGTAGGAAAAGAATACAACCCTTGGAGTCAGAGCAGGTCTTTTAAGTGGTGATGCAGAAAGGTGGTGGTCTGGGAAAAAGGCTACAACTTGTGACTTTATGGACTCCGCACTAAAGTATGGCATGATTATTGCCACTTGCATTGACTGTATGCATAGTTACCCTTAATTCCCACAGGATTCTAGGCTGAATAAAACTTTCTAATCTCCTCGGAGAAGACAAGCGCCACCTGCTGGTAACCTGCCCCCAAACTTCCTCTCAACAACCCTTCTCCACTCAGCCTCCCAGACTTTTAAAAAAACAGGCTTGAATATAATAATAGTAAATGAAAGTTTACTTACATCACTTATAAAAACTAACCTACCTCCCCCTTTCTTTACTGGCCTTTCAAAAGGCCAGTGAGGGACAGAAAGAGAGAGAGACAGAAAACAATTTCAATTGAAAATCTTTAGCTAAAGCCAGGTGGTAGGTACTCCGCACGAGCAGTTTGCAGGGTACAGTTGAGGACATCTGGCAGACTGCAATTGTAGTTAGAACACGAATTGTAGTGATGCATCATGTAGAACATAATCTTTTTTTTAAATATCACCAATTCTTTTTTAGACTAAGTGAGGGAATATGCAGGATTTGCTCTTTAACAAATGATCAGTCCCTATGTTAGGTTGACCTAATCATTATAGCTTGTTTTACCTTCTGTAGGTCACTAAAGTGTAAACTCCTTGAGGGAGGGACTTATACGTCTTTGCAACTGCTTCCCCATATTACAAAATCTAGAAGAGTACTTAGTATATAACAAGAACATAATGAATATTGGTAATTAAGCGTTGCGCAATAGACCAAATGTTTTATACGTTGTCATTTATTTACATATCTGTCAAACGATGTCCCTGAATAAAGGAGTTTTTCCTTAAAATGGAGGAGAGTATTTGACCCTTGAAACTGAAATCAATTATTTCTAAATATTCAAGAAACTCGACAAGCCATTTTCTCTTGCCATCGTCCTTCTTCACTCTTTTTTTCAATAAGGTTGATACCTCTGTTTTGTTTAATATCGTTTTTCCTTCTTCTGCAAACAGTACCCTCTTCCTGTTCCACCCTCCCTACTCTATACATGTAGTCTTCTATATATGTAGCAGCTGTGTTATAGCCAGTTGGCTGGCTGCCTTGGTTAGTCCAGAAGTGGGCTTCCGACCAAATGCAAGATCACCCAGACAATTCTGTTTGTGTTCAGCCCCTAGACTGACTGTTCCTGATTCATAGCTTTGGTTTCTATGAGATATCCAGTATATTTATAGTATGTTCCGCTGTTTACTTAAGCCCATTTTATTTGTCAATGCAACTAAAGCTCTAAGTAATATATTCAATTTACCATATTTTGATCTTTATCCCCCCTTGTTTTCCTATATAGCCTTATTTTGGATAGTTTAGAAGTAATCTTTTACAAACTATTTGGATGACGGTAGCAAGCTGATTTTTTTCATGCTTTGTCTTTATAACTTCCAATCATTTCACTAAGTTAACAAAATTCAAATTATGGAGAAAATGGGGGAACACAGAAATATTCTCAGCTTAAAATATTGGCTATAGGAGAATAATGATCAATTTCATCAACAAATGAAAAAATTTTAGAACCCATTTTTTAAAATTCTCCTTATGCTTAGAAAAGATACCAGATCGTAGACTTTTCCACATTTAAGACTCAGCTCTTTTTTTCATGCCTGAAAAATGGAGCCATGGACAAGCTTGTAAGAACCAAACTTATTAAGAATGGTAGACAGATTTGGACATAGCTATTCAGTTCATACCACTTTCTCAGAAAATCACGGAGAATTCTCTTTTTCGTGGGAACTCAAAACATTGCTGAGAGGTAGGCAGGGTCAGCCAGGTGTGTCTTTCATGGTCCTGAATGTCCCTCTTCAGCCACAGCTAATTGGACAGAAGGGGCTGAACAAGTCCAGTAATCCCAAGGCAGGTGAGTTCATTCATCAGACTCTCCTGAAAATGTAAGCAAAAATACCCTGACACCACAGTCAAGTAACAACAGGTACTTGATCCCAAGGCAGGCAGAATCAGGGCTTATTCATATCTTTTCACCTTGACATTCTTCAACTTCTCTACTTTAGTTTCCCCTTTCCTAAAAAAGGAACAAGACTATTCTCTGATTAACATGGCCCTTTTCTAGTTACTCCCTCCACATGCTGTTAATACTAAAAATCCTGTTTGTACTGTATCTGTAAATATTTAACAGTAAATATCTATGAATGTAAACATGTGAATGTAAATATTAGCTACTAGCTTTACTATGATTGGGTCCCCTAAATATTTTACCTATTCGTTTTATCATGTTATTGGTTTATAATTATAGTGCATCTTATGTTATTGGTTTGAAATACAACGTATATATGAAACATTTAGGGGAACCAATTATTTGTTTATAAGTAAATTGTTTAACTTGCATGGATAAACTGAAGCAGTATTATGTAGTGTATGTTCCTCTGAACCTTAGGTTTTTAGGCTGTTAATAATTGGCATTGTATATAAAGGATTTCATTGCCCAGTAAGTGTGGGTTAATAAAAAAGTGTAGAAGTTATTTGACTCTGGGACCTCTCAGAGTCTTTGATATGCTAATGTGTGTTGTAAGTATGCAAAAGGGAGACATGGTTCACATCCAGCTTTTCTCATATATATTTAACTAATAAATCTCTTCTTGTGAGACTGTCATCCTTGGACCATATTGAGAAACTCTAGACTGGGGTAATCTCTTTTACTGTTATTAACTATAATATATCACAGATTAACAGATTAAAATTTATCTTCAAATCAATATTTTAAATGATACCAAGTGTCACTAATTGTAGACCCTCTTCAGCGGAATACCATTCTAGGCCTGTTGTTCATTAGGTGGATTTTAAAAGAACAAAAACGTCTTCTATTTGTATGTAAGGTACTTTGCATCAATCTAAAACAGTAACTTATATGTTCCCCAAAGGCAGTTTTTTAGACTCCTGTTGTCATTACAGCGATATTTTCCAACCCCAAGGCTGTCATTACTGCTTAGTCAAGCGTACAACTACAGCTGGCTCCCAGAGTGGCTATCCTTCCCAGAGTTAGTAGGAAATGTGCTCTGGCTACAATGACATTAAGCTTTCTGCCCCAGGTGCTGTCACTGTTCAGTGCACACAGGGTTTAGATGTGGAGAACTTCAAGTTATTTCTCAAGTCATTTCAGTGCATACTGAGAAGAGCGGGGCATACCTAGACTTAGAAATATGACTAGACCATGAAGCCATGGTGCAGAAGCAAAGGAACATCTCAGAAAGAAAGGTCATCTCATTCTTATCTCCTGGCAAACCAGGGCAACAGGTAGCACAACCTACCATGGTTCAGAAGCAAAATCAGTTAGAACTTTCTTAAATTACTGGTTAGTACAGAAAGAACACAGTCAGCACTGTTACAGTTGGGACCAGAGTACTGACCAGAAATGAGTTTCACCCCAAGGAGGGCAAACAGTGCTGGAATCCCTTACAGTAACCACAGGAGAGAGTGTTTGCAGGTCCATCACAGCCACTGGAAACCCCAGATAATCTTGTAAGAGCAAGAATAGTCTCGTGCTCATGCAAGTTGAGGCAAACCGCAAATGGTGACAGAGAGAATGTATGGGAGAGCCCAGCGTGTGGAGAAATGTCCAGTGAGTAAACAGGACCCCGGCCCAGTTGGCTGGGATTCATGACGGGGTGCCAGGCTTGGTGGTGAGCTGTAGTCCAGTCAGCAAGCAGTTACATGGCAGAGAATATCCCCACAGGATGCATAAGAAACTGCTAACAGTGATTGCTATGGGAAAGAAAACTGGGAGAATGGGATGAGGAAGAGATTTATCTTTCTCTAGATACCTTCTTGTTCATGTCAATGTTTTACTTGTGCATCTACAACTCCTTTTCAAGCAATTAATTAATTACATTTTTAAAATACCAGTGAAGGAACTTGAGTGTAGATCAATAGTCCCTGGGGAACTGTTGGTTGGTGAGTCCCAAGAAAGATTTTAGTGATGTAATACTCTGCAGGATGAGTTGGAAGTGAAGAAGCAAGCCCGATCACTGAGACAGTGAAAGGAGGTGACATAAGGAGGGCTTGGATTCTGATGAGGCACAGAGCATGCAGAAGGATGGCTGGATGAAACATACTTGGAAGAAAGGGACGGCAGAGCTTCAGTATTCAACAAAAGTTTGCTGAGCCACTTTGAAGTCATAGGCAGTGCTAAGTACTAGCCCTGTCTCTGTCCTGCAGTCATACCAAATGCCAGAGGCAAAGAAAGAGGACATGGAAAGAGCCCTGTCTTTGCAAGCACAGTTCCGGGACAGCTTATGATCATCCAGACTGTAAAGGTCAGAGGAAGGCAAAGGAAGTAGAAATAGTAGTTGTAAGCTATTTACTCCAAGGATTTGGAGGTTAGGGGGAAGGAGAAAGATTAAAAGGTGACAAAAAAAGCAAATAGAGCAAATAAAAACTGTTTTAAGTTTAAGATAGAGAAGATTTGAAAGGAGAAGACAAAGCCTGTGAGTAAGATTGGAGCACCCAGAAGGAGGATGTGGGGTGAGAGTGGAGTAGACAATTGGAGGTATGACAGCCAGGAAAGGCGAGGAGACGAGAAGGGTGGATCCAGGATAGATGGAAGGACTCAGATGCCTCCTCTGAGCCTGGAGTGAAAAAATAAGGAGACCTAAGTAAGAACATTAATGTGCCCAAGTAACAACTCAGATACCTTTAGGATTGTATGCTGAAGGATCAGGAATCAAAATATATATCACCTGCTAAGAGCAGAACTGGAGGTTGGAGATGGGAAGGGAGTTAATGAACAATATTTTGAAATAAAAAAACCACAGAGCATGCACCCCATTGCAATAAAAATCATTCAATCTTTGGCTTTCAGCCCTGACTAGCACATTTATCACTGAAATCTTGATTCTGCCCACAAGTAATGTTTTCCTCCCAGATGTGTCCATTTGCTTATAATCCTTCTATGGATTGCAAAATCGAACGTGTCTAAAAACACATAGCTTGGTGTTTAAGATAGAAAAATAAACTGGCTCCTAATGACAGACCAGTTCTCTCCCAATACCTCTCTGCAGACAGGGCCACAACATAGAGTTTGTACATAGCCTGTTGTGTCCTCAGCTAGGAGGGAGTCCTCAGGAATCTTGTCCAACTTCCCCATTCTACAGATTGGGAAACTGAAACAAATCCATGAGTGTGAATTACCCCATGTTATTCAGCTGGTTAGTGCAGAATGAGGAAAGGAACTCAGCTCTCCATTTCCTATCTCTTGCATTCTCCTTGTTCCTCATGAGAACAGAAGTCACTGACCACGCCACTACCTGCCATGTTTGGACATCTGTTTCTGCCCTTCCATCAATGTGGTTTATTTGCTTCCTGCCTGGGTATGACTTTATTAAAGGGAGATAATCTAGGGTGATAGCTTACAGGGCTGACACTGGGAGATAATCTAGGGTGATGGCTTACAGGGCTGTGGTGGGAGCTGGTCCAAGGGACTTGACTTGGTCTAGCTTTTGGAACAGGACAGTGTGCCCTGAGCCAGCTGAGGGGTGATGTACTCATAAGTACCCAAAGGCCAGGCAAAACCCAAGGCCATGAGTTATTTAGGATCCCTTCTGCCATGATTAGAAAGGCTGGGTTCCCTTGGCCTCCATACTAATGGCTATAAAATATTTTGGGGGTTGCAGATCCTTTGAGTTTCTTTAACAAGTTATATACCGTCTTCCCAGAAAAATAAACGTTAAATCCTACACACGCTGATTTATGTACAATTTCAAAGGTATTCGAGGCTCTCTGAACCGTCGAGGGTTGGTCAAGCATCATCTAATCAACTTTGAACAAACCTTCCCTACTGAAAAAAATCTCAAGAGAAATGCTTTGTTCCAAAAGATGATCGCAGAAAATATTCTACTTTTTATGTACAGCAAATTTTTCTTCTCCCACGCCCCTGACATTTCCATTGCGTACAGAGGGAATTGTGTGGCATTGGAACTATCTTCCACACATAAGCAGAGGTGGAGGGTAGCCGAGGTAGGATGATGAAGATTTCTCCACAGTGACCACGGGCCCCGTATTTAACACTTTAAACTCCTGTTCAGGCTTCCACAGCCACACACACACACCAGCTTTGATCCCCACCCAGCCTGTCCTAATCACCTCCCACAGGCCAACTTACATTATTCATGCGTGCTCAGGCCCTTTCCAGCATTTCTGCCATCTGGCTAATGATGGGGCACCATATGTAAGCAGCAGGATATAGGCACCTACCTATGGGTTGAGGCACAGACCTACCCTCATGAACAGCATGGTTTCCCAGTGTGTGGCTCACTTCCACTGACACCAGGCATCTCTTTTGCATGAGTCTGCAATTAGGACACAGATGACTGCGGTCCCTCCCACTCTGAGTTGAGTTTGTGGTAAATGGCATCCATGTGTCTGAGTTACCTTCAGGTCATCCCTCCCCTCCCACTTGTCTATCAACTTAGAGCAGCTTGAGTTGTTTCACGTGTAGGTGCAGATATTATTTAACTCAACCACTGCAGGGTTAAAAATCAGGAGACAAGAGCTTTATGGTGCAGTAAGCAAATTTTCACCCAACATCATTCCCAAAGGGTTCCAGATCACTCAGGTCATGCAATGAATTATGACTGAGAGGAAAGGCACTTTCAAAACCTGATATTAAGAAAGAAAAGGAAAAAAAAAGACATACTAGCTACCAGGTACTTTCTGTCTTCACACTTCATTAAATGGGAAACTGGTAAACATATATATCACCTTGTGTGGTTGGCACTCCTGTGTATCAACTGGAGAGTGAGAATAGATGGGAATCTCATGATCAGAATCACACACATTTCAGGTCTTTGCTATCGATCAGGTTACACTGTTGTCCACTGGCTGTTTCTAATTACATGTTCCTCTTTCTGCACACGGGAACTTTGGGTCCAGAAGCCTGCAGTCACCAATATCTGTTTTGCTTTATCATGCTTGAAAGTCCAAGAGATCACCTAAGCTTAAACTTTCCTAAAAATAAGGCCAGGCTCTTATTCACGTTTCCCCTCAAACTTCCTTTTTAACTTAAAAAATAATCTGAACGCAAATGAGAGATTTAAATGCAGGGATCTTAATAATTGACTGTTTTCTTAGTCATTAACTATAAAATTAAGTCTGCAAACAAGTATGTGTTCAGCATGCATTAGCCAACCTTACCTAACTTCAGCAAGCTAAGAGAAAAACCCAGAGGGCTTTCATACATGGAGGGAGGTGGAATACATGGCCGTCATATGACCTAGTACTATTAGTGAAAACCACAGTGAATATATGATGTTAACTTAAAATTTACTTTTGCAAGTTGTAATTAAAATGCAAATTTGTAATCATTGACCTTGCCTTGCATTTTTCTTTCAAATGAGTAAAACAGTAAGCTTTTATAAACTATATGATTTCATAAGATCAGAGAAGTCCAGGAAATAATGTGCGCTATAGTTATTGCATAACTACTGGGCTAATTGGATTTCTTAAAGGCCAAGGTCATTAAAATCCTGTGTCACAGAAAGACAACTGAACTGGAAATTAGGGTGCACCCCTTTTCTAGCAAAGCTGTCAGTCAGCTGTATTACTGTGGCCAAGTCATTTAATTTTCATGGACCTCCATTTCCACATCTGTAGAATGAAGGGATTGGACAGTTTATGCCTAATATCTTTCTCTGAAATTTAGTCACTCTCAAAATGACAGTTTAATCAATAATTTCAACTTTCTGTTCTACCAAAAGTATGTTGACAGTACTTTCACCCAGGAAAAGACACATTTCTAAAACGTCCCCTGCCTCATCAGAGTAGGATAAAATTATTAATGGCTGTTGAAGAGCTTGAGGCTGGTAAGAAGAGAAACCAGTATCCCGAATAAACCACAACACACATAGTAATCTGTCATGCAATTAGGTGTGTGAAGTACTGCAGGCAAGTTCAATTCTAAAATTCTTCTTAACAAAGCGACAACTGCATATTCCCCTTCTAATACTACCTTGTTTCTGTAGTCGATAAGCAGAGAATCTTAACTTTTCAGAAAAAGAGGAAAAACATTGCAGAGGGAAATGAGAAATGATCTAGTGGTTAACATTGGAGAAGGAATTGAGAGAAGGACCATCACTATCACGAATCTCAAATGGTAGCTACTTAGCCAAGTGAGTTTAGGAAAAGTGCAGAGTGATCAGAATTTTCACATTGCTTGATATGCTGATTTGTGGGCACCTGAATTATGGAAAAGGAACCATGATAGTGAAAAGGCACTAGCATTGTTTGTGATTAAACTCTGTAAGCCTCCATTTCCTTACCTGTAAAATGAATATAGATGTAGGATCTTCTATCATAGGGTTGTGGTGGGAATAGGGGCTCTGGCACAGCAGCACTGGTATTCAGCAGGTGTGTACCTGGTATGTCTGTACTGATTATTCAACTATGGAACACTCCATATCAGTTAGTACATAGCTGCCCTGAGCATATCTGCCCCCCTCTCCCCACTACACACACACACACACACACACACACACACACACACACACACACACACAGATACCCATGCTATCTGCCCAGCTCCTTTCCCTAGATTCCTCACACTTCATGACCCAGCAACTAAAGGGTTATTGCCCAGCAGGGCAAAGACCTCAGCTATCCTATTGCAGGGTTAAGGCCAATGACAGTTCTCACAGGTCAGTGCTCATGCCATACTGTTTGTTACATGCTTTTTTATCATTCCAGGTACCTACTGAGTTGTAAACCCTCAAGGATTGTTAGCTATTGTTATTAGCATAACTATTTCTACTATTTTGACATCATGCTTGAAGTACAGTCTTATTTTTATCAAAAAAAAATGTCAATAGCATATGGCTATTAAAGAAATGTATGTGCCTTAAAGAAATTTTTTTTCAACAAGTTTTTTTTTTTTTTCCGCCACATACCCAGCGTGGAAGCTTATAGTATAGGCTCCAAATACATGCTGCAAAAATTTAACTGCAGGATGATGGAAAGCAATGCAGTCAGCTGATATGTGTAACCATGTTACACAATTGCTTCATCCTTAGTGTACCATTCAAAAGTTATTGGGCCATCACTGGGAATAAGTCTTGTTGATCAATTGACATAAGTGGACAGCGCCATATCTAATTTGGATGCCCTTAGACAGAACCCAGATGCTGCCATCACCAAGAAATAATAAAGAGACCAGTCAGAACATGATACTTCCAAGAAAAAAAAAATGAGAGGAGAGAGGTTGTGTGGACAGAGCCAGGAGTGCAGTTTCCAGGCTCTCGGCCTCACATGGAAAGGTGCTGGCTCAGGTAGTAAATGGCCATCAACTGTGATTGGATGGCCATCAGCTGTAACCAGTGAGCCATTGGCCACTAATATAACTGCTGTGGCTACACTAACAGAAAATGGGGGCTAGCAAGAAGATGGGGTCTGGGCTAGCAAGCAGTGGAGTGTGGCGGAGTGTGGATTGCAGATTCTGTGGCTCCTGCTTCCTGTGTCTCCAACCCAGCCGCCAGTGAGACTGTAGTGGTATGACTCCCCTATCTTTGGCTCCGTGGGTGTTCCTTTTTGGCCTCACCATATCCTGTGTTCTTATGCGGGGAGCGGGACCAAAGACCCCGCATGCCACCCTGCGTGATTCCCTGCATGACACAGGTGAACCGTTATTGGGGAATTTGATCATCTGAAATAGATTATCCAAGAAGTATGGACCATGCTTTTTCCTTAAGAACAGCTTGTGTAGCCCATGTTTTTGAATTGGTGCAACTGCCTGAACTGTCCCTTTGACACTGTCTGTGCTAACTTGTGGGGACAGAGCCCCAGAAAGCAGTTTCCAGGCTCTCGGCCTCACATAGACAGGTGCTGGCTCAGGTAGTAAATGGCCATCAGCTGTGGCTAGTTGGCCGTCAGCTGTAACCAGTGAGCCATTGGCCACGAATATAACTGCCGTGGCTACGCTAGCAGAGAGAGGAGAGAGAGAAAGAATGGGGGCTAGCAAGAAGATGGCAGCTGGGCTGGTAAGCGTGGATGGTGGTTTGCGGACAGTGTGGATCCAGCCGCCAGAGAGAATATAGTGGTATGACTCCCCTACCTATGGCTCCGTGGGTGTTCCTTTTTGGCCTCACCATATCCTGCGCTCTTATGGGGGGAGCGGGACCAGAGACCCCGCGGGACTCCCTGCACGACATAACTTCAGGAAGGAGTAAGGGGAAGTGAGCACAGGAAGATATTGTCAGAACAATGGATCGTTTTACATGACTGCCCATGCCAGCAGATGGTGTCGTGCGGGGTGTCATGCAGAGTCTCTTGTCCCGTTCCCCACACAAGAATGCAGGATATGGTGAGGCCAAAAAGGAACACCCACGGAGCCATAGGTAGGGGAGTCATATCACTATATTCACACTGGCGGCACTATAGTCTCACTGGAGGCTGAATCCACACCATCCACAATCCACCATCCTGACTGCAATCCACGCTTGCCAGCCCAGCTGCCATCTTCTTGCTAGCCCCCATTTTTCTCTCTTTCTGCAGCGTAGCCACAGCAGTTATATTAGTGGCCAATGGCTCACTGGTTACAGCTGACGGCCACTAGCCACAGCTGATGGCCATGCAATCACAGTTGATGGCCATTTACTACCTGAGCCAGCACCTGTCTAAGTGAGGCCGAGAGCCGGGAAACTACTTTCTGGGGCTCTGTCCCCACAGATGGGTAATCGAAGTGCTGTCTTCATTCCTAAACACTAGTGAGAGGAGACTCTTTTGGGTTAGTCCACCAGAGTATAATTTGCCATGTAGGTCAATCCAATTGAATCAACTCTTCGTCCTAGGAGAGTAGCTTTAGAATGAGGGGGAGGAACCCAGCTGAGAATCCTCACAGGACAGCTCACCCAAACAGCCCATTTAAGACTAAAGAGTGCTTATTTGGCACGTTCTTGGGCTTCCCAGATTGTCATCGCCAAGGGCAGTGATATCTTCACACATGCATAGCATTTGTATGGCTCTGTCAGACAAAGAAATTTAGCTTCCAATCACCCCTACCCTCCAACCTGTGGGCAAAAACCCATCAAGGAACATGGGAGAGCAAATGCCGTTGTGCTGTGCAGAAGCTTTTAAGTTTCATATAGTCCCATTCATTTATTTAGAAACAGCATCATTTTTTTTTTTCAGAGCCCAGCAGTTTCATAGGTGGGGTGGGAGGAGTATAGATCATTTTCTTTTGTTCTGATGGGTATTTGTAATACAGGACCTCTGGTCCTGCTCCCCACACAAGAACGCAGGATATGGTGAGGCCAAACAGGAAAAACAACGAAGCCATAGATAGGGGAGTTATACCACTATATTCTCACTGGCGGCTGGGTTGGAGACACAGGAAGCAGGAGCAACACGACCCGCAATTTGCCATCCACTTTTCCACCAACCAACCAACCAACCAAACCCCACTTGCTAGCCGCAATCCGCGCCTGCTAGCCTAGCCACGGCAGTTATATTAGTGGCTAATGGCTAACTGATTACAGCTGATGGACAACTAGTCACAGCTGATGGTCACCTAATAACCGAGCCAGCACCTTTCCATGTGAGGCCGAGAGCCTGGAAACTGTTCTCTGGGACTCTGTCCCCACAGTCTTCATGTGGAAAAAGACAGAGAGACGCACAAGAGTACAGACTCAGGAGAAACAGTGTCATCACACAACTGAGCTCTTCCCAAGGTCCTCCCACCTGTACCACCGGCCCTGTGTTCAGCTCTTGTCATGCGGGAGACCCTGCTCACTGCGCCATTTGTCATGCAGGGAGGCCTGCGGGGTCTCTGCTCCCACTCCCCATACAAGAACGCAGGATATGGTGAGGCCAAAAAGGAACACCCACGGAGCCATAGGTAGGGGAGTCATACCACTACGGTCTCACTGGAGGCTGGATCCACACTGTCCGCAAACCGCCATCCACGCTTGCCTGCCAAGCCGCCATCTTCTTGCTAGCCCCCATTCTTTCTCTCTCTCTCCTTCTCTCTCCTCCGTAGCCGCAGCAGTTATATTAGCGGCTAATTGGCTAACTGGCTACAGCTGACGGCCAATCAGCCACAGCTGACGGCCATCTACTACCCGAGCCAGCACTCCTCCACGTGAGGCCGAGAGCCTGTAAACTACTTTCTGGGGCTCTGTCCCCACAGCTCTCATCCCCTCTCCCAGTTAGCCCGGGACTGCACTGTAGTCTCTCCTTCATTCACTCTTATGACAGTCACTTGGGCCGTCAACTGAGTATTTTTCACTGACACAATCTTGAGTAGGAAGACCACCTTCCAGGATAGATGTGGAAACCCTGTTACATCTTTACCCATTATGTTTGTCTGAATTTGTTTTGTTTGTTTTGCAAGCATCGTCTGTCCTTTTCCAATGTGTCTGTTGAATAGACCTCTGTTGAAAAGGACTTTGTTCTAATATAATCCTAAACTGTGGAACAGAGTGTCATGCGGGGGACCCTGCTCGCTGCGCCATGTGTCGTGCAGGGAGGCCTGCGAGGTCTCTGCTCCCGCTCCCCACACAAGAACACAGGACATGGTGAGGCCAAAAAGGAACACCCACGGAGCCATAGGTAGGGGAGTCATACCACTATATTCTCTCTGGCGGCACTATACTTTCACTGGAGGCTGGATCCACACTGTCCGCAAACCGCCATCCACACTTGCCAGCCCAGCCGCCATCTTTTTGCTAGCCCCCGTTCTTCCTCTCTCTGCTAGCGTAGCCACAGCAGTTATATTAGTGGCCAATGGCTCACTGGTTACAGCTGACGGCCAACTAGCCACAGCTGATGGCCATGCAATCACAGTTGATGGACATTTACTACCTGAGCCAGGCACCTGTCTATGTGAGGCCGAGAGCCTGGAAACTGCTTTCTGGGGCTCTGCCCCCACACAGAGTCAACAAAAACATTGTCTGCAATGGATTCAGAACTTTCTTTGGATGCAGCAATGCCAGTTTGGCGTGTGTATGTGTGTGTAGTGTGTGTGTGTGTGTGTGTGTGTGTGTGTGTGTAGTGGGTAGTGTGTGTGTGGGTAGTTTGTGTTCATGTGACTTATCAAAGGTGACCCAGGGGACCTTGGAATCAGCTAAAGCCAAGAGCTCCTGTGACATGTTCTCCACTTACCTGACTGTTAAAGGTAAGTGTTAGCCCATTGGTGGGTGTCCTGTCACCAAAACCACCTAACAGAGGCTATTTGAAGGCTACTTATTCCATTAAGGGGCTAATCTTTGCTCCACTTTCACTTTATTTAAAATATGTTGTAATATTGGATAGGACTAGTCACTCTGAATTACTCTTTTTTTTCTAAACTTTCTTTGATATCTCTATTGATTTGTTCCAAATATACTTGAAAATTTTGTTTTCCCTTCTGTCCCCAGGATATTTGCTGATTTTAAAGGGAAAAAAAGAAAACCCACACCTGTACAATGGAGAAAGCTGGTGGTCACCATCTCATGCATGTAATGAACTGTAGGCCGGCCTGCTGTGCATCCTCAATGGCTCAACATGGCAGGCACAGCATGCCTAGGAAACTGTCTCCTCTGAACCTAGTCAGGCATTTTCAGAGATACAGAGACTAGAAGAGCAAGTTAAAGTACGGCCTAAAGAGAGAATAGGATACACCCAGGCCAACAGGATTTGCCTCATATTTTCAAAAGATCAAAATATTTTCCAAATATTTCAAAATTAGTTTCAAAACAAATTTATTCTCAAGAGCCAAAGACATGAACTCTAAAGTGGAGGGACTATTTTCTACAATAAAAGAGACAATATCTCAGTGTAACCTGTGACCTGTGTTTAGATTCTGATTTGAAAGATCAAAGCAGTAATAAATGGCATTCTCAGGTCAAATAAGAAATTTAAATACGGGATAGATATTAGGAAATAAATTAATTTTCTTAGACATTATCATGTTATTGTGATTATATAGGAGAATTCATTTTATTGAAGTATTTAGGGTGAAGTACAATGATGTCTGCAACTTAGTTTCATCATGATTCAGCAACAACACAAAAACACAGTATAACAGATTTAATACAATCCCCATCAAAATCCCAATGGCATTTTTTAAAGAAATAGAACAAAAAAATCATCAGATTTGTTTGGAACCACAACAGACCCAGAATAGCCAAAGCAATCCTAAGAAAAAAGAACAATGCTGGAGGTATCACACTCCCTGACTTTAGCTTGCACTACAGGGCAACAATAATCAAAATAGCGTGGTATTGGCAGAAAAACAGACACGTAGACCAATGGAATAGAATTGAGAACCCAGAAATAAAACCACATAAATATGGACAGATAATTTTTGACAAAGAAGCAAAAAATGTACAGTGGAGAAAAGACAGCCTCTTCAATAAATAGTGCTGACAGAATTAGAAAGCCACGTGCAAAAGAATGAAACTGGACTGCTATCTGTCACCATGTACCAAAATTAATTCAAAATGAATCAAAAACTTAAGCATAAGATCTGAAACAATAAACTGCATGGAAGAAAACATAGGTACTAAACTTATGGACCTTGGGTTCAAAGAGCATTTTATGAATTTGACACCAAAGGCAAGGGAAATAAAAGTTAAATAAATGAATGGGACTATATGAAACTTAAAAGCTTCTGCACAGCACAAGAAACCATCGACAAAATAAAGAGGCAACCAACTAAATTGGAGAAGATTTTTACAAACAATGCCTCCGATATGGGGCTAATATCTAAAATATAGAAGGAACTCATGCAACTCAACAACAAAAAAACAAACAACCCAATTGAAAAATGGGCAGAGGACCTGAAGAGACATTTCTCCAAAGAGGACATACAAATGGCAAATAGACATGTGAAAAAATGCTCAACATCACTAATCATCAGAGAAATGTAACTAAAAACCACAATGAGATATCACCTCACCCCAGTTAGAATGGCTATCATCAACAAGACAAATAGTAACAAGTGTTGGAGAGGCTGTGGAGAAAAACGAACCCTCATACACTGTTGGTGGGAATGCAGACTGGTGCAGCCGTTATGGAAGGCAGTGTGGAGGTTCCTCAAAAAATTACGAATAGAGTTACCATATGACCCAGCAATCCCTCTCCTGAGTATCTACCAAAAAAATCTGAAAACCTTTATACATAAAGACACGTGTGCTCCAATATTCATTGCAGCTTCATTTACAGTGGCCAAGACATGGAAACAACCAAAATGTCCTTCGATAGATGAATGGATAAAGAAGTTGTGGTATATATACACAATGGAATACTATTCGGCAGTAAACAAATATGAAATAGGAGCATTTGTGACAACATAGATGGATTTTGAGATTATAATGCTAAGCGAAATAAGTCAGACAGAAAAAGCAGAGAACCATATGATTTCACTGATATGTGGTATATTAACCAAAAACAACAAAAGAACAAGACAAACAAACGAGAAACAAAAACTCATAGACACAGACAATAGTTTAGTGGTTACCAGAGGATAAGGGGGCAGGGGAGTGGAAGATGAGGGTAAAGGGGATCAAATATATGGTGATGGAAGGAGAACTGACTCTGGGTGGTGAACACACAATGGGATTTATAGATGATGTAATACAGAATTGTACACCTGAAATCTATGTAACTTTATTAACAACTGCCACCCCAATAAACTTTAATAAAAAAACAAACAAATGAAAAAACACAGTATAAATAATAATTTACATATATGAGATGTATATGAAAGTATATATAGCAAGTGTCTATATATATATATATATACACATATATAATCATATACATAAACATATGCATGAACAAATATTAATTATTAAATCTAAGTGGTAGATATATTGGTGTCCTTTATGCTTTTTTTTCTACCTTTTATGTTTGTTTTTAAAGTTTTCATAATAAAAATTGAGGGGGGGAATAAAATCATTTTGTGAAATTTCCAAACTATTTCATTGAGATTTTTATTTGAACTACATTAAAAGTGTAAGTTAATTTGGGAATAATTAACATGCTTGTAAAATTTAATGTTCCTTTTCCCAGGGATATGCTGTTTCTCCATTTATTCAAGTCTTCTTTTATATCTCTCAACAAATTATTTTTAGTTTTTTTTTTAATAAAGGTCATCATATTCATAGGCTTGATAGTAACAAAAAAATAAAAGTCATTTACTTTGTAAACATGAACTATGGCTTTTATTTAATCATTTACAAATGATTAAATGATTGCACCTCAGAAGCTGGAGCTAAAGGGAAACTTAGAGATCTATTTTATGACTAAAATACTGAAATTTATGCTGTCCACAGGATTTTGCAACCAGAACTGCCTTATAAACATATCAAATGATGGATGTGGAAAAGAATGGAAGAGATAAAAGGGTCCCCACACTCCACATAGCTTTAGTTTTCTAAGCACATAGTTTCTTAGGAACTTGTCATGTTTTTACAGTAACCCATTCAACTCTGCCAGTTCTCTAAAGTTCGGGATTTGAAAGGAGCTGATCATACCTATTACCTAGTCTCTCCTCCAGATTCTGAACCAATTCAAAAAAGACACAAAAAGCCAGTCTTAGTTGCTATACAATATCTGCTACATTTCAAGTACACCTGGTGGTGTAGAGACTGTGGCTTGATCCAAAGCTGAACTCTAGCTTCCTAGTTTCCCTGACAAATCCTCAGTCACAAATTGAAAAGCAGAGGACTCAGGATTCCTTTGCTGGGGGGTGGGGAGGTGTAACTCTCTGTTGAGCTTACTAATGGAGAAGAGGAGGTAGAGAGACCTTCTCTGCTTGCTGGCAGGTAAGACAGCCTGAGCCATGATCTCACCTTTGCTACTGGTCACTCGACTGTCCTGAGGAGCCAGTGATGGAAAACTTTCCTCCCAGTCCTTCTCCAAGAGGCCTGAAATGCTGTAGCAAGTTCCTCAGTATCTTTTGGAGAGTCCAGGAGTTTCCATTGTATAACCAAGGTGGAGAGCACTGAACAAGAATGAAAAGGAATCCCCCTCCACTGTGAATTAGGTTTCATTCCCATGCTGTCCATCTTGACTAATTGGTCCTCTGGCTGATGGATTACAGACCTCCTTGAGAAGAAGTTCCTAAAGGGATGAAAATATTTGGATGACCCATATAAGAAGACTTAGTGTGGAACAGAAATGAAATCAAGCCATTTTTAAATGTACCTGTCACCATAATTAGAAAGCTAATTATCTACATTGTCGCCTCTGTATTAAAGGCTGCCTGTGAAGTTAACACAGAGAAGTGTAAGGATTCAGAAAAGCCTGGAAGTCTCCGTCTTTTCTCAATCTCACAGAAATGCTAACTGACTATTTCAGCTAAAATATAATTAAATGGGTAATCATTGTGATGAAAGCCAGGCATGTAAAATGAATATCAAATGATAGAAATGTGAACTTGAAATAACATGAGAAAATCCAAACAGATTTTTATCTTAAAAAATTCTCTCTGCCCGCTCTTTCTTTTTCCTATTTTTATTTTAAGAAGAGGAGAGATGTGTATGGGGGAGTAGTACTTGTAACAAAGAAAGGTTTTGCTCAGTAGATTCAGTTTAGTCTAAGAAACAATACAACTACAAAAACACAGTTTTAAGTTCTTAAAACCCCTGACATAACTTTGGATGAAATGAATCAACAAATGATTCATCAAAAAGCCCCAGTTTTTTCAAGAGTCTGGAAGAATAAAAACTGTGAAGTTAAATTAGTTAAGAACTTTAAATGTTCACCAAAGGAAAGATTTAAGCACATTCACAATATTTAATGAATGTAATTTAATAGTAAAAGTGTTGGGGTTATTAATTTAATGGGTCAACTTGACTAGGCCACAGGGTGCCCAGACATTTCATCAAACATTTTTCTAGGTGTATCTGTGAGGGTATTTCTGAATGAGATTAACATTTGAATCAGTAGACTGAGTAAAGCAGACTGCCCTCCCCAGTGGGGGTGGGCCACATCCAATCAGTTAAAGACATGAAGAAATCAAAAAAGCTAATCCTCCTGTGAATAAGAGAAATTGCCTTCTGCCTGATGCCTTGAGCTGGGACATTGTTTTTTTCCTTGACTTCAGACTAACTGATGAACATTAGATTCCTGGGTCTCCAGCCTCCTGACCTTCAGACTAGAACTTATATTATCAGCTTCCCTGGTTCTCAGGCCTTCAGACTTGAACTGGGGCTATGGTATCAGCTCTGCTGTGTCTCCATCTTGCCAATGGAAATCTTGGGACTTATCAGCCTCCATAATAATGTGAGCCAATCCGTTATAATACTCGTAACTCCCTCTCTCCCTCAGTCCCTATCTGTCCATCTACCTATCTATCTATCCATCTATATCCTATCTCTCTATATATCCTATTGTTTCTTTTTCTCTGGAGAACCGTAATACAGGTTAACATTGATATTTGCATCCATTAGAACACTACTGGTGTCAAGTGATAGAAAACTGTACCCAAACTGCATTTCATAAATGGAAATTCTGGAAGTAGATGGCTTGGTTTTAAGCATAGCTTTATGCAGTGTTTCAAATGACATCAGAATCAACTTTTCTGATCTCTCCATTTCTGAATTCTTTGAGTGGACTCCATTCTCACACAGGCCTTTCTCTATTGGTGAGAAGATGACTCTTTTAGATTCTCATCTGAGGTAGAGGTGGGGTGGGAAATAAGATGCTTGTCATCTGAAGCAAAAGCTTCAGAGGTTTAATTTCATCTCAGTAGTTCTGGTTGGGTCACATGCACATTCCTGTATATGGCCAAGCAAATGTGATACTGTTAGGAGAAGCATGGCCCCACAACTTTACACATACTTGCTGAGCGTGCCAGACTGCAAGACTTCTTCTTCTCCTTCTGAGCAGCTGTGTAGCTAGTCACATAGGCAGCTAAGAAGGTCAAGCACTACAGATTGACTACAGCTTGCATGAGGGGAGCAAGGGAGGAAAGGCTGACTTGTTGCCGGCTACAATTTTCTCTGCTTGCTCAAAATGTACTGGGCCCTCAGCACTAAGTTTCTCTGCTGTAACATAACCCACTATGTGTGCAGGTGCCATCTGGCCCTTTTTGTCACTCTGGAATTGGAGCTTGGGGGCCCAGTACAAACATGCTGACACTGGCTACTGATTTGGTATGAGTAATACAGTATGTGAGTGAGTGAGTGAGTGTGTGTGTGTGTGTGTGTGTGTGTGTGTGTGTATGTGTGAAGAAATCTTATGTTCTCTGCCAGCATCCGTGAAATGGTAGCGGGCTAACTTGCTTTCTTGCAAGTAGTGTAAGATCTCAGCGCCTTCATGGTTCTTGACAGGTACGCTGACTGACTTGAAACTTGATAACCTGCTCCAATGCATCTCCACCTGGAACACATTGACTCAGAAGGGGAGGCGGAGGTCTCCCAGAGGACAGCGGGGTCCGGACACCAGAAGAAGGGCAAATAGATGGTGGGCAGAGAAACAAAATGAGAATTGTGCCAATTTGCCCATCTGTGTCCTCACTCCATGATCCCACCTCCATTTAAAATGCAGTATTTTTATATCCATTTCATCATTTGGGCAATTTCACTTTCAGGTATCTTCACTGGGCCCAGGCCTCCCTGAAGAAAAATAGAATTCCTCAGGACTCAGGGAAAGGGCCAAGAATTCCATTGCTGCCACCAACTGTCCAGGAAGACACCTGTGAGTGATGTGGGACAAAATTTAATTTATTTCTTTCTTTTTAAGGAAGGGTTTCTAAAATATATGATTTTAAACACAGATAACACTAACAGAACTTAAACTAGTATAAAAAAAATTCACCCAACTCTACTTCCTCTTAAAAGCCAAATTGTTTTTATTTGAACCCTGTCTCTAGTTCTTTTTCATATGCATACATACTGTTTATAAAATTATAGCAGAAAAATATAACATTAATATTCTTCATTTAGCTTGCACCACAACTGTCATGTGGGGGTCTCTGGTCCTGCTCCCCACACAAGAATGCAAAATATGGTGAAGCCAAAAAGGAACACTAACGGAGCCATATGTGAGGACAGAGCCAGGAGTGCAGTTTCCAGGCTCTCGGCCTCATGTGAAAAGGTGCTGGCTCAGGTAGTAAATGGCCATCAACTGTGATTGGATGGCCATCAGCTGTGGCTAGTTGGCCGTCAGCTGTAACCAGTGAGCCATCGGCCACTAATAACTGCTGTGGCTACACTAGCAGGAAATGGGGGCTAGCAAAAAGATGGTGGCTGAGCTAGCAAGAGCGGATTGCAGTTCGCATGGTGGATTGCAGTTAGCAAGTGAGGTTGGTTGGCAGAAAAGCGGGCAGCAGGTTGCAGATCACGTGGCTCCTGCTTCCTGGGTCTCCAACCCAGCCACCAGCGAGACTATAGTTGTATGACTCCCCTATCTATGGCTCCCTGTGTGTTCCTTTTTGGCCTCACCATATCCTGCATTTTTACGTGGGGAGCGGGACTAGAGACCCCAGAAGAGACCTCGCACGACACCCTGCATGACACCATAGATAGGGGAGTCATACCACTATATTTTCGCTGGCAGCTGGATTGGAGACACAGGAAGCAGGCTCCACACAATGCGCAATCCGCCCTCCGCTTCTCTGCCAACCAACCAACCCCACGTGCTAGCTGCAATCCGCGCTTGCTAGTTTAGCCATGGCAGTTATATTAGTGGCTAATGGCTAAGCGGTTACAGCTGATGACCAACTGGCACATCATCTACTACCCAAACCAGCACCTTTCCATGTGAGGCCGAGAGCCTGGAAACTGCTCTCTTGGACTCTGTCCCCACAACAGCCATTTCCCATGTTTCCTGTTGTTTCCATTTTAATTATTGCAAAAAATTTAATGCCAGAATATGAGTAATTATACAAAACTTATTTACCATTCCCTTCTCAAATTATTTTCCATTTTCCCCTTAACTAACACAAGTAAGTAACATTTGTATAACTTAAGGCTTTCCACACTTTGTTTCACTTGATTGTCCTAGAAACTCAGTGAAGATAGGTAGCTTTGTTATTTATTGCCTTTGTACAGTTGAGGCAAGAGAGGCTGGGAGAGATTAAGTAATCCATTCTCAAATACAGAGCCTGAGGTCACAGGGTGACGACCTGAGCCCAACACTAACAGTACTTTTAGATCCCATTTGCTTTGCATGTGTTGGTGCTGACAGATTTTTACCTTTAGAACCTAACTGCCCAGTAACTTCTGCCAGTGACACAAGTATCAATGTGAATAAGCAGAGCTCTCTGGCTTTCTGAGTAAAGGACTTTCCCACAGCTCCCTGCATGGGGTAATTTGAAGACTCTGAGAAGGCTGTACGCCCCTGAATATCTCATCCATCAGGGCCTGTAATGCCTCTATTAGAAAGGCATTTCTCTGAGTTTTGGTGACTTTTGGTCTTTAAGAGGCCCTATTAAAATCTCCAAAACATTGAGAGAGATGACTGCATAAACAAGCTTTTGTTACCCCAGTAAAAGATTGTTTTTCAACGCTTGATGTTAGCCGACTGTTGTGGACATCTGTTGTTTCCTTTGCTCGGCACCCCACCCCCACTCTCATTTAATGGAACTGCCTCTTCCTCCGGATGACATGGTTATTATGGGAGCAGCTGATTAGAATAATGTGATTATTGGTCATGATCATTCTAGTGTTGGAATTGAGTTAATTGAGCCCTTCCTTGGGACTTCGGGATTGAGATGCAGTGAGAGCTCTGTCTCTGTCTCTATCTATCTCTCTCTTTCTCCCTCTCTCTCTCCCTCCCTCTTTCATTAAAGGCTACTTTCACAGTCCACACAAGGCAATGCTCTGCCCAGAGGATCGTGCAAACAAGAATTAAGTCCCATCCTAAGAAAACTGCAGAGGCACAACTTTGGAACATTGGAGGTGTTAAATAAATGTTAATAATCTCTCACACATCCTCTTGTGCACATTTAGTTCATCATTTATTTAATAAACACCAACTGAAAACCTGTGTCCTGCCCCAGAGACACAGAGGTGAAACCAGTTCCATCTTCAAGAAACTCTCAGGCTGGTGAGAGAGACAGACAAGCAAACAAATTATTTTAGAACATGTGATCAGCATTCTAAGGATGATAAATGTGTTATGTAGTGTAACCAAGGAAGGTGTGGTGATAGAAGAAGGTGTGGTTATGGGCACAGGTGGACTTCAGGGAGGAGTGAACTTTTGAGTGGTTCCTGCTGGATGCGTGAGAATTTCCCACACTCGGTGCAAGGAGAGCACGGTGTGCAAATGTAGGGAGGAATAAAAAAATATGGTGTTTGGGGGGAACTCTCGCAGTCTGTGGGGCTGAACCTCAGGGTACATGGTCGAGAACAGTAGGAGAGGATGCACAGGGAAGGTACATCCTGGGGCAGGCCTCATGCTCTGGGCTAGTGGATTCCATCCTATGTTTGAGGACGATCACTTTGAAAGCAGATCAGTGAGTGGTTAAATGCATAGGTTCTGGGGGCAGGTAGGCTGGGGTTCAGGGTCCCAGCACTGATGCCCAGTAGCTGTGTGACCTTGAACAAACTGGTGATCCTCTCTAAGTGCAGTTTCCTCATTTATAAATTGATGCTCTCAATGGTATATACCAGAAAGTCTTCTTGAGAAAATTAAATAAATCATGTCTTTAAAGCACTGAGTACAGAGTCGGACAAACATAGTGATAGTTCAATACTAAGTAGATACTATTAGTAATTTGAGTAGCAGTAAGTTGATGGCTCCCATAAGGAGCCAAGATGGTTAGGGTGGATCTGGGATCTCCCAAGGAGGAAAAAACTATCAGCAATCCTGGAGAGAAAGCTTAGAGGTCTGTTCACTGGAGATCACTTCAAGTACTCATTGCTAATTAGCTAGAAAATGTGCTTCCAGGTAGCTGGGTAAGGGAAAAATAATCAGAAACAATAATGAAATAATTTTCATTGAATAGTCTATGTAAAGCACAGGATATAAAACCAAAGACATTAAAAAGTTGCTGAGAGAGTAAATCTTAAAAAGTCTTATTATAAGAAAAAAAAAATTTTAACTACCGTGTTTCCCCGAAAATAAGTCCTCGCTGGACAATCAGCTCTAATGCATTTTTTGGAACAAAAATTAATGTAAGACCCCGTCTTATTTTACTATTATTTATTATAATATAATATAATACCTGGTGTTATATTTATTTTTGCTCCGAAAGACGCATTAAAACTGATTGTCCGGCTAGGTCTTATTTTCGGGGAAACGCAGTATGCATGACATCGGATGTTAACTAGACTTATTGTGATCATTTTGTAATATATACAAATACTGAATCATTGTGTTGTATACCTGAAACTAATACAATGTTATATATCAATTATACCTCAATTTAAAAAAATAATTAAAATCAAAGACAGAATAAAGAAGGTTAAAATGTGTCTTGCTTACATTGGTTTGGGCTTTATCACACCAGGGACAACCAAGATTTTATTTTTTTCTCTCATAACTCAACAGAAGAACACATTGGACTGGGATGTAGATGTGTTTAGCTGATTAAAGAGTTTGCAAAATGGAGGGCGGGGGACTTTTTTCTCTTTGTCAGATTGGCAAGCAACTTGGAAAGAAGATTTATGCACTGGAAAGTAGTATGTGGAGCTTTTGCTGTGGGATACTTTTTGGAAACTGAAATATTACCATCTAATCATTTCTAAGCAAACATAGTGTCTAAAGGATGCCAAAACATGTGTTGATTGATTAGATGACAATGAAATAGTTGGCCAATGAATGCAAGTTTTGTTCTACATGATGCCAAACATCTGGATATTTGGTAGCAGCCTGTTTGGCATCCTGTGAACCAAATAGAAGCATCATTGTACCACTGTATGTTGGTGAAGGCCCTAGATTGCCTTTTTTATGGTTTACTCATTGTCCCTAAGATCCAGTCCCAAGAACACTGCTGACCGAGAAGGGCCAGTACTAGTTCGGGCTAAGGTCAAGTTGTAAAGTTGATGGAGATAGAATTTCTCACTGGGATTCAGATCTAAGGAGTAGGCATGGGACAAGGTTATTAAGAAGACTGGGCCTCCTAAGTGCAACAGTTCAGGAGACCATGAGGCCCTAGAACAAGACAGGAAGTAGTGTGGAAACCAGGGATAGAATGAAACCTCCTTGTTTCATCCATCACTGTCAATAGAGTGGTGTGGCGGAAGAAGCCCAGGACCAAGAGTTTAAAGAACTGAGCTCTGCTCTTCCCTCCCCCACCTTCTTGCATATGTGACCATGTGCAACTCTCTGAAATTCAGCTATCTAATATGTAAAATAGAGATTGTAATAACTGTCTCACAGAACTGTTGAGAAGCTCATTGACATACTTTGTAAATAGTAAAGTGGTATAAAATGTAAATTATCATTAATAGCTCCTCAGTCCCATTTTTTTGATACAATGTAAAACTTAAAATGATTAACTAAAATTATGGGAGTTATAGGTAAGAATATTTCAGAGAATTCTTGGTGGGAATGGGTTGTCCTAAAAGGTGCTAGGAGACCTGAGTGGAGAAAAGCTTGGGTCTTTTTATTTTATTTTATTTTATTCTTCCCAAAGCACAGCGGTTAGCTGTGCATCATGGGGCAAGTTACTTCTCTGTGCTTTAATTTCCTGATTTGTGGAGTAAAGCCAGTAATAGTAGCTGCCTCAGAGGGTTGTGAGGACCAAATGAGATAATGCTGGCAAACACCATACCTGTCTCCAAATACACAAGAAAGGCTGCTGCCATTAGCGTCCAAGCTTCCTGTCACTGAAAGGGTTCAAGCAGAGATGAACCCCAGTCTGTCTCTCCAAGGGGTTGGTGGTGTGCAAGGAGGTTGGGCAAAATAACTTCTAAATCTCCTTTAAATTCAAACCTTCTATGAGTTTTTGACATAAAAAATACACAGTTGTAGGGAGAAACAAGAAATGAATTTGATCCTTGGAAAAGATCATTTAACTTACATGCAGAATAAGAAACTATATATGAGTAAACATCAAAAACTACGCTCCACAACCTTTTATTGGCAGGAAATCCCGCCTATTATTTAGCAAAACACATCAAAAACAACTTATGAGCTTGTTCACGATGTCCTGTGCTTTGAAGTGTCAGAATTCCAACTTCTCCCACTCTTATTGGGTTAGTCCCTGTATAAGATAAGAGACCAGAGGATCTTGTTTGCAAGTTAAAGAACGAAACAGTGCCATCAGTTTATCAGTGTAACTGTGCCACTCATTAGTCCTAACTTGATTGTAATTGCTGGCTGAACAGATAAAGTACTTTGGGGGCAGAGCTATCAATGTTTCTCACTTAGCAAACAAAACACTATTCTTCAAGTTAAGCTCATCTTTTAGGAAAGAGAAAGGACAGCCCAGCTTTGGGCACTAAGCCCTTGCTGAAAAATCTGTCGTAGAGAGAAAAATTGTCATTAGCAAATGTGAATTTCTCTTTGTCAGAGGTAAAGGTAACTGTGAAAACATCAACACAAGCAACTTTTAAATATTTTTTATGTATTCTTGACTTCTTTCGTTCATTTATTTTTTTTAATTAAAGTTTATTGGGGTGACAGTGGTTAGTAAAGTTACATAGGTTTCAGGTGTACAATTCTGTATTACACCATCTATATCTCACATTGTGTGTTCACCACCCAGAGTCAGTTCTCCTTCCATCACCATAAATTTGATCCCATTTACCCTCATCTACAACCCGACCTCCCAGCTTACCCTCTGGTAACCACTAAACTGTTATCTATGTCTATGAGTTTTTGTTTCTTTATTTGTTTATCTTGTTCCTTTGTTGTTTTCAGTTTTCATCCCACATATCAGGGAAATCATATGATTCTTGACTTTTTCTGCCTGACTTATTTCACTTAGCATTCTTTTTTTTTTTTTTAATACCAACTATGCGTGCAGTACCTTGGTAAGCCTTCCACAGGTTCTGCCAGATATTCTCTACTTGCTGTTCCGGATTTACTTTTCCACTGGGCTTTGGGACCCCAGGAAATGAACCTTGTATTGGCATCACTTAGGCTCCACTAACTTCTGGTTTATAGCTGAGCTTGACCACTGAGAGGCAACAGCAAGAGTTAGGACAGGAAGAGAGAGAGGTTCGGTTATTTATTCCTAGCCTCCCATCTCATATCCCCTCCCTCAGTTTCAGGTACTGAAAATCCAGGACCTGGATTGAGTTGTTGAGAGCCTTGTGATTTCTCTTACTCTTGCTCACCGCTTTGTAAAAAACCCATTCCACAGTGACCCTGTAGAATATACCATCTGTTTTGGGTTTGTTTTTCTTTTCGTTTTTTGTTTTTGCTAAGACTCACTGACACACATGCTTATTTCCAGTGGACTATAACCAGAGAGGACAAAACCACTTTGAGGTCAAGGCAGTAAAAAGCCAATGTGGCTCCTCCATACATCAGGAAGCAAAGACTCCAAGATGTCAGAGTTCCTATTTGGGAGTAGCCCAGGTCCTTGAGTATCCCGGGAGGAAAGCCACCTGCCCCACCTCAGACTATGACGTGAGCAAGAAGTAAACATTTGTCAGCTTAAGCCACTGAAATATTGGGGTTTGTTTGTTACTGCAGCAGCACCTATCATATCCTAATTAACCGTCTTATCTAATTTAACCCTTATAATTACCCTATGAAGTAGATTCTAATATTAATCCTCAGTTTATAGAGAAAACTGAGGCAAAGTGCTAAGTAACTTGCAACAACACGAGAAGCAACAAAGCCGGTGTCCAAACCAGGTTTTTCTGACTTCAAAATCTAAATCTTATCAGGACATAGGATAGTTTTCCTCTAAACCATACTCCTCTGTGTGGGATGGAGGAATATCTTTTGGCAATGAGTAGGAAGACGCACTTTCTGCCAGTGAGTCTCGCAAATGGTATCAGCCCAGTATAGGTCTGCTGGTCAAGCAGACAGTATATCAAGCAAATGTTGAGGGAACTTTCCTGAAGCTGAGAGATGAGTTGTGAGCCTCTTAATACCCTCGCTCACCTTCCCTACTTGAAAAAGAGGGATATAGGGGTATTTTTTCCTTGCTTAGGTTTATAACATTATTCCTGTTCTTCTATTTTCCTATTCTTCTATAGAATAAAAGTGTAGCTCTTTCTTTGTTGCCCCTGTTGAATGTACTTATTTAGAGAGACTAGGGCTCATTTACAGCTTTTTTTTTAAAAAAAACAACAACAACACAGATTCTTAATGTACATAATGCCACTGAAATACACACTTAAAAATGCTTAAATGGTAAATTTATGTATATTTTACCACAATAGAAAAAAAATTGCTTTATAATGTGATGCTTCACTTCTGATTGATTAAGTTACAGGATTTCATCCTTGCCAGGGATTATTTATTTTTGAAAATGCATGCCTAGTGCATTTCCAGAGTTTCATTATCAGCTAGAGGAAACAGGCTTTGTCACTTGCAGGAAGAAATCATTGACTCTAGGTCAGATCAGTTCCTTACATTCAACAATAATGACTATTTTTTCTGTCACCAAAGGAAATTCAGCAACACACTGACTTCTGAAATTTTGTGCATAGGAAGGAAAAGCCAAAGCCGGAAATGTGACCTATTGAGCTGTTCTGAAGCAATGAGGTCAGAGAAATCCTTTATCCTCCTAAGCTGGATGTGCTAAGCCTCAGCAGTTTGCATTCTATGGCTCTGTTGAGGATGAACTCAACGGTAAAATTTTGACCCAAATGGCTTGTGTGTTTTCCCATAATCAGTTTGCCCTGCTTCCTTCACAGAGCTTTCGATGCCTCTGGAGTAGGTCGTAGTGTGTGGAAAATCATTCTTTCCTATTTATATTTTCTTAGACATGACGTGCTCCTTGGAAAAGAAAGCAGGAATTTACTTGGAAAAGCCAGCAACCTTACTTAGAATTGTGTCTGAACCAATACATATTTGCCCGGAATCCTTTAAAGAATTGACTTGTCGGCTATAGTGGGAGTTTGGGGTCAGATTCTGTGTGGTGTTCGAAGCCAAAATAGGCAGGAAAGGGGACTGGCCTGAGGTGACTCCCACACATGTTGTTTCTTCCTGTTCAACCTGACTTTGCCTGGGTGGTCAGGTTGCCAATAGTGGCTTTTTTGTCAAGAGTGGGCTTTTCTCCTACTCACTCTGTCCTTAGGGATGACATGTTTGAAAATAGTCACAGATTATAAAGAAAATGAGAATTCTCAGTCTAGTCTGAACTCTTATTATAAGGGCTGGTGGCCTGCTTATTGTCCACTAACCAACCCAGATCAATTTTCTGTCCTTTTACGTTCTGTTCCCTGGGAACCTGACTCCTTCTGGACGGCATCATGGGGCCCCTTTACTCTCTTTCTTCCAGTCGTATTTGGCCAACCCTGGTCACCACTGCGGGGAGAATGAAGTCAAGGTATTTCTCCCTGCCTCCTTCTTCCTTGCTTTAGCACCATGGTTCTGCCCACAGCTGAGGGTTTCCTCTAATGTGGCCGCAGCACCTGCTCGTGGCCCCCTCCATGGCCCTAGGTTTCATCAGGTTCCCATCATTTCAGGCCAGTGGTGGGAATCGCTTCCTGGTGTACTCATCCCTATCTGTCTCTAGACCCTTGTTGGATCTTATAAGCCTGCCCACACCTGTGTAAATGTCCTGTCCTAAAATTCCCTAAATTCCCAGCTAAGCATGCCTTCTGCAGCCTGCAGAGGTCTTGACTATTTCTTAGTTCCGAGGAATCCTTGCCCATTTGGGTGAAAGTCCTTGGTGCTAAGAGCCTGCAACTTATAGAGCCTTGAGCTACTTTTAATGATTTCATATCGACAGTCCTATGGTTTGTGGCAATGAAATTTTACCCTGACAGAGACTATCTAAGCTCTTGCCACTCGGAGTGTGGCCCATGGACCAGCAGCCACAGCATCACTCGGGAAATGGTTAGAAATGTTGAAGCTCAGGCTCCACTCCAGACCTTCTGAACCCAGAGGCTGCATTTCAACAAGATTCCAGGCAATTGAGGGTTTTAAGAAGCACTCCTATAACCCACAGATTATTGTATGTTACTCCATGGGTAGAACCTAGCTCAAAAGGGATTGTTAAGACAAGACAGAGGCTCAGAGTTGTGAAATGTTTCAATAACTGTTTTTTACACTCCAGGCTGATGCAAGCAGAGGCAGTTTGGGTTATATCCCCTTTTAACACTCCTTCCTCTCAGATATCTCATGAAATCCAGTTCTATTTTCCCTCTTCAGCCTAACTCTACACAATCTGGTAAAGTCATTCAACCTACAGCAAATGAATGGGAAGATCCATTTTCATCCTGTCAAAATAAAACATTCTTTAAGTGTCTGTTATGCAACAAAAAGTGTTATACAGGAAGAAACAGTGAACTAGCAATGGAAGAAGAGAAAGGTGGTGGGAGGAATTGAGAAATACTTAGGAAATAAATTCATCAGAATTTAGTAACTGGTTATATGGTGCCAGGGTAAGGGGTGGGGTTGAAAAGAGTATGAAGTCTGTGTGGTTTGGGGGTGGGGGTGGTACAAATACCCTAAATGAAACAGGGAAGGCAGCAGAAGAAGGAGTAAGTTTAGGAAGGAGGGAATGAGTTCAGTATTAGTCATGTTGAACTAGACATCTTGTGGGCATTTAGATATGAGTCTGAAGTTTAGGAAATTAATTTTTTTAAAAAAGAATTAACCAGGAAACATATGATTGATCTAGAGCAGGGGTGTCCAAACTTTTTTCAACGTTTTTCACCAAGGGCCATATGTGGTAAAATACACAAACAGCCGGGCCACTCACTCGAGGTGAAGTACGTATTGCCTCACCTGGTTTATTTAAGTAAACTAAATATATTTTTAGAATTTGCTGCGGGCCAATTAACAATGGATCATGGGCCGCAGTTTGGACACCCCTGGTCTAGAGCTACAGTGTGGGAGTAAGTGGCTTGTTCCTCTAAGTTCAAGAATAAAATAAAGGAAAATTACCTCCTAACAACATGAAAGCTTGAGAAGTGTCCAGTCAACTTGGCATCGTTTTTCCTGCTGGGAGCAGGACCTGAGCACTCAATCCTCTTCTCATTTTGCTAGAGCACAGCTTCCCTCCACACTACCTCTCGAGGCTCCTCATCCCTGGCCAGGATGGGGAGTGGAATGTGGCTGCCCCCAACCCCCCCATTCCCGGACACAGCATGTAAACCTATGGTTTGAGATTCTCATGGTCATCCCTGTAGGAAACAAGAGGAGAGAAATCAGAGCAAGAACAAAAATGGCTTCATGTAGTATTTGTACTAGGAAGAAATAGATTTTCTGAGTGCTTCAGCTTGGTACTTTTCCTAGACACCAAAAGTGCTCCTTAGGAATTAAATGGGAAAGAAAACTTATGTCAGCTGACTCTATTGAGGGTATAAACAAAGGGGGCCCTGATAATGAAAATAATGTTATGCATTTTCTTCCTGGATTAATGTTTTGTTTTGTTGTCTTTCTTTTCATTTTGTTTTGTGTGTTTTTTTTCTTTATTCTTATTTGCCTTTCTCTTAGGACCAAAATCCCATGTATGTAGACTGCAGTCTGTGCGGTCTCCTCCTTGCTCTACAGAATGAAATCAGAGACTAAAAATGTAGATATTATGAACACAAGGCTACAGACTCAGATAAATGAGTTCCAAATGCTGTCCTAACAATTCCTTGTACTAAAGTGGATATAGGGTTTATGTGCTATTTTGTGCTGAGACATAAAGTGTCACTAATCCGGCGATTGGCTTGTGGTTTCTCTGCCTTTTCCTCAAATGATAACAATATTCATTTTCTCTCAGATTTGACAAAGAAAAGAAAAAGACTTGACAATCAGCTCTCCAGTATTTATCTTTTAGCGTTCCTTAGAAGATTTTATGCAACATGAAGTAATGCTGGCATTTCTTTTTTCAGTGAAATTCAGTAATAAAAAGACTAATCTGAACAGTTTTACTCAGTTAGCCATCCCTTACCCTCAGTTACTAGAGTAACTCAGATGAAAGTTATTTCTCCTGAATTTATCAGAATAGTAGTGTGATGATAGGTTCTTGGGAAGACTTCTGGGAAAATCCTTTGGATTCTTAAAATTAGAGGCAAACATTGCCTTTTATATTTGATTGCCAGAGATAACTGGTGGACTTCTTCCTAACAGCAAAAAAAAAAAAGATCAATGCAATTTCTTTACATGCATTCATTCGGTAACACTCCTGACACTCATGATGAATACAGATTATGCTTGGTGTGGAGAGATTCTTGATTTGGGAAATACACATTTTTGGCAGGAGACAGATGTGTAGTGATGATAACAATGTGGAGAGTGATATAATAGGATTATGTAAAAAGGACTATGGAGGCATGCAATAGAGAAATTCTACTTTTATAGGGAGGAGAGAGGATGAATAAGACAGCCTCATGATAGAGACAGCGACGCAGGGTCTTGAATGAGTAGGAAAAAGGCAGGTGACAGGGGCAAAGGGTACAGAGTGAGAAAGGCAGGGGCTAAGATATATGTATGTGTTTGGGATATGAGGTATATGGGGGAAAGGAAAAGGGTGCCTAGGACCAGATTATGACTGTCTGGTGGACCAGGCCAGGAAGTTGGATGTTATTCTATAGGTCGTAATGAGCTGCTGAGAGGGTTTTAATCAAGTAACTGCTGTTTCTTTCACTTTCAAGAAAATATCCAGATCCTTTATTATTAAGAATTATATGAAAATCCCCATGGGATCTTATTCCCTAAGGTTCCCCTTCACCTTTAAATGGGTCCCTGGTGGTGAGTTTCAACATTACTCAGGTGTTGCGACCTGTACAACACAAGCCGTGGGAAGGCAAGGGAGGCAGCGAGGGTTAAACTATCATAAAGAGACAGAAACTCAAATACAGTTAAATCACAGAGGACCGAGGGACTCACAGCCTCAAGGGACTGGAGCCCCGAATCGGTCCTCATGGGTATTTATTGATTTCTTACAATAAGTATCACAAGATGAAAGGCAGGGTCCTCGAAATTCTCACACACCATAAAAATTCTTCCAATTCCCAGATATCTGTCCCAAAGCAACAGATGCTCATTGTCCCTAGGCGACTAAGGTGGGTGTGTGCAACCCCCTGGGGAAGCAAGTCTCACAAGGTAAAACCATCCCATGAGCTAAGCAGGAAGAGCGATATCTTATCGCTCTAAGAAGTCCTTTGCATAGCAGCGTGCAGGACAACAACTGGGGCATGCATTAGCAGCTTCCCATAATGGTGAGGAGGAGGGGTATGGCTACCTCCTGACTTTTATTATGTTAACTCGTGGGGGTCCCAATGGGGTCCCGTCTGGCTTAAGGCGTTCCTCCCATGAGGAAACTTACTGGTCTTTGACTGCAGCCCCTGCTTACAGGGACCAAATAGAGAGACGTAGGATAAATGAACTCAACCCCAAAGAGGGACAGTCCCACAAAGTCTTTCCTTCCCTAGGGAAAGATTGGAGGGGACAAACGGCTAGGCTGCTGTGTGACCACACTCAAGTCTCAAAGAAACCTCTGGACCAACCTGGACAGAGGGCTCTTCCAATGACTCAGTAATTCCCCAAGATCTGACAAGGACATTAAACAAGATTTTATTAAACTTTGCAGAAATGAACAGAGTAAGATTATACAATTTGTAAAATGTGGCTTACTCTGGGGATGTGACGATCTGGTCCCATCCAGTTCTGGGTCTGCCCTTTTTGCTGGTGCATATGAAGTATGCCAATATGATGAAATGATCACCACAAGAAGTCTACTTAACATTCATCACCACACATAGTTACAATAATTTTCTTCTTGTGATGAGAACCTTTAAATTCTACTCTCTTAGCAATTTTCAAATATACAGTACTGTATTGTTAACTATAGTAACCTTGTACATTACATTCCTAGGACTTATTTATTTTATAACTGGAAGTTTGTACCTTTTGACCAACTTAATTCCTTAAGACATTCAATGTATATTTTATTGGATCAACTTATCTCCTATGCATCTAGAATTGAACTAGCTATGAATTTGGGAGAACTGAGAAAATAGTCAATCAAATCACTTCCTATAAGGCTTAATCCTTCATACTCTTCTAGTTAAGAAAGGCTGGAGAAAGGCCTAACTCCCTCACCTGTCTGCTTAAGGCCCACCTTCCAGGCTCAAGTTTCTATGCTGATTGATTCTAGGACATCCATCTCCTTCAGGAGAGACCACAACCCACGTAACATCAGGAATGTGAACTCACACCAACAGTCCCAGAAAGATTCCCTTAGATAATTTGGTGGTAGCAAGAAAGGTGGACTGCAGAGAAGAGAGACTAGAGACAGGGAGAAACATTAAGAGGGTGCTACAGGGATAGCCAGGAGTATAGGATGTATTGTCTTTGTGTAGCTCCTAACAAAGGGAAAATCTTTCAGTAATAATGTCTGTGCTGTGTAACTCCGTTCCCAACCAGAATGGACCATTTTAAGGGGAGACATTTCACCCAAGTAAACCAATCAGATTCTCTCACCTAAGAATTTGAAAATTGGGAAAGAGACACAATATTTTGGGAATAATTGGGAATAATGGCAGAACTTCAGAGAGTTGCTGTTGAGCTTCTTGGGACTGTCTTGCTTTCTGCTTTCTGGAAGATTGATTGTGAATTTCTTCCTAAGCTTCAATTAGAAGCATTAGTGTCCTTCCTAAAAACTATTAGTTTCTTCTTTAATTAATTAAATATTAGTGAGTGAGCAGTATATAAATCTATGGATCATAGGGATGAATGTATAGATCAATGGAATAGAAGAGAAAGTCCAGAATTAGCCCTCAAATAATGGTCAACTGATTTTTAACAACAGTGCCCAGACAATTCAATGGGGAAAACTAGTTTTTTCAACAAATGGTTCTGGGATGACTGGATACTTACATGCAACAGAATAAAGTTGCATACCTACCTCCCACCACATAGAAAAATTAACTCAAAATTGATCAAAGATTTAATATAAAACTTTTAGAAGAAAACATTGGTATAAGTCTTCATGCTCTTGAATTAGGCGATAGTTTCTTAAATATGACACGGAAAGCACAAACAAAAAAAGAAAAAAATAGATAAATTGAGCATCATCAAAATGGAAAACTTTTGGGGGCAGACAGGAGGCTCAGTTGGTTGGAGCGCGGGCTCTGGGCAGTGGGGCTGCCAGTTCGATTCCCACATTGACCAGCGAGCTGTGCCCTCCACAACTGGAGTGAGGTCAGTGAGGTGCCGCTCAGCTCCCGGGTGGCCAGATAGCTTAGTTGGTCGCGGGCTCTCAACCACAAGGTTGCCAGTTCGACTCCCGGACTCCCACAAGGAATGGTGGGCTGTCCTCGACTCCCACAAGTGATGGTGGGCTGCGCCCCCTGCAACTAACAATGGCAACTGGACCCAACTGGACCTGGAGCTGAGCTGTGCCCTCCACAGCTAAGATTGAAAGGACAGCAACATGACTTGGAGGGGTCCAGGAGGAGCACACTCTTCCCCAATGGAGTCCTATTCCCCTTCCCCAATAAAAAAAATCTTTTAAAAAAATATTGAAAACTTTTGTGCTTATAAGAACACCATAAAGGAAGTGAAAAGACAACTTACAGAATAGAAGAAAATTTTTGCAAATTATATATCTAACAAGATACCTGTATCTAGAATATATAAAGAACTTTTACAACTCATCAATAAAAAGTTAGTTCCACTAAAAATGGGCAAAGGATTTGAATAGATATTCTCCAAAGGAGATGTAAAAGTGGCCAATAAGCACATAAAAAGATCCTAATTGTCATGAATTATCAGTGAAATACATATCAAATCAACAATGAGATCCACTTCATAACCACCTGGATGATATAATCACAAAGACAACTAATAACAAATGTTGGCTGGGATGTGGAGAAATTGGAACTCTCACACAGTAGTGGAAGGAACATACAATCATGTAGCCACTTTGGAAAATAGTCTGGCAATTCCACAAAAATTTAAACATAGAGCTACCACATGACGCTGCAGTTCTACTCCTAGATATATGCCCAACAGAAATATAAATATATGTCCACATAGAAAACTATACATGAATGTTCATACTAGAATTATTCATAATAGCTAAAAAGTAAAACCAACTGAAATGTCCATCAACTGAAGAATGGATAACTGAAATGTCATATATCTATAAAATGCAATATTATTTGGCAATAAAAAAATTTAAGTACTGATACATGCTATAACATGAATTAGCTTTGAAAACATTAAGTTAATTAAAAGAAGCCAGTCTCAAAAGACCACATATTATATGATCTCATTTATATCAAATGTTCGGAATATGCAAATGTATACATACAGACGGTAGGTTACTCTGGACCAGGGGGAGGGAGGGAGAAGTGTGATGGAGGAAACTGGAGAGTGACTGCTAAGGGGTTTCTTTTCGGAGTGATGAAAATGTTCTAAAATTGATTGTGATGATGGTTACACGTATCTGTGAATACATTAAAAACCACTGAATTGGTCTTCGTGGGTAAATTTTATGAAATGTGAATTACATTTCAATAAAGCTGTTATTAAAAAGATCTATGGAAAAGTAGATTTCAAAATGCCTTTGTGAACTCAGCAAGTTTGGGGATTAGGGACAGATTCTGCTGGGTTTAAGGCACAGGTCCACATGTTAGAAGAACCTGGAATGTAGTAATGACACTGTATACTGATACTATGCCACAATACTGCAGCTCTATGAGGTGCCTCTACAATTGCTTTAGCAGTATTTTTGTGTCTAGCTGTCCTTATCCCCTGATTCCAAGGCCCCAGGTCTCCAGGGAGTTAGATAGATCCTGGCTCTGAACCTGAGCCCCAGGTGCTAGGAGAATTCCTGGATTCAGCATCTGGTGATGTTTCATATGGCCTTTGACCTCAGCAGCTGGAGCCTAATATTCTCTGTGCAGAAAATAAATCAGTGCACTCTAGTTTTGCTATGACGATTGGGGCAGAACAACATTGCTATCTGAGACTAGTGGTGTCTGCCATTAATCAGAATAACTCAGAATACCCAAGATAGAGCTCTGTAGGGCCTACATTGTCAGATTAATGAATGGGAGGAATAAAAATCACATTTCCAGACCTGGTGTAAGTGTTTTGAAAATTCAATCATGGCATTCAGATCATGTGATTCACCATTAATATTCTTAAGGAAGTATCTCCAAAATGGAATGTGTTACCTCTAAGGGGGTTCCAAGATAATCCACTGGGGTGCAACAGCATCATATTAGAATTTCTATGCATTCTTTATTCCATCTTCTTACGTGTCTATTTTTATTTTAAATATACACAATATTTTAGGACAATTATACATGCATATTACTTATAAATATATAAATTAATGAGAATGAAGGTGCTCAAAAACTTTTTATTGCTAGGTTTATGCTATTTTCTCTAAGTTCAGGGGACGGCTGCTCTGAAGGACATTTTGGTTTATTACTACATGAAGATTAACTTAAATTATATGTTGACTCACACTTGAGACCTAGCCCCAAAAGAAAAACTAGTTCAGAATACCTATTTGCAAATATTTATTTTTTTAGTATAAATTCATCTTAACAGAGCTCAAATTTCTAGAGTTCAATTATCTCCCCACAATGGATGGGAGCACACCCCACCTGGCCATCCCTGCTTGGGTTCCCAAGCTCTTTATCCCTCTTCTTCACGAATTGGGCATTTAGGCCCTAGGCTATAACTTAAGTTCACCCCTGATCAGCTGAAGGATCTATCCTGACTCTGAACTGAGCAATTTAAAGTACTCTAGAGTCTAGACCCATGTTCTTGCCAAAGTATCAACTGACCTTCATTGCTAACTTCATTCTAACTTTACGTCACTTCCCCAGGTCTGAGAACTGAGCTTCTGTTTTGGCCCTGAGACCAATTCCCAATCAACACCATGGTTCTAGTAACTGAATCCTATTTTGCAGCATGTGTCTAAGTCTGGATTCAAAAAGCCCACCTACTACCAAAACCTCAACAATCTCCAGGTGTGTGACTGAGATCTAGGACCTGCTGACAGAATTTTCAGGGTTTTGGGTTCTTGAAATGTTTACCTGTAAAAGACAAAGTGAAGCTATACATAATTATCTAAAGAACCCTCATAATAGACTGTTAGTACCAGGTATTAGTAACCAGAAGGAATGTTTGTCATGCAGGGTGTCATGCAGAGTCTCCAGTCCCTCTCCCCACACAAGAACGCAGGACATGGCGAGGCCAAAAAGGAACACCCGTGGAGCCATAGATAGGGGAGTCATATCACTATACTCTGTACCTCTCTGCAATCCGCGTTTGCCAGCTAAGCCACTATCTTCTTGCTAGCCCCCATTTGCTGCTAGAGTAGCCATGGAAGTTATATTAGTGGCCAATGGCTCACTGGTTACAGTTGACGGCCAACTAGCCACAGCTGATGGCCATCCAATCACAGTTGATGGCCATTTACTACCTGAGCCAGCACCTTTCCATGTGAGGCCGAGAGCCTGGAAACCGCACTCCTGGCTCTGTCCCCACAATGTTCTAGATAAGCCTTTAAATATCCTGTTTAGTGGACAAAGCTCTTCTTTCTAAGAACACAAAGCTGTTGCACTGCACCAATACCCTTCAAATATAAGCCAAAATCAAAGAGACTCCTGAGTGTAACCAATCTGGACATCATTGATAGGGCCAAGCTACTAAGCTCACTTTTGAACTGGACACCAATTCGAAATGGTGTCCAGATGGAGGAAGTTAGCAGACTCCCAGACCTTTGGACACCTGAAGATGGCCTCTCTTCTTCTCTGTGTTCAGTCCTTCTTGGCTTGATGCTCAAAAACTGCCCCTGAATTTAACTACCTCCAGTTTCCATTAGCAATGTCTTTCTCTGTTTCTTAACAATTTTCGCTCTTCTTATACTCTAGATTTTATATATATATATAAATGCACTATACTCAAGAGTTACCATAAACTGAACTGAATTTAACTACCTCCAGTTTCCATTAGCAATGTCTTTCTCTGCTTCTTAACAATTTTCGCTCTTCTTATACTCTAGATTTTATATAGTGCATATATATATATATATGCACTATACTCAAGAGTTACCATAAACTGTACTGAAGGAAATTCATATTTGTTCTACTTGTATGTCCTGGCATTTGTTTAATTTCTTCATGGCCCTGAGCATATGACCATTCATTAGGTTTCATGGCTAACTACGAGACATGGATTGCTTTCTTGGTCAGGTGGAGTCTTGTTGATGGAGACCCATTCCATCTCAACTAGTCACAGCTTTCAGAGGAGGCAGACTTGATCACTGATTACCTAACAACCAAACAATGCCTGGAGGTGTATCCAGAGTTACTACATCCTTTAGAGTTACTTCATCTGTCAGTTCCTCATATCTTAAATTGTTTCAACCTACAATACAGGATGATTGTTGGAGTAAAAAGTGTTAAAATTATTACCAAACATTCTTACTTCCCAGGTGTCATAAATAAGAGGCAGGGCACCAGTTCTGACAAGTGATCTGAGAAGGAGAAATCTGCCCAGATGACTGGGAAGAAAGGAATAGGGAGAGGAAATGGAAAATCATTTTGCTTTATTGACTTATTTTTAATAGTTTAACTAACTCTCAGAAGATTACCTGAAACTCTAAATTCACTCAAATCAACGTGTTTATTCAAATGATAAGAATGTAGAATCTGTGTGAGCCAGTTGTTTAAAGCTTGGAATGGTAGAGGCAGGCCAGATGTGGGTATAAAGCCCAGGATTCCATGTCTTTGCAATGTGTTATTTTTTCCTTCTTTTTATTCTTTAAGGTATACTGTAAAATACAATAAAATTCACCCTTTAATAGTAAACAGTCCTCCCTGTTTCAAGAAATGCATAATGGTGCATCACCACCACCAAGGCCAAGCGTCCCTTTAAAGCCAACCCCTCTCTACCCACAACCCCCTGATAATCAGTGATCTGTTTTCTGTCCTGATAGGTTTACCTTTTCCAGAATGCCATATATAGAGAATAACACAGAATTTACTCTGTTTTGGTCTGGATTCTTTCACTTAGCATAATTCTTAGAGACTCATTCACATTGTTGCATATATTGGTAATTCATTCATTTTTATTGCTAAAGTAGGTTCTATTGTATGGATATATCACAGTTTGTTTATTCGTTTTTCAGTTGAAAGAAATTTGCATTTTTTTCCTGTTTGGGGGCAATTATGAATAAAGTCTTTACAAATATTTGCATACAGGTTTTTATGTGAATATAAAATTTTCATTTCACTGGGGTAAATACTTAGAAGTGAGATTGCTAGGTCATATGATAAGTGCATGTTTTACTTTATAAGAAACTGTCAAATTCTTTTCTAAGGTGGCTTACCATTTTGCACTCCCACCAGCGATGTGTGAGAAATCCTTGCCTGGACTTTATGTTGTCAGGTTATTGGAATTCTTTAAATTTTAACCATGTGAGTAGGTGTGCTCCTCACTGAGGTTCTCATTTGCATTTCCCTAATGACTGACATTGCTACTGATCATCTTTTCATGTGTTTATTTGCCACCCATTTTTCTTCTTTCGTCAAGGATCTGTTAAACTCTTTTCTCATTTAAAAAAAGAAGGGGGTTGTTTGTTTTCCTACAATTCAGTTTTGAGAGTTCTATAAATATTCTGGGTACAAGTCTTTTATTAATATATGTAATTTGCACATATTTTCTTCCAGTCTGAATTGTCTTTTAATTCTCTTAACAGAGGCTTTCAAAAAGCAGTTATTAATTTCAATAAAGTCCAATATGTCATTTTTCTATGGATAGTGCCTTTTGTGTCTTTTCTAAAATATCCATCCCTAACCCAAGGTCAAAAAGATTTTTCTCTTACATTTTCCTCTAGAAGTTTTAGATTTTTAGGTTTTACATGTATATCTATCATACACTTTGAGTTAATTTTTGTATATGGAGAAAAGTATTGGTCAAGGTTTATTTTTTTTTTGCATGTACACATTCAATTGTTCCAACATACTTATTGAAAAAACTATTATTTCTCCAGTGAAGCCAATGAATTACCTTTCCATCTTTGTCAAAAACTCAACTGACTGTATACGAGTACGTATGAGTCTAATTTGGGGCTCTCCATTCTGATCTATCATTCTATGTGTCTCATCTTTTCTCCAAAACAACACTGTCTTGACTCCTGTACTTTTATATTAAATCTTGAAATCAGGTAATAAATTTCTTTACATTTTGATTACAACACAGTCAAGAACTGGCAAAATAATAATTATACCAACAAAATTAATTAATTCAAATTAGGGAAAACAAATGAATGATTAATTTTTCATTATAAACTCTCAGATGGATAAAATGTGTTTCTTCTAAGTCAGAATAAGATGAATACATATCTATACCAAATTACTAATCCTTCTTACAATACATAATATCTACAAAATAATCTTAAAATATAAAACATGGCTATTTGCTTTACTGTACAATTTCCATGAATAATGGCTGATATTCAAGCAACTCACCATTATCATCCCTTTAAGATTTAGTAGGATTTAAACGAAATGACACTTTTGTCCTATAGCTGACCTCTCCACTAACATGAATCAATTATGATTCCAAAACATCATAAACAGGAAAACAAGATAAATGAACGGAAATAATGAAATATTAATTACTCCAAATTTCACTTTTCTATGGCAGTGTTATTACAGCACAATTATTCTTAGATAGAAAAGAGAGATAATATAAGAGACTGAAGTCAACCTCAGGTAATTTTAATAACTTATACAACATTCCATTTTTAAAAGAAAACCTGAAGCAAAAGAGTGATGACAGATGGACATCTCAGCAGCTTGCTTTTTATTGTACTATAATACTTACTGCCTAATCTGTCCCTCTGAGTTTAACCAGGGACCTGATGGGAAGTAATAGTTCAAATCCATGGAAAATCAACCAAGTGAATCTCAGTTGGCTTTCTGTGACAGCAGTATAAATACTGCTTACCACACAGGTCTGCTAAAACGATTAAATATATATATATATACACACACACACACACATATATATAACATAAATATATAATATACAGTATATATTATATAATATGTATTATATATGATATGAGTTATATATATTAATACATGTTATATATTAATATATAATAAATATATATCATATATAATAGCTAAAAAGATAATTTATTAAATATTTTTATATATTATATATAATATAGGTTATATATAATATATATGTTCTATAGTATATAATACATACCATATATTATATATAAATATTCAATAAATTATATTATTATTAGCCATTTTGTGAGAGGCAGCTTACAGTTTCCTCTGCTGACTACAGGCCTGATGGCTGAAGCTAGGAGCCTTGACAGTGGGGAAAACCAGAGGCCTGAGGCCTGTGGGGGAACTGGGACCAATGAAGGAGCCAGAGAGGGAAATGTGATCGAGGAGAAGACTCAAGTGTGCTCATGAGGAAAGAGATGACAGGCGGTAATAAACTGTCAGGTGCAGGAAGATGGAAACATCTTTCCAGGTGTCTGGTTAGTTCCTAATGTAATCCCTACTTCCACCTCCTGCCAACTTTACCAAAGACCAAAGCACCTTTTTGGAGGTCTTCGAAATAATCCATGTGCACCAAAAGGAGTAGTGAGCAAAATAGGATTTTCTGAATGTTTTATAAGGAAGAGACAGAAAAGGAATTAATCATACTCCCCTAACACACGACTTAATAAACTTTCCTCGGATGAGGGTTCTCTCGGTGACCACCTCTCCCAGGCTCCTCCTCAGCCCTTCTTCCACCCGGTTGCCAGCTTCTCCTTCACTGTTCCCTGAAACTGAGCAGTTTAGCATGTTATTTGAGCATAAAATTTGAAAGATATTTTTCAATCTGTACTCCCAATCCAAATCATTTACCAAAGTAGTCCTTCCAACGATCTAAAGGAATCTCTCTGAGGAGAGTCCTGGAAAACACAATTTTCTCCATTTTCTTCTGGAAGGGAGGCAGAAAAAAAGGAGAGAACCTACAAGGCCTGCATTCTTAAATACAGAAGAATTAAACATAGATAAAACTTGAAAGTGTTTGGCAATAAAACCAGAGGAGGAGAGGAGAGGAGAGGAGAGGTAGGAAAGGAGTAGATATTAGACGTCATATAGTGTAACTGGTGTGGGCATCACTGATGGCATAAAAGGAGTCTGCCAGATGCTTTCAATATTTTATAAAGATTAAAGAAAATCATACTGTTCGGTTTACACATAGTCTCTTTTATTCTTTCCCAAGACTTTGTGCTGGGCAGTGTCTATTTTTAAATCAGAGAAGGAAACTGCAAGTTCAGACAGTTAAGTTTGAGAACTCATCCTAGAAAAAGTGCTACACACCTCATTGCTGAATATCACTATGGTCACCTAGAAGTACTCCCCTTGGGAAGCTATGCACTGATGCCTGCGCCTAGTCCACCCTTCAAAGCAATTTTGGAACTCTTTTTCTGGAATGGCCATCAGAGCTGTCATTGTATTATCCTTGATGTCCTGAATGTCATCAAAATGTCTTCCTTTCAATATTTCCTTTATCTTCGGGTAAAGAAAGAAGTCATTGGGAGCCAGAGCCGGTGAGCAGAGAGTGTTCCAATACAGTTCTTTGTTATTAGCTAAAAATTCCCTCACAGACAGTGCCGTGTGAGCTGGTGCATTGTCGTGATGCAAGAGCTATGAATTGTTGGTGAAAAGTTCAGGTCATCTAGCTTTTTCACGTAGCATTTTCAGCACTTCCAAGTAGTAAACTTGGTTAACTATTTGTCCAGTTGGTACAAATTCATAATGAATAATCCCTCTGATATCAAAAAAGGTTAGCAACATTGTTGCAACAAGTTCACAAACTTAATTGCAGACCTCATACAGTTCAGAGTAATTTGCCTGAGGACACACATCTAGTCAGGTGTGGGATTAGCATTGACTCCAAAGTTCAGTGGTCTTTACCCCTCAACCTACAACCTTGAAAGAGAATAAAGATGACATAGGTAGGGAAGTAAAAATCTAGTGAGTGAGGATTTGTGTCAAGATGCTGTCAGTTGCAAGTAACAGGAAATTGATATAATGGTTTAAACAATCAGGAAGGTTATTATCTAATAAAAGAGAAAGTCCAGAAATAAGGTAGATCCTGGACTCAATTTCTACTTTTCTATGGTAACAGCCTCCTCCTTATGTTGGATTTACCCTCAAGTTTGCTGCAGCAGGAAATTTGAGGCATAATATCTACATGGCATCCAGAGGAAGGAAAAAGGGCATCTTTTCCAGTGGAAACTTATTAGGATTACTCCTCCATCCCCAAACTCCTCTTACATCTCATTGGTCAGAATTGGGTCACATTCCCATCTCTGAAACATTGACTTGGAAAGGGGAATGGAATTACCATTGACTGGCTTAAGCCAATTAGGATTTACTACTAAAGCTGGGAATAACATATCAGGAAAAATTGGGAAAGATTTTGAAATATTAGCAAAAATGATTACAGGTCTAGTAGTACTTCCAGGTTTTCTCTGTCTTTCATTGTTTTTATGCTATTTGAGAACTCTATAAATTGTAGAAAATTGATGATAATGTAAATAATTTTTATGTGGAGAAATGCAAATAAACTAGACACAATGGAATAAATTGACCATTGCCTGTGATCCTCTGGTTGTACACTGATTTGTAAATTCATCTCAGCATTCCTCGCCTGCCTCTGTTTGTATGGTTATTCGAATTTTTTGAACTGGTTATAACATTATACTGGTTTTCTCATTAATTAGTGAGTTAAATAAAATCATTGACACATATTCGTCTTATCTTTGCATGAAACCTGTGATTTTGTCTTCAAAAAATGTTTATTAACTATGAGTCACCTTTCCTGAGGAATAGGTTCACCCCCAAACTGAAACCTTATAAGCAATGAAAAAAGTTGAGTAGGATCAAAAGTGATGTTTGAAGACCTACTAGGAAAGATGGATTTAATAGGCAAGGAAAGAGAGGATAACTATGTCCCAAGACAGAAGGAAAAAAGATGCTTATGGATGAAAATACAGACCTCTTCTAAGGAGTAAAAAGAGGTCGAGGGACCTTATCCCCTTTCTATCAGCTTATAAAGAGCTACAGAGAGCCTTGGTGACATGCTGGAGAGCAGCGCTACCCAACGAGCGGTTCTCACACTGGCAGGACTGTTACCTGTCTACCAAGATATGCACGGGAGTTTGGAGTAAGCACTGAGTAACTTCAGCAGTGCTTGGGCATTGCTGTGAAATACAAGCGTATGGTCAGTGGACTCATCTTACAGGGCATGGACCAGTTTGATGTCAGATTCCGTCGTGAATGGAATGCAGGGTGCGCTGGTCACATAATAGGTCCCCACTATACCATGTGATATTTTAAGGTTAGTTTGCCAACTATAACCCAAAAGTGTAAAATCTGGGATCTTTTGACATTTACTTTTTGAGGATAAATTTGTTGAAAGTGTATATTGAAAGATTAGAAAAAAACTTTTGAAAACACAGCATCATTTGCATTGTTTTTTTCCTAAAATTCCTTTAAAATCTCTTCTCTCATTGTTATCAACGTATCTCTCCAAGACTGGTTTTTCTACTATGTGTACTATTAAAACAAAACATAGAAATAGTTTAGATACACATTATCCTCTGTGAATGGTGTTACTATCAATACAATTTAGTTAACAAGAAAAGCAAATACACTGTCATATTAAAAACTTTAAATATTGACATATATGATATTTATTGAGCACATGCATCAAAGTTTTAATATTGGGAAAACTATTTCACTCATAATTTTTTGTTTAGCTTATAACTGCAGAACCACAAGAAGTTACAAGTATAATACAGATCTTTTTTCACTCATTGTCAAAGTCTACATTTTCAATAAATCTATATAGTTTTTATAATTCTTTTCCTATTTTGTTTTTGTCAATTAAATTTACTGAAATGTATTTTTTTGTTTGCTCATGCTAATAATAAATAAATAGAGCTCATTTATGTACTATTTTAAAATTTATTTCCCTAGTAATTCATGTTTACTTATTTAACAAAACTTCTCGTCCTCAATGGATTGGAAATTTAGAAAACTGGTTCTTCACTACAGGTAGTTGGAGAAGCACTGCCTATAGTCTGTGCTTTTCAAATTCTGTGCACATCAATCATTGAGGACTTTGTTAAAAAGCAGATTCTAATTCATTAAGTCTGGGGTGGAGTCTGAGGTGTTACATTTCTAACAAGCTCCCTGGTCATGTGAATGCTGCAGGTATGAGAACCACATTGAATAGCAAGGCTATATAGCATTGAAGAATTGATGCCGTGTTTCCCCAAAAATAAGACCTAGCTGGACAATCAGCTCTAATGTGTCTTTTGGAGCAAAAATTAATATAAGACCCAGTTTATATTACATATATTATATTATATTATATTATATTACATTACATTATATTACATTACATTACATTACATTATACTGGATCTTATAGTAAAATAAGACCTGGTCTTATATTGTATTATATAAGACAGGATCTTATATTATAATAAAATAAGACAGGGTCTTACATTAATTTTTGCTCCAAAAGACTCATTAGAGCTGATTGTCTGGCTAGGTCTTATTTTCAGGGAAACACAGTGATTCAAGAACATTTTGAAACACCATAGAAAGGATTAGGAGACAGAATCAGCTAAAGCAGCAGAAAGGTCTCAAAGAAGTAGAACCAGGTGGGGTGCTAGTCAGCCTTTAACTTGAAACAATTCTCTCACCTGGCATCCCTGAAGGTATGACTGGTAGTCTGGAAGTAATTTTCACTGTTGCACAAGGAGCCGGCATTGTGGAAATGACCAGTGTACTCACCAAGGGTTGCCTGGACAATAAGCTAGCTGGGACCCCACAGAGAAGGCTCACCCAGGCTCAGCCTTCTACTGGACAGTTGCCTTCTCCCCACCTCAGTGTTAGTAGGGAATGGTTATAACATCCCATGAATCTCAGGGCCCCCACCTGCTCTAAGTTCCCCCATGGGCACAGTGTCTGCTGTTCTGAGACGAGTCCGTAAACAGTTGGCTAAGCAGTCTCTGTGTTCCTGACAAGACCACTTCCTCACATTTGTCCTTTAAGAAGGCAGACCCACAGCTAAAGGATCACAGGGATTTTTTCTATAGCATGATGCTTACCTTATTATATCTGCTTAGAGATTAGTAGGCTAAGAGAAAACCAGATCCAATCCTAAAGTCATTCAATAAAAATAAAAATAATAATAAATAATTAAATAATACCAACAACACCAGTACCACTCTGCCAGGGACTTTACATTTATCATTTAATTCAATTTTCATAAACACCCTATCATACTATTATTATCTCAATCTTGCAGAAAAGTGAACCTCAGAGAATTTCACTAGCTTGCCTAAGGCTGCACATCTAGGAAAAGCTGAATCAGGATTTAAACCAGAGCCTACACATCTAACCCTCACACTATTCCTGGGGCACTTACCCACAAAACAGGGCTTCAAGAAATGAGGGCAAAACTTTGCCATCTGTTTTCTATTCAACCAACTTGATTTATTTTAGGCTTTATTGAGAGTGTGCTAATATGAAATCCTATGTTACTAGTCTATTTCAATTAGGGACAAGGTGGAGCTTTGTATCAATGGTGTTCTTTATTCTTAATGTGAAATTCTTTTAGCCTGGCAGTGAACTGTGCCCAGATTCCAATTCTGCCTTTCACTCTATACCTCCAGAAGGTTTTCAAGCAGGGCAGGGATTGAAGCAATTGTAAACCTCCAAGAGATTCTCACAGCTGAGGCACTTTGAAAATGAAACCATATTATTTTATTGTAGGTTTGGCAAATGCTTTCAAAGTCAATATATTCCTTGTCTGGTTTCCAACAGCAAGGCCTTTAGCCAATGGTCACCTACGTGCCTCCAGTCTACGTTTGAGTAAGGCATAAAATGCTATTTGAACAAACTGGCTTTGATTTTCTCCTTTTTCCAGAAATCTAATTCCTCATAACCACGTCACTGAGCAATTTCACATGGCTGTAATTAGGACCACATTTCCCATACTTGATTTTCTGGTCTCTGATAAACAGCATGAACAGAATATTCAGGTCCTAAACACCCTGAACCCATAACACTTTTTTACTCCTGGCCTCTCATTTTGCTACTCTCCCAGGAAATGGAAGGTGTTATGGACTAAATGTTTATCTCTCCAGATTTTGTATGTTGAAATCCTAATGCCCAATGTGATGGAATTAGAAGGTAGGGCCTTTGGAAGGTGATGAAGACATGATGATGGAGCCCTCTGAATGGGATTAATACCTTTATAAAAGAGACCTCAGGGAGTTCTCTAGCCTTCTCTTTCCACCACGTGAGAACACATGCTAACACAACTTGGAAGAAGGTCCTCACCAGAATCCGACCATGCTGGAACCCTGATCTCAGACTTCCAGCTTTCAGAACTGTGAAAAATAAATGTCTGCTCTTTATAAACCACTCAGTCTGTGGTATTTTGTTATAGAAGCCCAAACAAAGAAATGAAGCAGTGTGCCTTCACTTTCTTGGTCTTATCTGTCCATGACACTTAGGCTGATGGATTATATTCTTACTCATGAGAAAAAGGACAGATTCCTGCTCAACAAACAAGAAGAACCAAAGATGATTTCATGGATAAGAGCTAAAGCACATCTTGTGAAAGGAATGAGCCACCCCAGTAGAAATAACAGGGCCCTCTGAACACTAAGGCCTGAACTCCCTGTCCTGATCCAGAGAGAAGAAAAGGTGGCAAGTTTGCTCTGCCATGCTCTCCTCCCCATTGTGCAGTTGGTGGGGTCAGAAACAGCCACTTCAGAAAATCATTGCAGGGTCCAAGATGGTAGATTAGGTAAATACTATGCCTACTGCATCCCAGGATCACACCAAAACTACAAATAAATTGTAGAACAATCAACCTCAAGAATCATCTGAAGACTAGCTGAATAGAACCCCTATAACTAAGAATATAAAGAAGAGGCTACATCGAGACTGGTAGGAGGCGTGGAGACACAAAACAGGCTGACCATAAACCCACAGATAGTGGTTGAACACCAGGAGGGACACCTCAGTGGTGAAGGTCCCCTCGGAAGAGGGAGGGCTCCCAGCCCCATACCGGGCTCCCTAGCCCACAGGTCCTGTGCTGAGAAAAGGAGTTCCCACAACATCTGGCAGTGAAAAATCAGTGAGGGTACTGTCTGCCCATCCCAGTGAGACAGAAGGTAGATGAAAACCCAGCTGCTGTCTTAAAGAGCCCACACACAGACTGACTCGCTTGCAAACACACACCTGGTCTCTGGTGGAGGCGCGACAACTCGAGAGGCATCAAAGACATAAAGGGAAAGAGTGAGTGTGTGGCTGCAGAGCAAGGTCGAGAGGGACAGGCGACATTATCCCTGTATGGAGCCTGACTCAAGCGTAGTCTACAGGAGAGCACCATCTTTTCTATGTTGAAACTTCTGCCAAAGGGCCAAATCTGAGACCACATTGGTCTGGTAAATTCCACATATGCGGACCACCTTAGTGATGCCCTGGATCCTGGCCCCACACAGCTAGCACTACATCTCCCAGGACACCGTGACTACTGAGAAGCTGGCTCCACCCCACAAGCTGCAGAAGTCTTTTACAGCAACAGAGAACCCATGGCAGCTTGGGGAATTTTAGTGCTGGGCAGTAACCCCAAACCAGCCTCTTTTGGGCACCACTCAGGAATTTGTGAACCCCCGGTGAGAAGTGGCTGGCTGTGGTATCTTAAGGGCATTTCATGAAGTGGTCACAGGCCAGGCACTGCTCCGAGGCAAGCAGTCACTGTCTGTGGTATTCTCAGGGTGTTTTGCGAAATGGTCACAGGTCGGGCACTGGTGAAAGAACTGAATCTGCATTAACTCAGTAAAAACCCCCAGATACATCTTGGGACAATCTGGCACCCTGCCCCACCCAGCTAGTGCTGCACCGCCAAGGGCACTCTCAATGCCAGGTCAGCCAACCCAGCCCATGCACCTAAGGAGGCTTTTTAAATGTCTGAGCCTTACGGGCAGCCAGTAGGTGGCAATAAGCCTTGGGGCCCTGGGCCTTTTGCTAAGCTGCCTCAGGCCCAATACTGTGGCAGCCAGCCTAGGTTTACAGTGAGGCCACCCACACACACCTCCAGGTCCAGCACAGGGAGCAGCCAACCACATATAGCTTTGTGGCTCCTACCATGTGGCTACAGGCCAGTCACAGGCAAGGCTGAAATTGGCCTGCATAGGAGCCCCTCCCAAGAGATACCACAAACAACACACCCAGAGTTCAGCTTCAGACCACAGCAGAGCACTACCTGGTTATCCCCACAAGCAGCACACCCAAAGGGAGATCTCAACAGGCACAAGAGCCTGCAGAGGTGAAGACTCCTCTGAGGGGTCAGCCCCCACACAGCAGCTCTTATACTGCAGATGTAGCCAATCCTCACAGTCAATCAGCCTGGGAGTCAATCCCACCCACTGACATGCCAAAAGCAATCAAGGCTCAACTTCAACAGAAGAATATACTCAAAGGAGACTCCTGAAACATGCACAGGAGATCAGGGACACTGTGCCATTGGACCACACAGGACACACACTACATAAGGCCACCCAGCAAAGACTAAGAGACATAGGAGATCTACCTAATACATACAAGTAAACACAGAGAGACAGCCAAAATGAGAAAACAAAGAAACATGTCCCAAGTAAAAGAACAGGAGAAACCTCAAGAAATAGAATTAGATGAAATGGAGGCAACCAACCTACTAGAAACAGAGTTTAAAACACTGGTTATAAGAATGCTTAAGGAACTTAGCGAGAATTTCAACACTGAGGTAGTAAGCATAAAGAAGGACATAAGAGCCATAAAAAAGAACCAGTCAGAAATAAAGAAAGCAATAACTGAAACAGAAAAATACACTAGAAGGAATCCACAGCAGATTAGATAAAGCAGAAAATCAAATCAGCAATTTAGAAGACAAAGTAGCATGAAACACCCAATCAGAACAACAAAAAGAAAAAGGGATAACAACAACAACAAAAAATGATAGTTTAAGGGACCTTTGGGACAACATCAAGCATAACAACATTCACATCATAGGGTACCAGAAAGAGAAGAGAGGGAGCAAGGACTCAATAACCTATTTGAAGAAATAATGACCGAAAACTTCCCTAACATAGCAAAGCTAATAGACATACAAGCCCAGGAAACACAGAGAGTTCCAAACAAGATGAACCTGAACAGGCCCACAAAGAGACACATCATAATTAAAATGGCAAAGGTTAAAGACAAAGAGAGAATCCTAAAAGCAGAAAGAGAAAGACAACTCGTTACTTACAAGGGAGCTCCCGTAGACTATCAGCTGATTTCTCAACAGAAACTTTGCAGGCCAGGAGTGACTGGCACAAAATATTCAAAGTGATGAAAAGCAAGGACCTATGACCAAGACTACTCTACCTGGCAAGGCTATCATTTAAAATTGAAGGAGAGATAAAAAGCTTCCCAGACAAGAAAAAAACTAAAGAATTCATTACCACTAAGCCAGTATTACAAGAAATGTTAAAAGGACATTTTAAGCAGAAGAAAGGAGAAAACAAAGATAAAAAATATGAATAATAAAATGGCAATAACTATGTACCTACCAATAATCACTTTAAATATAAATAGATTAAATGCTCCAATCAAAAAGACATAGGGTAGCTGAACGGATAAGAAAACAAGATCCATGCATATGCTATCTACAAGAGACCCACCTCAGATTGAAACACACACACAGAATGAAAATAAAGCAACGGAAAAAGATATTTCAGACAAATGGAAACAATAAAAAAAGCTGGGGTAGCAATACATATATCAGACAAAATAGACTTTAAAACAAAGGCTATAATAAAAGACAAAGAAGGACATTACATAATAATAAAAGGACCAATCCAACAAGAGGATATCAACCTAGTAAATATTTATGCATCCAACATAAGAACACCTAACATATAAAGCAAATATTGACCAATATAAAAGTAGAGCTCAACAGTAACACAATCATAGTAGGGGACTTTAAGACACTACTCACACCAATGGACAGATCTTCCAGATAGAAAATCAACACGGAAACAGCAGTCTTAAATGACACACTAGAACAATGGATTTAATTGATATTTTTAGAGCATTTCAGCCCAAAGCAACAGAATATACATTCTTTTCAAGTGCACATGGAATATTTTCCAAGACAGACCACATGTTAAGCCACAAAGCAAGTCACAATAAATTTAAGAAGGCTGAAATCATATCAAGCGCCTTCTCTGACCACAAGGGTATTAAATTAGAAATCAGTTATAAGAAAAAAACCCTGAAAAACACACATACATATGGAGGCTAAATAACATGCTACTAAATAATGAATTGGTCGACAATGAGATCAGTGAAGAAATCAAAAGACGTCTTGACGCAAATGAAAAGGAAAACACAATGACCCCAAATCTATGGGATACAGCAAAAGCAGTCCTAAGAGGAAAATTCATAGCAATGCAGGCCTAAATAAAGAAACAAGAAAAATATCAAATAAACAGTCTAACTTTACACCTAAGGGAACTGGGGGAAAAAAGCAAACAAAACCCAAAGTAACTACAAGGAAGGAAATAATAAAGATCAGAGCAGAAATAAACAAAATAGAGACTGAAAAAAAAGTCAATAAAAAGATCAATGAAACCAAGAGCTGTTTTTTTAAAAAAAGATAAACGAAATTGACAAACCTTTAACCAGACTCATCAAAAAAGGAAAAGAGAGAGAGAGAGGACTCAAATAATAAAATCAGAAATGAAAGGGAAGTGACAACTAACACCACAGAAATACTAAGAAAATACTAGGAGCAACTATACTCCAACAAATTGGACAATATGGAAGAAATGGATAAATTCCTAGAAGCATACAATCTTACAACTCTGAATCAAGAACAAACAGAAAATCTAATCAGACTGATTACTACCAATGAAATTGAATAGTAATCAACAAACACCAAACAAACAAAAGTCCTGGCCCAGATGGCTTCACAAGTGAATTTTACCAAACATTCAAAAAAGAATTAACACCTATTTTCTTCAAACTATTCCAAAAAATCCACGAGGAAGAAGGGTTCCCAAGCTCATTTTTCGAGGCCAACATTACCCTGATTCCAAAACCAGTCAAAAAGCATTACAAAAAAAAAAATAAAACTATAGGCCAATAGCTTAATGAACATAGATGCAAAAATTCTCAACAAAATATTAGCAAACCAAATTCAGCAATAAATGAAAAAGATCATAAACCACAATCAAGTGGGATTCATTCCTGGTATGCAAAGTTGGTTTCTGTATCCACAAATCCATTAACATGATATGCCACATAAACAAAGTAAAAAATAAAAATCATAGTCATATCAATAGAAGCAGAAAAAGCATTTGATAAAATCCAGCATTCATTTATGATAAAAAGTCTCAGCAAAGTGGAAATAGAGGGAACATAACATAATAAAGGCCATATACGACAAGCCCAGAGCTAATATCATATTCGGTGGGGGAAAAGATAAAAAACATTCCTCTTTAGATTAGGAACAAGATAAGGATGCCAACTTTCACCACTGTTACTTAACATAGTAATGAAAGTTCTAGACACAGCAATCAGACAAGAAAAAGAAATAAAAGGCATCCAAATAGCAAAGGAAGAAGTAAAACTATCATTATTTGCAGATGACATGATAGTGTATAGAGAGAACCCCAAAGATTCCACCTAAAAACTATCAGAACTGATAAGTGAATTTAGTAAAGTAGCAGGATACAAAATTAATATTCAGAAATTTGTTTGCATTTTTATACACCAATAATGAACTATCAGAAAGAGAAATTAAGAAAACAATCCCATTTTCAATTGCATAAAAATAAAATGCTTAGGAATAAATTTAACCAAGGAAGTAAAAGACCTGTACTCAGAAAATTATATGACATTGAAGAGAAAAATTAAAGAAAATACAAATAAATGGAAACATACACTATGCTCATGGACAGGAAGAATTAGTATAGTTAAAATGTCCAACTACCCAAAGCAATGTATAGATTCAGTAAAATCCCTATCAAAGTACCAATGGCATTTTTCACAAACCTAGAACAAATAATCCTAAAATTTATATGGAACCATAAAAAACCCCAAATAGCCATGGCAATCCTGAGAAAAAGAACAAAGCTAGAGGCATCATGCTTCCTGATATCAAATTACACTACAAGGCCATAGTAATCAAAACAACATGGTACTGGCATAAAAGCAGACATATAGATCAATAGAACAGAATACAGAGTCCAGAAATAAACTCATGTTTATATAGTCATTTAATCTACGACAAAGGAAGCAAGAATATACATTGGGGTAAAGACAGTCTATTCAATAAATGATGCTGGGAAAACCAAACAGATACATGCAAAATAAATGAAACTAGACCACCTTCTTACACCATATACAAGAATAAATTCAAAATGGATTAGACTTAAATGTCATACCTGAAACTGTAAAATTCCTAGAAGGAAGTGTAAGAAGTAAACTCTCAGACATTACCCTTAGTAATCGTTTTACTGATGTATTTCCTCAGGCAAGGGAAACAAAATAAAAAATAAAAAAAGGAACTACATCAAACTAGAAAGTTTTTTCACAGCAAAGGAAACCATCGACAGAATGAAAAGACAGCCTACTGAATGAGAGAACATATTTGCCAATGATACATCTGATAAGGGGATAATATCCAAAATTCATTAAAAAACCCCTCATACAACTCAACACCATAAAAACAAACAGTCCAATTAAAAAATGGGCAGAGGACCTGAATAGACTTGTCTCCAAACAGGACATACACATTGTCAATAAAGATATGAAAAGACGCTCAATGTCATTAACCTTCAGTGAAATGCAAATAAAAACCACAATGAGATACCACCTCACTCCTGTTGATTTATCATCACTAAATCAACAAACAAACGTTGGCAAGGATGTGGAGAAAAGGGAACGCTTGTGTACTGTTGGTAGGATTGCAAATTGGTGCAGCCACTATGGAAAACAGTATGGAGGTTCCTCAAAAACTTAAAAATAGAACTATCATATGATTCAGCAATTCCACTCCTGGATCCAAAGAAATCCAAAACACAAATTCGAAAAACATGTATGCACACCTATGTTTAACTGCTGTACTATTCACAATAGCCAAAATATGGAAACAACCAAAATGCCCATCAATAGATGATCGGATGAAGAAATTGTGGTACATTTATACAATGGAGTATTACTCTGCCATAAAAAAAGAATGAAATACTACCATCTGCAACAACATGGATGGGCCTAGAGGATATTATGCTAAGTGAAATTAGTCAGGCTGAGAAAGACAAATATCATATGATCTCACTTATATGTGGAATCTAAAGAACAGAATGAACTAACAAAACAGAAATAGACTCATAAATACAGAGAACAAGTTGATGGTTGCTAGATGGTAGGGAGTTAGGGTGTGGGTGAGAAAGGTGAAGGGATTTGTATGTACAAATTTGTAGTCATAAAATAATCACAGGGATGTCAATTAGAGTTTTGGAAATATAGTCAATAATGTAAAAACTATGTATGGTGTCAGATGGGTACTAGACTTAGCAGGGTGATCACTTCACAAATTATGTAAATACCTAACCACTGTGCTATACACCTGAAATTATTATAAAATAAATTAAATGTCAACTATAATTAAATATATATAATATATATATACATGTAATATGTATTAGTAATGGGATATAAAGTACAGCATATAGAATATAGTCAATGGTACTGTAATAGCTATGTACAGTGTCAGAGGGGTAGTAGAATTGTTGGGGTTACCACTTTGTGAGGGGTGTAAATATCTAATCATTATGTTGTTTTATACACCTGAAAGTAATACAAACTAAATAAAAATTTTAAAAGATCATTGCAATATACATATAATGGAATGTTACTCAGCTTTAAAAAGGAAGGAAATTCTGACATATGCTACAACATGGATGAACCTTGAGAACATCATGCTAAGTGAAATAAGCCAGACACAAAAGACAAATACTATATGACTCCACCTGTATGTGGTACCTAGAGTAGTGAAATTCATAGGGACAGAAAGAATAGTGGTGTCAGCGACTAGGAAAGGAGGGAACAGGGAGTTACTCTTTAATGGGGATAGCATTTCAGTTTGGGACAATAAAAAAGCTCGAGATGGGTGGTGGTGATGGTTGCACAACAGTATGAATGTGCTTAATGACACTGAACTGTACACTTAAAGATGGTGAAGATGGTAAATTTTGTTATGTATCTTCTACCACAGTAGAAAAAACAAACTAAAAACTTTGTATTGAAATTGAAATCATCCATTTTATGTTGACATTAGACAGTCCCTTACAGATTGTTGGGAACAATAGTGTCAATTCAGAGATGAGTTATCAAAAAGTTTACAGCTTGTGAAAGGCCCACCCAGAACTAAAACATAAACTCTTTCATCCCCCCAGGCCACTGTTCTTCACACAGCAGCTTTAACACCCCAGGGCCTCACTGGAGACACATAAATCTCAAGGAAACATAGGTCTCTTCCCTGGTGCTCCCACAACATTGAAATGCCTTCCTTCCAGCAATGACCACATGGTGGTGCTTTTGTTTGCTTAGCTGTCTGCTCCCCCTACACTCGACTCTAAACTCCTTCAGAACAAGATCCATATCTTTTCTTAAAAATAGGCTTTATTTTCTTACAGCAAAATTGAGCTGAATGTACAAAGATTTATACCTCTGTCCCCACACATGCACAACCTCTCCCATCAGCAATATTCTGCACCAAAAGGTACATTTGTTACAACTGATGAACCTATATTGACACACCATAATCAACCAAAGTCCATCGTTGAACCTTGGGGTTCACTCTGGGTGTACATTCTATTGGTTTGGACAAATCTACAATGACATGTATCCACCATTATATAGTATATGCCCCAACCCTTGGCAGCCACTGACCTTTTTACTGTCTCCATAGTTTTGCCTTTTCTAGAATGTCATATAGTTGGAATTATACAGTGTGTGGCCTCGTCAGATTAGCATCTTTCACTTGGTAATATGCATTTAAGTTTCTTCCACGTCTTTGTATAGCCTGACAGCTCATTTCTTTTTATCCCTGAACAATAGTCCATTCTATGGATGTACCACAGTTTATTTATCCATTCATCACGTCTTTTTTACCTTTATATTTCAACACCTAGCAACCTGCCTAGCACATAATAGAATATAAACAAATATTTGTTAAATGACTGAATAAATAAACGAACCTATTAGCAGGCATAGTCTACTCAGCTGGGAAGAGAAGTATCAAGAAGAGAATGGTCTGGAAGTTTGTTATTTGATTTATCCATCCTCAAGTAATGGAGCCTGAATCCAACTTCAAGAAGTAATGCTTAATATATTATTTTGTTTTGTTTTTTAAACCTAAATTTGGAGTTTGGAAAATAAATCAAAACTCATGTTTATGCAAGTTATTAAGAATATTTATATTTCTAATTTTATTAGAGAACAAAAATGCACGTTAAACCTTAACAGTTCCTTTCAATATGGCATTTGCACTTGCAACGCCTATGTGCCTGGATTTTCTTAATCCAGAAAAGTGAAGTCTGGCGCCCTCTTGTGGCTTTTCATTTTTAAAAGATAAATGCGATGAGGAGTTTTGTTGTCCTGGGAAATTTTTATCCACTAAGTAGCATTTAGCTTCTCTCTGGAAAAAGATTGCTTCCTTAAGACCCATTGCTTTTTATGCTAGCCATGTCTTTCAATAACTTTATATCAGAATGTTCTACCTGTCAAAGATGTAGTCAGACTTGTTGTGATTTTTCTGTTAGTAGCCAGGACAGGTGCTTTGAGGTCCTATGGAGTTACTCTAGAGAATAAACTTCAATAAGATCAGCAATTAAAACTCCTTTATAATCCCTCATTCTTGGCAAATCAATTCCACATTATTATAAAGACCTGTGTGAGCTAGCACTTGTCTTACTTCTAGTCTTTCTTTTCTTATGCTCTCCCCTTTCCCTGCCTTCTTGATCCTCCAAAAGACCAGCTGTAATACTACTTGAGTGTCATTTCCTCAATAAAACATTTTCTGGGTTAAAAAAATATTGTCTATTTCTTCTTGGTGCTCCCACCTCCTCACAATCTTCTAGAATAGCCAACAACTATTGTGTTTGCCTATGTATTTACCTAAATCCTTGATCAATGGTTGTGTTCCTTGAGCCCAGGTGTTATATCTTGAGGGAAGCAACTATTCATTTTCATTCACTCAGTGCTTAGCACAGAGGTGCGATAAATGTTGATTTACTGTAAATTGAAGATCAAGGCAGAAAATCATAATGGAAGCAAAGAACAGGAAAAAACTGGTAGTTGTCTACAGGGAGCCCAAGAGTCTTTTTCCTTTTGCTCTGTGGATGAAAGAAAGGGGTTCTATGGAAAGCAAACTCACAGGGTAATCCGATCATAAATTCCTAACTGGGCAGATTGTGGTGGGTAGTCACACCCAGACATGTAACTTCTTTAGTAAAAGATTATCTTTGCCTTAAGTAAGCACTGTCCAGTTGTTTCTGTGCATCTACGTTAACTCTCCTCAAGAGAACACAGTCTTGTTAACTATCGTGGAATCCAATGCCCGCCTTACTTTCTCCCACCTCCATGTAATCTTCCTTATGTTCACTCTTTAATTTCAAATACATAAAAGAGACTGCAAACTGTTTTTCTCCCAAGCATTTATTTCAGTCGGTTGAGATCTTGCTTCAGGTGTATCCTCTTTGGGCTCAAATAAATTTTCATAAAAATTCTCTACAGGTTTGGACATTCTTACATTGACAGCTCTCACTGATCTGTCATTTGGTACAAAACTATAAAGGCAACATCACTTCCATGATGCCTGCAGATCCCCTAGACTTATAGGGGATGAAAAGGTACATATTCCATGGCCTCTCTATGGGCTTTGGAAAGCTTTGAGTCAAACCAAACCCTTAATATAATTAAAAGTTTAAGAGAACTGAAAGCGCTGCCTCATTCCTCTAATATGAATATGTGAGGAGGATAGGGCTCAGAGGTTGTGCTTGCCCTAAGTGACCTGACTTAATGTTTATATAGCCTTCTTAGCCTTGAGTTTCCCATGTCTGGTGATAAGGATATCTCTTGATCTCCTGGTACAGAAAGGGTACCTTTTATATGGGAGATTTATTTCCTGCTTTCAGGGGGACAAAGTGTCCTTATTGCATCAGTTATTTCTTAAGTAAGTTTAGTTTGAAATCATCAATATGCCAAACTGGCACATTTTGGAGTTGACTGCCCGGAATCCTATCGCTGTCATTTATCTGTTCATGGTCCTAGGCAATTGACTCTTCTCTGCCCTCATATATAAAACTTCCTCATATGTAAAATAGATTTAAAAATTGTGTGTGTTCTGAGTGGTGAGCACACAATGTGACATATAGATGATGTATTATAGAACTGTACACTTGAATCCTATGTAATTTTACTAACCATTGTCTACCCAATAAATTTAACTTAAAAAAAAAGACAAACATAAATACATCATTAAATCAAAAGAATTGTGTATGTTAAGAGAATTCAATGAGTTTGTATGCACACAGAGTCTGGCACATAGTCAAGTTTTCAATTAATTTTAGCTATTATTATTTATTATTTTTTTTTGAAGATACCCAGCTTGGACTGTCTGTATTTCAGTTACCCAGCTTGGACTGTCTGTATTGGTGAAGTTTGCTACATAATATTTTATCTCTCTTTATATTAGCTACAAAGCTACAATCTTTGATGGGTGATTTCTTTAGAATAAAGTTTATTTCACTTACTATGTTATATATATAGCAGCAGAACCATCTGGTTTCTCTCTCTCTCTCTCTCTCTCTCTCTCTCTCTCTCTCTCTGTGTGTGTGTGTGTGTGTGTGTGTGTGTGTGTGTGTGTGTGTATGTGTTTCAAAGTTTAAAAACGGTTCCAATATCTCACTCCATGTAAGGTTAGGCCCTTCTGCACTCTTTCCCATGTCCCATTTCTGAGGTTCAGAGAATCAAGGCAAGAAACTCTTTAAATAATCGGTTAAGACTGGTCAATACAGAAAAGGAAGCCCTGCCTATTTGCTTCTTAGAGGCACCTGTTCTCTGAACATATTCACCCCACCCCAAAGGGAAGGTGGGCCTTGGGGCATTGATTGGCTTTGATTGCTTTTATCTCCCTGCAAATGACTCCATGTCTCTGACCTCTCATCTCCTTTAATACCAATTCATGATACAAGTACCCCTTGATGATTAGAGAACTAATAGGGCCTCCTGGCCAACTGGCTTCTGTACCCAAAAAAAGCCATTAATAATCACAGCTCCCTTGGCTCCTGGATTCTACTTTGTACTGTTGCCTGCAGTGGTATTTCTCCTTTATCTTAAAACACACATTCCCCTAGTCAAGTGGGATTGCCTGGCCTTTAGGTCACAGTTGATCATTGTTGGTTTTCTTCCCAGAAAGTGAAAAGAATGCCTTTCTCCCAGAGAAAGGGATTAAATCTTTATCTGGAGGAAGGCAACAGACAAATTTGTAGTGAGATCTTTGAATTAAGTGTCTTAGGAGCACCCACACTTTTGACACCATTCAAAAGAGAAACTCAGAATTCCAGTCAAGTTGGCAGAGAATGCTTACCTCTTCCCATGACCAGTTCAGAATTACAGCTAAATTATAGAATAATCAACCTGGAGAACCATCTGAAATCTAGCTGAACAGAAGTCCTATAACTAAGGATATAAGAAGCCACATGGAGACCGGCATAAGGGGTGGCGTCGCGGGACAGGCTGGCCCCATACCCTTGCATGCCAGTTAAGAATCAGGCAGGATATTTCAGCTGCAGAAACACCCCCCACCCCGAGGAGTGATGGATTCAAACCTCACACTGGACTCCGCATCTCAGAGTACTAGGGCCAGGAAGAGGAGTACCTACAACATCTGGCTGTGAAAAACCAACAGAAATTCTGACTGAGACAGTTGTGGGAAACCCAGGCATCCTCAAGGGCCCACACACAGACTCACTCACTTGCAGCACTCACCCTGGGCTCTGGTGGAGGGACAGTGGCTCGGGGTTGTGGGCAGAGATATACAAGAAAAACTGAGTTTTGTACCTTCAGGGCAAGGGCTAGAGAACACCCACCTGTGTTGAACCCTTCTTCTCTACGCCCAGCAGGCAGGCACCATCTTTCCTGTGTTGAACTCTTGTCCCACACGACTAAATCTGAATCCATATTAACCTGGTAAATGCCATTTGACTCACCCTGGTGAATCCCTGAGATCCTGCCCCACCCAACTCACATACTGCCCGAGGCTCCTTCAGTGGCTGAGCCTTACAGGAGCAGGCAGGGAGTGGCAGGCCCCAGGGTATCCTTTTGCTGAGTAGTCATAAGCCCAGTTCTGGTGATAGCTGGCTTCAGTTCGCAGTGTGGCCTCTTCCATACACCTCCAGGCCCAGCACCGGCAACTACTAAATGCGGATCACTTTATAGCTCCTACCAGGTAGTGCTGGGCCAGTCATAGGCAGGGGTTGACCTTGACATGCACCAGAGCCCCTTCCGAGCAGACCTAGAACCAACACACCCGGTGGCGAGCTTCAGGCCACAACTCAATTAGCTCCACCCAATTAGCTCTACAAGTGGTACACGCAAATGGTTGTCTCAGCAGACACTAGAGCCTGCTGGGGCAAATCCCACTCCAAGGGGTAAGCCCCTGAACAGCAGATTTTATGTTGTGCTCGTGGTCAATACTCACAACCAGTCAGCCTGAGGGTCAACCCCACCAACTGATGTGCCAACAGCAGTCAAGACGCAACTACAACAGAAGCACACACAACCCACATAAGGGACACTTCTGGATCACACAGCTAAGGTGATCAAGGAGATTGTGTCATTGGGCCCCACAGGACACCTATTACATATAGCCACCCTGCCAAGACTGGGAGACATGGCAGATCTACCTAATATACAGAAAAAAAACACAGAGAGGCAGTCAAAATGAGGAGACAGAGAAACATATCCCAAATGAAAGAACAGGAGAAAACTCCAGAAAAAGAACTAAACAAAATGGAGGCAAACAATCTACCAGATACAGAGTTCAAAACACTGGCTATAAGGATGCTCAAGGAACTTAGTGAGAACTTCAACAAAGAGATAGCAATCATAAAAAGGGACATAGAAATTCTAAAAATGAACCAATCAGAAATGAAGACTAAATAACTGAAATGAAGACTACACTGGAAAGAATCAATAGCATGTTAGATGAAGCAGATCGAATCAGCAAGTTGGAAGACAAAGTAGCAAAATCATCCAATTGGAATAGCAAAAAGAAAAAAGAATTTAAAAAGGTAAAGATAATTTAAAGGGCCTCTGAGACAAAATCAAGTGTATCAACATTCATATCATAGGGGTACCAGAAGGAGAACAGTGGGTTGAGAACCTATTTGAAGAAATATTGATGGAAAACTTTCCTAACCTGGTGAAAGAAGTAGACATACAAGACGAGGAAGCGCAGTGTTCCAAATAAGATGAACCCAAAGAGGCCCACACCAACACACATCATAATTAAAATGGCAAAGGTGAAAGAATCTTAAAAGCAGCAAGAGCTAGGCAGTTAGTTACCTACAAGGAAACTCTTTGTAGGTAAGACTGTCAGCTGATTACTCAACAGAAACTTTGCAGACCAGAAGGGACTGGCATAAAATATTCAAAGTAATGAAAAGCAAAGACCTATAACCAAGACTACTCTATCCAGCAAGGCTACCACTTAAAATTGAAGGAGTAATAAAGTTTCTCAGACAACAAACAGCTAAAGTTCATCACCACCAAACCAGTATTATAAGAAATTTCAAAGGAACTTTTTTAAGAAAAAGAAGTAAGGGGAAAAAAGAGAACATAAATATGAATAATAAAATGGCAATAACTACATACCTATCAATAATCACTTTAAATGTAAATGGATTGAATGCTCCACTCAAAACATAGGGTGGCTGAATGGATAAGAAAACAAGACCCTTACATATGCTGTCTACAAAAGACCCAATTCAGATTGAAAGATACACAAAGAATGAAAGTAAAGGAATGGAAAAAAGATATTTCATGCAAATGGAAATAAAAAGAAAGCTGGGATAGCAATTCTTATGTCAGACAAAATAGACTTTAAAACAAAGTCTACAATAAAACAAGAAGATGCACATTTTATAATGACAAAAGGATTAATCCAATAAGAGGATATAACCTTTCTAAACATTTATACACCCAACATAAGAGCACGTAAGTATATAAAGCAAATATTGACAGACATAAAAAGAGAGATCAACAGTAATACAGTCATAGTAGGGGATTTTAACATCCCAGTGTCACCAATGGTTAGATCTTCCACACAGAAAATCAACATGGAAACAGTAACCTTAAATGACACATTAGACCAGATGGATTTAATTGATATTTTTAGGACATTTCACCCCAAAGCAGCAGAGTATACATTCTTTTCAAGTGCACGTGGAGCTAGCACTATTACAATTGCCAAGATAGGGAAGCAACCTAAGTACCCATCAATGTATGATTGGATAAAGATGTGATACATAGATACAGTGGAATATCACTTGGCCTTAAAAAAGAATGAAATCTTACCATTTGTGACAACATAGATGGATGTAGAGGGTATTGTGCTAAATGAAATAAGTCAGACAGAGGAAGACAGATACCATATGATTTCAATTATATGCGGAATTTAAAGAATAAAATAAATGAACAAACAAAACAGAAACAGACTCATAGATACAGAGAACAAACTGACGGTTGCCAAATTGGAGTGGGGGTCAGGAGGCTGCGTGAAAAAGGTGAAGGCATTAAAAAGTACAAATTTCCAGTTATAAAATAGTCATTGGGATGTAAAGTACAGCATAAGGAAAATAGTCAATAATATTGAAAAAACTATATATGGTGCTAGACTTATTGGGGGAATCACTTCATAAATTACATACATGTTTAACCACTATGCTGTTCACCTGAAACTCATATTAAAAAATATTGAATGTCAACTGTAATTGTAAAGAAAAAAAGAGAACGAGCGAGAGAGAGAAACTCAGCTGAAAGCTTCCTGGAAAAAGACTTAAGAATTAAGTTTGGTAGTAATTGAATGTGTCTGTTACCCAAGAATACCTTGAATTCAGTAAAATAGAAAACACTCAAAACAGGTTCCTGTCAATATCTAAGCATGTGACTCCTAGAAGGATTAACAACTGTGACTCAGGATGCTACACAGAAATTTGGGCTGATTATTTCCTGACTTTGCACTTTGGTGTCCTGGTAAAACTATAAGTCCACAGTCTGGTAGGTTTCTTCTCTTAAATTCAAACCACATGCAGTGACTGATTAAATAAGCATATGTTATAACATATTTGGGTAACTATTGGGCAAACTGAAAAGTTGGCAGTAGATCTCAAAAGTTACTCCATTGCATAGTGAGGCAAGGAGGCTGTTTGAAAGTACTGTAAGTGGCCATTTTTTTAAGTCCTTCATGTGAGCAACTGTAGGACTAATGAAAGGCCCACTGGATCCACTGAGAGGGAGAGTGATTAACTAATTTTAGCTCTGCTTTCTCCTAAAGTTGAATGTGAGTGCTGTTTTCCTCACTATTTAAATTGTATGCTCTCCCTTTTGGCCAAGAACCCGTGTTTTAATTTGCATTTTAAAATGTGTGTATGATTCCATTCTCTTGTACCAGCAAACAGCTTTGTGAGAAAACAAAGTTATGCAATTGTGAGATAAGGGAATGCTTTTTGAATGAGGACAGGTGTTCTTAGAGTTCAATGGAATTAGGATGGAAACAAAGCCATGACTCTCATTGTTGCTTATTTGTGTTATCAACTGTTTTCTCTTAAGCTTCTTCATACGTTAGGGTTTATGGCTACCAGTGCTTTAGGACACATGCTTATAGCTCTACCTATAAACTAAAGATAGTATAAAACTAAAGAAAACATAGAACTTCTTTTGAGTTCCAATTTGGAAAACCTCCGAGGAAGGACCCTGATTGGCCAAGTTTGGGTCACATGGCTTTCCCGTAAAAGATAGATGGGGTACTGTGGTCTGTAGCACAGGTACAGGATTGGAGCAGAGAGAAACAGCTACCAAAAGAGATGTGGTGCCCAATATGAGAGATCATTAAAACCTGAATTACACTGGTGCCGATGAGTACAAAACAAACCAACAGACAAGAAAAAACTCAACAATTAATCCGGTAAGAGTTACTGGAGAAAGGGAAGCCTTAAAAAAAAAAAAAGACTTACGAGCTCAAGTTTTGGTGACTGGAAGAACTATAGTGCCATTGTCATTAACGGAAGCTTCAAGAGGGGAAACTGGTCTGAGCTTAAAGGAAAGCGGAAAGTCTGACTCCAGATGTGCTGTTTGAACTGATGGTCCAGAGGATATAGAGGTTGAGTTGTGCACTGGGTGACTGAGATAGGAGTCTGGTGTTCATGAGAAAATGAAGGTTTTGATGAGCAAATAGAGACAGATGTGATCTGCACGGAGGAAGAATAAGGGAGTTAATGTCAATATTCAAGTAGAATATAGAAAACGAGAAGAAGAAAAGGCGAGGGAGCCCCTACATGTAAAGGTTCAGAAGAGAAAGAGAAAGGTACAATCAGAGAGCTAGAAGAGCCTAGAGGGAGCAGCTGAGGGAGGACTGTGTGATGCTGAAATACCTGAAGATATGACCAAGTTATGAACCTTGACAGACAATAGAGTTGCCCAGAAGGAGGGTGGGCATGAGCAGATTTCATCAACTTAACAAGAGCAGGATGAGAGGTGTTGATGGGGTGCGCCTCTTCTTCCCCTTGGTTCTTAAGCTTCTTCCATGCCTTCCCTGCCCCTCCCCAGCCCTATTACTCCTTCCTCAGCCAATGTAGTGAGAAATAGCAGCAAGAGCAAGATGCTTGTCTGATTAGGGAGACCACCTCAGGGATGGTGTAGATGTCTGATCACTGCACTGTACACCTGAAGCTGAAGCTGAAGCTGAACAATAATGAATGTCAACTATAATTTTATATAAATACAAGAAGCGGAGTACAGCATTAGGAATAGAGACAGTGGAAATGTAACGGCGATATGCGATGTCAGAGGGGTAGTAGATTGGGGGAGGGAGGTTATCACTTTATGAGGGATATAAATGATAAATGTCTAACTATTACATTGTTTTGTACACCTGAAACTAATAAAAATAAATAAATAAAAGAAAGGAAGGGGGAGAGAGAGAGAGAGAGAGAGAGAGAGAGAGAGAGAGAGAGAGAACCAGATGTTAAGAGGATGGGATGTGGGTCTTCTAGTCCATAGATGCCTGAGCTTTCATTACCCTTTTTCTGACTTAGCTCCTCTGATACTTATCAGTAACCTAGCTGAGATCACTGGACATGATCTGTTACAGCATCATTTTATTTAGTGCCAGTCTTCATAAAGAAGTAGGCAGCTATGTATTACACATGTAATTTACTGTGATCCTCTGACTTCTAGCTAATGCCTCAATTCCACTATCAAAGCTAAATCTTGTTTGCCTAAGGCTTTGTTCCCTGTGAGGACACAGATCCCATTGGGTCAACAAACACAAGTATCTGCTATCAGGACATGATTTTGTTAGAGTATTTGTTATACCATTTCACAGTTCTTCACTTGATTGCCTATCTCCTCAACCAGTCCATGCATTAGTCTGTGAGGTCATAAGCTGTGTTTTATTTACCCCTGAACCCCAGCCAATGAGATACTAGGGCCAGCATATATTGTATCCGTGAGCTCATCTCTTCCCAGTTCTGTGTTCAGCAGCATCACATTAGTAGCTTGATATCAGCCATGGTGAGAGTATTTGCACCACAGAAATTGGCAGGTGCAACACAGAGCTTTTTTTTCCTGGAGGGTGGTTTGTTAAACATTTACCACCACACCACAAACTGTCCTTTAAGAGTAGCAGCTTATTTTTCCATTGAACCATCGAACTTGTGGGCCTATAATAGATTGATTATAAAATGGTCCTATTATAAAATAATAGTATTGATCACTGATATTTCCATAATGTTTTACAGTTAATCTATTGCTTTCCTCATCCGACCTCTCAACAAACCTGTAAGGTGGACCAGGAAGATTACTGAGCAACCTGTATATGTGGGGATCTTGTCAGGGATGTGACAAGCGGAGTCAACTCTCACTGCAAGAGGAGGAACTGTCCGGAGTGCTGTGATAGGAGGAACAGGAAGGCATTTCTCCCAGCCTCTCACAGAGCAGTCTTGGCCATTCGGCTGGAATCATCCTCTTTGCCCTTGTTCTCAACTGTTTTTAGCTTTAAACACTTAAGAACCAGAACAGGCTGCTGTGTTGGTCTAAATGGCACTCCCAGAATGCATACTTGAACACGTAAAGGCTCATTTTGAGTATGTTAAAAAAAGCAGGCCATGAGGAAGACAGGCTGTGAGAGATCACAGGCCTTATCCTGTGTGATTCAGTGGCTCTCAGTAATCAGTGTTCTTGAATGTCTATCTTATCAAGAGACTCTAAAAGGAGCCTGCTGACAAATACAATGTATTCCAGACTTCTTTGGGGGATGAGGGGCTTTCTCTGCATTATCTGTCTCTGTAATATTACAACCTCAGGACAATTGGACTATGGCAGCCATCCTAAGCCAAAAAATAGAGAATCCAGTAGCATTCTACAACTTTAATGTGCTTTCAGTGGTATGATATTCATCATTGTGAAAGCACCAAACCAGAGGGCTGAGCCTTCCTTGGGGAAAAGGCAATTGGCTCAGGAAATGGAATCATGTGTCTTAACTGGAGAAATTTTTGGCTCTGCAGTCTGGCTCTGACTTCTGACGTCTCAAGGATCAAACTCTAGGTTGGCCCCACTTGGAGTCATATTCTCTGTTGGGATTTGCCAAGCCTGCTCCAATGTGATAATGGGTTAGGTACCTCGCCCCCTTAAGGACTGGACTATACCCAGTCTATCTGGTTGTCTCAGGAGCTGAAGTCCTGGCTCTGGCCCATATTCAACAGCTGGTCCTTAATCACAGGCCTCATCTCTACCATGTTTCTGTACTTTCTGCCCTTGACAGCGTCTTTCAGACTGCTGGTAACATCTCATCTCATGGTCTTTTTACTTGTTCTTTCTCCAGAAGAGCATTTCATTTTTGAGCACTGCTCCCTCCCCAAGCCATTCTATATTATCATGTCTTATTTTCTTGATAATATCATGTGGAATTACCTGTTTAATTGTATAATTACTAATTTATCATCTGTCTTTCATGCTTTATTTCCTCCTAGAATATAAATTCCAGGAAGGCAGAGACTGTCTTGTTTACACTGGATTTCATTCCTGGGATGGCATATGGCCCATAGTAGCTCTCAGTAAGTATTTGAATGAATTAATCCTTAAGCAATCCTGCCTGGTCACTTACTCTGTCATTTCTCATATTGACTTTATCTGGGACCCCAAGTGCTGCTGCCATCATAGTATGTGTGTGCAATTTCAAGTTCCTGCTTATCTCTCTCTCCCCAGCTCTGTTGGGTCCATGCCAGGAGACTAAGCCTCACATTTCCTGAGCTCTAAGTTTTCATTCTGAAAACTTGTCAATATTCATAGATGTCCACACCTCTACTTACCTGTCTTGTTTTTATGCATAGTCTTGTTCTTACCACCAGTATCTCTGCCTACTTGACCTTTGGTTCCCACTGTGACCTCTGGTCTTCCTGGCCTGCACTGTACCTTCCCCCTCCCTTATTTTGCTCCCCCACCTTTTGCCCAGCCTTCCTCATTCCAGCTCCTGTCCTTGCTACCTGCTGTCCCAGGACTGCCACAGAGAAGCTAGCATCAATATCAGTGGCCCTCTCAGCCTATAATACTAAATATGAAGGGCTTTCAGAGATCTCCAAGTGAGAACTTCACTCTGGTACAACTCAGAGTATGCCAGTCAATGATGTCTAAGTCTCATCCTTAAGAAAGTGTTCATCTTCCTAGGAATGATGAACATAGCCATTTAAAAAAAAATAAAAAAATAAAAATAATAATTATATATATATATATATATATATTTTTTTTTTTTTAAATAGTGAAATAAAACATGTACTCAGAAGAAAATGTATAAAATACTGTCATGCCGGGTGTCACACGGGGTCTCTGGTCCTGCTCCCCGCATAAGAATGCTGGATATGGTGAGGCCAAAAAGGAACACCCACGGAGCCATAGATAAGGGAGTCATGCCACTATATTCTCGCTGGTGGCTGGGTTGGAGACACAGGAAGCAGGAGCCACACTATGCGCAAACTGCAGTTCACTTCTCTCTACCAACCAACCTCACCCGCCAGCTACAATCCGCTGTGCTAACTGCAATCCGCTCTTGTTAGCTCAGCCACCATCTTCTTGCTAGCACCCACTTTCTGCTAGCGTAGCCACAGCAGTTATATTAGTGACCAATGGCTCACTGGTTACAGCTGACGGCCAACTAGCCACAGCTGATGGCCATCCAATCACAGTTGATAGCCATTTACTACCCGATCCAGCACCTTTCCACATGAGGCCGAGAGGCTAGAAACTGCACTCCTGGCTCTGTCCCCACAAACACTTATGTATCATCTAATGAATAATTGTATAGCAAACACCTATATAGCCACCACCCAGATTAAGAAATAGAACATGTCAATCAAGAACCCCCTTACCCAGTCACAACTTGTCCCTTATATCTCCTAGTGGGAACCACTTTACTGACTTTTGTGTCTATTTCTTCATTAGTCTTTGTAGCTGTACCATTTATGAATATATTCCTAAAAAATAGAGTTGACTTCTGTTTGCTTTAAATTTATATGCATGGAAACATGCATATGAGCCAGTTGTCATGCAGGGTGTCATGGCAGGGTCTCAGCTCCTGCTCCCCACATAAGAATGCAGGACACGGTGAGGCCAAAAAGGAACACCATAGGTAGGGGAGTCATACCACTATACTCTCGCTGGCAGCTGGGTTGGAGAAACAGGAAACAGGAGCCACACAATTCTCAACCCTCACTGCGCCGCTTGCAGGCTCAGCCACCATCTTCTTGCTAGCACCCACTTTCTGCTAGTGTAGCCAAGGCAGTTATATTAGTGGCCAATGACTCACTGGTTACAGCTGACAGCTGACTAGCTACAGCTGATGGCCATCCAATCACAGTTGATGGCCATTTACTACCTGAGCCAGCATCTTTCTACGTGAGGCCGAGAGCCTGGAAACTGCACTCCTGGCTCTGTCCCCATACCAGTCAAGATGGCAGAGTCGGTAAATGCTGTGTTCACCTCCTCTCAGTACCACATCAAAATTACAACTAAACTACAGAACAACCATCAGTGAGAATCACCTGAAGTCTTGCTGAACCTAAGCCCCACAACTATAGACATACAGAAGAAGTCACCTGGAGACTGATAGGAGGGGCAGAGATGCAGAACAGGCTGGCCCCACACCCTCATGTGACCATTAAATATAGGGAGGGCTATCTCGGCCGAGGTCCCCCCCAGAGGAGTGAGGGGTCGCAGCCCCTCTCCAGCCCAGGGTTTTAGTGCCAGAGAGAGGGGTCCCCATAACTTCTGACTGTGAAAACCAGCAGAGATTGTGGCTGATGAGACGGAGGGCGGCTGGAGTCCCCGGCACTCCTCTTGAAGGGACCACACATGGACTTACTCACTGACGGATTCACTCTCTTTGAGCTCCAGTGCTGGGGCAGCAGCTTGAAAGGCACCAGGGACATATAAGGAGGAACTTACTTGTCTAATTGCAGGGTAAGGCCTGGAGGGGCAGCTTTTTCCTGCATGAGGAGCTGGTGGAAGCCATTGTTTCTTTGTTGAGCCCTCCCACTTCCTGCATGCAGATGCAGGGAGATGCCATATCTGAGTCTCCATCCAATTGGCTATCACCTTTTATCTGCCCCACCCTAGTGATTCCCTAAGATTATGCCCCACCCAACTTTTGGGCACACCCAACCCAATTCTAGTGGCTTTTCTGTATAAACAGCCTGCCTTGGCTCATGCTGTGGACTTTCCTAAAATCTCTCAAAGGTTCATAAAACCCAAACAAGCAGCATCTGGCTTCAGCATGTCCTGTATCTCTGGCTGAGCAGTCCTAAGCATGGCACTAGCAACAGCTGACCTCAGTTCACAGATGGACCTCTCGAGGTACCTCCAAGTCAAGTGCAATCTATGCATTCTTTTGTGGCTCATGCCAGGTGATCCTGGGCAGGACACAGACTGCAGCTGAATGTTGCCTGCAGTGGGTCCTCTACTAGGAGCCCCTGGGCCTGGCAGGCCCAGTGGCCAACTTCAGGCTGGGCCAGAGCATCATCCAGCCACCTCCAAGGATGACACATCCAAAGGGCAGATTGGGCAGGAACCATGCTCCCACTAAAGCGAACTCTGCTCTGTAGGGTCAGCCTCTACACAATAGCTTTTCCACTGTAGTCATGGCCAGTTGTCACAACAAATCAGCCTGATGGTCAATTCCTTCCACTGATATGCAAACAGCAACTAAGTCTCGACTATAAGAGGAGGGCACACTCAAGGGGCACATCTGGAGTACCTGGCTCTGATGACCAGGGAGATTGCACCACTGGGTCCCACAGGACACCTACTCCATAAGGCCACTCTACTAAGACTGGGAGTCATAGCAGCCCTACATAGAAACAAATACAGGGAGGCAGTCAAAATGCAGAGACAGAGAAACATGTCCCAAATAAAAGAAAAGAACAAAGCTCTAGAAAAAAAACTAAATAAAATGGGGACCAGCAATCTACCAGATGCAAAGTTTGAAACACTGGTTGTAAAGATGCTCAATGATCTCAGGGAGAACTTCAACAGAGAGATTGGAAACATAAAAATAGAGCTAGAAAACATAAAAAAGAACCAGTCAGAAATAAAGACCGCAATAACTGAAATGAAGAATACATTAGAGGGAATCTACAGTAGATTAGATGAAGCAGAGGATTGAATTGGAGATTTAGAAGATAAGGTAGCAGAAAACACTCAATCAGAACAGCAAAAAGAAAAAAGAATCCAAAAAATAAGGAGAGTTTAAGGGGCCTCTGGGACAACATCAAGTGTACCAACATTGGCATCATAGGGATACCAGAAGGAGAAGAGACAGAGCAAGGAATTGAAAAGTTACTTGAACAAATAATGACTGAAAACTTCCCTAAACTACTGAAGGAAATAGATATACAACTGCAATTTAAAATTTTAAAAAGGCATGGAAAAAGATGAAGGGGAATAAGAGGTTCAAATTTCTAGGTATAAAACAAATAAGTCATGGGGATGTAATGTACAACAGAGAATATAGTCAATAATATTGTGATAGCATGGTATGGTGTCAGATGATTGCTGGACTTACCATGGTGATCACTGCTTTAGATACATAAACATTGAATAACAATTGTGTACACCTGAAAACTAACAATATTGTATGTTTGTAGTCACACAACAGCCTAGCCAACTGTCCCCCCATGTCTTTCCTTAAGGAAAGAAGAGTCTATGCCTTTCTGGGTCTATGTTCCATCCTTATGTTTACACCTATGTCTCTCTGTCTGGTCCCCAAAATGTGGTTTGCAGCCAAAGACAGGTAAGATATCTCACGGGACATACAACCTAAGCCAGGCGGAACCAAGTGGGGACCCCAATGAGCTGCCTTAGAAGGATATGGGAAGGGGCCTTGCCTCCCCTTCCCTCTGCCTGGGAAAAGCTGTTGCCAGCTCTGCCTTTTCCCTGGCACCTGTTTGTGAGAGAAGTTACAAAAACAACAAAGATCAGTTATCTCCACTTAGCTCAACGGAACTTACAAAATAAGAGACTTGACCCTTCTGACACTGAGAAGGTGTCCTGCAGGGCGGCCTGCGGGTCTCTGCTCCCGCTCCCCACACAAGAACGCAGGACATGGTGAGGCCAAAAAGGAACACCCACGGAGCCATAGATAGGGGAGTCATACTAGTATATTCTCGCTGGTGGCTGGGTTGGAGAAACAGGAAACAGGAGCCATTCAATTCTCAACCCTCACTGCTCCGCTTGCAGGCTCAGCCACCATCTTCTTGCTAGCCCCCATTTTTTTCTCTCTGCTAGCGTAGCCACAGCAGTTATATCAGTGGCCAATGGCTCACTGGCTACAGCCAACGGCCAACTAGCCACAGCTGACGGCCATCCAATCACAGCTGATGGCCATCCACCACCCGAGCCAGCACCCGTCCTTCGAGGCCGAGAGCCTGGAAACTTTCTGGGGCTCTGTCCCCACACTCCACCCCTACAGGCTCTCGCCTCACAATCTACACGACAAGCGTCTTCTGCGAGGGGCCCTGTGCGAGGAGCCTAGAGGTGAATGCAATATCCTGGACACAGCCAGGCTCTCTGGGCACAGCCAGGGTTTCTCAGGGCACCACCAGTACTTCTGGGCACAGCCAGACTTCCTGGGCTTCTTAGGGTACCACCTGTCTTCCCGGACACAGCCAAGGTTTCTCAGGGCACCACCAGTACTTCTGGGCACAGCCAGACTTCCTGGACTTCTTAGGGTACCACTAGTTTCCCTGGACACAGCCAGGGTTTCTCAGGGCACCACCAGTACTTCTGGGCACAGCCAGACTTCCTGGACTTCTTAGGGTACCACTAGTTTCCCTGGACACAGCCAGGGTTTCTCAGGGCACCACCAGTACTTCTGGGCATGGCCAGACTTCCTGGACTTCTTAGGGTACCACTAGTTTCCCCGGGCACAGCTAGGATTTCTCAGGGTACTGCCACTCTCTCTGGGAACAGCCCGACTTCCTGGGCACAGCCAGGGCATCTCAGGGCTCAGCCAGACTTCCTGGACTCAGCCAGGGCTCTCAGGGCACTGCCACTCTCTGTGGGCACAGCCACACTTCCTGGACTCAGCCAGGGCTCTCAGGGCACTGCCACTCTCTCTGTGCCTCTCAGGGTACCCTGCTGGAACAACAGCGACTCACAATCAAGGTGCTTACATATTCTCGATGGAGGCCGGTCAAAACACAAAAGCAAATATCCCCCAGTTCCACTACATGGTGGTATGTTCCCAAGCAAACAGTCAATCTGTCCATTAAATTAAACATGGAAGACAATTTCCCATAGTCCATAGTCATTCACCAGGGCTGTCCTGGGGGTGAGGGACAACCTTGACCTCACCCTCATCTCCCATGGAAGACTCAGCAAGCCTTTCCTCCTGGGAAAAGTCCCGCATCCGGGCTGCCTGAGCAGGAACTTCCCGGCCCACAGGGCTGCAACGACCTTTGCTTTCTCCAGCCTGTGCTGGTTGGGGAACCATCCACATCTTTCCACCTCTCCACGGGGCTCCATCTCTCCAGCAGCTGCATGGTTTTTCCTGTGCTGGTGGGAGAACCGTCCACGTCCTCCCACCCCTCCACGGGGGTCCAGCTCTCCGGCAGCTGCTCCTCCTGGTCTTCCTGAGACTGAGTGTTCACACACACAAACTGCTCCACAGTCCTTTGGAGAGCTTTGGCTGGCACCATACCCTGCTCGCTGCGCCATTTGTCATGCAGGAGACCGTGCTCGCTGCGCCATTTGTCATGCAGGGTTGTCATGCAGAGTCTCTGCTCCCGCTCCCCACACAAGAACGCAGGATATGGTGAGGCCAAAAAGGAACACCCACGGAGCCATAGGTAGGGGAGTCATACTAGTATATTCTCGCTGGTGGCTGGGTTGGAGAAACAGGAAACAGGAGCCATTCAATTCTCAACCCTCACTGCTCCGCTTGCAGGCTCAGCCACCATCTTCTTGCTAGCCCCCATTTTTTTCTCTCTGCTAGCGTAGCCACAGCAGTTATATCAGTGGCCAATGGCTCACTGGCTACAGCCAACGGCCAACTAGCCACAGCTGACGGCCATCCAATCACAGCCGATGGCCATCCACCACCCGAGCCAGCACCCTTCCATGCGAGGCCAAGAGCCTGAAAACTTTCTGGGGCTCTGTCCCCACAGAAGGTACATACTTTAATTAGGACATTGTGGGAACTTGTGCTTCAGCTGTTGATTGACAAAGGGTGATTGAGATAAATATTTTTCTGTTATGATGTGTGAGTTTCAGAGACCGTGTAAGAAACAATGTTGCTTTCTCTTGTTTTTGCATACCTATTCAATAAAAACCCCCAGTCGGCCATATTCTGGGCTCCAGTCCTCTGAGACTGAGAGATCCCTGCCTTCGGAGAGATTTAACTGCATTAAGTCTCTGTTTGTTTCTTTCTAAAAAACTTAACCCAAACCGCCCCTTCTCGCACCCTCACTGCGCGTGTTGCGCTGGATGCAATATATGTTAGCTATATTTTAATTAAAATATTTAAGAAAAGAACAACTGAAAAAAGTATATATCTTTTTATGTCTATTTCTTTGATGGTGACTATTTTTTACAACAAAGTTGTTCTTAAAACATTCTTCTTCTTTATTATTCTGCCTGTATTAGCAGGATCTAGCAAGAATCATTATTGCTAAGTTTACCCTTTCCTCATTCCAGACTTCCTTGGAATGTGACACATGATTTCCAGGCAGAGTTTATGGCTATGCTTTCCAGATTGCTTGGTAGTAAAGCCAATTCTGATGTGCAGACCCTCCCTCCCTCCTGGTTACCCTTCCTCCCTCCTGGCTACCTACTACCCACCTCTCAACCAAACAAAGAATGTAAGATGCTTTCTTACCTCTACATTTGCACATTCGTGATAGAGATCCAAATGCTCAATGACTTGCATTTGAGCCTAGTATGTAAATATGCAAGCTCTTATTCTACCGAAAAATAGAAGGAGAATTACTGAGACCATTGTCCTGAAGTAGGAAAAGAATGTTGAAGAGTTGGCCAATCTTGGATAAAAATAATCAATGTTGGACATTTAACCACTAGTCCCTTATAAAGAGAAACTTTTATGTAAGGCTTCCAAAAGGGAAAAAACATACACATTTTAAAGTACCCAATTCTAGAGCACATTCACATCACTTAAAGAATATTGAGATAGTCTAATTTTAGAACATACCAATTTTTAAAAATTAGTGATGTGAATGAGTCTTTCAATTCAAGCTGAATCTTTTGGTGACTCTACTTGTGCAATTGTATTTATGTCACACGATTTTGTAACTAGGACCTGAATGTATTCTCTGGGTTGAAATGAGTCATGAAAGTCATGCCTCTTGTCGTTGTTCCTAATTTCCTTTTGTTGGTGTTACCCAGAACTGATTTATATGCTGACAGTGATCATTCTGAGGCAAAGAATGAAAGAAAAAAGGATTTCAGTTTTGACAATCAAGTCAGAAGCTTCCACTGTGGTTCTGAGAAATTGCATAAATCCACCCGCTGCTCTGAGTTCATTCACATTCTGGACTAAGGTAGTTTGGCTCACTGTGTAGTAGTTACAAAGGGCTGTGTCAGCAGGTTCTATTTCTTACCCATCCTCCTAGCTGCTGAGGTCTGAAGAAACATATGTGTGTGTGTTGTGTGTGTGTGTGTTAACAAAAAGGAATCTCACTGGTGTATTTGGATGGAGGAATCTTAGTGAAATACTCACTATTAATTGCAGGAGTAAGTACTGGAGCCCAGGATCCTCAAGTATACCCACACACCCCAGTTGTGTCTGTGTTTCTAGCTCTGGCACAGCCAAACATTCTCTTACCAATAAGATAGAGGAAGAGGGAAAGTATGAAATTAACTTTCACATAACCACCTGAGAGATATCAAATATAGGGAAAAGGAGGAAATAAAACACGAAATTTGTGATGGCTTCTTGGTGCTCAGGTCACAATATGTGTCAGGACAGCTCCTTCCTGGAGTTCTCTTGCCATTGGATGGCTCCATACTGAAGGAGACTGGGTGACTGCCAAAATAAACTGAAAGTTGTCTGTGTCAGCCACAGAGAGACAGGGTCCTATGGCTTCTAGAAAGCCACATACAGCAGAACTTAGGTGAAAATACACTTTGAAGAGTCAGTGCAGAGAGTTCAATTTTAGAGTTGATTTTTCTGTGCAACCCAGGAACATAGCCCAAGTGGGGCTGTGAGATGTGTTCTCTCTGTCCTCTCCTTGACTTCCATCATATTAAAAAATGAAAAATCCTAACACAGAGTTAAGTGATTAGATGTCCTTCCTTGCCCCTCCTGTCTCCTTCTCACCCCTCCTCCCAGACAAAGTTCTATTTCATTTCCATTTGACCTTCTTAAAATCTAGTCCATGTACATCCCATCCCACCAGATGGTAATGTAGCTTGGTACACGGCTTCTTTCGAGTGCTTTGGGTGAATCCTGAGATGCTTGCACTTATTAGTGTTTTAGAGTCAATTATTCTCATCCTCAACCACTCCATTAATACCATGGATCCTGAGACTAGCAGTGAGCAGAAGGTCCCTTATACACCCATTCCCTGAGGTCCCAGTGAGGCTCATAGCTGGGGTGGCCAGGTATGAGAGGTGACAGAGGCCAGTGAGTGTGGCTGGCTCAGAGCAAACCTGTGCAATGCCAGGAAATCATTTTTAATTAAAGAAAGTCAATTGACACCTCACCTTTGAAAATAAAAAACAGAGTTAGATATATGGGAAGAGTTTACACTTAAATTAGTTTGAATATCCCTTTTATTCAACGGTAAATACAGATGTCTTCTCAAATTAGAATTAATTTGTCTACAACTCAGCATGACCAAGAGGAAGAGTAACACACAGTAGGAAGTTTAGTTTATTGAATGAAAAAATAATTTATTCACCAACAGGGCTTTTACTTCTTTAGCATCTGGGAATGTGTGAGTAAAAAATTAAATAGAGAAATCACGTTAAAAACTTACCAAATATTTATCTCCTTTGGAAAACACATCAGTGACTCCCTTCAAGCCAAAGTTTAGAGATCATGAGAGAAACAGACTCAAAGTTCTTATTTGCTGTCATTTCTTGTATTATCTGTCATTTCACTTCAGGTATTTAAACCACTAAAATACTCTTTGGTTTCTAACTATATAAATAGAACTTAACCCACCCTTTGTGTAAAACGAGCAAATTATATCCCCAGGAAGATAATATACATTAGACATTCCAGAGTTGTATTTTTTTTCTTTCTATAAGATGGAGTCCTATGGTAGAACAATAATTTTATCATCTGAAGCAATGAGTATTGGTTAAATAAATTAAATAAATCATGGCTCAGTCATATGATGGACTATTACATCGTCACTTAAAATCAAGTTTTTTGAAAGATGAATTATAGAAATGCTGATACTATATTATTTTTAAAGCCAGATAATACTATATATACAAGATTAGTTCTTATTTTATAATATGTGTGTATACATATACACATATAATATAACATATATTAACATAACATACATATGCAAAAAGACAAAGAAATATACCAAAATATTAAGAGTGGTTGTCTGTATGATTTAGAAATTTAGAATATTTTTCCATTCCAACTATTCTACAATGAATATGTTTTATTTAAAATCAGAAAAAATAAATCCACATTTTAAACATTTTTAAGAATTGTAACTCCCAATGTATCTAATCTGTTTTCTGAAACACTAGCAAAGTTGATGTTGATAAGGCCAGGAAAATAAATTTAACCATTTTGCAAACTATTTACTTTGCTTTTTTGGCCACATGCTACCCCAAATCTGCAGAACCGTCTCTAAAACAAAAGCCACTGATAACAACTGGAGAAGTAGCTCGAAGTCTTTTTCTTTAGTGGGTCAAGGTCATCATCATTGCCAAGAGGTAACTGATGCCCAGGAATAATCTGACAGTGCTCACTTGCTTACCACTTCATTGAACCCCCTCTCTAACTGGTGACAGGCCATGTGCTAGGGTGGGGGATTCTTCCCAGAAAGTGTGGAGATGTCAGTTCTGGCCCAGCCTTTGACTTGCACTCAGAGTGCAGGCTTACTAGACAAGGAACTACACGGACCTGATGGCCCTCAGCTCTACTTCAGCTCTTCTTGGGTCCACACAAAAGAATGAAGTGCGCTGGAAATGGTGACTGCATGGATACATCATGGCAACTATGGGGCAAATAGGAAGACTTTTTTCTTATGATTTTAATAGTTTTAAAAGATAATCAGTTGTTTAAAACAAGAACAGGACTGCACTAAATATCCACACTATTTTAATTTTCATAATCACCCAATTCAAATAGGTACTCTTGTCATGTATACTTTACAGATGGGCAAACTGAGGCTATAAAGAGACCTGATATATCTTGCCCAAGGTCAAATAAACACATCATTTATACTCTGTTGTTTCGTATCATTGACACAGTACACAGTTCCTTTGCTAAAAGCATGTGTAAGGGTAAAAAAATGTATTGAGTAATTATTCTATTTAGCTGCTTGAACAAATGCTTCTTGTTAAAAAAAAAAAGACTTATTGGAACACATTACCACATTACCAAGTTAGTCATAAATCTAAATATGAAAGTCTATTTTTAAAAATACGTGTGGTGTCTGATTCATTGAAAGGGAAATGACCTGAGACCTGAAGGATTACGACAAAGACCAATTGGGCTTTATGAACATTTAGATGATAAATAATGGATTTTTACGGCAATGACTGGAGGAGAGAGAACAATACTATAAGTAAATCTTTGTGTTTCAAGTTGTGTAGTTTATAATTTCCATTTGGATTAGGAAAAACAAATCGATGGACACAGGATAAATAGCAAGTGCCCCCTACCCTGCGCCCCTCCCAAATAGAATTTTAGTCAAGAGAATGAATATGTTTAAAAGGGTACTCATTTTTGTCCAGTAAGTTTGATGGTACAAATCTCTGTGACTGGACCTGAGCCTTTCAGGAGAGCTCAAACACTGCACAGGTTCATGAAACAATGTATAGATTTTCCTCCTTATTCAATAGCATCAATGCTGACCAGGGGAAATCATATATGAACTGGTGTGTGTGTATGTGTTTGTTGTGTGTGTGTGGTTAGTAAGCAAGAAACTAATTGAAGTTTGTTTTAAGAAAGCTAAAATTTATTAAGTACTTATAATATATCAGAAACTGTACCACACATATTTTAAAATATCTCATTTAATCTTCATAAAAATCTATATGAGGTATTATTATCATCTTTTACAGATAGGAAAATAAAGTTATAATGAAATCAGCATTATTAATAAATCAGATTTTGAGTGTTTATTATGGGCTAGGCTATACTAAATATTCACATTATCTATTTTAATCTGCATAATCATCATATTGAAGTAGGTACTCTTATCATTCAACACACTTTACAAATAAGCAAACTGAGGGGACCCTAAATAGCTTGTCCAATGTCAAATAACATACATTATTTATACTATCTACTGCTTTGTGTCCTTGACAGAGTACAAAAATTAGTCCCCATTAGTCAGTCCTCAGCATATCTCTGAGAAATACATACCAATACCAGATAGACAACTTCTAACAAGTTACTTTTTCATTTATGATAATCACTGAAAGACTGGGATAAAGAAGATTCTGGGTCCTCAAAGTCATACCTCGGTCGATGAAGTGTGCCTGTTTTTCCTTGTTTCCATAAAAATGTGATATACACTAGTGTTTGGGACACTGGGAAGATTTGATGCTGGGAATCAAGAAGAGTCTGATTGAACATGAAGCATTTGAGGGTTGGTCCTCAAGAAATATGTATGTAGGTCACAAAATAGAATGCAGTTTTGCTGCACAGAGAGCTGTGAGAGTCACAGGGGTGGTTAACTTCTCCATGCCAGACCGGATGTCTACCCTATGTGTTAGATGCTGTTAATATTATGCCCATGTTACAAAGAAGGGAACTAAGGCTCAGAGAGAAGAAACCTCCTGCCAAAGCATGTAGCCGGTCAGTGGCAAAAAGAGCATGGGAACCTCCAAATGGCTGCTGCGAGCCCCAGCACTAAATCTCAGCTATACTGCATTTCAGAAAACGAAACTGATGGAAGGCTGCTGGCTGAGGAAGAGGGACTGGGTTTATAAACCAATCTGTTTCAGTTTGTTCTCATTGTTAACTCTGAAAAAGAGGAAACCAAAAACAGTAAGAGGAAGAAGAGGGTCTGTGGAAGAAATCAGAATAGATAAGACAGTATAAAGAAGAGAAGTCAAAGAATTGAATGTGTTACATAAATGTTAGCTTGGGGGAAAAAAGCTGTTAAATTAATACATGTAATAAGAATCATGGTGTCGCAAGGATTCTGGAAATTATCTACCTCATTATCCTCGTTTCTGATAGTATAATCCAATGTATAATTCCGTAAATGATGGATTTGCATTTTATTTAGTAGTTGGTAGTCCCTGGAACTACCAACCTCTAAGTTTGAGGGTGAATTGCCTGCTGAAAAAGGTTTGAGAAAGACATCACTCCTGCAGCTGGGAGGGTCACATGACTCAAAATCATGCTGACAACTTCATCAGGAGCTGTAGCCACAGGACCGCCAGTTTTCTTTCTACCCGATTGCTTTTTAGGGGGATTCTAAATGTGGTTCTAGGTACTTTCCCTGCATCATCTTTGCTGCAAACATTTTCACTGCATAACTAATTGGCTGTAAGGCAATTTTGCCATAAAAAGAATCAAATAACTGGTTGACAGTTTGATTTTTTTGTTTGTTTGGTTTCGTTTCTCCATTGATAAATTAATCAACCACAGTAAAAGAGAACAAATAACTGGTTGACAATTTTTTGTTTGGGGATGGATTTTGTTTGGTTGCTTTTGGGGGAATTTGGTTTCATTTCTCCATTGACGAATCAACGTCCTTTGGCTGACTTAATATGGTTAAGCTAGTTGTCAGTTTGGTTTCATTTCTCCATTGATGAAGTTCTGACACTTACTCCCCTTTTTATACTAATATATGAATCTTAGCTAGCCCTTATAACAGTCTATACAGTGACAAACAGATGCGGTGGTGGTTTTAAAACAGTTAGCGTTTCTCCCAGGTGACAATGAGTTGCCCCAAGAGTTGGTTTCTTATTTGAAACACACTACATTGGGAGGAAAAAGAGAGGCCAGCTGTCTTCTTTGAGGACACAGAGTTGAACCCACATTTCCCTTAGAATGAGGACAAATGCTTCACAAATGCAATCCACAAAATAAAATTGGTTATTTGCACAGTTTTGCCATGAATCTACAGCTCACACATTTTAAATTTATTTAAATATTTGTTTTTAACAATAAAGTCTTTTTAATATTTTGATGTCTGATGAGACAAGAGTTAACAGGAGCGAGCTTGTGAGTTAGCAGGAATGAGCTTAAAATGTAACCTCTTGGGTCTGAATCCTCAGGCTAGCACTGCACCTGCAGGCTGACAAGCACCTTACATCCATCATAGGTAAGAAGAGAACAGTTCCCAATGGCAACAGCAAACCCCTGCAAGCTGGTATCCGTCGTAGATGGCAACAGGACAGTTCCCAGGAAAGACAATTGTAATGGCAGTCCCCCCACAAGCTGACAAGCACCCTACATCCTGCCTGGAAAAATATAAAACTTGAGCTAAACAGAAACAGGCCGCAGCTCTCTCCATCATACTGCTCTGGCAAAACTTCTCTTGTCAGTTCCAAACAGAACTCTCTCCCTCTGCCTGACTTTCAGTAAACATTTTTTTGCTCTTGTAGAGTTTTGTGAATGCTTTCATGGTCTGTAAACGACGAAGGGTTAATTCTACACCAAGACAATGTCCTTTTTTTTTCTCATATTTCTTTTTTTTTAATTAGTTTCAGGTGTACAAAGCAATGTACTAGTTAGACATTTATACCCCTCACAAAGTGATAAACAACCCCCCAGTGATGTCCTTTTTAATATCCTCTTTTATTTTTCATGATTTTATCTTTTTTTACAGCAAAATTGCCTTATGCCTTATGGCTAATTGGTTATGTAGAGAAAAGTTTTGCGGCAAAATGCTTGCAGCGAAGATGTCTACAGCAAAGCTGCTAATGGCAAAAATGTGGAAAATGTCTAAAAGCACAACTGACTCCTCATTTTTGTTTTCTCTCATAAATCATTAGTTAGAAAAGGGTCTGGTATTTTGCCACTGTAATGCATCCACAAAATCAATGTGAAATTAAGGCTTTGTGTGTGTGAGCATTGGATCCGTCTGAGCAGTCATTCACAATACATCGTGAATTTCTAATAAGTACAAAACGTAGCTAATATAAAAGACTCAGCTAAACTGCAGGTATTATTGAATATATTATTTCAAATACCAATCTTGTCTTTTATAGTTAGTGCTTTTTAAAAAAATTTTTATAGTTAGTGCTTCTTGTATCCTGATTAAGTAATTTAAGTTGACCTCCAAATATATGACAGTATTCTCGTATGTGTTTTTTAAAGAAGCCTTATTTTTCTACCTTTCACACTAAGGTCTACGATCCATCTCAAATTAATTTTTGTGTATTGTGTGAGGTAAAGGTCAATGTTTAGTTTTATTCCACATGATATCAAATTGTGCAAGCATCATTTATCAGAAAGGACCATACTTTCCCCCACTGAACTGCCGTGGTACCTTTGTTGCCAATCAACTGGCCATATATCTACAAGTCTGTGCTTGGACTCTCTCTTTTGTTCCATTGATCTATTAGTCAATGAAAGCCTTTTAGCATTAACTAGTGAGTTATATTGTGTTTCTGAGGTCAGAAGGGAGAGAAGGCCTAAGTTTAATAGAATTTAATATACAAACTAAATTATAAAGCCATGCATAAAATTTTAAGAAAAGTTCCTGGGAGGTGAAAAGATGTATTGCATAAAAGAATACTTTATGGATGAAAAAATTATCAACATAGAATTATTCCAGTCTTTTCTCACTATGTGCACCCAATAAAACAAATCCTGTATTTGCCGGTTTAGTTTCTCCAACTTTGTTAGTTCTAACATACAAGGAGTCTTGCTTATTTGGAAGGGTCTGAAAACTAATCTGTATAATAGAAGAGAAAAAGCAAATTTATTTAGGCTGTGTGTTGGGAGAGTGTAGTTGGCATTTGGAGAGGGAGTGGGGGATGCTTGGGCATAGATTCTGGGTGTAAATAAATTGGAGAGGATGGGGAAAGGAATAACAAAGGTGGAGTGGAGTGTTATGACTAGGATCACCTTCGAGGATCTTCAAGAAATGCAAAGAAAGGGTTTTGGTTGCATTATAATTATTGTTGGTTATTGAAACATGTCTTAGTAAAATTGAAGCCATTTAAATGTGATAAGAAAGAAAAAATAGAGTCACAAGCATATAAAGTTAATTTAGGGAAATTGTGCTGCTTTTATAATTATGCCCATTGGAAATCCTACCAATCCACATAGGCAAGGTGGCCTTATGTCACAGATTTTTCCAGATAAATGTGATTTCATTCGATTGTTTTATTTCCAATAAAAGCAAATTAATAAATATTTAAGTAAATTTAGCACAATTTTTATAACTTTAGGAATTTTATAATTACAACTCAGTAAACATCATTTATCAGACTATATCCTGATTTCTGTTTCAGAAAATACTAGCACCATTTATAAAGGGATTGAAAACCTCTCCTGGACTACAGGATAAGCTTTTGACTTCTTCCTTTCTTCCTTCCTTCCTTCCTTCCTTCCTTCCTTCCTTCCTTCCTTCCTTCCTTCCTTCCCTCTCCCCTCTTTCTTTCTTTTCTTTCTTTCTCCCTCCCTCCCTCCCCTCCCTCCCTCCCTCCCTCCCTCTCTCCCTCCCTCCCTCCCTCTCTCCCTCCCTCCCTTCCTTCCTTCTCTCTCTCTCACTCTCTCTCTCTTTCCTTTCTTGTGTTATCCAATAGGCTACGATAGTTGCCTCAGACACTGAGACTCAGGACAGATGCCTCTAAGGATTCTGCTGCTGTAGTGTGATCCAAGGCAGCAATGACAGGACCCTTCTCACATCAGAATAGCTAGAGTGGATTTATATGTGTATCTGGGTTGATAGAGGTGAAGAGGAGAGTTTAATTTGCACAATGTGACCCAATTGCTTTTCGTAGTGAACTAAAAAAAAATAATTACAGTTACCTAGATACTCCTGAGAAAGTAGGCTGTGGATTTTGGGGAAAAAACATCTCAGTATACCTAAGGAGAGTTAGAAGCATCCCAGAGCTGGAGAGAAGCACACTGAACCTGAACTTTGATTGAGGTCACTCACTGGTCACTGTTCTACTGAATTAATCTAATAAGGTAGGAGGAGTGATGTGTTATTTTATCAAGATGATACCTCTGTGTTGTTCCAGGTGCTCCTTTGTGCTTTGGAGGGATGAGAGAAGAGGTTGAATTTTTTAGAAGAAAAACTGTGCTTTAGAACTTTTGTAGTAAGAACTCTGTATTCTGATAAAACTCCATTCAACTTTGCAAATGTTTGCTGAGCCCTCATTATGTGATAGGCTCAGTGTTCAGTGTTGTGGAAGCTACTGTGAGTTGAGTAACTCAATGCAAGAAATTGCATTTAGCAAGGAAGAGGGGTGCTTGGGTGTAGATTCTGGGTGTAAATGAATTGGAGGGAGGGGAAAAGGAATGCAGCGAAGTGGAGTGAAGATTTAGGAGTGCGATACCTTTGATGATCCTCAAGAGAAATATAAAGAAAGGCTTTTGATTACATTCTAATTATTGTTGGTTGTTGAAATGTGTTTAAGTACATTATTTTACCTCCTTAAGTCTCCCCCAAAGTCTTACCATAGGAAGGTAATTCTATTGACAGAAGAGGAAACGGAAGCTCATTCTCATATCCTCTTCCTTCTCATCATCATTACTGCATGACAGCTATGGTATGTTCAGTAGCTATCATGTGCAAGGCACTATTCTAGGTGCTTTACACATCACTTAACTCTCATAACCTCTCTATAAAGCATGTATTTTGGTAAGAATAGCTAGCATATACCAGCTGCTTCCTGTGTGCTAGAACTGTGCTAAGTAGTTTACATTTACCATCTTGTTTATACTATACAATGACATGTATATATATGCTATATTGACAAAACAAAGACTAGAAGAATCCTGTATTACTCTCTGCAACATCAATTTAAAGGAACCTAATTTATTTATCTGCAACCTTCCTTCACATCCCCAAATTATCCAAACCAAGGCATAGTGGCCATTTTTGAAGAATCTGATGTTCTTGCCTTGGGCAAACCTCAAGAAAGTTGGGGAGTCAATCCCACTAAAGAAGCAGGGAAAAGGCTATTTGGTAACTGAGTACATGGAGAGCAAGACAAGACAGAGACTTCTGAGCTGAAGGCACAGTCTGTGTAATGGTCCAGAATGAAGGAAGCACTCAAAATGAATGACTAAGGACATTGTCACAATGTTCTCTGTCCAGGCAGTCAGGTCACCCCAGGAAAACACACAGCTATTTAAGGATGGAAAGAGCTTTGTGTATGCCCTCCAGCTGGTTCCTCACCTCGCAGGCTCTGAAAAAAATCAGTGGTGGATGCGCATGAGTGTTTCTGTTTAGGCCTTTGCTACTCAAAGTGCAATCCATGGCTCGGCAACCTTGGCATAAGCTGGGAGCTTGTTGCAGCATCTGGGCCCCACCGGAGAATTGCTGGATCAGAACCTGCATTTTGTCAAGGTTGAAGGGGATTGCTATACACACTGAAGTTTGAGAATTTAAGAATTATTAGATCATCAAGAAAGAAAAATGCAAATATCAGTAGGCTCCAAACCTGATCCCGTCCCACTGTTCAGAACCCTTCAGTAGCTCCCACTGCCCTCGGGATGAGGCTCTAAGTCCTTAATGCAGCCTGAGCTTCTCATCTTCAGCCTCCTCTCCTCACTCTTCCCTTTATATTCCAGCCAAGCTCAACTTGAAGCAGCAATAAGAACCAGCCAGACTTTCTTTTTGCCTTTTGTGTTGCACATATTTCTGTTGACTAAAATAGAACTGTTCCAAAGCCAAAGAAATATAGCATTAGTTAGGAACAATGAACATTTAAAAAAAAAAGTTCCCCTAGCCCACAGGGGCCCAGTGAACGTGGCTGGGTCAGTGCATCAGCTCTGCACACAGCTTAATTCGAGTAGCATGTCTCTTCCCAGGAGGGTTCTTAAGTCAGCAACTTTCAACCAATGGCGTTTTTTCAAGGGACCTATTTATTTACACTTGGTTTGACTCTCTGACAGCAGCTTCAACGCCAGAGAATGACAATGGGACTCTTGGAAGCCCTTCTAAGCTGACCAAATGTTGTAATGATTCATTGAAATGCTCTACTTGTCTTGCCATCTTCAAATAGGCCTAGTGTTTAGTGTTGTGCATGATATGGGTGTCAGCTATGTTTACAAGAATGTCACAGTCTCTTTCACCAGCCAGCCTGAAAAGCTTCAACTCCTTCAGAACAGAAAAGAAGCTTCCTCTTCTATGAGGGAATTGAATCTACATTTTCCCTGTAAGTAGAAAAGAGAACCAGGTATGATCATCATAAATTCTCTGTTACTTCAAGTCCACATAATTTAACTACCAATGTCTTTTTCTTTTTCTTTTTTTTAACTACCAATTTTTTAATAGTAAAGGCATTCATTGACAAATAGCGAAAGAGTTGTTTAATCTTTAAAGTTTTCAGACTGTAAAAATGCACCAGTCATGTCTCATAGACTATATTTTGCCAGAACTCATTTATTCAACAGATATTTTACATTCAAAGCACTTTGATGATGAAAGAGAGAGGGAGGGAAAATGAGATATTTCCAGGGGAGTCCAGAAAACGAACTGGCAGGGATACTACACTGCATTTCATCAGTGCAACCAAAATCAGTCTCTTGGGTTCTGTACTAGTTTCCCATTGCTATAATAGTAATAGTTCCCTATTATATAGTTATAGTAGTTTCCCTGTTGCTGCTTCATATTAACTACAAGTTTAGTAGCTTAAAACAATATAAATTTATTATCGTACAGTTCTGAAGGTCAGAAGTCTGTAATGGCTCTCACTGGGCTTAAATCAAGGTGTCGGCGGGGCTGCTTTCCTTCTGGAGGCTCTAAGAAAGAATCCAATTCCTTGTCTGTTCCAGCTTCTACAAGTTCCTTCTGAATGGGAGAGTGTAACAAACCCAAATTGGGTGCACACACCCCTAAAGGAAAGCAAAATAGGGAAGATTTACTAAAATTCAAGAAAAGAATTTCCAGGGGTAGGGGCCTTGTCTTAACACATTGCGTTCACTGTATTTTTACTCTAAAGAAGTATTACATCATGATAATAGATCATATATATATATATATATATATATATATATATATATAATGGTAATATGTACATAACATACAAAATTTACTATTTTAACCATTTTTCAGTATACAATCAGTTGCATTAACTACATCTGCAATAATGTGCAACCATCACCACTATTCATCTCCAGAACTTTCTCATCATCTTTACAGAAGCTCTATACCTATAAAACAGTAACTCCCATTTCCCCTCCCCCAGCCCTTGGTAACCACCGTTCTATTTTCTGTCTCTATGAATTTGCCTGTTCTAGGTTCCTCCTGTAAGTGGAATCATACAAATGTGTCCTTTCATGGATAATGGATGCTTTGGACTGAAAGACAGGAAAAGAAACTGAGACAAGCCAAAGCAGTTTCTGTCAGTTCCTTCACTCCCTGAGGCATGTCTTGGCTCCCCTCCCATGCAGGACCATCCCTCCTTCGTTGGATGACTGTGTGGTAATGATGCCAGTAGCCTCCTCCTCATAGCTTATTATTCAGTTCATCTCATCTCAGTTCCTGTTTTGTACAGGCTGATTTCCCCTTTGCTGACTCCATCAGCTGAGCTCAAAAACAGAGTTGCATCTCTGCTCATGGTACAAATTGCTTCTTGTGAAGCCAGGCTGGGTCCTAAGAGGCTATCCTGGCTACAGTGGAGCTTTGTGTGTGACCAAGGGGTGCTGGGCATGAGCCAGGCTGGTTGAAGTGGTGAGTTGTTGCTGAAACTCACACCCTCAAGCCCTGAGTCTTGGAGGGCACTGTGATCTGGAAGATGACCTTCCTCATGAAATATAAAACAAAAGCAGCCTCTGCTTTTCCTGCATTGTAATTATCAGTGACTTTGTCAGAATTGGCCAATTAGGCAGTCTTGGACAACTCATCTCCCTCAGCACTTAGTGCTTGGGAAATTCTATTACATTTCCAGATCATGGGGGAGATGGAGCAGATTTCCAGTGTGATTCCTAATTTGAAAAATCTGTCCTTGAACTTTATTCTTAGCTCTATAGCTACTGTTCCAGAACTTTATTCTTAGCTCTATAGCTACTGTTCCAGAATGTGGGCCTCCTTTATCTCTGGCTAGATGTTCTACGTGTATGTTCAAATGTATAGAATGTTGCAGATAATAGTGCACAAGCCAGACAATTGCACTTTTCGGTCAAGATAATTTCAAAGTGGCTTCAAAGGGAATTGACTAAATCTTACAGTCTTGGTCCAAAATCTCACAGTCTCCCTACAAGAATGTTTTTCTTGCCTTGGACTATGTCCAGTCTGTTACCTGGTACAGTTTGTTGTTATTTGGCTAGTAGACTCCCTGATTCACTTTGCATGACATTTATTCTTGTTTTAAGATTCTTTCTCTTGGCTTCCTCCCGATTCCTCTTCTCTTAAAAATTCCTGAAACAGGCTCTTGCTTGACGCCTTCATTTCATTATTCTTCCATCTTGCTAGTGATATGGTGGACATTGGAGACAAGGTTTGGTGCTAGATACATCTGCCTTCAAAGCCGGACTGCTACTTACTAGCTGTGTGACCTTGGGCAAGTAATTTAACCTTTCTAAGCCACAGATTTCTCCTCTGCGAAATGGGAATAAATGATTTGTTATTCTCAGGGACGTTGATAGGATTGCTTAAGATAAGTCAGAAAAGTACCTGGCACATAGCAGATACTCAACGAATATTAACACATACCTCACACCCCTTTCTTTCTGATTTAGTTTAATGTAAGCCCTTCCCAGTCTGTCTTCAACTGACCTGAATTCCTGAGACAGAACCCCAAATGTCCAGAGTTCCTTTAGGTCTAAGCCGGCCTAAACTCCAAATAGGCTGCCCTCGACGGAAGCGGGGAGATTGACAGTCTGTATTCACTTGGCTTTCTGAAATTGGTTCCTGCTGTCCTCATCTGAAGCAGCAGCGACTACTTGACACCGCCCTTTAACCTCTCCAAACCAGGCCATGTACATGCTGGCGAAAGGGGTGGTTTTCCAGAGAGACACCGGCAAATTAAGTCCCAAATACCTGTGAGGTGGTTCCACAAACTGAAAGTGGCCAAGGACAAAGAAAAGATGTTTTACCAAGAAGGAGGGACTCTTTTAAGCAAGCCAGGACCGTCTCACCTGAGCGTTGTTACCCGGGCAGATAACTGGGCAATTCTTTCCGGGAGAGGCGACCGCGCTGCTGGAGCGCGCTGAAGCCCCCCAGGGGCCGAGGGATGTCGTGCGCTCAGCATTACTAACAACAGACAAGGGCTTGGTTTCTATTTGTGAAACTTTCTGTATTGGTTGGCAATTTCGCCCCAGCATCCACCCGGATTTGGACGGTCTCCGCAGCACAGTTGTGATGGGATTCCAGAGGGTTCAGGTGACCAATAGGTTGGACAACTGCTGACAGTGAAGTCTTCGGAGTGGGGCTCCGAGGGGAGCAGCCAGCTGAGGTCTGAGAGACGCGAATCAGCGCCGGGTAAGTTGCAGTTCCCCGCTGAGCCCACTGATTTCTTTGCAGACTTTAATCCAAATTACTCACGAGGATCATTCTTCACTTCAATTATTTGTACCTAATGCTAAATACTGCTGCTTGGGGTGTTTGAGGTTGGGAATTTATGTCCGCCAGGTCTGTGTTTATCTCCTTATTTCTACCCTTGAAATCGGGCCTCCGTCTGGGCCCCCAGCGAGGGCAGGGCGAGATTTCGGGAGGGAGGACAGAAGGCCCCGCGAACACAGCGGCTCCTCGCGGTCCCCAGCCCGCGTAGCCCAGGACCCTGAGAAGGGGCGGGGCAGAGGACGCGGCAGCAAGCGGAACGGGGTGGCAGCGCGGGGACCCAAGTTCCTTCCAGCTCCTGTCCTCGGCGTCTCAGCCGAGCAGCACGCCCCGGAGCGGCGCTTCGCTTCTCTGAATCGTTTCTCGGATTGCCCTGGTAGCTCGGATTTGGGGGGTAGTGGGGGGGGGGGGCGTGGCGGCGTCCTGGAGCCGCTTCCCGCTCTGCGCTCCCTCTCTTCGCCACTGGGACGTGCGGTGATCTCTCAATGCTGCCAGCTTGCCTACCAACCGCGAGTCGAAGAGCTGCACTCACCTGGCGCAGCTTTTCACCTGATGAGCCGTGCGGAGCCGGGGACTCGAGAGGAGCCGGAGGTAGCGGGTAGACTGGGGAGGTGGCGGGATAAGTGGGGTGGTGGGAGGGACGCCGGAGACGGGAAGGATCCCAGGGTAGGTCAGAGAAGTTCCGAGGTCCTTTGTAGAATGTAGGAAGGGGCTTCTACGCAGGGATGGAGGATTTTTATGGAGTTGACCTGCAAGGGAGAGCCACTCTGCTGGGCTTGGGTCCACCGGAGCCGGAGCGTGATCTTCAAGGCATTTTGCGCCGGATCGCTCTCAGTGAGAACAAAGCATGAGCCCTGCGTGGTCCCAAGTGCTGTGTTCCGGACTCGGTGGCTTTTCTCGGTCCCCAAAAGTGAGCACACAGACTGCGAACGCCCGCGGAGCACCCCGTCTCGAATTTAACCGAGGCTGGAGCAGGAAAGCGCGGCGTATTGTTTGGCCCGAACACCCCATGTGAATTCCACCTGCTGAGATTGCCGCGGAAAAAGCGGAATTGCTGCATTTTATCCTTACCCTGCCCGCCTGACCGTGACCGCACGGTGGGGTTTGCTATCTACCCCCTTAAAAAAATGATGCTGTCAGGGTAAAGCAAGTGGAGAACCTTCGGAAGACGGGTTATTTAGCCCTAGTAGGAATTAAGATTCAAAGGAAAGGGTATTTTCAAGAGCTGCCCTTACTGTGTTATCACAATGGAATTCGGAAGGTTCTGAAGATGTGGTGGGAAAGTGCACAGAACTGAGGGTTCCGGAAATGGGTTTCTTAGACTCTTTCCTTAGGCCTCGTAGCAACGAACTTCATTCTGTTTGTTCTTGAACTTCAGTTGCTGGTCTGAGAAGTGGGAGGATGACTGGCCCTACCTCACTGGGTGGTTTGGGGGATAACTGGAGGGAGGGTAGTGTTTTGAAAAGTTTCAAGTGTGGTCTTTACTGATTAAGGTATCACCACATTGCTGCCCACACCTTCCTCCTGGCCACCAACAGAACCTTGTTTGGAGCAGAGTAAAGGCAGCAGCTTCAGGGCAATGCTGGAGTTTTCCAGATTACCTGTCTAAAGTGGCAGGAGGTGTCTGTTTCTCAGTCTCTTGTTGCAGTACCTCGTGAAACTGCCCATCACAATGTGATGTCAGGGGACAGGAACTTTGCTTTCTGCATCAACTACTTTTAGGGCTTGTGCAAAGTGGGGCAGCTGCTAGAACCGAGAGTCCGTGGCCTCTGGAAAGTTAGATTTGATTAGACATGTTTTTCGCGAGACCATTTAACTCCAAAAACATTGCTTGATTTCTGAAGTTGGAGTTCTCGATTTCTAACACGGAAAATCTGTCAGAACCAAGGATAAACATCCAAGAATAAGCATTTGAGGAAGATAAGTAAACAGCTCCAGAAAGAGGACATTTCCTTCTCCCCCCGCCCCCCACTCATCTGAAGGCGCTCAAATAATGGCACTGACAAATTTGAATAGTTTCCCTTCCCTTGTCACTAAATTTAGATTTATGTGGAAAGGAGAGATTCACATGGTTGGTTGTGTTACTGTTAAAATTAAGCAGTTCTTTGTAGATAAGCATGCCCAGCTGTCAGAGATTATAAACATGAGCAATACTAGTGCCTGTGTGTCATATTCTATCTTTCCTGGGTACCAAATAAGGCCTCTGATTGGTTTTTCCATTTTAATTAACAGGAGTTGACAGATGACTGAGTTAAGAGGTTGGGAAATAAAACTAGGTCTCCTTAACTGTGCTGACTTAAACTGAACTGTAAGTCTTTATAAAATCATACTGATACATAATTAAAGCTAACTTTTATAGAATGTTGTGTGTCAAACTGAGATATGCATGTTACAATTCATTTAGTTCTCACAATAATCCTGTAAAGGAACTGAAGCACCGAGAGCCTTGCCCAAGGTCACACAGCTAGTAAGTAATGTCTCTCAGATTGGTATAAAAATTATATTTGATTGGGACTCTTGTGGTTTTTCTTGTTTGTTTTTTGTTTGTTTGTTTGTTTTAACTTCTGCACTGTGTTTTATACCACACATAGAGGTGGCATAAGTGGTGAGACTGAACTCTGCAACAAGGTTCCAAGGTTTGGACCCTGAGAATGCCACTGGGTTGCTGTATAGTCTTGACTTTGCTTCCTTTTTCTGGCCCTCAGTTTTCTCATCCTCAAAATGGTGATAATGATCCCATATTTGAAGGAATGCTTTATTTCTCACTAGAATATGAAGTGTGAACTGTGGAAGTGAAATACTTCTCAGTGAGTAAAAGGAAGTTTTGAGTCAAATGTTTTTGTCATTTATTACATTAGGCTGGAAACTGGCAAATGAATGGAAGCTGGATGAAATTAACTACAATGTTCGTGTAATTTGCCCTTGAGTTATGTTTGAAAAATTGTTATTTTCCCCTAAAATAACTTTAGTTCTGTTCTTAGACTCTTAGCTTTACATTTATTAAAAGAGATAAATATAAATTAGACCTCAAAGGGTTTTTTTGTTTGTGTTTTTGCAGGTGTCAGGGAGGAAAAATATTCCTCTACCCTTCTAGGTTCTTCTGGATGATCTAATCAAATTGACATGAGACAGATTAGCAAGAGAAAAACAAGTTAAAGTTTAATTGCACGTCTACCTCCTGTATTGATGGGAGAGACCCAAGAAAACTGAGTAACTTGCCAAGAGGCAGATGCCACCACCTTAAATACTACCTTGTGCTAAAGACAAAAGAAGATGTTGGGAGTGATCGGTCAGTTATGGGAGGTTACCAGAAAGAGCACAGCAAACAAGAGTAGATTGTTATGCAGATTTAAGTCTGTGCTTTTTCCATTGAAAACAGGTTTCTAGAGATTTAGATATCTGCTACTTCCTGGTGCAGTGAGGGAAACACCCTTAAAAATGAAAATTTCCCTTACAGAAGTCCTTAGGTAAATGTCCTTTTACAAAGGGTAACTTCTACTTGGTTTTCCCAGCTTCTCCCATGTCTGTTGTTTCTTAAAATTAATATCCTAAAATAATACCCTAAAGAGGTATATTTTGGGGTGGCAAACTCTGCCCCACTTCATAGGAACATTGAAAAGCACCCACGGCCAGTAGGTGCTTTTCTCTAGTCAATTTCAGGTGGTGCAAATTGGAAGGTGGAGTTTTAATTTCTTCCTACACTTTTCTTTCTACCTTCTTTTATTCCAATAAGCTATAATAATTCAGAAAACAACTGAATCATGAAAATATATCTAAAGTACTTCCCTATTCTCTCTTTCTTTATTTGGTAATTGCTCTCAGAAGAAAGCTTTTGGTACATACGACCACTTTGAATCTGGTAGGTGAGAGAAGACTTAAACTTTTGTATATGCATATTTTAAGGGTATTTTAAACAATATGGCTCAACTGTCAAATCATTTAAACTATCCTAGGACCTATATAAAGTCTGTTGTTGTTGCTCACTCTCATTTAGTCTTGGTCTGTGTGGACATTTGGGCTGAGGGAGATAAGCATGCCAATGTCACTGGCATTGCTGGATTCATGGAAGCCACTCTGTGCTTGGTGAATTTTGATATTTTGGAGAGTTGTTTGGGTTCGTGAGATTTAAAGGTCTTCCCTTCACCACTGTGCTGTTGTGGGTAAGACTGTGGACTTGGGAGCAAGTCCATTTACTGGCTCCATTTACTAGCTATGACTCAGTTTCTTATCTGTAAAATGAAGGTAGTGATGTTGTATCTACCTCATAAGTTATTAGGAGGATCATGGTGTGTGTGTGTGTGTGTGTGTAGAAAATATAGAACAGTGCCATAGTAAATGTTAGTTATGAATTGATGATGGGTAAGATACCAGAAGATGAGTGCTATGGGAAAAAATAGGGCATAATAAAATAGTAAATACCTGTAGGGATGCAGTTTTAAAAATGGCGATGGTGTCACAATCCAAAGGTAAATCAAATAAAGATGGGGCGGCAGAGAGGTGGAAGGGAGGGGTATAGAGATAGTAGATGAGATCAGAGTGGTAATCTAGGGACACATGCTCAGATACAGCAAATGTGGGGTTTTTTTTGTTTGGTTTTCAACTTAGGGAATTTTCTTATGGGAAATGTCAAAGTTAAAAGTAGAGAGAATAGTACACATCACCTTCAACTATCAATGGTCAATTGTGTTTCATCCATACCCCTCCCAGCACTTCCCACTGTATTATTTTAAAGCAAATTCAAGAAATTCTATCAATTATTTCTAAGTATTTCTAAAAGATAGGCACTTAACCAAACACAACCATAGTACTTAACCTTTTTGACTTTGTTTCCCATTTATAAATCTGGACCAGCAGAACCTCCCTTGCAGGAGGTTTAAAGGTGAGGATGGATGCCCGAAGCCCTTAGTGTGGTGTCTTGCAATTGGTATTCAATTATTTTACCCATTGTGCTGATCTGTCTTTGTCAACACTTACTTTTTGTTTTTCTTTCCTTTTTCCAGATGATTCTATTGTGGCATTTTCACTTCTACCTCCTCTCTCATCTCCATACATACTTGTATTCCCTTGTAAACCAAAATTAATTTTAGACTGTAATAAAGAATAACAAGCATTTATTTGAGCAAACAGATCTGCAGCCTGGGAGACACAGATTTCCAGTAGAAATTTAAATTGTGTTTTGCCAAGACAAAGGGGTGGGGGCACATTTTATTGTGAAAGTTTCCACTCAGGTTCCCTATTAGATCTGTTTTATGTAAATGAGGAGTCCATTGGTCAAAAAGGAAACCAGGAACTCCTTATAATAGTTGACTCAGATGGGTTAAACTTGTGTGGGCAGAGTGCAGGAAGCCCAGAGTTCATTCTGTGGTTCTTCCTGCTATGGAGTACGTGAGGAGCCCCTGTCAGCAAATGACCCTAGGCTCTCATTATATCTAAAATGAGGGCCCTCAGTTGACCATGGGGAGTCCATCTCAGAGATCAATTCCTTCTCAGGTTCACAGTAAATGAATCTTTATTTACTCTCTATTTCCCCCTTTAAGTTTCAGTGCCCTTGTTCACAGCCTACTTCCATCTTGTGCTCCTTTGATCCCTGTAGCCCATTCAATACCAGCGCTGTCTAGTCTTCCAGACTTTTATGAAGAAAGATGGGTACTCCCCCCTTTTTTTTTGACAGCATTGTTGAGATTCAGATAGAATTCACATAACATACAATTCACCCATTTAAAGTGTACAGTTCAGTGGTTTCAGGGTATTCACAGATACGTGCCACATTACCAGTAGATTTTAGAACATTGTACCTGTTGTACCCTTTAGCAATCACTCCCTATCTTCCCCCTACCCCAAGCAACCACTGATATACTTCCTGTCTCTGGATTTGCCTATTCAGGACATTCCATATATATATGTATATGTGTGTGTGTATATATATATGTATGTGTATATATATATATTTAGTTTCATATATATACTTATATATGAACAATACTGCCATTAACATTTGTGTAGAAATATTTGTGTAAATATATGCTTTCATTTCTCTTGGGTCTATACCCAGGAGTGGAATTGCTGGGTCAGACGGGAACTGTATGTTTAACCATACAGTTTGGAGAACTGCCAGGCTGTTTTCTAATATGGCTCCCCCTTTTTATTTTGCTCAAACATGGGAATCTAGCCATCTTTCAAGTGCAGGTACCTACTTTTACTTTGGGTAAATGTTTATATTACTATTTTTTCTAAATCTTATTTAGTTATCTAATCCTATTCATGTCTTTTTTGTTTGTTATTATATTTTTATGTATAAGGTTTTAAGTTGAACATTACTTAACCAGTGTTCCCCAAAGTTGGGGGTGTATACACCTCTGGTATACAAAATGATTCATTGGAAAGCAAGAACAAATGCTATTTTCATGTATGCTTTGTAATTACACAATGCATTGGAATAGCTGTGGATATGTAAGGTTTATAAATAAATAGTGCAATATTGGAGATGTCTGTGCAAAGATGTTCTTTATAAATAGGAAGGGCATAATCATAAAATTCTGAGAAAAACTGTGCTAACAGCATGAAATAAAAAATAGCTCTGTGGTTCTTAATCCTATGTTTTGTGACAAATCTGATGGGAAAATTTTTTTAATTACTTTGCTAATGAAATAGAAAATATCTAATTTTAGTCCAGACAGACCACGTAAATACCAGGAAAGAGGTTTAGATCAGGCGTCAGATTTTTGTTTTTGTTCTACTTCTGCTAATTACTAATGGTGTGACTTTGGGCACGTCCCGTAAGAGTCTCCATTTCAGTTCTCAGATAGGCAAATAAAACGTGAAATATAATGGGTCATCATTATGCAGAGTGAGAATGGTGAGTGTGACATACAAGTATGCAGTGACCACAGGAAGTTAGTTATTTAGGTGTCTTGGGCAACTGTACAGTATTTTAAACAAATATCTGGCATTCCTTGATCTTTGCCTTTGTTGGTTCTTCCCCTTCTTTCACCCCACCCCACCTATTGCTCTTGACTGTTTTCTGTCCTTCCTCTGTGTTCTGACAACAACCTTCTAAATTAAGGGTCATTGCCAAAGGTAAATTAGTCACAGAGGAGTCCATGTGACGCCATCATTGCAGCATGTTTCCTTCCTGGGGCTTTAGTGTTAGAATATCGGGTTCAGCACATGCTGCCCTGAAGGTGCAGCTGTGTGAAAGTCGCATTTCCCTCTGATTCTTGGCCACTGTTGGGGAAGCTGTGGCGTGGTATTATTGAGCGCCTTAATGGTTTCTGTGTGATGTGATAGTTTTAATCTGTTGACATCTTTGGGGATGTGAGTCTTTGTTTAAAGTCAAAGCGTGAAGGGAAGTAATACAAAAAGATGGGAAGAGGTTCTGGGGAACTGTGTTAACCAAACAGCTCACATGCTATGGTTAAAGATCTGTTGACTCTCTTTGCTTGTGTTTGTTTATTCCCAGGCATGCTCAGTAAGACACCATAAAATTGATAGAAAGGAATTTTACCTTTCACCCTCAACTCTTATTTGTGATTTCTATTCTCTGACATCCTTTATTTTAAGGAAGTGGTTGGCAGATGTTTTAGGTCGTGATCTTCAATTTCTTCTAAAGGGTGACATCTTTTCTTAACTTCCTTTCTTGGGCAACAGAAGTAATCAACATAACCATACTTAGGTACTGTTCATTCGTTTGTTCATGCTTTCATTCATATACTCAGAATATATTTATTGAGCACCTATTATGTGACCCCTGTTCTAGGTTCTGGGGGCAGAGCAGTGTCCAAAAGAAAAAAAAAAAATTTAAAACTTGCCCTCAGAGATTTTACAATCTAGTGTTAGTCTTTAAGGTTAAATACAATGAGGAATAGTGCTAAAGAGTAAAGAGAAAATAAGAATTGGGAAGGCAGAGAGGAACTATTGGGGAGGGACAGTTGCCATTATTTATAAGCTGACCAGAAGGCCTCACTGAGAAAGTAACATTTAAAATGAGTCTTTAACTACAAAAAGTCTTCTGTTAGTAGTTAATTCTGGGCCAGAGAAAATCCTAAATCCTAAATCTGAGATGCTTGTGTCCATTTATGGAGTAACTTTAACATTGTTAGAGGTATTAGGAGCTATATCTGCTCATCTGACATCAAACTGCTGGCTGCTTATGGTCTGAAAGACTTTTGTGGGGTCCCTGTAGGGGTCATGGTGGCTCATGCCCAACTGAGTCACCTGCCCCTCTTAAAAAGGTTGCATCTTTACAGCCGATACTGTGGCCCTGCAGTGGGCCTGGTGATTGATGCAGTCAATCTTGACGGGACCACGACTAATGGGCAGGGACCTGTCTAGAATAACTAGGAAGGAGAGTCCTGAGGTCTCTTGTCTCTGGGGCCTTTGTTGCTGCATCTCAGTTAACTAGCAATCTGGTCTGTGCTTATACTCAATAGGAAAATCTCACTAGAAGTGACGGTGAGCCTTGCAGCTTGATTTCTCTACCTTTAAAATGTTTTTGGAAATTGATTTTATCTTTGTACCTAAGCATCTCTGATTCAAAGGACCTTGTTTGTGACAGTGGAAAGCACTTGGAGAAGATGCCAGGCATTGCTTAGACCCACATTACCCACTGCCTGTCTGTACCTGAAATATATAAATGTTTGTTTAGTTGCTCACTGTCTTCCCTCTACCAGAATGTAAACTGCTGGAGGGCAGGAAGCTTGTTATAGTCACCACTGTTAGCCCAGTGCTACCAAAACAAAAATAATGCCAGTCATGTAGCAGATGCTCAATATTTGTTTAACTGAATAACAGACTACAAGCCATGTGGCAACAAGCAAGCATATGATGGTATCTTATGGATTATCTGAAGGTCAAGAAATAGAGATGTTGACCCTCTATCACTAGGGCCTGGACTTTATTCCCAATCGTTGCTCTCTCCTCTGTGTCAATCTGCCTTTCAGAGAAACTCTTGCTCCTTAATGAGAGTCCAACCTGGCTTGTCATCCTCTCTCTGCCACTACCCAGCTGTGACCTTAGACATCTCTTTAAATCTCAGTGGGCCTATTCCAGCTCTAAAATGTTCTCCTTTTATAACCTGGCAAAGCCAGCACCTGCTGGTTATCTGTGTGAAGCAAGAACAGCTTTGTAGAAGGAAGTGGAGCAAGCACCTGCTTCTGGAAATTACTTTTGATAAGGAAGTCTGTTTTTGCTCAATGCAGTTAAGTCAGTTTTGTATCCAGGAGACTCATAAATAACATCAATCCCTTTGAATTATTGACCTTAATCTGTTTATAAAAAATATAGGGATCACTATTACTTACCACTTGTTTGAGGCTTTGTAGTTTTCATATGATTTCACATATGTCATCATCTATACACAAAAATAGATATGACATATAGAGAATTGAGAAGAAAACATGACCTTAACAGCTTAATTATCTTGGAAATAGTGAGGTTATCATGAGCTATGGATACGGAACTGAAATTGAAACTAGTAGGAGAAGAGGTCTGGTAAAAGACAGTCAACAAAAAGCAACATGAACAAAGATGGTCATTGCTGTACAAGTATATTTTTTTAATAGTGAAAAACTGGAAATAAATTTCCATCAATAGTAGCCTGGGTAAGTAAAGTATGGTACATTTATACCATAGAAAGTGGTAAGACAGGGAAGAAGAATGATATGATATACACCCTCAAAACATATTATTGAGACAAAAAGACGTCAGGTTATAGAATATGTTCAGTGTAATCCCATGTGTGTGTACGGAAAACAAAGTGTATCTTTTGATCTGACATATGTACATTAATTCATAGGAAAAGGTCTGGAAGGAATAAAATGGTAAACAATATTATTTCTGGGAATGAAGTAGAATTGGTGAGACTTGGTGAAATGAGTGCTTCATGTTTTACTCTAGGCTTCTGTGTTTTAGGCATTCTATAAAAACATAGTCATGGTTTCCTTTTGTAATTACAACACCCAAAATTACTGAAGAGGAAACAAAGAGAACTAGGGATGCAAGGTGAGATTTAAGGTCTTGAGAAGGAAGATGAAGCACTTCAGGGTAGAAGTTTGTGCCAGTTGTCACCATATCCTGTGATATTTTGTGAATGGTGATTTGGAGTTTTTGCAGTATTTTCAGGATGTCATGTATATGTATATATAGATATAAATATAAATAGAGATAGATATACTCATAGACATGTATAGTAGATCTCTCTCCATATACATACATATATATATCTGCATCACTTCAAAACATATGACGTAGAGAGGAAGGCCCCCAAATTAAGAAAACCCAAGAATTTTTCATAGAATTTTCCCATGTACCTTCTTTTGGTCTATTTGTAATCATTAGGTGAGAAAATTTTCATATCTTTATGAAACATGGATTTAATTCTACCCCTATATGAATAATTCTGCCACAGTAATAGAGCAGTTGTATTTACCACAGAAGTTGTTTCTCTAGCTCATGACTTTATTTCTACTTTGTCGAATTTGTGCATTTTGTCCACAACTTTTATTGAGCCCCTGTATACAAACAACTCTGTGACCTGGCAGACAACAGACAAGGACCCTGCCCTCATGGAGCTTATAGTCGGGGATAGAAGGGAATGACAGTAAGAAGCTAAAAAAAATATCAGAAATTGAGAAGTCCTATTATGAAAATTAAGCGAGGTGATGTGACAGGGAGTAACCGGAGAATTACTTTAAGAGAGGAAGTTAGGAAAGTCTCCTTGAGGAAGGAATTCATAAACCAAGGCACGTAATAAGACAGGAAGGAGCCAGAGCTGTGATCACTTGGGGAAAGAGCACTCTAGGCAGAGGGACTAGAACAGCACCGTGAGGATGTGCGAGAGCTTGTAGGACTCAAAAGCTTGTGCAGGACGGGAACATACCATGCCGTAAGGACAAGGTAAAAATTTTGGATTTTAGTCAAGATTTGATGGGAAGCTACTGGGGGGAGAAGTTGATTGGGGGAATCTGATTTAGGTTTATAAAAGATCTCTCTGAATACCTCTTGATTATAAATAGATAAGAGTGAAAGCAGAGAGACCCATGGAGAAGTTGGCAGGAGGTCTAGGTGGGAGAAGATGGTGACTCAGACTAGAGTGGTAGCTATAGATATATACTTGCTAATGGGTTCAAGATAGGGAAAGAGAGGATCGGAGATGACTCATATTTTGTAGCCTCACCTACTGAAGGGTATGGTATATTCCCTGAGATGAGAAAAATCAGGGAGGAGAGGTATGGGGGAAATCAGTGTCTGTTTTGGATGTATCAGGTCACGATGCCCACTAGACAGCTGTCAAAGAAGCAGTAAGATATGCTAGCCTGGGGAGGTCAGGAATAGAGATCCATCTAGGAGGCATCTACATACATAACGATGGCGTTATTGAAAGCCCTAGAACTGACTCCAAACACACAGTCACCCCGTACCTGTGTGCTCCACCCTTCATGTAGGCTAAACTTGCCTAAGCAGACTGCTTCTGTTTCTAGGCCTTCCCTTTGCTGACCTTGCTTTTGCTGTTGATGGTTGCTTTGAGCTTTACAATGTGAAGGTCAGTGGGAGAACAGTAAAAGGACACGTGTTGGGCCTGTAATTACAGTGACGAGAGCATTTCTCATTTGTGTAGCTCTTGACATTTTCATCAAGGGATGCAGTATTTTTCATCAAGGGAAACCGTATTTACTGAAGCTAAAAACTGAACTTAAAGTGAGCAGACAATTTTAAAGATAGATTCTAGATTCATACTGCATTCTTTAGGTATTAAAAGCTAATTATAAATTTATATTGCTCTTATATAAATATTATAGGTATATAAATTTATATTGCTCTTACATAAATAAGTATTCATGTTAGTTACACGAAACAAAGTTTTTATTGCTATTGATTATCCTCAGTCTCACATGCCATTGTCTACTTTGTTGAATTACAAATGCAAACTAAATAAAAACAAGAAACTGAAAATATGTCTTTACTCCCAGATGATATTCCCATTTTGGGTTTGACATTTTGTTTCATTGGAATAATGCATAGATGTTTTACATTTTATTGTTTCATTAGCAGTATTCTTACATCTTTTATCCTGTAATAAAAATAATCTTCAATTATTTTTATGTTTTGAAAAACCTTTCCTACTCTAATGTCCTGCCCCCTATATTTGCTGCTATGGCCAATTTATTTATTGATATAAAATCCAAGTATATCTACTATGTTGTTTAGGCAAAATACAGACTTTTTTTTTTTTTTTCGTTTTTTACCTCTTTAAAGGAATTTGGAGTTAAAAATATGATTGAGTCCTTATTTATCTTGAATAATTCTTGCTCACTACAGATAAGCTCTCCTGCCCGGCAGCCAGCCACATGGTGAATTCAAGGCCCTAATCCAGTAATACAACGGCAGTCACATCAGCCCTGAGCCTGGAAAGATGGTGTCACAGTCTTCCGGCCGGCAAGATTCTCCTGTGGACCCCTGGGAAAGGGTCAGCAATTACGGTGGCAACATTGATGGTTTGCCCAGCCTCCTGGACTCTAACCACCCCCCTTGCCAATCAGACATCAGGGTAACGAGGCACAAAGCTGCCTGGATTAACCCCCCATGTGTGCAGCAACAGCTGCAGGATTTGCCTCTTCAGGTGCCAACAACGGGCAACAGTGGCAGCCACTTTGTGGGGCACGCTGCCTCTCCCTTGGGCCCTTCACCATCATCTCTTGAGGATTCCATGAATGGGACAATATTATCGAAGCCCACTGTGGGTTCCATGGGCAGCTCAGGTCATAAGAGCAGTGATGTTCCTTTTACCTCAACGCAAGAGCAGGCAATGCTCCCAGGACGCTGTCCTCGAATGTCTCCATTCCCGAGCTCTAGGATGTGCACTGCTTCCCCACGTTCTAAGGCTAACAGTGCTTGTTTCACGCCTTCCCAGCTGACAGCTTCCACTGAGAAAGGTAACTTTAGTCGGGGGCTTCCCTCATTCCTGTCCGTTCACACAGCTGCTTTGTCTATGTCTAAAGGTCTAAAGCCTGTCTGACTGCCTTCCTCATGAGAAAAAAAGGTCATGACTTTCCACTTGGAACAGAAGCCTGTGCATTAGCTCATTTAATAGTGTTGTTGGCCCAGCTACCTGGACCATCACAGCTGGTGAAATGAAGTATTTCCTTTCTCCGTAGACTGTGGGGAAATATCATCATAGCTCAATGTAGTTGATAATGTCACCTGCCATCTTTGAGCTGGTGTGTGCCTTCAGGAACTTCCAGCTCATTGTCTACAAGGGAGACACTGGAAGTGCTGTCAGTTCTGTGTTGGTGGAAGGTGCTTTCAGACAGATGGGCCCCGTTGCATACCAGTGTTTACTAGGAGATAAACTCACCTCACCTGTTATATTTACCTGGATAGAGTGTGACTAGAAAACAGTAAGATTTAAAAATAGTAATCACAATTCCCCAAATGCTATTCAATACCTTGTTTTAAATGAAAACAAGGGCTCCCCTATCTACATGCTAATGCATATTGTTATTCTTAAAATACCGAAATTCCTAAAAGGAAACAGCCCATGCAAAATGCCAGATAAGAGTCAATAAATTAGCTATTGTAGTTATAAATCTGTAGCATGCTTATTTTATTTTTAAATATTCATTATGTTACATTCGTACTTTGAGTTAATTTATATTTCTGTTAGGACCCTAACTCAAATGAAGTTAGTCAATGAAGTTTTTTCTTTCAAAACAGTTTGAAAAGTTGACAGCCTGCCTATGTGTGTGTGAGTTTATGTGTGTGTACGTATATATGTATTTATTTATCTCTCACTAGCAGGAACCAGTCCTTTTCCTTTCCTAAAATATGGGGTTTACTTGTGCTATTGGAGACTTTCCAATAGCACAAATGAAAGTCAAAGATGATGACAATCTTTAACATTTTATTCGTTGCTTAAGAATAGCAGATTTGGGGCAGTCTTTCAATGAGCCGATTTTGAGATAATCAAATTTGAGCAAAATGAAACACTAATTAGAGGCCTTCTTTCTGTCTTTTTTCTCACTTGCCCGGATAGTTCTCAGTGACTTGGAAATTTAGTAGTTGCTAAGAGACTCATCTCCCACTAGATTGTCCCACAGGGGACGGTGGGGAGAACATGAAGAAAAAGGAAAGTTCTCTGCCCCACAAACCACCATTAAGACGTTATAAGTGATGGTAGGTGATTTTTAGGGTCCTCGCATACCCCTGCCCAAAATCTTCTGTTGAGTCATTGCACAGGAAGTGGTTCTGCAATTCAAAATTATCCTATAGCTTTGTCTTTCTCCCAGATAGAAAACAGGTACCTCAGCCCCTCTGTCCAAAGACCGTGACCCCAGTGATCTCAGTGCCTTTAAAAACAACTCAGTCTTTTGGAACTATCTCTTAAACTTGGTAAGGGGATTCATTCCATGGGATTACAAAAAAAAAAGAAAGCAATCCCGAGTGATCTAGTTCTTTCTTGGGTGTGGGGCAGCAATGGGGAGAACAGGCACTTGCCACTAGGACATGGGATTTCCCTGCGACTGCGGCATCTCAAGTGGCAGCAGCAGGATTTTTCCTTTTCTAGATAATAGGGTGGGGAAGGTAAGCATTTCTGGAGGCAGTCAGAAACAATTCCACGGTTCCTTCATTTGTCTATGATCTACACATTTACAAAGCACTTTCACTTTTTTTACCTCCTTTAATCTCTTCTAATAGATGGCTATCCCTATTTAAGGGATGAGGACATTTTAATGCAGAGACACTGCTGCTGCATGGAGAGCTGCAACTGGAATCCACACTATCCAGGTCTCTGTGCTTTTTCCTCCATACTCAGGGTCCAAAAACTATGACCTTTGGGTAAAATCTGGCCAGCCTCCTGGTTTTACAAATGAAGCTTTGTTCTGTCTATAGCTGCTTTCTCACTACAGTGGCAGACCTGAGTAGTTGGAACAGATGCTGTATGGACCTCAGAACCTACCATATTTACTACCTTTACTAGTCTTTTTCAGGAAAAGTTTGCCCAGCCCAGATGACTTCTGAAACTAAGAGGTCCAAAGTGTTCTGTGGAACATTCTTGAAGATGAGGCAAGAGATTTGAGTGATCCTGCTTGCTTGTCTCTCTGTTTGTCACCCTGACAGTTGTATAATCGTCAAGACATCTGTAGCATTTTGTTCTAATTTAGCAGATTGGGACAATACAGCTCTTAGGACTCTCAGAAATGTTTTGCCTTCAATGCAAATAAGAAATCACATGACAGAAATCATTTGTGTTTTGCTGGTGTTCACTGCCAGTAATGGAGGATGCCGAGTGGATGAGTCAGCTGAATATAACCTCTGCAGTTTCTTCTTGTTTTTGATTGGAGGAAGACAATTTTAGACAAGTGGTGCTGACATTTTTCAGATACTTTGTTTCTGCAAACAGGAAGTTAGGGTCAATTGCAGTTGAGTTGGAGAAGTGATTCCATAATTCTTATGGCCCTGCTTCTAGACTGTTCCTTCTTACCCTTCTCTATCTCCTTTATGAAGTTTCCATGACTTTCTTCTCTTTCTACCATCTTGGCCACATTGGTCTCCTCCATTGCAGTGTTTTTTCTGTGTCTTCCTTGTTACTCCACTAACCTCTCTCACAGAAATGATCACCATTCAGGCAATATCTGCAAGTCCTCCCACCAGCAGGGTCATTCTTCTTTGGTCATCCTAATTTATTCTAGAATTGTGCTAAATTGTTAAAAAAATAAAATAAAATATTTAAAAGCCACTTCCTAGAATTGTTTTGTTCTCTTAGATAATCTTTGGTTTTCTTTTTCTCCATGTTTAATAACATGCTGTATTGACAGGTGCTGTTAAAGTCAGTGGAAGAAGCAGTTCTTTGAATTCCTTTTCACCAGAAGCATTTGTGCTCCCTGTTGATGTAGAAAAGGTAAATATATCTTCTTCGTGTTTTTTTCATTTGTTTGTTTGTTTGTTTTTAAACACACAGAGAGACTGTTAACCCCTTAGGTAGTGCTATTCTGATTTAAATCTGGAAATTTCACCTGATGAGGCAAGGCAAATAGGTTTTATTTCATCATTTGACTAATAGAGGGTCCCAGAAGCCCCAAGCTAAGAAGGGCTCTGAGGCAGTGTCTGCACTCATCTAGAAAGTCTGCCATGACTGATAAATGATGTCAACCATTGGGTCACCACCAACCTAGGGTTTTAGATCACAAGAAATTTAAATTGGGTGGTCTGTTGATTACAGTGGGCTAAATTGTATGTCTGGAAGATATGGGCTATACTTCATGTAATGACCTATGATAATTCAGTTAAATGAACATTTATATTTTTATGCATTAACTCCACAGCCTCTTGATTTTTAAATCTAATATGCCTTAATGGAAAAAAAATTGATTATGCCTGTATTTTAAGAAGCATATTCATTTTTTTTTTTCTGCAGGAGAATGCCCACTTTTATGCTGCAGATTTGATGATATCAGCAATAGAGAAAATGAAGTGTAACATCCTGAGTCAACAGTACATGGAGAACTGGAATACAGAAGAAGCCAGTGGGTCACTTGGGAATGGTAAAGCTGACTCTGAAGTGACCTTTTATACCAACATAAAGCAAGAGTCAGGGTCTTCCACTTCTTCCGACAGTGGCTATGAAGGCAAGTGGGGTAAATATGAGAAGGCTTTATGCTGTAGTCTCCATGTACATCAATCTCCTCTGTCACATGCAGAAGTACATCTTTGAATCCTTTGTCTAAAACTTCTGGGGTAACCTGTCCTCACCATAGCTGCCCGGTGGGCTTGGGATCGGTGAGCATGCTCCCATCAGCGGTTAAACTGATGTGTTTTGTTTGTTTGTTTGTTTGTTTTCTTGGACTTCATCTTACTTTTCCTTTTGGCAGTGGCTGGAGTTTTCCTCTTCCTTTGTTACCTGTCACATAGCATTCTCCTAGCTCTTCTTCCTTTGCCAATATTCCTCTTCATTCATTCCACAAACAAGGAGCCTGTGAGGTATTGGGAATCAACAAGCAACAGGATGTGCTCCTTCCCCTCCAGGAGCTCTCATGCCGGAGCTCAGGCTGAGAAGCCGTGTGGGATCATTCGGGTAACAGAGGCAGGGACCCAGCACATTGGGTCATAGATGTAGGAGCATCTCATCTCCTTCTGGGATCCAGGGAGTCCTTCCTGGAGAGGAGGGTACCTAGGCTGAGAACCGAAGTTAGGGCTTGTCATTTTCTTATCATTTCCTAAATGGGAGTTCTGCTTAAGTCCTAGATGCTTGTTTTTCACATTCACTTCCTGGAGATTTTACCCACTGCAACACCTTTTCATTATTCCCGCTCTGTTGGCCTTTATTCAAATCTGTTTTCAGTCCCGCACCTCTCTTCTAAATCATTGCTCCATATGGCTGGAACCTATGGAACATGTCCACCTGAATGGCCCCCCGGGATCTCTAACTCAACATGTCATCTCTCTGTCACTCCCTCACAAACCCCATCCCCCCCACCAAGAAAAAATATTAAAAACTAATGCTTGCTTTTCCTTTTGACTTCTTTTACCTAGCCTCTTAATTAGGACCCCTTCAGTCAGAAGGGAAGAACTCGCTCCGTGTGGTACATATGTAGCACAATGCTACCACAAAACAGGTGTACAATAAATAGTTGTGGAATGTACCATCTGGCTCAAATTAAAAAGAGTTTTTCTTAAAGGCTCTGTACCCACTCTGTCCGTTCCCTATTGCTGCCTTTTACCTGGACCACTGTAGCAGCCTTCTGTAAGAACTGCATTTGGGTCCTCCATATGTGTCTGCTGCCTTTAATTTTCTCTTTGCTTTCAGTCTTTTCCCCCTCATTGATCCTACACACATCTGTCTTTCTAGAACACAATGTCTAGTCCTCTACAGTGGCCTGCTGAATTTGTTCTCCATTTTATCCTGCAATTTTTAGGCTTGTGGGATCCAGCTTCTCCCTACCTTTCCAGCAGGCATCTCCTGCCATTTCCCAGAGATGTACCATGGGCTACAGTTATACTAACCTGTTTTACTTGCTGGCAGACATTTCTCATAAGCTCCTGCCTCCCTCCCTTTACTTCAGCAAGGCTCTCCTGGGACACACATTAGTTTCTTCATCCTTCCCATTCTTCAAAAGCAGTCTCCAGCCACCAGCACTGTGACATGCTGCCTGACTTGTATCACAGGCAGGGGTCCCATTCATGTGGAATGAAATATAAGCTGTGCTCCAGAGTGCTCTGTAGTTGTCTGTGTGCATGGCTCCCTGCTGGAGTGGTGCAGTGTGGAGTTCTGCCTCTGAACTTCTTAAGGCCCACAACACGCAGCTGTGTTTTCTGTCGTCAAGTGTGTCAGTATCTCAGACCCTCATGTGATTTTAAATTCTTGATGGATGAGAATTTGTCTTACCTGTATTTGCATTCAGCATAGCGCCTTGTCTGAAATAGGTGTTTAGTAAATATTTGTTGAATGGTTGAATGGATACTAATGTTTAGCTGAATTTTTTTTAAATGAATGTTTAAAGAAATTTTAAAATATTTCTACCACCCAAATAAAATATTTATCTTTTATGAAGTACCACTCATGTGACATTTATGGTGATAGATGCTACTCCATGAAGTAGATCAGTGTTCTTCAAATTGCAGGTTGGTCATGAGAGCATTAAAAAAAAAAAAAAGAAGAATAGAAAGTGTCAGTGGGTATCTCATTTAGGGTGAGCAATGCTTCCTGGAACTTTTTTCACGGTTCAATATATATTTGTGTTTATACTAGGTTGCAATGTAAACTGTATGTTACTATGGCTTGTAATCAAGAATGTTAGAAACATGGACGCGGGTGAAATTGCCCGCAATTTATCCATGAGGAAACCAAAGCTGAGTTGATTGTGGTCACCTGGCTGGGATGGGACAGTGCGGTATTAAACCAGCCAGTCCACTACCAAGCCATTCACAGAACCTCTTCTAACCTACGGGCTAGGATACCTCCCTAAACAACTGTATTCATTTCTATGTTTATTCAAGTGAATACAGTTTCATTGTAATTATATTCTCAGGTTAATGTAATTGCATCAATAATATGATTATATTAATAGTGTTTTATGTTCAGTTTTTCATGTTGTATGGCTTTCACATTTTTCAGTGATGGTATATCTTGAGTTAACAGAGTGATTTACAAAATCAGTTCCCTATTTGGCATTTAAGTAGCTTTCGATATTTTAATATTTTAAATGGACTGCAGCTAGCTCCTTTATAATCAAAGTGTTCCTCTTTCATCATTTTTTTTTTCTTTTTAATGACATTCTTAGGATAATTCTCCAGACTGGTCTTAGAGATAGAAAAGTATGAACATGCTTGTATTTATATTAGTTTCCAAGGGCTGCTGTAACAAAATGCCACAAACTGGGTGGCTTAAAACAATAGAAATCTATTCTCTCACAGCTGTGGAGGGCAGAAGTGAGAAATGAAGTTGTGGGAAGGTGGATTCCTTCTGGAGGTTGTGAGGGAGAATCTGCTCCAGGCCTCTCTCCCAGCTTCTGGTGGTTGCCTGCAATCCTTGGTGAGCCTTGGCTTATAGACACAACCACTCCAGTCTCTGCCTCCATCTTCACATGGCCTTCTATCTATTTCCCTCTTTTTATGACATCAATCATTGGATTTAGGACTCACCCTAATCCAGTATGACCTCATCTTGACTATATCTGCAAAGACCCTATTTCCAAATAAGGTCACGTTCCCAGTATCTGGGTAGACATGATTTTGGGGAGCGGGGGTGCTATTCAACACAGTACAGTGTTTATGTTACATATACTCTTGGCCTCAGTGTGAAGCTAAGATTGTTGTTTTCTCCTCTCATTTTTGAAAATTTTGTATTATGGAAATTTTCACACATAGGTAAAAGTAGGCAGATTACTCTTATGAACCCTCTCGTACTCATCAATTTATTTCACTTAATCATAGTGAATGCAGGAACAACAGAAAAATAGCTCCTTGCAGTTTTGTAATTCTTGAAACCGAAGTTTTAAATTCTTTTAAAGTAACCTCAGCCCCTTTGATTCCCAATTTCTATACAGTTGGGTATTTCAGGTTGTGTACTTTTTTCTTCTTGTTGGTGAAACCCTTTCCTGTCTCTCTCTAGGTTGTGCTGTGTTACAGGTCAGCCCAGTGGTTAAAACACCTACTTACTGTGATGTGGTGAAAGAGTGCAAATGTGACCTTGATGAATTTGTTATTGTAGGTAAGGTTTGGGAATTCATCCGCTGTGACTAGATGCCTGTGCCCTGGGCCCTCCCCCACATACTGATATGGATCACACACAATACCGCGTTATTATGGCATTCAGAGACACTTCTCCCAAAATCAGATTATGTCCCTGATGTGAAAAAATAAGACATTCTTTTAAATGTCTTGGTAGTGAATCTCCCCATCTCACTTGTAGAATTGAATGCAAAAGCAGATAATCATGGTCTGATATCAGTTTGGCCTCTCAATTATATTTTGGTGAAATTTCAGATGAGTATATTTTGAAATCCCATCTTTGGTCATTAGCTGAAATCTCATAATAGAAACCTAAAAGAGCTTGAAGTATGGAGATACTGAAAACTGGTTCTTTCTGAAATGCAGGGAGCTATTTTTCTGTTTTCATAAAATGACTAAGTGAAACAGACTAAAAGACTTCACTACTCTCTTTTCCCACAGAACTTGGAGAGTTTAACAATATCACAGAAACCTGTGGATGTCCCTGCAACTCCTCTAAGAGGTATCTCTCTTCCATATCTGCTTTCTCATAGACCCCTGGGCCATCACCTCTGAGACGCTCCAGGCCTCTGACACCTCAGGCCATTTTCAGCCAGTTCCAATGACAGGGATTACTATGTAGAAATAAAATAATAACCACTCAAGTTTCTATAGTGTTTTTATAGTGTTTAAAAGACTTTTGTATGCATTCTTATTTAATCTTCCTGGATAAGCTGGGTGGGTTTTTTTTAAACCCCATTTTATAGATGTAGAAATTGACACAATGCTGTCAAATAACACAGGTAGAATTTGAACTCAGGTCTTCCAACTGTAAATCCAGTGCTCTTTTCACCATATCTTCCAGTCGTGGCACCCTCAATAAATAAGCGCTGTTCAGTTAAGCATGGAGGAATTGTGTTGAGTAGGATAACCATTGGTGTGTGGTTGGTGCATGGTCTTATATGATGCCTCCTCTGACTTTCTGGGAGAGGGAAGGACAGTTGAAAACCTGAAGAAGACCCTTAACATACTCCTCATGAATATACTTTTTAATTTCTGAAATCTCTTACATTTCAGTGTCACTTATGAGCCAAACTTCAATTCTGCTGAGCTAATAGCCAAAGAATTATACCGAGTGTTCCGGAAGCGTTGGATGTTGTTACAAGTTAATGATCAGCTGGCAGGTTCCCTGAGTGCAGCTGGCTCAATAGTAAGTATAAAAATAAGTTGACCTTGCATTGAAATTTCCTAAATTCTCATTTTGCCTGCTGTTACTTCAGATATGTATGCGTTTCCTTGTATGGTTGCTGGGTGTTGGGGAAGGACAAAGAGAAAGGATAAATCTGATGTTTACTGAGTGTTTATTATGCACCAGGGACTGTGCTCAGCAATTCACATTTCAGTCCTCATAAGGATCCTATTAGGTAGACGCTGTTGTTATTTTTGTTTTAAAGTGTTAGTTGCAGACCCTCAGCAGGGCCACCCAGTGGTAGAACAGGAGTCAGGCCTCAGGCTGCCTAATTTGAAAGTCTGGGCTGGTTCCCTGTGGAATGCTCTTCCCTCTGACAGCATGCAGCCCCTGGGGCCGGGGGGTGGGGGGGCAGAAAACTTTGTGGCAAAGGCTAAAATAGGGGTATTCAAAAAGCACTCTGGAAACGCAGGGAAGCAAAGGGCAGCTGAAACAAAAGTAACATGGAGGTGTGTTGGGGTGTTTATTGAGCAAAGTGGTTTGGTATGGTTGTATAACATGTGTTTGTTTGTATCTGTGTGTGCATTGGGGGGTGATCATTGCATTGATCTTCCTGGAAAATTAGGCTTGAATGATAGTGGCCCAGTTGTGCAGGATGTAGAATACTAATTTGAGGAGTTTGGATTTTAAATTCTAATAGGAAAGCTTAAGGGTTCTGAGGGGAGCCAAACAGGGGAACGGGCTTGAAAGAACTATTTCTGGGTAAGTCTGACAACTACAGCGGTTCTGATTGACAGCCTCTGTCAGCCCATTGACTAAGAGGTGGAAGGCTCTGCTGTGCATGGAAGTGTTCCAGGTCACAGTGACCTACTTACAGTAATTTGAAGTCTGGAAACAAATAACTCAAAAAAATAAGAAACTAAGAAAAGTGATCTCATCTGGGTGCTGTTTTAAGCAATGTTTCCGCTGATGGCTTTAGATCCCACGAAGGGCTCTTGCCTGCCATGTCCTTTGGTTCGATTGAAAGCAGTGTTAATTTTTCATGGTAAATTGTAATGATAGAAACACATCTGTGAATGCCTTTTTAATATCAGTTCCTAGAATATGCATGTTTAGGTTGTCCCTAAGTCCCCTTCCGTGTCATGCAGGTTGTAAATGAAGAGTGTATCCGGCAAGAATTTGAATCCAGTGTGGACGTTGTAAAGGAAATTAAATTTAAGTCGAGGCTCAGAGGGACCAAAGACTGGACACCCCCGAGATTTCAAGTCATAGTTGATGTCCACCCACCGCTCAAGTACGTCTGGGTTGCTGCTTGGGCCTCCAATCCAGTGAGAACAGGTTGTGGTGGTTCCCACTTGATGCTTTGTGGAAATAGGTGAAGGAATGCTGAGGGACAAAGGAAAATTTGTTTTAGGAAAAGGAAAGTTGGGCATATTTTTCTGAGTTAGCTTTCTCGGCACTCTGTTTATCATGGACTTTTGGGGAGCTCTCTGTACGTTCTGACAAGTTGAGAATTTAGCTAAGTGTCCTTAATTATGAACATGACATAGCAACTGAAAATTAAATAGGCTTAAAGGGGATTTTTTAAGGAGCTCGTATTGAACCTGAAAAATCATATACAATAATTTAAAAAGACTGGACCACTCTATTTTCCAGTGCAATGTGGAATAAAAATCAATGAATACATTTTTTTTTAAAGGAAATTTAATCCTGGGGAGAGCTCTTGTAGTTAAAAGGCACACGGGTAGGGTTCTGCATATTTTTACCGTGACCATTGTCGCTGACCCTAAACTATAACAAAATTTCGCAACTTTCTCAGTATTTCTAAATCACAAGTGAAATCGTGGCACCCACAGTTCAATAGAAAACACTTCATTGGACTGTCTCTCACCAGAAATGTTGTATAGTTTGATCTTACATTATCTTGTATTTCCTTGGATCCGTTAGTGAACTTCCCAAGTACATCACCTCTTTGTATCATGGCTATGCAAACGTTCTTCCTGTGTACCTGTGTCTATCCTCTCCAGAAAGAGGATCCTGCGTGTGCCGTGACAAGTCTCTGCAGACCCCTGGTGGAAGTGTTCTTTGTGGTTCTGACTTCTGCTTTGGTGGTAGCAGGGGCTTTTAAAACACCCAGAGATTTCAACTAGAAAACTCTATTTAGTTCTTTTATTTCTTTCCCAAATGAAAAAAAAAAAAGATTAAGTCCCCAAGCCAAGGAAAGTATCATGATGTCCACTTTCTAATCAGTGAAAAATGCTACATTGTTTTTTGTTTTGTTTTTTTCTGAAATTTAACTGTTACTGTTTTCTGTACTCAGGAGGGATCTCCTGGTGGCAGCCCAGAATTTTTTCTGTGCTGGCTGTGGAACTCCAATAGCACCTAGTAAGTAAAGAAATGGACTCCCTGCGTATTATGTGACAACAGGGCAGAGAATAATGGAATTGGGCAATGCATTGATGTGTGAGAGATACCTTTGGTGAGAAGTTAGTGTAAGAGCTTTGTAATGTTGCCCTCTCTTTCATGAAGAGGCCATCGTGACTTACAACGCTGTGTGACTGGCCTCTCAGACTTTTCTAGTTCCCTCCCCACTGGGCATTCAGCTCTAGCCACGTGGCCTCCCTACTGGTCTTTGAAGGTGGCAGGCTCATTCCTGACTTGGATTTGCTTTCGTGGTTTTCTCTCCCTGGAATGATATCCCCAAGGCTGGTTCCCTTACTTCCTTCACATCTTCCCTCAAAAGTTAGAAGATTTTTCCTGGATGCCCTGTTGAAAATGTCCACCTTGCCACCAACATACAAATGTATGCGTTATATTACCATTCCTTCTTATTATTTTATTCTAGGACTTATCTTCCTCAAATACCTTTTTAGACTTGACTGAGTTTTTTTATTATTGTCTGTCTGCCTCTAAGATGTGTTGTCTGTTTTATTCATTGCTTTATTCCCTGCTTCTACAAAGGTACTTGGCGCACAGTTGGTCCTCAGAAGATAAATTCATTGAATGATCGAATGGCTTACCAAGGAGCTATCCAAACTCCTCTGAGAGGGTTTGAGGAATTGGCCTTGAGGGGATCATTCCTGGGCCAGCTGAGGCCTAGAAAATCAGGCTTCCCCCAGTCAGGAATACAAGTTACCACTTGAGACTGGGAATCACTTGCTCTGCTCTGAGGGTGTCCCTAGGACTGACCTGTGGAAAGCCAGGAAGACGAGCTTTGCTGGAAAGGGTTCCCTTGGCCTTTGATAGGCATCTTGGAAGGAAAGAGACTTTGAGGACCTCTACCTCAAGAAATCAAACTAGAAAGAAGAAATCCATCTGGGCTTCTTCTTCCATGTTGAATGACAATGCCTGCCACACATCAATTAAATAACTCATCTTCCTAGCTAGTCTATTTGGTGAACTACTGTATTCTGGTGCCTCAGTAAATATTGAATGTACAAGTTAGAAACTATGAACACATGACTATGATTCCACTAACTTTTCAAGTACTTCCCTGAGTTTATACCAATATGGAGATGTGTGTCTGCGCTGTTGATGCAATCATGGTCCTTTCTTCGTGGAGCTTGCTTACAGGAAGACACAGTCATCAGCCAAGTAAATAACAAGGAAGATGAATGCAGAGAAAGAGAAAGTTAAGAGTGCTATGGGATTTACAGCAAGGGAACTTGATGGAGCTTGGGCTGGGAGTGAGAAATTTTGTAAGTGATTATCCCCAGAAGAATGTGGGGTTGGGGTGGAGGGAGTCACCCTGTCCAAAGGGCCAGAGGCTATTGCAAAGAAATCCTGTGTGACTGGAGAGTCAGAATGAGAGAAGAAAACATGCTGCAGAGATAAGCAGAGCATAGATTGTGGAGGTATTATCAACCATGTAAACAATTTTGGACTTTTCCTATGAAATTCTTATGGTTCTTAGGATAATTTTTTTTAACTTTTTATTTTGAGACAATTTTAGACTTATTACAAAAGAGTTGCAAAGATAGTAGACATTCTTAGGATAATTTTTTTAAACTTTATTTTGAGATCATTTTAGCTTTACAGAAGAGTTGCAAAAATAGTACATACATCCTGTGTACCCATCAATTCACCTAGCTTCCCCTAATGTTAACATAATAATGATAGTATAATTATTAAAACTGAGAAATTAGCATTGGTACAATCCTGTCAACTAACCACAGACTTTTCTGAATTTCATTCTCTGTTTGTTCCAGGGTCCAATCCAGAATTCCACATTGAATTTAGTTTTCCCGTCCCCTTTATATTCTCCGTTTTCACACATATAGAAATATTTGAAGTGAGCAGTAGACAACATAACATTTTACCCTTCAGACTTCAGCAGATCCTAACGATAAGGATTATGAACAGTTATCACACCGAAGAAAATAGCAGTTCTCTAATATTGTCTAATACTAGTCCATATTCATTTGTTGCCCTTAAGATGCCATTTATAGCTAATTTTTCCATCCAGGTTCCAACCAAGTTTCATCTATTGCATTTGGTTATTCTTTAGTCAGCTTTATTCTAGAGCTGCACTCTCCAATATGGTAGTCACTGTCCCCTGTGACTACTTAAAATTAAATTTAAATTAATTGAAATTAAAAATCCGTTTCTTCAGTGACACTAGCTACATTTCAAGTGCTCAGTAGCCACATGTGGCTAGCAGCTACTGTATTTATTGGACAGCACAGATACAGAGAATTTCCATCCTCACAGAAAGTTCTATTTGTCAGCATTTTTTTAAAACTGCTGCCTCCTATGATATTGACTTTTCCTAAAATGAGAACAGTTGTGGTTCAGAGCAGGGTTTCTTAGCCTCAGTCCTATTAGTTTTGTTGTGGGGTGCTGTCCTGTACATTGTAGAATATTTAGCAGCATCACTAGGTGCCACTAGCAGCTCTGCATTCTGACAACCCAAAAATTCTCTAGACATTTCCAAATGTCCCTTGGGGTGAAAAAATCACTCCTGGTTGAAAACCACTGGTTTAGGATGTTTTGTTCTGTTTTAACCAAAAGAGATAGACATAATTTATTCTGTATTGATAATGGAATACTTAGTATACATTCATTGATGAATGAGTGACTGGATATTGGAATGTTAGGATTTTAGATGTTAGAGAAAGATGAATTATATCTGGAAAATTTATAGGCCCTTTCTGTCCTCATGTTTCTTCATATTGCTAAGTTTGATCAGAAACATAGAGATCAGAGGCCAGGGTATAGCTCCCCTTTTGCCCATTTAATATAAAATGTATCAAGGCCGTATCATAAGCAAAGTCATACTCGTTATCTGCGCACCCGAGAACTTCATCCAGTGTGGAAAATAGATGCAATATAATAGACTTTTCAAAGTTTCAAATTTGAGAACCCAGACATAATTACTAGGTACTTAATAAGTTCTTAACAGATAATTTGTCAACCCTACAGAGATGTCACATAATTAATTCAGAGTTTGATAGTAGTGTCCTTGTAGGTACATACTCGTATGTACTTATGGTTAACCCTCATTATTCACAAATTCCGTATTTGCAAATTCACCTGCTCCGTAAAATTTATTTGTAACTCCAAAATCCAACTCATTGTGTTTTCAATCATTCACAGATAGGCACAAAACACTGAAAAATTTGAGTCACCTGAAATTTGAGTTGCTGGATGCACGTGTTCCTAGCTGAAGCTGAGCGAAGCAGTGCTCTGCCTTGTTTTAGCTCATACAGTAAACAGGTTTTTTCACAGTCTGTTTAGTGCCTTTAAAAAAATAAAATAAAATATTTTTGAGCTTTCTGTTGGTGATTTAGCTGTTTAAAATGCCCCTAAGCACAGTGCTAATGTGCTGTCCAGGGTTCCTCAGCGCAAGAAGGCTGAGATGTATCTTCCAGAGAAAATGTGCGCCTTAGATAAGCTTCCCTTAGGCATGAGTTAGAGTGCTGCTGGCCAGAATTCCAGGATAAGAATCTGACAGTATGTTGAATACTGTGTCTTTAAAGAGAAAACACACATAAAACAAGGTTCTATATTGATCAGTTGATGACAATGTTGTTCTGGGAGACTCACAGGAATCCCCCCTCCCCCCACTCTGCCCCAGGAGCAATGTTCAGCATTCACTAATTCAGTGTTTGCGGCTAATTTGTAGAATGTTCACTACCCTCAGATAATAAGAATCACCTGTGTTTCTTTGTATTTACAAAGCAACTCTGAGTGTGACCTGGGTTTGAGATAATTTGTGCAAATGCAAAGGCATTAGCTCCTGGCCCTCCTGCTCAGTGGAATACGATGGCTGAAACCTGGAGCTTCCCCAGTCCAGACTTGGGTTGGAATTCTGCTTGCCCTGCTGACTGTGTGTCTCTGGCATGTGGCTTAACCTCCCTGTTGTGTACTTTATTCCATGCGATAGGGGAAGTAATAGTTCTGACCTGGTAGAGGTTCGAGCACAGAGTGATATGGTGTATGTAAGACATTCAACTGGTATATGACACAGACTTAGTGTTCATAAAGGTTTGCTCATGTGGTCACTCAGACCTTGTTAATTGTAAAGTTGTTATAGGGAAACTGTTGAGAATCTACAGTGTGCTGGGTACTGTGGTAGCTGCTTTGCCATTGTTATTTCATTTAATCCTCACAATGTGCCAACTATTAGGTTGGTGCAAAAGTAATTGCGGTTTTTGCAATTATTTTTAACCTTTTAAACCACAATTACTTTTGCACCAACCTAATAATATGAGCCAAATGGTGAGTGATAAATATGGGCCTCGGCTCCTCTTAAATAGACCCTAGGAGACTTAACTGAATTGCTGTTTTCTTCCTTAAGCTGGGTGATGGGTACCCAGGTATTTGTTGCATTGGTCTCTATACCTTTTGTTTGTCAATATATTTTATTGGAGATATTTCCAAAAGCAATGCATGTTCATTTTAGCAAATTAAAAAGTGCAAAGAGCCAAATTCCTTTCCCCCACCCTCCTTGCAGTTGACTTTTGGGTGGGGATCCTTTTGAACTGTGTACGTATTTTTTAAAAACAAAATCAAGATCGCATGATACATACCTGTTACTGTATGCCCACTGCCCATGTTCCTCATGTGTTTCATAGGCTATCTGGCATCTCACTGTGGAGTGCACCATACTTATGTAACGGATACTTAGATTGCCCCTCTTCTTCGTTATACATGTGCTGTAACGAACACCTTTCTGTATCTCCACGTGTGCATGTTAGCATGTCTGTCTGATGCCACAGCCTTGGGATTCACACTGCACAGTTAAGAACTGAAGTGTACCGTGGGAGTGTCCTCCTCAGAGGTCGCTCCCCTGTGACTGAGTGGCTGCCCCCTCTGTGCCTCACCAGCGCTGGATCCTCTCACTGTGTGACAATCTGAGGCAAAACCAAGTGTTTCACTCTTTTAATATGCACGTCTTTGTTACTGAGATGGAGTGTTTGTCACATCTTACTGGTTACCTGTATTTCTTCATTCTATGTATTGCCTAGTCTCATCCTTTGTGCATTTTTGTATTTTATTTCTCACTGATTTATCCAGGAATTCTTTTGGGTGCTTCTTTCTAATAGTGTATATATAGTGCTTTATAATTTACGGAGCACTTTCCATATGCATGATATCCTGTAATCCAGTTCTGTGGCCCGGGACAGTTAGCCTGAAGAGACCCCGACTTGCCTTTAGCCTTCTAGCCAGTGAAAGGTCGGCTCTGGAATCCCACCCAACGTCCAGACTGTAAATCTCATGCTCTTTCCGCAACACTGAAGTTTATAGTGCCCAACTTCTACATCCAGCAGCATTTGGGAAGGTTCTATTTTTCCGACATCTGTTCCACAAAAGCAAAGCTCATGAATGACCATGATAGAAGGCCTCCCATCGCTGTCAGAGCTTTCCCAGCTGCTATGAGGTCGAGTGTGACTTTTGTAGCATGTGAACAGCCATCTGAGCCTTGATCCTTGGGTGGAATTGGAGGTGGGGCCAGCCAGGGTAGGTTTTCAGTGTCAGCTGATTGGTGCTCATCTCCTGTGTGTTCCGCAGAGTTTGTGAGGCGGCTCCGGTACTGCGAATACCTGGGCAAGTATTTCTGTGACTGCTGCCACTCACACTTGGAGTCCTGCATCCCTGCACGGATCCTAACCATGTGGGACTTCAGGAAGTACTACGTCAGCAATTTTTCCAAACGGCTACTGGACAGCATATGGCACCAGCCCATTTTCAATTTGCTGAATGTCAACTACAGTCTGTATGCGAAGGCCAAGGAGCTGGGCAGAGTGAGGGTGAGCAGCTGTCCTTTCCGGGGGGAATCCAGTCCAGTGGCTGAAAAGGTCCTGTGGTGGCAAATGCACATCCAGACAGACACTGTGAGGGGAGGATTTACTGTCCAGTGGATGGAGTTTAGGCTTCAGGACTGCTCGCCTGCACTGGCTTTTGTGAAGGCCCCATGCCAAGTTTTATATTTATGCATAGTTTTGCATTTATACATAGCTTTTGAACTTTGTTTATAATGTTTTAAATGAAAGTTATACATGTTTAAGTGTACATGATTTGATATACATAATGAAATGATTACTAGTCAATTAAGATATCCATCTCCTCACATATGGTAGTTGTGTGTGTTTGTGTGTGTGTGTGTGTGTGTGTGTGTGTGGTAAGAGCACCTGAAATCTATTCTTAACGTACTTCCAGTATTCAATACAGTATTGTTACCTATAGTCATCATGCTGTACATTAGATCTCTAGACTTATTCAACCTACATTACTGTAACTATGTACCCTTTGACCAACATCTGCCCATTTCCCTCACTTCCCCACTCCTAGGAACCAGCATTCAACTTTCTGCTTCTATGTATTTGACTTTTTTTGGCTTCCACCTAAAAGAGAGACTATGCAGTTTTTTTCTTAGTCTGGCTTATCTCACTTAGCATAATGTCCACCTGGTTCATCCATGTTGTTGCAAATGACAGGATCTCCTTCTTTTATACAGAGTTGTATGTTTTGCTTAAAGAAAGTTACCAATGTTGTATAAGCTTTAAGGTCCACAAAACCTGGTCCCTCCTGAACCCTTTGTGGGTCTCTGGACTCAGTCATGAACCCCTGCTATGGACTTCAATGACTTGTTTTATAGAGTTGTAGTATTTCAAGGTTGGAAATAACATTTAATTAACGTATACATGTGCAGTGTCATGTATCATGTTTAAATCTCCCCATGTGTACTTTCTCACATAGGAAATTCAGGAACAACTATTTCATATCAAGAAGCTGTTGAAGACCTGCAGGTTTGCTGAAAGGTAGTGCTGTTGGTTGGGACAGTCTGGGTACAAGAGTTGGGAAGACTGATAACCTCCATGCTGTGCCTGGTGGTCCGGCTCCTCCAACGCACAGGGCCTCTTAGCACAGTACAGTTGTCCCTCGGTGTCTTGTGGGATTGGTTCCAGGACCCCCATGGATACCGAAATGCTCCAGTCCCTTATATAAAATAGCATCATGTTTGCATATAACCTACATTTGCATATAGCCTACAGCAGGGTCTGCCTACACATCACTTCATTCGTATGGATTCAGCATAGTGCATGGCACATGGCAAATTCAAGTTTTGCTTTCGGAACTTTCTAGGATTTTTTTTTCAAATATTTTTGATCAGTGTACGGTTGAATCCTTGGATGTGAAACCCAACCCGCAGATACAGAGGGCCAACTATAATTACCTTGTTTCTTTCCTTGGGAATGCAGACCCTCCCTTTAAAGTTACCAGACCTTCTAACCCACTAGTAGTAAATTTACTTTGATAAGAAAAATGGGTCAGTACAAGGATGAAACAGCGCTAGCCAGTTGCTTCTTCTTATTAATTATTATTCTTATTATTATTATTTTAAATTGTGGTAAAATAAACATAACATAAAATTTGCCATCTTAACCATTTTTAAGTATACGGTTCAGTGGGTTAAGTACAATCACGTTATACAACCATCACCACTATCCACCCACAAAACTCTTTTCATTATATAAAACTGGAACTCTGTGTCCATTAAACAATAACTCCCCAGTCCCCTTCCCCCCAGGCCCTGGAAATCACCATTCTATTTCTGTCTCTATGAATTTGACTAAGTACATCATATAAGTAGAATCATACAGTGTTTGTCCTTTTGTGACTGGCTTATTTCACTTAGCATAATGTCCTCAAGCTTTGTCCAAGTTGTAGCATGTGCCAGAATGTCCTTCCTTCTTAAGGCTGAACGATATGCCATCATATGTATATGACATATTTTGTTTCTCATCATCCATCTGGAGGTGGGGGTTGCTTGCACATTTTAGCTATTATAAATAGTGTTGCTGTGAGCACGGGTGTACCAATGGCTTTGTAAAACCTTCTAATAGAGAGGCATGTCGAACTTTTATTAGCTGTATAGTATTCTAGACTATGATGTGGTAATTTAAGTATAATCCTATTATCAATAAATTTTTAACCTAACAGATTTTAAATATCTTAATATTTAAATAGATTTTAATATATTTATATATTTAACCTAATAGATTTTAAATATTTAATAGATCTTAAGATATATTTTTAATATCTTTTGTTATTTAAAATACTAGGTTTTACCTAACATAATACTGTCTAAGTCCATCCATGTTGTCACAAATGGTAAGGTTTCATTCTTTTTTATGGCCAAGTAAAATTCCATTGTATATACAGAGGGTGCCAACAAAATGGATACACATTTCCAGAGATGGTCAACATTGCACAAACAGTAGTTCACAGTAATCAGAAGTATCTGGACACTGACGGTAACCTCACTTTGAGCACCTCTTGTAATTGCAGAAGTCAAATGTGACTTGTATTCATCTTTTGTTATCAGTATATATTATTACAATTTTAATAGTTGTTTTTTTTTTCCTTTCTTGAAGTGTGCATATGTTTTTTTGGCATCCTGTGTATGTACCACTTCTTCTTTATCCAGTCATCTATCAATGGACATCTAGGTTGCTTCCAGATCTTGTCTGTTGTAAATAATGCTGCAGTGAACATAAGCATACATATATCTTTTTGAATTAGTGTTTCCAACTTTTTTCAGATAATTAACCATAAGTGGGATTGCTGGATCATATGGTAGTTCTATTTTTAATTTTTTCAGGAACTTCCATATTGTGATATAAGTCAGAGAAAGGCAAATACCATATGATTTTACTCATATATGGAATCTTATAAAACAAAATAAACAAAATAGAAACAAATTCATAGATGCAGAGAACAAACTGATGGTTGCCAGGTGGGAGGGACCTGGGGTGTGGGGTGCTGGGTAAAAAGATGACAGAAGTAAGAAGTACAAATTGGGAGTTACAGAATAGTCACAGGGATATAAAGTACAGCATAGGGAATACAGTCAATAGCTGTACAGTCAATAACATGGTTTGACATGACTAGGATGGCAGTCCAGTGTAGGCAGTTGCTGGCTTGGGAATGTGGTGTGTGTAGTTAGCCACTCACTGATTTAGGGACTTCAGGAGGAGATCGGGAGGGTTTGGAGACAGTTACGTTCAGTTTTGAAAGCCCTTGGGACATCCAAGTGCCTGTGACCAGCCCGCAGTTGGATACCTGAGTCTTAAGCTGGGTGCTAGGGTCATGGATTTGGAAGCCATAGGTCTGCTCAGGAACAGTAGTTCTGCCAGCTGCGACAACTGTCAGTGACGGCTTTGAAATTTAGCAGTTGTCAGTAAATTAGTGACTTTTATCTCAGTACAAGGTTTTAAGATTTGAAATAATACTCCGTTTTCTTTTGTTTGGTGTATGCCGGGGCAGGCTGCAAGGGACACATTTCTCTGATCATTCAGTTTTTTGAAATCAGCATTTATGGAATTTTAACTTCTTGGCTTCCAAGTGAACTTGCAAAATATAAAGCAATAAGTAAGGTTAACTTGTTCTCGGGACTATTTTTTTTTCAATGAGTTAATGAAAGTAAGTGTGGGTACCAGGAGAAAACAACTGCCTGCCGGCCCCCCACCCCACCCCAGCCTCAGTGTGGGTGGGTCCTTGAATCCTTTGTTTCCTCTCTGGCAGCACATTAAAGGAGTTTGAGCAGATGCCCAGACACTTGACCGATGAGCTCCACCTGTTCTCCCTGGAGGACCTGGTCAGGGTTAAGAAAGGGCTGCTGGTGTCTTCTCTTAAGGATGTTCTGAAAGCTTCCCTGGAGCACGTGGCCTGCTGTGAGGTGAGGTTCGCAGGGGGTAGGTGTGTCCCTGAGCTCTCCTTTATGCATCAGGGCCTGTTTTGGGTGCTCTGCACTTTTCATGATTTAACCCTCACAGACCCTGAGGGAAGTGCTGACAATACTATTTCCAGATGGGAAAAATGAGGTTCACTGCTGTTAAGCAGCAGGGCTGGGATGTAAGCCTGGGCCATGTGTCTTGGTCGGGGCGCCCAGCCCTGCTCAGGGCCTCCCTGCACCCCCATCTGCCCTAATACAGCCACTTGGACTCAGGATCCCCGTGGAACAGGAGCTCTTTGTCTCTAGGGACTGCAGAATTGTAGTGTAGTTATCAGAAACAAAATTAGCTCGTTTAAGAATACATGTTGAAAATCATTGTCTTCTTCTCATGCCTCAGTCCACCTTGATATGAAATTTCTCCATGTAAAACGAATATACATTTATTGTTCTGATCCATTTACTGCAGCAGAATATAACATTCTGTTCCTTCTAGAGGCTGGCATCATAGACTTTTAAAAATTGGTGCTTATGAAGTTCTGTAAAAGTGGTGACTCAGATTCTCCATCAAAAGAAACATTACCAATGAGGATTTTAACTTTTTGACTCCTCCTCTTACAGCTGTGTCAAGGAAAGGGATACATTTGTGAATTTTGCCGGAGTATGGCTGTCATTTTCCCATTTCAAACTGCCACGTGTAGAAGATGTTCAGGTATCTTAATAAATTAATAACGTAAAGTTAATAGCTTAATAACTTAAGTGCAAAGTTAACATAAATTTAATAATTTAAGCACAAAATTAACTTAAGCTTAATAGCATTTCTTTAAGTTATAATGACACTGATATGTGCTATTTGTTGGATTAGAGCTAATAAAATTTTGGGCACATAGCAAGGAGTATTTGCGTACAGCAGGGATGAAGGGTGATGTCTGCTGGTACTGGGTTTGGAGGGAGGAGGTAGTCCCTGTTTTGCCCGTGCCCCAGTTCTTCTACACCAGGGTGTACACCAGGGTGAGCTGCATCCAGCTGCATCCTCAGGGTTTTATATTTGGATGTGTACTAATAATCGTGCCCAAGGCTGGAGTGTTGTCTCTGGCTTCTTTGCAATACAGTGGCAGAGTTGAATAGTTGTTATGCAGACCATATGGCCGCCAGGGCCTAAAATATTTACTATCTAGCTCTGCTGTATTAGTGTCCGAGGAAATCCTGTGCTCTCTGAACTGTTTCATGGAAAAGATCTCTGGGTGTGAGCGGGCCCTCCTCTTAGACCACTAAAGTGTTGCCTCCCCTAACTCATTAAGCAGTGTTACAGGATGGGTTCCACAGCAGAGATTTGCATGCAGAAAGTTCCTTGGGGTATGTATTTAGTCTCAACACCCATGGGGTGTGAAGACAGCAGGATCTGGCAGGAGAGGTGGAACTGTGGTTTGGTTGCAGTGAAGGCTCAGCACATCTCACAGGGAGCTCTGAAGCCAGAATGGCTTTAGCATTGTCCCAAATGGTGGACAAGGGGCCAGCCAAGTCTTTAAACCCCTCATTAACCAATCACCTGATGCAGTCGGGTGCCAGCAGGGGGACATGACCTTGAGTGAGGCAGCTTTCTCCAGTTAGGGCCATTACCAGAGAAGGGACATGGCCTCCTGACCCATTGGCCACCAATACTCTCAGCAGCTGGGGGAATGGCCCTTGGGCAGATCTCAGGGACACTGGCATCCACTCATCAGGCTCTGTGAGCCTCATGTTCATGACCTATTAGAGACTTTATAAACCCTCTGAGTATCAAACTGCCTGATTTCTTTCTGGAAGACTGTGGTTTCTGGTCTCAGACCCTCTTTCTCCTCAGGAAGGGGATAAGTGGTCTGTATGTACGTGAGAAAACAAAATAGGTCCTTTACTAACGGCTGTCCTCCTTGCAGCTTGCAGAGCTTGCTTTCACAAGCAGTGTTTCCAGTCTGCCGAGTGCCCCCGGTGTGCAAGGATCACAGCTAGGAGACATTTGGCAAGTTTGCCCTCCGCAGCGACCTGATGCCCCTAAGTACTGTAAAAAAGACTGTTCAGCACGCTTTATGACAACACCGATTTGTGTCTGTTATTGATACCATTGTTTTAGATATCGACTACTGTATATTAAGAAGGAAAATGGCCAATATTCTCTTTATTATGTATTTAATATTTTAAAAGAATGCAGATTCTTTGTTATTAAGCATAGGGTTGTAATTGGTGGTTTTGTTTACAAATGTTCGGTGTTTTTGCTGCTACTGTTTTTTTTAAGAGTTTTGTTTTGATACTTATATTGTATTTGAATAGTTGTGTTTAATGTTTAACTAATGTTGGAACCTATTTTTTTATGAATTGTAACTGATAAGGTGAATTGCCCAGTTCCTCTTCCTGTAAAGGTTGTTCTGTGAAACAGATTGGTACTTTTGTTGAATAAAAATGCAGCCAAAAATCTCTTTGCTCAGCTTTTATTTTCAGCTTAAATGCCATTTTGTAATTGTATCAGTCTTATAGATTTACTTATTCCAGGATTTGTATAGAGAATGAATACACGTTACTTTCACAGTACATTATTCAAGCTGAGTTTCAGCGGCTTAGCCATGTGTGGAGGTGCCATTCGAAGCAGTTGTCTCTAGATGGCGCCCATCAAACCTGTATTTGTCATGTCTGTTCCACACCCTCAGTCAAGGGATGCATGGGTGAGTAGAATCTCATCCTTGCCCTTTAGGGATTTTTGTCTTGTACGTGTAAAATTGAACATAAAGTATTTGAAGACTTAAATAATCTGTGAGAAAATACTGTTCATAACAATGTGATTCTAGCAATAACATTAAAATCATAGACATCAATTAGCAAGTTGAGATGAATCACTAAACCTTTATGAATTCCTTTTTCCTAATATTTCTTAGATACTTTCTACAAACATATGAGCCTATTGTTTTCTCTACCTCATATATACTTTCTCGTACTTGAGAAAGGGCTCTGGGGGTCGGTCCCTCCCTGGCACATGTTCAGTCTGGAGTATGGGTGTCATATCCCCCAGGATTCACATGCCCTAACTAAACCTACTCTGAATGAACTTCTCAAACAGCATAGGCCAGCACTACAGTGGTACAGGTTGTCCCCTAACCCCATCCAGTCCTGTGTGTGTGTGTGTGTGTGTGTGTGTGTAATTCAGTTGGATCATATTGAGCACATGAAAGAAATGAGTGTCTTCTCATCCTGTCATTGTTTTTCCATCGCAATGTCTCTGCCAAAGGTGTGTGCCATTTGTTATTTAAGCCATGTCTCTTTTAAATAGAAATGTAGTCACATGGGATAAGATAAGTAAAAGCAAAATTAAAACAATGTTTTATTCTTACCCATTATTTACCCATAGCTTTCGTTCCCTTTTAGAAATCCAGGGTCAGAGTGGTATGTTGACATTCCATATAACAGCTCTGAGGTTGATGTCAATATGTCCATTGTACAGGTAAAGAAACTGAGGCTTAGAGAAGTGAAAAAACTCACCTAGGTCTCCATGAGTGGTACATGGTAGAGCTGGGATTGCATTTGAGTCTGCATGCCTCCAAAGCCCATATGCCTACCCTTACTTCTGTGGTATCTTTTTGAGATAATATGAGCATCTGTGGTATCTTCTTGAGATGATATGAGCAAAACCACCTTTAACCCGTGAGTGCTGCTCTAACCTAAGTCAGCGGCATTGGGCTGAGTGCTCTGTCACGGGGCCTTGTGTTGACTTGAGGAAGTTGCTTTCCTTGAAGGTCTCTGTTTCAGGTGCTGTGTTTGTAAGGCACTGGTGAGTATGTGCGTGACACATTTTTGATGTTGAGGAAGAGTGCACAGCAGCTGCCAGGAAATGATGCTTTTGTTTTTTTTATTTTGAGGAAGAATGAGGCAATTTAAATAAAACCTCTGGTTATTTGGCAGAGACAGGGTTCTTCCCCACCCTCCCAGCAAGGTGCCTGTTAGAACAGAGAAGTGGCCTCAGCCCACAGGCAACACCCTGTAGGGAAAGGAAGTAATGACTTGTGACGTGTATTGCTCTTTGATGGAATTTACTCCTTGTATGGTTTTTCCATACAACTCTTCCTTGGCTGCCAGAAGGAAAAGGAAGACTTGGTCTTTCTCATCAGACCATCACCCTCCATGAGGCATCAAGTTGCAGTGCTGTGATCCCAATGATTAATTTTCTGCCTTTATAACAGTTCACTTGGAAAATTCCAGTGACATGTCCTTTACAGTCGTGATTCTCAGCTGCAGGTAGGGAATTATACCAAAGGACATTCTGATGTGTTGACTTGGGTGAGAATTATTGGATTGATTTTCAGGTCTGCCACTTCCTACCTGTCTGACTCTGGACAAGCTCCTTAAATAATCTGATCCTCTGCTTGTAAAATAGGGGATAATAAATATATGCAATTGATAAGAAGACTAGAAATGAAAATGAAGCACCCATTAGAAAGCTTGGTACAAGTAGGGGCCCAATAAGTAGTAATAATTAGGTCTAGACAAATGAAAAACTGACTTATGCCATCTATTTTCTTTATCTTTGTATAAGTTACTCTCTGAATCTCAGTTTAATATGAGGATTAGAACAATACCTACTATTATGGATTGAATTGTGTCTCCCCAAAATGTATGTTGAAGTTCTAAGTCCAGTTACCTGATTTATGTGACCTTATTTGGAAATAGTCTTTGAATATGTAATTAAGTTAAGATGAGGTCATACTGGATTAGGGTGGACCCAGATCCAATGACTAGTATTCTTATAAGAAGAGAGGAATTTGGGCAGAGATACAGACACAGAAATCAGGAAGAATACCACGTGGAGGAGGCAGAGATGAGGGTGATGCCTCTCCAACACTGGAGAGCTGAGGTGAAAGAGGCGTTAGTGTTCCGTTTCTAATGCTCTCTGTTTTGGGATCTCTATATAGACACTCACAAATCTATAGATGGTGTGGGTTTTTATTTTGTTGTCTTTGAAAGTCCATTTTCTGTGTCTTGATGCCTGAAGGTAAGAGATCCAATATGTGATAAATGCCTCTCACATGCCAGGAACTGTGCCTGTTCTTTTACACATGCTATTTACCATATTTTGCCATGTATAATGTGCACTTTTTGCCCAAATTTGTGAGGGAAAAATAAGGATGCACATTATACATGTGTAGTACTAATTCCATATCTATATAAATGTTTTTAATTCTTTTATTTATGCTTATAAGTTAAAAGTGTAACTCTAGAAATCAATGATGTGTAACTCTAGAAATCAAAATAACACCCTGGAATATGATAATCGGTTTTGTTGCATTTACGGCTTTGCAACGACAGGTGTCAAGAGATAGCCATGGATTCGGAAGGTGGTGGTTTGAAGCATGGTGGAAGGGTGTGGGAGATGCTGCTGTTACCTCACATTAAAAAGCAGATAAATTCATCTTGATTTTCAGAGGTAATATAAATTGAGATATGTCTTCAAAGAAATCTCAAGTAAGACATTGATAGTGAGCATTAAGAAGGCCCTTCCCTTCCTTTGCACAGGGTTGGGTTGGGATTGGTGCTGGTCAATGAGGACACCTGTACCTGCCCCACGCTGGCCCAATTCACGGGCATCTGCATAGAATGGGATGGATTCTAACCTAATAGTGCCTCCCCATCCCAGCTTCATATGGAGGACCTCAGAGGGTGAGAAGCTGTTAAATAGAGAGTGTTGAGATATCCTGTGAAATGACTATGGGCAAACCACTTTTGTTGCCCTCAGCAGTAGGTGTTTAGATTGTACAGTCCTAGAAGATTGGGAGCCAGTTGAGAACAGAATTCCATTTTTAAACCAAGTCTGAGGAATCACTGGAACATGATCAGGCAGAAGGAAGATCCATTACAGAGGCCTTGATGAAGATAACTGGAATATCTGTCGAAGTATAGACTCCAGCTGGTGCCAGGCATGAACTCTGCATTCAAGGATCATTTCTGTGAATTGTTGGCTGATTCCTACCCTCCCCTGGCCCAACTCGGCCTCACTCATCTCACCCAATTCCTAGCCTGTGGGAAGGACACTAAGGATACTGAGTAGCTGGAAGTTGAGCCTGGGGTTGGGGGGAAGCCCCAAAAGATAAAGGAGGCTGTGAGGCCATCTAAAAAGGTAGCATTGTTAAGGGGACACACCTGAGAGGTTTGAGCTGATAGTGAGCCCTCTGTGGGAAAGCATGGCAGTCACCTAAGGATGAGCGTCTGGGGAAAAACAGGTACCAGAGCTCCTCAGTTGGAATAGGGATCAATGAGGGGGAGGAGGTGGTGGAGAAGAAGACCTTGGTTCACCTTCAGTGGCTAAAGAAGTGAAGGGAGGAGAAATGTAGGAGGGACCAGTGTCAAAGTCTCTGAGAGAGTTTTAAGAACAGAGAAGAAGGATCAAAGGCTGCAAAGAGTTCTGAGAGATGTTTCCAGAAGAATAATGAGATAGAAAGAGATATCAGAGTTTCAGGAGAGAGAGAGATTAGGCACGTGCAGTATGTTGAAAAATGAGAAAGAGGCAGGAAGGGGGAAGGCCCACCGCTAACATTTGCAGAGCCTATACGAGAAAACAAATGCAGGCCTACATACTACATAGCTCAATATTTAAAAATTAAAATACGTGTTATGCTCCTACTGTGATGAGTATACCCTCATCAGGACCCAGGAGGGCAGGTTTGAATTTCAAATTCTCAGAGCCCTTGCCACTCTGCTCAGGAATATGATGGCTCAGGGATAGCTGGAGAAGGGCTGAGGCTGGCCCCCTTCCTCTTGCCACCTCTGGCTCCATCGCACAAGCAGCTACCCTAGGCTGCTCCTTCGTCTTAGGGGGATAGCACAGTTCACCGTTAGGAAATTGAACCAAGAAGAAGGTCCTAAGCAGCCCCAGTCAGCGACCTGGGGCACTGGGCAGGGAGCTCAGGAATACTCAGAGCACTGTCTAAAGGGAGGGGTGAGGTTCTGGGATGGGTATGTCCCCTTGATTTTGTCCCATTGCCAGTGGTGAAGGACACAGCCTGAGGAAGGCAACAGCAGGGCCTGAGTTCTAGGATCATAGAGTACTCTTACCCCAATCGGGGTGTAGGAAGAGCAGGAGCATAAAGGCAGGAACACAGAAGAATGAGGGTAAGGGGGCCGCCCCGGGACAAGACATGCCTGGAGGCTCAGGCAGACACCTGAAAAAGTGCATAGAAAAGTACAGGATCTGCCTTAACTCTGTGATCAGTCTCAGAATCTCAGTCCGCTGAGCTAGCAGAGCCGCCCCTAATTGTGTGAGGAAGTGCATGAGCTTGTTCTCAGTTTTACGCTGATGTTTTCCAGTTGTGCTTGCTGTCTGCCTACTGTGACATCTCTCATAGGAGCCTTATTTCAGTTTTTAGTGTGAGAAAGGAAGCTACAATTCCTCTTTTCAAGCCAGTTGGGACATTATTTATTTAAAGATAGAGGTTCTTAAATGATTGTTTTAAGGAAGCATGCTTATAAAGGATGTTGACAAATGAGATGAGGCAATTCTCTACTTCTTTCTCCTTTGGAGATGACTTCAGAAGCCTCCTGTATATGGTGTCTGGCTGATGTTAAACCAGCTGAGTGAGACCTAGTGGTGGGGACTGAAGTCCCAAACTCTTTGGCATGTCTACAATGTTCTTGCAGCGAGATGAGGAAGCTGTCTGGATGCATTAGGTCACCAGTCCTGGCTTCCAGAAACATGGGCCTGCAAACCAGCCTTCCACCCACAGAGCTCTCCTTCCAGCACCCCAGGCAGAGAAAGAAAAACGTCTAATTGCTCATTTGAGAAGCATCCCCTTCTGCCTCCTCCTGACCCCCGTCACATTGTTCTCATACCATTCACTTTAAACAAATTTCAACATTAGAAACAAATTAACGAAGCCATTTCAATAGGCCACTTATTGAGCAAGTACTGTTGCCAGACACATAAGGATATCTCTGGGTAAGTGCTTGACTGTTGACTCCAGTTATCCAGACCTGAACTCTTTGCCCTGTACTCTGCTCATTATGAACTCCACAAAAGTCAAACAAGAGCACTTTGACTCACCACTGTAGGAGGAAGGTTCTGGGGACAGCTTTTCTATCAATAGCCAGTAGAAAATGGCTTCCTAGTAGCTGGTGGACAAACTTGATTGCATCAAGTTAACGCACAGTGGTTTCCATTAACCACAGGCCTGTAAGAAAACCAAGAAGTGTGTGTTTACAGCTTATAGCATGTCCACCAACATTTGGTTCTCCTTCATGGGCACACAGTTGAACTATATGTCCTCGTCCCCTTGCATCTGGGTGAACCCATGTGACTGAAGGGTGGCTGATGTAATACAAGTGGAAGTGATGCATATTACTTCCAGTTTGGCTTTAAAGTAGCCTGCTTGACCTTCTTTCTCTCATTTTTTTCTGCTTGTGTGCAAGTGAAGGACTACGCGACAGAAGAGCTACATGATGGAAAAAGCCCAGATCCCTCAGTTATTGTTTAAAAAAGAGCTACTCAGAATTGTGGCACCTGCATTGCACTTTGCACGATTTATTTTGTTAAGTTCCTGAGTTTTTGTTGTGCATGTGAACAGCAGCATGACTTAACCTAGCCGTCCCTGACTGATACAGGACGTCCTGATGTCTGTTGTCAAGTGGATGAGCAAGTGGGGGAAGGACTTGTCACACAGATGGCAAAAGCTATTCTATCTCTAAGTTATGCAGTATTATCTAGTATCCCTTATATTAAAATATAAATGCAAAAAAAAATAAAAAATATATATATATATATATATATAAATGCATGAGCAGAGGGAAAAAATTCGGTGACTTCACATTGATCTCTTGTGGGGACAGAGCCAGGAGTGCAGTTTCCAGGCTCTCAGCCTCACGTGGAAAGGTGCTGGCTCAGGTAGTAAATGACCATCAACTGTGATTGGATGGCCATCAGCTGTGGCTAGTTGGCCGTCAGCTGTAACCAGTGAGCCATTGGCCACTAATGTAACTGCCATGGCTTCGAGAGCAGAAAAATGTGCGCTAGCAAGAAGATGGTGGCTGAGCCTGCAAGCAGAGCAGTGAGGGTTGCGAACAGTGTGGCTCCTGCTTCCTGTGTCTCCAACCCAGCCGCCAGCGAGAATATAGTGGTATGACTCCCCTACCTATGGCTCCGTGGGTGTTCCTTTTTGGCCTAGCCACGTCCTGCGTTCTTATGTGGGGAGCGGGAGTAGAGACCCTGCAGGCCGTCCCGCACGACATCTCTATTTCCACTTCTATGTTCTTTTTCACAGCAACATTTTTGAAAGAACAATCCTTTTTTCTTCATTTCCAAAACTATTTTCTCCCAATGAAATAGTTTGGAATGACTCCCAAAGTTACAGCCTCAGCCCTGAGCTTTTCCTCAGCTCCAGAATGATGTAGCCTACCAGCCTACTTGCTAGCTACATGAGTTTCTTCATCGAATCCAAACACCTAAAAGCCATTGTTGTTTTCTGTTTTCCCTCACTCCCCAGGTCCATCAAAATATTCTGTGAGCTATACCTCCAAAATGTTTTGGTTGACACCTTCTCACCACTACTACGGTTATTGTAACAGTCCACCATCTCTCTCTGGGACTTTCTATTAGGTTGAACCACATGGAACTGCTGCTATTTTATAACATCATCCTAAGCTACAAAATGGCAATCTCATATGGTTCAGCCTGATCAATAGCCACTTAGCCATTGCCTGCTGCCACACTTGCCCCTCTGCAATCTATTCTCCACACAGCAGCCAGAGCAGTCTTCATAAAAGACCTAGAGCAAATCGTGTATCTCCCTGGCTGAAACCGTCCAGAGGTTCTGTGTTATATTTAAAACTAAGTCCAAAATTCTTTAAATACAGGTCAGTTCCCTGTTGGATTTGACCTCTACCATCTCCTGAACAATTCTACGCTTTCCTCAGTTTGGTACCTTTGAAAACTTCTTGCCCTTTCCATAGTTTCCCTCACTGCATCCTCAAATCGTCCCACACTTTCCTTTGGGCTACAGAGAGTTATAGAGACCCAGGGTTTAGAGTCAGAAAACTATTTGGATCTTTTCACTTCTAATTCTTTGATTTGTGGAAGAGTTCTCAAATGTCTTGAGACTCAGATTCTTTATTTGTGAAATGGTGATAACCTGTCTCAGAGGGCTATTGTGCAGATTAAGTGTCGTAAATTATTAAAAGTGCTTAGCACCGTGTACTGTGTATGTAAAATCGGCGTTTATCATGAGGACTTCACACCACTCTACCTGTCCCCATCCATCACCCTGTTCCTTTCTGAATCATCACTTCTCCTGACTTAGCCCGGGTATAATTCACACATCTGAATCACTGTCCTTCCCTCCTTGTCATCTGACCCTATGAGTCTTCTGTAAGAACAATGTCAACATTTCTAAGGGTTTCCCTTACATTAGATAACTTGTCTTTGGCGTGTGAGGGTGATTGTTTTGGCCCATGAGCATGATGAGAACGTAGAGCAGAGAAGTAACAGTCCAAAAACCTACCATTGAAGGCTCAGACTCTTTCAAGTCACGTGATATTCAACAGAGCCTTTAATCTCTCAGTCTTTTTTTCTTTATCTGGAAAATGAGGTATAACACCCACCTTGCAGGGTTGTTGTGATAAATAAGATCGTATAAGTGAACGTGCTGTAATGTAAACCACTATGTACATGTAACTTAGAATAATTACTGTCTTCTGATGCTAATACCCATAAGAACATAACACTTGTGCTTTCCACTCTCAAGGCACATGTAAATTGCTATTTGCTTTCTGGAGGGTCACTTCCCAACCAGTCTTCTTTCCCTGTCAGACCCTGGATTGGCTGTTTCGGCTGAGCTTCCTGCGCCCATCTTAGGATGAGAGAATTGGTGTGGGTAATGACAGATTTATTAGAGTTGTCAGATTTAGCAAATAAAAATACAGAACACCTCCTACCCAAACCATAAATTTGAGTTTCAGATAAACAGGATAAGTTTGAAGTATAAGTATGCCCTGTGTAATTTGTATTTTTCTGGCAACCCTGAACCCTGTAGAAAGCTAGGTGGTCACCAGTCCTGTGCTATGGCCATTCGCTGTGACTTGTGAGCTAATGTAACATTTTGACCATGTCCCAGCCAGTCTTCCAGGGCACATGCCATCCTTTGGGCAGTCATTATACCCAGTGGGCTGCTCTTGGTGGGCGTGATCAACTCAGGGCGCTAACGCTGTGTGGCTCTGCATGGGGCTCTGCTTGTATAGGAATAAGACTGACCTTAATTTTCAGCTAATAGAAAATAGTATCGTTTGTATATTCTTATGTTTTAAAAATTTCTCAGTTTTAATTTCTAAAATGGTAAATATAGTCCACCTAATAAGAAACATGTTTGGGTCTTCAATAATTTTCCTGCAACCATCAAATTCAAGAAATGCAGCTATTGAGAAAAGATAGTGAATTCATGTTTATTTTTTCCTTTATATTCCCGTTAGTGTTCAGAAAAGTATTTCAGGATGCTTGCAAAATGCCTCAGAGTTCTAGCTCCTCACCACAGCTGTCTCTCTCCCATTGGATGGACTGTTTCATTGACCATTACCCACATTGGTAGTCTGTCCATTTCCAGAAGACATGAAACCCCTGCCTCACAATACACTGTCTGTTCTTTCCCTGTGCCTCCCACCTTCAAATGCAGGGCTGCGTCCCTACCCTGAACGCAGCTCAACTCCTTGGATCAGTTCCCCCGAGCCCCTCTATCTCAGTGAGACTTCTTCCCACTTGTCTCCAACTCAACACCGATTATGTTTTCATTGTAGCATTTAACACAGGTTATAGTTAGTTTATTTTGTTCACTTCTGACAACTGCTACCCCCAATAGCACCTAAACAGAGAGCAGAGACCATGCATGTTTCATCCTGTTTCAGTGTAATCTGGCATATAACAGCTACTCAAAACGTATTGTTGAATGAATGAATCACTGATTAAGGTAAAAATAAGTGAGAAAATTGGAGTGAAGATAAGATAAGAGGAGAAGATATACTGAGGAGAAGTCAGAATGCAAAATCAAGGGCAAGGTGCTTCACATTTGCTGAAGAGAACACAGATTTGGCCCTAAACTTTTTCACAGAAAAGGCAGAGAACAGGACTCTCAGTTATGTGATTCAGGCCCCTGAGATAAAATCAGACATTTTCAGGAAAGGCACCCCTTTTTCTAGTACTCACCCCTGAGAAGTATTTCTCTTGAACGTCCGTCAGAGCCTCAGGAAATCCTAAATCAATATATTAGAGCATAAGTGCAATTTCTGCTCAATGGCAAAGGCACCTCCCTTTTGAAGGACAACAATATTTGTTAGTGTTTGTTGTAATTTTTCTCTAAATAGACAGGTAATGTACTATTATTTCTGATTATAACAGTCATTCATTCTCACTCTAAAAGTCCCAAAAGTATGAAAGTGTATACCTATCTTTTAATCTACTTTTCTACACCTATAAAAAAAGGATTATACGATAAATTCTGTTATGTGATGTACTTTCCTCCCTCAATAATACTGGATAGCTTTCTGTCCAATTCACATAGATCCAGACAGTTATTTGAATTCCTGATAATATCCTATTTTGTGGTCCAATTATAATTTATTTCACTAATCTTTTTTGTCTAAATTTTTGCTATTATAAATACCTTAGGATCAATTTTCTTATATCTATGCCTTTATTCATCAGTCTTATTATTTTCTTCTATTTCTTCATTCTTTTATTTCTTTCTAGCTATTCCTTTGGCACCTGTTTAAATTTTTCCCTAAGAGAAATTCTAGGAAATGGAACTCCTGGGTCAAAGTGTGAGTATAATTAATGTTTTTATAAATGTTGCCAAATTGCCCTCCTAAAATGATTAATCAATTTATATGTGCTCTGGTTATGCTAGAGAATTTCCATTTCCTGGCAACCTCTTAAACACTATTCTTTTTTTCATTTTAGTTTTTACAGCTTCGTTGAGGTATAATTGACATGCAATAAACCACGCGTATTTACCACTATTCTTTTAAATCTTTGCTTGATACAGAACATGATGTCTCACTGACTTAACTCGTGTTGCTCTAATTACAAACGAGACTGAGCATCTTAGCAGATGTTCATGGGACATTATTATTTTGTGTGTTGCCTGTTTCATTGCCCACTTAATTTTCAGTCTTCTTCTTAAAGATTTATGACAGCTCCTTAGATAGAAACTCAGATTTGGACTTGCTATTAAAGCCAAAGTTATAATTAGAATGTCAGTGTACCCCCCCACCTGCTTGACTGACATGTGTGCCAAGATCTGCCTTGTTTGGCACTGCAGCATCGCTAACCACAAATCAGCAAGGCCCCAAGAGGAAAGATAACACCAGCTGGGGAGGAAGATGCTCTTGGTCACCGTACCAGGTAGGGCTCCACCACAGAAACAGAACCAGCAGCATACGCGCGCGCGCGCACATGCGCGCGCGCACACACGTTTGTTTGTTGATTGACTGATTGACTGAGGAATTAGCTTACAGGCTTGTGGGGCTAGCTAGGCAGATCTGAAATCTGTAGGGCAGGCCAGCAGGAAGAACTGAAACTCTTGGGCAGGAGCTGAAGCTGTGGTCCACAGGTGGAATTTCTTCTTCCTCAAGAAAACCCCAATTGTGCTCTTAAAGCCTTTCACTGAGACTGGATGAGGCTCCTCTAGACAGTCAATGATATAGGATGTCTGATAGAAGGTAACACCTGAGTGGCATTTTACAGGTTGAAAATGTTTTCATGTACAAGGTCTCAATGATAACTCATCACAACCCTTATAGGGTGAGAGGCTATTAACTTCATTCTAAACATGAAAGTTCAGAAGCTCAAAGAATTCATATGATATGCCCAATGTATAGCTAGTGGATCATAGATCTAAAAAGCAACAAAACCCAAATTATATGCCCAAGGTATTAAAAATGGATATCTATTTTTTACATATCTAGGTCCTGGAAAGAAGGTTCCCTGAGAGGAAACCTGGTGGAAAATAAATTGTATATAATTACGAGTATCCAACTTTAGAGTTTGAAGTGTGACTATTATTCCAACTCTGGAAATACTAAAACACACCTGTTTCCGAGGTCAAGGTGTGCATGCCAACCTTACTTTTACACTACTCAATGTAAGCATAATCAGAGGCTACTCAATGACTTGTTCCATGATAACAAATTTCTTCAATGACTTGCTCACTTGAGCTCTAGGTAGAAGAAAATGACATTTTTAAGCGTCCTCCTACCAGGACTCAGGTGTATAAAAAAATACATATCCAATATTTTTTATGCCTTGGGGATATAATTTGTGTTTTGTTGTTTGCTAGATCTGTGACCCATTAGCCAGTTTCACCCTGTAGGGGTTATGATGAGTTATCATTGAAACCTAGTACCTGAAAACATTTGCAGCCCATAAAATGCCTTTCAAGTTGTCTTCTATCAGATGCCCCATAAACACTAGGGACTACTCTGATGAGGACATTAGGGAGGTGATTACAATTCATAAAGAGCCATATTTTTGTGGCTTTTATGCCTGAAAGCCCTCTCTGAGTTTCAGCCAGAGAGGAGAAAGCTGAGGTAATCTGGAGGTGTTTGTTTTTAACAACGTGGGTTTGTGGTAGCAGTGAGGCACCCAGAGTATGGCTAACTGTAAGGATGAACGTGGGCGTGGGTGTGAGTGGGCCTATGGATGGACCCCAGCCCTCCTTTGGTTTGGCCCTATTCTTTTAATGAGGTCCTCTGAGACTCCAACGAGGCCTTCTCGTCCCAAGGAACTTGGCCCCACATTGACATAAGCCAAACTCACCCACTTATAACTATTCTCTCAGCCATCCCAGCTATACTAACTTACGCTAACAGGTTAATGTGTTCTCCCAGGCCTGTCCCAACCTCAGAGCTGGGAGCTGGGAGGACTTAAGCAATAATTCTTTATACTTGTGGCTTTTTCTATGTCAACAGCACCAGAGCCTATGCTGCCTAGTAAAAGAAACAAAATGACCATTTATTAAGCATCTATTATGTGGTAGAGACTGAAGTTTTTTTTATTTTAAAAGGAATGATCAAAAAAGTTCTCTCTGGGGAAATGACATTGATTCTGAGCATTAAATAACAAAAAGTAGATAGCAATGCAAAGATCCTTTGGCAAAAAAGAATAGCGAATACAAAAGACCCAAGGCGCAAAGAAACCCACTGTGTTCAAAAAACAGAAGGAAGATCATAGCTGGAGGAAGTCAGGGAGAGGTCAAAGAGCAGACAGGAGCTAGATCACATACGATTGCCAAGGCCATGGTAAGAGTCTGGATTTCATTCTGTGTACAACAGGAGGGTATATGAAGGTGAGTAGCGTGCTCTGCTGTACATCTGAAAGTGATCACCCTAGAGAAGGGAGTGTTTAGGGGAACAAATGGCAGCTGGGTGATCATTTGGAGGGGGTTCCAGGTCCAGGTGAGAGCTAGTGGTGCCTGGAACTGCGGTAGCAGTGGAGTTGAGTAAAGTTGGTGGTCTACTGTATGGGCATCAGCGCTGTGACTAAGAAGACCTCAAAGTTTACTTATGCTGCCATGAGAGGTGAAGGAATCCAGTAAACAAAATTATGTCTTTGGTCATGATTGCAACTAGATACCAAGTCAGCACAGGGGGAGCTTGGTTGAGATTGGTATCTCCTCTCAGTTATATGACCATTAACATCATCCAGGAAAGAGAAAAAAGAAAAGCGATCCTCTATCGCCACAGCAGGTGGCCGCACCGATTTGATCTCAACACATCACAAGCCTCAAGAAGAGAAGCACACACATCAAGGCTACCTGAATCACTAGCATTTCAAGCTCATCTCTGTGTCTCAACAGGAAGAGAAGCAGTTAATCATTATCATTATCTAGAAAGTCACCCTTTAGGAAGGTAGTTGATCAGATTGTAATTTCAATATGTCATTTCTCCATAAGGACGACATGTCACATTTTTTAAAAGGAAAAGTGGTTTTTCCTGTTTTTCCCATCATTACAGAACACCACACTGTACCATGAGTGGTTTCCTGCTAAGTCTACAGTGTCTTTATCATGTTGATGGAGGGGCTCTCAAAGTTCTGTTTTTAGGCCTGGGGTGGGGGTAAGTGGGGGACTGGGTAGTAAGTACAAAGGTTAAGAGCCTCTGGATCCTGACCACTTGGATTTCAAATCCGGCTCTTATATTTACTAGTTCTGCAATCTTGTGCAAATTATTTAACTGTTGTGCGTCAGTTTTCTTATCTGTAAAATGGGCACAATAACAGGACCAGCCACATGAGGTTGTGAAGATTCAATGAGTTGTAAGTATATAGGTTATAGAACAGTGCTGGCTGCATGGAAAACATGGTACAATGGTTTATGTCGTCAACATGGCGTGTGCACTTCAGGGGTAAGAACAGCTTTGCAGAGCACTGAGAGCTCGTGGCCCCAAGCCAGGCGCAGCTGGCCACAGAATTCCTCCTTACTTTCCTAAGAGTAGAATCTAGATGGTCGAAACCCAAAGTTAACATGCGCACTTGCTTCTAGGATGTACTGTACACCAAGCACATGGAGAGGCAGGGTAGGACCTAAATTTGCACCTAATCCAACCTCCCACTCCTGCCGAGTCATTACTTCAGGATTTGGCCTCTGCTTGAGCACTCTCAGAAATATCTATTATAGGCATCATACAATATCTATGATGCATGTGCTCTCTAAGAACTTCTCTGACCCCCTATCATTTACTCCCCGATCCAAATTCCACATTGAAATCAGCCTCTTTTCCCTGAAGAGCCTTGGAATGGGGCAGTAACTAAAAATCTGCCCCATTCCAAGGCTCTTCAGGAAAAAGAGACACAAAATATCAATTTTGGCCCCAAACATTATCATTGTTGGGAAATCCAGAAGGAAAATGGACTCTTTCTGAACTTAGCCTCTCCCTTGCTTTTGGTTGAAAAACAAATTCGTTACAGTAGGACTTTGATGCATGAACTGGTCTTTCCCTCAGCGAGTGTCTACGTGCCCTGGGTTCACGGCTGCATCAACAGGAGAAAAAAAGTACAGTATTTGAATATCTATGAAGAAGCCCCAGTGACGCAGATGGGGCAGAGAGGGGGCTGTCTCCAGACCCCACCCCAGGTACCCTGTCACCATCACCGGAGAGAAGCTAGGATAGGGTAGAAGCCCAAAGGGCTAGCGGTCATTTGGAAACATAGCACTTATATGCATCACTCAAGTTTTATGACTGACATGTGCAAGTCACCTCACCTTCTGGGCCTTCATTTCCTCACCTATAAGATGAGCGGAAATGAACTAAAACAGTATTTCCAGAAGTGACTTTCCTGGAACATTGGTCCTTTGAGTTACTCCATAAAGAAAAGAGTTCTATGGTCTAAAGCAGTGATTTGAACCAGGGACAATTTTACTGCTCAGGGGACATTTAGCAATGTCTGGAGAGTTTTTTGCCTGGTCATGACTTGGGAAGGGGGACTGCCAGTGGCATCTAGTAGGTAAAAGCCAGAGATGCTGCTAAACATCCTACAATGTACAAGACAGATATATGATTTGGACACGTTGCTTCAGCTTTGGGTTCCAATTTCCTTTCTTCTAGACTGGTAATGACAGCACCACCCATCACACAGGGGTGCTGTAAGGGTTACGGATGTTAATACGGAGGCATTTACTGAAGAACATCTGACACTGAGGAAGCCCTCAACTAAATGTTAATCATTATAGTTACTCAGCATTTATATACCTAAAGAAGAGATCCCCACGATAAGTCCAGCAACCATGTGACCCCGTACCACGCTATCACAATATTACGGACTATATTACCCATGCTGTATATTACAACTCCATGACTTATTTGTTTTATACCTGGAAATTTGGACCTCTTATTTCCCTTCACCTTTCCTCCATTTTTTAACTTTTTAATTACATTTGACATTCAATATTATATTAATTTCAGGTGTATAGCATAGTAGTTAGACATTTATATAGTTTAAGAAGTGATCCCCCTGACTAGTCTAGTTCCCACCTGGCACTATACAGAGTTATTACCGTATCACTGACTATATTCCCTATGCTTTAATTTATACCCCCATGACTATTTTGTAACTATCAATTGTACCACCCTGCCCCCCAACTCCCCTTCCATCTATCACCCCAACAAATCTAGTACTCATCTGACACCTTACATAGTTATTGCAATATTATTGACTACATCCCTTATGCTATACTCTACATCCTCATAACTACTTTGTAACAACCAATTTGTACTTCTTAATCCCTTCCCCTTTCACCCACACCCCCAAAGCCCCTCCCATCTGGCAACCATCAAAATGTTTTCTGTATCTATGAGTTTGTTTCTATTTTGTATGTTAATTTTTTTCTTTAGATTCCACATATAAGCAAAATCATATTGCATCTGTCTTTCTCTGTCTTATATACTCCACTCAGCACAACATCTTCCAGGTCCATTCATGCCTCTGCAGATGTCAAAAACCTATTCCCTTCCATGACTGAGCAATATTCTATTGTATATATGTACCACCTCCTCTTTATCCATTCATCCATCGATGGACACTCAGGCTGCCTCCACATCTTGGCCATTGTAAACAATGCTGCAATGAACATACACATGTCCACATCACCTCAAAGTAGCATTTCAGATTTATTCAGATAAATATCCTAAAGTGGGATTACTGGATCCTTCATTGTCTCTTCTTATAGCTTTTGTTTTAAAGTCTATTTTGTCTGATATGAGTATTGCTACCCAAGGTTTTTTTGTTTTTTTCATTTCCATTTTCATGAAATATCTTTTTCCATCCCTTTACTTTCTGTCTGTGTGTGTCTTTCAATCTGAAGTGAGTTTCTTGTAGGCAGCATATGTAAGGGTTTTGTTTTCTTATCCATCTGCCCTCCTATGTCTTTTGATTGGAACATTTAATCCATTTACATTGGAAGTAATTGTTGATAGATATGTAGCTCTTGCCATTTTATTATTCATAATTTCGAATTTTTTTCCAACTTAAAGAGGTCCCTCTAATATTCCTTGTAATACTGGTTTGGTGTGATGAATTTCTTAAGCTTTTTCTTGTCTGGGAAGCTTTTTATCTGTCCTTAGATTTTAAATGATAGCCTTGCTGGGTAGATTAGTTTTGGTTGTAGGTCCTTGCTTTTCATCACGTTGAATATTTTCTGTCAATTCCTTCTGGCCTGCAAAGGTTCTGTTGAGAAATCAGCTGACAGTCTTATTGAAGCTCCCTTATAAGTTACTAGTTGTTTTTCTCTTCCTGCTTTTAGGATTCTCTTTTTGTCTTTAACCTTTGCCATTTTAATTTTGATGTGTCTAGGTGTGGGCCTGTTTGGGTTTATCCTGTTTGGGACTGTGCACTTGCTGGAATTGTATGTCTATTTCCTTTGCCAGGTTAGGAAAGTTTTCAGTCATTATTTCTTCAAATATGTTCTCAATCTCTTGTTTTCTCTCTTCTCCTTCTGGTATCCCTATAATGCAAATGTTGTTATACTTGATGTTGTCCCAGAGGTGTCTTACACTCTCCTCATATTTTTTTATTCTTTTTTCTTTTTGCTGCTCTGATTGGGTGTTTTATTCTACCTTGTTTTCCAAATCACTGATTTTATCCTCTGCTTAATCCAGTCTGCAGGTGATTCCTTCTAGTGCTTTATTCATTTCAGTTATTGTATTTTTCACTTCTGACCTGTTCTTTTTTGTGGTTTCTGTTTTTGTTTTTGTTTTGTGTTTTTGTTTTTTCATACTTGAAATCTCTTTGTTGAAGTTCTCACTAAGTTCCCTGAGCATCCTTATAACCATGGTTTTGAACTCTGTATCTGGTAGGTTGATTGCCTCTATTTCATTTAGTTCCTTTTCTGGATTTTTCTCCTGTTCTTTCATTTGGGAGGCATCTCTTTGTTTACTCATTTTGGCTGCCTCTCTGTGTTTGTTTCTATGTATTAGGTAGATCTGCTATGTTTCCCAGTCTTGGCTGCGTGGCCTTATTTAGTAGGTGTCCTGTGGGGCCCAGAGGCACAGTATCCCTAGTTACCTGCTCTGGGTGCTCCAGAAGTGTCTCTTGTGTGAGTTGTGAGTGCCCTCCTGTTATATTTGAGCCTTGATTGCTGGTGGCACATCAGTAGGTGGGATTGTCCCTTAGACTGATTGGCTGTGGGGTTTGGCCATGTCCACAGCTTATGGTCTGCACTGCAGGAGGCTTACACCCTGAGTGGGATTCACCCCAGTGGGCTCTGATGTCTGTTGAGACCACTCTTTGTTTGTGCCACTTGTGGGGCTAATTGGGTGGTGCTCTGCTGTGGTCTGAAGCCAACCTCCAAGTATTTTGGTTCTGGGGCCTCTTGGGAGGAGCTCCAGTGCAGGCCCAGGTCACCTACTACTGGTGACTGGCCGGGGGCTACCTGGTAGGAGCTACAAAGTGATCTGTGGTTGTTTGCTGCCTGTGCTAAACCTGGAGACATGTGGGAGAGGCCACACTGGGAACCGAGGACATCTGCCACCAGTACTGGGCCTGGGGTAGCTTCACAAAAAGCCAGTACACCTTGAAGCGTTCTGCTGCCTGCCAGCTCCCTTAAGGTCCAGCCACTAATAAAGCCTCGTGCAGTATGTGAGTTGGGTGAGGCAGGGTCTGAGGGAGTCACTAGATTGGGAAGAGTTGTGATCACCAAGTTAATGTAGACTCTGGTTTGGTACAAGTGCTGAGCCTAGAGTGACTTAGCAAAAGTCTCAGAGCACACCGAGGCCAGTCACCACCTGCCTAGGGCCTGTGGACTCCAAAAAGAGTGCAATGTGGGAGGGCCTCATTGCTCTTGGAGAAAGTGCTTCCAGCGGTGTACTTGTTGGGTCCCAGCTGAGTCAGCAAGGCGGAGCAGCAGAGCTCACCAGGCCAATCAGATTCAGATTTAGCCCTTGGGGGCAGGCTTAACACCGGAAAGATGGCACCAGCCTGCTGACTGCATGGGAGGAAGACCCTTCACCGGAAAAATGCTGACTGTCCTCAAGTCCTTCCCCTGAAGTCACACACCTCAGTCTGCCCCTTGTACCCCTCGTATGTCTCCAAGGCCCCCCACATCACCATCCCTTCACTGGAGCCCAAGATGAGTGCCTGTGAGTGAATGAGTCTGTGTGTGGGCCTTTTAAGAGGATGTCTGGGTTTCCTGCAGCCTTCTGTCCCTCCCAAACTGTCAGAATCCTCACTGTTTTTCACACTCAGATGTTGTGGGGGCTCCTCTTCCCAGCACCAATACTCTGGGCTGGGGAACTTGGTGTGGGGGCTGGGGCTGGGGCCTCTCGCTATTTCAGGGAAAACCTCTGCAGCCATGATATGCTTTCTGATTCTCAATTGCTAAAAGGAGGTTTGGGACTCATTCTGAGTCTTTGCCCCTTTTACCAGTCTTGACGTGGCTTCTTCTTTACATTTTCAGTTATAGGACTTCTCTTTGACTAGACATCAAATGGTTCTTCAGGTTGATTATTCTATAATTTAGTTGTAATTTTAATGTGTTCACAGGAGGAAGCAGGCACAATGTTTATCTAGTCTGCCATCTTGGATCTCTCCAGGGTTTTGTTGTTTTGATTTCGTAATTTCCTCAAGGCACTGTGGCTGTTTTAGGTGTAAGATCTTCCCACAAGAGGGCACTGGCGACACAGCCTTGACTCAAAATGTTTCAAATCTAGTTGGAAGTCTAGGCAGCTTTGCCCATGTCCTTGGTCTATTTCTCATGAACTGTTGAACCACAGATTTTAGAGCTAGAAGAGAACCTGCAAATGATCTAAACCAATCATCAATTTTGCAATTATAAGCCACAGGAGGTTAAATGTGGAGCTGGTGAGTGTGACTTACAAAACCAACATAATAGCAGAAAAAACAACTTCAAGTACATTCTCTGTGGAGTTGGATGATAGGACAGGAACATCAACTTTGGGGAAGGAAAAAAGACATCAAATGGGTTAACAGCAGTGCCAAACTAAAAAAAGAGACTGTGTGTATGAGAGAGAGAGAGAGAGAGACAGAGACAGAGACAGAGAGACAGACAGAGAGACAGAGAGACAGAGACAGAAGGGGGAGTGTGGATTTTTCAAAAGAGATGGAAAAGGCGGATGTTGTACTGTTTCCTTCCTCTGGGCCAGCTCAGAGGACTAAAGTATTCAAGACTGTTTTTGATAGTCTGAGCCTAAGAACATTGTCCACACCCACAGCCCTTTTTAAGGGATACTGCTCCACCCACAGCCCCTATGGCTCAGGCACCCATATTTTGTCCTCCTTCATCTCTAGCCATATCTGATCCAAGGGTATACCCTGTTTACCCGAAAATAAGACCTAGCCAGACAATCAGCACTAATGTGTCTTTTGGAGCAAAAAGTAATATAAGACCTGGTATTATAGTTTATATTATACGATATGATTATATTATATTATATTATGTTATATTATTATATTTATTATAAAGACCCGGTACTATAGTAAAATAAGACCGGGTCTTATACTAATTTTTGCTCCAAAAGATGCATTAGGGCTGATTGTCCGGCTAGGTCTTATTTGCGGGGAAACACGGTATAATCCTTCAACTAGCCTGGGGTATGCGGCTCATTGACTGATGGGAAGATGAACTGGGTCAATCAGATTATCAAAAGACAGAGGTGAAGAGTAGTGGGATTTCAAACTGAAAAATCGTGAGGCAGAAAGGGGCAAGGGTATATGGGGGGATCACACACAGGCCAGGATGTGAGGGAGCAGAACCAAATTTTCAGTAGAGGAGTAAGCACCCTGCAAGAAGTGCCATGATTAGAAACAAGACCGCATGTCCCTTGGAAGAGCTAAAGGAGATGCAGGGCTACTAGTGCAACTCTTGCCCCACCCCCTTTTTTAAAGCAATTTGTTTTTGTGTCTAGTTTCTTGCAACTAAATTGCTTATTGGCCAGCATTGATTTCAAGCAAGCAGCTTGTAAGGTTTGTCCAGACCCTGCATCCATGTGGATGTTCCATCCTCACCCTGCCTTCTATTATACTTTCTCAACTTCCTGGCTTATTTCTCCACCATAATGTGTCTATCCACACCTAAAAATCACACCTGTGACATTGTCATCACCAGTAATTGTATTATCTCTGAAATATCAACTTCAAGTTCCCTGTTGTCTGAACACCATCCTTTGACCTTCAAACTACTTATTCCACTGTGATGGTTATGTGTGACTGGGTTAGAGGATGCCCAGCTATCTGGTTAAACATTATTTTGGGGTGTGTCTATGAGGGTGTTTCCAAATAAGATTAGCATTTGAATTGGTGAACTCTGTGAAGTACATAGTCTGGGCCCCAATGTGGATGGATATTGTCCAATCGGTTGAGGGCACAAATAGAACAAAAAGGTGGAGAAAGGAGGAATTCACCCCGGCTGCTTTTTTTTCCTGTCTCATTGTTTGAATTGGGACATCTCATCTCATCTTCTCCTGCCCTTGAACTGGGATTTACATCATGAGGTCCCTAGTTCTCAGGTTTTGGCCTGGGACTAAATTATAACACTGGCTTTCCTGGGTTCCCACCTTGCAGATGGAAGATTGTGGTACTTCTGGGCTTTCCTACTCATGTGAGCCAACTCTGCATAATAAATCTTTTTAATATCCTATTGGTTCTGTTTCTTTGGAAAACTCTACTACGGCTATTATCTTCACTGTAGCAATCCCTCGACATTATTGAGCTCCTCAATATGTTGGCCCTAATACTTTCCCATCATCAGTCCACCCTACATATTCTAGCCCCTCTGACCTCATCTTTCTCTATCCTGCCCCTATTGACTATGCTTCAGCCACATTGGCCATTTTTCATATCCCGGAAAACATGTAGATTTTCCCACTTAAAAGTCTTTTTGCTTGCTATTTCCTCTGCCTGGAATATTCTCCCTCCTTTTTGTTTTGTATTTGGCTAAAAGCAATTTTTAATGACTAATTAATGGATACATACACTATTTGTAAAATATATATTTTGTTTAAAGAAAAACATACTTTACACATATGTACCTGCCAATCATCATTTACTATCAACTCTGTGAGTTCCTCCCTGATCCCAGCCACCCTGAGATAAGCACTAGCCTGAATTTAGTGTTAAGCATTTTCTTGCTTTTCTTTATGGTTTTACCACACTTGTTTGTATCTCTAAACAATACATTGTCTAGATTGCATGTTAATGAAATCACACTACTTCTGCCACTTGTTTTTTTTTCACTTTGTTTTATGTTCCTGAGGTTCATCATGATACTGAGTGAAGCCGTAATTCTTTTTTTTATCACTGCTATATAATATTTCATTGCATTAAAATACTGTAAGGACCTGGCCCACAGTCTCATATGCTGGTAGGCAGTCAGGGTCTCCTGGTTCCTTGGGACACTGTGTGCATGGGAGCAGACCAGCAGGGCCTGGTAAATGGTTTTTCTCATGGCACGTGCTTTGTTTGCTGTACCTATATAACCTTGCTGTTTCTCTGCCTGTGTGTGGATAACTACCCCTCCTGATGGCCACCATCAGAGACTCTCCCTGGTCTGTCAGTCTCAATAAACCTATGTCCTGCACTCAGCCACCTGGTGGGTTCTTTGGGCTTGTAGCTTCTCAGGCACAAATCTTGAAATGACTTGGACTCAGTCCAAGCACATACCAATTATCCATATTGTATCCTACTATTGGTGGGCATTTGAGGTTTTCCCACTTTTTGCAGTTATAACAAAACCACAAATTTTCTGGGACATTATCTCCTAATGCACCTGTATCAGAGTTTCTCTAGGGCATATACCTAGGTGTGAACTGGCGGGTTCTAGGATGTAAGTACAGTATATATAAAAATTTTCTAGGTAACACAAAATTGTTTTCAAAATGGTTGTTCCAATTTATACTCTCACCATGAATGAATAAGAATTCCTATTGACCTATATCCTTGCCAATATTTGGTATCACCTAACTTTTAAACTTTTGCCAATCTGGCAGGTATAAAGTGATATTTCATCATGCTTCAAATTTGCTTTATGCTGATTATCTGCTCTGATCTCTGCAGGTCTAGCCCCCTCTTGGCATTGAGCTGAAACACTACCACCTTGAGACACCTTGTCACTCAACTATTTCACCCTATTTTAATTCTCACTATCGAATATTTTCCTTTCTCTCCTTTTAAAAAATATTTTATTGGTCTATTTTATTCCTTCCTACAGGGTTTGTACATAGTAGCTGCTCAGTAGATATTTATTGACTATTCATTCAGCAAATGAATGTACTAACTTCAATTCTGTTCAGGTCAGTATTTGCTGGTTAACGGTTCTATCTTTCTTCTTGTTTGGTTTATATTCTATCACATTGCTTTCAGCTTCTTCTTATACAGTCCCCATTGCCTTTCCATTAGTGTCTACTTTTCTCTTTCTTCTCATTCTTCTTGTTTCTTGGTGGGGTCTCTCCCTTGCTTCTATACTTGTTGCCAGTCTTCAGCCTTCTGGAGACCTTACTTATATAAAGCTTTCTCAAACAACTTTTCAGTGAATAACCCTGGTATCCAGCCCCCTGATAAAGCAGACAAAATAATCATTCATTCAAGTCATCTGCTAAGGATACAAAGGAAGACCTTTGGGTCTGGGGTCTTTTGTTAGAGGTGATTAACTCTAAAGGCAGAAGGGGCATACTATCTGGAACTCATTTTACCTTACCTTCTCTCCCATATCCTGTTAAATTTTACAATATTGATATTGCAATAGCAACAAATGGGAGTAAATATATGTGGAAGATAGAGCCATATATCACACAACAAAGTTTTAAACACAAGTGAGAAAAAAATATTACTTCTCTTCTGAAGTAATGGAAGTTATCTTTTTTCTTGATCTTTTCTGAAATACACTCTCGTGATACTTCTTTTTTAAAAAAATATTTATTTAGTCAGTTATAGTTGACAGTCAATATTATTGTATGTCAGTTACAGGCGTACAGCTCAGTGGTTAGACATTTACATAATTTATGCAGTGAGCTCCCACCTGGCAATATACATAGTTGTTGCAACATTATTAACTGTATTCTCTATGTTGTACTTTAATCCCCATAACAGTTTTGTAACTGCCAGTTTGTATTTCTGAATTCCTTCACCTTTTCACTGAGTTCCCCAAACCCTGTCCCCTCTGGAAACAATCAGTTTGTTTTCTGTATCTATGAGTCTGTTTCTATTTTGTTTGTTCAATGAGATCATATTATATTTGTCTTTTTGGGTCTGGCTTATTTCACTTAGCTTAATGCACTCTAGGTCCATCCATGTTGTCGCAAATGGTAAGATGTAATTCTTGTTAATGGCTGAGTAATATTCCATTGTGTATATATATACCACCTCTTCTTTATCGAATTGTCTATTGATGGGCTCTTGGGTTGCTTTCATATCTTGGCTATTCTAAATAATGCTGCAGTGAACATAGGGGTGTATCTATCCTTTCAAATTAGTGTTTTCAATTTCTTCAGATAAATATCTAGAAGTGGAATTGCTGGGTCATAATTTAGTTCTATTTTTAATTTTTTGAAGAACCTCCAAACTGTTTTCCATAGTGGCTGCACCAATCTGCAATCCTACCAACAGTGCACAAGGGTTCCCTTTCCTCTACATCCTCACCAACACTTGTTTGTTGATGTATTGATGATGGCCATTCTGACAGGTGTGAGGTGATATCTCATTGTGGTTTTAATTTTCATTTTTCTAATGGTTAGTGACATTGAGCATCTTTTCATATGTCTATTGTCCATCTGTATGTCCACTTTGACAAAACATATATTCAGAGCCTCTGCTCGTTTTTAAATTGTATTGTTTGGGGTTTTTTTGGTGTTGAGTTGTATGAGGTTTTTACAAATTTTGGTTATTAACCCCTTATCAGATGTATCATTTGCGAATATCTTCTCCCATTCAGTAAGATGTCTTTTCATTTTGTTGACTGTTTCCTTTGTTATGCAAAAACTTTTTACTTTCAGGTATTCCCATTTGTTCATTTTTTCTTTTGTTTCCCTTGCTCAAGGAGATAGATCAGAAAAAATATCACAGAGCAATGTCAGAGAGTTTGCTGCCTATATTCCCTTCTAGTAGTTTTATGGTTTCGGGTTTTAATTCTTTAATCGATTTTGAGTTTATTCTTGTGTATGGCATAAGAAGGTGGGCCAGTTTATTTTGCCTGTGTATGTCCAGTTTTACCAAAATCATTTATTGAATAAACTGTCTTACTCCACTGTATAGTCTTGCCTTCTTTGTCACAGATTAAATGACCACATAGCCGTGGGTTTATTTCTGGGTTCTTTATTCTGTTCTAATGATCTATGTGTCTGTTTTTATGCCAGTATGATGCTGTTTTGATTACTATAGCCTTGTAGTATCGTTTGATATCAGATAGTGTGCTATCTCCGATTTTGTCCTTCTTTCTCAAGATTGCTGTGGCTATTCAGAGTCTTTTGGGGTTCCACATAAATTTTAAGATTATTCTAGATCTGTGGAAAAATGCCATTAGTATTTCGATAGGGATTGCATTGAATCTATAAATTGCTTTGGATAGTAAGGACAATTTAATGATGTTAATTCTTCTTATCCATGAGCACGGTATATGCTTCCATTTATTTGTATCTTTAATTTCTTTCTTCAGTGTCTTATAGTTTTCCAAGTGTAGGTCTTCTACCTCCTCAGTTAAATTTATTCCTAGGTATATTTTTGATGCAATTGTAAATGGTATTGTTTTCTTAATTTCTTTTTTTGACAGTTCATTATTGGTGTATAAAAATGCAACCAATTTCTGAATATTAACTTTGTATACTCCTACTTTACTGAATTCATTTTTCAGTTCAAATAGTTTTTTGATGGAATCTTTAGGGTTTTCTATCTATAGTATCATGCTATCTGTAAATAATGACAGTTTTGCTTCTTCCTTTCCCATTTAGATGCCTTTTTTTTCCTTGTCTGGTTGCTGTGGCTATGACTTCCATTACTATGCTGAATAAAAGTGGTGAAAGTGGATATCCTTGTCTTGTTTTTGATCTTAAGGAGAATGCTTTTAGCTTTACACTATTCAATGTGATGTTAACTGTGTGTTTGTCATACATAGCCTTTATTATGTTGAAGCATATTACCTCTATTCCCACTTTGCTGAGAATTTTCATCATAAATGGAAATTGGATTATGTCAAATGCTTTTTTTGCATCTATTTATATGAAAATATGATTTTTATCCTTCATTTTCTTTATGTAGTGTATCACATTAATTTCACCAGATTTGCATCCGAGTAACAAATCCCACTTTATCATGTTGTATGATCTTTTTAATGTATTGCTGAATTCAGTTTGCTAATATTTTGTTGAGAATTTTTGTATTATTCATCAGATATGACCTATAATTTTCTTTTTTGTAATTAGTAAGTATTAATTATTCTTTGAATATTTGATAAAATTCACCTGTGAATCCATCTGGTCTAGGATTTTTGTTTGTTGGGAGTTTTTTGTTTACTGACTTGCTTTCCTTAGTAGAAATTGGTCTGTTCAGATTTTCTGATTCTTCTTGATTCAGTCTCGGAAGATTGTATGTTTCTAGGGATGTATCCATTTTTTTCAGATTATCCAATATGGTAGTATGTAATTGTCCATAATATTTTCTTATAATCCTTTGTATTTCTGCAGTGTCAGTTGTTACCTTCCTTCTTTCATTTCTGATTTTATTTATTTGGGTCCTCTTTCTATTTTTCTTGATAAATCTGGTTAAAATCTTTATCTTTTCAAAGAACCAGCTCTCCGTTTCATTGATCTTTTGTATTTTATTTTTTTTTTAGACTCTATTTTGTTTATTCCACTTTGATGTTTATTTTCTTCATTCTGCTCACTTTGGGCTTTGTTTGCTGTTTTTTTCTAGTTCCTTTACATATAAGTTTAGATTGTTTATATGAGGTTTTTCTTGTTTCTTGAGGTAGGTCTTTGTTGTTAAGAATATCCCTCTTAGGACTGCTTTAGTTGTGCCCCATAGATTTTGGGCTGTTGTGTTTTCATTTTTGTTTGTCTCAAGGTATCTTTTGTAATCTTCTTTGATCTCGTTGTTGACTCATTTATTATTTAGTAACATGTTATTTAGCCTCCATGTGTTGGTGTGTTTTTCAGTTGTGTTTTTGTTTCTGTTTTTTTGTAACTGATTTCTAGTTTCATACCACTGTGATCAGAGAAGACGTTTGATTTGACTTTAGTCTTCTTAAATTTGTTAAGACTTGTTTTGTGGCTTAATATGTGGTCTGGCTTGAAAAATGTTCCATGTGTACTTGAAACGAATGTATATTCTGCTGCTTTGGGGTGATATGCTCTAAAAATATCAATTAAATCTATCTGGTCTAGTGTGTCATTTAAGGCTGCTCTTTTCCTGTTGATTTTCTGCCTGCAAGATCTGTCCATTGGTTGTCAACGGGGTGCTAAAGTCCCCTACTATGATTGTATTGCTGTTCATCTCTCCCTTTATGTCAGTCAATATTTGCTTTATATATTTTGGTGCTCCTGTATTGGGTTCATAAATACTTACAAGGGTTATATCCTCTTGTTGGATTGATCCCTTTTTCATTATGTAATGTCCCTCTTTATCTCTTATTATAGCCTTTGTTTTAAAGTCTATTATGTCTGGTATAAGTATTGCTACCTCAGATTTTTGTTTGTTTTTTTCCATTTACATGAAATAACTTTTCCCATTCCTTTACTTTCAGTCTGTATGTGCCTTTCAATCTGAAGTGGGTCTCTTGTGGACAGCATATGCATGGGTTTTGTTTTCTTATACTTTCCACCACTCTATGTCTTTTGATTGGAACACATAATCCATTTACATTTAAAGTGATTACTGATAGATATGTAATTATTGTCATTTTATTATTCATCTTTATTTTTTTCCTTTCTTCTTCCTAAAGAAATCCCTATACAATTCCTTATAATAATAGTTTGGTGGTAATGAACTCCTTTAGCTTGTTCTCATCTGGGATGCTGATTATCTGTCATTCGATTTTAAATAGTCAGCTTGCTGGGTAGAGTAGTCTTGGTTATAGGTCATTGCTTTTCATCACTTTCAACATTTTGTGTCAATCCCTTCTGGCCTTCAAAGTTTCTGTTGAGAAATTAGCTGACAATCTGATGGAAGCTCCCTTGGTAAGTAACTAGTTGTCTTTCTCTTGCTGCTTTTAGGGTTCGCTCTTTGTCTTTAGCCTTTGCCATTTTAATTATAATGTGTCTTGGTGTGGGCCCATTTGGGTTCATCTTGTTTGGGATTCTCTGCCCTTCCTGCACTTGTATATCTATTTCCTTCTCCAGGTTAGAAAAATTTTTCATCATTATTTATTCAAATAGGTTCTCAATCCCTTTCTCTCTCTCTTTTCCATCTGGTACTCCTATAATGCGAATGTTGTTATGCTTGATGTTGTCCTAGAAGTCTCTGAAACTATCCCCTCCCCCCTTTTTTTTAATTCTTTTTTCTTTTTGCTGATTCAATGGAGTATTTTCTGCTACCTTGTCTTCCAAATCACTGATTTGATCCTCTGCTTCATCTAGCCTGCTGGGGATTCCTTCTAGTGCAGTCTTCATTTTAGTTATTGTATTCTTCACTTCTGACTAGTTCTTTTTAATGGTTTCTATGTCCTTTTTATATGCTTGCTATTTCCTTGTTTAAATTCTCATTAAGTTCCTTGAGCATCCTTATAACCATTGCTTTGAACTCTGTATCTGGTAGGTTGCTTGCCTCCATTTCATTTAGTTTCTTTCTGGAGTTTTCTCCTGTTCTTTCATTTGGGACATATTTCTTTGTTTCCTCATTTTGCCTGCCTCCCTGTGTTTGTTTCTATGTATTAGGTAGGGCTGCTATGTCTCCCAGTCTTGTTGGGTGGCCTTATGTAGTAGGGATCCTGTGGGGCCCAGTGGCACAGTCTCCCTGGTCACCTGCTCCAGGTGCTCCAAGAGTGTCCTTTGTGTGTGTGTTGTGTGTGCCCTCCTGTTGTAGTTGAGCATTGATTGTTGTTGGATTGTCAGTGGGTGGGATTGACCCTCAAGCTGACTGGCTGTGGGGTTTGGCCATGTCCACAGCATAGGGTTTTCTGTGCAGGGGCCTTATCCCATTGATCAGAATTTGCCCCAGCAGGCTCTGGTGCATGCTGAAACCACCTTTTGGGTTCACATCTTGTGGGGCTAATTGAGTGGTGTTCTTTGAGGTCTGAAGCTGACCTCCAGGTGTGCTGGTTCTGGTGCCTCTTGGGAAGGGCTTCGGTACAGGACCAAATCAGCCACTGCCTGTGACCAGCCAGGGATTACCTGGTAAGAGCTACAAAGATATCCACAGGTGTTTGCTGCCTGTGCTGGACCTGGAGGCACATGGGAGAGACCACACTGTGGACTAAGGATGGCTGCCACCAGTATCCAGCCGGGGGTAGCTCTGCAAAATGCCAGGGCACCATGAGGCCTGCTTTTGCTTGCCAGCTCCTGTAAGTTTCAGCCACTGATAAAGCCTCATGCTGTATGCAAGTTGGGTGAGGTGGGGTCTCAGGCAGTCACCATGGTGGGATGAATGGTCACCAGGTTAATATACATTCTGGTTTGATGCCATTGCGGAGCCTGGAGCTACTCAGCAAAAGGCTGAGAACACACTGATGCCAGTTGCTGCCTGTCTGAGGTGCACAGACCCCTGGGAATTGTCCAAGAAAGAGTGCCATGCAGGCAGGGCTGGCTGCTGGCCAGTATATTGTGAATTGGGTGGTGCGGAGTCCCATGGAATCACCAGGGTGGAGTGAGCAGAGTTGATCAGGCCAATGCAGATTTAGATTTGGCCACGGGTTTGGGGAAGGGCTCAACACAAGAAAGATGACACCCACCTACTGGCTGCACAGGAGGAGGATTCTAGACAGGGAAAATGGAAATGGTCCCACCAGTCCCCTCCCTGAAGTAACACAACTCAGTCTCTTCCTATATGTTTCTGTTGCCTCCCAAATCACTGTCCCTCTGCTAGAGCCCACGGTGAGTACTTACAAGTTAGTGACCCTGTGTGCCATCCCTTTTAGAGGACACCTGGGTTTCCTGCAGCCTTCTATCCTAGACAGACAGGCAGAATCCCACTGTTTTTATAGCCAGATGTTATGGGGGCTCCTCTTCCCAGCACTGGCACTCTGGGCTGGGAACCTAGTGTGGAGTTGATGTCCCTTACTCCTTTGGGGGTGGGGGGGTGGGGGAGGCAACTCCATGGCCGAGATATTCCTTCCAAGTCTTAACCACAAAGTACCAGTGTGGGACTGGCCCATTCTATGTCTCCACCTCTCTTACCAGTCTCTCTGTGGGTTCTTTCTGTCCTTAGTTATAAAACTTCTGTTTAGCTAGGCTTCAGATGGTTCTCGAGGTTTATTGTTCTATAATTTAGTTGTAATTTTAACGTGGTTACAGGAGGAGGGGAAGCACAGCATTTACCTGTGCCACCATCTTGATTCCTTCCATCATGTTACCTCTATAATTAAAATTCACTAAGACAAGAATTCATTCAGTTTTCATCATAGTATTGTGTGCTGCACAAACATGGCAGATCAAATACCTGCTTCTCTCTTCTCTCTCTTAGAATCCTATTAAATGACTATAAAGGCAGTAAAAAACTACAAAAGTCTAACAGGACAAAGTGAACTGGATAGGAAACACTATACGAGGAGAGAGATTGCAACAAAATCTTGGATGATGAAGGATTTTAACTAATGTTTGTCTCTACAGAGAAGGAGAATGATGGGAAGCCAAGAATTCCTCTTTTGACCCTTGGAAAGGCTTTGCACAGGTTTGAGGTGCTGTGAGGCAAAGGAGTAAGAAGGGGAGATTTGGTGGGAGTTTCTGTGTGGAGCTCTTAGACACTCTCCCCTATTCTCATGAAGTTAGGCAACTTCCATCCCACCTCTCAGACATTAAAAGTTTATTCTCTAGACAAATCGAACTTAAGAAATTTGGGAGAATCACAGTGAAAGGGAATGAGAAGGGATGTGATGCAATTTTTAGAAAAGGGAATTTAGTGAAAATCTGCCAATTGTATAGTAAATGTTCAAGCCCCGCCCCACACTTTGCTTTCAGGAAGTTGGTAGCCAGGGTTACAGTCCTCGCCAACCCTGCAGATAAGATCAGAATATTCTTATCTGGAACCTGTGAATGAACTTACAAAAAGATCCCAGGTACCGACACTAGAGGACCCTTCATTGAAACACTTGAACTTGCCAATTGATCTCTCTGCTGTGAGGTCATACAAATTCTCACAACTGAGCTTACAATGAGCTTTATGCTTAAATATGAATGAATTGGCAAGATTACCAGCATTTGTGCATAACTTCCAAAACAAAAGAGAGATAGCAAGAAAGAATGAATGAAAGAAGGAACATAGAGGAAATATATACTGAAAACAGACCAAAAAAAATAATATTGTATGGTAGAGGAAAGAGAGTGAAATTATGAAAGGCTAGAAACAAGGGTAATCTTTGTGCACACACATTGTACCAGTGTCAGTTTCCTGAATTTGATATTGCATTACAAGTATGTAAGATGTAACCATTGGGGGAAACTGGGTAAAGGACTGGAGAATACCTGGGATCTCCCTGTACTATCTTTGAACTTCCTACCAATCCATAATTATTTCAAAATAAAAAGTAAAAATGTCTAATATCCCTGGTGAGTCAAGAGAAGATACTGCATCCAAAACACAAGATATTATAAAAATAGTCAAAAGAAGAGAAATTTCTTTGAGATTAAAAATGGTACATCTCCAAAAAATTTAAGGGCTGAAAGACAATACTGAAGAAATCTCACATGAAGTAGAAGTGGAATTAAAGCAATTAAAAATATGGGAGAAAAATAAGAAAATTAGAAGACTAGTCTAGAATATCCAGTATGAATGAATAGGAGTTCCATAAAGGAGAAGGGAGAAAGGAAGCATAGGAAATTATCAAAGTAATAAAATGTGGCAACTTCACAGAACTGCAGGACTTAAGTTCCCAAGTGACAGGACTCATTGAATGCCCAGCACAATTGAAAAAAGACCCACAGTAAAGCTTGTCATTATGAAGTTGCACAGCACAGAAGATAAAGATTCTGAAAGCTTCTGGAGAGAAAAAGTACCTAACAATCTACAAAGGATCATGCAGCAGACCAGCATTAGATCCCTGAATCATAGTATCAGAGTTAGGAGACAATAGAACCATGCTGAGTGACAATGCTCTTCACTCCAGAGTTCTAAAAGCTATACACATTGAGGTTAAAATTAAGGTATTTTCAAAGCCCTCAAAACAACGATCTTCCTTTTACACTTTCTTTGTAAACTATTGGAGGATGTGCTCCACCAAAACAAATAGTAAACCAAGAAAGAGGAAGATATAGGTCCAGAAAACAGAGAGTCTAACATAGGAGAATGGCAAAAGAAAAGTCCTGAAGTGGCACTGAAGGAAAATGACAGGATAAATTGTGTGCAGCAGGTCTGGGCAGGAAACAGTACAGCTTGGAGCAGGAGAGTGGGGGGCTCCAGGGAAAACCACAAAATATAGCCAATATATTTGAATATCTGGACAAATATTACTGATGGGTACATGACAATAATGAAGGAGTATTTGGGAAAATTTACCACAGGTACATAAAATATCTATCTGGCAGATAAAAATAAAGCATGTTCTTATTCTAAGAAACATGAAGAGTCATACAATAAAGGGGCCTGGGCATAGTGTACAAGTCACTGAAGGGTGTGATATTAGACTTCACCAAAAGCTGTGTCATAATTATACTGAGGGAACGTTAGGAGGAGAGGTGGGGGTATGAGATGGAGTAGATTAGACTTTTTTTCCTACTATGGCAGAAAATAAAAAAATATCACTTAAGATATATAGAAAAAATTACAGTTTAAGCATATTGTTTGGAACTATGGAAGTAAATAAAAACAGAAAAAGCTAGAAAATTGGTCAGTGGTTGCTGCTGGGGACAGGACTTAGGGGAAATATAGCAGAGGGCTAGGGATTTCATTATAAGCCTTTAGTACTTTTAAGTTTTGAAACTATGCACAAATATTTTTACAAGTTAATAAGGGTAATAGCACCAAAACTTTCATAAGTATTATGAGTAATTCAAATGAGTAAAAATGAAAGTCACTTAAAATAAAAATGAAACTTTATTACTCAAAATTAATTTGCACAGGAACTTCAATAAGTGTTCTTTTTCTCTCTGTATGTGTAATATAGAAGGATGATACAAATCAAGACCAAGCAAGCTAATCCAAAAAATTACGTTTTTAAATAGCAAATTCCCACTCTTGCGGGAAATACGTTGTTTGTCATTTTTCCCCGTCTTCTTCATCTCCATTGTATAGATCTATGTAGATCTTCAGTAAGATCATCTTTAACATTTTTAGCCATAAAAAAAGAAAAAAAATTCCACTTGATTTATTTACTTAAGAGAATAGACTAATATACATTTTAAAGTTTTTAAATGTCAGTAGTTGATATACAAAAGGGCAGGGGTCACATCTATCTTATCGCTTCTCTAATCTCAGATCTAGAACTGTGGCTGGTGCCTAGTAACTGCTCAATAAATTTTCATTTGTTGAATGATTATTATTAATTAAGAAAGCTTTTTGATCAGAAGATCCTATCATCTTCATTCTGATTCATCAGGCTTTTACAAGTGCACCAAAGTAGCGTTGCACATTTCTGATTTTAATATTGGTTTAGTTTTTGCCAATTAAACAAACAATTAAAATTTTTAAGATTGTAATAAATAAATCACTACCCTGTCAATCTTTAAAGTCTGTCTGAAGATGAGGCTGGTTTCTCTTGGTATCTGCATTGCCCAAGTTCCCTGTTACAGAGAACGGCCCTTCCACAACCCTCCACAAATGTCATTCCCTGCCCAGTCAGTGGTGCACTAGCCATGTCTTGTGGCATGCCACATTTGTTCCCTGGCCTCGGCTGATTTGACCAGGATTGGGCACCTGACCTGAGGGAAGGCAATCCACTGACTAGCAAGCAACCTCTGGCTCATTAAAATAAACTGGGCTAATCAAATGCTCTGTCTTGAAATTTTGAATTTAGAGAATGGAGAGGTGGAGTCAGTTGGTGCTAGTGATAAACCTCAAAAAGGTGACAGAGTAGAATGAGGGCCATAAAATCCATGGCCATGTTCCAGCCAAAGTTATAAAGAAGCAAAAACTAACTCAGTAGAGGACAAGAATAAGGCGATCCACAGAGTAAATAAGTCACATTAAAACCAGAGTCCTAGAATGTAAGAATGCCAAGAGTGTAGGATGCCTGAGACTGAGCTGCTGCTGCTCAGGCCCTCTCTTGTGATAGGCAGGAGAATGACCCCCCAAAGATGTCTCTGTCCTAATCCCTGGAACCTGTGTGACTACGTTATATTACGTGGCAATGGGAGAATTAAGGTTTCAGATGGAATTAATTTCCCCAATCGGCTGATCTTGAGATGCGGAGATTATCCTGAATCATCTGGGTGGGCCCAATGTAATAACAAGGATCCTTATAAACAGGGAAGAATCAGAGAGAAAGACAGCCTGGCATGGCTGGCTTTGAAGATAGAACGAGGCCATGAGCCAAGGAATGTGGCTGGCTTCTAGAAGCTGTAAAAAGCCAAGAAAATGGACTCTCCCCTAGAGCCTCCAAAAAGGAATGCAGCCTTACTGACCCCTTGACTTTAACCCAGTGAGACGCATTTCAGACTGCAGACCTCCAGAACTATTAGATAGTGTTTGTGTGGTTTTAAGCCACTGCTGTGCGGTAATTTGTTACTGAAGCTATAGGAAATGAACACAGCTTTCATCTGAGCATTGTCCCTGATGCCCTCCATCAGTCTTTACATGACCTTTAGGGAGATAACAGCTTTCCCAAGGACACACCTTTGCTCTAAGGCAAACCAGCCAAAGCAGGAAGCATGCTTCTTTTGAAAGTGTAGGTTTTCTCCTACTGCTTCTAAATTCCTTTTAGCTATTTTGGTAAGAGCTGAATCAAAAACAGTGGTATGCATTTGGGAGTCATCACCCTTGGGAATTTAAATGGACTCTACAATAGCTGGCAATCTGATTTTCCTTTTTCTCTTGCCTAATTGTGGATTTTATTTAAAGCTGCAGACTTTCTGGAAAACACTGCCCTCTTACAATGAGTCAGACAGTATCTGCCAGGAAGGGTTGAGAGAGAGGCAACAAGAAGGCTCTGTGGTGCCTGGTGGTGGTGGTGGCAGAGAGTTTGCGGTCTCTGCCCCTTGCAACATCCATCATCCTGTTTGATGCAACCCTTTTGATGCATTGTGAAATGCATTGCAGCAGGAGTGAGCTCCTGTTTGAGTTACTTCCTTATTCTTGAGCACAAGTATTGGGACTTGCATGTTTGATAATCACATATTCATTAAGCTGCATAAACTTTTCAGCATGCAGAGACACCAAAACATGACCATTCCAGTGATGTGTTTATGTAAGAAAAGGAGAAAAAGTAGAGTGAGGCGCAACCTAGTTTTGACACAGTTATGCCCACCTGCTTCCAATCACTTGAGGCTGTCGCTCTCAGCTTCTCTAGTGATGCTGATGGTGGCGCTGACATACGGGCCATTGAGAAGAGGAACAGAGCAAATTTCTTTCTGGATCCTGAGTAAAGAAGCTAGAACAAGCTGCACATAGAAGTGTGGGATCCTTTTAGCTGCCGCCTTGTCTAATTTTTTCTTTCCTTTGAAAAGTGAAATAGCTAACGCTGGCTCCAGGTAAAAGAGTGAAGCATTTGATCCATTTATTTGGGACTTATGCCATGTTTACGCCGTACAAAATTCAGAAGGATTACAAAATTAAACCATTAGAAAACAAGGAATTTAAAATAGAGACAATTAAAATAGCTACAAGAGGTCAGCATTTGCCTGCATCAAATGATTAAATATTTTGAAAGGCAATCCTCGATGCATTCGTGAGTGTATGGCGGATAGGATCACGTAGCTTGCTGGGTGTATCCACAAGTGATGGTACAAATTTTCCAGAAAGCAAATTGGCTTTCTGTAGCAAGAGCCACATCTATATTTATAACCCTGAAACTATACTGTTCAAAATACACCCTTTTTAAACTCATTCTTTTAGTGTCCTCACCTGTAAAATAGATATTAATAGAAACTATTTCATAGAGTGATGTGAGAAATAAATAATGGATAAATGTGTGTTTGACAAGTCTTAGGCATAATTATTGATACAAAATAAGAATCTTTCCAGATAAAAATTATTACCACATTGTGGCACAGAAATTTTGGGCATTGATATTTCCATGTGCTTGAGCAAACCTAAAATCTTTTTAGGAAGAGAGCTTTGGTCCATCCACTTCCCATTTAGTTCGTTTTTCTTTTTTTTTTTTTAACACAAATTTAATATAAGTTTATCTTACACTTTCTGTATTTCAGAAGGCTAAGTGCAGAGTAGCTTGGCTGGTCTCTCCGCTTAGATTCTCACAAGGCTCATGTGATTACAATGGGCCCAACTGGATAACAGGATAATTTCCCTATGTTAATGTCAGATCACTGGTAACCAGTTCTTGGAATAGTTCTCTTAAAATGTATCAAAATTATATAAATTGGAGATAACTATTTAATTCAGACATATTGTCATAAAAAAGGTTAAGAAATTCTTTGACATAAGAAAGTTACACATGTGATTGATTGATTGATTGATTGATTGATTTGCATTACTTTTGGGCAAACTTAATGTTCTCCTGAGGGAACATTCTAGTGAGCACTAAAAGCCTGGAATTGTGTGTTCAGTGTGGGCTTATCCACCTTTCTTAATGGCCACTATTGTAGGACTAGAATCTGGGTCTATTTGAAGGTTTTCAAAGGTCTTTTCCTGGACCCTAAGGAAACGGAATTCAGATTGGCTTTGGTTGGTAATAATGGCTATGGTTGCGATGGGCCAATTAAGGTCTGTTGTAAAAGAAAAGTGGAGAATTCAGCTGTTTGGAAAAGTAGTAAAGATGATGTACAATAGGAACCTTTTATTCTCACAGAGAATAGAGAAGAGAGAGCTGCAAGTAATGGTAATGCGAAGGAGACCCCGTTAGCCGGGACCAAAATAAGAGGAAATAGTCAGAAGGGGGTGGGGTGGGGAAGGCTGTCAGGGGGGGTGAAAGGAGAGGCAGGAGGAACCATAGGCCTGTGCTAGGTGCCTCTCCTGCACCTGGGAGCTGCCTTGAATGATATCTTCATCACTGACCACCCAGCCTTCACACATGTGGAGACCTTCATCCGCTCCGCCTCCAACCTGCATTCAGGATAAACCTGGGCTGCACTTGCTCTGAGCCTCACCAGCTGAAAGACTAGCAGGGGTGCCACAGGCTTGTTTCTGTCCAACTACCTTGTGCAGACACCTCCCCACAACTCCTCAGGATACCTGTAAACACAAAAGGAGTCCTGGGGGCCCTGGTATGCTGAGAGGAGCTCCCATCCTGTGCTTGGGCAGGGGTCCTGCTGAACTGAGCAAGATCTAGACCCTCAGGCTGGGACAGGGCTTACTGGAAACCTCATTACCTTTATAAGGGGATATTGTTTTCCTACTTTTAAAAATCGTATTTGTCTTTTACACAAAACATATTATCCACTTTGTCCACAGACAACTACAAATGGCTGTAATTCTATTTGCTCTGTAAAATGGGGGGACAGAAGCTATAGCTAGTACTTAGTCATGATAACAAACATCCTCTATTATCGTAATGGAATGAATGCAGCTGGAATCTAAATATAGGGACATTTGAAGGCTCTTTGAGCTTTGCCAAAAGAAATACTGTAGATCATTTTGGGTCTCTTTCTTTGTGTATTGTCAAATGGCAGGGGGGAATGAAACTGGAAAGTTCCAGTTAGGGGAAGTCTTTCATGATGCATGATGTTACAAAGAAATGCCCTTGTCTGTTTCAAGGACTGCTTATCATCATGTTTTCTGGGCCAACAGAATCTTCAGTTAAGGTCAACTGGAAATCTGGTGTCGGGGCAGATATTTCCCAATTAGATAATGACTTTATGTAGCTGTCTCTGTGTCTGCCCTCGGCCTTATGGAGACTATTGATCAGCTCATTGGGCCAAATTTTGCATTACTCTAAATTACTTGGGTAATTCTTTCTTTTTAGTGCCACATTCCTCAAAATATATGACAGAAGCAAGAGTGACCCAGGGATCAAAAAGTACAATTTGTGTGTATCTCTTATTGGTACAAAAAATTTATACAGTCCACAAACTAAATGAAATTGAGCTAGAGAAAAGTAAAAGAAGAAAATCAAGCTATTATTCGTACAGTTTCAAGTAAGTTTTAAAAATTATCGTAAGTGGCTTGGCTGAATTTCTGAGGAAAATGCCAATTGATCTCATAAAGTTTCAACTTAAAGTAAATCTAGTCATAATAGTATTCTGGAGATACCTCTGGCTTCTGCAGAATTTCCTAACATCAGCTTTCTATATTTGAAACAGTGAAAATTCAACTGGTTTAGATTTTCCCAGTGATCAAACAAATTCAGCAAGTTGCTGTGGAAATGTCAAGGAGGGTCAGATAACATTTCAAGTTTGATGTGACACTATGAGGAGACTGACCCCTTCTTCCCATGCTCCAGGTGTCAGGGAACATCCTTTTTAATTTTCAAGAGCAGCTGGAGTGGAAATTCTGTCAAAAGGGACAGGAGTCCAGTGCTCCGAACTCCTGCACTATCTATGGACCACGAGGGGCGTGATGGTGAAGGCGGTGGAGCTGCTTTTTTGAGCAAGTGATACCCAATGTGGGGTGGAGGCAGTGGGGGAGCAGCATGGAATAACTTGACCCTTTCTTTCTACTGTCCTTTATAACCTCTCCCAAGGACTGGCTCCTTCCCAGCCTCTGCATGAAATCTCTGGCAGGTCCAGAAGTCCTTCCTGCCCGTTAGGGTCATAAGAGCAGCAACAAAGCATCCAGTTCAGTGTAATAATCACAGGTCAAGCTAAAAAAGTGAGAACAGTATTGGGATAGGCCTGACATCTACAGAGGGGTAGAGGTTGTGCAGCTGTACCCCTCAGCACCCTCTCCCACCCTGCTCTCCCACTGCTTGGCTACAGTTTCTGACCCTTTCAGAGTGGTGCCACGGGACAAGGGATTAGGAGAAAAAGACACATTCTCATGCCACTGGTACTGTCATGATCTGACATTCTGCCATATGGGCTTGGTGGATGCTCAAACCTGAGAGATGTAGTGTTTTATACTCGGAGGCACTTGTGCCTAGCTAAAAATCAAGATTCTGCTCCTCAGGCGAAAAGGGACAAAGGAAATGCTGTGGGCAGTCAGTCTTCAGTGCCACACAGGTAATACTAGAAAAGAAATGGCTTTAAAATTCCTCCCTTCCTTTGGTACACAAAGTGCTTTGCAAATTATACAACATTTAGGCAATGTAATCTGGTGTGTATAATCATTATGTGAAAGTTTGAAATGATGCAAAGACAGCACACTATTTGGTGAGAGATTAAGTGAGCAAAATGAGTATTCAAATCATGGTGTCTTTTTTCTCCTGATACATAACTTAAACATTGTGACCACATATCTGATTTTTTTAAAATGAGAATATGTAGTCTGCTATCTCATCTGAATCTGACCGTAGATCGGAATATTCAAAATTATGAAGTCATGTACGCAAAACATTATTAAAGTCACTTCTTGCTCTGTTGAGAATTTATTCAATTGAGTAAATACATAGAAGGTGCCTGTTACATGCAAGACACTGTACTAGAAATACCTTAAAAATTAGCAAAAAGGGAAATGGCATACCATATTTTTAAAAAGAAAAAAAAAGCACAATCCATTAAAATACAAATTCCAAGAAAACAGGAACTTTTGTGTTTCATTCACTGCTATAACTGAAATATCTAGGACAGTGTCTGGGCTACAATAGGAACCCAGTAAATATTTGTTAATTGGATGAATAAATGAATTTATCCTAGAAAACACTGACCTTTCACTTACTCTTAAAAAAGTAGTGGAAAAAGAAACCGAAATCAACTCGAAAGTAGGCATATATCTCTGTTTTTGTAAAATAGATATGTTTCTGAGGAGCAGTATATTAAATCATATTTAGAGCTGATAATTTAAAGGTGTCATATAAAGATTTATTTTATAAAACAAAGAATCCTTTTGTAAAGAGAATAATCACTCTTATTCTGTTTGTTTGCCAAATCTAGGGTTTTAAATATTTGCTATTTGTATAAAGTGGACTTTAGGGCCAAGAAGAGAATGGAATATGAATTAAAACCAACAAACAGTTTTGAAATATGTCAGTTCTATAAAACTAATTCTCTTATTGTGACAAAGTTATAGGCTTGGCGAATTAACAAGTGAAGTAAAGATTTTTCCATACGTCTTCCTGTTATGAAATACAAATCAAAGCAATCATTCTAAAGACTTTCCTTTCTCCAACATGCTCAACATCAAATCTGCCAATTTTACGAGGTCGGACAATTAAATTCCCAAACTCAACCTAGACAAAGTGCTACATACCTCATTGCTGAATATCCCTATAGTCACTTTTGAAGTACTCCCCTTGGGAAGCTGTGCACTGATGCCAGCACCTAGTCCACCCTTCAAAGCAATTTTGGAACACTATCTGGAATGGCAATCAGAGCTGTCATTGTATTACCCTTGATGTCCTGAATGTCATCAAAATGTCTTCCTTTCAATATTTCCTTCATCTTTGGTAAAGAAAGAAGTCATTGGGAGCCAGATCAGGTGAGTAGGGAGGGTGTTCCAATACAGTTATTTGTTTACTTGCTAAAAACTTCCTCACAGACAGTGCTGTGTGAGCTGGTGCATTGTTGGGATGCAAGAATCATGAATTGCTGGCGAAAAGTTTAGGTTGTCTGACTTTTTCATGCAGCCTTTTCAGCACTTCCAAATAGTAAACTTGGTTAACTGTTTGTTCAGTTGGTACAAATTCATAATGAATAATCCCTCTGATACCAAAAAATTTAACAACACCATTAAAACAAGGTCGCGAGCTTAATTGTCAGAACTCATATATTTTAAATATTTCTTGAAAATTTTCTTCCCTATTACTAGTGTGGTGCCTGGTTAGAAACTTGCACCTTCTCTAAATTTCCTAATCTATTTTAAATACACACCTGATCATGTTTTTTTTCCTGTTAAAATCTTTCAATGACTCTTTAGCAGCTAATGACCCTTCTAAGCACGGCAGGTGAGAGCTTTATGACCCTAGCCCTGTTGATTTCTCTAGACTTATCTCCCACAATTCTCTGCTGTACACTTTACAACAGTATAGTAACTTATCCACAGAGGATATGTGCCAAGACCTCGAATGGATGCCTGAAATAGTGGATAAAACCAAACCGTACATATGCTGTTTTTTCCTATACATCCATACCTATGATAAAGTTTAATTTAAGTAATAATAAAATAGAATAATTATAACAATATGTTGTAATAAAAGTTATGTGAATGTGGTCTCTCTGTCTCTCAAAATATCTTATTATATTGTACTCACCTTTTCACTTAATGGAAACAGTTTATAGCTTCTCTTTGGTATATCACAGCATCACTACTCTTGTACTTTGGGGCCATTATTAAGTAAAATAAGAGTTACTTGAACACAAGCACTGCGATGCTGTGACTCGATCTGATAACCAAGATGGTTACTAAGTGACGGTAGAGATGCTGGACAGAGGGATGATTCATGTCCGGGGAGTGAGAGGCATGGCATGAGATTTCATCCCAACTTAGAATGGTGCGCACTTTAAAACTTATGAATTATTTATTTCTGAAATTTTCCATTTAATATTTTCTAACAGCAGTTGACAGCAAGGAAAACTTGGAATCTGTGGGAAGCAAAACCACGGATAAGGGGGGACTCTTTTAATTCTGTTTATATGGTTTGACAAATGCACCCTCAGGAAATGTTCCTTGGTCCCCAGAGTTGGATTTGTGCTACCTCACTGCACTGCTTTGGCATGCTGGGCACACCTTTGTCATAGAATATTCCACACTATACTATATCCAAAGGCCTATACTTTATGGTGCCTGGTATCTAGTAAATACACAATAAATCACTGGTGAATTGAATTCAGTTGGAAAAAAATGTGATATCCAGGGAACACTAGTTTGAAAGTTTTACCTAAATATAGTTAATGTGATTATTTATTTTCTTTCTTCCACTACAAAACAATGACCTCAGGTTTCCCCAGAGGTATGCAGCAGAAGACACTGAATGCTTTGGCCTCCCACACATATGTCCCTCAACAACCAATTTCTGATCAAACATACAAAATTTCTTATTGATGAAAAAATAGGACATCCTAATGTGTTAAAAAAGAGTGGTTAGATGGAGTGGTTGGCACTCCTGACCGATGTATGGAGGTATGGCTTTCTGAGATTAATTGCATTTGAGACACTTGCATTGCTTGTTAGCCAAGGAGTCCTATTCAAAGATTATTAAGTGTTTAACTAAGCAGAACTTGGAGAAAAATAGAAGAATCAAGTTTTGTCATTAATCTCTATATCCTCCTCCTCCCCTAACTGTAATGAAAACAACAAATCAGATAATCAGAGATCCTCAATTGACATTCAATCAATATATCCCCTTCAGGATTACCTGTGTGATATGGTAGTTACTTCTATACAAATCATTTTATTCGTTTGTTGGAGAATACAGTGTATACTTCTGAAGCAAGGGTTTCCTATTTCTGCTTAAAATAGAACTGAGTTTCAAAGAGAAGAATACAAGCATCCCAATTTATTAAAATCAATAATCAGAAAAGTCATTTTGCCTAATTTATTTTATTATTGATTTAAATAATGTTATTAACTGATATGCACAAACCTGATATACTGTGTATTTTCTTTTTATTAAAATTCTAGTGTTAAGTAAGTTTACTGTAAAATTCCATCTAATACAATGTAAGAGATAACATAAGTTTCATTGTGTATTTTCTGGCATTCTCTGATGATAAGATAGATGTATAAATTTAAATAATTTCATCAAGTTTAATTAGCGGGATCATTTTATTTAGATTTAACATTAACTGCATGAGTTAGATGCTATTCTAAACCATTTATGCCATTCTAAAATTGTTTGTTATATCAAAATGCTCTTTCACCTTCCTCTTACCAAATACCAATTCTTAAACCTGAACTTCTACTGTATGCACATGTTGCTTTGCAATGTAATTGTGTAAGTTTCACTTTATTTTCTTGCCAGGCTATCACTGAAGGCCTGTTAACTGCTGGCATTAGTCTATGAAGTCAGGCTTTATGAGATGAAGGTAATATAAGTGAAAAATTGTACCAGTTTTCTAAGAGCCTGGATAATAAAATCAAACAGGTAAATATAGGACTGGAATTAATATTTTATTCCCAAAAGCAATCCACAATTGAGGTGGTTGGCACTAGATAGATTTCCACAGAATTGCACTAATGACTTTGAAATGTTATCTTAACACTTAGAATGGATGCATAAAAAGGCCACTTGTAAAATAAATCCTTTTTGCAAAGGATTCTAACATTTTTCTTTTTATAGTAAACATGCTCTGAAAGAGATTTTCTAGATCTTCATTGAAATAAAAAAACCTTCACTAATCCTTCTTAAGTAATTATTCTGCAACAGTTCCCTAGCAATCACAAACTTTCATAAGGAGCCAGGATTACAAAGAAGATTCACATGGGAAGACATTTATGTCTTCCAAAAAGAACCTGTACTCTTAAAGAAATGAATTACTATACGCATAAACTTTAATGGCTTTTAGAATGGGAGTCAAAAATAATTGCATGATTCATCAACTCAGAATTTAGAGCTACTCTTTAACCAGGAATACTATCTAAAACACAACTATTTTCTTTTACTTTTCGATAGCAGGAAGAAGAACAGACATGAAACATAACAGGAAGATTAGTAGTTCCAAAAATATTGCAGGATTGGATGATGCGATAACCTTCACCAAACTTGGGACCATTACACCATTCACATCTGGTTGTGCTGCAATGGAGAAAATATTAATCAATATTTAGTAAATTTCTAATAAAGAAAAGACATTTTGTTGATGCTATCTAAGACTCAAAGCAGTATATAACGTGGACTTTATCATTATTGATCTTATCATCTAATTGAGGAGCTAAGACATACACAAGTGAACAATTAAATACTAAAAAATAAAGTACATATGTGTGTATAAAACAATCCTAGTTTTCTAAAACAAAAAAGTATAGATTCATAGTAAGAAAACATTTCATAGATAGATCCCAAACAGAACACAGTAATTGGACAGTGTAATCACAGAAAATTTTGTATTTCTTTATGATGTATTTCTGTATTTTCCAAATTTTCTATAATAAATATGAATTATTTTCATAACTCAAAATAAATACATAATTTAAAAAATAAAGGCATTAACATAAACTAGTGTAAGGTTAGTGTCCATATATATTATTAAATGCTCACAAATCAGGTTTAAAAGACAGACATTAAACCATTAGTACATTAACATTAGCACATGAACAGAAGAAGAAACCTGAGTGTTCAGAGAACAATGAGAAGTAAAGCTTCTCACTCTCATTAACAATCAAGGAATACAACACAAAATGGCAAAGAAATATAATTTCACAATCATCAGGTGGGCAAAATGTAAAAGTCAGACAGTACAAAATTTGGTGAGGATGAGGACCATCAGGGACTCTCATAATTTTTTTGGTGGAATATAAATTGGTATAATCACTTTGGAGAGCAATTTGGCAATTTCTACTAAAGTTGAAGATACACCAATCCAAGTGTCCACTAGCAAGAGAAAGAATAAATAGATTAGATTTGTATAGGAAAACTATACAAGAGTTAATGAACTAGAGCCATATATATATATATATATATATATATATATATATATATATATATATATATTCTTTTAAAAAGTTAAGCATAAAAAACAAGTTGAAGAATGACATATTTACATGTACTTTAAAATATGAAAACTCATACTAAATATTTGTTAGAGGTTTTTCTCATGTCAACCAATTTTTCAATTTTCTGCAGACACCAACTGCATGTCCTGAAATTCAATTCTGACACTAATTACTTGGAGTTAGTGCCAGACTCCACAGGTTTAAGGAGTCAGTCCCACAAGATTGCCCTCACTTCAGATGCAGTTGCAAGTATGGGGTCCCCAGGTTAGCCTACTTCTTTTCCTCTTGGCTAATTTGCTAGAAAAACTCAGAACACAGGAAAATGCTATATTTACTATTGCAGTTTATTATAAAGGATACCTGATGAATAGCCAACTGAAGCGAGGTCTGAAAAGGTCCTGAGTGCAAGAGCCTCTATCCCTATGGAGTTCAGGTGTGCCACTGTCCAGGCACCAGACATGTTTGCCAGCTTGGAAGTTCTCCAAACCCCATTGTTTACGGGTTTTTATGGAAGTTTCATTATATAGGCATGCTTGATTAAATGATTGGCCATTGGCAATTGAACTCAATCTCCAGCACCTCTCCCTTCCCTTTCCCAAGGTGGAGGGGGTTGGAGTTAAAAGTTCGAACCTTCTAATCAAAGCTTGGTCTTTCTGGCAACAAATCCCCATCCTGAAGTTATCTGGGGCCGCTGAGAGTCACCTTATTTGCATAAATGCTTGATGTTTTCCCACAGGGCCCTTAAACTCTCCTCATTGCTTTTTTTTTTGAGGGAGGGTAATTCTTTTTTCTTTTTGTTGTTCTGATTGGTTGTTTTCTGCTACCTTATCTTCTAAATCGCTGATTTGGTCCTCTGCTTCATCTAATCTACTGTTGATTCTCTCTAATGTAATTCTTTTTAATTGGGGAATATTGGGGAACAGTGTGTTTTTCCAGGGCCTATCAGCTCCAATTCATTGTTCTTCAATCCAGTTGTGGAGGGCGCAGCTCAGCTCTAAGTCCAGTCGCCGTTTTCTATCGCCGTTTAGTTGCAGGGGTGTAGTCCACCACACCATGAGGGAATTGAACCAGCAACCTTGTTAAGAGCTCGTGCTCTAACCAACTGAGCCATCTGGCCACCCTTCTAATGTAGTCTTCATTTCGGTTATTGTATTCTTCACTTCTGATTGGTTCTTTTTATGGTTTCTATGTTCATTTTTATGCTTGCTATATCTCTGTTAAAGTCCTCACTAAGTTCCTTATAACCATTGTTTTGAACTCTGTATCTGGTAGATTGCTTGCCTCCATTTCATTTAATTCTTTTTCTAGAGTTTTCTCCTGTTCTTTCATTTGGGACGTATTTCTTTGTTTCCTTATTTTGGCTGCCTCTCTGTCTTTAGGTTAGGTAGCGCTGCTATGTCTCCTAGTCTTGCTGGGTGGCCTTATGTAGTAGGTGTCTTGTGGGGCCCAGTGGCACAGTCTCCCTGGTCACCTGCTCCAGGAGTGTCCCTTGTATGGATGGTGCGTGCCCTCCTGTTACAGTTGAGCCTTGATTGTTATTGGCATGTCAGTGGGTGGACTTGACCCTCAGACTGACTGGCTGTGGGGTTTGGCTACATCCACAGCTTATGGGCTCTGGTACAGGAGGTTTACCCCATGGAGTAGGATTCACCCCAGTGGGCTCTCATGCCTATTGAGGCTGCCCTTTGTGTGTGCTGCTTGTGGAGCTTCTTGGGTGGTCCTCTGCTGTGGTCTGAAGCTAGCCTCCAAGTATGTTGGTTCTGGGGCCTCTTGAGAAGGGCAGGCCCAGGTCAGCCACTGCCTGTGATTGATGGGGAGTACCTGGGTAGAAGGTACAAAGTGATCCGCAGTTAGTTGTTCTGTACCTGGAGGCATGTGGGCGAAGCCACACTGCAAACCAAGGACAGCTGCCACCAGTATTGGGTCTGGGTTAGCGCTGCAAACAGCCAGGACACTCTGACTCCTGCTGCCACCTGCTGGCACCGGTAAGGGTCAGCCACTGATAAAGCCTCCTGTGGTATTCAAGTTGGGTGAGGCAGAATCACAGTGAGTCAGCAGGGTGGAGCAGCAGAGCTCACCAGGCCAATCAAATTTAGATTTGGCCTGTGGGGGTGGGCTCAACACAGGAAAGATGGCACCTGCCTGCTGGCTACATGGGAGAGAGCCCCACACAGGGAAAATTGGGACTGTCCCCCCAGTCCTTGCCCCGAAGTTACACACCTCAGTCTCTCCCCATGTGTCTCCAGTGCCCCCAGAGTCACCATCCCTCTGCTGGAGCCCAGGTAAGTACCTGCATGGGCCCGTTAGAGGATGTCTGGGTTTCCAGCTGCCTTCCGTCCCATCCGGAGGGTCAGAATTCCCAGTTTTTCACAGCCAGCAGTTGTGTGGGCTTCTCTTCCTGGAACCAGTACTTCGGGCTGGGGAGCCTGGTGTGGGGGGCTGGAGTCCCTCACTCTTTCATGGGGAACCTCTGTGGCCAAGATATCCTTCCCAGTTTTCAACCGCCACATGTGGGTGTGGGACCAACCTGTTTTGCGTCTTCGCCAGTCTCAACATGGCTTCTTTTTTATATCCTTAATTATAAAACTTCTGTTCAGCTAGACTTCAGATGGTTCTCCAGGTTGATTGTTCTATAATTTAGTTGTAATTTTGATGTGGTCACAGGATGGGGCAAGCACAGTATTTACTCTGCCATCGTGGATCTGCTTACTATCCTACATTTTGTTGCTCTTCATAGATATTTTGTTCTGGCTGAACATTTATTTTTGTCTTTGCACATATCCCTACTTTTACTCAACTTCAGTTCATTTCCCTATTTGGTTCCCTCTTCCTGGAATGCCCCTTGAACACAATAAATATTTTCAAACGTACACTTTTACCCATCCTTCTAAACCATGTCATTCCTGAATCTTCCATACTTTCCCAGCAGTTATAATCTCTCTTTCTCTGGCCCCTTTTATTTATAATTCACTTGTGTCACTTCATTTACATAAAAACCCATCCTCTAAAGTTGCCAAATATAGAATCATATAGAGAAAAACACAGATTTCCCCCTTTATTCCTCACTTCAATCACTCTAACTTTCCTCTCCAGAATAACTAAAGCTCATAGTTTGAGTTGTACCCTCTAGCTCCCAGACTCATGACTATTTTTTACATAAATGGAATCTCTCATTACGTGTATTCTCTCACTCTGTACGTATGTGTCTGTGTGTAACAAAATGTCTTGGACAGCCTTCTATGTTAATACATTTTGTTTTACTTCATTCTTGTTAATGGCATCATAATGTTCCATAAAATGGGTACACCATAAATTCTTTACCACATTTTTATTGATAACCATTTAGGCTGTAATTATCATTCCTGTGCCTAACTTTGTGTTCACATATAACAATTTCTATAAGACAGATTCCTAAACTTTAAATTTATATTTTAAGGGGTAATTATAATATTGTCAAATTTCCTTCCTCAAAGCTTTCACCAATTTAAAATGCCACCAATGATACATCATAATCCTGTTTTGAACATCCAAAGCTAACACATAATGTCAATCTTTTTAATCCTGATAAAACTTATAAGAAAAATTTGTTTTTATTTATATTGCATTTCCTTGATTACTGGTGTGATTTAACATTTCTCATGTTTATCATCTATGTATGTTGTTATCCATGAACTGCATATTCCTAACACTTAAGCACTTTTCTATGGGTTGTATATTTTCTTACTGATTTGTGGGAGATATACATATATGTTTCAACAGTTACAAGTATTACAATATCTTCTTCTAGTTAATGGCTTGTCTCAATTTTATTGATGGTGTCATATTACATGGAAAATTTACCCTTTTTTCAAATGTATGAAACTTTGCTTTACTGTTTATATTGTCTGTATTTTGTTTACAGTATCATTCCCTACCATGAAGTCATAAAGATAGTCTCCTACAGTTGCTTGTAAAGGCTTTAAATTTTGCTTTTCATATTTAAATCATCAGTCCAACATGAGATGCTTTTGTAATACGATGGTGACATATACATAACAAGAAGTCTGGTGATTTACTTAGTATGCATAGAGCTTTCAGTGTCTGTGAAATTACATCTTTCATTACTTCTGAGAGTTTACAGTCATTATCTCATTGAACAATAATTCCCAACGTTTTTCTCTATTCTCACTTTTTGGGACTTTAAGTGTGTGTTAAATCTCCTTTCCCTCCTGTCTGTGTATGCACCAGAATTTCTTCAGTTCTTTCATGTGTGAAAATTGTCTGTTTAACCCATGCACTAATTTCAACTATTACATTTTTTCAGTTTCTAGAATTTCATTTCATTTAAAATTTCTTGTTCACATTTTCCTGGTCATATTTGATGGTATTTTGTTCCTTAAGCATTTTTAAAATTAAGTTATATTTCTTTAAACACTTAAATTAGCTATGTAATATTCTGTAAACAATTCTAATATGTTAGATCCTTGGAAATTTGTATCTGTTGATTGTTTTTGCTGACTTTTATTCTTGGTGGTTTATTTCCTCTTGTATTTGGAAATTTCTTTAAATTGTGAAATAATATCCACTTGAACTTAATTTTTGGAATTTGCAAAGTCTAGATTGAAGATGTTTCTCTCAAAAAAAATTTATGAGGTCTCATATCTGTTTACCACTCATTAGTTAGGTTTTAATTATTTAAAAAAAATTTTGTCCATGGAGATTTTTCTTCCTTCTTATGTGCGTTCAAATCTCATGAGCATTGACATCTCAATGCATTAAAAGTGTGAACTTCGAGGCCTGGTTACTTTTTATTGGTAGATTTTTAATCACCTTTTTAAATTACTCCAATGGTTACTAGTCTTTTAAGGTTTTCTGCCTTTCATTGAGTCAATATTGGTAATTTATATACTCCTGGGAAACAATTTACTTATGCATACAACAAATATTTGTTAAATCAATAATACAGTCACTGGTGCTCAGTACAGCAATAAAAATAGTTTTATACCATCTGAAGGAAATGAGAGATAAACCTGAGAGGATTGAAAGTGTGTGGGGTTTAAGAATCCCCGTCCTGAGATTAGGCAATGATAGAATTTGCTCTGTGTATGTCTGCTCTATTCCTGGTCTCTGTGAAGTTAGAATAAAGCATTTCCCTGCATAGTGTGCCTGGGACAAAAGAACCTGTTTTTTTGTTTGTTTGTTTGTTTGTTTGTTTGTTTTGGAATAACACACTTTTATGTTCTTAGCAATTCATAGAAAAGATTTATGCTACAACTGTATCGATGTTGCCAGCCATACCTCAGCAATCTGTATCTCACATTAAATTTAAGTAATAACTTGAGAATGTTAGAAAATGGGATGAATCCATTCTATATTATTATGCCTGAAGAGCAGAGGAGCAATTTGAAGAATTGCATGTATGTTTTGATGTGTATTGTGTGATGTGGTGTGGTGTGTGTGTGTGTGTATGTGAGTGTAGTAAAACTGTCATCTGAGGCTGTAATGAAGAACATTTTAAATGCTTAAAAGTGCATTTTGGTTAAAAGGGCTTCAGAATTTGCTCACCAGTTTAGCAACATTTGAATTTCTCCTGGGATCACATCATAATATTTATATAGATCATTTTTTAAAAAAATCAAAGAAGTAAGTTGAGTAAGACGCTGTGGACTATTCAAAGAATTCTCTTTCCAAAAACTAGGATGAGTGAAGGTATTCTCAAATAAAAGATTTTTCAGGTTAAGCTTCAAAATTCCAGATGGAAAAAAAGTCAGCTCATTCCCATCAACAATCAGTTTTTTAAGTGATCTGCAAATAAAGGAAACCATACTTTAAAAAGTATTCATCAGGGGAGGGACACTCTAGTAGAGGGTAATATATGGTGATGGAAAGAGAACTGACTCTGTGTGGTGAACACACAATGTGAGATATAGATAATGTATTACAGAATTGTACATGTGAAATCTATGTAACTTTATTAACAATTGTCACACCAATAAACTTGAATTAAAAAAAAATTCTGAACCAATCAGAATCATTTTGTTTAAATATGGAATGAAATGAATTAATTTTATTTTATCTTAAATACATTCATTATGGATAATAAATTAATTGCATTTAAAAAAACTATTCATGTAATTTATAATACTGAAGTATTAGGTTGGTACAAAAGTAATTGTGGTTTTTGCAATTATTTTTAAACTTTTAAACCACAATTACTTTTGCACCAACCTAATAAAATTCTGGCCCAATGTTTGTGAAAATTGTTATAAAACTTAGTAACAATAAAATACAAGTACTTAACTATTTCCTTAGAATCAAGAACATTAACTTAAAAAGCAACTGAACCGACATATTGTTACGCAAAAAAGTATATTTGGGTCTTTGCAACATATCATTGGTATGGAAAAAGAAATAATAATCACAAACAGCAAGACAAATGAATGTTATACTACATAAAATATAGTACAGTCTAAAGATGCAAAGAAAGTATTTTCATAGACAAATTGAACATCAACACATTTTTTTTATGTAAGCCCAATGAAAACAGTGAAATTAACACTATCGAAACACATTGTGTGCTACGCTGTACTTCAACTTTTCATCACCTGGTCCTCTTGGTTTTTAACATGTCAGTTGCTTCTAATAATCCTTCTATTCAAAGAGTACCAACATGACTGATGTTCTCATTTTTTACCACTTGTCTTGATGACATTTTTTACAGTCACTCATCTCCCTTCTATAATAACTAGTGCTGGAAGCAGTCAGAAAAGTATCTGCTCATAGGGGACATACAAAAATCAAATCAAAAGCTGGTCCAACTTATCAATTGTATCAGGGGTGAAGATATTGATATAACCAACTGGTTATAAATCAGATTTTAGGTCATAAGCAGCTTTAGATACTATGACTTTAAATTAAAAGATTTGAGGAAATAAGCAACTAAGGGCCTATAGATTCTTATTTGCTATCTAGTTTTCACATCTCTTATCCACACAATTCTTTAATTATGACTCCTGATGACAATATTAAAACATGATCAAAGAAGGTATCTAAGACAGTGAGGCTAAGACGCTAGTACCTCAGCTAGTTTCATCCCTCAGCCACAGTTTGACCACTGCACCTCTCATAGTCTAGAAAGGGTGAGCCAGACCTCAGGCTCCATTTCGGTCCTGAAGGAGAAAGCTGGCGTGGTCGCTATTTTCCTCTACAGCAAATACAACCTGGGGCCAGAGGCAGAGAACCCTATGCACAATCAGAAGAAGTGTGGTAAACTCTAGGGAAATGCCACAGAGAGTCCCCAGAACACCCATGGGTGAGGCTTCCCTGCCTGAGTTGGTTTATCTGAGAGACCACATCAGTTTGGGGGCACCCTTGCTCTCAATGAGTTCTGAGGAGCACAGCTGTCTTTAGGTTAAGGAGTCTTTAAAGCTAGAAGAGCTCTATGTTGAGGTAGCCTTTGCTTCTGAACATCCTGGATAGCGGAGAAGCCTCCTTGTGCTACATCACTGACACTCTCGGTGCTCTGAATGGTACTCGGAGACTGCTGTTGCATGTGAGCAGAAGTCAGAGCAGCCAGGAGACAAAAACAATCAAAACACACAGGACAGTGTTCATTCCTAAGGCAAGCACATCTTCACTTCTTATCTGTTTGGGAAGACATAAGAAATTGGGGTAGGGGTGGGAAGAAACAGTAAGATTCAAATATAGCGCGCGCACACACACAGACAGAGAGAGAGAGAGAGGGAGACAGAGAGACTTTCTTGAACCAAAATGCATGATTTGTAAAACTAAAAAATTAAGTGGATGAACTGAAGAAGAACATGGTCTTCATACAAATCTGAGTTAGAGGCAAAGACAAAGAAGAAATAACTCAAATAGAGCAAAAATATTTTTAAAAATCATAAGGAAAAAAAATGTAGGTGCCGTGGAAGACAGATCCAGGGATGTAACATGTAAATAATATGTGTTTCAGGAAGAGAAAATGAAACAGATAGGTGAGGAAAGATTATAATTAAACATATTTCCTTAACTCAAAAAAAAAAAATGTTTGAGCAGGCTGATTAAGAGTCCACTGAATTCCAAGGAAAACAGGTGTGATATCATGATTTATAAGAAATATATATTTGGTCACTGTCGTGCAGGGTGGCCTGCAGGGTCTCAGCTCCCACTCCCCACACAAGAACGCAGGATATGGTGAGGCCAAAAAGGAACACCCACGGAGCCATAGATAGGGGAGTCATACCACTATACTCTCGCTGGCGGCTGGGTTGGAGACACAGGAAGCAAGAGCCACACTGTTCGCAACCCTCAATGTACCGCTTGCAGGCTCAGCCCCCATCTTCTTGCTAGTCCCCATCTGCTGCTAGCATAGCCACAGCAGTTATATTAGTGACCAATGGCTCACTGGTTACAGCTGACGGCCAAGTCTCCACAGCTGATGGCCATCCAATCAGAGTTGATGGCCATTTACTACCCGAGTGAGCACCTTTTCACGTGAGGCTGAGAGCCTGGAAGCTGCACTCCTGGCTCTGTCCCCACAGTCACTCAGAGGACTAAAATATATTTCTCATATATATTTGGTCTTCATCCATAGTTTCTGGCTCACCACTCTGAAAAACCTTCAATTTCCTGAGCGATAAGAGCAATGGGAGCATCTTTTGTTATATTTTGTCTTCTCTTCAGTTCCTGAAATTGCTTCAGAGCCATACAGGTGAAATGGGTATCTTGTTATTCATAATAAGCCCCTTCCCACCACAACTGGGTTTATGTTAATAAGGACTTTTGGAAAGTACCCAAGGATGGGGGCTGGTTTCCAGGGGAAGCAACCATGACTAGAGGGGTGGAACTTTCAGTCCCACCCCCTGGTTTCTGGGGAGGGAAGAGGGGCCAGAGATTAAATCCATCACCAATGACCAATGCTTTAATCAATCATGCCTGTGTAATGGAGCCTCCATAAAAGTTCTAAAGGAGGAGGTTTGGAGAGCTTCCAGGTTGGGGAACCAGAACAATTCAATGTACCACTGTGCTGAGCCCCAAACTCCATGAGAACAGAATCGCCTTTGTTCAGGACCTCACACTATCTATCTCTTCATCAGGCTATTGATTTGTATCCTTTGTAATAAATTGGTAATCTGGTGAGTAAATAGGATTCCTGAGTTCTGTGAGTCACTCTAGCAAATTAATTGAACTTGAGGTGTGTGTGTGTGTGTGTGTGTGTGTGTGTGTGTGTGTGTGTGTGTGTTTGTGGGAACCTCTGATTTATAGCGAGTTAGAAGTACAGGTAACAACCTGGGCTTTCTGTTGGCATCTGAAGTGGGGGGCAGTCTTGTGGGACTGAGCCCGTAACCTGTGGGATCAGATGCCATCCCCAGGTAGATAGTGTCAGGATTGTGTTGATTTTTAGGACACCCACTTGCTGCCTAAGAATTGTTAGTTGCTGTGCCTCCCACCATCACAAGGGTGGAACTGGGTGCAGAACTCTTAAACAGATTTAAAAAAATAAAAGAAGACATGTTGTTAAGCATAATCTGATTAAACTCCGGAAGATCAAGGGTGATGAAGAAAATTATAGTTTTTCCAGATAAAAATAAGAACCACTTAAAAAGAAAAAGAAATCAAACTGGCATCAGGTACCTCATCTGCAACTCTGGGAGCTAGAGGAGGACGTGACATTTACCTGTCAGGATTTAAGATTAAAAAAAAAAAAATTTACCCATGTCCTTCAACTGAGGAAAATAAGGAAAAACTGTAACAGCCGATGAATCAAAGGAGACATCTCCAGGCTCAAGATGAGATGGAACAAACAAGAACAGTAAGCAATGAATCAGTAGTAATTAATGAATCTTGAAATACATAGTGTTAAATGAAGAATGATCAAGAATGCTTGTGAGATCTAAGTGCTAAATATTCTTTAAAAATAAAGAGACATAATGCAAAGGAAAATACTAATGATAATCTGAAACAAAACTTCCTGAACTGTATCAGCAAAACCTAGAATTAGATAATGGGTAAATGCATTTGGAAAGAAAGCGATAATATATTATAGCATTGTACACTCGAAATCTATATAATTTTTCTAACCAATGTCACCCCCATAAATTTAATAAAAATTTTTTTAAAGAAAGCAGGAAAATGAAAGTATTCTAAAGGTCTAAACTATTGGTGGAATGCAGCAACGGGGAGACAGTAGCTTTTATCTTGCTTTTATAAAATATTAAAGAAAAACGTATATGTTTATGAGTTTTGGGGAAAGGAAAGATAGCTATTAATAGACTGGGAAAGTACAGTAGAGTTCAAAATTAACAAGGGAGAAGAAAAGGAACAAATAACATCCTGAAAAAAGAAAAATCACCAAAAAAAAGACATATATGTGAAAAGGAGGAAATACTAAATATAAAGTGGAAGGCAATAAATAAAGATGTCAGTCATAACAAATATGAACAGGATGAATTCCCCTATTAAAATACAAAGATTGTCACATGAGAAATTAAATAATTCATATAAATATTAGAAAAGTAGAAAAATTGTCTAATTTCATTGAAGATAAGATTATGCTTCCTGAAAACCAAAGAAGATCTAGTAAAACTCAACCGGAACTAATTTAATTTGTTTGCATAAATTGATTTTAAATAATGTAAAGAAGTACATAGCTTTTCTCTATTCTATACTGGCAATAGTCAGCTAGAGATAAAAATTAAAGAAAATATTGCATTCAGAGTAGCAACACAATTATAAAATACTTAGAAATGTTAGTGAGAAAGATAAAGGACTTATGTGAAGTGAGTCATAAATTCTTATGAAAAATATAAAATAATATCTGAATAAATGAAACATATAATATATTTTAGGACAATGGATTTATCATTATTAAAATGTAAATTCTTCAAAATTTGTATGTAAACTCAAGGCAATTCCAATGAAAATCCCAACTTTGTGCTTATGTGTTTTGGGTGCGGAGAGGCTTGGAATGATATCAAGTATCTTAAAGATCATGATCGAAAGAATAGTTAACAAACTATTTTATTGTAAAATAATCTCTCTACTAGTTATTCAAACTTATTCTAAAGTCATAATCAAAATAGTATGGTATTGACCTACAAGGACATAGATGAAATTCAGAGACATTTAAAAAATTAATGTGAGAAAGAATTGGAGCTTAGCAGTAAAATTACACTGTGTATTATTAGCATCTTTTGCATATGTATTTCCTTACCAAAAAAGCCAAAAAACAAAAAACCTGTTAAGAACTACAGGTGAGCACATGAAAAAAAAATGGACTAAAGGAGCTTATCATTCCATTAAGTGGTCATCGATATTGTGCTTTAAATAATTACTGAAAATGTTAGGTCCTAAAAATACTGTATATCAGTTATTCAAATTGCATTTTGGTAAACTTAATGTTTCACATATTATATTTTATGGCTATTAAATAAATAAATGAACTCAATTTTCTCCATCATGATCATCACCAAATATGTCTTTAAGTGACACATGATCTTGTATATACATAACTACTTCCAAAATACCTGAGTTTCTGGATTTCATTTGGAATAAAAGCAATACTATTGTAGGAAATGTCAAGTTCTTCAAGGTTGGGCAAAGAAAATAACCTTCAATAGAAAGAGAAAATAAATTGTAAAAGTGATTATCTATTTGTTATTTCTGGGCATAAATAAGAATTAAATACTTAAGCAAATAGGTAGAAGTATAAAGAAACTAATATTTTTCTTAAATTTTGAAATTTATATATAATTTTTACATTGTAAATGGTGCAATTAAAATAAAATTCCCTAAAAATTATTCATCTATCCATTAAGACTGGTTTGAAACGTTTGGAGTGGATAAAACCCCATCTAGAAAAAGCCACCTGAGAAAGTCCTAACAACTTTTCGATATATTTTCTTCTTGGTTGCTGTATTAGTTTCTTAGAGCCGAAATAACAAATAACCACAATCTGGATGGTTTAAAACAATAGAAATGTGTTCTCTCACAGTTCAGGAGGTCAGGAGTCTGAAGTCAAGTTGTTGGAAAGGTTGGCTCCTTCTGGAGCCTCTGAAGAAGAAACCGTGCCTTGCTTTTCTCCCAGCTTCTGCTGGTTGCCAGCAATTGTTGGTGTTCCTTGGTTTGTGGCAACACAACTCCAATCTCTGGCTTTGTCTGCATATTTTCATCTTATAAAGACACCATTTATTTGATTTTTTGAGCCCACCAAATCCAGTAACTTCATATTAACTTAGCAAATTACATCTGTAAAGACCCTGTTTCCAAATAAGGTCAAATTCTGAGGTTCTGCATGGACATTAATTTTTTTCCTCATTGAACTTTGTTTTCATAGGTCTTAAAATTCTGTGACAGCCAGATTTTTGGTCAAGTTGTTTCCATTAAAAAGTACTGATTTTAAAAACTAATAACTTAAAAATTGCCCTCCCCCACACACACACATACAAAACAAATGGTCCACAAAACAGTCTCCTTTCCTTCTGAAGCTTTTATGATGCATTGTAATCATTAATCAGTATTTTACTATTAAGCTTAAATGGCAAGTTGAAAGAAACAGTTTTGAGACCATGCTTCCACCACTGATTAAGACTGGGGTGGAAGGTACGGAGGATAATACTCCTTTAGCCTTCTGAGCTTTCTGGGCAGATGTGGTGACTGTGCCAGCTCCAGCTGCCTTCTTGTTCACTACTTTGATGACACCCACAGCAAGGCCTCATGTCACAAACAGCAAAATCGCCCAGAGGAGGATAGTCAGAGAAGCTCTCAACACACATGGGCTTGCCAGGAACCATATCAATGATGGCAGCATCACTAGATTTTAAAAACTTTGGGTGATCTTCCTGCTTTTCCCCAGAAGGACACTCAATATTCTCCTTCAGCTCAGCAAATTTGCAAACAATGTGAGCAACCAAGCACAGGTGTATATCTGGCACTGATTTGGCCTGGATGGTTTAGGATAATCACCTAAGCCATGAAGCCAGCTGCTGCCATTGGTGGGTCATTTTTGCTGTCACCAGCCATATTGTCATGATAGACATCTTTGATAGACACATTCTTAACATTGCAGCTCACATTGTCCCCAGGAAGAGCTTCACTCAAAGCTTCACGGTGTGTTTCAACAGACTTTATTTACTTCAGTTGTAACATTGACTGAAGCAAAGGTGACCACCTTGGTGGGTTTGAGAACACCAGTTTCCACTCAGCCCACCAGGGTAGTACCAATACCACCAATTTTACAGATATCCTGGAGGGGCAGATGCAAAGATTTGTCAGTTGGACGAGTTTGTGGCAGGATGCAATCCAGAGCTTCAAGCAGCGTGGTTCCACTGACATTGCCATCTTTATGGGTGACTTTCCATCCCTTGAACTAAGGCATGTTAGCTCTTGGCTCCAGCATGTTGTCACCATTCCAACCAGAAATTGGCACAAATGTGACTGTGTCAGGGTTGTAGCCAATTTTCTTAATGTAGGTGCAGACTTCCTTAAAGATTTCCTTGTATCTCTTCTGGCTGTAAGGCGGTTCAGTGGATCCATTTTATTAACACCAACAATTAGTTGTTTCACATCCAGGGTGTAAACCAGAAGGGCATGCTCACGGGTCTGCCCATTCTTAAAGATATCTGCTTCACATTGACCAACACCAGCAGCAACAATCAGGACAGCACAGTCAGCCTGAGATGTACCTGGAATCATGTTTTTGATAAAGTCTCTGTGTCTTGGGCCATCAATGATGGTTACATAATACTTGCTGGCCTTGAATTTCCATACAGAGATATCAATGGTGATTCCACACTCATGTTCAGCTTTCAGTTTATCCAAGACTGAGGCATACTTGAAGGAGCTCCTTCCCATCTTCGCAGCCTCCTTCTCAAATTTTTTGATCCCATTTCTTTTGTTGATTCCACCATATTTGTAGATTAGATGACCAGCAGTGTTAGACTTGCCAGAATCTACGTGTCCAATGACAACGATGTTGATGTGTGTCTTTTCCTTTCCCATTTTGTATTAGATTTAGCAGTGGTTTTCACTACACCTGTGTTCTGGTGGCAAACCTGTTGCAAAAAAGTGGACATGAATTTTTGAGGCACACTGTTCAATGCAGTACAGTTGCATTGAGATTTTCCTAGTGAAATATCTTTGGTCTTCCTGTCCATTAAGCTAAATATGTAGTTAAAATAAGAACCAAAGAACACAAAGGCTGTAACACAGAGAGAACCTATGTCCTGGGGGTTGGGAATGGCATTGCTTCTTGAAGACTGGAATAGAAGGGTTAAGTACAACATTCATCAAAATCCCTAGTAAATGTTCGTACTTTGTGTATGCTGTTTTCAAATACCTTCCTGTTTTCCATATAAAAAGAAGATGAAAAATTACTTGCATGAACATTAACTAAAGTATCATGAGCACAATATTTCATTAACTTCCTACTGTCTTAGTGTGGCCTGCAATGGTCGCCATGATCTGGCGCCAGACTACTTGTCCAGCTCACCTCTCCCACTCCACCATATTCACCTACAGTTCAGCCTTTATTTGCTGAAATTCCCTGAATTAGCCAGTTCTCACATATCTCCAAATACTGAATGCAATTCCCTCAAACTTGACTCTTTGATCAATGCCTTCATTTCTTAAATCTTGGCTCAGATATCACCTCTTCCAAGGAACTCTTCCAAGTCTTCACACTGGGTGAGCAGCCTCTCCTGTAATTTTCTATTTACCGCCATCACATTGTGTAATAACTGTCTTCTAAACTAGGAGATTCTGGATGCCAAGGATTCAATTTTATATTTCTGTATATCCATTGCCTTGCACAGTGCTTAGTACAACATAAGTAAATTACAATTCAATAAAAGGAGTGGTGACCCCAGTTATTTAAAATTATTTGCTCTAAGAAATTAATGAGATTGAATAGAAAGTAAAAGAAATGCCTTTACAATTTAGTGTTCATCTCAGACTTATCACCTCTGTAAAAAAAAAAAAAAAAGGTTAATATACCATCTGTTTTATTTTTCAATTCAAAATTATTTTATTTCCTTGCCTCAGGTAATTTTTAGAAACATTTTTTCTTCCTTTATAACTTCAGTACTGACAAACTAGTCTGGTCCAAGCTTTCACCACTGATGATATATTCCTGTTGATGGTGATGCTTTTTTTTAATTAACTATTTATTGTACGAATAAATTTATATTATTTTCAAAAACAGGCAAGATCCATCCATGCATGCTGTTGCAAATGACATTATTTCATTTTTTTCTTATGGCAGGATAGTATTCCATTGTGCATATATACCACATCTTCTTTATCCAATCATCTATCAAAGGATACTTTGGTTGTTTCCATGTCTTGGTCACTGTAAATAAAGCTGCAATGAACATCAGAGCACATATAACTTTACAGATGAGTGTTTTCAGAAGAAACGAAAACTCAGAAGAAACATAGACACAGACAGTGGTTTAGTGGTTACCAGAGGGTAAGGGGGAATAGGGGTGGTGGATGAGGGTAAAAGGGATCAAATATATGGTGATGGAAGGAGAACTGACTCTGGGTGGTGAACATACAATGTGTGTGTTTGTATAGATGATGCATTACAGAATTATACACCTGAAACCTATGTAACTTTACTAACAATTGTCACCCCAATAAATTTGAATTAAAAAAATTAAAAAGAACAGGAAAAACAAATTTATGATGTTAGAAGTCTTGAGACTGGAAATGTCCATGAGGGAACTCTCCAGGGTAATGGAAATGCTCAATATCTTGTTTTGGATGATGTGTGTATACATTTACTAAACACTTTGAATCAAATACCTAATATCTGTGCATTTTAATTGTGTGTAAGTTATACCTCAAACATTTTTTAGAAAGAAGAAAAATAGGAGGAAAGGGAGGAAAAATCCAGGGTGCTAATAACTATGTAATTGTGATAAAATATATGTAATATGAAATCTGCTATTTTAATCAATTTGTATTTTATTTTGTTTTCTGACATTCAACATTATTTCATATTAATTTTAGATATACAGTATAGTGGTTAGAAATTTATATAATCCATGAAGTGATCCCCCTGACTAGTACCTACCTCACACTACACATAGTTATTATCATATTATTGATTATATTCCCTATGCTTTACTTTACATCCCATGACTATTTTATAACTACCAATTTGTAGTTTTTAATACCTTCATCTTTTCACCCTGCCCCCAATCCCCCTCCCATCTATCTCCCCAACAAATCTAGTATCCACCTGACACCATACTTAGTTATTACAATATTATTGACTATATTCCTTATGTTATACCCTACATCCACATGACTGCTGTGTGACAACCAATTTGTGCTTCTTAATCCCTACCCCTTTCTCACTCACCCCCAAACCCTTTCCCATCTGGCAGCTATCAAAATGTTCTCTGTATCTATACATTTGTTTCTGTTTCATTTATTTTGTTCTTTAGATTCCACACATAAGTGAAATCATGACATTTGTCTTTTGCTGTCTGACATACTATGCTCAGCACATTCATGTTGTTGCAGATGACAAGATGTCATTCTTTTTTACGGCTGAGTAATATACCATTGTATATACGTACCATCTCTTCTTTATCCATTCATCCACTCAGGGACACCCAAGCACCCAGGTTGCCTTCCTATCTTGGCTGTTGTAAATAATGCTGCAATGAACATGTGGATGAACCCATCTCCTCAAAGCATTTTGGGTTTCTTCAGATAAATATCCAGAAGTGGGATTACGAGGTCCTTCTTTGTCTCTTGGTATAGTCTTTGTTTTAAAGTCTATTTTGTTTAGTATAAATACTGCTACCCCAGCTTCTTATTTCTTTGTTTAAATTTTCATGAAATATCTTTTTCCATCCCTTTACTTTCAGTCTGTGTGTATCTTTTGATCTGAAGTGAGTCTCTTGTAGGCAGCATATGTAAGGGTCTTGTTTTCTTAGCATTCAGCCCCCCTATCTTTTGATTGGAGCATGTAATCCATTTACATTTACAGTAATTATTGATAGATATGTAGTTATTGCCATTTTATTATTCATATTTTTTTAATTTTATTTTTCCATCTTAAAGAAGTCCCTCTAGGATTCCTTGTTATACTGGTTTGGTGGTGATAAACTCCTTCTTGTCTGAGAGGCTCTTTATCTGTTCTTTGACTCTAAGTGATAGCTTTGCTGGATAAAGTAATCTTGGTTGTAGGTCATTGCTTTTCATCACATTGAATATTTTGTGCCCATCCCTCTGGTCTACAAATTTTCTGTTGAGAACAGCTGATAAGTCTTATGGGAGCTTCCTTGTGGTAAGTAACTACTTTTGTCTTGCTGATTTTAAGATTCTCTCTTTGTCTTTAACCTTTGGCATTTTAATTATGATGTGTCTTGGTGTGGGCCTTCTTTCGCTTTATCTTGGGACTCTGCTTTTCCTGAGCTTATATATGGGTATCCATTTCTTTCACCTGGTTAAGGAAGTTTTCCGTCATTATTTCTTCAAATAGGTTTTCAATCTGTGCATTCTCTCTTCTCCTTTTGGTGCCCCTATAAATGCAAATGTTGTCCCAGAGGCCCCTTAAACTCTCATTATTTTGGGGGTGGGGGGCTCTTTTTTCTTTTTGCTGTTCTGATTGGGTCTTCTTTTTGCTGTTCTGATTGGGTCTTTTATGCTACCTTTTCTTCTAAATCACTGATTTGATCCTCTGCTTCATCTAACCTACTGTTGATTCTCTCTAATGTTTCTTCATTTCCATTATTGCATTCTTTATTTTTGACTGGTTCTTTTTTTATGTTCTCTATCTCCATTTTTATGTTTCCCATCTCTTGGTTGAAGTTCTCCCTGAAATCACTGAGCATCCTAATAACAAGCGTTTGGAACTCTGCATCTGGTAGATTGCTTGTCTCCGTTTTGTTTAGTTGTTTTCCTGGAGCTTTGTTCTGTTCTTTTATTTGGGGCATATTTCTTTTTCTCCCCTTTTTGTCTGCCTCCCTGTGTTTGTTTCTGTGTATTAGGTAGGGCTGTTATGTCTCCTGGTCTTAATAGAGTGGACTTATGCAGTAGGTGTTTTGTGGGGTTCAGTGGTACAGTCTTCCTGGTCACCTGAGCTGCACACTCCAGGTGTGTTCCTTGTGTGGATTGTGAGTCCTCATCCTGTAGTTGAGCCTTGGTTGCTGTTTGCACATCAGTAGGAGGGATTGACCCTTGGGATCATTGGTTATGAGGACTGGTTGTGACTACAGTGAGGAAGTTGTGGTATAGGATCTGACTCTACAGAGCAGGACCTGCTTCAGTAGGGCTCTGGTGCCTGCCCAATCTGTCCCTTGGGTGTGTCATCCTTGGAAACGGCTGGCTGATGCTCCAGCTAGTTTTGAGGTTGCCCACTGGGCACCCCATGCCAGGGCCATCTGGAAGGGGACCCACTGCAGATCAAGTTCAGCCTCAGTCCATGCCCCACCCAGGGCCACACAGCAGAAGCCACAAAGCAATCTGCAGATGGCTGCTGCTTGTGCTGTGCTTGGAAGTGCCTCAAGAGGCCAAACCATAAACCAACGCTGGTTGCCATTAGTGCCAGGTTTAGGGCTGCTCAGCTTTAGGTACAGCACACATTCTAGCTAGATGCTGCTTATGTGGATTCTGTGAAACTTTGAGAGACCCTCGGAAAGTGCAGCATGAGCCGGCAGGTGGTTTGTACAAAAAAGATACTGAAAGCAGCTTGGGTGAGCCCAAATGTTGGGCAGGGCAGGGTCTCAGAATCAGGGCATGGTGAATGAATGCTATAAGTCAGATTGATAGAGACTCAGATATGGTGCTGCCTGTGTCTACACACTGGGAATGGGGTGGGATTAACAAAGAAAGAATGGCTTCTGCCAGCTCCTCCATTCAGGAGAAAGCTGACCCTCCAGCCCCCATCCTGAAGACAAATGACTCAGTTCCCTACCATATGTCCTTGCTGCCTCTCCAGCTGCTGCCCCAGTGGTGGAGCGCAGAACCAGTGATTCCTTCGGTGAGTCTGTGTGTGGTCCCTTTAAGAAGAGTGCCTGGGATTCTAGCCGCCCTCCCTCTCACTCAGTCACAAACTCTGCTGGTTTTTACCACCAGAAATTATGGGGATTTCTCACCCCTGACCCTGGAACCCTGGGCTGGGGAGGCATTGGGACTCCTTGCTCCTTCACAGGGGATCCCCACAGCCAAGATATCCCTCCCAATTTTTAATGGCCACACACAAGTGTGGGACCAGTCCAGTCTGCATCTCTGCTCCTCCTACCTGTCTCCAGGTGGCTTCTTCTGTATATCCTTAGCTATAGGGCTTCAGTTAAGCAAGATTTCAGGTGATTCTGGATGATTGTTCTGTGGTTTAGTTGTAATTTTGATGTGGTTGTGAGAGAAGGTAAGCACAGCATTTACCTACTCTGCACTCTGCCATATTGACCAGAAGAGGCTTAATGATTTCTAAGTGCACCATTAGTAGCAATAGTTACAATCACAATATTGTGCAACCATCACCACTATCCATTCCTAGAATTTTTCCATCATTCCAAACAGAGACTCTACTCATTAAACAATAACTCCCCATTTTACCTTCTCTGTTATACCTCAGCCCCTAGTAACTTCTATTCTACTCTCTGTCTCTATGAATTTGCCTAATCTAGGTACATCATATAAGTGGAATTATACAATATTTGTCCTTTTGTGTCTGACTTATTCCACTTGGCATATCTTCAAGGATCATCTTTGTTATAGTATGTACCAGAATTTAATTCCTTTTTAAGAATGAAGAATAATCTATTTTATGTATGTGTCACATTTTGTTTATCAATTAATCTATTAATGTACATTTGGATTGTTACTACCTTTTGGGCTTTGTGAATAAAACAATTAGTTTTTTTCATTTTTCTGTTGATGAACATTTGAATTGTTTCCTGTTGCAGGCTATTGTGAATAAAGCTGCTATGGACATTCTCGTAGAAGTCATCTTATTGAGGATAAAATCTACCTTCTCTGTCTTATGCATATACCTGAGTGACCAAGAGCTACTAAAGAAAATCACACATTAATGTAGATTAGTGTCACTACAAATTCATGGTTTCTAGTCTTCGCTAAGCCCACATCATTGTCTGTCAATTTTTTGTCTGTTTTATTTTTGTGTGTGTATTTTATTCTCTTTTGCATTCATCTTATTATTAATACCAGTCATCTGTCTTTAAAGCTCCTTTCAATCTGAACTCTTCTTGCTCTCAAAGATTATCTTAATTTAAGTGATTTCAGAGTATTGTCCCTCAACTGATACATGGTAGGAGCTAAGTAAATCTTTGTTGACTAAATACAGTTTCCGCTTTCTCACCCATATAACTGCATGTCTTTCCATACTCATTCTTACAACCTACCTCCAGTTTTTAGGAAATGAGGATTAATCCTCCTGTACAAGACCATCACCTCCGCCTGTGCCCATGACCCCTTTCTATAAAATTTTGCATCATTAGTCATCCTTCCATATCTTCAATCTATTCTTTACTGGTTCTTTTCCATCATCCCATGAATATACCTTAATTTCCATAAGAAAGATATTCCATAAAAACAAGTAACAACAACAAAATGTTTCTAAGATTCCACATTCTTTTTAGCTTTTATCTAATCTCTGTCATCCTTATTGCACCCAAATTTCTCCAAAGAGTGGTCTTCACTCTCTATTACCAATTTCTCTCCTCCCATTCCATATCAACTTACCTCAAACCGGCTTTTGTTCCCACCATTCCACTGAAACTGTTAGCTTTAATCCTAATGAGTTTATTGTATATAACACTGTTGGTCATCTTCCTTTTTTGAAATAATCCACTTGCTTGGCTTTCATGGTATATCTGGTTTATTTAATGCAATTTGAACTTTTCTTTTCCTCAGCCTTTATAATTTCTCTTCTTTTGTCCATACTTGAAACATTGGTTTTTCTTCAGAAATATCTCCTCAGTGGACTGCTCTACACATTGTTCCTGGTTTCAACTATTATATGCCAATAACTCACAATTTCTATCTCTGGCACAAAACTCTCCTATGAGTTTCTTATTCCTAAGTCCAACTTTGTGATAGGCATCACAACTCAAAGCCAACATGTTAATCTAAAGCTAAATTTATAGTATTTTCCTTCCTTGAAATATCTTCAGCTTTAATCTTATTACTGTCCTGCTTAAAACGTACCAATGGCTTCTCATTGCATTTAGAATAAAATATAAATTTCTTCACATGAACCCCCAAACTAGTCCCTCTTAAATTTTTGAACCTTACCTGGAACCACACTCTCATCTTATTATATCATAAGCCATACTGGCTTTGTCAGCCTATGGAGAGTCCTAGCTCTTACCTTCTTCATATATATTATTCCCACTGCATGATATATTCTTTTCTTTATTCTTGGCCTGGACTTGTAAGTTTCTGCTTAAATGTCATTTCCTCACATGAGCCTTTTTTAGTTACTCAGTTTCCCTCCTGACATCTTTCTTATTCTCTTCATTCACAGCCCTTAGAATACTTTACATTTATATATTCATTGTGGTGTTTGTTAAAATTCCTGTGTTCTTCCCTGGATTCTAAACCCCATAAGGGAAAGAATAATGCCCCTTTCATTTTTCTATTTAAACCCAAGTCTTAACACGAAGCCTCGTGTTTCATAAATACTCAATAGATATATTTTACATGATTGACATTTTTTTTCACTTTGACTCCTCTATTCCCTACACTCTCTATGTCTAATCAATACCAGATATTGCAGATTTTACCTCAATTTCTTAACAATTTGTTCCTTCTTCTCTGTGCTATCATTGTATGGTCTAAGTTCTTTTCCCCTTTTCCTGGACTATTGTGATAGCTCCCCAACTGCTCACCTTGAATTACATTTTATCACCTCACATCCATCCTCCAACTGCCACAAGGATGAGCTAAAATATAGGTCTGAATCCAGCACTCCCCTATGGAAACCCTTTAATGGCTCCTCATTGAGGATAGCATGAAATACAAATACAGAAGGTGCCCCCCCAAAAAAAATGTATACACATTTTAAGAAAGGAAAAAATTATTAAAATTGTAATACTGAATATATACTGGTAACAAGATGAATGCAAGTCACGTTTGACTTTTGCAATCCCAAGAGGTACTCAAAGTGGTTACCATCAGCATCCAGACACTTCTGATTATGGTGAACTACTGCTTGAGCAACGTTGACCAGTGTCCACTTGTATATGTTTGTGGGGTTTTTTTTGGCACCCTCTGTATTTTGCCTTAGCTCACAGTGCCCCCAGATAATCTGGTTCCTGCTTACTGTACCATGCTCATTTCTTACCACTTGGCCTGGCTTTCTAAGCTCCCCAATGAGCAAACTGCTTGTGATTCCCACCCCACGTTATATATGTTGCTTCATATCTCTCTTCTTTGCACACATGTTGTCACTTTTATTTAAAGAAATATCTACCCCCACCTGAAACTAATAAAAAAATATAAAGAAATATCCACCCCATAATCAGTCCAACTATGCCTTGCTCTCTCACCATTAACCTGGCTAATTCATACTGAGTTACATTTGGGTCAACTATCATCTCTTCCAGGGAAGTATCATCTCTTCACATCTCGGATTCTCTGGTTCTCCAGATTGGGTTACATGCCACTGTTAGGAATTTTACAATGTACTTCGCCATTATTTTACTTTACTCAACTGTATTCAATTGTCTACCTTCCCCCTAGGTGGTGAGCTGCTAGGAGCACACAGTAGATACCTCATAAACATTTACTGAATTAATTACAGAAATTGAAATATAACATTCAAGGTACACCAGTACAATTGCTTGTAATAGTAATAATATCCAATTGCATAATTGTTTGGTTCACTGCATTTCACTCAATTTTATTCAGTTACTGCTCCTTAAGTCCTGCTAATTTATGTTGGGTCTTCTTTGCTCAGTGGGCTAGAGTTCTGACAGCAACCTTTAAGTACAAATAATTCAGCACCTTCATTCCTCACTGCATGTGTCCTCTACTTGAGTTTTCATTTCACAAGCTCTACAAATGAACATTTTCACCTATATAAGAGCTTTCTCTAAGTTTTCTCTGAGATCAGTTAGGTTAATTCCATAATAATTATATTATTATCATTCCTATAATTCCCATTATGTTTTTAATTCTTGGCTTCAATATGCTGTCAATAATCCCTTGATATGCATATATAGTCTATGTTATTTAATAAAGATGTACTACTTTATTCTAGAAACACTAATATTTTTGAGAAATAGTTCCTTAAAACTTTTTGATTATGACCAATAGTTCAAAATAATTTGCTTAATCTCTAAACAATGAACAATGTTGACCATGCACTTATGATCAAGTTTTAGTTGCTTAATGAATTTTTATATTTTGTTTAAATGATAGTTATGATTATTTAAAGTATGTAATTATGATTATTCAGTATGAATTTATGTTTAGATGCACATATATGTATACACATATGTATATATATTTGTGTGTATATATGTAAGTGTATATTTGTATAAATAAATAGACACACAGAAACAATTATAGATACATATGTACACACAGATTAGTATACATACATATATTATTTAGCTCTGTCCGCTGAAAGTATCTAGAAGCAATGTCATCCCAGTAGCAATGGGGACATCCAGCACCCAGATATTGGTTTTTAAATGCCATTCTCCAATAAAAAGAAAACAGGGTTTCCTTAGAGAAATGGCTTGTTCTAGTATCAAGGCAGGGAAAACACAATTTTATGTTACTGTAAAAAAATATAGATGAGTCAAACAGAAATAAAATATCTATGCAACTTTCTTACTTCCTTAGTGTTTATTACATATTTATATGTGAAATGTATAATGTGTGATGTGTATATGTGTATTTTTATATAGAAATAGTGTAATTTTTATATACCTTTTATTATTCTAAATGACTAAATAATTTTATGGTTTATGGATGTAGAATTTGTTGGATTGTTAGTTACAAACAATGCTGGATGAACATTATAAATGAATTTCAATGCACTTCCCTAATTACTATAAGAATTTTCTTTTGAAAAATGTTCAACTAAGAGTCCCTGTCCCTTTGCCCTTAATCTACATTCAATTTGTTAAACTTTTACTCAAAAGGGTATTTTGTTTTGGCATTTAGCAAAGGTTTTGGATTAAAACTTTCAACAGGAGTTAAATAATTACCAGTTTATATGTGTGTGTGTGTAGGGGGGAATCATCTCTTTTAACCCCAAATATCAACATTCCTATTAGAGTTTAAAGGATCATAGATATCATATAAGCTTATTTTTTTTAATTTATAGGTTAAGAAGTGGAGGCCAAGAATGGTTCAATGACTTTCTCCGGTTCAAATAGATGATTATCAACTTTGAAGTTAAAAGTCTAGATTTCAGTGTTCTTTCCATATCTAAAAAGGCTGTCAAGGGATAGGTGCAAGGTTCTTACCTGAGCTTTCTTATGTGGTTAGTGTTCATTTAATCCATACTCAGATAATGGATTCTAGATGTGTATTCACTAGCCCAATATTAATTGCCATCTATGTAGCTGGTAGGATTATTTTTTAACACAATAAAAAATCAGTTTACTAAGAACAGAATAAGAATTATAAAACAGCTAAAAAGTTGCTAGCTACTTTCAAAAGGGGAATCAATCCTTTTCTAAATTATCAGCTTTTTATTTTCTCAGCTATTTATAATCTCAGACTATGAATCTTACCCAGGTGGAAGAGTCGTAATCAAATTAAAGGCAATGTTGAAAACTCTAAGGGACTTAAGTTGTTGAATTTCAGAAGAGATTTCTTTGATAGGATTATTTCTCAGGATTAGTATTTGTAAATATTTGAGACAAAATACCTGAGGAAAGAAAAGAGAAATGAACATGAGTAGAATAACAAAGTATGTAAATACCTATTTGTTACATTTTAGAAACCCTTTGAATTAATGTAGAATTAGTATAGTAACACTAATTGTCTGTATCATATATCTCAATAAGTACCTTTGGAAAGCCTTAAAAATAACTGAACAGCACTAATACACATGATATAGTAAACTAGCACAACTACTGTACTCATATATACTCTTGACTCGTGAATGAGAAAGTCATCATGTTTGATCAACCCACAGTTTCATAGGAGGCAATTATGCAAAGAAGGAAGGAGGGAGATATCTGGAGAACTAGGAAAATAAGTGAAATTAACTTTAGTAATTAATGGGTGTCAGATATCATAGCCAGAATGTTTCATTCTCATATCATTGTGATTTCATATACACTGATTTTTCACATGAAATTTAAAAATAGAATATACCATTTTAATCTAGATCTTTGCTTGATTAATATATTTCTGGCTCTCTGGTGTATCATAATAAAGTTTTACATTAGCTGTCTTTAACATTAAATTAAACTTTTTAATCATCATAAAGTTCTAAAATTGGTGGAGTAAAGCTTGCTCATCCTTGCAGTCAGAAATGTAAGCCCTCCAAGTTCGTTTTTCCTTTCCAAGATTGTTTTGGCTATTTGGAGTCCCTGGCATATCCCTGTGAACTCTACCATCGGCTTGTCAAATTCTACAAAAAAGACAATTTGTAATTCTCATAGGGATTGCAATGAATCTGTAGATCAATTTGAGAGTATTGCCATCTTAATAATATTCAGTCATAAGACATGAACATGGGCTGTCTTGCCATTGAAGTATGTCTCATTTAATTTCTTTTAAATATGTTCTGTAGTTTTCAGAGTATAAGTTTACTTTTGTTAAACTTACTGCTAAATATTTTATTCCTTTCCATGTAAATAAAATTGCTTTCTTAATTTTATTGTCAGGATTGTTTATTGCTATGATGTAGCAATGCAATTGATTTTTGCGTATTGATCTTGTATACTACAATCTTGTTGAATTAATTCATTAGTTCTAATATCTTTTTAGTGAATTCCTTAGGATTTCTATGTATAAGACCATGTCATCTACAACTAGAGATAGTTTAACTTCTTCCTTTTTAAATATGGATGCCTTTTATTTCTTTTTCTTGCCTAACAGTCTTGGCTAGAAAGTACAGTACAATGTTGAATACAAAATGGAAAGAGTAAACATCTTCATCTGGTTCCTGATCTTAGGAGGAAAAGTTAGAATCTTTCACTACTAAGTATGATATAAGCTGTGGGTTTATTGTAGGTTCATTTTATCAAGTAGAGGACATCCCCTTGTATTCCTAGATGTTGAGTGCTTTTGTCATTAAAGGATGTAAAATGTTTTGCTTTTCTTGTAAAATGTTTTGGGTTTTTTTCTCTCTACTGATATAATTATATTATCCCCTCCCTACTGTATTGAAATGGTGTATTGCATTGACTGACTTTTGTATGTTTATCCAACCTTGCATTCCTGGCATAAATATCACTTGGTCATAGTATAAAATCCTCTTTATATGTTGGTGTGCCAGTATTTTGTTGAGGATTTTTGCATCTCTATTCATAAGACATAATGTTCTGTAGTTTGCTTCTCTTTCAATGTCTTTGTCTAGTTTTGGTATCAGTGTGTTACTGGCTTAATAGTTTGAATTGGGGAGTATTCCCTCCTCTTCTATTTTTTGGAAGAGTATGTAAAGGATTAGTGTTAATTCTTCCTAAGACGTTTGGTGGAATTCACCAGTGAAGTTGTCTGGTCCTGAACTTTTCTTTGTGGATAGTTTTAAATTACAATTGAACTCTTTCCCTTTTATAAAGCCTTTCAGACTTTCTATGTATTTCTTCTCAAGGCCATTCTTGTGTCTTTCTAGGTGTGTGTCCATTTCATCAAAGTTATCTAGTTGGTTGGTATACTACTGTTGTCTTAAAATCTTTTTCATTTCTGTAAGGGTAGTAGTAATATCTTCTCCTTCATTCCTAATTTTAGTAACTTGGGTCTTCTTTTTTTCTTGGTCAATCTATGGAAGGTTAGTCAATTTTGGGGTTTTTCAAAGTATCAACGCTTGGTTTTGTTGATTTTTTTTTTTATTAAAGTTTATTGGGGTGGCAATTGTTATTAAAGTTACATAGATTTCAGGTGGGTTTTATTGATTTTTTACTTTTGTTTTTCTATTCTTAATTTCACTAATTTCAGTACTAATTTTTATTATCACCTTCCTTATTCTTTATTTAGGTTTAGTCTGCTCTTTTTTCATATAGTGACTTAAGGTGAAAGGTTAGGTTATTGATTTTTCTTTCTCTTTTCTTTTTTTAATAATTTAAAAAATTTTTCAATTACACTTGACATACAATCTTGTATCAGTTTCAGATGTACAACACAGTGATTATACATTTATATAACTTATGAAGTTGATCACCCTGATAAATCTAGTTTTCGACACCCATACATAGTTATTACAATATTATTGACTATATTCCTGATGTTATACTTATTGACTATATATCCCATGATTATTTTGTAACTACCAGTTTGTGGCTCTTAATCCCTTCCCTCCCTTTCACCCATCACCCCAACACCCTTGCCATCTGGTAACGATCAAAATGTTCTCTGTATCTATGAGTTTGTTTCTGTATGTTTGTTTGATTGTTTGTTTTATAGAGTCTACATATAAGGAAAATCATATAGTATTTGTCTTTCTCTGTGTGAATTATTTCACTTAGCATAATATCCTCTAGGTCCATCCATGTTGTTGCAGATGGCAAGATTTCAACTTTTTTATGGCTGAGTAGTGTTCCATTGTATATTTGTGACACTTCTTCTTTATCTATTGATGGACACTTAGGTTGCTTCCATATCTTGGCTATTGTAAATAATGCTGCAATGAATATATGGATGCATATACGGAGCAAAAGTTAATATAAGACCCATTCTTATTTTAAATAACCCTGGGCTGTGGAACCTGGTGTGGAGCTAGGATCCCTCACTTCTCAGGGGGGACCACTGCAGCTGAGATATCCCTCCCAATTTTATTTGGTCACATGTAGGTGTGGGACCAGCCAATTCCTCATCTCTGCCCCTCCTACCAGTCTTGACTTGGCTTCTTCTGTGTGTCCTTAGTTATAGGACTTCTGTTCAGCTAGATTTCAGGTGATTCTCAATAATAGTTTTTCTGTAGTTTTAATTTTGAGGTGGTCATGGGATGAGGCAAGCACAGTGTTTACCTACTCTGCCATCTTGACTGGAAGCTGATTTTTCTTTTTTAATATAGGCATTTATAGTTATTAATTTCCCTCTCAGTACTGCTGTAGATGCATCCCACAAATTTTGGTATGTTGTCTTTTCATTTTCATTAAACTCAAAGTATTTTCTAATTTCCCTTTTGATTTATTTATTGAATCATTTGTTATTTAAGAGTGTGTTGCTTTGTTTCCATATATTTCCAAATTTCTTTCAGTTATTGATTTTTAAATTATATTACACTGTAGCCAAAAATATTCTTTCTGTGATTTTCAATTCTTTTAAACATATTGAGACTTTTTTGTGGCCCAACCAATGGTCTATCTTGAATTTTAGAATTATGTATTCTGCTGCTATAGGTTGGAGTGTCCCATTAGATGTCTGTTAGGTTTGAATGGTTTACAGTGTTGTCCAAGTCTTCTGTTTCCCTGTTGATCACCTGCTTAGTTGTTCTATGCATTATTGAAAGTGGGCTATTGAAGTATGTGATCATTATTGTTGAATTTTCTATTTTTTCCTTCACTTCTTTTCATTTTTGCTTCATGTATTCTGGGGCTATATATATATATATCCTGGATCTTACCATCTTGGTTGGAATATTTTATCTGTAGCTATACAACACAGATCTGCATTTTAATGACAAGCTCTATCATTTAAAAAATGGACACTTTAAATTTTACATCTGAAGAGCTGCCTTATATTTATACATTATTTTTAGTGGATAGAGTATGCTTTGGTGGATACACAGCCTCACCTATGACTAATTAGAAGAAAAGTTAAAATTAACATGAAGAACTAAGATCCCTATATTCCTTGGGAATTCTTAGCTATTCATCCTAGCCAAATTAATAAAACTCTCATTATGTATTAGAAAAGAAAACATAACTCTTCTAGTGAAAATAAAAAGACAATATTTAGAGAAATTATAGAAACTATGTTTGAAATAGAAAGCAAGTCAATTTTCTAAAAATCAATTTACTAAAAGTTAATGTTCAGGAAGTCAATTCACAAAACAACAAATCACCCAGTGACCAATGAAGAAATTACTAAAAACACTGACAACATTATCTGTTCTATGTACTCATAATGACTCCTTTATTTAAAATGACATTGAATTAGCTCATCCCATATCTTATTATATGATATATTTTATTATGCAGAATATCCTATTTTGACCTACGATAATTAAAGCATGTTAGAGCACCATATTACCTCGTCACTAAACTTTGCCTTTAAAGTTTCTGATTAACACACGGATAAGGTTTATTTTAGGTTTTATTCAGTTAGAAGAATAAACAAATTATTTTACATACATTGTACAATTATGAGAACATATTTGAGAGCGTGACCATAACACAGTCTTTGAGGATTATGTCCTGGGACTTCCTAAGAAAGATGTACTGTACTTTTGATACTTCTGAAAATAAGCCTTTTGGATACAATCCAAATGTATTTACGTTATAGTAACTCGAGTATCATGTGTCTATTTTTACTATACTTATTGTTCATAATAAGAAATTATTTCAATAAATACAATATTAAAAATGGACTTACTTCTGTGGGAAAGGAACGGATATCATTAAATGACAAATTAAGATATATCAATTGGAAAGCCAAAGGTGTTAAGTCTGGACAATTCAGGATAAAAAAGCCCTAAAAGAAAATGATAAGATATAAGAGTGAATTATTAGCAATGCACAAAATATTTTATACAAGATTAAAAACAACAGAAAAACAGACACATATTATGAATGAAAATGTTTGATACAATACACTAACAAACCTATGCTCATTTTCATTCATTTATTTTAGTCTATGGTGATAATTTCTTAAATATGTAAAGGATAAAAACAAAATAGAAACAATATTAAGTATCCATGTATGTAATAAGTATAGTGATATATGTGTGACAGGCATTATTTCAAATAATAATGAGCAAACAGTTTATTTAGTGTCCACTACATGCTGAAATATAAGTAAATATAATTTATATTTAATTATCCTTTTTACCCCCTGGGTTTTTTCATGTCTCTGTTTCTATTTCTCTGTTACCTTTCTATTAATCTAACATATCTAAAACTCCTTGCTTAATTAAATATACCAATTTCTGAAAGAGGAAAACTTATGCCTCCTTATGGACTAAATGTTTGTGTCCCCCCAAATTCATATGTTGAAGCCCTAATCCCCAATGTGATGGCTGTTAGAAGTGAGGCCTTTGGGAGGGGATTAGGGTAATATGATATCTTAAGGGTGGAGCCCTGATGAAGGGGTTAGTGCCCTTATATGAAGAGGAGGGGACCAGAATTCTCTCGCTCCCTGCCATGTGAGGATACAGCAAGAAGACAGCTATGAACAAGAGAGCTCTCACTAGGATCCAAATCAGCTGAGACCTCAATCTTAAACTTTCTCACCACCAGAACTGTGATAAATAAATGTTGTTTAAGCTACTCAATCTATGGCATGTTGTCATAGTAGCCTGAACTGACTAAAACATGACTGGCGCCACCAGTATCTTTAATGCTCCAAGGAAGTTGAAACATTTGTTTCATAAGGATCATAGGATCAGTGGGGAATAACTGAATGAACCAAGGAACTCTAATGCTGGAGGATCAAACCTCAGCTTGCAGTGAAGGGAGGTGTTGCATAGGTTATGGTACGTACTATGCAAGAATGAAAAGGTTCATAGTTGGAATTAATAGCGCCGGTTTCAAGACTGACCTTTTAATAAAGTACTAATATTTGTGAATATCTATATGTTAGTAGTAGACAAAAATAGGTGCTCTTTCCTCCTGTTAGTAAACACTTTTCTCTTCTCTGCAGAATTAGTGGTACACTCAATTATGTAACAGTAATGTGTCTATCACAGTCTTTAATCATTCCACTTAGTGTGTTCAGATAACTAGTGCCTTTACACTTCCTTCTGCCTAGAAAGTTTTTCCCCAACTACTACTATGAATTATCTTCTCACTTCATTCAGCAGCCTGCTTATAGTCAGCTATTTGTTCATAAGTCATTTGATCAGATAGGTCTTTCCTGACCAACATCTCAAACCAGTGTTCCATCATATGCCTCCCTCGCCCTCCACTTGCTTTATTGTTTTTAATAGCTCTTTTCACCATAGGACAGACTATGTATGAATATATGTATGTATGGTCTCACTCTGCTACAGTATAAGCACAGTGAAATAGGCACTTTTTCTATTTTGCACACTGATACGTAGTTTACTACTGGTACGTAGTGGGTTCTTAATAAATATTGGCTGAATAAGTGAATATCCATAACCTTCACATTGCCTCATGGAATTCCAGGGACCTTCACTGTGGATGTACCACGAGGCCTGCCCACCACAGGTACCCTGGATCTCTCTTTTACCTTTCCATCATAAAATCTGTTTGCTGTGGTGATCATGGAAAGAATGTGAAGAACTAAACAGCACTAATAATGTGGAGGCTTTCTCAGTCTCTCGAATTGCTCTAGCAACCTTTAAGCACTTATGCACTGAGTCTGTATTATACTAATCAGTACATTTGTTTTGTGTAAATTTTTGTTTAGATAAAATCTGTTTCTTTAATAAGCCCCTGAGATAGATTAAGAATTATAACTTTTAATTCTTTTATATCACCCCCACAGAGCTCAGGATTCTACTCTGGAGTCAAATGTTTTTTAAACTAATATTAATGGCTGTGGAAATTAATTTTTTTTTACTAGATCCACCCAACTTTTTAGAAGCTGTATTCTTCCTTCATTTAAAGAAGGGGTTAGCAAACTACAGCCTGCCACCTGTTTTTCTCTATAAAGTTTCATTTGAACACAGCCATGCTCATAAATTTAGGTATTGTACATGGCTGCTTTTGTACAATACAACACAGTTGAGTAGTTGTGACAGAGACCATGTAGCTCTAAAAGCCTAAAATTTTACTATCTAGCCCTTTACAGAAAAAGCTTGCCAACCTCTCATTTAAAGCAATTCTCTTCAAGATCAGATAATCTGATTTTTTCACTTCTACTAATGGTCACAGACCTTGTTTCAAACCAACTGTCCCACTAAATCCAAAAGAAAAAAAAAATACAACAAAGGCTTGGGGAATTATCAAGGTAGCCAGGACTTAATAAGACAAGAGAATCTCAGGGTGATAAACATAATACCCAACACTATTTTTCTCCAAAAGTCATTTGCCTAATCCAAACTTTGGTCAAGAGGCTGAATAGAACTATAACCAGTGTCATAGGACTAGGGAGATAAAAATTGGAATTCAGCGCTTACCAAGGAGGAGGGCCAACAGCTTAGTATGAGATGGCTGAAAGGCTACAGCCCTAGGACAAAAGGTTAACAGGAAAGCTCTACAAAGATGGAAGCCCAGTACTAAACCAGCTTATTCTCTATTGTATTAATGTGACTCTTCCCTAGCTCCTCTGCCTGCCAGAAGTAACAGTAAAAATTCTCTGGAAAAAGATAACATCATCCAGGGCCTCAAACTATCTCTATACAACATCTACCATGCAATCAAAAATCAAAAGAGATGCAAAAAGACAATAATTGGACAAAAAACAAAGAGAAACGATAGACCATAGAAACAGGCCCACAGATAATCCACATATTGGATGTATCAGAGATGTGTTAAAAAAAAACAACTGTTATTAATAGGCTAAAGAAATTAAATTATCAAGATAAATTATAAAGTAAAAATTTAAACATAAAAATATCTAAATAAAAGTTTTAGATTTAAAAAAATAATGAAAACTAAAGACTGCAAATTTCGCAAAGCTGAAAAGAGAATGATGAAGCTAGAATTTTAGGTAAGAAGAAAATACTCAGAATAAAGCACAGAGAGTAAAAAGGATGGAAAATACAGGAAACAGAGTAAGAGATATAAGGGACAGGGTGGAAAGTTCTAAGATGGATGCATCTGGATTCCAGTAAGAAGAGGACATGAAGAATGGGAGCAGGGGCAACATTTGAAAAGATCCTGAAAAAATTTGACAGAACTGATGAGAGATATAAAATCACATATTCAAAAAGGGCTATGAACCATAGAAAGATAAATATTTTAACCACTACACCTAAGCACATCATAGTAAAACTGCTTAAATTCAAAGACAAAGAGGGAAACTTAAAATCAGCCAAAATAGAAGACATCTATGTAGGCAGGAGAGAAGCAGCCTGACATGAGTCATTGCCTGAGTAAGGCAAGGAAAATATCTACACTTGAGAAAATTCTGGTATAGGGTGGAAGAACCCAAATAATGTGAAGAGGATGTCAGCATAGGGGAGTGTCTCAGATCCCAAGCAAAGAAAGGAGAGAGTATATGTGGGTGAGGGGATGACAGCAAAAAAAGCCAGGTTGGTTGCATATTGGTTGAATAAGTACATAAATTAAGGAAAATGGAAGCCAATTTTCTCACTGTTGGAGAAGGGAGTTATATATTTAACAAGGGAGAAAATTAGAATGACTCTTGTAGTGTTAGAGTAGAATTGGATGTATTGATATAAATTCAGTGTTTTGTGTGTGTGTGTGTGTGTGTGTGTGTGTGTGTGTGTACTAGTGCACACACCTATTACCTAGCTTTGCCCGCTGAAAGAGTCTATAATACCTTAGTATCAATGACAACACCAAGTGCCCAGATCTTGGCTTCATCAGTAAAAGTAACCAGGAGTCCTTAGAGAAATGGCAGATTCCAGGGCTGGGCAGGGAGTGCACAGAATAAGCCTGGAAGTACGATGGAGGTATGTGAAAAGGACACAGAAACTAACTTGATTGGGCTTTTACTAATGAAATCTGGGGTAACTTGAGAATAAAAATAAATAACAGTATGACAGATTATACTCACCAAATAAAATAGTGATATAAATAAATAAATAAATAAATAAATAAATAAATAAATAAATAAAAAAGTTTAATGAGAAATAGGATTATTTGCATAGTTTCAAAGTACCACAATATACTTATTAAATACAAAGAAATAAAAGAGTAACAGTGGAGAAGCCCTGAAGATACCACCTTAAATAATCAAAGTGAACACAATTAGTAATGGGATAAATTGAAATCATGCACCACCTGATAAGATAGAATGAGAAAAAGTTTTTGAGATGAAAATTCTATATCTAATCATGAGAAAAATATAAGACAAACCCACACTAATAGACATTTTACAAAATAACTGGCCTGTAATCTTCAAAAGTTTCAAAGTCATGAAATTCAAAGAAAGCTGCAAACATACCAGCCTGAAAGAAACTAAAACAACCATATAGAACATGTGACCCTGGATTGAATCCTTTGTTATAAAGAACATTACTGGATAAATCAGCAAAATTTGACTGGAGTCTCTTGATTGGATACAGTAATGCATCAATGTCAATTTCCTGATTTTGAGGGTCTGCTCTGTGGTTATGCAAAAGAGTGTCCTTGCTTGCAGGGAATATGTACTAAAGTATTCAGGGATAATGAAGCCATCTTGGGGGATGCAGTTAAGGGCATGATTACAGGAAAATGTATAGTCTTAATTACATAAATAAGAAAAAGAAAGGCTGAAAATCGTGATGCCCATATTCATATTAGTATGTCATCTTTTGTGATGGATCCTTTGAAGTTTTCTGTTTTGTTTTTGTTTTAATTATGTGAAAGACAGAATTCTCAATGGCTGCTATGAATTTGTTCCCTGGTAAGATTCTTGTGTCAATTTTTAAAATATTGACTTTGTTTCCAGCAACCATACTAAATTTACTTATAAGTAGGATTTTTTTTTTGAGATTCCTTAGATTTTCTACATACACAATCATGTTGTCTGCTAAAAAAGAAATATTTACTTATTCCTTTCCAATTTTTAGGACTTTTCTTCCTTACCTTAAGTGACTAGAACTTTCATTACAATGAAGAACAAAAGTGAAAGGAAAGATTTTCTTGTCTTGCTTCCAATCTTGGGGAAAAAGTATCCAATCATTAATTATGTATGATGTTGGTTGCAGATATTTCATAGAAACACTTTATTTGATTATGAAAGTTTACTTTGAATCCTAGCTTACATAGAGCTTTTTTAAAAATCTTAAATGTGTGTTAAATATTGTCAAGTTTTTGCATCTGTTGAGATGATATTGTTGAAAATAAATATCAATTTTCAAATATTTACACAACTTGGAATTTCTTGGGAAAGCTTCACTAGGTCATGATGTATTAATCTTCATTTTTAATTTTGTTGGATTTGATTTGCTAATACTTTGCTAAGGATATTGCACTTATATTTATGAAAAACATTAATCTATAATTTTTCCTTTCTTATAATATACATGTCTGGCTTTGGTATGAGAGTTGTACAGGCAGCATAAAATGAGCAGGCAGGCGTTCCTCCTCTTCTACTTTCTCAAGGAGTTGGTATAAAATGGTATTATTTCTTCCTTGTATGTTTGATAGAGTCACCAGTGAAGTCCTATGTACCTGCAGTTTTCTCCATGTAACAACTCTTAATTAAAATTTCAGTTAGATGTTTTACAGGTGCAAGACTATTTGATGTTTTGTTTCTTCTTGTTCTTGTTTCAGGGAGTTGTGTTTTTCAAGGAATTTTTCCATTTCATCCAAGTTGTTGCATTTATTGGGAAAATGTTTTTGTTGATATTTAATTATTTTCTATTTTAATGTCTATAGGAAATGCAGTAACTTTCCCTTTTCAAAATTGACTTTGGTATTTAGAGTTTTCTGTTTTCATTAATCAATCATATTCTGGATTTAGCAATTTTATTAATCTTTTTAAAGAGCCAAGTTTTGACTTTGTTGATTTTTTCTATGTTGTTTATATGTGCTCTAATTCTTTGATTTTCATTCTTATTTTCATTTCCCTACTTACTTAGGGTTTAATTTGCTCTTTTTTCCTTGCTTTCTTAAGATGATATCAAATATAACTGATTTTTATAGCTTTCTTCTTTTCTAATAAATCTATATCAGTCTATAAATTTCCCTTTAAATTCTCCTTTAGTTATTTCTTACAAATTCAGATATGTTGTGTTTTTGTTCAGTTTGAAATATTTCTAATTTTCTTTATGTTCCCTATTTAAATCTTTTTGTTATTAGTATATTGTTTAATTTGCAAATATTTAGTGTTTTTCTAGGTATCTTACTGTTTTTGACTTCTATTTTAATTCTTTTGTGGTCAAAGAACAAACTCTGTAATATTTAAGCCTTTTGAAATTTACTGAGACATGTTTTATGGCCCAACATATATTCTGTTTTGAGATTGTTCCATGTGCACCTAAAAACAATGTGTATTCTGCCATAGTTGGGTGTAGGGTTCCATAAATATTAACTGAGTCAAGCTGGTTGACTGAGTTATTTCTGGTCTTCTATGTTTTTATTGAATTGTTTTTTACTACTTGTGCATCAATGCTTTGTGTTATTAATCTCCCCCTATGATTGTGAATTGCTCTATTTCTTACTTTAGTCCTGTCAATTTTTGCTTTATGAATTTTGAAGCATTTGTGATCACATCTATCCATGTTTACATTATCACATATTCTTGATGAATTGACCCTTTAAACATTTTGAAATTTCTCTCATATATTTGTTTGCATTTTTAAAAGATTTTTTATTAAAATGCAGCTAACATACAATATTATATAAGTTTCAGGTGTACACAATAGTTATTCAACATTTATATACCTAAAGAAGTGATCACCATAAGTCCAGTAACCACCTGACACCATACCACGCTACCACAATATTATTGACAATATTCCCTATGCTGCACATTATATCCTCATGGTTTAATTTGATTATACCTGGAAATTTGGACCTCTTATTTCCCTTCACCTTCCCCCATTTTAATTTTTCAATTAGAGTTGGCATTCAATATTATTTTATATTAATTTCAAGTGTACAGCATAGTGGTTAGACGTTTACATAATTGAAGAAGCGATCCCCCTGACTAGTCTAGCACCCATCTGGCACTATACATAGTTATTAACATATTGTTGACTATATTACCTATGCTTTACTTTACATCTCCATGACTATTTTCTAATAATCAATTTGTACTTCTTAATCCCTTCACCTTTTTCACCCTGCCTCCAACCCCCTCCCATCTATCACCCAGATAAGTCTAGTATCCATCTGACAGCATACATAGTAAAGTATTATTGACTATATTCCTTATGCTCTACCCTACATGCCCATGACTACCTTGTAACAACCAATTTGTACTTCTTAATCCCTTCCACTTTTCCATCACCCCACCACCCTCCCGTCTGGCAACCATCAGAATGTTCTCTGTATCTATGACTTTGTTTCTGCTTTGCTTGTTTGTTTATTTTGTTCTTTAGATTCCTTGTATAAGCAAAATCACATTGCATCTTTCTTTCTCTGTCTGACACTCTACTCAGCACAGATTTTTTATTAAAATGTGTGCACAATACCCTCCAGATCCATCCATGCTGCTGCAGATGGCAAGAACCCATTCCCTGCCATGGCTGAGCAATATTCCATTGTATATATGTACCACCTACTTTTTATCCATTCATCACTGAGACCCAGGTTGCCTCCACACCTTGGCCACTGTAAAGAATGCTTCAAAGAACATATGTAGGCACACATCCCCTTGAAGTAGTGTTTTGGGATTCTTCTGATAAATACCTAGAAGTGGGATTACTGGGTGCTTCTTTGTCTCTTGTTATATAGCCTTTTTTTCCCCCATTTTCATGAAATATTTCTTTTTCCATCCCTTTACTTTCAGTCTGTGTATGTCTTTCTATCTGGAGTGAATCTCTTTTAGGCGTTATATTCAAGGGTCTTGTTTTCTCATCCATTCAGACAATTACTGGGTGGGCGCAATAATTTTGTGGGCGTTGGTCTCAGGGAATCAGGGTGAATGAACACTATTAGCCAGGCTGATGGAGACTCAGATATGGTGGTTGCCTGCATCTGCACACCTAGAGGGGAGAGGACTCAACAAAGAAACAATGACTTGAGCTAGCTCCTTCATCCAGGAGAAAGCCGTCCCTCCAGCCCTCGCTCTGAAGCTAGATAATTCAGTTCCTCCCTGTATGTCCTTAGTGCTTTTTGAGCTGCTGCCCCAGCCCTGAGCTCAGAGTAAGTGAGTCCATCAACAAGTAAGTTTGTGCATGGGTCCTTTAAGGGGAACACCTGGGGGTGCAGCCACCCTTTGTCTCACTCAGCCACAATCTCAGCTGGTTTTCACAAGAAGTTATGGGTAGTTCTCTCCCTGGCTCTGAAATCCTGGGCTCGAGAGCTTGGTGAGGAGCTGAGGCCCCTCACTCCTCCAGGAGGGAAAATCCATAGGCGAGATATCCCTCCTGATTTTTAATGGTCACATATGGGTGTAGGACCAGCCCATTCTGCATCTCTGCCCACCCTACAGATCTAGAGGTGGGTTCTTCTGCATGACCTTAGTGTAGGGCTTCTGTTCAGCAAGACTTCAGGTGATTCTTAATAATGGTTGTTCTGTAGTTTAGTTGTAATTTTGATATGGTCCTGAGGGAAGGTAAGCACAGTATTTACCTACTCTGCCATCTGGACCAGATCCTCTCTACCTATATTTTGTTAACTTTTTGTTTTTAGTGTTATCTTCTACGTTAGCCATATATACATATATAGCCATAGAAATTTGGCCATGAGACCTTTATAATGCCTAGTGTTAACTTTCACCACAGTCTTTTACCCCAGTTTTATCTTTAACCATCAGTGTATTTATATTTAAAGTATGCATTTTGTAACTAGTATAGGAAGTCTGACAATTAAGTTTGTGAACTTACTGCACTGATGTTGCTAACCTTTTTTGATATCAGAGGGATTATTCATTATGAATTGTACCAACTGGACAAACAGTTAACCAAGTTTACTATTTGAAAGTGCTGAAAAGGCTGCATGGAAAAGTTGGATGACCTGAACTTTCCACCAACAATTCGTGGATTTTGCATCACAACAAAGCACCAGCTCACACGGCACTGTCTGTGAGGGAGTTTTTAGCCAGTAAACAAATAACTGTATTGGAACACCCTCCCTACTCACCTGATCTGGCCCCCAATGACTTCTTTCTTTAACCAAAGATAAAGGAAATACTGAAATGAAGAAATTTTGATGACATTCAGGACATCAAGGGTAATACGGTGATAGCTCTGATGGCCATTCCAGAAAAAGAGTTCCAAAATTGCTTTGAAGGGTGGACTAGGCACTGGCATCAGTGCATAGCGTCCCAAGGGGAGTACTTCAAAGGTGACCCTAGTGATATTCAGCCATGAGGTATGTAGCTCTTTTTCTAGGATGAGTTCGCGAACTTAAGTGTCAGACCTCACATAATTGGGTCATACTTTGTTATCCAGTCTGACAATCTGTTTTTTAATTATAGGAATGTTTAGCCCATTTACATTTAACATAATTATTAATGTTTAGATTTCAGGTTAGCATTGTGGTGTTTGTTTTCTATTTTCCCATTCATTCTTTGTTCCTGTATTCTTTTATTGCCTTTTTTATTTAATCTTAAAGTATTTTTTAAGATTTCCTTTCTTTTAATTATTTTTGTTACCCCCCCATAGTGTTTTTTAAAAATGGTTCCTATTTTTTTAAGTTGATCTTTTTTTTTAACTAAAGTTTATTGTGGTGACAATGGTTAGTAAAAGTGGTTTCTTTAAAGATCACTCTACGCACCTTCACTTATCACAACCAACCTTTAAATAATATTCTACTACTTGATGAATAAAGAACTTTATAATAGAAACATACATTTAGCCACTCCCAATACTTTATAATCCTGTTGCAAAATTTTTTCATGAAACGTTGGATTTTGTCAAATGTCTTTTGTACATTAATTAAGATGATTATATATTTTCCCCTTCATTTATTTATGTGCTTTATTATACTGATTTTCTTATGTCAAAACATCCTTTCATTTCAAGAACAAATGTCACTTATTCATCAAGTATGATCCTTTTAATATCTTTTTGGATTCAGTTTGCTACTGTTTTGCTGAGGACTTTTCATCTATATTCATTAGGGATATTGGTCTGTGGTTTTCTTGTGGTGTCTTTGTCTTTCTTTGGTATCTGAGTGATACTGACAGCATAGATTACGTTAGAGGTTGTGATATTTTGATTTATATAAAAACATACATTTGGTCATTCTCATATATATTTGATCTTCACTTATGGTTCTTGGCCGACAGCGCCCCAAACCCTTGGAATTTCCTGAGCAATAAGAGCAATGAGAGCATCTTTTGTCATACTTGGTCTCTTACCCTCAGTTTCTGAAATTGGTTCAGAGCCATAAAGGTGAAATGGGTGTCTTGTTATTCATAACAAGGCCCTTTCCACCACAACTCAATTGATCTTAATAAGGTGACTTTTCTAAAGCACCTAAGGATGGGGACTTGTTGCCAGGGGAACCAACCATGTGATTAGAAGGTTAGAACTTTCAGTCTCCACACTCCCATTTCCTGGGAGGAGAGAGAGGTTGGAGATTTAGTTCAATTTAATCAATTATGCCTATGTAATGAACCCTCCATAAAAATCAAAGGACAAGGTTTGGAGAGCTTCTGAGTTGGTGAACATATGGAGATTTGGGGAAAGTGGTGCCTGGAGAAAAAACTCTGCAGCCTTTTCCCATATCTTACCCTATGTATGTCCTCGTCTGGCTATTGATTTGTCTCCTTTAGTATCCTTTGTAATAAACCAGTAATCTAGTAAGTAAATGGGTTTCCTGAGTTCTCTGAGCCATTCTAGCAAGTTAATCAAAACCAAGCAGGCAGTTGTAGGAACCTCAGATTTGTAGCCACTCAGTCAGAAATACAGGTAACAACCTGGACTTGTGATTGGCATCTGAAGTAGAGGGCAGTCTTGAGAGACTGAGCATTTACCTGTGGAAACTGATGTTATCTCTGGATAGATAGTGTCAGAATTGAGTTGAATTGTAGGACATCCAGCTGGTGTCTGAGAATTGTTTGGTGGTGCGGGACCAAATACTATTAGAGGTGTTCCCTCCTCTTTTATTTTTCTGGAAGAGTTTTGAGAAGTACAGGTGTTTATTTTTCTTTAAATGTTTAGCAAAATTCATCCACAAAATCATCTGGACCTGGACTTTTCTTTTTTGGGGGGTTTTGGTTATTTATTCAATCTATTTATTGCAGATCTGCTCAGATTTCTATTTGTTGTTGAGTCAACTTTGGTAATTTGTGTTTTTCTAGAAATTTTTCCATTTCATCTAGGATACTTAATTTTTTAAAATACAATTATTCATAGTATTTTCTTATAATCCCTTTTATTTCTATAAGGCCAGTAGTAATATCTCCATTTTCATTTCTGATTTCAGTTTTTATATCTTCTTTTTTTTCCCCATAGTCTAGCTAATCGTTTGCCAATTTTGTTGCTCTTTCAAAAAACTAACTTTTGATTTGATTCTCTCTACTGATTTTCTATCTATCCTCTATTTTTCTCTGTTCTAATTTTTATTATGTCCTTCTGTTAGTTTTGGGTTTCATTTGCTCTTTTAGTTAAGTTCCTTAAGGTATAAGTTAGTCATTTATTTGAGATCTTTCTTCTCTACATACCATTTCCCCACACATACCCATAGCCTCCCCTAAAAATCAACATCTCACACACCAGTATATCTGTTATGATGAATGAACCAACATCAGTACATCATTATTAACTCAAGTCCATAATTTAAGTTAGAGTTCAGACTTTGTGTTGTATATTCTATGTGTTTTGACAAATATAAAATGAAACGTATCCATTATTACAGTGTTATACAGAATAAATCACTGTCCTAAAAAATCCCCTGTGCGCCTCTAATTCATTTTTCCTTCTCATTTCCACATCCCTGTCAACCACTGATATTTTTACTGTCTCCACACTTTTGCCTTTTCCAGAATTTTTTTTGTTTTTGTTATTATTTGTTTACTTTTTGAAGTTTCATAATTTTTTTGTAACGTGCCATATTGATTCCCTTCTCATTCCCTTCATGTATATTTGTAAGATAGTTTCTTAGTAGTGGTTGCAATTGAGATTGCAATTGACATCCTAAATTTATAACAATCTAGTTTGGATTAATACTAAGTTAACTTAAATAATACACAAAATCTTTGTTCTTATACGACTCCATCTCCTCCCCCCATATACACAGTTTACATTGTTCTGTCACAAATTACATCTTTGTACATTGTGTGTCTATTAACATAGACTTATAATTATTATTTTATGCATTTGTATTTTAAATAATATAGGAAATAAGAGGAACTTTTATAAACTAAAAATAGAATAATACTGACTTTTATACTTACCTATATTTACCTTAACCAGAGTTCTTTAATTCTTCTTAAGGCTTTGAATTGCTGTCTAATGTTTGAAGGACTCTTTTTTAGCATTTCATATAAGGCAGGTATACTAACAACAAACTCCGGCAACTTTAGTTTATCTGGGAACATCTTAATTTCTCATTTGTTTCTGAAGGATAATTTTGTGGATATAGAATTCTTGCTTGAGAGAATACTTTTCTTTCATCACTTTAAAAATGCCATCACATTCTTCTCTGGCTCTCATGGTTTCTGATAGAAATTTGGTTATTAATTTTGAGCATCCTTTATGCACGACAAATCATTCCTCTTTTGCTGCTTTCAAAATATTTTCTGGCCTTTGACAATTTGATTATAATGTGTCTTAGCTGGACCTCTTTGAGTTTATCCTTCTTGGAGTTTGTTAAACCTCTTGGATGTATAGATTTGTATCTTTAATCAAATTTGTGGAGGTTTTGGCCATTATTTCTTCCAGCATTCTTTCTGCCCTTTTCTCTCTCTCCTCTTTTTTTGGGACTCCCATTATCTGTATGTTGGTAAACTTGATGGTGTCTCACAGGTCCTTTAGGCTCTGTTCATTTTTCTTCATTCGTTTTTCTTTCAGTTTATCATGTTGGATGATTTCAATTGACCTATCTTCCAGTTCTCTAATTCTTTTGTCTGCCTGTGCAAATCCACTGTTTAAACCTCCTGTGGGCTTTTCATTTTGGTTGTTTTACTTTTCAGCTCCAGAATTTCTTTTTGGTTCCTTTTTGTAATTTCTATCTCTTTACTGATAATCTCTTATTGATAATCTCAATCTCTATTGATAATCATGAGTGTCCTGGTTTTCTTTAGCTTTTTTTTTTTCATGATTCCATTTAGCTATTTAAGCATATTTAAGACAGCTGATTTAAAGTCTTTTTTCTAGTACAATGTCTGTGCTTCCTCAGGAACTGTATTTGTTAATTTGTTCTGTGAATGAGCTGTATTTTTTATTTCTTCACATATTCTATAATTTTTGTTAAAAACTGGCCTCTTTGATTATTATAATGTAGAAATTCTTAAAATCAGATTGTTTCCTGTTTTCAGGGTTTCTTTAGGTGTTGTTTTTGAAATCTCTGCTCCTTTAGCTTGTGTTCAGTTAGTGTTTTGACATAGATTTCCTTGCATGCCAGGAGAGAGAGAGAGGAGAGGAGAGGAGAGGAGAGGAGAGGAGAGGAGAGGAGAGGAGAGGAGAGGAGAGGAGAGGAGAGGAGAGAGGAGAGGAGAGGAGAGGAGAGGAGAGGAGAGAGGAGGAGAGAGGAGAGAGGAGAGGAGAGGAGAGGAGGAGAGGAGAGAGAGGAGAGGAGAGGAGAGGAGAGAGGAGAGGAGAGGAGAGAGAGAGAGGAGAGAGGAGAGGAGAGGAGAGGAGAGGAGAGGAGAGGAGAGGAGAGGAGAGGAGAGGAGAGGAGAGGAGAGGAGAGGAGAGGAGAGGAGAGGAGAGGAGAGGAGAGGAGAGGAGAGGAGAGGAGAGGAGAGGAGAGGAGAGGAGAGGAGAATACTTCTCCAAGTTTTTTTTAGATTGGCTCTGTGCAAGTGCACCCCTTCAGTGCTTACCCAGGCCATTTAAAACTCTGCCTTAGCCTTTACTTCTCACTTGTGCTGTACCTACAGATCAGCAGAGGTGAAAACTTAGGGTCTTCTCAGGTCTTTTCTGAGAATGTATCCCGTCCTGGGCAAGCACGTAGCTTTCTAAATTCCCCAGTATAGATGGGCATTTTTGAATATCCTAATTTCCCAAAGAAAATCTCACTGCAACTTTTCCTATATTTGCAATTTTTTATGAGCCTAAACTTATTTTAAAATAAAATTTAATATAAAGAGCATAGATTTTTTGAGACCAAAGTATTCTAGGTTCAAAGCCAAGCTCTGCCATTTGCTTATTGTGTTATCTTGTGCAAGAAGTTACTTTTCTTTGGGCTTCAGTGCTCTCATCTGTAAAAGGAAGATTATAATACCTACTTTGCTGAATTATAAGTTCTAAGAGTAACATTTGCTTTACACATAGTGAGTGCTTAATAAATAGTAACCATTATTATTGTTATTCATCATACTAGGCTTCGGTTCATTGAAAAGCTAGCCTAATGCTATATTTGCTACAAAGGCCAAAGATTATTGATAACTTAAATATATGATAACTCTAAATCCCACTTTTCTTATTATAGTAGGTAATGGAAAAAGCACTATAATTGCTTTGAATATGAGCATTTTTTTAAAAACTGGAATGAAAGCAAACTAGGACAGAGAGGTTTTAGAGGTGCAATTTGAATGTGCTTATGTGCTTTCAGAAATCTCTATTGCAACAGGAAACATCTTTTTAATACTTTGAAAAATAACTTAAGTTAGGAAACCTGAAGCAAAAATAATCGATAACACAGCAGGAAACTGCCATTAAAAACATCTAGCATACCATAAGATTAAGCGCATTTCTTCCATATATTTGACAGTTTACTATGGCCAGGTTGGTCATGGCTATTACTGTTTCATATCGTGTTGCTGCAACAGTCTTAAAACGGTCACCACGTATAACATTTGCTTCTGATTCATCTCTTTTTCTAGCTTTAATGAGACCTAAATAAACAAAACAATACATGAAACAAATGTGTCATCACTTAGATTGAAATTTAAAATGTACTTATGTCATTATAACAGTAAGCCATCATAAATAGGTTACTGGTACACATCCTCTAGAAGAGATTCCCCATAACCTTCACCCACCCAGTCTCAGTTGGTTCTGTTTGCCAAAGTGAGTGTTGTTATTATGGTTATTAATATTAGATAGCACAACTGTCTTTCTAAAAGAAAACCATATGCTCATATATTTCTGCCTGGGTAACTTGGATTCCATCAATCTCAGTCTTTTTATATTACACGTAAAAATACTTTTTAAAATTTTTCTATGAATTACATGAACAACTTCTTGCTTCACAAAAGTGAAAAAGGACATTATGTAAGTATAACTCAGATAGAAATCACCTCCCAAGGAGCAACCTCGCTTTCCCCCCTAATATTACCTTGATGCATGACTCAAATGCCCAATGTATTTCAGCTCTTCCCTCAGTTTGAAGAAAAAACCCAAACAACTCAGGAGTTAGCCAAACAGAGATCATCTATATTTACTTTAGCATAGCCCTTTTGGATTTCACCTTCCATAAAAGATGGCCTGTCTTGGCACCAGGAACACAAAAGACCCATAGCCTACCACTTCCAATTTGTGGGAGTGGTGCCCTGAGACGGGGTGACTGGGTTGTAAGGTGATGCCCATCTCCTGGAGAATACAAAGGATTTTCCATAGCCAAGGTGACATTGCTCCCACAGACATACCAGAAGCCCCAGCAGTACAGGTAAAATAAAATAAAAACTTGCACTTCAGTGCCACCTACTGTAAAACAAAGGAAAGACCTCGACTTATCAACCTGCTAAATAGTGAAGTGTGAAATTCTTAGAAAGGCAGCTTTCACTCCCACAAATGCCCAGTCAGAGAAATAATCTATCATGCACAATTAATTACCAAAATAACTAGGGAATTCAGAAATGAGAAAATAAACTTAAAAACATGGAAATATGTGGTTTAAATGACAGAGAATTCAAGATTACAGTTATGAAAAAAACTCAGTGAGATACAAGAAAACTCAGAAAGGCAATTCAACACACTAAGAAATAAAGATAATGAACAAAAAAAGTACTTCACCAAAGAGACTGATGCTATAAACAAACAAACAAACAAACAAACAACGAAAACCAAAAAAAAAAAAATTCTGGAACTGAAGAACTCAGTAAAGGAAATGAAGAATGAACTAGTGAGCTTAGGAAATAGAGAAGACCATCTAGAAGAAAGAAAAATAATTAGTAACATAGAAGATAGAAATCTAGAAATGACTTAGGTAGAAGAAGAGAGAGAATTGAAAGTGAAAAAGAAAAAAAAAAGACAACAGAGAAGTGTCTGACTTCATTAGAGAAAGCAATGTGAGAATAATGGATATACCAGAAGGCAAAGAGCAGGAGAAACAAACAGAGAGCTTATTCAAACAAATAATTGATGAAAACTTCCCAAACCTATGGAAAGAGCTGAATCCTTGAATACAAGAACCTAATAGAACACCTAATTACCTCAGTGCAGAAAGACTTGCTACAAGGTACATTATATTGAAACTGCCAAAAATTAATGACCAAAAAAGAATCCTCAAGACAGCCAGAGAAAAATATATGGTAACCTATAAAGGAAATCCCTTTAGATTATCATTGGATTTTTCAGCAGAAACCCTGTAAGTTAGAGGATAGTGGAATCAAACATTCAAATTATTGAATGAGAGAAATGACAAGTTAAGAAGATTATATCCAGCAAAGTTATCCTTTAGTTATGAAGAAGAAAAAAGACTTTTCCAGACATACAGAAACTGAGAATTTACCACCACAAGAGCTGCAATATAGGAAATACTGAAGGGAAATACTTCTACCTGACACAAAAAGACAAAAAGATACAGAATTATGAGCAAGACAACTAACAGACAGACAGAAGCAGGAAATTGCAACCCTTGTTCAGAATAGGGTACCAAACTCTTAAATATAACATAAAAGTTCAAGGAGGTAAAAAATATTTATTTTTTAAAGAAGACAATAGATATTGTAATTTGGAAATGAACTCACAGCATGAAAAGGGGTAATTTGTGACAACATAAACATAAAAGGAGAGAGGGTTAAAGGACTGAACTCACACAGCTGAATGGAAGAAAGACGCAATTAGAAGAAAAAGAACTACTGTATACATGAAACTTTATTTTGCATGAACCTAATGGTAACCACACACAAAAAAATCTAAAAATGAAACACATGACATAAAAAAAGAGGAAACAGAGGGGGAAGAAAATCATAGAATACCACCAAACTAAAACAACAGAAAGAAACACAATGGAAAAGAAATAATGGAGACATAGAGCTACCAGAAAACAAAATATAAGATGGCTACAGGAAATCCTCATATATCAATAATCACCCTCAATGTAAATGGACTGTACTCACCAATTAAAAGGCATTGAGTAGTGGGATGGATTGAAAAACAAAACCCAACTATATGTTGTCTTCAGGAGAAACATCTCAGCTGCAAAGACAAACATAGACTCAAAGGGAAGGGTGGAAAATAATACCCAAAAAAATGGCATCCAGAGATAAGCAGGTCAGCCATACTTACATCAGACAAAATAGATTTCAAGATAAAAAAAGGTAACAAGAGACAAAGATGGGCATTTTATAATGATGAAAGAGACAACACATCAAGAAAACATAACACTTATCAATATCTATGCAACCACCCTGAGAGCACCAAAATATGTAAAGCAACTACTAACAAGACTAAAGAGATAAACTGATGAAAACACAATCATAGTAGGGAATCTAAATGCCCCACTGACAATGATAGATCATGCAAATAGAAAACCAATATGGAAATATTGGCCTTAAATGATATTTTAGACCAAATTGACATAATCAATATTTACAGAGCTTTCCATCGCACTATACCAGAATATGCATTTTTCTCTTGTACACATAGAACATTCTCAAGTATAGACCATATTTTGGGACACAAAGCAGCCTCAACAAATTTAAGACTGAAATTATACCAAGCATATTCTGTGACCACAGTGCTTAAAGTTGGAAATAAACTTTAAAAAGCTGGAAAAAACACAAATATGTGAAGATTAAATAACATGCTACTAAATAATGACTTGGTCAAAAAGGAAATAAAAGATACATTGAGAAAAATGACAGTATGACGGATCAAAAGTTTGGGATACAGCAGAAGTAGTAATAAGAGGGAAGTTTACACCATTACAGGCCTACCACAAAAAACAAGAAAAATCTCTAATAAATAACCTAACATTTTACCTTCAAAAACTAGAAAAAGAAACAAAGCCAAAAGTCAGTAAAAGGAAGGAAATAATAAAAATTAAAGCAGAATTAAATGAAATAGAGAGCAAGAAGATAATAGAAAAATATAATGCACGAAAGAGTTGGTTCTTTGAAAAGATTAGTAAAAATGACAAACCTCTGGCTAGACTCACTAAGGAAAAAAAGAGAAAAGACCCAAACAAAATCATAAATGAAAGAAGAGAAGTTAAAACATATGCACAGAAATACAAAAGACTATACAAGAATACTATGAAAGGCTATACGCCATCAAATTTGATAACCTAGAAGATATGAATGGGTTCTTAGAAATATATAACCTTCTAGACTGAATCATGAAGAACTGGAAAATCTAAACAGACCAATCAACAGTAAGGAAATCGAAACAGTCATCAAAAACCTCCCAAAAAGTAAAAATCCAGGACCAGATGGATTCACTAGCGAATTCTACCAAACATCCAAAGAAGATTTAATACCTATCCTTTTCAAACTCTTCCAAACAAATTGAAGAGGCAATTCTTTCCAACTCATTTTATGAGGCCAACATCACCTTGATACCAAAATCTGGCAAAGGCAAAACATAAAAAGAAAATTACAGACCAATATCTCTGATGAATATAGATGCAAAAATTCTAAACAAAATACTAGCAAATCAAAAGCGTTAAAATAATACATTAAAAAAATAAAACATCATTATCAAGTGGGGTTAATTCCAGGGGCACAAGAATGCTTCAACATATGCAAATCAATCAATGTACTACACCAGAATAACAAAGGATAAAAATCATATGATCATATCAATAGATGAAGAAACAACATTTGACAAGATGCAACATCCATTTACGTTTAAAACGCTCAATAGAACAGGCATAGAAGGAAAGTATCAACATAATAAAGGCCATATATAACAAACCCTCAGCCCATGTACTCAATGGTGAAAAACAAAGCTTTTCCTCTAAGATCAGGTACAAGACAAGGATGGCCACTCTCATCACTGTCATTCAACATAGTACTAAAAGTCGTAGCCAGAGCAATCAGGCAAAAGAGAGAAATAAAAGTCATCCAAATTGGGAATGGAGAAGTAAAACTGTCACTTTTTGCAGATGACATGATTCTTTATATAGAAAACCCGAAGACTCCACCAAAAAGCTACTAGAAACAAAAAACAAATACAGTAAAGTTGCAGGATACAAAATCAATGTACAAAAATCCATTGTGTTACTATATACTACAAATGAAATTTCAGAAAAAGAAATGAAAAAGAAAATCCATTTTCAGTTGCAACAAAGAGAATAAAATACCTAGGAATAAACTTAACAAAGGATGTGAAGTACTTATACATTGAAAACTACAAGACATTATTAGAAGAAATTGAAAAAGACACAGAGAAATGGAAAGATATCTAATGTTCATGGATTGGAATAATTAACATAGCTAAATTAACATAGCCATATTACTTAAAGCAACATACAGATTTAATGCAATAATCATCAAAATCCCAAAGGCATTTCTCAAAGAAATTGGACAAAAAAGTAGAGAACCATATGATTTCACTCATATGTGGGATATAAAACTAAAAGCACAAACAAACAATCAAAAACTCATAGACACAGACAACAGTTTAGTGGTTATGAGAGGGTAAGAGGTGGGGAGGTAGAAGAGTGTAAAGTGATCAAATATATGATGACAGGAGATTTGACTTTGGGTTGTGAACACACAATGCAATATACAGATGATGTATTATAGAATTGTACACTTGAAACCTGTACATTTTTCTAACCAATATCACCCCCAATACATTTAATTTTTTAAAATCATCAAATTTGTATGAAATCACAAAAGACCTCTAATAGCCAAAGCAATCCTAAGAAAAAAATAACAAAAATGGAAGTATTACACTCCCTTACTTCAAATTATACTACAAAGCCACAATAATAAAAACAGTATGGTATTGGCAGAAAAACAGACACAGAGACCAGTGGAAAAGAACTGAAAGCCCAGAATTAAACCCATATGTGTATGGGCAACCAATTCTCAACAAAGGAGCCAAAAACATACAATGGAGAAAAGAAAGCCTCTTCAATAAATGGTGCTAGAAAAATTGGAAAGCCACATGCAAAAGAATAAAACTAGACTGCTATTTGACCCCATACACAAAAATTAACTCAAAATGGATCAAAACCTATATATAAGACCTAAAACAGTCATATACATGGAAGAAAACATAGGTAGTAAACTCAAGTACCTTGGTCTCAGAGAGGATTTTATGAATTTGACCATAAAGCCAAGGGAAGTAAAGCAAAAATAAATGAATGAGCCTATATCAAACTAAAAAGCTTCTGCACAGGAAAAGAAACCCTCAACAAAACAAAAAGGCAACCAACGAAATGGGAGACGATATTTGGAATCAATGCCTCCAATAAGGAGCTAACATCCAAAATATGTAAAGAACTTATTCAATTTAACAACAACAACAACAAAAAACAATCCTATTAAAAAAAAAATGGGCAGAAGACTTGAACAGACACTCCCAAGAAAATAGACAAATGACCAATAGATATACAAAAACATGCTCAACTTCACTAGCTATGAGGGAAATGCAAATCAAAACCATAATGAGGTACTGCCTCATACCTGTTAGAATGGCTATTATCACAAAGACAAGTAATAACAAGTGTTGGAGAGGATGTGGAGGAAAAAGAACCCTCATACACTGCTGGTGGAATGTGAATTGGTATAGCCACTATGGAAAACAGTATGGGGATCCTTAAAAAATTAAGAATAGAGCTCCTATATGACCCATCAATCTCTCTTCTGAGTTATCTACCTGAAAATTTTGAAAACATTTGTTCTTAAAGTTACATCGCCCCTATGATCACTGCAGCATTATTCAAGGTGGCTAAGACATGGAAACAACCCAAGTGTCCTTCAATGGATGATTGGATAAAGAAGATGCGGTATATATATAAACAATGGAATACTCCTCAGCCATAAGAAATGATGAAATACTGCCATTTGCAACAACATGGATGGATCTCAGGATGCTAAGCAAAATAAGTCAGAAGCAAAATAAGTCAGATGGATAAGAATCATATGATTCCATTCATATGTGGGCTATAAAACAGAAAGCAAAAAATGAACAAACAAAACAAACAAACAAACAAAAACCACTTCATTGACATAGACAACAGTATGGTGGTTACTAGAGGGAAAGGAAGGGAGGGGAGGTTGAAGAGGGTAAAGGGGGTCAAATACTATATGGTGATAGAATAAGACTAAACTTTGGGTGATGAGTACACAATATAATATACAGATGATGTACTATAGTATTGTGCACTTGAAACTTATATAATCTTATTAACCAATGCCACCAGAATAAATTTAATAATAAAAAAAGAAATAAAAGACACCTAAAACAGAAAAAATAAATGGCCTGTCCAACTATATACCCAAGTGTGGCAAGAAAATATTTTGAAATTTGATGAAATACTTTTTACATTCCCAGACATTCTCGCTGCATTACTTGCAGCAACATACTTTACAGTCTCAGTAATTTTTATGCCATTGTTTCAATGAGGTAATAATGCATCCTAGAACAAAGAAAACAATGTTTAGTTTTTAATTTTTAAAATAGGCATCAGGTGCCCATTTCAGTTCAATAGATGTGAAAGTTAACCAAAGGATAAAGAATGATATATAACGTGATGTAGAGATTCTTTGTCTTAGGAGGGGAAATGGAGCAAGAAGGAAAGAAGAGTGAGATGAGACATAAATCTGTGGCCTGCTCTCAGATAACTCACCCTCATGGACTAAGCCCAAGCATTTTGTTATAAGTGGAAAGGAGGGAGATGGAGGGGGAGAGGTGGTTAGAAATCCCTTCATAGATTTCTGAAGAATCTAAGAACCCTTAAACTCACCTGAAACTTTTGAAAGAGGAAACGACCAGGATTTCTAAACTTAAGAAATCAGAAATGACAGCATGACTTATTTAGGCTATGGCATGGAAGAGACCCAGCACTTAGTTTCCATCATAGGGAACTAATAGAAGAAATAGTGAGCTCAAAAGTTCCTATGCTTGCTGTAGTTAATAATACTGTATTGTATATTTGAAAGTTGCTAAGAGAGTAAATCTTAAAAGTTCTCATCAAAAGAAAAAAATTATAACTGTGAGGTGATGCATGTTAACTAAACTGATTGTGATAACCATTTCACAATATATACATATATCAGGTAACCATGTTTTACACCTTAAATTTTTATTTTTTTAAAGGTTTTATTGGGGAAGAGGAACAGGACTTTATTGGGGAACAGTGTGTACTTCCAGGCCTTTTTTTCCCAAGTCAAGTTGTTGTCCTTTCAATCTTAGTTGTGGAGGGTGCTGTTCAGCTTCAAGTTGTTGTCCTTTCAGTCTTAGTTCTGGAGGGCACAGCTCAGCTCCAGGTCCAGTCGCCGTCTTCTAGTTGCAGGAGGCACAGCACCATCCCCTGCGGGAGTCGAACCAGCAACCTTGTGGTTGAGAGGACACATTCCAACCAACTGAGCCATCCGGGAGCTCAGTTGCAGCTCAGCTCAAGGTGCCATGTTCAATCTTAGTTGCAGGGGGCAGAGCCCACCATCCCTTGCGGGACTCGAGGAATTGCACTGGCAACCTTGTGGTTGAGAGCCCACTGGCCCATGTGGGAATCGAACTGGCAGCCTTCAGAGTTAGGAGCATGGAGCTCTAACCGCCTGAGCCACCGGGCCGGCCCCTACATGTTAAATTTATACAGTGTTATATGTCAATTGTATCTCGATAAAACTGGGGGGAAACAAAATTTCTATGGCTGAAGTGTTCAGTGTATAATCTCATTTTAAACACATCTATTGAATTATTAATTAGCTATGTTGTTTTTTTCTGCTCCAGAATTTTATTTGACTCTTATTTTTTAAATATCATTTTATTTTTCAATTACTGTTGACATACAATATTATATTAGTTTAAGGTATACAGCATAGTGATTAGATATTTACATGATTTATGAAGTGATCACCCCACTAATCTAGTATCCACCTGACACCATACATAGTTATTACAATGCTATTGACTATATTCCTTATGCTATAATTTACATCCCCATGACTACTTTGTAACTACCAATTTATACTTCTTAATTCCTCCACCTTTTTCACCCATCCCCAACCCCCTGGCAGGCTCCCCCTGGCAACCATCAAAATGATCTCTGTATCTATGAGTTTGTTATTTATTTTGTTGTTTAGATTCCACATATAAGTGAAATCATATGGCATTTTTTACTCTTATTTTTAAAAACAAAAATTCCAGTTCTCTGGCAAAATTCTCCAACTTTTTTTATTGAATATAATAATCATTAGTCATTTTTAAATCCTTGTTTTAAATTAAACTCCAGTATATGAACCTATGAGTCTGTTTCTATTGTTTGTTTTTTCTACTAGTTTTCAGACATTTTACCCTGCTTTTAAGATGCCACTGTGGATGAAAATTTAAAGGAACTGGATAATGCTTTCTCTCTCTAACAAGTGCTAGGTTTTCTTTGATTAGGTAGAAAGTATCATTTTGATTTGTCAGACTGGTTTTGAGCTTTGTTAGGGATAATCTATTTTACTTTTGTCCTTTCTCTAGAACATCATTCTTATTCCTAAGTCATGGGTTCTCTGGGTCTTCACCTGAAAGCCAAGGGTGTTTACCAAGACCCCTTCACTTTGGCAGAGCTTGTACTTTAATAACTGTCTCCTGTGCAACTGTGAAAATCTATGTTCAATTCCTTAGCATCTCAGTTGATGTTTTCTGCTACGTTTCTTGGAGTGTTATCTTGCATGTGCACAGCTTAGGAATCAGCCAACACCCTTAAGGGGGCTTGTATGCAGATATTTGGTTGGACTTCTCTCCTCTCTGAGATTTTGCCCCTGGAGTCCCAGCTATATTGGCAGTCCTAAAGTCTGACTGTTATCTCCTCAATCCAGTAATACTATCACTTTCTACTTGGAATCTATTCTCCAAAACTACAAATGTCCCCTGGCAAAAGCCAAGGTAAATGCAGAGCTAACTCATGAGCTTCCCTTATTTCAAGGATCATAGCCACTCAAATCATGTTTGTAATGGTTATTGTCCAATACCTTCAAAATATATTTTATATATTTTGGGCAGTATTAATATACGATGTTGGTGAAAGGGCTGGTCCAATATAAGCTACTCAACCTTGGACAGAACCAGAAGTCATCGGGTTATTTTAAAATGTATCTAGCAATTCTAATACCTAGAATTTCTATGGGTATGTTTTTACTGCTTACTGTTCCTGCTAGTGTTCATTTATTTTGTCTTTCTCTTTGTGTGCCTGGGAATTGTGAATTATTTACTACACACTGTATTTTTAAAAATTGTTTATACAAATAATGCGAGATCTAGAATGATGTAATTTTTGAAAATGATTTTTTATTTATTTCCGCTAGGTAACTAAGATCAAAACACTTAGAACAGTGCCTGGCACACGGCAAGTAGTTAGCTCTCATTATTGCATGTCTATCTGCCCCACTCAGACTGAGAATACTCCAACTTGTATGTTCCCAACATTAGTACAAAGTTTGGTTTATAGTCATAACTAAAAAGTAGTTGCTGCGTCAATGGCTTAAGAAACTGAAAATGAGGTGAGACATATGTATGAATCACACACATACAGAAACACACAAAATCATGAATACTTTTACAGAGAGATAATCTTATGTACAGGTTTAAAAGAATGATATAAAACAAACACTTACCTTCCTGTAGTATTGGCATGCTTCGCCTTGGAACACTTTCTAGATTTTCATTTTCTGTTACACGAGTTTCTAGAAAAAAGAGAAAAAGGAACAACCTTTGGATACTTGTGAAAATTCATGTTGAGGCTATTATGATTTCATTATAATTATTCAGCTTTTAATGAATTGGAATTATCCATGGAAATCTTCCCATAAAGTCATCCATCAGCATTGTCATTCTGCTTCTAGAGTTCATCTAAAATACTTTCATTCTCATTGCTCCTTTATATTAGATTTTCTGATTCTTTGAACTCTCCTATCTGATTCCCACCACCACCATCTGGGTAGAATACCTAGTTTGGGCTTGGCAGACCTGTAAGATCAGGACTTCTGTTACTGCATTCTGGCCCATGTATTAAATGTATTGGCAAAGAATGACTGCACCATCCCACTCTGCGAATCCAAGGTAGGTAGGCACCATTTGCTTGCATGCCTTCTCTTCCATTTGCTCTACTTGTGCCCATTATTACAGACCAGGTTCAGAATGGATTTACCTATCTCAGACTGTCTTTGAGGTTTTCTTGGTAAAATTGGTGCTGGTATAAAAACATCAGAAAAATGACTAATATTTTGTTGTAAATGGTGAAACTGCTGTGGTTTTGCTTGAACAGGCGTAATACTTGGAAGAGGTCTTAGTCTTTTTGCATTTAAATCTATCAGACTCTGCTTAAAAGTATAGGTCCTGCTCATTGGTAAAAGTAGATACTCAGAGTGAAGAACTTCCTTGAGTTTGGGGGTGATAACTGGGGCAGGAACACTTGAAGGTTTGGAGTACTGTGAGGAAAAAATCAGAACGTCTTTTAGCATGTTCTCAACAAAAATACTTTTTATTTTTGATGCCTCTTTTGATTTTCTTAATCTTTTCATTTGGTTTGTTGCTCTCCCAAAAATTCGACTGGAAGCTGAAAGACAACTTGGAAAAAATATGCTACCAGTAGCAGTCTCTGGAATTTTCCAATAGACATTCTTAGATGGTTTTGAAGATGTTGAAATAGTAGTCACTCTTTCTTGTACATGATGATCAAGAGAGAGATTTTGGATAGTGACAATGGTTTGTAATTGATTTCTTGAAACAACATCAGGAAAACTAGTTTTATCTCTTTGAATTAAAGTGGTTTCATCTTGAGCAAACTTTACATGTAGAATTTTACCAGTCTTGGCTAGACCAGGAAAAAAAAAAGAAAAAGCACAATTAGATTACATTTATCAAGGTGTCAGGGACAAAACTATAATGTCTTACCATTCACAGTTTTTTAAAATATATTTTTTATTCACTCTCCCCTCTCTCAGCTTCTAAAATTGTTTCTGTATATACTCACTCAGCTATCAGAACTCTTGTTTAGCTGACTGGGATAAAGTTTGAATGAACAATTGAAGAAGTGAAGAGGCTAAATTGTATTAGATTTAGAAAGGGTAGAGAGCTTATTCTTGATATAAAAACAGAATTGATGGAGAGAGAGATTATAAAAGGAGATTTTTGAACAGTTGTCACTAAAACTCTGGCAATATGGATGGGTAAAAATAATTTTGATGAACGTTTGCTGTTTGTCATCATCTCTTCCTCTATAACTCCTCCCCCCTTCCATAACTCCTCTGAGCAAAAAGTACATTTCTTTTCATCGCCAGATGTCAGACCAATGTATCTTTTGAACATGAAAACATTCTGATACTGACTACAGGGTACCACAAGTTCATTTAGGTTACAAGAAAATGCACTATGCCTACATTCTTAGATTCCTCATTACATTACATATGTTTTCTCTTTCCTATGTGACAGAGTGTTAAATGACATTTGTTTTCTATTGTGTCGGTTGAGTACGATAAATGATGAGGACCTCTATATTCTAATGAGGAAATAATAGATTCACTAAGGCAAGACTTGCAAAGAGATGGATAAAACAGATGCTCACCCACCTTGTTGCTTACATTTAAGAGATGGCTAGAGATTGATCTGGGTTCAAAGAGAGGATTTGTTCTGAATAGCGCTATTGGAATGCTACATGTTTCCCTGATCTTTCCCTCTCCATGGTGGGTGGAGGAGGATAATTTCCCCCCACCTCAATCCAAGTGAGATGGATTCTCAGAAAACCATGTATAGAGAAGAGGAGTGTATGCCACAAGGAGAAAATAACATCTCACAGCTCCCCTTCTTACTTCCCCTACTGATACCTACAGAGCAGCAAAAAAGGATTTGCTCACTCAGTGCTGTGTTTCAAGAGAATCCTTGAAACTACTTGATCTGTATTTCCAGCCCTTTCAGGGGGGTACAGAGACTGATACCTGATTCTTATCTTAACTCTTAACTCCTTAACACTTTGCCACTCCTAGCCCCACCTATCGAGGAGCCAGAAACTATAATGAGTTGGAGAAGAGAAGTAAAAGAACAAAGTGGAAGAACTTACCATGCCTCTGTTTCCCTCGGTTTGTCTAAAAATTAGCATACCTAGTCTGAGCTGAGAAAATAAACTAGGTTTCACTCCATACTAGATGAAAGTACTGATTTAGATTGGAATAATTGCTTATTATCTGAAAATGAGAAAAGGCTAATAGATGAAAGTGACTAGAAAAGCCTTAGGAGAGGGATGTGTGCCCTGTAAATTTGAAGAGTAGTAGCAGAAGAATAATGATTGCTTCCTGCTTATATGGAACTAATCAAAGTGAGCTCATTCAATAAAATGATTACACCACTGCCTTCAGTTTTTTCTCTCCCAAATTAAAACAAAACATGATACTGAGCAAAAATAGACTCCAGAACTCTTTCCAACCACCATCCTACCACTTTTATCCTTCCTTTCATTGGCAAATTGAAGTGGTTTACACTCATTAGTTTGACTTCCTCTCCTCTAATCTCTGTTGTTTGTTGTTTCCCTTTATTCTGTAACTGTTTTTAAATTAGTAGGCTTTATTTTAGATATATAAAAAAGATGAGCAAGATAGTACAGTTACCATATATCCGCCCCTATTGCACACAATTTCATCAGTTAACATCTGGCATTTGTGTGGTACATTTATTATAATTAATGAATCAATGTTGATATAGGATTGATTGAAGTCTATAATTTATGTAAAAAACTCAGTCTTTGTGTTGTATAGTTCTATAGGTTTTGACAAATGCATAATGTCATGCATTCACCATTACGGTATAATACAAAATAATTTCACCACCCTCAAAATCCTCTGCGCTTTACCTATTCATCTTTTCCCCTCACCCTGAATCTCTGGCAAACACTGATTTAAAAAAAATTTTTTTTTTTTTTTTTTTTACTGTCTCTGTATTTTGCCTTTCCAGAATTCCACATAATTGGAATCCTGCAGTATTGTAGCCTTTTCATCTGGCTTCTTTCATTTAGCAATACGCAGTTAATGTTCCTCTATGTCTTCATATGGCATGATAGCTCATTTCTTCTCATCACTAAATAAAATTACATTGTGTGGATGTACCACAGTTCGTTTATCCATTCACCTATTGAATTGCTTCCAGTGTGGAGCAATTATGAATAAAGTTGATATAAATACAATGTGTAGGTTTTTGTGTGGACATAGGTTTTCATCTCAATTGAGTAAATAAATATCTATGAGTTTAATTGCTGGATTGTATGGTAGGAGTGTGTTTACCTTTGTACAAAACTATCAAACTGTCTTCAAAAGTGGTTGTACCACTTTGCATTCTTGCCAGCAACGAATGAGAGTTCCTCTTGCTCCTCTCCAGCATTTGGTGTTGTCAGTGTTTTGGATTTTAGCTCTTATAATAGGTCTGCAGCAGTTATCTTATTGTTGTTTTAATTTGCAATTTCCTAATGACATCCGAGTATGATGTTGAGCATTTTTTTATATGCTTATTTGGTCTCTGAATATTTTTTTATATGCTTATTTGGCCTCTGAATATCTTCTTTATTCAGGTGTTTGTTCAGATCTTTAGCTCACTTTTTAATTGGGTTGTTTTCTTATTGTTGAATTTAATAGTTCTTTCTTTATTTTGGATGCAAGTCCTTTATCAGATATTTAATTTGCAAATATTTCCTCCCAGGCCATGGCTTGTCTTCTTATTGTTTGAACAATGTCTTTCACAGGGAAGTTTTTAATTTTAATGAAATGCAACTTATCAGTTTTTTCTTTCATAGATTGTTCTTCTGGTGTCATATTTAAAAACTCATTGCCAAACCCAAGGTCACCTACATTTTCTCCTATGTTATATTCTAAAAATGACCCATTAAAACCAGAAGACACACAAAAATAAGGGAGGATTTTAAAGAAGAAGCAAAACAACTGGAATGAATAGAAACTTTATAAATGTGGCAGATATTAAGCCAAGAATGTCAATAATTTATTAAAATGTGAATGGTTTAAGTATATCAATTAAAAGAAAAAAGCTGTCAGAGTAGATAAAAAACAAGACCCAACTATATCTTATCTACAAGAAACTTATTTTAAATATAAAAAGACAGATTAAAAGTAAAGGGTAGAGAAAGATATACTATACTAACAGTTATCAGAAGAAAACTGGAGTAGATACATTAATTTCGAACAGAGCAGACTTGCGAACAAGAAAAACTATTAAGATGATATTCACAGTTTCCAGAGATTAAGATGTCAGTGTCTACTGAGGGGTCATTTTTCAGTCTACCTGACCCCCCATTCCTTGTTCCTCATATTTAACACATACAAATCAATCACCTCCAGGCCTTATTCAAATTATGTATGTCAACTCCAAAGCCTCCAATTCCCCATCTCTTTCCTTTCCCCACTCCCCACCTACTTTACAGGGTCATGCTCTCTTTCCTTTTCCACCATGAGAATCACTGAAGAGGTGACCTGTTGTTCTGATGGATTTGTATTTCATCCTCATTTGGTATACAGTGGAGACAAAGATTGAAAATCAGTGATCTAATTAAGTTCCACTGTTTCAGAAATAGAACGAGGAGACCCACTGACTTAATGACTTGCTAAAGCCATATACACATTAGTCTGGAGCAGAGACCAGAATTCATGTTCCTGCTCCCATTCTAGGGCATTTTGCACTGTTCCAGGTTGTTGCAACTCAGGAAACAATTGTGGGCCAAGTGAGAAGTATTACAGGTATTTTAATATCTTACAACTATAGAGTGGTTTTATAGTTTATAAAGTGCTTTCACACAGGCTATTGCATTTTAACCTTCTTCTCTCATAGTTAAGCGATCAAAACCCTCCAGATTTTCCCTTCTGGTTTTAACTGCCATCATCCTAGTCTATATTGACTTAATTTTACCCTTGATTTTCTGACATAGGCTTATAGTGTTTTTACCAAATTGTTTGAATTGTATTAATGATAATTCAGATTTCTTAGTTTGGTATGTAAAAATCTGTGTGACCTGGACCCACTTCACCTAACCTTACTGTGTGATGACATGTTACTTTCCAATGAGAATCCTTATGTACTCAAATTATTAGTGACAATCACGAAGGCCACACTGCTCATTTATAACTTCATTTCTTATGTTGATCACACTGTGTGTAATACCTTCTATTACTAACCAATTTAAATCATTTTATTATTTTGAAGTCTACCTTAAACCTCCTGCAATCCATCTTTCTTGATTAATACAATCTACACTTAAAGTTCTTATTGATTCAACAAACATTTAACACCAACCATGTGCCAGCTGTACACACAGTGCCGAGGGTACAGCACTAACCTTGCCATGATCAAAGATCTCACAATTTAATATAGAAACTAGGCAGGTAAACAGTTATAGTAGAAAATGAGAAGTGCTCAATAGGGAGCATAAAGGAAGACACTCTGACTAGGGGAAGCAGGAAGACGTATTTAGACATATCTTCCCAATGAAGATGATACCTGTCTTCTCAAGTCCATACTTCCTTATTTTTTGACACATTTCCCCATGATTTATTTCTTTTCCTAGTATATTAAATTTCTACTTTCCCAATCAACTTTCCTTTGCCATCATAAACTACACAGGTCTCCTCTACAATTAAACATATTTCATTCCACTTCTCATGTCTTAGTTCAAACCCCATTCTTGCCCCCAGTGCTTTCTCACATTTATGAACTACTACTGTCTACTATCAATTGGACATAAATTCTATGCTGCTTTGTACTGCTAGTTAAGGTTCTTATTTTATGTGTAGCTCATCTTTAAAGCTTAATTGAAGGTCTTGAAAGGTGCTGAACGTCAGCAACCAGATCATTTGTATCATTAATTCCCTATGGCACTTAGCATTGTATGTAAATTTTAGGTATTTATTTCAGGGTTTTATTTCAGTGTTTGAATATTCATTTTTATAAATTATACTTCAGTCATTTTAAGTATTAATTAATTCATTCAACAAATATTTTGAACACCTACTATGTGCACAGCACTCTGCCAAGAGCCTTTGGAGACATAGGATTAATAATAGTCAAGGTCATAGAATCTCCAAGGCACCAAAAGCAGAGGAGCTCCTCACAAAAAAGAATTATCCAGTCCAAAATGTCAATAGTGAGAAACTCTGTCTTAGAACATAAATTTCAACCAAAAGATGAATGGAAAAACTACAACCAAAAAAAACTGGTAGTGAGCAGTAAATCTACGTAACTGTGGATATTATTATTACAGAACTTTGTGTAAATGTAGAAATGTAGAACATTATAGAAATGTAGAAATGACATAACAAAAGTTGGTAGGGAAAGAGAGAGGAAATTGGAGGTAGCAAAGGTGTGTTGATTTAAGCATCTTTAACAGCCATAGATAAAAAGGTAATAATTTAACATTGTAAATCAAGTTATAGACTAGGCACATTTTAACAGTATAAATGTTGACACTAAAATAATTAATCCAGTCAGCTAAAATCAGGCAGTAGAGACTAAAAACGGGAAAGAAGAGGAAATATGCTAATTTTATCATTGCTTATAAGTCAGGAGTCAATAGGTACACGTACCATATACCAAAATAGAGGATTAAGGTATTATACAAAGTTATAGTTATAAAAGTGGCTCATCTTTATCTCATAGCACTTGCACTTATCATAGGGCAATTTTACATTTACTTATATAATTATTTGATCCTACCAGAGGGTAACTAATGAAGAGGATTGGCAGAGTCATTCTGCTCACTATTATATCTCTAGTCCCTAGCACTGTGCTCATAAACAGTCAATTCTTGTTACTTGCAGCAGTTCTATAAAGTTTGAGGAAACACTGAATTATCCAACACTGAGCCATGGCTTCTAGGGAAACTACAGGGTTAGGTTCTGGCAAGCCTCTGGTCTCAACATTATGGGCAACCAATCAATGCACAATCTTGTTTTATATGTGTTTCTATATAAAGACACCTTATTTAATATATATTGTTGATTCATTGACACTAAAAAAACACAAAAAACTGAGGGCCAACAACACTGTATCTCATGCCTGAAGGAAGCTCATCTAACAGACATATTTTTCTCTGTAAGACATGTTAGAGCCTTCTTGTGCTTAGGGGGGGAGTAGATTGCACTTCAGCATTGTACTTGTGGGACATTTTAGGTCGCAAAATCACCAACACAAAGCACAAATATTCAAAAAACATGGCATTAAATAGACCAGGAAAAGGACAGTTGTTTACAGCATGAGAACTGAAGTAAGAAGGCAGAAAGTGCCTGAGCTGGGAACATATGTATTTTCACTGCCTTAGGCATATCCAGAATGACTGAGAGTTATTATATATACCCTTGTCCTGCATGCAGTTTCAGTTATCATAAAAGGAGTGAGAAAGAGCTCTATATACTGCTCTGAATTGTTCTTTATGATATATTGTTGAGTTAAAAAGAGAGAATACAAAACAATGTACTGATTTGGTAACTACAAATAAATTTTAACAGTTACGTAAATTCGTCCCTACAGAATCCACAAATAATGAGAATCAACTGTACCTGTAGAATTGAATTGGGTGCTATCATCTTACGACAAACATTTGTCAGTTACTATTAAGTTGGTGCAAAAGTCATCGCGGTTTGAAAGGTTAAAAGCAATTGCAAAAACTGCGATGACTTTTGCACCAACCTAATAGTTATTAGTGTCTTTTAACTATTGTGATTCTGAGCTGTGCAGGTTGAGAACTTCCTATGAAAAATAAAGTTAATAACATATCTGATTAATATACATACCTGTATGGACTTTCTTCTTATGCAAAGGCAGCTTAGGGAGTTTGGGAGGTAAAGGTCTTCGAAGAAGTAGTAGTTTTGGGTGGTTTTGCATTTTAATTAATAACAAGCACTGTTTTTCACAACTATTAGTCAAGGGTTGAAAAGCTTTTGAATGTTTGAATTGTTGCTGAAAAAGAATTCATTTCAATCTAGATTACATTTTAATGAAAATCATTCTGTGCTAATACTCTACTGAGTCCAAGCAGAATTCCTATAAAAGAAAAAGAGGTTAAGAAAATAATTCTTTAAAACTTCTAGAAGTAATCCAGGTAAAATTTAGGTTTAAAATTAATACAGAATTTTAAAATGTGTATGCTATTACCAACCAGGATCATTCTAAAATTTCCCATGTTTGTATAAAGTTTATACTTACAAAGTTCAATCTTCCAGTGCTCTTTCACTTAGTAAATACTGATTTTACAGAACAGTAGAAATGACGCTCATTTATTTCTTTACCTCCAAAATGTTATCACTTCATAAATACGGAAAAAGTTTTTGGTCAAAAAGATGAGGAAGTCCCCCCATGATAGCCTCTGAAGACCCACAATATCTAACTAATACCTAAGTTGTTTTCTATCTGCGATAATTACTTGTTTTATATTTCAATCACTACAGTCGTGCCATAACTATTTAATCCAAAATAAGATGGTCTTTAGTAGAATGAGATTTTCCGGGATCTCTATCCCAATTAGTACTGTTTAGAAATGATGCCAGGAGAGAGACCCTAAAAATGTGCGCTTAGTTCTCAGGGCAACTCCGTTGACAGTTTAGAAGGAAATGCTTTGGAACTGCAAAAAATGGGCTGTTTTCTTCCCCAAAAGATAATTGTGCTCACAAGGGCTCAAGGTATGTTCCCTGGTAGTACGTCCCACTTGATTACGGAGATTCCCTTCCGTATTGTCTAAGTGCTTGGAAACGTTGGACTCCTCAAAACAACCGGCTTTTCCTCTTTTATCTCCTTTTCCTTGGAACTTAGGTGACGACGTATATAGGTCCAGTGAGGTCTTGGGTCTGCCGGCCGGTTGCTGTCCAGAAAGTAAGTACCAAGGCCACCCTCACCCCCAGGTAGGGTGCGGCCAGAGGCTAAAGAGGCCTTAGCAACCGGACGCCGGTACGTCCACTCTGCCCGGCTGAACGCGCAGGCGCTGGACGGGGAGGGTGGGGTGGGGCGGGGCGCGCGCCCGAGGAGTCCTGTGGTGCTGGCTCGGCCCCACCGCGCCGCGCGTGGAGCCGGGTCGCCTTTCTCAGCCCCAGTGTGGGGCTTCTGGGGAGGCTGTGGGCTGTTGGGGCTGGAGGAGAAGTCCGCTCCACGTGCAGCTGCTGTACGGAACCCCGTGGTGACAATTGTTATTACTATTTTATTCTTAATGACAATGACCACTATTATTTATTTACTCTTCTCGATTACACCGTGCTTAAATCGGGTATCTAAGGTCTGGGCTGGCATTCTTTAATGCTGCACTTGGGCGCAGCCGGTCCTGTTGCTGATTTTGCAGTGCCCCCGAAAAGAACATCTGTTTTCTTTCTTTTCTTTTAATGCAAACTGTTGTGTCTTTCTGATCCTTTAAAGTTCCTGGATGAAAAGGAATTGTGTAGGAGTAGGGGAATTAAGGATCCAAGTGAGACTTTGAAAGAAACCTGTTTCTCACTGTCAGAGTCATTTGTTCTGATTATCGTACTGTGACTTGTCTTGTCTGTCATGGTGTTGATGAACCTGTACGTACAGTGATCAATAATACATTGTGTGTGTTTGCATGTATGCTCGTGTTTCTCTGGAGAGTTGAGGTCTCGCAATGCTCAAAAGAACTGATTAGGTAGATGTGTAAATCCTAACTCAGAAAGTAAAGTAGATGGAGCTTACTTCTAGTCTTGTTTTTTTTTTCTCCTTGTGTGTTTGTCTGTTTTATTAAGTGCAAGTGCAGAGACTTCAGTAACAAGTGTTGTAAGATGAGAAACTTCTGTATAGCTTTTGGGATCTTTCAAGATTTACTCCCTAACCAAGTCTTCCTTTATTCCTTAATAGCAAGCATACATTTTAAAACAATCAATGGAAAAGTGAAAAAGTATTTTATCAGACTCTGGGAAATATTACGCACCTTGTTTTCCCTCAGAGTATTAGCATATGGTTTCTTTTCTTGTAAGATTACTGTGTTCCAATTAGACTACCTCCTAAAACCATGAATTTAATCCATTTTTACCTGTGTCTTAGCTTCTCAGAAAGAGGAAAGTTGACATTAGGCAAATCTGGTTGCTAGGTTTTGTCTCAAGAGATATATGGTGTGCATATTTTGTAAGTGTGAAAAAATGTTTATATTTTTAAGCTTAAAACAAATATGTGTGTTCCAATATATAAATTGAGTGAGGTCCCAATGCTCTTAAAAGTTGTTTGAACCATGAAAAAGAACTACTGGCACTCAGTTTTACTGACCAGAGCTTGGCCTTTAAAACTTATGCTTAGTATTGAATTGTCAAAATCAAGGCAGTGTGCTTATCACTCTTTTTCTAAAAATGCTTTGTCACACATGGAATCAGGCATCAGGCTTTATTCCCTGCAGATTTCTTCTAGCATGTAACAGTCAGAACCTAGGGCTGTTTAATATGTAACCTCCTTAGGTGTGAATATTTTATTTTCTACAACTTACTGCTTCTATTGGCACTATTTAGGCAAATGAGATCATTATTATGAAAATTCATGACTTGGTGTGTATATGTCGGTTATTCTAACACATCTAAGATGCTTCACCTATGGACATGATGTACAAATAAAGGCTGGATTTGGAAGGAATAAATCACACTCAATATGGATTGTATTATTATTTTAATTTAACTTATTTTTTATTATTTTTGAAAATATTGCTACCTCAATTTACTTTTTTGCTTTTTAAAAAATTAATCATGTCTCCTTAAATAATATAGGTCCCTCTTTGATTTTAAGGGTCTACTTTACCTTATGTACAGTACAATCAGCCTACTTATTTGTCCCTTTAGCTTTGCAATTGGCAGAACTTGTGATAAAGCTTGTCAAACTGAACCACAACTCTTTCACTCTTTCAGCAGATTGTGTTAAGTAGCCCAGGGTAACAGTGAGCATCGAGGATATACATATGGCGTTCTTGTTTTTGTTTTTATTATGTTGCTGAAATGAGATAAAAAGCCTTATGCAAAAGCAACCTCAGGTACCCCACAAGTAATGCTATTGATTTTCCTAAATAGTGGGGAATACTTGGGGAATCTCAGATTCACTGTTGTTTGAAAGGACACAGCTCTGTTGGAATTGTGTAGAAATTGTTGCTAGAAATCTTCACAGTTTTCCATGTATCTCTCTCTCATTTGTTTATTTGTTTTAAAACAGAACAGAGATTTACTAAGCAGTTCGGTCAGTGCAGATTTAATATAAATTTTACATTGTGGATATAGCTGGAATAGTTTGTATTTTTAAGCTCATATTAGTTTTTAGAAGTTCTTTTAAGAAATGAATAGTTATTTTTGAGTCCCTATGGTAACCCAGGGCACTAAAAGACGTATGTTCTTGTTCTGAATTTACCTGATCGTGTAATTATATACACTGGGAAATGTCTTTACTTTTCATCAGCATAATGACTTAAATGTATACATTTATTTCGTGTGTTTTCATTCTGCTGCGTAGAGAACAGTTTTATATTTTCTTAAAGGTTAATAAGGATATTTTGAAGAAGCCGCTTTACTTTTTACCTCTCATATGCAAGGGCAAAAACTTTATTTCTGTTCTTAATTATTTTTTGGCCAGTTTAGTTATTTCTTTTTGTCTTTCAGGTTGATAGTTATTTCCTTTGTTTGAACTAGAGAGTGATCCTTGGATTCCTTTCAAAAAAACCATTACTAATAAGGAAATGTCATGCAACCTGCATAATAGAATTTAAAAAAAAAAAACTCCCAAACTTAACGAAAAGACAATGCCTATCTGTTTTTAAGAGCATATTCATGAATTCCAGAATGATTTTATTGGAAACCTACTAGGCACAAGGTATTTTGCTAGGTCCTAAATTTGAAACTCTGTTAACACAACTTATAAAGATTCATTTGAGGCTTATAATTTTAGACATTGAAATGAAATTTTAAATCATTTTCAAAGCATTTCCTTATCTATAATTATAAATACTTGAGGTTTTTTAAAATGTTAACATTTAAAAAATGTTTTTAATTATGTTGCTTGGGTAGAAAAGTGTTATTTATTCACACTATCCCAAATACTCAGAAACAATCTTATATTTCCTTAGCTTCAATGATCTTACTAGACTGTTTGTCGGTACCCAACTGATACTAGATATTGTGTGTTTGTGTCCTCCAAAAAAAATAATAATATTGTTTCCTTAATGTTAGGTTGACTAAGCTATGAATGATGAAGTGTCATTATTAGTTACTTCTATGTGGAAGGCATTGTTCTAAGTGTTGATTTTATGTTTTATCTTACTCCACAATTCCCACATTAATTGAAAATTCTAGTATCTGTATCACATTTCAATCAAAGGCAGCCTCACATAGCTCAGCTTGGCTGGGCTCAGATCCCTGACTGCCACTTGTCAGCTCTGTGCCCTTGGACCAGTTGCTTAAGCTCTCTAAGCCCCTGGGTTTCCTCACCTGTATAGTTGGGGTAAAATGGTACCTAACTCAGGGTATTGTAGGATTTAAAGAGAATCTATAGCAAGGATTTAGTTTCGTGTCGGTTATAGATGAGTTTTCATTAGATGCTAGTAGTTAGAAAACATATGGCCCAGGTTTTCTATCTGCAGTGTCGCTGCTTTGAGTGACAGCAGTTGACGTTAACCACAGTGTTTGGTATGGAGGACTAGAGGGTGAATCCTGGGCATTTATCCACAAAATATCACACTCTGTTTATATCTCCAGTATATTGAAGAACCTAGTCTGCAGCTTTCAGGTTGTCAAACAAGTGTCGTGTTCTAGGCAGGTTCCTACATTCTGTCACTGGTCGTATATCCTTCTGGGCCACAGAGCACCTGTGGGACAGTTTGTGCCTGAAAGAGTACAAGTACAGTGATGTAAGTAAGGAGGCCTTGACTCATCCTTCACGTGAATTGAGTTCGTGAGCTGCTGTTAGCATTGACTGAGCTGGACTGAATCCATGATGAATTTCAACCAGTGACCCAAGGATGAAAGCTGCTTTGTTCTCAGTGTCCTTGATGCAGCTGGAGAGCTTAACAAAGGTGGAAGAGGCCGAAGGGTTGCAATGTGACCCTCCTTTGAATGGCTAGAAAGAAAGGTGTTCCAAAAGCACACCGTCTTTCTCAGGTTTTTTCTAATGTGCACACCAGACTTCGGGAGATGAATCTACTGAGTCTTTGGGACCGGCTAGGATTTAGTCCTAAACTTATAAGGAACATGTGCCGTGCCCCTGAGGTGTATGAGCTACATGCCTTCTGTCAGTACTCCAAAAAAAAATGTAATGTTTAGAACCATAGGTGAGCAGAGATTCTTTGTACTGACTTACTCTTCATTCTGAGGCAAATAGCAATTTATGAGCTTAAACGGTAAATAGGATGGATTTGCTCTTCAAACCTATTATTCCGCTTTATGCTCACAGTTCTAATTAAGTATATGTTTTATTGTTAAGTGTAATGAGGCTAAAATTGTGTGGGGACTGAGAGTAGGGAAGAGCACAGATTGCCTGGACATGAAATGGTGCGTTATATTCTCCTTGTTGATGAAGAACTTGCATTTCTTATACCACAACTGGACATATAGAACCAGAGCTTATGTTTCAGTATCACATAGTGAGTTTAATATGCTTTTGACAGTCCTTCAAGATTTATAACAACCTCAATCCCCCACTCTTAAGTTTTGATGTCAGAGATTTTATCAGGGTTGAAATTAATAAATTGAAGGCCATTGTTTCTCTCCTTGCCCAGTCCAGGTAGTCACCTGCCTTGGTGGTATGGAGAAAGCTCCTTCATTTCCTCTGCCAGTTATTCCAGGTGAAGTAATACCCTCCAAGGGAAGAGGCTATGGAGTCCAACTCTATTCAGGATTTATGGGAAGACAGATTATGGGCTTTATTTTTCTCTCCATTGCAATTCCAAGCAGAGCAGCTACACTTTTATCTGTTTGACCTAGTAATATGGTTCTGTTTAAGACTGGCTTCAAAGAAAATATTCTGCAAATTAATAAGAGAGTTGCATGCACACCACCAAACTAGATGAGATTTAATCAGTGCTCCTGTTTCTCATTGGATGAGTCATGGAAACCTTATATGCCATTGCAGGTGGGGTACCTTCCTTATACTTCCCCAGGAATCCCATAAACCCCATCACTTCCCAACCCACCCAGAATCAGACCTATAAGGAGACACCTCTATTCACAGCTTCTTTCAGCAGGAGCTAAGGAAACCAAAACATTCCCTTCTTACTACCACCTCCATTTCCCAAACCCAGACTCATAGTATTAAAAAGGATTGATTCCAGAGGATTTGTAACTTGGTGTATCACCTTACCCAGGTGATCCCACTTGGGAGGAGAAAAAGCATCTCATTTTGCACATTCACTCCGTGGTTGTTCTTAGTATATATTTGTGAGACACTTGATGTCCCCAGTGAAGGTAAAGGAGATGGCACTAATGGGGCCAGTGAGGAGCTAAAGTGATAGACCACAGTGACGGAAAGTGGAACCATGAGGGTAACAAATCCAGCTTGCCACCATTGGCTTATCAGAAATTATTTAGTTAGGAACCAGAAGGGCCGGTTTCGCTAATCTTGTACTGTGAGCTGTAAGATGAGCTGTGATGAATTAGAACAGCTGTGAGTTTTAGAACCACACCACAGACTTCGCCCAGAATGTTTCTAAATACATGTATGTCGTTTATATGTACTTATCTCCAATCATTTTCAGAGAGAAATGTTATCTGTAAGATGTAGAAGTATTAGAGCATCAAATGCTTCAAGAACTTCCTACAGTAGTGGAGGTGTGGATTTTAAGAGGTCAAAAATTCCATATGAGTTATTGACTTGTTCTGGCTGGAGGATAAAGGAACTACAGAGGCAAGGGCTCTGGCTGAAATGGAAGCAGGACTTTACCTCCTGCTTGACCTCTCAACCTTCCCAAAATGACTTCTACCCTTTAGAAACACCCCACAAAAATTAACAGATACCTTTCTTCCAGGTATCTCACAATACCTCTCTGAAGTAGAAGGGACAGACTTTTGATGCAGTCAGGGTGAAGCACAGGAAGGGGGAGGTCACACAGTCCTAGTTACAGATAAGACCAAGGTCCTGTCTCCTGAAACAATAAACTGCCCTGTCTATAATTTTGGAATATCACACCCCAAAACATTTGGGATTGGGAAGAAAATAGAGAATGTATTTACTTTCTCCCCTTCAGTATTACCTTTTTCCCAACAAGCTTTCTACTGTTTGTTTTTAAACAATGGGTGTATTTCTCCAAATGTGTGATTATGAAATTTACATAAGAATTGTCATTACTGAGTCACTCCAGGATAGCTCCGTCCTAAATGTTCAAAGGAAGCTGCAAGAGAATAGTTGGGATTGTTATCATCGGTGTTATCAATCTAAAACGTTTCTAAAACTGAACTGGGATTCAGGAGACTGTCTAGCCTCAGTTGGCTAACCTCTGTAAACCTCAGTTTCCTCACCTTTAAGGTTCTTTCAATATTTAGGCTCTATGGTTCTATTACTAATTAACATTCATGAACTGTTATTGATCAATTAGCTGTAAGTATATCAAAATAATTACTGAATATGGTAATATTTTTTACTTATACCAATCTTGGAATAACAATGTCTATTAACTATTATAAGTACTAGACTGGGTAATTTTATTTGCCATTCAGTAATATCTGGTAAGCTTTGGTGGATGGAAGCACTTGAGTTTGGTATTCCTATGATTTAATGAACAAAACCACGCATATGCTTTATGGATTTTGATCAGCTCCTCCTCCAATCTTCGTATTTTTAATTGAGTGTTTTCATTACAGTAATTAGTACTTGTTGGGAAAAAGTAATACAGAAGTGTAGAAAGTAAATATATTCTCTATCTTCTTCCCAATCCCAAATGTCTGGGGGGGGGGGGTGACATTCCAAAATTATCTTTGTATATAATTTATATATATAATTGTTATTGAAAATAGATTACATTATTAATTATTTGGTGACATAGTTTTTTCTACTAGACATTTTATCTCAAATATCCTATGGGAAAGTATTTATAGATCCCCTTACTCTTTCTAATCCCAACATTTTATTTTACAGACTCAGAACCTTGCTTTTTCAGTCTGTCCAGGTATTGTAAAAAAAATACTGAACTAGGGGTCATGAAATTAATGCATGTTAATTTTAGAAAAATCAATTATACAGATAAAAAAGAGAAGAAAAATTTCATACAGAGATAACTATTGTCAATATTTTGATATAATGTATATAATTAAAAGCATTTTATTTATATACAAATAACATACACATGTGTATATTTACTTTATTTAACTTTAAAAATATTCTGTTCTGTTGCTGTTGTATAACCTTATTGTTTCTCTCAAAAATATGAGAATTGTTTTCCAGGTGGCATAAACATTTCAAAGCTTTTAAATAAAATAGTTCCTATTTATCTTCTGGAAATCCTAATTTAAGCTCCCACAAGCTGTGTGTAAGTGTGTTTATTTGTCTAATGGACCCTGAGAATTAATCAATTTTTTGATCACTACTCTGCTAGCTAGAAAATAGCACCTTATTTTAATTAGTGTTTGATGATTATTAATGAGCTTAAATATCTTTTCCTCTGTTTATTACTGAATGTATTCTATTATAAAGACTTATCTTAGTCTCTTCCATATTTTTACATTGTAGTGTTTATTGTTCCCCTTTAGTGATTTTTAAGGGATGTTTGTATAGTATGGATACCTAATATACCAGTTTGCCTACCTATGCTATTTAACATGAGATATAAAGTGTTTATATATTTGGAGCCTAAAGCTAAACAGACACAGTTTGAGTCCTGGCTTCACCATTTACTAGTTGTATGATTTTAATCAAGTTATTCAATACTTGAAGCTTTAACGTCCACATCTGTAAAATTGGAACAAAATTGGCAACTACACTGTATAGAATTGTGAAAATTAAATGAGAATGACCTTACAGTGCCTGGAGTATTGAAAATACTCAATAAATTTCAACTATTATTTTTCTTAATGGTAATTTAGGAATAAAATATAAAGGAAATGCCACAATCATGACTATTATTGTATTTCTTTGCTGCTAAATTATACTAAAATGGAATGTATGTATATATTTATACATGTGTGTATATATATATATATATATATTATAAACAATCATAAAGTTATTTTACACCTGAGCATGTGTAGTTTGTTTAGTTGGTTAGAAAATGATGCTAGGATTTTCTGTGTGACTACCAGTGCCGATGTGGACAGCCTCTTCTTTACTCCAAATACCTAGAAATACCAGACAAAATATGTAGCTGAGATTAACTGGAAGGAAAATCCTAGGTATTGGAAACAAAAAAGATTAATGGCAGTGAAGTAAACTTGAGGTGAAGCCACGGTAGTCCACCAGGGTATCCAATTTGACATGGGCTTTTTTTAGTGGCCGGGCACTGGGATTGTACCACCTACATAGGAAATGGACATGAGTTTTCCAATCTGCAGCAGGCAGAGAACTGAATCAGAACACCATGAATAAAGTTGAGAACCTCAAAACTAAGACCCTCTCTCTGAAAGTAGAAAATCCACACCCTGGCCAGTCCAGTGTTATTGGCCAAAAGGCTGGGCAAACAATATATTAATCCTGGACAAAGTAGGCTCTCATGGACTCATTTTTTTAAGGATGCAAAGAAATGATTCATCAAGATGATATGCCAACATAAGACTATATCAACAACATAATTTCTAAATACATGAAACAAAAATTGACAAAATTACAAGGAGGTATTATTGATAAATCCACTTCTAAAATGGGGATTTTAAAAAATACATGTCTCTCAGAAACTAAGAGATCAAGCAAACAAAAGATTACGAAGGATATGGAAAATTTGAATAGCCCAATTAATAATCTTGATCTGATAGACATATACGGATACCTGTATCCAATAGAGAGCACACACATGCTCCCTAGTACATAAGAAATATTTATTAAAATTGTTGTGTACTTGGACATAAAGAAAATCACAACAAATTCTGAAAGCATGTTTAGTAGGTGCCTTAAACTATTCTGGCCGCTATAACAAAAATACCAGAGACTGGGTGCCTAATAAACACAGTTCTGGATGCTGGAATCAATACACTGGCAGATTCAGTGCCTGGGGAGGGCCCATTTCCTGTTTCATAGATAGCTATCTTCTTACTGTATCAGAAGGGGCAAGGAATCTCCCTGGGGTTTCTTTCATAAGGGCACTAATCCCATTCATGGGGGCTCTACCCTTATGACCTAATTATTTCCCAAGTGCCCCACCTCCAAATATCATCACATTGGGGGTTAGATTTCACATTTCGTCTATGGCAGCAGGTATCCTAGTTTGACTAGAGAAGAAGTTGGGCAGGTAAGGCTGCAAATGTAAGTCTAGGAGGAATTTAAATGTTAGGATGTTAGGATTTTGATTGCCCCCAGAGCCACTGAAAGATTTGGACCTGGAAATCTACAAGATCTGTATAAAGCAGTGAATTTGGATTTCAGGCCAATTTACTCCTTTAATTTTCAAGGGAGAAATGAACCAGCTCCAAATAAATCATAAGTTTGTGCAAAGTGAAGGCTAAATGGTGTCACTAAAGGCTCCAGTAGTTCAGAGGAAGCGAAGTGGGAGAATTGAGCTGTATGCTGCAGAATACAGTGCATATGTGAGCAGGAAACCTAGCCTCAAGGAAGCAACACCTGCTCACAGGACAAAGGGCGATTAATTTCCAGAAAATCACCACTATCCTCATTAAAATGCTTAATTTGATTTTGTTGTTATTGTTGTCTTGATTTAAATTCAATTTTTAAGCTAATTTTGGATTTATAGTTAGGATCTAACTGCATTATACCAAGTTTTATGTTTGCTGATGTAGTAGAAATAGTTAAAGACAACTCTGGAAGTCTGGGATCATTTTTCCAGATATTTATTCATATCAGAGAAATTCTAGTCTAGTTGATGCCCTTCATAAGCATGGAAAGGTGACTAATAATAATAGTAACTATAATAAAAACTATTAAACATGAGTACTAGCATTTTGGGTGCATATGCATTGTATTAGCCATTATGCTAAGCACTTTCTGTGCATGTTCCTCATCTATGCCTTGAAACTATGCTAGGATGTGAGTGCTATTTACTTTTCCCATTTTGATGAAGAAACAGGCTTAGAGGGATTAAGAAGCTTGTCCAAAGTCACAAAGACCATACACCCAGGAACCAGGTTTGGAACTCAAGGCTTTGTAACTCCGGAGCATGTACTCTTAACCACCTTGCTATACTGACTTGATCCGACCACATTTACTAGAAACTCGGCCGTATTTAGATCCAGGATCTCGACTTGTGACCTAGTATTTTTTCCACCTCACTTCCGGCCTCCATGTTTTTTTGTGTGTGTGTGTGGTTTTTTTTTTGAAAGCATATAGCTGAAGACACAGAGTAGTTTAAGATTGTTTTGTAAGAAAAATTTTTAATTAGAAACATCTATATCAGAAGTTTAGAATATTTAATCATATTTTCAATTTTATTTGTGAAAAACTTTGACTTACCATTGAAATGTTTTAATTAGTTATTTGACACATCTTTTATTTCCTCTGTCACCTATAGCACATACCAGGTGTTCAGGTTTTGGACCAGATATTGGTCCAGTAGATTGGATGGATGAATGAAAATCTAGAGCCTCTTTTCTTCTTACGAATAGTTTAGATTTCAGAAGGCTATTTTCAAGTACACTTGCATATAAGTTTATAGTGACAAAAATGAATATAAGAAGCATTTCCTGCTATTGACAATTGTACTATCGTTAACTAGGTGTTAACATTTGGGAAATTTGGATGAAGGACAGATGGGGATTGGGGATTCTTTGAACTATTTTGGAAATTATTTTTGCAATTCTGAAATTATTTTCAAATGAAAAGTTTTATATATATATATATATATATATATATATATATATATATATATATACATACCTATGAATGTAATCACTTGAATGAACCTTGAATGTTGCTCAGCCATCATACCATATTCCCTTAAAGCATTCTGTCTTCCAAACTCCTAGACAACTATTTTATACACTTTCCTTTCTCTGAAACCCTTCCATAGCTCCTTCTCAAAACTCATTCATTGTGAAAATAGAGGCAATCACAAGAATTTCCACAAGCCTACCTTCTAGCACTTGTGACCATTTACTCTGCTTTTTCTCCTACTTTTGTGGATGAGCTGTCCCTGCTCCTAAGGCCAAGCCCTTCACTTGTTACTTGTTTACTAGAGTTCATCCTCTCATCTATTTAAGAAAATTGCCCCAACAAATCTTCCCTCTGTCTATTGCATCATAATATATATATATATATATATATATATATATATATATATTCCCCCCCCCTTTCTCTTGATAATTCCGGGAAGCATAGATACATACTGTTATTTTTCCCTTCTTAAAACAAAACAAACAATAACAACAAAAAACCTCTTGAGTTCACTTCCTCCTTGAGCCAGATTCTGCAACGTTTCTATTCTTCCCTTTATAATAAATCCTTTTTAAATGTGTTTATATGAGGTGTGATGAAACTATACAGTAAATGTTTAAATTTTAAAAAATTGTTACAGTAAAAGACACATAGACATCAATCACCCTCAAAATACTCCCCCTTGCTTCTAACACATTTATCCCACCATTCTTGCCACTTTCTGAAACAGTTCTGGAAGTCCTCTTTGGTGAGTGTCTTTAGTTGTGCTATCATGGCTGTCTTGATGTCCTGAATCATTTTTACTTTGTGGAAGAGCCAGAAGTTGCATGGTGCCAGATATGGTGATTAAGGTGGATGAGGACACACCATAATGTTTCTATTTGACAGAAATTGTCATATAGCAGAAGTGATGTGTGTCGTGGAGCATTGTCATGATGGAGGATGATTTATGGCACACTTTAAAACACACCTTCTCTCAACCATAGCTCACATCCAACTGACTGCACTGAACAAGTTGAAACTCATCACACACTGTTACTAAGGTTTGACACACTGCATCTCATATTGAAGATCCCTGCCTCTCCATTAGATGGCACTTGGCAACAGCATTCACCATATTTTGTGATCACAATGGAAAGGCTTTGTGTCACACATCGCGTCTTGTATGGCAATTTCTGTCAAATAAAAACATGGTGTGTTCTCATCTACCTTATTCATCAGATCTGGCACTGTGTGACTTCTGGTTGTACCCCAATGTCAAAATGACAATGAAAGATAAATGTTTTGAATCAATTCAGGACATCAAGGCAGCCACAACAGCACAACTAAAAACACTCATCTAAGAGGGCTTCCAGAACTGCTTCAGGAAGTGGTAGTAATGATGGGATAAGAGTGTTCGAAGCAAGAGGGGGTATTTTGAAGGGGATTAATGGCAATGTGTCTTTTGCTGTAAAATTTGTTTATTTAAACACTCACTGTATTCTTTGATCACACATCATAGTTGCTGTCTCCAATTTCTCACCTTCCATTCTTTTGGAAAACCACTTTAATGGGACTTTTGCCCCACTCCTTCACCAAACTGCTCTTACATGATTACTAATGGCCTCCACATTTCTATACCCAGTGGTACGTTTGTTCTCTATCTTTATCTTATGACTATCCGCAGCTTTTCAGAGGTTGATCCCACCTCCCAACTTGAGATCTATCTTCACTAAGCCTCTAAGTCGTCATAATCACCTACCTGTTTTTTCCCTGAGAATTCTTTCATAGGCTAGTTTGTTGGTCCCTCTTCATTTTCCTAATCTTTTATGTTGAAGTACCCCAAAGCTCAGAGCTTGGACCTCTTCTCTTCTTTATCCACGTTCACTCTCTAGGTGATTTCATCCAAACTCACAGCTTTACATATCATCAATCTGCTTATGACTTCAAATTTAAGCGTATAGTGTGAACCTCCAGATGCTATATCCAACTGCCTACTGAACATCTTGCAATTGGATCCTTAGTAGGCACTGAACTCTTGCTATTCTCATCCCCCAAGCCTGCCCTTCACCTAATCTTCTCATCAGTTGATGCCAACTCCATCCTTTCATTGCCTCCGGTCAGAGGCCTTGATTTCACACTTAACTTTTCACTTTCTTATATGCCAAAAATAAATAAATAAATAAATAATCTGTCAGAAAATCCTTTCAACTCTGTTATCAAAATATACACAGAATATTATGACTTCTTTCCATCTCCAGTGCTAAGACTTTAGTCTAAGCCATCATTGTCTCTGACCTAGATTATTTCAACAGTCTCCCAACTGGTCACGCTGCACTTGGCTTTACTGTCCTTTGGTTTAATCATGACACAGCAGTCAGAAGGATCCTTTTAAAACATATGTCAAATCTTGTAACCCCTCTGATTAGCTCACCTTCACTGCAATCACTTCCACTTATTGTAACAGCCAACAGTGTGATCAAGCCTCTCTGACCTCATCTGCTACTAATCTACCCCTTTTTCTTTGCCATATCACATTGGTCTTGAAAATGACACACACACCTTACCCTCATCCTAGAATTTTCTTACTCCAGGTATCTGAAGGGCTTGATCCACTTCTACTCTTTCACTGTCAGCCCACACTTCCTTCATGTTTGTATTTAAATGTCACTTTCTCAGTAAGGCTTTTCCTACTTAGAATTTCAATTCCACATTACCCTTCTTCCCTTTCTCAGTAAGGCTTTCCCTACTTAGAATTTCAATTCCACATTACCTTCTTCCCTTCAAAAGAATGTACATGAGATCCAAGATGGAAGAGTAGATAAATGTTGTGCTTGTTTCATCTTGTGAACAGCTGAACCTTAGAGGAACTGGCAACTGGCAGCAGGTCTTGGTATGTCCTGGCTTTTTGTGGAGCTACCCCAGGCCCAGTACTGGTGGGAGACATCCTCATTTCACAACATGGCCTTTCCCGTACGACTCCAGGTCAGCACAGGCAGCGACATGGATCATTTCGTGGCTCCTACCAGGGACTCCCTGGCCAGTCACAGGCAGTGGGTGACCTGGGCCTGCATTGGAGCCCTTCCCAAGAGTCCCCAGAACCAACCTACTTGGAGGTTGGCTTCAGACCAGAGCAGAGCACCACCCAATTAGCCCCACAAGTGGCATACCCAAAGGGCAGTCTCAACAGGCACCAGAGCCTGCTGGGGTAAATCATGCTCCATATGGTAAGCCCCCCAAACAGCAGCCCATAAGCTGTAGACATAACCAAACCTTACAGCCAGTCAGCCTGAGTGTCAGTCCCACCCACTGACATGCCAATAGCAATCAAAGTTCAAATATAACAGGAGGGTACACACAATCCACACAAGGGACACTCTTAGAGCACTCAGCACAGAAAACCATGGAGACAGACACTGGGCCCCACAAGGCACCTACTACGTAAGACCACCTGGCAAGACTGGGAGATGTAGCAGATCTACCTACCGCATAGAAACACAGAGAGGCTCCCAGATGAGGAAATAAAAAATACAGCCCAAATGAAAGAATAGGAGAAAACTCCAGAAAAAGAACTAAACAAAATGGAGGCAAGCAACCTACCAGATACAGAGTTGAAAGCACTGCTCACAAGGATGCTTGAGGAACTTAGTGAGAACTTCAACAAAGAGATAGCAAGCATAACATAGGACATGGAAACCATACAAAAGAACCAGTCAAAAGTGAAGAATACAATAACTAAAATGAAGAATGCACTAGAAGGAATCACCAGCAGTCTAGAAGAAGCAGAGGATTGAATCAGCAATTTGGAAGACATGGTAGCAGAAAACAACCAGCTGGAACAGCAAAAGCAAAAAAGAATTTTAAAAAATGAGGATAGCTTAGGAGACCTCTGGGAGAACATCAAACATAACAACATTCGCATCATAGGGATACCAGAAGGTGAAGAAGAAAGCAAGAGACTGAGAACGTATTTGAAGAAATAATGACTGAAAACTGTCCTAACCTGGCAAAGGAAATAGACATACAAACTCAGGAAGTGCAGAGAGTCCCAAGCAAGATGAACCCAAAGAGGACCACACCAACACATATTAAAATTAAAGTGGCAAAGGTTAAAGACAATGAGAGAATCCTAAGAGCAGCACGAGAAAAGCAACTGATAACTTATAAGGGAGCTCCCGTAAGATTGTCAGCTGATTTCTCAACAGAAACTTTGCAGGCCAGAAGGGATTGGCAGGACATATTCAAAGTGATGAAAAGTAAGGACCTACAACCAAGATTACTCTACCCAGCAAACCTACCATTTAAAAAGAAGGACAGATAAAGAGCTTCCCAGATAAGAGCAAGCTAAAGGATTTCATCACCACCAAACCAGTATTACAAGGAATGTAGAGGGCCTTCTTTAAGATGGGGGAAAAAAATTAAAATATGAATAATAAAATACCAATAACTACATATCTATCAACCATTACTTTAAATGTAAATGGGTTAAATGCTCCAATCAAAAACATAAGGTAGCTGAATGGATAAGAATGCAAAACCCTTACATATGCTGCTTACAAGAGACTTACTTCAGTTTGAAAGACACACACGGAGTGAAAGTAAAGGGATGGAAAAAGTTATTTCATGAAAATGGAAATGGATTAAAAAAAAGCTGGGGTAGCAATACTATATCAGACAAAATTGACTAAAACAAAGGCTATAACAAGAGAAAAAGCAGGACCCAGTAATCCACTTGTGGATATTTAGCTGAAGAAGCCCAAATGCTACTTTGAGGAGACCTGTGCCTCCATATGTTCATTGCAGCATTGTTTACAATAGCCAAGACATAGAGGCAGCCTGGGTGTCCATCAATGGATGAATGGATAAAGAGTATTCAGTACATATATGTAATGGAATATTGCTCGGCCAGGGAAGAGAATGGGTTCTCTCCATCTGTGGAAGCGTGGATGGACCTGGAAGATATTGTGCTGAGTGGAGTATTACATATAGAGAAAGACAGATGCAATGTGATTTCACTTATGTATGGAATCTAAAGAACAAAATAAAACAGAAACAGATTCCTAGATACAGAGAACATCGTGATGCTTGCCAGATGGGAGGGGTTGAGGGGGTGGGTGAAATAGGGGAAGGGATTAAGAAGTGCAAATTGGTTGTTACAAAGTAGTCATGGGGATGTACAATAAAGCATAAGGAATATAGTCAATAATATGGTAACAGTTACGTATAGTGCCAGGTGAGTACTAGACTGGTCACTTCTTAAATTATACAAATGTATAACCACTATGCTGTACACCTGAAATTGATATAAAATAATGTTGAATGTTAACTGTAATTGAAAGATTTTTTTTTTTTTAAGGGAAGGAAAGGTGAAAGGAAATAAGAGGTCAAATTTTCAGGTATAAGGCAAAGAAGTCATGGGGATGAAATGTATAGTATGGGGAATATAGTCAATAATATTGTGATCGCACAATGTGGTGTCAGATGGTTGCTGGATTTATGGTGATCACTTCTTTAGGTATATAAATGTTGAACAACTATGGTGTACACCTAAAACTAATATAATGTTGTCTGTTAGCTATATTTTATAATAAAATTCTTTTTAAAAATAATGCATACATACTACACTCACACACTTCTGTTCCTCTTCCCTGATTTAATTTTCTTTTCCCTAAGACTTACCACTATTTAATATATTATTTACTTAGTTTTCTTGTATATTGTCTGTCTCTCCCAATTGGAATGTGAATTCTAAAAGGTCCAGAACTTTTGTCTGATGCATGCACTATTTTATTCCAATGCCTCTGATGGTAGGTGGCTCATACTAAGTGCTCAATAAATAGTTGTTGAATGAATGCATGGATGCATGAATCTGTACTGGAACCCCAATACTACAGGCTGTGAACCAGTGGAAACATCCATGCCTAGCAACAACTTTAAATAGCAATTCACCATGATATGTTAATTATACAAATTTCTAGTCTTCTTCTGAATTAACATTAGGCATTCAATACTTACCATGTCAAATATTTTCCCCTAGTTTCTAACTGATGATGGCAATGACATTGCATACATCAAACCATTTCAACATTTTGCATTATTTATCAGCCTTTCAATATCATTCTTACTGTCAAACTATTCATCCCATATGCATCAGTAATATTATTTTCTCATCATTCTTAAGTGGGTTCTTTTGAAACCTTGTTTTTTATTGAGATATAATTGACATATAACATTATGTAAGTTTAAGATGTACTACGTCTTGATTTGATGTTTTTAAATCATCTCTTTTCATTTCCATTGTAACTTATGCCTCTTCTTTAAGGGCCTTTCAACAGTCTTGAGTCTTTTGCACTGATTCACATGCTAAAGGTAATAATGTTTGTAAACCTGCAATGACTTCCATGTTTCTGTACGAACACAGCAAACTTGGCGTAAACTAGAAGTTGTAAGTTAGTGACCTATAGATGAATCAGTTATGAGTTAGCCAACGCGACATTTGTTTTTATTAATTCATTGCCAATATATTAAAAAATCATCATTTCACATAAGAATACAAATTTCTGGTTACTCTTGAACAATCAAATCTGCATTCCTTCTACCACTACCTTTAGACAAGATATATATTTTCCAGTGTGTGGCATTCCCTGACACTCATACTCTGCCCATTTCACTCAGTTTAGTTACCTGCCTCTTCCTTTTAGGTATTTGAGATGAACTCAAACCATAGGTATGAGAATGGCTTAAAGATTTAAAGAACTCTGTAAGCTCACTTGTGCCAACTACTAGGGCAGGCAGAGGTTGACACACTTATTCTGAAGCATTGTTTTCTATTTCTGAACACTTACAAAATTAAAGTTTATAAATTTAGTAGCTCCCGTAAATACAGTGCCAAAAGCAGTTTTGGAGCGTCCATATTTCATTCATTCTGGTGCTTGTTTCTTTTTTGATGCTTAATTTAAAAAATGTATTTTTTTGTTTATCTTTCATTTAGCCTGCATTTCTCTTCTTTTAACTAGGAAAGAGCAATGAGAAAGGCAATGAGGTAAGAAGGGAGAGGGCGGTAGAAGAGGGTAAAGGGGGTCAAACATATGGTGATGGAAGGTGAACTGACTGGGTGGTGAACACACAAGCAATATATAGATGATGTAATACAGAATTGTACACTTGAACCTATATAATTTTACTAACCAATATCACCACAATACATTTTATAAAGATAAAGAAGATTGAGATGCCAAAGGATACTCCCTTCCATTTCTCATTCCTTTGACTGGAGTTCATAAAGGACTAGGGGCCCTTTTAAGGCAAAACCTTCACTGTGTAGATGACTGACACAGCTCTCTGGAGTGGTGACAGGAATCACTCAACTACTCAGGTTAAAATATGTGACCACTTGGGCGTATATATATCATATTTTCTGGCTACCATATAATTCATCTAAAAGAAGACCTCCATCGATTGGTTAATAAGCCCTCAGTCTTCATCTATAAAAAAGTACATAGCCAAAAGAAAATGGGAAATGTCACTGAGGTTCAATCCTAATTACTTTGGATTGGAAGCAAAGAGTCAGGAAGCAAATTGTCATGGTCTGGCCTACACACTCCACAAGAACAGAGACTGTATCCGCTGTTGTATTCTTTTTTTTTTAATTCAAATTTGTTGGGGTGACAAATGGTTAGTAAAATTGCATAGGTTTCAAGTGTACGTTTATATAATACATTATCTGTATGTTGCATTGTGCGTTCACCACCCAGAGTCTGTTCTCCTTCCCTCACCATATATTTGACCTACTTTACCCTCATCTAACACTCCCCTCCCCCCCTTACCCTCTGGTAACCATTAAACTATTGTCTGTATCTATGGGTTTTTTTCTTTATTTGTATTCTCAATGTCTGACTGAGTGCCTTGCAGAAAGTAGGGTGAATGAGGAAAATAGTGAATGAATTTGGGTGTCATGATCATTGCAGGCAGAAATAAGTTTTCAGAATCGTTGGGCACTTCCAGGGTCTTGCTGATGGAAGCAGATCTTACACATTGGTGTTTATGTTTCCATTATTAATATTACTGTTTGGTTCAAGGGAGTTCATTTTTAGCCATGTTTTGTTTCCCTGAGTATGATTTTTCTCAAAATGGACAGAATTTGAAGTGCACGTACTTTCTCCTTTATTGATACTTAAACTTTATTGGGCACAGAAAAATGGGAACAAAATACAATCCTTTATTATCTAATATTATATAATCTAAAATTTAATATTCATCTAGATATATTCCATTTTACTACATGCCAAAAAATTGATCGAATTGTCCTTTCGTCTTTCTCTCCCTCTTAATTTTAGATGTTAGGCCTTGGAGTTTTGCTCATTTACTTCTAAATGCTTCCTCCTGGAGTGGATTCTATCTCATAGTTTCAGTCACCTCATGCTGATGAAGCTCAAATCTGTATCTTCTGCCTGACCCAGCCCCACAGCTCCAGTTACAGTTTGCACTGTGCACAGGCCAGCTCTCCTGAGCCTTTTCAGTGTTGCCTCCGTCTCATTGTGGTCCAGTGGATTTCATACTTGTCTTCCCGAAATGCCACTTTTCTATCCAGGACATCACTCTCCCCTGCATTCCTTAAGTGATTAACCTCAGTCATCCTTGACGCATCTTTCTCATTTATCCTCTATAAACTGTCAACCTCTGGAATGTCTCTTATGTTTCTTCTCTTGCCCTTTGACACCATGCCAGGCCTGGCAGTTATTGCCTCATACCTTATCAACAGCCATGGCTTCCTAACCCTTCTTATTTCCAGTCACTTCCCCACCCCATTCCATTTTTCTGCCAACAAACTAATCTAAAATCATCTGTTTCATTGTTTTATCTCTACTGCTTAAGTGCCCTATGATTCTCTACCTTGTTTGTTTTGTGTCTTCCTTGACACTTCATTATACACAGTAAATGTGTGTTTATAAATGAATGCTTGAAATAAGGAAACTGTGTCATATGAATTCACTGAGCTAGGCTGACTGTCCTTTGGCCTAGTATGCAGAGAACTGGAGGCTGATTCATATCTCTATTTAAAGAATGGAGAACTTGACCAGAAATATTTTCACAGTACAGCTGCCGATAAACAGTAAAAACAAAAACTTTTCATCTGGGCCTCAGTTTTCTTACTGTAAAATAGAGTAAATGCCACCTATACCATGGGCTTTATCATGCAAATATCAAATGTGATATGTTAAGGCGCCCAGCATAGGGCATAAGTAGATGCAAAATGCATTCCAGTTGAATCTTATAAGGAGATTGAATGAATGAGTTTGAATTGACATAGTGAAGTATTTAGGTATTTTATATAAATCAGAATTTGCAAATTCAGATTCAACTAAAATTTCTCACTAACTAGGACCACTGTGTTAGGTGTGTTAGCATATATTGTCTCACTTATTCTTCAAAGTAATCCTGTGATACAAGTGGCATTTTCTCCAATTTCCATGTAAGTTCAGCTGAGGAAAAGGAAAATGCCTTACACAAGATCCATTAGCATATGCTGGTATCAAAGATTTGTCTTTAAGATTTCTAATTTCAGATCTTTTGCTTTTCCCATGTAGCATGCTTCTCAAATAGTTTTCTAATTCAGTTTTTTTTTCAGTTGTTATTGTTGTTTTTGTTTGCTTGTTTTTACTTTTTTTGTTAGGTTTGTATTCTTACAGGGCTGATGACTTTTTGTTTTAATATTTAATTCACACTCTTTATCTTTTATTGTTTTCTATATGCTTATTTTAATCTTTGTCCTTGTATTTGTATTCTTGGTGGTTGGGAGCATTTCAAATATTGTCTCAGTAGCAGCAGTGTATCTGTTTCCAAAAGTTGAGAAAATATTGTCTTTCCAGCATGGGAAGTTAAAGGTAAGTGGCATACATTGATTTCAGCCTGCATCTGTTTTAATGAATCTGTTACTGCAAATAAGTTATAAAATGTCAGTGAATATCTAGAGAGTTGTTATAAACTAAAAGGCAACAGATTCTCTACTTTTGAAATGGTCATAGCCTGCATAGTGTGCTGAATTAAACTTTTTTAATAGTTAGAAATATTGCTGGGATAGCGTTTTTATGTACTTGACATTTTATGAAAATAAAATTTGCAGCTATGAACAGCCCTCTTCTTTTTATAATCCACCTGGCAATCATAGCTATAATTAGCTTTTGTTGCATTGTTACCAGAAAGGGATAATAAAATTAGCACTAAACAGATGTAAACTGCCATCTTTATATGTCACCTGCATACGTAAAATTCCCCTCTGGAAGACCTATTGTTCTTAAAGAGTGAATTTAGATTTGTATTTATTATAAAATATCTAATTACTTTTGATCTTTGGTTTAACTTTCAAATGCTATATTGTTTATCAAATCAATTTGCCTTCTCAACTAATCAAATAGTTGTTAAATTTGTACTTTGAGCAATGAATCATGCTAGATGCCAGGAGAGGGTGTAATTCCTGTACTCCAAAAATTGACATTTCAGTTGGGACATGTACATAACATCCCCATGCTATTTACATATTCTGATCCCTCCAAAATGCCCTTCATCACTCTCTTTTCTTTCCTTTGCTGGGTCCCACACTTTTTGAGGCTCATTGACACATATTCTAAGATGCCTTCCTACCTGGAGCCCCACTCCCAAGTCATTGGTACCCTGCAAATAGTGTTCATCATAGGATATTATAATTGTTAGTATGTTTGGTAACATCCCAGATTGTGAACTCCTTGAGCATGTAAGTCTGTTAGTTTTGTTTTGTGAGGGCCTGTCACATGAAATATTTAGGTATTTTATATATAATAATAATTATTATATATATATGTTTCTAATAATAATTCGATGAAAGAATAAAGATTCTACAAGCACATATCAATATATTGTCATAGAAATTAATTGACAAAGAAAGGTAGCATGCAAAAAATGTCAAGAATGGCTTATAAACAAGTACTATCAGTTTTAGGAGAACGAAGATTAGATTGGTGGTCAAAGAAGGATTCTGTTCTTTTTTATTAAATTTACTGAGGTAACATTGGTTAATAACATTATATACATTTCAGGTATACAACACTATAATTTGATATCTATGTACTCTATCACATACTCACCTCCCAAAGTCTAGTTTCCTTCCATTACCATATATTTGACACCCTGTACCCAGTTCACCCTCCCCCACCCCCCTTCCCCTCTGGTAACAAGCATTCTGTTGTCTGTATCAATGAGTTTGTTTTTGTTTGGTTGGTTAGTTCATTTTTTACTTTTTTGTTTTATACTCCACATATTGGTGAAATCATACAGTTTTGTCCATTTCTGTCTGACTTATTTAAGTTAATACAATACTCTCAAGATCTATCCATATTGCCCAAAATGGCTATATAGATATATATACATACATATATATATATATATATATATATATATATATTTGAGATGATAGCAGGATTTCAAAATAGAATTATTCATTTTGCAATTAAATATAAATAATTGTTCCTGGAGAAGAGAGTTTGGGGAAAAAAAAGGATGGTCAACTGTATCAAATGTTGTATATATATATATAGCACATCTTCTTTATCCATTCATCTATCGATGGACACTTATGTTGTTTTCATGTCTTTTGTTGTTTTCATGTAAATAATGCTGCAATGAACACAGAGGTACATATATCTTTATAAATTAATGTTTTCTTTCTTTTTTTTTTTTTTTTTTGGTAAATATCCAGAAGAGAATTGCTGGATCACATGTTAGTTCTAGTCTTAATTTTTTAAGGAACCTCCATAGTGTTTTCCACAATGGCTGCATCAATTTACATTCCCACCAACAGTGTATAAGGGTTCGCTTTTCTTTACATGCTCTCCAACACTTGTTATTTCTTATCTTTTTGATAATAGCCATTCTAATAAGTATGAGGTGATATTTCATTGTGGTTTTGATTTGCATTTCCCTAATAACTAGTGATATTGAACATCTTTTCATATGTCTGTTGGCCATCTGTATGTCTTTCTTTGAAAAATGTCTATTCACATCCTGTGCCCATTTTTTAATCAGATTGTTTGTTTGTTTTTGTTGTTGTTGAGTTGTATAAGTTCTTTTTATATTTTGGATATTAACCCCTTATCAGAAATATCATTTGCAAAAATTTTTGGTTGGTTGCCTTTTTGTTGTGTTGACTGTTTTCTTTGCTGTGTATAACCTTTTTAGTTTGATGTATTTGCTTTTGTTTCCCTTTCCTTTGGAATTAAATTCACAGAAACACCTCTAAGACCAATATCCAGAAGCCTATGTTTTCTTCTTTGTATTTTTTTGTTTCAGGTCTTACATTCAAGTCTTTAATCCATTTGAGTTAATTTTTGTGTATGGTGTAAGATAATGGTGTAGTTTCATTCTTTTGCATGTGGCTGTCCAGTTTTCCCAACACCATTTATTGAAGAGACTTTTCCTTCTCCGTGGTATATTCTGGGCTCCTTTCTCATAAATTAGTTGGCTATATATGTGTGGGCTCTTATTTCTATTACATTAGTTTGTGTGTCTGTTTTTCTGCCAATACATACTGTTTTGATTACTGTAACTTTATAGTATAGTTTGATGTTGGGGCATGTGTAATCTCTGGCATTATTCTTTTTTTCTCAGGATTGAAGGAAGGATCAGGGCCAGCTTCACGGGTGTACAACCGATGTAGTAACACAGGGCCTTGTACTCAGATGGGCTCTACACTTGGCTTAATGCTCTGTTGTCATCATCTAAAAATTCTTAATCAATATGAACAAAGGACCCTCATTTTACTTTTACACTAGGATCCACAAGTTATGTATTTGGTTTTGTTCCTGATTCTAGGAAAATGAGTTAGATTTATAGATATTGGGAGTGGGAAGAGCAGGCAGCAAGAGAGAGCACAAGAGTCTGATAGGCATAATGAGAAGTGTACAGGCATGCCAGAGGGTAAACAGACCAGCTCAAGAGCAACAAAGGACTTGGATTGTTAGTATGAGGATTGAAAAATGAATTGAGGCAGAGTTTAAATACTATCCTGGAAGTGATGTGTAATCTCAGATGATTAGTGTAGCTTTATGAAAAGTAGTGTGGTGGCAGGATGCAGGATGGATTAAGGAGCCATGAGGCAAGGAATAGGGGATCAGGAAGCTGATCAAAAGCCTAGGAGTATGGTAATAAGGGCTTACATAAGGTAGATGAGGCACAGAAAGCACAAAATTGGGAAAGACTATGAGAGAAAAATAGATGCAACTTTGACCACATGTGGGAATTGAGAAAAGACTAGGAGTCAAGGAGTACTCCAGAAAGTCCTCGGCCAATGATGCACTCCTGGCTGAACTAAGGAAGTAAGGGGTGGGGTGCAGAGGAGCTTATTTGTTAGAGGAATGATGGGTTCAGTTTTAGATATTTGAGATGATAGCAGGATTTCAAAACAGTTATTCATTTTGCAATTAAATATAAATAATTGTTCATGGAGAAGAGAGTTTGGAAAAAAAAAAGGATGGTCAACTGTGTCAAATGTTGGATAAAGGCAAATACATTGAAGACTGAGTAAAGTCCTTTAGATCACAGTTTTAGAAGAGCAATGAGAAGAGAGACCCAATGAAAACTGTATGGGAATTGAGGAAATAAGGTAGCACTTCTTAAATTCATAATTTCTCTTCTGCAAACTCACTTCTGCATTTCCTTTCTCATTGAATGGTACCACTCTCCCCATCCAGAAATGAGGTCATCCTTGACTCCTTCTCCTTTATTCAATCTTTTGTTTCCTCTGTAGTCAATCAATTCTTTCTTGTTCTGTCTGCCCACCAAGTGTCCCTTGAATCTACCCACCTTCCTTTGTCCCACCACCACTTATTATAACCCTATACCACGCTGAAGGCAAAATCCTCTGGAATAGTCTGATCTTTATCTTCCCCACCCCCACTCCAACCCTTGCCATCTCATTCCTCTCATTGGAGGTAGGGAGATTTTTCTAAAATACAGGTCTGATTGTGTCAATTTCTGCCTAAGACCCTGTTATGAATTGTGTCCCCATCACACGATATTGAAGTCCTCACACCCAGTGACTGTGAATAAGACCTTATTTAAAAAGAGTATTTGTAGATGACCACATTAAGATGAGGTCAGTAGGGTGGACCCTAATCCCATATGACAGTCTCCGTATAAAAATGGGAAATTTGGGCACAACAGAGATCTGGGTGATGCCTCTACAAGCCAAGGATACCAAAGATTGCCAGCAAACCACGAGAAGCTGGGACAGAGGCATGAAAGGGATTCTCCCTCACAGCCCTCAGAAGAAGCCAACGCTGTATATTTAGTGCCATGCAGGCATCTACAGCTCGTGGATAGTATTCTAATACCTTAACCATACCCACACAAAATTTTGAATGACACATATTTCTAAGGGACCCAGCAAAACCTTGAGTAATTCTCTTCTGGGTCCCTTAGAAATGTGTGATTAGCATATAAGACATTAGCACCATGTATCCAGGCTACCGTATTTTCACTGTTAACAGCATTATAAACCTCATGGACTTAATTAGTATATTTTTACAGTGTACTTCTGAGTTTGTTAAATTGTGATGATATTAGTGATTGGTTTGGTTCAATTCCAGAATCTCTGACTAGTTACAGATTTGGTAGTACTTCAGTGTAATTGAATAGCTTATGCTTCGTTGCTTGCGACGTATCCAGCATGTTATGAATTAATTGATATTAAACCTGTGACTTAACCAGTCATTAATGATTTTTTAAAGAAAACTTAGTGGCTGGCCTCCTAAAGACACTTAGTTTGTTTCATTCTGGCTCTGACTGGTTTTTAGCCAGTTTAAACTGTATCTGGAATAAAGTTATCTTTGATGATATGACAATGTGGGTTTTTCCCTTCTCATAATGTCGAGTAACTACATATACAGTATGGATTTAACTAGTCTTATAATATTGATAATTACAGGCAGAAATTTTTTAATCAAATGGTTAGAGCTTAAATATTTGCAGGTAATTTCTTTTCCTTTAGGAAAAGATTCAAAAATTGAGCAGTGCCAGTTTCCATTGGGTATTTCCTTATTAAAATGTTCCAGGGTTTTAGGGAGATGGAAGGGAATCTTGGTGGGGTGGGGGAGACCAGGGTGTGGAGACTGACAGGGAGAGGAACAGGCGAGGATATGCTTAAGAACTAAGCAGAAATATAATTTGACCAAAACTACTCATGAAAAAGTTTGGAAAGTGAAATTCAAACTCCTAGAATGTTAGTTAAGGAAATGAGAATTAAGAAATTACTCTTTTGCCAACACAGTTATAGACTAATGTTATTCAGGGGAGGAAAAGTTCCTTAAGAGTTACTTTTATCATTTTAAATTCTAATTTTTTGTTACTTTCTTAATTTTGGAAACCTTACAAGTTTAAACTTTATCTTTTTTAAATTATTTGAGCATAATTAGATATTTTGAGGTTAAAATAAAGGTTTTCAGACAACCTTTTTCATAAACTGATTCCTGACAGACCATGTCTCTCTTTTTCAGTGTTCAAAACCCAGAAGCAATTTGTTGACTGGCCATGACCTTTTCCTGGGTTAGCCCTAGCTTTTGACTATTAAGGGAGCTCCTAGGCTTTCAGCTACTCATTAGGATCTGTCCGCTTAGAGTCTTGCGGTGCTAGATGGGTCACATTGGAGCCAGTGGCAGAGAAGACATGTACGAGTTTGACCCTTTTTATCACAAACCTCAGTGTTTGAAAAGTTGTTACTAGCGCTTTTAAACAACGCTCCAAGAAAAATTGCTTTTTCTTTCTCACCACTTCACAAAGAGTGGACTTCTCCTATAGACAGACAGCACAGCCTCCATTAGTAAAGACGGTGATTGTGTCCACAGTGGGCTTTATCACTGAGGGCCAGGTGGGATGTGGAGGAAGTTCAGAAATGGCAGGGGGACCTGGTGGTTCTGTCCTTGGAAAGGGGGTTGGGTTTGGGTTTGTGTATTTATACTGTATAATAGGGGCCACACTTTTCCCTTTGGTCTGTATATGCATTGATTTCACTTATGATATTTTCCCATTCCAAAAAAAAAAAAAAAAAAAGAAGGAACCAACTTTTCTGGTACCTTTTTGAACTTCTGGTCTCCAGAACCATGAGACACTTACTTTATGTTTAAAAAATTTATTTCAATAAATTTTAAACAACACAATTTGTGGTACTTATTTATAACAGACCTATCATCACGCAGACCCTAAGATAGCCCCCCACTACATGCAGGCTAAAGCCCAAACTACTTATCACAGCTGAAAAACCCACCATGATCTGGCCTGTGCTAAAGTCTCCAGGCTTTTCTCTTTCTTTCAATCCAACCCCTCCTCTAAACCCTCTACTGCACCCCACTGGCCCCTCACTCTTTACTGCAGGAGTACTCAGCTTTGTCAGATTCTTGATGTATCTTGCTTTGTCTCACCTGTGATCTTTTGCACGTGCCATTTTCTTGTGTTTAGAGTATATTTCTGCCTTTCCTTTCCATCCCATCCTTCAAGTCTTAGCTTCGTCCTCTTCATTCATTTATTCAACAAATACATAGATTTGGATATTCTTATTCTTTAAAATTTAAAAAAAATTTTCAACTATAGTTGACATTCAGAAATGATTTCTTTTTTTTAAAGATTTTATTGGGGAAGGGGAACAGGACTTTATTGGGGAACAGTGTGTACTTCCAGGACTTTTTTCCAAGTCAAGTTGTTGTCCTTTCAGTCTTAGTTGTGGAGGGTGCAGCTCAGCTCCAGGTCCAGTTGTCATTGCTAGTTGCAGGGGGCACAGCCCACCATCCCTTGTGGGAGGTGAACCGGCAACCTTGTGGTTGAGAGGACGCGCTCCAACCAACAACTGAGCCATCTTGGAGCTCAGTGGCAGCTCAGCTCAAGGTGCCATGTTCAATCTTAGTTGCAGGGGGCAGAGCCCACCATCCCTTGCGGGACTCGAGGAATTGAACTGGCAACCTTATGGTTGAGAGCCCACTGGCCCATGTGGGAATCGAACCAGCAGCCTTTGGAGTTAGGAGCACGGAGCTCTAACCGCCTGTGTCACTGGGCCGGCCCCTATAGTTGACATTCAATATTTTAGTTTCAGGTGTACAGCATTGTGGTTAGACATTTATATAACCTACAAAGTGATCCCCCCAATAAGTCTAGTACCCACCTGGCACCGTACATAGTTATTACCATATTATTGACTATATTCTCTATGCTGTACTTTACATCCTTTGTAACTGCCAATTTGTACTTCTTAATCCCTTTCCCTTTTTCACCCAGGCTCCCAACCCCCTGACATCTGTCTACCATCAATTTGTTCTCTGTATCTATGAGTTTGTTTCTGTTTTTTTGTTTATTTTGTTTTTTTAGATTCTACATACAAGTGAAATCATGTGCTATTTGTCTTTCTCTGTCTGACTTATTTCACTTAGTATAATACCCACTAGGTCCATCCATTTATTGTTCCAAATGGCAAGATTTAATTATTTTTTATACCCAAGTAATAGTCCATTGTATATATGTACCACATCTTTTTTATCTATTGACAAACTCTTAGGTTGCTTCCATATCTTGGCTGTTGTAAGTAACGCTGCAGTGAACATATGGATGCATATGTTTTTTCAAATTAGTGCTTTGGATTTCTTTGGATAAATACCCAGAAGTGGGATTGCTGTGTCATATGGTAGTTCTATTTTTAATATTTTGAGGAACCTCCATACTGTCATGCTGCCTGTTATCAAACTATACTACAAGGCTGCTGCAGTAATCAAAACAGCATGGTACTAGCATAAAAACAGACATGTACATCAATGGAATAGAATAGAGAGCCCAGAAATAAACTCAAAAATGTATGGTCAATTAATCTATGACAAATGAGGCAAAAATATACAATGGGGTAAAGACAGCCTCTTCAATAAATGGTGCTGGAAATATGCAACACATATTTTTGAAATGCCAGGTGCAGGGTTTAGCGATAACAAAACAAACACAGCCCTTCACTCATGGGATGCCCATTCTAGCAGGAGAGACCAATATCCAATGAGGCAACAGGAGACAAGAGATGTCAGCACAAAATTGGACGCCATAAAATAGATGGATTGTGTAAAGTGCTGAAGGCTATACAACAAAGCTGACCCCCAGGCCTGTAATGAGATAAGTCAACAAGAAGCAATTCAAATCATATCACAGACACTCAGCAAAGCTCAGAACCCTGCAGCACAACATACCTTTGTGGAAAATGGAGGAAAAAAAAAAAGGAGCTGAAAAATAGAAAGGTGGTAAAAAGTATATATAAGGAGCAGTGAAACATTTCTCACCCCATCCAGATCTCCAGCTTGCTATAAAAAAGGAAGATTCAGAGAGAAATAGTTTTGGACTACTAAAAATGATAGTAGAAATTAAACATTCAGTAGAAGTTTTGAAGAAAAGTTGAAAAACACACTGGCAGTAGAACAGGAAGGCCAAGAAGCAGAAAATAGGAGGAAAAAAAGAAAACAAAATTAGAGGATCAATCCAGAAAGCTCAACATCCAAATATATCTAATTCCAAGGAAAGAGAACATAGGAAACAGAGGAAAGGAAATGTGAGAGAGAGGGAGAGAACTTTCCAGAACTGAAAGATTTCAATTTCCAAATTGAGATTGCTGAGTCCCTAGCACAGTGAATAAAAACAGGCCCACTCTAAGACATATCATAAAATTTCAGAATGTCAGGCATAAAGAGAAAGTCCTAAATATCTCCAGAAATTTAGAAAACAAAAAAAGTGACATGCAAGAGACCATAAGTCAGACCTCTCAACAGCAACACTGGGGCCTAGAACACCAGAACAACTCCTTCAGAATTTGAGAGAAAATGATTTTCAGGAATGAGAGTAGACTATTTATGTTTTTAGTTATAAAATGTCTCAAAATGTTTATGTCTCATGTAATCTTTCTCAGGAATCTACTACTTTTAGATATGCTTATTAAAACAAGGAGGCAGAAAGAAAATGGATGATAAGTCCAGAAACAGGAGATCCAACCGAGAGGGAAAAGAAGATTCCCCAGGATGATGGTGAAGGGAAACTTCTGGATGGCAGTTTGGCAGCAGGACCAGACAGGAGGATGAAGGATTCTAGGAAGGACCTCTCCAAGAGAGAAAAAAAAGAGAAATGGACTCATTGTTGATTTTTAAAAAGTATTTCTTAAATTAATTATTAAATAAATAATAATTTATTTAGTAATTAACTTAAGAAATAATTTATTTATTTAATAATTATTAAATAAAATATTTATTAAAATAATTTAATTAAAATTATTTAATTATTTTAAACTCTCTGTTGGAGAGTTTGGTACAGAATTAGTAATAGGTACATGGAAACCTAACATGAAAAAAAGTACAAAAATGAAATATAAACATAGTGCTCTGCATAAGTCAACTATGGATATTTATGTAGTCATTATAAGAACTGAATGTTAATTTAACTAAAAAGAAGTTATAACCTGTTTTAGAGAGTTGTAAGAGGGTGAGTGTGTGCGTGTTGATCGAGTAAGAGGGCCAAATTTTCATCTCCCGAGTAAGAAGTAAAAAAAAAAAAAAATCTAATCCAGAAGAATTAAGACACAGTATAAGCATAGCATCTAAAAATATAGAGTAGCAGAAGAAATCGCTAAAACTGTTGAAAATAATTGTTCCTGAGGAATGGGAATTGGACACAGATAAAGAGGGTCAGGAGACTAGTATTTCACCATAAATCCTGAGGTAATATTTGACTTCTAAGACTATATACATGTATTACTTTGATTAAAAACTTAAAGAAAACGTATGTCTACACAAAAACATGCACAGGATTGTTTACGACAACATCATTCATAGTATCCAAAAAGTGGAAACAACTAAAATGTCTATCAACTAATGAGTGGATAAGTAAAATGTGGTATGTACATATGATGGAATATTATTCTTCTGTAGAAAAGGATGAAGTACTGATACATGCTACAACATGGATGAGCCTTGAAAACCGTATGCTCAGTAAAAGAAGCTAGTCACGAAATACCATGTATTGTATAATTCATTTATATAAAATGTTCAGAACAGGCAAATCTACAGAGACAAAATAGATCAGTGGCTGGGAGTTCAGAAGGTGGGGGTAAACAGGGAATAACTGCTAATGGGTACAAAATTTTTGGGGGGATGATGAAAATATTCTGTAATCATATAGTGTGATGGTTGCCCAACTCTGTCAATATACCAAAACCCACTGAATTTCACTTTTAAATTTAATTTTATGGTATAAGAATCACACCATGATTTAAGACTTGAAGAACAATAAACTCTAATTCATAGGCTTGTTTGGAGGAAAAAGTAAAATAATGTACATGACTTAATCCAGAGTCTGGTATAAATATTAAAAGACAGATTAACGCTTATATAGTCTTTGCTATGTGGCAGGCACTCTTCTTTGTTCTCTACATATATAATTAACTTACCCCTCATAGCAACTGTATAAAATAGACACTATCCTTAGCCCCATTTTGTAGATGAGGAAACTGAGGTCAGTGAAACTAAATACTTTGCCCAAGGTAACACAACTATTACAGCAGGAGAGCTGAGTGCTGCCCAGCATCTTTACTCTTAACCACTCCATGGTGCTCCCTGGGCAAGCCTCCCTCACCCCAAGTCTGGTTTAGTGCTCTGTGTTCCCACAGGCACTCTGCTTTTATCTGTCATGGTTCTAAGTACCACTTGCCTTTTCATTTGTCTGTGTCCTTGATTCAGTGGACATTCTACAAAGGCAGGGACTGTGCCCATCTTAATTACTGTCATTTCTTGCCTGTCAAATGTTAGGCGATAAGCAGTAGAGTGAAGCAGAGGTGTTTTTCCTTTGTACAAATTTCCTTTGTACAGTAAATGAAGGGGAAGTGGAGGGAGTAAAAGAGATTAAAAGATTCTAGAAAAGCATGGGATAATTGATGGAGTAAGGTATCTAAGGAAGCAGAAGGTATAAGATTACAATTATAATGGGAAACTATTGGCCTTGAGAAGATGAAAGAACACCTCCTTTAAGACTGAAAGACAGTAGGAAATGATGGATCTTGTGAGAGTAGAGGAGGCTAATGAGGCAGCTCATACCAGATGACTTGACCTCTCAGTTACTAAGAGGCAGGAATCTTGGGCCAGGAAATGATGCTGGAGAGTAGATTAGGCAAGAGGAGAGACGTTGGAATACATGTCGAACTTTTGGGGTCTCTTTAATATTATGATGAATAATATGGTGGACCCAGAAAAAAAATCACATACACACAAAATTATGTGTGTATTTTAAGGATCCACAGACCCAAGATTGAAAATGCCTGCTGTCAGTGATTAATGAAATTGAATAAAAGTATTTCTAAGAAGTAATTTGAAGGCAAGCAGCTTGAATATATAGCACTGCAAGTCTGTGAGGGTAGTAGCTAATGCAGTATTAGAGATTGAGGCTGTGGGCTTCACAGCAGTTGGTGGGGTCGGCGGGGGGGTGGTTTAAGGGGGCAGTAGAGGCAGAGCGCAGGCAAAGTACAGGCCAGTGAAGAAGTGACCGAGATGGCAGTAGAGGGCCTGTTGAGAGTGGGGAGTAGGAGGTGGGAAAGGTCTACTCTGGGTGTGGGTTATCAGTGGTACATTGTAGAGAAGGTAAAAACAAGAATAAAACCAAAAGTCAGTCTTCTGTTCATTATCATGATGATGCACAAGCAATTCTAAACACTGACAGTGATACAGTACTCCTGTCTGAAAAAGCCTTGCTCTAAGACCTGAACAGTTGCCTGCCTCTGGGTAGATTTATGCCACTGAGAGGCAGATGGAGAGATTAAGATGGAGGGAGTGGTCCAGGATGTGGGTGAGGTGGTGGTGGGTCGCTGCTATGAAACCAAAGCTGAGCTGGTGCCAGAGCAGAAAGCCTCTATCAGCTGACTGGATGTAAGCAGCACAATTCAATGGCTTTCATCTCCTAGAAACTAGACATCATCTGGAATCCTAAATTCTTTTTTTGACTTCAATCTGCTGCTAGTCAAAACAACATACGTTTCACCACCTTCAAAAGTCAACTCTGCTCAAATCTGTACTTTGTTCCACTGCTTGTTTCACCCCTTTCATAATAGATGACATTTATTTACTTACATGTCTTTCTCCTCTACTAGATCATGTACGAGGTGTGATAAAAGATACGGTGAATGTTTAAATTTAAAAAATGTGTTATAATAAAAGACACTTTGCCATTAATCCCCCTGAAAATACTCCCTCTAGCTTCAATACACTTATCCCATCATTGTTGCCACTTTCTGAAGCAGTTCTGGAAGTCCTTTTTCATGAGTGTCTTTACTTCATCCTCTATCATGACAACATCCCATGTCACATATAGCTTCTAGTACGGCAATTTCTGTCAAATAAAAACATTACAGTGTGTCCTCATCCAACTTATGCACCAGATCTGGCACCGTGCGACTTCTGGCTCTTCCCCAAAGTCAAAGTGGCCATGAAAGTTAAACATTTTGAATCGATTCAGGGCATCAAGGCAGCCACAGCAGTGCAACTAAAGACACTCATGAAAGAAGACTTCCAGAACTGCTTCAGGAAGTGGCAAGAACGACGGGATAATTGTGTTCAAGGTGAGGGGGAGGATTTTGAGGGGGATTAATGGTAATGTGTCTTTTATTGTAATAATTTTTTTTAATTTAAACATTCACCGTATTTTTTTTTAATCACACCTCATATTCTTTGAGAGCAGTGATTGTGTCTTGCTCATTTCTGAATCACCAGTGCCTACAGATAGGCACCCAAGCACTTGTTGAGCCAATTCTCAAGTATATTTGGCTCTTTATAGATCCCTCAGGTCACCGATGACCAGGCAACAGTAAATACACAGTGCTGCTGCTTTCTTTCTCCCAGGTACAGAAGTGAGTCTCTGTTTCCATTTATGAGGTGTTACTGCTGGACCTTCATTCCGTCCTGAAACCATAGGGATGCAGAACCATATTTTTTTAAGTAGATCCACAGTTACCTCACACTTTTTTATCCCAAAGCCCATCAAGACATTATCAGTGGAGTCCTGCTATAGGACCCCAAGTGACCAGCATGGAAACCACCAGCCTTTGGCTGCATTGTAATGTGATCTGTCCTGTCACAGCAATACATGGACGCTTCTCTCGTGTCCTGAAAGAATTTAGGTGCTTCTTGAAACTGCTCTACAACTTATTCCTGGGGAGTAATTATGCAATGGAGAAAACAGGGTTCGATTCACCTCCTTAGTCTTCCCTGGGGTGTCACAATATAGTTCTATATGAGATGAACCACTTCTAGAATGGACTGAATCTCCATCATCTGTTCCTGTTGTTGTGCCCAACCCCTAAGATGGCCACTGTGGGGTTCAGACTAAGAAGTGGCCCACCACTGGCTAATGGAGTAGAGAAACCAAAACTGCTTGGTTTAACATTTGAGGTCAGGCGCTGAAACTTTCCAGAGGAGAAATCAAAGAAGCAAAAGAAATAAAAAGGCAGCCCCCTAAACAGAGTACCCACTGGCAGGGTCCCACGACCCCAGTAAATACAGAAGTGAATGGAATGACCAAACATCATCACTGTAAGACCTGGAGCACAGCCGTATACCCTGATTTCTTAATAGCAGGCTGCCCCCCCCACCCCACCACCACCACACTGTCTCCAGGCAATGTGGAGACGATGCTTAAAGTTCATCAACATTACTCAGGGTGCTACACACCCTCACAACCACTGTTAGGTTATGAGCCCTTGAACACTTACATTTGAAGATGGAATTTGCCCTCGAGACAAGCATCTAGGTTTGGGCATATAATAGAGCTATTCTCTTGCTAGTTCTCTTAAATGCGCATTCAAAAATAAATCTGGTCTGTATGAAGGAATTTAGCTGCCCATTTTTTTTGGGGGGAGGGGGTCTCTTTTTATTTATTTATTTATTTATTTATTAGTTTCAGGTGTACAAAACAATATAATAGTCAGACATTTATCATTTATATCCCTCAGAAAGTGATAACCCCCCTCCCCCAATCTACTACTCCTCTGACATCGCATATCGCCGTTACATTTCCACTGTCTCTATTCCTAATGCTGTATGCCACTTCTTGTAACTACAAGGGTACCGATGGACACTTGTCTTATTAGGGAGACCACCTCAGGGATGGTGTAGATGCCTGATCACTGCATTGTACACCTGAAGCTGGAGCTGAACAATAATGAATGTCAACTACTATATATATATATATATATATATATATATATATATATATATATATATATATATACCCATTTAACCATCACAGCTGTCTGAGTGATCCGCTGGTGCTCTTGATAGGAAACATCTAAATAATTGAAGTCGCTAATTGGGTTAAAGCGATCCCTAGCACATAGGTGTTCTATAAATAAAAGGGTGTGTAAATAATCTAGTGACCTTCCTTTTTTGGCCCTTCCCCTTAAAGAGGCCATTTTGTTTTGTTTGCACCAATAAAATCATTATTCGGGGACTCTTAAGAGAGGTTGGGTTTTGGCTGAGGCAGGGTTTTCCCAAGGAAATCCCTTTTAGTTTATTTCAGGAGTATTGCCAAATTTTCCCTTGGCTCTTTCACTCAAAATGAATAATTTGTTTATCTTTGCTATAAGCAACTAGAAACCTGGGCTTTGCATTCGCAACTGGGGTCAGAGAAAGAAGTCAAGGTAGCAGGCTGACCTTGCCTTGTGATCTGAACTCAGACAGGTTTAAGTAGCCCTGAGCCTAACAGACAGCTAGAGGAGAAAGAAGGGGAAGGAAAGAGAAAAATGCTTATGAAGAGGAAGTGGTAAGAGGCTTCTAAATTTCAGTGTGACCTGTTCTGTCAGGTGATTTTTGCAGGGAGGAGACACGAAAAAAAAACTTAAGTAAAATGTCCTTATAAAGACAAAATCTATTTCTTTCTTGGCTGGTGATTTGCCATTTTAGTCACTTCCTGCCTTGTGACCGCACACTCGGGGTTGACAAAGTTGTTCTGCAGATCAGAAAGAAGGGGTTTTCTGGTCACACGCCAGTACCATTGAGGACAGTTTTTCTACAAGGTAAATTTTCTTTATGTCGTTTTGTCATTTCTAAGTGCTTATGGTGTTTTGCTTGTTGGGTGGCTGTTTCCATGGATTGTGGAGTTTGCCTTCAGAGGACGAGAGGTCTGGGCACCTGTCACCTGAGCCCTATGAGAGCCCTGCCACTGCTAAACTGCCGAGCAATGCTGCAGTCACCTCATGTGGCCACCCAGAGTGGAAACCCTCAGCTCTCTTGGTGGCTTATTCTCCAGTTATCCACTGTTACCGCCCCCAAAACTATGATTTTTTTCCTTTTAAACCAAACCATGTTCTGATTTATTTCAATTGCTTTATTTCAGGAAAGCTGTTTACTGTGATTTTATCTGTTTTAAAACGTTTTCAGTAAAGTATATATTGATCATTTAGATTGTGCTGAATGAGGGGAATTTAACTTTAGCCGAATGAGGAGGAATTTAACTTTAGCTCCTATGGTTCTGTTTTACTAAAAAACTTCTTTACAATACTTTAGTGGATATATTAACATCTTGAGCCATATATTAGTGTGATCCTAGTTATTTGAGTGATTTGGATGCCAATGGTTTTTAATGGGTGTGCTTAATAACCACATGGAATTAGAGGCCACCTCTTCTCCGTTTATTCTCTAAAACTAAAAGCAATTTGTGTTGCTTAATTGTACTTTTTCATAGCATTGTCTGACCTACCAATTATGCTTATGAGCATACAAAATGACCGTTAAGTTCTGGATGAAAGGTTTCTGTCTACAACAGAAATTCTTCTGAAGTTGATATGGGATATTAATTCCAGGAAATTTGTTCAAACATAGACTTTGGATCTTGTAGCATCAGCCTTTATTTAATTATCATTATCCAACAATATTAAGAACCCTTGACAGATGATAAACATAAAAGCCATTTGGACTGGAAATGGATTTATTTATCAGCATACTTAGCAAAACCCACTTTTTCTTAATCAAGTATAGCAATTTCTTTTCTGAAACTACATCCTCAGGACAACGTTTTTTTAAAAAATCATTAAACAAAGGTGATTTATCCACACATTTTTATTTTAAATTTACATAAATTTATTATAATTGGTTTCTATTAAATAAAATTGTTTCAAGAATATCCACACAGGCAATTTTGAATGAAATTAGCTATTTACCTATAAATGTGAATTTCTGGACATGGCAAAATATGACGATCAATATTGTTTTACCCATCTCACCTGAAATAATGTGAAATCGGGAGAGGAGGACTTGAACCCTCCCCTCTCCCCCAAAATTTAAAAAATATGCTATGTGTTATTTTAGGTAAAAATATTAATGAGAATAAAATAAATTAGGATGTGAAGGTATGTCAGTATTTTCCCAATATTGAAAGGGAATCTTCTGGGTCTTGCCCTTTGGACAAGCACTGCTATAGTGGGATGGAGTTGTGCTTAGGGGGACATTTCATTAGCAATCTCAGGAATGCTTTTTTTTTTTTGGTTAGATTTTAAATTGTATCTCCTTCATAAATTAGGCCTTGAAACAGTTGGTAATTGGGGAACAATTTCAGTGTTTTAACATCATTTATAATTCTTTTTCTAAACCCTTTGGAGAAGGGAAGGCCAAGAAGTAAGGTCTCATTCAAATGTATTTATTTAAATTAGAGAGGACTAACAAGTAGTAATAACACTTATATTTATAAGTATTTAGTATGTGCAGCCACTCGTCATGCATTATCTCATTTAATTCTCTAAAGTATCTTTACAGGTGAGGAGTGGGCTTAGATCATTGAAGGAACTGACCCAAGGTCACTGGGCAGTTGGAGGGGGGAGGGGTGGTAGGCAGCAGGCTTTTCGGCTCCATAATGCCTCTCTATAAGCATGTGTCTGTTCCACATCCTCCCTTCTACACTAGCATACTTTTTCTTTCCCAGATGTACATATTAAAGGCTTTTATTTCTGAAGCTGACTGAAGAGATCTGGGCACTCACAATTTTAAAAGGCAGGGAGGAAAGCAGAAAGAGAGAGAGAGAGAGAGAGAGAGAGAGAGAGAATATAAGAGAGAGAAAGAAAACATTTTGTAATAAACCCAGAAACATTTTTTATTTTTAATAAGAGATATCATTGAGGGTTTCATGTAATAGTAGAATGAAGTATTTTCTTTTAATTAATGCTTAATATTACTAAAGAATTGTGTGCCTTCACAAACTGGCGTCAACCACTTCCCCAACCTAAATTTCTTGTCACTTCCTTCTGCTCTAGCTGCTCCCTCCTCCCCTCACCTCCCTCACCCACATTCTGGGGTAAGACCACAAACCACCAGAAAGTTCTATGCTCTTTTACTTCTTTTTGTTCCAACTGTTTCTCCAATTGCTTTCTTCATTTGAAAGACGTCTGGTTATTTTCCAAGGCTCATATCAAGAAACATGCCCTTTGGGAGGTCTTCCCTACTGGATCCTGCCCCCATCTTTCTTGCCGGATTTTCTTCTGTGTGTGTTTGCTCAATGCTTTGATCTTAGAGTAAATATAGCAATAATCATATTGTTTTAGTTTCAAGTCCTTATTTGCTGATAGCCTGAGCGCCTTCTCTAGCTCCCCTAGCATATAGTAGGTTAGTGCAAAAGTAATTGCGGTTTAACAGGTTACAAATAATTGCAAAATCTGCGATTACTTTTGCACCAACCTAATAGTAGGTGCTAATGATATTTATTGCACTGAAAATTTGTCACAAGTATTTTTTTTCTCAGTTCCTTAGATATTCAAGGAAGTCTTTTGATTTCACTTATTAACTATTTACTGATATCTTCCAGTGACTGCTATGAAACAAGACACAACAATAATATAATATTTTGCATTCTACCGTGCTTTCTCTTTGCCAAAGCATGATTCTTCATTTTAGCCTCAAAACCCTACATGGACATTGGCTTCAAGGAATATAAGAAATTGTCCAATGACCATTGCAAACAGGCAAAACTATAACCTCATTATTCAGTGAGCTAAAAGTTAGCTGCCCTTACCAAAGCTATGTCCCTGATAGTGGGCTTCTTTGATGACAAAGAATGCAGGACTGGATATCACTAACTTTTAGTCACTTTGGGTTATTCTCAGAAAATCCTCAAGTCAACTTCTCCTTGTTACCTAAAAAGTAAAGACCCCTCTGGTGTATACTGGCGAGACGACAAACAACTTTTAAAATCAGGTTAGGTATAATACATTAACAAATTTGTTTACAAAATTATATTTATGAAATCATAAATTTATAAAGTAAGATTATAAAGGCATTGGAACTTATGACTAATAGCAGATTTTGTAGCAGAGTGACATTATTTAGATTAATCGAATTGTCTTCCTAGTGTTCTTTTGTCTGCTAGTTTCCCAACTCACAGACGTCATCCAAGGAAATGATGCTATTCCATCTGCATATTGAACCCTGCAGAAATGAAAATTAGAATTAGAGTCCACCAAAATATAAACTAGTCAGTGTCGGCAGATTCCAAGAATTTCACGTTTCCCTGTTTTGACAGGTGGCAGTGCACTTCTTAAATAAAAAGTGTTCCTGTTTCACATTTTTTCATTTGGAGTTCTAAGAAGTTGCCATCTGATTAGATGTTCATCTTCTAGGGGCATCTCCCTACAGCTGTGACCACTGGGCTTCCCAGATGGCATCTTCTGGTTGCTTTCCTCAGTTCTCTCCTGATTCAACTTCCTGTTGTTTTGGTTTGTCAATTTCAGTCATTACATAGCCTTCCCAGTAATTTCATAATCGTTCCGTCTCGTAAGACACTGTAAACAGCATGGGGGTAGGGGGGAAGAATTTCAATTTATCACCGCAATAATAACAGCTAGTGCATATGTACTACTCACTTTGAATTGAGCATTTTTAAATCATTTAAACCATATTAATGCATTTATTCATGACTACAATCCTGTGTGGTAGTTACTGATGTTATCTTCAGATTTTAAGGCTAGTTAATATATTCAAATATTTTATTACTTTAATTTTCTACAATTGAATCAGTTTTATATTAACTGCTGAATTCCAGGGGAAACCTCCTGGAGTAAGCAGGCAGCAGACCATAGTACTTATTTTCACCTAAGCCCTTGAATTGAACTCAAATAATCATAATTTATCCCAAATAAATGCATCTGTATTATAATTCCTTTTATTAAACAGACTATCATCATCAGACCATCATCATCATCATCATCATCAGTATTTCCTCAGCCCTTCTGTGCACTTGACTGAGTATTGGTTTTTACCAATTTATAGGCCGCTGCCTGGGTCACACAACATGATCTCTACCCTCAAAATCTTTAAAAAGTTTTCAGTCATAGAAGGTTCGAACACTTTTAGTCAAGTGGCATTCACATTTTCTCATCATTGTGACTGAGAGACATGAATACATTCAAGTTTATTATGTCTACAAACAATTTACATGTCCATAATTATTTAGTAATAGACAAATATAGGTATCCTAAAAACTGCAAAGAAACTGAAGATTGTTTTCATTGTGAGTTGAAGTATAAAAGTAAAAAGTGACCCACTTACTGAGTTAAAATAAGTTTTGTTCAACTTTCAGAGCCACGCCTACATCAGCCCCACCCACAAGTTATAAGGCGGCTTGTTTCTCAAATATGGTTGGCCGTTTTTTCTAGGGGAAGGAAAAGCTAAGATGTAAATTGAGGAACTAGCAAAGCCACATTTCTGAGGTTGCAGCATTGATTCTTGTTTTAGTCCAGCACCATTTACATGGACTGATTCTCTCTCTCTCTCTCTCTCTCTCTCTCTCTCTCTCTCTCTCTCACACACACACACACACACACACACACACACACACACACACACACACTCCTTGACTGGATGAGCTAAAATTGAAAACAGATTATGTTCTCCACAGCAGAAAAGCCAAGACACCAAATTCAGCAGGCAAATTAATTATGCATGTGAATTTCAATCTCCCAGATAATTTGTTTTCCTTTTTTCTCTGGTTGCACTTTCAAGATGGAAGTGAATTAATGGAATAATTACTTTGCATTTAAATAATATCCTGCATTTTGATCCCTCTGGTCTGGTAGTCATCACTAAAAGCTGTGTATCCAAATGTATCAAGTAAAGAGGTGCAAAATGTATTTGTATAAAATGTGCGTCTTCTTCCTGTTCACCATTCCTCAGGCAAAACTGAGAACTGCAATTGCATTTTGGTTAGCCTCAGGGGTGACATTTAAAAATGTGGATCCTCCTTGACATTGTTGGCTTCCATTACCTTCACCAAGAGGGCCAGATTAAGAAAGAAGAGTGGAATAGACATTCCTTCTGGAGAAAGTTGGGTAATAATACAAAGTGAAAGTAAGAAAGAAAAAAAAATGAAGAACAAGTAAGCAGTTTTGCATTATTAGCCCCCTTTCTTCATCTTAAAAATGTGAAATGAATTTCCCTGTCATTTCCAGTGATTTCTAAACATTCAAAAGTTTTTACCTTTGGAAAGTTGGATTATTATAGGAAACTGAAGAGTTTTTCAGATTTTTTTTCTTCCCTTGATGCCTTTCAAGTTGAGATTTTTCATCAAAATATCCCTGATCCTCTTTTCCTTTCCTGTGATCACAGAGAAAGGCAATTGAGAAACTTAATCTCTCTGGTGATTATATACAATGTTTATAATATATGATGGATGTAATATCATATATAATGTCAGGGATTTTTAAAATATAGCTAACATACAATACTATATCAGTTTCAGGTATATACCATAGTTATTCATCATTTATATTCCTAAAAAAGTGATCACCATGATAAGTCCAGCAACCATCGGACACTGGACCACACTATCACAATATTATTGATTATATTTCCTTTGCTGTACATTACATCCCCATGACTTATTTGTTTTATAACTGGAAATTTGAACCTCTTATTCTCCTTCACATTTTGCCCCCATTTAAAATTTTCAATTACAGCTAGTGTTCAATATTATTTTGTATTAATTTCAGTTGTACAGAATAGTGGTTAGACATTTGCATAATTTAAGAAATAATCCCCCTGACTGTCAGTACCCACCTGGCACTATATACAGTTGTCACTGTATTATTGATTATATTCCCTATGCTTTACTTTACATCCCCATGACTATTTTGTAACAACCAATTTGTACTTCTTAATCCCTTCCTGTTTTTCACCTGCTCCTTCTACATCCCTCCCATCAGGCAACCATCAAAATATTCTCTGTATCTAGGAGTGTGTTTCTGTTTTGTTTGTTTTTTGTTCTTTAGATTCCACATATAAGTGAAATCACATTGCATCTGTCTTTCTCTGTTTGACATACGCCACTCAGTACAATACCCCCAGGTCCATCCATGCCACAACAGATGGAGAGAACACATTCCCTTCCCTGGCTGAGCAATGTTCCATTGTATATCTATGTATGTACCCCTCCTCTTTAACCATTCATCCCTCAATGTACACCCAGGCTGTCTTTACACCTTGGCAATTGTAAATAGTGCTACAATGAACACATGGATGCACATGTCCCCTTAAAGTTGAATTTTGTGTTTCTTTGGGTAAATACCCAGAGGTGGGATTACTGATTTCTGCTTTGTCTTTTGTTATAGCCTTTGTTTTAAAGTCTATTTTGTCTTGTATAAGTATTGCTACCCCAGCTTTTTTTCTTTTTCCATGAAATAACTTCCCATCCCTTGACTTTCCATCTGTATGGACCTTTCAGTCTGAAGTGAGTCTTCTATAGGCAGCATATGTATGGTTTTTGTTTTCTTATCCATTCAGCCACCCTATGTTTTTGATTGGACCATTTATCCATTTATATTTAAAGTAATTGTTGATAGATATGTAGTTATTGCCATTTTATTATTCATATTTTTAAATTTTTTTCCCATCTTAAAGAAGTCTCTCTACCATTCCTTGTAATAAAGGTTTGGTGGTGATGAACTCCTTTGTTCTTGTCTGGGAAGCTCTTTATCAGTCATTCGATATTAAATGGTAGGGTTGCTAGGTAGTGTAATCTTGGTTGTAGGTCCTTGCTTTTCATCACTTTGACTATTTTGTGTTAATCCCTTCTGGCCTGCAAAGTCTCTGTTGAGAAATCAACTGACAATCTTATGGGACCTCCATTATAAGTAACTAGTTGCTTTGTCTTGCTGCTTTTCTTTGTCTTTAACCATTGCCTTTGTAATATAATGTGTCTTGGTGTGGGCCTGTTTGGATTCATCTTGTTTAGGACCCTTTGAGATTCCTGGGCTTGTATATCTATTTCCTTGTGCCACGTTAGGAAAGTTTTCAGACATTATTTCTTCAAATAGGTTCTCAATATCTTGCTCTCTCTTCTTCTGGTACCCTGTGATGCAAATGTTGTTATGCTTAATGTTGTCCCAGAGGTCTCTTAAACTATCTTCATTTTTTTAATTCTTTTTTTCTTTTTGCAGTTCCAATTGGGTGTTTTCTGCTACCTTGTCTTCCAAATCACTGATTCAATCCTTTGCTTCATCTAGCCTGCTGGTGATTCCTTCTAGTGCATTCTTTATTTCAGTTGTTATGTTCTTCTCTTCCAACTGGTTCTTTTTAATACTTTCTATGTCTTTTTTTTTTTAATGCTTGCTATCTCTTTGTTCAAATTCTAAGTTCCTTGAGCCTCCTTATAATTAGTGTTTTCAGCTCTGTATCTGGTAGGTTGCTTGCCTCCATTTTGTTTAGTTCTTTTTCTGGAGTTTTCTCCTGTTCTTTCATTTGGGTTGTATTTCTTTGTTTCCTCATATTGGATGCTTCTCTGTGTTTGTTTCTATGTATTAGGTAGATCTGCTATGTCACCCAGTCTTGCCGGGTGACCTTATGTAGTAGGTGCCCTATGAGGCCCAGTGGCACAGTCTCCCTGGTCTCCTGCTCCAGGTGCTCCAAGAGTGTCCCTTGCGTATGACCTCCTGTTATATTTGAGCCCTAATTGCTATTGGCACATCAGTAGGTGGGATTGACCATCATGCTTACTGGCTGTGGAGTTTGGCCACATCCACAGCTTATGAGCTACTGTATAGGGTGCTTTCCCCATGGAGCAGGATTTGTCCCAGGGGGCTCTGTGCCTTTTGAAACCACCCTTTGTGTGTGCCACTTGTGGGGCTAATTGAATGGTGCTCTGTTGTGGTTTGAAGCCAACCTCCAAGTATGTTGGCTCTGGGGCCTTTTGGGAGTGGTTCCGGTGCAGTTCAAGGTCAGCAAATGCCTATAACTAACCAGGTACTACTTGCTAGGAGTTACAAAGCATGCCACGGTTGGTTGCTGCTGGTACTGGATCTGAAGGCATGTGGGAGGGACCACGCATGTGGGAGGGGCCACGCTATGAACTGAGGATGACTGCCACCAGTACCAGGTCTGAAATAGCTCCGCAAAAAGCCAGGACAGTTTGAGGCCTGCTGCCAGCTACTGGCTCTTGTAAGGTGCAGCCACTGATAAAACCTTATTTAGTATGGAATTGAGTTTGGTTGGCTCTCAGTGGGTCACCAGGGTGGAGAGAGCAAAGCTTACCAGACCAATTTACCTTCAGATTTGGCCATTGGCATAGGGGGAGGGCTCAACACAGGAAATATCATGTCCACCTGCTGGCTGCACAAGGGAAAATGGGAAGTGTTCCTCCAGTCCTCTCCCTGAAGCCACACAACACAATCTTTCCATGTATGTCTGCGACACCCCCACATATCATTGTCCCTCGCCAGAACCCAGGGTGAGTGCCTATGGGCGAGTGAGGCTGTGTATGGGCCTTTTTAAAGGACATCTAGGTTTCCCACAGTTTTCCGTCTCACCGGATGGTTTGAATCCTCACTATTTTTCACAGCCAGATATTGTGGGCCCTCCTATGCCTGGCATAGTACTCTGGGCTGGGGAGCCTGGTCTGAGGGGCTGGGGTCCCTTGCTCCTCCACGGGGAACCTCTGTGGCCAAGATACCCCCCCACCCGATTCTCAACTGCCACCCTGAGGTTTGGGTCCAGCCCATTTCACATCTCACCCCACCTACCAGTCTCAACATGGGTTCTTCTTTATATTCTTAGTTATAAAACTTCTGCTCAGCTAGACTTCAGATGGTTCTCCAGGTTGATTGTTCTACAATTTAGTTTTAATTTTGATGTGTTCACGGGTTGAGGCAAGCATAGTGTTTTTCTACTCCACCATTTCAGATCTCTCTTAATGCCAATTTTTTAAAGCCTGTGAGTCTGAGTGTGTGTCTGCAGTTTTTGAGCATGAAACAAACTAGTATGATATAAAGAAGAGAGAGCAAACTTGTAGGCAAATTTGGATTCATATTCTAACCCTTTATTAAATGTGGAGCCTGAGCAAATGTCTTGAAGCCTTCTGAAGCTCAGTTTCCTCTACAAAATAGGGGAAAGTCCTAGCTATTTCCCAGATCTGTTTTTGGTTTATTTTCCTCATCCCTTTCATTTCCTAATTTTGTCGATCTATATGTATATTTCACTTTGCTACACTTACCATCACTACTGACTTATTAAGTCCTTACTGATTGCTAGGCATCATGCTAAGTACTTGATATATGTTTGTTGTTCTATTTCCACACAAAAGCTGTATAAAATTCATGCTATCATCATCTTATAACAGATGACCAAACTGGGGTTCAGGAAGAATTAAGTCCAACATCACAGGACCAGTAAGTGCCAGAGCCAAAATTGCCTTTACCCATTTTATAGTCATGGTTTCCTGAAGGTTCCAGAATGTGTATTTAAACTGCATTGGGTCTTCTAACGTCACCCACTAGCTGCTTTCTAATAAGTCTAAATATTCCTTTCTGTGATTGACTAGTAGATGTTTACTCCTAGTGTCACATTTTCCATCAGGCGGAGATGCCAACTTTACTTTTGATGGGTCTGCTGATATTCCAAACACATTTGAAAAAACAAACAAAAAAAAATACGTGCTTGAGGGTTATATGGTAGAAAGACCTTAAAATAAAAGTTATGGAGGTATTAGACTAAGCTATTTAGTTATTTAAAATTTTGACAAAAGAAATATTATCGCATAGCTCAGTGTAAGTTGGTATTTGTAATTATTTGCCAACCAAAGTGTGGCTTCCAATGAAGTAAAGATAAGTATAGCCCATCAAATTAAAATTTCCTGCCTCAATTTATCTGTAACTCCTCATTTTGTTTTTTCTGAGAATGAGCTTGTCATTAGATAGTCTAAAAGCACTACCCCCAAGGAACCTATAAAAATGATGTCACATTATTAAGAATAAATAGAAGCTTCTGTTGTCATTGCTAATATACAAATGTCGCTGCACATTGTCTCATTGGTTTTCTAGCTGAAACTATAATAGAGAAAAATGCCTAGAGAATTGGGAAGTGAAGTGCAGATAAAAGTAGAATATAGGCTAACAGAATCAGGTCCCAAGCATTGGTGCCCCCGAGAGTGAGGAAGTGTTGCCCAATGGTTTTCATTAGAGATACCCAAAGGTCTCTTTTCTCTTCATGACGCATGGTGGATGTGGTCAGACTTTTCTTAAGGTTGCTGTAATTTTCCCATTCTGGCCACACTTCCTCAACTGTTAGAAGGTACTTTCCACCATCATTATATCAGGCAAGGCTAAGCCCAGGGTTCCGTGACCACTCAAGATGAGATCAACCAACACTAGTTGGTATCATCTATCAATTGTACAATAGCTTTTGAGGCTCACTTCTAGGACACTGGATGAGAAATGTGGTCCAAGAGCCCAAACAAGCCGAGCCAGAAACATTTGAAGATAGAGCACAGATATGAAATCTAGATTTATACACACACACACACACACACACATAACATATATACAATTAAGTGTGGATTTTAGATGGTGACTCTATATAATATTTTATACAACTTATAGTGGAAATTGGGTTTGTTCCCCAAGCTAATTTTGTAAAAGTTTTATGTTCTCCTTCCTTCCTTCCTTCCTTCCTTCCTTCCTTCCTTCCTTCCTTCCTTCCTTCTTTCTCCAAGCATTGTTGTATGCAACTGAAACACTTTGTTTCATTTAATTCTAACACAGCTCTATGGTGTGAGAACTACAGTTGCATTATGAATATCCCCTTTTTACATGTGAAGAAACTGAGGCTCAGAAAATTTAAGTAACATGCACAAAACACACAGCAAGAAGCTGTTGCACCAGAAAACCCAACATCTTTTCACCATACCATGTTGCTTCCTAGTTCATTCTCTTTCTTTCTCTCAAGCCTAATTTTTTAAAGGAAGATAGGATCATTAATTTTTGGATAAGGTTTGTAGGATGCCTGAAATGCCTTTCCTTGGCTTAGACAGGTAGAAAAAGGAGTTCTATTCTAGCATAGGTGAAGCTGTAAACTAAGGAGCCTGTGCCATTCTTGAAACGTGAGGAAGAAGAAGCTCCTCTTACTCTCCTCTCATCCACATATCTAAGATGTAAAGTACATTTCAGGGAATGTGCATCTCAAGGGGTATCTTTAACTTTAGGTTGTTTAATGCTAATTGACTTGTGTTTTTCCCATACCTTAGCTAGACCAAACCAAGATTTAGAGACTCCACTTCTGTTTTCAGACTAGTTACTGACTCACTTTGAGACTTTGGGGAGCAACTTCACTTTTCAGGGCCCCCATTTTCCCATTTTCTAACATGTCCAGTTCCCTTCTCACTTTGCAGGTCTGTATTTTCTAAATGGGTGATGACAATAAAAGGGGGAAGCTATGTACATACAAATAAACCAAAATGGCTTGTAAGCAGCATCATTGTGTTGTTTGAGGAAGATGAGTGTTTGCGTTGCCTAAAGTGAATGCAATAAGCACTGTAACTGAAGATAGCAAGGAGAGCCTTGACCACCAAGGATTTCCTTCTGGAAACAAGAGTTAGTGAGGCAGAGGACCACAGCGTCACTTCCCCAGACTCTTGGAGTTTTCCCTCCCACATTCCTGGCCAGTCATGTTAAACCCTATGCAGCTTCCTTCACTTTGCAGGGCTATTTTCTCTTATACGGAGAAATAGAATGCCCTTCCGCATTTTGACTCTTTGGAAAACTCCTACTGGTTCTTTTACTTCTCTCTTCAGGCAGAATTAAACTCTTCCTTCTCTGTGCTCCCTTAGCACCATGGTAATAATACCTTTATAGTACTCCGATTAGTGTGGTCTTTATGTTGCATAACTGTTTTCCTTCATGGGACTGGTGTCCCTCAAGAGCAAGGGATTATTCCCTATTCATCTTTCACTGATGGAGAGGATCCCTTTGCCACCAAAGGCAGGGGACACAGTGGGCAAGATCATGCCTGGTGGTGTCATTACTCTTTTTAACTCTTCCTTCAAGATGTTGAAGAATTGAAGAGAAGAGACAGAATTTCTCAAAAGAGGTTAGGAAGAGCCCCAGTCATAAGGAAGATCTTTCAGAAGTCTGTGTGTGTCCCTAAGTAGCATGAGGTCAGAGCTGAGTAACCCCAAAGTAGAGCAGAACAACTTAAGATACAGAAATCCAATGGCCAGAGACCCTAGGAAAGTTCCTCCAGTAAAGGCCCACATCCGTGCACCGTGCAGGCTGTGTAGACTGCTGCCCCCACCAAGCTCTGGCGTAAGCAGGGGCTTTCCTAGTTCTTAGCAATGTTACCCTGAGCCAGATTTTAAACTTCAGTTCCCTCGTCTATAAAGAGGAAATCATAATAATGCCCCATAAGATCGTGGTGAGAATTAAATATAATAATGCATATAAAACATTTATCATTGAGTAATCATTCAGTAAACATTAGCTGGTCTTCTTATCTGTCCTTTAGCTATTGTTTTCTCTGACTTCAACTTAGATAGACTTCCTATGGAGAGAATATGGATTAATCATCTTACATGAATAAAGTAAAAGACTGATCTTTAAACCATCTCCTCCTCATCTGTGGAAATCCAAGTCAAATGCTGCTTCTTCTGGAGGGTCATGCTTGGCTCTCCAGGGGAGAGCTATTTTCCCCCTTCCTGTGGGTCCAAAAAGTCTCCCTGTGTTCTAGTGACTGGTGTCTGTCATTCATACTACAGGCCAGGGCTACATCTTCTCTTTATGTCACCAGCATCTCACCCAGGGCCTGGCATATAGTAGGTATTGGACAGATGTTTATTTAATGAAGAAATGTACAAATAAATGTATGCATTTGCTTTGTGGCAGACACTGAGAATGATCAGAGGCTCAGTTGCTTACTCCAGATAGTGATCTACAAATTACATTCAGGTGAACTCTAGCACCCAATCCTAATGATTTCCTGTGTGCTCCTGGTGCACACAGGAGTTCATGCATCCTAGCTTGGTTTCACCCTCTTTACAGTCACAGTTCCATCTCCACAGTCTCTTTCCTCCCAGGACTCAGCAGGACTCAGCTGAGTTAGACACTATATACTTAGAGACCCACTGCAAAACATCACCGGAAACCAGCAGGGTTTACAGAAGAAGTTTGAAGAAGCCCAGCCCTGGGCTGTGCCACCTCATGCTGAAACCTCTGGTGCCTATCACTGTGGGCCCAGGGAAGATTTCATGGCTAGTTCTGTGACTGCTTAGGCACACTGGCTGCTCTTGAGTCCCTGTATCAAAGTTGTTTCTCCAGCAAAGTGGTTTCATGTAAACTTGAAGTATTGACTTGCTTTGGTCTAGGTGTTTGTAACTTTCAATGGGAGGGATAATATAAGTATGTACCCCAGAATATAATGGTTAAACTCCTCAAGAAAGGGAATAATGGACTCCTTGAGCCATGTATATACCATTAGTTGATGGATTTCTTCCTTCATTATCTACAACTCATTTCCTGAGCACCTGCTATGTGCCAGACACTAAGGTGGTGCTGTGAGGTGACTGACAGCTTGTGATGTCATAATGTGCAAGAAGACATGGATATTGGCACAGCAGCCATGCTGCAGGGGTCTGAACTAGAGTTAAGAGGAGGAAGGGCTCACTGCCCCCACCCAACAGCCAGAATGTCTGAAACCATGATGATTGTATTCAGAAGTTTGAGGGTGTAATTTTAGTATTCATCTATGAATTTGGCATTGTGCCTTTTGAGCTTTGTGTCTGAGGGTGAGTTGTTTTCATGTGGTTTATTTTTTGGTTGCTCAGGAAAATCAGAAATCCTTCAGGCAAAGTCAAGAATGAATATACAGATGAGTGCAGGAGACATTCACCTTGCCATGGTCATTGTAACCTAGAAGGTGCCAATGGTATGTGTACATAGTATTTGGCACATGTTGTTTGTAGCCTTCTCAATACCTAGAAGTTTTCCTCCGTACGAGGTGTGACAATTAAGTGCGTGAACTTGTTGCACCGATGTTGCTAAACTTTTTTGATATCAGAGGATTATTCATTATGAATTTGTATCAACTGGACAGTTAACCAAGCTTACTAGTTGGAAGTGCTGAAAAGGCTGTGTGAAAAAGATGATCTGACCTTTGCGTCAATAATTCATGGCTCTTGCATCACAACAATGCACCAGCTCACACAGCACTGTCTGTGAGGGAGTTTTTAGCCAGTAAACAACTGTATTGGAACACCCTCCCAACTCAACTGATCTGGCCCCCAATGACTTCTTTCTTTACCGAAAGATAAAGGAAATATTGAAAGGAAGACATTTTGATGACATTCAGGACATCAAGGGTAATACGATGATAGCTCTGATGGCCATTCCAGAAAAAGAGTTCCAAAATTTCTTTGAAGGGTGGACTAGGCCCTGGCATCGGTGCATAGCTTCCCAAGGGGAGTACTTCAAAGGTGACCATAGTGATATTCAGCAATGAGGTATGTAGCGCTTTGTCTAGCATGAGTTCACAAACTTAATTGTCTGACCTCATATGCAGGAGACATACATAAAATTATATTCATAAGATGTTTGAAATAATGAGGGAATTATATATGTTGAACAAGTCTTATTTAAAGAACAGCATTCCCTCTTAGATTTGAAAACTTATAAAGGAAAGAAAGATGAGAATTAAGGAGGTCCACACTCCAGTCCCAGTGAGCTCTGTGACGTTGGGCACATCCTTTAACTTGGGTGTCATTTCACTCAACTGTGACAGAAGAAGAGTGGCCAGATAGATAATCTCTAAGGTCCCTTCTCCTCTACTTTCTGTGACTCTGTTATTCTTATGTTATCATTTAAGGAACTTGGCACAGACCCACAGAAGATAGCAATGAAAACTATTAAAGATTTGGAAAATGGGCTCCAAAAGTATGTTAAAATAATTTTTTTTTTCTTGTAAAGCCCAGTGGCAGTCACCAAGGCATGTGGCAGAATTTTTATGAATTGAGGAGCTTCTGTAATTCCCTCTGAGAATAGTCCACGGGCAAGGGAGCTTTAATTGTACCAGAAAAGATTTAGGTTACAGCTTAGGGATATGAGATACCAGATTGGTTGTAGGGTTTCCTTATTTGGATATTTTTAAGAAACTAGTAGGTGGCTCTTTTTCTGGGACAGTTTGCATGCAGCTTTGCCTAGAAACTAGGAGAGAACTGGATCAGCATGTCTTAAGCTTGTACACGGTGACATCTCAGAAAACAAATCCCACATGCTGCTCTGGTGACTTCCCTGCACCGTCTGAGCCACCGAGCAGTTGGCACCTGCCTCGATCAGTAAGGAGAATGCTTGAGGACCGAGCTTTGCCTTCTGAGGAGGTAAGAGCAGAAGCAGGTGGGGATGGGAGGTGCTGGGTCCATTCTAGAGGAGGCGCCTCCCGGAGAAGGCACATCAGAGCCTCAGCCACAGCTCCTGATGGCCCCTGCCCCTATTTCTAAGCTCATTTGAAATACACCCTACTTTGACTCTAACATGTGTGTAGGCTTGTCAGCTAGTGAATAGACTCTGGAACTTTTAACACGGAAGGGACTTCATCTCTCATTTTATAGATGAGGAAACTAAGGTCCAGAGAGGTAAAATGGAAGCTGATGTTACACAGGTAGTAGCCTAAGTTTCCCAACCCATAAACTCAGCACTTTCTCCCACTCCTTGCTGATTATTTCAGTTATGGTATCATTGGAGCTGTACAAGTGTATAAGTTATCCGAATACCTTTCAGTGTGAGCTGATTTAGATGTTTGATATTTTTATTTTTTTATAAGCTTCTGTGCTAATTTCTTACTCTTATCTAATCTTTTTTCCCCTTTAGCCCTGTGTTTAGCCTTTTCATTTGTTTACTTTTGATCTTCAAAACTGTTTTCAGTAAGTGAGCTATAATCTCTGTTTCTCATTTGAAACTTGACATTGTACGCGTGGGCTTCCTGAAGCCCCAGCCTTCGTGACCCCCATGCTTGTAGCCCAGAAACCAGAGCAGTGCTTTGCACAAAGACTCCTAGGTGGAATGAAAAAATGAATGTGTGAATGAATGAATAACATCCGTCATTGAAGTAATCGTGTGATAGTGGATAATCAAGTATCTCATAATAATAGTCAGCTTTTTGAAGAAATCCAGGGATACGCTGAGCTTTTCAAGAGAGGAAACTCTGGATCTTACAGTCCTGGTGGTAGAAAGTGAAATGAAGGGTAGCTGTGGATTTTCAAGACATTAACACGAGGAGTATTATTATCTACAGCCCAGGGAAGAAGAGAGATACCAAGGCAATGAAGGCCTCCCCAAGCCACAGCCTGGAGTATCCCTTTTACTTGCAATAGTTTTGCTCTGTATCACATCCTTGGTAGAAAACAGAGGCATTGGTGGTTTGCTGGGAGAGAGGAGCTAGGAGGTGGGTACCCCTAAGTTGGTGACAGAGCCGTTCTCTATACAGCTTCAGAAGCATCTCTATGGAGTTACCAAGATGTAGAGGTTTCCAGAGCATCAGGTCCGTCAGGTTTAGAGTAATCTGGCCTGCTGGCTTCCCACAATGTGTACGTGGACTGAGAGAGTGAGAGAAGAGAGCCATTGAGTCTCTGCTTTGAATAGCCTTCCCCTCCCTCCCTCAGCTTTGTGCCTCTTTTCCTCTGAGGTGCAAAGAAAAGGTTTCTGTGCTCTGGAGCAGCCCCGGGAGAATCAGTGAATCTGCAGCGAGAGAAAAGACAATCTAAAGAAGATTTGACTTTACCAGAGAATTCACAAGAGCCCCTTTAGTGGCTATCTGTATTTGAGGCCATTTATTTTTTGGCTTCTTAAAAACAAAGTTATTTTTTAAATACACTTTCAGAATCATCTTTTATGTAAAGCTTTGGTATACTTGTGTCTGTAAGCAAATTGTATCCTGAGAATATATATAGTAAATTACTCATCGTTCGATACCCTCAAGTTGTCTGTTTTGTAAAATGAAGGGGACAGGATTAAGTGAAAGCAAAGCTCCTTTGTTACCTAAGTTTTTAAAATAACTTATGGGTATTTTATTTGGGGTTGAAGTCCAGCATATTTTATGGCTCATTTCTTTAGGCATCATAGTCTAATGCTAAAGAATGCGATATTAATTATGTTCCAGTACATGTTGTTTTGGATGTCTCACTGTTCGTTGAGGTGTTCGGAAGGTGTACAATTTTCCTTTGCATTCATGCTGAAATGATTGAGGTAAAGCTAGGAATTTGGGTCCTGAGTTTCCAGTTTTACTTTACCCACTGTGTCAAGTTGCAGGAAAAGTAGGGCACATTCAAAAGAGTCCCTTAGCAATGTGATGCCAGATTACAGGTGCTTCCCTGAGCCTGGCAGTTACATAATTGGGCATCAATATATCAAATCCAAATACTGAGCAGCACAGCACTATCCACTTTCAGAAGTGATTCTAGCCCATGAGCATCACGCTCTGGACAGGTCACTTTTTCCCATTCTTTCTGCTTGTTTTCGTTGTCGGTTTTCTCTCCTCGGAGAAAATTCAGCTTACAGTTTCATATTTATTTTAGGGAATATACGAGCATTTCCTTCTGCAAATTCTACAGCACTGTGTTCTATAGTAAACACCTACAAATAGTTTCTATATTCAGACTTAAGGAACTTCAGTCAGGTGCTTTTATTATAAGAAGTCATTCTCAGAAATATGCTTTCACTCCTGACCTGGGAAATACCAGCCTCCTTTAAGTAGGGACTCAAAACTCACTGACCTAAAGGAGTGAGCAGGTTTTGTGGTTTGTGCAGTTTGAGGGGTTATTTGATTTTCCTATGACTTGAAAAATAATCTTATAAAAATGAACAGTTGGTACTTTCTTTGGCCAAATGTTATGAGATTTTGTAACTGTTGATTTACTAAATGTATTTGCTCACAGGAAAACTAGCAGCCAGATCTGACTTAGAGAATGGTTTGAGATTTGTCTTCTTAGATTTTGTGTTGAAGGTCTGCGTATTTTGTTTCACTTGTTTAGATTTGGGCAATGATTCAGAATCAGGGTTCCAAGACTCACCACTGATTTACAAGAGACCTTAAAATGATCCTGGCAGGGCATAGTTAGTCACGGTCATTAAAAAGGCCACACTTGCTACAAGAGCCTAGCGCAGAGCTGAAGAAACTCTCATTCACACCCTGAAAGGGACATGCCTTTCGTTTTTTTTTAGGTTCCTAATGCTTTAGCAAGTCCTGTTACTGCAGGGACCTCTCTAATGTCTGTTGCCAACATGGTGCCAGGAATTTACAAATGGAAGAACTCACTAATTGTCGTCATAAACTTTGCTAACGTTATTGTAACTCATGCTTTCAAATGTGCATGCATTAAAATGGGAGCATTTTTTTCCCAGGCAAACACATTAATAGACTATGTAAAGTACCTGGTATTTGATTCTGACCCCAGGGATGTCCTTCTTAGAAATGGTCTGATCTGCATGTTAATTCCTGTTTCTCTGCTTTGTGAAAATGCTGCCATTTGTATATTCAGTTCAATTAGTGGAAGGGTCTCTTCTCAGTTATGGACCCGTGTTGGCCGTTTTAATGGTCCCTCCATCCTTTTCCTCTGCTCACTAGCAACTTCATTGACAAAGTCACCTGGCATTGCTCTGAGAACTTGTACATAGACAAAGCAATTCATCTCATTGGAACTTCAGGCTCCTTATCTATAAAATGAGGTGGTTGAAATAAATTATTTGTTAGGTTCCTTCTGTCTCCGAAAGTTAGGTTATGTTTCCAGGACTTTCTGTTCATTCTGATGGTAAAGCAGATTCTCTTTGGATATCTATCTGTGTGTGGTTCCAACAACCAACAAACAGTATCACAGTAACTTAGGCTGTTGAATAGTTCTTCTCCAATTCAACTTTTAAACTAGTTCAATCTATTATCTTTTACTTCAGCTATTAAATCACTGATGGGTTTTGGGTTTTTAAAATTTCAAGGTTGTCTCATTATATGTCTTCTCTGAGCTGATCTCATTTATAAATATCTTAGAAAAGCATGGTCATCCAGATGCTCAGGTTTTTCATCTTGACCTACGTGCCATGGCTTAAAAAAATCACATGGTTTTAAAATCATCCTTCTTTCTCTTCCTAGGTCTTTTATTTGAATGGGCCATGCAGTTTTTAACTCTAAGATATTTTCTCTTCTTTTTCACTATAGGATGATCTTTATTTATTTATTTTTTCACCCAATTCTGTAATTCTTTCCTGTCTTCGTTGGCCCTGCTCTTGACCCTTAAAATGCAGTCTCATTTTCTGCCTTTACTTGTATTTCTCACCAGTCTCTTGCAGTGTTCTAAAATCTAAAACTCTTATGTCAAAGGATAGGGCCTAGTTGAGTTTTAGATCCCATTTATGCTCTTTACCTTTCACATTTTTCATGTTTTCAGTGTAGAAATGCCTTACCTGAAATGAAGAACAGTGGCTGGTGTGTAGTAGGCATTCATTAAATATTTGTTAAATGAATGAATTTATCATAATTCCATGAACATTCATGAACCAAGAGGTGTTAAGATACCTAAAAACAGGAAGGGCCAGCCAGCTCAATGGCTTTAGACCAGACTTTATGAAAGACCTTGTTCCAATATGATGAGGGAGAGTCTTTTTTTAATACATATGTGGAGTATTGGTGGAGAGTATAAAGGAGAACCAAGCCAAATCAGTCTTAAGAATTTAGTGAAGCGTACAAAGTTATATACTGATTTCTTAAATCAGAAGCCTGGATTTCTTAACACATGAAAACAAAAGTGTCCAAGCTAGAACACTTAGACATATTCTCTGTATTATAGTTTATTAAAGACATTCAATGATTTCTGAGTGAATCAACGGATGAATGAAATGAGTATCTAATGAAAATGTGAAGGCATTGAACCTGAATGGACAGTATAGGAGAGGAGAAAAGACTGAGAACTGGAATCCTGGCTGCTCTTCTGCTTCCTGCTCTAAAAAATGTGAACATATATACCAGAGGTGTCCCAAAATGTATACACATGAGTTGTATTCATCTTTTGTTTTCAGTGTATACTATTACAATTTTAATACATTTTCCTTTCTTAAAATGTGTATACATTTTTTTGTCAGCCTCTGTATTTATGCCATCAGCCTTCATTGAGGGACATTGTAAGAAACATAAAACTTGCATTTAGTACATCCCATAAGTGTCTTCTTGAGGCTTGGGTGGAGGTATTGCTATCAGAGCTTAGTTCTGCGGCCCTGAGAGAATTGGGTTTTTTTGTCTCATATACAGGGAGTGAACTATGTAACTGATGCTATTTCCCTTTTGCATTGATTTCTAGAGAACTTGGAGCTAGATTTACAGCCCACTTCCAGCAAACTAGATTGTCCTAAGCATGTATATGAAGTATTGATGCTCTTCCCTGCCAACATCTTATTTCACCTATGCTTATTTTTTCTTCTTACCAATTATATAATCTTATTGGTTTAGTTCTTACGTTTGAATGTATCTTTGTAACCTGACTCAGATTGTTTTTGGAATAAGACATGGTGAAAAAGGAGGAAGAAAGAAAAGAAATAAAGAAAGAAGGGAGATAGAGAGACAGACAAAAAAGACAGACACACAGAAAAAAACGGAGGGGAAGTGAAGACAAAAAAGTCAGATAGCCGGGACCTGCCTCTGAGGGTTATTGTGATGTGTAAATGAGTTGCTCATACAGTTAAGGCCTCAACATTTTCTACTATCCTTCAGAGAACCCAGTGGACCAATTAGATATTATATAAGGCAAATAATGAAATAAATCTTTATTGATAATAAAATATATTTTAAAGGAATTTTAAAAATAACAATATATATAATTCCACAATTTTTAAATCATGCTCCCTGAGTTCCCACTGGTGCATAAGGTGACAAGGAGGTGGGATAGTGGAGGTAGGGGACATTTGGATTTTTTTTCAACCAAAGGTTCCCAGAGTTGTCTTTTTTATTTGTTCACTTTTATTTACATGTAAAGTTTCTGTTCACAAAGCGTGTCATGGGGAAACAAAAGTTTGAAAGCACCGATATATGTATGTGACAGGATAGTAAATTAGTGAATAATGGATGTGGATTTGCAAAAGTAAGCATAATGCATTTTTGGCCTGTAGGTTTAAGTGTTAAAACTGTTCCTTTTCTGTGTGTGGTTGTTGGTTGCCACAGAGAACGAGTACAGCATTATAGAATAATGGGAAAACATAGAAAAGGAAATCACTTTAAAACAACCTCCTGTCACCAATTTAAGATATTTTTAAAAATCAGTAGTTTCACTAAAATGCCCAAAATATAATTATAGAAATACCCCATCCTCCATACTCCCACTCCACTTACCCCCTCTCCACAAGGAAATCCAGTAAGCTTTAGTGGAACTCCTATTTGAAACATGCTGGTGAGAATTAGCTAGGGGCATGGAGAATATAATCCATTTTCTGTTTCATACTCTTTCTACCCAGTAGAGGACAGCAATAATGTACAGGGAAAGGGAAATTCTTCCAGCACTGTCATTGTTTCTCAGAAGACTGGCGTTCCTCAGAAGAGAACACCTAAAAAGTCCCTCAGATTCCCATGTATGAATTATTAGAGGATCAGATTTCCTTCTTCCTTCACTAAATATTTAGATAACCTTGATAACTCTCTTATCAGTTATAAAATTTGTCTGCTGGGTTGGCCAAACATATTAGTTTTAAACAGGAATGTGACAAAAAGGCATCTAGATAAAAGTTAAGTGTTTTCGCTATATATTGCTGTGTAACAAACGTCTCCAAAGTTTAGTGATTTAAAACAACAATCATTGTATCATCTCTCTTGACTCTATTGGTTCATTAGGCATGGTTGGGTGATTCTTCTGCTCCATGTGATATGGACTGGGAGAGGGGACATCTTGAGGGCTCGAATGGGCTGGAACATCCAAAAAGCCTGACTCAGGTGGCTGGCACTTGACACTGTCTGTCAGCTGGGAGCACAGAAGGAACTGTTAACCAGAGTACCCAGTTCTCCTTCATTGGCTTCTTCATGTCACTTGGACATCTCACCATATGGCAGTTGGGTTCCCAAGAGGGAAAATCCCAAGAATGAGCATTCCACAAGGGAGGAAGCAGAAGTTTCCAGTTCCAGGCATGGATTCTCCAGCCTTCTAAATGGTCAAAGCAGTAATGGGATCAGCCCAGATTCAAAGGGCAGGAATAAGCTCCACTTTCTGATGTGGATATACTTGGGGAGTCCATATATATGGGGAAAGGAGAAATTGGGGAGGGCCATCTTTGGAGACCACCACATGGAGGGTTTTTTGTTTTTTGTTTTTTTAAAAAAGGCTGTTTCTTACATTTTTGAAAGATAGTTGTAAATCATGAGGGATGAAGAGGAATGTTTCTTCACTTAATAAATAAAAATTTCTTCTTAATGTGGTACTTTAAGAATTAATATGAACAACAGTCATTCCTTATGTTCTCCCCCTCTGTAGATCTGTTGCCTAAAGCAATAAAAAATGGCCAGAGGATCAGTGTCCGATGAAGAAATGATGGAGCTCAGAGAAGCTTTTGCCAAAGTTGGTGAGTAGACCTCATATCTCAAGGGGCATAATTCTGTTCTTTATTGAGTAGCTTCAGGGCAGATTCAACGAAATGGTAAAATAAACAAAATAACAAGTGACAGGAATACAGTGGTATTGGTAAAGGAGCCAGGGAACTTAGTTTTGAAAGATAGGCTTCAAGAAAAATATTATACTTCTTTTTTTATCAAAACATGGACTATGGACCCTTTCTTACCTGTAGCTTTTCTGAGAAATGTCCCATAAGTCTCATCTTTTGATCGTCTCTACTTTCTTTGGTTTTTCTATAATTTGATACTTTTACTTACTCTTTATCTCTAAGTCTGTGATTTATTTCTCCATCTGATTCTATCAGAATCCCTTTAGATTTTGTTGCGAGACCTCTGTTTTGAAATTATGACTGTTAGATATTGGAAGTGATGCTAATGTCCGTGTCCAATAGCAACAGGCTCCTAGTGAGATTCCGACTCTTGTGTGGGGTCAGGCCGTGATCCCCAAATAATTGCCTCTGGTGCCTGCTCACCTCCCGGCTAGCCTTCTCTCACCTCTCTTCATGCTGTTAGCTGAATTGCTCTGAAACTTCAGCTCATCATTTGCCTTACAGATACGGATGGCAATGGGTACATCAGCTGCAATGAGTTGAATGACTTGTTCAAGGCGGCTTGCTTGCCTCTGCCTGGGTACAGAGTGAGAGAAATTACAGAAAACCTGATGGCTACGGGTGATCTGGATAAGGATGGGAAGATCAGCTTTGATGAGTTTATCAAGGTGAGTATGATGCACAATACAAGGAGATGCATTTGAAACTTGGAACTTTAATTTGAAAAATATCCAGAAATACATTTCCACTCTCCTTGTTTCAACATTACATATTCTTTGCGGTTTTCTTGATCACATATTGGATTTCTAAAGATACATTATATTTTTTTGCAGGTTTTTCATGGCCTAAAAAGCGCAGATGTTGCCAAGACCTTTAGAAAAGCAATCAATAAGAAGGAAGGGATTTGTGCAATTGGTGGCACTTCAGAGCAGTCTAGTGTTGGCACCCAACACTCCTATTCAGGTATGTGGTTCTAACGGGTGTGGAAAGGAGGTAGAGAGGGTGTTGAGATGAGGGGAGAGCTGAGGGCAGAGGGAGAAGGAACCATGTAAAAATGGTCTATGTCTTCTGGTATTACAGATTCTTAAATTCGGTGTTTCAACTTAAGAGGTGCAAAGAAAGACAAGTTAAGATGAGTCTAGTGGCTACTGTGTGTTTTCCTTTGTGTAAGTGGGCCAGCAATTCCAGCTCTATGTTGAGCCCAATACCAAATAATCTTATCAGCATTTAAAAAATACATTAAAGGCTGCCAAAATTCCTTTGTAAATCTTTTGGATAAAATGAGCTATTCAAGCTTCTACCTTCAAACTTCATGATTATTCTTAATGCCTGCTGAGTGGTCCAAAAAAATTGTGTTTTCATTGATTTGGAAGAAAGTTGTGTATTTTATTCTGAAGATTCTGAAGGCTGCCATCCAACAGCCTTAATGTAAACTTCTAATAGCCCAAACAGTACAGTAATCCAACAACCCCGAAACTGAATTCTTCAAAATATTAGTTGATCTTAAAGATAAATTCATGGTTAAGTATCATCTGTACTTGCTAAGACAAATCTTAGCCTTTCATTTTTAAATACAGAAATTTTCACAGACTTTTGCTATGTAAATTTGCGTTATGAAACTTCAAGACAGTGATATGCTATGCAATGTTTCTCAAACTTTAGTGACTCAGGATTCTTCTGAGGGACACTATTATTTTCAATGACATACACTTTGAGAAACACAGTGTGTGTGTTTCTCAAACACATATAGCTAGGCTATAAAGGCATAACTTCAGGTTTTATTAATATTTCTAAAACTAACTTCTGACAGCTTTACTGATAGGAAAGAAAGATGATATCACAAATGATTTCATTTCATAACAACTTCATTGTAAAGAAACTCGGAGATACTGTGAGGATGGTCTGTGATCATCTCACATTTAAATCAGCAGGTCTAAAGGCAAAACTCTGAGTTTTATCCTATAAGAATTAGACCACATTTATATTTAAGTTATATATAAATAAAATATATTTTTATTATTTATATATTTACATATATAAAATATAGATATATTATATATTGCTTCTAAATATATTTGCATGTATACATACATATGGCTTCTAAATCTGCTTGCTGTATGTTTTATGACTTGGAATGAACAGAGATTCTGTGCCTATTTCCCAAGTCATCTAAGATTTTTAAATGTTAATAAATGTGAGATGATCGGTTAATCGATAACCTTGTAATGTCTCTCCTGGGCATGAGAATCTAAGATCTACGCATATAATTTTATTTATATCATTTTTTTTTTTACTCAAAAATAAGTCATTTTAACCATTTACTTACAGAGGAAGAGAAGTATGCCTTTGTCAACTGGATAAACAAAGCCCTGGAAAATGACCATGATTGTAAGCATGTCATCCCAATGAATCCAAATACGGATGATCTCTTCAACGCTGTTGGGGATGGCATTGTTCTTTGGTAAATAACACTTCCTTCTTGGTTTCCAATGGTTTTTCTAGAATTTTCTGGAATACCAACAATTAATTGTGATTATCCTAGGCCAACTTTCTTTGGTGATCTGCTGGACCTGAAATGCTTTCTAGATGTTTATTTGGCACATCCAGGAGAGCAAACTAATGTCAAGAGCAACTTTTAATGAGAAATGTAAAACTACTATTTCTTGGGTGGAGGAGAGGGACACACAATATAGGGACAAACATAAACATAGGGATATGGCAATACAAGGTCAAAAGCAATTATTTTTGGAATATATGCCACTTTGCTTCATTGGAGCATGGCTTACATGAGAGCAGACAGAATTGAAAATAGCAGCATAATAAATGGAGCAATCCAGTGCAAGTCCTTATGCAAAGGGACTTGTGAGTGGTGCACACAAATACGGAAGTGAGGGCTTCTGAAAAGGAAGAATGTATTCTCAAAACATAGTTGGTCAACTCACGATGGTTTCTTTGAAAATGCCTCTGTAGCTCTTGGTTCAGCAGGTTCTCTGTCATCATAAAACATGGTGTTAGTGAAGAGGCTTGAAATGCCCAGTCTTGGGTGGGCCCAGGAGTTGGAACAGATGAGTATGCAAGACTTGGAGCCCCCCTTCTCTGTTCTGACCAGAGAAATTCTGCTTTTGGTATTTTATTTATTAGAGTTCATTTTTTTAAAAGTTCAACTGCTAAATAAAATAAAATACAAAACGTAGTCTACATGATCAAGTTCTGATTCTTTAGGTTGGCACGCAACCCAAACCATGACCTTCCTTCCATCAGTCTTTTTCTAGTTTTACCTCCCAAGATCTCCTGACTCAGGTACCTAGCCCAGGGTACTGAGTGAATGGCTTCATGAACGATGGGTTGCATCAGCAAGCATACTCTTTCCCATTTACGCCCTGCTTGTAACTTGTAACTGCGGCTTTGCCTTTTCTTTTCCTTTTTTAAGAATCTTCTCCTATACAAATCCATTTATGGTATAATTTTCTGGTCTTTGCCAACCCCTAGTGATTTCTTCCTTTACTAATTCTTTTTTTTTTTTTTTTTAAGTGGTGAAAGAGCAGTTTTTTTAGAAGAAAAAGTACACTTCAAAGAGACAGAAGCAGGCTGAGCAGAAGGCAGTGGCTCAAGGGCCATTATTAGAAGAGAAAGTACACTCCAAAGGGTTAGGAGCGGGCCACGGCTCAAATGCTCAAAGGCGGTCTTCCTTCACTAATTCTTAAAGAACATATTGTTTGTAATACTTTGAGAGCCATTATAATGTCCTGCTTTGGACTGTTACGTAACTTTTTGTACTCAGATATTTTGTCTGTGTAATTGGACTATAAGCTTTTCAATGGCAGGATAGCTTACATTTTTTTTTCCCCATCATTTCCCAGAGCTTCTATTTCACTCCAGTTTCATATTTTTCAAATGATGATTTAGGAGATCATTTTACTGCAATGCCTATATTGCAGTAAAGTGACTTTTATTTAAATATATGTATATACACACGATGAAGTTATAGAAATACATCTGTAAAAGACAACCACAAAAAGGTAGTTGCTTAAAAATTGTTAGAAAAAAAATGTTAATGCTGATTTCTCTTCGTATTAAAAAAAATAGTCATAGTCAAGTTTACCATTTTTTATTTTGTTTTTGTTTCTTTGTATGTTTTCCAACTTCCTTTGTTTAAATAAGATGGGAACAACCTAAAGAAATTTATTTTTCATGCCCCATTGAAGGTTAAAGCAATGATAATTTGGGTAAAATCAGTTCTTAATAAACAATATCTGCTTGCTTTGGGTGTCTGATCAATGTTGAGTGGGTGAAATGTCTAAAGTGCTGATATAATAATGACTACAGGAAGATATGAAACATTTTATCGTGTGATCAATTAAAGGTATAGAGTTTGACCAGGTGTCACATAGAAATTTAGACATTATATACGCTCAAAGATATATAATAGTCTTTTATATAGTGGGAAAATTTTTATGGCTAAGAAAGTAAAATACTTATGGAGGCTTTGCTTTGGCTACCCACCCAAAATTTCCTAACATGCTAAGGCAACCAGGATAATTTTGTAGCTTTTAAGATAAGTGAATGAAGTGGAGTCCTCATTTCCTGGTTCAGTGTATTAGTATGACTTTAGGAACATTAGCCTTTCCCACACATTGTTTGAATCTAGTCAAAATTGTATAACTGATTTTATAGGTAAACACTGGGTAGCACAGATTATGTTGCCATCTTGTTTGCTCATGGTATTACTGGAGTTTAAATTCAACGTTACTGGGATCTGTTATTCAGAAGCCTGCTTTCTTTAATGTAATTTTTTCTTTTTCAGTAAAATGATCAACCTATCAGTGCCAGACACAATTGATGAAAGAACAATCAACAAAAAGAAACTCACCCCTTTCACCATTCAGGTATGTCCTCCTTCTGTTACCTTTGTACAGGACTATGCTTGGACTGAATGCATACCAGAACTATTGAGTCAGCCTTGTTCAGGAGGTCAGAGATTATTCCCCAAACGCAGGCTTTGGGCTGGTGATTTGTTATGACTAGTGGGGACAGACGGACACGTTTCTGTTTTGTCTTTTATTAATATAACAGGGGTGGGGTAGGGGACATTGGAAGTAGGAGAAGTTTAGTGGAGTGTTAGTAGTTGGGGACTTCTTTGTTTGTTTTGGCCACGTTGGCTAAAATAAAATTCACATTGGCTAAACTTTTAACTCAAACTTTCCCTAGCAATTTATCTTTGAGCTGATTCCAAATACACAGCATTTTAGCTGAAAAGATAAGCCTTTTTAATAAGTGAGGCGGTAAAAAACGGGAAGTACTCTGGCAGCCTTTACAGTGCTACTGGCTACAGCCACCAGTGCGATAAATATAATTTGCTTTTATGCCTTCAATGTGTTGATTAACTGGAACAAGAACCAGTAGTAAGTAAACTATATTTCTATGTTGGGGTCCGATATTTTAACATTATTATAATTCACTTGCTCAGTAGCCATGTCTTACTTCTTAAATCATGAACAATATATTACATCCTGTTTGGATTTAAGCAACCCTGTGTACTTTTAAAATGGAACTGTTAACCAAAGAGGACAATGGCGATTATATCTGTGTAAATGCACTTAATGTTAAATTTACTCATAATCTTGGCTATAAAGAGAAATGGTATTTTTCACTCATTATTTGAGCTCTACACTAGGGCAAAAACCCACTTTTCTTTTCATAGCTACCTTCCCAATTCACTGGTGGCCTGTGTGGTTTGTTTGTTTGTTTGTTTTGTAATTTGTCATAAAACCAACTTCTATTCATCTCCGACTTTATATTGCCTCCTTTGTGGACCCAAGAATGTATATAGATTCTCATCTGAAATTTTCATTGACTCTATTCCAACTGTATCTGAATTACATGCATTGTAGTTAATGATAAGAACATATAATCTATACACATGTGTGCATGTGTGTGTGCACACACTTGTGGGTTGGTATAGATGTGTGTGTCTTCAAGGTTCCTAGATATTATGGATACTCAACAAATTGTCCTAGTAAGAACCATTCTATCTTTTCTAGGAATTTGATTTGTATGTTTTTCATTCCTTTAATACCCAATCTGAAAGTCAGAAAGCTGTTTTCTTACTTTCTTAGATGACCTTGATCATCAATAATTGTGTTATTAATGATAGCCAGTGACAAGTCAATTAGGGTATGTCCTATCCTCACAGATGCCCTCTTTTGTTTCTGGCTGACAGAGGTGTAAAGTGTGAAGGCTCCAAAACAGAGCAAGATGGAAAAATATAAGACTCATTTGTTCCATTCTAATCGGGATGGGCCTTCAACTCAGGGTTCTCATTTGATTGGGCACTGAATAAGCCCTGTGTCTGGGTTACTGGGTTTTCTTTTCCAGTTACTACTCTCTGCTTTTTCTCAATGTTGAAATCTAGTGAAGACAGTGCCTCCAGATCTGTGAACTTGCCAGAATTAAAACATTGTTGCTGCTGCCAATCAGTAATCATCATTTGGCGTCTACAAAGTCAAAAACAAAACTTGCATACTTTTTCTCCCTCAGGAGAATTTGAACCTGGCTCTAAACTCTGCCTCAGCCATCGGGTGCCACGTGGTCAACATCGGGGCTGAGGATTTAAAGGAGGGGAAGCCTTACCTGGTCCTAGGACTTTTGTGGCAAGTCATCAAGATTGGGTTGTTTGCCGACATTGAACTCAGCAGAAATGAAGGTACAAGCAAAGCTTCAACTGTTATTAATGGCATGGCTTTTTATTAATGTGTGTGTTGCGGAGATGTATGTAGAAGGGAGATGTCAGGATAGCCACGCTCAGAATCCTCAATATTTGAAAACTATAGTTATACTGAATTCATTGTATTAATATAACAGATTCTATCCACATTGACCAGATTTTTTTAAACAATAGAGCAAAAGCTTTTAAAGACCACAGACTAATTATATTGCATGTTTAGAACCTACAGCTGAGTCTAGCTGTCTGCAGCTCCAACCTCATTCTGAATTAACTTTGCCTTTGGACACTTTATAACAAACAAGCCTACTTTTAACTTGTATTTTATGAAGCAGTTCACATTCATTTATTGTAGTGATAGCAACAGATTAGAAGAAATTTGGTGTATTTCTTACCAAGACAATAATAAATTATAGGTAGGGTTTCAAAGTTCTCAACGAAATACGTAGCGGTGAATCTTTTTCTATTTGCTCTCAGCATCCTATCTGCAGTTAAACAATTATAGCCTTGTCCTTTAAACAGAAGTAGGAGATCTTGATAAGCAGTACATAAAATACAATGTTACTTTTTGATTCTTAGGTTCAGATCCTACCAATATGAAATCTGTAGTCAAATTTTAATCACTATACATTATGTATCATATATATGTATATATATACATACATATATATACACATACATATATATGTAATATATATATATATATATATATATATATACACATATATATACTTTTATTTCATGTCCAAGTCATAATAACCATGAAGAATTCCGTGGTAACATAAAAACCAATATTGTAAACTTAATATAAAGAAGGAAAAGCAAAAAAAGCAACACAGAAATCAGAACCCACGGGAAAGACTATTGATTTGTAAATAATGACCTCGGCTAAATTTAAACATTCTGGCTGAGCAAGAAATACTTATTCATCTGGGAAACATAGAGGAAAGAGTTGATTATATTTTTTAAGATGCTGTAATTATTCAGGTAAGCATTTGAAATAGAAAACACTTATGGGAATATACAAGAGAACATTGTCATTATTTCAAAATTGATCTCTTAAAAGCAAAAATGTTGTCATCTCACGAAATGTGATCTGATAGACCTAGCAGAGGATTCTGAGCCAGAAGCCTTCGTTCTTTCCATGGCTCTGCCCCCATATTCTTAGGCCTAGCAATGCCTTTTCTTCCCCATCTGAAAAATAGGGATAATAAATAAGCTCACACTACCTTACAATCTCTTTTTAGGGACTAATAATAAGAAAGTGTTTACTCCATGAGTAGAGCTATAAGTCCTTTTACCCCAGAGAGAGATAATGTTGCTATCTTTGGCTTTCCAGCACAGCTCAATCAAAGTTATAACTCACTCCCAAATACCCTCTACACTCATTTCTCTTTGTCTTTTGTGCTTCCTCAGCTCTGATTGCTCTTCTGAGAGAAGGGGAGAGTCTGGAGGATTTGATGAAACTCTCCCCCGAGGAACTCCTACTCAGATGGGCTAATTACCACCTGGAAACCGCGGGCTGCTCCAAAATCAGCAACTTCAGTACAGACATCAAGGTAGGAGCATAGTCTGAACATGACTGACTGACTGCAGCAGTGAAGGGAATTTGATCCTTAATCTCTTAAGGCGTGCTAGGGTTAGTTAGAGCGTGCCTGGTGCTGTTTTGGAGCCCCTGCTGTTCTCAAGGCCACGTGCAGCTCTAGCACTGGGACACACGCAGATCCATCTGAAGTCCTAGCGACTACACAGCACCAAAGGGAGATGGCTCTCCCTGGGAGTTTCGGTATCAGGAAATAAAGGGGCGAGGATGAGATAGAGTAAGGGCAAGAGATAAGACTGCTTTTCAAGTATGTGTAGGACTGTAATGTCTTTTCTGGTTTTATAAGTGTGACCATCAGATCGGGTTTCCTTTAAAAAAATTAAATGAGGACTCTTCTAATTACATTAATACTAGCAAACATCATATTTACTGCATGCTGGGCACTGTTCTAACTGCTTTACGCACATATTAACTCATTAATTCTCACAACAAACCTTTGAGATAAGGGTTATTATTTTTTCATTTTACAGATAAGGAAACAGAGGTAAAGAGAATTTAAGTAACTTGTTCAAGTTCACATGGCTGGGGATAGGGTCAGAATTCAAAGCCAGCAGTTGACCTCCATGGTTCATATACTTGACCAACATACATACTGCCTCTCTAAAATGACTCGTGAATTTCTTGAAAGGTTTTCCTTTAATGAACCAGAGTGATTTTTAAAAGATAATGATTCTGGAAATGAGAATTTTCAGAAATGAGAATTTATCCCAGAACATGTAGAAAACTCAATCAGTCCTACAACAGAGATCCAAAAGGGGCAAGGCTGAGGACAGCATGCACTGTGGTTACTGTGGTTTTTCAATTTTGTGAAAAGTTCCATGTCAACATGAAAGGAAACAGCTGTTGTTATTGATGACAGATGAACCAAGATAGAAAAAGCTTAAGGAGCAGTAAGGAAGGTCAGAAGGCTGTCTCAAGGAGCAAATGGTGTGAGATGATGGATGCAGCATTTAAAAAAAAAAATTGTCTCCACTTTCTCAAACTTAAAGAAATTTCTTCCAAGGAGAGTCAGAGGAAAGGTCACATGACTCACCAGGGGTCAACCCAGACTTATAATTCTTTGAGTGATGGCTTCTACCTGCTGTGGACCCCTGGTTATAGAATTCAGGGTCTGTTGGGCATGGTTCCAGTTAGAGTGAAGCTTCTAGATGTTAAGTCCCCCATTCCTTAGGACCTAAGCTAATAATACCAGATTCATTTTTCTAACTGTACCATTTTCATTGCTTATTAACTGTCTTCTAGCAACACCAACCTAACTGGAATTTAACGGGTGCTGGAAACCATTATCTCCCTTTGTGCGCAACAGTTAAGCTCTGCAATTATTTCAGCCAAAATTTTTAAGGTTTTCAGCCAAAATTAGGCTGCTTAATCTAAGCCATAAATTTACCTGATTACCCATCACTGAAAAGCTGTGTTCTTTAGAATAATAATTGTTTTGGACTTGGGAAGTATCTGTATGACATGGGAAGTGGCAAGCTGAGCACTGATACAGTGCTGCGGCCTGGTCTTAGGGACAGCCGCCTCCCAGCCAAGGTTAGCTCTGTGACATGTGTGTCTGAGCAACAGGCAACTTTTGGTGCCCTTCGATCACATCAAGTCAGCAAAGGTGGGGAGAATGCCCACACTAGAGTGAGTGAGAAAGGTTTCTTAGGATCAGATGAAATGAGGTGACTCTTAGCAAAGCTAAACAGATGTAATGTGTGGTAGACAGATTTTATTCGTGCCTAACACCTTCATGGAACTTTCACTGACTTCAAAATAGCTACAGGGAAAAGTAAGAGGAGGGGAAGGCAGAAAGAAAAGAGGTAAAACTCGGTTTCCCCAGGTGCAACATCAATGGCTGGCATTCTCTTGTTCTCCTCTTTCTGTTGTCACAGGTGGTGCGCATATCTCTGCTCTCCTCAGGCCCTACCTAGTTGGCAAAACAAAACAACATAACAAAAGTTGATTTTTCAATCTTTAAGAGAAATTAAAATCTCTTTAAATGGTTTAAATAAATTACTTGAAAGTCTGCATGTTTTCACTGAATGAGAATACATTTATAATTTTAAGACATGATTTTGAGAATTCTTTTCATCAATAAGCACATTTCCAGAATCTAAGAAAACATGAGAATTCAATATCTATATCCAATCTGCTATAACTAAACTTAACCACATTTTCTAGCTTCTAGATAAACATTACATGCACTTGTCATTTTAATATCTCTCCTTTTACATAAAAACTGCTTGTTAAAACTCTTTCTCTTTTGCTGATGATCCATTTAAAGGTATTTTTAAACTTCTGCTTCCTTTTTCTGTCACTTTTTTAAAATTAAATGTTAGCTGACTGACTTCTACAGCAATATAAAGGTATATATATTTTCCTGTATATAATTTAATATGTGTAAATAAATTTTTTTCTCCCCAAGAAAAAAAGAATAGTATTTATATCTTTGGGTTGCCTTTTGTATATGTCCTGTATGTTTAATTGTCATACTCATTTTAAAAAGAAAGGCACATAGAATATGTAAACAGACAAAGGAAAATTCAAATTGATAAATGTTTTCAGCTCTGTTAATTAAGTTGCATTCTTGAATAATAGTCGAATGAGAAATGAAATGTTTGCTTTTGGAAAATTATTGTTGTGCTAAGTATGTAATTTGAAATTGTAATTTCTTAATTTCTCACAGGACTCAAAGGCTTACTACCACCTGCTTGAACAGGTTGCTCCAAAGGGAGATGAAGAAGGTATCCCTGCTGTTGTTATTGACATGTCAGGACTAAGGGTAAGGCCGTGTTTCAAGCCGTGTTTAAAGAACATGATGCTGCCTGTGAGTTGACCGTTCCATTGACCTGTATGACCCTGACTCTGGGGTTCTATGAGTGACATCTCTGCCAAAAGCCATGAAAACTATTAAAACCTGTTAACAGTTTTAGGTGATAATTATGGGAAACTGAATCTGGAAATAAACATTAAGGAAAGAGAGAAACTAACACCAATTAAATGCCACTTACCATGCTAGGCACTTCTGTATATGTCCCATCCTTTGATAAGCTCTCCAGCACCAAGAAGTATTATTACTTCCATTCTTACGTACCTGAGTATTATTTCTGAAAATAGATGGGATATTTATACACATAAATAAATTCTCACTTTAGGGATAAAAAAAATTGAGACTCAGAAGCATTTATTAATAAATCCAAGATCATATAACAGATTATTGGAAGTTATTTGATGCAAGGCTGGGGCTCTTTTCTTCTAGTAATAGTAACAAAGAAGAATCCCCCACTTGCTGAGTTTCTTCAGTATCCCAGATACTCTGGGAGGCGTGTTGCATACACAGCCTCTAATCCTTGCAAACATCACTAAAGTTAAGTGTTAAACATAGCTGAGAAAGCTGAAGGTCAAAGAAGCTAATAATTATCTCATGGCCACAGAGCCAGTACCTAGGACAGCAAGGATCTAAACCCAGGATGGCTTCAAGTTCACTCAGCCACAATCCTGCCTCACTTCATCATTGAAGGCAGTGGGAGAACAGGACTGGGCAGGACCGTGTGAGTTCTTAGAAGTGTCTGATTTGGAGGTTCGTAAAGCAGTGAGCACAACATGGGTGTGACTGTTGAAACTTCAGTTTTGCCACCACTTTTATATTGACCTTGAGAAATTGCCTCACTTAATATCATGAGAGTTAAATCCAACGAGTTCATTTTAAAGCTAACGTATTCCTGAATGAGAAGTAAAGCTCATGAAACGTATAATGTGTAATATTCTCTCGTAAAGAATCATAGGAAGAAATAATTCCAGTTTAAAGTTCTGTTTTCTGAAAATGGGTGTTTTCCTAGGCTTTTGAGAGCTTTAAGGACAGTGGGCCACAATTCAAAACTTTAGTCTTACAAACATTTAGTCAGCTTACAAATGAGTGGAGTTTCTCTAGAACTACTTGAATAGACTTTTAATATGTTTATGAGTGGTTCTCAATATGAAGTCTGAAAAAGCCAAATTGATGTTATATATTTATTAGTGACAATGGTGATATTAAGTAACTCATCACGTTAATTTTGTTTAAGTTGCAAGTATACCAATTCAGTGTGAGATAGGTAGTTATATTAACCAGAAGTTCTTATTAGCAGAAGTAAATATCTTTGATGAAATGAAAATAGGAATATAATTTGTTATTTAATAAACAAACATTTTGGTAGACAAAATCTCATGAAGTCTGTGCAAGAAATAATAAAAAGTAAGCTAAATAGTTGAAAATAATTAAGATCCACTTAAACAATAAATTGTAAAATCTACTGAATATCTTTAAAAATAGGAAAACCCACCATTCATCTGAAATGGTTCCGTATAGAGATGAGAGGACTTAATTACTTACCTTCTGAGTTTCCTTTTACTTGTGACTTTCTGATTTGGGGTCAAGTGAACATAAGTAATAACATGCTGTTATTAAGTGTTTATTTGAAGTTAAACACTAAGGGTTTCAGTAAGATGCCCATTTCTTTATCTGCTAGCCACATCTACTTTGTGTATGGAGAGCCCTGACCCAGTCTTGACACATCCTTTCTCATTGTAGGAGAAAGATGACATCCAGAGGGCAGAGTGCATGTTGCAGCAGGCAGAGAGGCTGGGCTGCCGGCAGTTTGTCACAGCCACAGATGTTGTCCGAGGGAACCCCAAGTTGAACTTGGCTTTCATTGCCAACCTCTTTAATAGATATCCTGCCCTGCACAAACCAGAAAACCAGGACATCGACTGGGGTGCTCTTGAAGGTAAGTGGAAGCCAGTTGATGAAGAGTTTGGAAACACATTCACAATTCTAGGCAATTCAAAATCACCTCCAAAGCAAATATATACCCGTTCACATGTCAGGGAAGATTTGCAAACAGGTCATCAGTTCTCTGTACATAACGAAGAGAACCAATAGTTTAATCAAGTCAGTTACAAGCAAGCAGGAATAATCAAGTACTGTTATATCACATCCATTACACATAGGCTTCACTCATTATCAGAATAGTTTTAGGCACGACAGTGCATTTAATTATTAGATGAATTAATCCTGAGTTCCAAAAACCTGATTTATGTACTTAATGAACTGAGCGTTAATTCCTAGAGGCAAGAAACTGCAGCCACTCATCATCCAAATATGATATTTAACTATACTAGGAGGTGCTTACTGAGGTTTTGGTTTTTGTTTTGTTTCTTTGAGTTGGATTATGGGAGGCACACAATTATATTTTGAGGCAGAATCCCTGACAGTTGTATTTTGGAGATTAATGCCCTAAAATTGAACCAAAAGTGGATAGCTTTAGTCAGTTTCTAACAGGTGAAAGTGCCAGAGATGTTTATGTTTTTTCCCATCATGAATTAGTCCCAATATTGAAGCAGAAAAATCAAAACAAAATTAATGTTAAACGGGTGCTCCCACTTGCACAGAGGGTGGCACACGCTAACCTCCATGGGGACAGAAGATCCTGCCCTCAGGACCCTTATGGAACTTGCCCAATGTACCTTTTCATTTGACTGTTCATTTGTATCTTTTATATTAAACCAGTAATAGTAAATAAACTGATAATAAATTTTTAAAAAATTAATGTTAAATGAATATTGCCAAAGGAAGCAAATGCAGATTTGAAGTATTATTTGATCCTTTTCTGCAATGTTTCAGTCTCACTGAAAATGCACAAATCAATCCAAAAAATCAATGCCAAGATCAAGCAGTGTTCCAACACTGCTGCATTTGTATGGTTTGATAGATTGTGGTCAGGGTTCCATGCATTTTCTTGACTCCAAATATATATATATCAGACCCTCTAATCACCCATCTCCAGCGGCCTCTAGAGTATCCCCCTTTGGGTCCTTCACTATCACTTAAAATTCAGCATATACAAAACAGAATTGATCCTTTCTCCTTCCCCCACTGACTTTCTACTCTACCCCGCATCCCATTCGCTCTTCTTTAGAAACTCTCCATTTCCATGACTCATACCACTTTTTTCTCTCCAGTCATCAAAAACCCTGGACTCCACTTTGATATCTTCCTCTTTTTCACCCCTAAAGGTATCGAATCAGCAAATACTAATAATTCTTCCTGCAGATGGCTTTTCGATGGTTATTTTTCCTTTCTGCTCTTCTGGACTCATTAAATTATACACCAACTATTTCAGTAGGTCCAAGGGACCTATTCCTCCGTTCATCAAGCACTTGAATGTGCCCACATGCTAGTGTCAAACACAATCTATCCCCTCTGCACATTTAATTTAAATGCATATTACCTTACATTGCTTCTGCACACTGCTGCCAAGCGCAGCACAATACTGCGGTCATTCTATTTCTGCTTTGATCAAGAATTTATTATAGTAATTTTTAAAAAGAGCCATAATGACTGGCATTGTCTGATATATCAACCCAAATGTGCTATCTGGCACTTGAAGACCTCTGATTCTGGTTCCAGCCACTGGATGGCCTTATCTCCACCTGCTAAACAACACACATGCCCGAAAAGTCAACTCCTGATGCTTTTAATAAGACCTTGCCTGTCACTCTCGTTGTATTCATATTTACACTCTCTCCTACTCTCATTCCTTACTACCACCACCCCAAATCTTCTCCCCTTTCCTCTTTACTATCCAGATTTTACTAGCATTATAAGGTAAAGCTCAAATTCTACTCCCTGCAAAGTTAGCCCATACTATACTCTCCCCCATCTCAACTCAAATAGCAAATGTGTCTATCTCATATATTAGCCCTCTAGCTTATATGATCTCACTTTGATGCCTAAAAGTCTTGTTTTTCCAGAAAGAGTGTAAGCCTTTGAGGGCCAGCCCTGAACAGTTACCCACACACAGGATCTTGTATACTACTAACAGATGCCACAGAAATATTTGTTGAATTGAAATGGAAAAAATTAACACAGAATAACAACCCGCATCCAAATCTGTTAGGGTTTATTTAATTAATTTTTTTCATTCTACTTTAGTTTTTATTACAGCCTCTTTATATAAACTTTGATCAGGCATATTTTCTATGTCCTGAAAGATAACCAGTCTTCATCAATTTAGGTGAGACAAGAGAAGAGCGGACATTTAGGAACTGGATGAACTCCTTGGGCGTTAACCCTCGAGTCAATCATTTGTACAGGTAAGAAGATTCGGGAGTTGTCCTAATGTGAGACACCAAGACCTTGAAAAATCCCCCAAGATTTCAAATACTGCTATGGTGTGTAATTCTCTTCACAAAATGTGTGTGCCTTGGTGAGAAAGGGGAGAAGTGCCAAACTGACCTGCAGATGTTGGATGTTCAGCTGAAAAACTCACTTTCATACATCAGCCTTGCTGTGGGCTTAGTACAAAATCAGCAAAAGAACAAATATACTACAGGTGGCCAGTCTGTGATCTACTCACAAACAGGCAAAACAATAAATGTTAAGTTTGTGGTCGTCTCCTATGCCATTTGTTAGAGCCATATTTCTTTTTTCTGGAAGCAATATGTTTTGGCTGAAGTGCCTAGGGAGAGTCTTGTGGGGAGACCTCAAGTAAGTTCCCTCAATGTCTGAGTCAGAGTTTCTTCACCTCAAAAGATGGAGCTGCTAATAGCAATTTTCCCAAGTTGTGAATGTTCCTTGAGTTAATATGTTAAAAATTGTCTGGCCCACTGTAGGCCCTTCATCAGTGTTGACTGTCTGAGAACTCTTTTGTGTTTGTTTTTGTTCAGTGACTTATCAGACGCCCTGGTCATCTTCCAGCTCTATGAAAAGATTAAAGTCCCTGTTGATTGGAACAGAGTAAACAAACCACCATACCCCAAACTGGGGGGCAATATGAAGAAGGTAAATAATGACTCCTCTGATGTTCCAGTAGGCAGGTGAAGTCAAGCTGGCAAGAGCAACCTGTGAATACCTTATCAGGAGGCCAAACTTAGATAAGTAGTGTTTATCTAGGGGTTAAATTATAGTAGAGCAATCAGAAACCTGAATAGTCTTATCAAAGTGAGTCCACTGTTTCCCTTGATTACTTATATGATTCCATGTCGAATGTCTTTAAACATTATGATGTAAAAATGCTAATTAATTAGAGCAAGCAGGGTTGCTTTTCCCCCAGCAGGATCCTTCTTTTAGTTTTCTAAAGAATTGGAGCTTGGTACTGACAGTTTGACTTGTACAAATAGTTTGTCTAATGTCAACACCGTGGGAACACATTGTTTTGTAGAAGTAGCAATGGCGTTGGCACAAACATTTCTCATCATTTCTCATCTCTGTGACTCTTAATGATCTATGTGTAACCACATGTCAGTCCACTATGTGCACATAGGATAAAGAATCCAGATTGTCCATGTCAATCTCTATGAGTTCAGCCATTTTAGGAATATTACTGACAGATACCTGAGCATGGCTACCTATTTATGTAGTGTGATATAACCACGAAAGTGTTCATAATGATGAATTCATTTTGGTTTTGCACTACATTCAGAGAATACTATGAATATTTTTTGGTGGAAATGAGAGGTTCTATTTAAGAAAAGATGGAGATTTCTTTGACTGGTTTAGAATCCTATAATTACAGAGCCAAGAGAGATGAGAGATCATTTAGTTTGACTATATTTATTTCATTTTGTGTCTTTATTTTTATTACCTTATTTTATATGGTATTTATCACCATAGAGAACATTATATCAGATTGTTGTCCTTTCTCTTTATTAACAGCTTGAGAATTGTAACTATGCAGTGGAATTGGGGAAGAATCAAGCTAAGTTTTCCCTGGTTGGTATTGGTGGACAAGATCTCAACGAAGGAAACCGCACTCTAACATTGGCCTTGGTTTGGCAGCTAATGAGAAGGTAATGGAACCCAGGGGACTGGCTTTTTATTGAGTGTATTATTAACCTAGAAAAATACTAGCAAATTTTTTGGAATGTGTTTAATCTAGTAAAACTACATTTTAAGCTAAACTGTAAAACAAAAAGTGTGTTTTTTGTTTTTTTCCTGTTAATTTATTCCTTTCAGTACTCTCAGTTTTGTTTCAGGTATTATAAAACTCTTACTAGGTTCATAAATATTTTAGATTGTTTTGTCCTCTTAATCACCCCTTTTCATTATGAAATGACTCTCTTTATTCCTGGTAATATTCTTTTCTCTGAAATCTTTTTGTGATATTCAGAGAGCTACTCCAGCTTCCTGTTAATTAGTGTTAGTGTGGCATATCTTTTTCTGTCCTTTTACTTTTAATTGATTTGTGTTAATAACAGTCTTATTTTTAAAAGGGCTTTTCAAAATAAGGGGGAAATATGTTACATTTACCTATACATTTGCCATTTCTAGTACTCTTCTTTCTGTGGTATAGATCCAGATTTCTAACTGAAAGATTTCTACTCGAAATATTTCTAATAGTGTAAATCTGCTGACGAGGAATTATTTCAGCTTCTACATGTCTGAAAAAGTCTTTATTTCATTTTCATTTTTTAAAGGTGTTTTCTCTGAGTGTAGCATTCTAGGCTGATAGTTTTTTCTCAAAGATAGTGTTTCTGTCTTTTGGTTTGCACTGTTTCCAATGATAAATCTGTTGTCATTCTTATCTTTGTTCCTCTATATGTAACATGTCTTTTTTCTCAGGCTTCTTTTAAGATTTTATCTTTATTACTGGTTTTAAATAATTTCGTTGTAATGTTTTGGTGTCTCTCATGCTTCAGGTTTGTTATGCTTCTTGAATACGTGGGTTTATAGTTTTCATCAAAAATGGAATAATTTTGGCCTTTATTCCTTCAAATATGTCTCCTGTACTTTCCCACTCTGTTTTGGGGAAACTCCAGCTACACATATATTTGGTCATTTGAAGTTGCCCCAGAGTTGATTGATGCTCTATTCATTTTTCTCCTCTATGTTTCATTTTTTTTTCTCTGTATGTTGCATTTGAGATAATTTCTATTGCTTTGTATTCAGATTCATTACTCTCTTCTGCAATGTCTAATTTTCCATTATATGTTTATCCTAGACATTATACTTTTCATGTATAAAAATTTGATTTAGGTCTTTTTGGCATCTCCAATACTTTGTCCTCTACCTTCTTGAATATATAGAACATAATTATAACAACTTATTTCTTGGTCTGTTTCTATTAATTGATTTTTATCCTCATTATGGGTCAGATTTTCCTGCTTTTTGCATGCCTCCTAATTTTTTATTGTCCATAAGACATTGTGGATTTTACCTTGATGTGTGCTGGATATTTCTGTTTTCCTTGAAATATTCTTGAATTTTGTCCTGGGATGCAGTTAAGCTATTTAAATGCAAGTGATCTTGAGGGTCACTTAAAACTTTAATTAGTCTTGAGCCAATTTTGTACGTCAAAAATGAGATCATTTCTTCTAAGTAATTTATTTGATGCTCCATGTATCATAAGGTTCTTCAGCTTTGACTGGTGGGAACCAAATTATTTCCAGCCCCATGTGGCTCCAAGAATTATTCTGCCCATTCATTTCTGATAGTTCTTTTCCCAGCCTCTGGCAGTTTCCTCACATGTATGCACAGAGTTGTACTAAGCTAAAGACTTGAAGCAAACTCTCTGGAGATCTCTGGAGCATTCTTTCTAGATGACTCTGTCCTTTACAGGCATCTCTCTCCTCTCTGGTATTCTGTCCCACAAATTCTAGGCACCTTGGCTTCCTTGAGTTCTCAATTCCTCCCCTCAACTCAGGGGGACCTCCATGCTCTGTTTGGGTTCTCTCTCCCTGCACAGCAGACTGGAAACTCTCCATGCAATAAGCTAGGACAATCTCGGAGCTCACCACGTTTGTTTTCCTTCTTTCAGGGACCACTATTTTGTGCTTCCAGTTGTCCAATTTCTGAACAACAGTGTTTCATACGGTTTTTCACTGTGTTTTAGGTGTTTAAGGAAGAAGGGTAAATCTGATCCCTGTTACCCCATCATGTCAAGAAGCAGAATTTTCTGTTCTGCTAGTTCTTTAAAAGAAAACTTTAAATATCTTTTAGAGCTGAGTATAAACTTGATTAATATGAGAGCTATATGATGATATTAATAAACAATAGTGGAATGTAATAAGATACACAAATAGAAAATAAATTGTAAGAAAAATAAGCAATTTTTGGTACACAAGTATTTTTAGAAGAATTTTAGAGAGCAAATCTGTAAGTATAAAATAGTTTCCTTTTCAATGCTTTGCTCTTTCCCCCTGTACTGAGAACTCTGACCAGGCAGAAGTCTTACATCACTTAATTAAAACCTGTGTTAGTGTGAGTTAATTCATTTGTCTAGCTGGAAGGAAGAAAACCACAGGTCACATTATCTTATGTCTAACAAGGTCATGCCAACAACAACATCTGTGGTGTCCCTAGGCACTTCAGCCTTCTCCCCAAGCCACTGTCTGCAGATCCTTCTATTCATAATGGTCCTCAAAGTAATTATGTCTGTGTTTCCAGGTGCTGTAGGGTAATTAGAAGAAGTGATCACAATACATTTCACTACCTGATTCACATTTGCTTTATCAAGCATAGTGCTCTATTACTACTAAACTTGAAGATGAAATGCTGGTCTCATAAAACTCCTCTGGCACAGAAAACTCCAGAGCTGAAGAAACTTCAACTCTATCTTTTATTTTACTTCACGTATCTAGAACATTACTGAAAGTTCACAAGGGTCCCAAGAATGCTCACCAGTGTATTTTCAGAAACTGGTTTTGAACTATTCTCTGTTGTCTTTTTACATGTGTTTTTAATTCTTAGCAGACTGACTTTTGATACTGATTGCTTTAAAAACCAAAGCAAAAATCTTTTTAGTTACAAAAGTTAAATTGACTTCTAGGTTTGAATATAAAATAATCTTTCCTATTTTCTGTTTTAATGATTAAAGAAACTCAGGCCAACTTTATTCTATTTTGAATTTCCTAATATCCAAAAATCACCTTATAATATAATCTCTGTTGTGGAAGTTTTATAAAAATGTGGCCCAAAGTAATACTTTATGGCTGGTATACATACGATAAGGTCTAGTCTGCTGCTGCTGTTGCCACCTGGTTAATAAGTTAATATTTCTCATGACTGTTAACTAAGAATTTTACATGTAATAAAATAGAGAAATACATTACTGTTGCAGGTGATGAAATGACTGATAATTATGTAAATGCCTCCAGAAGGGAGTTTTTTCTCTGTGTGTTGCACATTAACAGACCTATTAAATTTACAACCAGTTCTAGCTGGAATTTATTTCATTGGATTGCACAGATATGCTAATTTGGTCGTTTATCTGAGCAATAAATGGCATGTCAATTTTTTCCCCTAAAAACAAATGAGAGATGTGTACTTAAACTTCCCTTTCCCCTTCAATAGCCTGGAAATCATTCTCAAATTGGAAAACTGGCAAATAGCGTGTGTATAAATTTGGAGACAAGAGCCTGAAACAAGCAGGCTGCTGGCAGACAGTGACTCTGGTTAGACTCCAGCAAATGAACAGAGTGGCAAATGAGGGGGTTCTCCCCAAATCATACAGGCTGTGGACAGTGAATTTGGGATAGATTCCTGGAAAACCGAACACCAAGATTTGTCCTTCTGGTTCAAATGTTAAGTAAATCAAACAAGTGTTGGAAGGCAGGAAAACAAACAAGTAATGGCCACAACCCGTCCAGTATCACGCACGCACATGTCATCAATCCTCTTTTGTTGAATGAGGCGCTGGCCGAAGCTGGAGCTCTCAATGCTGTTTCATTTTGACAAAGGGCTTTTCAGCGCAGCACAGTTTGGCAAACCAGTGGTATTGGGGTCTCGTCTGTAGAGTTCCATTTAATAGTAGCACAGTTGCCCCCAAACATGTTTGATGATATGGAATATTTCACAGGGAAAATTGTAGGTAGACACAGGCCAAATCGGTTTCTGTTTTAAATTTTGGATCTACAGTCAGTGCTTAGAGTTGAAGTTCAAACCTAATTTTACCCTTTCTTCCCTTCGTTGTTACCATTGTACTTATAAACAGGTGTCTGACGCCATTTTGAACCCCTTCCTCTCCCATGAGATGGCAGAAGGACAACTCTGTGCCACCATGAAGAGTTGTTCTCAGACCCCTGAAAGCAGTCAGCTGCCTCCACTATTTTCTGCACCTAAGTTTCCCCATCATTCAGTGGCATCAAAACGCACTGTGTCTGTCCACTTGAGAGTATCAAGAAAGTAGGCTGGGTCTCTTGACAAAGAGAAGTGAGAATTCAGTCCTGAGATGAGTGAAGCTGCTAGACAATTAAACTTAATTTGTTTTCATCAGGCTATATATATTTAGACATGACCTAAGGAAGCAAGCACTAATCTACCAATCCTTAATGAGTTTACTAAGCAGAGATGCTTAAATGTTATAGTAGATGCTAATAACTGAATATACATGCTAACTATCAAGAAACAAGTAGCCAGTTATGTCATAAAACATCATTATTACAAACAAATCAAAACTAGGGCCTTTTTCCAAACTAGGGATATTTTGAAAATCTACCTGGACCTTATCACATTTGTACTCATTAGTCCTTGCTTAGCATTTTGGTCCCATTTTTGGGCCCAGACTAAGCATTACTCATTTGGACTTTCTCCTTGCTTTCTCAGGGAGAAGGCATTCTATTTATTTCACCCACCATTCCAGTCCTCCATTTACTGGATGCAGAATATATACTAGGCACTCTGCTAACCCCTGAAAACACCATGAACAGGGTTAGGGATTCCATCTGAGGGAACATGGTAGGCAGAGAGAGACAGGCACATCAACTTCATCAAAAGTTCTGGGCAACAGGTTGGAACTAAGTGTAATAATGATTGATACATGGTATGGGTGGGGAAAACGATGCTTGAGCTAGGAATTGTTCAAAGAATTAGAAATCATATGCCAGAGAACATAGCTGAGTCACCAAGGCAATGAGGCAGGAAACAGGAGGATGCACGTGTGGTGAGGGAGCTGCTGCTTGTTCTGGGAGGTGGAAGCATGAGTGCGTGTGTCCACGAGGGGATAAGGCCGGGAAGAGAGGATGGAATAAAGAATCAGAGACCTACTGAGAAGAGACACTAGGGCAAATTGTAAAGGGCCTCATGTGCCATTCTAAGAAATTGGACCTGTATTCTATGGACCATGGAGAGTCACTTTAAATGACATGACCAGAACTGTACTACAGAAAGGTAATTCTATGAAGAGGAGAGACAGAACAAAAAGGAGCCAGTTGATTTAAGGGCACATGAGGAAGTATACTTTGAGAGGACTTTGATATCAGATTGGTGAACATGAATATCTATCGATATAGATATAGATAAAGATATAAATATAGATCTATGTCTGCAGAAGCCCTTTTCCTACCCACCTACAATGATGGGAAGGTGCTATAACCTGGAGGAAGCAGGGCATCACTCCTATTTCAGAGATTAAACTTACAACCCATGTGGAAAATTGTGGGATAATTGTGTTTTTCATAGAAACAATAACTGGAAGAGGACACCCGATGGATTATGTAAGCAGAATCCAGGTACCCCACTGGAGGGTGACCTCATTTAGGTAGGCCCTCCCTCCAGACGAGACTCAATGGCAGGATACTTCAGTTTCAGAGTGCACAGCAGCATGCTGAAACCCTAGCCCTGAAGGTCTTTCACGGGGAATTTGACCCTCTTCTGCAAGCCCGAACCTTGAGGCCAACAAACCTGCCCAACTGCTTGGCTTTCTGCTGTGGATTTCCCCTTTCAGAGGGAGTAGCTTTAGGAAATGGTGAATCTTCTCTGTTCCATGAGATTTTTGAAGCACCTTCTTAAAAAATGTTTTCCAAACAAACCCAATTCTCATAACAGTATGTGTCTAATTTGATTCTTACTCTCAGATCGGAGATTAACTTTGGTTTCTATTTTAAAGTAAACTTCAGGATGAGGTATTCCTAATATTTCTACTTCTACAATAAGAGAAGGAAACGCTCTTATTTTTTTCCCTTCAATATTTTGGCTACTTGGGCTTTCCTAACATTGAATTGGTCCTTGATTTTTATGGTTCCTTTAAGAATAGCATTACTGGTTGAAATCTGTTGGTTTGTTTTCTTTTCCTTGCTTCTTTTCTCATCTACATTCTCTTCCTACCCAGAGCAATGACAGTGTTTAGAAAGAGGTATTTGCTCTGCATCTCACTCTAATAACCAGAGAGTTACATTTTAAGTTCTTCTGAAAGGAACTAACATATGTATATTTTCTTTTCTCCCCTCACTAAAGTAGTGGTGTCCACCTTATCTCCTGTGACATACCTAGAAAGAGAAGAACATTATCTACCCTAGCTATTCCCTGTGATACTGAATTCTTTAGCAACTTTCCTCCAGTAATCATTCTTGATTTTTGTTCAGGTACACACTGAATATTCTGGAAGAAATTGGAGGCGGGCAGAAGGTCAATGATGACATTATTGTCCAGTGGGTGAATGAAACATTGAAGGAAGCAGGGAAAAGTTCATCCATCTCTAGTTTCAAGGTAAAATTTTTAGTTACTGCTTGTGATCACCTAAGCTGTATGCTTAAAGTTATTGTTTTCTCTCTATTTTAAAGGGCCCATCAGTGTGAGGTATTTGAGGTACCCCCCCCCAATTTTAATTTTGCTTGAATGACCCATTGTTGTTTTGATGTTCATAAGCCATTTAATTGACAAATTTCTTTCACTTTCGCATGTAACAATTTTTAAAACCCATAGTTTTTTACACGCCATTTCAGGCATTTTTCTTCCAAAGTAACATAAAATATGATAATTTTTAAATGTGCACCACTCTATGATTCAGATTGTTAACATTATGCTGGTGAAATGTAAAATGCTAAAAGATCTCTTATGTGGTGTTTTCTGAGAAAAGGTAGTAGTTGTGTACTTGTATCCAAATCCCATTTTTATTAATAACAGCATTATCTTTTGTTAAATTTCTTAGCTCATGTTTCACACATTAACTGATTCCTTCCTCAAGGGACCTGTGCACAGATCCATGTTATAATGTTTGTGCCACCTTAACTGCATTTTCTGGTTTAAAGGTCAAGATCACCAGGAGAGACCCCTTCAGAGTTGTAGTAACAGGGTCGGTGAGGCATTCATCATGATATCAATCCTATGCTTCCAAACAAGAAAAAATTAAGATCTCTCCCCACCAGAAAGGGCAGAAGGCATCTCTGGGTGGGGCTATACCAGGAGCGCCCACTCCCAGTGAGCTCATCACGGATAACAGCCACCGCTATTCCCCCTCCAGCTTACCATTCAGTCTGGATTGCTGAGCAGAGGTAGGAGCGAAGGCTGGTAACAGATGTGAGCAAGTTCTTCCAGAAAGAGATTTGGAAAGGTGCTGAAGAACAGAGGAGAAGGGCACGCTCCATATGGAATGTGCTCTGAGTACCACAGTCTCCTCATTTGTAGTGTCTCATTTCATCTTCACAGACATTGTGAAGTCAGCTTTCCTGTTTTCCTCATTTCATAGGAGAGGAAACTGGAGCTCATGTAACTCCTGCAGTTAGGGCTCGTGATTGCCAGTGATGGTCCATGAGAAGAAAGCATCTTTTACCTGCAGCTGAGGTTGTAGAACAGGGTGGAGCTGTAAGTCACCTAACCATTACTGTGAAGTGACTGGTTAAGTAGCACAGTGGTGCATCTCTCTGTAAACAGCTGCCCCTGAAGCCCATTATGTTCTCCTGAGGCTTCTAGGGTGTTCTTATGAGGATTCCCTCTTGGGAATGTTTGACAATTCTTTTGCTCCTTGTTTCTCTCTGGGCTTTCTCCTGTCCTCTCACTATGTGATTTCAGAATTGATCCCATAAGAGGACCACAAAAGGAAATTTTCAAATTAACCCCACATTGCTTTTACGTGAAGCCCTTAAAAAAAAGAATACAATCCACTTTTGATTCACCACTGTGGAAATATTCCTCGACCCTCCTCACCTATCAATGCTGCAAGTTGCTGGACATTTCTCTGCCTGTCAGCACCTTCACCAGATTTTGGGCAGAAAGTAGGAAAGAAGGTGAAACTCAAATCTCTGCATTTTGCTTCCCTTGTGCTTCTTCATCAAAAATTTCTGTAGAGATAAAAGCTCAGGATAATGGTGGAAATTAGATTATGATTCTATATTGACTTTAATTTTGTGGTAGTTTTTGTAGTACCTATGAGTAAATAAAAATGGACCCATTATATTTTTAAAAAATATTATTCCACCTATACAGAGGACCAGTGCTAGAGACTTAGCATCTTACAGGTGTCCTGTGCTTTGTTTCTTGCTTGGAATTCATCCTGATTTGGACCCTCAAGGTATGAAGTGTTTGGACTTGACTGTGCTAAGGTGGAGACAAGCAGTTGCCTCTCCATGTCTTCACTCACAGGTCGCCAAGAGAGAGGAGAACCGATGGTGCAGAGTTTTATGTGTTCACACCTTAGAAACATTCACAGCTCTAAGTGCAACCATCAAAATGTTTACAAATGCCAAAGAGCGAGCCCAGGATTTTAACTCGGAATTCCTGGGTTCAAATCGCAGCTCCACCACTTATCAGCAAGTCACTTAACCTCAAAAACTGCCTTTACTAACTGTAAATTGAATTTGGATGCCCACATCTGTGGCAACAAGTGAATTCACTTACTAAAAAGTGCTGAACAAAATGGGAGACATCAACAAATATTAGTTACTCTCATTGCATTTAATCACATAATTGCCATCACTGTCTCCCTGGACCTATGGATTCTTTTCTTGCCTTGAGGGCCCCAAGAAAGGAGCATTTACTGAAACTCCTATCCGGCTGAGCCCTTATCACTATCCCTGCACATCACCTCTGGGATGTCCCCCCAAAATGAAGCAAGGTTTCTTCTAATTGGTTTCCCCTTTCTGGTTTCTTTTTCAAGTCATCCTTTCCTCTACTCATAACCAGTAGTTACATTAAACATATGATTTTTCAACCTCTCTACATTTCTCTAGTTGTACTTCCTTTCATTCACTCACTATTTGAGACTGACTCCCCGCCCATTGGCAGAGAATGGGTTTTCTCTGCTTAGTGAGCCCAGGATGCTACTGATTCCTCTACAGAAACTACAGTTGATTTGAACACCATGTGCAATACTGTGGCATTTCCCAGACCAGGCTAAATATATTTCATATTTAAGAGGAAGAAACCACCCATCCCTTGAGCAAAATAGAAGTAATTTGGGGACATGCTGATAAAATCCACCCTTCTCTCTGTGCAGGACCCGAAGATTAGTACAAGTTTGCCTGTTCTGGATCTCATCGATGCCATTCAACCAGGTTCCATCAACTATGACCTTTTGAAGACAGAAAACCTGAACGATGAAGAGAAACTCAACAATGCAAAGTATGTAAATAAACCTGAGGTTAGGGTGGGAAGGACCCAACTGGCAACTGCATGCCTATAAAGTCCATTGCTTGTGCCTTTGTGCAAACACTACTTTCCCTATTGATGTTTTTTCTTCTCGTGACTTGTGTCCCATCATCATTACTTTAGATATTGTGCAATAATGGTTTAAGTCTCCTAGTGTTAGAGGGAGCGAGACAAAAAACAGCAAAAGTATTCTTCCAATTGACAAGCAAGGCCTATAGTTTCATAAAACCAATTTTCTAATCATAATCTATAGATTTTCTAAATAAAGTTTGTACATGGCAGGCCTGAATATAAACAGCCTTTTTGTGAATATCCATGGATATGAATGAACAGGGTTGGGGTTGAAGACCAGAGTCTTCACCAGCTTGGAAGCAGCTGCCATTTGCTATTCAGTGTAGAGAGTGAGGGTCAGCAGACTAAAGTCTGTCAGCCAGATTTGGCCTGTTGTATGTTTTATAAATAAAGTGTTATTGAAACACATCCATGCTTATTTATTAATATATTTTCTATAGCTGCTTTCCTGCTGCAACGGCAGAGCTGAGTAGTTGTGACAAAGCCCACATAGTCTAAACTGTTTACTATCTGGTCTTTTATGGGAAGTTTGCTAACCTCTACTCTAGAGAGGTATCTTTCTCAGAGCAGAATGTATTACTTTCCTAGGGCTACCGTAATAAAATGCCATAAACAAGGTGACTTCCCTGAAATTTAGTCTCTCACAGTGTGGAGGCTTCAAGTCCAAAATAAAGGTGTCAGCAGGCTTGTTTCCTTCTGAGGGATCTAAGGGAGGATCTGTTCCACACCTCTCTCCCACCTCCTGATGTTGTTTGGTCAGCAATCGTTGGCTTATAGAAACATCACTCCTCTCTCTGCCCCATCTTCACATGGCCTTCTCCCCTGTGTGTCTGCGACTTCACATGGCTATCTTCCCTCTGTGTGTGCGTCTGTGTCTCTTCCCCTTTTCTCATAAGGATACCAGTCATACTGGATTAGGGCCCCAAACTATTCCAGCGTGGCCTCATCTCAACTAATTACATCTCAAACAATCCTATTTCCAAATGAGATCAGAATCTGAGGGGCTAGGGGATAGAGTTTCCACATACATTTTTGGGGAGAAACAATTCAACCCATAACACAGGTTCAGAGTTAACAAGTCATTAGTGCCCAGCAGCCCTGATATATATGTTCCACAAAGGGTGTGAAAAAATGTATACACATTTTAAGAAAGGAAAAAAACTATTAAAATTGTAATACTCAATATATACCAATAACAAAAGATGAATACAAGTCATGTTTGACTTCTGCAATTACAAGAGGTGCTCAAAGTGTTTACCATCAACGTCCAGACACTTCTGATTACGGCGAACTACTGCTTGAGCAACATTGACTGAAGTGTCCACTTGTATACATTTTATTTTGCAGCCCGGTATAGCCTAACAGTGCCCTTCCCTCTGTTCCCAATTGGAAAAGTGGGAACCCATGTTTCTGCTATGCTGGTATTTAGCACAATCTAATGGAGAGAAGATAAATAATTACATGACAAATTACAATAATGTGTGATGGGTGGTATATAAGGGGGAGTACAGGGTGCTATGAAGGGGACAGGAAGAAAACTAAAGCTGTCCTGAGCAAATAACATCGATGCTGAGAGGGATCAGAAGGACAAGTAAGGAGGAGCTAGACAGGTGAAGGATGTAAGACGAATACTCCAAATAGAGGAAATAGCATGTATGAAGACCCAGAAATTTAAAAAAATAAAAAATAAAAAAAGACCTTGAGGCTAGAGGTTCACGAGGGATGTAATTAGTTTTAAGGAACTTGCCCACGGTTTTACAGCAATTAAATGATTCTGCTAAGATTCAAAGTTTGACTTTAGAGCCCTGGCTCCTAAACGCTGTCCGGTAAGGTCAAGATACACAATTACTTAAAAAACAGGTAAAAGGAATTATACAAAGTTCTAAAAATGCTTGTGGTGGCAATGTTATGACTGATTTTTTGAAGCTCTATTTCCTAATTTTTGAACAATTTTCCCTTTCTATATTATAATGAAAAATACATTTTATTTCATTAATAATGAATATATAGGAAGTGGTTGAGAGATGGATAAGGAGAAAGAATGGGGATTACTCTAGCCTGATGCTCTTTTAATTTGATCCATAAAGTAAGAGTAAAGTTAGTTTAGGGGAGCAGAGGGAGTGATGGGGTCTTAGGTGGAATGGAGAACCTCTGGAGTAGTCATTGTAAGAAGTTACTAGATAATAAATGAAGTCAATGGAAGAACTGATGGGTAATAATATGGGCTCATTTGAAAATAGATTACAACTAATAAAAATTATCTTCATATAACTATAAATAAAAAACAAATGTTCTAATATAGCTATGATTATTTTATGTGAAAAATGTGTAATATAATACTCTGGTTATTCTAGTATTATAGCAACATATGTGTGTGTGTGTGTGTGTGTGTGTGTGTGTGTGTGTGTGTTGGAATGGGACAAGGAATGAAAGAGTTGATATGGAAAGTCCATGTATTACAGATGTGTTTCCCTTTTTTTCCTTGTAAATATGTTTCTGTAGTTGAAATATAGTCTGCAAACTTTTCCTAGCACACATTCTTGTTCGTTTTGATGACTTTTTCTGCTGCTATATAACCCAAGACAATACTCATTGTATAGGCATCAAAAGTGGCAAGAGCTAAGAAGATCTCTAGGACAGACAATAAATTCCATAGGCTAGACAGCAAGTCTGATGGAGTCAGGAGCTTTGTGGGGCCAAGATTTGCCCACAAAAGTGGGAGGATGCCAGTGACTGGCTCTAGTCATACCTGGGGTGTTGTACATAGTATAGCGTAGTATACAGTATATAAAATGACTATAACTATGATCCTGAGGGCACCCCTTTATACTTTTGTTGCTCTGGCTCTCCTCATTCTTCCTCTTTTTTCCCTTTAAGGTATGCCATCTCTATGGCTCGAAAAATTGGAGCAAGAGTATATGCCCTTCCAGAAGACCTGGTTGAAGTGAACCCCAAAATGGTCATGACAGTGTTTGCTTGCCTCATGGGGAAAGGAATGAAGAGAGTGTAAGGCCCAGTGGGTGAGGCTGGAGGTGACACACTCATTCCTGACTGCTCAGCTATATATGCTCCCAGGAAGCACGGAAACAATTCAAGCCATTCCAAAGTTTTCAACTTGGTGACATTATACAAGATTCCAAAACGTGTATGCTTATTCATCCAGGTAGCCTCTCCTGTATTTGACAAAAAGTGTTTCCTTCTTTGCAGAAGACTCAATCTTTTACAAATATTTTTTTATCATTGAATTTATTGCTTCTTTGGAAAGCTAGAGAAAAAAATAACTTATTTTCCAGACACTGTTCCTGCTTGCTGCCATTAGTCAAGTATAGAAGCTGCTGTGTTATTAATTTTAACGTAATCTTTCAAACAAGCTTACTGTGGCTGCGTTTTTGTAAGGTGAGGGCCACCAGAGGGGATCATCAAACCAGTCCTGAAGCCTGTTTCTGGAGGCCAACATTTGATATATGACAAACCTCTCTTTTTGTCCTTCTCCTACACTCCATCTCCCTATGACATTGCTCTCCACCCTCTCAGAACTATGCCTTCTCTAGCCTACCTCTGTAGGCCATCCTTATCTCTGAGCCCTTTGGAGTATTAACAAATCAGTCAGGCTGTTGTGTCCCAAAGTGTCTCTGGCTTTTCCTCAGAACTGTCTTCCCACATGTTATCAGTTTTTGTTTTATCATCAAATAGGAAATCTTCTGTTTTTATACCCAGGATTTGGGCTCAGACCACCTGTAACACCTTGAATACTGCGCCTTCAGGAAGATTCTTAACTCTTGGTTAGATCCAAGGAGTGTGTAATTGAGCAGCAAACCACGAGGGAGCAGTGTGGAGCCGTAACAAAGCAGCGGTCCTTTGGTGCGGACTCTTAGTATTCAGTCCGGCATATTAGGCCTGGTTATTGTGGAATGGCTAAATATCTGGTGACTGGGAACAATCTGCTTTGCCTTCATTTGCTCTTAGATTTTAGTGTATCTGATTGCTGCCGGGCCATATTATCAACGTTTACATTTTTGGTACTGTAGAAGCTTTTTACCACCCCCAAACTCCCAGGGGGCAATATGTGCCAATAAACAGGCCCCACCTCATTGCCACCGCCCCATCTCTCTCTCTCTCTCTCTCTCACACACACACACACACACACACACACACACACACAAAACCTAGCCCTACCTAGTCAGATGTCAAGCTGGATAAGAATTACCTGAGTTGCTTTACGAAGAGCTAATTCACTGGATATTTAAAGAATTCCAAAACAAAACCAGAGGAACAGTGTGAATTTAAGCAGCCATAACAGAATATACAATTTCCATGAAAATCTACCAAAGGCTAAAAAGCAACAGAGCATTGTAAACCAACAGTAGACTTTATCTATCGTGCTAAAAGGGCTCACCAATGAGGCATCTTCTTCAGGGGTGGCATGTCATGGAACTTAGCCATTTTTCAAAGCAATTGAAATGCATCGCCCTGCATCTGCTCCTTGGCAGTAGTCTCAGGAAGCCAGTATGTGGCTTCTCCCTACCCATAACCTGTATTTCTGCAGTATCTGAATGCAAAGTGGCTGGCTTTGTCTTAATCCGCACTTAACGTAGCCTCGAGTGATTCTCCTCCGTCTGCCTCCAGGAAGAATGTTACTGCCTTAGTGGAAAATGAAGATAAAATAATGTTCAAGATCTCTCCAAATAAAATGTTCCTTATATTGGATGTCCTTTGAAGGTTTCGTAACTTACTAATTCATTCAGCCAACATGCATTGAGTGCCTAATACGTGCCAGGCACTGAGCAGGGTTTTGGGAATATGCCCATAAATGACACAGGCATTGCGCTCGGCCAATCAGAAAAGAGGGTGTTAAATAAATAAACTGACAGGTGTGCTAAGTGATTAATAAGACAACGTGAGACTGGAGCTTATAACAGAGGAAACAATCTAAGGAGAACTATTTTGGCTGAAAACTGAAGAGTAAATTGAAGTTAGTTCGACAAAGGCGAGGCCAAAATTAAAGTTGAGACAAAATATTCTCAGAAACACATTGAACCCAGTTGTGAACAAAAGCCTGAGTTGGGGATTGATGCACAACGGCTTCTGGAGTGATTTGAGAAGGTATCTTTGGGGGGGTAGTGCCAGAGGTCTCCTTGCTAGCCTGTCTGGGCCTGACTTTGGCAGGTCGGGGTGGGAGAACAGAGTGGGGGGAGGGAGGTATGCTGAGGAATTCTGCTGTGACCCGCTTCCTCTCTGGTGGGCTGCTGTGACAGAAAAGCATCTACTTGGTTCTGACCTGCAGAGGCGCCACATACGCCCACAGCCGCCAGGAAGCTGGGCTTCTGTGCTTAAGCTCTGCGTCCTGGCTTCAGCAGCAGCTTTTTGGTGATGGCGTTTTCCTGGTCAGAACAGTCCTGCAACTTCTACACTTAGGAGGTAACTGCCTCCCCTACATATCTAGAAGTTACAAATAGTGTTTTTTGTGCAAGACTACACTGAACATACTCAGGATAGCAGGATAACTACTCTCAAGGAAAGAAACCAGACTCTCTTGAAGATGAGAAGGATAAAGGAACACAGCAATCTAAGCATGATTATTTTTCTAAATGTAAAAGTTTATTGCTATATTTTATATAGTCCAAGTACAGCATTAGAAATTCAAATTGTGCCAAAGGGTCTACAATGGAAGGTAGGCCCCCTTCCCACCCCCAGTGTCCAGTGGTGTTTGAAGCTGGCTCATATCAACGTACTGAAGCCAATTTTGTGAGCCTATTTTTAAACCATTGTTCACTTGAAATTACATCGCAGATACAATCAAACTCTACAAATAGGGTTTTTATTTTACTCTCTAGAGAGCTATGTTATCAACCCACCACTACCCCTGTCCCAGTCCTCCAGTTCCCCTCCTAGTCAGCAACTACTGTTACCAATTTTTTGTGTATCCTTATAGAAATATTCCCTGCACATATTATACACACACACACACACACACACATACACCTTTTTATAACAAATATTAGCATACTATACACATCATTCTGAGTCTTACTTTTTTCACTTAACATCATATCTTGGAGATTGCTCCCTATAGACCCACTTCAATTTTTTCAACAGGTGCTTAGTATTCTATTGTATGAGTGTGCCACACTGTATTTAACCAGTAGCTTATAAATATTTAAGCTGTTTAAATAGTTTGCCACAGCAACTAAGACCACAGTGAGTAACATTATACTCACTTCTTGTGCACAGAACGTTAATTTTAATTTGACAGGTACTTATCAAGTTTTTGCCCTTGCAAAGGTATTGAACATTGGATAGTAAAACATAGATCCTCTTAATTTCCTCAAATTATTTAACAAAGAGCCTTGAGCTGGGGCAGCCCCTCAAGCTGATCCCAACTTCTCCATTTATTGTCTAATGAAGCATGTTAATCCAGCAAGAAGACAATGTGCATACACACACACACACACACACACACACACACACACACAAAACGTAACAAGAAACAGAATGTGATAAATGCTATAACAAATTTGTAAATACAATTTGGGAGCTCAGGGGAAAAATTAACTCTAATAAAGGATTCACGAAAGTTTTGTTCTGACCTTTGGTCACTTGGATTAAATGCTGGCAGTTCTTTCTTAGCGAATTTGACTTTGTTTTGCCCAGTACATTCCTGCCAGTCTCATGATCCAGAAGTCACAACTAATACTCAGAACAAGTTAACAGCGTTGACTGATCATCTTGTGAAATCTAGTCACTTTGACAGTTTCCCAATAAAATTCCAGTAATTAAACTTTCAGCTGCCAAAGACTGCTTTTACTAAGTGTCCTCCTCGTTTTCTGAAAGACAGCGTGTGGGGACAGAGTCCCAGAGAGCAGTTTCCAGGCTCTCGGCCTCACATGGAAAGGTGCTGGCTCGGGTAGTAGATGGCCATCAGCTGTGACTAGTTGGCCATCAGCTGTAACCAGTTAGCCATTAGTCACTAATATAACTGCCGTGGCTGAGCTAGCAAGCGCGGATTGCAACTGGCAAGGGGTTGGTTGGTTGGCAGAGAAGCGGACGGTGGATTGAGGATCGTGTGGCTTCTGCTTCCTGTGTCTCCAACCAGCCGCCAGCGAGAATATAGTGGTATGAATCCCCTATCTGTGGCTCCATGGGTGTTCTTTTTTGGCCTCACCATATCCTGCATTCTTATGTGGAGAGTGGGACCAGAGTCCCCGCATGACGCAGAGTTTACCAATTGAGTCTATGCATGGGTGATTAAAAAATGTGTAAATGTTTTCTCTTGTCTAAAGTCTACATATATTTAATAACCCACCATATGTGAGGCATAAAAACATAGTCTAGTTAATACCCGCTATCTTACCACTAACAAATCAGGGACAGGATGGCAAAATGGTAGTTTTATATTATTTGGTATGTCAGAATTAGGGAGTTCCATTTAAACAACTACCACCTGGTGAGCTTGTTAAAACACACATTTCCCAGATCTCTCCTTGAGATTCAGTGCCTATAGGGCTGGTGTGCCCAAGAGTCTGCATTTTCCACAAACATCCTAGGAGACTCCATGACTCACAGACCACCCTTGGAGAAGCACTAGTTCAGATGAGCTGTTCTCAACCCTGTCTTCACATGAAAATCATCTCAGGAGCTTTAAAAAAATGCTAATGCCCATTCCCTCCCTCCAAGTTCTGATATACTTATTTGATCTGAGGTGCAACCAGGGCAGCTGGATATTTAAAAGTTCCCTACGTGACTCTAACATGCAGTCAAATTTGAGAATGGGTGGCCTATAGGCTGAGGTACTCTTCAAAGCGCAGGACAGGGTAAAGCATCCTAAAAAGTGGAGAGACCAACAAGAGGGAGTGGCAATTTAGAAAGGGGGAATAAAGGGATGGAAATTTCCAAAGGCAAACCTTGCTTCACAATTTAACCATCCAGTCAATAAGCGTTTGCCTGTCTGGGTGCCATGTAACCCTCTTGGTGTCCCAAGTCTCCATCTTGCTAGCCAAAGCAAGGGAATCGGAACCTTGGAAAGAGTTCTCTGCTTTCAAGCTTCAAATCCCCCTCCTCAGTGGATTCTGAGATGGCACCATTCTTCCCAGGGAGGAAAACACAAGGGGCCAGATACATCAAACCTTTGTGCAAATTATAAAACTGCTTCACTCTCAATGAATAAACAGGAGAGAGAATGTGCAGAGGGATAATAACATTTACCAATTATGTGTCTTCGACCTCCCAAGATTACGTAGCTTTCATGGCCAAATGATTTTGAAGACTTGTAAATTGAGCTGCACCTGAACTCATAATAAAACGTCATTATTGATCGACTTTCTCAGTGCTTACCTAACAATAAGCCTGAGCTGCATATCCAAGTCAGGCCAATCAAGGCTGCAGTGGCATTTGCCCTTATCCTCGGGCTCCCCCTCACCCACAAGTGAGAAAAAGGCAAAACAGAGCACTCCTTAAAGGGGAGGCCATCTTCTTAAGGCACAGAGTTAGGGCTCTTGAAGAAACACCAGATTATTTTTGCCCCCTAACAGTCCAATTTAGCTGGATAACAAAAGTACAAATTAGCTGGATCCCAGGGGCCATAATTCAATCAGATAAATCCCCAGGACTAGATTGCCTTCTGGGGCAGTGGCTCATCCCCTCGCTCTCTGGGAGGAGCAGAGGAAGAGGACCAGTTGTCCCCAAGGTCATGATGAGCTAGGCATGGCTCTGGGCAGACATTTTGGCCCCTGTCAGCTCCCTTCCTGATTTATCTTTTTAATATGAATGGGATCTATTGAACCCCTGTTTCTGCCAGTTACTTTTAAATGTTATCCCACTGACTCCTCACAGCAGCCCTCTGAGGTAGGTTATTTTTAACCTCATTTTTCAGAAGAAGAAACTGCACCTCCAGGAAGCTAAGATATTTGCTAGGGGTGGAGTCCGTCTGATCAAACTTTTGTGTTCTTGGCCATCAGCTGTAACCCCACAAGAGGCATCAAAATAAGAAATGTCAAGGACAGACGAAGAATGAGGAAAGAAATTTGTCTCCATTTCTTTCCTTCTTTGAAAGAACTAGATGCAGAAACTGGCTGTGGACAACATGCATGAAAGATAAGGTAATGCAGCGGTGAGACAAAAATTTTTTTAAAAATCCAACTACAAGTCAGACATGAAAATATGATACAGAAATGAAGAATTCATTCAACAGACTTATCAGCAAATTGCAATGGCAGGGAAAACAGTAAGTGAACTTGAAGCCAGATCAATAGTGTTCAAAACTGAAGCACAAAGAGAAAAAAAGAGTTACATAAAACACAGAACTTTTCTAGTTATTGCTATTAGAAAAAAAAATCACTGCAAACTTTTTGGTACAGATTCACACTTATAGAGTCTATTGATTTTTCACAAAGATGACAAAGTGATTCCATGGGAAAAGGAAAGCTTTTTCAGCAAATGGTGGTGGAACAACTGAATGACCATAAGGAAAACTAAAGCACCTCAATCTTTACCTCATACCATATACAAAAATTAATTTGAGATGAATCATAAACCGAAAAGTGAAAATCCAAACTATAAAGTTTCAAGAATAATATTTCCATGACCTAGAATTAGTCAAAAATTTCTTAGACAAAACACACAAAATACTATCCATTAAAGAAAAAAAAAGATAAATTGGACTCAACAAAATTAAAAACACCTGCTCTTCAAAAGACACCAATAAAAAGTGGGCAAGGCAAAAAATGGCAAAAGACATTCACAAAACATGTATCTGACAAGGGAGTTGTATCCAGAATATATTAAGAATTCCCACAAGTTATAGTAAAAACATAAAACAACTGAATTTTTCAAAATGGTCAAAAAAGTTCAACAGACACTTCCCAGAGGAAGATATATTTATAATACTGCTATCTGACAAAGGACTGATGTCCAGAATATATAAATAACTGCTACAAATCAATAATAAGATGAGCAATCTGATTTAAAAATCACGCAAACAATTTGAAAACATACACACACACATACACACACATGTGCCAATGAGCACAGAAAAGATTCTTAACATCATTAGTCATCATGGAAATGTAAATTGAAACCAAAATTAGATACCATCACACGCTACCATGGCTAAAATGAAAAAAAAAACTGTATCGAATACCAACAAGGATGCGACCCAACTGAAAACCTAATGTATTGTTGGTGGGAGTGTGAAATGGTACAATCACCTTGGAAAGTAATATAATAGTTGCTTATAAAACAAAATATTTGCATTACCTAGCAATTCCATTCTTAGATATTTATGTAAGAGGAATGAAACACTTGTCTACAAAAAAAGCTTTTACAAATATATTCATAGCAGTTCCATTATATTTATAATAGCCCAAACTGAAAATATCCCAGATGTCCATTAACAGGAAAATGGATAAACAAATAGTGTTATATGACTTAGCAATAAAAAGGAATCAATTGTTGGCACATGCAACAACATGAAAGAATTTTTAGAACATGCTGAGCAAAAGAAACCTGACACAAAAGAGCGCATGCCATATGTACTGAATGTGTGTGTCCCCTACTCTTGCCCCTCATTCATATGTGGCAACTAATCCCCAGTGGAGTGGTGTTTGGAAGTGGGACCTTTGGATGTGATTAGGTCATGATGGTGGATCCCTCATGGGTGGGATTAAAACCCTTATAAAAGAGACCACAGAGAACTCTTTCATTTTCTTTCTGCCATGTGAGGATTCAGCAAGAAGATGGCCATCTTTGAACCAGGAAGCATGTCCTCACCAGAGACTGAATCTGTGCCTTGATCTCAGACTTCCCACCTTCCAGAACTGTGGAAAATAAATGTTTATTGTTTAAGCCACCCAGTCTGTTGTATTTTTGTTGTAGCAGCCTGAAGTGACTAGGACAATATATGATTCCATGAAGTTTTAGGACAGGCAAAATTAATCCAGGTGATATAATCAGAACAGTTGCTGCTAGAGTAAGGGGAGAATTGATTGGGAGGGATTTGAGGGAATTTTCTGAAGTGATGGAAATTTTCTATACCTTGATAGGGGTGTGGGTTACTCAAGTATACATATTTTTCAGAATGAATCTAATGGCATAGTTAAGATCTGTGCATTTCACTCTAGGTACCTCAGTTTTAAAAAGATACTGTCCACTACTGCCTAGGCCTGGTTTTTAAATAGCTGTTGGTCTGTAGGAGACAGAGGAGTAACTAAACCAGGAGAACTAAGCCAGTAACTAAGTCAAGTGATCCCTGCCTTGTGACTGGGTCTTTGAAAGCCACAATATTCTCATAGCATAGAAACTCCAAACACCGGTTCTTGATTGGAAGCCCAGAGGGGGCTTGGAGGCACGTGCAAAACAGAGAGAAGTGAGCATAGAAGGAAAAGGATAGAAAAGGAAACGAAAGCCTTCAAAATGAGCCTGCAAACCAAGTTTCCAAATCACAAAAGAAATCAAATGCTAAGAAAGGCAGCCAACAAAATCAGCACTCAGAGCTCGAATTCACCCCAAATATAATTAATCTTCTAGAGCAGTCTGACACAGACTTTGAAATAAGCATTTGAGGATTCTCAGCAACAGCTCTGAAGGAACCATATCCATAAAAAAATGAAACAATAAAATATTTTAAAATACATAAAAACAAAATGATAAATGTGAAAAATGACCTGTTATAAAAGTTGAAAAAATTATATGGTTATTGAAATAATAATTTACAAAAAACTACCTCAATTGACTTTGAAGTCTAAAGTAGACACAGAGTGAGTTAGTGAATTTGAAGATAGTGCTGAGAAACCCAGAACTCAGCAGACAGAGACAAAAACTATGATTTTTAAAAACATGAAGGAAAGTTACAAGACATGGAGGGTAGGTCAAGGAACAATGAAGGGAGCCCCGAAAAGGGAGTAACAGAGATACAATGACTGAAGAAATAATCAAATGACATTCCAAAATTGAACAAATATCTAAATCCTCAGATCAAAAATAGATTCTATGTACCAAGCAAGATAATAAATAAATCCACATCTAGACCACAGTAATGGATCTGGGGAACATCAAAGACAAGGATAATCCCTTAACGTCATTGAGCAGACAGGACAGCTGACTTGCAGAAGAATAATCACTTGGACAGCAGATGCCCATCATACCACAGCAGATGCCAGAAGACAATGGCAGACTTGCCACACTAGAATATTACTTTCAGCTAAACCAGTATTTGAAAATGAGGGCAGAATAAAGTTATTATTAGCCCTACAGAGCATAATAGAATTTACCACCAACAGATCTTCACTAAAGGAACTTTTAAAAGATTGCTTCAGCAAGAAGAAATGTAAACCCAGAGAGGAAATATCAAATACAAAATAAATAGCACAAAAATTGACAAAATTTTAAAAAGGAAAAAAAGGTAAAAGTCACTTGGATTAGTGCTCCTGCCCCCCTTCAGGGTGGCTAGGTTATTCATTTGAAACACAATTAAATTCATTTGTTTTTGTTTGTATTCATTTTATTTACTTGTATGTTTCTAGTATGTGGAAAAAGTAATATGCTGAGAAAGACAAATACCATATGATCTCACTTATATGCAGAATCTAAAGAACAGAATAAGTGAATGAACTAATCAGAGACAGTTTTGGAAACATGGAGGAAAAACAGAGGGTTGCTAGAGGGGCGGGGGGGTGGGGATAAGGGGAAGGTGAGAGGTTTTGGGAACGTACAGAGGGATAGTGGATGGGGGGAGGGGGGTTCACACAGTGTGAGGGATATAAATGATAAATGTCTAAGTTTTGCTTTGTCTTGTGCACCTGAAACTAATAAAATAAAAATAATGAAAAAAAGAAAAATTAACATGCTTCTAAAATTCACAACTATTCAAAAAGATTTACTCAAAGAAGGGTCCCTCTCCCCATCTTTTCTACTCTATTCTTATTCCCCCATCTTTTCCACTCAGTTTTCTACCCATCTGCTGTAGGTAACCAATCTCATTGATTTCTGATCTATCCTTCTGATGTAAATTTCTCCACCAATAAGCAGATACATATGTATTTTCTTTTATTCTCTTTCTTTCTTATATAAAAGGTAGTTTCAGTGGAGGTCACTTTGCTAGATTAAATATGTTTCAATAGTTTTGAATCTCAAAGAGACCAAGGTTTAAAATATCCTTTGCTTCTCAGAAGTCCATTGTGGAGAAGTTAATATATTTTGCAAATTTGCCTACCCTGATCTCAAGAACATTCAAAAGCATTTACAAGTGGAAATGGAGGGAGTGTACCTGGTCCCCATCCTCACAGAGGGTAAATATGGCCTCGTACCAGACAAAAATGTTATACGGTGCTGCCCTCAGAATGATGTGTCGTGGGCTGTTTCATGCCGGTCTCAGCCTAATAATAACCAATGTTGTGGCTAACTAGTCCTTGTGGTTCTTAAGATTCCAAGACACCCTTCAGCAGTATCTACCAGGAAACTTTGAAAAGATAGAAGTTTACTTATAAGACCTGAAAATTACACTGCACACCTGGGGGCCACACAGTGAGGTCACTGAGGGGGTGAGAGAGAGAGAGAGCCAGCCCACCCCGCCTGGGCCTAGACTTCTGCTTTTATTGAGGTTGAAGGTGGGGGCCAAGGGTTTCTCAGGCTAACTCTTTACTGGTGAATTTAAAACTTAACAGCATGGACTTAAATCACAGGACGAGAGAAAACAAGTAGCCCAAAAAATCAAGTATTGAAATCAACCAATATCTCTAGAACAAAGCAGCCTCAGTAGGTGGCCTAGCTCTTCACCTAGCCCTGTGGCTGGCAAGGTGTTTATTTCAAATAGCCATCTTTGAAGTGGATGTCTTGGCAATCAAATCTTAAATCCAGCAGTTGCATTATAAGAAAAATAAAAAGGTCAGGGCTTACACCCATGCCCCTTGATTTAGGTAATGACTATTATGGTGATCTTCCCTAAATAAGCATGACTTAAAGCAATCTGATTTCTTTACTGCTCTGATTTCTTTACTGTTGAGCTTCCCACAACATAGTATTCCTATCCTCTTAGGAGTGGGCCCATCATTCCATATGGACAAGGAAAAATCTTTTTGAATGGAGATTCTGTAATCCTCCACACAATCTCTGCTTTTCATCCTTGTATCAGCCACAAATTTGAGAAACTCACCTTCTATGTCTTCATCTAAGTTGAAAAAGACAGAGACAAGGGAAGACCTTTTTAGAACTCCACTAGAGACATCCCTCCACATGGCTCATGATCCATTAGTTAATACTCTACGGCTATGGCTCTCCAACAAACCCAACACATTCTTACTACATTGCTATCCTTTTAGTTTTGGCCTCATCGTCCCTGAGAAGTTAAATATTTTCTAGATAGTCTAAACCAAGAACAACAACTCTCATCATACTTTCTTTTTCTGAGTGGAAATGGAAGCTAAGTTGATTGATTACACATATGAGGGGAAACATGCCATTATATTTTAACCACTGTGTAAAGAAAGCTCTTACGTAACCAGCTGTTGGGACCCTTCTCTTCAGAGAATTTTGTTTTTCCAAAAAACACTGTTGCGATGAAGTTTTATAGCTTTGGAGTCCTTGTAGCCACCATCTTCTTCTGTGAGCACCATGTCTTCGCATTTCAGAGGTACCCGAATGGGATCCTAGAGGGTGGTGGGCCATTTCCCCACTTGCTTGCCCCACATGGAATCTAGTCAGTGCACTGGACTGGGGAGCAAATGTTAAAGTTTGAAGGTCAGCTCTTTCAGAAACTTTCCGTGTTGCCCGGACAAATAGTAAATTTCAGTATAAGGATCTCACTAGATCTAAGGTCTGTTTTATTTCTTATCTCACTCTAGTTTTATTACTGGGAGGACCCTGGATGATATGTATATTCAGTGGCTATGGAGATGGAAGAAATAGTAACTTTTATAAAAAGTAATTATTTACACCCTAACAAATATAAAATATATTAACTATAGATAATTTATTTTTTTCTTGTACATGGAACATAGGAGGGAGAAGAGGGTCAAGGTATCAAGGAGGTCTGGGTTGTGCATAAATATTCATCATGGAATGTAAAAGGAAGAATAGTTGTGTTATAAGAACAGCTACATGAACGTATCTAATTCTTATTTTGCTTCATAGAGTCATTCCTTTAAGATTTTCTACTATTAAGCACTTAGAAGAACAAACGAACTCATGCTCTAGTATATATAATACATGGCGAAAATAGTTCTTGGCTGTGTGTAATATTGTAATTGATTAACTAGTCAATGGTTAGGCTTCTTAAAATATATATATATTGTTTCCTTGGAAATTATTTTATGTTTTCCTTTGTTTGATTTTATGATCCTTTTCTCCTTCAAATATTTCTGAGACAGATTCCTCTCCCCATGTTAGTGAGTAGCAAAGAGATAAGAGACATACCAGGGACAGGGAAAATTTTACCAGAAAAATTTTTCTGAGTCATAAAGAGCATTTAAGACAATAGAGGTTGACTGGTAAGCCTGAAGCTGTGTTTGCACATCATCACTGGACTAACTAGCTACAGTTGGTTGATTCTTTTTTGTTCAATATGATTGTCAAGTGTCAAGCAACAAATTCCATCACCAAATAATGACTGTTGTTGAAGTGGCACAGGAGTCAAATTGCTAGAAACATCGATGACTTATATCTCTATGTTTGATCAATGAATTAGATGACTCTGATTTCTAAGGTCCTTGCCAGAGCTAATATCCCATAACTTTGTGATTGGCTTTAATTTACGGTGAGTGAGAGGGGAGGAGGAAAGGTGATAGCAATGTATCCAACCTGGTACTGCAGACAGTGACACTGTCATTGACAGATTGGGGAAAGAGAGGAAATTCATGGTTCTTTAGCACCTGAGTTGTCCCATGCACCGAGCGAGGCACTATGAAATGGGACCTTGTTAAATGCCTGCAATCGCACACTCTGGGGATCTCTGTCGACATTTTACAGAGGAACCTGAACCTCGGGAAGAAGAAATCGTTTGAACCAAATCAAACAGTAGAGTTTGGTTTCAAACCCACTGTAGCATCATTTCCATTTGTTTCATTGCACAGCATTGTCTCTAAAAAAAAAAAAAAATCTAGAAGTCAGGAAGAGAGCCCATTTGAAGGGATGTCGGGTTGAGTCACAGTAAGTTTGAGGAGAAGAAAGACAGTCTAGATGCAGGGAATGCATGAAAGACATGCCAGGGCTGGAGGTCCAGTCTACTGGTCTTCACCCACAGCAGGTCTAAAAGTGGCCTCAGTGCCAGCCCAACATAAGCATTGTCACAGCTGCTTCCAAAGCTTTGTGGTCTCTCCTACAGACAGCCGTCGTGTCATGCAGGGAACCAAACTCCTTCCTAAGACAGCCATTGGCAAGATGTACCAAAAGCTTTACCATGTGTCTTCAGAATGAGTAAGCATATAACAGTGGGATAGGACTAAATATTATGAAAACAAAAAAATTGAAAAGAAGGAAATAGTGAAGAAACAAATGAGAAAATTCCTTCATGCATGGTTTTACTTACTATTTTTTGCTTCAGCATATACTTTGAAGTCTGACTGACTCCTATGCTTGAAGAGAGGAATGAGACCATGGCAATATTTCAACCAAATAATATCCAACATATTTAATATTTTGTGTCTATTGTGATGGTCCCTATTTTTCGGGAGAGGGGTAACTGTAGCTTTGTGAGCAGAGAAGCATATCTGATTCATCAGTTCTGTCCCTGCACTAGAAATAATATCACAAACTCTTCTTTCTGTGAGTAAAAACATTGTTTGTACCAAATGATTCTGAGTGCCGCTTTTCCAGGAATGGCCAATTACTCAAGCTAAAAGGAAAAATCGAATTTGATTCACAGTGAAGATTTTGATGATTTATTTCTGGGGTTCTAAATATGATCTCTTATAGCCTGAGCTAACAGTCTGGCTTCTTCCTAAAGCTGTTCTTTGTTGTTCTCTTGTGATCAGTTTCCCAATAACACTTTGTATTCAGGCAATCTCTTAGTTGCTGATTTGTAGGTGCATTTTGATAAATCTCACCAATGAAATGCCCTGGAATGAGAACAAAAAAACTTTTAAAGGCATGAATACCATATGCGAAAGAGAAAGGCAACCAACAACAACAACAACAAAAATGTCTCCATATTCCCTAGCTTTTAAAGACCAAACACAATAAAGGATGCAAATAAAATACTGGCAAGAATCTGGTAAACAGAGTCATTAATTGCATTGTGCTATGATTACTTAAGTGCAGCCTGTCAGCTGAGGATATTTATTTGGAATCCGGAAGTGAGAAAAAGTAGGAAGAAGGAAAAGGAATGAGAGAGTAGAGAAGGGTTGAGGATAGAAGGCTTCAGAATTATTTATGGACCACAGGAAATGTTCCTTCTGTTGACTTCATATACTATCTGCCGCCAGTTTATTCACGTTCACTTAGCTTCCCACTGATAAATTATTTCATCTTAACAGAACACCAGTAACCTTAAAACGCTGTAATACGTAAAACAAAATTGCAGCCTTGGGCTATGTTTCATTGTTCAGAGACATCTTACCAGCTTTTTAAATTCAAAAATAATCTTTCAGAGCAGTGGCAAGTGTAAACCTTCTCCTATAAACCACAGTAGGCGATGGGCCTGGATGAGCATAATCCTGTTCTTGAGGTGAAGCACAGAGGAAATGTTGCCTAGGTATTAAATGTTGCAACCGTGGATCTGCTACATCTTACTGGTCCTCTTTGAGCTTCAGTTTACTTTTTATGTAAATTGACTTATTTCACTATGTTTGTATTTTTCATTCTATTTTTGGTGTTAGCCTGTTTTTCTTTTTCCCTATGGTTTTGGTTAAATCCTGTTACTGAATCACTTCAGAGATGAGATAAAAACATGTCTTTATATTTTTTCTCTATATGGTGGGGGTAATCTTTCCAGACCCTTACTTAGAAAGTTAGAAAATTCTATGGCTTTTTAGCCCACTCCTGAGTAATTGATAGTCTTTCGGCCATGTTAAAATGCAAAAAAAACCTCAATTCAGAAACTAGAATGTGGGTCCAACCAAGGTATTATTCAAATGTCTCAGGCTTTATTTGTAGAAAAACAACTTCCCACCTCTCTCCACACACACACTTGACTCTTTTTCATTAGTCCTTTTTTTGGGTTTTAACTTAGTAGACGTTTCTGAGATTCCCTTGATGGGAAATTCTGCAGACCAGGATAGATGCAGCTCTTTCTAGATGGTCACTGTGACTCACTCCATCCTTGACCTCTAGGGATCTTGCCTACTCCTCCAAGTTCTTGCTACTGAGATTTCCTCATCCCTTTAGGTGGCACTGTTGGATGGCATCTGAGTTATAGCTACTATATTACATGAAGTGTTTCTTCTTCTGATTTTGATTACTATCTAGCCAACTGGAAACCAACCACATGAAGGTTTAGCATTCTCAGGAGCAGGTATTAAGTGCTCATGTCTCTCTACACATGGAGATACCTGTTTAGACTCTCCCATCGTCTGTTGGAAGTCAAATTTAGATTGAGAGAACTACAAAAAGTTGCTGCAAAGAAATATCTTTATAAATCCTCTCTGTCTCTGCACCTTGACCACTTCTTATAGTCTCTCTCCAGGTAAGAGAACATAAGTGATGAAACTTATTTTCAAAAATTTAAATTCTACCTAAGGTGTTCTGACCTACCTTCATCCCATTACTTGATTCTATTGTGTTGGCACTTTGATCAAACTCAAGATAGAGTCCAACTCACCACAATTTGAACTTGGACATATCAATATATTTTACAGTGAATTTTTACCCTTATGATTTTACTCCTCCACATTTCTTAACGTATTTTTTATGTTTCCTTAAGTTTTTGGGTTTTTTTCCCTTAAGAAAGAGGCCCATTTGGGTGGCACATTTTTTATCTTACAGTTTCTTTCTTTCTCCTCTGTTGACTAACTTTGGTACTTTTCTCTTCTTTCATACATTAGAAAAATACATTAGAAAAATCTTATCTTCTGGTCAACACAAGACTTCCTTTATGTGACATTGAAATTCAGCCTGTGAATAATGTATCTCATTTCGTTGTTAGCTTAACTCATTAGGAAGTTAACTCTAAAATTATAATGATTAAATTACATGCATCCCCACTTCTTTATACTTCACATCAAAAGACAGCTTGGAGTTTGTCACTCTTTTGCTCAAAACAGTGCCCAACCATGTTGTAAATAAGGGCCACAATCCTGCCCCTAGCATTGAAGACCCTTGGTAATCAGGTCTGAGCCTGCCCATTCATCCTGGTTTTGTTTCCTGGTACATCCCAGCATCAGCACCATATTCCTGTCCTCCTGGATCACTTACCATTCCCTGAGCTCTGATTTGGTTCTTCCACATATGCACCAGCCACTTACATTATCTTTGTCTCTAATTCACTTGTCAAAAATCTACCTATTTTTATTTTATGCCATTCATTTCCCTTTCACCTATCAAATCCTACCTGCCTCAAAAATTCAGCTCAAAGTGTCTCCATTCTCTGACTAGCTCAGCCAAAAATAACTTCTGATTTTATTTAGGTAGCAGAGGATTTGTGTAGCACTTATGTGGTACTTTTCATATTTTAGTTCAAATAGTATGCATTTGTGTGTGTGTTGTGGGTTAGTTTGCCCATGAAATAGACTCTGAGAGTTTTACATATAGGAATTATACTGGAAAGTGATCTCAAGATGAACATTTGTGGAGGAATGAAAGGAGAGAATTGTTCACAGGAGGAATTGAGCTGTGATGCAGTCAAAACAAAGGCCTCAGCTACACCTACAGGGAGCCCCGAAACTGGGTTGTCCTTGCAGAGTTGTCCCAAATTAAGGCAAAGAGGTATGACTTTATGACCCATATTTATTGGTCATTGCATGTGGACTGTACCTGAGAGGGGGCAAGACCGTGGCAACATGGCCCTCCTTAGACAAGAGAAAGTCCTGGAAAGGAATTCAGCTGAGAGCTGCCAACACTCCCAGCACCTGGGGAAATGGGATTTCATTTCGTCCGGGCAGCATACATGGCATCTACTATATAGTCATGCCTTGTGCTACTCAGATCAATCTGCTTCATAAAATAAATTTTGGGAGCACTTGCTCTAGGATCCTGGTTGGTCTCTTTTCTGAGAGGAAACTTGCAAGAGGAACATTCATGGGATTAACTACAGACCCTACAGTTAGAGCTAGTCTTGAGACAGTGAACTAGAAATGTCAGAACTCTTGTGGCAGATGGTAAAAAAAGAGGGATAAAAAAATCCTGAAATAGGACATGTTAGACTGAAAACACTATGAAAAGCTAGAAAACCCCCTGGATAGCTATATTCCACTGATGAATTCAGAGGACATTTGAAAGCAATAAGAAATGTACTAGTGAGAGGGTCACGGGCATAATGAGAAGCTCTGTAGTGGTTTTTTCAGTCAGAGTAGCTTTTATCATCATATTTTTCCTGACTAAATACAATAAATTCTCTTTCTGGTTTAAAAAGTAAGTAATATGGAAAAGCATAAAATCAGGGAGAAAAACTGTTTTTTAAAAAAGTGTACAATTCTCCACTGCAGATGCCATGGCTTTGCTATAGGTGTCTATATTGTGATTCTCCTATCACCTGCCAAAACCTCCAAATGGCATCTTTTCCCATCACAGGTACCTCTAATCCCATATGGTATACCAGGCCACTTGGCCCAAGTGCATGGTTTTGGGCCAAGTGCAACACTGACATTCAATTTTATTTATATTAATTTCAGGTGTATAGCACAGTGGTTAGAAATTTATATAATTTAAGAAGTGGTCCCCCTTACTAGTACCCAGTTGGCACTATACATAGTTATTCCCATATTATTGATTATATTCCCTATGCTTTATTTTACCATCCCCATGACTATTTTATAACTACAAATTTGTATTTCTTATTCCCTTCACCTTTTTCACCCTGCCCCCAATCCTCCTCCCATTTATCACCACAACAGATCTAGTACCCATCTGACACCACACATCGTTATTACAATATTATTGACTATATTCCTTATGCTATTCCCTATATCCCCGTGACTACTGTGTAACAACCAATTTGTACTTCCCCTTTTCCAACGATGCTCAACCCCCTTCTCATCTGGCAACCATCAAAATGTTCTGTGTATCTATAAGTTTCTTTCTGTTTTGTTTAGTTTGTTCTTTACATTCCACTTATAAGTGAAATCATATGACATTTGTCTTTTGCTGTCTGACTTACTATACTCAGCACAATACCCTCTATGTTCATCCATGTTGTCTCAGACGGCAAAATTTCATTTTTTTACAGCTTAATAATATTCCATTGTGTGTTTGTACCATCTCTTCTTTATCCACTCATCCATTCAGGGACACCCAGGTTGCCATCATATCTTGGCTATTGTAAATAATGCTGCAATGAACACATGGATGAATACATACCCTCAAAGTAGTGTTCAGGTTTCTTTGAATATATATCCAGAAGTGGGAATACTAGGTCCTTTTTTGTCTCTTGTTGCAGTCTTTGTTTTAAAATCTATTTTGTCTGGTTTAAGTATTGCTACCCCAGATTTTTGTTCATTTGTTCCATTTTCATGAAATAGCTTTTTCCATCCCTTTATTTGCAGTCTCTGTGTGTCTTTCAATCTCAAGTGAGTCTCTTCTAGGCAGCATATGTAAGGGTCTTGTTTTGTTATCCATTCAGCCCCCATATCTTTTGATTGGAGCATTTAATCCATTTACATTGAAAGCAATTGTTCATAGGTATATAGTTATTGTCATTTTATTATTCATATGTTGTTTATTATTTTTGTCTTAAAGAAGCCCTCTAAGATTCCTTGTAATACTGCTTTGGTGGTGATAAACTCCTTACTTTTTTCTTGTCTGAGAAACTCTTTTTCTAAATGATAGCTTTGCTGGCTAGAGTTATCTTGGTTGTACGGCCTTGCTTTTCATCACTTTAAATATTTCGTGCCAATCCCATCAGGCCTGCAAACTTTCTGTTGAGAAATTAGCTCACAGTCTTATGGGAGATCCCTTATAGGTAACTAACAGCTTTTCTCTTGCTGCTTTTAATATTCTTTCTTTGTCTTTAACACTGGCGTTTTAATTATGATGTTCTTGGTGTTGGCCTCTTTGGGTTCATCTTGTTTGGGACTCTCTACATTTCCTGGGCTTTTATGTCTATTTCCTTCACCAGGTTAGGGAAGTTTTTCCTCATTATTTCCTCAAATATATTTTCAATTCATTGCTCTCTCTCTTATCTTTCTGGTACCCTTATAATGTGAATGTTAGAATGCTTGATGTTGTCCCAGAAGTCTCTTAAACTGTCCTCATTTTCAGGGCTTCTTTTTTCTTTTTGATGTTCTGATTAGGTGTTTTCTGCTACCTTATCTTCTAAATCACTGATTCGGTCCTTTGCTTCATCTAATCTAATGTTGAATCCCTGGAATGTATTTTTCATTTTTGTTATTGCATTCTTTATTTCTGACTGGTTCTTTTTTATGTTTTCTATCTTCATTTTTATGTTTCCTATGTCTTTTTTGAAGTTCTTCCTGAGATCATTGAGCATCTTTATAACTAGTGTTTAAAATTCTGCATCTGGTAGATTGCTTGTCTCCATTTTGTTTAGTTCTTTTTCTGGAGCTTTGTTCTGTTCTTTTATTTGGAACATGTTTCTTTTTCTTCCCATTTTGGCTGCCTACCTGTATTTGTTTCTGTGTATTAGGCAGGGCTGCTATGTCTCCTGGTCTTAGTAGAGTGGCATTAGGTAGTAGGTGTGCTGTGGGGCTCAGTAGCACAGTCTCCTTGGTCACCAGAGCCATGTACTCCAGGTGTGTCCCTTGTATGGGTTGTATGTGCCCTCTTGTTGTAGTTGAGCCTTGGTTGCTGTTTTCACCTCAATGGGAGGAACTGACCCTCTGTCTCATTGGTTGTGAGAACTGACCATGACAACAGTGGAGGTGCTGTTGTGCAGGGGGCTGACTCTACAGAGCAAGATCTGCCTCGTCAGGGCTCTGGTGCCTGCAGAATCTGTCCCTTGGGTATGTCATCTTTGGAGGTGGCTAGGTGAGGCTCTAGCTCATTTCAAAGCTAGCCCCTGGGTGCAACAGCCCCAAGGCCGCTAAGGAGGGGACCCACTGCAAGTTAAGTTCAGCCAAAGCACATGCCCCACCCAGAGCCACCTGGCAGGAGCCACAAAGCAATCCACAGATGGCTGCCACAAGTGCTGTGCTTGGAAATGCTCCAAAAGGCCAAGTCGTGAATTAGGGCTGGCTGCTGCTAATGCCAGGCTTAGAGTTGCTCAGCCAGAGATACAGGACATGGTCAAGCCAGGTGCTGCTTTTTGGGGTTCTGTGAACCTTTGAGAGACCCTAGGAAAGTCTGCAGCATGAGCTAAGGCAGGCGGTTTGTAAAAAAAAAAAAAAAAGCCACTGGAAGCGGCTTGGGTGTGCACAAAAGTTGGTTGGGGCAAGATCTCAGAATCAACACAGCATGATGAATGAATGGCGTCATCAACTTGATGGAGATTCAGATACTGCAGCCGCCTGAGTGCATGCCAGGAAGGGGGAGTGCTCAACAAAGAAACAATGACTTCCACCAGTGTCTCCATCTGGGAGAAAGCTGCCCCTCCAGCTTTCATCCTGAAGCCAGACAGCTCAGTTGTCTGTGTGTCCCTGGCATCTCTCCAGCTGCTGCCCCAGCGCTGGAGCTCAAAGAAAGTGATTCTATTGGTGAGTAAGTCAGTGCCCAGTCCCTTTAAGAGGAGCATCTGGGACTTTAGCCACGATATCCACTGGTTTTCAACCAGAAATGACGGGGTCTTCTCTCCCTGGCGCTGGAACCCTGGGATAGGGTACCTGGTGTGGCACTGGGATCTGTTACTCTTTTGGGGGGGAGGAACCTCCACAGCTGAGATGTCCCTTCTGATTTTTAACGCTCACATGCAGGTTTGGGACCAGCCCATTCTGCATCTCTGCCCCTCCTACCAGTCTCAAGGTGGCTTCTTCTGTATGTCCTTAGTTGTAGGGCTTTGGTTCAGCAAGATTTCAGGTGATTCTCAATGATGGTTGTTTTCTAGTTTAGTTGTAATTTTGATGTGTTTGTTAGAGAAGTTAAACACAGCATTTACCTACTTCACTATCTTGACCCCAGATTTCAATTTCATTTTTATACCTCATCAAGAAAGAACTAAGAGATTGAATATTAAAAGTTACCATTTACAAAAGAAAAACAAATTTGCTAGAATAAATATAATAAACATGTGCCAAATCTTTCTTTTCCCCTTTTTCTGCCTCCCCCTGCAACTCTGGTTCAAGCCATTGTTTTTCAGTCTAGTTGTGTAGGACACAGCTCCCTGGCCCATGCTGGTGTTATGAGCCTTGCGCTCCCCTGGCTGAGGCAGTCAGTCGGCCTCTCACAGCAGCTCTCGGCAGCTCACAGCAGCCCACATCAGCCCACAGCAGCCTGCAGCAGCCCACAGCCACTCATGTGGACCTCCAGCTGCTCATGGCAGCGCAACTCCAGGGAGAGCCATTGTTCACACTCTTAGCAGTAGAGGGCGCAGCTCATTGGCGCATGTGGGAATCGAACTGGTAACCTCAGTATTTGGAGCACTGCACTCCAACCACCTGAGCCAGCAGGCCGGCCTGCAAAATCTTAGTGAGTATAATTATAAATCTTTATCGAAAGCTACTAAAGAAAAGTGTAAACCAATAGACAAATCTATTGTATTTACTGATAAGAAGACTTAGAATCGTCAGGATGCCTGTTCTCCACAAGTTATTGATCTATAGGTTAATATAATTCTAATCAAAATCCAAAAATTTTATGGAACATGACAAGCTGATTTTTAAAATGTGTGTGGAAAAACAAAGGATTGAACCAAGTGGACCTTAAAAAGATCTAGGAAAGGGAGAGCAGAAGCAGAAGCTTGTCCTACAGGATGTTAAGATTTAATATAAAGCTACAGTCATAAAGATGAGTGGTGTTGGCACAAGGATAGACAAGTAAATCAATGGAACATAAGAAAGAGCCAAGAAAGAGAGCACACTGTATTACCGAGGGTAATCCTTGATTATGCTATAATAACTAGTTCCCTTGAAATAGCTTCACATGCCACAACCAAGGTTTATTTCTCATTCGTATCACCAATTGATGAAGGTTACAAAGCTCTCCCTGCTATTCTCCTGCAATGTGGAGATCTGGGCTGCTTCCAGTTTGCAACTTTACATCTTGGGATTCTTTGCTTCTAGCCACAGGATGAGCGGTAACCCATGAAGTGTCCCACCTGCTTTTAATTGTGGCATATCACTCCCACACACATTCCCTTCGTGGAGAACTCAGTTACGTGGTCTCAATGCAACACGAAAGGCTAGGAAATGTAATTTTTCTATGTGCCCAGGAAAAGGACATGATGTGATGAACCAGCAACCAGCATTGTTTCTGCAAAATAGTATGAAAACTTATATATGACAGAATTGGCATAGCTGATCCCTGGGGAAAGTATTGATGATTAATAAATGATGTGAAGAAGAAGGAGAAGGAGAAGGAGAAGAGGAAGAAGAACTCAATTCCTGCTTTACACTGCACTCAAACAAATAATTTTCAAAGGATTAAAAACTTAAATGAGAAAGACAAAAGAAATATAAGAAAATATCTTTATGACCCAGTATTGGTGAAGGGTTCTTAACACAGAGAAAAAACAGAAACCCAGAAGAAAATGATGGATAAAAATATATCATGAGGAAAGAGAAAAGACAAACTGGTAGAAGATATTTTCAATACATTTAACTGAAAAGGGTTAGTATCTAGACTACAGAAAGAAATTATACTAGCCAACTGTGACAAAAAAAAAAAATCTGATGGAAATAACTGTACTTCATTAGTAAGTCAGAAAATTAAAATTACAATTACAAGATTTCATTTCACAACCATTAAATTGGAAAAATTAAAGTCAGATATCATTAGTGTTAGCAAGGAAGAGGAGCTACGGGAAATGTTTTCCACTACTGGTGAGAATATAAATTGGTTTAAAAAGGTTGAGAAATAATTTGGCACTATCTCATGCAATTAAAATTGTGCATACAACCAAGGAATAGCAATTCCACTTGTAGACAAATTCTTACACTTGTGAATTGTGACTAGATACTTCAACACAAATGTTAATCTTGAAAAATACAATATGGAGTGAAAACAACAAGATACAGAAGAAGACATATAGTATACTATCTTGTAGAGTTAAATCAAGCAAGTATAAGGATATTTTAAGAATCCACACATACACAAATCCATGCATGTGCTTAAGAATCTATACTACAAAGAAAAGCAAGCCAATGAACAAAGTGAAAATGTAGGAAAGTGGATGTTGTTGGGAATATAGCAGCCAGGCAGTGTGGGGAGCTTCAAGGACACCAATAAAGTTGGATTTCTGATGTGGTGTAATGGGTTCACAGGTATTAATTTAGTTGTGTAATAAGCTAGTGTCAGCATAAATATTCCCTTATGCATGAAATATGTAATTTTTTAAATTAACACACACAAACACACACACACACACACACACGAAAGAAAAAGTAAGCATTCTGCAAACTGATTCCCATTTAAGAGAGCGGTTGATTTTGCAATTGTTTAGGAGCAGAAAGAGTGAGTATATCTTCTCTTTTTAACACTACACTTAGTCTATAGCAAGATCCTCTTTCCTTTTAATATTTGAAGTTTATTTACTTTTTATAATTATCTCGAAACCCCTCCCATATAATTTATGTCATTTTTACTTTTTTAAAAAACTAAATTAATTGGGGTAACATCAGTTAATAAAATTATATAAGTTTCAAGTGTACAATTCTATAATACATCATCTGTATATTGCATTGTGTGTTCATCACCCAAAGTCACGTCTCCTTCTGTCACCACTTATCTGACCCCTTTTACTTCCTCCCTCCCCCTTTACCCTCTGGTAACCACTAAACTGTTGTCTGTGTGTATGAACTTCTGTCTATATGTTTGTCTTGTTTGTTCATTTGTTGCTTTCAGTTTTATATCCCACATGAGTAAAATCATATGTTTGTTTTTTTTTTACTTTTTCCATGTGCTTATTTTGCTTAGCATGATATTCTGAAGATCCAGCCATGTTGTCACAAATGGCAGTATTTCATCTTTCCTTATGGCCAAGTAATATTCCATTGTGTATATGTACCACACTTTTATCCAATTATTTATCGAAGGACACTTCAGTTGTTTGCATGTCTTGGTCATCATGAATAATGCTGCAATGAACATAGGAGTACATACGTTTTTACAGATAAATAAATGTTTTCAGATTTTGGGGGTAGATACCCAGAAAAGGGATTGCTGGGTCACATGGTAATTATTTTCTTCATTTTTGGATGAACCTCCATACTGTTTTCCATGGTGGCTGTACCAATTTACATTCCCACCAGCAGTGTATGAAGGTTCCTTTTTCTCCACAGCCTCTCCAACACTTGTTATTACTTGTCTTGTTGATAATAGCCATTCTAACAGGTGTGAGGTGGTACCCCATTGTGGTTTTGGTTTGCTTGTTGATAATAGCCATTCTAACAGGTGTGAGGTGGTACCCCATTGTGGTTTTGGTTTCCATTTCCCTAAGTAGTGAAGTTTAGCATCTTTTCATACGTCTATTGGCTGTTCATATGTCTCCTTCAGAGAAGAGTCTGTTCAGGTCCTCTGCCCATTTTTTAATTGGATTGTTTGTTTTTTGTTGTTGAGTTGTATGAGTTCTTTATATATTTTGGATATTAGCACATTATCGGAGGTATTGTTTACAAATATCTTCTTCTATTTGGTTGGTTGCCTCTTTGTTTTGTTGATGGCTTCTTTTGCTGTGCAGAAGCTTTTTACTTTTTTTTTAACATCAAAATCCTGTTTTATGTTTTCCCAGTGGCCAAGTTTTATCTGCTCTTCCTACAACATCTAGGCAAATTCAAATTCTGCAGAATCTTACTACAACATGTGAGGTAATTTTTCCCTCATTTATCTTTATATTGGTTTCATTTTGTGGAAGTATTATGTGCCATGTTCTCTCCTATATGTTGTCTAACATATATAGTTGGTTTAAACCCCTCTTCTTACAGCCTTCTCCCCCTTCCCATAATCACATGATTTTGCTGGTTTCCAAAATTAAACCTTCATTTGTGTTCCTGGCTTCTCAGCCAACTGCATAATAGTTCCTTGGAATTGAAAGTGTGTACTTAACAAGATGCTATGATAACAGACGTCCAATAGGACTTTGCTTATAAAACAATGGTTTTTAACCAAGAAGCAAGCATCAAAAACACAAGTAAAAATTTATTAAAATTTTCATACATGGGACCCATCTCCCCAGAATACCTAAGGTGTGGAAGACTGATAAGAGTTACAAAATATCATGGTAGAAAATTGATGGCTCCCTGTTTGTCAGTTAGGGTTCTCCAAGAAGCAGACCAGATTAAAGACATGAGAGATTTACTAGGGTGCATGCTTGTGAAGGAAGAAGAGGAGGGAGCTGGAGATGGCAGGGAGCACGCTCACACCATGATACAGCTCTGACACCTGTGCAGAAAGGTAGATTGTGCATGGACAGTCTATCTAGACTACAAAGCAGCTCCACAGAAGGTTTGGCTGGACCAGTCATGAGTCCTTAAGCCAAAGTCACCTGTAAGAGGAAACTCATACCTGGCAGGAATGGACCTGCATTAATACACCCACAATGCTGAATCACTGACTGGCTGCTGCCCTGCAGCAGCAATGGCCTCAGTCTCTGGTGGACCAAAAGGGGGCTCAGCAGGGAAGGTCAGTCACCTCTCCCTCTCCCAACAGAAGAGGTGAGCAGTGAATTTTCATAGTCACCACACCATGGACAGAGGAAATACCAGCAGAGGAGCATCAGAGATATAGAATTTAGTCCTTGGTCTGCCACTTTCTAGATGTGTGATTTTAGACAAGTTAGCTATGAGCATTAATTTCTTCATCTGAACAATGAAAATAATGACACTTGCCTAGTCTATGTTAAAGTGTTACTATTAGGTTGGTGCAAAAGTAATTGCAGTTTTTGCAATTAATTTTAACCTTTTAAACCGCAATTACTTTTGCACCAACCTAATATAATGATCAAAGGAAATGAGTGTGAATATGCTTTGAACCAGTGCAGTAAAATACAAAAAAATGTAAATAATTTTGGAAGACATTACCCGAAGTTCATAATTAGATTAAAGTATAAGAACACTGGCATGATAATAGTATCAAGGATATGGAATTTTTATTAAAGAAAATCACCATTTAATCAACTTTCTAGACAAAATTTTGTTTCTCTTATAAACATCTGACTTAAACATCCAGTTTTACAATTGGGCCATAAATATATTCATTCACTCATTCATTCATTTTCTCTTCAAGTGTTTATTGAGTACCTAGTATGTTTCAGGCCCTTTAGCAACTGGGGTTACAGAGAAGAATAAAACAAGCTCCCTGAAAAAAATGTTTATAATGCCATGTGTGTGAATGAGGACCAGTGGCCAGGAAGTCTTTTCCATTTCCCTTATAGGCACACTTTTCTGATTTTAGCTTCAGATGAAAATGATGTGAACAACAATTTTTTTGTTTTATCATTGTTTTCCCTTTGAAACTGCAGATTGTCCTCTGGCAGCCGGTAACAGCTGAATTTATTGAGAAGAAAAAAGCAGTCCATTTTTTTGTGAATGCATCTGATATAAGCACTGTGAAAGCCCATTTAAATGAGAGCAGAATTTCATTCAGGTAAGCATCATTCAATATTTATTGAATAGCTATTGTAAGCACCTATTATGCATTTGACTAGCAGATGGTATAATTGCTTCCTGGAAAAATTAATACTTACATTAGACATGGCAACATGGAAATCTCTGAAGTGAACTGGCGATGAACCCCAAGTACCTAGATCTGTGATCTTGAACAAGTGGTTTAACCTCTCAGGACCTTGCTCCCTTATCTCAAAATGACGGCTAGAGTCAGTAGTCTGTGGAGCCTCTTATAGTTCCTCCTAATTCTTTCCTTCTTATAGTTTTGCTACTCTGTACCCAGACTTGAGGAGCAAAATTGTCATTCACTTTAGTAGACTTTAGTAGAATTCTAAAAAGCAGCTGATGAAGAGGATTTTACTTCCTTCACAAGGTCAGTGAACATTCCTGACTGGTCCTAGATTACAAAGTGTATCAGATGTGATTTCTGCGCAGAGTCCACGCCCTCTTCCTTTGGGAGTCTCCCATCCACTATCTCCTCTCTCTATCCATCGCCCGAGTGCCAGTGTCCTCTTGCTGTTCTAGCACTTCCTGGAGGCCATGCTCTCTCCTCTGTATCATGTACTCTCCAATTTGGAGAATACACTATGATAATTATTAATAATATGTTATAAGCGTTTACTGCCATCTAGGAACTGTGCTGGGCCTTTTTATCATTTAATTCTTATTTAACCCTGTGAGGTTAAATTTGCCTCATTGTCCAGATGAAAGAGGTTTTGAAACTTACAAATGAATTTCTCAAGGTCAACCATGCTAGAACATGGCAGAGGTAGGAGTTGAACTTTCTGATGTCAAAGCTTTGGCTTTTATCTATTGGCCTAAATAAAAGTAAAGAAGCCATTATTAAAATGATATCTAACTTTTAAATTGTTCATCCCAGGTAATTAAATGGCTTAATTCAGTTAAAAATTTTGCCCAGTTAACAATGTGGCATTTCTCAAGAGGCATTACATAAGATGATTTTCCCATACCTTTCCTTTTCCTGTGCTTGTATTTCTCTAGAGATTTGATCATCTTTGGCTGTGTATAACATCTAGTATAGGTCAATAGTTGTCACAATGGAAAACGAAAAGAAAAGCCTTTTTGCTTCCCCTTGGTTTTTAACTGAAAAGAGAATAACACAATGTTACTCTAAATTGAAGAATGTTGTCCATTAACCTGTATGTTCACATAAAAGACACTGATGAAGCACAATCAAGAAATGTTGATAACAGTGGAGGAAGGGTGAGATTTTGAAGGCCCTGAAAACATACCAGATAGGGCACTTTCTCTCCAGTGCCCATGAGGGCTCTGCCAAGAGGGTTTGTGAATTTCATCCTACTGCACTGTTAGGTGGTGTTGTTTTCACCTTGATGAACTTTTGCTTGTTAGATTTCTTAGTGATTTCCCCCCAACCCGTGCTCATGTGTTGGGGTTGCAATGGGCCATGTGGGAAAATCAGAGCCCTTTTTGGAAACCAGCTTGCCCTCTGTTTCATCACCTAGTGTCTTGATGGAAGATGTGGGAGATATTATCCGCCAGCAGACTTCCAACGACACGGTCAGCCCCCGGGACTCCTCCTCATACTACGAAAATTATCACACACTAGATGAAGTAAGCCATCACATTTCTCTCCAAAATTACTGTTTTCATTTAACCAGCATTTCCATTTCAACCACAGGAAATTATTAAACTATCAGAATTGGTGGAAGAGGGTAAAAAATATCACAATTGGGTTGATCATACAGTGGTAATTCACCCTTTCGTAGATAACTTCCCTTGGAAGATTGCTTCATATTTGGTAAACTGCCTCTAACCAGGTTGTTTGTCCACAGCTAAGCATATCTCTAACTGCTAGGAGTAAACTGCATGCAAAGGAAGAGCAGGAAATAAAAAACAGTGTCTAAATTTTTATCGAAACTGCCACAAAAAAATTAAGAGTCCAATTCATCATGTCTCTTTGGATCATAACCCTGATAGCACTCTTACTGAATAATTGTCACATTATCCACTGAGTTAAAGAAATGTATTCAATTATTTAGTACACTATAAATAAGTCCATCTTATTTCCTTTAGGATGAAACTATGAAATAATAATGATGATAATCATAATCATAATTATGTCTGTGTTTTATTCGTTAAGAAATTGATTTTTTTTTCTTATCAGTACTTACAAGTTCCAATTTTTCCAGAAGGAACCTGAGGAAGATGTCAATGTTTAGTTGACCTCAGTAAACTTTCATAAAGTACTCTAAGAGCCATTTCCTTGTATTTGTTAGCTGAGAGGGTGAACCCCTTGGAGGACTTCCTTTTCTTTTTTAAATAATTTTTTATTTTTCAATTATAGTTCGCATACAATATTATAATAGTTTCAGGTGTACAATACAGTAATTAGACATTTACATACTTACAAACTGATCACCCCAATAAATCTAGTACCAATCTGACACAATACACAGTTATTACAATATTATTGACTGTATTCCTTATGTTATACTTTACATTCTGATGACAATTTTGTAGCTGCAAATTTGTACTTCTTAATCTCGTCCCCTTTTTCACCCATCCCACCCCCAAAGCCTTCCCATCTGGCAAACATCAAAATGTTTTCTGTATTTATGAGTTTCTTTCTGTTTTGCTTGTTCATTTATTTTGTTCTTTAAATTCCACATATAAGCAAAATCACATTACATTTGTCTTTCTCTGTCTGACATACTCCACTCAGCACAATAGCCTCTAGGTCCATCCATGCCATCACAGATGGCACGAACCCATTCCCCTCCATGGCCCAGCAATATTCCATTGTATATATGTACCACCTACTCTTTATCCATTCATCATCCATGAACAGACACCCAGGCTGCCTCCACATCTTGGCCACTGTAAACAATGCTGCAATGAACATTCATCCCCCGAAGTAATATTTTGGGTTTCTTTGGATAAATATTCAAAAGTGGGATTACTTGGTCCTTCTTTGTCTCTTGTTATAGCCTTTGTTTCAAAATCTATTTTGTCTGGTATAAATATTGCTACCCCAGTATTTTGTTTGTTTGTTTATTTCCTTGCTTGCTTGCTTGTTTGTTTGTTTCCATTTTCATGAAACATCTTTTTCCCATCCCTTTACTTTCAGTCTGTGTGTGCCTTTACATCTGAAGTGAATCTATTATAGGCAACATACTTAAGTTCTTGTTTTCTTATCCATTTAGCCACCCTGTGTTTTGATTAAAGCATTTAATTCATTGACACTTAAAGTAATTTGATAGATATGTAATTATTGCCAATTTGATATTCATATTTTTTATCTTTTTTTATCTTAAAGGAATCCCTCTAACATTTCTTACAATACTGGTTTGACAGTGATGAACTCCTGTAGCTTTTTCTTGTCTTAGAAGTTCTTTCTCTGTCTTTCCCTGGGTACTGCAATCTTGTTTGTAGGTCCTTGCTTTTCATCATTTTGAATATTTTGTGCCAATCCTTTCTGGCCTGCAAAGTTTCTGATAAGAAATTAGATGATAGTCTTATGGGAGCTCCCATGTAAGTGACTAACTGCTTTCTCTTGCTGCTTTTAACATTTTTTTCTTTGTCTTTAATATTTGACATTTTAATTATGATGTGTCTTTGTGTGGGCTTCTTTGGGTTCATCTTGCTTGGGACTCTGTGCTTCCTGAGCTTGTATATCTATTTCCTTCACCAGGTTAGGGGGGTTTTCCATCATTATTTCTTCAAATAGGTTTTCAATTCCTTGCTCTCTCTCTTCTTCTGGTACCTTTATAATGCTAATGTTGGTATGCTTGATATTGTCCCAGAGGCCCTTTAAACTGTCCTCATGGTTTGCATTTTTTTCTTTTTGCTGTTCTGATTGGGTGTTTTCTGCTACTTTAACTTCTAATTCTCTGATTTGATCCTCTGCTTCATCTACTGTTGAATTCCTCTTATGTATTTTTCATTTCAGTTATTGTATTCTTTATTTCTGACTGGTTTTTTTTTGTTTTCTATCTCTGTTTTTATGTTTCCTATATCTGTTTTGAAGTTCTCCCTGAGATCATTGAGCATCCTTATAATGAGTGTTTGGAACTCTGCATCTGGTAGATTGCTTATCTCCATTTTGTTTCGTTCTTTTCCTGGGGCTTTGCTCTGTCTTTTACTTAAGACATGTTTCTTTGTCTCCCCATTTTGGCTGCCTCCCTGTGTTTGTTTCTATGTATTAAGTAGAGCTGTTATGTCTCCTGATCTTAGTAGAATGGTGTTATATAGTAGGTGTCCTGCGGGGCCCTGTGCTGCAGTCTCCCTGGTGACCTGAGCTGGGTGCTCCAGGTGTGTCCTTTTTGTGAGTTGTATATGCCCTCCTATTGTAGTTGAGCCTGAGTTGCTGTTTGCATGACAATGGGAGGAATTGACCCTTAGTCTGGTTGGTTGTGAGGACTGGCTGTGACTACACCATAGGAGCTGCTGTTCAAGGGCTGACCCTATGGAGCAGGATTTTATTTAGCAGAGCTCTGGTCCCTGCCCAAACAGCTCTTTGGGTATGTTGCACACTGAAGCATCTGGGTGGCCCTCCAGCTTGGTCATAAACTGGCCACACAGTGTGCCAGCCATGGGGCCTCCTGGAAGAAGCCCTGACACTGGCCAAGTTCAGCCATAGCCTGTGCCCTGCCCAGAACTACCTGGCATGAGCCACAAAGCAACCACAAATGGCCACCACCTGCACTGGGCTTGGAGGTGCCTTGAGAAGTCAAGGTGCAAATTGAAGCCAGCTGCTGCTAGTGCGGGGCTTGGGGCTGCTCAGCGCAAGTTATGGAATAAGCCAAGCCACTGGAAGCAGCTTGGGTGTGTCCAAAATTTGGATGGGGTGGGGTCTGAGAGAATCACCAGGGTGGATGAGTGGTGTTCGTCATGTTGATGGAGACTCAGATATGGCAGCCACCTGTGTCTGCACTCCAGAAGGGGGAAGGTCTCAACAAAGAAACAATGGCTTCTGCCAGCACTTCTCTCTGGGAGAAAGCTCTCCCCCAGAAACCAGACAACTTAGTTCCTCCCCTTATGTCCTTGGCACCTTTTGAGCTACTGCCCAGCACTGGAGCTCTGAGCCAGTGAGCAGGTCAGCAAGTAATTTTGTGCATGATCCCTTTAAGAGGGAATCCAGCCACCCTCTGTCTCACTCAGCCATAATCTCCATTAGTTTTCACAGCCAGAAGTTATGGGGACTTCTCTTCCCAGTACTGGAACCCTGGGCTGAGGAGCCTAGTCTGGGACTGGGAGCCCTCACTCCCTGATGGGGGACCTCCACAGCCGTGATATCTCTCTTGATTTTAAACACCACACGTGGACCAGGCCATGTGGGACTGGCCTTGTCCACATCTCCACCCTTCCTACCAGTCTCAAAGTGGCTTTTTCTATGTGTCCTTAGTTGTAGGACTTCTGTTCACCTAGACTTCAATTCTCAGTGTCAGTTTTCAATGATGGTTGTTTTGTAGTTTAGTTGTAATAGTGATGTGGTCTAGAGAGGAGGCGAGCACAGCACTTACCTACTCCACTTTCTTTGAGTTGTCTTTTATCAAATTTTTTTTTTAATTTCAGTTATTATATTCTTTATTTCTCACTGATTCTTTTTTATGTTTTCTACCTCCTGTTTTACATTTCTTATCTCTTTGTTGAAATTCTCCCTGAGATCATTGAGCATCCTTATAACCAGAGTTTGGAAGTCTGCATCTGATAGTTGCTTGTGTCCATTCTGTTTAGTTCTTTTTCTGAAGCTGTGTTCTCTTTTTTCATTTGGGACCTGTTTCTTTGTCTCCCCTATTTTGGCTGCTTCCCTGTGTTTATTTTGTTGTATTAGGTAGGGCTGCTATGTCTCCTGGTCCTAGTAGAGTGGATTTATGTAGTAGGTATTTTGTGGGGCCCAGTTGCGCAGTCTCCCTGGTCACCTGAGTCAGGTGCTCCAGTTGTAGGTATGGGGATAGAGTCCCAGAGAGCAGTTTCCAGGGTCTCGGCCTCACGTGGAAGGGTGCTGGCTTGAGTGATAGATGGCCATCAGCTGTGACTAGTTGGCCATCATCTGTAACCAGTTAGCCATTGGCCACTAATATAACTGCCGTGGCTATGCTAGGGGGTTGGTTCGCTGTTTGGTTGGCAGAGAAGCAGACGAAGGACTGTGGATCGTGTGGCTCCTTCTACCTGTGTCTCCAACCCAGCCACTAGCAAGACTATAGTGGTATGACTCCCCTATCCATGGCGCCGTGAGTGTTCCTTTTTGGCCTCACCATATCCTGCATTCTGGTGTGTGGAGCGGGACCAGAGACCCCACATGACAATAGGTCTTTCTTTTTTACATAGTATACTCCAATGGATAAAAATCCCTTTTATTCTTTCATAGAAGCATACTGCTATATTTCTTAATATGAGTATTTATATTGTCTTTGTTCAGGTGCCCAGAAACTATTAAGGACCATATTCATGTTTTTAAAACATCTAAGACTTAAGTAACATGAGGTCTGACAATTAAGTTTGCAAACTCATTCTAGAAAAAGTGTACATACCTCATTGTTGAATATCACTATGGTCACCTTTGAACTACTCCCCTTGGGAAGCTATGCACTGATGCCAGCACTTAGTTTACCCTTCAAAGCAATTTTGGAACTCTTTCTGGGATGGCCATCAGAGCTGTCATCGTATTACCCTGTATGTCATCAAAATATCTTTCTTTCAATATTTCCTTTATCTTCAAGTAAAGAAAGAAATCATTGGGGGCCAGATCAGGTGAGTAGGGAGGGTGTTCTAATACAATAGTTTGTTTACTGGCTAAAAACTCCCTCACAGACTACCGTGTGAGCTGGTGCATTGTCATGATGCAAGAGCCATGGATTGTTGGTGAAAAGTTCAGATTGTCTAACTTTTTCATGCAGTCTTTTCAACACTTCCAAATAGTAAACTTGGTTAACTGTTTGTCCAGTTGGTACAAATTCATAATGAATAATCCCTCTAATATCAGAAAAGGTTAGCAACATCATTGCAACAAGTTCTCTAACTTAATTGTCAGACCTCCTAAAAATCAATTTTCTATTTATTCTTCAAAAGCATCTGTTAGTTTCCAGGTAGTTAAACCAGAACTTAGTCTGCTCTAGAATCAATGTGCATGGCTGATTGATGGGAATCTTAAAAGGCATCCCCCTTCTTTATCTCTTGCCTCTGTTTATCCCACCCAGACCAACCCCCTCCAGAGTCTACCATCAGTCCTGAATAAGCAAACTTGATGTCTAGAGTTGAGAGGCTAGGTAGGAATGGAGAAGGTAATTTCACTGCTGTGCTGAGTTCAGCGGAAAGAGGGGAATGCCTTAAACAGAAGTATTTTTAAATAGTTTAAAAATATTTTTTAATTTTTTTTCCAAAAAATTATCTTTTTTTTTACACTATCCCCAGGAAAGAGTTGAAAATACATGGGGGAGGGGGGTAAAGTACATAAATGACTATATTAGTTTGCCATACCCTGTATTGTCTGCCATAACAAAGTACCACAGACTGGGTAGCTTAAACAATAGAACTTTATTCTATCACTGTTCTGGAGGCTGGAAACCCACAATCAATGTATCAGTAGGGTTGGTTTCTCCTGAGGTGTCTCTCCTTGACTTGAAGATGGCTGCCTTCTCGCTATGTCCTTTTCTCTCTTTCTGTACATCTCTGGTGTCTCTCTGTATGTCTTAATCTTCACTTCTTATAAGGCCACCGATTTAGGTGGATTAGGACCCACACTAAAAGCCTCATTTAATTGAATTACCTATTTTGAAGGCCCTATCTCCAAAATGCAGTCACATTCTAAGGTACTGGAAGTTAGGGCTTCAATATATGCCTGGGGGAACACAATTCAACTCATAACAATGACATGTCAGGAAATGTTTCAAGCCTCTCCTTCCTCCTACCCCAATCCTTTCTAGAAGGTTCATAGGAACCATGGCAATCTTACTATCAGAAAATTCCTTCAAGTCCTTCCTTCCACTTCAGCACTGATCTCTCCTTCAGCCCTCACCACAAGGTCACCTGGTGAGCAGACAATGTTCTTTTGTCATTAACTTTCACCAGGAAATCTTGAGTAATCCACCATAGAGAGAAAAACAAATAGCAAAACCAAAATATTTCTTAAAACAAATGCCAAAGGAAGATTTATTCAAAACATGTTACTTTCATTACCTCAGATCAGATTGTAAAATAAAGCTTTTGTAAAGCAGCATCCATACAACACAGCCTACCCCATTGGAGGAAATCTATTGAACCATCACTGTAACACAAGATAGTATATGTAATAGTTCTCTCAGATGTATTTATTCCTTGGAAGAGTAACACAGTATACAGAGGACCACTGAGGATATCCCGGATGATTAAATCTCCAACACCACAGATACTGACAGACATTGGTGGCAGGTATGCCTCCCAGGAGCATCTTAATTCCCAGCACAGACAACCACTCACCCTAGTTATGCTACTTTAAGAGGATCCAAGAATAAATGGTGCTCCAGTTCCCATCAACTAGGACTGCTATTTGAAATTAACTCTAGAAAAGTTTCCAGAAGTAAGGCCAAGGGTTGGTTATTGCCATTCCAGAATGTATAAAAGTTTAATTGTGGCCCCTGAGAGAAGTTGGTCTACATTAAAACATGGTCATGTTCCATCATTCAACACCTGCTTTGAAGTGGATGCTAGCTTAAAGTCAGTCTCAGAACTTTTAATTTGTCCTTGTACTATAATCTTGACAGAATCATAAATACCACTAGACTTCCACACAGGAGAGATTCCAGAATCAAACTCCTCCTCAGGGTAAAAGAGAAATTCTTTCCCCTCCACATTGTACTCACCTTTGCCTCTTATAATTTCACAGATCTTATTGTGAGTGCTCAGGTCTCTAGTGGGAAATAATGGCACTGCCATTTATCCTGTGTGAAGATAGTGCCCAGGGCTTCCTTTGGTTACTCTTGAAAAGTGAATTTTTTTTAATAGTCCTACATATAATAAAACTGAACTCTTGAATTAATGGTAAAGAGGGTTTCATACACAGAGGCAGGGATTTAATGTAATAAGCCTATAAAAATAACTCTCAGGACACATACTTTAAAGATGAATTTTTCCTACTTTGTCATAAGTTTCTTAGTACCTTTCTACTCTTTCTCTAAACCTTGATACTTTTCAAAATTTTAATTTTATTGATTTTTTTCTAAACAGAAGGAACACTCTGCCCCAAGTGTTTTAGTTCCTCAGTCTTTCTACATATAGAGGTTTAGGAGGGATCTCCTTCCCTTGAAGAAGTTGTCTTCTTCGTTTGGTCAAGGAAATGCTTTGAACTTGCTCTGTGACTTACTGCTTGTTTCCATTTCAATAGATCTATTATTGGATAGAAGATATAACTGAGCGGTATCCCCATATGGTTGAAAAAATCCACATTGGATCGTCATTTGAGAAGCGTCCACTTTATGTTTTAAAGGTATGTTGCAAGTAGAGTCATTAATCTTTTAACTTTGAGGGATGTGTTAATTCTCCAGCAGTGGTTGCTCTAACTTGGATATTTTTTCTTTGAGTTCTGGAAATATTTGTGTTATAAATGTTCCTCAACTTTAATATCCAGCTATTTAAGGTTGGTTATTACTTACAATTTCTTTTTCATTTACTAATGCAGTGTTGCAGTGTTGTTCTATGAGTGGAAACCCCAGTTTTAGAATCAACTCTGTCTCTGTTTAAGTGACATAAATAAGCCATTTAGCCTTCCTGAGCTTCAGGGCCTACTGTCATAAAATGAGGGGAGTGGTCTGGGTTATTTTTCAAGTCCTGTTTTATTTACACCACCACTACCACCACCACCACCACCACCACCTCTGACTGGCTTACAGGAAAGGAGAGAGAGAGAGAGAGAGAGAGAGAGAGAGAGAGAGAGAGAGAGAGAGAGAATCTGCTATTGGACAAACACTGACATTGACGCAGTTTTTGGAACCAAAATAAGAGCTGACAAACCAAACTCAAGGAAGAACAGGAATCAGGGCAATGCTGGGGTCTTCACAATAGAGCTGATATAATAGCTTGTGCTCCAGTCATGGTCCATTTAGTTGATTATTTTTAGTTGAATAAATTGACCTCAGTAAAAGTGAGTGAATATTGCAACAGGAAGAATTTTGGGGAGTCATGAAACCATACTAATTCCTGCCTGTTACTTTCTAATTCTGTAGTTATGGTTTTGTTGTTGTTGTTGTTGTTTTACCACTCTTCCCCCTAAAAATATTTTTTTGAGTTAAAAAGAAGCTCTGGAAAAATTTTAATCATTGGAAAAATACGTTAGATTTAGTTAGACTAGTTTACATATAGTTTCCCAACATTATCTAAATTGTGATAAGTGAGCCTGTTCAGTCATCTAAAGATAAGATTTTGAGTCAAGATTTCTGGATTTTGATCTGTTCTGATAGGGACTTGTAGTGCAAACTCAAGACAGACATATGAAACATTGGATCTTCTTGTTAGCTGTGTAGGTCAATCCGATTGGATCCATGTAATAACGATATACCCAACCATGACATTTGCTTCCAGCCATGTTGTGTGTACTCTTTGAAACTTGGGTTTCTGGGACCTAGATGTATATGTTGGAAAGCCATGCTTGCTGCATGCTCAAGTCCTGGTCTTACTTGACCAAGGATGTGTACATACTGGCATGATGTTGGTTCTGGAGTTCTTCCATCTTTCCATTGTCAGGGTGAGTAACAAGAGTGTTTGCTCAACAAAGTTAGACAGAAGGTGAATAAGTCAGACAACTCAGGATTTTTTATTAAATTAAATAGATTAAATCAGCCAGGCAGTTCTCTGTACAATTTGACTCTTTATGGTCAATGCTATGTGACTTTCTCACTTGCTTTCTCATTGAATATCACTAGCTTCAGGTTAGTTAAGAAAAATCCTCCATGGGTGGTGCAGATAGCAATCTAAAAATCTAACTCTCTTTTTCTTGCTTTAGAATTGCAACCACGCATATTTGTTTGATTTTACAACACTCTTCTCACTCCCCTCTATGCCCTAAAACTGTGTTGTAACTAATTTTTAAAAGCAAATGATACATGATTCATTTTGTTTGGAGCTGTTTTTAAGAATTCTTCTGAAGCCATCAAAGGCTATCATTGAGGAAAAGTTGAAAGTTCTTATTCCAGAGAGTTAACAACTTGTACTGGTCTCTGATACTATGAATCAAAACAAGACTTCTGTCCCCAAATCTGTTTGTGATAAGGTAGTGTGAAGTTATATGTGTGCTTTTTTTCTTTTTATGTGAAATGGGGAAATAGTCTACACATAAAATGTATGTACTCTAGAAAAATGGTGAGGAAGTCCAAGTTTATTTTTGGCACCACAAGCTTACCTTTCCCAAGCGTTTCTCTGTTCCACACCTCCCACAGAAAGGTACCCACGCAACATATACCATTTTACCTCTAATAAAGTGTGAAGAAATTGCCTGAAGCACTAGTTCTCTAACCTCTACTTCTGCATGTCCACATGCAGCACTGGAATGAGTAGTTAAATGTGGGGGAATAGGTTTTTGGTTCAAGATGGCAGAATAGGTAAACCCTGTACTTGCCTCTTCTCATGACCGCATGAAAATTACAACTAAATTATGGAACAACTACCATTGATAATCACCTGAAGTCTAGTTGAACTGAAGTCCTACAACTAAGGCTGTGCAGAAGAAGCCACATCAAGACTAATAGGAGGCAGAGACACAGAATGGGATGGTCCCAATCCTGCATGTGACTGCTACAAATTAGGAGGGATATCTCAGCTGCAGAAGTCCCCCATGGAGGAGCAAGGGGTCCCTGCCCCACACCAGGCTCCTGAGCCCAGGGTTCCAATGCCAGAGAGAGAAGTCCCCAAAACCTATGGCTGTGAAAATCAGCAGAGATTGTGGCTGAGTGATGTGAAGAGCAGCTGGAGTCCCAAGCATTCCTCTTACAGGGCCCACTCACAGTTTTACTCGGTGATATATTCACTCACTCAGTGCTCCAGTGCAGGGCCAACAGCTCAAAAGGCCCTGGGGACATACAAGGAGGAACTGAGTTGTCTAGATTCAGAGTGAAGGCTGGAAGGGCAGCTTTCTCCCAGAGGGAAGTGCTGGCAGAAGTCATTGTTTCTTTGTTGAGCCCTTCCCCATCCTGGAGTTCAGACACAGGCAGCCACCACATCTCAGTCTTCATCAATATGGCTAACACTACTCATTCACCTGGTGATTCCCTGAGACTCCACCCCATCCAACTTTCAAGGATACCCAAGCTGCTTCCAGTGGCTTTTCCATTCAAATGGCTGTTGACTCATGCTGTGGACTTTCCTAAAAAATATATCTCTCAAAGTTTCACAAACCCAAACAAGCAGCATCTAGCTTCAGTATTTCCTGTACCACTTGTCAAGCAGACTAAAGCACATCACTTGGTTTGTGGTTTGGCCTCTCAATGAACCTCCAAGCATAGTGTGGGTGACAGCTATCTGTAGGTTGCTTTGTTGCACATGCTAGGTGGCCCCCAGCAGGGCACAGGCTGTAGCTAAACTTGACCTGTGGCAGGGCCCTCCCAGGAGGCCCCAAGGCTGGCAATCCACATGGCCAATATCAGACCCAGGGGAAGCATTACCTGGCTGCTTCAGATGATGACGCACACAAAGGGCAGACTAAGCAGAAACCAGAGCCTTGCTTAAGTGAAACCATCCTCCATAGGGTCAGTCTCTGCAAAATAGCTCCTCCACTGTAGTCACAGAAACTACTTACAACCAATCAGCCTGAGGGTTACTCCCTCCCACTGATACAAAAACAGCAACCAAGGATGAACTACAACAGGAGAGCACACAACCCATACAAAGGATACACCTGGAGCACCTGGTCAAGTGACTTGTAAGACTGTACTGCTAAATCCCACAGAACATCTGCTACATAAGGCCACTCCGCTAAGACTGGGAGACATCACAGCCCTACCGAATACATAGATATAAACAACAGGAGGCAGCCAAAATAGGAAGACAAAGAAATGTGTCCCAAGTGAAGGAAGAGAAAAAAGCTCCAGAGAAAAAACTAAACAAAATAGAGATAATCATCTACCAGATGCAGAGTACCGAACACTGGTAATATGAACTTAGGGGAAGAGTAAATAAACTCAGTGATAACTTTGACAAAGAGATAGGAAAAATAAAAATGGAGATAGAAAAACATTTAAAAAGATCCAGTCAAAAAATTAAGAATACAATAACTGAAATGAAAAATACAGTAGAGGGAATCTTAGATGAAGCAGGGAATCAAATCAGTGATTTAAAAGATAAGGTAGCAGAAAACACCCAATCAGAACAGCAAAAAGAAAAGAGAATCCCCCCCAAAATGAGGACAGTTTAAGGGACCTCTGGGACAACATCAAGCATACCAACATATGCATCATAGGGATACAAGAAGAAGAGAGAGAACAAGAAATTGAAAACTTATTTGAAAAAATAATGAGGGAAAACTTCCCTAACCTGGTTAAGGAAATAGATATATAAGCTCAGGAACACAGAGTCCCAAACCGGATGAACCCAAAGAGGACAACAGCAAGACACATCATTCTTAAAATGCCAAAGGTTAAAAACAAAGAGAGAATCTTAAAAGCAGCAAGAGAAAAACAGTTAGTTACCTACAAGGGAGCTCCCATAAGACTGTCAGCTGATTGCTCAACAGAAACTTTGCAGGCCAGAAGGGATTGGTACAAAATATTCAAAGTGATGTAAATAAAGACCTACAAGCAAGATTACTCTACACAGGAAAGCTATCATTTAGAATTGAAGGACAGATAAAGAGCTTCCCAGATAAGAAAAAGCTAAAGGAGTTCATCACCACAAACCAGTATTATAAGTAATGTCGAGGGACTTCTTTAAGTAAAGGAAGAAAAAAAGATTAAAAAAAATATACTAAAATGGCAATAACTACATATTTATCAACAATTACTTGTAAATGTAAATGGATTAAATGCTCCAAAAGACATAAGGTGGCTAAATGGATAAGAAAGCAAGTCCCTTACGTAAGCTGCCTAGAAGAGACTCACTTCAGATTGAAAGACACACACAGACTGAAAGTAAAGGAATGGAAAATGATATTTCATGAAAATGGAAAGAAAATACTGGAGTAGCAATACTTATACTGGACAAAACAGACTTTAAAACAAAGGTTATAACAAGAGACAAAGAAGGACCCAGTAATCCCACTTCTGGGTATTTACCCAAAGTGTTACTTCGAGGGGACGAATGCATCCATATGTTCATTGCATCATTGTTTACAATATCCAAGATGTAGAGGCAGCCTGGGTGTCCATCAATGGATGAATGGAGAAAGAGGAGGTGATATCTATATACAATGGAATATTGCTTGGCCATAGAAAGAAATGGGTTCTTGCCATCTGTGGCTGCATGAATGGACCTAGAGGGTATTGTGCTAAGTGGAGTATATCAGACAGAGAAAGACAAATGCAATGTGATTTCACTTATATGTGGAATCTAAATAACAAAATAAACAAATAAAACAGAAACATACCCATAGATACAGAGAACATTTTAACAGTTGCCAGAATGGAGAGGGCTTGTGGGGGTCAGTAAAAAAGGGGAAGGGAGTAAGAAATACAAAGTGGTAGTTACAAAATACTCATGGGTGTGTAGAGTATGGCATAAGGAATATAATCAATAATATTGTAATATCTATGTATGGTGTCAGATGGATACAAGATTTATCAGGTTGATAGATGGGAGGGGGTTTAGGGGCAGAGTAAGAAGTGTGAAGGGATTAAGAAGTAGAAATTGGTAGTTACAAAATTTTCATGGAGATGTAAAGTAAAGCATAGGGAATATGGTCGATAATATGGTAATAACTATGTATCATGGCAGGTGGGTACTTGACTAGTCAGGGGGAACACTTCTTAAGTTATGTTAATGTCTAACCACTATGCTGTATACCTGAAATTAATACAAAATAATATTGAAAGTCAACTGTAATTGAAAAATTTTAAAAGGTGGGGAAAGGTAAAGGGTAATAAGAGGTTTAAATTTCCAGGTATAAAACAAATAAGTCATGGGGATGTAATGTACAGCATGGGGAATATAGTCAATAACATTGTGATAGTGTGGTACGGTGTCAGGTGGTTGCTGGATTTATCATGGTGATCACTTCTTTGTATGAATGTATAAATGTTGAATAACAATGTTGTACACTTGAAACTAGTATTATATTTTATGTTAACTATATCTTAATAAAAATCTTTAAAAAATAAATGTTGGGGAATAAAAAGATCTTTAAATCAAGAGTCCTGGCTTCAAAACTTAATCCGATTTTCACCAGCTATGTGATCTTCGCTAGTAATTTCATCTCTTCACCTTTAATCTCACCTGCTTTTAATTTCCCTTGAGAATTCTCAAAGGAATACAGAAAATAATGTATATTTCAGAGATTTGTTAAAAGGATTAAATATAAACCCTAAGTAAATGTGTTATCCTGAGACTTCTTGTTTCTTTTTTTTTTGGTTTTCTTTTGGCAGGTTTCTAGAAAGGAAAAAACAGCCAAAAATGCTGTGTGGATTGACTGTGGAATTCATGCCAGAGAATGGATCTCTCCTGCTTTCTGCTTGTGGTTCATTGGCTATGCAGTAAGTAGTGTATTCTCTAAGCAGTTTCTCATTATGTGGCCTAAGACCACTTGTGTCAGAATCAGCTGGGGTGTTTATTAAATGCCTTTTTCCATTCACATCCTAGAATTCCTGACTTAAAAATCTCTGGAAGTGAAGCTTAAAAATCTACAAACTTTTTCAAGCTTCCACAAATTTTCACAAGCTTCCCAGGTCATTTTTATGCATATTAAATTTGAGAACCATAACATCGAGCATTTAAATCACACTAGATTGATGGCCTTTTCCTTTCTTCATTTTTAGTTGGGGCTAAACACTGGAAAATAATTAAGAAATGTAAACAACTGTAATATTTTTGCAAGTAGAAGACAGAACTGAAACAATTACTAAATTGAATCCCAATTAAATTTTTTCTTGTTTTAAACAGAAAAGATTGATAAACTTAATGATATTTAAGAATTTTTGTTCATCAAAAGACACCATTAAAAGAGTAAAAAATGTAAACTCTAGGGAGGAAGAGTTATTTGCTTTACAAATAACTTATAAGTAACTAGTAACCAGAATTTTTTTTAAAAATCCTCCAAATAGGCATGAAAAAAATAAATCCTCCAAATCAATTTTTAAAAAATCAGCTAGCCATAGGAAGAAACAGCAAAAACTTGAATAGGTGCGCTATAATATAAATTAGAAAAATCTACATAATCAGTAAATATATAATAAACTTTTGCTCATACACATCAGAATAACCCCAAGAAAGTTCATAGTAATGATTCACATTTAAAAAAAAACCTGTAATTAATGAATATATTAATTGTGGCATATTCATACAATGGAATGAATGTTATACAGCAACTAAAATGAATAAACTACTACTGTATATAACAACATGAATGAAGCTCACAAATATAATGATGAGCAAAAGAAATAAGTTACATAATGATACATAGAGAGTAATTCCACTTATGTGTATATCAAAATCAGGCAAAATTAAACTATATTGTTTGCAGATGTATCAATTCGTGGTAAAAATATAAAAACAAAGCAAAGAGATAATTATTTAAATTATTTATTTCCAAAACACTCATGCCAGATACAGTTTTAAGTGCGCTTACAAATAATAACTTACATTTTCATCATCATCACCATTTTTACCTCTACAGGCTGTATCATTACGACTGGAAAGAGTGATATGGGAACCTTCTTAGATGCAATTTGGAGTATTTATTCACTCGTGCATATTACTTTTTAAATTATTTATTTCTTTTTTTTTCAGTTACTGTTGCCATTCAATATTATTTTATATTAGTTTCAGGTGTGCAGCATAGTGGTTAGATACTTACATAATTTATACAGTAATTTCCCCCGATTAGTCTAGCACCCAACTGAAACTATACATACAGCAGATGCCAAAAAAAATGTATACACATTTTAAGAAAAGAAAACTGTATTAAATTGTAATACTCAATATATACCAATAACAAAACATGAATACAAGTCACTTTTCTCTCCTTCAATTACAAAAGGTGCTCAAAGTGGTTACCATCAGCGTCCAGAACTTCTGATTATGGCAAACTACTGCTTGAGCAACACTGACCGAAGTGTCCACTTGTATACATTTTTGGGGCACCCCCAGTAGTTGCAACATTATTTATTATATTCTCTGTGCTGTACTTTACATCCCCATGACTATTTTTTAATTTTATTTTTATTTTTTATTACTTTCAGTTACACAATGCAATGTAATAGTTGGACATTTTACACCCCTCACAAAGTGACAAACCCCCAATCTGCTACTCCTCTAACATCCTATATAGCTGTTACAATACCACTGACTATCTTCACTATGCTGTACTCCACATCATATATATATATATATATATATATATATATATATATATATATATATGTATTTATATACATATATATTTAATTATGGTTGACATTCAATATTATTCTACTTCAGCTTCAGGTGTACATTGATCAGGCATTTACACAGTCTATGAAGTGATCCGCCTGATAAGTCCAGTGCCCATCTGGCACTACATAATCTTTACGACACTGTTGATTAAATTCCCCATACTGTGACTATATTATGACTACTAATTTGCACTTTCTAATCCCTTCACCTGCTGCCCCATTCCCACCTCATGACTATTTTTTAACTACCAATTTGTATTTCTTAATCCTTTTACCTTTTTCACCCAGCTCCCCAAACCCCCTCACCTCTGGCACCTATCTCTTTGTTCTCTGTATCTATGAGTCTGTTTTACGTGTTTATTTTGTTCTTTAGATTCCACATATAAGTGAGGTCATATGGTATTTGTGTTTCTCATTCTGACTTATTTCACTTAGTATAATACCCTCTAGGTACATCCATGTTGTCACAAATGGTAAGATTTCATTCTTTTTTAAGGCCAATTAATATTCCATTCTACATATGTACCACATCTTTATTGAATTGTCTGTTGATGGGTGCTTGGGTTGCTTTCAAATCTTGGTTATTATAAATAGTGCTGTAATGAACATAAGGGTGCATACCTTTTCAAATTAGTATTTTGGATTTCTTTGGGTAAATACCCAGAAGTGGAATTTCTGGGTCATAAAGTAGTTCTATTTTTTTTATTTTTTGAGGAAGCACCATACTGTTTTCCATAGTGGCTGCACCAGTTTGCAATTCTACGAACAATTTACCCTTTTCTCTCCATCCTCACCATCACTAGTTGTTTGTTGATTTATTGGTGATAGCCATCCTGACTGGTATGAGGGGATGTCTCATTGGAACTTTTATTTGCATTTCTCTGATGCTTAATGATGTTGAGCATCTTTTCATATGTCTATAGGCTATGTATAAGTCCTCTTTAGAAAAACAGCTATTCAGGTCCTCTGCCCATTTTTTAATTGGATTTTTTTTTTTTTTTTTTTTTTTTTTTTTGGTGTTGACTTGTGTGAGTTCTTTATAAATTTTGGATATTAACCCCTTATCAAATGTATCACTGGCAAAAATCTTCTCCCATTCAGTAGCCTGCCTTTTCGTTTTCTTAGTGGTTTCTTTTGCTGTGTAAAATCTTTATAGTTTGATATAGTCACATTTGTTTCTTCTCCTTTTTTTCCTTTGCTTAAGGAGATAGATCAGAAAAAATATCACTAAGAGCAATGTCAGAGAGTTTACTGCCTATATTTTCTTCTGGGAGATTTATGGTTTTGGGCCTTACATTTAAGCATTTGATCCATTTTGAGTTTCTTCTTGTGTATGGAGTAAGAAGGTGATCCAGTTTCATATTTTTGTGTATATCTGTCCAGTTTTCCCAAAACCATTTATTAAAGAGACTGTCTTTACCCCATTGTATGTTCTTGCCTTCTTTATCACAGATTAAATGACCATATAAGTGTGAGACTATTTGGGCACTCTGTGCTGTTCTCTTTTTATGCCAATGTGTCTCTTTTTATGCCAATACTCTTTTGTATTATAATATAGTTTGATATCAGATAGTATGATACCTCCAATTTTGTTATTTTTTCTCAAGATTGCTGTGCCTATTTGAGGTCTTTTGTGGTTCCTTATAAATTTTAGAATTATTTTTTCTAGTTCTGTGAAAAATGCCATTGGTATTTTAATAGGGATTGCACTGAATACAAGGTATGATAATTGAGCGTTTTTTCTAGGATGAGTTCACAGGCTTAATTGTCCAACCTCGTATATACATTGATTTGGGTATTGTGGACATTTTAAGGATGTTAATTCTTCCTACCCTTGAGCATAGTATATGCTTCCATTTATTTGTATCTTCTTCAATTTCTTTCTTCAGTGTCTTATAGTTTTCTGAATACAGGTTTTACCTCTTCGGTTAAATTTATCTCTAGGTTTTTGGGGGTTTTTTTTAATACAATTGTAAGTGGGATTGTTTTCTTAACTTCTCTTTCTAACAGTTCATCATTGGTATAAAAAATGCAACCAATGTCTCAATATTAATTTTGTATCCTGCCACTTTACTGAATTCATTTATCAGTTCAAATAGTTATCATTGTCAGACCTCGTATGTTCATCAGGGATATAAACCTTTAGTTTTCTTTTTTTGTAATGTTTTTGTTTGGTTTTGGAATCAGGGTAATGCTGGCCTCATAAAATGAGCTTGGGAGCATTCCCTCCTCTTGAATTTTTTGGACTAGTTTGAGAAGTATCAGTGTTAATTTTTCTTTGAAAGTTTGGTAAAATTCACCTGTGAAGCTGTCCAGTCCAGGACTTTTGTTTGTTGGGAGTATTTTTTATTACTGATTATTCAATTTTGTTAGTAATTATCTTTTGATTCAGATCTTCTGTTTTTTCTTTATTCAGTCTTGGAAAGTTTTATGTTTATAGGAATTTATCCATTTCTTCCAGATTGTCCAATTTGTTGGCATATAATTGTTTATATTATTTTCTTATATTCCTTTGTATTTCTGTGGTGTCAGTTGTCACTTCTCTTCTTTCGTTTCTTATTTTATTTATTCAGGTCCTCCTTCCTTTTGTCTTGATGAGTCTGCTTAAAGTTTTATCCATTTGGGTAATCTTTTTTGAAGAACAAGCTCTTGGTTTCATTGGTCTTCTACATTGTGTTTTTAGATTCTATTTCATTTATTTCTGCTCTGATATTTATTTCCTTCTTTCTATTCACTTTGGGCTTTGTTTGCTCTTCTTTTTCTAGTTCCTTTAAATGTAAGGTTAGATTGTTTCTTTGAGATTTGTCATGAGATAGGCCTGTATTGCTATGAATTTCCCTCTTGGACCTGCTTTTGCTGTGTCCCATAGATTTGGGGTCATTGTGTTTTCATTTTCATTTGTCTGAAGGCATATTTTGATTTCTTCCTTGATTTCATTGTTGTCCCATTTATTATTTAGTAACATGTTGATTAGCCTCTATGTGTTTGTGTTTTTCAGTTTTGTTTTTTCTTGTAATTGATTTCTAGTTTCATACCATTGTGGTCAAAGAAGATCCTTGATATGAGTTCAATCTTCTTAAATTTATTAAGACTTTTTTTGGGGCCTAACATGTGGCCTATCTTGAAAAATGTTCCATATGCATTTAAAAACCAATGTGTATTCTACTGCTTTGGAGTGAAATGCTCTAAAAATATCAATTAAATCCATCTGGTCTAGTGTGTTATTTAAGGCTGCTGTTTTCGTGTTGATTTTCTGTCTGGTAGATCTGTCCATTGGTGTCTAAAGCTCTCAGACCCCTGAGAGTTGTCCAAGAAAGAGTGCAGTACAGGTGGAGCTGGCTGTTCCTCAAGAAATTGTCTCTGGCATTGCAAGAATTGGGTGGAGCAGGGTCCCAGGGAACCACCAGGATGGTGGGAGAGGTGCTCACCAGGCCAGTGCAGAGTCAAATTTAACTGTGTGTGGGAAGGCTCTGCACGGGAAAGACGGCACCCACCTGCCGGCTGCACAAGAGGAAGATTTTACACAGTGAAAATGGTGACTGTCCCTCCAGTACTCACCCTAAGCCACACAACTTTGTCTCTCCCCATATGTCTCTGATGCCTCCTGAGTCACTGTCCCTCTGCCAGAGCCCAGAGTGAGTGCCTGTGAGCTAGTGAGTCTGTATGCACACCCTTTAGAAGGATGTCTGGGTTTCCCACAGCCTTCTGTCCCACCCAGATGGTTAGAATCTCTACCGTTTTTCACGGCCAGGTGCCATGGTGGCTCCTCTTCCTGGCACCAGGCTGGAGACCCCAAGGTGAGGCTGGGGTCCCTCACTCCTCTGCAGAGTGGGATCCTCCATGGCAGAGATATCCCTCCCAAATCTGAGTGGTCACAGCAGGTGTTCACCTGGCCTGCTCAGCATCTCTGCCCTTCCTTCCAGTCTCAATATGGCTTCTTCTTCATATCCTTAGCTATAAAACTTCTGTTTAGCTAGACTTCAGATGGTTCTCCAGGTTGATTGTTCTATAATTAGTTGTATTTTAATGTGGTCATGGGAGGAGGCAAGCACAGCATTTATGTATGCTGCCACCTTGGATCCTTCCTCCCTAATTTCTTTTTCTTTTGATTTGAATTATCCAGACATTTTTTTGCCATATTCTGCCCATGGAAACTGAACATAAAGTATAACATTACAGGGCAGATTATATTTTTCCACATGTCATAGTAGGGGATTTTTTCCCCGAAGAATGCCTTGCCATCAAAAAATCCATATATAAGGCAAAAAGTATGTCATAAGAGTAATTATAAGCCTCTATAATAACTGAAAAAAGTAAAAATTGTCATTCAGATCCCATAAAATGGGGCTATATGTCCTCTACACTGTTTTATACAAAGAGCCATTGCCACTGGGAAAATAACTTAAAATATGTGTCCTTCTGAATAATGGTTATTATTGTCTCTGTATTCACAGATGCACATGAACACAAAATTGATGAGTTAGAAAATTAAAAGATTGCCACTTAGATTGATCTGTCTTAACAAATGAGGTACATCAAAGGTAAAAATATTTCTGCCTTTTCTGGGTCTTGTCAAATAATGACATTTGTACCTACCTTCATTCAACTTATCCTCTTCTCTTCATCACTGATGGGAGCTGAAGCATCCCTGAGCCTACTGAAAATTTCCCAACCACCATTGGTACTGCTTTGACCAAATGAGGATAATTCCCTCTGACCAGACAACTTAACACAGCCCAGTCATTTCATGATCTGGAACCTTCCCCCAAGTTGGGTAGTTTTATTCATTTTAGGTAATGAATGAAGCAGCAGCTAGTGGAAAGGGAAAGGTGCAAAGCACTTTTATTCCATAACTGAACCTGGAAAGGGCCAGAAAGAAATTTCAATTTATATTGGCTCTATTCATATTGGTGAAGATGTCCTTAATTGCTGTCCATCTAAAATTTGCAACTCTGACCTCCTATTACACATGCTCTCGTCTACCCCACTCACTTGTTAAATCTTTATAAGATTAAATTATTTATTCCACAAATATTTATAAATTGCCTAAAATGTTCCAGTCCCTGAAGATACATGGAAAACAAAATATAGTTCAAGAAATTACAGTCAAGTATTTTGCCTCAACAATGTGAGCCTGCTTTTCTTTTTTTGCCCATGTAAACATAGTCAATGAGCTCTTTTTAATGGACATTTAAGCTCTATCCTTGCCTGCCTAAAACTGCTCTAGATCATCTGACTTTCATGATTCAAACAATTGTAGGAGGAAAAATAAAATATTTAGCTTTAAAATTTTTGTGTGGGTAGATTTTATATTTAGAAATTAAAGTACCCAAAGATGAATTGAAGTCTTAGCTTTTAAGTCTGTGTAAAGAAAACCTACATTACTCCTGTGTTTCTCCTTTATTCTCCCATAACTACCACACTCACAACATATCTGATACCAAATGTGTGAGAATTTCCCCACACCAAGCAATTCTGTGACACCAGCTTGGTGTCCTACAATTTAACTCAATTCTGACACTGTTTACCTAGAGATAGCATTAGATCCCACAAACCTCCCCCTGTCCCTCACTGCACTTCAGATACTAATAGAAAGTCCAGGTTTTTACCTGTGCTTCTGACAAATCAGCTATAAATTGAAGCTTTCCATGACCCCCTCCTTGGGTTAAACTAATTTGCTCGAGCAGCTCACAGAACTCAGAGAAACAGTTTACTTAATGTTTACCAGTTTATTGTAAAAAGATATGACAAAGGACACAAATGAACAGCCAGATGCGCAAGATGCATAGGGCAAGGTATGTGGGAAGGGGTACAGAGCTTCCAAGCCCTCTCAGGGCGCACCACTCTCCCAGCACTTCCATGTGTTCAGCAACCCAGAAGCGCCCTGAACCCCATTGTACCTTTGGAATTTTTTTTTTAATGTTCATCATTGAGGCATGATGGATCAATTTCCAGTCCTTCTCCTCTTCTTGAAGGAGATGGGATGGGGCTGAAAATTCCAAGCTTCTAATCTTGGTCTTTCTCTTGACTAGCCCTCATCCAGGAGCCCACCTGGGTGATAACATATTGTTAATTACCCAGGAAATTTCAAAGGATATAAAGTCTGTGTCAGGAGCCATGGTCAAAAACCCTGTTTATATTAGTACAAAAGATGCTCCTAGTGATCTTATCACTTAGACAATTACAAAGCTTTTAGTAGTTCTGTGCCAGGAACCAGAGGAGTGGTGGTGCAGAGATCAATATATAAATGTTTTCTATTATCACACAGTTTCTCCCTCCCTTCTCCAATTTAATAAAGGCTTTGTTAAAATTTTATGGTCCAGTCTCATCTAGGGAAGCCCACTATTCTACACTTTGAAAAGCTTGAGGGCAGTTATGTCTTTCTGTGCCCTTCATCCAACCTCTGGAGGCCAAATTTTGATCCCTCTACTTCTGCAAAACAGAGGCTAAGGCTGACTTGCCTATGACCAAACCCAGCCCAGGGTCTGGCACATCAGCAGAACCCAATAAACATATGTTGACCATCACACCTTGCTCAGTACCCTCTCTGCCAACTAGCTTTTCTCACTGCTATCTTTCCTCTGAACCTCTGCCTTGGAGAACTCTCATTGAATTGCACTCTACAATCTCGGGGCCTCCACAGAAGTCCTTCTACTGCTCCTCATCTTAGCAGACACATGAATTGGGAAAGATGCTGCTTCATAGGAGCTTCACCAAGCAGAGGGCCTGCTCTTTCTTTCGTATCAGGAGAAGTAAATCAACATTCTCCTGTCTTAATACTACCATTGCTCTCATTCTTTCCCCAACCTCATGATCTGAGCTGGTTGTTTCACCATTGCCTTTTCTTATTTCTGTCATCTATTGGCCTCCAGATAATTCCTTAGAAACTGGCTCATGCTTCTTTATTCCTGGCCCCAACTCTTGCCATCATTCAGAAGAAATTCAAAGTCTATATATGAGACTCATCTGATGAATCATCTTCTCAAGTCCTTGAACTCTACATTACTATACCTAACCTCAATTTTGTTTCAGTAAATTTCTCCCATGGCCAGCCTCTGTACCTCAGAAATAATTCTCTTCTTGATCCTTAGATCGAGAATATGGCCACAGAGAGTGACAATGAAGGCTAGTAGCAGCCACTTAACCATCTGACTTCTTAATTTTTACTCCTTCCACTTTTCTCGTTCCTCACACCTGCTATGCATGCCTTCATTTGTTTTCTTCAGTAGATTTCCAGTTCTTGGGTATATCTACTTTCTTCTACTTTATCCGCTCCTTTCCAGGAATCTCTTTCTTCATTAACTAGTCCGAGTCCTATCACAAATCATCCATTCACCTGTATTCTGAATTTCTTGCTCCTATGATTGCCCTTCAGGAGTTCCAACCCCAAATTCTAAGAAGAATTAACCATCCTTCTTCTGAGCCACCTTGTACATCCTGATTTTGTTATCATACTTATACCATTGAATTGTTGTTCTTTCTTTTCTAATGATACTTTTATTAGTTTTTGGAGGCAAATGTTATCTGTAGAGTCTTTCTTTCTTTGTTTGTTTGTTTCCCATAACCCAATATGTTGTTTAGTCCACATAATTGGCAGTCAACCCCTTTTGTTTTATTTGAAATTTAAATCAATGCTGCAGGTTTAGGCTAAAATACAACTCTGGGATCCAATGAGTAGTAGCTAAACATTATCTACTATTGGGCTAATTCTTTATTGAATCAGGTCTGAATTATCCATACACACGCAGAGATTGGAGAAAAACTGGGACATACAGCTCTTTGGTATATTTCTAATGGTAGTGAGACTAACCATTTATTTTAAAATCTTCTTATATATCTTAAATGCCTTTATGTACTAATTTATTCTCTGTCAAATGGTTATTGGTTAATTTGTTGGCAGGTATTGTTGTTGTTGCTGTTTAGGACCATTATAAAGACAACGCTTTAGTGTACTCCAGGCACAGAGAGCTGAGTAATCATCTGCCACTGGCCCAGTTGACAGGAATCAGTGAAGCCTTTATCTCTTACACTCTAATTGCTCACTTGCTCTTATGCACTCCTCTGGCACACCCTTTCCTCATCTTTCTTCTCGTTTTCTTGTAGTAGGACAATAATTTCAATTATATTACTTATCTTATTGGTAAATCCTTCATTCAGCAAATATTTATTTGCCTTTTTTGTGTCAGGCATAATTGCTTCAGCCACCTACTTCATTAAAAGTGATTTATTCGCTAGATATAAAACCATACATTTACAGAATCCTGTGAAAACTCATTGGATAACACATGCTTGGAGAACACCATGATACACAGATCACAAATTAATAGTAAAGAATTAGTAGAGTCATGACCATGTTCAACTTGGTTGAAAATGTTATTTGAAAAAAATCACGTCTTTAAACACAGTTGATAGTAATAAGTCAGAATTATAAAGCTTATAGAATATTAGAGGTTATATTAGTTCAGTGATATGATTAGATATCTAGATTGTATGCTTTTGAAGTACAGATAACTGGGTAAATATCAAATCTGAAAAGATTTAAGTAGGTAATGACGTTATTCACAAATTTAATTCAGAACATTTATTGGATTTCTCTGTATTTATGTAACCCTGTTGTAATCCTCACAATGCCTGGAAAGGAACACAGGTTTGTCCAAGTACAACTCAATCTTATCCTTAGCCAATCAGGAAAATACCTAAAGTCCTGAGGATACTGTAACATTATCTAGCTGATCCATTCAGGTCACCCTTTCATCAGCGATGACCTGAATGGATCTTCTCCACTTACAGGTACTGAGAAATCCCCTTATTGCAGTTTCCCTCCTTTCTTCCTTTCTCTAAGGACTCTATCCTTCCTTTTTCTAAGGGTTCTATCCTTCCTTTTTCATCCCTCACTCACTGCTGCTGTTTGGTTCCTTGCTTATTAGACAAGAAACTCTAGGGCTAACATTGATCATCTCTTAGAGCCTAGCTTTTTGCTGAAAGACTCCCATTCAACCATTGGTAAGGATAAGAAGGAAATAAAGAGAATGAAGCAGACAAAGGAACCTACTATGCTCCATCTATTAAAAGTTCAGCAAAAACTGTTTAAATGAAAACAATAAATGCTTTATTATTTTGAAATAAGTGAAATATCATAATCTTTATCTGATAATGAACACTATGTTATTATTGAACAAGACGCCAACATAACTTTACAAATTTGTAGCAGAAAATTGTGTTTAACTAGTTGCTTAGCTACTTAAGATAGTTTCTTTTATTCTATAAAATTTCCTTCCTTCTCATTAAGCTTTCGTTTCTGACCCATAGTAGATTTAAAAATAACTTGTACTTTTGCTTTCCTTTCTCCCATATTTCATAAATTGTTATCCCATATTTCATAAGTGATTAACTTGTACTTTGCTTTCCTTTCTCCCATATTTCATAAGTCGTTATTATAAAGAATTTTAATATGACTCACGATTGTTTTAGGGAAATATGGATATAATATTTTAAATATTTAAAGAGAAGATGGTATAAGTTTTTACCATAGTTAAGGTAGGATTTAAAAGACTTTTTTCTTTTGTCAATAAAAAAAATTTCTTAAAGTTTTTTGAATAAAGTTTAAAGCAACAAATAACTGTAAATCAATCTACAAATTAAAATGTAGCAATATTGCCACAGTAAAGATTTTATACCAAAGCTTAGTCCTAGACGAAATGTTTTAACCAGCTGAAATTTATCTTTGTGGTTCTTCTGCCTTTATATTTGGTTATTTTGGGGTAAACTTCTCAGTCATCAGAATGAGGATGTTATTGATCATGTTGAAATATGTGACCCTAAGGTAGGTGTGAGTCTACAGCAGAGAAGAGCAGTGTCATAGGCCAGTACCTAGGAAAAGCTACCACTGATTTTAAAGCCAAATGATCTGATGCTTGGAAAACATACTCTATTGCAGCAAAAAAATTTAACTTTACAAGTTATAAAGACAATGTTGAAAATATCACTGGTCCTGTCTGGGTTAGTTTAAGCTGTGATTGATGTGGATATTGAAAAAGGAATGGACCTATATCAAGGTTTTTTTCTTAAATTTTTGTGGGCTTTATGAATTTAATAAAGAATTCTTTTTATTTCTTAAAGGAAATTGTAGAAAATGTACAGTTCTGTTTTCAGCCTCCATTAAATAGGAAGACCATTTGCCCCATTTCCAAGGTTTTACCACCACTTGGCAGCTTAGTACCCTAAATTCAGTCTTCCCAGAAATTGATAGTCTTCCTGAAAGTTAAATTTGCAAATCTAAACATGCAAGTGAGTTTTTTAAAAAGAAAAATGCATGAAAGAAACAGACTAAGTTTAGAAGAATTTAAGAGATATATTAAATGTACTTTATTTAATTTGTAGGTAACTCAATTCAATGGGGAAGAAACTCTGCATACCTATCTTCTGAAGTACATGGATTTCTATGTTATGCCGGTAGTTAATGTGGATGGTTATGACTACACATGGAAAACGGTAGGTGAAGGCAAAGAAAAGTAAACATGCCCATTTTGGGGATACACAATACACAGGCTGAATTATTCATAGCATCCTGAATCTTGGAACGTGATTCTATTATGAAAAAATTTTTCAGTTTTCATTATGGAATAGTTCGAACGTATATGAGTGAGAATAACTGTAAACTCTGATGTACCCATCAGACAGCTTCAAAAATAAATAATCAACTCATAGCCAGTCTTCTTTTATCTATATGCCCAACTACTTCTACCTTACCCCTATTATTTTGAAGCAAATCTCAGACATTATATCATTTCATCAATTTATAAAATCATAAATTGCAAGACTTATAACAGCATTCTAATTGAACTTCTAACTGATATGTGAATTTAAAACTTACTACCCTTTAACTCAGTCATGAGCTTAAGTATGAGTATCCTGGTCAATTTCATCTATACTGGAAACCATTATCAATGGTCTTTTTAGTCCATCAACATCATGAGTCATGTAAAATTACTTAAGCAATATGAAGTACAGTCCTTTCTAATTTAATGAGGGGAACATAAAAACATTACTGAGCATACATAAGTTCAGAAAAACCTACTTGCGTAGCACAAGCAAACACTAAGGAGAATGAGAATAATTGCAGCGATTAGAAACATATTGGATTATGCAGTAATTGTTTCATGTAGGAAGTAATTTATGCAGAAGAGATAGGAATGGCAGAGATTAATGAAAAAGTCATCTCGGTGAGAGGAATACTGTGACTAAAAGCTTGCAGGTGGGGGTGAGCAAATCCTAAACTAAGTAAATGAGAAATACTTAGCATAGTACATAACATGAATTTGGTGTTCAATAAATGGTCACATTTGTAGATTGATATTATAATAAATGTATGCCTGCACTTGAATCTTAATAGAATTCAGCCACCCTTTAGGTGTTCCTGCTTTCCAGCTGGTCTTTGTGTCTTAATTCTGCCAATTAGTCCCTTCAATTTGAGAACCTAATTTCTCCAGGGCATTTGTCACTTCCAAACCACAGGCCAGGGGTTGGAAGCAGACTTGGGAGGCTTGGCAGGATTGGTGAGAGCAGGGGAAAAGAGTACCATATCACCCCAAACTTAGAACTTAAAGTCTGCACAACTATTTAAATGATAAAATTTCCAAGTTTACCCCCAAGAAGTCACTGGGGAATTTGCTTTATGTTTACAAACCAGAGTCAAATCAGTACAATCAAAGGATCCCTCTGGCTAAAGGTGTCTTCACATCTCTATCCCCTGTAGCTTTTTAAAAACTAAATTTATTAGGGTGACATTGGTTAATAAAATTATATAGGTTTCAAGTGTACAATTCTGTAATACATCATCTATATATTACATTGTGTGCTCACCACTTATGGGTTCAGTTCTTCTTCCGTCACCATATATTTGACCCACTTCACCCTCTTCTGCCTCCCCATCTCCCTGTTTACCCTCGTAACCACCAAACTGTTGTCTGTGTCTATGAGTTTTGGCTTGTTTGTTTGTCTTGTTTGTTTGTTGCTTTCAGTTTTATATCCCACACATGAGGTGGGACAATTAAGTTCACGAACTTTCCACCGTGGTAATTGTCTAATCTATGGTTTGTGACTTTTTCTGTCTGATTTATTTCGCTTAGCATGATAATCTCAAGATCCATCCATGTTGCCACAAATGGCAGTATTTTATCTTTTCTTATAGCTGAGTAATATTCCATTGTATATATGTACCACATCTTTTTTATCCAATCATCTATCAAAGGACATTCTGTTTCTATGTCTTGGCCAACTGTAGCATTTAGAGAGTATTGAATTCAATCTGAAGAGATCATTGAAACTCATGAGTCAACAATACTGTATTATAATCATCAAACTTAAGAAGAGACTAAATCTTAAGTATTCCCACCACAAAAAAGAAATAATAACTATGTGATCTGATAGAGGTGCTAACTATCACTACAATGGCCATCATATTACAATATACAAATATTATACATGTTGTACACCTTAAATTTGTGAAATGTTAGATATCAAATATATTTCAGTTTAAAAAAACTCATAACTCATAGTTTTATTTTGAGTTGAAACACAAAGTTATTTTACTTTTCTTAGAAGGAATTCAAAGTGACAGTGCATAAAATTACTTTAAAGGAAACAAGACTAAACAAGATGGCCAATAAGCAGCAGAGCAAAACCAAGTGAAAATTTTCTTTGTTTAGGTCAAAATTGATCAAATATTATGATTTTGTTTGGTTGAAAATGAAACATAGTGAACATGATTGAGACCTGGATAGAAACTAGAGCTACGCAAAAGGAATGCTGTGAAGATAGTGACAGGATGAAGTGATGGGGTTGCAGGAGAAAAACACAACCCTAGACACTTAGGCTTTAGAAGTCGTGTCTTTCCTTAAACTATAAGCATGACCACCCTAGTTATCTGTATTTTGTTTATTTAGAATCGAATGTGGAGAAAGAACCGTTCTTTGCATGAAAACAGTCCTTGCATTGGAACAGACCTGAACAGGAACTTTGCTACCAAACACTGGTGTGGTAGGTTGTTTGCTTTATTTCTGGCAATGTCTTTTCACTAAAAAGGTGATATTCATAAAGAAAGGTCCATTAATTCAAGCTAATTAGAGGGGAGGCTTATCTGCTTCAGGAAATAATTCAAATAATGAATATTTTAGATAAATGTAATGCTGTGAATATTGACTAGAGTCAGCAAATCACCTTAGCCTCTCCTCCCTGCTGTGTCCTCATCTTAAAAAGAAGGAAGTTGGACCAGTTCTCTAAGGTCCCTTATAGCTTCTGAAATTCTGTTTTTCTAAAATAATAAGGAAGTGACTGTTAAATTTCCTGCTTTAACAACCAAATCGTTTTTATCCTTAGGATAGCAGAGACCAGGGTTGGGTGGGTACCTCCCATTTTCAATTGCGTAGGTAAATGTTTACTTCTATAGTGTTTGAAAACATTTTCTTCTGTGTTCACTATTCACTTTCTTAACAAGAAGTTCTTTCTTCCATGAATATAGTAAAGATAAACTTATGTCTAGCACAGTGGGAGTTTATCATTCCTTGATCTGAATGAGTTAAGGCACCCAGTGAACACTGATTTAGACATTCAGGAACATTGTCTGCTCTCAGGGAGGTAGGTGTTAATTTACCCTCCACCCTTCTACTATATTTCATTATCACCACATTTAAAAAACAGCTACAAAATAAAACAATGCTGAACAATAAGCTTGAATTATCTATATTTTTGGAAAAGAAAGCATTAGGCTCCTTGGGGACTATAAGCTATCTTAACCACAGAAAAGCCCTCTTCTTTCCATTCCTTTGCCCCTACACAATTGTATGTACACGATCTTATGTATTTTCTTTAAAAAGAAGTGAAAATTCATGATTTTGAACATTTCACCATTATCCCATAGCACATATGAAAACCCCTCAAAGGAGTACTTACCTCATTTTCTTATTTCCTTCCCCTTGCAGGGTAGAAATTCCAGGGCAAGGACCAATATTCATGACTTAGAACGGTGCCTGACACCTGGAGGGTTCTCTGAAATGTTAATTCGATGAACATGTGAATAAATTTCGTTGTTCTAAGAGAGCTAGAGATGTAGTCAGTAAGGAGAGGAAAGAGCAGTTAATCCTGCCTCAGGCTCAAGGGAATCACACAGTAGTTCCTCCATAAGAGCTGTCCTTATGATTGTCCAAAAAAAGTGCCTGCTGAGGCCCAAAGACTGACTCAACAGTGACAACTGGGCAGGGAGTCAGAGAAGCAGCAGCTCATGTAAAATAGACCTAAATAAATAGGCTGACAGTTACTAAATGCTGAGCAGTTTACATAGTTCATCTCCCAGATTTCATTACCTACATATCATGGATGGAGAATGCAGACTTTAAAAGATGAAGCCCCTTGTTGTAGAGCACAGAGTTAGAAAGTGGTAGAGATGGGATATAAGCTAGGCTGACTGACTCCAAATTTATTGAAATTCTTCTGAAATGCCTGACAATCACTCATCAGTTATAAATTCCCTTTCGGAACTTTTTATTTTATTTTCAGGTTCTTTTTGTGCTATATTTTACATAATATTTTTCATGGTGAATCCAGTGTTACATAATTTGAGGAGCCAAGTAGCCAAAATATATTCTATTATTGCCAACAAGAAATACCTCAGGCCCCTTGTAGGCACGGTGCTGTCTTACTACATATCACAAGAGTTAAAAACAGAAATAGAAGCAGCAAGCATATAGAGAAGAAAGAGTTCCTGACAAAACAAAAAGTAATTGTAAGGACTCTTTTTTGCCAGGTGCCCCAGCATCTCTTCAGTACTAGGTATGTAAGTAAGCCAGTGAGAAAGAAAACTTGAATTTTATCTTTTCCTTCTCCCTTCCAGTAAAATGTGCCTTTATAATACCATGTTTCCCTGAAAATAAGACCTCACCGGAAAATAAGCCCTAGCATGATTTTTCAGGATGACATCACCTGAACATAAGCCCTAATGCATCTTTTGGAGCAAAAATTAATATAAGACCAAGTCTTATTTTCGGGGAAACACAGTACTTTGTATAAGATCTACTAGAGCACCTCACTTATTAATAGGAAGTTATGTATCAAGCCTATGTATTTATTTTATGTTAATTTTTCCCTTCTTCTGTATTAAAATTGTGTGTGTGTGTGTGTGTGTGTGTGTGTGTGTGTGTGTGTGTGTAGAAGATGGGAATGGAGTTGAGGGTGTTTTAGTTGGCTAGGGTTGCCATAACAAAATACTACAGACTGGCTGGTTTAACCAAGAGAAGTTTATTTCTTGCAGTTCTGGAGACTGGAAGTCCATGATCAAGGTGTCAGAGGGTGGGTTTCTCTCAAGGCCTCTCTTCTTGGCTTGCAGATGGCCACCTTCTCATAGTATCTTTACATGGCCTTTTCTCTGTGTTATATGAGTGTCTGGTGTGTCCCTCTTGGCTTTGACTCTCTAGAATGAGAGTCACAGAATGAGAATCTGAAGGCTGTATTCTCCACTACAGTAACCACTAGCCACAGGTGGCTATTGAGCATTTGAAATGTGATTTGTTTGAATTGAGATGTGCAGTAATTATAAAATACACCCAGATTTTGAAGTTTTAGTGTGAAAACATAACATAAAATATCTGATAAAAAATTTTTATTTGCTTACATTTGAAATGATGGTTTGTACATATTGGGTTAAATAAGCTGTATTATTAAAATTAGTTTTACTTGTTTCTTTTTTTTACAGTGGTTACTTGAAAACTTAAAATAAGTGACTTACATTATATTTCTAGTGAACATCTCTGGTCTGAGGATTCATATTAGGACAGTACCTCTCCCTTCAACTCTTTCAAGTCCTCTCCCACTTCTATCCCCAATGTATAATATTTATTCTCTTTCTCTCATGTATACATATGTATATCAGGGAAAAAAGGCCAGGAGTATTCAAAGTTGACTGAACTATAAAAAATGGTTCATCTAATCACATTATTGGTTAAAAATTAAAACAAATAAATACTTGGAAAGGCCTTGGATGTTCAGCACAACATTTCCTTGTGGGGAAAAAAAATGTTTAACAAACACTCAGGTTGTTTCTGTTGCAAGTAACAGGAAGAAAGCAGAGCAAGCGTAAGTAAGAAAGGCAGGCTCTGTAAGATAAATGGAGTGGCCCAAGGAACACAAGGACAGGAAGCAGCTGGGACTCAGAAACAGACTGGAACTGGGCCTGGAGCAGGGCAGGGGGCTCAGTGAGTCATTTCTCTCCCCGTTTTATCTCTGTGATGCACACTGGCTTCTTTGGGCCCCAATGCACATGATAATGATGATGATAATGACAATGAGGGGAAACAACAATGAACTCTTAGTATATGTCAGGCACTGTGCGAAGCACTTTATATGCATTAGTTCATTGAATCCTCATTAAATTCTCATTTAACATATAATTTTTTCCATTTAGCAGATAAGGAAATCGAAGCATGGATAGACTGAAAAAAATTTACCCAAGACCATATAGCTATTAAATGGCAAAGTCAAGGTTAGAATCAAGAGGTTGGGTATTTGACAATATGTCACACAGCATGTTATTGTAAGGGATGGTTACTACCAAGAGTATCCAATTTGCATCTCCTAAAATAACTGTATTTACTTCATAGGGTTGCTGTGAGGATTAAATGAGATATTGTGTGTAAATCTTAGCAGAGTTCTTGATATATATCAAGTGCTCTGTGGGTGTCAACTGGCGGTGTTATTGTTATTATTTTCTTTGTTCAAGAGAGCAGCTGGACTGAGATGAGAATCTTTATCCTGATTTCCAGTTATCAGTGGAGGGATTCAAATTGGCAGAACAGAAGTCAAGGACCCAATTTAGAGCTAATCAACTGTTTCCAGGAGGGAATAATTTTTTTGGTCAGAGGTGGTCCCTGGGGCTCCACCCCTATGAATAAGCAACAGAAAGGAGAAGTATTGGGAGACAGGCCAGCATTCAAAGTAATCTGTGCTATAATCTTTCAAAGGAATGAATAAACATTATTCTGGCACCAAATATCCCCATCCCATTTTATTTAGTAAACCACTTTAGCAAGTTAGAAGTACACTGAAGGCAGACTTGCATATTCTGAGTTCCCAAATGATACTTTCCTTTTATGGGCTATATTGATTAGTAATTTTTAAACCACATATATCAGAAAAAACAAATTTATAATGGATTAAATAAAATGAGGTTTATTTTTCTAACATAACCAGAGGTTTGGAAGCAGGGCTAGCATTTCTGAGATTCTCTTAGCCACTTTCTCAAGGTTACAAGATGGCTGCCCTTAGGCAGCAAATGTTAGTGTCTGCTATGAGGGCATATAAATATTTCACTTCAAAAGAAACATGAACAACATTTAGTAGACATCAGAAATATGCTCTTTACAGAGCTCTATCTAGTCCATTGTCTAAAAATACTATACCATAGATATTAGGAGAATATCTGTAAGGGAAATCACAATTACAACAGTAGGTGTATCCCCTCATAATTCTATTCTATCAATTTCATCACAGAGAAAGGTGCATCAAGTTTCTCATGCTCAGAAATCTACTGTGGACTTTACCCTGAGTCGGAACCAGAAGTGAAGGCAATGGCTAATTTCTTGAGAAGAAATATCAACCACATAAAAGCTTACATCTCAATGCATTCATACTCCCAGAAGATAGTGTTTCCATACTCCTATAGCAGAAGCAAAACCAAACACCATGAGGAACTGGTAAGTGCTGCTACATTATTTTTATCATTAGCATTTCAGAAATAAAATAATGCTTAGCTCAAGAAGCAAAACTGTGGGAAAAGAATTTCTCCTCTACAGGGCAAATGAAAAGATGCTTATATTTTGATCTAACTCCACTGAGAGACACCCAGGTTCAGGGCTCACTGAAGGAATGTAAAGAATGGGGCCTTACCCTGAGGACATGAACTGCAGTCCAGCAGATGGGTTCTCTAAAAAAAAAAAAAGCAAAAAGTCAAGTTCTTTGAGGGTCATGAGAGATCCATTCCACCTGCATGTGATCTACATATGAAGCCATATGAGCAATGACCAGGACAAGAGTCTCTGGAATTCTGTGTCTGCTTTCTGGTCACCAGCTTTCTATAATAGCTACCACAGATCAAATCTCAGCCTAACATTCATCAATCTGATAGCATCAGGAATTGTTTGCATGCTAACTTCCCTAACCCCGAAAGTGCTATTAAAAGCACCTTCAATTGCAGCAGTGAGGCAAAAGCGTATCTCTCTCTCTCTCTCTCTCTCTCTCTCTCTCTCTCTCTCTCTCTCTCTCTCTCTCTCTCACTCAGAATGTACGAACAATACAGTATAAGTAACAAAAAAGGAATGATAAAGTGCTATTGTCATCAAGGAACAGATACAATTTCAACCAGACATTGAAAGATAGGATTTCTATAGGTGGACAGGGAAGGGAAGACATGTTCAGGGGACTGTGAGGGTGAGAAAGTGAAGGGTGATACCATCAGAAAGTAGATGAGGTCAGCTTGTGGGACAAGGTCTGCTTGTTTGAATGTCAGAATAAATTTGCATTTTATTCAGTGGTCAATGGGGTGTCATTCAAACTTTTATTTTGAACAAAGGAATGGCACAGTATCATATCCACTGATCTTCCTCTGGGTCATTCAAGAGTGTGACAGTGAATACCATCTAACTTCAGAAAAGATTTGAGTAAGCTAGAAACAAATGTAGTGGAACAGGGGATTTAGTTATTATCCTGCTCCATACCAGAGACAATACCTCTTTTATTTGATGAGTCTTTTGGAGTTATTAAACACTTTACACAAGAATAAAATAGAGTTTATGAGAAGGATGAGAAGGGAATCAGGCATGTCTTAGGTATAATATCGTTTAGAGAAGTTGGGATTAAAGTTTGGTGATAATTTTGTGTATGGGTGGAATAATTCCAAGTTGTTTGTCTGTGAAATATAGTTATATTTCACGTTACAAAATAAGTGAATTCCTAGAAAAGCCATGTGAGAATTATTTTTTTTCAAATTAAATAAAATTTTCAATGTATTGGAAGAATCTATGTTTAAAGTCACCCAACTGTGATTTCCAAAAAACATTTTTTAATGTTAATTTATTCTTCTTGATTTACCTTTTGGATAAATGCAGATTTTTCATATATTCAGCATTTTTTCTAATTTTATTGAGATGTAATTGGTATGTAACATTGTGTAAGTTTAAGTACAATGTGATAATTTTATACATGTCTATACTGTGAAATGATTACCACAATAAAGTGAGTTAATACATCCATCACCACACATAATTACAATTTTTTCATTTGTGGTGAGAATATTTAACATCTACTCTTTAAGCAACTTTCAAGTATATAATACTATATATTATATATACATATACATAATATATATGTATATATATGTATATATGTATGTAATATTGTTAACTATAGTCACCATGCTGTACATTCAATTCCCAGAACTTACTCATCTTGTAACTGGAAATTTGTATCCCTTGACCAGCATCTACCCATTTCCCCCACCCACCAGCCCCTGGAAACCACCAATTCTACTTTCTATTTCTTCATATATAGAGAGTCTGATTCCATTAATATATGATTATTTTTGGAGGGGGGGACTTCCACCTGTCCTGTTTTAAAGCTATCCATTGACTGAGATTTCATATTCTATTGATTTCAGTCTCTAGTGGCCCGTGAAGCAGTCCATGCTATTGCGCGTACCAGTAAAGGTATCAGATATACACATGGCAGTGGTTCAGAAAGTTTATGTAAGTATCTCTTCTTAAGATCTTGGAGAACTGTGAGGTACTAAGGAAATCTGTGTGTTTGGTGTTTCTGTGTGAATTTAATTTTTCTAAATGGAATTTTTAAACAAGGTTACATGTAAAACAATTGGATTATAACAATTAGAAATGGAAGCATAATAGCTATGACAGCACTGAATAAGACTATATTAATAAATGAATATACTAAAAAGAAGCCAAAATTACGTTTAAGAAATTATGCTCATTGTTATAGAGTAGGGATTAGAGAACTGGCATCACACTAGTTGAGTAAAGCAGAAATGTTCATAAAAGGTCAAAAGAATGTGTAAGATGCCACCATGTACGGTTGTGCAGGTTGAACACTATACAAATGTAGGGAACACCATTTACATTAGTTGCTTTTTAATGACAGCCTGTGCCCAAGAGTGTAGTTCATAGCACAATGTAGTTGAATCCTTTTTGTTTGTATCATAGTGATGAGAACATGTATGTGGCAAACTCTTAACAAATATTTTAAATTAATTTCTGCTGGTAGTATTTATTGATGAACTCCTGTATACCCACAGTGGGATTATAGGCAATGATTTTGCTCTTTTGAAGCTGGAGGGGGAAATGGGAGAAGAGGAACAGAACCTAAACATGTAACCAGGTGTGAGCAAACTATGACCCGCAGGCCAAATCCAGCCCATTGCTTGTTTTTGTAAAGCCTATGAGCTGAGAATGGTTTTCCATTTTTTAAAATGGTTGAAAGGAATGGAAAGATGAATAAGATTTCGTGATACTTAAAAAATATATGAAATTCAAATTTCAGTGTCCACAAATAAAGTTTTATTTGAACACAGCCATACCCATTCATTTGTGTGTTGTCTACGACAGTTTTCATGACAGTAGAGTTGAGTAGTTGTGACATAGACTATGTGACCTACAAAGCCTAAAATATTTACTATCTGATCCTTTACAGAAATAGTTTTCCAATCTCTAATGTAAACAATTAAGTAGCAAAAATAGTACAATTCCATTGATAAGCTAAGAAAATAAAATAGGCTTATGGGTTTGAGAATGACTATAGGAGAAGAGGCTACTTAGCTAAGTGGCCTGGGTAGGTCTCTCTGTGGATGACATTTTTGGGAGACTTACCCGGTAAGTGGTTACCAACCAAAGGTGTGGAGGTAATCCAGGTAGAGGGAATGGCATGTGAAAGGGCCTTGAGACAATATATTCAAAGTCTCAGATTTTCCTTTAATAGTTATGGTCTACAGGGTTATAAAAACATATTCATATTAATAATCACATTTATATTATTTTCAATAAATTGCTTGAGCACCAGATGCCCTATTAGTAGAAAGTCCAGAACCAGAAATTTCATCTTCATCCTCAACAATCCCAAATTGTCTCAGGAACAAACTGAGGCCACATTGGTCTACATGGTATCTGTCTCTTGGTGTCACTGGTTCACTGCAGCCTTTGCTGACTCAGGTCCTGCCTCTGTCACAGAAAAACCCCACAATTTCCTTTCAAAATTCAGAGCTTTCTTGATTCCTATCCTCTTCTCTACTATTGTTCCCGAAAGCATGAGCACAGAGCCTCAGGACCGGATAAATTTACAGAGCAACTTCCTGTTATGATGCAAACAGCCCATATCCACACCTTCATTCATTTAGGATACATCTAAGTGTATGTGTGGGTAAGCATAGGAAAGTGGCTAGAAGAATAAATGCCCAATATTGATAACGGTTGTCAGAAATATTTGCTGAATGAATGAATAACTTAACTAATCCACTATTGATGGATATTTTTCAATATTATAAACAATGTTTCAGTAAACACCTTTGTATTAATTCAATTATAGGTATTAGAAAGAAGCAAAAATAACACTTTGCATGTTATATGGCTATCCACCTGGATAACAATAGAAAATCAACCCAAAATATTAGTAACAATCAAAAAATTGAGTAAGGTAGCCGACTAAGAACTAAATATATAACTTTTTAAATATCAAAAATAATCAGGTAGAAAATAAAATGGAAAAAAGATACTACTTGCCCCCTACATGTACATATATATATACATACACACATACATATATATAAATATATACATATATATGGATTCATTGTTAAATGTGTGTATATATATACATATATACATACATGTGTATACACACACAAATTCATATGATCTATATAAAAAACCTAGAAAATTTTACTGGTGTACATAAAAGAAGACAAATAAAAGGAGAAACCTGCTATGTTTTTGAGTGGGAAAGCAATATAAAAAGTGTCAGTTGTTCTAAACTAATTTGTATATTAATCTCAATGAATGTTTAAATGAGATTGAAATTCATTTGAAAGAATACATTTGGTAGAAGAGCTTGTAAAGTTCAGAAAACTAAGAATAATGAAAATTTTCCCCAACCAGGTATTAAAACACATTAGAAACCTCTAATAATTCAGACAATGTTGAACTGAGCCTGAAAGAAACAGATCAATACAAGGGAATAGTGAGTACAGAAAAACACTCAAATATATAAGATCTAGTATCTCAAAAAGATGGCTTTTCAAACCAGTTAAGAATGTTAGATTACTCAATTAATAGGGTTGGGAAACCTGACAAGTTACTTAGAAAAAAAAATGTAATTGGATTACTAACATGTCTTTCTCCAAAATAAAATCCAGGTAGATAAAATATTTCCAAAGAAAAACCCTGTCATAAACCAAGTTGAAAGATAAATAACCAAATAAGAAGACAAAATTCTCCACATTTCAAAGAACTAATAACAGTAATGTTGCTTTTACAATCTATAAATTGAATCAAGTAGAAAAATGAGAAAGACAATTGATTAAAAAATATATAAACATGGACAATAAATATACCAAACAAATATTCAAGTCACTGGTAATCAAAGACCATAAAGACAATTTGATATTAGTTATCACCCATAAAATTGCCAAAAATGCAAAATTCCCATAGATAATATGGGATGGGGAAGTGGGCATATTCATATCTTGCTAGTAGATGTATAAATTGGTGCAATTCTTTTGAGGGCTATTTGGCAACATGTAGCATAATTGTAAAAAGTATATACCCTTACACTAGCAAATCTACTTCTAGGAAAGAATGTTCTAAATGAACAAAGAAGCATGATGTATAAACAAAGATGTTCATTGTTGTTTATATTAATTAGAAATTAGAAAAAATCTAAATGTCTCAAAATAAATATTTAAATTAATTATATCCAGCTTTACAATGCCATGCTATGAGATCATTAAAAATGATCATGTAGATTTGAACTCATCAATACATACAGCTGGTAATGATAGATTGTTTAGAAATGTTACAAAACAGCATGTATAGGATGACTTTATTAATGAGGGAAAAATTGACTCAGAAATTTTTAAAAATTGAGTTAAAAAGTTTTTGGTTAAAAAGCATGCACTAGAAAAAAAAGCACTAAAACGTTAATGGTGGCTATCATTTCTTGGTAAAGTTATGGGTCCAATTTTAATGTTCTTCCTTAACCTGTTTTCCTTCCATCTACATTTTCTACCAGAAACTTAGATTACTTAATAATCAGAATAAAGCTAAACAATTTTCATTTTTAGGGGGCAAAAATCCTATTTTGTTAATTAACTTGAAACATCTGTATTTCAAAAAGTAATTTATTTTTTCTTCTTGTAGACCTAGCTCCTGGAGGTTCGGATGACTGGATCTATGACTTGGGCATCAAATACTCCTTTACAATTGAACTTCGAGATACAGGCAAACATGGATTCTTGCTGCCAAAGCATTTCATTGAACCCACTTGTAAAGAAGCTCTTGCCGCTGTCTCTAGAATAACTTGGCACGTCATCAAGAATGTTTAATGCTCTTGATTTTTTTCACTCTGCTCCCACATGTTGATTTACTGATTCCAACAAGACCAAATGATTGTACCAGTTTCTTTTTAAATTTTATCAATAGTTTTGACAAAAGGTTTTCCTATTCTTTGGTATTGTCAAAGAACAAAATAAACATTACCTAAAATTAAGGCAGACAAGGATTCACGTTTATTTTTATTTTATTTTATTTTGTAAAAGGCTAGGTACTGATTTTTTCTTTGATGTACGACGTTTAACTAATCATCTCAAACCATTTTAATAACTCGTTTCATACAAATCATTAGACCCTAAACAACAAAAGAAAGGTTCTCAGAAGTACATTAAAGATTTCTACTCCAAATTTTCAACAAATTTTTGCCTGCGCCTTTAAAAACACAACCGTGCAGTCCGTTTGCTCCACAGGAAAAGACAATGGCCCAGAAAGCTGAGGTTTCTCAAACCTCACGACAAACACGACAAACACCTCCTGTCGCTCCAGCTCAGCGCTGGTTAAACATTTTTGAGCGAATGAATGAATGAATGGCTGTACTTACTTTCGACAACAAAAGTGGCATTTAGCACATTTACAACAGCCCTTTATTGTAAGAAATTATGTAATGAAAGAAGGAAACTCTTTCTCTTAAATTCACTTGTAATTGGGAACTTTAGCTCTTCCTGATTCCGTGTTTCCTTTCCCAGCGATCTCTCACAAAGATTTGATGATTTCGACCGCGCTCGGGCGGGGTGGGGGTGGGAGGCGTGTCCGCGAAGGGGCGGTGCCTGCGCGCTGACGACTAATCTGGCGGCCGGAAGCTGCCTGGGTCTGCAGAGACTAGGGCAAACTCTTGACTTCCGGCGGCCTTTTGAGGTGATTCTCCCAGCGGCCTAGTGGTATATTTGTTGCCTTTTGGTACTGTCCAGACTCTGTTCGTTGTTTTTCTTTCTACGTCTCGCTTGATCCTGGCGAATGGCTGGCGGGTTCCGCTCCTCAGCCGTCTCGGGGGCCCCACGCTAGCCTAGGGCCGGTTCCTGGGAGCCGCGCGTGCACCTTCTCCTCGTCGTCTTCCCGGGGCCAGGCGCGGGGACTGAGAGTCGCCTCCCCCGCTCCTCGGAGCGGTGGCGACGGTGACGCCCCCGGACTGTGCTTGCCAAGGGAGCTCAGGGAGGAGGTAAGCTTGAATCGTGTGAATTGGTGCGGGTGTCGGGGGAAACGCGTTGGGCAGACCCGGGATGGGGAGGCCGGGTGTTGTCCTCCTTCCCCGACTGGGACACGCCGGGATTTTTAGCTCCTTGATCATCCCACTCTTAACTCGGCAGTAGCTCCCTGTGCTCGGGCCTCATATCTCGCCCTCGTACTGATTCTGGCGAGTTTGTCTAAGGGGGACTGGCGGAATCAGACAAAAGGCTGGGTCACTACTGTTTGAGGTGGGCTTGAGAACTCTTGCGTGGTATTCGCATTGTGTGAGATGAAAGGGTGCAGGGATGGTTTTAAATTTAGAGGCTCTCTCTTTACTCATTCCAGGCTTATTAGGGAAACGTATCTTATTTTTGGTTGTATTTGTATTTGGGCTTGCTTATTTCTCGGCAGTGATAACTTAACGACTTTAGGTCCTGGGAATTGTGGAGTGCTAGCTACTTTATCTTCACTTTCCCTGGGTAGATAGTTTTGGCAACCATCTGTCAGAAACCGGGGAAGGTGGAATGAAAGGAGAGGGCCTGGTATTTAGCATTCTCTCTTTCCAAATAGGTTAACATAATTTATGTGGCTTGAAAATTATTCGGAGTTGATATTACGTGAATGATATTGTTAGGATCTTGTTTGTGGAGTGTAGTATCAAGCTGATCGGTTATTTGCGAGGTTTTCAGATAATTTGAGCTATTGAAAATTATGGGCGTATGCAAACTCTTAAGGTTTTGGGTTTTTTAAAGAAATAATTTAAAAAGTTTTGTAAAGGTCTTCACACCTCGTTTTCAAAGTCTTGGATTTACACTTGCAGTAAATCCAAATATGCGTATGCAGTACAGTACACATATGTATACTCGTATATAGCAGTTAGTGGACTCTAGTTCTGTAATATTTGAAGTTAGTCTTTAGTACCTAAGCGACAATATTTTGGAGAGTTTTGTGGACATAATCTGTAGATTTTCAAGTAATTTCCAATTTTTTAATGAAACATTGAGATTGTAACATGGCAGCTATAAGAAAAGACTGAGAAAGTTGATGCAGGTATGTAGCAATTTGTGTCTGTAAAACTAGTTGCACTGTGAAACTGAAGACTTAATCTGGTAGGATCCAGTTTTATCAAATACATGCCTTTTACTGACTTCCTAATTATTGGTGATTTGAAATGAACATTGCATGTTTTAAGACACGCAAATTCATCTAATTTTTGTATCTGTAAATTAAAACTAAAATCCAACAAGTGAATACTATTAATATTTTAACTTCTGTACAAGTTATCAGTGTTAATTTGCATTATAATATGCATTGGCATTTACAAAAAAGCTAAGTTGTTTAATTTACATTTATTTGAATTGGTTTCTGTGCATGTTAGTCTTTCTCGCCTCCCCCAACCCCCACTGTCCTTGTCATGTAGAGTTGGAGCTGTTTCAGCAGATACTTAGTAGCAATTGAAATGTTAACTGGAGTTGATTTATAAAGTGTCCTATTCTTTTTGTGGTGCTTTTGTGGGTGCAGTTCTCTTTACTTCACTTTGTAATAGTTGCCAGCAGGGGATATTCTCTGCATAGTCTTTTTAGCAAAGTGTTTTTTCTGCACAGTGCTACAGTATTGTCTTGCTCAGACCTGTGTAGTCAGTTTAGTTCTGTCAGTCCTTTTCGGAATTTAGTTTGGAATTATTTTAGTCTAGCTATATATACAAGCAATCTGCAAGATTGTTTTAGAATGTTCTTTTTGAAAAGTTCTCCCAGACTATGCATCAAATAAACTTAACTTTTTTCTTTAAAAAATATGAAATACAAATATTTAACATAACAACCTTTTAATTTTAGAACCTCAGTGGATAGGGTTTTATTGTACTACCAGTTAGTACATCTGTGTAGTTTTCATTGCTTCATTATTTGACAGTTTACTAATATTATGATGCTACTCATTAGATTGAAGTGGTTTATGCTTTTATTTTTGCTATGGCATGACGAGCCCTCAAAAGGATGTAATTAAGGATTGAAGTAAGCATACTATAACTGATATATGTTTTATTGACAAGATTTCAGTAATTACGCTTCAGAAATAATTGTTTAAAAGAGGCCCGTGTATGTGTTTCCTTTCTCTGCCATATGTATAGTACGAATTACAAATATGATATTTGTAAGTTTTCCAGGGGCAGACGTTCCCATTTATTGACCCTTTTTGTTGTGTCTTAATAAATTCAAACTTTATGCCCTGTTTTTCTTTTCCAATTGAAAAAATATAATAAAAACTTCTGATCTTTATTTAATCTGCTAATGGAGAGGAAAAATAGGAAAATAACTCAATAGACTTTCATTGGTGTCACTCTGGCTTTGATAATGCTGGTATTTGGGAAAGATGATGATGTGGATGGAAGTGTGAGGGCAACTTAAAACCAAAGAGAAATTTGAAAACCAAACTGGAGTGAAAACCTACAAGTTATTGTTTTTAAGTTTTCTCCTATACTTTGTAGTATTTACTTCTTGAAACCTGTTCAGGGATTATCAGATTGGTGCAAAAGTAATTGCAGTTTAAAGGGTTATAAATGCAAAAACCACAATTACTTTTGCACCAACCTAATAATTTAAAATGTTTCCCCCCCTCAGTCAAATCTGCATTTTATTCCTTTGTGGGCCCAAATTTTTAGATTAAAAATTCTAATTAAGTCACATTAGTTGGTAACAGGTTTAAATTAATTTATTACTGTGTATGAGTAAATGCTTTTTTGGTGTATTTTAGATTATGTGTTTATATTTAGACAGATAGGATTTAAAATACTGTATTTTGTAATCTTGGCAAGCATAAAGCATTTTATTGATGCAAAATCATGATTGTTTTAGTAACAATATTTAGATAACTTGTTATTGTTACTGCTGATAGAGGTTCCTAGGTACATAGATAGAAGAATTCTTTCTTTCAGTTAGGAAACTCCAATTTCTTTTTGCCTCTGTTATTTTGTTGTTTTATTTTTTTAACTCTAGCACCCTCCTATAACCTAGACCTGGTACTTAAATTGATTGCCATTTTGGTCAAGGTTTGACACTGTTGGACTCCCTGAGAAAAGAGGAAAATACATCTTTACTTCATTGCTGTTCTTCCCTAATTTGGTGGACTCAACAGTAGTTAGAAGTAAAATTCCTAGGATAATCACTACATAGGTGAATTTTTTTTTTTAATTAGGGAATATTGGAGAACAGTGTGTTTTTCCAGGACTCATCAGCTCCAAGTCAAGTCCTTGTTTTCAATCTAGTTGTGGAGGGTGCAGCTCACTGGCCCATGTGGCCGGCGACCTTGGTGTTACAAGCGCTGCGCTTCAACCACTGAGCCAACCAGCCGCCCTACATAGGTAAATCTTGAATAGTTCTTGATGTCACCTGTAAAAGCAGTTGTCTTTGTATGAAGGAACGTTTTTACTGACAAGAATAGGAGCAGAGGGGTAAGAAGGAATCATTAGTCCTTACTTGATTGTCCTTGACATAGCAGTCCAAACCCTTTGAAGTCTGGTAGGGATCTGGGATTGCAGAAAAGCAGTGAGTCTATACTTTCCCACAGTAGGTCAGAGGAGGAGAGAAGTGCTGAGCGAGGCAACAGATTACAGTGCTGGAAGAGAATCAAGAATTAATACCTGGAGCCCTCAAAAAAACAGGAAAGGAGATGGTAGATTACCAGTGTTTCCAGTGTAATAATAAATAGCTTGTTGCCTCAACTGTGGAAAACACTACCATTGACTTTTTTGGAGTGGGTGTGTTGGGAGTGAGGGCATGTTAGGGATAGGTGTTTGGCCGGCAGAACTAACCATCTCAATTGATAAAAAAATGTAAGGTTAGTGTTAGTTTTCTTGAAGCAATGTGGTGTGATGGTGTGATGGTGTTCCTGTTTTTCAAGCTCTAGATAATTAATAATAAGGAACTTTTAGAACTCATTCAATTTTAAGTTTATTAATAAATATTTTTAAAATTTATGAGTGAGGATTACAATGTAATCTATTAATATTTATACTAACAAAATGAAACTCTTAAAATTTCTTTTTATTCTAACTTCCTATATATTTTGTGACATATTATCAAATCCTGCTCAGTTATAAATTGTGTAAAAAAAAGTGGTTTTCTCAGTTAATCAAAGCTCTATATTTTCTAGAAGCTCTTTCTCAGCTCTACATATATTGGCTTTTAGTTCTTTATGTTCACTAAATCAAATGGACATGCAAAAATTTACCAACTTTTCCTCTGTAAATTCACATTTGGGCTGAGAATGAGCTCAAGAAAAGTTAAATTAATTACCTTACAATACTAACTCCAGTATGTAAGATTGATTGTATAGTTGATACATTAGTGATTTTATGTTGAGCAAATTGTTATTCATTTATGTGACACTCTACACTAGTTTTAAAAAATTTTTAATTAAAGTTGTTTTCTAACTTTGAATTGCTAAAAATTACTATTGAAATAATGATTACATTTCATATTAAAGAATAAGCATATACATTTTTCTGATTTAAAGCTGCCATATTTTATCATTTCATATTTTCCTCTTGGCTCATTATCTTTGTTCATTTTTCAAATATTGTCCTTATTCTTTGGATCCTTTTAAAATGTGACCTGAAAAGAAATATCTAACTTAACTGTTCAAACATTGTTTATAATTTTTTCATAAGTTTTAGTTTTGATTTGGTACTACCATGATTTAATTTCCTTTCAAGTGATATTCCTTTACTTTGAAAAACATTAAAGAACATTGGTGAACTTCCAGTTCTATACCAAATGGAACTTTTTTTAGCTGCCATCGTTCATTCTAGTAACTAATTTTCACCTCTAATAAATTTCAACTAATATTTAGATTGTATAAAGTGTGGTATTGTTTACTTTTTCTTTTAGGCAGTGCGTACTACCTACTTCCTACAGTAGTATCCTCTCTAGGTTATTTTTGATCTAGAATTTGATATTGTTTTCTAACGTGTACCATACAAGTTTTATTTTTATTTTTTATACCATACAACTGATATTTTTATTTCCAGTTGAATTACCTATTATATACTTGGGTTAATTTTCTACTATGGTTTTAGTTTTTAGCGTTTTATTTACTTTAGTATTTTTACAATGTCTTTCTTGTTGCTGGTAATGGGAAAATAGCCTTTTTATCATTTTTAGAACCTTTGAGTTTTATGTCAGGGTAGTATAGATTACAGAAACACCTTCAGTTTTTTGAGTTCTAAAGCCTGTTCTATTTTGAAAGAAAGTCATCAAAATTGAGGGTTTTTCTTTTAATTGTATTAATGGAAAATAAATATACTTGATTAAACTGTTTTTGACTTCTGTAAGAGAGAGAAAATATTTAAATAGTATTCATTTTTCTCCCTAGCTGATTTTTGGAACATAACTAATGTCACTTAAACTGAATAAAACATAACTTCTATCAATAAAATTCTCACCTGATTTTATTTTCCCATTTTTTTCAAATTACAAAATTAAACTGATTTTTAAAAATTTTTATTAAATTAATTGGGGTGACATTGGTTAGTAAAATTATTTTCCCCCCTTTTTTTTAACGTAGCTTTCTTTTTCAGTTAACCAATTGATGGAGAATGATAGTACAACTTTTCCTTAAAAGATAGCTACTAAATTTTGAAATACCTGCATAAGGAACTTAGGAACGAATCGTGTGTTTTCTGAGGTTGAATGTACTGTGAAAACTGTGTCAGGATCTTATTCACTCTGCAGAAGAGATAAAATTCTAGCCAACAGATTTCAAAGTTATAAATTGACTAATAATGTGTATCTTAGAAGATAACTTGTGTTTACCTGTCACCTTTCCTATGCCTTTTTTTCTCCTGAGGAAAATCCCATGTAATTTTACAGTATTGTCTACAGTTTGATCTACTTGTAAGTTATGGGCTCATTATTTCAAATAGAAGAATTTTACAGTTTTGCCTCTCTCTTTTTTGGTTAAAGTAGTACAAAATGTCAAAAATTAGAAGGAAGGTCACAGTGGAAAATACCAAGACCATATCTGATAGCACATCCCGAAGACCCAGTGTGTTTGAGAGGCTCGGACCCAGCACTGGCACTACAGCAGAGGTGAGTTGTCACTACTACAGTCACAGGGGTTCTCTCTTGCAATCCTGTTCTTGAAATACTGAATTATATTATAAAGGTGAACAGGTTGTATTGTAGGGATGTTGGTTCAGTAAATTTTTTAAAATGTGTTTCGTAAAAAGGAGTGAAAAGGGTGAGGGTGATAGGGTTTATGGGTTTTTCTTTTTTTTTTAACTGATGTTTTTATTATTTGGGGAGTAATGTATATTACAGGTTAGCTGGAATTTTGATATCATTTATTTTAATTTTGTCCTAGCATCTTTTGTCCAGAAATAAGTATGAATAAATATGAAATTTACATAGTAATATCTGTCTCTTAGACACAGTGCCGTAACTGGCTGAAGACTGGCAACTGCCTCTATGGAAACTCATGCAGATTCGTACATGGCCCTTCACCCCGTGGTAAAGGTTATAGCAGCAATTACAGAAGGTAAATCAAGAACTTGAATTGTTCATATGCTATTAAAACATGGCTTTTTTAATCTAGTTCAAAAATCTGAACCACAACCATATATTTGGTTAGATTTTCTATTTTGGTGGTAGTCTTATCACTATACAGTCAGATCAACAAGATCTTTTTAGCTAAATTCAAGATTAATAAAATGTTTGCTTTAAAATTATTTTCTCACTATTTACTTGTTTCGACAGTAGATCTTGTTATGTGGGGCTTATTCCTCCCCTCCCCGATTATGTATTAAAGGGCTGCTTAAGGCAGCAGAATTTCATGGATTTATTTTTAGTAAGAGGCTATTTTCAACTCTTAAAATATCAAAATTTAAATAGGATATAATTTTAGCTTTTTAAGATGTTCTAAATTCAAATCTTAATGACAAATGATATTCTAATGCAAGCACTGAAGGTTAAAATGCATTTGCCAAATCCCTTATCACAATGTATTAAGGTAAATGAAATGTGTATTTATACAAGGATAAATATGCTACCCATTTAAAACATCATTTTGCCTTTAATAGAGGCAAAGCTAAATTAAACTTTCCTAATAAAGATGTTTTTCTTTTGGTTCCCTCATGATAATTTTGTTATGGTGTTTAAAAATGTAGCATACTTAAAGATTGTTACAAAAAGAGTTTAAACTTGATTGGTAAACAAATAGTTTACCTAGTTCTAAAATTGAGTGTGCTGATAGCTTTGACTACAGTAACAGTATAAAAATTGAACATTAGCTTTTGGAGATTTTTATTTTAATTGGATGAATTTGTGTGTGTGTGTATAGATTTTGAAATTTAATAGAATTTAAAATTCAAACCGTTAACGTTAACTGACTTTCTCTTCATTTAAATGTATATAATTTAGTTTACGTGTGATGCTGAATATTTGTATTTAGAATGTCATTTGTTCTGTCTGTTAATGTTGCGAAATTAGTCTATAATTACCTGTATAAACACAATTACCTGTATAACACGTTGAAACTAGTTCAATAATTTTAATGTTTTGTTAATATTACTACACTTTTAATATATGCTTTAATTCATCTTTGAAATTTATTACTAACTGACTCAATTTTTTTACAAGAGATAGTTTTGAAGAAAATGGGCAGAGAAATTTGTCTAAAATGGAAAAAATGTTGTCATATTAGACTTAGAATAAAGGACTTTTTATTATAATTTTGCAGTTTTGTTTGTGTTTTTTGAATCTGATAACTTCTCTTGTATTTGTGTATTTTCCCCTTTTTTTTGTAGTGAAGAAAAATATAGTTCATAATGTGATTCAAAGATGGAAAGAAAAGTAATGCATCTGAGATAAGCTTATTTAGTCACAAGACATTTAAGTCATTTATTGAGCATTCGCTGTATATAGAGTACTCTTGTTAGGTACTGTTTAGGAGAGAAACAAGTTTAGAATAAACTTTTATTGTATGAAGGAAACGAGGGCAAATGAAATTTACATGTACATTATAATTAAAGGATTTACGTACTCGTTCATAGTAAGTTCTATTTCCAACTGTTAAAACATTTAACATAGATCTGTAAAATATACACGTAAATGTTAATGAAATCCTTTAAAGTGAATTAACTGAAATTATTTCTTCACTAACCATGTGATTTGTATTGATGATCGACAAATTAAAGGATTGCTTGAAATAGATGTGAATATTTATGTGATTTGTTTATATCTTTATACACATTTTTTTGGTGGCTATATTCTTTAACTTATATTGCCCTCTTTTAAAGGTGCTCTGGGAATATTCTTTAAAGGCAGTGTGTTTTTTATCTCTGCTTTGTTTTTCTTAGTAATGGTGTGAAAATAATTGAAGAACCATTTGTCAAATTCCCAGTATAAATTATGAAGCCTTACCAGTGTTGAATATAAATGTGTTTTCCTTAATTAAAAAATAGCAGAATATAAAAATAGCAGAATATAAAACAGCAGAATATAAAATTACTGTCTAAAATCTTGCTATGAATCCTTTATTTTTATTCTGAAATAATTTTAAATTTAAGAAAAGTTAAAAGAACAACTCTCAAAAGCTCTTATATTTGCTTTGATTCTTAAGATGCAGAAAATGTTTTCTCAGTTGTTGATGTTGCATCCATCCACATACATATGTAGATGATAACACTGTTGCTTCTAGATTAATTTTGCAGTGTTGTAGTTTAAAACTTTGTCTTCCTATTTTTTGCTCTCAAATGTAACTAATATACTGATTAATAGAAAACAAATTAAGCTGCTAATTACAGTTGCTTTTTCTCAGCTCACACATAGTTTCTTACTGATATTACCAGTACCTGCCACCCCATGGAATTTTAATTGGTTTTTGGGAGAAAATTTCTAAGTGATGCTAATATTTTTCATATGTCAGTATTTAAACTGAAACAAATTAATTAGTTTTTCTGAACTTTAGGAGCCATGGACAGAAAAATTATATTGAAATTTGGGAAGTTATTTCTGTAAATAAATTCTTATAAAATGCTAGGTAAATATAGATTTTTGCTGTTTTGTTTTGTTTTTGTTTTTTGGTTCAAAGGTCACCAGAAAGACCTACAGGGGATCTTAGAGAAAGAATGAAGAACAAGCGCCAAGATGTGGACACTGAGTCCCAGAAACGAAATACAGAGGAGTCATCCTCACCTGTTAGGGTAGGAATGAATTTCCCAAAACAAAATTAAATTTCCGTAGTGATTTATCATTTAGGTTACATTTTAAATATTATCTTTTGTGCTATTAAATATTATCTTTTGTGCTAAGTATATGGTAAATGTATAATATTGCATTATGATGTTCTACACAGATAATGTAATTTACAGGAAAACAGTCCTCTGGCAAAACTCATAATTCTCTGATTGTTTGAGTTCTTGGTGGTAATAACAATGAAGGAAATTTGTTGGCAGAGCTCAAGCTGAACTTCATAAAGTTTCTATACCTTGGTGGGCATCATGAGTATCTAAACATATTCTTAAGTTTTCAGAGTTCAGCCAGCTGTCATATCCTGCCTGCTTCAAAGAATAATTTAAATGGCTTAAAGTAGACACTTTTAAATTATAACAGTGAAACCAAAGTATATGGTGGTGACAGAAACAGAACTAGAAAGCTTAGGTGAAGAAAAGCACATGTGACCACAAAATTTAGTGATGAATTCCCTGGCAATTAAGCTAAAAGAGAAACACAATTTCTGTTGTAGTTTATTCAATAAAAGAAACTAGATGTTTGTCAGGAATGGAAATCTTTTTCCGAGCTATTTTTCCCCCAAGAAATTTATCACACTCTTGTGTATGTTTGTAACAGATTTGTTGAGATATAATTCACATACCATACAATTCACCCATTTAAAGTGTACACTTTATTGATTTTTCATATATTCAGAGTAATCACCACAGTCAATTTTGGACATTTTGATCATCTCTGAAAGAAACTCCATACACTTTAATGGTCAGCCCCCATTCTTCCAACTGACCACAATCCCCAGGCAACCACTATTCAACTTACTGTCACTGTAGATTTACCTGTTCTGGATATTTCATATAAATGGAGTTATGCAATATGTGGTTTCTTGTGACTAGCATAGTGTTTCAAGGTTCATGAAAGATTATGGGGTCTATCAGTATTTTATTCCTTGTTTTTGTCAAATAATATTCCATTGTATTGATAAATCACATTTTGTTTGTCTTTTCATCAGTTGATGAACATTTGAGTTGTTTCTACTTTTTGGCTCTTATGAATAATGCTGTTACGGACTTTCATATACAAGTTTTTGTGTGGATATATTTTTCATTTCTCTTAGGTTTATATCTGGGAGTGGAATTACTGAGTCATATGGTTTAACCCTTTCAAACCTCTATGTGTAACCTTTGGAGAACTGCCAGAATGTTTTCCAAAGCAGCTGCACCATTTTGCATTCTTGCCAGCAGTGTATGAGGTTTCCAATTATCCACATCATTGTCAACATTTGTTATTATCTAACTTTTGATTACAGCCATCCTAGTGTTTGTGAAGTGGTGTCTCATTGTAGTTTTGATTTGTATTTCCCTGATGGCTAATAATGTCGAGCATCTTTTCATGTGCTTATTGGCTGGCTGTATATCTTTGGAGAAAAGTCTATTTAGATCTTTTATCCCTTCTTTTTTTTTTTTTTTTTTAGTTTTCAGGTGTACAAAACAATGTAGTAGTTATACATTTATCATTTATCTCCCTCACAAAGTGATAACCCCCTCCCCCAATCTATTACCCCTCTGACATCGTATACAGCCGTTACATTTCCACTGTCTCTATTCCCAATGCTGTACTCCAGATCTTGTGACCGTGTGTGTGTGTGTGTGTGTGTGTGTGTGTGTGTATAAAATTATGGTTGACATTCATTATTGTTCAGCTTCAGGTGTATAGTGCAGTGATCAGGCATCTACACCATCCCTGAAGTGGTCTCCCTAATATGACAAGTGTCCATTGGATACCCTACAAAATCTTTACGATATTATTGATTATATTCCCCAAACTGACTTTCATATCCCCGTGGCAATCTTGTGGTTACCGACTGTGCTTTCTAATCACCTCACCTTCTCCTTCATCCCCACCCTCCACCCCTCATCTCGCAACCCTCAGTTTTTCCTCTATATCTCTGAGACTGTTGCTGATTAGTTCGTTCATTTATTCTTTTCTTTAGATTCCACTTATAAGTGAGATCATATGATATTTGTCTTTCTCCGTCTGATTTATTTCACTTAGCATAATGTTCTCTAGGTCCATCCATAGTTTTGCAAATGGTAAGATTTCATTCTTCTTTATGGCTGCGCAATACTCCTTTGTATAAATGTTCCACAGTTTCTTAATCCAGTCGTCTTCCAATGGATATTTCGGTTGTTTCCATGTCTTTTTATTGTGTATAGTGCTGCAGTAAACATAGGGGTGTGTAAATTTTTTTGAATTAGAGTTTTGGATTTCTCCAGATAGATACCTATGAGTAGAATTGCTAGCTCATAAGGTAGTTCCATTTCCAGTTTTTTGAGATACCTCCATATTGTTTTCCACAGTGGCTGCACCAATCTGCAATCCACCAGCAGTGCACAGGGTTTCCTTTTCTCCACATCCTCTCCAACACTTGTTTGTTGATTTATTGATGATAGCCATTTTGACTGGGGTGAGGTGATATCTCATTGTGGTTTTTACTTGCATTTCTCTGATGGTTAGTGAGATTGAGCATTTTTTTATGTCTGTTTGCCATCCGTATGTCCTCCAGAAAAAATGTCTCTGTGTGTCCTCTGCCCAGTTTTTAATTGGGGTGTTTGTTTTTTTGTAATTGAGTGAGTTTTTTAATAAATTGTGGATATTAACCCCTTATTGGATATATCATTGGCAAATATCTTCTCCCACTCAGTAGGATCCTGTTTTGTTTTATTAATGGTTTCCTTTGCTGTGAAAAAACTTTTTAGTTTGATGTAACCCCACATGTTTACTTTTTCTCTTCCCTTGCCCGAAGGGATTCGTTTTCCCTTTTTTAATTGGTTTATATTTTTATTGTTGATTTATAAGATTTTTTAAAATATTTTTTTAGATACAAGTTCCTTACCATGTATATAACTTGCAGAAATTTCTTCCATTTTATGGGTTACCTTTTCATGTTCTTCATGGTGTCCTTTAAAGCACAATTGTTTTTAATTTGACGAAATCCAATTCATCTAAATTTTTGTTGTTTCTTTTGCTTTGGGTATCATATTTACACTATTGTCTAATTCAAGTTCAAAAAGATTTATGCCTATGTTTTCTTCAAAGAATCTTAGAGCTTTAGCTCTTATATTTTTAAATCTTTGATCCATTTTGAGTTAAATTTTTTATGGTATCAGGTAAGGATGCAATCTCATTCTTTTTCATGTAGATATCTAGTTGTCACTTTATAGTCTTTTTATGAAAGTTATTGAATTGTATAAGCAGCAACCTCTTTGATAATTAAAGATATATAGAAGCTTTTCTATGGCTATTTTTGATCCTTGATAAAAAAAATAAGCTGTGTCACAGTTTTACATTATAGTTTATAAAGACTTACTTTTGGTAACCTAAAATAATGCAGTTTTCCATATGTATCTTTCTAACATCTTATATGATGTATAATACCATTTTGTAAATCTTAAATAATAGTATGTAAAAAATCTTTTGGAGAAGTGATGGTCTTTTCCAAAATACACATGCAGATATTCTGCCCCTGATCTACTGAATTAGAATTTCTGAGTAGGGGCTGAACATGTGTATTGCATTTTGAAATAACCTATTAATTCAGTATAATGAATGGACTTCGTCGTTTGCTGATGAATGTTTAACAGCCACTCAGGGAAAGAAAAAAGAAAGCCATGCTTTGTAGGATTCACCAGTTTCTTTGGTGTAAATACTTTCATGACAGTTTCAAGCTACCAAAGTGATGGCACTGAATACAGAGTTGGGAAGAGATACTCATTTTCACACCGTTATATAGTATTCTCACACACATATACATACATACATACATACATACATACATACATACATATAATAGATATAACCACAAGAGTAAAATATACTTAAATATTTAGGAAGTGAGTTTTGAGTAATTATTTTTTAATTATTAGTTTAATTGTTTATGTAATTTAATTTTTAATTATAGCTTTGTTTAGCAATGGCTTACACAGTTCTTACAAATTTAACAGTTGGCTCTTATGAGTTAATGTGAACTGGTTCCAGCGCACTACTACATGGACTGTAGTTACTATAAAGGGCAAACATCTGGAATTCATATTCTGAACACATTACTTTAGGCATTATTTAATTCTACTGTCAGTTTCCTGATTTGTAAAATAGAGGTGATAGCTATATCAGTGTGTTGCTCTGAAGAAAATATATGTAAAACAAGTAACATGACTATTCCATGACAGCTTAATAAACAGTGTGCAATGGTATTAGAATAGCTCTTAGTCTTTTCTGTCTAATATAAATTGGTTTTAGGTTATTAATAGGAGATGGACATTAGCGGAGATTTAGGTTGTTAACAGGTATCTAAGTGTAACTGTGTTGTTGATCATAAAGGTTTGTATATTCATCATATCAGTTTGGTAGAGAAGAAACTTGAAACCTGATTCTTGCTTTCCCTCGATTAGAAAGCCCCTGAAGGCACTGAGCTTCATGCACACCTAAGGGATAGAGTTACAAGATTCAAGAATGGCCAGGTTTTAAGGAATTCACTATCCAAACTTAGAGAAAACTGTTAATAAGCTAGTATGCCAGGGTATTAATTATTTTGAGTGATATGAGAGGATATCATTTCTTATATCACTGATCATCTCTATGATACATTCCTAGCGCAATACATGTGATTCTTGATCTTCATGTGAAGAATTTCTATTGGAAAATTAGATTTACTTTAGGTAGGGGCAACTAGATTATAGATAACAACATGGTTGAGATAATATGTGTAATTTTCCACAAACTAATTCCACTCCTTTTTGCTACTGACCTCAACTCTAATGTGTCTGAGTTATGAGATTGGTAACCCCTGACCTTGTGGAGACAGAAGTTCATAAGTAGGTAAATTGTAATTTTGTGGAGTGTGATAGTATGTTGGAGAGAAATGAGCAAATGGAGAGAATAATAAATAACTGCCCAGGGAACCATAGAGCCCTTTACAGAGGGAAATGACGTTTCATACTGAGTGTTGAAGGATAAATGGGATGAAAGAGGGGAGGGGTAAATGTCCAAGAAGAGGTAAAAACCACAATCATGAGGAGTTTTAGAGGACTACTGCGCTTGAGAAGTTGTGAAGCTGTGGGCCAAGAGTGTAGGAATTATGTAGCATGTGGAATGAGGGCTGAAGAGATCTATGTTGTTCACCAGCTCACCTCCAGACCCTGGAACTAGTCAAAGCTCACTTACTGAATTAAATGAAAAGCGATTCTGATGTGCAGCCAGTATTGAGAAGCCATGGTGGTCTCGGGTCTGAACTGTCCAGTGGGGCTGTTGAACATTTGAAATGTCTGAATTGAGATATACCATAAATGTAAAATGCATACTGAATTTCAAAGACTTAGTATGGAAAAAAAAGTCTTATATTTCATTAATAATTCTTACGTTACATTGACAATATTTTGAATATATTGGGTTAAATAAAATATTTTATCAAAATGTTAATTTTACCTGTTCCTTGTTTCTTGTTTTTTTTTTTGTTGTTGTTGTTGTTTTTACAGGACTTTATTGGGGAAGAGTGTGTATTGTTTCCAGGATTTTTTCCAAGTTGTTGTCCTTTCAATCTTAGTTGTGGAGTGTGCCATTCAGCTTTAAGTTGTTGTCCTTTCAGTCTTAGTTGTGGAGGGCGCAGCTCAGCTCCAGGTCCAGTCGCCGTTGCTAGCTGCAGGGGGCACAGGCCACCATCCCTTGCGTGAGTCGAATCGGCAACCTTGTAGTTGAGAGCCCATGCTCCAACCAACTGAGCCATCCGGGAGCTCAGTGGCAGCTCAGCTCAAGGTGCCGTGTTCGATCATTAGTTGCAGGGGGCGCTGCCCACCATCCCTTGTGGGAAATCGAACCTGGCAACCTTGTGGTTGAGAGCCCACCGGCCCATGTGGGAATCGAACCGGCAGCCTTCGGAGTTAGGAGCACGGAGCTCCAACCGCCTGAGCCACCGGGCCAGCCCCCTTGTTTCTTTTTAATGTGGCAAAAAGAAAATCTCTAAAAGCACATACGTGGTTTGCATTATATTTATATTGGAAAGGGCTGGTCTAGGTGTTTGAACCAGACTTAACACAATGGAACTGAATTTAACACAATCAGAGGCTTATTTGAGGTAGAGTCAATAGAATTTGATGACCAAAGAGCCAGTAACTAAGATGGAGAGGAGAGAGAGTTGGTTTGTGCCCTTTTTGAATACTAGGCTCAAATCATCATGGACAATCAATTTTGGCACTGTTTACAGCACTGCTGACATAATATGCTATTTTGAAACATTATGAAATAATGTACTACATTTTTATGGTACTAGATACTTTCAACCAGTCTATACCGTGTTTCCCCGAAAATAAGACCTAGCTAGACCGCCGGCTCTAATGCGTCTTTTGTAGCAAAAATTAATATAAGACCCGGTATTATTACATTATATTATATTAGATCCGGTCTTATATTAAGTATAATATAATTAGTGTAATATAATATACTAATTATATAATACCTGATCTTACATTATGTTATATTATTGTATTATATTATACCTGGTCTTATATTAAAATAAGACTGGGTCTTATATTAATTTTTGCTTCAAAAGACACATTAGAGCTGATGGTCTAGCTAGGTCTTATTTTTGGGGAAACACGGTAGAATTTTTCAAATGAAGTAATTGAATTGTTTTCTTCTATGTTCAAGACTTGTTACTTTACAAGTATGTAATTTGAGCACAAAGATCAATTAGCTTTGAAAGCAAAATTAGGCCCCTGATTATAGTCAGATGGGAAGAATATTCAGCATATGTTGGTGATTGGGGCATGTGTGTGCTATAGGAGATCTCTGTGTCTTAGAAGATTTGTGGTTGCGTTCATGAAAGGATTAAATAATTCATCACTGTAGGAAGATATCTAGTTTAGGATTTAGAGATGCACTGAACATCCCTTTGCTAACCTACAATTTTAGAGCAAATGGGCAGTGGTTTAAATTTATTGTGTATGTATTGATCTTTTTTTAATTTTTAAAATTATAAAATATGCAATGTACCATTTTAAACATTTTTAAGTGTGCACTTCAGTGGCATTCAGTATATTCACATTATTAAGCAATCATTACCCACCATCCATCTGCAGTATTTTTCATGATCTTTGTTTCTAAAGTCTTGAATAATTTCTGTTAATCTGCTCTCATATGTGAAATTGAAACCATTGGAATAATGTTTCAACTGATGTGTGTGATATTTTTAAAAATGTATTTTTTTAACCTATCATTTTAATGACCTTTTCTGGTTCTATAATAAGTAATTTTCAGAGGTTTTTCTTTTGAGACTTCAGAATGATGTTCCCTTTCCTTTGTCCAATATTTTTCAAAGGGTTATAATTTTTTTTGTCATTTGCTTCTGTTTCCTGCCCCACTTCCACCCAATGATTTATCTTCAAATGGAGAATTTCTTTAGTCTTTGATATTTATCCTTACCTCCATCCTGGATCTATTTAAGAGATTGTAGAGAATCGGTTATCATTTCTTTTCCGATTCCATGTATGAGTGGTGTTTTCTGTTTTGAAAGTTTATTAATTACTGATTCAATTTCTTTAGTAGTTATAGGCCTACTCAGATTGTTTTTCTTCATATGTAAGTTTTGGCAGATTGTATCTTTCAAGAAATTAGTCCATTTCATGTAGGTTATCAAATTTATGGGCATAATGTTCGTAGTATTCTTTTATTATCCTTTTAAAGTTCTTGGGAATCTATAATGATGTCTCCTTTTTGTTTCTAGTATTGGTAATTTATGTTTCTCTTTTTTTCTTAGTTAGCCTGGCTAGAGGCTTATCAATTTCATTGATCTTTTCAAAGAACCTGCTTTGGCTTTGTTGATTACCTGTTTTCAATTTCATTGATTTCTGCTCTAATTTTTATTATTGCTTTTCCTCTGCTTACTTTAATTTGCTTGTCTTTTTCCAGTTTTCTAAGATGAAGGCTTAGATTATTGATTTGAGATCTTTTCTATATGCATTCAATGCTATAAATTTCTAAGTACTGCTTTCACTGTTATACTACAAATTTTGGTAAGTTTTATTTCATTTTCATTTAGTTTGAAATATTTAAAAGTTTCTTTTGAGATTTCTTCTTTGACCCATGTGTTAATTAGAAGTGTTTAATCGCCATATATTTTGGGATTTTTCAGCTATCTAGTGTTAATTGATTTCTGGTTTAATTCCATTGTGGTCTGAGAGTAGACATTGTATGATTTCTGTTCTAAAAGTGTGTTTTATGTTTCAGAATGTGGTCTATCTTCGTGAATGTTTCATGTGAGCTTGAGAAGAATGTGTGTTCAGCTGCTGTTGGATGAAGTAGTCAATAGATGTCAGTTATCTCCAGTAGATTAATGGTGCTCTTGAGTTCAACTGTGTTCTTGCTGATTTTCTGCCTGGCGGATCTATCCATTTCTGATGGAGATGTGTTAAAGTCTCCAAGTATAATAATGGATTATGCAGTTATATTAGTTTTTACCTCACGTATCTTGACACTCTATTTTTAGACACATACGTATATGAAGGATTGTTATATCCCCTTTAGAATTGACCCCTTTATCATTATGGAATGGCCCTTTTTGTCCCTGGTAACTTGCCTTGCTCTGAAGTCTGCTCTGTCTGAAATTAATACAGCTACTCCCATCCCACTCTCTTTTGATTAATATTAGCAGTGTATCTTTCTCCATCCCTTTCTTTTAAATCTATATGCGTCATTATATTTAGAGTTTGGTTTCTTGTAGACAATGTATAGTTGGGCCTTGTTTTTTATCCATTATGAAGATCTCTGTGTTTTAATTGGTCCATTGATGTTTAAAGTAGTTATTGATATAGTTGAATTAACACCTATATTTGTTGCTGTTTTTGGTTTATTACCATTTTTCCTTGTTCTGATGTTTTCTTCTTCCACTCTTTTTGTGCCTTTTATGGTTTGAATTGAATATTTTACATTATTTTTCTCTCTTTTAGCATGTAATTCTACTTGTTATTTTTACTTTTTTTCATTGTTGCCCTGGAGTTTGCAATGTACATTTACAACTAATTCAATTCTACTTTCAAATAACGCTGTAATACTTTCCAGGTAGTCCACGTCCCTCATAGTAAAATATTTTTTAACTCCAGATTTTTGTTTGTTTGTTTTTAAGATTTTATTGGGGAACAGTGTGTACTTCCAGGCCTTTTTTCCAAGTCAAGTTGTTGTCCTTTCAATCTTAGTTGTGGAGGGTGCCGTTCAGCTTCAAGTTGTTTTCCTTTCAGTCTTAGTTGTGGAGGGTGCAGCTCAGCTCCAGGTCCAGTTGCCATTTTCTAGTTGCAGGGGGCACAGCCCACCATCTCTTGCGGGCATCAAACCAGCAACCTTGTGGTTGAGAGGACGCACTCCAACCAATTGAGCCATCCAGGAGCTCAGCGGCAGCTCAGCTCAAGGTGCCATGTTCAATTTTAGTTGCAGGGGGCGCTGCCCACCATCCCTTGCGGGAGTCAAGGAATTGAACTGGCAACCGGGTTGAGAGCCCGCGCTCCAACCAACTGAGCTATCCGGGAGGCAGCTCAGCTCAAGGTGCCGTGTTCAATCTTAGTTGCAGGGGGCGCTGCCCACCATCCCTTGCGGGACTTGAGGAATTGAACTGACAACCTTGTGGTTGAGAGCCCACTGGCCCATGTGGGAATCGGACCGGCAGCCTTCGGAGTTAGGAGCATGGAGCTCTAACCACCTGAGCCACCGGGCCGGCCTAACTCTAGGTTTTTAAACTTGTTTGCAGAGTTGTGTGAAAAAAATCTTAAGTTTTTCGTCATTTTTCTTCTAATGGCTATTTTCCCTTTGTCATAGCTGATTTTGAATACTTTTACTTCCTTTTTTTTTTTTCATTAGGCTAGCAGTGGTTTATTTTCAAAGAATCAGCTTTTAGATTTATATATTAGTTCTTTCTCTTTTCTAACACATTTATTTCTGGTTTTTCTTTGTTAATTCCTTCTTTTGTTTATTGTATTCCTTTGTGGAGTTTATTGAGCATTTATTTATTTTCCTTTTTTTTTTGTATTAGTGTTTAATGCTATAAACTTTTCTCTGATAACTGCTTTAGCTGAATTCCATGAATCTCACATGTCATGTTTTCATTATCATTATTTTCAAGAAATCCTCACTTCAGGTTTGGATTTTGCCTATGATCCAATAATTGTTTAATGGAATGTTTTAAATTCTTTGGGTTGCAGAACATTTTGTTTGCTTTTATGTATGTGTTCTTTTCATTAAAAAAACCTTTAATGTTATTACTCTTTATATTTCTATTTTTCTAATCTGATGATCTAAGATATGGTTAATTTTTCTGAATTTTCCTCATGTGCTTGAAAAGAAGGTGTTCTTTTTACTTTTTGGTTTTCAGGTTCTAAAGTATATCTAAAGCATCTGTTGTCTTGATCTATATTTGTAATAACTTTGTCTACTTGATCTATCTTGGTTTGAGAATGTTTTTTTAAAGTGTCTTATTAGTAGTATGTTTTTGTCTAGTTATCTTCCCTTTTCCTGTGGTTTGTGCTCTTCACTGCTGTATTATTGGGTACATAGATACAGAGGTATTAATAACTGTTCTTTGTAACTAACTTCAATAACTAACTTCATTGTAATTTTTAAAATCAGTGTTTAGAGAATACTTGATTTTTGCTATCTGTTCAATGTTTTTTGAAGTTTATAGTCTTATTTGTTTACTTGTGGCTCTGCTTATTCTGCAACAAGCTAATATAATTTTTATGGCCAATTCATAAAAGAATATCTCTGATAACCCTATTATGGGATTTCTCTTCAGTATAATATAAACAAAATACACCACAGTTTCCTAAGTGTAGACTTACATTTCTTTACTGAGTGTTTCAATAATATTGAAAGGATCTGAAATTGCACATATATGAGTAATTTAAAATTTTTAAATGTCATATTATATCTATTCCAAAAGCTATGCACTGAACTAAGTTGTTGGACTAATATTCAGGCCAAAAAACAACAGTGAATCACTGTTATTCGTTATTTAAAGTTTTTAGCCTTGATAAAAAGTGTCCAATTGAAAAGGATTAAAAACATTAAGGTGAGAACCATAATCTTTTTTTAATTAATAATGGCTTTTTCAATTCTTAATAGCTTTGATATAATATGTGGTAGTAAATGAAAGAAGAAAAATTTTGATTAACATTAAATTTAGTTCTATCCTAGACAAGAAAAAGCTGAAGGAGTTCATCATCACCAAATCAGTATTATACAAGAAACGTTAAAGGGACTTGGTTAAGAAGAAGGGGGAAAAAAGATCATAAGTATGAATAATCATAATAAAATGGCATACCTATTAGTAATCACTTTAAATGTAAATGGATTAAATGCTCCAATCAAAAGACATAGAGTGGTGGAATATATAAGAAAACAAGAACCATGCACATGCTATCTATAAGAAACCCACTTCAAAGCAAAAGACAGATACAGGCTGAAAGTAAAGGGATGGAAAAAGATATTTCATACAAATGGAAATGAAAAAAAAATCAGGGTTAGCAATTCTTATATCAGACAAAGAGAACACTGAATAATAATAAAGGGATTAATCCAACAAGAGGGTATAAACCTTATAAACATTTACACACCCTACGTAGGTGTACCGAAATAGATAAAGCAAATATTGATGGACAAATAGGGAGAGAACAGTAATATAGTAATTGTAGGGGACTTTAACACTCCATTAACATCGATGGATGGATCATCCAGACAGAAGATCAACAAGGAAGCAGCGGCCTTAAATGACACATCAGACAAGAATAATTTAATTGAGATTTTTACAACATTTCACCCCAAAGCAGAAAAATATACATTCTTTTCAAGCACACATGGAACATTTTCCAGAATAGACCCTATGTTAGGCCACAAAACAAGTCTCAACAAATTTAAGAAGATTGAAATCATATCAAGCACATTCTCTGATTACAATGGTATGAAGCTAGAAAACAATTAGAAGAGAACTGAAAAACAGACCAACAGGAGTCAAAATAACATGGTACTAAACAATGAATGGGTTAACGAAATCAAGGAAGAAATCAGAATATACCTTGAGACAAATGAAAAGTAAAACAAAACCACCTCAAATCTATGGAATACAGCAATAACAATTCTAAGAGGGAAATTCAGAGCGATGCAGGCCTACATCAAGAAACAAAAAAAATCTGAAATAAAAATACTAACCTTACACCTAAAGGAACTAGCAAAATAAGAACAAACAAAGCCCAAAGTAAATAGAAGGAAGAAAATGAGAAAGCAGAAATAAATGATATAAAGTCTAAAAAATAATACAAAAGATGAATAAAACCAAGAGCTGGTTTTTTGAAAAGATAAACAGGATTGATAAACCTTTAACCAGACTCAGCACAGAAAAAAGAGAGAGGACCCAAGTAAAAATCAGAATGTAAGAGGAGAATCAACAACTGACACCACAGAAATACAAAGGATTTTAAGAAAATACTATAAACAATTATATGCCAACAAATTGGGCAATCTGGAAGAAATAAATTCCTAGAAACATGCAATCTTCCAAGACTGAACCAAGAAGAAACAAAACCTGAATAGACCAATAACAACATCCTGAAACAGATGGCATCATAGATGAATTTTACTAAACACTCAAAGAACTAAAACCTGTCCTCCAGATATTCAAAAAAATTAAAGAGGACGGAAGGCCCCCAAGCTCATTTTACAGGGCCAACATTACCCTGGTACCAAAAACCAAACAAAGACATTACAAAAAAAGAAAACTATGGGTCGATATCCCTGAAGGACATAGATGCAAAAATCTCAACAAAATATTAGCGAACTGAATTCAGCAATACTGCAAAAAGATCATACACCATGATCAAGTAGGGTTTATTCCTGGTATATAAGGTTGGTTCAATATCTGCAAAACAATGTGACATACCACATAAACAAAATGTAAAACAGAAATATAATCATGTCATTGTAGAAAAAGCATTTGACAAAATACAGCATCCATTTATGATAAAAACTCTCAGTAAAGTGGGAATAGAGGGAATATACCTCAACATAACAAAGGCCATTTTTAACTAACCTACAACTGACATCAAACTCAACAGTGAAAAGCTAAAAGCATTTTCCTTAAGATCAGTGACAAGACAAGGATGTCCTCTTTCGCCACTTTTATTCAACATAGCATTGAAAGTCCAAGCTACAGCAGTCAGACAAGAAAAAGAAAGGCGTCCAAATTGGAATGGAAAAAGTAAAATTGTCATTATTTGCAGATGACATTATATAGAAAGAACCCTAAAGATTCCACCACAAAAACTATTTGAACTGATAAATGAATTCAGTAAGGTAGCAGGATACAAAATTAATATTCAGAAATCAGTTGCATTTTTATACACCAATGAACTGTCAGAATAAGAAATTAATCCCATTTACAATTGCATAAAAAAATACCTAGAAATAGATTTAATGTAGGAGGTAAAAGACCTGTACTCAGAAAATTATAAAGCACTGAAGAAATAAATTGAAGATAATACAAATAAATGAAAGCATATACCGTGCTCATGAATAGGAAGAATTAACATCATTAAAATGTTCATACTATTGAAAACAATCTATAGAGTTAATGAAACCCCTAGCAAAATACCAATGACATTTTTCACAGATCTAGAACAAATAATTTTAAAATTTATATGGAACCACAAAAGATCTGGAATAGCCACAGCAATCTTGAGAAGGAACAAAGTTGGAGGTATTATGCTACCTGATAGCAAACTATTCTACAGTGCCATAAAAACTAAAAAGGCATGGTACCAGCATTAAAACAGACATGGGTCAATGGAACAAAATAGCCCAGAAATAAACCCAAGCCTATGTGGTCATTTAATCAATTGCAAAGGAGGAAAGAATATACATTTGTGGTAAAGACAGTCTCTTCAATAAATGGTGTTGGGAAAACTGGACTGATACATGCAAAAAAATTAAACTAGACCTCTTATATACAAGAATAAACTCAAAAAGGATAAAAGACTTAAATTTAAGACTCAAAACCATAAAACTCCTGGAAGGAAACATAGGCAGTAAACTCTTTTACATTGTTCTTAGTAATGTTTTTTTGGCTATATCTCCCTAGGCATGGTAAATGAAAGAAAAAATAAACAAATGGGACTACATCTTACTAAAAGGTTTTGAAGACCATCAACAAAATGAAAACTTACCAAGTGGGAAAAGAGATACTTGCCAATGATACATCCGATAAGGGATTAATATTCAAAATTTATGAAGAACTCATACAACTTAACACCAAAAAAACCACAGTCCAATTGAAAAATGGTCAGAGGACCGGAATAGACATTTCTCCATAGAGGTCATACAGATGGCCAATAAACATGAAAAGATGTTCAACATCATTAATCATCAGAAAAATGCAAATTAAAACCACAGTGAGATACCACCTTACAACTGTCAGAATGGCTATCATTAAGAAATCAAACAAATGTTGGCCAAGATGTGGAGAAAAGGGAACCCTCCGTGCACTGTTGTGGGAATGCAAATTGGTGTAGCCACTGTTGAAAACAGTATGAAAATTTCTCAAAAACTTAAAAATAGAACTCTCTTTTGACCCAGGATTTTCACTTCTGAGGATCTATCTGAAGAAATCCAAAACACTAATTTGGAAAAATACATGCATCTGTGTTCACTGCCTCATTATTTCTAGTAGCCAAGATACAGAAGCATCCTAAATGTCCATCAATAGACGACTGGATAAAGATGTATACAATGTAATTACTTGGCCATAAAAAGGCATGAAATCTTACCATCTGCAAAAACATGGATGCACCTTGAGGTTATTATGCTACGTGAAATAAGTCAGACCGAGAAAGACAAATACCATATGATTTCACTATGCGTGGAATCTAAAAACAAAATAACCGAAGAAAGAAAACAAGTAGACTCCTCGATATAGAGAACTAACTGATGGTGGCCAGATGAAAGGGGGGTTGGAGGGCTGGTTGAAAAGCTGTAAGGATTAATTAAGAAGTACAAATTGGCGGTTACAAAATAGTGATGGGGATGTAAAGTACAGCATAGGAATGATAGTCAGTAACATTGTAATAACTACGTATGGTGCCAGGTGGGTTCTAGACTTAAAGGGGGATCACTTCTTAAATTATATAGATGTTTAAGCACTGTGCTGTACACCTGAAACTAATACATTCAATGTCAAGTATAATTGAAAAAAGATTGAATTCTAGTACTGCTGAAAGAAAATTCACAAATTCTCTGATAATGTTCATGTTCTGTGAAACTAAACATATTTTTAGAGCAATATGATTTGGAATCATTTTTTTAAAAATAAAGACAGTGAAGAAAAATACCTTTTCTGTAAAACATTAAGTGTTTAAAAACTTGATATTATATTCTTTATTAGAATAGAGAATTATTATTATGAATGATAACAGCTTTAGGCTAGTAATGGACAAATTTATAAAGATGTTTTAAAATGAATATAGTAATATTGGAGAACTTTGTTCGTATATAAATAATTGAGTCATTCTTTGACTAAATGTTCTGAGATAATTTTTATCTATTAATCTCAAAGGAAGTTTCGTCAAGTAATTTTGGAAAAATAAGAAAATCTATTTTAAGAGTTGAGATTATATAGGATAAATTGAAGACGTAGTTTAAGTAGATTTTTTTCCCTTCTCATCTTTTCTGTCGCAATCTAATGCATAATATCCTCCTAGGGATAAACATAGACTTGTTTTTAGTCACAAAATATCAATTGTACCAATATAGCATAGAGTGTTGTAGACTGACAGTAGTTGTAGATAGTCCAAGGGGAACCAGTTAGCTATACTGTAAACAATAGGCAAAGTTTGATATGATTTCTATAGAGGTTTTAGTTTTAATTTCCCCTTTCACCATCGTTTTGGGCTATATACTCTAAGGATCCTCCCATTAGAATAAAACTAGATCCTGGATAAGAGATAGCAAACACATTTTTAATGCATTGCTGCTTTCTCAAGAACACAAAAGAGCAGCAGAAACCAAGAAACAAAAACAGAATTGAAACCAAGGATTGAGCAGCAAATACGAAAGCTGGTGGTGACCTTGAGACTTTTACAAGTACTACAGGTGGTCAGACAATACTTAAGCCTTCAGCCAATCTGTGAAGAGAGAATTGATGAATTGGAAGATGGAGCTGAAGAATTTATCTATAATGCTGCACATGACGACAGGGTTACAGAAAATATTGAAGAGGTTCAAAAATGTGGGGGAAATAGAAAATCTAATGTCCATCTGCTTGGAATCCCAGGAAAATTAGAATATAGGAAAGGGAATATTGAAAGAAATAGTGGCTGAGAATTTTCCATAATTGATGAGACATAAATCTACAGATACAGAAAGCATAATACATACCAAGTAGAACATTATATTGAAACTGCAAAACATCAGAAGGACAGAGAAAATATTAGAAACACCCGGAGGGGGAAAAAAGGCAAATCCTCCTACAAAGGAGCAATAGAATGACAATTGAAGCCAAAAGACAGTGGAATAATATTTTCAAAGAGCTGAGATAAATCTGACAACCCATATTTATGTACCTAGCAAAATGATTTTTTAAGAATGAGGATATATAATAGAGATTTAAGATAAAACGAGAGTGGTGACTATCAAGAGACCTTCACTGATTAGAGAATGTGTAAAAGAATGTACATCAGGAGAATGGAAAATGACCTTAGATTCTTCTGAAATGTAAAGGTGAACAAAAAATGTTTGCTAGATTGGAAAGTCTGTTTTGGTATGACCTGTGCAGTTGTCAAAAATGTGGCATTGTACTTTGAAGAGTTGAAATGTAGTATCAAAGGTGTAGTGTAAATTATTTTGAACTCCCCAGAATCCATTCCATTACCTTTTCCTTTTGTAGCTGCATTGTGGTTTTGAGACGTGACCCCAGATTAACAGCTGGGCCCCGATTACTGTAATCTAGTCATAATAATCCCATTCTCCTTGCCAATTCAGCTGATTCAAGAACCAGGCCTAATTAAAGTATTGATTGAGATGTGGCCAGGTTGGCTTACTCAGACTGAAGGAAAGAATTCTTATTTTGTGATAGGAAAGAGGCACACTGGGGGATCCTAGATTGCTTGTTATTGTGGTAAAAGAAGTATCCCTTAATGTGAAGTCAACATTAGGAATAGAGCTTTGAGAAAGGAAAAAAAGAAAACCAATAAAATTTGGTCTCTTATGATTCCAGTTTGTTACTAAATCACCCAGCCCTGAAGTTTACCCTATTTTCTAGACTTCGTTTTATGTGAGATTGTTGTTTGAATTTATAGTTTATAAGATTATAGTTTGTTTAAACTCCACCAAAACTGCTTCCTTCAAAAACCAAGCCAGACTTCATTAATACATATGTAATTTCAATTCTACACCAGGGGATGTAGAATTATATACTCTGGCTTCTCTGGCAAGACTAGATTAATTTTAGTTACCATGTTTTATTGCAGCACACCGGCAAAATAGTATGTCCAGAGAAGATGACAGAGTGATGAAGGGTGTGAAAATCATGAAATGTTAATGATTGATCGTTGTGGGGTATCTTAGCCTGGTATACGAAGATACTGAAGATGTTTCGTAACAGCGTTCAAACATCTAAAGGGCTATCATGTGGAAGAAGTGTTAGGTTTGTTTTGCACAATTCTAGAGGTCAGACTGTAGTTCCAATCAGTAGAAATTCTGGAGAGGGGTAAGAAAATTGTGATCAGTGTAAGAAAGAATTTTCTAATTAGAGCTCTCTGACAATGGGGTAAAGGGGTGTAGCAGTGAAAAGCAATCAGTGGAGACTTGGGGAGAAAAAATTTCCCCTAAAATTCTTCTAACAAAGGACTTCTATAACTATACAGTATTTAACAAAAAGGTTTCTACATTGGGTAGGAGGTTGGATTATATTAATTACAAAGACCCCTAACATTTTATTATTGTAGGTGCTAATCCAGTTATTATATTGGTTTTCAACTCTTGGCTTCAACACTTATTTTTAGATCAAATTCTTGGTAATGCCTCATTATCTAAAAATAAAATTCATAATGAATATAGTCTGCCCATACACACAGTCTTTAAGAAATAAATACGAGTATAAATGTGATATAAAGTAAAAATAAAATGAAAGTAATTTTAAAGTAAAACTCAACAATCATTGTATTTCTGAAATGTAAACACTTTTAAAACCATACATTTTTCCTCAGTTAGGCATAGACTTACTTGGCAGCAAAACCGGATCTTACTGGACATAAAGCTAATGATAGTCTTTACCCAATTGATGAATTCATGTTTTGCTGCAAAAATACTAGTATGCTTGATCACAGGTTGTTGGTCCAGAACCTACTGGCAGTGTTACTTAATATATTTAGAAATCTGAAGAAATTCAGAATTCTTAAAATACCTTCTTCCCAAGAGTACTGGCTATAACATTTTGGTTCTTTAACAAATATTTCAACATGTACATGTCCTAGGATAACTAATGTAGAACACATAGTAAAGTAAATCGTTGTACTTCTAATTAACATTCGCATTTAAGAGAAGTAAGATGATAAGCCATTCTGTTCAGGAAATACAGGAAGGTGAAAGAACAGACCAGGCCATACTACATGGGACAAGTAATACCAGACCCTGTTTATTTGCATATGATAAGAGAAAGGAGGAAATTACTTCAACAATAACATGCCTAAACAAGTTACATACTGTTGTGGAGAAATGAGGAAATACAACGTTTTTTAACTGACCTGAGCCATCTTACTAAGTGTTATCAAAATAATTTCCTATGTTATGATTTGAGGTGGGATAGTGGCAAAGTATTATAAAAATGCACATCTCCTAACTTGAAATTCCACCACATATTGAAGCCTGCATTCAGTCTTTAGTAGTTACTAATAGAAGGTATTTGTGGTTTGGGGATAGTATCAGTCATGTTGAAAAATAATAGTCAAGTCAAAAATTACATAATTTCAATATATAGAGTAAATAGGAAATATTTACATAAATTAACAAAATTTTTTGAGATTATTACATTTCTGGTTCTAAATCTATTTAAAATATTGTTACAAATTTGCAGCGTGTTTTATTTTGTAGTACAAACATTACTGCTAACAAACCCTTTTCAACTAAATTTGTAGCGGGATATTACATGATACTTTAAGTAGACAAAGAACAATATATTGAATAATTTGGAGATAATGTCCTATAAAATTTTTTGATAAAGTACACACTAACATATTTATAGTGGGTTTAATCCGTAGAACATTCAAAAGTTGCATGGGATATAGAATAGTTCTTCATTGGTATTCCAATAGGATATACTTTAAAAATAAAAATAGACTGTGTTCCTTCTTTTCCTTTTGTCTTAACATATTAATAGGAGCTATTTCTTTTTTTGATCTTTTACCATTTTTTTTCATGTCTGGTTCTACCTTTGTCTAATCTTTTAATGGTTCATGTCCGCCTCTGTTGTCTTATCAGCAATCATATATGTCATTTAGCAATTACTACTTGGAACATGACTTCATATCTTAAACTTTAAAGGCAATTATGTACTTTTTTTTTTTTAAAGGAACACTTGAAAGAGAAATTAATTTGTGTTTTAGCAGCCAAATTTTATGTCTGGTAATGCCCATAAAGAACTCTTAGCACTTACTGTCCTTGTATGTTAGTATCTTTCATAGTCAGAATTTAGAGTGTTAATGAAAGTGAGACACTGTGGTGGGAAGATAACAATTATATGACACTGGTTACTTTATTTTCTTACCACTTAGTAAAATGTGGTTTGGAGTCTTTTTGTTATTTAGTAAGATAGTTAATTAAATGTTATAAGCTGAATTACTACTGCCCTGTTTTGTATATAGGCTGCTGTTACACCTGGAATGATGTGTAAAACCTGTTTTTTAGGTGTAATACAAGCAACAATTGCTAACTATTTTAGCTACCATTTTTGGTTTCATCAAAGTAGGGAAAGTCTCTTTTTTGAAGGCATTTGTAAAATTATTGAGTTTGTATTTATCTAGTACAAAATGTTATTACTTTAGTGTGTGATAAGTCTTAGATCAGCAGTTGTTTGAGAGTCTACTGTGACTGTGTAGCCCTTTTTTAGTAATTTTTTAATATAGTCACTTACATATCCTTTTGTATTTTATCTATTTTAAACTCTTTTCCCCTGTGATTTTCATGTAGAAACTTATTACATATTACACTATTAAAAGTTTTTTTTTAAATGTTAGATTTGTATCATATATTTTAAAATCTTAGTAACTACTTACATTTACCACATTGCTGTTCTTTAATAAAATAGATATAGGTTGGTCTTTTCACTGTGGTGCCACACTACAACTTGTCACTTCCTCTACTTAGTGGATAAGTGATTATCTGCAAAACTGATTCTTTAATGAAACACAGATGAATAAAGTTAGAAATATTTTGCATTACAATAATTACCGCATAATTTTTAAAAATAATTTGCATGTATGTATATATTTTTTAGAAAGAATCTTCAAGAGGGAGACATAGGGAAAAGGAAGACATAAAAATCACTAAGGAGAGAACTCCAGAGAGTGAAGAAGAAAATGTAGAATGGGAAACTAATAGAGATGGTGAGTTTCAAAAAAAAATCTTTATTTATATGGTCAATTTATTGATTATTCATTTTGCAGACTTTTTGTGGGTTTCAAAACATTTTTTCAGCTATGATCTCCCTACTGGTTTAGTCATCTTATTGACTTGTTTCTCCCTTATTGAGTTATAAGACAGAAAATGGCATATGAAAGCAGAACGAGGGCAGAAAATAAGTAATATTTTAAATTTTAAGGACTTGGGAAAATTATTTCCAAGAAATTGTTGACTTTCATCTTTCAGAAGAAATCCAAATCAGATGATAATTGAGACCTGGAATGTTTTTATGAAAAATTAGCAAAATCATCTTTGAGTCACTATGTTAACAAATAAGTATTTATTTTCTACATAATGAACGTTCTCTGTTTTCCACCTCTATGACCTTCTTGAAGGTGAGCACTATAGCTTCACACTACCAAATATAGAGAAAGGGAATTCACATTTGTTGAATGTGTTGGGTTTGCTGGGTGTTTTAATATAATTTATATAATTGCCTAATTAGTTCAATAGCTTTGCTACTCTATATATGACTAAACTAAAGAGTTAAAGAATTTAAGCAACTTTCAGCAGTAAGCTGAAAACTGAAATTAAGGATTATAAAATTATAGCTTGTGACTCAGCTACCTGCTTTGGCAAATAAAGTTTTATTGGAACACAGCCATGCACACTTGGTTACATATTTTCTATGGCTGCTTTTGAGCTACCACAGATAAGTTGATTACTGTGACATCCAAGAGCTGTCTACAAGCCTAAAATATTTACTAATATATTTAAGAACAGTCTCTGAAACTTATAGACCAATACTTGAATCGTCCCCTAAATGCCTCTCCAGTAATTTGAACATCAGTACTTTTTAAGGGAATGCATTCCATCTTTGGACAGTGTTGTCTGTTGGAGAGTTGCTTCTAAGAACAAATAGGAAACTTCCCTGTGGTTAGTACATCTCATAAGCCAGTCTAATACCTCTTACAAAATAGCAGTACAGGCAGCTGTGATAGTGCACTGTAATTGATTAATTAGTTAATATAAATAAAATATTATAAACCTTGACTTTTTAAGATTGGATAGCTAACTTTTCCTAAATAGTAAGGGATTAACTCTTAACACACCCAACATTCTTTTCATTTTAATTATTTTTTAATAAAAAACACTGTGAAATGTATTGGATACTTCCTGTCTTTAAAAATAAAAATTTCTCTATTCCCATTACAATAATGCATGCTTACTGTTGAACATTTAAAAGGTTCAGAAAAGCCTAAGTCAGTTTTCTCCTTATCTTCATAGTAACATTTTCAAAACGTCTCCTTAAATCTCCAATCTCTTCATTTGTCCTGCTTGCTATTTACTACACAGAGATGATAGAACTCTTCATCGACAAACTCCCTCAACTTCTGGCCACTACACCTACAAACTAGTTTTTTATTCACACCTAAACTTTTTAATTTTCTTTTCAATCTGTGTAAGAGGCCTCCCTCCTGCTGTTTAAAGTTATATTCCCCTATATTCTGCGTCTGATTTCCTCCCACCTTTGCAGTCTTGTTCATTTATTATACATTCTCTTTTATATCTTTAAAATCCATCTTGATACATTTTTCTCCCCATGTTACTTTTAGCTATCACCCTGCTTGTCCCCACTTTACAAGTAAGTTCTTAAAAGAGTTCTGTACTTTACTGTCTCTTCTTTTTCATCTCATACTTATTCAGTTTTCACTAAAACTGCTCTTCAAGGTCCCTGATAACCCTCTCTTTGCTAAATAAATGGAGACATTCTTGTCTCCCTCTTCTGTAACCTTTCTACAGCATATGACACATCTGAGAGTCTCTCTTCTTGAAATACTTTTCCCTTTAGCTTCCATCTATCACTCTTCTGGTTTTCTGTCTTCCTGTTCAAGCCCTTTGGTCTAATATAAAAACTCCTTGTATTCTATCCCTTAACTGTTGATTGCCAAGGCTTTACGCTAGACTAGCATCTTAAAAAAACTAAAGTGGTTTGTACTACAAGAACCTTTCATATATGAAATTCTTTTAAAAGGTGAGTAAATGTCTTACATAGTGGTTTTTCTTACAAAATATTCACATGGCTATTTATGTTTTCTGTTGATTAAAACTCACAGGTTTTGATCAGTGTAGCTCCATGGATTAAAAGTATTTGTTTGAAAGAATATTGAAGCATGGAGTTAGATAGTTACCTCTATCCCCAGATAGTTACACTGAATTGGTTTCATAGATTTACCTTCTGCATTTTTAATCTGAATAGCAGTGTTAACTATACATATAAGAAATTGGTCTGTACTATTGTGTTTCCCCAAAAATAAGACCTAGCTAGACAATCAACTTTAATGCGTCTTTTGGAGCAAAAATTAATATAAGACCTGGTCTTATTTTACTATAATATAAGACCTGGTCTTATTTTACTATAATATAAGACCAGATATAATAAACCATACCATAACAACATAATATAACATAACATACTGGGTCTTGTATTAATTTTTGCTCCAAAAGACACATTAGAGCTGATTGTCTGACTAGGTCTTATTTTCAGGGAAACACAGTAGTATATCTCAAAACCTTTTGGGCTTAGGGCATTTCTCACTCTTTTAAAGGACCCCAGAGAGCTTTTGTCTTTGAGGATTATGTTTCAATAATCACCATATTAGAAACTGAATCTGAAATTTTTAAATTATTTATTAATTCACTTAACACTGACAATAATAAACCTAACATACACTTTTGTGGAAAATAACTACGCTTTACAAAACAAAAATAAAAATTGTGAGAGGTGAGTGTTTTACAAGTTTTTACAGATCTTTTTAATGTCTTGCTTAATAGAAGACATCTAGATTTTCATATCTGCCCTGCATTCAGTCTGTTAACTGTATCACATACCACATGACTTCTGGAAAAACCCATGAGAGAGTGAGTTAATTAGGCAAATATAGTATTATAAAAATATTTTTTTATCTCCTGGGTCTCCTAAAATTTTCTCATGGGCCCCGAGGAGTCCTCAGACCATTCTGAGAACCACTTGTCTCTAGAAGTGGCATCTAAGACTTTTGGTTGTTTTCCCTTTGCCAAGCCTTCTTTTCTCATTTTTAACTTTTCCTTCCAGATAAAGTCATGCTCCTAGGGCATCATTAATATCTATGTTTTAATGACCCCAATATGTGGAGCTCTCAACTGAGGCATCTTCCAACTCGTTTTCTCCATCTGAGTGTTATATCTTGCGCACACCACTTTCCTACTAGGTTCCCAAAAGCCTCAGAGTTGTTGCTGATACTCCTTCCCCTCAATCCAGACTTTGTAGAGTTCTGACATTTCTACCTACTGAATGTCTTTCAAAACCATATATTTCTCTAAATTACTACTAATATTCTAGTTCTTGAGATAATTTGTTTATTACCAAACTAACCTCCTAACCTAACCTCATGCCTTGAGGTTAGTCATCTCCTAATTCATTGTCCACTTGAAGGCCAGAATTATCTTTAAAAATTATGTTTTTAGTAAAATATAATAATATGCATTCATAAAAGTACATAAATCATGTATGCAACTCATTGGATTTTTACAAACAGGTTTCTTTAACCAGCACCCAAATCAGTAAATAGAAAATTACTAGTATCCCATAAGCCACCTTGTGTTGCTTTCTAATTACAACCTCCCAAACCCCCACCTCCAAAAAGTATCTACTGTCCTGATTTCTACCACCATTAGTTAGTTTTGTCTGTTTTTGAGCTTCATATAAATGGAATCTCCAGCATGTATTCTTTTTGTGTTTAATTTCTTTTGCTTGTAGTATGTGATATTAAACGATATCGTTTATTGCACACACTTATAGTTCATTAATTCTTATTGCTTTACAGTGTTTCACTATATGAATATACAGTAATTTATCCGTTCTACTATTGACAAACATTTGAGTAATTTTCAGTTTGGGGCTATTTCTATTCTTAATTATATCTTTTGGTAATCACGTACCCATTTCTTTTGAGTTTATGCCTGGGAGTAGGATTGTTGGGGCAGATGTTCACCTTTAGTAGATAACATCAAATCAAAAATAGTTGTCATTACCCATATGTTGATTTTTGCCTTTTTCATCTGAGCCATTCTGGAGGTATGTAGTGGTATCTTATTGTGGTTTTAGTGCGTATGTCCCTAATGACTAATGAATAAATGGACATTTATTGATCATTGTACAACCTGCTTTGTAAAGCGAGCTTTTAAAAGAATACATTGGTTCATTTTATTCCCGTTTAAAATTCTCTTGACTTCCCATTGCCTTCAGGATCAAATACAAATTCTTACTGTACCTATAAAACTTTTCATTATTTGATTGCTTCCTATATTTCTAGCCTCCCACCCCCAAGTCTGTGTTTTTTATCTGGTTTCTTAAACTTCTTTTATTTGTTTACCATAAGACGAATGCAGTAAAATAAAAAGCAAAAGTATCATTGCAGTAACAGAGAAAGCATATGAACATATTTTGGTAATCTTGGAGGTGCATGCATCCTGGTAACGTAAGGCATAAAACTCAGAAGCCATAAAAGATTTGATTATACAAAGATTAAAATTTTCCGTATAACTAAACACAAATTAAAAATAGAACACTATAAGAAAATACATGACAGGTAACATGTGTAAACATATAATAAAAACACTATGAAAACATGTAATGAGCTTCCACAGATATATAAGGAAAAGATAATTGAAAAATGGTCCAAAAACCTCAAAAATTGGATATATAATTTTAGAGGAAAGAGAAATGGCCAATAATTGGTCAGGCTTACTACAGTAAAATGGCAAAGGAAATAAAGAGATGGCATTTTAACCCATCAGAATAGCAGAAATGAAAAATACTAATGTTATCAAGTGGTAATTTATTTTTAAAGATGTTTGGGAGTACAATTTGGCATATTAAAAATAAAAATTATACTTATCCTCGATCCAGTAAATCTAGTTTGAGAAATCTGTCCTAAAGAAACACTTGCATTTGTGAACCAAGGTAAATATCAAAATGTTCACTGAAGTATTGTTTTATAACATCAAAATACCTGTATTGTTTGTCAGAAAGAAACTGGTTAAATAAATTATGATAGGTTCTTATGAAATTCCTTGCAGGTGTTATAATGAAGGTGGGTAATCTCTGTAACATGGAAAGATCTTTCTATAGGGTGCTTATAACTCTAAACTATTAACAGTGTTATCCCTGGAGAAAGGGTGGTAGTGAGAAGAGCATAAGGGGAATTTCATATTGTACTCTGTGTACTTAAGAATTGTTTAAGACTTTAATAATGAGAATGTATACATTAAAGATGAAAGTACTCATATATATATAGTCTTTAATCCTTATACATATACTTTATGTATGTATGATTATTTGCATGCAGTAGATTACTAGAAGTAAAATTGTTGTATTAAAGGGTATGAATGTTCTTTAAGACTTTCACCCATATTGCCACATTTACATTGCTACACTAGAGAATGAACGTACCTTTTATACGTACCTTTGCCTAATACCTAATATTACAATTAGGGGGGGGAAATGGCTCTTTAAAGCTTCCAGTTAATAAGATGGAGTAGCTAAATGCTGTGCTTTTCTCCTCTCAAGACCACATCAGAATTACAACTAACTACAGAATAATCACCAGTGAGAATCACCTGAAGTTTAGCTGAACAGAAGTCCTGTATGTAAAGATATAACAGAAGCCATATCAAGACTGGTAGCAGGGGCAGAGATGCAGAATGGGCTGGTACCACACCCATGTATGGAGGTTAAAAATCAGGAGGGCTATCTTGATTGTGGATGTCGCCCCTGAGGAGCCAGCCCTACTCCAGGCTCCCCAGCCCAGGGTTCCAGTGCCATGAAGAGAAATCCCCACAACTTCGGCTGTGAAAACCGGTGGAAACTGTGGCTAGGTGAGATGGAGGGCAGCTGGAGTCCCAGGCATTCCTCTTAAAGGTCCCACGCACAGACTTACTTACTAAAAGACTTACTAGCCCTGAACTCTAGTGCTGAGGTCAGCAGCTCGAAAGGTGTCAGGAACATATGGGGAAGAACTGAATTGTCTCGCTTCAGGGCAAGGACTGGAAGGGCAGCTTTTTCCCAGACAGAAGTGCTGGCAGAAACCATTGTTCCTTTGTTGAACCCTCCCCTCACCAAGCATGCAGACACAGGCGGCTGCCATATCTGAGTCTCCACTAATCTAGCTAACACCATTTGCCCTACCCTGGTGATTCTCTGAGACTATGCCCCACTCAACCTGCAGACCCACCCAAGCTGCTTCCAGTGGATTTTCTATACAGACGACCTCTCTTGGCTTGTGCTGTGGATTTCCTAAAATCTCTCAAAGGTTCACAAAACCCAAATAAGTAGCATCTGGCCTCAGCATGTCCTGTACCTCTGGCTAAGCAGCCCCAAGTCTGGCACTAATGACACCCTGCCTCACTTTGCAGCTTAACCTCTAAGGCACCTCCAAGCACAGCACATGTGGCAACCATCTACAGATTACTTTGTAACTTGTGCCAAGTGGCCTTGGGGAATGAACAGGCAGTGGCTGACCTTGGGTTGTGATAGAGCCTCTCCTAGGAAGTTCCAGAACGAACACACCTGCTAGCCAGCTTCAGACCACAACAGAGCACCACCAAACCACCTCCACAAACAACTCACCTAAAGAGAAGACTGGGCAGGTACCAGAGCCCTGCTAAAGCAAATCTTGCGCTGTAGGGTCATTCCCTGCACGACAGCTCCTGCACTATAGTCATGGCCAGTCCTCACAACCGATCAGCCTGAGGGTTAGTCCCTCCTGTTGATATGCAAACAACAACCAAGGCTAAACTACAATGAGAGGGCACACCCACACAAGGGACAAACCAGGAGCACCCAGTTCATGACCAGGGAGACCGCGCCACTGGGCCCCACAGGATACCTACTACATAACGCCGCTGTACTAAAACAAGGAGATATAGCAGCCCTACCAAATACATAGAAACAAATACCAGGAGGCAGCAAAAATGGGGATGCAAAGAAACATGTCCCAAATTAAAGAACAAAGCTCCAGAAAAAGGACTAAACAAAATGGAGACAAGCAATCTACCAGATGCAGAATTTTAAACACTAGTTATAAGGATGCTCAATAATCTCAGGAAGAACTTCAAAAAAGACATAGGAAACATAAAAATGGAGATAGAAAACATAAAAAAGAACCAGTCAGAAATGAAGACTTCAGTAGCTGAAGTAATACATTAGAGGGAATCAACAGTAGATTAGATGAAGTAGAGTATCAGCAATTTGGAAGATAAAGTAGCAGAAAACACTGAATTAGAACAGGGAAAAGAAAAGAGAACCCCCCAAAAAAATGACAGTTTAAGGGGCTTCTGGGACAACATCAAGTGTACCAACATTTGTATCAGAGGTACGAGAAGAAGAAGAGATGGAGTAAGGAATTGAAAACCTATTTGAGGAAATAATGACGGAAAACTTCTGTAACCTGGTGAAGGAAATAAGACATATAAGTCCAGGAATCGCAGAGAGTCCAATCAAGATGAACCCAAAGAGGCCCACACCAAGACACATCATACTTAAAATGTCAGAGGTTAAAGACAGAGAATCTTAAAAGCAGCAAGAGAAAAGCAGTCAGTTACCTACAAGAGGGCTCCCATAGGACTGTCAGCTAATTTCTCAACAGAAATTTTGCAGGCCAGAAGGGATTGGCACAAAATACTCTGTGATGAAAAACAAGTACCCTCAAGCAAGATTACTCAGCAGAGCTTCCCAGATAAGAAAAAGCTAAACAAGTAATACAATACCACCAAACCAGTAATACAAGAAATGTTAAAGGGACTTCTTTAAGAAAGAAGAAAAAAGATAAAAAATGTGGATACTAAAATGGCAATAACTTCGTATCTATCAACAATTACATTAGATGACGTGGACTAAATGCTCCAATCAGAAGATATACAGTGGCTGAGTGGATAAGAAAATAAGACCCTTACATAATGCTGCCTGCAAGAGACTCATGTCAGGTCGAAAAACACATATACTGAAAGTAAGGGATGGAAAAAGATATTTCATGAAAATGGAAATGAACAAAAAAAGCTGAGGTAGCAATACTTACAATAGACAAAATCGACTTGAAACAAAGACTATAACGAGAACATTATAATAGTTTCAGGATAGAAAGGGGACCGGAAGTATGGGTGAATGAGAAGGGATTAAGAAATACAAATTGGTAGTTACAAAATAGTCATTAGGATGTAAAGTTTAGCATAAGATACATAGTCAATTATATTGTAATAACTATGCTGTCAGATGGATGGGTACTAGATTTATTGGGGTGATCACTTAGTAAGTTATGTAAATGTCTAATCACTATGTTGTACTCCTGAAACTGATATAATATTGTATGTATGTCAAATGTAATTGAAAAATAAAATATAAACCACAATGCCTAAAATAGGGAAGTTGTTTGTACTGCTTATGATTTGCTATCAATCTGAAGAAATAAAATGGAGATGGAAAAAATAAATGAATTGCTAAATAGCATGCCAGAAAAAATGGTTCTTTAATACATGAAAATGTCATATTTATATATCATTTGCATTTCTTTTTTGATTGCCTCTTTATTTCCTTTGTCCATTCTTTTTATTGGTAAGAATTTTTTACATATAAAGGATGTCAACTTTTTTTATGTGTTGCATGTGGTTTTATTACAGTCTTAAAAATCTTTGCCTTCTTGAATTTTCCATTCTAATTATATTTAATTTTCTGATGACTTAGAATCATCTATGTGAATGAGTTTTTATAAGGCAATTGTAATGATAACCTCAAGCTGTAAGATATATGAGAGACTTTTTAAAATTTATTAAATGGTTTCAGTGTCTTATTTTTGAGTTCCATCCTATGTTTTGACTTTCTGATTTTTTGTTTTTGGTCGGGAGGCTTGCTTGCAGTATGCCTACTTTGTTGCCTATCTCTTATAGATTAGGAGAACATCTTTTTATTGATTATAATAGATAGGCATAAAATAAGAATAAGTAGTTTCTGAGTAAATACTTGAAAGCTTTTCCTTCAAGCAAAATATATTAACTGTCGTACATGGACTTTAACATATATTTTAACTTCACAGCCCTACCCCCTTCGTGTAGTCAGGGATTGAAACCTGAAAGCCATTTTCTCATTCCTTATATATATATATTCTGTATTAGTGATATTTCCAGGTAGCAGTTTTTTGATGGGCAGAGCATTAATGATAATACCTTTAACAATATTGTAAATCTTTCTTCTCAATTAGTCTTTGTTTTACCCTTAGTATTTGGTTATGGAATTTCATCCATTTGTTAATAATTTAAGGACACAGTCAAACCATATCTTTGAGCCCTGTTATTTATTAATGTAACATGTCTTAATGGGGTGTAAAGTAGTAACTAGAGGTAGCTATTATTCATTTAGTTAAATTCAATATCTCTATTTTATTTAGTAAACTATATGCCCTTTAATAATTGCTTTCTGATTGAAAAGTGTGACTTAGTCTATTTTATATATGTTCTGAGAAATTGTCATATTCCAATATAAGACGAGTAATCAAGTTTAGTCACACACATAAGAAATATATATACATATGTGTATGTGGAGATACATACATACATATATATATATGTGTATATCTCCTCTCAGTCCCCAAGCATCAATGGATAGTTGACATTCTAATGTATTTTACCTATACATGATGATGTCCATTTTCTTGTGCTTTAAGCAAATAGAACTACTTATCTTTGTTGTTTTTTAGTCCTTCGTTTTATTTTTTTACTTCAGGTTAAGAAATAGTGATCTTAAATGCTAAAAGTATAGTTTGAGAAGGCACCTCTGTTTATAATAGGTCAAGCCCAACATGGTCATGTGTTAGGATAGAAGTCAGCGAAACTCCCACCTTCCAGGCTTCTTGGCATTTTACAGCAAATGAGGGTGACAGATTGGGTGATAGTGCCAGTAGCCACTGAAAACTTCTGTGTGTTATAATGCAATAGTTCTGCACACCATTCTTTTTTTTCTTCCCCTTAACCAACTTTCTCTTTCTTTTCATTGGAAAAGATGAGAGACATGGTATCAGATTCACTGAGAGAGGAACAGTTCTAATTTAAGAGACTAGTACAAATCACTTGTGATGAAAATGTTACAGATCCTTCAAAAATTAGCTCATGCACATATTAATTAGTATTAAAATTGCTTAACTTTATATTTAGATACAAACCAGTTGTATCACTAATAAAAACAAAACTATGGAAGCAATGTTGCTCACCTAAGATAACCTTTATTTAATATTAATGAATGTTTAAGAAAATCAAGGAGGTAATGATTCATATTATTTATATTTATCATATAATATTGAAGGCTTTGGTATTTTTAATGCTTAGAATTTATTGCTGAGTGTTACAATTTTATTTTTTTTTAAATTCCATCTCCTAACTAAAAACCCAACACCCAACAACCCCAAATCACTCCTAGAAAACCCAGGAACCTTAAAAATGTTTAGCTTTTCATAAATAAATCAGCCATATTGATTTTAATCCTTTATAAAAACAGTATGTGTTTCTTTCATCTTTTAGAAGTTATGTTAGTCTAACAAAAAACTACCGTTTTAATTTATATAAAAATTAGCTGAATAAATTCTCTAGTTTTTGGTACAGATAAATGTGACAGTTTCTGACAAGTAATGAAATTTTTATTTTAAAGATTCTGACAATGGAGATATTAATTATGATTATGTGCATGAGTTGTCATTGGAAATGAAGCGTCAGAAGATACAGAGGGAATTACTGAAGCTGGAACAAGAAAACATGGAGAAGAGAGAAGAAATTATTATTAAAAAGGAGGTAGGCTATTGAAATATATGTTAATTAATATCAACATGGATATTGATCAGAGAACTCACTAGCTGCTTGCTACATCTGAATTTTATTAGGATATTGATACACTGGTGAACTTGCTATATATCAATCACTTCATATGTGTTAATCGTTTAATCTTCACGTTACTAGATAAATGGGAAATATTTTTCCTATTGAACAGGTCAACAAAACGGGGGGTCTGTTGCCTAGAGTCACCAGCTAATGTAAACTGAGATTTGAATCTACATATGTCTGTTTTTAGGGCCCTACTATTTCTAGAATACTTGTTTTTCTAAAGCGGAGAGAGAGATAATTTATTTGAATATAATTTGTGAATTTTTGAGATTTTGAAATTTCATGACTTTAGTTCGTTTTTATTGGTATTAGTGTTATTTAGAGCAGTTAGCTAGCATATTGGTTAAAAGCACAGGTTCAGAAGTCAGACTAATGTTAATACATGGCTGTTATAACAGTTAATATTTCATCTGAAGTTTGGTATGATTTAAAAACATGCTCACATGCTTTGTTGCCTGATTAAAACAACCACAATTGGAGGAGTTTCTGAATTGACCTACTGAATTCTTTTGAAAGGTTTCACCAGAAGTGATTAGATCAAAATTGTCTCCATCACCTTCTCTGAGAAAGTCTAGCAAATCTCCAAAGCGAAAATCAAGCCCTAAATTGTCATCTTCAACTAGCAAGAAGGACAGGAAGACAACTGCGATATCCTCTCCCTTGTTGGACCAGCAGAGGTCAGTAGGGTGATAAATAGTACCAGAAAGAACTAGCTTTTGCTGAAGTGATAGAAGAATTGCTTAGTAGATTACGGAACAGTACTTTTAATACATTCAGTATTTAATGTAAGCTTTTTTTTTTCCTAAAAAAAAGTATGAAATATTTCAATTTAAAAGGAAATTAGAATAAAACAAAAGTGTGTCACATCAACATATGCTTTAGAGCTTTTATTTTTTGAGAAATGAAACAGAACTGATACATTTCCTGTTTTTCCCTTTTGAATTTGGTTTTTATACTGGTGCATGTATCTTTATACTTTCATAATATGTATTATTTGCAATACATAATTTTCATCATTTATTTAATGTTAATACAAATATAACTGTCCTAGTGCAATTTGCTTTTTTCGGGTGACATTTTTTTACATTCATTTATATTGATATATGTAGAATTAGTTCTTTTTAGTATTTATGCTATATATTTGTCTACTTTTCCATTGTTGAGCATTTAAGTTGTTTCTAATTTTTAGCTATTAAAAGTTATACACAATAAACTTAATTCTTGTCTCCTTGTGTACATGATCAAGAGATTAAATTCTTTATAGTATATACATAGCACTAATAATACATTATTTAGAATTATTGTAGTAGCCAGTTGAAGTGAAAATAGAAATGATTAAATATTATTACTTTGAAGGACTGAGAGTAAGGCAGGAGACACTTTTTATTTAATTTCACTCTGTACTATTTAAATTTTAAGTATATACACAAATTTTAAGAAAAAAGCAAAATGAAAACCTCTTCCCAACTTTTGACCAGTTGGCAAACCCTGTTTATCTGAACCCATAATGAAACTCCTATTTGACTCCTTCTAGTTCCTAGAGGCTTTAATCCTATTTCAGACGCTAGTTACTTTTTGCCTAGATGATTGTTATATTGTTTTACTAACTATATTGACTTTATCTAGTGTCCACTCCCCACACATAGTAAACATTTTCATGCAGATACCCCAACCCATTTATTTTACAGATGTAAGAAATCTTAAGAGAACAATTCCAGTTAATTTATTATGCCATTGAAAAACTCAGTGGTTTTCTTTTCTTGAGTGAAATTCAGATTTTTTAGAATGAGATTCATACTTTGATCTTTCAGTCTTCCCATATTTTTGTCCAGTCTTCCTCCTGCACTCTTCCACCTTGAGTCCTTCAATGTCTAGCTCAAATTCTATCTTTTCTGTTGTTTCCCCTTTTCTTCCTACTGAACATAATTTTTGTTCCCGTTGTGTATGTATCAGATTTTATTTATACCCCCCTTAATGTTAATTGCTGTTTTCATTATATATTAGCTGTGACATACATGTTTTAAAACCTCTATTAAATTTAAGCTCCTTGAAGATTGGGATCTTGATGGTTCATTGTTCTATCTCCCCACAGCACCTACTTTACGTAGAGATTTGCATTTTAATAAGATATCTGTAAAGTTGACTTGGTCCTCTCCTTTGCTCCTGGGATTGAGTAAATATTGCAAGAGATATGGAAGAAGTTGAACTAAAAGTGGTGGAATTCACCTCCAATTGCTCTATTTCCACTTGGCTAACCAATTAATGAATTTTTCCTCAATTCCATTCACTTCCTCCCAAAACAGCATACCAGAAATACCCTTTTAAAATTTTCTTTTCATTTCGATTTATAAAATCTTTGAAATTTAATCTTTTCATAGAAAGTTTTGATAACTAGATGAGGGGTTAGTTTGATCCTATCTCACATAGTCTTCTCTTTCTGCTTTATTATATAGTAACTCATCTTTTGATGAATATTTTAAATGAATAAGTACATTGATTTAACTATGATATTTCCTGTATTGTACGATGTTGTTGACTTTAAGATGCACCATTAATTTAATGATAGAAGCAGAAGGACCTGTAAAACAGTACATGAAAGTTAGAAAGAAAATATTGAATTGAGTACAGCATTTCTTTAGCTATGCAGTTTACATTACCTAGAGTGTGTTGGATCAACTTTTAGTTTCATTTCTGGATCATACTATAAACTGTTTGAAGACATGATAAGCAACAACTCAGGATTAGAATTTCAGCTTAAAGTTCAATGGAGTGTTATAACCAATGCCAGAAAGTCAACTGAGGTGACAGGCAAAAAAACTCCTTGGTCTTACATGATTATCACATTGAGGAGGCAGAGATACTTACAGACAAAACTCAAACTTGTCCCTACGAGCTGGCAGTTTTCTTTGGCATTCATTGTGAGATACAGCCTGATAGTAAGTTTTATGCTGATATGTGAGATAAAAGTGTGGCTTAGAATCAGCAAATGTATTATCTGTTCTGACCATCTACATTATTTGTTAGTTTTTATTAAGTAAAGTTTTCTATATATAGCTCTTTGTACAAAGGTGAATAGAGTACGTCAAAAGCTGTTCAAAAGAAGTAGTTTTGGGGAGAGAGAGGAAAAAAATCTAAAAATGGTAGAAGTAGATAATTGAGCTCTATGCTACAAATAGAAAGTGGGCTATGTGCCATTAAAGAATAATTGATTGACTTAAAAAATGTTGAAAGAGCTTATTGACTTCAGAAGGCACAAAACCAATTTTGACCCCACTCAGTTGGAAGACACTCAAAAACCCTATATCTGTAACATAATTGTGTTTTCCAATCACCTGTATTTTTTATTGTAATGTGAAGAAATTGTGTACTTTAGTGAGTGTATTTGGATAATCCTGGTTGTTATAATAGTTTAATCCCAAAATGTGAATTTAATACACAGAAGTTTATTTCTCACTGAAGTGAAGTCAAAATTGGTGTTTCTGATTAACAGGTTGCTCTCCTATACATGGAGATTCTGCAACCTAGGCTCCTTCAGCTCATGGCTCTGCTTTCTTAGGGTTTTGAGGACACACAAAAAAATGGAATGTACAAAGAAAAATATTAATTGGAATATTACATTTACTTAGTTGTATAATTTACAACTGACTGGCGTATGAGAGTTTTATTAGTTAGGCCTGTATAAATGATGTACATCACTTCCATTCACATTCTTTTGGCGTGAACTTGGTCATTTGGCCGGAACTGATTTCAGAAGAGTCCAGACTCATGGTTCAACATTGTGCCCAGGATAAAAGTGATGTGAAAATACAATTTGTATCAAGAATTCATCTGTGTATCTTCAAAGTGGTTTTTTAAATGATTTGTGATATAGATTGTAACTATTGATTAGTTTTTATCATTTAAGTGGAAAAATATTTAGAAATACATACACTTATCACTTATCTGTGAGATACATAAAATATTTGAGTCATCTTATAAATATGCAGTGAGGTGTGATACAGTTCTTGGCAGAAGACAAAGATGAAAAATAGATTTGTTCATAATTTAATAATTTCTCACTTGCTAGATAGTTATATGATAATCAGAAATAGGAATAAAAGACTGAGAGAACTAAATTTTCTGAATGGTACCATAAGTTAGTTGCTTTTGTACTATTATCTTTTAAATATTATCAGCAATTTGAGGAAGATACTATCTGTTACCTTTTTATAACTAAGGAATCTTGTGCTTAGAGAACTCAAGGTAGGATTTAGGCTCAGGTCTTCATTTATAAAAATCAATAGAGAGTGAAATGAGTAGCTAGTGATAACTTACTCAATATATGAAAAGAAAGGGCTACTTAAAAACTCAGTACCAGACTGAACACTCAGTGTTGCAGAAAACAGAAACAAATTTAAATAATTCATATTTTTAGTATAATTTGAGAGGATATTGCATTGACATGATGAGAGCAGCTGATGATAAAAATATAAGCCATCTGTGAGCAAAGATATTTTGGAAGAAAAACAATTGTTAAACTGAAAATAGCAGAATAATGAGATTGCCAAATTTAGAATTAGTAGAATGAGTGTTGCTTGAAAGAAAAATTACTGAATTGGAAGACATATTTAGGAAATTGGAACGCAAAAGGAGAGATGGAAATAACAAAAATAAGACATGGAGGATAGTTCCAGGAGATGCATTAATTATAATAAAGCAAACCAGAGAGACTTCGGTCATATGGAGAATTGATGGAATAAAATAGAAGTCATTGAGTAAAAGACTTTAGCCTTCACATTGAAGTAGCTTACTGACTGCTAGAAAAAGTTAAAAATTTTAAAGGACTGTCTTTGTGATCTAAGAGTTGGGAAAGATTTCTTGAACAAGTCTCAAAGATTTAAATGAATGTTTACTCACAGTGCCCAGAATTTCATGTATTGATGATGTAATTGTGTGTTCTTTGTAGTGATAAAAACATGGAAGCCACCTAAAACTTATTTGTTTGACGATATTATATATAGCATATCTATACAAGGAAATTCTGTACAATCTATGATAATTACTAAATCTATGTTTTGTTATAGAAAGATACCCATACTATATTTAGTACAAAAAACATTTACCAAAAAAAAATATTTGCAAAACATAGGATTGTGTGTGATGGGAAGGAAAGGTGGAAGGGGGAAAGAAACATGGAAAAACTCTGAACATATATCAAAGGTGTTAATAATAGCTAACCTTGAGTAATAGAATTATACGTGATTTTTATACTTTTATCTACTTTTCTGTATAAGCTAAGAAAACAAAAATGAGTTCATGCAATTGTTTCATTTTGTTATTTCCTTTTCCTGAAAGAGTCTCTTCCTACTTCATCTCTGTCTTAGAAACCTACCTTTTAATATTATTTAGTAAGTGGTGTTAATGAAATAAGTAGCAAGTAAATTATGTCTTTGCTCATTTTTTTTTTCTAGATATTGATTACTAGTATACAAAACAATGAAAGTCATGTTATTGAAAGGAATGCTACCATTTTTAAAATGTGGTTTGTTAAAATTTTTAAAATAGCCATTTGATCGACCATCCAGAAGTAGTTGGACCTCTAATTATAGCTTTGTGTTACCTTCAGGAATTCAAAAAGCAACCAAAGTAAAAAGAAAGGACCTCGCACTCCTAGTCCACCCCCTCCAATACAGGAAGATATTGCTCTGGGGAAAAAATACAAAGAAAAGTATAAAGTAAAAGACAGGATAGAAGAAAAACCAAGAGATGGAAAGGACAGAGGACGAGATTTCGAAAGACAAAGAGAAAAAAGAGAAAAGCCCAGGTAAGTAGGATTATATGTTTTTAACAATCTTACTTTTGTAGAATCTAAAATACTTTTCAGAAGCTTTTAGGCATTACTGTAATGGAGTTTTTAATGTTTTTAAACTGTGTATGTATGTATATTCAATGATTCCCATACTGAATTATGGATAATTGAATAAATAATTAACATAAAATTTTTTATTGTGATTAAAAAAAACAAAATTTCCATTCTTAACCATTTTTAAGTGTACAGTTGTGTTAAGTCTGTTCACACTGTCATGAAACAGATCGCCAGAACTTTTCCATTTTATAAATCTGAACCTCTATACTCAATAAAGCAGTCCTTTTCCCTCTCCAAGTTCCCCAGCCTCTAGAAATTACCATTCTACTTTTTTTTCCTATGACTCTATTTTAGGTAACCTCATATAAATGGAATTATTTTTCCTTTTTGTGACTGGCTTATTTCCCTTAACATAATGTGTTCACAATTTATCCATGTTGTAGCGTGTGACAGAATTGCCTTCCTTTTTAAAGCTGAATGATATACCACATTTTGTTTATCCATTTATCTATTGATGGACATATGAGTTGCTTCCACCTCTTGGCTATTGTGAATAGTGCTATTATGAACATGGGTGTGCAAATATCTTTTCAGGACCCTTCTTTCAGTTCTTTTGGATATATTCGTGCACTCAAGTGGAATTGCTGGATCATTTGGTAGTTGTTTTCTGTGTCTTGGATAGTACCTGTTCTAATGGGTATGAGGTGATAGCTCATTTTGGTTTACATGGCATTGGTGATTAGTGATGTTGAGCATCTTTCCATATGCTTGTTGGCCATTTGTGTATTATCTTTAGCATAAAGTCTATTTAAGGCTTTTTCCCATTTTTTAATTATTTCACTTTTGTTGTTGAGTGTAGGAATCTATTATATATTCTAGATATTAACACCTTATCAGATACGTGATTTGCAAATATTTTCTCCCTTTTCATAGGTTGTCTTTTTACTCTGTTGATAGTGTCCTTTGGTGCACAAAAGTTTTTAAGTTAGTTGGAGTCCCAGTTTTCTGTTTTTGTTTTTGCTCCCTGAGCCTTTGGTATTATATCCAAGAACTCATTGACAACTCCAGTGTCACGAAGATTTTCACCTATATTTTCTTGTAGGTGTTTTATAGTTTTAGAGATTACATTTAGGTCCTAAATCCCTTTTGAATTGATTTTGTTTTTGTAGTGTAAGATTTGGCTCCAGCTTCATTTTTTTGCATTTAAATAACTAGTTTTTCCAGCACTATTTTTTGAAAAGACTTTCTCCATTGAGTGGTCTTAGATGGCACCCTTATTGAAGATCATTTGACCATATATGCAAGGATTTATTTCTAGGCTCCCTATTTTTCTTATTTGGTCTGTTTGTCTTTATGCTAGTACCACACTGTTTTGATTACTGAGGCTTTGTAATACAATTTGAAATCAGGAAAGGTGAGAGTCCTTTCCCTTCGTTCATTCTTTTCAAAATTATTTTGGCTATTTGAGATCCCTTGAAATTCCATATAAATTTTAGAATGAATGTTTATATTTCTACAGAAATGCCATTGGGACACCATATAAACAAAATAAAAAAAAATCATATGGTCATATCAATAGATGCAGAAAAAGCATTGGACAAAATCCAGCATGCATTTATAAAAACTCTCAAAGTAGGGATAGAGGGAACATATCTAAACATAATAAAGGCCATAAATGACAAACCCACAGCTAATATACTCAGTGGGGAAAAGCTGAAAACATTCCCCTTAAGATCAGGAATAAAACAGTGATACCTACTTTCACCACTTTTATTCACCATAGTACTGGAAGTTCTAGCATTCAAACAAGACAGAAATTAAAGGCATCCAAATAGGAAAGAGGGAAGTAAAATTGTCATTATTTGCAGATGATAAGATACTATATATAGATAACCCCAAAGATTCCACAACGAAACTATTAGAACTGATAAATGAATTTAGTAAAGTATCAAGATACAAAATTAATATTCAGAAATCAGTTGCATTTCTATACATCAATAATGAACTATCAGAAAGAGAAATAAGAAAATCCCGTTTACAGTTGCAGCAAAAGAAATAAAATACTTAGAAATAAATTTAACCAAGGAAGTAAAAGACCCATATGCAGAAAATTTTAGGACATTGAAGACAGAAATTAAATACAAATAAATGGAAACACATACCATGCCCATGGATAGAAAGAATTAATATAGTTAAAATGCCCATACTACCCAAAGCAATCTATAGATTCAGTACAATCCCTATCAAAGTACCAACAGTATTTTGCACAGAACTAGAATAAATAATCCTAAAATTGATATGGAACCACAAAAGACCCCAAATAGCCACGGCAATACCGACAAAGAAGAACAGAGCTGGAGGTATCATGCCACCTGTTAACAAATTATACTACAAGGCTATGGTAATCAAACAGCATGGTATTGGCATAAAAGCAGACACATAGATCAATGAAACAGAATAGCCCAGAAATAAATTCATGCCTATATGGTCATTTAATCTATGACAAAAGAAGCAAGAATTTACATTGGGGTAAGGACAGTCTATTTAATAAATGGTGCTGGGAAAAACAGGGCAGATACATGCAAAAAAGTGAAATTGTACTACCTTCTTATGCCATTGACAAGAATAATCTCAAAATGGATTAAAGACTTAAATGTAAGTCCCAAAACCAGAAAGCTCTTAGAAGAAAATATAGGAAGTAAACTCTCAGACATTACCCTTAGTAATATTTTTACTGATACAGCCACTCAGGCAAGGGAAACAAAAGAAAAAATAAACAAATGAGACTACAACTAAAAAGTTTTTTCACAGCAAAGGAAACCATCAACAAATTGAAAAGACATCCTACTGATGAGAAGATATTTGCCAGTGATACATCTGATAAGGGGTTAATATCCAACATTTATTTTTAAAAAAATCAAACTCATTCAACTCAATACCAAAAAAAGCAAACAATTAAAAAATGGGTGGAGGACCTGAATAGACATTTCTCCAAAGTGGACATACAGATGGCCAATAGACATGAAAAGATGCTCAACATCACTAATCATCAGAGAAATGCAAATGGCTTACATAAATCAACAAACAGTAAGTATTGGCAAGGATGTGGAGAAAAGGGAACGCTTGTGCACTGTTGGTGGGAATGCAAATTGGTGTAGCCACTATGGAAAACTATGAAGTTTTCTCAAAAAATTAAAAATGGAACTACCTTATGACCCAGCAGTTGCACTCCTGGGTATTTATCCAAAGAAATCCAAAACACAAATTCGAAAAAATATATGTACACCTATGTTTACTGCATCTCTATTCACTAGATATGGAAACTACTGAAGTGTTCATCAATAGAAGATTGAATAAAGAAATTATGGTATATTTATACAAGGGAGTATTGCTCTACCATAAAAAAATGAAATATTACCACTTGCAATAACATGGGTGGACCTAGAGGATATTATGTTAAGTGAAGTAAGTCAGACTGAGAAGGACAAATACCATATGATTTCACTTATATATGGAATCTAAAGAACAGAGCAAATGAACAAACAACAAAAATAGACTCATAGATACAGAGAACAAACTGATGGTTGTTAGATGGGAGGGGTTGGGGGGATGGGTGAGAAAGGTAAAGGGATTAGGAAGTATAAATTGGTAGTCACAAAATAGTCACAGGGATGTGAAGTACAGTATGGGGAATATAGTCAATAATGTAAAAACTGTATGTGGTGTCAGATAGGTTCTAGACTTATCAGGGATATCACTTCATAAGTTATATAAATGCCTAATCATTGTACACCTGAAACTAATATAAAATAATATTGAATGTCAACTATTATACACACACACACATATGTATGTATAGTCACAGGATGTAAAGTACAGTATAGAGAATATAGTCAATGGTATTGTAATAGCTATGTACAGGGTCAGAGGGGTAGTAGGCTTGTTGGGATTATCACTTTGTGTGGGTTGTAAATGTCTAATCATGTTTTTTGTACACTTGAAACTAATAGTAAAAAAAGAAAAAACATTGAAAAAAAATGCCATTGGGATTTTGATAGCGATTGTGTCAAATCTGTAGATCTCTTTGGATAGTATAGGCAACTTAATACTAAGTCTTATAATCCATGAGTATAGACTGTCTTTCCATTTATTTATGTCTTCTTTAATTTCTTTCAGCAATGTTTTACAGTTTTCAGTTACAAGTCTTTGAACTCTTTGGTTAGGTTTATTCCAAAGTATTACTTTTTATGCTATTGCAAATGGAATTGTTAATTTCCTTTTCAGATTGTTTATTATTAGTATATAGAAACACAGCTGATTTTTGCATGTTGATTTTGTATCCTGCAACTTTACTAAATTTATTTATTCTAACAGTTTTTCTGTTTTTGTGGACTCTATTATATAGAGTTTTCTACATATAAGCTCATGCCATCTGTGACTGGACATAATTTTACTTCTTTCCAATTTGGATGCCTTTTATTTCTTTTTCTTGCCCAATTGCTCTGGCTAGAACTTCCAATACTATGTTGAATAGAAGTGGTGAGAATGGGCATCGTTGCCTTGTTCCTGATCTTTGAGGAAAAGTTTTCAATCTTTTACCATTGAATATTATGTTTCCTATGGATTTTTCATAAATGGCCTTTGTTATGTTAAGGTAGTGTCTTTCTGTTCTTAGTTTGTTTATGTTTTTATCATAAGAAAGTTTTTAATTTTGTCTGTTATTTTTCTTCATCTATTGAGATAATCATGTTTTTTCCCTTTATTCTGTTAATGCGGTGTAGTGCATTTATTTTCTTATGTTGAACCATCCTTGCATTCTAGGAATAAATCCCACTTTGTCATGGTGTATAATCTATTAATGTGTTGTTGAATTTGGTTTGCTATTTGTTAAGGATTTTTGCATCAGTGTTCATCAGGAATATTGGTATATAGTTTTCTAGTAGTGTTTTTGTCTGGCTTTGGTACCAGGGTAATACTGGCCTCATAAAATGAGCTTGGAAGTGTTCCTTTCCTTTCAGTTTATTTGGAAGTTCCAGAGGATTAGTGTTAATCCTTTAAATGTTTAATAGAATTCTCAAGTGAATTCTGGTGCTGGGCTTGTCTTTGTTGGAAAGTTTTTAATTACTGATTCAATATCCATACTCATTGTTGGTCTATTCAGATTTTTTTGCTGCTTAATGATTCAGTCTAGGACAGTTGTGTGTTTCTAGGAATTTACCATTATTTATTTCTAGGTCAGCCAATTTTTTGGCATACAGTTGTTTATAGTATTCTCTTTCCCTTTTTTTCCCTATGCCATCAGTTTTATATTGACTCCTCTTTTCTGGCTTTAGTTATTCGAGCCTTATTTTTTTCAATTAATCTAGCTAAGAATTTATCCGTTTTGTTGATCTTTTCAAACATCCAACTTAGTTTTCATTATTTTCATTGTTTTTCTAATTCTCTATTTTGATCTCTAATCTATTATTCCTTTCCTTCTGCTACCTTTGACTTTAATTTGTTCTTCTGTTTGTAATTTTTTGAGGTGTAAAGTTAAGTTGTTGATTTCAGATCTTTCTTATTTTAATGTATGCATTATTTTCTATAAAGTTCCCATTTAGCACTGTTTTCACTGCATCTCAAGTTTTGGTATGTAGGGTTTTTTAATTTTCATTTGTCTCATATTTTATGATTTCCCTTGTGACATCCCTTTTTGACTCATCGATGAAAAGTATGTTGTTTAATTTGCACTTATTTGTGTATTTTCAGGTTTCCTTGTGCTATTGATTTCAAGTTTTGTTCCATTGTGATCAGAAAAGATACTTTGTATGATTTCTGTCTTTTTGAATTTGTTAAGACTTGTTTTGTGACCTAAAACGTGGTCTGTTCTGGAGAATGTTTCATGTGCACTTGAGAAGAATGTATATTCTGCTGTGATTTGGTGTAGTGTTCTATATGTCTGTTAGATTTAGTTGACCTATAGTGTTATTCAAATTCTGTTTCCTTACTGTCCTTTTGTCTTTTGATAAACATTTAACTTTTTGATATAAATATATCAAAAAGCTGGCCTGTGAAAGAGCTGAGACCCTTCTGAAAATCTGTTCATTTTGAAATCCAATAATTGTTTCAAAATTCAGAGTTTAGGTCACTGCATTGACTAATTTAGATTCTGTGTATTTTAATAAACTCTTCCTCATAAACCAGTGTTTTTCTACCCTAAAGATAGTGCTTCTTAAAGGTCTATTTCAAAACCGACAAATATGCTTTTTGTAAAAATCAACTTTGAGATAATATTTTTCTGGTTCACAAAATTTATGAAATGCTTACAAATTTGATAGGGTGCTTTTCCCTTCTTAATTTTTTAAATTTAATTTTCAAATTATTTTATGAAATTCCTGTTTCATCAAGAAAAAATTTAACTCTTTAGAGGGCTTTCAGTTGCTTCTCTTTTTGAGTTACAGTGTAATGGAAAATGTACAAGCCTTGAGTTTACACAAATAGGAACTTGTATCTTGGCTTTGCAAGTTACTTGATGTGAGACCCTGAATAAGTTGTTTTCTCTGAGCATCTATTGATTCCGCTGTAAAATATGTATGATACGGCCTTACAGGGTTGAGGTGAAGATTAAATGAAATGAGGCTTTTTTTTTTTCAGCAAAGTACTCTTTGTTTTTCTACTTTAATAATAAATTACAGTGTAGTAGTATTTAAAAATACCTTTCCATTTACAGGTTTTCACTTAAACTATACATTTAATAGAATGTAACCATAAAATTTCTTAGTTTTTTCTAAATTTTGTACTTTTTTTCTGATACTTATGCAATGTCAGCTTTAACATCAGGTGTTAGAAATAAGGACTCAGTGGAGGGGGGGAGGTCTTAAGTATATTAGACAATCATGCCCAAACTTCGCTGCATGTTGGAATCACCTGAAAGTCTTTAAAGTGTATCGATGCCTGATTCCAATCCCCAGATATTCTTATTTAGTTAGCATGGGGAGCCACCTTGGTGTCCAGATTTTTTTAAGTTCACTGGGTGATTCTAGTGTTCAGCAATGGTTGGGAACCATAAATTGGGATTTATTCTCTCACTTAAAGAAGCTCAGAGGGAGGCAGTCCAAGACTGATACACTGTTCTACAAAGTCATTGATGATCCAGGTACTATATTTCTTCCTTGTGCATGCTCCTTTTTTTAGGGTTGTCTCATGGTTAAATATGATTGCTGATGTTTTAGCCTTTGTATACATATTCCAGCAGCAGAATAAACGAAGGGAAGAAAGCTTAAAGCTTCCTAGAAGTCTCACACACTATTTTCCCTTGCATCCTATTGGCTAGAATTTAGTCACATGGCTACATCTAGCTATGAGGGAGTCTTAGAAATGTAAGCCTTTAGCTTAAATGTAAGCCCCAAGTACAATTGGGGTTACTAAAGAACAAGGACAAAATAGGTGATGGGATAGGTCATTGCAGTTTCTGCTTAATGGCATCACTTGTGAGATGCCATTTCTGTTCATGTTACTAAGCAACAAGATTATTAGAGTAAAATCAGTGTTATCTGGCCCTTTATGTGGAAAGCTCTGTGAACTGGTATTTGTAATATTATTCAGTATAAATTATCTACTTATAAGAATAATTTTGTTAAGTTCAACAAAACCCAGTCATTTCCCAAAAATATATTTTGGTAATAAGTTTAGTCTTTTCTTTGTCTGGAAAAGAGATCTTATCTAACTTATTTAGATGAATCAATTTTGTTTTTCTTTCCCCTGTGGTGACGTAGAAGAACCAGAATGATTCTATCAGCTGTTACTAGGATCTAGCAGCATTGTGCCTTACTGGAGCAATAAGAAAATGGTTAACTGGAGCACCCACAATTCTTGAACATATTTCCTAAAATATACTCTGTATTTTATTCAATCCAGTAGGTATGTTTTTGAAAATAACATGTAAATCAGATATAAATTATGTTAAATGTTATTGTTGACTTACATTTTAAGATGTGTTTATTCTTTTTTTTTTTTTAAGATTTTATTGGGGAAGGGAAACAGGACTTTATTGGGGAACAGTGTGTACTTCCAGGCCTTTTTTTCCCAAGTCAAGTTGTTGTCCTTTCAATCTTAGTTGTGGAGGGTGCAGCTCAACTCCAGGTCCAGTTGCCGTTTTCTAGTTGCAGGGGGCACAGCCCACCATCCTTGCGGGAGTCGAACCGGCAACCTTATGGTTGAGAGGATGTGCTCCAACCAACTGAGCCATCCGGGAGGCAGCTCAGCTCAAGGTGCCGTGTTCAATTTTAGTTGCAGGGGGGAGGAATCAAACTGGCAACCTTGTGGTTGAGAGCCCACTGGGCCATGTGGGAATCGAACCGGCAGCCTTCAGAGTTAGGAGCATGGAGCTCTAACCGCCTGAGCCACCGGGCCGGCCCAAGACATGTTTATTCTTTTCTGATGGTTCTTGGTGCTCTTATTTTGTTCTTTTGACCCAGAAATCTCTGAGAGATGGTTCTTAACATTATGTCCCTGGATTGAAATGGTAACACATTTTGTATTATGAGGAATTGAGTATTATGTAGGTTGATTCTTCATTTTCCAGTTTTTGTTTCTGGCTGTTTCCACAATGAACAACAAGGTATGCCTAGGACTCACCTGTTACTCAGTATATAGAAAAATATAAACTTAGTTTATTTCTTTTGTCTAAGGAAATGAAGCAGCAGATCTAAGAGTACTGAAGGGCTGCGTGGGTACCTGACTTGCACTGGAGTTCTAAAGCCTTATTTGACAAGTTTGAAAAAGGACATTTTGATTAGAGGAATTAATTTTTAATTTCCAGGATTTTTTAAAGTAGATCTGATATTTTGATTTATTTCCATTACTGTGAATAAAGAATATATTGATTATAAAATCAAACACTATATTAAGAATCTTTGTCACTGCTTTCAGTATGTATTAAAGGTTAGCATCTAAATTCCTTTTGGAGAAAACTGCCCTTTAAAATTAATTTAGACTTTAGTTATCAAAATGTGTTGTGCTTAAGTAAAAGCAAGCAGATCCTTGAATAACATCATTTTGTTCAACATCATTGCATTACAACATTGATGAGATGCTAGAAGAACTAAATTCTTGTTTATATCAATTAGCCTACAATAAAATTGGCTTCATTATACATTGTTTTACTTAAAGAACCTATCAACAATGTTAAATGAGGACTTACTGTATGCTAATTAGTTCATTTATTTGTTCAACAGTTATTGAATAATACCTAGTGTGTGGCAGGCAGTGTTCTAAAAGCGGGTAACGCAGCAGAGAACAAACATGTTGTCATCAGTGGTTAAATGAGAAGCTTTGTTAACTATAGGTGGAAGTAAGACAGTAATTACGTGTATGTAAAATAATCTTTCCGAATATGGATTTTTTTTTTATTCCTTCCAAGTAAGACAGACTTACTAGGCCTATTTAATACAGGGAATTGCATATATTTTGTAAAAGATAGTTCCCTATTGAGTTACTAGAAGAGTATGCATACACTGGGTAACAGATGATGCAACAAAACCATATTCTCCTATGAACTTTAAGTCCCTGTCTTCTGTGTCTCAGTTCTACAGCCTTCTAGATGGGGGCTGTTAACCTGAGATCCATTGGTGGATTTTAGGGATCTGCAAATTTCTTGATTTGTGGGTAAAATTTTGCCTTTTTGTGTTTTGGTGAGGGGAAGAGTACCCATAGCCTCCCAGAAAAATGTATGATTTCCCTTCTTCAAAAATTTTTAAAAATTCTTAATTATTCTTTAGGCCTCTGCCACAAACTGGCATACAGGATTTGAGTATTTTCCTCCCAAACTTTCATTAGCCACATTAACTTTGTTAAGAATATACTCTGTTCCCAAAATATTTGTTACTTTGAATAACACTAAATTCTGCCATGTAGTTGCTTTTAAGTGAATATTTTGGAGGCCACAGTTATTGCAGGGATATTTTTATCAGTGTTTTTCATTTTGACCAGTAGACTTTACTCAGCTATGATTTATTTATCTAATGTTGATCAAAACCTGAATACCACTTGTTTATTAAAAAGCCTTATGGATTTATTTTAATGCAGCTATTTCCCATAATATTTTTTTTAAATAAACTTTTCATTATCTACTCTGTACAGAAAAATCTTAATTACCTGGAACTCAACTAAATCATTTTTATTCTGGAATTTGTTTTAGAGGAGATATAACTCACAGGAAATCTCAAATTGGATATTTAGTGAGAAAATCACTTGTGAAGGGACTATTTTGTATCAATATTCCTAACCTAATCTATTACATCTAGATAATCCTAAAGTGGATATTTACAATGATGTTTCAGTGGACCTGTAATATTTTCCTTATCAGTAAAATCTGTATCCTATACACTTTGCTGAATCAGGAAAGTTAACCAGTATATCAAGGGTTTAAGCAAACAAAAACTTTATGGATAGTAGTTAACTAAAGAAGTTAGCTAGCAGATTCATATAGCTCATTCTGCTGGATATTTGGTTAAATATGGTTTTACTGATGCTTAATATGTTTTAGTCAAAATGCTAGGTTACAGAATTTTGTGGTTAAATAAGGAAATAGCATTAAGAGCATAGGTAGTTTTTTGTTTGTTTTTTTAAAGTAATCACTTCATTATTATTACCTGAATATGGAAATCTACTTCTTGATAGGAATACAAATGCCTGCATGAATCTCTCAGATTTGAAAAACAGATGTGGTCCTTTAAACCTTGTTGGCTTTCACTTCAATTTAGTAGAATAAGCAAATTACCACCAAATGGACAGTCTTATTTCCTTTTAGTGATCGCACCCATTTATCAAAATAAAATCAGAGTGTTTCACACCTGTGACAAAGAATGTTATATATTGAATTCATTCAGTATTTACTATTCATGTTCAGATACCATGGTCTGGACTGGTGAATTTTATCCTGTGTCCATGAACCATAGGATGGGGAGGAATGCATGTGTATACCAAGCATTTGAATTGAGAGTTTCTTGCGTAAGTATGTATTAATGTTGCTTGGTTGTATACAGTGGATGGAAAAAAATGTTACATTAACATGATTATTATTAGAGAACGTTTCACACACATAAAAATAAAATGGTATAAGGATCCTCTTATATCCATCTTGTTTCCTCTATACCCCTGTCCATCTCCGCCCCTCCAGTATTATTTTGAAGCAAATCTTGGCCATTTTATCGTTTCACTCGTATATAGTATTTTAATATAGCTCTCCAAGAAAGCAGGACATTTAAAAACATATAATGACTATACCAGTATCATTAAAAGAGAAAAAGGAGAAAAATGTAATTTTTAAACACAAATTTTAAAAGCATTGATGAATTTGTAGTATCTTTTTTAATATTTTCCCAATTAGTGGATATTAATGCAAATATCATGAAGGCTATACAAACCTTTTAATATTAAAATGGAACCTTTGTATTCAGATTTGGGAATTGTTTGTCTGAGGCATTGTCTTTTTTCTGCATTTAATATCTGGTCCCTGCCTACTCTCTGACCCTCTCTCATAAATTGTATACATTTTCTTTTTTCTGTTCTTATATATCACAATCCCTTCCAGCTCCTTGATGGTTGCTGAGCCTTCTGCACAGAAAGTTCTTCCCTCACATTTTCAGCTCTTGGCTCAAATATCATCATCTCAGTAAAAAACCCTTTCCTTAGTGAGTGACCTGAAGTAGTCCCCCTGACAACCTGGCAAATTTTTATTTTGGACCTAACAATTCCTATTTCATTATCCTGCTGTGTAGACTTTGTTATATCAAGTAGCTGAAATTGCCTTGCTTTGTTGTTGGTAGTCTGCTCCAAGACCCTGTAGTTAAGACAGACTATTTTTCAGTCCTCTGCCTCAGTTACCTCATAGGGTTGTTGACATAAACATTAAATGAGTTAATATATGCAAAGCACTTAAAACAATGTCATGCACTGAGTAGCAATATATGTGTTACCTGCTATTGTTATTAATATTATCATGATTATGTTAGAGTTGATTTTGATAGTGTCCAGACTCCATTTGTTTCTTTTTTAAAGTATACTTTTTGCATGATGATTTTAATAGTTGAATTATGAATGTTAGTTACATGTGTGAGCATATTTTCATATTTGAGAAATAAAAACTATTGACAGAACAGTTGGTGTTACTAATTTTAGAAAGTCTAGGGTAAGCTTTTTGATTCGTAGGTAAAATTACTTGCATCTTGAATAAGAGTTTTTCTTTTTAATTTCTTAACCTTTCACATTTTTTACCCAAGTGAAATATACTCGGAAGTCCAAGGACAAGGTGCCAGGCAGATTTGGTTCCTGGTGAGGACCCACTTACAGATTCATACACAGCTATCTTCTCACTGTGTCCTCAGAAGGAAGAGAGAAAGAGCGAGCATGCACACCCCTGAGCAAGCAAGCTCTGGCTCTTTCTTTTCTTATAAGGACACTAATCCCATCATGGGAGCCCCACTGTCAGGACCTCATCTAAATCTAATTATTCCCAAAGACCCCAATTATTCCCAAATACCATCATGGGGGTTGGGGTATCAACATAAAAATTTGGGGAGACACAAACATCCAGTCCATAACAGGTGCTTAAATTAAACCAATAATTTTCTTAAACTCTTTTTTTTCCTGAAGGATGGGTAAGAAGAAAAACAGTTAAAATACTGAAGCCATAACTTGACAACACATTGGTGCTCTGACCTTAGTACTACATAGAACTCAATTATCCTGAGTTCAAACTGAAGTTTTTTTCTTCCATGCTATAGACACCAAATTTGAATAGAAATGTGACTGGACTATAATGTGTTTCTTTGTGTTGTTTTTTGTTTTTGTTTTTTTTTAAGATTTTATTGGGGAAGGGGAACAGGACTTTATTGGGGAACAGTGTGTATTTCCAGGACTTTAGTGGGGAGCAGTGTGTTTTTCCCAGGACCCATCAGCTCCGTTGTTGTCCTTTCAATCTTAGTTGTGGAGGGCGCAGCTCAACTCCAAGTCCAGTTGCCATTGTTAAATCTTAGTTGCAGGGGGCGCTGCCCATCATCCCTTGTGGAGGTCAAACTGGCAACCTTGTGGTTGAGAGCACGCACTCCAACAAACTGAGCCATCCGGCCATCCAGGAGCTCAGTAGCAGCTCAGCTGCAGCTCGTTGTCTTCATTCTAGTTGCAGAGGGTGCAGCTCGCTGGCCCATGTGGGAATTGAATTGGCAACCTTGTGGTTGAGAGCTCACGCTCTAACTGACTGAGCCACCTGTCCGCCCTATAATGTGTTTTTAAAGATAGTGTTATGAACTATTTAATTTTTTAAGTTCTGTGAACTAATCACCAAAGGGTATGTTGTAGACATTCTTGAAACAAAATTTTGAGTATATCCCAGAAATAAAATTAACCAAAATGTCAGTTCAGTGGAGAGCCACATTCTTTATTTTATCAATTTAGATATTTCCAAGTTGACTAGAACCTGATAAAATTGAAATTGGAAAGCACCAAACAACAATTCTAATTCCCAGTCTTGTAATGATTTTTTTGTTCAGTAGGATGCATTTGAATGGTGATTGATCGTAAATGGTTTTCCAAATTTGGGTAAGATCCATTTGAATATTTCTGCTAATATCTGTAGGTAAATACATAGAGTCGATTAAGTTATAGCAGCTTATGGCTTATTTTTTTCTATGAGAAAGGATTAACAATTCTTATTAAAAGCGTGAAGGTTTAGTGGAGTCACAGATAACTAGAATGTCTAGGTGAATATAATGTTCTAGTTAGCTTTTTTTTTTGGTAAACTATTATTCAAAAGATTGTTTTTGTTTATTTGTTTAAATCCTCATTCTATAAAATTCTTTCCAATATATTGGACTATTTTCCTGATTCAGTAATACCTGTTTTACAGATTTAAATCTTATATTGATTGGTAAACCGTCTACCAAGGTGTCATTTATAAACAACGTAGTTTAGGGCAGCAGTTCTCAACCAGGGATGATTTCGCCTCCCTGGGGACATTTGGCAGTGTGTGGGGCAATTTTTTATTGTCATGAATGGGGTTGGGAAAGAAATGTAGACACTGGCTTCTAGTGGACAGAGAAGCTGCCAAGCATGGACAGCCCCACCACCGCTACCACCACAAAGAATTGCTTAATACAAAATGTCAGTAGTGTCAAGGTTGAGAAAACCTGATTTAGGATTAATAATGATTTTGCCACCATTGTGGATATTGAAAAATATTTATTATAGGCACTGAAGGTAATTCTAAAATACTTTGATTAGACTCCAGAATATTTTTGAACAAACATCTAGCCCTTGAAATGATTGCTTGGAATAATATGATATTTATCTGGGTATGTGTTATTTTTTAAATATTAGCCCTGTGTTTAGTTATTGCACAAATGTGTATATTCTAGCTCTCCATCACGCACATGTTTTGCATATTCATTGTAGACAGGGCCCAGGACATAGCAGATTGTAGGAGTGATTCAGGATGTGTTTTGTGAGACTCTTTTTGTTCCCTGGCATTGGTGAAAGATGAGTTGAAGGGAGTGGAAAATAACCTTAGTTAGACCAAGACTTACGAACTCAATCTCAGTTTGTGCTGCCCAAGAATGAAGGCAGGTCATTTAAGATAACTGTATAGACAGTATGTTCTTTCCTTAACTCTTGCATTCTTGCCCTATTACAAGTGGCAGTCCAGGCAAAGCAGACTTTAGGTTAGGCTGAGCTTTTCCCATAGCCTTGAATTATAGGCATTCTTACAGCTATTTTCTATCTACATCTTGCAAGTGTTTTTTCTTTTTTTTTTTTTCAGAGACTATCTCTAATAAGAGTGAATTCCATACTTTAAGTAAGGGTAAGACCATCTGTGCCCAGGGAGACTCTTACCAGGAAAAGGAAGTGTGCCTTCGAGCCAAAGCTTGGGAGAGAGGCAGTGTATATCTCAATTAGAACTATTGCCTCAAGCTGACTTAAAAATCAATCGAATCTTTAAAAACTGACTTACTCTTTCATAGCATTGTGAATTAACATTTATCCTGGTATTACACTTTTAGGTTTAACTTTTACATTCCTTTTGTTTTTAAAAATGATTTTCCTTTGGCTAGAGATGAAGGCTCTGGAACATGTCTTTGATTGATGTTATTTTTCCTTGTAGGTCTACTTCCCCTGCAGGACAGCATCACTCTCCTATATCTTCTAGACATCACTCATCTTCCTCACAATCAGGATCATCTATTCAAAGGCATTCTCTTTCTCCTCGAAGAAAAAGAACTCCTTCACCATCTTATCAGAGGACAATAACTCCACCTTTAAGACGTTCTGCGTCTCCTTATCCTTCACATTCTCTGTCTTCTCCTCAGAGAAAGCAAAGTCCCCCGAGGCATCGCTCTCCTATGCGAGAGAAAGGGAGGCATGATCATGAACGGACTTCACAGTCTCATGATCGTCGTCATGAAAGGAGGGAAGGTATGTACTGTACTTTATCTTGATTTTTTTTTGTTATTTAAGTAGATGTTTTCTTTATTTAAAACTTGGACATTCAGATTTACTGTTATAATGAGTAGAAGAGAACTGGGTTATATTAAAGCACACAGAGGAGAGTTCTGAGGGCCACAGGAGGTGCTTAATGACACAGCGAATGTAAGCTATTAAAATATGTGTAAGTGGGTATTTATGTATCTACTGAGATGGTGCTTTTTTTAAGAGGTTTTACTTAAATACTCTCAAGTTCTAGAAATTTTTGGCCATCTTATTCTTAGAGCATCTTTCTAATTGCTTAGTTAATTCTTTAAAAAACACCAAAAAAAAAAACAAAGAGGTGAAGGAAAGAAAAGCAGCAAGCCAGGGGCCAGAGTTTGAAAACATGTTTTGATAAAGAGGTGAGGGCTTGGGGAACATTTCAGACAGTCATTGCAAACCAAATGATCAGTTTTCCAGGTGTAACTCAAGAAAGAAGTACTCAAAGCAGTTTTCCTTTCTAGATCCCTAAAAATTCAGTTAACTTTGGGTTTGCTACTCGCTATTCAAGCTGAGAAGCTATTATTACCCAGCAATACAGTCTAATATCTCTCATTTCTTTCTTGTCCTTGTTTATCTACCTTGACAGGTTTTTTCTTTTCCCAACTTCCCCTTGTGTTAGTTTTTTAATATAATGAGTACTCAGGAAATATTTGCTTATTTGCAACAACATAACGATTTAATATGCATTTTAAAAGCCTGTCTGTGAGTATAGTATAGCAGTCTCCTGTGGAACATGTTGAACTTATTCTCTTCCTGTTGGTGGTGCAATAATTAATCAAGTTCTGTTATTCAAGAAAATGATGGATGCATAGGTAGGGACCAGAAAGAGAACTTATTTTATAGAGTTGTCCCTTGTATACATCATTTTGGAATCAGATCAGCACAACAGTATTTATGGAACATTGGTAAGATGGGAAAATTCTCATACCTATTAATTTTGATATTTAGCAGCTAGAGTTGACCAGGAATACAGTGTTCATTTAGTGACTACTGAATGAAACTTCTTTATTATTTCAAAACATAACTATTAAACATACTAATGAAGGGAAATACTACGGAGTTGAGTCTTTTAGGTTTGCTTTTTTTGTGGTAAGAGTAGTTTATGTTACAGGAAAAATCCTTTTAATAAGAAACCATATCTGTTTAGGTTCTTTATAAGGAGGAAGAGCTGTAGCAGATGTTTGTTCCGCTCTATTTAGATGTTGTTTTCTGAAATAAGAATAATTTTAGTGGAAGAATGGGGAGGTAGGTAAAGAACAAAATATATTAACTAGATGTATTTGTAAAGACAGATGGGACATCATGAAAAACATATTCTCAGGCACCATTGGTATTGGAGGAGGACTAGAAGTAATAGGTGTTCACAGAAAAGAATGAAGACATCACTTTCTTGCCTTCTGGTTCTGTCCTTAAATGGCATTTATGGATATAGGCACATGGACAAAGTAATTGGGCAGGGCAGATAAGCTATTGGTGTGAGAATCTCTGGGGTTTGTGGATACTAGATGTTTGGGTTCTTGAGGAAATCTATGGACCTAGCCAGTGGAGACAAAGTGAAAAGGAGGTAACTTTACAATATGTTAGGCATAAATCTGCTACAGTGGCTATAATAGCCTCAGATCTTGAGGCAATTCCAGAGTGTAAGTGCAACTGAGGAAGGACTCTGATTAAAAGGCAGTATTTGTTCTTTGAAGTTCTCTTGTTGATTCTTTGGCTTCATATCAAATTTATGCTGTAATCAGTGCATGCCTATTCTAGGCATATCTAAAGAATAGTTTCTGATCTTTGCAAATTCCCATGACGTGTATGGTTTGAACTAGGCCATTTAATTTCTGGGCCTCTATTTCATTTATACAGTGACAAGTTTGGATTAAATAATCAATGAGATTCATTCCAGCTTTTTAATAACTAAAATTACCTTTTTATTTTTCTATGAAATTTTACAAAATGCTTTAAGTAGAGAAAGTTTTCTAGACAGGAGTGTGATTCCATTAAATAGCTCAAGAAAAGAATATAACAGCCTCTCTTTGCCAGCCAGCTTACTAACTGCAGGCCACTCTCACATGCTTAACTCTATTTGAGGTGGTCATGTGTGGCCTAGTCTGGCCTAATAGTAGTTTGAGATGACACTGTGCAACTGGATCTAAAAGTGGTGTCTGAAAACAAAGCCATCAGTGATATGAAGTCAACTGGTTTTAGAAGTTTTAGATGTAAGAATGGGTAAATTGGGGTGGGGAGGATCATATTCAAAGTTTATCCAATAAGAACATAATTATTCAAGTGTAATAAAATTACCTTTGGAATTTTAGCTTTTGAAAGGATTTAATTTTTTTATTTGACCATATTTTCTCCTTTTATTTTCTGCAAAGAACATGAATTATCATTGTAATAAAATTTTAAATCTCGTTTTTTATATCTTTTGTTTTTTTACTTTTTGTATTGGGGAATGTTGGGGAACAGTGTGGTTTTCCAGGACCCATCAGCTCCAAGTAAAGTCATTGTGGGGTTTTTTTTTCAGTCTAGTTGTGGAGGGCGCAGCTCATTGACCATGTGGGAATCAAACTGGTGACCTTGGTGTTACAAGCACTGTGCTCTAAGCAACTGAGCCAACTGGCCGCCCCAATAAAAATTTAAAAGTTCTGTATTAAATATATTGTCTAATTTCCCAAAATTTTGTGAAAGGAATTACGTTTGATTTCCAAAATTGAATTGCAGAGACTAGAGGCAAAAGGGATAGAGAAAAGGACACAAGAGAAGAACGAGAGTATGAACCGGATCAGAGCTCTTCTAGAGACCACAGAGAAGATAGAGAACCTCGAGATGGTCGGGATCGGAGAGATGCCAGAGATGCTAGAGACCGGAGGGAACTAAGAGACTCCAGAGACATTCGGGACTCTAGGGAGATGAGAGATTATAGCAGAGATGCCAAGGAGAGCCGTGACCCCAGAGATTCTCGGTCTGCTCGTGATGCCCATGACTACAGGGATCGGGAAAGTAGAGATGCTCATCGAAAGGAGGATGCATATCAGGAAGAATCCCGAAGTTATGGCAGAAACCACTTGAGAGAAGAAAGTTCTCGTACTGAAATAAGAAGTGATTCCAGAAGTGAGTCTCGAAGTGAAATTAGGAATGACCGGATCGGCAGAAGTAGGGGCAGAGGTCCAGAGTTACCTGAAAAGGGTAAGGTTTTTGATTTGTCAGTCAGCTGCATCTTGTATGTCCATATAGAAATTATTAAATCTTATATCTCCTCAGATTTATTTTCTAAATATATTATTTCTGCATTGATTATCATTATTTTGTCAAAGTAATTTTCAATTAGTTGAATTTGTGATTTTCCCTGTAAATTCTGAATAGAAATTGTGAGCTAAAATAGCAAAAGATAAGAGGGGCCTGACCTAGACTCCCTAATTCCTAGTTGAATTATATATCCAGTCATGCCTTCAGTCTTAATTAATGTGGAACACTAAGGCAAAAAAGTAGAGTCATAGGAAGTAATTTTTAATAAACAGATATATATGTGTGTATGTACACATACACATACACACATATATACAGAGAGTGCCAAAAAAATGTATACACATTTTAAGAAAGGAAAAAACTTAATTGTAATACTCAATATATACCGATAACAAAAGATGAATACAAGTCACATTTGACTTCTGCAATTACAAGAAGTGCTCAAAGTGGTTACCATCAGCTTCCAGACACTTCTGATTATGGCGAACCACTGCTTGAGCAATGTTGACCATTTCTTAAAATGTGTATACATTTTTTTTGGCACCCCCGGTATACACTGTGTGTATATATACTGGGTGTGCCAAAACAATGTGTATACACATGACTTGTATTCACCTTTTGTTATCGGTATATATTGAGAATTACAATTTAAATACAGTTTTTTCCTTTCTTAAAATGTGTATACATTGTTTTGGCACCCTCTGTATATACAATAAACTGATCATTAATATGAAATTAAAATGGTAGACTTTCAAAATTGATGATAACAGAAATGGCTGGTTTGTTTAATTCTTCAGTATTTGTGCTGACTTCAAACCATCACATTATTGGGGTCTTGAGCCATTTTTCTTCCCTTCCCCTTAAAAAGCATTTGCCATACCCAATAACTATCAACCTAAATGTATTTGACTATCTCTAAACTGCTTGGACTAAATTACCTTTGGTCTCGCTCTTCCTCTCCCCCTTTCTATTTCCTCCCCCCAAACACTGCTGTGCAGTCTGACCACTTACTCTTTCCATCGAGCTGCTGGTCTATCTTGGTCCATATTACAGCTTTACATTAAGCTAAAACCCCATCACCTTCTCCTTTATAGTTGTCTTGGCTTTTCTTGGCCCTTTGCTTTTCATATACATTTTCAAAATGTGTATGAAACAGATCTTTTAAAAAGATTTTATGAAAAACTGTTAAATCTTTATTTCAAATTGATGAATTTGTAACTTTTTATATTAAGGCCTGGTACATGTTTTATTCCTGGGTAGCATTTTGTTGCTATTGTAAATGGTACTTTAAAAATTCTTTTTATAAATAATGCATTCACATGGTTCAAAATTTCAAAGGTACAAAACGAGATAGATATAGATATAGATATGGATATAGATATGGCTATAGATTGTGAAAAGCCTTCCATCTACCCCGCCTGGTTCCTCCTTTTGCGAAATTTATTTGTATCCTTTCCAGAAAGATTCTTCACAAGCAAATATGTGTATCTATTCATTTTCTCCCCTGGTTTTACAAATGTAATTTAAAAACAAACAAACTTTTATTTAAAAAAATTAACTATATAGTGCCCTAGACCCTGCTATTTTGACTTAAAAAATATCTTGGAGATCATTCCATAGTAGTCAGTCGGAAAAATAGCTACCTCCCTCGTCCACCATTTAACCTTTTTATTCCTAGATGTTATATGTGGCTTTTTAAAGTTTAAAATGTCTTCTTTCTGGTCTTTAATTGTTAAAGTATTCTTTATATATGTTTTGATTATTAAAATACCCTGTTACAGTATTTAGAATTATACTGTAATTCTCTCAGGGCTCAGCCTGTTACGGGTAAGGGGTGTGTTTATGTGTTTATATACATAGCTCTATGAATTTTTTAAACTACTTTATTAAGGTATGATTGATGTACAAAATTGACATGCACACATTTAATATATACAACTTGATGAGCTTGGAGATAAATATACACCACAATATATGCCATAAACATACCTATCACCTGTAAAAAATAATTTCCTCCTTCTCTCTTTATTTATTATGATTCGTGTGTGTGATAAGAGCACTTAAGATAAGATCTAGCCTCTTACAAATTTTTGCGTTTATAGTACATCATCACTAACTGTAGGCACTGTACCATACAGTGGATATCTAGGACTATTCATCTTGTACAACTGAAACTTTGCACACTTTGACTAATACCTCCCTGTTTCCCTCTCCCTCCAGCCCTTGGCAACCATTCTACGTTCTGCTTCTATGAGTTTGACTATTTTAGATTTCACATATAAGTGCTATCACGTAGCATTTGTCCTTCTGTGTCTGACTTATCTCACTAAGCATAATGTCCTCCAGGTTCATCTATGTTGTCTCCAGTGACAGGATTTCCTTTTTTTAAGGCTGAAAAATATTTCATTATATGTATATACCATATTTTCTTTATCAATTCACCTGTCAATAGACATTGAGGCTGCCTCTATGTGTTGGCTGTTGTGAGTAATCCTGTCATGAACATGGTAGTTCAGCTGTCTCTCCCAGATCCCGAATTCATGTTCCTTTGGGTATACACTCAGAAGTGGGATTGCTGGATCAATGATACTTTTATTTTTAATTTTTTTAGGAACCTCCATACTGTTTTCCTCAGTGGTTGTGTACCCTTGCATTACCATCACCACAATCAAGATACTCAGCTATACATACCATCACAAGACTCCCTGTGTTACCCCTTTCTAGCCATAACCTAACTCCCCTTCCCTGTCCCTGATCTCTGGCAACCACTAATATGTCCTCTTATAATTGTTGTTTCACGAATGTTACATAAGTAGATTTCAATTTCAAAGGTACAAAACGAGATAGATATAGATATGGATATGGCTATAGATATGGCTATAGATTGTGAAAAGCCTTCCATCTACGTAACTATCACGAATGTTACATAAGTACATAAGTAGAATCACACTATATGTATCCTGTTGAAATTGGCTTTCTCATTCACCATAATCTCCTTGAGGTTCATCCAAGTTGTATCAAAAGTTTGTCCCTTGTTGTATTCCATGATTTGAATGTATCACAGTTTGTTTAACCATTTACCCATTGAAAGACATTTGGGTCCTTTCTAGTTTGGAGCTATTACAAATAAAGTTTCTGTGACCATTCATTTCTCACACTTTTTAATGAAAATTTTCAGGCACCACTTAATTTCAACAAAGTGCCTTCGTTCTGTATTGGAATGTTTTCACTGTAAACTGTAATCAAAGCAATAATATATCTCCATATTTTTCATTATTTTCATAATCTTTCTGTAAATTAGATATGAGTCAGTAGTTTTTATTTTTGTTTTGTTTTTTTGGGGAGGTTAATTAAAATGAGTCTTCTTGCTTTATGATTCCATTATGTGACTTTTTTTATAGATAGAGGTAACTGGAGCTTAGCTTACCCAAGTCAGTCATTAGACAACTTAGGTGTTCTGATCCAACATTTCATATTCTTTTCAACAATGATTAGCACACTTTGGAATAAAAACAAACACCTTTTATCTGTATATTTTTGGGGAGGAAATATTATCATTGATGAAACTTGTTGAATAAAATGCTTATGTTTAAACACTTGTGTGAATATTCTTTGCTTAGGAAGTCGAGGCACAAGAAGTTCTCAAATTGACAGTCACAGTAGTAGTAGCAACTATCATGACAGCTGGGAAACTCGAAGTAGCTACCCTGAAAGAGACAGATACCCTGAGAGAGACAGCAGAGACCAAACAAGGGATTCTTCCTTTGAGAGAAGACATGGAGAGAGAGACCGTCGTGACAACAGAGAGAGAGGTTTGTCACATGGAATATTACTAAATGGTGACCAACATTGGAAGAATTGTTTCTTTAAAACTTATCCATTAACTTTTTTATATGTCTTTTAATACTTTTGCTTGTTGATACATTTAAAACTATTGTATTCACTCGTAATCTTTCTTGTTTACTTAGTTTATGGGAGAGAATGTAATAGCTAGCTACCAGTACCTATTGGCAATAGTTTAGATACTGAGGTAATAGGTACTTGCATACTGCAAGAACTGAGGTGCCCTGTTGTAAGTCTGTCCCCTCAACTAAGTAGCTGACAACCTTTTAAAAAATGTAGATGCTTGCGGGCTGTTCCAGGCATTTCAAATTCAGGAGATACTTAAACTTTCTCATCTGAGGATCCTGGCCACTCACTCACTACCTATGATAAACAGTCTTGTGTAGAATGCCAGAGAGAAACAAGAAAAAAATGATAATGATATGGCCGGGTTTTGTTTGGAGAAACATTTTATTCATGTTCCTTCCTGAGAATATGTAATGCTTGCTTTAGCTAATTTTGTATCTTGTTTTCTGTTACTTTATTAAATGACTTCTTAAATCAATTTTGAAGCAAAATTACTAGAAGACATTTAAGAAGGGTGATAAGTACTTTCTTTAACAAGCTTTTATTGCCCATACATATTAGGGCCTTAAACATTTAAGATTTTATGAAGGCCTTACTAACTTTGGCTGGTTACTAAAATAAGGTTTGCTATAATGCTGAGATTAATAAAGTATGATACTTGAGGGAGTAGGGAATTGAATGTTCATACTTCATAGTGAGCTGAATCAAAGAGGTAATGGTGTATCTTGATATGGGGTAAGCCTAATACATTTTGGTTAAAAGATGTGTATGATTTCTTTAGTTACAGATAAAGCTGGTGTTTATATATTCTTTGCTCATTTCTGAAATTATTTTTTCCTGAATGCTAATTCACCTTTCTTTACTCTCTTTAACACCATATCCTGGTAATGCTTTTTTTATATTTGTTTTCGTTGTTGTTGTTGTTTTTCAGTTTCATATCTTAGCTCAGATTTTTCTCATGTCATGCCTTAATTCTGTAATAGTGTTTGGCTTTAATCTTATATTTAGTTCAACACATACATTGAGTTACCAAAAACTGTGATAGTTGCTTTATATACATACTTCTACTTAATATTGTAAAGGATATTAAGTCAAAGAATATATATATATATATAGAGAGAGAGAGAGAGATTCCTTTAAAATCCTTTTATCTTAACAAGGTCCCTGTGAATGTAGGTTTGATAAGAAAAATCCATGCTTCATATTTGAATGGTTTGAGCTAAGAGAAAGGTAGTGATTTTTTCAGTATTACAGAGAAATAAGTTCCAGAGCTGGAATTCAGATGACTTGTAGTCGTCTGACTCCAAGTCCTGTTCTCTTTCTATTTTACTTTACTATAACAACTTCAATAAATATCAGTTGTATGATTGGAATAGAAATATATTTTTGAGGTTAATGATACATTCTACAAATGTTTACTGAGCCCATGCACTTTGCTAGGTTGTTGGAGTATAATAGTCCTTGTGCTTAAAGAACATAATAGGGAGGAAGATTACCATTCCCCCCCCCAAAAAAAAAGAAATAATTATTGAGTGCTATCAAGGAAACAAACAAGGGACCCAGATAGAAATAAAGGATAAGGTAAGAACCTTCTTTAGCTAGATAGAGTGTTTCTGAAAAATTTGAGGAAATGACATTTATGCAGAGGCATAAATGCAAGGGAAGAAGTTAGCATTGCAGAGATTGAGGGTAAGAACATTCCATGCAGAGGAAAGAGTATGTGCCAATTCCCAGGGATGGGAAATGTCTTAATATGTCCTAGAGTTTGAAAAAAGACCCACGTGACTAGATATGGTGACCAATAGGGAAATTAATAGAAGCTGAGGGTAGAGATGTGCCCAGGTACGTAGTTCTGTGCTCAGGAATTTAAATCTTCACAGGCTAATTAGGGTACAAATAGACAAAGTGTGATAAATGCTACTATTATATAAAGTTCTGTGAGAAGAACAAAGGAGCAAACAGGATTCTGTGGAAATCCAAAAAGCTTCCTAAAGAGGGGACATCTGAATTAAGGCGTGAAGGATAAGAGTTTGGCAGAGAAACGTTGGAAGAAACACTTTGCAGGGAGAGGGTACAGCATGTACAGACACACAGACTGAAAGATACATGTTTTGAAGTAGTAAAGAATTAGGAGATTAGAATAGAGGTATGCTATAATTGTTAGATTGTTAGAAAAGGAAAGAAGCTTAGAAAAAGGATTGATGAGAGTCGATCGGCCAGGTTGTTAGGCCTGTAAGTCAAGCTGAAATTTTTGGATTTAATTGCCTTTTCACTACCTATAAGATAACTGCTTTTAAGCAGCTGGAAAAACAAAGTGTTCATCAAAAAAGTATGAGAGTCTGGGGAAAGGCTGAAGACAAGGATACCAACCAGTTAGACTGTTGATGACGTAGACATCTAAGAACTGACCGAACTTTGAGTTAATAATATTAACTGTAGAGATGGAGAGAGGAAGTAGAAGACAGACAGACATATTTTAAGAGTAAAATTAATGGTACTTGAATATGATAGGACTTGGATAACTCGGAGATTTCCAGCTTTCACGAATGCGTACGTCATTCATTAGGATAAGGAAATACATGAAGAGAAGCACATCTTCAAAGAACACATTTTGAGTGAAATATAGAGAAGATAGTTTAGACATATTCGAAAGGTGTTTTTACAGTTCTGTTTTCTTTGAAGTAAGGAACATTGTCATTTTTGTTGGAAATACAGAGTTTTTATATGTCAAAAAAGAGTGAGTAGTGAGTCTTTCCCCCTGACTTTGCTACAATCAGATATTTCAAGTAGGAATTACTGTAAGTTGCAGTATTGAATTTTTTTTAGCTTCTTTTGTAATCATTGTGACATTAATGTGACCCCCAAACCAGGAATTCAAACAGTCATATACCATTCTGGGAATTAAAAGTGTAGTACAATAGAACCATTTTAAATTTAAGTTGGCTTCTGCAAAAGTAAAAAAGTGTTTAAGAGAACTGACTTCTAGTCCTAATGTCCTAATGTATTTACCATCTCTGTGACTTAGGCAAATTAACTTCTGGACCATAATTTCTGTGTTTTAAGAAGAAAAGGGGGGAAAGGGCTGGACAAGATTTAGTTTCAGCATTAAAATTCTGTGAACTTCTCTATCAATGTATAACCTCTAAAGAATAAATATGGATAATTCTTGTCTTTTTCATCTGTGGTAAGAAAGGAAATTTAAATTACTATTAAATATATTGAACCCTTCCCCAGGAATATCCGAAAATTATTCTGCTTAATAAGTTGATTGTTAGATATGCCACTTGCAAACCTGTTGGGCATATTGTAGTTTGACCTTTATAATTAACCAATAAACATTATTATCTAATATGAAAGTAGAAGCATCACAGTAGCCTAGATCCTACCACAGTGACCTAATTTCAAAAATGACTATCTCCATGAAAGAGTTCATGCCATTTTCTTACACATTTTTTTAATCCCACACTAATTTCCTGCTCAACTGGGCATTTGGGCATCATGCATTTCTTTTCTCTGTGTTTATATGATTCATGTATTGAAAAAAATTCATACATACTATATATCTATAGATAGATAGATAGATAGATAGATAGATAGATAGATAGATAGATAGATATACACACGCACATACACACATACATATACATATAATGTGATGAGATTATCAGTTAATATTTTTAGGAAAACAGCTCTTCATCTGAGTAATCAGTTACACGATTAAATAAAACTTAATTTATTAGTAGTTATAAATACATATCACATGAAATACTTTTTACATTTGATTTAAAGATTGCTAAGCATCAGTACCCTTAATATTCTAGTCTATAATAAACTGATATTGCAGCAACAAATATATGTTTTGTTCTAGATTTTTCTCACATAATAGCTGCACTTTGATGTGTATATATTTTTGCCTGGAATTAGAGGTGTGACTTACGAGGGAAATTTTTTTTTTCCTTCAGCTCCTATGTTCTACACCTCCTGCTGCCCCTATCCTTTGCCACCAGTGTTCTCAGGTCCTGCTGGGGGGACAGAGAAGATCAGAGGTGAAGGGTAGAGATGGCAGAAAGTGGGGTTGGAGCAGTGGGCTGGAGGTAGGGTAGGGAGCATGCAGAGAAAGATCAAAGGTGGATCAACGGGAGGTGGGTGGGAGTTGATGGGGAGCAGAAAACATGTTAGTTAGAAGGCAAATGAAAATAACCTTTAAGCAAACTATTTTTGAATATCTAGGGGTGATTATTGGATGATTGAATTAAAAGTAAAGCTAGTACCTGATTTGTATTTATTGTCACTGTGATCCTGTACACAGATAAAATTTGAGGTTTGCCATACTGTCTTACCAATAGGTTATCTGTCAAATTAATCACTGACAAAACTTGATTTTCATTGTAGATCAAAGACCAAGCTCACCAGTTCGACATCAGGGAAGGAGTGACGAGCTTGAGCGTGATGAAAGAAGAGAGGAACGAAGAGTAGACAGAGTGGATGATAGAAGAGATGAAAGGGCTAGAGAAAGAGATCGGGAACGAGAACGTGACAGAGAGCGGGAAAGAGAGCGGGAACGTGAGCGGGATCGGGAAAGAGAGAAGGAAAGAGAACTAGAAAGAGAACGTGCTAGGGAACGGGAGAGAGAAAGAGAAAGAGAAAAAGAGAGAGACCGTGAAAGAGAGAGAGATCGTGACCATGATAGAGAGAGGGAAAGAGAGAGGGAACGAGATAGGGAAAAAGAACGGGAGCGGGAACGGGAGAGAGAAGAAAGAGAGAGGGAGAGAGACCGAGAACGGGAGAGGGAGAGAGAGCGAGAGCGAGAACGAGAAAGAGCAAGAGAAAGGGATAAAGAAAGAGAACGTCAAAGGGATTGGGAAGACAAAGACAAAGGACGAGAGGACCGCAGAGAAAAGCGAGAAGATATCCGAGAAGACAGAAATCTAAGAGATGGACATGATGAGAGAAAATCAAAGTAAGACTGATTGTGAATCAGTTTATTAAAGTTACATTTCAGTAAAGAATTCAAAAGTTCCATTTAATGCTTTTCAGGGTGCTCTTAATGTCTTGTTAATTCTTTTTCCTCTACATTTTCCTGTATTCCAATTTTATTATAATAAAATCTTAGAATTGTCTGGAAAAAAATAATAGTTGCCCCATTCTATACCTCTGTTTCCAGGAGATATAATCAATCATTATTTATGTTACATTTTCGATGGCACATTGGCTTATTTAACTGCTGTATATTTATTTTAACTGGAAACCAACATAAAATGATACGGACCCTCATTTCTCCCCCTACTTTCAGAGGAGATAGCTAAAGTTAAATGACTTTAAGGAATTTACCTAAGGTTGCATAATAAGTAACATGGCTGTAAGTTGAATTCATCTTTTTGACTCTAAAGCCAACATGTTTTTCATTTGACTTCCCAACATAAGGTATTTCTGTATCATAAAAATGTAAAATGAATACGTTTTAGTAAAGGGTTCATTAGTATATTGATTCCTCTACTGTATGTTACCACCTTGCAGTATTTAAATGTAATGATTTTCACTTGAGTGATTCTGCATGTATAATGAAAGGAAAATATGCTGCCATGTATTTTAACTTCACAATTATAAGTCTTAGCAAATGAAGAATTTTGTTAAGATGCTAAATACCCTTTGTATGATATAGCTCGACAATATTGCTATCCTACAATTATACATTCTAGTTATAGTAAAGAAATAATAGTAAAAATTGTAGTAATAAAATCTCTTTTTCACCTCCTGGAATTTTTTTTTTTTAATAAATAACCTTGGAGTTTTTATTCATAATTTTAAACCAAATTTAAAATCTTCAAAGGCTAATAAAAATAGTTGTTTATCAAGTGCTTCCTAAATGCAGTACTTCATACGTATTTTCTCATTTAATCTTAACAACATCCTCATCATCACCATTTTTACTGATAGTAAGGTTGGAGAAAGGTGGAGTCAGGTGGAGTGAGGGTGGAGTAAGGTAGAGTGAGATTGGAATAAGGTTGGTGTGAGGTCGAGTAAAGTGGAATGAGGTGGAATAAGGTTGGGGTGAGGTAGATCACCTGGAATTTTATAAATTACATTTGTTTGTCCAATTTAGGAAACGCTATAGAAATGAAGGGAGTCCTAGCCCTCGTCAGTCACCTAAGCGCCGACGAGAACATTCTCCCGACAGTGACACCTACAACAGCGGAGATGATAAAAGTAAGCGGAGTCCATTTTCTGTCTCCTCATTCATATTTATTTGTAACCATGAGACCATTTTTTGACATTAGTAGGAAATGATGAATTAAGATTTAAAATTTTTCTTCCTCTGCTGCCTCTGAATATCTTCTATGTGACTAACGTACATGTTAGAAATATAGTTATTAGGTTGGTGCAAAAGTAATTGCGGTTCTTGCAATTTTTAACTTTTTAAACCACAGTTACTTTTGCACCAACCTAATATAATGCTGATGTCATTTCCTACTCTTTGTAGTAAAACCATATTTTTATTTTTACTCAAGTTATTGCCATTTTACAAGTTTTAAAATGAAAATCAGAGATTGGTTTATTATTATTTATATATAACATGCAAAGTTTGTTAACTTGGTGAAAGTGTGATTATTTTTATCTTTTTGTATAGATGAAAGACACAGACTCTTGAGCCAGGTTGTACGACCTCAAGAATCTCATTCTCTCAGTCCATCACACCTTTCAGAAGACAGGCAGGGTAGATGGAAAGAGGAAGATCGGAAACTAGAAAGAAAAGAGAGTTCCAGGCGCTATGAAGAGCTAGAGCTCAAAGAGAAAGTTTCTTCTGTAGATAAGCAAAGAGAACAGATAGAAATCACAGAAAGCTCACGGACTCGGGCCCAAGACATGATGGGACACCATCCATCCGAAGACCGAGACACATGTGATGGAACTCATGATGAAAACAAGAAAAAAGCAAAAATTCAAAAGAAACCTATTAAGAAAAAAAAAGAGGATGATGTTGGACTAGAGAGGGGTAGCACAGAGACAGCATCTGAAGATAGTCAAGTATTTTCACCAAAAAAAGGACAGAAGAAGAAAAGTGTTGAAAAAAAACATAAAAGATCCAGAGGTGACTCTGATATTTCTGATGAAGAAGCAGCCCAGCTGAGTAAGAAGAAGAGAGGCCCCCGGACTCCCCCTATAACAACCAAAGAGGAATTGGTTGAAATTTCCAATGATAAGGATGCGACTGTAGGAGATCCTCAGAGAAAAGAAGATACAGCGTTCAGTGACTGGTCTGATGAGGACGTGCCTGACCGTGCAGAGGTGACAGAGCATGCTGCCGCAGCTGCTACTCCTGGAAGGACCCCTTCCCCGTCTTCCCTCCCTCCTCCTCCTCCTCCTCTGGCTACTGCCACTGCCCCTGGTACTCTTGCTGCTACTGCATCTGCCACCAGCACCTTCAGCACATCTGCCACCCCCACCGGTACTGCCAGTGCAGCTTTTACCAGTGAAGACTCACATAGAAAAGGCCATAAAGCACGAGCGGAAAAAGCAGAGGCACCTCATGTATCTATAGAAGATGCACCACATCGCAAGCCAGTGGATCAGAAGAGGAGCAGCAGCCTTGGGAGCAATCGGAGTAATCGCAGTTATACATCTGGGCGTCTGCGCTCCCCATCCAATGATTCTGCCCATCGAAGTGGAGATGACCAAAGTAGTCGAAAGAGAGTACTACATAGTGGCTCAAGAGACAGAGAAAAAACAAAAAGCCTGGAAATCACAGGAGAGAGAAAATCAAGGATTGATCAGTTAAAGCGTGGGGAACCCAGTCGAAGTACTTCTTCAGGTGATAAACTGAATTATAATCTAGCCAGTATTTCCTATGTTAGTGTATTTTGTACAAATTGTAATTTTAAAGTAAATGGCTAGATTGGTTACTTAATGCACTGCCTTAAATTTCAGGGAACTTAAAATAGAAGCTTAACCATCCCACCAAAAAGTTAGCTGTTACTACCCTAATGGCAATATTATAATAAGGGTACATTCAGTGATGTCAATCTGCTTAATATCAAGATTTTAGTAGTGTATCTCAGTAGAAGAACTTTAATGTATTCCAGTCCCTTGTTGATGCCTAAAATTTTAACCTTTCTGCTCTCCCAGCAGTCAATTCATTCTCTTTTGACCACAGAAAATAAAGTAGGGGGATAAGAAGGGACCCGATAATGAAGTGATCAGTTCTATTAATGTTTAACCATTTTATGTACTTATTTCTTTGAAGATATTTTGTGGTTATAGTGGAAATAGACAAGGAAATGTGCTTTTCACATATTTTAATTAGTACTTTGAGAGATCAGTTTTTTTCTTAAAGTGTGTTCTTTGGAGAATTTGGAATAAATATAGAACAAGGTAAATTGTAAGCTTTAAAGAACCCTAAAATGAAGTATTTTGTTGCTCTTTTTGTCACGTGTTAACTCTGTTTATGGTATATTTATTTTAGATCGCCAGGATTCAAGAAGCCATAGTTCAAGAAGAAGTTCTCCTGAGTCAGATCGACAGGTTCATTCAAGGTCTGGGTCATTTGATAGCAGGGATAGGCTTCAAGAACGAGATCGATATGAGCACGAGAGAGAGCGGGAAAGAGAGAGGAGAGATACAAGACAGAGAGAATGGGATCGAGATGCTGATAAAGATTGGTCACGGAACAGAGACCGAGATAGACTACGGGAACGAGAGAGAGAACGAGACAAAAGGAGAGACTTGGACAGGGAAAGAGAGCGACTGATTTCTGATTCCATGGAAAGGGACAGAGACAGAGACAGAACTTTCGAGAGTTGTTCTCAAATGGAGTCTGTAAAACGCAGTGAAGCAAAACTGGAGAGTGAACATGAAAGAGACCTAGAAGGCACTTCCCGAGACTCTATAAATTTGGATAAAGAAAGAATGGATAAAGATCTAGCATCTGTACAGGGATTTGAAGATATAAATAAAGCTGAAAGAACTGAGAGTGTGGAAGGTGGGTGTCACACCTTTTTGTCTGTTATACTGCTCCATTCCTTCTCAGATTTCACAGGAAACAAATACTTTCTTTTAAAAGGTAATCTGCTATGCGTATTCACTCCATTGTTTTTTAGGGAAAGTAAATTTTATAAGGAAAAGTCATATCATATTTTAAAATGTGTTCCCTTCATTAGTATTGTCAAGGCAGACTTGGTTCAGATAAGCCTAAATGAAATAAAAGGTAACTTAGATGTAGTGTCTGTAGATGTTGAAAATAGTCATCACTTCTTTTTCTTAGATATTTAAAACAGTCTTAAAAATTGAAATGACTTCTTGGTTCAGAGAGGGATTCAAAAACTATTAGTGGTTCCTGTTTTCCAGGGCAGTTGAAAACAAATGTATGAAATAATAACACTTAATGACAGATTGACTATGGAATCCTACTGGCACTCCCCACTCCTAGAATGAGGAACCCTGGGAAGTCCACATCAACCCTTTGGCTCCCTCAGAACCAGCTTGTTGTGTGGAACGTCACCCCTCTGTCCTTCAACCCCCATCTATTGTATAGACTGACTCGTGCATCTGCATTCTCGGAATGGGCTACATCGTCTAACCCTCTTCGTACCTGCTTTTCCTATTGCCCAATAGACCTTTTTTCCCTTTTATCTTCTCTTTTTTCTTCAAACTGCAAGTCCCAGTTTATGCATTATTTCCTCTGAGGAGCCTTCTCTGCTAATGGTGCTTACTCTTTAAAAATGACGTCACCGTGTTTATACATCTTTGATGGCATCCCTGCACTATATTATAATTATTTTTCCATGGTTTTATCTCCACTTCCTTTGTAAAGGACCATAGATTTTCATTCCTTTATCTTTGAGACTATAGCAAGAACACAGTAAATGGCTGATAAATGAAAATGTTTTTCCTATACATACTTGCCCACGTTTTATTCTTTGGTGAATTATAGCCTACAGTACCACTAGTGATGGCTTCCCTGAGAATTCTCCTGGAAATTTTGCCTCCATGGGACTGTCCAGTTCTCATACCAGTGCTTACACAATTGTTTTGACATTACCTCTCCACTTCAAGGCCCCAAAATGCTTCTGGGGTACTTAGTATATAAGCAGTATAATTTTATTACTCTTTTTATTTGCCGTATTGTATTGTAGCATTGGGCACAGAGTAAAATTCAGTCTTTTAAAACTATAAATGTCCTTACACCTTTTGGTTATCTGGTTGAAGATTCCAGTATGTCATCTGTTACATATTCTACTTGAAAAAAACACTTCTACCTCAACCTTCTTCAAATTACATTTTCACCTCAATTGTAAGTTACGATAGCATCAATTTGTGAAGTACAGCCTTGGGTATAATGGAATACGTAAGTGAACTAATGATTATAATAGTTCTTTTGTGATTGGAGTCTGTTCCCCTTATTTCTGACTATCATTCATTGGTTGTGGTTGTAAATAAGATAGTGTAGAAATTTATACGTGAATTACCTACTGTGAGATGAAACATTTTATTCACTTAAAGTAGGAAAATGAGTTGCATAAACTTGAAAAATTAAAAATCCTATATGTGCATTTATTAATTTAGATGTATATTTCTACATAATGAAGTTATTAAAATTGGTTGCCTTACAAGTGAGTTGGTGAGGGCCTGGGGAGGTTACTATAGAATTTAATAGAACAGAAAATTATTAGAATGTTTATAAACATCTGATAGTTTATTAACATCTGATAGTTTATTATATTTTATTTGTTGCAAAATTTTATCTATAAAGCATATTGTTGTATTTTTAAAACCAGTGTTGTAAACTCAGTTAAGTGTATGGATAACTGGTGATTAGAAACATTAAATGTACTCTGTAATTTTAGGATAATTAAATTTCACAACTAACTCACCAGGAGACAAAGCTTAGCTTACCTAGGTGGTTAGAAATGTTGGTAAAATAAAGAAATAGAATATACACCAGTGATTTTTAAATTGTATTACAGCATTCTTCTTAAAATTATATTCATTAATTAAAGGATAACTTTAGGGTAGGGAAGATGAATTTGGAGATGGGAGAATAAATGGCACGTTTACATTTTTACCTAACTGCTATAAAGTTCTTCATAATGAGCTAAATATTGTGAACTTAAGATTAAAGTTTCAAATCAATTATATTAATAAGTTTTCAAGTTTTTTTTAATTAATAATTTTAGGTAAAGAAATTAATGCATCCTTTTTAAATTAGATTTGCCTGGATTTACTTAAAGTTTTACTATAAGAAATTAACATCACATAATCATCATTAGTATGTTAGTGGAAACTTTTATTTTTCATATTTTGTCATCTTTCAACCTGTTATGATATTGCTGTTCATATTGTATTCTTGCCATTGAAGCTAAATATAACTAGGCACAGGGGTGGGTGTGAGAAGGGTGTAGCTCCCAATCAGGTCACGTGGCGTCCAAGCTGCTGTGCCAGAGGGAAGTGGCTGGGACTGCTTGGGAAGAAAAAAGGAAGTACTAGGCAGCACTTTGAGTTCTCCAAAAGGGTGTGTCCTGCAGAATGACCTGTTGCCATGCCAGGAGTGACTCTTCACATCTGCCTCTCAGCTACATCAGTTTTCTTTATAATTAGAAAGCAGGATTCTTGGAATCTTCATGTTTGACAGAGAATATCCACATTTCAGTTTCTGTGCCTGTCAAGAGTTTTAATTCATCATGGATAATCTGTCATCAGAAGAAACTCAGTTGAAGGCTTTCCAGGTTACTGATGAGTCTCCAGAAAGTACAAGGAGAATCCTGGGTTTAGCCATTGAGTCTCAGGATGCAGGAATCAAGACTGTTACTATGCTGGATGAACAAGGGGAACAGCTGAACCGCATAGAAGCAGGAAATGGACCAAACAAAGACATGAGAGAGGCAGAGAAGACTTTAACAAAACTGTCTGCTTATGTAGTAGTATAACTGATGATGATCAGAGAAGGTGAAGTGGAGGAGAACCTGACTCAAGTGGGCAATTTCACAGGAAGTCTAGATAACATGGCCCTGCACATGGGCAGTGAGATTGAGTCTCAAAATCAACAAATAGACCAGATCACAGAAAAGGCTGATATCAATCAAGATTGTATTGACAATGCCAGTGCCAGAGCAAAGAAACTCATTGGTAGCTAAAAGTGCTGCTGTAATTCTTTAGCATTTATTCACTTGCCTCACTCTTCCTTCAAAATAATTACCTTTTCAGAGTTTGAAATTTTGGTTCCACACTCTCTTAATCAGGAGATAATGTGGAAGAAGGTCAAGGAGGAACAGCCCCCCTATTTTTTTATTTTCTCTTTTTCCCTTGAGGGTAGAAATTTGATCTCAGGTAGAAAACTTACTAGATTGCTATGAGTTTTATGTAATTTTATACTTTTAAAAAGCTAGAATTTTGTTTAACTAAAAGTGATTTGGAAAATTACACCTTTGGTTTGATTATTGATGACACTATCATTTTCTTAGCCTTGTGCATTGAACTATATTCATAACCACGTTTATTTAGATCCTGAACAGTGTTATAAGAATTTGATTGGTATTTGTCACCTTTATTTAAAAACTAGCACCTGTACAGTTCAAAGTTGTTAATGTGGATTGGTTTAACGAATAACCACTGCTTTATCCTTACAATTAAATTTTGTAACTAAAAAAAAATAAAAATACACTGAATTTAGCTAATTGAATTTTATTTTTCATTTTTCTTTTGGAATTATCAAGTGTTTTTGAATAATTAAAAAATGTTATTTTCTAATGAAAAAATGCTTTTCAAAGTTTTTTAGTGTGCACAGCCTTTACATCTTTAATTTAGACATTCCTTCCTCTAACATTCTCTTTGACATGAAATTAACTTTTCCAATTAGCAGGAGATGACGAATCCAAGTTAGATGATACACATTCTTTAGGATCTGGTGCTGGAGAAGGATACGAGCCCATCAGTGATGATGAACTAGATGAAATTCTGGCAGGTGATGCCGAAAAGAGGGAGGACCAACAGGATGAGGAGAAGATGCCAGGTAATCATTTGTAGAGGCTGAACATAAAAATTATTTAATTTATGATATTAAGGTGTTTTTGGTTTCCTTTCATGCTGTAAGAATTGGTAAAAGGCACTTAGAACTTTCCCCTTTATGTTTTTATTAACATCGAAAGGCCAATAAAATGAAAATTATAAAAATACTCTCTCCTCATTTTTAAGGAGACGTTACCTGTGAATAGGGAAGGGCCTCATTTAAAATAGCAAAAGTGTAAGATTTCCAGAGTTTACGATTCATATTTTATATGACTTGGAATCTAACCGAATACTGATTGTCTAGCAGTGTTCTAGATGGTAAATATATAATACAGGGCTTCACAACTGTGGTGCCACAAACCAACTTTTGCAATGACTGCTCAAAAATTTACAGTCGTTGCAATTATATTTGGACACTATTTATATACTTCTTTGTATCAATTTTCTAAATTCAGTATTTTTACTTGTTAGTACTTTGTGCCTTGCCAGAGCGTACTCTACTGACTATATATATCAATCATCCTAATTTGCCTGATTGTTACTAACAATTTTTTTTGTCATGCTGAGGGTCTCTGCTTTGTCTGGGTATGTAGAATATTAAATTTTTATTTTGACTTAATTTGCTCTTATATTTCACAATTTTTCTTACTAATGTAGAAGGTATGTATGATTGTTATTATTATTGACTATTAGGTATTTCTGAATAGTTTCTGAATAGAACATTATTTTGCTAATTTCCTCAACTGTTCTTTGTCAATGGATGGATTATTCTTAATATTAATAATATTCACTGATTCTTAAAAGTAATTTCATAATGAACTATTTGTTTTTAAAATGTAAAATTGTGTGTGTATATGCATGCATGTGTGTACACATACATGCAAACTAAATAGATTCCTAGATTTAACCCGTGAAAGGATTCTGATACCAAGTTTCAAAACATCTGAGCTATTTTTAGTGAAATAATGGAGTTTTTTCATTGGGGATCTCTCGGGCAATTTAAATGAGTTATTTGTAGGAATGGGTTTGCTTGGGTTTTTGTTTGCTTGCCTGTTTTCTTTTGGTGAGAAAGTTTTATTTGTAAAGTCCTTAGATTCTAAATATTAGTGTTTATACGCATCTATATAAGACTGGGTCTTGTATAATATAAAGTAATATAAGACCGAGTCTTATATTAATTTTTGCTCCAAAAGACGCATTAGAGCTGATTGTCCGGCTGGGTCTTATTTTCTGGGAAATAGGATAGAAAAGCTTTCACCTTAAGACTATGATATTTTTGGTATAAAGTACCTGTTATTTAATAATGGCTTTCTGTGTTTTGCAATTTATATTTATAGATAACAAGAATGCTATTTGTTGGTGTGAAAAAATCCTGTTTTTTAACTTTTTACAGATCCATTAGATGTGATAGATGTAGATTGGTCTGGTCTTATGCCAAAGCATCCAAAAGAACCACGAGAGCCTGGGGCTGCACTCCTCAAGTTCACACCTGGAGCTGTTATGCTGAGAGTTGGGATTTCTAAAAAGCTGGCAGGTTCTGAACTCTTTACCAAAGTCAAAGAAACATGTCAGAGACTTTTAGAAAAACCCAAAGGTAATTCATTCTGCTTTGACTCTATATACTGTCTGTTATAACTATTAAGATGGCGTTGGCAAGGATTCTTTTCTGTTCTCATGTATCACTTTACAATACTGTATCTTTTTTTGAGGAATCACTTATATTCATTATTTCATTCTCATGGTCAGAATTCCCTTTTAAATTTTATTTTGAGAAAAATTTAAGTCCCCAGAAAAGTTATAAAAATAGCACAGTGATCTTTCTGTATCAAAATTACTTTTAACAAAGAACTGAATGGTGTACCCAGGGCTAAATGAAATAGAGCCTGGAGAGACTAGGTATTTTTCATACCTAAGCAAATTGGATGTGTTGGCAACCCTTTATCCTGGGAAATGGGGAATTCTACCCCAATGTGGTTGTGTAGGTTGAACCTTTAACAAAGTTGTTAAAAGCTTGGCCTCTAGACCAAATGGTCTGGATTCCAATAGGCACACTGCTTACCAGCTATTATTTAATCCTGCTGTCTGTTAGTATTACCAACTTGAGCTGGAAATAATTATACCACCAACTTCACATGATTATAAAGAAGAGAAAATGAGTTATTAAAACTAAACCGCTTAGAACAGTTTCTAATGTATGGTAACACTCAATAAATATTAACTGCTACTGTTTAGTTTAAAAATATTTTACCACGTTGATTTTAGATCTTATCGAAACAACTTTTCATTATTCCAGAACACTTATTTAGTTTATGGGTTTTTTATTTGTTTGTTTGTTTTTGCACTATTTCTCTTTTCTGGTACGTATCTTAATTTTGTTGTGGCAGCTTATTAATACTTTATTAAGAGGTGGTGTAAAAAGGAAAGGCAGCGAAAGGTGAAAGCAGCATTATTTAATTTTATATCATGTTCATGAGAGTAAAAAAATTTAGTTAAAGGAATTAAGCTTTTTTAGTAAAATTGAGAGAAAATTGTTTTACGAATTTCATGAATCCATGTCCTGCCTTTCAACTCTTAGTGTAAGCAGTGAAACTCTTGATTTTAATATGTCCCAATAAACATAGAATATATGTCTATGAAACATATATAATTGTTAATGATATTAACCTGACAAATGACCGAAGTCTTGGATTATTGCCCACTCTTTCTACTTTGTTTGGTTGGCTCTGTGATCTTAAGCAAATAACTCCTGTGGGCATAAAACGATGGAATGAAGTCCCTAAGGTCTTATCCACCTTTAAGTGTATTTGCTTCTGTGACTTTTGCTAATGGCAATTCAAGTTATAATTTAGTTTGATTTTGCTAACTATAATATACAGTTTGACCCTCACTTAATGATGACTTAATCTCAACAATGAAAATACACATGATAAAGAGGGGTTTGGTTGTTTCTTACCAATCAGTTCTATTTTTTGCTGCTATGATGGCTTTGTTAGAGAACTGATATACAATGCTAAGAATAAGTTTCCTAAGGAGTAGTACTGTGTTTTGTTTACTGCTGTAGCCAGTGTCTAATGATCTGTTCTTACTAATTATGGCACTACCTAGAACACTACCTGACAGATAGTAGGTATTTGATAAATATTAGTGAAGTGATTGATACCAATTTTTTTCTATTTCATGTGCCTCAGTACTGAAGACATATATTCCCACTCCATATGTAATTTTTTTAAAAACTCTAAGAACCTTAAATTCTTTTTTTTAAAATTTAAGTTTATTGGGGTGACAATTGTTAGTAAAGTTACATAGATTTCAGGTGTACAATTAAATTCTTACTTCTTAAAACAGAAAACTTGCAAGTTGACCCTTGAACAACACAGGTTCGAACTGTGCAGGTCCACTTATACATGGATTTTTTTCAGTATATATATACACTCAGCCCTCCATATCCCTGAGTTTCACATCTACAGATTCAACTAATTGTGGGTGGAAAGCGGTATTTTCGATCCACAGTTGGGAATCCACGGGTGAGGAGGACCTATGGTATGCATTGTTCGACACCATTTTATGTAGGGGACTTGAGTGTCCACATGTTTTGGTATCCGCTAGGGTCCTAGAACCAGTGCCCCCACAGATACCAAGGAACAGCTGAGTTTGAGGGAGTTAGAAGTTATATGCAGACAAATTTTCAACTGCGCCCGACAGGTCAGTACCCCAGCTCTCCCATCTTGTTCAAGGGTCAGCTGACTAATGAAATTTAAATTGCTTTTGTCTAGGTTTTCTGATTGTGATATGATTAAGTTCTTTTGAGCTACATTTTTCTAATTATTTTGTTTCCTTTGTTTTACTTGTCCTTAAGTACTGTAGTTTGCTGTATATAATGTGCACTTTTTTGCCCAAATTTGTGAGGGAAAAATAAGGATGTACATTATACATGGGTAGTACTAATCCCATATCTATATAAATGTTTTTAATTATTTTATTTACACTCATGAGTTAAAAGTTTAACTCTAGAAATTAATTACGATATCCATATGCAAAATAATACCCTGGGATACAATAATTGGTTTTGTTGCACTTACCACAAACTTGCAATGACCAAGAGTTCTTGGCCTTCTATGATGCATAAATATCGTAAATTGGTTACATAAAATATCTTGTATCTGTTATGTTTTGTAATTATTTGTTGCATAAAATTTCTTGTACCATAATGTGTAAAAAACTAAATGCTAAAATTCCTTTATAATACAAAAAACAAGTACCTAAATGTACACAAATACAATTTTGAATTAAAAAATTAAAACGAAAGATATTTTTCCCTGAAAGTTTGGGCCGAAAACATGGGTGCGCATTATACATGGCAAAATATGGTATGTTTTAAGTCTGTCTAGGGAGGTTTGCAAGTGTGTGTTTTATATTCTGTTGTGAAAACAGAAAATGATACAGATTCCAGTCAAAAGAAATTTGTCCTACTAAGCAATTTTCAAGGACGGCATGGACTCAGTACAGAATTCTTCTATATTAGTATCTATAATAGAATGGGAGTTAACGTTTTTTTGGTGTGTTTTTTTTTTTTAATAGTTTGTATATATGACTATGTCATTGTTTGGCTCAAACATTTGTATGTCTGAATCAGCTGAGGAACTGCCCTTTTTTCCGTAAGGTACCCTGGTCCAACTGTGAAGGTTCCATAGGTCTGGTGGTAGAGCCTTGCCACTGTATTTTAAAAAGCTCCTCAGGATTCTGATAGATGCCAGAGTTCATGAACTAGTTTTGAGGTTTTCTTTATTATTTACACTTTTCTTACGTTGTATACCTATTGACTAGGTATATAATTTAATGACTAGGTATATTACATGAAACTAGTTTTTAATTATCCTATCTCATTATACTTTATAGTTCAGAAAAAGAAAATGAAATGTGTAATGCGGTTCTATTCTCAGTCAAATGTGTCTCTTTTTTTAAGCCTATGTGTTTACTGCTTTCCTTTGTGGGCTCTAACATTAACCTGTTTGATCATGTTGCTATAGAAACAGTACCTGGTACCTGTGGTACTCTTGGCCAACTCTTAGAATGCTAGCTTTGAAGTTACTGCTCTTCCTGTAATTTATTTTGATTAGTGTCTGGCCCTGTTCTGTTACTTTGACTTCCTTTTTCTCTATTTTTAATCCATCCTCTTTATTTTTATTAGATGTTTCCTTGATTCTTTAATTTTTATAAAGTTTAAGTATTTCTTTTCCCGACCTTGCATGTTATGACTTAAAACTAAGTGATATTATTTTAAATCATCCAGGTTTTTATAGTGACCAAATCTAGGGTAAAATTGGCAGATTGTCTAACACCTAATTACTTTCCTAAGTGCTTTTTTAAAGGTCCCAGAATGTAGTTACATTACTACATATGAATTTTTCTCTAGTAAAGTCCTGAAGTCTAGAATTTTAAGTAGTTGTTGATGGTATACAGTATTCTGAATTTGACTTCACTAATTCTTAACTTGAACTTAATCTTCTCGGTCATAGTAATCAGTGTCTAAATTATCTCCCCAAGTGTGCTTTTCTTATATCTTAAGCTTAAAGTGGCTATCAGAGTATTTATTTTTGTTTTAGACTAACAACAAAACTACAGGTCTAATGACTCTCACAGAGAATACCTAAATAATTTTCGCCAATTTTGGTAACTTTGATGAAGTATAGACTTTGTGGAATATTCATCCAAGCAGTTGGTAACACTTTTCTGTTTTAGGAAAACTAAATGCTTTTTTAATGCTTTTTTTTTTTTTTTTGAAAGATGCAGACAATCTTTTTGAAAATGAATTGGGGGCTCTCAATATGGCTGCATTACTGAGAAAGGAAGAAAGAGCAAGTCTTCTTAGTAATCTTGGGCCATGTTGTAAAGCATTATGCTTCAGACGGGATTCTGCAATCCGAAAGCAGCTTGTTAAAAATGAAAAGGTATTGTTTCTTTGGAAAAAATGCAAAGTGTTTGTTGGGTATGAATGACGTATACTTTTCATTTGATAGTTTTAATGTGAGATTATAGTCTAATTATCTGTTTTTATGAGTTTGGTTTTCTAGTCTTCTATACATGTAAAAGAAAGAATTCTATTAGAATTTATAATACTTTTCATTTTACTTTAATAGGACATTTGTGTTGAATATAATTAGTTATTCAAAATGTGATGTATAAAGACACTTTGAAACACTCTATTTCTGTGAAATATTTTTTCATTTCATTGTGAAAAGTTACCTTGCATAATAAAACATACTAGAAATTTATTTAAATTGGAAGTTCAAGGAAAAAATTTCCCAGAAAGAGTGGTGAAGATATTTATAAAAATAGTGTTTATGAGACAGTACCAAGTTGGAAGAGAAGGAAATAAATATAAATGATTATATGTAAGCATTTACTTGAGAATAGTAAAAGGAATTGAAACATAAGAGAAACAGAAATTAGTTGAGATTTGGAAGAAATCTGATCACGAGAAATTGAAAACATCTTAGGCTTTTTAAAGTTAAGAAACTGGGTTTTTTATTTGGGAACATGGTTTGGTGGGCCATGGGTATTGTGACAGAAGAGAGTTGGTCCTAAAAAGTTAGAGAAATGTTTATTAGCTTTTCACCTGGGGACATTAAGAAAAACATTGCAAAAGAAAAGGAGACTTCTTTAAAGCCAAATAATCAAATTTGGGGAGGACATTCAATTTATGAAAAAGAGAAGGATGAACTCATTTCCAAATATTAAGATGGAAACAGATATGAAGAATCGAAGAATTTTAAAGGCTTCCCTGCTTAAAGGCCTGATTCAGAATTCCTTTCGACAGAGCGGCTACAATCATTCTCTCCATTGCACTCCAATTTCAACATGTACTTAGTTCTGTCTATTCTGTTGTTTAGGTGCCCATCTCTCCTTGTACCCTTTCTCAGCTGAAAATTTCTCTGAGGGAATCACGTGCTAGTGCTCTAAGCTTATATGTAATGAATCAACCTTTTATGCTTCCAGAATGGTACTAGCTACTACGATCCTTGGTATTGAAATGAAAATAAATCACTCAAATCATTTTCTGTTTGGTTTAGGTAAGGAACCTCAGTTGGGAAAGACTATGTGGTTTGCAATCTAATCAGAATCCTGTCCTCTTTTTTTATAAAAAATATTTTGTAATATTCCCTGGTTTCTCTAATATGCCATCATGGCTTCAAAAATCGTGACAACCAAAAACACCCCACTAATTTTTTTATTGAGAACCATTGTTCAGAACCATGTCATCCTTCATACAGAGCACAGGCCACTAATATATCATGTGACACATTTTTATAAAAAGTTGTAATGGTGTATTATAAATGTTTTAATGATCCATCTAAAGAAAGCATGGAAAACCTTCTGATTGCTCAGTGTTAAAAATATTAGCACAAAAGCTGAAAAAGGCACAGCTGAAGAAAAATTAACTTAAGATGCTAGAGAGCTCATGTAAGAAAAACATACAAAAACCTTTAAATTATATGTGACTGTGAAAGAAAAGTACAGAATAGGGGGTAGGTGGTACCTCATCAGATGACAGACAGTTGAAAACCATTGAACTCCATAAATTGGCATCATTTCTGTTTAGGAGAATGATTTTTAAAGTTTATAAATTATAGTACATATCAGAAGAGATAGGGGAAGGGATACTAAGAGACACTTAGGTGCTTTCAATGAGATTAAATCTAATTTTAGTATTCTAATAAAAGAATGTACAGAACTTGTGGCAAGCAGAAGGAAGGAAATAATACCAGAAATCAATAAAATTCATACGAGAAATACATTAGAGAAAATTAGTGAAACCAAAAGCTTATTCTTTGAAGAGATGAATAAAATTGTTAATTCCCTACCCATACTGATTAAAGAAAAAAACACAATACAAATTACCAATACTAATGAAAGGGAGTATCACTAGAGATCCCACAGACACTAAAAGAATAATAAGACAATACTATAAACAACTCTATGCCCATAAATTTGACAATTTAGGAAAAATGGATTAATTCCTCTAAAAGCCACAAACTACCAAAACTTACTCAAGAAGTAATAGTTAACGGGAATAGCTGAATAGTCCTTTGCTGTTTTGTTCTGTTTTTGTTTTTTTTTTAAATTGAATTTGTAGTTAACCCGAAAAGGAAATCTCCAGTCCCAAATGGTTTCACTGGCAAAATTTATCAAACATTTAAGGAAGAAATAACACTAATTGTACAGAAAATTGAAGAGACAGGAATACTCATTTTATGAGGTCAATAGTACTCTGATATTGTAGCCAAAGACATCACAAGAAAAGAAAACTTCAGATCAATATTTCTCATGAACATGGACATAAAAATCCTCAAAAATAAGAGAACATCAAATTCAGCAATATATAAAAATAATACAACACTGTGATATAGTATGGATTATTCTCAGAGTGAAAGGCTGGTTCAGTATTCTAAACTTAAAAAAAATACATGACCATATCAATTGATACATTAAAAGCATATGACAAAATTCAGTATTCCTTCACAATAAAAATTCTCAGCAAGCTGGAATTAACAGTCTTCATAAAGGGCATCTACAAAAAAACCTACAGCTAACATTATACTTAATGGTAAAAGTTTGAAAGATTTCCCCCAGAGATTAGGAGGAACAAGGCAAGGATGTGCATTCTCACAACTACTATTCAGCATTGTACTGGAAGTCCTAGCCTGTTCAGCACTGCAAGAAAAGGAAATAAAAAGCATACATATTGGAAAGGAAATAAAACTGTCTTAATCATAGACAATGTGATTGCCTACATCAAATGTTTCAAGGAATTTACCAAAAATAGTCTTAGTTAAGTGAGTTAACTAGACCACAGGATACAAAGTCAGCATCCAGAAAGCAATTGTATCTCTTTATGTGAGCAGTAGTATATAGAAGCACCTGGGAACTGAAATGTAAAAAAATAAACAAAAAACAGCACCCTTTGCAACAGGTTACCCACAAAAATAAAGTACATAGTTATAAATGTAACAAAATATGTGCAGGATCTATGTGCTGAAAACTACAAAACACTGATGAAAAAAATCAAAGAAAAACCTAAATTTTATAAATGGAGAGACATATTATGCCCATAGATTGAAGGACTCAGTTAAGTTTATGATTCTCCCTAAATTGGTCTACAATATAATACAATCCTAGTAAAAAGCCTAGTAGTTAGGATGTAGTTATAGACAAGCTGATTCTAAAATTTACATGGGAAGTCAAAGAAACTAGAATAGTCTAAACAATTTTTTCAAAAGATGAACAAAAGATTAATAAGTTTGGAAGACTCACACTACCTGATTTCAAGATTTACTATAAAGCCACAGCACTCAAGATAGTGCAGTATTGGTGAAGGGATAGACATGTAGATCAGTGGAAAAAAACAGAATCCAGAAATAAACCCACATAAATATGACCAGTCAATTGGGGGAAGAGAGTTTTAATAATAAATGTGTTTTGTTTTTTTTAAATCAAACTTTTGTAGTTTGAGATAATTGATCTTCAGAATTTAAAATTTTTGTTCTATGACAGACTGAGAATGAAAAGACAAATGTACTGGGAGAAAATATTTGCAAATCCCATTTTGAAAAAACATGTATTCAGAATATATAAAGAACTCGAAAATGAACAGTAAGAAACAAGCAACACGGTTTTTTTAAATAGGCAAAAGACTTAAGTACACACTTCACCAAAGAGGACATATGGGTATCTAATAAGCACATGAAAAGATGTTTAACGTTATTAGCCATTAGGAAATGCTATTAAAACTGCAATGAGATACCATTATCAACCTATTACAGATAGCTACAAAACAAACAACAACAAAAAAACCTTGACAATACCATGTTGGTGAGGAGGCAGAACAGTTGAAAGTCCCATAATATTGCTGGTGAGAACACAAAATGGTAGAGCTACTTCAGAAGACAGTGTATTTCTTATAAGGTTAAATGTATACTTAACCCAGCAATCCCATTGCTATGTAGTTACCTTAGAAAAATGAAAACGTGTTCATATAAAAACCTGTACATAAAAGTTTATAGCCGCTCTGTTCATAATCTCAAATTGGAAACAACCCCAGTGTTCTTCAATACATAAACTGACATATCCATACAATGGATTACTAATTGGTAATAAAAATAACCAAGATACCAGTACTATCAACATGGAAGAATCTCATTATGCTGAGTGAAAGAAGCTAGTTTCAGAAGGTCATATATACTGTATGATTCCGTTTATATGATGTTCTGGAAAAGGCAAAATTATAATGGACAATTTAGCATTTATTGTCAAGAGTTAGAGATAAAAGAAGGTATGAATAAAGGGGGCAGCAAAGGGAGTTATTTTGAGTGATGAAACGTCTCTGTCCTGATTGTGTTCATGGTTACATGACTGTATGCATGAGTAAAAACTCACAGAACTACATAAAAAGTCAATTTTACTGTAGTATAACATACAAATTTTTAAAAATATTTTAAAAATTTAAAATGAGATCAAGGAACCACAGTTCCTTTAAGGATCTTAGCAAGAAGAGAAATGGCAGAATGCTGGAGATACTCAAACTTTATTTTCATTATATACATGGAGAACATTTAACAAAATTTTATGACAGCTTCCAAAAATGCTAATGTAGCTTTATGTTAAAATAATAGACACATTTTAGTACAAAGGAGGTAATAGTTTCTCAGTATCCTGCACTGACCAGTGTACTGAGAATTGGTTCCGTTCTAGAGCCTGCATCTTATGGACTTAACAGACCAGTAAGAAGTGTGGGATGTTCAGTGCTTCTCTTCAGAGAATTGAAAGATTGCCGTGTAAAGTCATCCTGAATTAGTGTGTAGCTCCATAGAAGAGATTTTATTTCAACACATAGAACAAGTGGTACTGTTCAACATAGAATGCGTGCTGTGTGTTTTGTTTTCTCATTAGAAATGAAGTAAAAACTAGTCGATTGCCTACCAGGGACTGTTGAGAAGATTCCTACTTTAAGCAAGAAGTTAGACTAGGTGCCCTCTAAAGATTGCTTTCTTTCCTAAGTCCTCAAGTCTGAAAACATTTCCTACTTTTGCTTTGAAATATCTAATACAGCTACTATCCATCCCAAATTAATTTTTCTTATAACTTTCATATTTTTGTTAGAAGTTAACCTCTTTCCTACTGTCAACTAATAATGTATATCTTTTTAAATTTGTTTTTGTTTTCTCCAAATAGGGCACAGTAAAACAAGCTTACACAAATGCTCCAGTGGTAGACAATGAACTATTACGATTGAGTCTGCGATTATTTAAGCGGAAGGCTACTTGCCACGTCCCAGGACATGAAAAGACTGAAGATAATAAACTCTCACAATCCAGTGTCCAACAGGAACTATGTGTGTCTTAAGACCAAAGTTCAGTGACGTTTTTGGTACTATGTTTCTTCAGCAGTGCATATTCTTTTTCGAAGTTCTTTGGTTTCACAGGCATTGTTAGTGACAATGGCAGAAAACATTTATCAGCCATGCTAAAAGAATGAAGAAGAACTTTGATCTAAATTGTAAAGACAGTTTGGCTAACTTAAGATTTTACATAAATTTTTACACAGTACTTGATACTCATGCAAAATAATGTGAAAGCATCTAGATTTAGTAGTTTATTTTGTACATTTTGTTAAAACTCAAGTTTTGGAAAACGGTTGTCCCTGCTCTTCCAACCTACGAAGATTTTTTATGAAATGGAGCTTCCGACACATTGTGGATCATCCCTAAAGAAACTGCGATTTTATCCAGAAACCGCGTTCACAGAATGAGTGCACCCTGTGTACCGTGCTGTGCAGAACACTGGAAAGGGGACTGGGCCTGCGTCCTGTGTTTGCAGACCTCCAGCAGGGGAGAGCCAAATACTTTTTATCTCTCTAAAGTTCTAAAAAACATTACTTAATGGGTCTTTGGTTTTTTAAAATATATGTGCATTGTTGCAATGTATATAGGATGTACGAATATTTGGAATCTGAATGGCTCTGTTTGTTATCAGAGACTGTCTACTATTTTTAATAAATGTACCTTCCCTTTCTTTGTTCGAGATTGACTTTGCTCTTCATTAACTTTACTCCTAGTGTTCTGGAACATTTGTCATCAACATTACATGCTTCATACTTCAGATATTTTACTGATTAAGTCCTTATCATTGGACAGCTGTAAATAACGGGGAGTTGAAGATGTACTTCAACTATAACTTGGTAATCCTTGAAACAAACCAAGAGTTAACAAACCTGTGTAATCTGAGCTTTGCAATCCTACCACCGAATTTTTCAGAGCTATAACCTTTGATTACATTCAACTGCCTCCAGTCTATAATACGCAAAATGATTTACTTTTTAAAAATTACAGTATATCTGCTTTCTTATGTATGTATATATTTAAATTATTAAGTATACTCTAAGAAGGATTTGAAATAGATTCCAAGCTACAGAATTTGTGGAGAGACAGTAGTAATAATAATAATAATAATAATAATAATAATGGAAACCAGTCAAAATTGTAATTTGGTTATTGCCTGTCACAGTTTTTTTGGTTAAAACTGTAAGTCTGTGATACCTGTCTCAGTAGTTTTGTATCCTCTTCTCTAACGGTAACATAATGTTACTGGTGTAAAGTTTCTGTTCATTTCAAGAAACATTCGTTGCACACTTAATTTGTACAAGATATGTCCCCAGCAAAAGAAATGGTCTTATTTTTAAATGACTTCGAAAGCATGTATAAGAAAAATTACAAACGAAAAATTGATTTTCCTGGTATTCCTTTTCCATTTAGTAAATGTTTTGAATAAATAAAAGAAAAGGTAAATTATTTAATAACCCTGGAGAATGAATACCCTTTGGGAAACTACTTCCTGATTATAGTGGAGAATATTGTTCTCTGTAGCAAGAAAGGGTGGTTCCTCCTTTTCCTGAAAGAACACAGTATTGAAATCAGTGTATAGGACGTGCTCAATGTATTTTTTTTTTAGACTTGCTACTATAATTTTGCTTTGCAATTTCCTTTTCTAAGTTTTTCTTGTTTTATTATTAGTTTCAGGTGTATAAAACAACATAATGATCAGGTATTTACACCCCTCAGAAAGTGATAACCCTTCCCCCCGATCTACTGCCCCTCTGACATCATATATAGCTGTTAAATACCATTGACTATATTCCCTATGCTGTACTTTATACCCTGTGACCATATTTAATTATAGCTGACATTCAATATTTTTCTACATCAGCTTAAGGTGTACACACAGTGGTTAGGCGTTTTTATAATCTATGAAGTGATCTTCCCTATAAGTCCAGTACCCAGCTGACACCCTACAGTCTTTACAACATTATTGATTACATTCCCCATACTGTATTTCACATCCCCATGACTATTTTGTGACTACCAGTTTGTATTAGGTTGGTGCAAAAGTAATTGGCGATTTTTGCAATTATTTTTAATCTTTTAAACCACAATTACTTTTGCACAAACCTAATACTTTCTAATCCCTACACCTTCTTCACTCCCCAACTCTCCTGCCGTCTAGCAACCATCAGTTTTTTCTCTATCTATTTCTTTTTTGTTTCTTCGTTTATTCTGTTTGTTAGATTCCACATATAAGTGAGATCATAGGGTATTTGTCTCTCAGTCTGATGCAGAATCCTCTAGGACCATCCATGTTGTTGTAAATGGTAAGATTTCATTCTTTTTATGGCAGAGTAATACTCCATTGCATAAATGTACAATTTATCCTATTGTCTATTGATGGGCATTTTGGTTGTTTCCATATCTTGGTTATTGTGAATAGTGCTGTATTAAACATAGGGGTGCATATATTTTTTTGAATTAGTGTTTTTGATTCCTTTGGATAAATACCAAGGAGTAGAACTGCTGGGCCATAACGTAGTTCTACTTTTAATTTTTTGAGGAAACTCCATAGTGTTTTCCATAGTGGCTGCACCAATCTGCAGTCCTACCAACAGTGCACAAGGGTTCCCTTTTCTCTACATCCTCACCAACACTTGTTTGTTGATTTATTGATGATGGCCATTCTGACAGGTGTGAGGTGATAACTCATTGTGGTTTTTATTTGCATTTCTCTGGTTAGTGACATTGATCATCTTTTCATGTCTATTGGCCATGTTTATGTCCTCTTTGGAAAAATGTCTATTCAGTTCCTCTGCCCATTTTTAATTGGATTTTTTCCTTTTTTGGTGTTGAGTTGTATGAGTTTTTAATGAATTTTGGATATTAACCCGTAATCAGATGTATCATTGGCAAATATCTTCTCCCATTCAGTAGAATGTCTTCGTTTTGTCGATGGTTTCCTTTGCTGTGAAAAAACTTTTTAGTTTGATGTAGTCCTTTTTGTTTATTTTTTCTTTTGTTTCCCTTGCCTAAGGGGATATATCAGTAAAAATATTACTAAGGATAATAATGTCTGCGAGTTTATTCCTGTATTTTCTTCTAGGAGTTTTATGGTTTCGGGTCTTTACACTTAAGTCTTTAGTCCATTTTGAATTTATTCTTGTATATAGTATAAAAACGTGGTCCAGTTTCATTTGTTTACATGTATCTGTCCAGTGTTCCCAGCACCATTTATTAAATAGACTGTCTTTGCCCCATGCAAATTCTTTGTTGTAGATTAAATGACCATATAGGCATGAATTTATTTCTGGGCTCTATTCTGTTTCATTGATCTGTGTATGTGTTCTTATGCCAGTACCATGCTATTTTGATACTATAGCCTTGTGGTATAGTTTGATATCAAGTAGCATGATACCTCCTGCTTTATTCTTATTTCTCAGGATTATTGTGGCTATTTTGAGTCTTTTATGATTCCATATAAATTTTAGTATTCTAGTTCTGTGAAAAATGTCATTGGTATTTTGATAGAGATTGCATTGAATCTTTAGATTGCTTTAGGTAGTGTGGACATTTGAACTATAGTCTTCCTATCCATGAGCATGGTATATGTGTCCATTTATTTGTATCTAATCTTTCTTCAATGTCTTATAATTTTCTGAGTAGAGGTCTTTTACTTCGATTAAATTTACTCGTATTTTTTTTATGCAACTGTAAATGGGATTGTTTTCTTTCTTATAGTCCGTTATTGGTGTATAAAAATGCAACTTATTTCTGAATATTAATTTTGTATCCTGTTACTTTACTAAATTCATTTATCAGTTCTAAGAGGTTTTTTTGGGCAATCTCTGAGGGGTTGTCTATATATAGTATCATGTCATCTGCAAATAATGACAATTATACTTCCTCCTTTCCAATTTGGATGCCTTTTATTTCATTTTTTTCTCTGATTGCTGTGGCTAGAAATTTCAGAACTATGTTGAAAAAGAGTGGTGAAAGTAGGTATCATTGTCTTGTTCCTGATCTTATGGGGAATGCTTTTAGCTTTTCCCCATTGAGTGTGATGTTAACTGTGGATCTGTAATATATGGCCTTTATTATGTTGAGGTATGTTCCCTCTACTCCCACTTTGCTGAGAGTTTTTATCATAAACAGATGCTGGATTTTGTCCATTATCATAAACGGATGCTGGATTTTGTTCAATGCTGTTTCTGCATCTATTGATATGACCTCATGATTTTTATTTTTCATTCTGTTTATGTGGTGTATCACATTAATTGATTTGCAGATATTGAACCAACCTTGCTTACCAGGAATGAATCCCACCTGATTGTGGTATATGATCTTTTTAATGTATATCTGAATTCGGTTTGCTAATTCTTCGTTGAGTTTTACATCTATGTTCATTAGGGATATTGTCCTATAGTTTTCTTTTTTGTAATGTCTTTGTCTGGTTTTGGGATCAGGGTAATGATGGCCTTGTAAAATGAGCTTGGGAGATTTCTCTCCTGGATATTTTGGAATAGTTTCAGGAGAATAGGTGTTAATTCCTTTTTGTATGTTGCATGAAATTCACCTGTGAAGCCCTCTGGTCCAGGACTTATGTTTGTTGAGAGCTTGTTGATTACTATTTCAATTTCACTGGTAGTAATCGGTCTGTTCAGATTTTTTGTTTGTTCTTGATTCAACCTCAGAAGATTGTATGCTTCTAGGAATTTATCCATTTCTTCCAGATTGTCTAATATGTCGGCATATAGTTGCTCATAGTATTTTCTAAAAACTTTTTGTTTTCCTATGGTGTCAGTTGTCAGTTCTCCACTTTCATTTCTGATGTTATTTATTTGGGTCCTCTATTTTTTTCTTGATGAGTCTGGTTAAAGGTTTATCAATTTTGTTTATCTTTAAAAAAAAAAAACAGCTCTTGATTTCTTTGATTTTTCTTTTTTTTAATCTGAATTTCGTTTATTTCCACTCTGATCTTGATCATATCCTTCCTTGTACTCATTTTGGGCTTATTTTGCTGTTATTTTTCCAGTGACCTTAGATGTAAAGATACACTGTTGATTTGAGGGTTTTCGTGTTTCTTTAGGTACTCCTGCATTGCTATGAATTTCCCAATTAGGAATACTTTCATTGTGTCCCATAGATTTGGGGTCGTTGTGTTTTCATTTGTCTCAAAGTACCTTTTGATTTCTTCCTTGATCTCACTGTTGACCCAATTCATTATTTATTAGCATGTTAGTCTTTCTGTGTGTTTTTCAATTTTCTTCTTGTAATTGATCTCTAGTTTCATACCACTGTGGTCAGAGAAGACACCTGATAAGATTGCAGTCTTAAATTTATTGAGACTTCTTCTGTGGCCTAACATGTGGTCTATCTTGGAAAATATTCCATGTGCACTTGACAAGAATGTGTATTCTGCTGCTTTGGGGTGAAATGCTCTAAAAATATCAAATCCATCTGACTTAGTATCTCATTTAAGGCCACTGTTTCCATGTTGATTTCCTGTATGGAGGATCTGTCCGTTGGTGTCAGTGGGGTGTTAAAGTCCCCTACTATGATTGTGTTACTGTTGATCTCTGCCTTTATGACTGTCAATATTTTATATATTTAGGTGCTCCTATGTTGGGTGCATAGATATTAGGGTTATGTCTGCTTGTTGGATTGATCCCTTTATTATTATGTAATGTCTCTGTCTTATAGTCTTCATTTTAAAGTCTATTTTGTCTGATACAAGTATTGGTACCTGAGCTTTTTTCTTGTTTCCATTTGTGTTGAATACCTTTTTCCATCCCTTTACTTTCAGTCTGTCTTTTGACCTGCGGTTGGTCTCTTGTAGACAGCATTTGCATGGGTCTTGTTTTCTTATCTACTCAGCTATCTTATGTCTTTTTTTTTTTCAACTTTTTTCTTTTTTTTAAAGATTTTATTGGGGAAGGGGAACAGGACTTTATTGGGGAACAGTGTGTCCTTCCAGGACTTTTTTTTTTTCCCCAAGTCAAGTTGTTGTCCTTTCAATTCTAGTTGTGGAGGGTGCCATTCAGCTTCAAGTTGTCCTTTCAGTCTTAGTTGTGGAGGGCGCAGCTCAGCTCCAGGTCCAGTCGCTGTTGCTAGTTGCAGGGGGCACAGCCCACCATCCCTTGTGGGAGTCGAACCGGCAACCCTGTGGTTGGAGAATGCACTCCAACCAACAGAGCCATCTGGGAGCTCAGCGGCAGCACAGCTCAAGGTGCCATGTTCAATATTAGTTGCAGGGGGTGCTGCCCACCATCCCTTGCGGGACTCGAGGAGTTGGACTGGCAACCTTGTGGTTGAGAGCCCGAGCTCCAACCAACTGAGCCATCCGGGAGGCAGCTCAGCTCAAGGTGCCATGTTCAATCTTAGTTGCAGGGAGCAGAGCCCACCATCCTTTGCAGGACTCGAGGAGTTGAACTGGCAACCTTGTGGTTGAGAGCCCACTGGCCCATGTGGGAATCAAACCGGCAGCCTTCGGAGTTAGGAGCACGGAGCTCTAACTGCCTGAGCCACCGGGCCGGCCCCTACCTTATGTCTTTTGATTGGAATGTTTAATCCACTTACGTTTAAAGTGATTATTGATAGGTACATAGTTCTTGCCATTTTATTATTAATATTTTTGATCTTCATTTGTTTGTTTTCTCCTTCCTTCTGCTTAAAGAAATCCTTTTAACATTTCCTGTAATACTGGCTTGGTGGTGATGAATTTCTTTAGCTTTTTCTTATCTGGGAAGCTCTTTATCTCTTCTTCAATTTTAAATTATAGCCTTGCTGGATAGTGTAGTCTTGGTTGTAGGTAGGCCTTTGTTTTTTCATCACTTTGAATATATTCTGCCACTCCCTTCTGGCCTGCAAAGTTTCTGTTGAGAAATCAGCTGACTATCCTATGCAAGCTCCCTTGTAAATAACTATCTGCCTTTCTCTTACTTTTAGGATTCTCCGTCTTTAACCTTTGGCATTTTAACTACGATGTGTCTTGGTGTGGGCCTGTTTGGGGTTGTTGTGTTTGGGACTCTCTGTGCTTCCTGGGCTTGTATGTCTATTTCCTTCACCAGGTTGGGGAAGTTTCTGTTCATTATTTTTTGAAATAGGTTCTTGATCCCTTGTTCCGTCTCTTCTCTTTCTGGTAGTCCTATGATGTGAGTGCTGTTACACTTGATGTTGTCCCACAGGTCCCTTAAACTATCTTCATTGTTTTTTATTCTTTTTGGGTTTTTTTTTCTGATTGGGTGTATTCTGCTACCTTGTCTTCTAAACCGCTGATTCAGTCCTCCACTTTATCTAATCTGTTGTTGATTCCTGCTAGTATATTCATTTTAGTTATTATATTCTTTATTTCTGACTGGTTCTTTTTTATGGTTTCTATGTGCTTTGTGCTTGCCCTCTCTTTGTTGAAACTCTCACTAAATTCTTTAAGCATTCTTATAATCAGTGTTTTAAACTCAGTCTCTGAAAAGTTGGTTGCCTCCATTTCTTTCAGTTCCCTTTCTAGAGGTTTCTCCTGTTCTTTTATTTGGGAAATGTTTGTTTGTTTCCTCATTCTGGCTGCTGCTCTGTGTTTGCTTCTACCGTGTTTTCCCGAAAATAAGACCTAGCCGGAAAATCAGCTCTAGAGCGTCTTTTGGAGCAAAAATTAATATAAGACCCGGTCTTATTTTACTCTAAGACCAGGAATGTAATATAATAATATAATTAACATAATATAATATAATCGGGTCTTATATTAATTTTTGCTCCAAAAGATCAAAAGATGCATTAGAGCTGATCGTCCGGCTAGGTCTTATTTTCAGGGAAACACGGTATGCATTAGGTTGATCTGTCTTTGCTGGGTAGCCTTATGTAGTATGTGCCCTGTGTAGTCCAATTGCACAGTCTCCCTAATCTGTGTGTGTGTGTGTGTGTATGTGTGTGTGTGTGTTCCAGGAGTGTCCCTTGTGTGTGTTCTGTTGTAGTTGAGCCTCGATTGCTTTTGGCATATCAGTGGGTGGGACTGACTCCCAGGCTGACTGGCTGCGAGGATTGGCTACACCAACAGTGTATGAGCTGCTGTGTGGGGGCTGACCCCTCAGAGGAGGCTTTGCCCCTGTGGGCTCTTCTACCTGTTGGGACCCCTCTTTGGATGTTCCACTTGTGGGGCTAACCAGGTAGTGCTCTGGTGTGGTCTGAAGCTGGCTTCTAGGTGTGTTGTTTCCGGTATCTCTTGGGTGGGGCTCCTGTGCAGAGCAATTTCCATCTTTCCTGTACTGGCCTGCAGTTACCTGGTAGGAGTCTCAAAGCTGTATGTGGTTGGCTGCTGCTTGTGCTGGACCGGGAGTTGTGTGTCGGTCGCCTTGCTGGAAACCATAGCTGGATGCCATCAATAGTGAGCCTGAAGCAGCTTAGCAAAAGGCCCAGGGCTCCCTAGGCCTGTTGCCACTCACCAGCTGCCTGTAAGGCCCAGTATTGAGCCTCCTTAGGAGTGTGGGCTGGGCTGGTTGACCCGGTGTTGAGAGAGACATCGGTTATGCAGCACTAGCTGGGTGGCGTGGAGTTCAAGGGAGTCATGAGATGTGACTGGTGGTTTTTACAAAATTAATGTAGATTCAGTTCTTATGCCAATGCTCAGCCTGTGACCACCTTGGACAGCATCTTGAGAACACCACAGCCAGCCACCTCAGGCTCGCAAATTCCCGAGAGCTACCCACAAATGGCTGCAGTAGTTTTTGGGTGACTGCCCACCACCAAAATCATCCTGGGCTGTTGTGGATTGTTTGCTTCTGTAAAAGACCTCCAAGACTTTGTGGGGTGAGTTCACTACCCAGGCACCCAGAGCAATGCAGCTCTAGTTGGGCAGGGCGGGGTTCCATGGATCTAATAGGTACGGTCAGTGGTTTCTACAAATTCTGTGTGGTCTCGATTCCCAAACTGGTGCAGGGCCCACAATGACCCTTGAAAAACGCCCTGAGAACACTACGGCCAGCCACCACCTGGCTCAGGTCTGCTTCTGTCCATCTACGCTGCAGCAGATGTTTCCCAGGCTGCCTGACACAGACCCTCCCCCCAAATTAAACAGGCTTCCCCAGCCTGTGGGGGCAGGGCCAGCAGCCAAGCAGTCGAGTTTCCTGGGCGACAGCACCAGCTATGCGGAGGGCAGGGACCCAGGGCATTAATTACCAAGGCAGTGCGCATGCATGATGTCCTCCAGACCAATGTGGTCCCAGATTCGGCCCTTTCGGGGAGGGCTTAACCCTGCAAAGATGGTGCCCTCCTGTAAGCTATGTGTGTGTCACGCTCACACAGGGACAATGGCTCCTATCCCTCCAGCTCCCACGCTGAAGCCACTCAATTCAGTCCTTTCCTGCACGTCTGTGGGCCTCCCAAACTGCCACCCCTGCACCAGAAACCAGGTAAGGGCCCTCAAGTGAGTGAGTCTGTGTGCTGGCTCTGTAAGAGGGCATCTGGGTTTCCAGCCACCTTGTGCCCAGGAAGGGCAGACAGAGTCCTCACTGATTTTCACTGCTAGATGCCATGGGAACGCCTTCCTGGCTCAGGAACCCAGGGCTGCAGAGCCCAGCGTGGGGCTGGGGGTGCCGTGCCGGGGTGGGGGGGTGGGGGAGGGGAAGATGAGTACTAGACTTACATGGTGATCACTTCAAAAGGCATATAAATGTCTAGTCATTACGTCGTAAATTTGAAATTAATAGTATTATATGTCAAGTACTCATGAAAAATAAATTTCAAAGAAAGGAGCAAGGACTAGAGTAGTTCTACTTTTAAGTTTTTGAGGTACCTCCATACTGTTTTCCATAGTGGCTGCAGCAATTTGCATTCCCACCAACAGTGCACAAGGGTTCCCTTTTCTCCAAATCCTCACCAACACTTGTTGTTTACTGACTTATTGATGATGGCCATTCTGACAGGAGTGAGGTGATATCTCATTGTGGTTTTTATTTGCATTTCTCTGATTAGTGACCTTGGTCATCTTTTCATATGTCTATTAGCCATCTGTATGTCTGTCCTCTTTGGAAAAATGTCTATTCAGATCCTCCACCCATTTTTAATTGAATTTTAAATTAGTCCAAAGTGAAAGACACTACTCTGCAATATGGCCTGGCCTCAATATAACATAGGGGACGGAGAGAACTGTCCTGGAAATGGGACCCTAAATTATAACACAGTTCTCCAACTAAACCTCTTCTGTAAACAAAAAGGAAAAAGGAATAGAAATCTTATATGTACAGACCCTCATGGTCTTCTATCAAGATCCAAAAAAAAAAAAAGTCTCCTGGAAAATTCGTTATGCTCACACTGCCGTGGCTGCCCCACCTAAAGATAAACCTGACCTCCTGGATGATCCCCTTCTATCGGGAACACCATTGTCCCAACAGGAGAGGGACTGACCAGCCAGCGAGTTCCAGGGCCGGAATACCCAGTTTCCTCAGCTTCCTCTCACCCTCTACTCCACCTGCAAGGTCTCCTACTTCACCTCCTCTCGACGCGCTTCTATAGCCCACTTTGCCAAAAGAGATGGCTGAACCTCGCCCTGCACATACCAGAATGGAGCTTCTTACTATCCAGATTCTACCAAACTATGTCCGCTCAGAGAGGTTGCAAATGCAGATCCAGGGACCATTAGGATCCACGTCCCATTCTCCCTGACAGTCCTTGCCAATGCAAAATTAAGTTAGGGTGCTTTTCTGAGGACCCAAGTAGATTTACTGATGAGTTCCAGGCCTTAACGATGTGTTTCGACCCAGCAAGTCTAATTCCTATGACCGGGAACTGACCTTTAGATAATTATATCATTATAATCTCATTTATATTGTGGTTACTATGACTACCAGCAGGCATCTGATGCCATGACAGTTCTGGAGAAACCAAGTAAGGAAGAGAAGGAAACTGAGGACCCCACTGACGGAAGAAACTGAGGAGCCTCCTCAATGGGACATCACCAATTCCCGCCCCAGGGGGTATAAATACCCTTGATTGGGAGGGATTTCCTCAGAGCCACTGGCTCTTCGAGTTTCGTCCTCACTTCCCTCTCAAGTGTGTACTTTCTTTTCCTGAAATAATAAATAAATAAAATTTAAAAAGGAGAAGATATTCTCAGCATCAACCTGTGATTTCATGATTGTTGAAATTCTTCAATGACGTAAGAAGGTATAAACTGCTTTTATAACAATAAAACAAAACTATAATTAGAGAGCCACATAATATTGCCTTTTCTTTCCAAAATTTTAATGTGTATTTTTAATAGAACATACAAAATATTTCTCATCCATTTAACAAATTAATCCAAAAGAAAAAAATGAAATAACTTGATTACTATTATGTTTATAAAATAAGTTTTTAGCAAGATACATAGAAGTAATATTTTAAACGTTTTATAACAATCTGGCATAAAATAAATAAAACATTTTTGAAATGACAAAAACCAGTTTACCTAACCTGCATTCCTTTAAAGAGACATTTGTACTTCTTGTCCTGGCTTGAAAACAGAACAACAACAACAACAAAAACCCTCGAATTACTTTCTTTCATCCAAATCAATGAACTATATTGGCTAAACTGAATAAAGTTCACAAGGATACGTGTTGATAAAAGCGATAAGTGCAAACAAAATTCAGGCAAACCTGACAATATCAAGTAAATGGTAAGTTTAGAAGGACCTTCCATAATAAAATGCCTTTAATTTACTTGGCGCTATTACAGGTTTCAAAGGGCACACACGTACCTACTGCACGTCTGATCCTCACAGCATTCCTGAAGGAGGAAAGAACGGCATTCCTGTTTTACTGAACAGAAACTAAGGCTACTCATTTAGGATCATACAGCTTGATCAGTGGCACAAACACACATATCAATGGCCTTGAAACACGGGACAGGATTTCCTGTTGGTAGATTTACCTTCCTAACTCCATCAAGATATGATCCAAGCATCAAAAAAGTGAGTTCCTGGAGGTCTGGAAGACAGACTCCAGACATAGTAAGTGATAAGAAAATTCAGCTCAAGACTTCTCATGTGCTACACAATTTACAGTAAGACACTAGGATAAAAAGGAAGGCTAATAGAAGGGAAGAGGAAGAATGATCTGAGAGACCATAACATGGCCAGCTTCCATCAGAATCTAGAACACACTGAAAAAAATGGTCATAACTGGAAAGCCAATTATTCAGACCAAAGTGACAAGGGGACATAAACATAGAAAGGCAGGAAATTATTCATTTTACTAGCTCAGTGTTTGGCACACATCCCTATGTAAATCATCCTAAAAGTTCTTTGAGGTAGACAAATGTTAGGAATGCACTGAGTTCACGTTAAACAATAAAAAGTAAGGAGACACTGCGGAGAGGCCCTATCTTTAACGCTACCATAAAAAAAAAATCCAGTTATTAGTAAAAATCCTTTTTGATAAAGTGCTTAGATGCTAGTAGCCATTTTATTCCTACCTGTGAAGATTGAGAGTATCTGACAGCTAAAGGACGAAAGCCAAGTGGGACCTTTCAAAGAAAGCCTCCCAGAGTTTACAGCAAGTTCATAACACTTTGGAACTCGTCTACTTGGACCGCATTGTTTCCCCTGCTCAGTTCGTCAAGCAGGAGCCCCAGTGGGCTTCCCTGCCAGGTCTCCATGGTTCCCTGCCATGTGATGCTCCTCCTCCCAAAGTCCCACCACACTTGTGCACTGCTGTCACTGTGTTGTCTGTTAGCGACTCACAAGGCACACACATAAACCCTGTCTCTCCAGTTTGGAATCTTCAGGACCTAGCATTCCCTGAGGACTCATTAATCAAGAGCCCATCTGACTTGATCTCTCAAGCAGTTCATCTGATATAACATGAACAAACTGGGGCTTTGCAGTTCTTCACATAAAATTCAATAAATTATCCTGAAAACCCACTTGTATTCCTTTTTCTCCCCACCGCCCCTCAAAAGGGAGAATTAGTCTTTCAGGACAAAGAAGTAGGTTACAACCTTAGTTCCTCTTTCTGACCCCATTTTTTTACAGTTACATTTCTTTTATTAAAACACCCTTATGTATTTACAAGTAAAATTAAGTCACAAGAATGGCAACAACATATATGATTCTCAATGATATAAGAACAAACTTCTCTGATACCATGTACCGTAAAAGTAAAGAAAGAAATTCCTGTGCTTGAACATTATTTTTTAAACACTTAATGAATTTGAAAATATGAACTTTCACTTGAAAGATTTCCAGGGAAAGAAACATTATGAATGGGATGAAGGGAAATAGCTATTCAAAGGGACATATTTTTGTACTTGTTTTGCTCCAATTTCTGCTACATAGATTGCTCCAGTCTTCCCACTGACGTCTAAGAGATGAGGTGAAACTTGATCTGCTAATTGGATTGAGCTGATCACAGTACAGTTGCCAATGCTTCCTACAGGGGGCGCTGCCACAAACAAGAGCCTGCTAAGATTCAGCTGGGCTACAATCAAGTAATTCCCATCAGGAGTAAATCTAAGGAGAAAGACATTGCATAACAAATATATGCAGAATTAACATAAGTGTTTACTTTCTCAACATTTTTATCCCCTACAATGCTAAACAATAATAGGCACTCACTTGTTGAAGGTTTTTCCTTTCCTAAAGTTATTTTATTGACCTTTCTGTTTGATACATTATTTGCAACACATTTTCCAGATTCATAATATGCTGGATTGGATTTTAATTGCCTCCAATATATTTACAATGTAACACACACACACACACACACACACACACACACACACACTCCTAACAACAATAAAAACAAGTAAAAACCTGTCACAGTGTTTCATGAATTTATATACCAAACTGCTTATTGGATTGATTCATTTGTTCTATAAATACTGAGTTCCTAATGTGCCTACACTATACAAGGTAGCAAGAATACGGTTGTGAGCAAGAAACCTAAATATCTACTTTCTTTTGCCTTTATATTCTAGTGGGAGAATAAACAATGAAGAAATAGTTAAGAGATGAAAATAGGAGGGCAAAATAGGGACCATGACGAGACCATGATGAAACCTTAAGTGAGTCAAGGGATACAGTGATAGGGGTGTGTTTGAGGGTTAGGCATGGGAGCTGGCTATCGTAAACAAAGGGTCACCAAAAGCAAGAATTGGAGGGACTCAGAGAGAAGGCCAGACGAGTGTTGAAGAGTTCTTTTAAAAAGAATTTTAAATTGATCTAATTCTGTTGATGAGGGAACGAGATTTGTGATGACAGACATACCCAAAGATTAGTTTAATAAAAAAAAAATAATATGGGAAAAGGCTGTAGGGCGGGTCCAGCATACAACACCTGCAATATTTGGGTCACACAGTGCACAGGCAGTGCAGCTGCCTGGAATTTGAAATATGATTACATGTTCTCTGCATATTTGGTTCCTTCCCCTTTCACTGTTTAAAATTAACGATAAATATTTTAAACTTTCAGCTAGCTCTTCAGAGAAGCTAACATAAAGCAAATAAAACAAGCATTTTAAATTTTTTTTAAAAAGCAATTACCTGACTGAGGAAGGTCCCTCTTCTGTGAAACAATTATTCCATGCTCCTAACCACTCCCCACTGTCTTTATCAAATACTTGAATTCTTTTATTTCCTCGGTCAGCAACCCACACCTGAAACAGAAAAAAAATTTTACTGGGAAAGATCCACATCATAATGAGAAGAAGAAAAAAAGAAGGGGAGAGGATGAATGTTTATTTTCATTAATTTCACATACATTATCTCATTTAGTACTCAGAGGACCCCAAAGAATAAGGTCTTAAAAGCCCCATTTTCAGATAGGAAATTAAAGTTCAGAAAGGTTAAAATATCATGTTTGAGGTTAGCTTACAAGTGGGAGAACTATTTATGGCCATCTGTATTAACCCAAAGCCTATAATGCTTTGACTGCTAGACTAAACATTTGGATAACTATAAAACTGGAGCACTCCAATATAACACAGAGGATTTGTAGATACTGAAGCAACAGCATTCTTTCATTCCTTTAACCAGCACTCACTGTCACGGAGTACTTCCAACTTGTCAGTTCCTGGGCCAGGTAATACAACAAAGACAAGGAAAAGCATCCTTGCTCCTCAAGAACTGAAGCTCAGGGGAAGCCAGGTATTCATTCACACTGCAATCAATATCATTAAAACTCTACTGCTGTAACCGAGCTATGTCCAAAGTGCCAAAGCACTTAAAGAGGAAGCTTGGGAGATTCTAGTAACACACAAAGAATGATAGCAGGCTAACAATAGCTTTAATTTAGGTTTGCTATTGGCTGTGATGTGTTAGTAAGGAAACTGTCCTTCTAAAACAGGAAGGTACATTCTAAATGGCATTTCAAGTATTGTACTTGATCTCTGCAACCTATGGCATACATAAAGTGAAATGGCTTTGAACGATGTGGCTAGGGCTGTAGAGAGCTATGTAAGAATGGACTGGAAGCGTGGGCCAACCCTACTGACCTCCACTTCCCCACGTCAGGATCTTCAGATTTCTTAGGGTTGTGGATTCAGGAACTATTTGTTCAGGGTAACCCTGACTATATCTTTTTCAGTGCGTGTGAGTTCATCTCCAGTCAGAAACAAATAAAGACTAACTGCAATAGTCTTTAGAAAGGCTATTGATCCCTAAGTAATTTCTCAAGATCTTTTCCAGATCTATATGATTCTTTACTAAGGATGGGTTTCCTTAAAGATTTTTGGGATTACTATCTTAGTGACCAAGGAAGAAATATAGTTTAGTCCCTAGGACTGAAAGACATTTCAGATTGTTAGCATTATTTTCCCTACTCAGTGGATTTTGATCATGAGAAATCTTGTCTAAGAAACAAGTCTAACTCTGGAACTAATTATCTTTTCATATAGCGTTGGAATGATGATTAAATGAATTAATCATGTAAAATGCTTTGAGTAGCATTGCTGTTGTTATAAAAACACCAAGTGTGTAGAAATAACTCTTTTGTTTTTCCTCACTCAGTAATGCCAGAGTATCCCTATGAAATGATCTCCAAGGCCTCGCTCCAAAGGATGTTCGTCACCATGTTGAACTGACCTGGGTATTGGATGCTCAGAAACTTGATCTTGTTCTTATCCCATGAGGAGAATAGTGAATTCTAACTTTCTAGTTCCCAATTTACATAGAAAGTTCAAATGTTCAGCTACCTTCCTATTTTTGATGGGAAACACTTGAAAATTTTATGATCAAAACATCCTCACTTTGTCAACATAGGAAGCCAAATCATAATCCAGAAAGTTGCTTGCTGAGCGCAGAATGAGAAGTGGAAATGGATTAAATTTCTAATGGCATGAAGCCAAGATAGTCTGATGCATCCACTGTGCACCAAGACATTAGTCATTTAACAAATATACATTAGACGACTACCAAGTGCTAGACACTAGATATAAGGCTAACGAGATTCAGCATGTGCCCTCATACAGCCTACACTATGTTAGCGGAGACAATTAAATTGCTCTATTATAGCATGATAGTTACTGTAAGGGGGAAGTACAGGCTACTATAGGAAAACAGGAGAAACTAATAGAAGACATTTTGGGTTTGGTTATAGGATGGTAACCCCAAAGAAGTGATATGCATGTTTAAAGGTGTGTAGAAGTAAAAGAGGTCATAGTAGACAGGGGCAGAAAAATAAGAAATGGATTGTAATTTGTTGGTTATAGCTTTCTGCTCCCTAAAAAAGTACAGCTAGTAAAATCAAGAGTATGCCCAGATGGCTGCTTTTTAAGCTTCCAAGATTAACCTCTTCCATCTCCCATTTGATCAATACATTCTAGAATTAACTTAGTTTCATTCTAGATTTTAAAATATATTTGAATACTCATAGTAGTTTTCCTAGTAGGAGCGCAACTCTTTTTTTTTTTTTTTTAAGATAACTTCACTTATGCTCTGTTCCATCGTTTGTTCCTTCTGCCTTTTAAGTGACATAGGAAATCTATTTTGCTGATTTCTGAGTATTTGGGAACTCCCTTCATTATAGGAATCAAATATTTAAACGGAATATGTGGGTATACCCAGCCCAGAAGGAATTGTCCAGACATACCCAGATATACACATCCACTGACACACATGCATATCCACATGTCCAGACACACACAGGTGCACCAAGATCCCTATATACAAGCCCAGATACACACACCTAGACACACATAAACATATTCAGGCACACAATTCCAGACAAACGACACTGTATTTTTACCCGACCAACTGAATCCACTGTAACACTGTGAGGTATGTTGAACTTAGCAGGCCCTGTCCCATTTTCTCCATGCAGCCAAAGCATTATGAAATCTACAAATGGTAAACATATATGGTCAGAGCAACATACAGAATACCTAATGCATTTGCATATTCTATTTTATGTCATAGGTTATAGCAAATTATGTTATAGCAAATTATTCAATTATAACCTCTTTCCTCACTTTGTTTATATACCCATTTGCCTAATTCTTATGCTTTACAAAAAAACACACCACCAAAATCCCTTGTTTCAAGCAATTACTCTATAATACTTCTTCAATGATTATCTCCAAGTGAATTTTTCATAACTTGAAATAATTGTTTAGGGGCGAGTGGATGGCTCAGTTGGTTAGAGCGTGAGCTCTGAACAGCAGGGTTGCTGGTTCAATTTCCACATGGGCCAATGAGCTGCACCCTCCACAACTAGACTGGGGACAGTGAGCTGCCGCTGAGCTTCCAATGTGTGTGTGTGTGGGGGGGGGGGCGGATGGCTCAGGTGGTTAGAGCGCCAGCTCTAAGCGACAAGGTTGCCGGTTTGATTCCCATGTGGGATGGTGGGCTGCACCCCCTGCAACTGAAGATTAAAAACAGTGACTGGACTTGGAGCTGAGCTGCGCCCTCCACGGCTGGATTGAGGGACGATGACTTGACTTGGAGCTGATGAGCCCTGGAGAAACACACTGTTCCCCAATAAAAAAAAAAATATTTATTTCAAAATCATTGTTTAGGGTTCATGTCAACCTCTCCCTCAAACTGGTTCCCCTTCCCAACTAACATGTTCTTTGGTATTACCATTCCTCTGAGCTTAAATATTCACATTACGTTTTTATAGTCTATCTCCTTTATTATTACCCTGTAGTGGGTTGAATTGTGGCCCCCTAAAAGATATGTCCAGTAACTACTATGAAGGTGACCTTACTGGAAATAAGGTCTTTGCAGATATAATTAAGTTAGGAATTTTGAGATGAGATGATCCTGGATTTAGGGTGGACTCTTCATTCAATGACTAGTTTTCTTATAAGAGAAAGGAGAGGGAGATTTGAGATACAGAGAGAAGAAGCCCATGTGAAGAAAGAGGCAGAGACTAGAGTGACATTGTCACAAGCTAAGGAATGTCTGAGTCACCGGAAGCAGGAAGACGCAGGGAAGGATTCTCCCCTCGTGCCTTTGGAAGGAGAATGGCCCACCCTAAAGATTTTAGACTTCTGGGTTCCAAAATCCACGAGAGTATAAATTTCTGTTTAAGCCAGTTTGTAGCAATTCATTGCAGCAGCCACAAGAAACTAGTGCACCTATATTCAATCTGTCTCCTAAATCTGGTTCTTTCTTTCATAATTTTTTTGATTCTCACTTTATTTCCACCTCACCTCCCTTTAACTGTCACCAAACAAATTCAGTTACTAGATGATAAAATAGCTACATATAACTACATAACCTCCATATGACAGAGCTTACTGTAAATATATCCTGATATCATACTGTCTTGTAAAAATTCTGTAACATCACTTTTCTATTAAAAAACCTCAGAGACTCTTTACAGGCAAAATTATGGCTTCATATTATGGCTTAGATATGCTGTGGAAGACAGACTGTTCCATGACACGACCCATGCGCTAGATCTGGGCCAGAACAGAGATCACCTCCCATAAATCCCCTGGGAGACTGTCTGATCTTCCCCTCCCCGCACCCCAAGGCTGGTTCCTGGAACAGGCAGTTGCTCTGCCCTCCACACGTGAGGCCTTGACCCCTTATTTGGGACAGGTCACCACCAGTACACCTACTTATCCTGCACTATCCCATTATAGACAATTCTTTAGCACCTGCCATGCAGCCTAGGGGACATCCACATCATCTTGCTGCCGCCCAAGATGTCCTTCCTATGTAAGTTCCCTTAAACTCTTGATGTAATGCTGAGGTTGTCAGACTCTTTCTTTGGTCTCTTGGCCTTGGGAAATTTTCACAACATAAGCTCTCAAGAATATCTCAAATCTTATTTTCTACTATTCAAAAGTGCATCCTAAGCTCCGTTCCTAAAAAAGACCTGCTATTATCACCTGCAGACTTTGTGTGAGAAAGGCTTGTGAACCCTCCTCCCATCCCGCTCTCCTCCCCTCAAAATCAGTTTAGTGCAAGAACTATTTCCTTCATGAAGTCTTGTCCTACTTCTCCGGTCAACAGTTGTTTCTCCTCCTAATCTTCTTTTACAATTTTATTCATCTTATTAACAATCAGTAGCATATAGTAGCATTTAACTGTTTCATTTCTAATAAACCTGCACCTAAAGTACTACTGAGGTTGCAAAGCAGGGAATTCAATAAAATATTTGCTGATCAATCAACCTGCAAGGTACCTGCAGCTGTGGGATGCCAGGTTTCTAATCCCCCAACTCTTAATTGGCTAGAATAACCACTTATTTCTTGAGCCCACTATCAGTTCTCATACTGCCTCCTGTTCATTTCAAAGGAAACGCCTAGCTTTTGGTGAAGAAGCAAGTCTATTGTCAGAATCGTTAATTATTGGCCATCCCACGGATCTGTTTTGGTTTTGCCCTAGAATACACATGAGCCCTTTATACACAGATTCATTGTCGTGTGGGGAGTCATGTGGGAGACCCTGCTCACTGCGCGATGTGTCATGTGGGGCAGCATGCGGGGTCTCTGGTCCCGCTCCCCACACAAGAATGAAGGATATGGTGAGGCCAAAAAGGAACACCCACGGAGCCACAGATACGGGATTCGTGCCACTATATTCTCGCTGGCGGCTGGGTTGGAGACACAGGAAGCAGGAGCTACACTGTCCACAACCCGCCGTCCTAACTGCAATCCGCTCTTGCTAGTTCAGCCACCATCTTCTTGCTAGCCCCCATTGTCTCCTAGCATAGCCACAGCAGTTATATTAGTGGCCAATGGCTCACTGGTTACAACTGACAGCCAACTAGCCACAGCTGATGGCCATCCAATCACAGTTGATGGCCATTTACTACCCAAGTGAGCACCTTTCCACGTGAGGCCGAGAGCCTGGAAACTGCACTCCTGGCTCTGTCCCCACATTCATATACAACAGTTACAATATTATACCAAGTATCAAATTAAATCCAACTTATTAAATAATATTCTTATAATATCATATAAAATTAAGTCACGTACCTTGGGACAACTTGATCAATCTGTTATTCAATCCTCCATCTCCATCCACAATGTAAATATCTCCTGTGTCCTCTACATATAATTCTGCAGGGTTATCAAACTGCAAGGGATTCAAACCAGTGCCTTTTTTGCCTGGGGTACCCAAGACTTGAACAAGATCACCGAAGGAATTGTATTTCTTAATAGTATGACCATAGAATCCTATAAAGACATGCACATTTCACAAATATAACCACTGTACAAACATTCCTGTTTTTCAAATACAGTTGACCCTTGAACAACAGGGGATGGGGGGAAGGTGGTTAGGGGTACCAACAACTGCACAGTAGAAAAATCCATGTATAGCTTTTGACACCCCCAAAACTTAACTGCTAATAGCCTACTGCTGACTGGAACTTATCAATAACATAAAAAGTCAACTAACACATATTTTGTATGTTATATGTATTATACATATACTGTATTCTTACAATAAAGCTGAAGAAAATGTTATTAAGAAATCATAAGGAAAATACATTTATAATATTTATTGGGAAAATCTGCATATAAGTGGACCTGTGTAATTCAAACCCATGTTGTTCAAGGGCCAACTGTAAGCTGAGAGCAAAAATTGACAGAATTAAACAGTAATAAAAAGTGAATAGAAAAAAAAAAAGTGAATAGGTTCAAATAATTAAATGTTGTATTTGATAAGTAATAGAGTTTCTTCATCAGTCGTAGCCAAATATGTTTATGAAGTAAAATCTTAGGTACTCCAAAATAAGTAGATTCTAAATTGAAAGAAATAAAACTAAAAAAGCTGACTCCTCACACAGAAAGCTCATGTTAAATTATTGGCACACCATGTTCTGTTTTAATCTTATTACCTTGAATAAGCATTACTTGTAAAAGGAAATCAAGAAGGAACTGGAAAAGGAACAATTTATATCTGACAACTGTTATTGCACTCGTTCAAGTGCAGATCTCGAATTTCAGTAGGTCAACAAAAAAGTGGTCTATAATAGAGATTTTTTTTTTTAAACTACATTTTCTGGGTATCAGAAAAATGGTGGCATGAGGTGTCCCCCTTGATCTCTCATCTTGAAGTTACAAGAAGTTGAACAGCCATAGGAATCTCTGCACAACACACACACAGACGCCTGAGAGATCCATACATCGAAACATCTGAAGGTGGGTGAATTGGGGCAAACAGGAGGAGGGAAGGGAGAAGTGCCCAGATGGGTGCCACAGAGCTCACTGCAGTCCTGGGAGAGGGGAGGCTTGAGACCGCAGGTGCACTGTCTATGGCCCACAATCCTGCCTAAGTGATCAGCTTGATTCGGTTGAACACAGTGATGGGGCCGAGACCCTGGGGCAAAGACCAAATATAGGACTGCGACAGCTGTGGTCTAGGAGCCCTCACTGCCAGGCAGGAAACAAAGCCAGGGGGCCTGGCCACCTACCCCCACCCTCCCAGAGCTCTCCTCACTGCACCCTCCCAGTGTTAGTAGTGGGCCCCAGAAGAAATTGTAGCAGTCAGTTGTTGGGTTAAAGAGCAGAGTATCTACAGTCTGAGAACTGGAGAAACAGTTCCTGAACGGCACACTGCGGCTAATCTCAGAGATAAGGGAGGAGATGTTCAAGTGAGGCAGCTGTGGTCTGGCAGTCACCATTACCAAGAGGAGAACAAAGACCAGCCGCCTCTCCCCAACCATGGCATAGCCACCTTTAAGAGCTGATCGCAGTGGGGGTACTCAGGGCTGCTGAGGTTCACAGCTGTGATTCTAGCTACAGGGACAACATCAAGATATCAGGGGCTCAGAATTCCATCGCCCCCACATTCTCCCATGGGGGTGGTGCCCTGAGACCAAGGTGACCTGTTCACAGAGGAGACGCCCACCTCCCCAGGAAATCTCCCACCATGCAAGAAGCCAGAACAGGGCAAAAGAAAATAAAATGCTCCAGAACTATTGGAAAACAAAAGAAAAACCCCTTCTTATCAACCAGCTGCAGAATTCATTCCAGTAGATGCCTAGGAAGAGAAATAACCCATCAATTACCATGAACAACAAAGGTAACAAAGGCAGCTCAGAAAGAAAATTACAACTCTCCAGAAAATAAAATTAAAGACATGAAAATGTGAGACTTAAATCACAGAGAATTAAAGATTGCGGTTCTGAAAAAATTCAACGAGATGCAAGAAAACTCAGATAGGCAGTTTAATGAACTCAGAAATAAAATCAATGAACAAAATGAATACTTTACCAGAGACTGAAATTTTAAAAAAGAACCAAACAGAAATTCTGGAGCTGAAGAACTCAATAAAAGAGATGAAGAATGAAACAGCCAGCTTAGGAAATAAAGCTGACCAGATGGAGGAAAGAATTAGTGATATGGAAGACAGAAATCTGGAAATGACACAGATGGAAGGAGAGAGAGACTTGAGAGTTAAAAGAAATGAAAGAACTCTACAAGAACCATCTGACGCCATCAGAAAGAGCAATATATGAATAATAGGTATACCAGAAGGAGAAGAGAGGGAGAAAGACACAGAGAGAGCCTATTCAAACAGTTGACGAGAACGTCCCAATACTTGTTTAGAACTGGATCCTTGAATCCAAGAAACAAGCAACACCTAATTACTTCAATCCTAAAAGGCCTCTCCAAGGCACATTATATTGAAACTGTCAAAAATTAATGAAAAGAAAGAATTCTCATGGGAGAAAGATGGTAACCTACAAAGGAAAGCCCATTAGATTATCATCAGACTTTTCAACAGAAACTCAACAAGCTAGGAGTGGAATCAAACATTCAAACTATTGGAAGAGAGAAATACTAGTCAAGAATAATATACCCAGAAACTGGATAAAGAAGATGTGGTACATATAAACAATGGAATATTACTCAGCCACAACAAAAGATGAAATACTGCCATTTGCAACAATGTGGATGGATCTTGAGATTATCATGCTAAGTGAAATAAGTCAGACAGAAAAAGTTGAGAACCATATGATTTCACTCATGTGGGGTACAAAAAGGAAAACAAGAAATGAACAAGACAAACAAATGAACAAAAACTCACAAACACAGACAACTGTTTAGTGGTTACCAGAGGGTAAGGAAAGAGAGGGTGGTAGAAGAGGTTAAAGGGGGTCAAATCTATGGTGATGGAAGGAGAACTGACTGCGTGAACACACAAAGCAATATGTAGATGATGTTTTATAGAATTGTATACACTTGAAACCTATATAATTTTACTAACCAATGTCACTTCAATAAATTTAATAAAAACTTAAAAAAATAATAAACTACATTTTCTACAAGTGGAAACAAATTCAAAATTCAACCCATTAAGTTTTCTTTCCTAAGAAGGGAATAAATCTTTCCAAATCACTAGTCTCTATCTTCTCACATTAAAATTTCTTTGGGTTACAATTATCTTAGAAGCAAAAATATAAAGCAGAATATTAACAAATAGGGAAAAACCACAAAGCAGTGAACCAAAATCAACGTGAAGGCATACCAAGACCAGTAACTGGTAGTTGTTCAAAAGATAAACTGGATACACTGAGCTTACTGGAAATAAAAGTGAATTAGCTTGCATTACAATTCTATTTTGAAAATTTTATTTATTATTATACTTGATTTGGAAGCTTTCGCTGAAGTTTGTAGCAATAATAAGAGAATAAAACATTAAAGAAAGCAACCTCCAAAGTTTCTAATGAACTAGAAAAAGAACAGAATACTAGTAATGGCTTTTTTTAAATGGCTGATTTGCAGCCATGTTTTTATCAAAGGGAATTTATTCCTTTGAAAAATGGGAAGTAATACAAAAACTGTCTTCAGATCTGTGCATGGAAAAAAAAGCTATATTGGAAAGAATGAAGAGAGCATGTGTGTTCTTTTTATTTCTGGAATCAGTGAAGTATTTTATTTTTTTTAAAATCACATGAATGGTATCAATTAAAAATAAAGGCCTTTAACAGTGAATTCTAAAAAAAAAAAAGTGAAATAGTTCAAATTTTATTATCATGAACTCAGAGGTAATCCAGATTTTTTGGTTTAAATCTAATCTTACCATCCAAAGTACAGCTTGACATATATAAGGCATTGGCTGAGGCTCAGAAACCTTTTGGGTTCTAAGAACAGACGTGGTAATCGCACTTTTTATAAAAACTGAAGCCTCATTAATTCCAAAATAGCATGTGAATTGCCAGATCTGGGGAAATAGGATGTCCCTCAAGATATGAATGTAACTGGGCCAAGGAATAGTACAAATATTGTCTTTTTGATCCCATTCGTTACCGATAATGCCAGGTTATCTCTGGTACTGTCTTGTTTTAAGCCACAAGTATATTCAAACAGCTACCTCTGAAAATTTATCTCCACAGCTGTAAGTTCAACTTGTGGTTACTTTGTTTTTCAGCACATTATACTAAAATATTTGATGGAAGGAAGATTTCAGCCATGCGGTAGTCAGTGGGATTTCAGAAGGGTTAACACCAGCAGTGTTGGGCAACAAAGCAATTCTGGTTTCTTAGTACAATCTCTTTTGAAAGAAAACTGGTAAAGGAAAATGAGAAGCAAGGATTTCATTCATTGGCTTTTAAAGCTTACCATTTTATTTGACTCCATAGAAGAGGTTAGACTTATTTAATCTGAGAAGAGCAACTGATGCTTTAAAGAGGAATAGACTCTTGCCAAGTTAAAAGAAGGATCATGATAATTATAGCCTTATTAAATGTCTTAATTCTACAGAAGTACACTATATTTTTAGAAATAAGTGATTTCATGAATCATTAAAGAAATTATGACTAGATTCGGTAACTCTGATTTTAAAATGTACAAGCAAGAACATGAGCAAAGATGTAATTTCTAGCAAGATAATTTAATAGATATTAGTACACATACCACTTCCTACATCCGTGATCCAGACAGATTGTTCATGTAGTGTACTGGCTGCAAACATACCATGAGGTGTGTCAACTGTGTAATTCCAGGATCGTAGGAAATATCCATCCTCTGTGAACACTAATACCTTTTGGATGTTATCCCCTCTCTGAAGGTATACAAAAATAACTGCTTAGATAGGATCAGTTTTAAGGAAGTAATCTTTATTTTGGCAAGGAGAAACAAAAATTAAAGGTTAATCAAGGAAATTAGTAACATTTAAAAATCCAGCTTCAAAACCTAAAAATATTAACATCTACCACATTCGAAGCCAAAATACTCACTTGAAACCAATTCAAAAAACAAATCCCACAACTGGCATAATATAAATGTATATAGTTACTTAGTACAGTAAAACAGGCTATTGTTTCCTTTGTGTTCATAATTTTTTTTTTTTTAATACTGATTTTACTTACTTGAGCTATGTAAACCAGTCCATTCAGGGAGTCAACTGCAACACAAAATGTTGTTCCAGTAAAGTATTCTGAATGCTTAGGCCAACTCACATCCAGGCGGTAAAGAATTTCCTCAGTTCTCCAGGAAATTTGAAAAACAAACTCCCTGAAAACCTTAAATGAAATCAGAAGATTAAGATTCAGTTTACCGTCTACGTTAAAAAAGGAAAAAAAGGTTTTACGCATGTCTTGACATCTGACCCAAAGGTCAGAAATGATTGGGAAAAAATGGCCTTATATGTTTAAAAACCAAGGCAACCACAATACAAATCTGCAAACTATTTGAGAATATAGTGGGAGCAGGGAAAGAAGAGAAAATAAGGAACATGTCGGTGTACTATACACAAATGCTCCTCGACTTACATGCCGATAAGCCCATCATAAATTGAAAATATGGTAAGTCGAAAACGCATTTACTACACATAACCTACCCAACAGCATCGCTTAGCCTAGCGTATCTTAAACGTGCTCAGAAAACTTACATTAGCCTACAGTTGGGCAATTATCTGGAGTTCCCTTCATCTCAAGAAGCCTTCCTCTTCTCATCAGAGCAAAGACACAGATGTGCGTTTAAAAGACATGATGGGACTCGAAAACACAATATAAAAAAAAAAAAAAAAAAAGTGCTGGCAACACAGTACAATATACTATTAACATATAATATCCGTGGTTTACCCTCCTGATCCTGTGGCTGACGGAGAACCACCTAGCATGCTGAGAGAGAGGTAGCATACTTGTACAGCGCTAGCCCGTGGATGAACAGTGTCTAGAATCGTATCGCTTTGGCACCATCATACAGTAGAAAAATCACAGGTCAGGGACCCTCTGTACATTTTAACACTAAGAGACAAGGCAACACCTGGGGGTTCCGCTCCCCCACTCCCCAAGTTTGAGACAAGCTAGTGCGCCCACCACCTCCACCCCAGGAGGGCAGCGTCGCCTCTCAAAAGTGTATCCACACACCCAACAACCATTTCCTCACAATTCAACTCACCGGGGAGGCACAAAAACGCGAATGCAAAACCAGATATACAAGAAAGAAGCCTGCGCCAGCTGCACAGAACCAGAATCTCGCCATGACGAAACAAGAAGCCCGACCCGGAGTTTCCGCAAGCGGCTGGGGGCAGCCGGACAGCCTCAGGTCCACACGGTTCTTGATGCACAGAGCGTCCGGCCCCTGGGCCGAAGCTATTACCTCCAATCGTGCCCCCTGGATGCACGGGGTTTGAGAACAGGAAGGGAGCACAGAAAAAGGGCGAAAAAAAAATTAGAACTCGGATTCCCAGACAATTCCTGGGTCCCCGCCCCCAGATCACGTGCGTGGGCTGACCCAGTGACCACCCTTTCCCGCCCCTAGGGGAGGTCGACGCCGAGGACTTCTCCTGTCCGCCAAAATAAGGGCACCCATAGCTGTGCCTTAACCGCTCGACGTTGATTCTTTTCAAATTCAGATTGATCAAGCAGTAGCTCACACACACAAACCCAAGACACCGGGGTGTGACCCTCCAAAACCGACTTCCAGGTTCTGCAGAGGATTTCATCCGTATCGGATTCCGGGCTAGTCTGGCATACTCTATTGACACCTATGTTCCCACACAAGGACCCCTCCTTTGGCTTCCAGGAAAGAGTGGCCTAAACTGGCGGCGCAGCGTTGAGTTTACTCGCGCGCGACGTGCTTCATTGAAGGCCCACATGAGCCGGTGGGAACCGTAGGGGCAACCGGGAAGGGCTCCTGGCAGTGGTGGCGCTGCGGTGTTCCAGAATCCCCCTGCCCGAGACTGTGTCCCCCTGGCCCCGGCTCCCGGTGCTCTCCGGCCGCCGATCCGCTCCCGGAAGCTGTGGCAGTTGGTAACAAAGAGCCTGCCAGGCCGCCGCTGCCCGGGCTGTGGGACCCAGGAGTCCGGCGGAGCTGCTGGGGGTGAGCGCAAGCCGGGCCATGAGTCCAGGTTCGTGGCGGTGAGGGCCGGCCTTTGAAGCGCCGGTGCGGGCGGAGAGGCCAGTGCCTGCCTCCTCGCCGTCCGCGGGACTCGGGGCGCAGGTGCCCCTGCTCTCCCCGCCGCTCCACCCAGGAAAGAGGCTTCACGACCGACCCCCGGTGGCGCCTGGCCTTCAGCTGCAGGAGACCGACTCTCAGCCCTCGCCGCCAAACCCGGATTTCTCTGCAGGACTCAGAGAGGACCCGACTCTTCCCCGGGGTGTCCTGAAGCTTTGTGTAAAAACGCTGGGGAAGCTTGATGGTTTTTGATTTTAGTAAAAAGTTTTTATAATTCTCCGTTTTTAGAAATTTTTGCAGAGTTTGAAGTACTGTCTACCTCTTCGCATCCTTTCTCCTGCTCCTGGAGTCTTTTTCTCCTCAGCTATAACCATTTTTACTATCGAAGCTGACCAGGGATGAACGTTTTATAATTGAAAGTATAACTTATAACCACGTCGAGAGAGTAGTCAAGATGGACAAAAAGTCCTTTGAAACGGTGCTGGATGAAATTAGAAAGGTAATTACACTTAATTCCTTAAATCATTCTGTGAGCTACGAATTCTTATGGTTTATTCTCTTTGAAGAAGTGCGTGCAGATTGTGCAAAATACGGGCTTTAGGATTGCAAAGTTGGTTGGAGTTTTAACGTATAGTGTAGGAGCTTATATCTTGATACATTTCGTGGTACAAATAGAAATCATGTTAACGCTATAAACACCTTGTGAATCAGTGCGGTATTATGGAAATTATATTCAGAGTCCTCCGTTCCGAAGCTGGCTCTACAAATCTTTAATAGCTCCTGTACTTTTGGATAAGTGATTTAATATTTCTGAACCGATTTCCTCATCTTTCGGTAACATGGAGAAAGTTCTTTTAAAAGTGGTAGTTATTATGAAATATTTTTCACATTGAGGATTAGCAGAGTATAATGTTGCCTGGGCAGCTGGGCAGGACAAAATTATTGCTCTAATGAAGTGTGGCGTTAAGTTTAAAGTCATGATGATCTCAGGAATGGGCTTCAATAACTTGAATTCCAAAACTTTTCCTGCTTTCCAAGTTTTTGCTTCTTTTTGAGGCCATTGTATGTAGACTCCCAGAATGAATCAGACAGCAAAAAAATTTGGAATGTAGCCTTGAGCGTAACAGTACCTCGACAGCAAAAGTAAGAGTTTACCTAATTATAACTGAAAGCATTTAACACTCTTATGCTAATAGAGGGTCCTTTGCTTAGAACTTCTGGGCAGTTATCTCATTTCCACACCTTGAAGACCCTTCACTGACCTGGAAGGATTTGTTACCTTGTGCTCTGGTGCTTATTTATTTCAACTTATGAAATTATTAATAAAATTGCCAGTGGACATGTTAATTTTCTTCATTCTCTGTAACGGAAGATGTTTTTCGTCATCCTTTATAAAGCTTTTTCCTTTTTCAAGTTTGCATGTGAAGTGAAATTTGCATATTAGACAATATTGACTGTTCTTTTTTGAACAGAATTTCTGCTTTTGCAAACCCAGTTTGCACAGTTAACATTTGCAATAAAATGTCAGCTTGCTAGCTCATGTTTAGGATTTGCCAAAATTTATTCATAAGCTGATAATAATTTAACTACTGTTTATGAGAAAATAATTTGTGTATTCAGGTTAACCAGTAGATTTCTATTGTTGGAAGCTATACGGTGTCATTTTGCATATTCCTTCCATTCTAAGTTGTGAAAAGATCACATGGTAAATACTAATGCGGGGAATAGTAAATTTTCCTTTTTTTCTGGTTTACAAACAAAATGTGTTTTGCTTTCTATGCCAAATAATTAGGTGCATCAACATTGTCTTAGTCTATTAAAATGGGATAAAAACAGGCATATCTAAATATGAGAGTTACTATTGTTTTTGTTTTTTTAAGTTACTCTTAGACTTTGTAAATGTAAGTCAGTTTTTAGCCAGGGAATCTCTTCATGAGTATCACCATGGGTCCATAGGTAATACTGGCTGTCACTAATGTCCTTTAAGCAAAGGTGTGTAAGAAGACACTAGGAAGGGGGAAGAAAGGGGAAAAGGCAATATTGAGTTTGCTTTTCAAAAAGGAGATGATGATAATAGCCATAATTATCGAGCACTTACAGTATGTGCCTGTTCTAAGCACTTTCTAAGTGCTATTTGATTTGATCCTCCTAACCCACGAGGTGTAGGTACTCTGCTCTTAATTTTACAGATGGCAAACCTAGTCTCTGTGAGCTTAACGAGCTAGAGTTACCCAGCTGGTAAATAGGGGGGAGGTCCAATGTTCAGATAAAGGCAGTCTGACTCCAGAGTGCCATGCTGCTGTGCCTAGGGGTACAGCAGGCTCTCAGGCACTGATGGAAGAGTTGAGACAGGTCTTGGCATCAACACAATCCAGGGTTTTGTCCAGAACTTGCTTTTGACTGTGTTCAGTAATGATAATCAAACTTCTAAGAGTACATTATCCAAAATACCATCTTCCTCTTCAATGAAAATTAAACTGAGCACTTTGGATATTTTTCTTAGTTGACTGGTTATAGTATTTTCTCCTAGCAGAATATGTGGAAAGTACAAATACCATTGTTTTATAGTAAAAGCAAAGGGATTAGTTGATTTTTAATGATTAGTAGTTACCACATTGTGATAGTCTGTTTCCATCTTTAAGCTCGGCAAAGAGTCGCGAGGATTGCATACATGATTTCAGTCAGTTCTAGATGGTGCTGGTTTAAGGCCACTGGACTTCTAACTGAATTTCCCACTGATAGATGCCATGTAAGGAAAGGAACCATTGTTTACTGAATACCTATTATGTGTCATATCTGTTCTTGACTTTTAATCATCATAGTAGCTCTGAGGTGGGTAGTGAATGGTGTTCCCTTTTATGGGTGAGGAGGCGCTCGGAAATTAAAAGGCCACACTGCCAGTTAGTGGCAGGTGCACAGATTGAATTCAGGGCTCTCAGGCTCCTTGGGTTCTCATATCCCTGTAGAAATACTGAGTCTCGACTAGTCCTTGTCTTATTCCTATTTCTCTATCACTTAGCCCATAATAGATGAGTAATAATTGTCTGATGGATGAGTAATGTCTGATACATTTAAGCTTCTTAAAAATGACAATTTGGTTGAATTGGGGATGCTCTGAAACTCTGATTGCATTTACAGTGTCAAATCCTATCCATTATAATTCTGTTCCCTTTCTGTGTAGGAGTGAGTAGGGAGGCCCAGGATGTTTTCCTGATGTCTCAATGTATCCCTTATAGCATGGAACCTGGAAAGGTAGAATGTCATGTTACCACAGTCACTCTAGCTGCCTCTGCATGCTGGGCTGAAAAAGGTCTTCCACTGTTTTGAGTTGCTTAGGCATTTTTGTTATATGCAAATGACTGTTCTGTTTACATAATTAATGCTGTTTTTCTATGTTTTTTAGGCTGTGTTGACAGAGTACAAATTAAAAGCAATTGAATATGTGCATGGATATTTCTCAAGTGAACAGGTATTCCTGTTTTGTTTAAGCAAAAGTGTGTTTTTTTTTTCCATGATGTTCTGCTTAAGGTCTATTTATTTGCTGGTGAAGGTCAGAATTGCTTTTTATTTTATTGCTGTGTTTATTCAGGAACTTTAGAAGCTTTCAGTTTTGGTAGAAAACTTGACAGAATTTAGAGTTTGGGTATTTAATAAACATAACCTCTTTCACCACAGTATCATGTTAACATGATTTTAAAGTGCAGTATAAAAAACAGCAGTTCAAAGTGTTTATCATTCTGGGCACAGTATCATAAATTTATAAATCTCTAATGGGAAACACACTCAAATTTGTATAGTACTTAAAAGTCAGTAATGCAAAATTTACCACATATTATAAAAGAAAACTTGAATAAATGGTGAAATATTTTATTTGAAGCCACTAAGTGAAAATTTTAGCAATAAGAAAAAATAGTACAGTATCTAATAAGTAGTTTCAATAACTGCCAGAGGACCAATGGTAGTTTAGTGAAAATGGTTACCCAACTTTAGGGGGAGTTTGCTAATTTAAAAAAAATATGTATGCATGTACACACACACACACACACATACAGAAGCCAGATTTCTGAGGGACACTTGGAAAATACTTGATAGGAAAATAGGGCAGAAATAGAAATATACATCTGGAGAACAGTTCTGGGAAAGGGTAGGAATGTAGATAGGTAGACAGTGTGTGAATCTACAGATTGAGTTAGTAAATGCTCTAACTTTTCATCTATATTTCAAGACGTTCAAAGCTTGAAGCTTAACCCTGTAGAAGTGCTGCCTACGAAATCCTTAAAAGCTACCGTATGATTTGCGTGTTGCTGCCTGTTTAATGACTGTTTTTCAGCTATTACTTTTCAAAATCACCATGTGCTTTTTTTCATTTAAATGTTTTGAAAAGATTTATAATTTCTCACAGGTGAAAGGTATTCTTTGGTGGTGTGTGTGTGTGTGTGTGTGTGTGTGTGAAATTTTGTAGAAAACTTTCCTTGGTGGTTATGCCCCTTTCTGAGGGTGTGACCTTCTAAAGCCTACTTTCTATAGTGAAGATTTGTGTGTGTGTGTGTGTGTGTGTGTGTGTGTGTGTATCAGACATGATAGTTTGTGAAGTTTCATGGCTGGTAAAGTAAAGTGCCAGGTAGCATTTACTATTAAAAACATTATTCCCATAAAAGTAAGTACATACAATACACTCTTACCAAATTATCTAGAAAGTATGCATAATACTTATTTGCTGTTTTTGTTTCTTTAACAGGAGTAAAGAAATATTTTTACTCTTCTACATATACCTCTCCTGTTTATAGCATTAATCTTCCTTTGTAGAATAATTGAGACCTAAATACATTTTCAGGAGTGCACAGTAAAATAATTTATTAACCCACATTTTATTACACTCTCTTCTTGAGGGTGTTTTGTTTTTTGTCTTTTTTTCTGGAGTGTCCTTGGGGCAGTGAACCAGGGTGGCAGTGACCGCGCAGAGACTTGATTGCTGTGATCTTGATTCCCTGCTCAGCTCTTACTAGCCGTCTCTCAGTATCTCCCTCATTTGTTTGAAGTGCACTGGTCGTGAGAGAGAGAGCCTGACGCTCTGTGCTCTCAAAATGACCTATCATTTAAAAGCTGGAGTAATTCATGGTGTTGCCTTATTTTAGGGAATAGACTTGTAGTATAAATGTGAGTATTATGCCCTCCAGATTCAAGTAAAAGAGTGGAAGTTAGTGGACCTACACTAAACTTTGTGATTGATTAAAACTGTCACTCTCCACTAAATTTTTAAAGTTTTCCATTCATGATATATCTGTATATTCCTAAGCTGACATTTTATCTGCATCTAGTAGTTTTCCAACCTTCCTTCTTTTTCCTGTATCTCATACTTTTCTTTATTTCTAAATGAGTGCTGTTCAAGACTTTCTGTGATGATGTAAATGTTCTATCCTCACTATCCCTTATGGTAGCTACCAGCTTCTATGGCTGGTGAGTACTTTAAACTGTGGCTTGTGCCAGTAAGGAACTGAATTTTTCGTTTGATTTTATTTCAGTTGATTTGAATTTAAGTATCTGCATGTGGCTACTCTATTAACACAGTGTAAACTCTGGTGCCATGCTTACCCCTCATCATGTGGGCTCAGGAACACCTTTTGAATAGTAATTCTAAGTACTGAAATAAACCTTGCAGAAATGTTTGTAAGCACATTGTCATTAGAGCTAAATCATTTCTTTGCTTTCAGGTGGTTGATTTACTGAGATATTTCTCCTGGGCTGAGCCTCAGTTGAAGGCAATGAAAGCATTACAACATGTAAGTAACTTATTTTTCCTTAGAATAGAGAATTTAAGTATTTTGAATTTTCCCCTAGTTTTCTGGAATTCATCTCAAGTTGTAATTTATTTGCCTTAGAAAAATTGACCCTGGATTTTATTATACTTTGATTATTCAAAATAACTGTTAAAAAATTAAAACTTCTCAAACTATACATTCAAATTTTGTGTACTATACTATTAAGTTGTACACCCTAGAGTCCTCGTTGGCAGATTGGAGGAGAAAGTGTTTTTGTAGGCAGGCAAAACATAGGATTTGAATTCTTAAGTATTTTTATGCACTTTCTTCTGTTTTGGGATCTCTTCACCCTCTTCCATTTGGTCTTTGAAAAATAGTCAGGTGGGTTTATACTACATTGTTTGGACAATACTGTCCAAATAAACTTTTAGTGATGATGGAAATGTATTATAGTTTCACTATCCAGTATGATAACCACTGGCTTTTGAGCAATTAAAATATGTCTAGTTTGCCTAAGAAACTATTTTTAGTGTAATTTTAATTTAAACAGGCATAGTTACCTTTTGGCTGCTGGATAGCATAGTTTAAAGCCTAGAGTAACAGAGGTATCTAGTTCAAACAGCATCCAGCTATATAGAAAATTTTCCTAGGAGTAACAAGCGTGGGTAGCTTTAAGGGAATCTACAGATCCTTAGCTTTCTAAACTAGTTTGCCTAAGAATGTGTGTGGATCTGTTACTGTAGTGCTTCTCCTCTTTAACAATTGCTTTTTTTCTGCTTTACCAAAAAAAAAAAGGATTGCCTTAGCCATCCACCCATCACCTGAGGGTGAAAATCTTTTCCCAAGGGCCAAAGAGACAATGCAATCGCCTGAGAGGGAGAGAGCAAAGCTGAGAATTTCTATAAGAAATACTGTTGGGGACCTTACCTTATTTTATCAAGACAACAAACTCATCATAAAGCTCTGAGGCTTGGTTGCCTGTCAACCTACCTTAGAATTATAATTCAGGGATGAGATGGCCAGCACAGGCACAACTTAACACATTTATTTGAATTAAATTAAGCCCAACATTTTCTGACAAAGTAAGTCTGATTTGATTGTCTTCACACTGAATACTAACTTTGACAATTAGGTTACATTAATAGACATTTTCATAAATGAGCTCAATCAGTAGTTCCAGCGTTTTTACAAATATATAATAAACGTAGATAAGGAAATCAATCTTTTGCAAATATTTAAACTTCGGGTAAAATTTTTAGATGTCAGTTTAAAAACATGAAGATTCATTTTACCAATTCTTTTGTAAAAATGTTTGAAAACCACTGTTCAAAATTTGAGGAATCTATTAGGTGTTGATTCTAACTGATCTTCTTACATTGACTTTCCTTTTGAATTTCCTCCACTGTTAACATAAATTTATAAATTGGCCAAATGTTCTATGTTCTACCTGCTCTTCATATATAAAGGTACCCTAGTCAAATAAATTATATAACATCCCACACAATCTTGGACTGCTACAATGCACACTGACATAAGACTTAAAAATTCTGCAGTGAAGAAACCTGTTTAACCCATCTTTTCCCTAACTGGTGTGACTGTAGTACTCATTTTTTGTAACACTATTCAGCACTATGGACCTCATTTAGGAAGTGTGGATTATAGCATACCTGCTCTTTAACTGAGGAATGTAATTTTTTCTAACTTCTCGAGCAATGTAGCTCCCATATTAGTAAATATCCCCTTTTTATCTAACCTGAGGAAAGTAGTACATGTAAATTTTTTCTATAGATGGACACATCGAAAAATGTGGATAAAAAAGAACACATAGGAGACCTTAGAAATAGTTATATTGAAAAGCTGAAATGCAGGTTAGGGCTTACTTTTGAGTAAGCAGTTTTTACCTCAAATATTTATGTTATGAACATTTATATCTTCTCCCAAAATGGACATTTGTGGCATAACAATTTCTCATGTTGAAATTATGATTATTTTTTATATTAATAGAAAATGGTGGCTGTTCATCCAGCAGAAGTGGTCAATATACTCAACTGTTTCACCTTCAGTAAGGACAAACTGGTTGCTCTTGAACTGTTAGCTTCGTAAGTATTTCTTTTTTTTTTTTTTAACTTCATTGGAGGAAATTTGGAAGACTTTTTAAGTGTCTTTTAACTCTGTGTGTATTAATGTATCAGAATTATATTAGTAAATGGAACTCTAATAAAATCTGTGAAAGCATAGAGCTGAATTCTTATATCAGAATATCTGGTGTACTTATTATATACATGATTACAACTTACAAAATAATGGGACTTGTCAAGTTTAGTTATTTATTTTGATTTGTCAGTATTTCAGTGACTCGCTTTGCCTTCCTGCTCTGAATAATTTGAAAGGCTTGTTGATAAAGCCATGGCATTTATAGTTAGATAGGTTCTGCCACATTCTGACAACATGCTTTTTTGGCATAATATATACTTACAATATATACTTAATGTTTCTGGACCTTATTTTTCACAGTTGTAAAAGTAAGGATCTTACCTACTTAATAGGGTATGTGAACTTCAAATACTGTAAGATATGTGAAAGCACCTAGCATAGCATTTAGTAACTGATTATAACGAATGTAAGCTCAAAGAGAAAAGGAACCTACTCTTTTGCATAAATGGAAGTCTATAAGTTGTTTTATTTTTAACACATATATAAAGGACTGCATTTTTAAGTCCTTTATATATTTATAGATGTCCACTAAAACACAAAATTAAAATTTAGCATAAGGAAATACTTCATCTTTAGATCAATCATGATTTTCATACATTTAACACGTGTTTGTTCTATTGCCATACCTCTCCTAACATTCATTGAAAGGGTATATTTTCAAGAATCTCAAAACAGTGAATTTTATTTATAGTACTACACTGTTACTTTCAAATAACCAGATAAACCTCAGTTAAGTTATATTTACAATCTTTATATAACATTATTTACATTCACCAATTAAAAATAAATAGTCACACTTTTTTCCCTATGTCATGGGGAAAGCTTACTCAGACATATTTGTGTGGTAAACAGAGGTTGTTGGCCTCTGTATGTTGTCCAGGGTCTTAAATGAAAAGCTAAATTGTATTTCTTTGATAGAAACATCGTTGATGCACAGAATTCTCGTCCCATTGAAGATTTATTCAGGATAAATATGTCTGAGAAGAAACGGTGCAAGAGAGTACTTGAACAGGTAATCTTCTCATGATTGCTGTATAAACAGTATGTTGACTTTTCTGGGTGTTGGTGAAGAAAAAAGTACGAATCTTATTCCTGTATTAACTTTGATGAATAACCTGCCTGCTGTTATGTGACAGGTTGGTTAAGAGTGACACCCTTGCAGTCTGTGGAGGAGAAATAGACCTGAGTGAAGGGGACACTGGAGGATGAAGAGATGGTTTAAAAGTGAGAAGCCAGTTGGCCACTCACTTGACCCTCATGGGGTATTTATTCTCAGTCCCTTGGTAGCTTTACCATGACTCCAATCTTTTGTCTTTAATTGTATTTATTTAGGAACTTGACTTTTTGAATTTGTGTTGTCCTTAAGCTTGTATTAATCAAATTTATAAGAGATGAGGAATAAAGCACAATCCAGTATATTAATTTAAAATCTCTTAAAGAACACAGATTTGGCTGCTAGCCACTCGTGGGCCAATGATTAAGAGACAAGATTTGGTAGAAAGAAAAGGAGGTTTATTCAAAACGCCGGCATTCTAGGAAGATGGCGAACTCCTGTCTCAAAGGCCATCTTCCCCATTCCTAAACCAGCCAGAAGGTTTTCTACGCACGGGAGAAGCAGCAGAACAAAGAAAAGGGGGAGTTAGGTGATATAGGTGATTCCGGGGTGCTGATGTCCGGAAAAATGCATTTTGGGGGGGTCTGTTTTGCTTCAAGATGTTGTCTAGGACCCAGTCGTAGGGGCGATTCATGCGTGATATGGTGGAAAATTTCAAGGGAGTTGCAGCCTATTCATGGGCATCCAGACGTCTAAGGGCTGAAACAGTTTCTTTTAAGTCCATGTTCCTGTGATTAACCAGATTAACAAGGTGTGCACTTGACCTTGGGAAAACAGAGCAATTGAATCAGGGAAGAGGGGAAGGAAACAAAAAAAATAATAAAAAAGAAAAAGAAACCAGATTGTTAAAGTTTAAAAGCTATACCGCCACCCTTACAAGAGTGGGAGAAGTTGTACTTGTCCAAGCCTAGAAAACTTGAAGAGCCTTTAAAATGTTCATACCTTTTGACCCCAAAATTATATTTCTAGAAATTTATTCTACAGAAATAAATAGAAATATGCAAATTAATATATAAGGGCGTTGACCCTGGTACCATTCATAATACCCAAAAATTGAGATGATTTTTAAGGTTGAGGTGTTTAGTAGGTGACTGGATTATATATAGCTAATTATATGTGTCGTATTATATAGCTAATTATATGTATTGTAAATGAATTTATGAAACCATTATACCTTACAAGAAAATACATAACATCATACATACCTTAAAATGTAGCCCTTTCTCTCTTTGTGTGTGTGTGTGTGTATACACACACACACGACATTCCTATAACAACATAGATCTATTGGAATATGTGTCACCTTAGTGTTTTTTGTTTATTTAATAAATGTGTTTATTAAAGAACAACTCAGTATGTGTTAGGCACCGTTTTAGATGCTTGGGAAGCAATAATTAACAAGCTAGACCAAAATCCCATCCCTCAATATATCTTTAATTATGTAACATTATGTTGAACACTCTGTACCCAAATAACTTGCTTTTTAACAGTACAGCTCTTTGGATACCCATGCCCAATGTTTTTTGTTTGTGTTTTCTCTACTAAGTTATAAACTTTTTCAGAATGGAAACCATGTCCCTTTCATCTCTGTGTTAGCCTTGCTTTGTCTGTATCATGAGCTTGATATTTGTAGATTTGGACAATGGGTGGAGAAATGGGGCATATTAAACAGTATATGGACACTTGTACACACAATTTACAAAATGCATTGTGAAGATATCTTTGTATAGGAGTCTATTTTGTGACATTAAAAACATGTTACCATTTTAATCATTCCATTTAAATAAAGTGATTTTACTTATTAATTTTGGTCATGTTCACCACTGTAAGTGGTGATTGATATATGAACAGATTGCATGTGATACTGTTACTTTATTCATGTTTTCAGCAGGGCTTTCCAAAATCCAGAATACTTAACTTTATGCGTTTATTTGATGTCATTTTGTTTTGTTTTGACCACCCTCTTTTTTGTGTTATAGGCTTTCAAGGGAGGCTGCAAAGCTCCTCATGCTATGATATCTTCCTGTGGAACGATCCCAGGAAATCCATATCCCAAAGGAAAACCTAGTCGTATAAATGGAATTTTCCCAGTAAGCATACTTTTATGGCTGTATTTGAAATTTCTTGTGCCTAAATGTGAAATTTAGCATAGTCATTATATTTCAAGAAAATTCCAGTTTATGAGGCTTCTATAAAGGAAAGGAATTTTATTATGTCAGCAACTTAATACATAGATTCACCACTGATAGAAAGTTGATATATAATCTACATTAAAGTATTTGTGTAAAATGTACAGAAGAACAAGCCAAATAGAAAAGAGTATGATTTGGTTTTGTTTTTCCAAGTTTTTTAGAAGTACTGATTTACATTTAGTAAAGGAGCATTTCTCAGATTCTCAGTATACCTCAGTTTCACAATTAAGTATGTTTGGGAAACTGCATGCAGTGTTTCTTTGCTGGAGAATCCCATTGTATAATAAAGGCTCTGAGAAGTCTTGTAAGAAAGTAACTTGTTTTCATATCATCCAGTGTTCCAAAACTTCTTTGTAAACTAACTCTTTCAAAGAGTGATATTTTTTTAAATCACAGTGTAACAAATAAACCTAAAATTTAGTGGATTAAAACAATACACATTTAGTATTTGGGAGTAGCTTAGCTTATTTCTGGCTCATGGTTTTTCGTGAGCTGCACTCATCTGAAGACGAACTGGAGCTTTTGTTGTTTACCACTGGCAAGTTAGTGTTGGTTGTTGGCAGGGGGTCTTTGTTCCTCACCATACGGACCTTTCCATCGTGCTGCTGGGAGTACCTCTTGACCTGGCAGCTGACTTCCACCACAGCAGGTAGTCTAGGAGAAGGCAAGTGGAAGCTGGTTGTCTCTTATGACTTAGCCTTGGAAGTCCAATGCCATCGTTTCTGGAATATCCTGTTTGTTATTCATTCTGGGAGGGACTGATACACAGGGCATGCTGGAGGTGAGGATCATTGGGGACCATCTTGGAAGTTGGCTTCCAGCCATTTAGGGACACACACTCTTAACAGTCTGTCACCATATTCTGATCTGGTAATTATAGCAGTCTTGAATGAGGTGCCATTTGCCCTTGTAAAATATGAATTATCACACTTAATGCTTATTGAGAATGCCATTTTTTGCCATCTAGTTTCAAGTGTAATACAATTATTCTTTTTGATTCTTTGGGTATGATACATCCTGTAGCAATGCAAGTCTATTTCTGGTTGCACCTATTGTTGGAGGGCAAAAATTAGAACGTGCTTTATCTTCTCATCCTCAAGTGTATTGTGTGTTTACTTCTGAGTACCTCTGTACATGTGAGGAGGGTTCTGTGGCCGAGGAGGGTTAAGGACCTTGTCAGGGTCATGTAGCCAGGGCAGGCATGTTCTGGAATCCAAGGCTTTAAACTCCTACAAAGTTAAGTCCTTTTCTTCACTGTAATATAGGCATACTTTGGAGATGTCGTGGGCTCGTTTCCAGACCACCTCAGTAAAGTGCGTATAGGAATAAAGCAAGTTGTAATCTTTTTTGCTGGTGGAGGTCTTGCCTTCGATTTGTAAAAGATGCATTACCTGTGAAGTGCAATAAAGCGAAGCGTAATAAAATGAGACATGCCTGTACACTGAGGGGGTTTGGGTTTGTTTTTGCTTTGGGGTTTTTTTCAAGTCTCAATTATCTTCTTTTTATTGTATTTTTTTAAATAGGGAACCCCTTTGAAAAAAGATGGTGAAGAATGTACCAATGAAGGCAAAGGAATAGCTGCACGAATTCTTGGACCGTCCAAACCAGTATGTTTAGAAAATAAATGATAAAACAAGCATTAACTCGTACACATAGTTTTCTGTCTATTCAAAGCATAAATTCTGTTTTTGCATTGTGAAGTTTCAAATATAATAAAAACTCTTGGAAAGTGCATGGTCTAGGGCTACGTCGGTTAATTAGTTAGCAATGCTAAGGGCCCTTTTGAGTTTAATATTTTATTTTGAAGTGAGACCAGTCAATTTGTTCTTATTTCTTCTGAAGCTACATTTAGCTGTTCACTGGGAAGTATAGAGTGTGGAGAGTTCATTTTAACTGAGGTTGTGGTTTAGCCAAATTAGTATTAGAATTAGGAAAATGAGACTGGAGCCAGAAGGTTGAGAATATTTTCAAGGGAGTGATAATAATGATCGATGGGAATATAAACTGAACTGAAGGTTCACTGGAGTTGAAGTACGAGAGGCCTCCACACAGCCTCCTCGTAGTTCCCGCCTGTCCACCTGATGAGAAGTCCGGTGGCAGTTCTTTATAGCAAAGGAGTCACAGATCTTAGTCCTTGCTCAAGACTAGTGCATCATACAGGACTGCCATTACCAGAGGTAGAAAGAACCGGGGTCCTTCAGCACCAGTGGAGCCTCTGTGCACCAAGGGTACACGTGTGCTCCCTGGAGCAGGATCTCTCTCTCTCTCTCTCTCTCTCTCTCTCTCTCTCTCTCTAAAAGTACAGCATTTGGCTTAGCTTCAGATACCTGTGGTTCTCTAGAGACCAATTCTTTTAACATTCTTTGTTATATATATAAGGTCCATTAATGATAAAAGATTTGTGGATTTCAAAAGGCAAAGAGACTTAATTACTGAATTCATAATTACAATCTACATTCTACTAGAGTTGTCAGAGTGCTGAATACTAAAGGAAATAGTGCTTTTTTCTCCCCAAAGAGAAAGAGGGTAAAAATGCTAAGATGATTTCCTCATGAGTCTAGGAAGATGTTGGAAGTTCTTGGATAGCTAAGATTCCAAAAGCTAGTGGATTTCTTGTGTTACCTGGGAGGAGTTAGGAATTCTTAGATTAACCAGGTCAGAGGATAAGGTCTGACCCTTCACTGGAGATGGTTTAATGCTGAAATAAAAAATAAACACCTCTAAAGCAGTTTTTGTCAGGATCTACCTTTGGAATAGAATAGGAACCACATTTTTTAAAGCAAAAAAATTTTCTTTATTTGTGCCAATGTGTTGGTCCAATAGTGTTAGCTTTGTCAGGGCACTTTTAGCCTCTTAAGACTTAAATATTTTGAAAGACAAGTTGTAATTTGTTTTGCCAGGAAACCACTTATTTGTTTTTTTTTCTAATGGCTGTACTTTGTCCCCTCATCTAGCCTCCTTCAACATACAATCCACATAAACCTGTTCCTTATCCAATACCTCCATGCCGGCCACACGCAACTATTACACCAAGTAAGGAGTTCTTTCATTTTTTTACGTATTTTTCATTTTGCTCTTTATTTAGTAAATTGGAAGTAAATGTTGGTATATGGACCTGGGAAATCTCAAGCACTTTTGAAACGTGCTATGATGAGTTTAACGTTTCCACAATCAGTGTCTGTGCTCTACTAGTGTCGTGGTCGACGGCAATGCAACAGACAGTTTATTTAGGATATTTTTCTTTTGATAAGTTAATTATAGATTATTTTTAACCATTATTTATTTTTACGAGTTTTTGCTTTGGTAAATCATGTTGAATCCTTTTGATAGTTGGTATTCAAAGGAATCATTAATGCATTTAACTTCAAAAGGTCCAGTGTATGTGTTTGAGAGAAAGGACAGATAATTTAAGTATGGTATAGGTTTTGCCTGTCACGGTCATTCAGTGAGCTTATGCCGGGAGTCAGCACACAGTGAGAACTAGGAATCTCCAGTTATCTTATTTGATATCGGCTTTCACCTAGTCCTAAACCCCAACCTGTATGTACAATGCAACTCTATTATATAACAGTTTTCAAAATAAATGAGGTAGGTGCATTGATACAGTTTGAACTCCTGGCCACAAAATGATGCTAAATTATACCTATTTTTTCTATTATATTTTTATTTTAGGTGCTTATAACAATGCAGGTCTGGTGCCACTCGCCAGTGTCATCGCTCCAGGTGTACCCCCTCCACCTCCATATACTCCTAATCCAGTAGGAACAGGTAAAATCATGTTGTTATGGGGTGTTCAAAGTAAATAACATATTCATACATAAATGTACACTTAGAGGGATAGTTGTTTGAAATGGTGTGTCGTAGCACAGGGAGCACAAACTCAGAGCCTGACGGTGGATCTGAGTGTGATACGCAGGTCCCACTAGAGCGGGCTTCGCCTGCATGTGTGAACACAGCAAGTTGTAGAAATGAGATCATTTCTCAAGAGCAAGAAACTTTGACAGGAAAAGTATAATCGACGTAATGAATGTCATCATTTGGACAAATTACTTCTACCATGGGGAGGAAAGGCTTATAAGGAGGTTCTCAGAAGGGTTCATTTAAACTCTTTCACAAGCACTTTCCAGTTCAACCTTTTTCTTTGGGTCTGTTGGGAATGTGGAGTATGAAGTATAAATATTTTTCTGTGTATTGCCAAACCGTTCTCCAAAACGACTGTACCAACTTATACCTGCCAATAAGAGGATATGAGTTTTTACAGTTTCTTCACATCCTTTCAGCATCGGGTATTATCAGCTTTTTAACTTTTGCCAATCTGATAAGACTGATTTTACTTACATTTTCATTTGCATGTCTTTTACAAAAGTTTAATTTTTATTTTGATGAGCTATTATTTGACTCTTCTGAATTTTATCTTTTGCCTTGGACACTATTCCCCATCCTAACATTATGAAAGTATCCCTATATTCTCCATTCTCTAATTACTTTTATAGTGATTCTTTTTTAATGTGTAGCTTTTCACCCACTGCCATTTATTTTTATTTATGTGTGGGGGAGGGAGAGAACTGAATTTTTTTTTCTGCTTTCCCAGAGACAAAAAATTACTTAATAGTGTTTAATAAATTATTTTTCTCTTTTACTAGCCAGAATGGTTCTGTTGTTTGCGGCTGAGTACTCTGACTGATGAGAGTTGCAAAACATTTTTTCCAAAATACAGCGTTTTATTTCTTGCCCTTGTTTATGGTACCTTTTATCTTTAGACTTTTACATTTTTGTGTAGACAAATAGAGGCTATGAAAGAAAAGCTGGGATCATGTTATCCTGGTTCAGATCTTCTTAACCCTAGGTATTCCAGGTAATCTAAGTCTTGTGAGACTCCCATTCCATCTGGAATTTATTTTCATGTAGGGGTGAAATCAAGGTTCATCTTAATTTTTTCTGCAGATGATAGCCATTTGTGCCAGCACCATTTATTAACTAATCTATTTTCTCCACTGCTTTGAAATACCACATTTATCTTAAGTTTTCATATATACACGTGGCTCTAATTCTGGGTTCCTTATATTGTTCCATTATAGTTATTTTATGTTATGATGATACCATATTGACTTGATTAGCAGATTTACAGTGTGTTCTGATATCTGATATGGCTAGCTTTGTCTCATTATATTTTCATATTTTTCTTATCTGTTTTTGGAAATATACTCTTCCTTCTGAACATTAAGATCATTTCATGCAATTGAAAACAGCTGAATTTATCTTTATATAGTAATTGGGGGAGAATTGAAAATTTTTATATTAAGTCTTACCATTTAATCATATGTCTGTCTTTATATCATGTTAGGTGGTAGTGTTTTCCCCCTCAGGCCTTATTTGATCTCTTTCAAGAAGATTTTGTTGTTTTCTTGATTATGGGTTCTTTGCCTTATGTTTGTCTCTAGGAATTGTATAGATATTTTTTGTTACCATTACAATGAAATATTTCATTTCTAAGTACTTCTTACTAATTACCTATCCTAGTTCTTGGTTTTTTTGTTGTTTTTTTAAATTGTCTTGAGTTTTTTAGGTATAAAATAATGTTGGCTGAGTTATACTTTACTATAAAATATTTCTTTTTTCTTTGGCCTTATTAGGTATTAATATTCTCCTAACTCCTTTTTGTTTTCATTTTATAAAAGTATTTTGCCTGTATCTTTATTTTCAAATTTTTGTGTAGGTTTTGTTCATTTGGTAAGTTAGTTGTTTATAAGTTATATATATGGATGACTTCTGAGTTTTAAAACAGTGGGGGAGAGACTTAATAGGAATTTCCAACAACCATAAAAATTACGTATTTGTTCTTAGTCTGTCCATTTTATTTTTGTATTCATTATTCTTTTATCACAGTTTTTCATTTTCTTTTATTTACTGTTTTATTTGCTGTTTTATTTTTAACAACTCTTTCCTTGCCTTCACACAAACTTAAAAATTTTATCTTTAATACTGCTAATAGTCAATCACCTTCGTATTCTTAATGGCTGTCAGTATGCAAAAACTAAAAAGAGCTGTTTTATACCCCACCATTTGATTTTGTACTCCCTCTCCTTTTTCATCAGCTTGTGTGTTTTGTTAGAATACTATACATTTTTTTCTTCTGTGCCTCTGAACTTACGGTTTCTTATTGTTTCTTCTATTCTTTGATTCCCTACCCCAATAAGCTCGTTATAAATTTTCTTTTGGTACAAAATTTCTGTAAGTAGTTTCTTCAAAAGGGGCATCTATGTAGGGCTATAGATGAGAAACCAATTCCAGTTAATTTTCTTTATGAGAACCTTGGTCTCTTTCTGTAAGCATACAAAGAAAAGTTTCCTTATCTTTATAATTCAGAAATGTCTTTAACCTTGGAATTCAGATGTTTTGCCAGCGTGTGTAGGTGTATGTCATATCGTTAATCTTTCTTGGAACTCTGTAAGACCTTTTGGTATGAAAACTCAAGTCTGTAAAGCTTAGGAAATTTTGTTTTTATTGTGCCTTTAATTATTGCTTTTTCATTTGTTCTTTTAACATTTTTTTGGTACTCTTATTTTGAACTGTATTTGTCTTGTAATTCTCTTACTATTTATGATAACTACTTTTTTTTTGTATTTTTGCCAGTTTACATGGGATTTTTTTGTTTGTTTGCTTCTTATTCCTAGATAAGTAATTTAGCTTTCAATAATGTTATTTCTAATCTTTACCATTCTTGCATTTATTAATTTGGAGTCAGATTTTTATATCTAAAAGTTTTCATCTTCTCTGCTTATTTTCTTGCAGTATTGTATGTGGATGTGTTCTTCATTTGCATTACAGGTTTTTAAGTCCTTTTTGTTTCTTTCATTGAATCTCCATTGATAGACACCATCTGTTCTGGCTGCTTATTTGTACAATGTCCCTTAAACAAGCTATGGTATTTTTTGGCCCATCACGTCAGGGATTATGGGTTTCCATTGCACCTTATACCTGTCACATTATTGGTTTCTTTGGCAGTTATTGTTAAGCCATGAGGTAATTTTTTTCCCATTGTGTCTTTGATTAATGGTTTGGTTAGACAGGTCCTTTCCCAAGGCAGGGGAAGGTGGGAAGGAGCATGCTTTAGGTTTTCAGTTTCACAGGCTGCAAGTCAGCCTAAACTAGGGTAATTCTCCTTGACAGCTCCTAGCATAGAGCCTTTTTCATAACTGAGCACAGCAAGTGGTCAGGGCCACTTTCTTTGTGTTTGCTTAGGTGATCCACGGGGCTTGCGAGATTGGTTCCTCAGACGGCAGTGGATTCTGCACTCACCATTCTGCCTCCCACTTCCTTATCTTTCTACTGTTGTTGGCAGTGGTGCCGAGAAGTAACTGTCTGTCACCTTAGCTAGTGACAGTGATTCCTTTCTGTACTCCAACTGCAGGCTGCACTTCCTCCTGCATGGCACACTCAGGCCATCATCTTTCCAGAAAATGTTCATAAAAATATCTGTAAAATAACTGTTGATTTAAAACCTTGTAAGTTAAAGAGCAATGCCCAGGGAGGAAGGGAGTGAGAATCAATTGCTCATAATCCTTTCTACAAACAGTTATCACTATGATTTTTACTTCCTTTTCCATAGGCATACATTGCTTTTCCTAACATAATGTGCATACATAGCCTGGGTTTCTTGTTTTTTCTTTTAACCCAATCTCTGATTATTATGGTGGTATATAATTTGAATAAAGCTAGAAATCAACTTTTCTTTATTTATTTTCGTATAGAAAATGAAGACCTTTCCAATCAGCCAAAACCTACACAGAATCAAAGTAAGTACCAAATTTGATCCAGGGATAACTCATGTCTGTTTTGGTTGTCTACTCTGTTGTTATTCACTGAGAACAATTTCAGTTGAGTGTATTTGGAAACTTTATGCTTTGGAAAAAGTTCCAGGTTAAAGAATTTAATTGATCAGTACTTGCTAAAAGTGATTTGAAAGTAGTACATTTTATATATACGTAAATGCACAGACTAACTGGATTTTAAATTAATCATATGCCTTTGTATCCTATTTGCAAAACTTTCAGTGTAACCTAAGGACAATGTGGATTACATCCATGTTCACTTTACATTACATGGTATTAAACCTTGTTTCCTTTTTGATATAAACACATAGGGTGATAAAAACGCCTTTTGACATGTTATGTCAGGTAATACTTTTATGTTTTTAATTTTAAAAACAAAATATTTTTAAATACAGTTGTCATTGAGTATTACATTAGTTTCAGGTGTAGAATAGTGTGGTGAGACTTTCATATAACTTTGAAAGTAATCCCCCTGATAAGTCTAATACCCACAATTTGTAATTCTTAATCACTTCACCGTTTTCACCCAGCTTCTCAATCCCCTTGTAATCTAACAACCATCAGATTGTACTTTCTTTGAGTTTGTTTCTATTTTGTTTGTTCATTTGTTATATATTCCACGTATAAGTGAAATCATATGCTATTTGTCTTGCTCAGTCTGACTAATTTCACTTAGCATAATACCCTCTAGGTTGTTGCAAATAGTAACATTTCATTCTTTTTTATGGCTGAGTAATATTCCATTGTGTATATGTACCACATTTTCTTTATCCATTTGTCTATGGATACTGAGGTTCTTCCGTATCTTGGCTATTGTAAATAATGCTGCCATGAACACAGGGGTGCATATATCTTTTCAAATTAGTGTTTTGGATTTCTTAGCATAAATACCCAGAAGTGGAATTACTAGGTCATAAGATCTATTTTTAATTTTTTAACGAACCTCCATACTGTTTTCCATAGTGGCTGCACCAGCCTGCAATTCCACCAACAGTGCACAAGGATTTCCTTTCTCCACATCCTTGCCAACACTTGTTTGTTGATTTATTGATGATAGCCATTCTGACAGGTGTGTGGTGGTATCTATTTGTGGTTTTAAGTTGGATTTCTCTGATGCTTAGTGCCGTTGAACATCTTTTCATGCCTATTGGCCATCTGTATGTCCTCTTTGGAGAAATGTCTGTTGAGGTCCTCTGACTATTTTTTAATCGGATTGTTTGTTTTTTGGTGTAAAGTTAAATGAGTTCCTGGTATATTTTGGATGTTAACCTCTTATCGGATTTATCTTCGGTGAAAATCTTCTCTTACTCAATGGGTTGTCTTTTTGTTTTTTTAACGGTTGCTGTGCAGAAGCTATTCAGTTTGATGTAGTCCCATTTGTTTATTTTTTCTTTTGTTTCCATTGCCCGAGGAGACATAGCCAAAGAACTGTTTCTAAGAAGTGTCAAGAGTTTGTAGCCTGTTTTTTCTTCTAGAAGTTTTGTGGTTTTGAATATTACATTTAAATCTTTAATGCGTTTTGAGTTTATTCTTGTGTATGGTGTAAGAAAGTGATCCACTTTCATTCTTTTGCATGTATCTGTCCAGTTTTCCCAGCACCATATATTGAAGAGATTGTCTTTATCCCATCGAATATTCTTGCCTCCTTTGTCATGGACTAATTAACCATATGCCATGTTTTCCCAAAAATAAGACATAGCCGGATCATCAGCTCTAATGCGTCTTTTGGAGCAAAAATTAATAAAAGACCCAGTATTACGTTATATTATGTTGTATTGTACTGTACTTATACTATATTATATTATACTATACTATACTATACTATACTATACTATACTATACTATACTATATTATATTATATTAAAGACCCAGTCTTACATTATAGTAAAATAAGACCTGGTCTTATAGTAATTTTTGTTCCAAAAGACGCACTAGAGCTGATGGTCTGACGAGGTCTTATTTTCGGGGAAATGGTAGATGTGGGTTTGTTTCTGAGTTCCCTTCTGATCCATTGACTTATGTTTTAGTTTTTTTCCTAGAAGCATGCTATTTTGATTACTACAACCTTATCGTATGGTTTGATATTAGGTAGCTTGATACCTTCAACTTTATTCTTTCTCAAGATTGCTTTGGCTAGTCAGGGTCTTGTTTTGTTTAATCTGAATTTTAGGATTGTTTGTTCTAGTTCTGTGAAAAATGTCATTGGTATTTTGAGAGGGATTTATTGAATTTATAAATTGCTTTGGGTTGTATAGACATGTTAACAATGTTGGTTCTTCCTATCCATATGCTTCCATTTATTTGTGTCTTCTATTCCTTTCTTCAGTGTACTATAGCTTTCTGAATACACATGTCTTTTACCTCCTTGGTTAAGATTATTTCTGAGTATTTTTTATTCTTTTTGATGCAGTTGTAAATGAGATTGCTTTCTTAAATTCTCTTTCTTATAGTTCATTATGGTGTATAAAAATGCAACCGATTTCTGAATATTAATTTTGCATCCTGCTATATTACTGAATTAATTAGTTCTCATAGTTTTTGATGGAATCTTTAGGGTTCTCTCTATATAGTATTGTATCATCTGCAAATACTGACAATTTTACTTATTACTTTCCATTTCAGATGCCTTTAATTCTTTTTTTTATTTTCTGATTGCTGTGGCTAGTACTTCCAGTACTATATTGAATAAAAATGTTGAAAGTGAACATCCTGTCTTGTTCCTGATCTTAAGGAAGATGCTTTTAGCTTTGCACTATTAATGTGATGTTAGCTGTGGGTTTGTCATACATGACCTTTATTATGTTGAGATTTGTTCCCTCTATGCCCGCTTTGCTGAGAGTTTTTATCATAAATTGCTGTGGAATTTTATCAAATGGTTTTTCTGCATCTATTGATATGATAATGTGATTTTTATCCTTCATTTTCTTTTTGTGGTGTATCACGTTAATTGATTTGCAGATATTGAACCATCCTTGCATCCCAGTGATAAATCATACTTGGTCGTGTTGTATAATCTTTTCACTTGCTGAATTTGGTTTGCTAATATTTTGTTGAGGATGTTTGCATTATTCATCAGAGATATTGGCTTATAATTTTTATTTTTTTTATTTTTTTTGTAATTCATAGGTATTAATTATTTTGTCACTGTTTGGTAAAATTCACCAGTGAAACCATCTGGTCCGGGACTGATTTGTTGGGAGTTTTTTGATTTCATTAGTTATTGGTCTGTTCTGGTTCTGTTTCTTGATTCAATGTTGGAAGATACATGTTTCTTGGAATTTATGCATTTCGTCCAGTTTGTTAGCATGCAATTGTAGTATTTTCTTATAATCCTTTGTATTTCTATGGTATTAGTTGTCACATATTTTTGATTTTTGATTTATTTGTGTCCTCTCTTTTTTTCCTGATGACTGTGTTTAAAGATTTATCAACTTTATCTTTTCTTAAAAAAAAAAAAAAAAAGACAGTTGTAGGTTTCAGTGATATTTTGTGGTGTTTTTTTACACTCTTTCATTTATTACCTCCTTAATCTTTATTATTTCCTTCCTTCTACTCACTTAAGTTTTTGTTTGTTCTTTTTCTACTTCCTTTAGTGTAAGTTTAGACCAGGGGTGTCCAAACTTTTTTCAACGGTTTTCACCAAGGGCCATATGTGGTAAACTACACAAACAGCCAGGCCACTCACTCGAGGTGAAGTACGTATTGCCTCACTTGGTTTATTTAAGTAAACTAAATATATTTTTGGAATTTGCTGCTGGCCAATAAAAAATGGATTGCGGGCCTCAGTTGGCCCGCGGGTCGCAGTTTGGACACCCCTGGTTTAGACTATTAGAAATTTTTCTTGTTTCTTGAGGTAGGTCTGTATTGCTATGAATTTCACTCTTAAAAGTGTTTTGATTGTGTCCCGTAGATTTTGGGTCATATTGTTTTCAATTTCATTGTCTGAGGGTATCTTTTGATTTCCTCCTTGATGTAATCATTATCCCATTCATTGTTTAGTAGCTTAATTAACCTCCATGTTTTTGTGTGTTTTCCAGTTTTATCCTTGTAATTTATTTCTAGTTTCATACTAGTGTGGTCAGAGAAGATCCTTGGTATGATTTCAGTGTTCTTAAATTTATTGTGACTTGTTTTGTGGCTTAACATGTGGTCTATCCTGGAAAATGTCCCATGTGCCCTTGAAAAGAATGTATATTCTGCTGCTTTGGAGTAAAATGTTCTAAAAATATCATTTATAACCATTTGATCTAATGTGTCACTTTAGGCTACTGTTTGTTGGTTTTCTGTCTGCATGATCTATCCATGATGTCAATGGGGTGTTAAAGTACCCGATTATGATGGTAATACTGTCACTCTCTCCCTTTATGTCTGTCAATATTTGTTTTATATATTTAGGTGCCTACACTGGGTGCGTTAATGTTTACAAGCGTTGGATTGATCCAATTATTATTATGAATTGTCCGTCTTTGTCTCTTGTTATAGCCTTTTAGCCTTTGTCTTAGCCTATTTTGTCTTGTATATGTATTGCTACCCCAGCTTTTTTTTTGGGGGGGGAGGGGAACAGGACTTTATTGGGGAACAGTGTGTACTTCCAGGCCTTTTTTCCTAGTCAAGTTGTTGTCCTTTCAATCTTAGTTGTGGAGGATGCCATTCAGCTTCAAGTTGTTGTCCTTTCAGTCTTAGTTGTGGAGGGTGCAGCTCAGCTCCAGGTCCAGTTGCCATTTTCTAGTTGCAGGGGGCACAGCCCACCATCCCTTGCGGGAGTCAAACCAGCAACCTTGTGGTTGAGAGGATGCACTCCAACCTATTGAGCCATCCAGGAGCTCAGCGGCAGCTCAGCTCAAGGTGCCATGTTCAATTTTAGTTGCAGGGGGCGCTGCCCACCATCCCTTGCGGAACTCAAGGAGTTGTTGATACAGCAACCTTATGGTTGAGAGCCCACTGGCCCATGTGGGAATCGAACCGGCAGCCTTCGGAGTTAGGAGCACGGAGCTCTAACCGCCTGAGCCACCGGGCCGGCCCCCCAGCTTTTTTTTAAATTTTTATTTCCATGAAATATCCTTTTTCATTCCTTTGCTTTCAGTATGTGTGTCTTTCAGCCTGAAGTGAATCTCTTATAGGCATTATGTGTTTTTTAATCCATTCAGCCACCCTAACTTTTCATTGGAGCATTTAATCCATTTACATTGAAAATAATTGTTGATAAATATGTCATTATTGCCATTTTATTCATATTTTTTATCTTTTGGTTTTGTTATGTTTTAAAGAAGTCCCTAACATTCTTATAATATTGGTTTGGTGGTGATGAACTACTTTAGCTTTTTCTTCTCTGGAAAACTACCTGTTCTTCCATTCAAAACGATAGCTTTGCTGGGTAGAGTAATCTTGGTCTTAGATCCTTGCTTTTCATCACTTTGACTGTTTCCTGCCAATCCCTTCTGGCCTGCAAAGTTTCTGTTGAGAAATCAGCTGACAGTTTTATAGGAGCTCCCTTGTAGGTAACTTAACTGCTTTTCTCTTGCTGCTTTTAAAATTCTCTCTTTGTCTTTAACATTTGTCATTTTAATTATGATGTGTCTTGGTGTGGGCCTCTTTGGGTTCGTCTTGTTTGGGACTCTCTGAGCTTCCTGGGCTTGTCTATTTCCTTCACCAGGTTAAGGAGGTTTTCCATCATTATTTCTTCATATAGATTTTCAATTCCTTGTTCTCTCTCTTCTCCTTCTGGTACCCCATGATATGAATGTTGGTATGCTTGATGTTGTCCCAGAGGCCCCTTAAACTATCCTCATTTTTTTAGATTTTTTTTTTCTTTTTGCTGGTTTGTTTGGGTGTTTTCTGCTACATTATCTTCTAAATCAATGATTCGATTCGCTGCTTCATCTAATCTGTTGATTCACTCTCCTTCATTTTAGTTATTGTATTCTTCATTTCTTATGAGTTCTTTTTTATGTTTTCTATCTCCATTTGTATGTTTCCTGTCTCTTTGTTGAAGTTCTCCCTGGGATCATAGAGCATCCTTATAACCAGTGTTTGGAACTCCACATCTGATAGATTGCTTATCTCTATTTTGTTTAGTTCTTTTTCTAGAGCTTTGTTCTGTTCTTTCATTTGGGACATATTTTTTTGTCTGTCCATTTTGGCTGCCTCCCTGTGTTTGTTTCTGCGTATTAGGTAGTGCTGCTATGTCTCCCGGTCTTAGTAGAGTGGCCTTATGTAGTAGATGGCCTATAGGGTCCAGTGGCGAGTCTCCCTGATCACCAAAGCCAGGGGCTCCAGGTGTGTTTCTTGTGTATATTGTGTATACTCTCTTGTTGTAATTGAGCCTTGGTTGCTCTTTGCACATCAGTGGGAGAGATCGGCCCTCGGGCTGATTGCCTGTAAGGACTGGTGTTGATTACAGTGGAGGAGTTGTAGTATAGGGGTTGACCCTAGATAGCAGGATTGCTTTAGCAGGGCTTTGGTGCCTGCCCAGTGTGTCCTTTGGGTTTTTCATCCCCGGAGGCAGCCAGGTGGTGCTCCAGCTGGGTCTGAAGCTGGCCATCAGGTGTACCAGCCCCAGGGACTCCTAGGAGGGACTCCTCTATAGGCCAAGTTCAGCTGCAACCTGTGCCCTGCCCAGGGCCACCTGGCATGAGCCACAAAGCTATCCGTAGATGGCTGCTGCCAGCACTATGTTCGGAGGTGCTTTGATAGGCCAAGCCATGAACCAAAGCCAGCTTTCACTAGGGCTATTCAGCCAGAAGTACAGGACACACTGAAGCCAGATGTTGCTTCTTTGGGTTTTGCAAACCTTTGAGAGACTTTAAGAAAGTCTGCAACTTTGTACAAAAGGCAATTTGTATGAAAAAGCCACTGGAAGCGGCTTGGATGTGCCCAAAAGTTGGGAGGGGCAGGGCCTCAGGATGACCAGGGCAGATTGGATGAAATATGTTAGCCACTTTGATGGAGACTCAGATATAGTGGCCGCCTGTATCTGCATGCCAGGCACAGAGCAGGCTCAACAAATAACAATGGTTTCCACCAGCTCCTCCATCCTGGAGAAAGCTGCCCCTCCAGCCCTCGTTCTGAATCCAGACAACTCAGTTTCTCCCTGTATGTCTCTGGTGTCTTTCAAGCTGCTGCCCCAGCGTTGGAGCTCAGAGTGAGTGAGTAGCTTAGTGAGTAAATCTGTGCACGGACCCTTTAAGAGGGTGCCTGGGACTCCAGCTGCCCTCATCTCAGCCACAGTACCCACTGGTTTTCACAGCCAGAAGTTATGGGGACTTCTCTCCCCAGCACTGGAACCCTGGGCTGGGGAGCCTGGTGTGGATCTGGGACCCCTTGCTCTTCTGACAGGGAACAGCCTCAGCTGAGGTAACCCTCCCGATTTTTAATGGTCACATGTGAGTGTGGGACCAGCCCATTTCATGTCTCTGTCCGTCCTACCAATCTCGAGGTGGCTTCTTCTCGGTGTCTTTAGTAGTAGAGATTTGGTTCGGCTAGACTGTAATTTAGTTGTAATTTTGATGTGGTTGTGAGAGGAGGTAAGCACAGCATTTGCCTTCTCCATCATCTTGACTGGAATACTCTACAGTGTTGTTTACTATAGGCACAATGTTGTATAGCAGATCTCTGGAACTTGCTCATCTTGCATAACGGAAACATTCTACCCTTTGAGCATTACTTAATAGAAGCATAATCTTTTAATAAGTTGCTTAATTACGCCAAGCCTCAGGTTGCCCATCTGTAAAATGGGGGTGTTGGTAGCTATCTCAGGATTATGTGAGGGCAAATGAAATGGGCATAAAGTACTCAGCACAGGATCTGACAGATAGTGTTTTATAGTTAACAACTAAAGTAGATAACAGGAAAGTGGGGTTTGTTTTCATTTTGTTGCATTTTAATTGCAGGCACTATGATTTATAGTGCATGGCTTTTGCTTTATTATATAAAAAAGATCTTTAATAGAGGCTGCTGCTATGAAAAACACTGTGGGGCAGCTTGGTTTTACTTTGTGATTTATCATTAACTGCATGGTCCTCGGCATGTAGTTAAATAAGATAGTGAATTCTCAAATGTTTCCCAACCAATGTTGACTTAAATAATGTTTTGGTACATTATTTACAAATGCAGAAATAGGTCTATATTCATTGTGCGTCTAGTTCTTATAAAAGAAATTAAATACAAACAAAAGTACAAATGTATTTTCATATGTACTCCAGATTTAAAGTGATAGCTAGTCTTATTTTCTTAAAACTAAATTACTGTTTATGACACAAATGTACAGATTTCAGGCCTTTTGAGTTTGAAGTTTATATATTTATATATTACTGTTCTCAATTATTCTACCATATTTCTTTTCTAAGACAACTGTAAAACTTATTCATCCTAATATAGCATCCTTTGTCACTTACTACAGATATATTATGTATATGCTGTTTGCCTATGGTCCCTTCCCCACCCATGATTAACATAGTAAGTTACTTAATTGACCATGTTAGCTTTCTTATATCAATAGTCTTTATTATGCATAGATTTTAAAATTTTAGTCCTACGGTAGTCCATGAAAATGTCTTTTGGTTGATTATTACTGCAAAATGAGACTTCGATGTGAGTATGGCAGCAGATGACTCAATTTTGACATTATCTACCTAAGCCATACTTTACATTTGGTACCAACAGGGTCATCAGAGGCTAACATTGTCACTGAATTGATACAGGGAGGAAACCCCAATCATCCCCCAAAATCCTATGTTAATTATTTGTAGATTTTTTCAGAAGAAAATATTGTAGCAACTTTAGAACTCTTGAGAATAAGTCCTTAGATGGGTTTGGGAGCTGTAGTTGAGGCAATCATGGTAGATCCAGTGCCGCAAACACTTACTAAACACACAGGTGTCGGGCACTGTGCCAGGTTCTAAGGCTCTAAAGGTGATGCAGACATGGCTTTTGTCCCTAAAGGAGCTCCTAAGACAAGCCAAGTAAAGTTAGAGGTTAAGGTAGTACAGAGGATTCAGTATGCTTAGGGGGGAAAGCTATATACATCGGCAATCTGAAAAATTAAGTTCAACTCACAGAGCGATGACAAAGAATACTGGAGAGATGTGTGTAAATCCTGGAAGGCCTTGTATGCCCCGAAAAGGAAAGCGATGTCCTAAAAGCGCCTCAGAGGTGGAAATGACTTGTATTATTATTCTAGATAAGTGGTTTGAAAGAATGAAAGGTAAAGTCAGCATAGCAACACTAATCACAATTAAAATAAATTCTTTGAATTTTTAAAAATTGGGAAAATATAAAAGGAAAGTTTATTTGCAAATTTCTTGAGGTTTCCTCACTGTGAATTGGAGGACTATTCTGAGCAGAGCCTTGAAGACAACTGGATTTAACGGGCTTTGTAATGAAAATCAGGGTAATGGAATCAAGTAATTTATATATTGCAATAGCCTGTTATACCTGTCATTGGTTGTCTTTGATAGTTGTTAAATAATACAGAAAATTGTATGCATTTGAGATAAAATGTGACATTTCAGCATGATGATAGGTTTTACCTCTTTTCCCCCCACAGCATTTTCTGCCTCAGCAAGTCAGCTCTTTTCTCCTCATGGTTCTAATCCTTCAACACCTGCGGCAACTCCCGTCCCTACTGCATCCCCGGTCAAGGCGGCGAGTCATCCCTCAGCATCAGGAACTGCCAGCATTTCCGGGCTGAACATGCCCAGTACTGTGCTTCCTGTGTTCCCAGGGCAGGTCTCTTCAGCCATTCATACACCTCAGCCGTCAGCCCCGAATCCAACCGTTATCAGGACCCCTTCATTGCCAGCCGCACCGGTCACCTCTGTCCACAGCACAACATCTACTCCTGTTCCTTCAGTTTTTTCTGGTCTGGTGCCACTGCCAGGTCCTTCTGCCACTCCTACCCCAGCTCCTCAGGCCACATCCACCCCTCGGGCCACTCCTGCTTCCAGTGAAACGTTTGCTTCTACTTCTGTCCCTTTCACTAGCCTCCCCTTTTCTACCACCTCTACTGCTGCTTCTGCCAACAACCCAAATTCTGTTTCATTGTCATCAGTTTTTGCAGGTCTCCCCTTGACCTTCACACCAACATCCCAAGGTGTGTCCAACCCAACTCCTTCTGTAATTGCCAGTGGTTCTGCTCCCAGCGTTGCTTGTCCACTTGGTGTAAACAGTCCTCTTCTGTCTGCTTTAAAAGGCTTTCTGACATCGAATGATACCAATTTAATCAACCCTTCTGCTTTATCCTCTGCTGTTACAAGTGGGCTGGCTTCACTCTCTTCTCTTACTAATCACAGCTCAGATTCTCCTGTTTTAGCCTCTAACAAGTGCTATGCCCCATCAGCCATTCCCACCCCACAGGGGTCTTCCACTCCGGGATTGGCCATATTCCCACGGCTGCCATCTCCTGTGGCCAGCTCAACTTCCTCTCCCGCCGCTTTGCCTGTCCAGTCTCCTCTAGCTGCTCCAACATCAGCTTCAACATCAGGGTCAGTGAGCTCTGGCTCCTCAGCTACCCTTTTGCATGGTCCCCACCCAAGTAACTCAGACCTGCATGTTTCATCTACTCCTGCTGTAACAACTATTCCTGTTATGATCAAAACTGAGCCCACGAGTCCTACTCCCTCAGCTTTCAAAGGCCCGTCTCATTCCGTGAATCCCTCTCATGGCACTTTAGGTTTGTCAGGGACACTGGGTCGCACATATGCTTCAGCATCAGTGCCCATCAGTTTATCTACTTGCCTTAATCCTGCATTATCAGGTCTTTCCAGTTTCAGTACTTCATTGAATGTTTCAAATCCCCTTTCCTCTATTTCCCTTCCACCACATGGTTCCTCCACTCCTATCACTCCAGTATTCACTGCTCTTCCTCCTTTCACTTCTTTAACCAATAATTTCCCTTTAACAGGCAATCCATCTCTTAATCCATCAGTATCTCTTCCAGGGTCATTAATAGTCACCTCATCTGCAACTGTCTCATCCACATCTATCCCTCATCCTAGTTCTACAGCAGCTGTTCGCTCAGGGCTTTCTGTCTCAGCACCAGTCTCGGCAGCACCTTTCCCCCTTAGCTTGTCGACTGCTGTCCCCTCACTTTTTTCAGTGACTCAAGGACCTCTGCCATCTTCAAATCCCTCCTACCCTGGCTTTTCCGTTTCTAACACCCCCAGTGTTACTGCTGCTCTCCCCTCATTCCCGGGGCTGCAGGCACCTGCTACAGTTGCAGCAGTCACACCACTACCAGTTGCTGCTACGGCCCCATCACCAGCTCCTGTTCTCCCAGGGTTTGCTTCAGCGTTTAGTTCCAATTTCAACTCTGCTCTTGTTGCACAAGCCAGGTATGTGGATAGCTTGGAAATACGATAAAAATCATTCTTTACCTAACTTGTAGTTCATAGTCTTATTTTTGAAGTCGTTCAAGTGAAAGTCAAAATCTAATTGTTTCGTGATGCTAAATTTATGTGTTTCTGGGCTGAAACTTCAGTGCGCAAAAAATGTTTTATGGCTCTTCAAAGATGTTAAGGTAAATATATAAAATATTAATATTCAGGTAGCTTTAAGATTCGTATTTGGAAATTTATATTGATTATACCACAGCATGAAGTATTCAATAAGTCTGTGCAAAACACAGACTTAATTGAATTCAGAATATCTTTATTATAGAAAGTAATTTTATATCAGTGAGTGACTGATTTCTGTGGTTCCTTTCAATAGAGAAATTCTAAGATTTCTTTTTTCTCTTTACATGTTAAGGTAGTATTTGTCAAATATAGACACAATAGCTGTTATGTCATATCTTCATTTTGAACTGTTCTTCTCTCTGTTGTTTTAGCTTATCATCTGGACTTCAAGCTGCAGGCAGTTCTGTTTTTCCAGGCCTTTTATCCCTCCCAGGTATCCCAGGGTTTTCCCAGAATCCTTCACAGTCGTCCTTGCAAGAATTACAGCATAATGCAGCTGCACAGTCAGCATTGCTACAGCAGGTGAGCAGGCAGTGTCTGGTATAAATAAAATCATAACATGTAACGTAGCTTCTATAGTGATAACCTTCTAGTACCAACAGCGATATTCCAACACTGGCAAAAAAAATGACACTTAGCAGACTACCTGGTGATTTGATGACTAGTTCTCCCCAAATTTGCAAATTATTTTTGTCTTCCTTCAGAAGGGTAACAAAGGTGGTGGAATACATTCATTTTTATGAATTATTTTTCCTGCTTATAGTCTTTCAAATTTCAGTTTGGAGATTTTAAAAGTGGAATCTTTCTATGTGACAGTCAAATTTTAGCTTATCTTCTATAGTCCAAGCTAAAATAATGATCATTAAAGCAAATTTTCTCTAGAAACTTTTTTTCAAGAATATTAAATATGTTAATGGCATTCTGTGTACCTCACCATCTGAAGAAGTTTGAACATTTCTTAAAAATGTCAAGAGACTGAGCAGACTGATCTTGCCCCAACATTTTTTCTTTGTTTTCTACTCTAAACATCTGTAGTGTGACATAGGCCAAAGCAGGTACAGACACTGCTAAAATGCACGTTCTTCTTTCTATTAGGTTCATTCAGCATCGGCTCTGGAAAGCTATCCAGCTCCACCGGATGGGTTTCCTAGTTATCCTTCAACACCAGGAACACCGTTCTCTTTGCAACCAGGCCTGTCTCAAAGTGGATGGCAGTGAATATATTTTAATTTGTATTCTCCTTTGGAGCAACATCAGAATTACCTAAGGACTGCAGTGAACAATCTGACAAATGTGAAGTTGGCCAGAAGTCAGAAAATGAGAATGAGGATAATCCTGGGGAAATTGGGATAGGAGTTTAAAATCAAACTTGCATTTTTAAAATGGTTTTAAGTATGAACACTCCCCTATGTAAATATACTGACAATTGTATGGAGAATAGTATTTAAAAAGTGGGGACTTTTCACCTCCCACCTCATGAAATTTTGAGTCATGTATGTAATTTGTGTAGAAAGAATACTAAAGAGGAGGTTGAACTCTTATAGCCGAATACAGCCTTAAATCTGCTTGTATAGCATCCAGTGACAGAAGTAATAGTTGTGCCTCAGACTGATGGGTTGCATGTGGCGCTGGGGGAGTTACTACCCTTCGTGTGTATGAGTGGTTCCTATTAGCATCGTTGGAACTCAGTACCCCAGGTGTGTCTGCAAAAGGGGATTTAAGACCCACAGTTATTTTTAATTTCTGACATTAATGATCATACATAGTCTGCTGAATTTAATTCTATATTTAAGTAAGTTAAAATGGTGCTTAATACAGTCTTTAGAATAACTTTCAGGTGTTTTCAACTACAAATATATATCCAGAACTACTTTCTTACAGAAATACAAGTAAGGCTTGTGATAATTTGCCTTTAACACTTAATCTCAGCAATATCCAAATGAGTGAGGCACATCTGACTGATTTGTGGGCCACCTCTATTACTCGTACTCTGGAAGCTTTTGGTGAATGTTTACAATCTTGGGATGTAGTATTTCTATTTGTACTTCAAGTCAAATGCTTATCTAAAATAATTATGTGACAATACATAGAGAAGACTTGCTCTGTTAGTAAATATGCAGCGTGTACTCTATTTAAGGATATGTGGTAGTATAACATGATTGAATGTCATTAATTTAAGTATAGTAACTGCCACATTTGGGGAGATGGGGAAGTAAGGAGAATGATTTCCGATCCTGTGATTAAAAGTGTAAACTATAGAATCTACTGTAGTACATTTCAGCATCTAGAAGTTTTACTTTTATAAAGATGGTGTTTGGAAGATGTTGCTAATGTATTTTCCTTCAATATGGGGAACAAACTTTTTAAGTATATTAATAAATATTCCTGTATGGTTAGTTTTTAACAATTTTTTAAAATAAACTTTATGGATATGACATATTTTATAAGTGTTTTATTAAATGCTTGGGTAGGCTTTTTATTTTTTTTGTATGTGCTAGAGCTACTACTGTGTTTCCCCAAAAAATAAGACCTAACCAGACAATCAGCCCTATTGCGTCTTTTAGAGCAAAAATTAATATAAGACCCGGTCTTATTTTACTATAATATAACACCAGGTCTTACATAATATAACATAACACCGGGTCTTATATTAATTTTTGTTCCAAAAGATGCATTAGAGCTTATTGTCCGGCTAGGTCTTATTTTGGGGGAAACACGGTACATAGAAAATTTTTGTCTGAATTTGGTTGAAACTCAATATTACTACTGAGTTATCACTCCTTTAAATGTATCTTATGTGAAAATTATAATCAACACTTTAAACAAACTATTTATTACTTTGTTTTCAAATACAGAATGTAAGCTCATAGTTCATCTGAGGATAATTGCTAGAGGTTGTCATTTGTTCTTTTTAAGTCTATACTCATATAACTTTTTTAGGATTGTATTGTATAGCTTATATATGTTGACCATTCAGAAAGAAGTTATTGAATGACCAATCTTTTTATAGTGATGCTACTACAAAGTTTATTTCTACGTAGCAAAGGAACTATATCCTGTTCATCTTTTAGGTGTATATCTGACATCTTGCACATACTGGGCACTTAAAGATTTATATAAAAATGAAGAAAACATTTTTTGAGTACTTGAATTACTATGGACTGTTTTTATGTATTGCACACCCTATGAGATAAGTACTAGTAATCTAATTAGCCACGTAAAGAAGCCAGATGTAAGTTACACAGTGAACGAGTGGTAATTTGAACCAAGCATTTACTACCAACACCAGGCTACTCATACTACCAAGTGCTGTGAAGATAATAGGAAGGAAGGTGAGTGCCTTACTGCCTAAGGGAGTCCAGAAAAATTTCTCAGTGACATTAAAGTCTTAAAGGATGAATAAGAGTAAACGTGCTTTTAAAGACAAAGTCTGACAAACTAGCATAGTAATAGCACATAACTGGATGGAGTTTGAATGAAGTTTGTAGTTTGAGTGTGTGGACAAAAAAGGGGCCACATACTAAACCTGAAAAGCTCAGGGGAGGCCCGCGTGGCAGGCCTTATAAACTCAGAGACCAAAAGCAAACACACAGGGTGGTCTGAATGTAAAAATTCCTAACTAAAAGCTGGTCATAATTCATAGTCACATCATAGGCCTATAGCTTCCTTGGCAAAGGTCAATCTTTACCTTTGAAATTGTCTGTTGTCTTTGTGCATCTAAGATAACATACCTTTGAAATATCAGGGTAATCTTGTCTGGAACCCTCGAAGGCACAAATGCGGGCACCAGAACACCAAACCACATTGTTATCTTGTTGCCCACATAGCATCTGTATGTGCTGTAAATGTTAACTATTCTATACCCACCCATGTAGATGAAGTATGAGTCTGTCCGTTTTACTTTTTATCCGATCCTAGAGATTTCCCCACTTTGCTTTCTCCGCCTCCCTAGTCTACTACCAATGGATTTGCTGATGCCTCATCCTTTGATTATAGTGTGTAAAATAAGCTGCAAAACTGCCGTTCTCCAGAGCATTTTCTGAATCTATTGAAATTTTGCTTCCCAGCAACTGTCATCAGTTTTGCTCAAATAAACTCTTACAAGACTGTTTCTTAGGCTGTTCTTTAATCGACATTTACTTGGCGCAGTTGGCGGGAATCCACAGAAGCTCACTCAGGACCACCCCTCAGACCTGGACCTGGTGCTAGGTACCAGCAGGGGCCCGTTGAGCCCCACCAGCTCCTTGATTCACATTGGGTGAACTTGGGTGAGTTTTCTTGGAATCCAGGACCTCCCCTTTGCTTGTGGTAGAGGGTCTGACTATCTGAGCTGTTTTTAGAAAATCCTTGAGGTGGCACTAAAGGATAGGAGTTGAAATGAGCAACTGGTTTTAATTTCGGCTTTTCAATTGGAACAACTTCTGTGAGTCTGAACAAAACCTTTTCCTGGATAAATGAGAGTCTGAACTTGTTCAGCTCCAAAAATAAGGGGCATTTCCTCCCTCCAGCTCAAATTTTAGGTATTCCTAGGTGACTAAGAATCTGGAGGTGTTTACGGGTACCCCTCAAAATAAGCAGTGGACCCATAAGTAATTCCAATACAACTGTAATTACTTAATTGGCTCATCCGGGAATGTGCACGAAAAGGCTGGTTACTTAGCGTTCTGAGTCCTCATGGTTGTACTGTGTTTCCCCGAAAAGACCTAGCCGGGCAAGCAGCTCTAATGCGTCTTTTGGAGCAAAAATTAATATAAGACCTGGTCTTATTTTACTATAATATAAGACTGGGTCTTATATAAGACTGGGTTGTATATTAATTTTTGCTCCAAAAGACACATTAGAACTGATTGTCTGGCTAGGTTTTATTTTCAGGGAAACAAGGTATTAGTAAGAAGGTTGAAGAAACTCGAGTGGTGAAGTGACAGCTCCTTGGAACTCAGCACATAAGCAGCACACTTCAACCCACCACACAATATCCCTAGAAATTTGTTCAGACTGCAGATCTCCATGGAAAACTAAACATGGGAAATTGTGCCTCTAAGGTCAATAAACACCAAGAACCTCAGCTACCCATTGATACTCCTGCAGGCTGTATGTATAATTTGTATGGCACCTCAATGCCTGCAGGAATGGGAAAATTTAATGAAAAATGATACCATGTTTCCCCGAAAGTAAGACCTAACCGGGCCATCAGCTCTAATACGTCTTTTGGAGCAAAAATTCATGTAAGACCCAGTCTATTTTACTATAAGTCTGGGTCTATAATATATAATGTAATGTAATAATATATAATACCGGGTCTTATATTCATTTTTGCTCCAGAAGACACATTAAAGCTGATGGTCCAGCTAGGTCTTATTTTCTGGGAAACACAGTAGCAGCTTGATATGGTCAAAGTGGGGAACTTTTGACACTTCCAAATTGATTTTTATGCACCTGCAATTAGAAACAGCTAGCTCTAAAACTGAATAAGTGGGAAGCTTATCTTAATTGGTAGTTAGAAGCTTCTAGGTGGAGCACAGATAAAATCTGTTCTTTATAGGAAGTTTAATAATTTTTTTGTCTGCTAACAATAGTAGTAGGTAAGTTTGTTCCTTGAACTTCTCTCAAACCTTACTCTTATATCACGTAATTTTTAATGATCAATGAAGATATATACAAGGTCTGGCAATTAAGTTTGTGAACTCATTTGCAACAATGTTGCTAACCTTTTTTGATATCAGAGGGATTATTCATTATGAATTTGTACCAACGGGCCAAACAGTTAACCAAGTTTAATATTTGGAATTGCTGAAAAGGCTGTGTGGAAAAGTTAGACGACCTAAACTTTTCACCAACAATTCATGGCTCTTGCATCACAACAATGCACCAGCTCACATGGCACTGTCTGTGAGGAAGTTTTTAGCCAGTAAACAAATAACTGTTCTGGAACATACTCTCTATTCACCTGATTTGGCCCTCAATGACTTCTTTCTTTACCCGGAGATAAGGGAAATATTGAAAGGAAGACATTTTGATGACATTCAGGACATCAAGGGTAATATGACAACAGCTCTGATGGTCATTCCAGAAAAAGAGTTCCAAAATTGCATTAAATGGTGGACTAGGCACTGGCATCGGTACATAGCTTCCCAAGGGGAGTACTTCAAAAGTAACCATAGTGATATTCAGCAATGAGGTATGTAGCACTGTTTCTAGGATGAGTTTTCAAACTTAATTGTCTGACCGTGTGTGTGTGTGTGTGTGTGTGTGTGTGTGTGTGTGTGATTCTTATATTGTTATTATCCTTATGGTTTCCTAATGGTAACTATCTGTCTCCCCAGACCCCCCTCCCTTATTGGTATGAAAAATTTAACCTGGGTATCTGCTAATCTTTCCCACCTACAAGACAATGAAATTTTAATTATGATAATGAAGTTACTGCCTTGTTAGACATGTATTAGTCTTCTACTATTAATGTAAACTTTGGCACATTTTTCTCTGAATATATCTTTTATAAAGGACCCAGTTTGGGCAAATACCTTCCAGAACACCTCCCTGACAATTCTGGTAGAATTATATATGAATCTAATTTAGATGAACATTGTATAGCTATAGGAATGGATGATAAAATAAAAAATTAAAATTTCTTGGATCTGATGGATCAGCAGGCTGCCTGATCTGTCATAGTATATCTTGTCCTCAGACTCACCAGCCATGCCCTTGTGGCTGACCATAAAACGGGGGTGAAAAAAATCAATGTGTCCCATTTCAGAAATTATTGGGATTAGTTGGTGGGTAGATATATCTGTAACTCCCCCACCCTTCTTGCATCCTTGGAAGCCCTGGAAAACTCAAACTCTAGCTCGTTTGGGGGCTGCCTCTACTCATTTAACTATGGAATGGGAAGCTCAACATCGTTGGGTCCATTCGATATACTCCAATTACTCCCAGTCCATAGCTCCCCAATGGCAACAACCTTTCTGGTGGATCCAACAATATTGGCCCTCTATAAGAAATAAGAGGGGGTAAACCGCAGTGACAAAGTGTCCAGATCTTGGCAAGTAGCAGTGAAGGGAAAGTAGCACCAATGCCAAACCTCATCAGTGAGAGCTGTAGAGTCTGTGATTGAAAGCAAGACCCTCCATCAGCAAACAGACAACAACTCCCTTTATTGTGGTATTTTATTGTGGTCAGGAACCAAACCTGCAATAGCTCTGAGATCAGGATTCCAGCAGAGGATTTTTATGGAATGATGTGTGAAAATGTGCTTCTTCATGCTGCTAAAATGGAAGCCTTCGGCCCCTTTCATAGCTTAGGGAAGCAGATTGATGAGTTGAGGGGAGGTGGTTGCTGCCTCTTAGCAGCTGACTCAGTTACCTCTCATGTTCAAGCTGTGCTTTGGGCCTTGGAATGCAAGCCTGGTGGAATTCTGCCCTTGCTGGAGGACTTGGTTCCTTCACTGTGTCTGCCTACTTTTAGCTGGAATATGCCCTTTGTTTCTCATGGGTAGGTTTGCCGGAACCAATAGTGTGGGAATTGTTTGGTGAGTTTCTTTTCAAAACAAGGAAAGTAAGTGAGATCATTAACAAATGAGGAAGTTAACAAATGAGAAGCTATGGGAAGAAAAATGATATCTATTTGGAGAAAGGCTATTAGTGCATTTTATTCTGATGACGCATTTTGGTGGGAAAGGTGTCTTGTCCAAAGAACTTGGCCATAAATCATTTTATTTCAAGTGACAGAAATCCTCTCAATCCTCACAGAAATTGCTCTAGCAAAAAAACATGGCTTTAATGTAAAGTATTATATACACCTCATGGATCCCAAATGAAGAATGAAGAGCTGAGAATTAAGAGGCTTATAGTTGTAGGCTAAGTGTAGGGTTCTAATTCAAGTTGCCAGGTTTCACATTTTGGATCTACCACTTAACACCGTATGACCTCCGACAAGCTACTTATCTCTCTTCATCAGTTCTCTTCTCCGTAAAGTGAGGGAAATAAGAGTGCTTACATTTCAGAATTGTAATGTAATTTGAATGACGCATTAGAACTGATTGTCCAGCTAGGTCTTATTTTTGGGGAAACATGGTATTTAAGGATAATACCTTGTAGTTCAAGAACAGGAATAGAATGAGAGCTTTTAAAAACATAGCTGTCCTCATTTGCAGGCAGGATAGGGTAGCCTTAGAAATTGACCGCCCCCTCCAGGATACAACCAGAGGTGCTTCACTGGTTACACAAGTAACAAGTGACTGTATCCTGGCACCTGCAGCTGGAGAAAAACAAGAACCACTTTCATCCTGAACTTTAGCTAATTACAAGGTCATTATAATCTCATTTACATTGAGGTTACTACTCCCAGCATACATCTGATGTCATGATAGTTCTGGAGGAGCCAAATAAGGAAGAAAGAGCAGGAAACTGAGGATCCCACCTACGGGGGGGGGGGGGGGGGGGGGGGAATATGACAAGACAAGTCAATAGGATGTCATCAAATCCCGCCCGGGGAGGTATAAATACCCCTGTTGGGACTTCCTCGACTCAAGTCTCTGACTTCACTGCACTTCACTTCCCTCTCAAGTGTGTACTTTTGTTTCAAGAAACTTCCTGTGCTTTCTTGAACCTTTCTTGCTCTTGAATTCTTGTGCGGAGACAAGAATGTTATCGGATGCTCCAGGTGGAGTCCTCTCTCAGACATCCCTGTGAGCCTCTGGCGAGACAGTTTCAGGACTTTCCCTAGTTGAGGAATTGATAGAATGAGAGAGTAGAACTCAGAGAAAAATCTGCACTGGGCGTGTATTCCAACCGTTCTCAATCTGCTGTATCCTCCCATCTTCAACCCCTCCTGATAGAGTAAATCCCACTGATGTCGCCCTGCAATGGTTAGCGATCGTTAATGTTTTAGACAAAAGAGGAGGAAACATTGAAAATGTGCTCATGTTTCATTCATTTTCTGAAGCCCCCCGTTAGGGATTCAACTTGTCCCAGGTGTTCCTTAATTGGTGAAATCATTCTTGCTTTCTAGGCTGAGCTATGTGGCTGAGAAAATGAACAAACATTTTGCAGGAAGCAGAAAAACAGTTGCTTAATCATCTTCCAAGGGGATGTATTTGTTGCAAGTGCCCTGAGGCTCTTTCCAGCTGCCACTAGGGAGCAATTATTGTTACTGTTGTTTTGAACCTTGCACCGCAGTGACTGGCGGGTGCTGGCAGAAATGCTATTTGGCCGATAATGAGGGAAAATGTATTTAGAAATTAGCTGAACTTGTACTTCCAAGAGGGAAAGGAGCTTCCTGTTCTAGGCAAAGATTGCCTATGTCCGAGTCACAAGAAATGATAGAAACAGGAAGTTTTTCTGTCACTCTTTCCATGAGAGGTTGGTCCCAACATTAGGATGACGTGCTGATCGAGTAGAGGTCAGGAAGAAACAGAATGGAATCTATGGAGGGACAGTACAGAACCAAGAATGGGTCTCAAGTTTTCAAATTTGTAGCAAACTGGAGAAGCACTAGAGGAGGGAGAGGAGAGGCCATGAATGTTCTGACAGACCTAATGAACCACAAATCAATCTTCCATTCACCTGAAACAAGGGGAAAGGGAGATATTGTGAAAATTAACACAACATTCCCATTTTAGAAAAAAAGATAGCTGAGTCCTGAGAAATACAGCTCAGCTCCTATTTATGGGAACAATAGTTACCATTTATCAGTGCCAGTCATTATTCTGAGTATTCTGCATATAATATTTCATAAAATTTTCACAGAGACAACTCTGGTAGAGACTATTATCATGCCCATTTTACAAGTGAAAAACATGAAACACAAAGAGGTTACCCAGTGTCATACATAGTTCATCCATGGCAGAGTCAGGATTTCTTTGTAGCTAGGCAGTGTGAGCTGAGAGCCTGCTTTCTTACCCATTATGTCTCTGGCATCGTTTCCACATCAAGCCATAGCCAAGATGTATGAGAATAATGCAGAGGAAAGTACTTTAAAGCAGACAGTCACTGACTGCTCATGCGTGTGTGTCTGTTTTACTCTGTGTTTCTGGTCCCCAGTCTCCTTTCCCAAAGTTCTAATATCCCCTATTTATTCTTATAATTAGAAGCCGTGGCTGACAGCCCTGGTTATTACAGTAATTTCAGTTTGTGGAGCTGGCAATTAAGACTATCAGGTAGCTGGCAAAAGTAACCCACAATCTGGGAGGTTTTTAAAGATGAAGTTGCTAAGAAAAAAATAATTAGATGGTTGGGAGAAGAAAGACTAGAAAAGACAAGATGACCTGGGAAAGATCAGAGTTTCTTTTGTATTGTTTTGTTTTCACACAAAGGTAAATGAAATCTTATTTGGAATATTGATATGAGAAAGATGAACATCAGAAAATTAGAAAATTGGTGCTCTCAGTATTGGAATAAGCACAAAATTGTCCTTGATTCCAAGTGGTATGATGAAAGAAGGACTCTTGGGACAGGAGCCTGAGTCTCTGGATTTGAGAAACAGCTTTGCCATTTGTGAACTGTTATCTTTGACAAATTATTTATTTATTCAACAAGTATCTGTTGGGCATCAGCTGTGTGCCTGCATTGCTCTAAATGCTACAGGTGCCATGGTAAAAAAATAACACCTAGCCAGACCCCTCATGGAAGTTATAATGTGGAAGAGAGGTCGTTTTCTGTAAAGGGGTACATAGTAAATATTACAGGCTTTGCAGGCCATGCGATCTCTATATCAACTAGTTAACTATGCAGTTGTAGTGCAAAAGTGGCCTTAGATAATACAGACACAAATGGACGTGGTTGTGTTCCAATAACACCAATTACTTACAAAAACAGATGATAGACCAAATTTGGCTAGCAGGCTGTAGTTAGCCAAGCCCTGGTCTAGAGGAAGAAACAACTATTAACCAAATAATTGTGCGTATGATAACATGTGCAGAGGCCCAGTGGCACAAAGGACACATATAGCTTTAGGGGGACTGATAGAAGGCCAGTGGATCTGTTTCTGATTTAGAGGAATGAGGCTGGAACGGGAAGGAGGGGCAGATTAACAGGGTCTTTTACAATTGGCAGTCATTGGATCATTTTAAGTAGGACAGTGACATGATCAGATTTGAGCTGCAAAAGAACGGCATATGGCTTTTTCTTTTCAACCAGGTGGCGGAACAGCCTCCCCAACAGACGCAGAGATGCAGATCTTTGTGAAGACCCCGACGGGCTAGACCATCGCACTCAAGGTCGAGCCCAGTGACACTACTGAGAATGTCAAAGCTAAAATCCAAGACAAGGAAGGCATCCCACCTGACCAGCAATGTCTGGTTTTTGCAGGCAAACAGCTGGAGGATGGTCGCATTCTCTCAGACTACAATATGCAAAGAGAGTCCACTCTCCGGTTGGCTCAGTGGTTTGAGCGTGGTGCTTATAACACCAAGGTCATCAGTTTGAGTCCCACATGGGCCAATGAGCTGCGCCATCCACACCTAGATTGAAAAACGACTTGACATGGAGATGGGTCCTAGAAAAACACACTGTTCCCCAATATTCCCCAATTAAAAAAGAGAGAAAGAAAGAGTCCACTCTGCCCTTGGTGCTTCTTCTGCAGTGGGGCATCAATGAGCCTTTTCTCCGCCAGCTCACCCAGAAGCACAACTGCGACAAGATGGTTTGCCTCTAGTGTTACTCTCATCTGCATCCCCGTGCTGTCAACTGCGGCAAGAAGTGTGGCCACACCAACAACCTATGCCCCAAGAAGAAGGTCAAATAAGGCCCCTCCACCACCTCCTCGGCCCACAGAGTGACTTCCTGCCTGAGCCCCTTGGCCCTGGGGGAAAGGGAAACTTCACTCTGTGGGCCGAGGTGGTGGTGGAGGAGCCTTATTTGACCTTCTTCTTGGGGCATAGGTTGTTGGTGTGGCCACACTTCTTGCCACAGTTGACAGCTTCAAACTTCAATAAAGTTTCCCTTTCATTGACTGACAAAAAGAGAGAGAGAGAAAGAGAAAAAGAACTGCAGTATGTAGAATGAACTGGATGACATTTCCTCATCTGAACATCAGGATGGATAAGTTTGCCCTATGTATCAGACAGTTCCTATGGTGAGCAAGTCACAGAAGCTGCGTAGAAGTGTTTTATGAAATATAAATGGTGTAGAATATTGCACAGTGATATTTTACAGGAAGCATCAGAAGGTCATATTCTTTTGCACTTTCTCTGTGAACAAAGGCAGTCTGAATTCATGAAAGAAATTGTTTTGTTTATGTGAACAGGCTTCCTTCACCAGGGTAACTACTCCTTAGGGTGCTCCGGAAAGAAGAGGAACTTCTTTCGCTCCCATTGTCTCTCATCTCTCCTCTTCCCCTCTCCCAAGCACATTTGGATAGCTGCCTGGAGTGCAGGCTCCAAACCCATGAAAATTTGCCAAATATAGAAGCTTCTCAAGAATGAGATGGATCCTGGGGCATCCTCCCCTGAGAAGCAGGATAAAGAAAACTTAGTGGGTAAGTTCCCTTTTTCTGCCCTAAGCTTGTTTTATGTATATGAAGCAAAGAGGGAGTTGTGGTGTTGTAGAGAGTTCAGTGTAAGTGTGGAGTAGATTAATACATATGAGATTGGCATCAGTTTCATTGAGAACCTAGGATTTTGGCTTCATGGCTTATTGTGGTTTTATTTGCTTCTTGTACAGCAGTCCATAACTTGCTTTTTTAAAATTCAGTTTTAGATAGAATTTGTGTTTATCTCCACATTCATTTTTTTTTGCATTAAATAGCAAATATATGTTGAAGAAGCTGAAATTTACGCGTTTCCAAATATCATCCTATGATGCTGTGATTAAAAAGAAAAGTTGGTTTGAGCTACATCATGTTTGATACATGGAGAGAAGTCGAGGAAAATAAAGCTTAGCTCATAACACCACCTACTACTTTGAATACTAACGGCTATTTTATATTCACAAGCATTTTGCTTGCATTATATTTTTAAATCCTACAATAATTCTGAGGTAGATTTTCTTATAATTTCATTTTACAAATGAGGAAACTGAGTGTTGAAAAGTTTAAAAACTTGTTTTAAAGTCCATAAAGATGATAATGATGATGATGACGTAAGAGAGTGTGTGTGTGTGTGTGTGTGTGCGTGTGCGCGTGTATGTGTGACCTAACCTGTGCTCTATACCTTTTCTTGCCAAATAAGTCGTAGTATAAGTTAGAAATAGAGAACACATTTGGCATCATCTCTTTGTAAAAGGAAAAGTATGCATCTAGAGACATTTACCTGAACTGGGAAAAAACACTTTTCTCTTGGAGTAGACCTAGCAACACTAGGAAAGTAATTACTAGGGAGTAAATATCATTTGGAAGAGCAAGTGGGAGGTCTCTTCAGCAGTACCCTGTGTTATCTTTTTAAACAAGAAGTTTCATGAGACATCATAGCTTCCATTGAACAGATTAAGACATCAGTTGGGTAAATGGCATGATTGCAGCTGTATTACCAGAGACATATTTAAAAGTATTCACGGTGTGTCCTGGTTTTGATTTTTTAAATATAATGAAAAATCTGCCCTGTCACAGAACAAACAGAAGTGGGGCTCACATTTTACATCTTCTGGTTTCCTATGCTTTTGGCAATTTATGAGAGTTGCAGTATCAGTCGTTTTCTGAGACCTATTGGCTCAATTTGCTCTTGCCTTCCTCCATCTTGGATACATTTCACAAGACATTATTCAATCCTTCAGTTCTTTCTGTGCAGAAATTTCCACTCACAGATGTTTGGAGAATTAAACGATTAACGGAGTCCTTGTTACCACCTCCAGCAAGAGACTCTGCAGTACTGTACAACTGGCTTGTACCAGCTTTCGAAAGCCACTGGTGTGCATCTCTTCCTAACTCCAAGTTCAGTGATGTCATAAGGATCCATCGGAATCTATAGAATGCTGTAAGCTAGGGCTCCCCCCACCAGAGTTCTAGTTGTTAAACATTTCCTAGCACACCACTGCTCATTATTCGCCTTTGACATTCTCTCCTACCCCTGTCTTTTTTTCTTTAAGAGTTAAAGTGAAGTTAATTGGAATCTTGATCATCTAAATCTTTGAAGTTCCTTTTATATTAATATGCAAAAGAATCTTCCTGGGAAGCTTTTTAAAACGGGGATTCCTGTCCTTACCTTTACAAGTTCTGATACACTAGGTCTGGGATGGACTTGAGATTCTGTGTCCAAATATGTTCCCGAAGTGGTGGGGTGGTCAGACTGACACCACACGCTGAACAGCACAGTGTTTTTTTTGTGTGTTTTTTTAAACAATTCTTTGTTTCCTGAAAACTATTCCTTGATGCAAGATGTGTGTCTATTTCAGAGCGAAAGACAGGAGAGAAGATAATGTTACTCATAGGGTTTCACTTAAGGTTTTATGGTTGGTGCTTAAAATCCTTGATTCCTTAGAGAAAGAACCAGGAATTTGCTGAGACTCTATTTTACTGAGTGTATTGCCACAGGATTGGAAGTGAATAGAAACGGAAGAATTTTTAACACTGCATCCCAGGGAAGGTGATTATTTTCATTCCCATGCACCTTTTATTTTTCCCTTGGGAAGCATCTGGTCTGCTCTGGAAACACAAAGGAATTTTTTTTTTTTTACTTGACATGATTATTTTTTTATTTTAAAATTGCTTTTTAAAATTATAAAGGTATCAAAAATTAAGAAAACTCAGAACAGTATAAACCAGTCATGCTTCTACCAGTCAGAATAAACCACTTGTGACACTGGTTAATTTTCTTCCAATATTTTTTCTATGCCTATATTTTTACTAATTGGGATTGTACTGTCCATATAATTTGCATACTACTGTTTTTTATTTTAACATTATACCATAGTAATTTTCTCATGTTTTTGTAAACTTAAAATAATATTCATTATATAATATTGTGTAGCTATATCATGGTTTGCTTAATTATCCCTGTATGTTGTACTTTCAGGGTGTTTTTGATTTACCACTGTTATAAAAACACAACCTATAAGAAGGTCTGGGCATAAATCTTAAGGAGAAAGTATTTGTACTTGTTGCTGTTGGTAGTGTTGTTATTTCAGACAAGAAAAGGAGAGTGGGGAGAGAAAATAATGCAAGGAAAACTTTCTCTTCATTGTCTTCTCATAATGCTGTGGGGTGAGCATACAGTAAGGCAGTACATATGAAGGAGAAAATGCAAGGACATATGGTTCTCAGGTTAAAGACTCTCTTGAACGCAAACAGAATTTCTCTGATGAATCATTATTTCCAGGCAAGAAACTTCAAACAGATCAATACATCTATTATATGGCTGAGCATCTTTCTTGGTAGTTCAAAGCATTCAGTGCACCATTCACTTGTGCATGTGTCAAGCCTGGTCTCTGGCTTGGGAGTTGATCTCGCATTTGGTTGATGGGGGTGGAAACTCAGTGGAATTTATCATAAAGAGGCTGCCAGGCAAGATACCTCTGAGGGTGTGGGGGGCGGGGACGGGTGTCATGAGGAGGGGCACACAAGGGGGCTTTAATTGTGTTGTCAGTGCTTAAATTCTTAAGCTAAAGTGGGGGATGCAAGGTATTAAAAGCATTGTTTTTACATCTTTTTGAACATTCTATTTCAAGACATATCTTAAATATTTCTAAAAATGATCAAATGGTAAAAAAAACCTCAGTATAAATGTGTAGTAAAGTTCATGCAGCTACTAAGCACAAACACCCTTCTATAGTTGAGATGTAAATCTGACGGTTCGGAAAACTCTTAGGATTATGGAATTTTGTAGTCAGAGGACTAGCTATCATGGTAAGAACATCATCGAGCTCTGATGTAGTAGTTTTGCACCAAAGATGTGGTATCTCTGTTTCTTGCTTCTAAAGTTCTAAAAGTTATCTGAAAGAACTTATGAAGTCAGTGACCAGATTACTTTAGGAGGTAGAAACCTTCAGGGGTTAGGGTTTTACTTTATGTTATCCTTGAAAATGTAGTTCTTGCACATGTCGAGGGGCCATCATCTAGATGGATCAGAATATCCACAAGCGATATTTAGAATCGTATCTGGTAAGAGAAAAACATTAATAATAATATTATTACAAAATACTATGTAAATTATCAAATCAGAAATTACATCAGGCAAAGTTACACAGGCAAGAAAGACTTTACTTAAGACTATTGCAATAGAGGAAGGAGGCCAGACTTCTGAACCAACTTCATTGAAACAAAGCGGTGTAGGGTTTTCAAGGCTAGGGTAAGTTAGTGGACAAGTACTGGAGGACCTTAGGGGGTGGTCATAGGCCATCTGTGCTTATTAGTGAACTCCTCATATCTTTGTAACAGGGAGTATTTATACAACTAAAAGCAAGTTGCCTGCTGAAGTTAGGCTTCTACCAGCCCACAAATTCTGGAAGATAGAGGTGCCATCTTCTTTGATGATTACATTTCAAAAGAATGGATCCCAGGTCCTTGAAAAGATAGTCCTGCATTGTAAAACTGGCAAAAGCTTTTAAAATGATTTGTAGCTCCAAGGGGCAATGGAAAAATTTTTTTTGAAAAATTTACAATGATAATGGTTCTAAAGAAAACGCTCTAAGTAAAGGGAAATCAGGAGCCTAGAGTCAGGAAAAATCTGTTTAATGCTTAGTCAAAGTGAGAGAAGTATTAAAACTATCTTGACCAAAATACATCCCTAGAAAAATCCTAGGCAGTGTCTCGTTTTGCCAGAAGGCCTCCTGATATGGCTTTAACCATTCCTGTATGAGTAATTTATTTAATCCTCACATCTAATTATACTGTACTAACAGAGGAGAAAACTATGCCTTTAGCCAGTTAAGTGACTTAGGAGATGTCACCTAGCTTTCAAAAGGAGGTGTCTCAGTTAGAATGTCTGGCCAACTGACTCAGGGCCTTCGCTTTTCATCCCTGTTCAGCATTGTCTCCCATCTGTCCACAGGCTGGCTTTACAGATGATTTTCAATTCTCTCTGCCCTCTTCTTTCTGGGAATGCAGAGCTAGCAGTGAGTTTTCCATCCTCAATACTGGCCTGGCCTTATATCCTCTGTTCTTTATTTGAATAATTTATTGAGGTATGAGATACATACAATAAAGTGCGCAAGTCTTAAGTGTTTGGCTTGAGACTGAATATACAAACAGACAATGGCTGGACTGGTTATAAAAAGAGAACTCTGATCTACAACCCGCAGCAGGCTGCCAGAAAACCAACGTGCTTATCTATAATAACCAGCCCAGCAAGCCAGCCTGCTATAAGTTAGATTTGGGGGAAGCCAGATTGTTCTCTATAGTGACAATTCAGGAAGCTAAACAATAACATCTGAAACTATCAGTGCAAAATGGCCAGGACTTGATAAATCACTGACAACTTTCCTACTTTTTGTCTCCACTTCCAACTTAGGACCAACTAAAGAGAGCCATATATGCACCTCCTAACCAATCACATAGGATGCCTCCCTTCAAATTAGCCTGCCTACAGCTTCCCCATGCCAACAGCCCCAAGTCAGGGCACACCTGAAGGCTTAGGCTTAACTGTTTCTACTCTAAAGCTTGTCCCACTCCTCTGTCTGCCTTTGAGTCTCAGCCAAAACGTAAGTGACAGAGGCAGACTCCCTTGCTATGGCAAGCTCTGAATAAACAGACTTTGCTTTCCTTATTTGGTTGGTCTTTTGTGTATTCCCATAGGCTCAATGTGTGTAAGTCTATGCAATCACCACCCAGATCAAGATATTTCCAGCCCTCCAAAATGCTCCCTTCTCCTTCCTCAGATAATACCCTAACAACCCCACTACCTAGAGACAGCTACTATTCTGACTTCAAATGTAATAGGTTAGTTTTGCTTGCTCTTGAATAAAACGATACAATATAAGTAAGATCATACAGTATGTACTCTTATAGATGGAGTCAAAAAGTATGTACTCTTGTATCTGGTTTATTTTGCCCAATATTTTGTCTATGAGGTTAATCTATATTTTGCACATGAAAATAGCCTCACCTTTTTTCTTTCTGAGTAATATTCCTTAGTCGGAGTGTACCATGACTATATTCAATTGATGGATTTGAGTGGCTCTTCATTTCTTGGATTTTATGAATAAAATTGCAATGAACGTTCTTGAATACACTTTTCACTGTAATCAGAACTCCTTTCTCTCAGGTGTTACTTAGAAGTTGAATACTGAGTCAGAAAGTAAATGTGTGTTTAGTAGATACTTTCAGATAACTTTTCAAGGTGATTGTATTATTTGCATACAAGAGAGCTCCAATTGCTCTGCAACCTTGTTAAATGTGGTATTGTTAGTCTTTACCATTCTGGAAGCTGTATATTATTATTTCATTGTGGTTTTGATTTTCATTTCCCTGATGTGTTCTGTCTTGGTGTTTTTAAACAATGCCATAGTACCTAAATGTCTATTTAGGAAATGAGTATAGTACCATTAGGGAGGAAATGACGATTTATAGTAACAAAGATCTGTGGGCAAGGATTGTATGTAGTATTGATCTAATTAATATGGAAATACTGTTGACCAAGCCAAAGTTGAGAAATAAACAACCAAGTCACACATCCTCTTTTAGTTACTAAAATTCATTTCCATTTCTAATGCAGAGTGAGTGATTTGGAATATTACCCCCTACTTCCTGGCCTCATAGAAGTTGTCAATCTTGCGTTGTCCCCTAGCCCTAAAAGGTATTTAAGTCTCCTCTGGTGCTATGTGCTGTATCTAAGGGCCAGGAACAAAGCCGCAGAGGCGTGCCTCCACAGGTGACCTTGGTTTTGCCTCCCTGCCTAAGTCAATAAAGGTAGACATAAATTACTGTCGGTTTGTAGAACTTGTGGGTATCACCTTACTTAAGAGAGATTAAGATGATTATTACAACACTAACCAGGAAGGTTTCTGGCTGCAAAATGAAGGGTTGGCCTTGGTTATCTCCCAAGTCCTTCCAACTGAAGTCCCAGGGTCCTTCTCCCCAGTGTCAGCAGTGCTGGGCTCTACCTTTCTCTTTGCAGACTAAGGAAAGACGTTGACTATACATTCTGTTGTCCTTGTTCCAGCCACATACAGAGGGAAATCTATACTTATTTTGCCAGCTGTACATGTCTCAGAAGGAAGTGCAATAGAGCACGGACGCTATTATAACAGCTGGTCCTATTGTCTCTTTCCCTGCTAGACATGAGCTCTTTCGGGGAAGTTGCCCATCTTCTTCTCCTTTGTATCCCCAGCTTGAGCACAGTGTCTGGCCTATAACTGGAACAATATTTGTTAAATGTATGAATGAGAAATCAGGGAAAATTTGTTGTGGTGGCAAAATCTAGTTTTCTACCAGGAAGTAAGCACTTGATGACAGCTTTATGGTATTATGACATTTACCCACAGAAAATAGACATCTATGGATTTGGATAAAGCAGGAGATGATTAGATGTACTCAGGGCTTAGTGGCTAACAGAGAGATTGCATGGCCCCCTTTCCTTCCATTTTCCCCTCAGCCTCAAGGGAAGGCTCTGGCAGGAGCCTTGTTGAAGTAACGGAAATATGGGAGAGTTCTGAAGATCTTTTGTAATACAATCCCAGAACATCCTCTCAGAATTGTAATCCTCAGATCCTCTTCTCAGCACAGCATGCTGGTTTTAACTGTGGGAGGTGTGGAGAAGGGCAAAGGCTGGCTGGGAGTTTGGCTCTTTGTGCTACCGCTGGAGCTGTGGCTCACAGGCCCTGCAGGGAGCCCTGCAGGGAAGCCGACCACCACGCGTACAGCCCCACTTCATCTTGCATAACGATTATGATCCACCTCACTGTGGTCCAAGGCTTTGGAAGGTGATATTTTAGGAATTTAAACTTTGGCAATATGTAGGAAAGCCTTATTTTTATTGAGTATGATATGTGTATTTAGTATGCTATGTGCATTTAGAGACTATAATAGGACATTTGCACACAAAAGTTTATAATACCAAATATGTATGTAAAACATGTTTCATCTCAGAATGTGACAACTGAGAACACAGAAAATATCTCGTGAGTGCAGGGCTTGTGGCAATTGGCACAGTGTCACAGGGTGCTGTTGAAGAGAGTGTAGGTTGGTCGGTACTCTTTGAAGGGCACTTACAATCTGCCAAAACTATAAGTACCAATCTCTGACCTAACACTTCCACTGTCAGGAATTTATCCGACCCAAGAGCACAAAAACACACATTAAAAGCATTCGTCACAGCATTGTTTATAAGAAAAAAATCCTAGAACCCTCCTAAATATTCATAAATGTATGATTCGGGCACCTATGTGTGAGTACCAATAAAATGGATGGGTGAGGAGGGATTTCAGGTGGTATCAGACTTAGTGAATAGGAAGGGGCAATGATGACCTGTATCTCTAACCTGGACAGTAGTGTGGATGGTTAAGGCATTAACTGAGACAGCATAAGGTGTTTGTGGGATCATCTGGCTGGAGAGACTCAAGAAATATAACTAGCTCTAGTGCTGGGTGGAGAACTCAATCAGCTGGAGAAGTGTCGGGGTGAGGGTGAGGGTGGCTGTCAAGCAGAAGAAAACAAGAAGAAATGAGGATTAAAAAGGTGAAATAGTGAATATAACGAATTCTAAAGTAAAAGGGTATGTTTTACAAACAATTCTAAGACCTGAGAATTATGTAACTGATATGATTAAAGCTACAAAGTTTTAGGTGGTTGAAGTATGATTTGAACTTAGTCCTATCTTATTGCCAGGCAATATTCATGAAGCCAAAATGCCCGTTATCATAGTGTATTATTAGAAAAAAGACATCCAACACACTGAGCCAATGTAGCAAAATTCCATGAAAAGTCAGAAATGTCAAATATCAATGTCTGATAAGTCTCTGTAATATCCATCAAACTGTAAACTGGAATAACAGTGGTAACATACATTTACTAATGTAGATATTCATGTATGGGCCAGGTGCCATATAAAAATAACGTCATTTAATTCTCATCAAAGCCTTTAAGGTCAGTAACTTCTACCCCCATCACACAGCTGTGGAAATGGAGTCTCAGAAACATTGAGTGGCTTACCTGAGGCCACAGCGTTGGTAAGGAAGGGAGCTCTCCTAGGAGCTCATACCCAAGAACTCTTCAGAGTGTTTTTCATGTGACATATGGTCTCTCTTTGGAGATACTACTCCTTACCTATCTACCGTGGAGTAGCTAGGGGGCACCTGAAGATTGTGAGGCTCAGGAATCTGCCTTTTAAAATGACATCCTGATGATTCCGATGTGGGTAGATGATGGGTCACACTCTGGGTAACACTATTTTGTGTGTTTTGAGAGTAATCAAGAGTGGCAGTGCTATATAAATGTAACGGTAATTATTATTATTGATTGTTGAGAGTCTTTTCTTGGAAGGGGCAAGTCAATTTTAACCTAAAAACCTGAATGAGGCGGGAAGTGGCGTCCATGCGGCACAGCCCGAGTCGCCGGTTTACTCCAGGTGGTGTCACCGTCACCATTGTGCCAGGCGGTGCTCAGTATGAGCCCGAAGCTGGTGCCAGCTTTGGGGTCTCTGGGCTGCAGGCAGAAGCGCAGACTCCCCGACTTGCCATAGGACTATGGCGCCCCTGGAGCTCAGGTCACGCAACTGCACCACAGCAAGCAGCACGCGGCCTGTGTGAACAACCTGAGAGCACCGAGAAGTACCGGGAGGCGCTGGACAAGCGGGACGTTACAACCCAGAGAGCTCTCTAGCCTGCGCTAAGGGTCAAAGGTGGAGGCCATAGCAATCATAGCATTTTCTGGACAAACCTGAGCCCTAATGGCGGTGGGGAACCCCAAGGGGGATTGCTGGAAGTCATCAAACGTGACTTCGGTTCCTTCGCCCAATTTAAGAAGCTGACCACTGTACCTGCTTGCGTCCAGGCTCAGGTTGGGGTTGGCTTGGTTTCCTTAAGGAGCCGGGAGGCGAACAGATTACTGCTTGTCCTAACCAGCATCTCCTGCGAGAACAGCAGGTCTTCTTCCACTGCTGGGGATTGATGTGCGGCAACGTGCTTATTACCTCCACTATAAGAATGTCAGACCTGGTTATCTAAGAGCTATTTGGAATGTAATCAACTGAGAGAATGTAACTGAAAGACCCCTGGTTTGCAAAAAAGTAAAACATGAGCACTACACTGAGTACCTAAAGCTCTTTACGACGGCTTTTTTGCAGGGCAGAGTACCGCAAATACCCGTGATATACCGCAATCTGCTCTATGGTAGAGTTCTGAATGTATCTTATTCAAATATTTGATAATTTAGTGCTATGAAAAATTTCTTGTTTGAAAATTTTGTTATTGAACAACTGTTCGAAAATATTCAATGCTTTGTATGATTTAGTCTTTTGATTGAACCTTTTCTTCAGAGAGCTAAAGTACCTCAGAGGTTAGGAGTGTCATCACAAAGCCATCAACAATATTGCATCCCTAGGCTGTTGGGGCGTCTAGGGAAGCCTTTCTAATCCTGTTCTATTGCGTTTACAGAAAGTTAGTCTTTTGCCCCATTTGTTTAATAATAAAATATTAAATTTATTCTTCAAGGGATATTCAGTTTTCTACTGAAATTTCTCTTTTTGTAAGTAATCCTCTGTTCAGGATTACTTCTAGTAGATATCACCCAGTGCTCTTTAATTATTTGCTGTCATTTGTTGCACAACATTAACACCATTTGTCATTTTAAAAATATAATTTAATTGCTAATTGAGAAAATTGTTTTATTATGAGAAGGAAATCATTGTGCAGCTGAATTTTTTTGTCGGAAGAAATATAACGACTTTGATGTGGAATTTTGTTCTCAAACATAGACATGTGTGTTGTGTAAGTACTCAAAATGGATAAATTTGGACCAAGTGATGAAATCAATGATAGGAATGAGGCCACACACCACTGGCCAGACACCTGCCCCCTTCTTTCAGGCCTGTTCTGAGCAGCCCTTTCAGGAGCACCCGGCCTGGTCAGGCGCTGCCTTCCCAGTAATGAGAGGCACAGTGGTTCCTGGATGCAGTCAGCTGTGCACCTCCACAGGGACATTTGTTTTCAAAGACTTGTTTTTGTTATTCTACCCATTTGATGCTTTTCTCTTAGAAAATGTACAGTCACTATAGGAGCTTTATATTGTTGAGTGTTTTTTTTTTCAATAAAGGGGAAACAATACCCATAATACAGTGACACAGCATGTTAGATTATGTGCCTGTTTTTTTGTAAATGCAGCTGTTTCCATGTCGCATAGAACGTTCTTGCATTTGGTTCAGCGTTGTGTGGTCCATGTTTCAGCATCTTCCTCATGTCTTTAATGGCTGTGTAATATTTTGTCAATTGGGCATTTCCTAATTTATGGTTCTGTTACTGAATATTACATTTGTTTCTAATTGTTTATTACAAATAATGCTGTGTTGAGCAACCCACGTAGGTTTTACCTTCTATTGGAATATTTTCTCTATATGGGTTTTTTTTCCTTAAACGTATTTAGTAACAGGATGTTTTCCCAAGTTTATTATGTTTATTTTTAATTTTCCCCCACTTTATTTTCCTGGAAAAATAGAGTAACATAGAAGTTTCAATAGTGAAAACTGAAGTTTCAAAAATTTTTAATTCAAGGCACTTTTCTTTTAGAATTCAATTAGAAAAACATTTAGGATTTCTGAATTGCAAGAGTGTTGATGAGACTGATAATTGTGTGTGTGTGTGTATGTGTGTGTGTGTATGTGTGTGTGTGTTTATGCTTATGGACTGAAAACACTTAAGAGACTGTGGTTGTCTGTATGCCACATTAAGATAACTTTCATGAAGGGCAGATAGAAGTCGTGTGATTACTGCTTACATGTATAGGATATATGTCTACGTATTTATACACAACGCAGTGAATTCTTTAAATAAACCACCCAGAAAAGTAGGACCTTTTTGAAAAATGGGCTTTTGAATACAAGTAGTCTGCTAGAACATGGTTTGTACGGAACTGACAAAGATATGCAGAGACTATTGAGTTATATAAAACTTTTTGACTTATTAAGCTGTATGGGGCGCCATTTTTGCATTGGCTTTATGTTGAGGGAATGAGGGAAAGCACACTGTCTTCACGATGGTTTTGCTTTTTCCTCCCTGTTGCATAGATGTTTAAGAGACTAACATAATTTAGACTACAGATTTTAATCATCCAGTGAAAAACGAGACCAAGACTCTGTGTAGTCCTGTTTTTCATAATAGAAAAGAAACAGAAAAGGTGAAATAGCCGTTTCTGCTGAAAAGAAAAGGATTATTCACTCAAGAAGGATATTTGTGACCGAATCAGCAGTGCCTGCTCTAGTCTAGATGTGCTTCACAAACCTTAGCATGATTCATGCTGCAGGAGAACAGGACACAAAACAAACACTGTCTGTAAAATAGTATCTGTTCCTTGAACTGTTGTGGGATAATTAAACTTTGCTGTTGAGAAATTACAATTTTATTGCACACCTCAAATTCAGTATCTTAAGTTGAGATTTTAATTTCTTTTGAGTATCTTTATAAAAGTAACATCAAAATCATAAAATTAAGATTGATGTGTGTTGTGAATCATATCTAAGACTAGGTATAAATACAAATTTTATTTCCTGTTTTAATTTCAGGGTTAGTGCTGTTTGGGAAAGCTATTGGGTAACTATTGTAAGTCACTGTCTCTAATTTTCAGTGATACCCTAATGGTCCAGCAAGGTAATGTCCTGTCTTCTAAGATGTGCATAATACATATTTAAAATCCTATAAGGAGGTTCTGGATAGTTTTCACTTATTCATTAAAGAAACATTTATTTTCCTATTGTAAATGTGAAGTTTTTTTTGTAGGTGTGATGTTTTTTGATTGTTAATAAAAGAATCTATCAACTAACAAAAAAAAAAACTTGAATGAATATTGTGTGTATGTGTGTGTGTGTGTGTGTGTGTGCATGCGTGCATGTGTGTGTGCATGTTTACTGAATTCACGGGTGTGCGTGGGTTTAGGTTGCTTCCTCAGTCCCATCAGGCTTAGCTAGATCTCTGGGTAGTTTCCTCACCTACACACTTGGATGCCATTTCTAAGAACCACCTCAGTCACAGGCTTGCTCCCTTCTCATTTCCTAGGCATCAGCAGTAAACATCTTGGTGTTTGTGGCTGGATCCTGTTTTCCCTTTCTTTCCTGTTGATGATTATTACCTTCCCTGTCTCTGTATGGATGTGCTTGAAGGTAAATACCCTGGGAAATGAGTCGGGCTCTCTATATGAGCTGATGAACCATTAAGACTAAATGCTCTCCCTTAATCTCTTAGATCATTAAGGAGTATGAACGTGCTGTCATATTCCGACTGGGACGCATCCAAGCTGACAAAGCCAAAGGGCCAGGTATGACACCTAATACTATTACTACTGTCACCAATATTTTCCCTGACAGCAACTATTGAGAGGCAAAGGAAAACCACAGGAAGCTGGAGCTCTTGCCTTTTGTACAATTGAAGGATGTTGTCCTATTATGTAAGTTAATGGGAGTGACCACTGACCGCTAGTTTGAGAGTGGAAATTTGGACATGTTTCCTGTCAGAGGGAGACACTCCCTCTGAGAGTTTCAGTTAATGTGAGCAAAGAGTAACTCTGGTGACATTGGCTAGTTGTTACTTTACCAGGGCCACTAAGAGAGTGAGAGAAGAATGAGAGGAGGGAGTAAATGGCGGAGGTAGATGACAAAGTTACTCAGGGAGAATATTTAAGGAGCTGGCTTTTTACTCTCACTGTTTGAAATGAGTTAATGGAAAAGTAAAAAGTAATTTCCTTTCCTGGCAAGAAGATTAATAGAAACATAGAGCTGGAAGTCATTGTACAACTGCTTTTGTCAAATGTAGTATTTATTTCCATCCTTTCTCTACAACCTTAAAATGAAAAATGTTCCAAACTGTTCACGCTGTAAAAAGATGGGATTTTGAGGGGTGGGGAGAGGGAGTAGGGTATCAGGTACTAAAATTCCCTAGAAATAAATTATTGATTTAACACTCATAACCTCTTGGTGTATACTGAAGGTGCCAAAAAATGTATATAAGTGGACACTTTGGTCAACATTGCTCAAGCAGTAGTTCACTATAATCAGAAGTGTCTGCGAATTAATGGTAATCACTTTGAGCACCTCTTGTAATTGCAGAAGTCAAATGTGACTTGCATGCTTTTGTTATCAGTACATATTGAGTATTTCATTTTTAATAGTATTTTTACTTTCTTAAAATGTGTATACATTTTTTTGGAACCCTTTGTATTTAGCTGAACCATATGAAATTGCTAATATTTATTTTTTGACTTACAAAAATAGTAATTTCATATGGTAAATTCTAATATTCTTGAGAGGAGAGGCTCATAAGTAGCATCTTAGAAGACACATGATAAAGAATGTTTATTCATTCTACTTCTCTAATAATATTTGTTTTCTGTCTCCTATTGTGATGTATTTGAGTAAAATCATTCTCTCTCCTACTGGACTGTATGATCTCTGGGGGCAGGAACTTTCTTATTTGGCCATGTACCATGGTAGGCACTCAGATATCTTACATAAAAAAATTATGAGAAACTTCAAAAGGAGAAATTGTTAAGGAGGGTTGGCCATTGCAAGTAGTATTACCCTACTTGTCCAATTTCATAAAAGACCTAAAAGAAAGAGGGCAAGAATTACTTATTATGGATGTTCTTATGGTTTGTGAAAACAGAAGTGTTAGAATCATCCAGCTGAGGTATAACAGATATGGTTAACCCCTTCCTAATCATGTTGCATCTGTTGGGGCCAAGATTATAAATTAGAATAAAATTGGATTTGAGAGAGGTAGAAGAGCCATAATCAAGAGGACTCTAGAGAAAAGTGTATCACTTGCAAATGAATTTTCCCAGAAGATTTCATCATTAAATGTCCCAGGATAACTACTCTCGTCATACATGTCTCTGGGGCTAATGAGTTACTTCAGAATGACATAAGAGCCAGAGGGACACTAGCCAAATTGCTAATGGAAAAGCTCTCCACTTTTGTAAATTCTAAGTCATTCTTTAATAATACAATTATTAATAACAAGAGCTGGCACTACTTAAGCACTTAATACTTACCTGGCACTGTGTTTAATACTTTATTTCATTTCATGTTGAATCATGCTTAATCTTCACCATCATCTTATAGATATTAGGTAATTGAAACTCGGAAAAGTTAAGTGAATGTTCCCAGGTAATAAGTGGTAGAGCTGGGGCTTAACTCTCTTGTTCTAAGGCCATGATCTTAACCAGTGGCACCAAAAAAGGATGTAAATTAGGCAGTTATCCTTAACCATAGGTCTCAGAAAGGATTAGAGACCAAAAGAAAGAAAGCACTTTAGCAGCGTTTTCTGCTGATGCTACCAACCCTTTACATGGTACTCAACCTAAAAGCTTGTTTCTTCTTTGAAAACAAAAACAGTAGTACAGGCCGGCCCGGTGGCTCAGGCGATTGGAGCTCCATGCTCCTAATGCCGAAGGGTGCCGTTTCAATTCCCACATTGGCCAGTGCCAGATGGCTCGGTTGGTTGGAGCTCAGGCTCTCAACAACAAGGTTGCCAGTTCAACTCTTCGACTCCCGCAAGGGATGGTGGGCTCTGCCCCCTGCAATTAAGATTGAACATGACACCTTGAGCTGAGCTGCCGCTGAGCTCCCGGAGGATTCAGTTGGTTGGAGTGAGTCCTGTCAACCACAAGGTTGCCAGTTCAGCTCCCGCAAGGGATGGTGGGCTGCGTCCCCTGCAACTAACAATGGCAACTGGACCTGGAGCTGAGCTGCACCCTCCACAACTAAGATTGAAAGGACAGCAACTTGACTTGGAAAAAGTCCTGGAAGTACACACTGTTCCCCAATAAAGTCCCCTTCCCCCCCCCAAAAAAAAAAGAATTAAAAAACTATGATACTGATCATCTTATCACGACAAAGGAGAAAACCCATATGCTCATCTCAATCAATGCAGAAAAACACAGGGCAAAAAAAAACCCAAAAAGAAAAACAACAACAACAACAACAACAACAAAACGAAAAACCCCCAGTAGTACAAAATCTTTTTGGTAAGTGGAAATGGATTGTTTTTTCCATCTAGCTAAAATGCCCGTGGTTCTAATCTTTATAATTCTTGTTGTAGAGAACATTCACCAGGGTAATGTTAAGAAATCATAGTATCCTCAGAGGAGTTTTGTTAGTCCCATCCTTCCCCCACCCAGCCCCAGTTCAAATATCTCACAATTTAGAGAGAAGTCAAAGTGTTTACAGTTGTTGAGTGCCATTGTATTTGAACTATGCATGGCTATGAAGAAAACTGTAGGGCCGGCCCGGTGGCGCAGGTGGTTAGAGCTCCATGTTCCTAACTCCAAAGGCTGCTGGTTCGATTCCCACATGGGCCAGTGGGCTCTCAAGCAGAAGGTTGCCAGTTCAATTCCTCGAGTCCCGCAAGGGATGGTGGGCAGTGCCCCCTGCAACTAAGATTGAACACAGCACCTTGAGCTGAGCTGCCTCCCGGATGGCTCAGTTGGTTGGAGCGCAGGCTCTCAACCACAAGGTTAAAAAAAGAAAACTGTAAATTCTGCAATACATTGGTTTTAGAGGCTCTGAGATCCTGGGAAGCTTTTAATTCTAATGTTCCTTTGAAGATGAATGAGAATGTTGACAGTCACTGACATTCAAGGTCAACATTTTATTATCTGAATATTTTATACAGATAACCTTTAATATAGCGAAACCACTTTCTAAAATATCCTTTAAAATTGTTGAATTCAACACTTGGCTAGAAGTAGATTGAGTGTTTTAAAAATAAAATCTAAAAATTAAATGTCAGGGATCTTTAGTTTCTTACCAAAGAATTTTAATTCCTCAGAAACCATTTTTCTTTTCTTTCCTTTCTTTCTTTCTTTCTTTCTTTCTTTCTTTCTTTCTTTCTTTCTTTCTTTCTTTCTTTCTTTCTTTCTTTCCTTCTTTCTTTCTTTTTCTAAACAATTGTATTGGGTAACAGGGTGTCTTTTACAGGACCCATCAGCTCCTAGTCAAGTTGTTGCCCACCAATCTAGTTGTGGAGGGCGCAGTTCAGCTCCAAGTCCAGTCGCCGTTTTCAGTCTAGCTACATGGGGCGTAGCCCACCATCCCATGTGGGAATCAAATTGGCAACGTTGTTGTAAACAGCACAAACCTTGTTTTGAAGAGCACCTGAGCCATCCGGCCACCCACTGGCAGCTCAGCCAGCTCAGCTCAAGTCGTTGTCTTCAATCTTCTTATGGAGGGCGCAGCTCACGGCCCATGTGGGAATCCAGCTGGCAAACTTGTTAAGAGCACGCGCTCTAACCAACTGAGCTAACCGGCTGCCCCCAGGAACCACTTTTCTTTAGTCATAGACTGATAGGAGGAAATAATTTTCCCCGTAGTTATGGGTGTACCTATTGAGCATCATCTGGGAAACATTTTTTATCCCACGAAAATAATGTACCATAGAGCTAGGAGACAATTTGTTGTAGTTATTTTCAATAAGATGAAATTTAAAACCATATTTTCTTTTTCATAGGTTTAATACTGGTCCTGCCCTGCACTGATGTGTTTGTCAAAGTTGATCTCCGGACTGTTACTTGCAACATTCCTCCACAAGAGGTAATACTGGTTAAAGATATGTTGTTAGAAATAAAAGCTATATCATCCCTGTTCCGTGAACAGTTGAAATTTTACAATATGTTTTTAAACTATAAGGGGAGGATGAACTAAATTCCCAGAGACCTGCTTGAGGACCCTGAGGTAGCTCCTGAAACTACTGGGTTTTGTTTTGCCAAATGAGAATGAAGCCAAGTTCAAGAGTTGAATTGCTAGAAGACTTAGGTGGGAGAAAGCTCAAGAGAAGAGAGAGAAGGGATCCAGTTGGCAGAGGAGCTGGGATGCTAAATGACAGAGCAGATACTTTAAAGAGTGATAAATCATTGTATGAAGGAGCTGGATTTCATTTGGTGGAAGGGAATAGTTGGTTATATTATTCCTTCCATCACCTTCTCAGAATTTTTTTTAGTAATATTTACATTACTTATCTCTGCTTTAAAATGTTTTGTGTTTTTGAATGCAACAAAGTAGAGTGAGAGTGGGAAAAGAGCAGACACTGCACAGGGCCCGCCTGCATTTGGATTTCAAATAATTCTTTTCAATTCTTGAAGTACTGCAAATAAATGAACAACAAATGTACCTGGGCAACAAGAAAGAGAAACAGAACTATTAATAATAATGTAACCCTTTGATAACCAAAATGATCTAGGAAAAGGAAAGAAAATGTGAGTGGGACCTATGGTGTAGGAGGGCAAAGGTGATAAGAATATAGAAAATCAACATTTATTAGTAAATATTAATTTTCTTCTCTCTGGTCCAGGAAACTCAATCAAGGCCCAGCAATGATGTCTCCATGCCACTGGAGGGAACCGCAGTCCTTGCTTTAGAATTTAGCCTCACTCATAAGAGAGTTTGAGATGCTTAGTGACTTATCATGAGTCTTTTCTGGCTCCATAATAGACAGTTCCAGATGGGAGAAGTGAGTTCTAGGTCTGCTCCCATGGTGCATCCACAAATCTCTCTTATTTGCTGCAAAACATCTATCACATTATTCAGAATGATTACTGCAGAGCTTCTATATAAAGCTGAATTGATTTTTATTTATTTGAACATAGAACACGGTCTCTGGTGCCATCTATGTTTTCTAAGAAGCACTGCTGTTCATCAAGTCTGATACACTGAAAACCAAAAAGATGGCAGTTATAGGGAAGCAAGTGTTTACCTCTGTTTTGAAGGTAGAAGGGTTCTGCTAGGACATTTTAAAATGGAAGTACCTATTCTCACCATGGCAAATCAAGGGCCTCTCCCCATGGGTGTAAACTTCTCTAAGATGATCTTACAGGGTTAGGTACAGACCACACAGGTGAAATACTTTTGTTATCAAGTACGATGTTATTCCGTTCAAGCCAGGACAGATTTTGGGTGGACTGCTGGCCTAACTTGTCGTTAACTCTTGTGGAGGGAGGCTTGCCGACATTTTGGGGATCATTGTGAAAGTCACGAATATGTAATTCCCCTGTTCTTCTCTCCAGATCCTCACCAGAGACTCTGTGACCACACAGGTGGATGGGGTTGTGTATTACAGAATCTATAGTGCTGTCTCGGCAGTGGCTAATGTCCACGATGTCCACCAAGCCACGTTTCTGCTGGCTCAGACCACTCTGAGGAACGTCTTAGGGACACGGACCTTGTCCCAAGTCTTAGCTGGCCGAGAAGAGATCGCCCATAGCATCCAGGTAGAGACACTGAGAACTAATAACCTGTGTCTTTAGCTCATTCATTTACATTTTCAGTCACTATCAAATACCATGAGTTCAAAGCGCCCGCCTTCCTCCCCATGTAAACACACACACAAATACACACACACAACTGATCTAAATAGATAGGCTTCTGTTTGTAATTTTTTTTTTTTTTTTGTAAACAAAAGGTATAGATTTCAATATCTGAGTGGGAGGAGGGAACTGTTGAAATCAGTCACCATATCTATTTCCTTTGGAATTCAAAATCATGGATTAACATTGTTCACTTTAACCGTTTCTGAAAAGGTTAGAGACCAGATTTATTCTTAGATTACTCCAGAAGAGGTACCTGCATTTCTCAGGTATCCCACGTATGCCTACATTTCATTGGCGTGTGAAAGTTAGAAGATGATTCAGTTGAGCTAGGACAGGCCTGTCATCCTGGGAAAATCTTATGTCATGCTACCAATGTCAATAATAATGTTAATAATCATAATGATAATATTGATGAAGATGTCGCAGGTATCCGTCCCACCTCTTGCACACTCCAGAACCTCATGCTTTTGATAACTCAGGTTTTTCCCTGACCACAGTCAGGTCATTGGTTTCTTGTGAGGTTTTGCCGTGTTGGGTTCTGCAGGGATCATGGAAAGGCAAGGGTAACTTCCAGTCTGTAGCACAGATATTTGCCCCTCCCTTTTGGAACTACCCATCTGATCTCACTACTTCTCAAGGTATTCTTTCTCATCCTTCCCCCTCCAGGATAACCAGCAAGATATCTCCAATGGTTTTAAAATTTTACGAAGGACAAGAATATCTCTGACTTTGGGCTGCTTCTGCTCTAAAAATCATGCCTTGCTACCTGTTTAAAACTGGCCAATGGACAGAGGTTGAACAGAGCAAGACAAATAATATCTCAAAAAGACCCAATAATAATATTTATTGAGTCATTTGTAGGCACTGTAGTTATTGTACATGTATTATCTCCAAACTTCATGACAATCCTGAAAGGAAACCAGTTTTAAAAGTGAGAAAACTGAGAATCAGGTTAAGTAGCTGGCCCAATGATTCACAGCTGCAAATGACAGAGCCAAGACAAAATCCAGGTGTGCCCATTCATTGTTGCATGCTTGATGTCAGTGACAAGCGAATTTGGGATATTTGCTCAAATCTAGGTGGATAGAATATACTTCATTAGGGATGGTTTTGGGGTGGATCCTGCTGGGACACCATCAGGTTTCCGTCCTGAATCCTTCCTGGGAGTCACTTCAATTCCAGGAAGTGAGCAGTAAGGATGCTAACTCCTATTCCCTTCCTAAAGTGTCTCACTTCAAATACTGTCAATGCAAAAGGAAAAAAACTAGAGGACTTTATCTTGCAAATATAAAACATATCTCAGAAACATACATCCCATCACCAGTCTCCTGATCAATGTTCTTTCTTTTGATTTGGAAACAGACTTTACTTGACGATGCCACCGAGATGTGGGGGATCCAGGTGGCCCGGGTGGAAATCAAAGATGTCCGGATTCCTGTGCAGTTGCAGAGGTCCATGGCAGCAGAGGCTGAGGCCACCCGGGAAGCCAGGGCCAGGGTAAGGGCTACTGTGCTGACACGGGAGGGTGAGCCATCTAGTCTTGGAGCAGAAGGATAGAACTTGAATGGCAGATCAGGCTCGCTCAGTTCCTTTGGTAAGAAAAGGGTTTATTTTTCTCAGGTTTGACTGAGAATTTCCCCTTGAATTAGAAGGTAATTAGGAGCTTAGTGTACTTTGAGGAAGCTCGTAACATGTCTGTGTCAAGAGTGCACTCAACCAGGCGCTCAGTGGCTTAGCAAGGCGGCTCCCATTAGTCTCCCAGAGAGAACTGAATAAGCAAACGGCAGTTCCCAGACCTCATCTCAGACTCTGTGTGGCAGTCTTGGGTGGTCCCAGGAACCTGAATTTTTATAAAGCTGGTGATTCTCACATAGCCAACTCAGTGCCTGCACTTTGAGCATCATTGTTCTACCATGTTAAGGGTACTGGATAAAAGGGGGTGGGGGGGCCAGATTAAATATACTCCAGGTTAAAATTACAAAATGTAAGTGCACTCTGGCCTCCAGTGTTCTTGCATCTGTCGGATCTATAGACTTCATGTCTGTGTGAGTGGGTTTCCCGAAGTATCAGAAACCAGTTAAGATTAGAAGCCTTGTATCCTGTTTGGAATCTTACTTGTGAGCCAGTGAAGGTTTCCTCTGCCCTCTTTCCTTACCTGTCTGGCTTATCTGCTGAGCCCTGGCAGCTTCCAAGCAGTGGACCTGGCCATGACAGATAGGAGGGTGCTTTCTCACATGGCTGTTGAGTGCCCACAGATGGGGCAGCCAAATTCCAAGTCACTCTTGCACTGTCTGAGAATGGGAAGAGTGGTGAGATTTCCAATGAGTGTTATCAGACTGGCACTTGCTGCAGTTTGTAATCAAGAGTGGAGAGAACTGGAAACAATTCTTATGTTATAAGAATGAGACTAAGTTGGCAACAGAATGAAATAAAAACCTCTCCTATGATAAGCAAAGTTGACAGGAAAAAGCCAGACTTCTCTGAAAACTAATGCAGCTGAAGGTAAGGCTCCAAAGTGATTCAAGAGCCTTACTAGGGTGGGTGACCCTGTGTTCATTTGGGTAAAAGACAGTGCTTTTATTTTATTTGAAAATGAAATCTAGGCACTCACAGTTTGTAAAATATCTCCAGCTTCCTGCACCCTCCCCAAATTTCTCTAATCACATTAGGATTAGAAACTTTTACCCTTGCCAATGAGGTGAGTAGATGAAACAAGTGTGGCCAGGTGGGGACTGAGAGAGAGATACCAGTACGCAACTGGGGAAAAAAAGCACTCATTGCAGTTGCAAACTTTTATTTCTAAACTCTTTTATTTCTGTCGTTTTAGGTCCTTGCAGCAGAAGGAGAACTGAATGCTTCTAAATCTTTGAAATCAGCTTCCATGGTGCTGGCTGAGTCCCCCATAGCCCTCCAACTGCGTTACCTGCAAACCTTAACTACCGTAGCCACAGAGAAGAATTCCACCATCGTGTTTCCTCTGCCCATGAATATACTAGAGGGCATTGGTGGTGTCAGCTACAATAACCACAAGAAGGTTCCTTGCAGAGCCTAAGGCCCTCCTGCTGTAGGCAGTCATTAGCTTAGGGAGTCCTGTCTATCCTGTGAAGAATCCAGCATGTAGAAGTGTTGAGGATTTCAACACTATTCAGAGTAACTCCACAGCTGGAGTAGTATTAGCAGGGAAATGCTTTTGGGGCTACAAAAACAAGCAAACAAACAAAAAATAAAAATGAGGGCTGTGTACTATTTTTATTTTTAAGAACATAAACAGCTTCGCATTATTCTTGTAATAATCCATCAGTAGCTATCCCTGCTTTATAGCAGAAACGTTCTAGCAGTAGGGGGAAGAAATCTTTGGGTGACTATGACTAAGATTTCAGAATTACTTTTTAATGGTTTTAAGAGGCACTCTAGATAATTTGTAAAGTAACGTAGGCCTCATATTTATACTAGGCATTTGCTTTATCATTCCAAAGTAATTATTTGCTAAATTTCCAATAATTACAACAAAATCCCACAAGGCTCAAAATTAAGATTGATTTTGATGCTGAAGACAAAAGAGGCACTGAGGCTTTCAGTTGCAAACTTATCACCACCAGGCCCCCATCCCCAGGGCAGATTGCATTCAGTTTTCCTGCTGTGTGTCTTCCTGCTGGGAGTGGGGGCTAGTTCTGAGCCTCCCAGCACCACTGTCAGAGGGTGGGACAAGGTACAGTGAGTCACCAGTCTATTTGCTTACGAGTGAGAATACTTGTAAAGGTATTGTTGGTATAATCACTGGGGAACATCCTCCTGTGGTCTTCACCGTTTTCACTCTATTGGTAATCCCAAGAGCCACAAGTAATCAAGAATTGTGTGTAAACTATTCTCCTCTGACTCAAAAACAAAAACAAAAAAACAAACCGAAAGCCTTGTTAAAAATAAAGAAGCCATAGAACATAGATGTGATGTATTTTAAAAATTGCTTTGTCGGAGATTATTTTGTTGCCATGGGTAGGACAAGGGGATATGACTGGGGACCAAAATGTCTGGTGTAGAACCTTAGCAAAACTTTAAAAAAGTGCACCTCTTCCAATGTCGAAGGTACTTTGAACCTTTTCTCAAGGTTCTCTTTTTAGTAAAGGCACCTTGGATTGTGGAATAAGAGATTATGATTTTTTGGATGTCTTCCTTAACTACATCCATTTGCTTTATCAAAGTAGCAACTCTTTTATGGCTCCAGAAGGAAAGCACCTTATAAACCAGGTTGTTATGTTACCATAGGCAGAAAGAACAGGGCGGTGGGGAGAGAGGAGGAACGGAAGGAGGAGGTAAAGGGAGACCAAGGAGGGAGGAGATGAGATCATCCTTAAGAAAAAGTGCAGCTACCAGACCAGCCAGAAGTAGATTTTGGTGACTGAGAACAGATCCAGGACACCATCTTGCCCACAAGGTGAACTTGAGCTAATTATAATGGGTTATATTATTAGCATTGCGGTTAGGGAAAATCTCTACCCCCTATGCTGCCATGGCAGTTCCGACAAGAGCCAAATAAGCACAACAATCTTTCTTCCTGACAGTAAGGAGTGGTCAGCAACGACCCACCTAGGAATGCCTATACGGCCACCTGTCAGTCTTGAATATTTCACACCCTCATTTTAGAAGTAATCAGTTCCTAAGCCTCTTTGTTCTTCCAGGCAGCTGCCTGCTCTCACCTTCTAGAGAGTGTTCTGTGCTTCTTTAATAAATCCACTACTTGCTTGGCTTATTTGGTGCGGCCTTGAATTCTTTCCTGCAGCGTACACCAAGAACCCATTTTTCAGCAACTGTTATTCTGATCACTGTTGGATCATTAGCACCTGAACACAGTATGGTCCATGGTGGGTGCTCAATAAGGAAGTATTCTTCTGCACACTGACTGGGGGCTCTCTACCAAGGTTAGCTGGAAAGTTTTGACACTTTCTTTAGAAAAGGAAAGTAGAACTCCTACAAATGCGTAGATGCTATGAAATGGCACATTTGAAGCCTCATTCTACATGTGCTTTCTGGAGCTATTTTAAGAAATTGACTAATGAATTCAGTGAGATGATGGTAATAAAATGCCGCTTTCCAAACATCTTCTGTATCACACATGGTCTCCTGACAATGGAATTACAGGCCACTGAATATTCAGACTTAAAAGCCTGATAAATGTCATGACAGGAATTTTTAAGAGGCACTGGATGGCTAATATAAACAGTGGGATTCATAGTGATTACCACTGGAAGGGACAGATGCTGGCAGGCCACTTCTCTGGGCATTCTGTGACTTCAACGTGGTATCTCCCAATTGTAAGAAAGAACATTCCTGAGTGGATTGCTTAGTCACCCTAGAAAATCCCTATTTACCTTGAATCGGTTTCAACCTCTGGAACTACATTTCCCAGACCCCCTTGCAGCTACCATCACAGAAGTTGATTAAATTCATCCAGTGAAATGCACAGATGTATGGCCTGAGTTTGGAACTGAATTAAGAGGGAGAGAGGCAGCAGCATGTGACACATCCATTTTGCTAGTAATGATCAAGCAGCATAGTGTGGTTCAGCACCCAATCATTTTGATGATTACTTCCTCATCCCTGGATAACAGCTGAGGAAATGTGTTGCTGTAGCCAGAAAGGGCAGTAGCAGCAACTGCAACAGGGGAGGCTGCAGTAACACATGAACTTCAGTAGGGTGGTTCTGCTCCATATGACCTTTCAGGGGCCCACATCAGTACATGAAAACCTCTCACACCTCTGTTCACTTTCCCCAGACTGGGATTTCTATGCCAGGGATTCACTTGGAACTCACATGTCTCCCTTTCCTTCCATTCCTGTCTTTTACCTCCTATTTTCACTCTCTCCCTTAGAGATGCCAAACATTTCCATGATTTCAATGTCTTCTGTGCATGTGATTCATTATTTTCTATTTCTCTTAAACTCTAGATATAAATTTCTCATCTTTAATAATTGCACTTTGTATTTTCCTTCAAAGCAGCTCATTTCCTTATGTAGCACTGCACTGAGTAGAGGAGCGTAACAAATACATTTTACTAGCTAGGACATATGACATATCAAATTTACTTCTACGCTAGTCAGAGTAGTTAATGATAACTGGTGTAATACTGTGTTTCCCTGAAAATAAGACAGTCGGACTATCAGCTCTAATGCATTTTTTGGAGCAAAAATTAATATAAGAACTGGTATTATATTATATTTATATTATATCATATTACATCATATATCATATCATATCATATCATATCATATTATAAAATAAGACCCAGTATTATATTGTATTATACTATATTAGGCTTGGTTTTATATTATATTATATTATATTATAGACCTGGTATTATATTATATTATATTATATTATATTATATTATATTATATTATATTATATTTTATTTTATATTATACCTGGTCTTATAGTAAAATAAGACTGGGTCTTATATTAATTTTTGCTCCAAAAGATGCATTAGAGCTGATTGTCCAGCTAGGTCTTATATTCGGGAAAACACGGTAGTAAAACCCCATTATCTCAATGAGTTAACACAAGAAAGGTTTATTTTTCACCCTTGTGAAGTTTGATCTGGGCCAGGTGAACATCGACTCTCCTGTCACAACTCCATCTGGAACAAACAGTATTAAAGGCTATTGCCTTGGGAGGGGTATGGAGAACCACATGTCACTTCCATTCATAGTTCATTACCCATAACTGGTCACCTTGCTCCAACAACAGTGCATGAAATATTTGATGAGCACTGACTTTGTGTCATACTTATTTCTCTAAATCAGATGAAATCTGCTCTGAGCTCCACCTGTCTGTCTGATAGAAAACTTAACCTCAGCTATTATTGGAGCGCCCTCTCCTTTTTCCATAATTATTCAAGAATTCCAAGCTCTGGGTGCCAAAATTTGGAATTCCTTAGTCTCTGGCTGTCATCATTTTTATCATGCTCCACTGGTGATTCCATGTTGTTGTTGAGCACTGTCCCCAGGATGTAACTACTGGGTCATGCTGTTCCTGGTGGGCCCTGACCCCTCACAGAAGTCCTCCCTACAGGCTGATGACTCAGCAATATGCAACCATTCCTCCATGCAAGGCTGTGTATGCAAGTGGGACCTGGTCTTTGACATTCTGCCCCATATAATCTTTATTACCACAGAAAGCTCAATATTGCAGTTCTGTTCCAATTTCTGCTTTCCTAATATGACATTCCTCTCAATCCTTTCCCTTTATGGGATCACCAAGATTGTTTCCTTTCAGAGAGCCTGGTGGAGTTGAGAAAAAGAGACGTTAACAATTAGTATTATTCTTAATACCTCACTCAACACCTATATTTATTAATGGCATTATTCACCCAGTCACCTAAACTTAACTTGGTATCATCTTTGACATTTTCCTTTCTCTACATTCCATTCAAAATGTCATATTGATTTAGCCTCCAAAACACCTCATATTGTTCTTTGCTCTAACTCTTCTATTATTGTCTCGCCTTTATTATCTCATACACTAATAACCATCTAACTGATTTTTCTGTCTTCACTTCTCCCTTTTCCAAATTGTCTTGAATATTGTTTTAGTTCATAAAAAACACTATTTTCTAATCATTGAACTTATTGTAAAATATTAAATATACCTAAAAGTAGAGAGAATACCATAATGAACTTCCATGTACCCTATCACTCAGCTTAAAACAAACAATTACCAAATTTTTTTCTGTCTTGTTTTATCTACAAAAATTTCCCCCCATTTTTGTCCTGGAGTATTTAAAAGAGATTCCAGAAATAATAGTATTTAAACCAGTATGTAACGCTAACCAGCAAGAACTATGTATTATATAGTATTATCTAACACTCAGTTCATGTTAAAATGTTCCCAGTTGTCTCAAAAATATTTTTTTCTATAGGTTGCTTGAGTAAGAATCTAAAGTTCTCACAAAGAAGACATTTGTTGTATAGGCCTCTTACATATCACTAGTCTACATTTTCACATTCCCAGTTTCTTTCTATGCCAATTATTTGTTGAGAAAACTAGGTAATTTTGTCCTCTAGAATTTCCTCTTTCTGAGCTTTATTTGATGTTGTTTAACATGTTTCTCTATCTCTCTTGCATTTCCTGTAAACTGGTTAATTAGATCTGGGACCTTGATTCCATTCATTTCCAATTTTGGCAAGAGCTTGTGTTGCTGGGCATCTGTCAGGACACAAACAATGTTTGGCTGCTTCACTTTGTGATGTTGACTGAGTTACCAGTTGTAAAATTCCCCATAAATATTTCTCGTAACATTTTTAGCATCCTCTTGCCTAGATACATTATTCTAATTTAGCTGCAAATGGTATTTTTTTCTCTCTGTTTATTTTCTTCTTTACCCATTCATATATCGATGGATACCTCGGTTGCTTCCACGTTGTGGCTGTTGTAAAAATGCTGCAATGAATAGTAGGGGTCCATGTATCTTTTCAAATTAGTGTTTTCATTTTCTTTGGATAAATACCCAGAAGTGGGATTGCTGGGTTATATGGTAGATCTAATTTCAGTTTTTTGAGGAATCTCTGTACTGTTTTCCATTAGTGGCTGACCAGTTTGCAGTCCCACCAGCAGTGCATAAGAGTTCATTTTTCTCCACATCTTCACCAACACTTGTTTATTTGTTGGCTTTTTGATAATAGCCATTCTGACTGGTGTGAGGTGTTATCTCGTGATTTTGAATTGCATTTCCCTGATGATTAGTGATGGTGAACATCTTTTCATATGTCTGTTGGCCATTTGTATGTCTTCTTTGGAGAAATGTCTCTATAAGTCCTCTGCCCATTTTTTGATTGGATTGTTTATATTTTTGTTATTGAGTTCCTTATGTATTTTTTAATCAACCCCTTATCAGATATATCTTTTGTAAATATATCCTCCCATTCAGTTGGTTGTCTTTTCATTTTGTTGATGGTTTCCTTTGCTGTGTAGAAGCTTCTTAGTTTGATGAAACCCATTTGTTTGTTTTTGCTTTTGTTTCCTTGCTCAAGGGGACATATCCAAAAAGATATTACTAAGACCGATGTCAAATAGTTTAATATCTATGTTTTTCATCTAACAGTTTTATGGTTTCAGGTCTTACATTTAAGTCTTTAATCCATTTTGAATATGTTTTTGTATATGGTGTAAGCAAGTAGTCTAATTTTATTATTTTGTATGTACTTGTCCAGTTTTCCCAACACCACTTGTTGAAGAGACTGCCATTTCTCCATTGTATGTTCCTGTCTCCTTTGCAATAGATCAATTGACCATATAATCGAGGGTTTATTTCTTGGCTTTCTAGTCTGTTCCATTTATCTGTGTCTGTTTTTATGCCAGTACCATATTGTTTTGATTATTATAGTCTTGTAGTATAGTTTGAAATCAGGGAGCATAATACCTCTAACTTGTTTTTGTTTCTTAATATTACTTTGGCTATTCATGGTCTTTTGTGATTCCACGTAAATTTTAGGATTATTTGTTCTAGTCTTGAGAAGAATGCCATTGGTATTTTGAAAGGTATTGCACTGAATCTGTAGATTGCTTTGGGTAGTATGATCATTTTAATGATAGTAATCCTGCCAATCCGTGAACACGGTATATCCTTCCATTTATTTGTGTGCTTTTCAATTTTATTCTCCAGTGTTATAGTTTTCAGAGGATAGGCCTGTCACTTTCTTGGTTAAATTTATTCCTAAGTATTTTATTATTTTTGATGCAATTGTAAATGGGATTGTTTTCTTAATTTCTCCTCCTGTTCATTTGTCATTAGTGTACAGAAATGTGACTGATTTCTACATATTTTTGTATCCTGATACGTTATTGAATTAATTTATTAATTCTATTAGTGTTTTTTTTTTTTTTTTTTTGGTGGATTCTTTAGGATTTTCTATATATAGTATCATGTTATCTTCAATTATGACAGTTTTACTTCTTTCTTTCCAATTTGGATGACTTTTATTTCCTTTCCTTCTCTATTGCTGTGGCTAGGACTTCCAATACTATCTTGAATAATGGTGGAGAGAGTGGGCATCTTTGTCTTGTTCCTGATTTTAGAGGAAAATATTTCGGTTTTTCACCCATGTTATGTTAGCTGTGGGCTTGTTATATATAGCTTTTATCATGTTGAGGTAAGTTCCTTTTATAGCCACTTTGTTGAGAATTTTTTTTTTTAATTAAATTTATGGGGGGTAAAAATGTATTGGAAGTATCACTGATTAATGCTGAGCTTTTTTTTTTTTTAATCATAAATGGATATGGAATTTTGTAAAATGCTTTTTCTGCATGCATTGAGATTGTCATAAGATTTTCATCTTTGGTTTTGTTGATGTGATGAATCTGATTAATTCTTTTGATATTGAACCATCCTTGCATCCCTGGTATCACTCCCACTTGATCATGGTATACAATCTTTTTAATGTATATATTGTTGAATTGGGTTTGCTAGTATTTTGCTGAGAAGTTTCTGTTTCTTCCTGGTTTAGTCATGAAAGGTCGTATATTTCTAGAAATGTATTTATTTCATTTAGATTGTCCAATTTGTTGGCATATAACTGTTCATAAAAAATCCTTTGTATTTCCATTTTGTCAGTAGTAATCTCTCCTCTTTCATTTTCAATTTTGTTTTATTTGGGTTCTCTTTTTTTCTTGATGAGTCTTGGTAGATGTTTGTCAGTCTTATTTATCCTTTCAAATAACTAGCTCTCTGTTTCATTGATTTTTTTTGTTAGTTTGTTTATTTTTATAGCCTCTTATTTATTTATTTCCTCTCTGATCTTTATTATTTCCTTCCTTCTACTTCTTTGGATTTTGTTTGTTCTTTTTCTAGTTCCTTTAGGTGTAAAGTTTTATATTTTATTTGGGATTTTTCTTACTTCTTGAGGTAAGCCTGTATAGAATTGCTTTTGCTGCATTCCATAAATTTTGTAAAGTTGTGTTTTCATTTTCGTTGTCTCAGGTAGTTTTTAATTTCCTGTTTAATTTCCTCTTTGATCCATCAGTTGCTTAATTTCCATAGCATGTTGCTTAATTTCCACAAATTTGTGTTTTTTCCCCCAGTTTTCTTCCTGTACTTGATTTCTAGTTTTATGCCATTATGATTAGAAAGTATGTTTGATATAGTTTTAATCTTCTAGAGTTTATTGAGGATTTTTGTGTGGCCTAATATGTGATCTACCCTGGAAAATGTTCCATGTGCTCTTGAGGAAAATGTGTGATCTGCAGTGTTTGAATGAAATGGTCTAAAAATGTCTATTAAGTCAATCTGGTCTATTGTGTCATTTGAGGCCATTATTTCCTTATTAATTTTCTGTCTGGATGTTCTAGCCATTGTGATAAGTGGCGTATTAATGTCTCCAGCCATTATTATATTACTGTTAACCTGGCTTTATGTCCATTAATATTTGCTTTATATACTTGGGTGCTCCTATGTTGGGTGTGTAGATAACAACTTTCCTAACCTGGGGAAAGAAACAGACATCCAGGCAGGGCTGTCTGGCTTGTGAGGAAGAAGCATTTGATTGACTGCTGCTAGTCTGGATTGATTGCTTCTAATCTGTGCTGGGGGCTCCATGAATGCATGTGCCCTAGCACTCTGCCATCTCCTTCTTACTCTAGGTGGGGCTTTCTGCTGTGTGTGCACAGCTCACCTTGCTTTTTTTTTTTTTTTAACTTTTAATTTATTTAAGTATGTTTTTCCAGGACCCATCAGCTCCAAGTCAATCTAATTGTGGAGGGCGCAGCTCACAGTGGCCCATGTGGGGATAGAACAGGCAACCTTGTTGTTAAGAGTACTGTGCTCTAACCAGCTGAGCTAACTGGCTGCTCCCTTATCCTATTGTTTTGATTTTCTGCTTGTGGAAGCCCAGTCTGAGCTGACTACCCTGTGGGTGCAATTGCCTCAGTGTAGTGTCTCCAATTACCTCTTACAGTGGGAGGGGCTGCCCAGCATGTGCGCACTGTGGATTCCTAGTTGTTCTCTCGTCCTCCTGGTGAGGCAGCCCAGTGGGTGTGAGCAGTGGCCTGGTGCAAGTGAGTTTTAGCATCCTGTTGGGCCCATTGGTCTAGCTCTGGTTAGGAGCTCGTGCCTGCCCATCATGGTTCTCTTGTTCCTTCTGGAGCTAGCACCAGTGGGGTAGTGGCTGAGGACATGCTACTATGGCCTTACAGGTCTGCCAGAGCACCTGGCATATAATGCCATTTGCTCCTTCTTTCTAATATGTGTGAAATACCTAAGAAATAAAATTAATTCTTTTGGAAATCAGCTCACAAAATAATTGAGCCAAGTCTGTGTCTTTTTATTTGATTTGGCCTTTTGAGTTGCTTAAGGAAATAGTAATATCTCTAGATAGATCTTTCCTTCAATAAAAAGTTAAGACTAACTAATGCTGGGAAAGTTGGAATCTGGGAGAATATGATATAAAACTGTTGCCATGCAGCAGCCTCTCCATTTGTCTCCTTGTACCTGCCCCTAAAACAAGGAGAGTCTGTGAGACGGATCGTTTCAGGGACTTTGCTTCACCTTTGTGCTTGCACCTTATGTCTCCCTGTTTGGCCCCAGAAAGATGGCTGGTCAGCCAATGACGAGTAAGATTCCCCACGAGGGGGGACAACTCAAGCCAGGTACAGTTGAGTGGGGGCCAACAGGAGAATCCATGGGGTTCACAGAGGTGGGCACAGCCCCCACCTTCCCCAGGCTAAGGAGACCTCTGCTTCAGTGGCTGCATTCCTTCCCACAACCTGCAGGGGAAGAGAGTCAATGACGTGCTCTCCATTTATTCATATGCATAAAGTTTTGTCCTTTGGGGAAGTACATTCATCCTGAGACTTACGGATCAGCTTCCTGCAGGCAAGCGTGATTGGCTTGAATCAGTTTCCTATTATGATGTGTGGGATTCACAGATCTTGAGATTGACAAGCTTTATCTCCTTTACTTCCCCACCTAAGGAATAAAACCTATACGTAGGCCTGATTTGGGGCCCAGTCCTTGAGACTGTAGTCCCTTGGCCCCACTTGTGCTCTATTCATGGCTACTGTCTTTTCTTAACCCTGCACCGCCCTCCTCGTTCCCCACAACCCTCATCATGCGGGTTGTGACACAAAACTTCAGGTGCTCCATTTACTAGAGCTACAGCAGAGCAAACTTGCCCTCACTCTTGCAAAGGTGGGGCTGTACCTCAGATTCATCTCTGAACCAGTGGACTTGCTAAATCATCACCCAAAACAGATGGCACTCAAGGCTTAGGCTATGCGTATTCTATTCCAGGAAAGGGAACACAAACCTGAAATATTTTCAGCTTTTTCTTTTTTTTTTTTTCTTTTTTACTTGCCAAGATAGAAATTTCCCTGACAACATAATATTTGCTTGCTTTCAACTTTTTAATATCTCTCTTAGGAGAAAAAAAACCAAAACAAAACTATGAAACCCTCCCTAGTGCTCCTTATCACAAAAAAAGTACACAAATTTGATGACATCCCTATCAGTCATCTTAGATATAAAAGAGGAGCCACTACAGAGAGACACACAGGCCGCATTATGTTCAGGGAGCTTGATTCTGTGTTAATAATGATTTGTCTGACTCTACATGTATTGGCAGGGACAGGAGCAGGGGTATAAAAATGATATCCTTTTTTTTTTTTTTTACCTTTAAGTGAATGAAGAAAGCCAACTCACTAGCAGATTGTGGAAAAAACAATTCCAGGAAATATGATTAGTAATTAATGTTAGTTTGAGTAGAAATTCAAATTTGGTTGAACATCCCTTATGACTGTCTCTTGGATATTTGGAACTTTTATTCATTGGTTTATAATAAAACCTATTAATTAATTAGGAAGTTTGGCAAGAGAGCCTCCCCTATTCATTGGCTCAAAATTCATTGACTGCCGATTTCCCCTCAAACATGTGAAAAGACCCACCCAGCCATCTGCTCCTCCCTTGCTTGAGTCTTGTTTCTCTGCTCACAACTTCTAGAGGACTGTCCATGGCTGAACTGAGAGCCCCAGATGACTGACACAGCTGGGACAGAAGGCTCTTCATTGCTGCTTTTCCTTCTTTCACCCTTTCCTGAGGGACTTGAGTACTACACGAGAGGAAGAAATAATCTAAAATTTTATTATCTTGACTTTGACTTTGGTTTTTAAAGCCTTTGTCTTTACTGCTCTGGTTCTGGAATTGAGATAAAAGAGTCCGCCCCTTCTGTTAGAGTCCACTTAACTTTGCCTCTAAGACAGACTCAAAGAAGGCTAGCCAATTCCTAGAGATTCGTGCCTTCATATGCAAAGCGAACAACACAGAGGTCCTATCCTTTGGGCTCTCACACTCTGGGCCACTACTCACCTTCCCTAATAACCCCAGGACCAGATACCAGACAACTAGGGACGGCCCTATGTCTTGGAGCCCATTGAAAGTATTCAAACTGGCCAATTCTAACCTTGTTTACCCTGCTTTGCCTGTTTCTTCCCATGGAAACCATAATAAAAGCTTTTGCCCACATTTTCCCCACTCCCTCTGCCTCCTGATTGACCATGTGCTTTCCTATGGTGTAGTGTGGTCCTGGAATCTGTGAATATAATAAGCTTTCTTTTCAAAGACGACAGTCTACTGACCTTTTGGCCTTGTCATACCTGAATAATAATAAAACCTACATTTAAGAGGCATCAAGTCAAAGCCCGGGGTCCTCATCTCCACACAGGGAGTGCTTTTCTCTACTTCACCTATACAGAGCAGACACCTGTTTTAATGTGTACAAAGTGCCCCTGGAAATCATATGCTGTGTGGCTCACATCAACAGAAAATCACACATCTATAAATTATAAACAAAGTTTCTTTGATTCAGGCCACTGACTTTGAGGTCTTCTCTTAGGACACTTGGGTATTACTAGTGGTCTCTTTAGAATTCAAGCCAAGTGGTGGCAGTGGTGTGGCAGAGATGGGGGTCTTGTCCTCATTCAAGTGATGGAACCATGTCAGGCTACAGCTACTGTGTGTTCTAATGTAGCCTACGTGTTTATGAGTCATTGTGTCCTGAATTGTTTCAACTCTGAGGAAGGCCTGGGAAAATATTTTGCCCTCTTTTTGCATATATCCTTCTCCAAATATTCTTCCTCTGATGAATACCCTGCATGCATCCCTGACCTGTTCCAACTTCCTTTGGATGTAATCTTGCTCTATCCAGTAACCTTCTCTGCCACCTTTTCCCACTTTGCATGAGGTCCCATTTAAATTCTAAGTGTGAGATCTTAACATCCTGAAATGCTCTCTGGGATGTTGGGAATAGGATTTCAGATTACTGTCAAACTTCCTTTGGGGCAGTTTACTGGCTTGGTTGGGGGGTAGGGAGGGCCCTATACAGTGTAGGCTCAGATTGGCCTATGTCCATGATGATTTTTTTCCTAGCTAGGTCCACACTGACTAATTCAGGTTTGGGGGGTTTTCCTTTAAACTGGGTGCCTCTGGGGTGACTGTGGCTTTATGGACAGGATATCTTATCTCCCCCTGTTGATATCCTGGTCGGGCTGGGTCATGAATCTCCCCTTCCTTGGTTCTTTCCTCCAACTTCCTAAAGGGCAGGTTTTCTCTTTAACAACTTGGATATTTTCTACCACACCAGCCTTTTTCTTTTTCTTCTATGATGAGGTTGATCTTTTTCTTCTATGGTACAGATTGAGCTGCACACTTCTGTTGCTGATAACCTTCTGCTATCACATGGCAATATCTCCCCCTAGTCTTGGAAGTACTGGAAAAGTTCTGACACAGGTGTTCTTTTTCTTCCATTCTATCTTCTTTTATGCATTATGTTTATTTTTGGGGATTACCCTTCAGTGACTCTGAGGCTGTCTTTGCATTTCCTTTTGCTACTAAACAGTGGTGGCTGCATATTAAAAATCCTACCTTATAATAAATCAAATGATTATTGACTTTGGTGAAGTTTGCATAAAGGTGGGTAGTCTACCTTGACAATAAAGACACCTGGTAATGGTCAAATCAGTTGATTCATCCTGATAAGTGCACCTGGGCAGGGTTTGGTAACTGTAGCAGAGTCTTGTCACCCGGTCCCTGGGACAACGTTTTTTCCTCTAAATATACATAGCCTCTGGCAGGCTACCAGCTATGTCTTCATCTGTTACTACTCATGAGCAAGCATAAGCACGAGCAGAAGATCCAGCAACATCAGGGATGGAGTGGGAGCACATGTCCCAGCCTGGAAGCCTGCAGAAGTGCAAGGCTCCAGAACCAGAACGGAAATAACTGACACTCATTGCAGACTACAGAAATTCTGTGAATTTAGTGTAAATAAAAGTTACAGAATACACCAAATAACTTGGCAATTTTAAAACATTTATATTCATATGGGCTTTATTTATATTATACCTGTGATATATTTTGAAGGACAATAGGTATAGTGATGAAACACTACTGGTAGCAAGAGCTGTTTTTTTTTTTTTAGACATGAATATAAGACTGAACGGCTCCAAATTATTTGCATAATTGGGTTCCCAGAGATAAACTTCAATATCCAGCAAATATGCAGTATTCTAGTAAACATCTGAAAAAAACTAGACCCTGTTAGTGTTTGAAGAATTCCCATGGGAAAATCACAAAAGCTATTAAGTTTTGCAAATAATTCCATTACACAAGGATATGTCACTCAGTGGCTACATAAAGAGAAATTCACTGAATGTTCTGGAGGGCACTTGGGAAGGAAGCAGGCAGTTAATACAATTATAAAACACACAACTCCTTGTCCAGGATAAAGTCTTTTATAGACAAATGGGCTCAAATAATATCTTGCAAAAAAACTTGAATTCCTGAATTCATAGAGAAAGACTCTATACTTGTTTTTGTAATGTGCTTAATTTTGGCCCATACAGAAAGGCCCTTATCTTTTACTCTTACCAGTAATTGTTTTCCTATATTTAAGTAAATTTTACTATAATGTTTTTATTTTTAATGTTAGTTTTGAAAAATTTACATCTGTCTCTTTTCTTTCTTCTTTTTTAAGGTACAATACTGACAATTCTTATGTGAGAATTACCCAAACTTTGGAAAAAAAAGTATCTGTAGTAGAAATTCATTCAGTGTTTAAGTAATCATGTAATCAGTGTAGGCAACATCTAGCTAATAGTAAAAGAGCATTTGATAATTATAAACACTTCAATGCTGTTAACATTTTAAATATTGTTTTGTTATTTATTTCATTGCAAAGTATTCAGTTATCCAAAACAACTTCATATGTGTGATCTTTGACCTTTTATTCTTACTCAATTAAATCCTTAAAGGGATTTTCTTTTTTTTTTTTACATCTTAAATGTCAATGTTGAACTTCCACTGAGAGAAAATCAAGGCACAGATTGTCATTACATTATTCAAAATGATGCTTTTGATCTTTTGCAAAGTACTTTTTTCCTTCATCCAAAAGCCTTAACATTTTATAAAGAAGGGATACTGCACAAATGCTGTGCTCACTTAAGAGCTTCCAGACGAATGAGAATGTCAATTACAGTGAAAATGGTAATGGTTTCAAAACTAAAAGAGAAGCATTATTGAAAAAAAAAGCTCAGAAAAATAAAAAAAACCCTAGACTAGAAAAGAAAGAAAGGAAGAAAGAATGATGAGAGAGAGAGAGAGAGACAAGGGAGGGAGGGATGGAGGGAGGGAAGGTAGTAAGTTACAAGTAAATTAGGAAGGAAGGAAGCAAAACGCAGTTGTCATTGTAAGAGCAGGGTTTTTTTTTCTTTTTTTTTTTTCTGTTGTTCTTTAGCAAAACATATTACTAAAAAATACACGCAAACAAATATAAGGGACAAGGAAATAAATGCACTTGAAAGACAGGAAATGTTCTGATTTTTCTGCAATAAAAATAAATCAAGAGTGAGTCTCACATTAGTATACTTCGTTTCATCAACTTTAGTTCAAGAGAGAGAATCAGCTTTCTTTGCTTATTTAAAAATTCTGGGTGGTGACCACACAATACAATATACAGATGATGTATTACAGAATTGTACATTTGAAACTTATGTAATGCTATTAGCCACAATAAATTTAATTAAAAGTTTTCTGCGTAATCTTTCTACTCAAAACTGTAGGAAAATTCCACACACTTCTATTTGAAAATCTCTTATCAAAATCAAAATAACTACCCAAATATCAAAGACCTTTGTTCTTATCATTAAAGGATGTGGAAACAAGGAGAAATAGTGAGGGACACTTTGAAACTATGGATAATATTTTCTGAAAATTTCTATGTCATTACCATGCCTTACTGGGATCAATTCTTGGAAAAAAATCTTAAGGAAACATATGAACCTTGAACTAATGTCAAAGAAACTCCATGATAGTATGTTCTATCATGGTCAACACAATGACCATTCTGTTCACCTTCTTGAAAATTTTCATATGAGCCATTTCAGTTAGAAGAACTATGTTTTTCAGATCATCTTTTTTTAGAAATAAGATATTTGGTTATTTTCATATGTGTGTGTGTGTGTGTGTGTGTGTGTGTGTGTGAGAGAGAGAGAGAGAGAGAGAGAGAGAGAGAGAGAATAGTACTATTTATAATTTCCTGCCAAATTACACATTTTTAAGCCATGGCAATTTGGACTGATTGAACGCTTGAGTCCCATTCATTTGCCACATGGTTAGTGAAGACACCTGTTTTCATCCTTTTATTATTATTATCATGGCCAGAAAAAAAGACAGCTTCAAAGAATCATAACACACTTGTTTCCAAATTAATACAATTATGTAAATTTCAAATTGGTAAAACATTTGCATCTTTAAAAATATTTTCTTTATTAAAGGACTAATTTGGTTTCTAAGTCAATACTAAACAGGTATTTTCAAAATAGTACCAGAAATCAAATTTCTCACTTTTGAAATCTAAATATTTTGCTCTGTTATTGTTACTTTAACATTTCTCAACCTGGGACTATTTTAACATTTAGCACTGATTTTTGTGAGGAAAAGCTTTCTGTGATTTTTACACAGGTCCATTTCCAGTTTTAAAGTTGACCTTGGAGTTGGTACCTGACCTTGGAATTGCAGGTAAGATGATGAAGCTCTTTTGCTGCTTACAGAACTAAATCCCTTCATATTGAACCCAAGTTGGTCTTTCTTATCAAAAACTGTGCAATAGTGTAGCAGGATTCTAGTTGTTCCAACATTGTGGATGCTTGGGAGAGGGTAGAGGTCAGGAGGTGCTGACGATGTTACAGGATTGGAAAAAGAGTGGAAACGTTATATCCCGTTCTTGGAATAATGAGGGAAAGAATATGCAGAGTCACCCATATCACTGCCATGTACATTCTCTATGTGGGTTTGCAAAGAACACATCCATTAAATTACTGAGTGGAAATATTTTGTATTAGATCTGTGATCAGAATGATCCATAACATGTGCAGTTCTTGTATGTGAAAAAGGGTGGACTCCACTGCTAGTGCTCTAAAGAGATTTTATAATTGTGGTTCACAGGGATGCCTGGTGTCGTCTTGGTCCAGGAGGGAACATAATGCAAAGCTTGATCGCTTTAGTCCAAAGAAAGAGCTACATTTGATTATCACCTGCCCAATGGCAGGGACAGTATCTTGGTTTCTATGTAATCTCTCAAAGTGGATAATCCTAGGTGAGCAGTCAGTAAATGTTAAGCAAGGAGATAAACTGGCATAAATAAAACCAGCATTAAAACATACTAATGCTTCATGGTTCATGTGCTGGGAGAGACACTAATGCTTAATATTTAGTTTGTGTTTTGGGTTTACTGTGCAGTCAACAAGACCTTGATTTATAATTAGGGTCAGAAGCTACTGAATATCTGAGAAGCTATTATTGCTTACATCCTGTTTTCTATGGGAAGTTATTTCATGTATGTGTTTTGATAGTACCAGAATAATTCTCTAAAAACAAAATATTGAAAATAAGGGTCTGTTTTATTGAAAAATAAAGCATATTGTCTGATACTTTTTTCCACTAAAAAGGTTTCTCATGACTAATGTATATTAAATCACATATTAAGTAAATGTTAAGAAAATGATGCAGAAATCCAAGTACTTTATACTTAAGAATGTTATAGCTACTTATTTCCTACAGTCTCTGTCTCTGTTTCTCTCTCTATCTCTCTCTCTCTGTCTCTGTTTCTCTCTCTCTCTCTCTCTCTGAAGGGGAGGAAGGGAAGGAAGAAGAGAGAGAAGGGAGAGAAAGAGAGAATGAGATGGGCAGAGAGGGAGAGAGATATTTCTTTGTCTGGAAAGGATAGACATGTTCTGTATTTTTTAAGCTCTCTAATTTATATATAGTAGTCATATTAGAACAGCTTACTGCAGAGTGAAATTTGGTATAAAACTAGCCTGGGACAAAAGCTCAAAACAGATTTCTTGTGGTAATGCTTCACTGATTACTATATTCAGTGACAGAGAAACCCCCAGGGGGTCAAGCTCTGAAGCATCTTAACTACTAGAGTAACATCAAGTGGATTGAGAGTACTTGCTCTAACAGTCTCCATAAATTGAACCCAATACTAAGTAGTACAAAGTCCACACACTATTTGAAGCTGCTTAACCCAGCTCTTTCCTATACAAGTTATGAGGTAGCCAAAGAAATAGCTAAGCATCTGTCAGAAAGTAAAGCAAAAGAAAAGGGGATAATTAAGAAAGTATTAATATTTATTTGATAAGTGAACTCCTGGGCTATATAGTACTTTTTATTTGTATAAGTCCTTTGAGGGACCCTTGAGTTGTAGGTGATATTTGTAAATTCCCCAATGGAAGGAGACTGGAGTCAATTCTATTCTTTAAAAAGACTTTGAACATGAAGTTCAGAGCTACCCAAAATAAGAGAGGCAAGTATTGGACACTTTCCACCTCTCTCCCAGCACCAGAGTAGCTTCCTTTTTTTTTTTTTTTCAAATCAAGAGATGGTTGCTGCTCACAGACACCAGATTAAATGTGCCTCTATGACCTGAAGAGAGGTTGGCCTCCTAAAAATCTCCATTCCATCAGGATGTCCAGTGTAGCCAGGTACAACTGCAAATGAAAGGGGATTCCAGGCAACACTTGATGGTTAGTCTTTAGGCGTGGTTCGTTTCCTTCTGACCTTATCTTTGCTGTAAATATACTTATTAGCTTTTCAAAGATTGGTGATTAAACTGCCACATTTTCCCTTTCCAACTAAAATTTCTGCCAGGCAAGTTCACATTCAATCAAGTTCCTTGGTTTTTAACACTGTAAGCAGTATTACAAATTACATTTTTAGATACTGAGAGACTGGAGATGCCAAAGAATGAGGCTTTCCTCTTGGATATGAGGAGAGTATGACAGACAATGCTGGCCACCACCAAGACCATCTTTGGAATGACAGTTGCAGAGATTCCCATGGTTTGGTGCAGATGCTGATTAGAAAGCTAACATAATGTCCTATAGCCAATTGAAGTTCTGGACATGGTTGTGTGACTATGCTACTCTGAGGGTTTAACCTCATGTATCATCTGTTAAAATGTTCTTCTATTCAATAAAGTATGTATAAGAAGCACTTTGGTTAAACATATTATATTAATAAATACCACTCTCTTCCTCCATATAATGATTTTCTCATTATCATTTATGGGTTCAATACTGCAAATATCTAGGCTCAGTTCTTAGGGAACATTGTCTTGTAAAATGCGAATCTAACTCTATGGCATTTCTTTGTCATCAAAATGTCACCAACCCTCTAATTTCCCACAAATATTGAGCACCAGTAAGGTATACTATCATGCAAGAACTCTACTGTTTTTCACTTTATACCCAAACTGAGCAGTCTCTCTTCAATAGTCTCTTCCAGACTTAACATATTCTTTGGTTTAATTTAAAATTAAATAAGCAAACTAAACAAGGAGGGTCTGATGAGGATGAGAAACAATTACCATCCAAATTAGTGAGTTACTTTCCCTCTATCTTTCTTTCAACTTCCTTCCAAGTAGTAGAAAGGTGATCTGTGGGTTGAGCTACCCCTGGTCATTAATTCTATGCTGTCTTCACCTATTAGAAAATTTGTTATAATAAAGTGTTTATCATTCTTCCAGACTACCAATTAAAGCCTTTCTAGTAATAAACTGTTATACAACAAAGAAAGTGTGATAATTGCACCTTCAAGGTTCATACTAACATAGCAATGGAAGACTCCTCTGAAACTTCTGAGAGAGTCTGTTAGCACCTTTGAATAGGTTCATCTCGGCTGTGTAGAGAAAATGCCTAAAACGAGAAGTCCATTCCTCTCTGTCCGTCTGTGGCTTTGTGTACCTGTGAACACATCGCTGCTGCCTCTGGGCAAGAGGAAAGATGTGGTCTGTGGTCTGACTTTGTCCTCGGATGCATGAAAGAGCAGAAAGAATTCAAATCAAAGTACAGTCAGGTCCTCTGAGCAGCTTCGTCACAGAAGTTCCCAATTTTCTGTCATTGGGTTTCTATTGTCTTAAGTCTGAGGCACTTGAGGAAAAAGTTGAATTCCACCTGGGGTCATCAAACCTCTGAGCTGTCGCTGTGGTGGCTCTGCGGTGGCATCATGGGCTCACTACTGCCTGAGCCCTTGGGGGCATCCTTCCTCCTGGCACTCTTCTTGCTCTTGCACATCAATGCTGCAATGGCAATGAGGCCGAGACTGAGTAATCCCACTGCGACACCTCCCATGACCACGACCAGGCTGACCTCAGAGCTGGGACTGTTGAGCTCCCGGGGGAGGATGCCATCAGGAGGAACTCTCCCTTTGGGGACCTGCTTCTTGTGGGTGCGGTCCAGGGAAATGTGCTGGATATTTGTTCCCCGGTTGTTTTCAGCTCCGATTTCCCACACCAGCGGGGGTGTGCTTTTGATTTCCCTCTTCTTCCTGCTCTTGGCAGTTGCCTGGGGCGTCCCTGGACTCACTACAGAGTGGTACTGGTACTCCACACTTCTTTTGCCAATGCCTCCATTGGCACTGTCTTTTGATCTTACTGTGTAGATTGTGTGTATGTACCATTCTCGGCCCAAAGCGACCTAGGAAACACAACTCTGTTCATTAGAAAATGATAACTACATCAACCTAGTTCGTGACTATTTGCAAAAGAAATTGATGGCAGAGATAATAAATGCCAATTTAATTTACTCTGCAGAATTAATACACTTAATATTTTAGTTTGAAGAATTAATACACTTAATATTTTTGCATGTGTAGTATGTGCAAGGCTTTGTGTAAAAAACTCTAAAGTATTTTGTGCAACTTTTAAGGGAGCATGTGCTGGTAAATATTTGGTAATCTATGACATATAGAATGTCAGAACTGTAAAGAACTTTAGATCTCAGTCTAACTTATTCATTTAGAACTTTACTAAATAAGAATACATAGCAGTTAAGTAACTTGCCCAATGTCACTCAATTAGTTAGTGACTCAATTAGTTAGAGGCAGGACTAGAACTCAGACCTTCTGAACCTCAGGACTCTTTTCTACTATGTCTTGCTGCATATTTACATATAAGACCATAGAAAAGTTTTCTGCTTTTCCAGGGCCTGTGAAAAGAAGGGATTTTCTGATGGCTCTTTAAAGCCAATGCTTTGAGAGTTAACAGTAAAACAGAACAAAAAGATATCATACTTCAACTACCTGTTTAGAAAGATTCAGAATAACAAGTATGCCTCATTAAGATTCACTCTTTAGGTGGAATAAGGCTAACACATTCTTCAGCCCATTCTGTCTGGAGAATTTTCAGGAAATCTACTAAAAGGTGTACTTGCTTCCCCAAGGATTCACAATGTGAACACATCTCTGAATTTGTCTCATTTGTACTCAGCGTGGTTATGGTCACCTGTGTCTCTTCCTACTGTCTATCCATAGACTAGGATTTTCTATCTTGGTTTATAAAGTCTTGGAGAATGCAGATTTATGTACCATACACAACTGTTTTTCTGAGTCAAGCAGTTTGCACAAGATCACTCTACTAAAGATGATCACGAAAAATCAACAGGAAGGAAATTTTTAATAAGAAAAGCAGATTTCCCAACCATCCGACTTAGATTTCTATTCTGGGCTGAATAAGGTTCTTCATTATGCATTCACTTAAAATAATGATAATACATTAATAAAAATAATAAAGCTAGAGTTTATGGATTGCTCACCATGTACCCAGTTATTGTTGGGTGTGGTTTACCTGAATTATTCAATATTCACATGAACTGTATACAATAATACTATAACTGCCATTTACAAATGAGACATCTGAGGCATTCAAAAGTTAAGTAACTTGCATGTGGTGACATAGCTATTGTGTTCATTGGCCCACCTGAAAGAGTGGTGTGGAGTCGACTTTAAATCCATCAGATCCAGGCTGATTCACTAAGAGAATAGCTTCAGGGTCATCCACTGCCAGTTTGGCATTAAACAGGACATTTCCAAAACTGGTAGCTTGTGTCTCTGGCTGAGCTTTGTCCTTTAAGCAGTAAGGGAAATGAGGATTATTTTTGCAAGTGCAGAATGTTTTCCTATTAGTTTTGTGCAAGTACAAAACCATAACGTGTCACCATTTAGTTTCATTTAAAAAGATGTTATTGTATTAAAATATAAGACAAAAATGCTTAACTTTGAAAATGGATTTACTTCATTGTTTGGGTCAAAGCACTTACACAGTTAAAAAAATTTTTAAATTTTCAATTACAATTGACAGTTTCAGGTGTACAGCATAACGGTTAGACATTTATGTAACTTACAAAGGGTACCTGCCGATAAGTCTGGTACCCCACCCAACACCATATGCAATTATTACAATATTATTGACTATCTTCTCTATGCTGTATTTTACATCCCTTGTGACTATTTTGTAACTGTCAATTTGTACTTCCTTCACTTTTTTCACCCATCCCCTCACTACCTCCTCCCATCTGGCAACCATCAGTTTGTGCTATGTATCTATGAGTCTGTTTCTGTTTTGTTTATTCATTTACTTTGTTTTTTATTAATACATCCCACATATAAGTGATATCAAATGGCATGTGTCTTTCTCTGTATGATTTACTTCACTTAGCTTAATAACTCTAGGTCCATCCATGTTGTCACAAATGGTAAGATTTCATTCTGAGTAATGTTCCATTGTATAAATGTACCACCTTTTTATCCATTTGTCTATAGATGGACACTTAGGTTGCTTTCATATCTTGGCTATTGTAAATAATGCTGCAATGGGCATAGGGATGCATATGTCTTTTTGAGTTAGTGTTTTGGATTTCTTCAGATAACTATCCAGAAGTAATTGCTGGGTCCTTCTTTGTCTCTTGTTATAGACTTTGTTTTAAAGTCTATTTTGTTTGATATAAGTATTTCTACCCAACATTCTTTCATTTCTATTTGCATGAAATATCTTTTTTCCATCCATTTACTTTCAGTCTGGTGTGTGTCTTTCAATCTGAAGTGGGTCTCTTGAAGGCACCAAATGTCTGGTTATGTATGGGTTGTGTTTTCTCATTAATTCAGCCACCTTATGTCTTTTCATTCAGCCACCTTATATCTTTTGATTTAATCATTTGCATTTAAAGTAATTGTTGTTGGGTACATAGTTATTGCCATATTATTATTGACATTTTAAATCTCTTTTTCTTCTCCTCCTCATTTCTCTCCTCCCTGTCCCTCTCCCTCTCCTTCTCCTTCTCGATCTCTTTGACATTTTTTTAAAAACTTTTATTTATTTTAAGTGTGTTTTTCTAGGACACATCAGCTCTAAGTCAAGTAGTTGTTCCAATATAGTTGTGGAGGGCACAGTGCACAGTGGCCCGTGTGGGGCTCAAACTGGCAACTTTATTGTTAAGAGCACCACACTCTAACCAACTGAGCTAACTGGCCATCCTCCCTTTGACATTTCTTGTAATACTCATTTGGTGGTCATGAACTCCTTTAGTTTTTGTTCTTGTCTGAAAAGCTATTTATCTGTCCTTCCATTCTAAGTGATAGCCTTGCTGGGTAGAGTAATCTTGGTTGTAGGTCCTTGCTTTTCATCACACTGAATATTTTGTGCCAATCCCTTGCGGCCTGCCAAGTTTCTGTTGAGAAATCAGCTGACAGTCTTATAGGAGCTCCCTTGTAGGTAACTAACTGCTTTTCTCTTGCTGCTTTTAAGATTCTCACTTTGTATTTAACCAGTAGCATTTTAATTATGTGTCTTGGTGTGGGCCTCTTTGGGCATTTATCTTGTTTGGTTGTCTCTGCATTTCCTGGACTTGTATGTCTATTTCCTTTACTGGGTTAGGGAAATTTCCTGTCATTATTTCCTCAAATAGGTTTTCAATCCCTTGCTCTCTCTTTTCTCCTTCTGCTACCCCTAGTGTGAATATTGGAATACTTCATGTTGTCCCAGAGGTCCCTACACTATTTTTACTTTTTTTTTCTTTTTCTTTTTGCTGTTCTGAGTGTTTTCTGCTACCCTGTCTTCCAACTTGCTGATTGGATCCTCTGCTTCATCGAATATACTATTCATTCCCCCTAATGTAGTTTTCATGTCAACTATTATAATCTTTAATTCTGACTCTTTTTTTTTTTTTATGGTTTCTCTTTCTGTGTGTAAGTTCTCACTCAGTTCATCTACTCTTCTCCTAAGTTCACTGAGCATTCCCATAACCAGTGCTTTGAACTCTGTATCTGTTAGCTTGCTTGTTTCCATTTTGTTTAGTTCTTTTTCTGGAGTTTTTCCCTTTCCTTTCATTTGGGACATGTTTTTTTGTCTCATTTTGGTGGCTTTCCTGTGTTTGTTTCTATGTATTAGGGAGATCTGCCATACATTCCATTCTTGGTATAGTGGCCTCATGTAGTAGATATTCTGTAGGACTTGGTCGCACAGGCTGCCTAGTCACCTGAGGTGGGTGTTCCGGGAGTCTCTCTTGTGTGGATTGTGTATGTTCTCCTGTTGTAATTGAGTCTGACTGCTGATGAAACATCAGTGACTGGAATTGACTCACAGGCTGACTGGCTGTGAGGATTGGCCATGATGACATTGGACAAGCAGGGGCTTATTCTATATGCTGGATTCAGTCTAGCAGAGCTCTGGTGCCTTCCAAATCCACCCTTTGGGTGTATCATTTGTGGAGCTAATTGGGTGGTACTCTGGTATGGTCTGAAGCTGAGTGTATTGGTTCTGGGGCCTCTTTGCATGAGCTCTAGTGCAGGACAACTTCTGCTGTTTTCTGTGCTCAGCCAGGGGCCACCTGGTAGAAGCTATAAAGTGTACAAAGTAATCTGTGGTTGGTTGTTTCCTGTGCTGGGGTTTGTGCTACCTAGGAGAGGGTATGCTGTGAACCACGGCTGGCTGCCCCTAGTACTGGACTTGAGGCTGCTTATCAAGAGGTACATGGCAAGCACAGGCCAACTGCTGTTTTTTTGGGGTTTGTGCATCTTTGATAGATTTTATGGGTGTCTGTAGCTTGGGTCAAGGTCAGCCATTTGTCTTGAATAGAGGTGAAAGAGGTTTGGGATGGGTGTGTGAGTTGGGTGGGGTGGCATCTCAGGGAATCACCAGGGTGGGGCAAGCTGTGTTAGCCAGGTTGTTGGAGACTCAGAATTGGCCCCCCCCACTGCACCTGCTGGTTATGTGGGGAGAGGGCTCAAAAAAAGAATGATGGTGCCTGCCAATACTTCAGTCTTAAAAAGTGCTGTCTCTCCAGCCATTGCCCTAAAGAAACCAGATAATTTAGTTTCTTCCCCTATGTCCCTGGTGCTTTTCAATCTGCTTTCCCTTCACTGGAGCTTAGGATGAGTGTGAATAAGTGAGTCTGTGCTCGGGCCCTTAAGGGGATAACTGGGTCTACAGCAACCCTCTGTCTCACCTAGATGGAATCCCTGCTGATTTTCACAGCCAAATGTTGTGGGGAATCCTCTTCTTGGCATTGGTGCTCCAGGCTGGTGAGCTCAGGGTAGGACTGGGACTTCTTGTTCTTCATGGGGGATTTCTACAGATGAGATATCCCTCCCAATTCTTAACCACCACATGGGACCAGCTTGTTTCACGTTTCCAACCCTCCTACCAGTCTCAGTGTGGCTTCCTCTTTATATCCTTAGTTATAGGAGTTCTGTTAAGCTAGTCTCCAGGTGGTTTCCAAGGGTGGTTGTTCTATAATTTACTTTTAATTTTGATGCAGTCATGGGAGGAGGAGAACACAACATTTATCTACCCCACCATATTGACCGAACGTCTACACTTACCACAATTTTAAATCTATATAAGAGTGAAGTAGAATCAGCTAAGCAGCCATATTCTGCATTTGCTGGACTGTACTTGGGAACATAGCCATCCGCTCCAGTGCAAAGAAACACCTTCTCAATGCTGCAGTAAAAGGAATTACCTAGATTCTGGACAGGATCTACCATGACACGACCATAAATTACATCACCTGAAACATAGATGCAGAAGTGTTATTTCTGTTATGTGATAAAGCATCTCTATATGACACTGCAAACAATTTGTGACAATCATGACACTAGAAAGAATTTCCTTCTCTTTCTAATGAGGCATCAAATGTTGAAGACCTTTTAGTGTTGGCTTCAAGATCTGGTTCACTCCCAGGCCTCAGATATGACTACTTTGCAGACTGACCACAAGTGACTGAAGATGTAGTGACCCTCACATGCTCATCTAGTAGTGGAAATAACCTCAAATCTTGGCCTATAACTTCACATCCATAGTATCCCATTGTGGTTAAAATCCAGTTTACATAAATAAATTAGTTGCCAATATACAGACTAATACATTATAGAATAGCACTAAAAAAGAAAACATCAATAAAAAGTTGAATTGGCTTCATTTGATTGTGAAGGAGGTTTTAAGGAAACTCCCTGGTATTCAAGCATCTATTTCACAGCCATTGTTGAATTCCTACCGTATGTGTTAGATATTGGGAGAGGTTCTGGGAATACACCACTGGATAAGAAAGGCACACTGCTTGTCCATGAGGCATTTATAGTCTCATGCAACTGCAGTATTTGAGTCTGTGAGACTTGAAAATGCATTCAAGAAAATAATACAGACTTGTTCCCCAAATCAGTTAGGTTAGGGAAACAGAGATTAACTTCTCCAGAAATAAAACCATCCAGCAACATATACCCAATTTCAATGACCCACTCCACTCCTACCACAGTGATAAAGGCCCAGTTATATTCTCAAAACAATACAAGAGGTTGTAATTTTCTTCCCTCAAACACAATCCCAATAAAGCACAGCACAACAGATACAATGTAAAACATACAGAGCAGTCCTCTGATTTTTAAAGTGATACCTTCTGCAAAAGCAACATCACTCTCATGCCCAAATCCCATGGAGCCATCAGACAACCAGAGACTCTTCTTGGAGAGTAGGTACATTTGGGTGTTCAGGCTAAACTCAGCTGCCACTGGATCACTGACCTAAAACCAAGTGTAAAATTCCTTTTAAGTGTTAGTGATTGTTCTGATGGTGCACAGACACATTATTCACAGATATACACACTTAATGTACCCTGACATATAGACTACTGAACACTGTACTGCGATTTTCATGTCCAGTCAAACCACCGTAGGGACCTGTAACATCGGCTTTGTCCTTGAGAAGACAAAACTGGTGAGGTTAAATAATTTTTGAATGGGACTAAATAGCATTGCTTGAGCTAATGTTGTTTGGTATATTGGGGTATGTAAGGGGCTTATAAATGTGATCAGTGGAAGGCCAACATTTAGTATAAGTTCTTGGACAAAAAGTACCATCACATTTCTTTTAATGCATGACAATTAGGTACTTTGAGGTGGCATGAACTACAGGATATTTATTCTTCTTGAAGATCAAGAACAGGATGAAGAAAGGCAGAAGAACACTGTGGAAAATTCTCAAATCTCCAAGACAACAAACTCCAGGAAGAGACAAGGTCACACAGGAAAGAAAATAACCCTTGTATACTCTTAAACTATGGATTTTATATACGGAACCAACAACAGATAAAGGGCAATTCTGTCCTCTTTCCTTCCTCCCTTTCTTCCTTCCTGTCTGACTTCCTTTTTTCTCAGCATGTGAGAATTAAAAAGTCATTGTGTGAATTTTTTTTAACTGATAAAAGTAAACCAAACAAATAACAAAGTGGGATTCTAATGGGAAAATAATTTTATGAGACACACCTGTTGGAATCGGATGTCAAGGTCAAAGGTGACAGGCTCTCTGGGGTTGCAAGTGACTGGCAGGCGGTACTCCTGATGTGATGGAGTGGTGCATGGCAGCAGTTTTACAGTGTAGGTCCCTGAGTAGTCACGTACCTTCAAGGAGCAGAGAAGACATTTAAAAATCCAAGGTGCAATCAGAGGCAGCAGAAGAGGAAAATTAAGTAAGAGGCTTAGTCACTCACTGCAAAGTCCGACACAAAGCTCCATTGCTGGACTGGCTGGTTATAGGTCGGTTCACTCCTTATTAGGCGCAGGGAAAATGTCAGGCCTGGATGATCAGCTGACATAATCACTGAGCTTGTGAATGACGCTAGAAAAGTGCCAATAACAATAATGGTATTAAAAGAATGCAGAACAGTTTAGAGTTTTCAAAGTACTTTACAATACATTATTTGCTTTTATTCTTATAATAAGCTTACAAAGTAGCAGGGTTGGTATAATTATCCTCATTTTGAAGCTAGAGAAACAGTGTGACTTTCCCAAGATCCCACAGCTAGGATGTGTGCCTTTTGATTTCTAATTCAGTGGTTTTTCCACTGTATAATTCTGTTAAAAGATAATGCTACAATAGTTCAAGGCTACTTTCCAGGGAGTAGCAAAACCGTGCAACAAAACCTGATGTGAATGTATTTATTGGGCACCAAAGCTATTAGCATCCACACAGCTGGGCAAACCCAATTTATAAATGGAAACTAATTTTAATGAGATTGCTTGTAATCGTGTATAAACAAACATCCAGTTTACTAGAAAGGTAGACATATATATCATATGGTTGCTGGACTTATGATGGTGATCACTGATTTAGGTACATAAATGTTGAATAGCTATGGTGCACACCTGAAACTAATATAATATTGTATGTTAGCTATATTGTTTAATAAAAATCTTTAAAAAAATAAAGGTAGACATATGAATGGGAACTGTAAAGGCCAGGAAATCCTCATTTTCTAGAACTGTCAATTACAGTGGAGAAAAATGATTCCTTTTGGTTCTGTATTTCTTGTAACTCAGTCTCATAAAAATATAATGAATGTCTTTTCTCTTCCTGAATTTTCAGCCCTATTCTCTCCTTTGTTTAGAGGTGACATCTAGAAGAAGAAGGATATAGAAGACAGTGAGTAAAGTATTTTCTCCTACTAATCTGGCATGACTTGGTACACCAGTAAAATAGTCAAACCAGTTTAGTAATACAGAGTCAAATAAAAAATTATTTTTAATGAAATGTCCTCTATATTTCAAAAAAGTCTTAGACATGGGATTTTAGTGACTGCTACCTTACTGATACTCAAAGCACAGTCCATCAGTTAATAAAATTACATAGTCAATAATTAAAGGCAATTAGTTAACATGTCTAAAACTTAAGTTTGATAGTGAAGTGATACTCTGTCTCTATTATAAAGGTTTGTTACAGTACCTAGAAAATAGTTGTGAACAGAAAAGGGCTTGTTGAACAAATAAATTAAATTTCAATTTTATTTTGTACAATGGAATTGAAGTAGAGAAGGCAATTATTGTTGCTACATTCTTTCTAAGGAAAAGTATTTTCTCTAAAAATCTACATGGATAATCATTTTGTAGATTATGAGATGTAGCCAAACAATTATCAAGACCTCATAACATGCAATATGGAAAAACTCTTCCCTTGTGGTACGGGGAGTGGCTATTAATGGGCGATGGGACTTACCAGAATGTGACAGCACAAACAAACCATGGAATTGAGCCTCTGTCTTAAAGTTCACAACCAAGCGTCCCTCTTCACTGATGCGCATGCTGGTTGGATACAGAGAACCTACAGTGGGATAGCACACAAAAGCGGAAATATTGGTGACCAGGTACTACTCTTAATGTACAGGATTTCTTCCAAAAATGAATTCAGGTTCATCTTACCTTTAAGCATTTTAGCCAAACGGTATTATTAGAAGAATTACGAGTGGTAAAAGAGGCAGAAGATAAAATATGAAATTAAAATATGTTAAATAATCTGAAATGATTATCCAGGATGATTATATTACCTTTCACATGGCTTTGAGATAATATTAATCTGTTTAAGATAGCAGATTTTAAGATGCACTATCAATAGTCTTTCCCCTCTGGCTCATACAAATTAATGCAAGCATGATGCTCAGATATGCATAGAACCAGAACAGTAGTATATGCCTGAAAAGAAACAGCACTAATTCTACTAATGGATTAATTAGCTTTATGTGTGTGGACTTTGAATTATGATTCTGACATGGAGATTGAAACAAAATTTTGCAGATGTTTATAGGCCCAATAGTTAGTGGCATTTACCACCATTGTTCCAAAACATTCAGCTGAAGTATCATAGAATAATAGAATTTTAAAACAGAAAGTACATTAGAAGTCTAGTCTATATTTCAGAAGAAATTGAGTGCCATAAAGGTTAAGCAATATGTTTGAGATCACACAGCTAGTTAGCTGTCGAGTCAAAACTAGAATCCAGGACACAATTTATACTGGACTTTAAAAAGCCACCTCTCATTTTCAGAAATAAAGATGTGTAACTTTTTCTCTTGGCTTCATTCCTTATTTTCAATTGGAACTTCCTCTATCCATTTCCTAGAATCTAGGGAAATATATAGACTGTGTTGTATGCCACATAAATGATTAAACATGTAGAATGGTCTATGAGAGTTAAATTAAATGTCCATGAAATGTAGATGTTATTTAACAGTCACGTATTACAGAAAAATTGAGGCACTGATATGTTTTAAAGTTTTTCATTACAAAAATAATCTTAAAATGTTGAATATAAAAAATAAATATACTGAAAGTTGCTTCTATTACTTTTAGCTACAGTAAAAATTCCTCTTAAGTAATTCAAGTAGGTAAGAAAACTAGTTTTCCAAGTCTATTAACCTACCTTGGAGTTCAGCTTCTGGTGGGCTGCCAATTCCATCATTCCACAAGATGGCAGTGTCATACACAAAAGTTAGACGAAGCTCGGACTTCAAGTCAAAATGCTGCCAGCCTCCTACTCCAACAGGGGAATGGAACACGTAGGAAACATACAGAGGGACTCGAAGAGTCACATAGGACTGCACTAGGTTTAGGACCTAAAACAATGAAATTATATCTATCAACACCATTCAGTGTTGTTAATTAAATGAGCTTAATTTTGTAAAAGCAATTTTCTTCTTTTAGTAACTGAAGATTTTGAGTAATCATTCAGGAAAAACAAACAAACAAACAAACAGCATTTACAACACTTAATTTTGGAGCAATTAAATAGTTGTTACTATAGTACCTTCCTTTGCAACACAGGATATGTAGCAGAAATCTTTAAGATAAATTGCATTGTTTTGAGCATACTAATACAGTCTTTTTAGTTTTACAGCAGCTTTATTAAGATACAGTTCATATACCATATAATTAATCTAAAGTGGACACATCAATGGTGCTTAGCATATTCGGGGAATTGTGCAATTTTTATCACAATTTTTGGACATTTTTAGCCCATATCCATCAGCAGTCACTCATTTAATCCCTCCCCAGCTCCTGACCACCAGTCCCTGGCAACTACTAGCTTACTTTCAGTCTCTACGTATTTGCCTATTCTGCACATTTCATATAAATGGAATTATACAACATATGTGACCGCTTCTTTCACTTAGCATACTGTTTTTAAGATGCATCCCTCTTGTAGCACGTTTCAGTACTTTTATTACTGAATGGCATCTTACTATATACGTATACCGCATTTTATTAATTCTTTCCTCTATTGATGGACTTTTGGATTGCTTCCAGTATGGAGCTATTATGAATAATAATGTTATAAGGTATTTTTAAATTATGATATAGATAAAGAGGAAATAAAGCAGGAAAGATCTAGAAGCAAATATGTTTAGAAATGACATGTAATATTTAAGATGTCTTAAAAATAATTAGTTGAAATGAAATATCTTGCTTAAAATTTATACTTTCCTAGTCCAGGTATTTTGCAGGTGGAGTGGGGGTCAGGGGGATAAACTAATAATTGTTTATTGAGCACCTACCACATTTTAGACGTTGTGTTAGGTTCACGATAAAAGTTTTCAGTGTTTTCACTCTTCCCCATAATTATATGTATGTGTGGATTAAAATGTGTACGCATATTGAAAAGAGACTAGAAAATATGTCTGTGTACAGTGATAGTGGGATGATGAGTGAGATTTTTTTTTTTTTACATATTTTTAGTTCTCCAGGTTTCCAAAGTGATATCATTAGCTCCATTTAAAAAACCCCACATTATTGAAAAATTAATTGACATATTTGATACAATAGGAAGCAACATACCTTATGAAAGTTATACATTTTGGATTCTTCTTGCTATTTCTTGCAAAAGAATTTAGAGTGGCTTACATATGAAAAAGAATAAATCAATGTACTAAGTGCAAAATAGTGGGATGCAAAGAGATGACTTCTAAAGATACTCTAGCCCCCAAGTTCCATATTTCTAAATCAAACATAGTAAAAAGGAAGAAAAATTATTTCTCAAACCAAGCGACTAAGAAAAAATGTTTACTTTTCCAAAATTATACCATGTCTTTTCATAAGTACACTATAATTTCATATTTCAAATGAAAACTGTAATTGGGGTTGCATTTTTGCAGCTTATTCATGATCCTTGAGCAATGTTATCAGTTGCTGTTTACCTAACAAAGTGTGAGTTAAGATTCTTTACCCCCTCTACCCTCTTCTACCATTCACCTTCCCCCTTCCCCTCTGGTAACCACTAAACTGTTGTCTGTGTCTATGAGTTTACAGAAAATGATATTAACATTAAATATCATTAGAGAAATTCCACATTTATTTATCTTGTAAGTAAAATTCTGAACTTTTATAAGAGTGATGATTTGACTCTAATAACTCTATTTTTTTGAAGTGTAAGCTCTGTGTGTGAAGTCCTCACCAGGTACTTGCTATGGTTCCTGGCACAGAGTAGGTGTTCATTGACTATTTCTTTAATTTATGAATGCACAGTGAATCCGGTGGCAAAAGCAGAGGTAGTCTTAAAGCCAGCTAAAACTAGCTGTAGTCAAACTGCATAAAACTTAATTATACTTCATTTGCTGTTAACAGATTACTATCCTAGATATTTCAGGTGATTCTTTCCATTTGGCCACTGTTTCTTATAAATTAAATAATCTGAACATGAGAGGTTGAGAAAGGCATAAAACCCTTTTAGAGTGTGTTAGAAACAGCTTTTTAATGACAAAGAAAAATGCAGAGACTGGCAATCTGTCATGGCAATAGCTTTAGCTAAGAACATATGGGGAAAAAAAATCCGTTCTGCATCATGTTGTTCCTGGCTACAGCAATTACAAGTTGGTAAAATGTGTGTGCACAGTGATTATCTCAATCTAAGGTGCCAAGTCTAGAAAAGGAATAGAAGGAGGAAATTCACATTATTAGATGCTTGGCCAGGGCTGTGTGGAATTTGCAGAGGACAAATAGGCCTGGGTGAGCTTGGTTTCCTGAAGGTGCTCTTGTCCAATGGAGTGGGCAAAACTATCAAGCTGCTATGAAGCAGTTAGCCCATTTTGATGATTTACCTTTATTTTTGCCCGTTTTCCTCATCCTAAATGCAGAAATGAAAAGGTTAGTAGAACTTTGGAAATTCTAAAGTAGCATGTGTTCACCAACAATTTGGTTTGCTTTCCTTTATGTGCTGTCTCATAAAATATGTTTTCATTTCAATCTGATCTGCCTGTACTCAGGTGAAGCTGTAGTCCACTGTTACTAAGACACGCATTTGCATAATTTTACCAACAGTGGGTGTGGAAGTAATCTGGCATACATTTTCATGACAGCTGTTGGGCAGCATTCTTGTTCTTTTTGGTACAGAGGAAAAAGTTCATTTGTCTCTCTTGCAATTGCATCAGTGATCATATCCACGCTTCACATTTACCCAATTAAATGACATTTTAGTTCACTCAATTAAATGTCCAGATATGTACCATGATGTGGTTAAGAGCACAGGCTTACAAGTGACATGAACTTGGACAAGTTATTTGAATTTTCTTTGCTTCAGTTTCCTCATCTCTAAAGAGGGGACAAAATTACTAGTTGTGTCAGTGTCGTGAGAACAGAATTAATGGAAATATATAAAGTCCTTAGAAAAATGGCAGGCACATATGTATATTAAATATTAAATAAATATAATTATTATCATTATTGTTATTGTTAGTACTATTATTAGATATTATCTCTTCTCTAGACCTCAAAACTAATGGGCAAAATTAGGGAATATCTCAAAGGGTTAAATTTCTTATACCTTAATTTATATTTTCTTCTCCCTCACCTATATTTAAAGAACGTGTGTGGGGTGGGTGATGAGGGCCAGGGGTTGGGATTAGTAAGGAGAATAGCAATAGTGGGGGAAGTAGTAGAAATTTAAGTCCAAGGAAGAAAGTAGGGGAAACCAAGATGGGCTCCTCTGAGCTTCACTCTAAGAGAAAAGGAATATGTTTTATTACATTGTATTCTCATTTACACTAAAGCTTTTAGAATTTGATAACAAGATCCTGAAATTTCAATGTTTTACACTAAATCTAGTCACCTCTATGATGTCAATCATTATGGTTATGCTGTTAAATTTATTTATCTTTATTTATTTATTTTTTAAATTCAAATTTATTTGGTATCTATCCAAAAAATCTAAATATGTTTTCAAGAATGAAAAAGCAAAAAGAATTTTTCATTAGAAATTCATACAGTAAGCTGGCTACATTACTTAAGAAAATAACACAAATTGGTTAAGAATTGGATGGTTTGATAATTTTATATTGCACTCTCTTTTATTCCTAGTATTATGTAACTTAAGCCTTTCAGGCAGGCACAATTTAACTGAAACCTGCAAGTTGCCAGTTTTCACTTAATGAAATAGAATTTTTGGCAGCTCAAGTACAGAAGCATAGCAATGAGTTTTCTAGCCAGCAATGGCATTGGGAAGAAAAACATACTGAACTTAAAAAATTAAATAGAGTAACTGTGATAAACAAAACCCCAGCAAAGTATAGTCAGTTTAGCTTAATGTTTTACAGAGATGAACACAGTAGAGGGCATGATTTGCACTGAAATGCCCTTGATACATTGGAGAAGTGGGCAGATATAATAAGGCTTAAGTAGGTAAATGCAGGGTTTTCACTAGAGCAGGCTATCTGGGTTGCATATATAAAAGATATAAAACTGCTGCCAGAGAAGACAGAAAACATCTTTGAGGGTAAAAACAGACTATAAACTAGATGAGAACCACAGAGAAAGTCCACGGTACCAAGTGACTTTAACAAAGAAGACCTAGAACTAATCTAATCCTATGACTCCATCCAGTTTTGTTTATGCCAGAAGATCCTGTGACTTAAGAAAGATCCTGAGGGCCGGCCCAGTGGCTCAGGCGGTTGGAGGTCCATGCTCCTAACTCCAAAGGCTGCCGGTTCGATTCCCACATGGGCCAGTGGGCTCTCAAACACAAGGTTGCCGGTTCAATTCCTCGAGTCCCGCAAGGGATGGTGGGCAGTGCCCCCTGCATCTAAGATTGAACACGGCACCTTGAGCTGAGCTGCTGCTGAGCTCCCAGATGGCTCAGTTGGTTGGAGCGCATCCTCTCAACCACAAGGTTGCCAGTTCAACTTCCACAAGGGATGGTGTGCTGTACCCCCCGCAACTAGCAACGGCTACTGGATCTGGAGCTGAGCTGCGCCCTCCACAACTAAGACTGAAAGGACAACAACTTGACTTGGGAAAAAAATCCTGGAAGCACACACTGTTCCCCAATAAAATCCAGTTCCCCTTCCCCAAATAAAATCTTAAAACAACAACAACAACAACAAAACAAAACAAAAAATAAAACACGAAAGATCCTGAGACAAGAACAACTGGGGGGAAAAAAGAATGATTTAATAATGAATTGAAAACAAGCTCTGTGGGGAAGAGCTAAAGGAACTAGAGTTATTTGACTATAAATGAAAAGGCTGAGGTAGATTTGTTAATATGAGTCTTTATTTTTATTTTGGGGATAGGACTATATTTTCTTTCACGTTTCTTTCAGGTGGCAAAGACAGGTTGGGGAAGAGGGATCTGAAGAAGTAACACTTCTGAGGGCTTAACTAACTTGCCCAAGGACACAAAGTTAGAAAATGTCAGAGCCAAATTTAGGTCTGTATTGGTTTGATTCCAATATCCAGGCTCCTCCACTGGTCCACCTGTCTTTCTGTTGGTGTTCTTATTTGGTATTTTTACTAATCCATGCAAGTTTTTGACTATTTTGCTGCTCTTAGAGGAGGTGGTTAAGAAAATGTCTCATTACCTTTGAGTCCAATAGTTCCCAGACATAATAACATATGGCTACCCATTCAACATCAATACCAGCTGAACTTGCCAAGTTTCACAGCTTTGCTGTGGGATTAAACTGATAGTGAGTTATCTACATTTCTCTTGCTACTACTTGTTTTATATTTTAATACTTTAGGAATACAGAATAGAAAATATCTGAACTCACCTTAGTTAAGTCTTCAAAGACATGATATATCTTAGGTATGATGCAACATATTAATATATATGCCTATCTACATAAACTCTGTTCACCCCAGGTAGGTCAGAGCACTGCTTTAGTTCAAATATTTACTACAATTCTAGACTATGCCCTACATATTTTATATTCTCTATTATAACCACGAATGAAGACCTTGCTTACTTATCGTTTTAACAACAACTTTGTTGATGATGATGGTGGTGGTCGTGGTGGGGGATTATGTGTGTGTGTACTTTATGTGTAAATGTCTGTCTGTGTAGTATGAAGATGAGTCATTGATTGTAGAGTAGAAATAATCTTGAGCTTTTAATGAAAATACTTTTGACTATGTTAGTGATGGAGAAATGAAACAGGGAGGGTGGAAATGGGGAGAAAACTAGAAAGAGAAGAAAAATAGGATAGAAGAGAAAGCTAGAAGGTAGGGGAAGAAGAAAGATAGTAAAGAGGGAAAAAAACTAGATTGATCTTGAGGATTATAAATCCTTACTGTAGATGGTTTATGATACATCACAGGCATCTATACATATACATAAGAAAGGATAACATATACTTTGAAGAGTAATTAGCATTTGTATTTTTAAAAATGTCAGAGCAGATTCAGAGCATTGCTAAAAAAAGTGCATATATTTTGACACATTGCTCCAGAAATAGACACAGATTTGCACATCACCCAACCCAATTATTTGGTCTCTCTTATACCTAATGACCTATATCACCAAGATGGACGACTGGAGTTGGGATTTAGTCCAAATCTATGTAAGTGAACAAAACAAAACTGATTTATCAGTGAACAAAGCTCAAGTGTTAAAAACTCATACCTGTCCATCTGTTCCAACGGTGCCTCCACAGTCCGTGAGAAGTTCTGACATGTCATAGTAGCTAACAAACTCCCATAAACAGGCCTCTAAGTTTAGGTTTCGGTAGAATCGTAAGGTACTGGAACCTCTGATAGATGAACTGTACTGGTAAGGATATGTCTCTCCAACTATTTCTGGATTCTTTGTAGCATCAGTCAAAAAACCATGATGGGTCTTTACTTCACTATAATCCAGGAGATTCGAGCACTTGTGGTTTCCAATCCTTGTGCCATCAGGGCTGAGGGTGAGCTCAAAATTGGAAAGCTCTTTAGTGGAGATAACGGGGAGCATGCCTACAAGAAATTATAATCATTGTTACCATCCTCACTAATAGCAAAGGGCTTAGAACACTATAATTTCTTTATGTCTTGAGAAGAGAAGTCTTATAAAATACTGTAGAGCAGTGATTATCAAAGAGGTATCTTAGGACACCTGGGGGTCCTGGGAATTTTTCAGGAGATCTGTAACATTAAAGCTATTTTCAGGATGATACTAAGATATTATTTGACTCTTCCACCCTTAGCCACTGACTGTTGTAGGTCTGTTTTTGCCTGATGGGTCTCTCCTCAGCTCTTTGCACCCGAGTCACATGTCCAAAATGAGCACAGACAACTTCGGTGTCCATCAGTGGAAGAATGGATAAAGAAGAGGTGGTACATATATACAATGGTATATTACTCAGCCATAAAAAAGAATGACATCTTGTCATCTGCAACAAATTGGATGGACCTAGCAGGTACTGTGCTGAGTGGAGTAAGTCAGATAGAGAAAGACAAATGCCGTATGATTTCACTTATATGTGGAATCTAAAGAACAACATAAATCAACAAACAAAACAGAAAGAAACTCATAGATACAGAGAACTTTTTCATGGTTGCCAGATGGGAGGAGGGTTGGGGGAGTGGGTGAAAAAGTGGAAGTGGTTAAGAAGTACAAATTGGTAGTTACAAAATAGTCATGGGGATATAAAGGATAGCACAAAAAATATAGTAAATAATATTGTAATAACTATGTATGGTGTTAGATGGGTACTACCGTGTTTCCCTGAAAATAAGACCTAGCCGGACAATGCTCTAATGCGTCTTTTGGAGCAAAAATTAATATAAGACCCCGTCTTATTTTACTTATAGGAAGACCGTGTCTTTATAATATAATACAATATAATACAATATAATATAATATAATATAATATAATATAATATAATATAATATAATATAATATAATATAATATAATATACTACTGGGTCTTACATTAAGTTTGCTCCAAAAGATGCATTAGAGCCGATTGTCTGGCTAGGTCTTATTTTCGGGGAAACTCGGTAGATTTATCAGGATGATCACCTTGTAAGTTAAATAAATGTAAGTTATATAATCACTATGTTGTACACCTGAAATTAATATAATATTGTATGTCAAATGTAATAAAAAATAAAAAAAAATATTAAAACAAACAAACAAAAGAGGATCCTAAAGATAGAATGGTCAAATGTGGGACCAACGTTATGCTGTACAGACTCCTGTCCACCTACCTCTACCCCCTACCAACAAAATTTTGGGTTTGTAACAAGCACAAAGTAAAATGATGTCCTTTTTCTGACGGAGGTAGAAACTACCTTGTAGTTCCTAAAGGTACCTAATGTTTCCTCTCCCTTAGCTACTTAAAATATAAGTAATAAAACTAATACTAACACTTCACTAATAAAGTGAATTGAGTGGAAAACAGCTTGAAAATGTCTTTCTGTATTTGGGGAAATGTTCATAAAGAGTGGATAAAGGTATTGACTCACAAATTCTGGCCACACTTCCATACCCAGAGAAAATGAACACAAAAAACAATACTGTTAGTTGCATTTTTAATTTTATTTTACTGCTTAGGAAATGTCTTAGTTATTGCAATAAACATTGGGGGATTTATAAAATTACAGCTATGAAATAGCAAATATATGCTGAAAGTGAGCACTGAGATACCAAAATGCTTTACTGTAAGTCCAAGTTCAAGAGTTTTGAAGATACGTTTGTGCTATTTCATAAAAGCTAGCATGTTAACCAATGTTTTGTTTCATTGTGTTTGGACATGTATTAAATTTATCTAATTTCAGAGAATGATTAAATTGTCACACTTTAAAAAACTGGGCAGAGAGGCAATCGGATGGCTCAGTTGACTAGAGTGCAAGCTCTGAACAACAGGGTTGCCTGTTCGATTCCCACATGGGCCAGTAAGCTGCGCCCTCCACAACTGGATTGAAAACAACATGCTGCCACTGAGCTTCCGGAGGGGCAGCCAGATAGCTCAGTTGGTTAGAGTGTGAGCTCTCAACAACAAGGTTGCTGGTTCAATTCCTGCATGGGATGGTGGGCTGTGCCCCCTGCAACTAAAGATTGAAGAACGGGCGACTGGACTTGGAGCTGAGCTGTGCCTTCCACAACTAGATTGAAGGACAACGACTTGGAGCTGATGGGCCCTGGAGAAACACACTGTTCCTCAATATTCCCCAATAAAATTTATTAAAAATAACTGGGAGAAAGAAAGCAGAAAGACTTGAAGGAAGCAGAAAGACTTGAAACTCAAGTTGCGAACTGAGCACTTATTGTCTGCTTGGTTATTTAGAGTTTTCAGTAAAATAAACCAGGTAATGAGGCGCCCAAACCACTTCCCACTTCCACGCATTTGCTTACCCCCATCACCTACCATCTGTGTGTGGCATCATGACAGTGAGCTTGATAAGGTTTGTGTACTCTGGGTCCTCGGGGCCCATGTAGCGCAGCTTCGCTGAGAATGGCTCTGCTCCCACTATCCCTGGCACCCGGGGCTGACAAAGACCTAAAATTGAACATATTTATGCTAAAAGAAGATAACAGACAATACCAAAAGAATATTTTTAAAACAGGCACTATTATTTTCTAGTAATAGTAATAATGAGGTCTGGGCACTTGGACATACCTCTCTACCTGGACTGTCCTTCCCTTCCTGGCCCCAGCAAACTCCTACCGATCCAATAACCAGCTTAGAGTGCCTTGGCATCGAATATGAACCAAGCTGTCCAGATCTGACCCTCCTATACTATCTGCTTCATTTCTTGATCCTTCCATGTCTCCCTCTCACATGCCTCCCATTTCTCTGCTTATAGTTTCCAGAATATTCCTTTTTTTTTTTTTTTCGGGCTTCTATGGGTCATTGCTCATGCTTTTTTTCTTTGCTGTTTTCAGGATTCAGATTAAGCATCTCCTCTTTGATGAAACTTTCCCTGACCCACTCAGGATAGAACTAACCACTACTACTTCTGCATTTATGTGACCTATCCAGACTAAACTTTGTGCCCTCAGCTTGAGTGTGAACTCCTCGAGGACAGGAATCTTGCTTTATTTTTTCTTATTGCCGGCACGCAGTACTTGCATGCCAGCAAAAACTCTGGCATATGATAGGTGGTTAAAAAATGGGGAATGAATACCTGTTTTCTAATGAATATGTTTGTAAAAGTGGATTATCATTTTTAAGTACTTTAGAGAGTATTATGGACTACATGGGGGCATTCGAAAGAATCAATAACCAGAACTAGACATTTAGAATATTCCACAGTATTCCGGGGATCTGCATGTGAACACGGCAATACGTTACCTTCTTCTCTGCCGATGGTCACGATGGGGCTCATTAGCTCCAGGCCTTGGTTGCCGTTGCCATTGACTGCACGAGCTGCACATTGCACTCTGGAGCCAGGCTGAAAGTATATGGAGTCTAAAGTAATCATCTTGGATGACGTGAAATAGGTGTCAAAGTCCACTTCTCTCATGGGGCTGGTCACACCGTCAGCGCCCGTGGGTGCACTAGTCAGCCATCGGTACCGGGTTAAGGTGTCATTGATGTTCTCACTCGCACAAATAGAGCCTGTTTTGTCATAGTCTGAATATTTAGGGTTACAAGCCTATGGAAAACAAAGAACTGCGTTACGGGCACAGTACAGAAAAATGAGTAAATCATTCCTCTCATAGTGTTTTCACTGATGCCTTTTTCCCCATTTCTACATGCTATTCATGCAACTTTCAAATTTCTATTCCTAGCCATGGTAGCTTTCATGAACTCTAATCTTGCATTTCAAATAGCTTTTGGACGTTTCCACCTCTAACTTGATACACGTAAAAGCATTATTCATTTCATTATCTCTTGAATCCTCAGAGCTGCCCAATCATCCTTGTTCCTTCTCTATCCCTCGTCTCTCCTTCCCTCCTTCTCTCCTCACTCTCATTTTGCCCCTCACATCCAGGAGGTCAGTAAACTTGGTTGATTCTTCTTTTGCAATGTTTCTTAAGTTGGTCCCTTCCTTCCCATTCCAAGCACCACCTGCCTAATCAGGGCCTTTCTAGTCAAGTGACATACTGCTGCCATAGTAGCATGCCAACACAACCTCTCCTCTCACGACATTCTTCTGCACTAGAACTCCCGGCTAACCAACAAATGAAGTCCACATTCCTTAACATAACATTTAAAGACCTCTATGACTTGGCACCAAATTATTATTTTTTGCCGTGTAAATTCAATAAACATTTATTTTGTACCTATTTTATGTAGGTCATTGTACATATTTACATAAAAATAAATATGTCCCAGTTTTTGCTCACAAGAAACTTATAATTTAGAGTCAAATAGGCAAGTAAAAGTGTTATGATAATATGCCATTTTTTTATGTTATTCTTCTAGATGTAGCTTGTGATGCAATCACTTCTTCCTGGAATGACTTTTCCTTATCTGGCTCTTCTCTTAATCTACTGAAATTCCTCCCGACCATCCCAAGCCTTTTCTCACACATGGAGCTGCATTTTTCTCGTGATAATGATTACATCTTGTTCTATAATAACTAATTCTTATACATTTTTCTCTTCCTTATTTTTAATTTCCTTGAGTACAGAGTTCAAACCTTATTTATTTTTCTATCAGTGACAGACTCTGAGATAACATGAGAAAACACACTAAGTGGACATTGGTTAATAAACTTCTATTGAATAAAGAAGAAAAATGAGAGCTTTATTTGATTAATGTTATATTTTCCTTTCCAAAGTTCAAAGCTTAATCCTTATAGTATTTCCCCACTTTTATTTCTTCATGACAAAGCCAATACTACATCGGTTAAGCTTATAATTATTTTAAATAATGATTTTATAATTTTCCTCAATTTCCTACTCACTGTGATACAGATGACAGGATAGCCAGACACAGGTTCAGCACTCTCTTTAGCTCTGGAAGTGTCATCATACATCAGTAAGGACACAATTTGAGGGACAGAAGGAAAAGTGACATCTGCCATGCTGTTCATTTCTTCTATATACACAATGGCTTTGGTCACCTAGAGGGAAATGATAATTATCTGTAATTATTGAAATATTTGATTCTTGGTGCTTCTCCTGTGTAGGACAACGCCATATGCTTGGCAAGTCCCTGGTTTCATTATGATGAAAACTGTCACACACAGAGCCCCAGCAGAGTGACAGGCTCTACGTCATTTTTTCCACGTGATCCTGGCACCTTGGCCATATCTTATGGGGAGGGTAACTGAGCCCAGGGCAGCCTGGCTTAGCCAGTGGCTCACAAGGTATTTGGGTTCTAATTTTTTCTCCAAATTGTGATGAAAAGTAGCTAACTCTGTCTTGGGGTTATGAAGTAGAAGATCCATGAAAAAGTCAATTAGTTGATAGTAGGAGGAAAGCTGAAAGATACCCTGAGAGAAGGTAGATCCTTATGTGGAGGGAGACTGTATGTAATAGCATGGGCCATGCTAAAGTGAATGCCAATAAAAAGCAAAGCTTTAACCTGGCAGAGGCCAGGGCACAGCCACAAGCACAGACAGAGGGAGAAGTTGAGTCATGACAGGAGAGGAACCTGTGAACATGTGCTGCTGGTAAGGTGATCAGAACACTTTGCTGATAAATTTGCCTTAGCTCCTGAATAACCTTCCAATATCTGACTATCACAGTTTCCAAGTCTATATTTATACGTGTAAAAGAAGCTTTTATTCCTCAAAGTGATTTGAGGGACTCTCTGTTCCTTTCACTCAAAAGTTTAATATAATGACCCATAAAAGTAACAACAAAAGACTCATTTTTTTTTAATGTGACCAAGACTTATCCCAAAGATGTCCTGCCCATACTACTTGAGTTTTAAATATGACTTTAAAGAAAAGCAAGACATTGTAGTAGAAATACCATCAAATAGTAAAAATTACAAAACGATAACTAATACTTAAGGGAGGAAATCTCTCCAATTTGATCTCTTACTAATAGTGAAACAAATAATCTAAGAAATAGAGTAAATTTAAGCATAGATATTATAAACATTGGTCTGTTCCTAAAATTAATTTGTGTTAAAAGTTATTTTAGGTTTAAAGGTCGAAATTCTGTGGCACTGATATTTATCTTAAAGAAAATCTGGTTGCTGATGAAATATAAACTAAACAAACACAGAAAAGAAGTATTAGAACTGTAACATTTTAGTCACTGAGGCTATGGATATCAATTTAATAAAGGTAGGATGAAAAGGTGGCATTTTGAGGATTAGCAAACTATTTTGTGGGTTAAAATGCATGTTTTAATGAGTTGTCACACTGAATTAATAGTCTCACTTTTGTGCTGAGATGATGCTTTCTTTCTGGAAGTTAATCCTAAATTCAGTCGTTATTGACAGAGATAGGAGAGGGTAAATGGGCTGATGTGGGCTTGGGGACTCTAGTCTTTGAGTTTCTACAAACACGATTTTTCAAAGAAAGACAGGAATTTCTTGATTGTGATCTAATAGGAACAAAATTTATTTAGGAGGTGAAAGGGATTATGTGTATCTCCTTTATATAATGCTTGTATGAAGTCCCATTACTTTATTGTACACTATGTGATGCTTACACGCAGTTTCCCTGATAAAATGCTGGCCATGAATTTATACCTGCATTTTATTACTTACCTGTGTTTCTGCTACCATATTTTCATCAGGTTTCAGGTGAACAGTGAAGGCCTCTCTCATCTCTCTAACCCCATCGAAGACAACTTCAATTTCAACAATGTGCTGAGTTTCTCCCTCCTTAAACTCGATTTCTACAAATGCAAAATCACAGATTTAAATCTTTTACATGTGAATATGAGAAGTGTTTGTTATGTTTTTCTGGTAGTATTTCCCACCACAAGAAATATATTTTACATTGTGGCCCAGTGTGTGTGTGTGTGTGTGTGTGTGTGTGTGTGAGTGAATAAAATGGGATAAAATCTTTAAAAAACATCACTTATTCTTACCATATACATTAGACTCTAATGTTTTCTATTCTATTCCATTTTATCCAGAAGAAAATTTTAATCATAAGCTACTAAATTGAGTTGTTGACCCTCAATTTGAAAAAGAATACTGATTTATGGAATGGACAATCAACAGTTCTAATACCAGGATATAACCAGACAAACTCACTTCTGTTTCCCAGAATTTCTAAACCATCAGCACGTAAGTGAAATGAATACAATCACAGGTATTATTGAATATGAATAGTATTTACATTATGTATATATCTAGAAAAGCTGGATATAAAATTGGTAAGATTTTATCAACATATCAAATTCTTCTTTTTGTTGTTTTGATGCTAATCTTGGAAACTTGGAAACGTTTTTTAAAACATAAATATTAATGGCATTGTTTTCTCTCACCCCTGTTCTTCCTCGCTAAAAAGAATTGCTTCATTGTCTTGAAAATTAAACCCAATTATATGAACCCTTTTTAAAAATTCTGAACATGCTAAAAATTAATTGATTTTATTGAACTCATGAATAAGCAGCTGACTATACTTATGAAGCTTCAATAAACTATTTTGTTGGTTTTACTATACCTTTTGAGAAACTGGCTCAGCAGAGAAAATAAAGAAGATATTGCGTAACTATTCCAATTAAAGAAGGCAACAGATGCTGCTTTCAGATCTAACTGCAGTTCAATCATTATAATTCAAAATTTTAAGTCCTTAAAAATGTGGCAGAAGAGAATGTGTCTCCGATGTATTTTTCTTTCCCTACTTCTTTTTTAATTGTAAATTACAAAAAAGTTTTTTAAAAAATTGAGTTAGTAAGCCAGACTCATCTTTAAAATTAGTTCTGTTTTTAGATACCACCAGTTTCCTCATTAGCCTTAGCACATTTCTGTTAGTCTTAGATTCCTCAGACCCTGAGAGAGCTTAAGTCTTTTGTTCCCAAGGATGAAAATAGCTGATCATTTCTGGCCCACCAATTTGTTTGGTTTGACCTGTGTGACATCACATCAAAAAAATTAGTTTCTAAAAATCTGGGGATTTTATAGAAAAGTATAAATTTTTTAGTTCTTTTGAACTTTTCTGCCTGCAACAGAGGGCTGACTATAATAGTATAGGCTTTTTTTTCTCAGCAGGGAATGGACTTCCAGGTTCAATACCATTTCAATCCCTCCATTCCCCCACCCCCACCCCCACATACACACACAATTCCCTTGCTTCACTCATTTTCATTGCTTGTCTTAGCTCTGTAAGCATTCAAGTTTTGTAACCCTCTAAATTGTACAGACCCAATTCTAAGAAGTTAAAAACCTAAGTATTTATTATAATTATGATTGTTTTCTTACAGCACACATGCTAGGTAACAGTTGTTTTCTCAATCACTTTACTCTTTATCTGTCACTTTACACATTTTTATCACAAAAATATTTCAACCTTTATTCTACATTTAAGTTTTTCTGTTTGTTTGTAAAGGGCTGACCTCAATTGGACCATAAAATGAATGAGAATATGTTTCAGAAAAGGTTACTTAAATTTTTATTCTAAACATAAATAGAATGTTGACATTTATGGGATAAAAGAGACACAGGCTGCTTTAATGTTATTTAACTTTTTTCTGACTTCATTTGTCAGTTTACTACATAGATATAATTTTGTTTCTATTTTAGCAAAAAGAATTGTTTTATTTCTAAGAAAAACATTTTCTGCTAAAGGTCATATTGTGCATATTTAGACGGTGTTTCTTACATGTAAAACTTGCTCATTATAGAAAGTTTTATTTTAGATTTTATAATTTAGTAGCTAAGCAGTATTTTGGGCTATATCTGATTTAGTTCAAATATATTATCATTTTTTTATATAGAGAATAATCTGAGAATAACTTTGAAGCTCTATAGTAGTTTATCAAACTTTTACCATATATGTAAAGAAACGACAAGCTCCTTCGTAGAATGCTATTGTTTTCTATTGTAGCATTAACTTTATTACTCATTCAGTAATAAATATCAATCATTTTCTAAGTTGTGTTCACAAGTTAGGAGATCAAGATGGATGCCTGAAGCTGTATGATCACCAGGAACTAATGATTGTTGGTAGTGAAATGTAAGACACTAGAAACAAAGTGGATAAGGAGAGATCCAAATAATTCATAAACTTACTTTTGGACATCAATTTATATCTATGCTAACAGCAAACAATTCAGAGAGAGAGAGAGAGAGAGAGAGAGAGAGAGAGAGAGAGAGAGAGAGAGAGAGAAAGAGAGCGAGAGAGAGACAGAGAGAGACAGAGAGAAAGTGATTTGTTTTAATTACTTATAAAAGTAAATGGTGAAATGGTCCATAAGCTTGAAGAAGGAGAGGGATGGATGAAAAGCATCCATAATGGGCTTCTAAGGCCCAGAGAATTCATGATCTCTGTGATTGGTGTTTCCACCAATCCTTTTACTGCCTTCCATGAACACAAAATTTTCTAGCTTCAACTTTTAGATTGTGGTTGTCCTATAAATTAAAATGATGACTATGATGATCTCAGCTATTATGCACATTTTCAAAGTAATAGACTATTCCAGGAAAGTTATTATTTACTACCTGATTACCACAGTAAAGGTAAAACCCATGACAAGTTAAAGTAGACTCAAAATAGAAAGTCATCTAGCAGATCTACTAAAATATCCCTAAGTACTAACACATATACCCTGTAAGTCAAAAGGGAAAATCCTGGAAATAAATTCCAGTGTCTTTGTTTTTATGAAGGAGATTAATTTAAAGGAGTATGTATATTTTGATTTTGATTGGGTATTTCTCTTATTTTTCTCAAGGGCACTTCCACTATCAATAGTACAAGCACTGTCCCTCTGGAGACAGGCCCTGGGAGCTTCCATACCTTCCGACACAGGGTGGTAGTCTTCTCCAGAGGTGGCTGAGCCGTCCTTGGTGTGGACTCTGACGATGGAAACCTTGGAAGTGTCTCCTTGGCGAATCACTGGAATCTTTATAACCACCAACTCTCCTGGTTCTTTCGGTTCACTGACGCTAAATTTGGTTTCTCCAAATTTAATAATTGTCTCTAAAATTGTGGGAAACAGGGACAAATTAAATTGTAAGGGGAATGCTTTTTCTCCCTTTCTAATGTTTCTTTCCACGTGGGAGGAGCTTAATTACTATTATACACCTGGCTTCTCTCTGTCCCTCACTCAATATTACAGATAAATGTGTTAGGAACAAATGAGCGTGTGTGGCCCAGCTCCTTCCTTAGGAATTAACCAGTCTTCAGAGAGCATATGTGCTAGGCAGTCTCTATGTACCAACATTTTATGGGAGCAGGCCGTTGAGAGTGAGAGCAGAAGGAGGAAATTGTTGACTCAGGACTGCCTGCATCCCAGGGTGTGTCAGGGGAAGAAGGAGGTATGAAGGTTTGGGACTCAGTATTTATATACAAACTCTATTCTTCAGCATCAACTTTTAGTTTTAATGCTGTATTTCATTCCCCATTTCACTTAGTCTTTTTCCTATTTCTCAATCACTTTCAAATCCTTGTCAAGAAGAGGGGGATATTTATTAAGCCACCTAAAATTTTAACATAGATAGATTTCAGTTCCTAGTTTACAGCTGAGCACAAGAAGTGACTTCTTACTATCAGCATCATCTCGGATCCTTATCAGAGTTTCATTTTGTTCACCAACTGCAGCCCCAAAGGGAGAGTTGCTTTGTGGGGTGCCAAGAACCAGGCGGAGCTCCTCTACTTCCTCATAGAGTGTGTCATCCATCAGCTCAAGGGTACAAGGCTTTTCAGTTTCTCCTAGACAATAATGACAGCAGGTCAAGCACAACCCATAGGCCCAAAAAGACACATCTGCAACGAGAACATAGCACCACAAAGCAAGGATATTGCCTTTTCCCGGGTTTATCAACAGTGCAAATAATAGTGTCTGGCATGTAATCAGTCTTCAGTAAATATTTGTTGATTGAAAGACTAAATGTTTGAACATATGCAATGACAGGCTGCTACTTGTATAGGAAATTTCTTTAACATCTGTCTTTAAGTCCTGTTATTCATCTTAGGAAAAAAGGAAAAAAGAGCAAATGCCAATTTTGTTCATGAATTTCTAGCGTATGATCAGGAAGAAAATTTAGCAGTCTTGTACAAATCATTGTTAATTTGACTACAGTACTAATTTCTATTCCAATTACTGGATCAAATTGATCAAATATTTTAAGGCACTGGATACATATTAAAAATCTGACAGCAATTTCCTTTCCTTTCAGTCATTTGAACATTGTCTCCCAGGATTGTGAAATCTATACACGTGATAGACCATTACCACTGAATAAGTTTTGAATAAACAATATAATACCTCACTGGAAACTAATCAGTAAGTTGATACAGAAACCAAAAGAACATTCATTCAACCTGTTACAATCTACCTCAACTTATTATCATTTAGTGCACATAAAACTATGTCACAAGCTTGTTGAAATGAAGAACTTGCATGTCCCTCATATATATTACTCAGCTAAAACTTGGCTTACTCAAATTCCAAATTAAAATTTCAAGCTCATACTTACCTGGGAGAAATGCGATGATGGAGATATCAGTGTTTGGGCGTTCCTCAAAGTCCATCATCACTTGTGCAGACCCCTGCCGTGTGTAGCATCTCACTGAGGACCTGTACTGCAGATCTCCACTCCTGTGGATCATTGCAACTATCTGCCTGTCATTTTCATTGCCAGTATATACTCGTTCTTTGAATTGCATCTTAGGTACTGCAGAAACAAACACACACGGGTCAAAGAGAATAGAAATTCCCTTAATAAAAATGGCATTTCAGAAACCCTGATTTAGTGGAAAGAATAATGCAACTGAAGTGAGAGGAATTGGGTCCCAGCCCCCAGTCAGTCAATTGCCAGTGTTTTGGCCTTGAGCAAATGACTAAACTTTGAATGTTTTGATTTCCTTATCTTTGAAATTTTGCACTGCCTATTCGTGGAGTAGGGAGGTGCACTGAAATGCTAAATAGTAGATAAAATCACATACTTTAAGATATTTGTATCTACATATGTTATTTAATCATAAGTTTCTCAGGTTTCTTGATATTCTAAGTATTGAGCACATAATTACAAGCATAGTTTATCCAGACCATGTTGGAAAAGTTGCCAATGAGTATAATATTATACATATATAAAATATTTAGATGACAGCTATGCTAAGTCAATTAAATATAGGTCTCACTGACAGTGGGTTAGACTGCTCCAATCAACATCAAGATAATCATAGTAGAAGATTATTCAGAATTTTCTTGTGATGATGTGCCAGAGAGCCTTGCCATGTTCATGAGCTGGTTGTCTCAGAACAATGTTTTTGCACCTTGTTAGGGAAATTTGTGGAGTGTCTGGGTGTAAAGAGGCAACAGAAAGTGTCTTGTGTTGAGAAGTGAAAAAAGACCATTGATACTTAAAGGTCTATACAAGTTTATATGGTTCTACCCATCTATGATGAGGGAATTTTTTTTTTTCCAGTTACAGTTGACATTCAATATTATTCCCTATGCTGTACTTTACATAAACCGTGTGACTAGTAACTGCCAATTTGTATTTCTTAATCCCTTCACCTTTTTCAATCTGCCCCCTAACCCCCATCACATCTGGCAACCATCAGTTTGTTTCCACATGTTTGTTTATTTTGTTTTTTTAGATTCCAATATAAGTGAAATCATATAGTATGTGTCTTTCTCTGTCTGATTTATGTCCCTCTAGGCCCATCCATGTTGTTGCAAATGGCAAGATTTCATTCTTTTTTAATGTTTCATTGTATATATGTACTACCTCTTCTTTATTCATCTCTTGATGAACACTTAGGTCCATAAGGACACATATCTTGGCTATTGTAAATAATGCTGTAATGGACATCTGGATACATATATCTTTTCTAATTAGTTCTGGACTAATTAGTTCTGGATTTCTTTGAATAAATACCCAGGAGTGGAATTGCTGGGTCATAAGATAGTTCTATTTTTAATTTCTTCAAGAACCTCCATACTGTTTTCCATAGGTGCCTGCACCAATTTTCAATCCCACCAACAGTGCACAAGGGTTTTCTTTTCTCCACATCTTTGCCAACACTTGTTATCAGTTGATTTATTGATGATGGCTATTCTGACAGACGTGAGGTAATATCTCACTGTGGTTTTAATTTGCATTTCTGTGATGATTAGTGACATTGAACATCTTTTCATATGTCTATTGGCAATGTGTATGTCCTCTTTGGAGAAATGTCTCTTCATGTCCGGTGCCCATTTTTAAATCAGATTTGTGTGTATGTGTGTGTGTGTGTGTGTGTGTGTGTTGTTAAGTGGCATGAGTTCTTAATATATTTTGGATAATAACCCCTTATCAATGTATCATTGGTTGGGAGAAGATATTTGTCAATTCTTTCTTTGTGTGTGTTTGTGTGTAACTCTTAATTTACTGCTGTAATTTCACATGATCTTCCTACTTTTTTTTTTTTTTTTTGGTACTAGCTTTATAATTGGTTGATCCACTGCTTTTATTATGAGTTTGTCTTTGTCAGTGAGTTACTTTTTTTTTTTTTTGAGATATTTTCTTAATCACATTTTTTATCTATTTTTTTCTTCTTTTAAAGAAGTCCCTTAACATTTCTTGTAATACTGCTTTTGTGTTAAAGAACTCCTTTAGCTTTGTGTTGTCTGGGAAGCTCTTTATCTGTCCTTTAATTCTAAATGATAGCTTTGCTGGGTATAGCAACCTTGGTTGTAAATCCTTGCTTTTCGTCACTTTGAATATTTCCTGCCAATCCCTTCTGGCCTGCAAAGCTTCTGTTGAGAAATCAGCTAATAGTTTTATAGAAGTTCCTTTGTAAGTAAGTGCTTTTCTCTTGCTTCTTTTAAGATTCTTTCTTTGTCTTTAAGCTTTGGCATTTTAATTATGATGGGTCTTGGTGTGGGCCTGTTTGGGTTCATCTTGTTTGAGACTCTCTGCACTTCCTGGACTTGTATATCTGTTTACTTCACAGGGTTAGGGAAGTTTTCTGTCATTACTTCTTCAAATAAATTTTCAATCCCTTGGGTCTTTTCCTTCCCTATGATATAATCTTGTTACACTTCCTATTGTCCCACAGGTCCCTTAAATTATCTTCATTTTTTAAATGCTTCTTTTTTCTTTTTGCTGTTCCAATTGGGTGTCTTCTGCTACCTTGTCTTCCAAATGGCTGATTCTATCCTCTGCTTCATCTAATCTGCTGTTGATTCCTTCTAGCATATTCTTCATTTCAGTTTTTGTAATCTTAATTTCTGACTGTTTTTAAAATAATCTCTGTTTTGTTGTGTACATTTTCACTGAATTCATCTTTTCTTCCCCTAAATTTATTAAGCATCCTTATAACCAGTGTTTTGAACTCTGTATCTGGTTGATTGTTTGCCTCCATTTTGTTTAGTTCTTTTTCTGGAGTTTTGTACTCTCCTTTCATTTGGGACATGTTTCTTTGTCTCCTCATTTTGGCTGCCTCCCTGTGTTTGTTTCTATGTATTAGGTAGATCCTCTATGTCTCCTAGTCTTGGCAGAGTGGCCTTATGTAGTAGTTGTCCTGAAGGGCCCCATGGTATAGTCACTCTTGTCACCTGAGACACATTATCTAGGTGGGTCCCCTGTGGTGTGTTTTTGTGTGTCCTGCTGTTGTAGTTGAGCCTTGATTGCTGTTGGCACATCAGTGCATGGGATTGACCCTCACACTGATTGGCTATGAGGACTGGCTATGACTCCAGCTGATGAGTTCTTGCATAGGGGCTGACCCCAGGGAGCAAAATTACCTTTAGTAGGGCTCTGGTGCCTGCTGAGTCCACCCTTTGGGTGTCATTTGTAGAGCTTATTGGGTAGTGCTCTTGTGTGGTTTGAAGTTAGCCACCAGGTATTTGGTTCTGGACCCTCTTTGGAGAGCCTGGTGCTGACCAAGATCAGCTGCTCTTTGTTCCTGGCCTGGAGCCACCTGGTAGGAGCTACAAAATGATTTGTGGTTTGTTGCTCCCTGTGCTGGCCTTGGGGCACCTGGGAGTTGTTATGATGCAAACCATGGCTGCTACCACTAGTGCCTGGCTTGGGACCTCTTAGCAAGGGGTATAGGGCACATTGAGGCCAACCAGTTTTTTGTGGACTTTTGAGAGATTTTAGGAAACTTCACAGCACAGGCCAAGGCTGGCCATATGTGTGGAAGAGCTGCTGAAAGAGGTTCAGGCTGGGTGGGTGAGTTATAGAGGGTGGGGTCTCAGGAAATCACCAGGTAGGGCAAGCAGTGTTAGCCAGGTAAATGGAGATTGAAATTTGGCACTTATGTAGTAGTTGTCCTGAAGGGCTCCATGGTATAGTCACCCTTGTCACCTGAGACACATGATCTAGGTGGGTCCCCTGTGTGTTTTACCTGTACCTTAGCTTACCTGTACCTGTAAGCTGTGTGGGGAGAGGGCTAAACAAAGGAAAACTGATGCCTGCCAGCACTTCAGCTCTGAAGAGAGCTGCCTCTCCAGCCCTTGTCCTGAAGCAGGCAATTCAGTTCCTCCCTGAAATTTTTTGAGCTTCTGTCCTTCCACTGGAGCTTAGGATGATTGTGTACCAGTGAGTCTGTCCTTAGGCCATTTAAAGATGCCTGGGTCAACAGCAGCCCTCTGTTTAACCTGGACAGAGTCCCAGCTGATTTTCACATCCAGATGCTGTGGGGACTCCTCTTTTCGGTACTAGGGCTGATGAGACTGGTGTGGGGTTGGGACCACTTGCTCTTCAGGGGGGACCCTCGCAGCTGAAATATTTCACTTGATTCTTAAGTACCACATGTAGGTGTGGGAACAGTTTCTGTCTCTGCCTGTCCTACCAGGTCAACGTGGCTTCTTTATATTCTTAGATACTGTGGTTCTATTCATCTAGTCTTCAGATGGATGTTAAAGTTGGTTGTGTATAATTTAGTTGTAACTTTTATGTGGTTATGGGAGGAGGCAAGTATAGCATTTACCTACTTCACCATCTTGATCAGAAGTCTGTGATGGGGGAATACTCGAGACACAACCAAGACATTGACGATGGCATCACATTTTGTTTTTAATTTTAGAGGATGACTAAAATTTTTCTTCTGAGACAGATAAATTCTACCAAAATAATCAGGCAGATAAAGGAAGATATGGTCAGTTAGGGTATTGTTATGTGTTGAACTGTGTCTTCCCTGCAAATTTATAGGTTGAAGTCCTAACTCCCAGTACCTGAGAATGTAACTTTGTAAGGAGAGAGGGTCTTTATAGGGGTAATCAAGTAAAACAAAAGTCAGTAGGATGGGCTCTTTTCAATATAACTAGTGACTTTCTAAAAAGGGGAAGTTTGGACACAGAGACACATATAGAATATGATGTAAAGATACATAGGGAGAAGATGGCCATCTACAAGCCAAGGAGAAAAGCCTGGAACAGATCTTTTTCTAATAGCTCTCAAAAGGAACCAACCATGTTGACACCTTGATCTTGGATTCCAAGCCACTAAAACTGTGATACAAGAGATTTCTGAGTCAGCAGTACTTTGTTATGGCAGCTCTAACAAACTAACACAGGTATATAAACCCTAGTTAATTTTCTTACTTAACATTTATATAAAGTCTAGCTTATCATTTTACTTATCATTATAAATTAGTAAACACTCACAATCTGAGATAGAGTCATTTATGGACACTGTGGCTTTGCTGGGTTTGCCGAGGGCAGCGTTCATAGGCATACGAAGCACCAGTTCAAATTTCTCAATTCCCTCCAGCAGTGGTTGGCCAAGATCATCCAGAATAATAACACGAACAGTCTGCATGTTGACTCCAGGTGCAAAATCTAAATTACGACTAATTCCCACATAGTCTGTTCCAGCTATAATAGTAACAAAAGAATTATTCAGTTTGATTGACTAAATTTAAACATACTTATGATAAGCAAATCATTTAGATGTATTTATAATTCTTTTGAAAATACAGACTAGTATAACATTACAGAAAAGCACATTTAATGGAATACAAAAAGATTAGTGTCTTCATTGGTTATTGAGATGGCAGATCAAAGATCAGGTTCTGAACTTTGTTTTACCTATGTCTAATATCCATTTTAGCTTTAGTTATTTTTGCTTTGTATCTTATAGTTTCTCCATCTTTATTTTGGAATTCTCAAACGGAGCTAATAAAAATTCGGTCTAAAAATCAGCATATCAATCAAACATTATTATCGTAAATTATATATGAAATACATACATTTAAATTTTGTTAACAATAGTTAAATATCTATATTTCTTTTTGTGAGCTACTAGAGAACATCCTAGTTAGGTGTGTGGTAACCTGCTGCTTAAAGCAACACATTTCATATATAAGTTTTTGTCTCATACTCTCCACCCACATTAACACCAGGTAAGGAGAGCAATCTGTCATTCTCAAAGACATATTTGGTCTTTCGCTAATTATTTTTCAGACCATGGGATACACACCTAGTGTTGACATCTCCATTTATGTCTAGAGTAGTTAAAAATAAAGCTTTATTTTAATCTGTAGGCACTACATCTATAAAGACTAAAAGTGGGGGATGGTAGTTCGGTGCTACTGCTTTTTTGTTTTCATAAATTCTCCAATTTTGTATCTACTTCACCTCTGAATATGCAACTATATGTGAATGTGTCTGTCTTTAATTCATTTTTAAAAATCTCTGTATTTGAGTCCATTGTGGTTCTTGTATTTTTTTTCCTCTCTGCTTCTTCACCTTTAATGTCATCTCTATCTTTTTTTATTTGAATTTTCTCTTATAAAATGACTAATTGGGCTAAACAATTATTGATTGGACACAACTACATGCAAAGCACTATGCTGGTTCCACTACATTAAAAAAGTTAAAACTTAAGGATGCCTTTTGAAATCGTATGGCCCCTGTTTTCTTTGTGTGATGAATATGTGCCTGATGTACATGTGTGCATGCATGTGCGTGTACAAAAATAAAAGAGAGCTTATATTGGTAGCAATTTAGAAAGAAAAAATAGGAAATTTCAAATCCTATACTTGCCCTTAACCTTATGATAAACTTTTTGGAGATATAGATTCCAGAGTAAAAAGCAGACATGTGCCACTAGGACAGTTTGAATAATACAGTGTGGAAAAGCCTTCTGGATCTGAAGTATATATGGGGACATTTGGTTAAACTGAGGCAGGAGCCACATTGGAGATGCATACCTACATGATATTTAAAATTCATTAAATTTCTATGAAGGTGGCCAGTATGCTTATTCTTGTGCATATATGTCATAATATTCAACAATGTTAGATATGCCAAGTGTAGAGAAGAAATTCATGCAAATATAGGCAATAGAACTTAGTCTTTGACTTAATGTATTTTTAACTTAGCCCCTGATTCATGACTCTTAATTGTATTTTCTCACAGTAGCAAATAGAGCCTTGATTTACCTATCATTTAGTAGTAATTTTAGGAAAAAAAATCCATTCAATAAGACTGCTTTAATAAGAGTAAAGTATTTTAGCTTTAAAGTGTTTTGTCTTATGGTAAATTGAAAATTGTAGAACAATCAAAAGAGTTATTGTAGGAAATTGCTCACCATTGGCAGAGGGAGGGTCCATTTTCTGAGATCTCAAGGTGACACTAGAAGCCCTGGACAGGTCAGTGCCTGTTCTCCACACCCGCACTTCCACATAGCCGGCACTCTCATCCACAGAGTACTCAAAATCACCAAAGTAGAAGATGGGTTCTGTTAAGGACAAAACAGAAACCACTGCTGTTATTTTTCCACATCAAACTCTACTGACACAATTCCAAAGAAGAGCTAACTTCATCATATTGACTTTCTTATATCATCATATTTTTTCCTTTTAGTAAGATCATGTTTCTTTAATCTGTAGATTTATATTGTTTTCAGGTCAAAATAGCTTTGTTGAAAAATTAAAAATACTTATGGTAAACTGCTTAATGAACATGTCCATCTTGAGGCATGAGTTCCTTCGTCTTCCATATAAATGACTTCTAAATGTACTTCCTGGAAGGTTAGCTGGTAAAATACTAGCACCAAAATGAAACAAAACACATGAGGCTAAAATTTGATGAGTTTAGCCCTACTGTTTATTTTACCACCTCCCACCAAATCTTCACTCTGGACACTATTTGCTTTACGATCTCTTCTCGTCCATTAGATTTGGCCTTAATTCAGTGTATTTGGTTGTTATAACCACTACAGAGTTAGCATCTATTGGTGTAACTAGACTGAATATATCAGATGATTATCAGGCCTGGAGATTTTAGGGAGATCAGGACATGACTGTAGGTCACCTGTAGAGTTTTGAGGGTGTCCTATACAACCGAGGTTCCAGTAGAGAAATAATCTCATGCCAACAGGTTTACATTTGTTTTAAATATGAATGAAAATAATCGACTTAGGTCATTAAAGTAAAACACAGGCTTTGAAGACTTTGTATTTTTCTCCAGTTTTGGTAATGAATTGATCTACTCATTGTTGTCTGTCTGATTCCACTGGTGACCAGCAGTTTACCTTGGGAGAAAGCTGCCAGAAATCTGAGGTATAGGTGTCAGCTGACATGAAGAAAACTGAGAGATAATTTGTGAGCTTACTTAAAGAAACTTATTTTGAAATATTTATAGTTTCATAGGATGTTGCAGAAATAGTATATACTTTACCCATTGAGAGCTTATTTTATATGTAGCCATTAACAAAGATAAATTAATTGAGTGTATACACATAATATGGTGAATAGCCCTTTGACCCAAGACATTTTACTCATCTGTGCCTGGTTTTATAAGATTCAAAAGGACGGAGTCTAAAAGGTCAGGCAACTCACATCAATGTTCCTTAAAACACAAGTCCATTAAAGAGATGACCATCATGGTTTAATGCATCTAACTGAATTACCAAACACGCAAAAATCAAACAGAACCCTACAATCATGGCTCACAATCAAAGGAAATCCATTTTGTGCACTGTTCAAGTTGAGTAAGAATTCTTTATTTTCCTGCCCCAAATAAATTAACTTTTATCAAAACTGGAAAATTACATTTTCTTTGTTTTTTCATATGGGGGGGCATGATAAAAAACTCCCCTAAACTTTTGAATGACTCAAAATCAAGCTTGGAAATTGCGTTTGCATATTTGGTTCACAGGGTGATAAATTGGCCTACAGCATACTTCACCTGCTTCTCATCCTTACAACTTGGATGGTGCTAGGACATGTGAGTATGTATACAGATGAAAGTGTTATCTTATTAACCTCAGTCAAGGCAGACCTCAAACACAAGCCAATAAATTCCTTACATTTCTCACTCCTAAGTAGGGGGCAAAGGTGAAGACAGAGCCCTGAAAATACTTGTTTTTACCAGCTAGCCAAACCAGGCACATCTGTATATGTTTTAAAGGCTTTTATAATAATTACAGAGGCCTGATCATCTGCACCCAACACTCCGTCTCTTCACATTCCTGGGAGATGACATCATCATACAAATTAGGTTTCTCAGTTATGAGGGAGAGAGAGAGCTGTGAAATTCATTAGGGGGGACCTTCTATTTAATAATCACACCTCCCATCTTCTCATCTCTCTACTCCTCACAGATACATACTAGAAGTGGAACAGGATAAAGTCATGAGTGAACACGATTGTTAAGCACCACATTGGGCTATGCATCAGAGACAACACTGGGTTCTGCATCTGTGGTTTCAGACTCATTCTGTCAACTATAGATCAAGTGTTTTTATGTTATAGTTTAATGTATAGTTCTATACGAAAGAAGAAGAAGTCCTGCATAATACTCTGAAAATTTTTATCCAAGTTGTCATTTAGAACAACAAGTAATGATAATAGTTACCATATATAGGACATTCATTATGTGACTGACATGTGCTTTATATGTGTGCGTGTGTGGGGTGTGTGTGTGTGTGTGTGTGTGTGTGTGTCTCACAGAGAGATAAGAAGAGATGGAGAGAGAGGTGGGGGACATTGAATATCAAAAATGCAATAAATAATAAGAGTTATGGGAATGATGCAAAAAATATTATCATATTGTCTATGAGTTAATATATTATTACGTCCAGTGGAAAGAGGGGGAGTGGAAAAAGGGTTTTAATACTAAATCTCTCAAATTCATTATAGCAGGTCATAGAAGGTGTTAGAAAGATATTTATTTATTTTTTAATGAATTTGTTGATTATCAGTAGATTTAAGTTATTTATGTGATTTCTCTCCCCTTCTGTGCTCCACTCATGATGGCTGGAAAACTGGTCTATTAATCAATTGCAATCATTGCAATTAAAGTATAAAGTGATTAACTATGATGAGATTAAAACCCAATTCAATAGTTTTTATAAGGATAACAATTTTTGCCAACTGTCTAGTTTCTTATGCCATGAATAAAAAGAAATAGCTGGACATTAGCATCTGTATATATTTTCAGTGTATTTGAATAATAATAATCATATTTTAATTTCTTTTTTTTTAAGGAGGGTGCAACTCACTGTGGCCATGTGGGAATTGAACGTTGGTGTTATCAGCACTATGCTCTAAACAATTGAGCTAACTGGCCACCTCCACATATTTTAATTGCTTAACACCTTTTCAAAAATCTCTAAAATTTCAATATTGTTTATAATTGTTACCATTGGGACAGAATCTTACGTAATATGAATGAGTTAAAAATCCTTCGAGCAGTGAGTTGAGTTACAGATCTCATTCAAAATAAATGGTAGGGTATTTCTGGAACATTTTAATGGATACTGAGCAAGTGAAAAGAAGAAAAGGATGAATGAATGAATGTCAACAGTTGAAGAATACTTAAGCAAAATCCATAAGAACTGTCTGTTCTGTTCTGGCAAATTATTATTATTTATGAATAAGATTTAAACTCACATTAAGATTTTAACTTTGATCACATTCTTGTTTGTTTGTTTTTGTCTAGGAGCTTGGTTTCTTTTACAAGTTAAGTAAACTGTAGACCTTTGTCTACTAGCTTTGGAAATACCCATGTTACAATTTAAAGTAAATTAGAAAAAGCCTATTTAATTCTGTAACCAGATCTTAAATACACGTCGTGCCTCGTAAATTCACAGTCTAATGGAGAAAACAGCCAGTGGCTGAATATTATCACCTAAGAGAACGATCAAATAAAGTCACATATCCTGCAGCCTACACCTACAAAATACCACAAACCAGTCATTCCTCATCCACCCACAGATAACACTCCAGAATGCGTATTTATTCCCCGTGTAAAAGAAAGATAAGTTATATACAAATAGTGTGTGAGCAGTGCAAGGGAGATTTTAAACTGACCTAGTTCAATGGTGTGAAATTCCTAAGGGAAGCCAAACACTACTCTGATTCCTTTGTGGTGCACACTTTTAAGAAAAGGGCACAGATCAAGGCATTGACTAGAGCAGAATATTGAGCTCATTAAACATTAATATGCTTTTCAACGTTGGGGATACTTTCACTACAAACAGCACAGATAAGATCACATCTATTTCTCAGGAACACACTTGATGAGGAGGCTTGGCAAGCCATACAACATGCACACCTGCAACAAAGACAAAGGGAATACAATTGAAGTTTTTCCCCATAGGGAAAAAGTGAACGTTTCAATTTTTTGCTGAGTCTGCGGTGTCTTGATTGATGTTTACGATTACATGTGTCTCATGAGATGAAAGGAAGAGGTGCCAGGAGCAGTAGCTCTCCGGAGCCAAATCTTATTTACTCATGTATGCATGGACTATCAGTCAAGTAAGCTTTGGAGCTCTAACCAACACATGTGCTTGGAACGGAATGTAGTGAAAGCTTTTATGCTTTTGGTTTGATGCTGAAAATAATACAAAGAAACCTCCCCAAATTATTTTCTACTCAGATCTCTCTTTTGAGCTTTGCACCTTGAAAACTAACTGCCTCGTCAATCCCGTGCCATGGGCACCTCAAGGAAAACTTCCCTCAGGGCTGGTAGAGTCTCCTGCAGTCCCAACCCCGTGGTTTCTCTGTCTCACCGCCACTAACCTAGATGCAGGCACCGTTTGAACTCCCACAACAGCCACTTAATCAAACTCTTAATAAAAGAGGCCACCCCCCAAAACCAGTCTCTTCATGGTAATCCCTTTCCTGAAAACCTTTCAATATTTCTCACTGTCCTTAGGATTGTTCACAACCTCCTTGTTTTACATGACACTGAAACATCGGGTCTCAGTTTGCCTTTTAAATCTCATTTTAGCCCCCTTTCTACTCTATAATAATCCAGTGTCTTGAATGTCTCAAATGTGTCACTTTCGGTCATTGCTACACCGCCGCCATAGTTCTGAACACTTCCTCGCTCCTCCTTTTCTGGATAACTCCTGCTCCTTTCAGGCATCTTCGGTTTAGAAGTCACTTGTGCTGTGAGGCACCCTGTTTTCCCCATCAAAGCCCTCCCTCTCTCCACAGCACTGCAGGCTGGTACCCTTGTCTGAGAGACCTCTAAAGGGAGGAATTAAGCCTCCTTTAGTCACTGGTGTCTCTCCAACACTTGGCATAATCAGTGTCTGGCAGAAGGTGCTCAATTAACATTTGTAGAGTGAATGAACATCAAGTAAAATAGGATGATTCATTTGTGGGAGTGAATGAATAAAGATGTCTTTGTGGTAGATGAGTCAGAAGTGAGCACTCAACATCAGGCATAGGAGTTCAGAGGCCTCAAAAGGAGAAGACAGTGGATGTCTTTGCAGGAAAATGACTTTGAATCCAGATTCAAAGGCTGCCCTTTGAATCTAGAGGAAGTGCACTGGAGAAAGGAAACTGAATCACAATGAACTCAAAGAGAAGGGACTTTTGTCTTTTCCTTTTGTAATACTTTCCCTCCAGGGGCTTCCAGTTGGATGTGCATTAGGACTATCCAAGGAGATTTAAAAATTATATTGATACCAGGCTTCACCTCCAATTTAGGAAATCATAATTTTCAGTTATGACACCAGTATTTTTCCTTTATTTCTTTTAAATAGATTATGTTTTTTTAGAGTAGCTTTTGGTTCAAAGCAAAATTGAGAAGGTATAGAGATTGCACATATCCTGCCTGCCCCTATGCACACATAGCACCAGTGTTTTTAAAAACCTTTACAAGTGTCAGCAACCCACATGTTGTTTCAGGTCACTTCAGCGTCTTTAGTAGATAATACCTAATTGTTAGATACCACACTTTTTAATTCAGTATCTTTACTTCATCCTCACAAACACCCTATAAGTTATGTACTATATTAATCTTGTTTTCACAGATAAAGAAACTAAATATTAGGGAGATTAAGAGACTTGTCCAAAGTTGTACATTTGGGAAATAGTGGACTAAGATTCATACCTACATAAAGTCTGTTCCCTTACTTAAGCTAACTAACCTTAACTAAGGCAAGAGAGGAGTCAATACAAAAGGTTCTCACAAGATTTTAACAGACATATGTTTTACCCGGCAATTCAGTATGTAGGGGTTTATCATATAGAAATACTAACATAAGTGTACAAAAATATATACACAAGCGTGTTCACTATACTTCATTTGTATTAGGGCACAATTGGAAACAAGCCCCAAATGCATCAGAAATACGCTGGTCAAATTACAGTTCATTCATAAAATGAAATACCAGGCAATGATGTTAATTTTTCTTTCTCTCTCTCTCTCTCTCTCTCTCTCTCCTTCCTTCCTTCCTTTCTTTTTCTTTCTTTTTTTTTTAGGTAAAAATGCTAGTGGAGACATTGATGTCTGGTTAAGTCAGCTTTGTGATTTTATATCTTACACTCTCCGCTTGGCTTCATCAGTAACAATGATAGATTAAAAATTTATGGTAATATACCATTTATTTTTCATAGCTTTGAAGATTTCCCCCCTTTATGTTAATATACTTGATAAGGCAGGGAGAGTATGCTCAAAACAAGATAGACATCTCTGTGAACCAAAAATGTAACAGAACATCATAATGGTAAGTGGAGCCAAACGTGAATGGTTCTGCTGGTGTCTAAGATGGTAGTCAGGCAGTGCGCCAACATTTGAGTCACAGAATGAGGGCAAAATATAGATATTTTGAGGCATCAAAGATGAAGAGGTTTTACTCACCTATACACACACACTGAGAAATTGTTAAAAGCACAGAAAAACAGTAAATTCAAAGGGAAGAACTGTGGATGCAAGAAATTTTGTTGAGCAATCAGTAAAATATGCTAGTTAATCCAACTATTGACTACAAGCATAAATAATCATAATTGATGTTTTTCAACTTAATGCTGAAACAGTAAGACAACAGTAAGAAGGTTGGTTATACATGGAGTTCAGTGGGTATCTAAACTATTCAATATCTGTCTTATTCAAGAGAGTAAACTTTGTTAGACATATAGTAAAGTATCTTTGTTAAAATTATGAGAGCTGCCACGAAAAGGACAGACACCAACAGAAAATAAACACAACAAAAGATGAGGAAAACTCTTTTGATATACCAAGAAGCTGTGAAGGCAGAAAAAAAAAAGTAAAGGGACAATCCAAATAAAAAAGTCCCAAGGAAAAAGCCCCAAAGTATTACCATAATTAGAATAAATGTAAACAGATTAACTTTTCTTATTTTTTTTAAAAAAACTAGATTGGATTAAAAAAATAAAGACAATAAGACCTATAAAAACAGCTATAAACAAAATTTCAGGAAAATATGAAAAATGTAAGGATATAATAAGAATGCAAGGAAAAAGCAAGGGGGTGTAGCAGTGTTAACAAAAGACCAAATACAATTTAAAGCAAAATTACTAAAAAACAGGAACTTTATATAATACAAAACGACAGTCTATTGTGTGTTCACCAAGCAGAGTCAGTTCTCCTTCCATCACCATATATTTGACCCCCTTTACCCTCACACAATGTGATATATAGATGATATAGAATTGTACACGTGAAACCTATGGGATTTTACTAACCATTGTCATCCCAATAAATTTAACTAAAAAAGGACAGTGTACCAAGATTATATTACAATCTTGAATTTGTATCGAAATATGTAAAGCAAAAATTGACAAGATTACAGGAAAATATTGATTAACCTATAATTCTAATGGGTTTTATACCATACAACTCTCAGAAAATGATAGACGAGACAGAACAATTTAGTGAAATATAAAAAAAATTACAACATAATCTTTGTCTAATGTATGTCTGTATCCCTGTCCCCCCCAAAACAAAATATTACTATCCAAAATAAATTAAAACTCTCATAAATCTATAACAAGAATCCTAACAGCAAATGGGAAAATTGGATAATTATATAAACATTCAAGTTTCAGAAGGGGAAACTTCCATTGTTTTATGCAAATAATCTTAAAACATGATATTATTTAGTATTTATAAGATTGGCAAAAGCTAAATAGTTCAACAAAATGGAAAACAGACATTCTTAGATGCTGCTGGTGGGAATGTAAATTGATTTACACTTTGGAGAGATTTGGCAATATCTGGTAAAATGAAATTGTACATCCAGCATGACCCATCCATTCTACCTTTAGTTATACACCCTAGAGAAGTTCCACACATGTATACTCAGAAACATTTACAATCATGTTTAATGCCACATTATTTATACTTATAAAAACAAAGGGGAAACCCAAATGTTCATCAGTAGGGGAACAAATAAGGAAAACTCATCTAAATGCATCAAAATAACCAGATCTTGAAAACACAATGCTGATTTTTTTTTTAAAAAGCAAGTTGAAATAGATACATATCCAATTTATTATCATTGTTGCTTTGGGGGATGATGGTAGGTGAATGGTACTAGAGGAACTTACATTTTATATATAGTGTTTGATTCCTATACTTTATGTATAGTGTTTGACACAACTGAAAAATGGTAACACTGGTTAATTTTAGAGCACATATTATGTTGTATTATTTTTGTATATTTCTACAATGAAAAAGTTTTTACATGGTAGTTATAGAATTGTATGCATAAAATGATCCATTTTATTAAATGAATGTATATATTATTGAAGCATAGAAAAATAAGAATATATATCAAGTTGGTAACTGGTTATTTCCCAGGGATGGGCTTATAAGGAAATTTTAACACCTTTGCTATATATTTCTCACATACATTTAATTTGTTATACATTTAACTCCTCCTCCGCCAATAGTATCTATTATTTTTGTAAATAGAAAAAACAAAAACAGAAAAAAAACCTGATGAACTTCCTCCTCTTTTAAAAAAAATAATTTTAAATAATTTTGACTGAGCCTTTCTCTACTTTTCTTTCAAGAAATACTTTAAATACATAAACATACATTCTTAAGAATTATTTCATATCTAGTTTTTAAAAAGTATTCTCAAAATTCTTGTTGAAAAAGTTCAAATGTACATTTAAGGAAAAAGTTTAAGAGTATATATCAGTTTAAAGGCATGTTTTGACATTTCTTTTTCTTGACAACTATAATTTTCTCTGACAGAATAAGGAAAAGTCAGTAGTACATGTCTAGAATGATGATAATTTAAGGACTGAATCTTGCAAAGATTTCAGTTGAGAATTCATAATGAGTTTTTCTCCAAAAAGATAATATCATTAGAGATTCTAGTGTCAAAACTGTTTCAAAGCAAAACTCTGGTTTTGTCTTTTTCAGGGTCTATACAAGTTTTAAATCTTTTTTTAATTAAAAAAAAATTGAAACTGCCATCAGAGTTTTCCATGATCCAGTAGCATTTGAAGAAAGTTTTGTGAATATTCTGTATTTAACAAATATTGTTAGAGTGACGTCAGAAACATGGCGGCATGAGGGCGGTGCTCCTTGATCTCTCTCCTTGAAGCTACAAGTTGAACAGCTGAAATTCAACAAAGGATTCTGTACGCAACACACAAATACGTCGGACAGATCTGTGCGTTGAAACATCTGAAGGAGGGAGAATTGGGATGAACAGGGGTGGTGGGAGGGAGAAGTGCAGAGACAAGGCCTATGAGATGCAGCCGAGAGCTCACTGCGGTCCTGGGAGAGATGAGGGGAGAATTGATACTGCAGGTACACTTTCTGTGGCCCCAGCAATTCTGCCTGAGGGATCAGCATATAACACAGCTGAACCCAGCATTGGGACACAGACCTCAGCACAAAGACCGAATACAGAAGTGTGACAACGGCAGTCTAACAGCCCCAAGTGCCAGGTAGAAAACAAAGCAACAGAGCCTGGCAACCTCCCCACAACCTCCCAGTGTTAGCAGCAGGCTGCAGAAAAAACGGTAGCAGTGTCAGATTAAAGGGCAGAATATCTACAGCCCTGAGAACTGGAGAAATAGTTCCTGAGTGGCAGACGCACAGTGCAGCTAATTCCAATGACAAGAGAGGAGCTATAGAGGTGAGGCAGCTGTGGTCTGGCAGTCACCATTACTCAGAGGAGAACAAAGCCACAAACACAGGAGCCTCCTCTCCCAGCTGACCCCGCCCCCACCTTCTATGGCTGATACTACCGGTGGAGGCACCCAGAGTTGCTGTGGCATGCAGGCTGCATCTGGCTGCAGGGGCAGCACTGGGGTTTCAGATGCTCAGAACCCCATCGCCTACCACATCTTCCCACAGGGGTGGTGCCCTGAGACCGAGCCAACGTGGTCACAGAGGAGAAGCCCACCTCCCCAGGATCTCTCCCACCATGCAAGAAGCCTGAATAGCTCAAGAGAAAATAAAATGCTCCAGCACAAGAGAAAATAAAATGCTTAAGTGCTATTTACTGGAAGGCAAAAGAAAGACCTCTGCAGAGTTCACTCTGATAGAGGCCCCAGGAAGAGAGATAATCCACTAATTGCCATGAATAACTAAAGTAACAAGGCAACTGAGAAAAAAAAAATCCAGAAAATAAACATAAAGATATGGAAATATGTGACTTAAATGACAGAGAATTAAAGACTGCAGTTCTGAAAAAACTCAACGAGATGAAAGAAAACTCAGGCAGTTTAATGAACTCAGAAACAAAAACCAATGAACAAAATGAATATTTTATCGAAGAGATGAAATTTTAAAAAAGAACTCAGTAGAAATGCTGGAGCTAAAGAACTCAATTCAATAAAAGAGATGAAGAATGAAACAGCCAGCTTAGGAAATAGAGCTGACCAGGTGGAGGAAAGAAATCGTGATATCAAAGATAGAAATCTGGAAATGGCATAGATGGAAGAGGAGACTTGAGAGTTAAAAGAAATGAAAGAACTCTACAAGAACTATCTGACTCCATCAGAAAGAGCAATATAAGAATAATGGGTATACCTGAAGAAGAAGACAGGGAGAAGGACACAGAGAGCCTATTCAAACAGTTAGTCGATGGGAACTTCCCTATACTATGGAAAGAATTGGATTCTCAAATCCAAGAAGCAAACAGAACAGCTAATTACCTCGATCTTAACAGGCCTTCTCCAAGGCACATTATATTGAAGCTGTCAAAAATTAATGACAAAGAAAGAATTCTCAGGCAGCCAGGGAAAAGAAGACCATAAACTACAAAGGAAAGCCCATTAGGTTATCGCCACATTTTTCAGCAGAAACTCTACAAGCCAATGGGAGTAGAATCAAATATTCAAACTATTGATAGAGAGAAATTACCAGCCAAGAATAATATATCCACCAAGGTCATCCTTTAGATATGAAGGTGGAACAAAGTCCTTTCCAGATATATAAATACTGAAGGAGGCTATTCAACCTGAAACAAAAACACAAAAGGATACAAAAACATAAGCAAGATTACTCACAGACAGAAGCAGGAAATGGCAACCCCTACACAGAACAGGGCACTATACACTTAAACATAACATAAAAGGTAAAGAAGATAAAAACATAAAAAAATAAAGAGAGAAGAAAAGGACAACACGCTATTGCAACTCAGAAATGAACTCACAGCATAAATAGGGAAAACTTGTGACAACAAAAACATAAAATGGGAGAGAGCAAATGTCTGAATTTGCAAAGCGTAATGGAGATAAGAAGCATGGTGAAGAACAAGGACTATTGTATATATGAAACTTTCTTTTATGGAAACTTAATGGTAACCACTCAAAAAAAAAAAAAAATCCAGAACTGAGACATACAACATAAAGAAAGAGGAAACACGGGAAAATATCACCAAACTAAAATAATAGACAGAAACACAAAGGCAAAGAAACAATGGAGACACCAAGCTACCAGAAAACAAGATAAAATGGCTATAGGAAATCCTCATATATCAATAACCACCCTGTGGGGACAGAGCCAGGAGTGCAGTTTCCAGGCTCTCAGCCTCATGTGGAAAGGTGATGGCTCAGGTCGTAAATTGGCCACTAATACAACTGCTGTGGCTATGCTAGTAGAAAATGGGGGCTAGCAAGAAGATGGTGGCTGAGCTTGCAGGGATGGGTTGCAGTTGGTGTGGCGGATTGCAGCTGGCAGGTGAGGTTGGTTGACAGAGAGAAGTGGACGGCAGGTTGCGGATAGTGTGGCTCCTGCTTCCTGTGTCTCCAACCCAGCTGCCAGTGAGAATACAGTCTTATGACTCCCCTACCTATGGCTCCGTCAGTGTTCCTTTTTGGCCTTACCATATCTTGCATTCTTATGTGGGGAGCGGGACTAGAGACCCCGTATGCCACCTTGCATGCCACACCCTAAATGTAAATGGACTGAATTCACCAATAAAAAGACACAGAGTAGCAGACTGAATAAAAAAACAAAACCCAACCACATGCTGCCTCCAAGAGACACATCTAAGTTATAAGGACAAATATAGACTCAAAATGAAAGGGTGGAAAATGATACTCCAAGCAAATGGCATCCAGAGAAAAGGGGATGTAGTTATATTTATATCTGACAAAATAGATTTCAGGATAAAAAAGATAACAAGAGACAAAGATGGACATTTCATAATGATAAAGGGAACAATACAACAAGAATACATAACACTTATTAATATATATGCTCCCAATGAGGCAGCACTAAAATATATAAAGCAACTACTAACAGAACTAAAGGGAGAAACTGACAAAAACACAATTATGGTAGGGAAACTAAATATACCATTGACAGCTATAGATAGATCATCCAAACAGAAAATCAATAAGAAAATATCAGCCTTAAATGACACACTAGACCAAGTGGATATAATGGACATTTATAGAGCATTTCATTATAGAATACCAAACTATAAATTCTTTTCTAGTTCACATGGAACATTCTCAAGGATAGACGATTTGTTAGGACACAAAACTAGCCTTAGCAAATTTAACAAGACTGAAATCATACCAAACATATTCTCTGACAACAAAGCTTTGAAATTGGCTATCCACTGCAATAAGAAAGCAGGAAAAACAACACACACATGCAGATTAAATAACATGCTATTGAAGACCAAGTGGGTCAAAGAAGAAATAAAAGGAGAGAGCAAATGATACACAGAAACAAATGAGAATGAAAATACATTCTATCAAAGTTATTGGGATGCGGTAAAAGCAGTATTGAGGAAAACTTATATCATTACAGACCTATCTCAAGAAACAAGAAAAATCCCAAAGAAACAACCTAACATTACATCTTAAAGAAATAGAACAAATGAAACCCAAAGTCAGCAGAGAGAAGGAAATAATAAAAATTAGAGAATTAAATGAAATAGAGAACAAAAAGACAATAGGAAAAATTAATGCACCAAAGAGATGGTTCTTTGAAAAAATGAATAAAATTGACAAACCCTTGGTTAGAATCACTAAGGAAAAAGAGAAAAGACACAAACAAAATCAGAAATGGAAGAGGAGAAGTTATGACAGATACCACAGAGATACAAAGGATCATAGAAGAATGTGACTATATGTCACCAATTTCAATAACCTGGAAGAAATGGAGAAATTCTTAGAAATATATGACCTTCCTAGACTGAATCATGAAGAACTGGAAAATCTAAATAGACCGATCAATAGTAAGGAAATTGAAACAACCATCCAAAACCTCCCCAAAAGCAAAAGTCCAGGACCAGTCTACCAAACATTCAAAGATGGTTTAATATCTATCTTCCTCAAACTCTTCTAAAAAAATTGAAGAAGCGGCAGTACTTCCTAACTCATTCTATGAGGCCAACATTACCCTGATACCAAAATCTGGAAAGGATAACATGAAAAAGAAAACTACAGACCAATATCTCTGATGAATACAGATGCAAAAGTCCTAAACAATATACTAGCAAATCAAATACAACCATACATTAAAAATATTATGCATCACAATCAAGTGGGGTTCATTCCAGGGGTACAAGAATGGTTCAATATCCGCAAATCAACCAATGTGATACACCACATAAACAAAATAAAATACAGAAATCATATGATTATATCAATAGATGCAGAAAAAGCATTTGACAAGATACAACATCCATTTATGAATAAAACACTTAAGAAAATGGGTATAGAACGAAAGTACCCCAACATAATAAAGCCATATATGACAAACCCTCAGCTAATATCACACTTAATGGTGAAAAACTGAGAGCTTTTCCTTTAAAATCAGGAATAAGAAAGGAATGCCCCCTGTCACCACTGTTATTCAACATAGTTTTGGAAGTCCTAGCCAGAGCAATCAGGCAAGAGAAAGAAATAAAAGGAATCCAAATTGGGATGAAGAAGTTAAATTGTCACTTTTTGCCAATGACATGATTCTTTATACAGGAAACCCTAAAGTCTCCACCAAAAAACTATTAGAAACAATATACAAATACAGTAAAGTTGCAGGATACAAAATCAATGTACAAAAATCCATTGCATTCCTATATAATAACAATACAATTTCAGAAAAAGAAATGAAAAAAAATTCCTTTTGCAATTACAACAAAAACAATAAAATGCCTAGGAATAAAATTAACAAAGGATGTGAAGGACCTATACACTGCAAACTATAAGACATTATTAAAAGAAATTGAGGAATACACAAAGAAATAGACATTTCATGTTCATGGGTTGGAAGAATCAACATAGTTAAAATGGCCATATTACCCAAAGCAATATACAGATTTAATACAATCCCCATCAAAATTCCAATGGCATTTTTAAAATAAATACAAAAAATCATCAGATTTGTATGGAATCATGAAAGACACCAAACAGCCAAAGCAATCCTAACAAAAAAGAAAAACGCTGGAGGTACCACATTTCCTGACTTCAATTTATACTACAGTGACAATAATCAAAACAGCATGGTATTGGCAGATAAACAGACACATAGGCCAATGGAATAAAACTGAGAACTCAGAAATAAACGCACATATATATGGACAGATAATTTTTGACAATGGAGCCAAAAATATACAATGGAGAAAAGAAAGCCCCTTCAATAAATGGTGCTGGGAAAACTGGAAATCCACATGCAAAAGAATGAAACTAGACAGCTGTCTGTCACCATATACCAAAATTTACTCAAAATGGATCAAAGACCCAAATGTAAGACCTGAAACAATAAATTGCATAAAAGAAAGCAAAGGTACTAAACTTATGGACCTTAGGTTCGGAGAGAATTTTATGAATTTGACCTCAAAGGTAAGGGAAGTAAAGACTAAAATAAGTGAATGGGACGCTAACTAAAAAGCTTCTGCATAGCAAAAGGTATCATCAACAAGACAAAGAGGCAACCAACCGAATGGGAGAAGACATTCACAAACAACACATCTGATAAGGTCCTAATATCCAAAACACATAAAGAACTCACACAATGCAACAACAACAAAAACAAACAATCCAATTAAAAAATGGGCATAGGATCTGAACAGACACTTCTCCCAACAAGATATACAAATGGCCAACAGATACATGAAAAAATGCTCGACTTTACTAGCTATGAGGGAAATGCAAATCAAAACCACAATGAGATACCACCTTACACCTGTTAGAATGGCTATCATCAACAAGACAAATAATAACAAGTATTGGAGAGGTTGTGGAGAAAAAGGAACCCTCATACACTGTTGGTGGGAGTGTAAATTCGTACAGCCACTATGGAAAACAGTATAGAGTTTCCTCAAAAAATTAAGAATAGAATTACCATATGACCTAGCAATCCCTCTTCTGGGTATCTAACCCCCAAAATCTGAAAACATTTATCCATAAAGATATATGTACCTGGATGTTCATTGCAGCATTATTCACTGTGGCCAAGACACGGAAACAACCAAAGTGTCCTTCCATAGGTGATTGGATAAAGAAGATGTGGTATATATACACAATGGAATACTACTCAGCTATAAAAAAGATGAAATAGTGCCATTTGTGACAACATTGAGGGATCTTGAGATTATCATGCTAAGCAAGATAAGTCATACAGAAAAAGTCGAGAACCATATGACCACTCATATGTGGGATATAAAACTGAAAGCAACAAATGAATAAGACAAAGAAACAAAACTCATAAACACAGAAAACAGTTTAATGGTTACCAGAGGGTAAGGGGGGAGAGGGAAGTGGTAGAAGAGGGTAAAGAGGGGTCAAATATATTGTGATGGAAGAACTGACTTTGGGTGGTGAGCACACAATATGGTATATAGATGATGTATTATAGAATTATACATTTGAAACCTATATAATTTTACCAATATATTAAACCTATATAATTTACTAATTAAACCTATATAATTTTAGCACCGTCATCTCAATAAATTTAATACAAATGAAAAAAATGCCCATGTCATGTTAAAAAAATATTGTTGAGTACCCTGCCTGCCAAGAGAGTGTTTTTAAAACTCTTTTTGTTTTGCTTCTATCCTATGTGTTCTCATACAACATAAATAATGGAGGAAGGAAAAACTGGTCATTTTACTAAGGCCTCCATTCCTATCCTATATGACAAATGACATGGTAGGCCCCAAAATGTTACTTTATGTATCAAAGTATATTTTTCTCTATAGGTAATAATAAACATTTGTCTGTTCTGTAAGGCAAAAAATTAGAAATAATGATAAATGGTTGAAGTCTCCATAAGTTAATGAAAAAATGTCATATATTTACTTCCAAAGTCAAGTTAGAAGGAACTTTAGGAAGGGTTTTTATAATCAGGCTGAATGGGTCTCATTTCTGGATAATACTCATGTCATCAAGTGATGTCTAGTAAGGAATATCGTGCACACCTCTCATTCTCGACAGGCAGGTATTATAGGCTATGGCACAGTGAATTCCACTGTCTGTCCTTTCACAGTTAAGTAGATTTTCTTCATAAGACTTCCTGGGTTACACCTCTCACTGAATCACTTTCTAGCAATATGGTCTTGGGCAACTTACCTAATATGTTTGTGTCTCAGTTCTTCATCTGTAAAATTGGAGATAATGACAAGACCTCATAGATTTGTTGTAAATATTGAATGACAGCAGACATTTAAAATGCTTGGAGCAGTGCTTGGCATGTCACAGGCTCTCAATAAGTGTTCATTATTATTGTCAGTACACAATGCAGATACTTTCTAATATTATATATTTTGTTACATCTGAAACTGGATGCAATGATAAATACCAGGCAAATAAATGATACCTTGTATATGCAAAGAGGATATTTACTATAACATGTGTGTGACAGAAAAAGGCCTAAATGCTCATCAATAGGGGTGATTAAATACATTATAGCCACACTATGGAATACTACATAGCCAATAAAAAGAATGAATGGCATTTATATGTACGGACATGAAACACTTTTCATAATATATTGTCATGTGAAATAAGTATAATAATATGTATAATATGATCATAACAAACATTTCTTGAGTATTTTCTTTTTTTTAAATTTATTGGGGTGACAATTGTTAGTAAAATTACATAGATCTCAGGTGTACAATTCTGTATTACATCATCTATGAGTATTTTCAATGTGCCTGAACTAAGCACTTAATGTGTAGTCTACATTAACTCGTTTACTCCTCACAACACTTTGAGGTAGATACTATTATCATCTCTGTTTTACAGATATGGAAACTGAAAGCCAGAAGTTCAAGATCAATAGCCTATAAATGGAAAGGAACCCAGACTGTCTGCCTCTGGAATATGTTCTAGTTGCCACGTTACTATAGCAATAATTACCTCTAATCAAAGTCAAAAGAAAATTTGTGCCTGTAACTGTATGGAAAGACAAATATCGTACTTATGTGATCTCAAAGGAGAGGTGTGGATTTGGTGAGGGACGTGACCAGACTATTGCCATTTAGTCATGTACATTTGTTTAGCACTCATAGAATAATTTTATAATAAAAATATTAATACTAAACAAGGATTAATTTGTATAACCTACTTCCTTTAAACAACCTTAAAATATTAGATTTAAGAAAACAATTATAGAGCAGAAAGTCTCTCCAGTTCTGTTACAATCTTTAAAACATTATTTACTCTTAACAGATTCTGGCATCTTTACCAACTTGCTGCAGTGTTTCAGTGTTGTGGATGAGTATGCCTCTCTAGGGAACTGAGTAGTTACTGCACTTTCAAAAAAATCATTACCAGGGCTCAGTTGTTTAGAGTGTGAGCTCTTGACAACAAGGTTCCTGGTTCAACTCCCACATGGGATGGTGGGCTGTGCCCGCTGCAACTAAAGATTGAAAACAGTGACTGGACTTGGAGCTGAGCTGCGCCCTCCACAACTAGATTGAAGGACAACGACTTGATTTGGAGCTGATGGGTCCTGGAAAAACACACTGCTCCCCAATATAAATTAAAAAATAAAAAGTCATTACAAAAGAGTCCCAAGGTCCCGCAGAGTTTGTCTTTCTATTCTTACACTCAGCCGACTCCCAGTTTATAGCTGTCAAGCAAGTCTTGCCTTCTCCCACTTCTCACATTGCACTTTTCATGCTATATTCAAATGACTCATCCACTCATTCATCTCCCTCATTAGACAGAGACCTCCTCAAAGGCAGAAGTCATGTACTGTTTATCCATAAACTCCATTGAGAAGCATGGAGCCTGACACGTGGGAGGTCATTAAAAAAAAATGTGTGGAGACAAACTAAGACTGACAACTGCTTCCAGATTTTCTAATCCAAAGTAATTATTTTGGCTCTAACACTCATCTTGTAAGTAAGAACACACAAATTAATATATAGTTAACGTGGTTGTAATATTATGATATAATAGGCACATTTGCTGAGTGTCTGCCTCTGCAAGTCACATCAGAGTCTCTAGAATCTTTGTTATATAGCGCTTACCATGGCCTTAAAAGGTAATTATTTTTTATCTGGTGTTCACAAACAAAAATGAAAATCACCAATCAGAAAGTACATAGTATGTACATTTTTATTCCTGCTGACTAACGTGAATTTTGTAAGTAAGATTTCAGAATCAATAGAGAATTTGATATTAGGGTGATTTATGTGGGAATCCTAACAGCCGAATGAAGAAAGACTGTGACCAACATGGTGTCAAACACAATCTGTGTGAAATCTCAGGAATAAAATCATGTGGTTGACACTAGAAAAATAAATACTGTTGACCACAGACCGCTCAACAATTGACACTTGAAACAAAGCTGCAGGCAGCGAAGGAAGGGACTCTAGAATAAATGGCTCAAGCTACTCTATTTCAAGCTTAGAGGAATGTGCTCCTTTTTTTGTAAGAATCCTTCTTGTTTCTCTTTGTCTTACTCAGTAGCAGCTGTCAACTCTGCTACCAGGCTTCCCAGTGTAAGGAGTACATGAAAAGGGGTCCCAGGAGTCTTCCATCCTTGTGTGGTGGGGGGAAAACACACAAAACTGTTCTACAAGCCATGGATGCTAGTCCCCTTTCAGTCACTTCTGAAATGCCTGACACTGGGGAAGTCAACTTCTTTGGTTCTTGGATTTCTGGTCTGCAGTATGGAGATAATCCAGTTGTGACTGTGTGAAATCAGATCACGAAGCTTTCAGGTCTACGCACACTCTTCTTGCCCTTCTCAGAGACTGGTATTTTCCTTGTTGATATGACACTAGCTGGCAGCTAATTTCTGTATTCAACATTCATGCAACCCGTTTATCCTCACTTTCTTCATTCTTTACTGAAAATAGTTGTTTCCTCTCAAGGAAAAACAGGACTTAGAAAACCATTCTTGTTTCATAAATGATTTGCAAACTAAGGAGAAACCATAAACCAAGATGATAAAAATGTAGGTATTATGATTTTCATGACTTCTCATATTCAGATAGAATTTACTCATTAGCATACATGGCTCCTAAGATAATTCCTCACTTATCATTTAAACTTGTGCTTTGTTTTAATTTATAGAGAATAAAGAACTATCTAATATTATTACAAAATTAATTAAATTAAACTTATTTATAAAATAAATTAAAATTAAAAAAATAAAGCCATATCACCTCCTAAGGTGAAAGGAGCAGCCCTGAGTTAGGGTTGAGGGATGGTTGTGGCTGAGCTGTCTGAGCTAAGTGGTTAAAAAGCAGCTTGGGAGAAGGTTGGTAATGGAATTGGATAGCTAAATAAATGGCTTACATGGGGGAACTTAACGCGTTGCGTACGGATCACGGGAATCTTCGTTTTTTTCTGAGCCATGCGTTAAGGACGGATAACGAGAATTCTCGTTTTTACTGTTGACTCTTTACTTTGCATATTTTATTGAATTATTTGTAGAATAATTATTTATAGAATAATTTATAGAATAATTTATTTGTAGAATCTATTATTTATAGAAAACAAATAAATGAGATAGAAGCATTTACACTTTAAAGAGAAGAGTGCATTTTAAAGTAGTTTCTTTTAAAAACCTGCCGGAACAGAGGGGTATGAGGGATTTAAACCCCGCCGTACACAACGTGTTAAAAGCCAATTCAAACCTATTAGTGTTCGGATAAATATGCTGTTACTAAGAAGCTGTTTAGCATTTATAATCTAATAGCTGAATATAAGCTGGAGCAGGCAGAGCTTTTCAGAATAACTAACGACAATGACTCTTTGCAACCTTTAGGTGAGAAACTAACCACTGGTTTTAGAGAAGGAACCTAGAAAATTCAAATAGGCTAAAAGGCATATATTGTGTTCTTAGAAGTTTTGGCATTCTGGAAACACATTAAATGCATTCTTTGATAAATAGAGCTTTATACTTTATGTCTGAAAAAAATTTCATATTATAAAACTAGCTAGATTAAGAAAGGTAGCCTTGACAGCCTGCCTGCTTCCATGCATTAATCCATGCATTTATTACATGTTTATTGAACACATTACATATTCATAGGCCAGGCACTATGGTCCATGCTGGACCTACCGATAAGGACACAGCCCTTTGAAAAGTTTCTGTTCCAGTAGTTGAAACAGAGAGTAAACCTACCATTGCACTCTTCTCTTGGCCATAATAATAATGGTAGCATGTCCGTTCTAAGTGCTGTACATATTAACTTATTTATTCCTCATAACAACCCTATGAGGTAGGTGCTATTATGGGGAAATTCAGTACTCAAAGTTGATATCTCTTATAAAATGGAGCCAGGATTAGATGCCAGGCAGTATGGCTTCCTAAGCATATCCTGTCTGTCCACGCTTGAAGTAATTTTAATTGTCTGGATTGTGCTATTGAATTTAACTAACTACATTATTTATGTTACAAAACTGTATCTATCTCCTCATTCTTTCCTCTCAACTTAAAATCATCGTGAACAATCTTTCCCTCAATATTACCACACCTTAGCCCACCACCGCAAGCACCACTATTTGATCTTAATGCCTCTTCTTTCTTCCTTTCCTTTGAATAATAATTTGAAAGACTGCTCATCATTATCTTCACGTTTTCAGCTCCCATTAACTATGAAACTTATTGATATATGGCTTCATTCTCCAAAACTCTCCAGAAATACTCTATTCAAGTTGATTAGTGCCCTCTTTTTGCAAAACCAACTGCGTAGTGGGAATTTTTGTTCTTTTTAAAAAAAATCTCTGCAGAATTCAACATTGTGGACCATGTCTGTCTTCCTGAATCTCTTTATCCTTTTCCTTCTGTGCTGCTATTCTCCTCTGGCTATTCTCTTATCTCTCCCGTTCCTTCATTATGGATGTTTTCTTTAAAGGACAAAATAAGAAGATGGCCATAAAGTGCTTAGCACATTACCTGCACAGAGTAAGTGCTCTTTTAGTGTAAGTCATTATTATTAGCAGTTGAATTTTGAGGCACTGATATGAGTTGGCCAGGTGAGGTACGAGGAGGTGGAGTGGGAGAACGCCCCAAGCAGAAGCATCAGCATAAGCTAGGACATCTTCACATGTGCGAGGACTGCAGAGAATTGGCATGGTGTGGCAGGCTGCTCAGGGTGAGGACATAGGGGAACAAGGGAAACAGAAGGCAATGGCCAGGGCATGCAGGACCCTGTGTGCTAAGCCAATGGGTTGGAAACTTACCCGAGAAGTTACTAGATAAAGAGTGTGCTCAGTTTTGAGAAGGGAAAGGATGTGATAAAATATGCACTTAAGGGGTCTGGAGGATGGATAGGTTGGGAAGTGGGCAAACTGGAAGCAGAGAGATTAGTTAGACAGCAACTGCAGGAATCTGGGGAAGATATAAAGCTGGCTTGGACGACGTGGTGGCAGTTCATCTGGGGAAGGTACTATGGCTATAATATCCAGAATATAAAGGAGGTAGAATCAAAAATTTTGGCTGGGGAGTGAGAGAAAGGAGTCTAGTACTAGCAGAATAAATATTCACCAAGATTAGGAATACGGGAGACAAACGAAGATACAGCAAGGAGCAATTGCTCTACTCTCTTTTGTTTGTTTTCTCATGATTTCCTTTGATTTCTTTCAGAAGCTAAGGCACTAGGTCTATGGTAAGTAGTGTGCCTATTCTATTTTCCTTTCACTGTTTAAAAAGAAACAGATTCTACATGTAAGTAAATATGGGTATTCCATAATTAAAACACAAGAGTTTGATGGAGTTTTCCTCTTCACAGAAATGTCAAGGGATGCAATGTTTTGAACAAGGTAATGAAGCTTTCCTCTGAGAATTAATCAAACACTTTTGCTGATAGTTTGTTTCCTCAGTACATTAGACCAAATCCAGTGCATATTGTTATTTAGATGTACTGACATTTTAAAGAACTTCAAAATAAGTATTCTAGACCAACATCAGTTAAAACCTGGAAGCTAGGTTCACTGGGAGGATAGTGATTTTATGGAAAGTACGTATAAAACTCTGTACCTCTTTTAACCCCATGGTGTAGTGTAGGTAGTATTTCACCAGTTTGCTGAACTGGAGACCATGCCCCCAAGCCAACACTTACACTATTTATAATTTTATCTTGTATTTATAGGATCACCTTGCAGCAATAAGAATGTGAAGAACCCTATGGCTTTGGCTTTTTAAACCTTCCCCTGGCAGTCAGTGTGGTCCTGAAAATTATCCCTCTGAACAAGTGTGAGTCTTTAAAAAAAAGAAGAAGAAAAGAATGAGCTTCTTGTTGGCATTTTGACTACAGAGCTCTAGCTTTGTGGCATACTTCCTGGGACTGTGAAACAGATTGTTTGTGAAACACCCTCTGGGAAATTGAAGCTGAGATATATTTCAGCCCTATGAAGTGTAAAAAGAAACCGATTTTTCTCTCACAATGCCTATATTCTGACTATTGTGACTTTTTCAAAAGCACTAGCTAATAAAGCTGTACCAACCATTTTATTTCTTTTCACAGACTATTTGAACTCAGTGACTGCTGATCTGTACTGTGACTTGTTTCATCCCAAACAGTGAGATTGTCTTCACAATGGAGAGATTGTCACAGCCTACCTAAGTGGACAGGTGACAATGCACATCAATTGGTGAGTTGCCAACTCACATGACTTGTCTTCTCAACTCCTTGTTTGGACTTCACCTTTCTGGAACCCAAGACTGCACTGGAAGCCCCTTTGAAAGCTCCCGTTGCCTGTGGAGTCTGGTCTCATCATTTGCCATTTTGTATCTCTTTGCTTATATTCTTTGTCAGAATCCTCTGGAGACCTGGCCCATCTTGTTCACCACTGTGTTGTTAGTGACTTGGAGAGTGCCCACCACTCAACGGGGTGCTACTAAGGTGCTCCTTAGTGCTGACATAAATGTAAATACTGGGGATGCCAAAAAAATGTATACACATGACTTGTATTCATCTTTTGTTATTGGTATATATTATTACAATTTTAATACAATTTTTTCCTTTCTTAAAATGTGTATGCATTTTTTTGGCACCCTCCGTATGTGGTGTGAGGGCAGGTCAGACCTTCTGTCTCTTTTACCCTCGTGAAGCATCTGGCACATTATAGATGTCCAGCAAATATTTTCAATGAATAAACATCTGAATATATATTATTTCAAATGTCTGTTTGAGTATGGCAGAATGAAGATCTATTTCTTAGAGAAAGAGTGAAGAAGATGATTTACTTCTCTAAAATTGTGAAGGGAAAGTTTTATCTATAATTTTAAGTTCTTCGAATTGTTACAGATGGCCTGAAGAAAAGAGACATTTTTAGTTTTAGCTACATTTTATAATCCTAGTACAGATTATTATTGTGATTATTTGTAGCATGATGTAGTTCACTGGTTTTACCAAATATTACTCATTACTTTACTGGGTATCTTTCTAGTTCAGTAACAAGTTTGTTTGTAAAAGGAGGAAAAAAAAAAGATTCAAATGTCTGCTTCTGTAAGAATAAAGATCTGCATCTGAGGGAAAGCATTTAACCTGGCTGTATCCCAGGAAAGTAATCAATCTGTAAAGAGAAAGGAAGGTACATAGAGAATCTGGTGACACTGTAAGGATCTCTAGAGGAGAACCACTTCTGGTTAGTGACAAGTTTTATAAGGAAGAGAACTAACAAGGTTCACATTTTTACACTGACCAATTGGTGTATGAAGAGTGTCAGAAAATAGTACATTATATTTCTAATTTTTTTCTTGACTTTTTAATTCTAATATCATAAAAGGAGATATTTGCTTAGTATTAGATTTTATGAAGTACATGTTTCCAGCAACAGATCACAAAGCATTGTCTGGACTTACTAAATAAATAATCACACCTCTGTAAGTTCATTGTAGTATTTTTATAGACTGGCTTCTTTTTATATCATGGAGCATGCAAGTCAAGATTTTAAAGTATTCTGCTGTCAGACAGGTTGTAGCTTTTGGTTTATCGTCATTTTCTTTGTGCTTTATGATTTTAATAAAAGGATGCACTAGAACTCTGTTGCTGGCAAATAATTAGGAATTTCTGATGCTAACAAGAACATTTATTAAGAGATCTTTTCTAATCATTCAACCTCTTATGTATTTTATTTTTATTATAGTATCTCTTTTAATAATTTTAAGCTTATAAAATATGAAATCTAGTATCCAAGAAGTTGCTTCTCAGACGTATGTGATTTTTAGCACTAAAATGGAATTCATCTGTGACTGAGATCTTGAGATTCCTGTAAATGTTTAGTGATCTGCTTTCAGATTTTAAAAAAAAACAAACTTTTATTTATTTTACGTGTGGTTTTCCAGGACCCATTAGCTCTAAGTGAAGTAGTTGTTTCAATCTAGTTGTGGAGGGCACAGCTCACAGTGGCCGATGTGGGCATTGAACCAGCAACCTTGGTGTTAAGAGCACCGCGCTCTAACCAATTGACCTAACCGGACATCCCTGCTTTCAGGGTTTTAGTGATAATAAATCAACAATATTTATCCTTTGACATCTACAAGATGGTATTACACGTCCAGCATTTACTCTCCTGTGTAGAAGAGATGAGAGTCAGGCAGATAGTTACCATGAAAAAGACAAAACAAACACAAGATGGCATTTATCCATAAGGACTTGGCAAGAGAGCCCAAATCCAATCCTTCAGACAGGCAGTCCCTTCCACTGGGCAGTTTGCTAAATTATGTGGGAAAAGCAACGCTGTTCTTTGTCCAATTGAAGCACCAGACTGCAGCAATATGCTCTCCTAAAATCCTTAAGGAGTTAAAACTGGTGAAAGGAACACCAAACTAGCCTAATATTTGTAACTGTTGACATTTTAATTACTGTAGGATCCTTATGTGCTTTGCTGCATGCACATATATATAAGTTGTTTCATCTTATAAAGTTCTCTATTAGGATACCCAACACTATCTTTGAGTATTACAGTGTAGAATCAGAAGGCTCCTGTGGGTATTACATCTACACACTGCAATATAATATGAGGTGGGCAGTGGAGGGGTTAGTGCCATGGATTCTGTAGTCAGCCAAGCTAATCGCTTACCAGGTATTTGACTTTGAACAAGTTACCTAACCATTCACAGATGAGGAAACTGAGGCCTAATACAACCTTGCTCACAGTTTGTGTGTCTGTGTATTAGAAATAATTCAAGTAAAAATCTTACTACACTTAAGAAGATGCTCATATTAGTTATTACATGATATATATAATATCTATGAAGGCCTGAAAAATAAAGACATTGATTAATTTAATACTGTGAACAGTATGGTCCTATTTAATATCACAGTCTTAATATCTTTGAGCCCTCCTAGCAGACTACATGCCTGCAAATGTACACTCCACGAATTTGAGAACTTATTTCTGGGTGACCTGGCCCATGTCCCGGCATAGTTCCCTGTGATCACTTTCTTGTGGGCATAAGATCATTCTTCAGTGTAAATTATACAAAATGGTTATTTGTTCTCATAAAGAACTCTGGAGCCTTTGCCTTTTCTGGTAATGGTGGTGAATGTTGTCATGCGACCAGCCGGAGAGTCAAGTGGCTGCTTGCCAAGCATGCCTGTGTGCAGCGGAACAAAGCTCTTAATGCCTCTCCTTCTGTGAGCAGCGCATTGTATCAGCTGTTTCAAAAAGACCAGGGGAGTTCACAACAGCACAGCCGCAGGTCCTTTAGACCTACTGACCACAACAGGTTCAGTCAAATGTATTCCCATTGCTAATGAACCCACTCCAGCAGCCTGGGACCCCTACTCATGGGCCTAATTTTAATATGTACCCCTAACCCCAGCCCCTTGTGGAGCTGCTGTCTGCTACCAGCTGGCCTGCTGGACTCTGAGTCCAGCCAGGTCCAGAATTAAGTAGAGAAGACTGGGGATTGGGATCTTGTGGTTGCTCCCAAAGGCCATGCCTGGGAAGTCTCACTTCTCTGGACAATTGTAATCATATTTAGTGAATACTAACATTCACAAATGCTCTTTATCTCCCTACTCTTTCCCACCTGAGTTTGCTAAAAATGAATTGATCCTGTAATTTCGCAACCCCTTTCCTGAAACCATTACAATTTAAAAAATGATGTGAAGTGACTATTATAAAATAGTTTAAATTTAACTGAAAGGATGCACAAAATGAGGGGACTGAACCACACTGTTTTAGTTTTTAGTCATTTTAGAAAGAGGCAACATGTAAAACCAGTTTGTTTAAAGGGCCTAATGGTGTACTTACTGTTTGAAAACTCTAATAATGTACTTAATTTTGCTCATTTCTACAATATTCTTATTATATAATAAGTGATAGTTAATTACTATTTGCAACTAACAGCCAAAATAATCTCTACATAAATACTTAGTAGAAATACATTCTAGTAACCCTCTTTATTCCACTTTAAATATTTGATTTATTATAAATATACGCGAAGTTCTACTGCACAGTAATTTACTCTTTTTATCCTCTTCTCTTTCTTCTAGTTCTCACATATCCTTCTGATTTCAGTTATCACCATCAGGTGTGTAACATCTGATGCAACACAGATCTCTAGCTCGAGCTTAGTCAGTTCTACATTTATAGAGGCCTGTCGCCCAGTTCCACTTGCAAATCCTCTAGGGAGTTCGAACTTAGCATGTTTAAACAGAATTTCTCATCTTCTTCCAACTTCCTTTCCCTAGACTGGCTCTCTCTCTTAACCTGCTATAATAAATAGCCCTTCCATTCTTTGAACCTACTGAGCACAAAATGTTTTTGCTACACATTTTTCAAATTCCCCTCCTCCATCCTGCCTATGTGAGGTCCAAGTCATAGCAAGCTTTTCTCAGCAGGGGATCCTTTCCTTTGCAGCCTCACTGTCCTCACCCTATATTTCCTCTTCCCTTTTTGGTTCCAATTCAGTTCACTTACATTACTGTCTAATTAATAACCTCCAAATACCACTCTGATTATTTTACTCTCTTGTTCAAAAACTTGGGGGTGCTCCCTGTCAAACAAATTCAGAACTTCTTGTCTCATTCAATGGCATCTGCAATGTGCTTCAAACCTATTTCTCCAGACTGTACTGTCAATGATTCCTACCTTTGTTTTGTTTAGCTAGTGTGTATAGTGCTTTCATACAGATCATGTTTTTTGGTCCTCACAGAAATTCTGTAAGATAAGAAATTCAAATAATAACATGCTCATGTTTCAAATGAGGAAAACAAGCCCGAGAAGAAAAGTGGATTGGTCAAGATTCCTTGACTAGAAAGTAGCAAAAGTGTACCTACAGCCCAGGTCTCCTGACACCCAATCCAAAAAAAGCTGGACACTAAGCTTTCTTAGAAAAGGCAACCTGGCCAAACTGGTTTGCCCACTGCTCCCAAAAGCCTTTCTCTCCCTCATGCTTTCACTTGTGCAATCTTGGAATACTTTGCCTTAGTCCCCATTGATATAAATCCTTTCCATCTGTTAAAGCCTGTATGTGTTCCTCCTCTGACTCACAGAGTGTTCACACGACTGCTTTTAAGCAAACTGTCCTCATCTCATTTTTACCATTTCAAATTATTACTGAAATAAATTATTTTCATTTAACCTTTTGTGTACATAGCTTTTTCTTCTGAATACATTTTAAGCATTGGTAGATTCTGGACTATGTGTCAAATGCCTTTGTGGTCCCCACCTGTTACACTTAGTGGGTGCAGAACAAATATTTGCTGTGTTGTGTGTGTGGTATGTGAGATTAGATTTGTTTAATGGCCAGGTATTTCATATATACTGTTTTACTTTATTTTATTTTTTGTTTTTAAAGTGTGTAATATCTACATCATTATATCTCATATCCTTCCCATGAGGAAAAACTGGTATAAAGTTTATTATTCAGTGTACTCTCGCCCTGCCTCCCAAAGTCGACTCACTAAACATTCACTGAAACCTTAGCATCATCAACTATATTAATAGTCTGTTAGTGGCTGCAACGCTTTAATATTTTGAACAGTTAGGAATTCATATTTCCATTTATTGATTTTTAATATTAGTCTAACTCAAGCATACTAAATACGAAATGTAACTTTGTTTTGTCCATTTGTTAGTGTCATTGAATTTGGCCATTCCTTACAATGACTGGCCTGGCATTACTTAATTGGAGTTTACACTAATGCGAATACCTAACAGTATACAAAAACAAACAGGATGGTGACCAGGTCTTTCAGCTCAGCACAAATGAATAAAACATATTTCACCCACACACCATACCAGGATGTATTTTTCTAGCACTAGAAATGTTTTCTTCTCTGGTACTCCTGCTGTTGAGAAAGCTTTTCTGATATCAAAAGCTTTTGAATGGCACTGAATTGAGTTTCATTTACCACAGGGCTCACCATGTTGCCTTTTTATGCTTCTGTCTCATATTTAGAATGGTAATTTTTCTAGGGTGGTCAAGGAGGCCAGCTACTTTAGCTAAAACCCCTGTGGGTTGTCACACAAAAGCAGAAAATGGATTCAGCTTGAATGCTCCTTAATTAACTTCCAAAGACTGACAGCCAAGATTAGTGAAATATTGTTAGCACTGACTTAATATTCTTCCTAATGAACGAATGCTGTAGTATTAAATTGTACCCTTTACTTACTGTAGTACTGGGGACTAAAGACATTGATATAGGATGTTTAGGTTATTTGCACAAAATAAAGCATTATTCTTACATCAGTGTGTTGCTCATGTGTTGCTTATGTTAAGTCTCTTACAAATACAGTAAAGATTCTTAAAGATGCAATGCAGATTTTATCAGGACATGTATTTCTGTATTTCAAGCCCCTGCTCTATTCTCATACTGCTAAGAGTTAGTCAGCAGAGAGAAAACCTTTGGTCTCCTCCTGAGATTTTCTGACACTTGCACCTAAGATAAATCACTTGCAGTCCACGTCATGGTCCTCCACTCTGTAGGCACATAAAAGTCACCTTGTAATTTCATTGAGGAATAACTTAGCTTTGGAAAAATAATTAACTTTTCAAAATTCAGATTTTTCTGTTACATACTTATAAAGGATTTATTTCTTTTTAGTCAGGGAACAGTTGGGTGGTTGATTTGTCATTTGGTATACCCATTACCACAGAAATGAACACAACAGAGCAAAGAGTGTTGGAAAGTCGTGTGAGTTATTTCATCCACATAGTGTAACAGGCTTGAACATTTTACCTGCTCCAATTGAACACATTTTAGTGAAACAACATTCCTCCTCAACCAATATTAACCTGTATTTATATCATTCTTTTCTAGATTCTATGACAATTACTTCCCTTCAGTTATGTCATCAGGTATTACTTACATTTTAATCCCCTTGATTAGTTTCAGGCTTCATTATAGCCTAGTGATGAAGCACATTAAATCTGAGTTAAATAGATCTGAATTTTCGACATACCTACAATACTTTACATCTGTGTAATCTTAAGCAATTTTCTTAGCTTAAGTCTAGTTTTTCCATCTATCAAATGGAGGGGATATTTACCTATTTCATAGAATTGTTTTGAGGTTTGACTGGATAATTCATGTAAAGAGCTTAGCACATAGTATGGGTTCAAAACTGTTAGTATATCTCAATTGTTGAACAAAAATGAGATTTGACTTTCTCCCCATTAAATTGGGCATTCTTTCTTCTTTCCGTGATGAACTAGTGAAAGTCTACACAGACAGTACTGTATGGCTAGCAGATTGTTTTCATTTATAAACTATGTACATGATAGGTAAAACACCATCACAAGATGTCAACTTCTAAGATGAAAAAAATGTATGTAAAATTACTATTGCATTTTACTCACAGAAAGTGAGGTTTAGAAACATGAGGAAAACTTGACCAAAAAGCTAGTAAGACATGAAGTATTCCACCAAACATGATCACAAAGCAAATTCCTCTAAAATAAGCTTTGGGTTTATCTTTCCTATTTATTTAAAAAATGTGTAAAATATTTGTATGTTGAAAAAAAAATCCCCCAAATTCACTGGTTAAAAGCTTTGAATAAGCAAGAGGAATTAAGATAATGACTTAGCTTTTAACATGCTAGATATTACAGATTTAAGAATGTTTTACAGCACTTAGACACTGAAACATGTTTAATCCTTAGATTCGTTTTTAGCACTTTCTTTGTTGGGATTATTCTATCGTTATGCTGACTATCTTTGTCTTCACCATGTCCCATTCTCTGCTTAGCATTCATGAAATGCAGTCTTTTTTTTTTAAATATGAGAATCATGTAAAATCCATCCATATTATAAATCATATGAGAGACATTTTCCCATGTCTTCTAAACAATCTTATCTCCTCCTATATCTTTTATTATTGTCAATAGAGAAAATATGTTAACTTCCGTCATTAATGCAGAACTATGTCCTCATCTCCAGACCTATATTTCCACTCACCTACTAGATGTCCACCACTCTGAAATCATGTAGGCTCTTCAAAACTAACATATCCTAAATGAACCAGTTGTTTTGTCCCTATGCAAATTCTACTCCTGTTCTCCCAATCTCAGTGAACTGCCTTAGCTAGAACTAAGGCATAACTCTTTAGTCTTTCTTATCCTCTATCCTTTCGTGTCCAATCAATTACCCCGTCATGCCCATTCTTCCTCAGCACTGTCTCTTCATCCCCATACAACCACCCTGTTCAGGCGGCCGTCACCTATCACCTGTATTCCTCTAACAGCCTCTTGATTATCTTAATGTATTCTCTACATTTTAGCCAGAGTAGAGTGATATTTACAAAATGCAAATCAGATTTTGTCATTCCCTGTTTTTATTTCAATAATAAAACACAACGTTCTTACATGGCCACGTGGTGCTATAAGATTGACGCCTTGCCTATCTCTCCAAACTCCTCTTTGCTATTCACACTTTAAACTCTAAATTTTTGCTGTACCCAAGTGTTCACTTCCCTGGATGCATCACGTTTCAGGCTGTGCACTCGTGGGCTTCTCCTGCTAGAAACACACTTTCTTTCTCTATTCTCTGGGGTACTGTAATATTGTCTTCAAATATCAGATAGGAAATCATGTTTTTTTTAAGAAGCCCTTCCTGTACCTGGGTTGGCAAGATATTCTTTCTGTAACACAGTACTTAGCACATTTATTTTATGCTTGCCTGTTTACTTATCTGTCTACCCCCAAAGTCTGAGAAGTCCATGAGTTTAGAGATTGTGGTTTTCTTGTTTGCTGCTGCACCTAACAGTAGGCTGGTACAGAGGTGCTCAATTCACAGTTTTCAAATAGATGTGTTAATGAGTGAATATTGGAGTCTCAAAAAATGTTTGCTGAACAAATGAATAAATATTTGTTAAAATGCCACATAACTATCCAGAGACTCCATCTCTTGATTTACTGTACCAGGGAATCTTTAAAGTGGCAAATTTCTTCATCCAAAGTGAAATTTGTGCTTGTACGTACATTATTAAGTTAAAGATTTTACATTGTGAATTTATTTACAATAGAGCACACCACTGTATTTGTTTTTAGTTACTCAGTGTATTTTCTGGTGAGTTCTTCTGCTTGGGAGTGTGTTCAATGTGCATTTGCTGTGATTCTTCATTATAATGATAGCTTTCTGAGGGCAGGGATTATTATTTGCTTTTTTTTATGTTACCCTTAGAAACATTGTGGTGCTTCCCACAATTGTGGACATTAGCGGAATCTGAGTGATAAAAAAATAAAGAAATAAAGATTCCAGTGTTTTGCCTTCATGTTTACATTAACCGCTTACAGAAGCAAATACTCACCTGAGAGATATTTTGATTCATGGAAGAAAGGGAAAGACATTTTTGTTTCCATGTTTCTCTTTGTACTATTTGTGTGAAGTATATAATGGACGTATTTAAGTGACTGTCAATAGACAAACAAAAAAAGATCCCCTGTTAAATGATAAAAATTAAGGTCAGCAATAGTATGTTCAGAAGTAGATAAAGGATGTGGGGAAGGAAAGATATTATTTGGCTGAAGCACACTCTCTCACTTAAAGATTCTTTCTGGCATTGAAATTCAGCACGTGGTAAGGATAGAGATAAGCCAGCTAAAACAAATATGGTGTTTTTGTTGTCTGTGTCTTTTATACTTTCGCATTTATTCTTCATGCATGTGTAGTTTCATGGATAGTGGCCAAGGTAAGGAATGGGTAAATAGTCAAGATAACAAAGAAGACAAGCTGAAACTAGAAAATTCACATGTAGGAATTAAGGTGCTTGATTGAAGTCTCACTTGACTCTTCACCTATCCTGTCCTAGGTCCTTTTCAGCTTAGACACTAAAAAAGCATACAGGTCAAGGGAGAGGTTTTCATATGCTTTATGGTAAAAAATATATTTGTATATGTGCTGTTAGGGAAATACTGAGACCGTTTTTATTCACTGGTTTCATGCTTAAGTTACTGCCTTTTCTCCTTTATTTATCTCAGTCACTAGCAATAATTAATGATAAATGAGAAGTAAGTTTTCTCAGACAGTACCCTATTTTCTTTACCTTGTCAAATGTTCCTGTCGTTTTCATATGGGAACTTGGTTTACAATGGTACATTTCTGTGCCCTTTAATACCTTGGCTATCAGACACTGTCTATGTGAAGAATGCATCATGTAAAACAATTAAATTGAAATAATTAAAATAAGACTTAAAATAACCATTTTTTGTTTGACTTGGATATCTACCAATATAATAAAAGAAATACCAGGGTTTGCTCAGTAATTAAATCATTGTGCCAAAGAGGTTATGTCCAGAAATTAAAGTTCTTAGCAATTTATCTCTCTCTCACACACACACACACACACACACACGCACACACACGAAGTTTGGATGACTTGTTTTTGACTCAGCCATGGTATCTCTGAAATGAGAACTCTTAGTCCAAATGGCAGTCTAGTAGTATAAAGAGTAGTCCATATGCACCACTACAGAGAACAGGCTAGACACATTACATTTTCACTCAATAAATTTTTTCTAATGAATTACAAGAGCAATATTGTGAAGTGGATGTAGGGTTTCCAGGCAGGAATTCCTGCCCATTCTCAGGAATTTTTTTCGCTTTCCCATTCCTGAATCCCAAGATATAAACTATTTCTGTTCTCCACGATAAATCGTTTCCACAAAGTGACGGCGGACACTACCAACCCCCTGGGTTCAAGGAGCCGATTTTCCCGATTTCCCCACCAACTTTTCTCGGAATTCGAGAATGGAAAAGCGAAAAAAAATTCCCAAGAATGGGCGGGAATTCCGCCCAGAAACCCTAAGTGGATATTTAAAAATGTTCCCATTACAAACGTTTTAAATACTACATTTTTAATATAAATAATATAAATATTTTAATGTATATTTTATATAATGAAAAGAATACCTCCAAGGAGACAGAATAAAAGAAATAAAAATTAGAGCACTGAGCAAATTAGTTAATATTGTAGCTAATTTGAGTGGGTTACATTTTATTGCCCATATGGGGATAGGAGACATAAAGTAGGGATTTGGAATTGAGACCTCAAGCATTAGGCCTGGATATGAGAAGAAGTGTATGAGTAAGAATAAAATCCATCCTCTAATAGAGTTTGTTATTTTTAGTTGGATTCTGGATGGGGAAAAAAGCTTTTATTGGCCTATTTAATACATAGATGTGGGGTTCTAATTGACACTATATATTTGGTAGTGCAACTCCTCAAATCAAAAGAAAATTAATGTAAAAATTGGTCATGGAAAATGTAAATGTAAAATTGATCTGATGGTTTAATCTATGAACCAAGGTTGTACAGGTTTCCCACATACAAATTTTCATTGAAAATGAATTCATAACCCAAAATTATTATATGTAAAAAAATATTATAATATACCATGAGCTAGAAGCAGCAGAAACAATATACAGGAAATTTGAACCTTTTAAGGTCTTCAATAATAAAATGGTGCAAAACGAGGTTGTACAATAAATGTTTAAAATATTAAATACATAAAAAGAGAAATACATATAAAGAAAACACAAGGCATGATAGAAAAAGACAAATATGAAAAAAGAACTCCACAGAGAACTTCTCAAAATGAAAGAACAGTTATTGATATTTAAAAAAATTTCAATGAATAAATTAAGTAGCAAATTAGACATTCATATAGAGAAAATTAGCCAATTGGAAAATGGATCTGAGTGAAGAACGGAAATACATAAATGAAGTAGAGAATGAAAGTAATAGATATTACCTAAAGGAAAACCAGAACCAAAAAGTTTCTAAAAAATATAACCTAATAAAATAAAATACACAAACTTCTGGAAAGATAGATTGAGAGAGAAAAGAAGAGAGAGAGAGAGAGAGAGAGAGAGAGAGAGAGAGAGAGAGAGACAGGAGAGAGACAGGAGAGAGAAAAGAGAATCAGTAAGCATTATTAGGAATAAAAAGGAGACAAACACAGGTATGAGGAAGGCTTAAAAAATCGTAACAGAATATTCTAACAAACTTATGCCATTAATTTGAAAGTGTAGAGATATGAACAATTTCCTTAGGAAAAAGTAACTTACTGAGTTAAGAAGAAATAGGAAAATTAAATATACCAAACCACTAAAAAAATTAAAACAGTAGGCCAAAATCTAATTAAATATATATAGGTAGTTCACCAAACCTATGATAACTAACCATCACAATCTTATTTAAAGTTTCCAATGTGTGTGTGTGGGGGGGTAAACAAGGAAAACAGTATTTCAACCCAACTAATGGGGCTATTGCAAACTTGATCCTAAAACCAGACAAAAAATTTAAAGTCCCATCACATGTATATAGATGCAAAAATACTAAATAAAATATTCTTATTTAATACTTAGTATTTTCATTTAATCTAGCAATTGATAAAAATATGTCATGAACGAGTAAGTTTATTCAAGCATGTAAGAATGGCTTACTTCTAGTAAATCTAAAAATGCCAGCCATTGCTTTAACAGATTGAAGGAAAAAGACTATGATATAATCAATAGAGGCAAAAAAAAAAAATAAATAAATAAAATAAAAAAATTAAGGGGACAAAATTTAACATTTATTTATAATAAAAGCTCTTTCAAAATAGGTGTTTCCCTAACCTGATAAAATGTTACTAGAATCCTGTGGCACACATCATTCCAAATTGTGCAACATTATAAATATTTCATTTTAAGTCAGGAAAAAAGACAAGGATGCCTATTCTACTACTTCTGTTCAACATTACACTGAAAATCCTATATAGCACAGTAACAGAAAGGAAAGAAATAAAATCATGCTGAGAATTGTCAAGGAAGAAACAAACTGTGATGAGTGAATCAAAATACACTTGAGCTTTCGGTGTAGGTTTTAGGCACTGTAGGTCAATATTGTCAATTTTATAAAGGAGTGTCACCTGGTATATTAATCATCATTGATTTCTCACATATCAGACTATCTCACTGAAGAAGTACTACAAATTATCATTTAGCCAGTGGGGTTGTCTCTGAAATACTTCACCCAAAAGAACTTCATGGGGAGGCAGCAGAAGATAAGGTAAATAAGTAAGCCACCCCAAAGTTATTTCTTATTGAAAGGAATACCAAGCTGGATAACTACAACTTAAACTTAAGGCTGGAGAAAATCAAGCCTTAAGGTGAGTTTGTGCCACCTACTGTGTTACATGGTCCAGGAAACAATTCCTTCTGATAGGTCATAGTAATCTCATAGCTGAGCTTCTAAAGATTTACAATGGATTAAAGACTTAAATGTAAGATCTGAAACCATAAAATTCCTAGAAGAAAACATGCAGTAAACTCTCTGCATGATATTGTTCTTAGTAATATATATATATGTAATATCTCCTTGGGTAAGAAAAACAAAAGAAAAATAAACAAATGGGATTACATCAAACTAAAAAGTTTTGCACAGTAAAGGATACCATCAACAAAACAAAAAGACACTCTACTGAAAGGGAGAAGATATTCACCAATAATACATCTGGTGGGGTAACATTAAAAAAATGTAAGGAACTCGTATAACTTAATACCAAAAAGACAAACAGTTCAATTAAAAAAGGGGCATACGACCTGAACAGACATTTTTCCAAAGAGGACATACAGATGGCAATGAAATATGAAAAGATGCTCAACTTTGCTAAGCATCAGGGAAATGCTAATTAAAACCACAATGAGACACCACCTCATACCTGTCAGAATGGCTATCATCAAGAAGTCAACAAGTAACAATGTTAGCGAGGATGTGGAGAAAAGGGAATCCATTTGCACTATTTGTGGGATTGTAAATTGGTGCAGCCATTATGGAAAACATTATGGAGATTCCTCAATAAATTAAAAACAGAACTACCTCATGACGTCGCAATTCCACTTCTGGGTATTTACCTGAAGAAATCTAAAACACAAATTTGAAAAGATATGTGCATCCCTATATTCACTGCAGCATTATGTGCAAGGCCAAGATATGGAGGCAGCCTAAGAGTCCACTGATAAACAATTATATAAAGAAGATATATAGGGCTAGCCCGGTGGCTCAGGTGGTTGGAGCTCCATGCTCCTAACTCCGAAGGCTGCTGGTTCAATTCCCACAGGGGCCAGTGGGCTCTCAACCACAAGGTTGCCAGTTCAATTCCTCGAGTCCCACAAGGGATGGTTGGCTCCGCCCCCTGAAACTAAGATTGAACACGGCACCTTGAGCTGAGCTGCCGCTGAGCTCCCAAATGGCTCAGTTGGTTGGACGGCGCAGGCTCTCAACCACAAGGTTGCCAGTTTGATTCCTCGACTCCCGCAAGGGATGGTGGGCTGCGCCCCCTGCAACTAGCAATGGCAACTGGACCTGGAGCTGGGCTGCACCCTCCACAACTAAGACTGAAAGGACAACAACTTGAAGCTGAATGGCATCCTCCACAACTAAGATTGAAAGGACAACAACTTGACTTGGAAAAAAGTCCTGGAAGTACACACTGTTCCCCCAATAAAGTTCTGTTCCCCTTCCCCAATAAAATCTTAAAAAACAAAAAAACAGAAGATATATATACAGTGGACTATTACTCAGCTATAAAAAAGAATAAAATCTTACCACTTGTGACAACATGGATGGACCTAGAGGGTATTATGGTAAGTGAAATAAGTTAGACAGACAAATACCATATGATTTCACTTATATATGGAATATAAAAAAACAAAATAAATGAACCAACAAAATAGAAACAAACTCATAGATACAGAGAACACACAGATGGTTGCCAGGTTTGAGGGGTTCTAGGGAGCTAGGTGATAAAGGTGATAAGAATAAAAAGTACAAATTGACAGTTACAAAAGAGTCACAGGATATAAAATATAGCATTGGGAATACAGTCAATAATATTGTAATAACTAAGCATGGTGTCAGAGGGGTACTAGACTTACCAGGGACATCACTTTGTAAGTTATATAAATGCTTAACCACTATGCTGTATACCTGAAACTAATATAATATTGACTGTCAACTGTAAATGAAAATTAAAAAAATAATTATAAATAAATAAATACATAAATACATAATTTAAAAAATGTGTAGAGGACCTGAGTAGATATATCTCCAAGGAAGACATACAAATGGCCAATAGGTATATGAACAGATGTTCAACATCAGTACTCATCTGGGAAATGCAAATTAATACCTCAGTGAGATATTACCTCACATCTGTCAGAATGGCTATCATCACTAAATCAATAAATGACAAGTGTTTATGAGGGTGTGGAGAAAAGGGAAACTTTGTGCTCTACTGGTGTGATTGTAAATTGGTGCAGCCACTATGGAAAACAGTATGGAAGTTCTTCAGTAAATTAAAAATGGAACTACCAGCAATTCACATTTGTGTATTTATCCCAACCAATTCAAAACATTAATTTGAAAAGACACATGAACTCCTATGTTCATTGCAGCATTATTTAAAATAGGAAAGATATGGAAGCGACCTAAGTGTCTATCAATAGAAAAATGGATAAGGAAGAAGGGGTCCATATATTCAATAGAATATTACTCAGTCATAAAAAGGAATGAAATTTTGCCATTTGCAACAACATAGATGGACCTACAAGTTATTATGCTAAGTGAAACAAGGCAGACAGAGAAAGGCAAATACTATATGATTTCACCTATATGGAAAATTAAAAAAACAAAATAAACAAACAAAATAAAACCAAACTGATAGATACAAAGAACATTTTGATGGTTGCCAGATGGGAGGGGGTTGGGTGAAATAGGGAAAAGGATTAAGACGTACAAATTTGCAGTTATAAAAACAGTCACAGAGATGTCATGTACAGCATAGGGAATATAATCAATATATTCCCTACAATATAGTAACTATATATAGTGTTGAATGGGTACCAGACTTATTAGGGTAATTATTTCATAAGTTACATAAATGTCTAATCACTATATTGTATACCTGAAACTAATATACTGTGTGTCACCTGTAATTGAAAAATTTTTAAAAATAAAAATAGTAAGTAAACTTAAAAAAAAAAGAATTATATCCCATTTACAATTGTATCAAAAAGAATGAAATATCTAGAAATAAATTTAACCAAGGAAGTGAAAGACCTATACACTGGAATTATAAGGCATTGACAAAAGAAACCAAAGAAGACACAAATAAATGGAAAGTTATTCTATGGTCATGGATAGAAAGAATTAATATTGTTAAAGTGTCCATACTACTCAAATCTACAGATTCAATGCAATCCCTATCAAAATTCTCATGGCATTTTTTCACAGCAATAGAACAAACTATCCTAAAATTTGTATCATACCACAAAAGATCCCAAGTATTTAAATCAATCTCGAGAAAGAAGAACAAATCAGTGCCTGATTTCAAACTATATTGCAAAGCTAGTGTAACCAACACAGTATGGTACTGGCATAAAATAACAGACACAAAGATCAATGGGGTGGAATAGAGAACCCAGGAATAAACCCACACATGTATTATCAATTAGCTTATAGCAAAGTAGCCAAGAATATACAATGGAAAAGGAACACTTTCTTCAATAAATGTTGTTGGGAAAACTGGAGCGCCACATGCAAAAGAATAAAACTGGATAAGTGTCTTACATGATACACAAGAATTGACTCAAAACGAATTAAAGACTTGAATGTAAGACCTGATACTATAAAATTCCTAGAAGAAACATAGGCAATAAGCTCTCTGACATGGGTCTTGGCAATGATATTTTGGATCTGACTCCAAGAGCAAAGACAACAAAAGCAAAAATAAACAAGTGGAGCTACATCAAATTAAAAAGCTTCTGTTCAGCAAAGGAAACCATCAACAAAATGAAAAGGCAACCTATGGTGGAAGAAAATCTTTGCAAATCATATAACTGATAAGAAGTTAATATCCAAAATATATATAAAAAAACTCACATAACTCCATAGAAAAGAACTCAAGCAATCTGATTAAACAATGGGCAGAAGGTCTGAACAGATATTTTGCAAAGAAGACATACAAACAGCCAAAAGGAACATAAAAGAATGCTTAACATCACTAATCATCAGGGAAATGCAAAGCAAAACAACAATGAGATATCACCTCACACCTGTTAGGATGGCTATTATCAAAGATAAGAAATAACAAGCGTTGGCAAGGATGTAGAGAAAAGGGAACCCTTGTGCACTGTTGATGGGAATGTAAATTGGTGCAGCCACCATGGAAAACAGCATGGAAGTTCTTCAGAAAATAAATATTGGATCTACCATATGATCCAGCAATTCCACTTCGGGGTATTTATTTAAAGAAAACAAAACTAACCCGAAAATATATAGGTCCCTATATGCACTGCAGCACTATTTACAACAGCAAGATATGGAAGCAACCTATGTCCATAGATGGATGCATGGATAAAAAAAATGTGTCATACATACACAATGGAATATTATTTAGCCAAAAAATAATATGAAATGTTGCTATTTGTGACAACATAGATGGATCTGGAGGGCATTATGCTAAGTGAAAAAGACAGGGAAAGACAAATATTACATGATGTCACTTGTATATGGAATCTAAACAACAACAACAAAAACCAAGTTCATAGATACAGAGAAGAGATTTGTGGTTTCCAAAGGCAGGAGATGGGGGTTGGGCAAAATGGGTGAGGCAGGTTAAAAGGTACAAACTTCCAGTTATAACATAAATAAGTCATGGGGATGTAATACACAGCATGGTGATTATAGTTAATAATACTGTTTTGCATATTTGAAAGTTGCTAATAGTTGCCAATAATATTTAATAGTTTCTAAATCTTAAAAGTCCTCTTCACAAGAAAAAAGAATTTTTTTGGAACTATGTATGGTAATGGATGTTAACTAGACTTATTGTGGTGATCATTTCCTAATATGTACAAATATTGAATCACTGTGTTGTACACCTGAATCTAATATAATGCTACATGTCAATTCTACCTTAATAAAAACATACTTTTCTGTACTTCTATTTTTTTCTCATATGCATCACACAGCAATCCATATGGGAAAAAGTTCTGCCAACGAAACAAACTGAAATAAAGTAATCATCAATTCTATTTTATACTTGAAAATTAAATCTATCCTTATTTTTCTATCTTTCTATATTAATAGAAATGGGGGGAGGGAGGGAGGGAGAGAGAGAGAGAGAGAGAGAGAGAGAGAGAGAGAGAGAGAGAGAGAGAGAGAAAGCAGATAGTAATTTAGGGTGCGCTATTAGTTCTGTTTTAGCTGACAGAATACTGGCTTCCTTGCTAAGAGCAATTGAATTTAAACAAAATGTCTGTATTTATTTAAATGTAAAATAGAATTGTTTATTAAACTAAAAACCTAAAGAAACATTTAAATATATTAGAGCTGTTCATACACGTAGGCTATTATCTAAGTTTAAGGTAAAAACTTCCTGAGTTTTAAGATTATTTCAGATTAAAGTCTTTTGACTCTTATTTAGCTTCTCTCTGAACCAAAAGACTCATCCTACCATTTTCTTCCTCTTTCATCTACCATGAGGAAAAATTCAAGAGGAAAAGAAAAATAATCAAGCACTAGGGGTCCTATTTCTCATTTTACTGCTCTCACTTTTCTCACTAGATTGCTTACAATCTTTCTTCTTGTTGTAGCTTTCCTCAGAAGAAAGAGCAAATGTTTCTCAAACTGGGAAGACCCCTTTGCTCCTTTTTCTATTCAGAGGAGGGATTACCTTGTGGAAGTTTTGTTTCCCTCAGAAAAAGTAGTCTAGGATATGCCCTCCTTTTTGGGGGGCACAGTGATGCCTGTTGGACTTAATTTTCCATATATTTATTACCTTTCTAGTTATTCATTTAACAGGCTTGTCTGATGGGTTTCTTTGAAAAATGAATTCAGACACTGACATTAAAGTTACAGAACATAAACTTTTAAAAGGAAAGCAAAACTAATGCAAAGGAGATTAAATTTATTTAAAAAATGCTTCAATTTTTCACCATGAAATTTTGAAAGTTTAATCACCTAATGGTAAATGGCACGGTAAAAGTAACTGCACAGAGTAAAAAACACACCGTGGGATTTCTGCCCTTTAAAAATATTACATCAAGAAAAACAAACTGATTGATGCAGCCAACTTGAAACTTAATCACACCATAAAATCAAGCACAAAATAAATGCGCATGTGGTATTCTTTTACACTCCCATTTTTCTGTTTAGAAGGCCATGCCTGATGTTGGTCTGCCTGCTAGGAGGAATAATTTTTAGGTAAAATAGTACTTACCATCATCTTTGTCAGGGACGATTGTAACCTGAGCCGTTGGGAACTCTGACCCAATTCTCCCACCCATGGGCATGCTCAGGAAGACGTGGAATGTTTCCTCCTCTTCATACAAGGAGTCATCAATAATAACAATCCGACACATTTTCTCACGCTCATCTTTGTCAAAGCGGACAATACTGGTGTGGTCCTCGGGCCTGGATATGTAATCGGAATAGGACAGCACTGATGTCGGCACAGTTCCGCTTGCCGTTCCTGGAGGCAGAGAAAATCCAAAAGATATTTATTTATGTAGAACGCATTACAAGGGTGTTTCCAGACACAATTATTTTCACATGCAGCACTTTAATGGTCAATTAATATCTAGGAACACCCCTGGAAATTGCAATAGCTCCTGATACTGCTCTAGCATCCTGAGTCAACTTCATAATGGTCTCAAATATATGACAAATACTACATTTCAAGTGTTTTCTCCTCTATTTCCTTTCAGAACAACACAGTATTACAAAATAGTAACTCCTACTATTCAAATGCTTACTGTGTGCAGTAAAGTGTCAACTGTTTCACATACACTGCCTCATTAATTCTCTTAACCACTGCATTGGGTTTTATGCAATTGGTAACTGAGGTTTACAGAAGTTAAACCACTTGCTCTGACATCCAGAGCTGAAGGCCCATCCTGAAGTCTGCAATTTTTTTTTTTTTTAATTTTATTGGGGAAGGGGAACAGGACTTTATTGGGGAATAGTGTGTACTTCCAGGCCTTTTTTCCAAGTCAAGTTGTTGTCCTTTCAATCTTAGTTGTGGAGGGTGCCATTCAGCTTCAAGTTGTTGTCCTTTCAGTCTTAGTTGTGGAGGGCGCAGCTCAGCTCCAGGTCCAGTTGCCGTTTCTAGTTGCAGGGGGCACAGCCCACTATCCTTTGTGGGAGTCGAACTGGCAACCTTGTGGTTGAGAGCCCACTGGCCCATGTGGGAATCAAACCGGCAGCCTTCGGAGTTAGGAGCATGGAGCGCTAACCGCCTGAGCCACTGGGAGGCCCCTGAAGTCCGCAATTTTAATCATTAGTGTCTACTACCTTTCAATTCATATACATTAATGGAAATTTTGAAGACTGTCCACTCAGATACCAACAGCCAATATGATTTTTTCTTTTGCATTCTTAGAAAATCTACCTGTTTTCTAGAAAGGTGTTTAGGATATTAATGAATATTATGTATTAATTTTAATTTTGTATTACCTAAAAATCGCCTTTCAGAGGATGCTTACCCATGAGCAAAATAAATATTTTGAAATTTGATTGAAGTGAATTTCAAGCTAGTTTGAAATTAGTTTCTTTCCTTGGGTATGCATTTCTTTACCTCTTTTGGTTTTGTTTTATTTTTTAACAATTACTCCCACTTGAGCAGGCTTGGTTGGGGAAGCGGGGGGCTTCAATCTCTTACAATCCAGAAAGCGTTGAATATTAGAATAAGCAACCAAATGAATCAGAAATGTTTTTTGTAAGTGGCAGCAGAGTCCTTCCAGGTCCCCTTGGAGGAGTCCTCAAAGGTACAATAGTGAAGGAAGACTTCAGGATAAATACATTGCTTTTCCTCATGAAAACTGTAATAATAGGCATATTTGTACCTGTCGTGGCATGATGTTATGTCTCAGTCATGTTAAAGAGACTTGTGTATATTTTGGGGGACACTTTAGTTTAGTTCATACCTTGTTGTGTGTAACAGATCACCATCAACTCTTGGCTCACGTCTCCACTTCTTCTGATGGGAATGAACAGTTCACCGACGTCTTCTTCAATGGAGTATTCAGACTGGGGAATAAATACAGTTGATTCTAAGGAGAAAACACAGTCACAGCCACTGTTATTTTTGTCTGAGCTTCTCATCTCTGAAACAATCCAATGCAAAGTAAAATTTCTCTAATGATTGATCCCCCACCCTGCATATTCTTTTAGAATAACACAGTGTGAGGCAAGGAGGGACGAGAGGGGGAGAAGTAGGTAAAAAGCTTGCAGGCTCTGAGCCAGTGAATTCTTAACTTGGAAATAAAACCCAACATTGCTTTTATCTCTAGTAATTGCTTTCTTCTCAATTAATAAGTGCTGCTGACACTTACTTAAATCCAACTTTGTTCTCTTGGCACAAAGCAACACCTTTCAGTCAAGTAGTCAAAGTTTAGAGGAGGAAGAGACCTCAGAAGTCATTTTGTCCCACCTCGTATTTTGCAGATGAGGAAACTCGGACTCATAGTGTTGAACATGTGTCAAGGGCTCTTCCTAGTAAGTTAGGATTAAAACTTAGATCCTGTAATGTCTACTATATTTGTTCTTTTTACCCCAAATGTGTTCCTTTTGAATGATTAATGATTTAAAAAAATGTTCAACATGTGTTTTGTTTGTTTGTTATTTTTCAAATAGCAGTTCCTTTAGAATTCATAAATCTATTTATCAGCCGTTAGGAACAAGTTTGTGGTTTCCTTCTCCCTCTAGAGGAATAATAATAACACATAGTATACAACATTATATTTATATAACTTTCAATGATTCATTTTTAAGGTATTTTAAAGGTACACTAAGTAATAAAAATGGCATAAATTGTTGAAAAAACACTGTTCGATGTAAAACTATATTTAGTTCAATAAAACACCTAGTTCAATAGTTTGCCATGATAACCCCCAAACAGATATTTTGGTATTTGCCGGGAAGTGTTTCACTGAAAGTCTCATATACACACAGAAAACGCTTTATGGTTATTTTTAAAATGGGAAGAAGCCTCACTGCTTCTGATGATTATGAAAGACCACTGGAACAGCAGACACGTCCCACCCTTCTCCACCCTGCCTTGTACCCTGGAGCTGACAAATGCGAACCACATCAAAGGTTTCCCTTGTGCTCTGGCTTCTGATTGGGTCAGCCAGAGGGGAGCACAGCAGGACACGGCTGTGCAGGAGCAGAGTGAGGTCTGCACCGACTCCCCTGGTTCCCCTGGAGGCTCCAGAGTTGGCTGCATCCCTCAAGTAAAGGTCACAGTGCCGGCTAGATACCCTAGCTCGCTCTCTGGGTGAGATAACGTCTCCTTTCCTTATCCCTCAGGCCTAGAGGTGGTAATGGTGTCCGCTCTAGCTATCCTTGGGGCACTGTACTATGCCTGGAGGGTTCCTAACCCTTACCCTCACCTTTGTAAATAGTACGTTTTAAAATTCTTTTTAAATTACTCATTTGGAGTGTAACATTTGTTTCTTCTGGGACTCTGACTGATACACCAATTTAAAAAACGGCACCATAAAAAAAAAAATCCATGAATATAAGATTTTACAACTAATTATTAATTTATCAAACACTGATTGGGTAACTTCTACTTGCCAGACAGGGATATGGAAGTAAACAAAATCCCTGGTCTCATGGAATTTTCATACTAGTTGGGGGTGGAGAGGAGGAAAAAAATAAACAAATATACAGTAAAGCATATAGTAAGTCAGGAGGTGACAAATGATACGAAGAAAATAGAGTGTGCTGAGGGCACAAGGGCAGGCTGGGGCAGGACATGTACGATGCGTGGTCTGTGTTATATAGGAAAGGCATGGAAGTCACATTTGAGCCGAGATTGAGATGCTCTATGTGAATAACTCAGAGAAGAGAATTCCAGGCAAAGAGATGAACAAGTGAAAGGGGCCTCAGGCCAGGTTGAGCCAGGTGTGTACAGGGAACAGGCAGGAGGCCAATGCGGTTTGAGTAAATTGGACAAGGAGGAGAGGGTAGGACATTGGAACAGAGAAGTGGTGACGGGGTGGGTGGTAGGCAGATCACCTGGAGCTTTGGGACCATTGGAAGGACTTTGTATTTTACTTTGAGAAAGATATTGTGGAAATAAGGACCACCCACTGGGATTAAAAGAAGCAAAAGATATTTATTCAGTTTGTTATAGTAAGGGAATCAGCCACCATTACTCGTATTTGGCAGAGACTCAAAGGCAGATGGAAAAGTGAGAAAGCTTTGAGTGGAATAAAGGGAATGCTTCACATGTGTCCTGAGTGCAGGCTGTTGGCACGGGGAAGCTGCAGGTGAACTAACTAGAAGCAGACCATCCTATGTGATTGGTTAGGAAAGGAGGTTTGGCTTTCTCTGGTTGGTCTTTAGTTGAAAGTAGGGACAAAAATGAAGGAATCTGTCAGTTACTGATCAAGTCCTCCAATTTGGGGCCTATTGGTACAAAAGTTGGCTGTAGGTTGTGGGTCAGAGTTGTATTTTAATATGTAGTCTGTCCTTTCTATATCTAGTCTCTCAATATGAAAGCATGATAAGGCTTTGAACATGGGGGTACTATAATCTGACATATGTTAAGAACATTATTTTTGGCTGTTGTGAGACAGACATTAGAGTCCAGGAGTTGAAGCAAAGGGTCTAGATAGGAGGCTTTGCAACTATCCAGGGAAGCTATCAGAGAATACTGGACCAGTGGAGGTGGTACAATACAGCTGTTTGCAGGACATAAAAAGGAAGCGCTTTCTGATGGATCAGACGTGGTACATGAGAGAAGAGAAGAATCAAGGATGACTTCAAGTTTGGTTGTCTTGACCAACTGGAAAGATAAAATTGCTGTATACAGAGGTGGGAAAGACTGTGGAGAATCAAATTTAGAGCTGGAAATCAGAAGTTCATTTGATTTTGGACATATTAAAATTGAGGTGTCTTTTAGATATCCAAGCTGAGATGTCATATTAGGTGGCTATACAGCCCTGGATTTCAATGTAGAGGTGCCAATTGGAAATATAAGTTTGGGAGTCCCTGGTATGTTGATGGTATGAAAAGCCATGAGTCAGAATAAAATCACATAGGGAGAGATTATAGATAAAGAAGACAATGGATCTAGGCACTAACCAGGGCATTTGGAGGTCAGGGCAATAAAGAAAACTGAGCAAAGGTGGTTTAAGAGGGTTCCAGTGACGAAGACAACCAAGGGAATATGGGCACTGGAGTCAAGTACAAAAAGTGTTTCAAAATAAAAGGGAGTGATGAGCTGTTTCAAAGGCTGCTGACAAGTCAAGTAAATTGAGAACCAAGAATTGGTTGTTAGATTTAGCAAAGAGAAGTCACCAGTTATCTTCACCAGAATTGTTACAGTGGAGTAGAGGGAACAAAAGCCTGACGGACTGGGAGGAGAGAAGCTGGAAGACAAGAGGCACAGACATTTCTTTCTGGAAGTTTTGCATTAAATGGGAACAAAGTGGTATCTAGAAAAATATCTTCTCTTATTTGTTTTTAAGATGAGTTTTAGTAAGGGTAAAAATGACTCCTACTATTTTGAGGTAGGATTTTACCAAATATAAAATTTCAACATAGAAATTATCATAAAACTTCAGTATAAAAATTTACACAAAGTGCCATAAAATATCCAAGTCAAGTATTCAATGAATTTCAGAGTTTCTTTTCATTAACTTATGGACAATAACTCTGGTATCACTTTGGGGTTGGCAGTCCTCCGGTCATTTACTGAATGGCATAGGTACAAAATATTACAGAAAGTTTCATTTCTTTATTAAAGTTTCTTGTGAACTGAATGTTTGTAATTCATATGTTGAAGCCTTAACCCCCAATGTCATGGTATTTGGAGGTGTGGCCTTTGGGAGGTAATAAGGTTGAGATGAGGTCGTAAGATAGGGCCCTCATTATAGGATTAGTGTCCTTTGTAAGAAAAGGAAGAGAGATCGCTCTTTCTCCAAGCACAGGGACTGAAGAAAAGCCTTGTGAGAACACAGCAAGAAGGCGGCTGTCTATAAGCCAGGAAAAGGGCTCTCACCAACAACTCGATCTTGGACTTCCAGCATCCAGAAATGTGGGAAATAAATGTCTGTCCCAGTGTGTAGTATTTTGTTCTAGCAGCCCAAGCTGATCAAGACAGAATTGATCATACTTAATATTTATTCTATACTGCTAACCTCTACTGGCCTTTTTTTTTTTTTTTTTTTTTCAAAATAAGTGATTCAGAAGTCAAATGTAAGGGATTTTAATGTAATACCGTGGATACCTGAGTTTTGGTTCCTCCTACATCCTATGACCCATGCATTTTTTATTAAACAACCAGGACTTCTTGCTAGTGCCAGTAGGTTTCAATTATGAATAAAGAAGAAAGCTGGGTGTCCAGAGCTTGCCCTTCGCTCTGGAATCCACTCCTACACTTGATAGAGAGTCAACAGGCCCAGCACCAAGTTTAGGTCTTCTGTTGACTTACCTTCTGGCAGAAATGTGTGGTCTGTGGGGAAAAAAGCTAGAAAAGGAGAGATGAGAAAGTTTCCCCTGGTAGACTTTCCAGTTAACATTATTTTTCAACTTCATGTTATATACACAACAGAAGTTTATATGCAGACTGCCTCAAGTAAGCATAGCTTTTTAAGTATAAAGTTCCCAAAAGTGGCATTCTTGTATTATCCTTGAAAATTACTAGCTAATACATGTGGGATTCTTACTATTTGCTATAAGCCCTATTCTAAACACTCTGCGTATATCAGCTTGTTTTATCTTTGCAACAACCGTTTCAGGTAAGAACTGTTATCACTGTATTTTACCTCTGAGGACATGAGGTACACAAAGGTTAAGTAACCAGTCGAAGGTTAGACTGGTACGTGGTGGTGCTGGGATTTGAACTGGAGAAGTCTGTCTTAGAGCCCAAGCTCAAAGCCATGATGTTCTACTCCTAAAAGAAGAACACTCATGGTAGAAGGGAGTATCACTCATGCCAGAGAAAAATAAAAGGCTAAACTGTGGTTATAAAAGCGAGATCTAAAGTGCTGCTGAAACAGAGAGATGGCAGGCACAGAAGAAGCAGAAAAAAGGATTTGCGAATTCTTTTAAGGATCCAGTGTGTTTATAAGAATTGCATATATATAGATTATCTATACACACAATTTACACATATAAAATTATAAAAGTATTATATAAAAGTATATCGTATGTAAAATATGCATATTAATAAAATTATAAAACTATTATGCAAAAATATATACACATAATATACATATTAATATTTATACAAATATAATACCTGTATGACATAATATAAAAGAATAGATTTTGTCAAATCCCATTAGCACATTAGATTGAAACTGCAACAGTTTCTGGGAAGGTGTTCATTGAGAGACAAAGCAAGGCCTAAAGTATGGAAATACCATGTTTCCCCGAAAATAAGACCTAGCCGGGCCATCAACTCTAATGCGTCTTTTGGAGCAAAAACTAATATAAGACCCAGGTTGGGTCTTATAATGTAAGACTGGGTCTTATATAATATGGTATAATATAGTATAATATAATGTAATATAATATAATACCAGGTCTTATATAATATAATACAATATAAGACTGGGTCTTATATTAAGTTTTGTTCCGAAAAATGCATTAGAACTGATGGTCCGGCTAGGTCTTATTTTCAGGGAAACACGATAGCAAACTCCCCACTAAGTAAACAGAGACACATGCATGGTCATCCTCTCAAACATTAACAGTGGTCATTTCCACGTGGTAGGATTACAAGTGACTTTTATTTCTTTAAATCTCTAACTTTTTGACAACAAACTTGTGTTACTTTTCTATTTACAGATTGGTTCCATTACTCTTTATTTTGAAAGATAAAGTTGAATAAAGTAAATGCATTCTTTATTAGTTAATGTGACCATATTGATATGAGTACTTTGATTTGTAACTGCAGTTTTTATTTTTAGGTTTAACTGTGCTGTGACTTAGGCAAAATAATAACTTCTGTTCTCAGAAATAAAGAAGTTGTAGCTATGTTTGAAAAGGAGTGTTAATACTGTCGTTTTCTCAATTATACTGAGCAGATTAAAAATAACCAGACTGCTAAAAACCTGATAGAACAAAATATCTTCTAAATTTTGTTTGCTATAATCGAACAAAGAAGGAAACGAAAACGCAGCGCATGGATAAAAGCACTGAGTGTTCATCATCTTTAAAAAGTTTCATACACTCATAAAACATTTGGAAGATATTCCGGTACCTTAGAATATCCAACCAGTGGTCCTGAATACAGGCTCTGTCACTGATACGTTTGAACTTGGATAGCTAGCTCCCTTACACCTCTATGGATTGTTTTTTCAATTCACTCTGAAACAGACTTAATAATAGTGCTTAATTTCAACAATGGCTTGAAAAAGAAACAAATGAAAATAATAAAAACATGTCTAAATAATATGATCATAAGTGTTACCAGTTCACATTAGGACACCATGAGCTCCAAAGTTATTCTTTAGCACTAGGCAAACATGTTGGTTAGAGTGAATCTTTGGGTCATCTTTGTATCTTTAAATGCTTTTTTAGTTAGTGAATGTAGAAACTTTCAGAAACTTTTACATTACTAAAATAGGTTTATTTTGCACCACTTTTTTTCTTACCCACCTTTTGGTGCCAGAAACTGTGTACTGTACTTTTAACAAGTATTGTTTGTTTGTTTGTTTTTGACAAATAATTTATTGCTTTTCTTATGATGATGACCCTTGCTTTACAGCTATAGAGTTCAAAACTAAACAAACTTTGACACTCAATGTAGTTGAAGCTCTTGCATACTATTTTTAAATTATTTATTTCTTTATCATCAGTTGCAGTCAACTATCATTTCATTAATTCTGGACCTTCAATCCTGGCATGTTCACCTCAAAATATCAGCTAGCTAGTCATCTTTCTATTTGACAAATATAGATTGTTAATGGTACACAATTTAAAAAACAATAATTAATGTTTGGATTTCATATAATAGTCAGCCTACGTCTTCTGAACTCTATCTCATAAAATGAGTGGTTCACTCAGCACATAAGTCTGTCTTTCCTTTGTATTAAATAAGTTAGAGTTCTTGAGATATAAGTCCTAAGTTCCTCTAGAATACTGTTTAATCTCTACTAAATATTATATAGTATTAACCTAATCTGGCCCAACCAAAAATGACTATAGAGATCAAATATTTAATGTATTAGTTCATAGCTATATTTTGATATCATAAAGGTATCAGAATGAGCCTATTTTTATCAGAAGTTTGCAGATACTTCAAGTGTACAAACTAAATAATTGCATAAAATACTTTCTGGTTTTAGATATCTATACTAGGTATCTGTATTCAAACACCTATATATGAGGTTGTGTTCGCCTAGTAATGTACATAAAACTCAACTTCCTCTAGTTAGAAATTACACAAAGTAAAAAAGGAATGAAAATGTGTAATATTAATTAATATCTATATGCTTCTAAGACTGGGGAGAGATGTTATAATTTCTGACAGTTGGGGAACCTAATATACAGGAACTTAAGAATCTTCATCCTAAGTTAGATACTTCTCCCATGGGTATGGCTTGCTCCTAATCATACCACATTTCACTCTGTATTGTTAATTGTAACAATTTAGTGCAATGTAATCATCTAATTATCTGACCCTTCTTGGTTAGTGTGCCTTCTTGCCTCCAGCACTATACTGCTTGCTCTTAGCAGAATTCCTGGCATATAGCAGATGCTCAGTAAGCATTTGCTGAATATACAGATACCTTATACAAAGGCTGAACTGGTCTTGATTATCTTCTAGAACATTGGTTTTATTCACCTATACTAATATATTAGGGGCTTGAATTATAAAGACAAAGGATAATAGAATAAGAAAAGAAGAAATTACTTTGTTGTTCTTGTTTTTTTTTTTTTTTTTTTTCATATACAAGAATAGGTGAATAATGTTGCTGTGGCAAAGCATACTGTTTAATTATGATTTAGCTCTGGCACTTACCAGCTGGGGGATTTTGGAGAAGTAAATTCTGGGAACCTCAGAGATCTCACTTGGAAATTGATACATAAATCGCACAGTTATAAACATAAGGCTTAAATGAGATAAGGTGGTAAGCTCCTAATGCACTGCCTGGCTCACAGTGAGTATTCATATATGATAGACATTAGTATTATGATAACTAGCGTATCCTTGGTCTACGGAATAACCTTTTCGGACTTCTTGGCATGGAAGAAAAAGCGGCATTGTAATAAATCTAACCAAAAGTAAGCTCATAGAATGATCTGATCACAAATTCCTAACTGGGGAGGTCATGATGCGTAGATAGTCAGTCCCAAGCACGTAACTTCTTTAGTAAAAGGTTATTTTTGCCTTAAGCAAACACTGTCCACTGTTTCTGTGCATCTGGGTTAACACACTTTTGAAGTGCTTCTTTTTCAGACCCCTCAGAAGCTCAACCACCCTCAAGAGAGTGCGTAATCTTGTTAACTATCCTGTAACCCAATCCTCACCTTCATGCAGTCTCCCTTAATTCCAAACGTATAAAGGAAAGTGCAAAACTCATTCTCTGTAGCATTTGAGATCTTGCTTCCTGGCATTGTTATCAGTTTAGCCCAAAAATATTCTTAAAAAAATTCTCTACAGGTTTGGATGTTTCTTATGTTGACATTGGGGTTGTTTTTTGTTTTTTTTTAAGGGAAGAATAGCAGTAACCTGAAATTTCTAGAAGCCCTCCTTGTCTCATGGAAATCTGCTGTCTGCTTTTGATCGCAGTCCAGACTGGCTGCAGAGGATCCTTTAATGGAAGACAATTGTCACCATTCAATGGAATTTCATAGAGGAGTGCCCATTCCATCCGGTGAAGTGTAATTTCACCCATTTCTGCCAACACTAAAGAAAACCAAATAAACAGCTTCCAAATGGCTGACTTTGGCAGAGACTAAAGAATGGCTCTATTTCTCAGGTTCCTCATACAGAAAATGAGTTAAACACTTCATGTACTTTAACCTCCTGCCAACTGGAACTTATCTGTGTGTATGTGAAAGATGGAGACTGTCGAATCAAACCAAAACAAAGGAGGATAGCAAAGGGATAGAGAAAGGCAAAGGAATGAGGTAAAAATCATGACAATAAATAGCAGATTTCCATGGGTGTGCACCCAGGGGCCACAAACATCCTAAGGCATGGGAGGTATGACAAAGTAAGGTTAACATCTCTGCTCAGCAGTCTGTTCTCTTCTTATTTCAGTTTTTCTCTTTGTACCACAGGCTTCAATTTGTGAGGAACTTGAATTTTTTGATTTACTGAATAAATGACTAAACTTATTTGTCTAGGAAGTTATTGATATTCATAATCATTGCAGAACGGTCCATTCCTTCTTCTGTGACCCCACAGCATTTAGTTGAGTAGTAGGAAAAGCCCCTTCTCAGTCCTCCATTTTCATGCAACAAAATAGGTCTATTCTAGATAACAATGTGGGCTTCCCACCCCTTCTGACAGTTGGTCTGTGCCTGGGTGGTCCCTCCTTGATTGGCAGGGGCAGGTACTAGAATGGCTGCATGTGGCTGTTCAGGACAGTTAGCTCCACTCAATTCACGGCTATCCCAGGGTAGTCAGGGACGAGGATTGGGGTGCACTTGCTCTCATTAGTGTCTTCCCTCTGACATAGGCTGTGCTCTTGCACAGATGATGTAGGAAAATATGATGACTGGACCCACTCTTAAAAGAGGGATCAACTCTATTGATTATAGAGCCATGGTTCCCCACCAGAGAGTCCCAAGTACGTATCTGGAGGCATGAGAGGTATTACAGAGCATTCATGTGGGCTCTGAGTAGTGCCTCAGGTTAAATAAATAAGCACCTAAGTGTATTATTACTTTTGCAGTGAATATAGATACTTATGTATTGAATAAAAGACACAGCTACTTAAAATCTTTACTTAAATCACAACTATGTAATTTAAAAAAGTATAAATGGATAGAGAGTATAAAATACAATTATGAACATGTGAGGATCCAGCAAATATGCATGTAGGTATATGTTTCTGTCTATATGTAGAAAGTTTAAGTTTTTTTTTGTAATAAAATTTGGGAACCAACATTCTAAAACTTGTGGAATTGAGAGCATCCTATAAATATCAAGTAAAATGCCTAAAATGGTACATATGCCTACAAGGTAGTAAGGCAAAAGAGGTCAAATGAAAGAATGTATATAATGTGTTAAGCACACTGTCTGGCACACAGCATGTGCTTAATGAATTTCAGTTATCATTATCAGGACCAGTTATGTACTGGCAATGATAGGTAAAGTATTGAGAAAAGTATGTACTTGCATGTGTTTATATAAACTGGTAAATAAGTAAAAGTTGTTCCCAGCCTAGAATAATGCAGAGTTGATTATTCCATCTTCTTGGTCCATAATACTTTGTTCATATTTGTACCGCATCACACTCTGTTGCAATCACTTATATACAGGGCTCTATCCCAGTAGACCATATGCTCTTTGATAGAAGGGATTGTATCTTATTATCTTTGCATTTCCAACACATAGCGCTGTGCCCAGCACAAGTAAGTATGATCAGTATACATTTTTAATGCATGCAAAAAAAACCCACAACATGTCTCAGAATTAATATGCAGAAGAAGCACTTATAGGCGTAATTGTTCCAAAGGCTAGTGAATTTATGTGTGAAGAGTTACAAAAGAGTGAAGAAAGAAATTCAAAATTTTGAAATGATTGAGAAAATCATCTTTTGTGGAAATAAAAAGGATTATTTACATTTATAATATTAGAAATAACAACAATATTTGTTTTATGCTTTATGTTTTATTGAAACTCCTTCATAAGAATGCTGCGACATGAGAATAATTAATTATCTTATTTTGTGCATTAGGAAACTAAATCTTAATAAAACCTGTTTAATTTGGTTAAGGTCATACAACCAGAAATGGGAGAGTTAGGAATCAAACCCAGGTCTTGTAAGTTCATGATCAATGAATCTTCAACAGGACATGGAACATAGCAGGCATTATGGAACATTTGTCAGTTATCATAGGGATGATTATGTCCTGGAATAAAGAGGGCTAAACTTCATCTAGAAACTTCTAAGACAACTTAGAAGATCATAACATGAAATGAAATTGGAAAAGTTTTATTTGGTAGCCTGCAAGAGTAAAGATTATATAAGGAGTGTGAGTGTGTGTGTGTGTGTGTATGTGCGCGTGTGTGTATTGTGTGCATATATTTTATTTTTAATATCCTACTTCTCTGCCTTATTATGGGTATAAAGTATAGAGTGTTAATCTGGGCTTATAAATAGGAAGGCACAAATGAGTTTAAATGTCTGATTCCTTACAGTAAAGTATGGCTATTGGCAAATAAAACATCCAGAAATGACTTTAAACAAACTCTAACAAATGAGCCAGTTTATAGGTTTTAAAGCTGTCATGGGCTTGTTCAAAGAGAGAGGCTTTATTATGTTAGCACTTACCCAAAACTCAGGACTAGACGAAAATTTAGTTATTTATTCCTACTTAATGCAGAGAAAGTTAAATGTAATTAAATGGTAACTGCTCCTTAATAGAAATTACAGACATAATTGAACTTCATATTTAACTAAAGGCAGAGATGTTAAACAAACAGATTCAGATCTTCAGTTCTCTTATCCTCTCTCTTTAATTACGCTCAGTCTTTTAACCTAGAGATTTCCACATACGTCTCCATTTCATGTACTCTGTAGATTGTATCTTCACAGAACATTTAAGAGTTTTCTGACTGACAAAATAAAGTAGGCTGGCAGTTTAAAAGAAAGTCACGTCTGGCTTTTGACAAGATTTCAGCTTTAGAAGAGTCTTTCCAAGCTTTTTATAAATGCCAGCCTTCAAAAAGCCATTCAACCTTTTTTTTCCCTGACTGCACTGACACAAGCCAGAACTGTAGAAGCATGGCAAGGGGAGGGAAGAGGTCAAATTACACACAAAAGCAGTAAGGTTTACTTTTACCAACATCAGCTAAGGGTGTGCACTGACAAGAAAACGTCATCTACTAGAAATTAAGAGCAATGATTCAAAACACTGTTCACCAAAGAGTGGGGGTGGGTTAGATGGGTATTATGTAACAAATGTGGAAGCATATGGCCAAATGAAAAATTTTGGCTGGTGAATATATGAAGGAAACTTGTATAATTAAGTGTAATATAGGGAACAAATCAATCCCCAAATGGTCTAATTCTTAAACGATTTGTTTAAAGGACATTTAAAAGACTTTAAAAAGTAATGAATTCATTTAAGAAAAGTGAGATGAACAATACTGTTTCTAAAGGATAAAATTATAAGAGAAAGAACATGTTGATAATCCTATGTTTATTTAGAATTCATTTACTTGAAAATATATAGCTTCCCTTCATTAATTTTTGGGTTCCCTCTTCCATCAGCATATCTGAACTATTAATCTAAAAAGTTCTCTCAATAGAAAGTCCAAACATTGAATCTAAAACTTCCTTTATAAGGTATTTTGTCCTAAAAACCCAACCAACAGCATCAACACAAGTTGCCAATAGCTCTTACCGTCTCCTGGGTCAACAATCTCCACCATAGTCACTGTGGGGAATTCCAGGGCAGCCAGCACGGGCTCTGAGAGAACCACCTGGAAGGTCTCGGACTGCTCATGCTCCCCGTCACTCAGGATGCGTACTCTCCACGTGGCCCTGGTCTGGCCTGGATTGAACTGCACTTGTTTCTGTGCTTTGCCCTTGAAGTCTTTGTCTTTTTCTGCAGTCCCATCTCTCGTGCCAATACCTTCATGGAAACATAATATCATTTTCTTAGTTTCATTTTTCAGTTGGATTGTTAAGATTTTCCTTGTTAACTTTTGTCTGTCACTTTCTCTTGCAGTGCAAACTAGGTCCTGCATTGATTCCATGACATGGATAATTGGGTACCGGTCCCACAATGAAAGCATTCTATTGTAGGTGTTGAGTAGTTCATGATTCTGTTCTGTTCTTGGCCCATTATGGCTTTACTATATGTTCTTTAAGTTATGCTTGTGTTAGAACCTCTAACATGACATACTAAATTTGCTTTGGGTCAAAAATAAAGATTCCCTTTTTATAGTTAACACACTGCATCTATTCTGAGTGCAGTGGGAGTCTACCTTCTTACTCAAAGTGTCGTCCGTAGACTAGCAGCATGAGCAACATCTGGAAGCTTCTTAGAAATGCAGTTTCAGCCCTATCCCAGACCTACTGAGCCAGAATCAACATTTTAGCAAGATTCCTGGGTAAATCTTATGTGCTTCAAAATCTGACAGTGGGTAGACACATACTAAATATTTCATACCTCCACAAGTTCCTATGTAAAATAGGTGCCCCATTTTAAGAAAGGATGAAGAAATGATGTGCAGATTGTGGAGGAAATATATTAGTCCACACTCAACATGGGAGATGAGATAGTCAAGCACAATGTTCAAAAAATTCTCTTACTTGGAGATACAAATATTCAGCTGGTAAACCATGCATATTATAAATAATATTATTAGATGGGGCAAAAAAACTCTGGAAATCAAAGGCTTACAAATTGGGCTTAAATGTATGATTCTTTTTTTCGAAGAGAATTATTAAACAAAACATTTACCTTCACTTACATAATGACACTATCATTCAGTCTTTTCCTCTGGCATGGAAAAAATGGCATGGAGTTATGCGAGGTACTTTTGGAATGAGAGAACAGGTTTTATATCGTACCTCAGCCACATGGTGGCTATGGGATCATAGGCAAATTATTAACTTCCTCAGTTGTAGACAATTTAAGGAGCACAAATGGTCTGGTAGTTACGAGAGTCAGCCCTGGAGCCAAATCTCAGCTCTCCTGCTTAGTAACTGTGTAACTTTGGGCATATGAGAAGAACCTTTCTATTTCCTTACTCGTATAATGAGGGATATAATGACACTCTTCTCATGAGGTTAACAATTCTAGTTATTAAGAACTAGGCCTGGCACATAAATAAGAACCCAATAAATGTTAGCTATCATAATTATGACTTCATAGTCCATAATCTAACAAGGTGCCTGGCACTTTAGCATTCAAGAAAATAAGAGTTGAGTTAGTGAATAAAGGGTTGTTACAAGGAGTAAAGACATAAAGTATTTAATATGCTTAATCAAGTATGCTGCATTTAGTAAATGTTCATTAACTGGTAGCAACAAGGTCCTTGAAATTCAAATATTTTTATGAAATGCAAATACATATGTAATTTGTTAATGCGTTATAAGTCATAAAATGAATAATCATCTCTGAGAAAATACATATACAAATTTCATGTATTTATGATTTACTAACTGTGCTCCTGAAGGTAAACAATAGTCTGCTTTTAGCTGTAATACAAACTATCTAATTCTAGAAGTCCATTAATGAAAGAGGAGGTTGTAGGAGAGAACCTGAAGCATATTCATTGTAGAACTCCCACGAGGCTACCCTTCCCTTTAATAGGACTTCCGCTCCCAGTCCTAGCATGAATTCTATTACCATCTTCTATGATTGATGGGTGTGGGCCACACACAGAAGTCTTTCCAACTTTCTATCTCCCCAGGTTACTAAGTAACATGGAGGTTAACCAAGCAGAGCTATAGAACCTTTGAAGAATAGCTGGTGCTGATCTCCACATGTAAGAAATAATAGTTCATTGAAAACATAACTGCATGAGAAAAAAGAGCTCTTGTCTGACATTTTACCATTCAGCTTTAAAAAAGGGGGCAATGGAGGAAACTTATCTAAAAAGATAGTTGAAAAAATATTTTGCGACTACTAATTTTCCCATTGTTATCAATGGGTTATTTGTGAATGAGTAATTACACTCATTAGAAGTGGGAATTCAGGTAAAATGCAAATAGAGGAAGACATCCTTAAAAATTGTTAAAGTGCTCTGTTTTTCAGTTACTCATTTCCCTATGACTTATTTTCAAGCATAAAGCACAGTTAAGGCTAATCTCTCACTGACAAGAAGGATCATATTCCTGATCTGCAGTGCGTGTGTGTGTGTGTGTGTGTGTGTGTGTGTGTGTGTGTAGAGAGCACGTGCTTCTAAAAGAGAGAGCAATAAAGCCTTCATTATGCTCTGGAAGGTTAAACGCACAGAGTGTAAATGACAGCCTACAAAGAGGCACATGCAAGTAATGAAGATGGACGCACAGCTGCCTCTGCTGCAGACTGGATCTGCAGGGGGACCAGCCCCACCTAGAGTCAGAGTAACCTTAAAAAGTCAGCAGAGCATAGTGTTAAAAAACAAACAGTACTTTTAAATTAAGGGGGTAACTGATATCCAGTATCCCGACATCAAAGGAAATCATGGGGGGCAGGTGAGAATACTGGGTGTGGCAAAGGTATGGTGTATGGCACGTGTACATGCATGCTCGTGTGTGTGGTTATGTGTTGATAGGGATCTACTGTTTAAGGCATTTGAATTTCAAGGACCAGTAAAATTTCAAATAGTCATTTTGAAGACGTAAACATGGTTATCAACTTTTTATTTTGCCAACATTTTTCTAGATTTCTACCTGATACCTTCACTCAATGAAAGCTCTTTTATCTCATGAAAATTCTATCAGTTTGATGTCTATAAAACATATGATTCCCAAAATAATATCATTGCTTGGGGTGCTATCATTTTTCATCAATATCACAAATATTTTGTGCCAACTATATTACTGCTTAAAATTACCAATATGCTTATTGGTAAAAATATCTATTTTACGCTTATATGAAATTGAATATGAGCGTGAACTTGAGTTGTAAAAAAATTTTATTCATTTGCTTTGACTCAGTTTTATTTAAAAGGGTAAAGCAGCAAAAAATGATTAGTATTTAACACCTTATTGTTGGTTCTGAAGAAAAGTCACGACATGTATCTTTTATGTTGTGCTTTTATGCAGTGTTGGGGTTCTTGAATGTTTTAGTGACCTATCAGAGGATTCAAATACAACAAACAAATAGTAAATTATACTTCAATGCCTAATAGGTTTTTGAATAGGTTTTTTGTTTACTTATTTTTAAAGTAGCCTTCACATATTTTACATGGATATTTCCGCAGACTTTTATCTTATGGATAAATTACATAATTGCCTAAATTTATTCTAAGATCTAGTGACATTAAAATTTTTTTAACCTATGGGTGATTACTGCCATTTTTGTAAAGTTATTTTATATCAGAGAAAGATCATATGTAGATTTGAAGAGGTATATATTTTGGTTACACATTTCCTATTTTTACAGCCTTTTGTCTCTCTGATTTAGCCTTCACACAAAACTTTGGCACGTTTCTTTAGCAGTTAAAAGACATTTAAATGTTAACATCTCCCTAAGCTTTAAAACTAGAGCAGCAAACTAAACATATTTTAATCATCATAAAATTTTGAACTTTTGCTAGAAAAATGGGATTTTGAGACCGAAGTGGAAACTAAACTTACTTATAAATGAAGTCTCTCCCAAGTAACCTCTACGTTTAAGAACGACGTCTAGAAATTTGGAGTCCTCGTTGATCAGGTAATATTCCTTTTCAAAGGAGATCCACGCCCAATTCAGACGAAAATGCTGGTTGGGTAACTTGTTTCCACCTGGAAAACAAAAGTTTAAAGCACCAAATTAGCGCCTTCTTGAATGATTAATGACCTTAATTCCCCAGACTAGTTTAATGATGCAATATTAAGAATCACTATAGCTACTTGGTTTGATACTCAACTCTACGCACATGGAGATACAGCTCACTGTTCAGTGACTGTTACACAGAAATACAATAGCTGACGTAATTCTTCACAAATCCCTTGATCTTTAGGAGGGGAAGTTGGAAAGGGGGTAGGAGCGCACAACTATCAGAAGCAATTTAATTTAATCATAAAATCAGTATTCAAGTTGCAGGATGACTTACTTCCCACAAGGTGCCGCTGGAGAGCAAGCTTTTCCATAGAGGAAAAACTCTTCCACAAGGCTCATTTGTGATGTTAAAAACAGACACACAACGTCACAAATAACTTTTTCTGGTTCACTGAGCAATTGGGTGGAAAGCTTTAATTATAACCACTTAAGAAAAAACAAATACCCCTTCTCCGCCTCCCCTCCCCAGTATATTCCACTCCATTCCTTAGAGCAAACAAACAGCTCTTTTCATTGATTCCATTCTACTATGAAGATAAGGCTTTCTCCTCCCACCTTTCTACCAAAATGGAGCCGGCTGCCTATCAAGAGAAAATAAACCTTGTGTGTGATCTCTCTAATGTGAAAGCTGCTATGCTAGGTGAATGAAAGGAGAAATGGTTATCAGCTGATCACTGTACATAATCCCTCTGCTTCCTTTGATCTACACCAATTATTTGAGGAAGGTGAGGTTTATAAACAAAAGCATCAGTAATTTCTTTTAAGTCTTTCTGTAAAAAAGGTGGAAAAAAGCCCAAATAATAAACACAACTAGAAGCCCAATTTTAATTCCAGTTTTTTCCTCTTCTGAGTTCACATAGAGAGAGCTACGTGAGAACAAAAATGAGACAGGAAAACATCAAGACTATAATAAACCGAGGATAAAAAGTCCGTACAAGGGGAAACACGGTGAGTGAACAAACACATGAAAAAAATGTTCATTTTTGCTGGAAATTTTTAAAAATAAATATTGCAGCGACTTTGCATTATCAATTGATATGTCCTCAAGATTGAAGAGAACGCCCAGGACAGGGGAGATTCTATAAGGAAATTGGTTTTCTTGTTTATTGTTATGTGTAATTCTATATCTCCAATCAGAGTAATTGTAATTCTTTATTTACATGCATGTCTGCTTTAACTGCCTGAGCACCCCAGGACATGTACTGCTCAAATTCATCTTTTCTAGTCTCCAATCCCATGTAGACCTGGGATACAATGAGGAATAAAGACATTCCTTGACTGAAGAAACCTATGGGAGAAATCTGACTTTTTCAGTACAGTGGCTACTTTGTAACTCCTGCTTGTTTTATTCCTTTTTCATAACAATTTTTAGCTTATACAACCAAGGCACATACTAGTTTTATTTGACTTGTGAATAATAACTTCTGACGTATTCAGCAACTCTTGTGTTTAACAAATGAATTTTATTTTATAGTTTTGTGTACTTTATTCCTATTTCCTTTCCCCTCTTATTCAAGAGTAAGAGATCATTAAGCATATAGTTTCTCTATTTCTCCCAATTTTGACACTTTTTAGCTAATTGTATGATTTGATACCAACCCTTTCCTGAAACATTCCAGAAATTATTACCCTTCTTCTAGATATTACGTAAGAATATTGACTCAAGAAGGCTTTCTTCCTCTGACACCCTCCATCTGAAACAGCAAGCCTCAATGCAAACCCTAGCACCCTCTTGCTCCTTTATTCAGATTTATTTTTCTCTACAGTTTTTCCATCACTTCATAGCCTATATGTTTACTTTTTTTGTTTATTCACTCTGTCTCCTTGTATTGGATCTGGGAGTGCAGGCTTACTTTTAGAAAAATGCCTATTAGATGAATTAGGTGTTCTAATGCCTTGGTTGAAAGAAATTCAGTAGTGATTCAGTTTTCTGGTGATATGAATGCTCTACACAAATGTAACATAACTCTTTCAATACCGAGTCTTTTTTTTTTTTTTTTAATGACACCCTGTCTAAAATGTCTTGCATACTTCTATTCTTGGGTACAATATACAGATTTTAAATGATTACCCATAAATGTGAACTACTAGAATTAGTTTTTATCTCAGTGACACCTCCAGGGGTTATTGGTGACCAATGGCCTGTTTAACCCTTCCATTCTGTTATGAAGTAGCATGGACGGTTTAAGGGACAGCTAATTTCAATGCAATTTACAGATTAAAAAACTTACTTTTTGGTTGGCGCTTATGTTCTGGAAGAATGAGGGTGCCAGGTTACTGCTTAATCAAGGGTTTCAAGTGGCATAGAGCTAAACAAGTTTGCCAGGATTTCATATGCCTGCCACTTTGAGATTTTATTGGAGATAAAATTCAGAAAGAATACTGACAGATTTTGCTTTGTGAGACAGTGACCTGCTCCAGGGTAATTGTTTTAGATGCTCAGCATTCACTCTAAAGCAGGGATTTTTAAGTAGGTATTTTGCTAGAGAGTATGAAGTTAAGTGTATAAAGCTTAACTCTGAATAGAATTAAATGCTACATAACGTGATTCATATACACATGGATCCTATTGTGTTTCCGAATTTATAAAATCTTCGGTACTACTTATTATGCAGGAGTGATATGGAGATTTGAGGAAATAAGCTGCAGGTTATTGTAACTCTTATTAAAATGACCTTGAACAATTGAACTTCATTTTAACTAAAGAATGGAAAGACACATTATTTATTGATTTATTACATATCATGTAAATTCCTCTAAAATCTCAATATATGGGAATAATAAATGTTTATCCTTTAACAATCGCTACAGCTTACTGAATGTGAAATTTTAGATGAAGTTAAACAACTTAAAAAACTGATGTGATTCTTCGTGATTCTTTGCCTTTCTAAAGTAGATTCTGTCACCTACGATGTACAAGGATTTACTCTCAATGTCTCACTGGAAACAAATTAAAGTCTGTAACTTGTGTCATAAATCCATACAACAGGTGTCTGACAGCTGATAACCACACTCCCAAATGCTTTGTCCCCAAACCCTGACAACTAAGGCCATTAAGGTTTTCATGAAAATACCTCTTTTGAACTTTTCCAGCTGGTCTTTAGGCTTCTTCATTTTCTTTTTAATGGTGATGGACAGTTTTGTTTTCTTTCTTTTTTTTAGAATAACAAAGAATCACAACCTTCAATTAGTTTACCCTAAAAACATACGGCTGCCTGATTGCTCTGAAGACAAAGTATACTTCTTTAGTGTGAAACTAGTATTACAACTTTGACTTGTGCTTGATAAAGGGTAATTTCTGGGTGTCCATTTAGCTTTGACAAATTTTTTTCCAAACATTTTTGAAAAACCACACACAAAACTGTAGAAAAGTTAGTTACCAACAGAGCATAATTCTATTGGTAACATTTTTCTAGCTTCCTAAGATTTTCTAAGATTTTCCTAAGATTTTAAAATTATATTTGCTCGAAATAAAGTTTAGCCTGGAAGCTAAACTGGAAATCAAACATACAGTTGTTTTAAAAGCTGTATACCACCCTTTAAATCAGAAATAGAAATAGATATTTATATTAAAAAGATTAAGATACAAACTAATTTATTGGGAAAATTAGATAATTTGATTTTTAAGCAGTCTTGTTCTCTTAGAAGGCCAGGACAGTGGTTAGCAACCATGTAACTACCATCAGCCTCAATGTTACTAATTGTGGTAAGAATCAAAAATCAAAGTTAAAATAAGGGATTCATTTTCTTGCTATTTCTGTATGACGATGATCTTTTAAACTTTGCTTTGCCCTAGAATCTTCCATATGAGAATCTCTGAAAGCTCCTGGTATCTTGTTCTTGGGCCCTTAAACATCAAGTGGATTTTAGTTTATTGAAAACCACTGGGTGCTAAGTAGCAGCCAACTAGGCTCTTAACACATACCCCCCTCTGCTGCCAGGAGTTGACATTCAACCATGGGAGATGGCACAAGCACACAGATAATGTGTATAAGCTAGCGACTGACAAATGCTACTAGAGAGTCACTGATAATGAGTTGTGGGAGTTCACAAGAGCAAGGGATTACTTTAACCTGTGGGGATCAAAGACACATTCGTGGAAGAGATAGAGTTTCAATGGGGCGGTAAGTACCGGGAGGTATTTGGAGAGATGGGGAAAGGTGGTTCTGGAAGATTAAGTATAAGAACAGAGATAAGAAATCCAGTAAAAAAAGGAACTTCAAGGAATTCAGTTTGGTAGGTGCTCAGGACATTTACTAAATACTTATTTCCTTCTCTTTTTATCTTGACCTAAGGGCAGATGTTGCCTTAGTATGACTGATAGACACCTAAAGAACTGGGAATGGACACAGAAAAATTGTCAGTAGATTTTTATAATTTTGTAGACTACTTAATAATTCCAATAATTGTTTTAGTCTAATATTAAGCTATTCAAAAACACCTGGCAATACAACTTTTGATAACTGATTTTCTTCCTCCGTTCTAGACACATGCACCCCCGTCATTCACACTGCCATATACATTCTGAAAAAGGGGCAGCAAAGCAGAAGGGGTCAGAGCCACAAAGAAATACAGAGACTATATATAGAAATGTAGAGAAAGACAAAAAGTGTGATCATGACCCAGAGGAGTTGAGAAACAGGCACAGCACAAGTTGACCTCTATTGAATACACATGTGGTAGTCTTTTAGGCCGTTCTCAGGAAAGGCATATCCTTTATAACCAAAAGCATAAATGGGGCTATGATATCTTGGTAATGGAATGGAGTGCAAGTATGGATTAGTTCTCATTCTACGCTCCATTTTTCTGTAGGCTCTAAAGATAAGAAGTTACCAGATGACGTGGAGATGAAGCTGACAAATATACCATCATTCACTTTAGAAGCCAAGAGTATGACAGTCCGCTTTAGTACATGTAGTTTTGTTCCGTAGGGACACAATTTGAGGACATGTGGTCTGTAATGGGTATTTGTACATGAGATTTCAAAGACTTGCATTCCTGTTCACCTACAATACCAGAAGCTGATACACAGTCGATCCTCATTACTCCCAGATTCTGTATTTGAGAATTTTTCTACTCGCGAAAATGTATCTGTTCTCCCCCAAATCAATACCCATGGTGCTTTTGTGCTCATTCGCAGACACTGGCAAAGCAGCTTTGAAAAATTTGCATCACCTCCTGCTCTGTCTTATCATTTCCGCTCCAATACTGTAAACAAATGTCCTTTTACCACCTATTTAGTGCCACATTTTTATGTTTGGGGTTTTTTTTGTGGGGGTGGGGGGGGCTTGTTGTTAACATATCCCCCCAATTTTAGCGCCAAAGTGCTGTCCAGTGTTCCTAAGTACAAGAAGGCTTGACATGCTTTACAGAGAAAACACATGTGTTAGATAAGCTTGTTCAGCCATAAGTGATAGTGCTGTCTGCTGTGAGTTCAATGATCATGATCAACAACATAATATCGAATCAGGTGTCTTTACACAGAAACACACGTAAAACAAGGTTATGTATGGATTGGTTAATAAAATGTTGTGACCAGAAGCCTGCAGGGAACCTGACTCTGTATTTCCCGTAGGAGCCGTCTGTCTGTATTTGCAGCGATTTCATAGAACTCCCGCAAATAAGGAAAATCAATCGTATTTACTCAATAAAAGTCACAGTAAGTTAATCTTTTGGGACAAGGCAAAAGGGAGCACAGGGAGTGGAAAACTGTTCTTCCTCCACACACAGTCTGCCTCCCTTTTATCAATCCTTCCCCTGGCCCAGGCCCAGGAGTGTGACCTGAAAGGAACCCTCACTGTATTCTCAGATGGGCCACCTTGGCCTCCCTCCAGCCATCTGTCCCTGGACATGACAGCACTAGGCTCCAGACACACTTGTGGCTCATGGGTGAAGATTGTACTGGCTCCTGCAGAGCTATATGCCATCATCTGAGAAGGCACAAAGAGAATTTACAGGATAATTTTTAACCTATAGGAAAATAATATATATGGGTCGAATGCCTAATCCTGCTAGAGGGTTTAGGATAATCTGTTGTAGGATCTCAATTTAAGCACAAGCCCACACAAGCCCACACATGGATTTATGTCTACCTATGCTTTTTTTGAGAACTGGAGTAACAGACCTCATGGAAACTGCTTTTCATGGGCTGTAAGGGGCCTCTGGAGAGAGAGCTCATTATAATAGAAATGGATGTATCAGGCACAATAATGGAGACTGTACAAAAGTCTTAAACATCACAGCTAAGTGGGGATTCAGAGTATAGCGTTAGAGTGCTACTCATCTCTAACTCAGGCCCAGGCACCTGGATGAATGTTTGGGTCCCAGGAAAGAGAAAAGCCTAAGTGAAAAACTAAAGAAATGCTTAATCACTCTCTTTTTCTACCAGGTCCCAAGCAGCATTCTTTTGGACATCCCTTTCCTTTAATACAGAATAACAGAACAGGTCACCGCACAGCTCTGGCACCTGCTCCTGGGGGCTCCTGGGGCTACAGGCAGGTCCATGCTATGGGGGAGCTGGATGTCGCAACTGGGATTCCTGCAGAGCTGTGGTGACACTGTGGGGCTGGGCTTATAGTGCAGAAGACTTACCCTTGGGTAGAAGAAGCATGGGCTTTTGGCCAACCAGAACTGACACAACACAACACTGCCAATCATAACAGTCCCTGACCAAAACCCACTGGAATTCACTGGAGTGCAGGTCTAAACTGGCTGAAAGTCAGCTCAGCGTTGGGGACCCTGAAAATGCTTGGAGAGGAGAGCTGGACATGTGGGGGCCATGGTCAGGGTGATTTTGATAACATGTACATTATCTCAATGCATCTCACAGTAACTCTGCATGTTAGGCATTTCCACACTCTACGCGTCACTGTCAGGTTAAACTGCTCACTCTAAATCCTTAAGTATGTGACAGATCTAGAATTCAAATGCAGCCTGCTGGTACTCTTTCTATACTTCCTCTCAGCAATCCGATGGCTTCATTTAGGTTGACATTCTATTTATAGGTGACTCTAGCTTTCTGAATTTACTTTAATTTATGAACAAGTGCTATTGACTAGAAGCTAAACACGATCTGAGGGCATTTTCCTCAACCCTACAAAACAGTGAGACTGCCAAGTGGTAAGAATGAAGTGGAAAAACCACGGGTACAAAGGCCAGTTTCTAAATGTTTGAGACTAAATCATAGAAAAATTAACATAAGCCAAGGGTAAGATCCTCTTGCTTTATGAGTGAATTTGGGGCCATAGCCATAAATGAGGGAAGCTGGAAGGAAAATGCTTCTTCCAGGCTGACTGATGTGGCTCTGTCAGGCCACAGCTGGGTCAGTTAGCAAGTCAGAGCCTGCAGGGATCCCCTACCTTTCTCTAAGCGTCACCCCTCCCCCAAACCCTTCCCTTAAAAGAAAAGAAAGAAAACAAAAGGAATGTGCTTATTTTCAGCCCCTGTTATAAAAAGAAAGAAAAAAGGGAGAACCATGCATTTGTATCTCCGAACTTAGGGCTTAAAAATAGTTCCTTCATCAACCCTGATTTAATTGTGCAGTGCTTTGCTTTGTTAATTAGAAGTTTAAACCCCATGGAATGAAAGCCTTCACTGTCGGTATGCACGCCTAGGATGAGGAATTCAGGTGTACATCTACAGAGGACAAAGGACAAAGCAAACATATAATTGCAAGGTGAACTCTCATTTATAACATGCACATTACTTGATGATCCCGTGCAGTCTAAATTAAAAGCTAACTTAGCCATTTTAATGCTGTAATACGAGTGGCTAAGGAAACTTTTTTTCTGAAAATGGAAGTGTGATCCTATATTTTAAACAAGAACACAAACTAATTCAAGAAACAACTATGTTGGTGAACAAGATAAATATGAATTCTAAGCATTTTAGAGCAAGAATGAACCCTGGATTGCATCTTTTATTACTACCCCATTTTCCCAAGATCCCAAAAAGCTGGCATTTGAGTAAGATTACAAAGCAGCTATCTACTGAAGAGGAATAAATCCCCAGGGGTTTTCACTCCCAGTCTTACTATTTAACCAATTGTGATCTCAAATATTGTTCTTAAGCACAAGATCATAAAAACTGTATGTTTAAAATGATATAAAATATACATATATATCTATATATCCAGATATATATTATACAGAGGGTGCGAAAAATGTATACGTTTTAAGAAAGAAAAACTGTATTAAAATTGTAATACTCAATATATACCGATAACAAAAGATGAATACAAGTCACGTGTGACTTCTGCAATTACAAGAGGTGCTCAAAGTGGTTCCCATCAGTGTCCAGACACTTCTGATTATGGTGAACTACTGCATGAGCAACGTTGACATAAGTGTCAACTTGTATACATTTTTTTGGCACCGTGTGTGTGTGTGTGTGTGTGTGTGTGTGTGTATTGGTTTTGGGAGGACTTAATTATTTCTCTTTAAAACAGCCCAGAAATAATTTTCTGTTATATTTTTCCCATTAACAAATAGAAGTAAGACAAAACAAAACAACTCTGTATTTTCATAGAAACAGTAACTGCTTTACCAAAATCTGAGTTAAGAAGATCCACACCTTCTGCTGCCTCTGGGGAAAGGAAAAAATACAAAACAAAACACCTGGTGCAGCCAGACCTCATGCGTGCACTGCCTGGAGCAACATATAAATTTATTAGATCTCTGGCAACACATTCTTAAAATAAACTTAATAGCCTTCAGGTCTCTGTTCAAACCAGAGCCTAATTCCTTTTGTGGCGCCAGACAGCCCCCCACCCCAAGGGGACTCTGCAGGGAAATAAAAGCAGTGGTTCTTTGAGCACCTTTCAGAGTAACCGGTTTAGCACCATTTAGTTAATTCCCTGTGAAGTGAGGTTGCTTTCTAATTTCTATTTGTCTAACAGCACCATGCATATTACTGTAAAACACAGCCTTTACAATTAAAAAGGATTATAGTTTGAGCTGTATTTTGGATTATCTCTTGAAAATGTGTTATATCCACACTGAGACAAACATATAAAAGAGAAAAGAAAAAAAACAGAAGTGCCTACGGACTGTTGAAGAAAGAAACCACCTTTAACTTATCTTGTTTCTATTTTTACCAAAAGTTAAATTTGATGGCTGGGATGGAAGGATTAAGATTTTTACCTTAAGGGCAGCACAGAAGTCATTCTATGGATTAAAATAATAAGTGAATTTTAACTTGGAGTCCTAGGATGTTAGTGCAAAATGAGAACTCCCTGAAGATATTTTTAGATTAATCTGCTGTTATCGTTGTTTCTGAATCGGAGTCAGTAACATGTTCTTAGGTATGTTTGTTCTCAGCAGCAAGATCCAGAATTGGAAGTTTTAGATTTATGAGCTTAAAATTAAAAAGAAATATGCAAAATCACATAATCACGTCTGGTTTCCTTGCTATTGCTCCTGTGACAAACTAAAAAATGTCTTTTCATAAATGTCTGTCATGGAAGAAAGGAGAGAGGAAGGACAGAAGAGGGGAAAGGGGAAGGAAGTAAAAAAGGAAGAGAGAGAGACAGAGAGAGAGGGAGAGAGAGAGAGAGAGAGGATGGAGTAGAATACCATCAAATGCCATGTGTTTGTTATTCACATTTTCTTTTCATTTATTTCAGATTAGTTTTACAAAGGTAGCTTTTGTACTTAACTTGTGTATTATTTAATTATTATTTAATTTGTCAAATCCTTTGGTGACTGCTCTGATCCCCTTAAAATTATGCCAGAGCTACAAATACAGCCCTCCTTGGTGGTTTTACTGTCTCTGATTAATATAAAAGCCATTCATTAATATATTTACCTGCCAAAAGAAAAAAAAAGACACAATAAGTATAAAGACAAGTTGGTATGGTCTTGAAGCACCAGAACTTGTAGGAAAAACATTTAGACAACTTACAGCAATGTGTTTTTTTGAACAGAGCTCAGAGCACATGGTATGAAGAATAATAAAGGTTCACATATAGTCCCTTCTGTAAGACTTAGAGTCTAGTAAGAAGGGGAAACCAAATACCCTACATAAATTATAACGCAAAACGTACGGTAAATCTGTGAATGTGCAGTACCTGGGGTTCTGAGGAGGGACAGGACGACATTCAAATGAGGAGACCACTAAAGGCTTGGCACAATGACTTTGCAGAGGGACATGGAAAGATGGCACTACCCCGAGGGGAAGGAATCACAAGAAAACACATGTAGAAGGACAGCATTGTGTGGGCAGTAATAGAATTGTCCAACTTTGTAGAGTTTGTGGAAGCAAAACAGAGAAGGAGGAGATAAGTTGAAACGTGACGAGGCTGACAAATAAAGCTTGGTAGTGGAAAGACATAATCTGAATTCTTCTTTAAGAAAGACTAATTTGGTAGAATTAGTCAAGGATTCATTAGAATAAAGATGGACTAGGAATCAAAGATATCATTCACAAAAACTCCCAAATTAGATTTTCTGCCAGTGGATGAGAAAACTTGTATTATGATACAGACAAGTCTATAAATATTTCCATAAGAAAAATAAAAGTTTTGTTCACAATAGAATAGGAATCCTTAGACTATTAAAATGTACCCACGAACAAATAAAATAGCTAACCAAAAATGCCCACCATAGACAGCCCATATCATGAATACGTCAACTAGTAGATTGAACACAAACTTTTGCCAAACTGCCACATCACAGAATTCCTTCTTATTAAAATTCCTTTGGCAACTAACTTTGTATGGATGGAAGTCAAGAAATGAAGGATCCTATCCCTCCACTGAATTTTAGCAGAAAGTTCTACAAATCTACACTTTTTCATAAGTATGTTTTAGTAGGCCCTGAGGTCCTTTTAAAACTTTGAAAAACTTAGTGTTCTGTTTGAAAAATAATTTACAACTTGGACATTTGCTTTCAAACTAAAAGTAACTTTTTGGTTAGAAAAAGTTTGTGTTTAATTCACTAGTCCTATCTATTTAAACACAATTACTACTCTTTTTATTGAGGAAGAAATATATTATTAGTAATCAGAAGCCATTATTAGGAGCAATGATAAGGTATTCCAGTAATCCTTCAATGGCTTTCTGGGTTAAAAACTTCTAAATAAACATTATCAGAAAGTTTTATGAATAATTTTCATAAGTATTATATACAATAAATCATGGTAAGAAACAAAGACCTTTATCTGAAGATCTTAATTTAGGCATTCTATGTACTGAGAGGTTTGAAAAGCAGGTCTTTTTTAAATGTACATATATTCTAAAGTACTTTTTTTTTTTTTGTCCTTAAGAAAATGGTGTAAAGGAAGGAACTCTAATAGCTCATTTATTTTGAGCAGTAAAAAGAAACAATGACCAGATTTCTTGGAGAGGTTCTGGACCTAAGTGTCTATTTGGTAAAAATCCAAATGCATACCACAGGTAAAAGTCTCTCTCCCCTCACAACACACACTTAAAAAAATGAGAATCAGTGTAACAAAATTCTTTGTTTGGTTAATACACAATGCTGGTGGCATTTTATGAACATTCTAAGGATTTGAGATCATAATTCCTGCAGAGAACTCATGGGTTGCAGAAACTTATTTAAAAGCATACTTGGAAAGCCAATACATTGACTTTACAACTCATAATATCGTCTAATCAGTGGTTCTTGTGTGTGTGGATGTGGGGCGGGATGTGGATGTAAATGATTTTGCCGTCGTGGGGACATTTGGCAATGTTGGGAGACATTTTCAGTTGTCACAATGGGGGAAAGAGAGAGAGTGGTCTGGTGGCTAGAGGCCAGGAAGACCAGGGACCCTACAATGCACAGGACAGCCAGGCTCCTTCCTCCAACAAAGAATTAGAATTATCTAGCCCAACTTGTCAAACATGTTACTGAGAAATCCTGGTCTAAACTTATTACATTCTGACATATCAATATATATAACCTAATACAAACATGTTATCTGACTTTTCTCCACAAATTCCATGTTTTGTTATAAATTGATAATACATGTGGTCAAATGATAACCATGTCTCCTCTTCTTACATAAATATGCAGAACTTTTCAAATCCATCACTGATGTGGAAAAGTTTCCAGTACAAAGGGTTTATTATCTTGTAGGAAGTAGTCGAGCCAGTAGTTTTCCTACTCAGTCAAAATTTATGAGTAACCCTCTGGGAAGTTAGGAGTGAGAATCTTGAGAAATGCACCAAACTGTGTCAAAGTGGTATTGTATGCATGATTTAGATTTAATATGAAATCAAATATGTGGGCAATGATTTCCATCCCAGAGCTTTTGAGCAGATTGGGCTTCACCAGAACACATGCAAATTGAGACTATGAACTAGAGGGGCTTCCTAAAATCATTATAGGAAGGGAGAGCTGGGCACAGATCACAGGTTTGTCCAGTTTTTCATGCCTTTTTGTAGGTGAAAGGAAAAACACTGCATATTCACGTGCATATGTGTTCTTTCATGTTCTCTGTTTCTCTTATTTTGGCCTTTATAAATAATGAAAATATTGTCCAAAACATTCTCTAGAAATACAGAACACAGTCCTTTATCTGGTTTTCCACTGAACAATTTAGGGAAGTATTTCCCAATATATGTTATTTTGAACCTTATTTTTCCTCTCTGTTAATAGATATTATGTTTAAAAAAATCACTTTGAGTCAACTGGGAGGGACACACCCTAGGATTAAACTATGTAAACAAAATTCTTTGCTGCTTCAATCCTCAGGACCTTTAACATGGGAATGTGCATTTAGCATATACAAGGAAGGGATACAGCAACATTTCCCAATTTCATTTCACCAGGGAACCCATTTCTGAAGGTATCATGCAAGGCTCTGTTCTATAGAATAAACTTTGAAACAAGTTGACTCCAAGTATAAACCATTTAAAATCCAGATATAAGAAGAGAGTCTTGTGTAGTATCAATCACATCCAAGTAACATGATTTTTTTCAGTTACAGTTGATATTCAATATTATTTTATATTAGTTTCAAGTGTGCAACATAGTGGTTAGACATTTATATAATTTACAAAGTGATTCCCCCGATTAACCAAGTACCCACCTGGCACTATACATAGTTATATTATTGACTATATTCTCTATGCTGTACTTTACATCCCCATGTCTATTTTGTAACTACCAATTTGTACTTCTTAATCCCTTCACATTTTTCACCCAGCTCCCCAACTCCCCTCCCATCTGGCAACCATCAGTTAGTTCTCTATATCTATGAGTCTGTTGCTATTTTGTCTGTTTATTTTCTTCTTTAGATTCCACATATAAATGAGATCATATGGTATTTGTCTTTTTCAGTCTGACTTACTTCACTTACCATAATACCCTCCAGGCCCATCCATGCTGTCGCAAAAAGGTAAGATTTCATTCTTTTATACGGGTTAAGTAATATTTCATTGTATATATGTATCACATCTTCTTTATCCAATCATCTATTGATGGGCACTTGTGTTGTAACATGATTTTTAATTGTCAACATTTAACACCATTAGTTGGAATTGCATTTCATAATCTTGAGGAACAAACACTAATAAAATTAAGGGATTTCTCTTTCTTATCAGCTATACAAATTCTGGTTCAAGGCACTTCCACTTCCTAATCCGAATGGCAAAGTAAATATGTTTCCTTGTAGAATGCCAAGAAAAATAAACTAAGTTCAAGCAAACACACTGACTACTGGTATATCAGCTCCATAGAGATCACATTTATTGTTGGAGACACTTAAGCTTGTGTGTGTGTGTGTGTGTGTGTGTGTGTGTGTGTGTGTGGTTTAACAGTATAGTCCCCAACCCTGTTTTTTAATTAGTCAAATGTGGGATCAGATGTCAGAATAGACAAAGCTTAGGATTTTGGCCAGTTCCAAAAAACATAGCTAAAATCACCGACAATATACAATGAACCATGCCAGCCTCCGATTTTCAGTTGGATCTTACTCCCTGTGGATATTTGAACCCTATGATCTGCTCAACTCTGATAAGGGATTTAAAGGCTTACCAAGAAGAATGCCTCTGAAGCTATTAAAACAACTGGCATGGGAGGAACAGGCTAAACTGGGTTTTAGAAAGAGGATAATGCTGCAACAAAAACTTTAAGGCTGATAAACAGATAAAACATTTGAAAGCACATTATCCCCTAGTCTGTACTTCTTCCTCACCCAGAGTAGTAACTACTTCCCAAGAGAAAACCAATAAATACAATAGCCCTGTACTCATCAATTTTAGAAGAAAGCAGAAAGACATCTTTGAGTCATTGATTCACTTGTCAACTGGTTGCCGTAATGATGTTAACCAGTTCTACTGGAAAATATCTTTTATTCACTGAAGAACAAAATGAAAATGAAAACTGTGAATTAACTCCACCACTGGATTTTATATATATATGATTAACATATGATATTATTATTAATAGTATATGATTAACATTTATTATTTTAATATATGACTTTATAACATATATCTCTATATCTATCTATCTATCTATCTATCTATCTATCTATCTATCTATCTATCTATCTATCTATCATACTTCCGGGTGCTCTGGGACATAGATGTGAAAGGCAAGATCATAATGTACTAAGGGGAAAGACATCTTTACTGTTCTGTTTGGTAAGGAATGAGATATTGGAGAGCAAAGGGTGCTATGCTGGTTTAGAGGAGGGACCCACAGAGGCTTGAAGGAAGACTCAATTATGAACAGCTGTTATTACACTGTTCTATAATAAAATGATGCCTCGAGGCTTGTTGAGAGGTAAGAGACTTTCTATACTTACACGAAATAGCCCCCATTGTGCCATTGGAGGTTCTAGACTTGTTTTAAGAAGGATTTTTCTCTTTCTTCCATTAGTATAAATTGTTCAGTTACTTATGTTATTAATGCTCCCTTCTTTTAGTAGACTCTCTACCTTCATGTAGTATTATCCTTGAAATCTGCCAGGGGCCTAAAATAATGAGACAAACTGAACTCCACTGTCTCAGAGTGAATTAAGTGGGAGAAACCTTAGCACATAGAGTTTTTTGGGAAAGAGTATAATGGTAAAAAATGTACTACTCATAGTGAGAAAACCCTGGGTGGAAAACTTACCCAAATATGTTAAACATAAAGTTGGCTGGATTGTATCTTAAGTGTAGACTTGGGTAAGAGGAGACCCCCACATAAGGGGTATGTCTGTGAGTAAAGTGGACGAGACTATGCAGGGACTTAAGTGTCATCAATTTTGTTCATCGGAAGCTTGTTTTGCTTACCTGCTCCTTCTTACCAGTGTTCCACATAGATAAACTGGCCAAGCATGTTGAGTTTCATACATATGAAATGTTATAGTATTTGTAGTCCTAGTTCAATGTCTAAGTTATCCTAGAAAACCTAGTTCAGATCTTGCTGTTGGGCCATTCCACTAACAGTATGATTGCCATTGCCCTGAGAATGATTTAACAATTTAAGTAATTCACAAGTGTTGGTTCTTGCCTATGTAGAAGATAGGGGAACAAGTTAAACCCTAATTTAAGTTCTAAACTTAAAACTCATGGAAAAACAATTGTAGTATAGTGAAGAACAAGGGTTGAGGCTCATGGTTAGAAGGTTACACAGATTAAACACTGATACTTTTACCCTTTTTGGAAGCCCTGCAAAAATTATTATCCTGCAAACAATAAAATGGCATAATCCAAGAATAAAGGGAACAGGAAACAATGCAAAAGCAAGAATATATGAAATCTGGAAAGCAGACGGGGTAAGTGTAGCAGACTTAGAAGATCAGAGAAAATGAAAAATGAAATCAGTCTTGGGGAAAGTCCAGAGACCTAATTTGTATCTAAGGACCCTTAAAAGGCTCAGAAATCAATGGTACCAGGTAGCGCCTCACAGCTAGCCTCTGTTTTGTCCTCTGAGAAAGTCACATTCTGGTACCCATTCTAGTCCGTATAATTTCTCTATATCAGGAACCTGATCCCATTTCTCCCTTTCATTCTCCTTATACCAGATAAATTAGGGACTCCTGCCTCATGGACCATAATACTCATTGTTAGATTTGCAAGTGCATATTTTTATAGAGCTCTTATAGTTGCATCCACCTGTATTCATCTAAACGGGTCTTCAAAACACTTATGCTGGGTAGAAACTCTAAACATAAGCTCAATAACTGGTAGAGATAACTTAAAACCTGAACAATTGAGAACACTGTAAAGAAGAAATGTTGACAGACAGGAAAATGACTATGTAATTGGTATTATAATTAAGTGGTACTTTGCCTTATTATTTGTTCAATAATTCAAAAGAGTATTTTTAGTGGTTTACTCATAGCATATTTCCAGCATCTGCTCAACATGTATATTTTACATTGCCAATATTTATTAGATGAACAACAGAAAAAAAAGTAATCCGAAACATCTCAGTGCCTTCTCTATTTCCAGACAACATATTATTAGTCTTCTGCCTACATTTACACATTTTTGGCTTTGGACGATTTTACACTGGTGTTTTGATTAAATGAGTCCCACTTTCACATCCTCACAAAAATGCATGCCTAGAGCAGCGGTTACATAACCTTCCATGTGGATAATTACCCTTCAAGACTGATGAGCACAGCTGCTTTAACTCAAGTAAGGGAATGAAAACCACCGTTTCAAAAGGTTGAGTCAGGGAACCCATAAAGTGAAGTGCTAGTAAGGTAATAACTACCTCAGATTTGTAGCATTTCCTAAGAAACACTAAAAGCAAGTATCCCATAGCAAGATTACACATAGATTAAACACAGATACTTCTACCCATTTGGGAAGCCCCACAAAATTCATAATCCTATAAACAATAAAATGGCATAATCCAAGAATAAGGAGAATAGGAAACAATGCAAAAGCAAAACTATTTGAAATCTGGAAAGCAGATGGGTAAGTGCAGCAGATTTAGAAGATCAGAGAAAATAAAAAATGAAATCAGTCTTGAGAAAAGAGACCTAATTTGTATCGAAGGACCCTTAAAAGCCTCAGTATCTTGGCTCACTTCTGACAACATGAGAGGGCCACACTTTCAGTTGTTCGCTACATAGTGCATTTTATACACTCAAGAGCTGACTTCAACTGGCTTTGTATATGGATTTTTCAGGAAACTTTACTGAGCCCCAAATTTGTGGTAATTTGGTTACTCACTTCAGGGCACAAAAGAAAGTCTTCATTAGGGAGAAAAAAAGGTCTTCATCAAGTTTGATCTCACCCTCTTTTGGTTTTATTCTAAGCTCTCAGGATGTCTCACCTCAGTTTCCTTCATGAGCTTCTCTTTCTCAAGGGAATCCTTAACTGTGGCTGCTCTCCAGGGTTCTATGCTTAGCAATTCGCTCGTCTGACATTGTGTCCCTGACTGATCTTCATCCACTCTCATGGCCCCCAGCTCCTACTTGTAATCAAATTACTTAAAAATCTGTGGACTCATCCAAACCACTTTCGTCAGCTTCAGACCAAGATCATCCATATTCTACTGCACACTTTTGCCTCAATGTCGTCCCACAGGCACCTGGAACTCACATTTGTCCAGAGCTGAAGTCTTAGTTTTTTCCTCACAAAGCAGCTTCTCTTCTTGTATTCCATACCGTAGAAAATAGTGATTTCTTCCTCTCAGCTTCCAGAACAGAACATGAGAAGTCATACCAGGGTCTCTCATTCACTCACCTCCATATCTAATCAGCCACCAAGTCCTAAACATCTCTGGAATTCATCCCCCCTTTTCTTTGCCATGGCAACTTCCTTATGTCAGCCCCACACAATCTTCCTGCCATGGCTTTCTACCTTGTGTGTCCATCTCCCATTTCACACGCTCATACTCCCCTCTACCCCTCCCCTTACCTCCTCAGGGATCTTCCTAAAATGCCCACATCACATCACTTCCATGTGAAAATTCTTCACTAACTCCCTGTTGACTTGAGGACAAAGCCCAAAACCTTAGAATGACATCTGAAAACATCATCCGTTCCCTCCATATGGTCCCAGTCTCATTCCTCTGGTGCCTCCACACCAACCATTCACTTAAATCCTACCAAACTGTCTGCTAGCCCAGAAACATGATGCATTCAACTCTAATAAATATTTAGTAGACATCTATTATATATGAAGCACTGATCTAAACTGTTTCCTTCACTGTTATATCTTGTTTTCTTAGAAAATTCTTGAGAGTCACTTTGTTTTAATTAACTATTAATTCCAATTTTCACATTATAGTTTAGAACTGTTGTGTGTGCTACAAATCAAAACAAGTTTTCCTATAGTTTTATATATGCTAATCTTTGGCAAACTGTACTTCCCATAGATATTCAAAAGAAATATGCCAACAATGTTTTATAGTTTCTTTAAGATATGTCTTGGGTACTCTAATTAAAAAAAACTAAATAATAAAAATATGTACTTTTTATCCACTTAGTGTTAAAATTATAACTGTTTAGAGGCCTTCTTGGGTTCCTAATTGTTCGAAAACTAAATCTATTCATTATTTTAGTGAATTTATTCAATAAACATTGAAAATGTGTGATGTGCAAGGGGCTGTGTTAGGGATAAAGAATGTAAAGATAAAGGAGACATGTCCCCTAAGGGGAGACGGACAGGAATACCAGCCACTGAACTGCCCACATGTGGTACACACATGCCCACATATGGTACTCTCAGGGGTGGGGGAGCACAAAGAAATTGCTTCACAGTAGTCACTGTTGGTTTCCAAGAGAAGACTATTCTGAAGCTGAACCTTCAAAGACAAAGAGAACTTAGTTTAAACAGAGAAGGGAGTAAGGACATTTGAGCCAGATAGACTGTCAACTGCAGAGGCCACTAAAAGTAAGTTGCGTGAGAGAAAACAAATAAAAAAGAATTAAGGAAGCAGGAACAAAAAATAAAAGGTTTATATGTGAGTTACCTATCCATATATCCTTTGCTAAAAGTTAACACTATTGGTTAATTAAATTTCCATCAAAGGGAAGTGTATTGGTTTATAGCAGGGATATACATTTCTTTCCAGGATGGTATTTCATTATTTACTTAAAATAGGAATATCCACTTATTCTTTGCGTCTTCCATAAGCCACATGCTCTCAACAGTCTTGCTACATAATATTATGTTACATCCCTAATAATGAATAGAGAGAACATACTGTCATAAATAAACATTTGATGGGAGGGTATAAAAAATGGAAACACTTCATTGTAAATCATCAGAAAGGTTTCACATGTTGAAAGAACACAAAAGATTACAGTAAATTACAGTTCTCTAGCTTTTCAAAAACATGCCGGTTCTCTGGTTATAGAGAGGAGTTCTGATGATGTACCAGTTAATAGAATCAGGATATTTTTAAACAGGTTCTCTTTACCCATCAGTCTCTCAACACCTATTTCCAGTCATCTGCTTTTAGGCCCATTTATTTCCTTTTGAAAGAATTTTCTAACACTCAAAGGTTAGAAAACATAAGCCAGTTAGAACCACTTGCTGAAAAATCATTCCTACAAATAGGTTACTTTCTAGTTAAAAATTATCTTTCAAGGTTTGAGATATCTTGTATCATTAAGAGAACCTCTGAGGCAAAGAAAAGCTTGACTGAATAAACAGTGCAATCTAGCCTAGTTCGGAGGGCTTGTGGCTGGGGACTGTTAGGCTACATTGACAGAGTTTCATGCAGCCAAAGGGAGTCATGTTCTCTGCACCCTTCATTCTGCCACTTACTACTCCCTGGAGAAATGGGGATTTTCAATTTACACACCACCAGCACCTCTGTGACTTTGAGAGGGTCAGGTGAACTAAATCCTACTCTCCTATTCTTATCACCTGGAAATATGGGTAGAGATAAACGCTCCGATAGGTAGGCAGGAAAAGGCAGACAGCTTTACCTAGCAAACCTGTGGCTGCTCCCAGCTCCCTCACGTCTCACCTGCCTGGAGCAGTGTTTCCCATAACATTATCTCAGTTGCTGGGCCGCTGGAAGAGTCCCTCCATTCTCTGACTAACTCAAACATTTTTGAGTTTTGGACTTTTCACTATTGTGTGTTAAGCCGTTCAGCAACAACTATTTAAGTTGTCCTAAGTAGTTCCCGAGTAAGCATTTTATTTTCTATAAAAGCTTTTGCTATAATTCCCTGTTGTGATGAAAAGTAATTATTATTTTGATAAATGCATTTTTTTTTACCAAGAATAAACACTGAAAATAGAATGACAAAGGAATATTATCTTTTTTACAGATAGAATCAGAGAAAACCATCAAAAAGTGCAAATAATTCCTTCCTTTAATGAATTCCATTTTTAAACATAGCCATTACTAGATCTGTACGTTGCTGTTGTATGTCTGTGCTTATTTATTTTTGAACACATAAGTTTCTAAACTAAAGGGCAAATTTATAATTTGGGTTAAAAGGATTGTTGTAAATTGAGATGATTTTAACATTTTATACATAAGGGTTCGTCTCGATTTCTAATGATTATACATAGGCTGAAGATATTCAAATTCTTCATAAAAGGGAAAGTAGTGAGACTGGGTTTTCTTAATATATTTCAACAAAAATGACATATCACCACAGATTGAATGAGAATCCAGCTGTATTCTATTAAGCTAAACATTAAAGAGATTTCTAAACATGTACAGCGATGCCACTCTTCTCACTAAGATTTTTACTTAGGAACACAGAATTTTTTTTTCCTATCTATAATTGTGTTGAATTAATTATTTTTTAAATTAAAGTTTATTGGGGTGACAATGCTTAGTAAAGTTACATAGCTTTCAGGTATATAATTCTGTAGTACATCATCTATACATATCACATTGTGTGTTCACCACCCAGAGTCAGTTCTCCTACCATCACCATATATTTGATACCATTTACCCTCATGTACTACCCTCCTAACAGTTCATTTTAATACAAAATTTATTTAGTATGTTATGGGTTTATTATTGTTATATTTAAATGAATTAATACATGAATACTTTAAAATTTTCTCAGTTTAAATTTTGGTATACTCATGTTGCATGAATCAGTAATTTGTTACTCTTTTGTTGTGTGGTATTTCATTGTATAGATGTATCACAGTATGTTTATTCTTTCAGCAACTGATTGACATTTAGATTATTTATGGTTTTGGAGAGCATGAATAAAGCTACTATAAATATTCACGTAAAAAATTATGGTATATGTCAATATATATATTCCAAACAAAAGCTCTTTGAGGTCTTCCAGAATTTTTTTTAAGAGTGAAAAGAGAAACTAGGTTCAAAAATTTGGAGAATTGCTGCTACACAATTTGCACAAACAATTTAATCAGAAAGTCTCCAGGGTTAAGAAAAATCCTTTTAACTGGTTATATATGTAAACTACTTCATAGATGAGAAAGAAAGAAAAACCTTTCTTCCTACAGATTCATCTGAGCCTCTCCTTTCTCATATTGCCCTATTTCGCCTGCCAGACTCAAAAGTGTATATTGAACAAAAACTCAGTAAACATGTGATTATTGAAAAAAATTAGGGTAACACTCTATTTTTTACGAATCAAAACCTCTCTAGGACTGCTACATTTTACTTGGTTTGTTCACTTGAAAATGACTTTTTATAAGAATATAAATATATAATCATCTGAATTTATAATGTAAAAGATTGATTTCGTTGCATTAACTTATACAACCTATTTATTAGGGTATCCTATACGTTTGTTCTTCTGGTTTGAGACTAGAAGATTCATTTTTACCATTCATTGGGCATTAAAAACAGTTCTATATAAGATTCTTTGTCAAATATAAGCAGCTTATGTTTCCATAAGATACATATCAGAGGTATTTTGTCCAATAATTAAAAAAAAAAAGTAAAACAAAGGAAAGGAATTTGAACTGAAGAATGATGTTATGTCTGTGTTTTAATCATTATACCACTTTATGTAGATACATATGGATTAAAGGGCTTTAAAAACCAATTTTTTTTTGTATTACAAGAAAAATCCTCTAGTCTAATATTTTCCTAACACATTCCATTAGTGGTTAGTGAAATCATTTTAGTGGGTGGGCTGCAACCAATGTTTCAACAAAGGAATACTAGGTGTAATAAAAACTACGGTGAATGTTTAAATTAAAAAAGATTATTACAGTAAAAGACACATTGCCATTAATCCCGCTTGATATCCTGAATCAATTCAAAAGGTTTACCTTTCATGGTCATTTTGACTTTGGGGAAGAGCCAGAAGTGGCACCGTGCCAGATCTGGTGAATAAGGTGATGAGGACACACTGTAATGTTTTTATTAGACAGAAATTGTGTGTGACATGGAGCCTTTCTGTTGTGATCACAAAATATGGTGAATGCTGCTGCTGAGTGCCAATGAAAAGGCAGGGATCTTCAATACAGGAAGCAGTGCGTTGAACCATAGTAATAGTGTGTGACAAGTTTCAACTTGTTTGGTGCAGTCAGTGGGGTGTGAGCTACGGTTGAGAGAAGGTGTGTTTTAAAGTGTGCTGTAAATCATCCTCCATCATGACAATGCTCTGTGTCACACATCGCTTCTGGTATATGGCAATTTCTGTCAAATAAAAACGACAGTTTGTCCTCATCTACTTTATTCACCGGACCTGACACCATATGACTTCTGCCTCTTCCCCAAAGTCAAAATGATTCAGGACATTGGGGCAGCCATGAAAGCACAACTAAAGACACTCATAAAAGAGGACTTCCAGAATTGCTTCAGAAAATGGCAAGAACGATGGAATAAGTGTGTTCGAAGTGAGGGCGACTATTTTGAGGGAGATTATTGGCAATGTGTCTTTTACTGTAATAAATTTTTTAAATTTAAACATTCACCGTAATGTTTGATCTCACCTCATATGTTATATTATTAGCAGCAGTTTCTGTTCAATTAGCAACATCCATGGAATAGCAAAAGCCAATAAGGAACTTGGCAAGATCTGATAGAGAACAAAAATTGTTAAGTTCTGATTTATATGTAGTCTTAACACTAAAAAAAGTCTAAGAGCAAATAATATTAAAAATTTCCACTTTATAAGATTACTAAGACATTCCATTTTCTCAACTTACATTCTTTTAAGAGGATTTTAATGAAGCTTAGCCTTTAAGCACCTTTACTAGGCTTCAAAATAGAAATAGGTAATGTATACTTACATATTCCACATTTCTTCTGCAGTGACCATTTTTAATTGCATATAAAGTAATGGGTGGTACAAAACTATTTTAATATTTCAAAGCTCTATATGCCACACCTAAAGATGAAAATTCAAAATTATCTGCTTTATACCAAATATTGAGTGTTAATTCATGGGATTGCTTTTTCACTTCCACTGCAATTGTTTGCTTAGTTTCCACTATACATTTGAAGTTTTACATATATATATATACACACACACACATATATACATATATATATATACATATATATATATATATATATGTATTTTTTCCCCTTATGTTTTATGGACATGAATAGCAGCTGCTTGACTGAGGCAATCTATTTGTAAATTACTTTAATCTGGGCAAATATTTTATGTTGCAGCTGGTAATGTAGGTAAGCTTCAGGAAGGCAGGCCCATTTGTTCATTTCACAGTTGTTTCCCAGTGCTTTGAACACATAATGATAAAATGTGCTTTTTGAAGAGTTTTATTTTCCCTTTATGAGAATCCATAATTTGTAGGTTGGTCATTCTTTCCTATGTGTTCAGGACTATTCTGGTTTATATTGGTTGTCTTGGTGTGTAGCACAGTTAGTACCCCGTTTCTCTCTCAAGAGTATCTTGGCTATATAATAAATTACTATATAGTCCACCTAACTCACTCAGCTAATGACATAAAAGGCCCATTTGTCAACATAATGCATCCAACAGAGGACTTGTTACTTGGCTATTTTTCACTGGCATCTTATAATATTTCTAGGAGCCCCAGTAACATCTATATGCTATTTTTAAGCCAATTTAAGAATAATCTTTAATCATTTACTTTGTATGTCTTAGTCATTCCAATTTTCTTGATTTAACATCTAAAGTAGATACTAAGTAAAATAAATTTTATTAAACAGAAATTCTTTATGTCCTCAGTGGCTACATTTTCTAGAAGCTAGCATAGATTTCTTCAAGTCTTCTTTAGGTTTTTTTTCTTGCCACTCTTATGGAGAGCTTGCCAATATAAAATGTTGAATGGAACACTGCTATTTTTTAAAAATGGGGTAGACAGAACTTGAACACAAAGTATTAAACTTTGTGTTTGAACTTAAATGCAAAAAGAAAATTATGGATAAATTTAGATAATACTCATAGGAGCATCAGTATTTCTCAGCAAAGACATATGTAGGTAAGATTTGTGGAGAAGAGAAACTTATGGAAAATTAAGTTGCATAAGAATAGTATTATATTTTGGTGTATTTGAGTAAGATTTTATACTTTAAAAACTTGAAGAAAGTAATGTCTTCGATCTTTCTCTTGTTTAATGTACAAACAAGAATTTTTCTGGCTATTGCTCTCATCTTATCTGTACCTACAAAGGCAAGGAGGCTTATCTAGATGACAAATCATAATTCAATAAAAGTGTTTTAGTCTTGTAAGAATAAGCTATGAACAAATCTAAAAACACATAGGTGTAAATAATAGGTTTGGGGGAGGGAGGGGAGTGATGGTGAGCTGTATGAGGAATAGTTCAAATATAATTCTTTTACTTTCTTCTTGCAACTCTTTCCAAGAAAGTGCCAACTCTTAATGAGAATCTCCAGCAATCCAGCGTTCCTTTCTCCCAGAATGGGGTACTGATTCACACTGATAGAAAAGCAAAAGCTCACTTAGAAATCCCTCTATTAAGCATGTAAGTGCCGTTATTAATTGCCACGACACCAAGTTCACCTTCCCTGCACATATTCCATATATTAAGTTCTCAGATTCCATTTGCATTTTTACCACTGAATAATGGTTAACAGAGAGAATCACTTTATATACGAAAAGAAATATCATTTATAAAGAAACTAAATGTATAACAAATCCATCCTCCCATTATTTACAAAAAACAAACGGATCATAAGCATACTGGAGCAGTCCAACAGAAAATAAGAAAATTCCAGTTATAGAAATGACCTCTTCACGTTGCAAATACACCCAGCACTACCATGGCAAAGGAATCTTGGTTTCTTTAACACTAGACAAAGGCAGCATTCTGATACTGTTTTAAAGTTATTGGCCATCATGGGTTCACTTCCCTTTATCACTCCTAAACAACTATCCTAATAATTACACACAAAAAGGGAAAATTGCTTCTGGGGTTTTTGCTCTCTTCATTTATCTACTTTACAGACTTGTAGCTTTATTCTGAAAGTTGTGTCTGTTTTATCTTTAATAAATCTGGATACAACTATAGTTAGCCAATATAATATACTTTATATATACTGCCAGACCACAGATAAGACTATCATTTCTCCCAATATTACTAATTCATTATATGAAACAAACATTTAAATACTCTATAAGTATGCAACTTTGAAACAAACATTTTAACCATAGTCTGACCACAAATGTTAAACTTTATAATAGGACCCACATTTAACACTTATGCAAAGGTCTAAAGAAAGCCTCAGTCCATATACCATGCAAATTGTATTTGTCATAATATGTCAGTCACAAATGAGAATAGGGTGTTCAAAGAAGTATTTTTTTGGTAGAGTGAGACTCAAATACACTTTCTTTAATAAGATTGAAGATGCCAGAAATAAAAGTAGCCCAAATTCCTAGTTTGGTCAAGAATTTAGTGATAACTATTAAAATAAAATAAATAAAATCACAATCCTGGTGACGTTGCAATAATGGAAATTATATGCTACTATGTTCTTGAGATCATGACAAATTCACATTACCTTTTTAGACAGCACTGCGGTAATAAATTTCAAGACTGACATACAAGTTATATTGATATTATCTCATAAATAAAATAATTCAGCAGAACAAAAATATCATATGCGCAAAAAATTCATCATTCTATCCTGTAGTGTGTCATAAGCTATGTTGTTTGGAAGACTATTTCCAAGGTATACTAACTGATGTTACTTGAAAAAAAAAGTCTGTGATCAAATGAATATGGGAAATGCTGAGAGTTAAGGATTTCCTTTCTTCAGAACTCAAACTGCTGTGACTCTCTAGGGAGGGGATGAAGTAGGCAGCAGTTCCCAAAGTATTTGACTATGAAACTCTTTCTTCATGGACTATCTCATGAATTTAGCGTTTGGTGGAAAGTACTCATAGAAATGACAGGGTTGGGAAGTCCTAACGGATGTTCCTTCTCAAACACAAAACCTTTGTTCCCTGTTACCTGACCTTCTGAATAACCCAAATGGAGAATGCCAAAGCTCATACTCATTGTATACTCACTCTTGTAGTATTAATCCTGTTTGGTGTAAAATAGTGACGCTGGCTGTCCTGTCAAGGACAAAAGGTGCCCTGGCCCTTATAAGAAACTCAGAAAACCACCAGGTAAAAAAAACAACAAGACACCATTCTGCATTATTTATGATATCATGTGCTCACCAGAGCCACACTTACCCGAGGATTCTAGTCCTGAATGTACCATTAACTATCTATGTGACTGAAACCTCTACTAGCCTAATTTTCTTTATTCAAGAAATGGCTCAATCTGATGTCCAATATGTGTTTGTAATGTTAAACGTGACTTACCTGAAACTTTTGGCAATGTTACTGTTATGTAATTATCTGCACCTAAGCCGTGCTCATATATAATAACAGAACTTGGATCCGCTTGCAATTATAATTAAAGAGGGATATAATTAATTTTATTGTTCTGAATTGTTCCATTTTTTCCATCACTAAAATTACATAATACAATTATGAAATACTATTGGCAGAAGCAAAACAAGTCTGAAGAAGGAAAGATATTGAGATGCTATGTAGTGCAACAAGCATAAAGACATAACAACACTTATTACATAGATAACAATTGTTGCCATTGTACTTTACTGAGGAATAGGCCAAATATAATTCTTTTACTTTCTTGCAACTCTTTCCAAGAATAAGCCCATTCATTCATTTATTCACTAGTTTTATTGATAGCATACTAAGGACTACGTGCTAGATACAATGGTGAACAAACATGGTCTCTGCTCTCAGGCACACTGTAATATTTTATCTATAAAAGAAAAGTTTTCAAATGCATTTGAAGAGCAGAATGCTGATCTGTATTTTTTACAGCATTTAAAATAAATGAATAAAACAATACGTTATCCAGAATGATTCTTTCTAAATTACTTATACTGATGATAATAGTAAAAATTTCGAGGACTAAGATTGAAACCTAAAACATAATACCTATGATTTAGAGGTGCTTTAGTGCACTAGATGAAAATTTTTGGTTGAGTACAGCTGAAATTGTACCTAAGGCATAAAAACTACCTCCAATAAACTTTGGAGAGCTAAAACAGTACTCTTTTTGCACCTTAATTAAAGTCAGTAAAGAATCTTATTTGTCAAGCCTGAGAATCACCACCTTTCATTTCAACTATTTTAATTAAAATACCTAGCAACTTGGCAGAAGTTTTACTGATTAACTGAACTACCACTTAACTCTCTTAGAAACATCTATCAGATTCCAAATTAAGGTGTAGCAACAGCTGTAAGTTCATTATATGCATTATGGGTAAATATTTTTATTTCTTCCACCCACAATCATAAGTCTACACTAAAACATCACATAAGGACAGTTTGAGCAACAGGATGCGGTGGGGCAAGCAGCTGCAATTTCTTTGTCTAAGCTCCCTGTGGCCACAATCTTTACTGGCAGAGGGGGGAACAATGATAAAAAGAAAGAATGTTTTCCAATCTCTTTTTTGGATGCATTTTCCAGCATTTACCAAGGATATCTGGGATAGTGAGTAGTTGCTAACCTTTACCTATCTCCCCTATCCCTCATGTTATTTACAAATGCATACCTTCAACCCTGTATTAACTATATTTTCTTATTTTCTGTATTTTTGCTACTATGGCACCTGGGGCCTTGCTGGCTGGGGAGAGACTGCCCCTCCTATGCTAGCCAATTCCTCCACAGAATGAATGTGCCCCTGGCAGCATGTCTTTTACATGCTAACCAACCAATTCAGAGCTTGTACTGGAACCCACTCCTCTATCACACTCCTCTGGGCCAGGTACCAGACCACTAGAGAGCCCCTGCACCCCACCACCTGCTGAAAAATGTTCCAACCAGCAATCCTAAACCTGTTTACCCTGCCTTGCCTTGCCTGTAGGAAGGAACCACCCCAAAGGCTCCTACTCCTGTTTCCCCTCGCTCCCTGACCAACCCTGGAGCTTCCCCGTGTGGCCCTGTGTGGTGTGGCATATGCACCCCCCCATCCCCACTGTGAGCAGCAATTTACCTTCTTAATGGCAGTCATACCCTGATCTGTTGGACTTATCATATCTGAATAATAATAAAACCTACATTGAAAAGTAGCCCCAGATTTTGGTGAGTTCTACATTGCTATCTGAAATTGCATACTTCACACCTCATTCATAGACATCTCAAGTCTTGATATGTCTAAGCAGAACTTTCCATTTTCCCCAAATTACCTCCCCCACCCCCATCAGTAAAAAGCCTTGCAATTCATCCAATTGCTTGAGCCTGGAAATCCCCAATGTGGTTCTCTATTGATCTGCAAAAATAAATATGATTAACTCCTTCAGTTGCTTAAGAACCTCCCATGATACCCAACGTATTTTAAGTGGACTCCACAGGCTTTAAGAGGGTGAATGGCTCTGAATAATTTGTCTTCTGCGCAGTCCTCACACTTTCCTCTAGTTCACTTTGCTTTGGCTACCTTTGTCCCTCCGTTCTGAAGAAGTGACTCTTTTCTACCTCAGACCTTTGCACAAGCGACCTGCATTGTTCCTTTTGAGTGGCTCACTTGTTTTCAAGTCTTCTCAGAGCTAACTTCTCACGGATTAGGGCTGAGCTTGAACACAGCTTAACTAGAGCTTTCTCTAGCCTTACTTTGGAAAGGTTAAGTACCTCCTACATTTACCCATTTTTCCATTATTCTCCATCTCACTCAGTTTCTTTTTATTTTTTAAACTACTCATCATGATTTAAAAAATTACCTGTCTTCTGTTTGTATTTCCCATGTGTGTCTAAGTGCGATGAAGGCAGGGATTCCTTACGTTTTCTTCATTGTTCTAAATCCTGTACCTAGATTTATGCCTGATACAAAATTGCCATCTAATGGACAGGTAATGAGTGAGTAAATGAATGAATAATAGATCAATTTGTGTGTATGCATTCCCATTTGCCCACCTAGGTCACTGGCTGTGGCTTATATAACACAGACTGTGTGTTATGCATAATCCTCCAAAAGTCCTAGCTATAACTTCATCCATTTCTTCCCTTCCCTAAAAAGCACATTTCAAAACAAATATAATTTACCTTAAAAATGTTTCCATTCCAGTACGTGTTTCCTTTCCCCCCAGTAACATCCCTAGCTACAGATAGGGAGTCTGTCACCCAGCTCTTTCCATCAAAGTACTTCCTGGTTCATGGATGGGCATGTGATCTTAGCAGGCACAATTAAGATAAACCTATGATTTCTGTGAGAACTACTGCAACAAAAGGCTTGCACTGCCCATTTGACTTGCGCATGGTTGGTGCGAGCCTGGAATGCTGCAGCCATCTTGCCACCACATGGCTCTGGAGAATATCAATGAACAAAGGTGAACTGAGCCAAACTGAGAAGCAGAAAGGCCCCAGGTCCTCATGACATTAGGTCTAATCACCCCTGAAGTTGGCCTCTCCTGGCTTTTAATTACATGAGCAAATACATTTGTTTTTGGCTTAAACAAATTTCAATGGTTTCTTTTTTTGTAATTTTAGACTCCATTATTTCAGAAGATACTACAGAACCATCTGTTCCGTAATCTTCCTGAGGGTGCATGATCATGTTAAAAAATATTCTACCCTTTTAACTTTTCTCTTCTTGGTGTTGAAAATATTCTTTCATAAAAATATTGTACTCAAATTTAAAGACTATTTATGAATATGAATAATCTTAAAATCTTCCATGGGCCTCTGGGTTCCTGTGACTGCTGTTTAGTAAAGGACAGAAAATATTGGTATGGGAATTATTATTAATGTGGGAACATTTGCCTTTAAAAATTGTGAATATTGGAAAACTGGAGAATATGTGATTAAATTAGTATGTTACAGTTTGCCTTTAGTTTTATCAGATTAAAAACTTTTCTATAAACACATATAGAAAGTGGTGTGCCATGTTTCCTTTTTTAAAGGAAGACAAATTATTGTACCAAGAAAACAATTATTAGACTAAAAACTATACATTTTCTCTATAGTCAGGAAACGTTTATCTCCACTTATATTCATATATATTTACAAAGAGAAAAAAGAATAAAATGAAAACCTCAAGTGCATGAAACCAGTGTTTTCAATATTCTTGAATAATTTTTATTTTAGAAGACAGGAAAGAAATTGTGTCATTTTCTTCCAGGTATAATTAGAAAAGTATAAGGAAAATAATGTATTCTTTTGACTGTCACAAGCTCAGAATCAGTACTTAATATTCAGCTTATTGTCAAATATTTATTGAGTAGTCAGTTGTCATGACAATACTTTGACTCCATTTATTATTAGTCACTATTAGGTGTTGTACTAGACATTTCACATATTTATCTGTTTTAGTCCTTAAAATAATGCTTAGGGGTATTCTTCCATTTTGCAGATTAGGAAGGTAAAGATTAGAAAGTTTTATTTGCCTAAATTGAACAGCTGGGAAATAACTAAGTCAGCATCAGATCCTAGATTTTTTTTTTTTTTAATTTTTCTGACTTTGTAAATTTCATGTACTTAATCACGATACCATACTACCAATATTTTGGAAGGATTTTTACAATAACTTTTAGACTTAATTTTAATTTTAAGTTAAAAGAATGGCATTTTCCATTTTGGAGTCATTATCTAGAGTGAATTAATGCTAGTCAACATGCGGTTTACTTACTCATGATCCTTAATTAAGATTTCCTCGACTCTAAGTTGTGAATGACAATCTTATTTTCTTGTATATCAACAAAGAATATGGGAGTTGAAAAATAAGCAGTTTTTAAGTTCTATAAGTAGTATTTAAGTTCTATCAGTTTTTAAGTTCTATTTTGACGCAACTAAGATGTTTGCCATTTTCAATACAACTTGTGCAGAAATACGTTAAGAGTCAATTTAATTCAGCAAGTATTTATCGCAAAACCATGTACAAGATGTAGAAATTATTGAGGTGAATAAAGGTGTAGTCTCTGTTTCCAGAGGGAGTTAGAGTGAGGGGTGAGGTAAAGATAAAGAATGTGCTGGAAGGTATTCTAGGCAAATGGAACATCCTGAAGAAGGGCACAGGAATTAAAGGATAGGGCATTTTCTGAGAATATAAAATTTGTCTGATGTTAACATATAGTTTTGTTGGACTGCAATAAATGAAATAAAATAGAAAAGATAGATTGTATTAATCTTAAGACAGCCTTGAATGTCATATTGAGAAGTTTGTACATAATGTAGTAAGGCATCAAAACCCTTTGAGAATATACATATGAAATATACATGTTGGTATGTCTCTGTTCTTCTAATGATATTTTGTGCACAAATATTATCAATGTTATCATGAATTAAATTCTCACATAAATGTTGACTTTAATACCTAAGTATGATTTAATTAAATTTATCTTAAATTCCTTTGTCTTTAATTAAATTTTAATGTTTTCATAGATTTCAGAGCAGGACTTCAGAAGCTGTCAAACTTGAAGCAAATCGAAGAAAGCAAATCACAAGAAACAAAAGCTGCAGAAGTCTTAACTAATCAGCTCGCTAGAGAACACAAGAGATGGAATGCACAGGTTTGTTTGAGAGAGAGAGGTCATAAAGAGTCTTTCTTTAAAACTCAGGAAATCTACAATGCATTTGTTAAAAAAAAAAGAAAAAGTTCAAGGAGAGAAATGTCCTGTAACTTTCAGCTGGCTCAGGATAAATGATCTAGATATTAATGGTTACTATGTGAATTAATCTTTAAGCAAGGTATCTTCATAGAAATGGATTATAGACAAAGCAAACTATTCCTCTTTTAGTTACCTGTGCTACAGAGGGGAAGGGCAGGGACAAAAATGAGTTGATGGAAAACTTAACACTCTTTAGAGTTAATTGACTGTTTTGATTACTTTTAACAGATACAGCCCTGGAGACATGAGTGAATAATGATGCTACTATTATAGGAATAATTTGTATTTTACAAAAAAAAATTAAATTGCTTCATAATCTTTGGTTCTTTAAATGATATCTTACAAGTGACAGTGATAAATGCCTCTAAATTTTTGGCTTAGGAATCCAATACCCTACTTTTAACTGTCATATGCTGGCTGTGGGATCTTGGTTAAATCACTCTATCTTTCTGAGTTTCTATGTCTTTACTATAAAATATTTTATCTTAGGAAAATCTGATGGGAATGAAGTGATATAACACACGAGGCTCATAGCTGACACTAAGCCCAGGTTCGTTCCCTACTATAGGCAGGGCTGACTTTCTATATAATAGACATTCCTTCTTACTAGACCTCCCACTGCCGTTCCCAAGTAGTTATAGAAAAAGTAGAACATATATGATAGGAGTAGCAATCTAAAGAAAAATCCTGGAGCACGGAAGTATTGGGTCACCTGACTCGGCAAGTGAGTCAGTCTGAAAGAAACACAAGCCTACCTCCAAAAACATTAGAACTATAATGAATGCGGTATAACAGAGCACATCAGAATATGGTTGCTACTGCTCTTGGCTTGCATCCTGTATCTACTACTTACTATATGACCTTGGGCAAGTTATTTAGTTTTACAGGTCCTCGAATAACGTTATTCCATCCAAAGTCATTTCATTATAATGTTGATGAGAAAAAAATTGATTCCTGCTGGGCCACTGTCTGTGGAGTTTGCACATTCTCCCCAAGTCTGAGTGGGTTTTCTCTGGGGATTTTGGTTTCCTTCCACATCCCAAAGATGTGCATGTGAGGTAAAGTGGAGTGTCTTAACTGCCCCAGTCTGAGAGAGTGTGGCTGTGGTGAGACTTCACCCTGCAATGGAGGGGTTCCCTCTCCAGGATGGGGTCCTGTCTTATGCTCTGAGCTGCCTGGATAGGCTCCAGCCACCTGTGACCTTGAACAGGGAGGAACAGGCTGGATGGAAAAAATTACTGTACTTGTTTTTATTCATCTTTATTAAATGTATGTATAGCTTATATTTATTTCAATGTTTAATATTAGAAGTGTTTTGGTTCTTTATTTATATGTTTGGTGATATTTTTGTGACCAGAAACATGCCGTAGGAACTTAACTCTTATTTATATCAATTAACCTATGGTAAAATTGGTTTCATTATATGTTGTTTCACTTCAAGTCACAGTTTCCAAGAACCTCTTGATGACGTTAAGTGAGGACTTACTGTACCTCAGTCTCCTCACCTGTAAAAATGGGGACAAATAATAGACTCTCCTCTTAGGATATTTATGAGAATTAAATAAGCTACTAGTACCTAAAAAGTGCTTGGAGCAATGCCTCGCTTACAGCCCTACAGGAAATTATTTGAATAATTATTTTCTCAATTCTCTCTGGGTAGTACACAGCTAGTACCATTCCAAATGCATGCTAAGTCACTTTGTTTCATACAATGGATACTTCCAGGCATTAGGGATTAATTCTCTCATGGAATCCTGGTTGACAAGCAATAGATATAGAAAACTCAATAAATATTAGCTGTTATTGAAATTTTCTTTAGGAGATAGTGAAGGGACAATTATATCACAGCACACACACAGCAAAGATTCTGAAAATCCTTCCCAAACATTTTCAATAAAAATTTCTTCCTCCTTACCCTTCACACCAACTCACCAAATGCTAACAAAATACATTTGCTTTATATAAGTAGGGGCAGGGGAAGGATTGTGAATACTCATAATTTAATTTAGTATTTTCAAAAATTTCTTCTTATCATATTTGACAATGTGAAAAAATTATTCATGTGCTAGCAAGCTCTAATAGTGCTTACTGTGTGCCAGACACAGATATTAACTCACTCAGGATGAATAAACAAATTGACTGAGGCACACCCCCATGGGCATTTCCAGCTGGGTTTTAAATACTTCAAAGCTCAAAATTTCAATATTCAACTTAAATTTTTTTGCAAACCTCTTCGAAAGATTGTCAGAAATAAGTAATATAAAGTACTTGGCATCTTGTGTTTCATATTAACTCTGGGACACACATTGAATCTTTGAGGTCAAGTGTGTAAGCAGTAGGATGGAAAAAATATTACCAGATATAAACCCTGCTTGAATATCTTTAGATCATCTTCTTAGAACAGCAGTTCTCAAAATGTGCTTCCAATGTCAGAAGCATTGGCACGGCCTGAGCCCCATCTCAGAACCACTGAATGAAATACTCTGGGGGTAGGCCCCTTTTGGTTATTTTGATGCATGCTAAAATTTAGACTTAGCTTAGTCAGTTAAATCAGTATTAAAAAAGAAAAGAGGTCAGAATTCCAGGTGGATTTAGAAACTTCTAAGTCAGTGTTTCTCAGTGTTGGCTACATACTGAAATTACTTGAGGAGTTAAAAAAAAATACCAATGTTTGTGTGTGTCCCAGCTCCAGAGATTCAGGTTTCTAGGACAGCCTTGGGCTTTGGGATTTTTGAAAACTCCCCAGATGATTCTGATACCTGACTAGGGTTGACAATTTATTCTCTCTAAGCCATATGGTAGTATACTAGAGGGACCCATTTTAGAATCCTGACCTCCAAAGTTTAAGGTAATAAATTTGTATTGTTTCAAGTCACTAAGTTTGTGGAAATTTGTTATAGCAGCAATAGGAAATTAATACAGTGACTGAGAAATTTATTTTAATTCTTTGAGTCGTACTTTCTTCCTAAGGAAAATATGGATAATATAATAGAAATCACTGACTGCTCTTAGTAACAATCCAATGAGTTGACCTGATCAAATTGCTGGTTACATAGGAAGTATTCAATACACACTGTTCCCCATTTCTTCTCCATCTGCCACCATAAATCTTGCAATGATGGCTACATTCAAAACTCAGGGTATGTCATTAACAGATAATTGTCTAATGGATTTTGTAGAAACCTCTCTTAAATGTATTTAGTTATTTTTTATAGTGAAGAAAAGGGAAGGAGAGAAACTGGTAGAACAAAAGCCATTAGCAAATACTAAAGAAACTGTTTATGTACAGCTTATCACTGTAGGATGTAAAATGACTTCTGAGCTAGTAGAGTCTCTGAATAAGCATGCCAAGAATTCAAAGTTCAAAAGATCATTACAAAACATACTTTCTTTCCACTAATACTAAAAAGGAAAAGGAATGCTAAAGGGGGTCTTGGTCTCATCAACTCTTCAAAACAGCAAGAATGCAGCTTGACTTCACCTGTTAGCAGTGGAAGAGAGATTATAGATGGATCCAAAAATACCTTTTACCCATGGAGTTGAGGTGCCATAATTAGTAATGTTAATTGCATTAAAGTCATTTAATAGCTCATCTCTTAAAAATATAGACTTTATTAAATGTCTGCAATTGTTTAGATAAATTATAGAGTATAATTATATACTGGGATACAAAGCAATAATTAAAAACAACTGTAGATCTCTATTGTTCTAGAAAGATGTTCAAAACATGTTATGAAATGTGAAAGCCAGATTCAGACTAGCATGTTTAATAATGTCTTTTTTTTTCTTTTGTAAAACACACGATATGGAAAGATACACAGCTCTATGCTAATTATGATTCTCCTGGTTAGTGAGATTATAATGACTGACTTTATTTTTAGTTCTGTATTTGTTAATTCTCCTACAATGGATATGTGTATTTGTATAAAAAGAAACCCTAACTAAATCCTACTGATAAAAACTCACTCTCATAGTCTCTCAGGCAGTAAAACGGAGTGTTTTCCTGGAAGAGTTCTTAACCTCCTATGTATCAAGATAAGGATTTAACCATCTTTATCTCAAAGGTCATTTTTCTCAACTGAAGCTTGAATCATAGAAACTTGGCATTAATATCTAATCCAGTCTCACCCTAAGAATCAGTTTTAACAGCCTTGACAATGGTCATTCAGTTTTGACTTGAATACTTCTGGGACAGGGGGATAATTATGACAGCTCACATTAATGTCAGGTAGCACTTCACAGCTAGTCAAATCGTATCTTTCTCCTCTTTCCAGACTTTGGTCGTGGGTCCAAACTTAAGGTACTTGAAGTCATTTATAATAAAAGCTCTCTTTACTTGGATGCACAGCATTGGGAACCAATAAAAAGGGAATTTAATTCAAATTTGTGTCTGAATGTGTGTGTGTGTGTACACACATGCATTTGTGTGTTGGGAGGACAAGAAAGAGCAGATATGATTCCTGAGCCAACAAGGTTGGCATAAGTATAAGAAAGGGGGAAGGAGAAGGAAGATATAAAAAGAAGAACATTCTATGTTGACATTATGGAACCACAAAGATGTGTCCTAATGGTTCTGGGGGTGTGGGAGTAGCTGGATGCAGGCTGATGAGAATCTTGCTTATGCGTCTAGTTTTGGTTAAAAACAGCAAGACACAATGCACAAACTGCTAGTAGGATGGATCACAGGAAAACAGTAAAAACTGGTAGTGAAGAAAAGGTAGTAGACATTCATAAAGGTCTTTGTCATGAGCAGGAAGAGGAGGCTTCCAAATATTCAGGTCATGTAGAAAGAGCTTGTGTCTAAGTTTTTTAGGGACCCATTCACTCCAGTTAGGCAGGACATGGAAGGAGAATAAGGTCACATCTCCCTAATGTCCCCTTACGTTATTTTTTAAATAAATCAATTTCCTTCTTGTTAATACTCTGTCTTCAATCAACTCTTAATTTACTGTGTAACTTTGGAACTCAAAAATTCCAAGCATAAACTATATCAAGTAAGAATACATATTCATGCAGCACTTTATAGTTTACAACAAACTTTCATTGGTATTACTTAATTAATCTTAGATTAAGGTTAAATTAACTTACCTAATGCAAAATATATTTTTATCCATATGTAGGAAAATGGAGTTTAGAAAAAATAAGAGATTTGACCAAAGTTACAGACAATAAATGGCCAAAGTAGGATTTAAACCTGTTCTCTGGACTCTAGGTCCTGAAATCTCTCTATAGTACCATGGATTTTGAAATGTAAATGCCTGTAAACCAATTAATAGGGCATTATGGATATGGATAGAACTATTTTGTGAAAAACAAATGCTTTCTACGAAGGAAAACAGCAACAACTTGGTTCATTAGAAGTGATTGGTGGCAGGTTAAAAATCTATTTAGGATCTAGGAACAAATCAGGCTTACTGGATCTTTCCATAGACTCTCTTGCCAAGTCCTGGTGTTGGGAGAACTCTAAATTAGCCTGTAAAGACCACATGCATCTTCTTCTGCTTCCAGATGCAGTCTGTTGAACCACCCACTTTATCTAGAGAGAGATTCTGCCTTTTATTTGTTTGGCAAATGAATCTTCCTTGCATCACACTCACACCCCATGTTTTGAACCATTTCTTTTGTATTTAATCACTATTGCGACCATTTCAAAATATGATGGGATTGCTGGGGTACAGGTTTTCTTTCCTCTATTGGATTGGTTCTCCTTATCTCTCATGAAAATAATTTGTTAAAGTATGTTTACATAAATACTCACATGGCTTCAACATTTTAAAAATGAGGCTATAAAATATATCCTGAAATCTACAAAAATAATTTTTGAACAAATATTTGACCAATCTCAAAACTTTGAACATTGAAAGATACAATTGAATATTTTTGATCAACAAATGACAACTTTACTTTAAGGAGCATTTGATGACTATGTATTTGGTATAATTTTAAATGAGGTTTTTATAGCCTCTATCTCCTATGGATACATCTAGTACCGGAGGATCCCAATTCCACGTCCACCACTGATGGACATGAGGCTTAATACCTCATTCACCCAGATATTTTTATTGAACAAGTTTATTTGTTTGAATATATTACTGATTGGCTACTGTATGCAGAGCCCTATGCTCTGTATCGCTGAAAACACAAACATTACTGGAATAAGGCCTCTACCCCCAAGGAGTTTATCATCAGAATCACAAATCAACAACTACAAAGATTGGTTGGTTATAACACATTTTTTGAGAGTAGTATAGGCCAGCGTTTCTCAACAGTGGCACTACTGACATTTAAGATGGGATAATTCTTTGCTGTAGGAGGCTGTCCAATGCATTGTAGGATGTTTAGAAGCATCTCTGGCTTTTCTACCCACTGGAAACAGGTAGCATTTCCCCCGCCCTGAGCTGGTAAGTCAAAAATATCTCCAGACATTGTCAAATATCCTCTGGGGGACAAACCCACCTGCAGTTGAAAACCACTGGCATAGACAGTGGAGAAAGAGCTGCTTTGGGATGGAAATCTGACAAGTCTTCATAGAATTTAAGGCTTATAAATGATGCTTTAAAGGCAAGTAGGGAAACATAAAACTATACTTTAAAAAATGAGATAACATAAATAAATGTGTTGACTTGTGAAATGATAAATAGGTATAATGGTGAGAAATCCAGCTGAGGAGAATATAGGTAAACAAGAGAAGATTAAAAAAAAAAAAAAGAGATTGGTTGGAACCATACAGTGACTGATCTTGAATGTATAACCCAGGCTAATAAGTATACAGCAGTCTGGTCAGCAGATACAGAAAGAAAATTGAAGATTATGAGCATGTGAGTGACCAAAAAAATAACGCCAAGGAAATATAAATTAGTAACAATAGTATACATCATAGATTCACTACATTATATATATACTGTCCTTGGGTCCTGTAATCCTTATGACATTGCTGAGAGACAGAGACATTGGAATTATGTTCTCATAATTCTCAAAAGCTTAAGGGATCCACAGAAAGCATGGGGAAGAGGGTCAAATGAGATGATGCAAATGGAAAATAGCAAGTTATGAGGACTCATGAGATGGAGGATGGAGGAGGAAAACTAAAAGATGTTTAGACGATTGTGAGAACAGATATACCATTAAAAGAAATGGGGACAACAGAAAAGCATCTGATACAGCCACCTAACTACTATTAGAATTAAATGCCAAATTAAGTTACCACCTAGGAATAATTCAAAATGTAATAAAATATTTTCAGCCTTTTTTAATGTTATTGATTAAGAGGTCAATTTTGGAACTAGTAGCAGAAAAATGTTATTAAGTATAAAACTGGTTCTCAAACAGTGATATACTAAGATCCCACAGTAGAAGTCTGTGAATGTGTTTGTGTGTATGTGTACGTGTGTGTGTTTGTGTGTATACCTGCCTATCTCAAAGTAACTGATGGGATAAAAATAGCAATGTATATAAAAAGTTCTCTGAATTATAATCAGTAAAGATACTGAATGATCACCGAAATACTAGAAAGTGTCTGCATGAATATATTATCCATGGGGAAGAAATAAAAATATGGCAGAACCTATATTAAGCTATCTTTGTAGATTCAAAGGAGCCTTAACCATAAATTCAGTTATATCTATCATATACCATTAAAAAAAAAACCCCAAAAAAACCCAAAACAACAAACAAAAAAAACCCTAACAACTTAGGCCAAATAACACAATCAGCACGGATGAAGCAAATACCTAACAAGGCAGAATCACATTTTGTGTTACAGAAAAGTCTTAACTACAAACCAGTATTAGAGACCATATGCTCCCTGTCTGGCCTATTTACACTTAATTACTTAACACTTAGTGTCAGAAATTCACAAGATAAGTCATTTTACTTAAAACTGTTTGTTGTCACTATTAATATTTATGAATAGTAATACAGTGTATAATGCCCTTTTTAATCTATCTTTTATTAAAAAAACCCAGTCATGGATTCAGTTCACTTCAGTTTTTTTAATAGAAAAAAATTGCTTTAAAATTCTAAAATAACTTTCAGTTTTTTAGCAAGTAATAAAACTGTTCTAAAAAGTGATCTGTACATGAATGCAATAAACTAGTGATTTGATCAACACTTTAAACCTTTAGAAATCTTCTATTTAAAAGACAATCCTCAAAGAACAAATACTGTATGATTTCATTCATACATGGAATGTAAAACAAAAAGTAACAAACAAAACAAATAAAAACAAATTCATATATACAGACAAAAGAATGGTGATAATTGGAGCTGGGGGGAGGGCAAAGTGGGTAAAGGAGTCAAACATATGGAGAAAGTAGACTTTGCAGGGGGGGGCACACAATAAAGTATACAGATGTTGAATTAAAATGTACACCTGAAAAATATATAATGTTATTAATCAATGTTACTCCAATAAACTTAATTAAAAATACAATACTTTCTCTGAAATCTCAAAATCAAATGCTATATGTATCTAATTCTAAAGACTCCATAATGCATGGTTTTCACCCCATTCTCTCCATATATCCATAGAGTGAATATTTAATTAAGCAGGTAAAAACAGACTTATAAAGATGGACACCTTTTAAAAAAGGATTTTGTTTCTAGGGACTTTTACTTTGCTACATCATTTAGCAACATCACTAAAGAAAAAGCTCCATTGCTGATTTCCAATCAAAATGGCGGAGTAAACACTATGCTCACCTCCTTTTAGGACCACATCAGTTACAACTAAACTACAGAACAACCATCATTGAGAATCACCTGAAATCTAGCTGAACTGAAGCCCTACAACTAAGGACATACAGAAGAAGCCACCAGAGACTGGTAGGAGGGGCGGAGATGCAGAATGGGCTGGTCCCATATCCATGTATAATCATTATAAATCAGGAGGAATATCTTGACTGCAGAGATCTCCCCTGAGGAGTGAGGTCTCCCAACCCCACACCAGGCTCCCCATCCAAGGTTCCAGTGCTGGGGAGAGAAGTCTTCATAACTTCTGTCTGTGAAAACCAGTGCAGGTTGTGGCTAAATGAGATGGAGTGACTGCACTCCCAGGCGCTCTTCGTAAAGGGCTTGTGTGCAGACTTACTGGCTGATGGACTCAGGACTCACTCACTCTGAGCTCCAGTGCTGGGGCAGCAGCTCAAAGGCACCAGGGACATAAAGAGGTGGGGGGAAACTGAGTTGTCTGGCTTCAAGGTGAGGGCTGGAGGTGCAGCTTTGTCCCGCATGGAGGAGTTGGCGGAAGCCATTGTTTCTTTGTTTAGCCCTCCCCCATCCCTGTGTGCAGACAAAGGTGGCTGCCATATCTGAGTCTCCATCAACTATCACCTTTCACCTGCCCCATCCTAGTGATTCCCTGAGATCTCACCCCACCCAACTATTGGGCACATCCAAGCTGCTTCCAGTAGCTTTTCCATACAAACAACCTGTTTTCACTCATGTGAAACAGGTTTCCTAAAATCTCTCAAAGGTTGACACAATTGAAACAAACAGCATCTGGCTTTGGCATATTCTGTACCTCTGTCTGAGTGGTCCTAAGCTTGATGCTAGTGACAGCCAGTCTTGTTCATGGCTTGGTCTTTCAAGGAATCTCCAAGCACAGCACAGGCAGCGGCCATCAGTAGGTTGCTTTGTGGCTCATATCAGATGGCCCCAGGCAGGGCACAGGGGCAGAGTCCAGATTGGGGCTCAACTTGGACTGCAGCAGGTCCCTTCCCAGGGATGGCACCCCTGGTGGCCAGCTTCAGACTAAGATAGAACATCACCTGGCCACCTCCAAAAACAATATACCCAAAGTGAAGACTGGGCAGGCACCAGAGCCTTGCTAAAGCAAAACCTGCTCTGTTGGGTCCACCCTTACTCTACAGCTCCTCCCCTGTAGTCACAGCCAGTCCTCACAATCAGCCTGAGGGTCAATTCCTCTCACTGATGTGCAAACATCAACCAAGGTTCAACTACAACAGGAAGGCACACACAACCCACAAAAGGGTCACACCTAGAGCACCTGGCACTGGCGACCAAGGAGATTGCACCACTGGGTCCCATAGGATACCTACTACATAAGGCCACTCTACTAAGACTGGGAGGCATAGAGGTCCTACATAAAACCTAGAAACAAACACAGGGAGGCAGCCAAGATAGGGAGACAAAGAAACATGTCCCAAATGAAAGAACAGAACAAAGCTCCAGAAAAAGAACTAAACAAATTAGAGACAAGAAATTTACCAGACACAGAGTTCCAAGCACTGGAGATACACACACACACACACACATATAACATTCATGTGTATGTATATATATAATTTTGCAAATGACATGATTTAAATTATTATATAGATCGATATATGAATACATAAATCAATATTTTGAATATCATCCCTGGATACAAATATGAGTAGTTATGGGAACACATAGGAAGTTATGTCTGACTATAAGGACAAGGGTAGAAAAAGTCAGGAAGAAATGTGCTATCTGGACTGATTCTTGTGCAGAAACAATGAGAAAGATATTCAGGAAGAAAGAAAAGGCAGGAGTGCATGAAATAGCATGGCATGTGTGGGAGTCCTGAGAAGGCTGTGTGGGTGGGCAGATCAGACTTGACCAGTTTGTATATCAAGAAGAGTCTGAATTCTATTCTACACCTAACAAGAGAACATTTGAGAGTGGAAAAGTAAAAATGGCATCAGATTTGCACTTTAGAAAATTAACTGTGGCAGCAGAGGGGAGAGTAAAGGTTTTTTCAAAGGCACAATTTAAAAATCACATTTGTATTTTTAGGCAACTACGGAAACAATATATCTGGATCAGAGGGGAAAGCGACAAGAGTCAAAGATGCATTAAGAGAATCACATTAGCAAAAATGTATTCATTTACCTAATACACATTTATAGAGCATCTATAGGTATGTGCCAGACACTGTGGACACATCAGTGAAAAGCAGAGATAAAAATCCTGGTTCTCATGGACATCATACTATATTATAGTGGGAAAATGGCTTACACTGATATAGCACTTGCTGTGTGCCAGTCATTTTAAGCAATTTATACTTATTAAATCATTTAAGATAAACCTCAGTATGGTTCTAATGGGATCAATAGCCATGGGTTTAGTGAAGAAGTTAGATTCAACAGAAATTCAGGAAGCAGGTAAAATTGACTGGATTTATTAACTGGTGGACATGCATGGTGAAACTAAAAGGCTCTTGAGGTTTAGGTAGCAAGAATAAATTTTTCTTAAATGGTTATTAACAATGTCTTAAATGGTTAAAGGTAGCCTACTTCTCTTAATTCTACAGCAATGATGCAGTGCATTTAATTTTGGGCAATTTCTGCATAAAATAAAGTAAAGCAGGAGAAGAATTATGGGAACACAGAATGTTTCTTTTCTGTCTCCTGGATTTCTTAAGTCTACTGACCAGTTTTACTACTTTATTTTTAATTTCTGAAGTGGTTCTCTTGAGCTATGCTTGAAAACACTGTTTTCAGTGTTCTCAGCTCATGCCTCTAACAGCTGTATTAGTGGAAGTCAAGATAGCAGGTGGGGCATTACCAAGATGAAATAATTAAAACTTCTGCACTGAGGAAACCAGCAAAGAAATGGAGAGCAGGCACTTCAGCTCTCCAGGTCAGGGAAGAATGTAGTCAGAGCTCTCTTGAAACAGAAAGAGGAAAACTGTGTCCTGGCTTCCTTCATTAAAGGGTGCTATTTTCCAACCTTGGTTCAAAATCAACATGAAAAATAAAAAGTACTTCTAAATTGAAAACCAAACATAGCTATATACTTGTTTTCCTTTAATCTTTTCTTTTAATTTCTTAGTATCAAGAATACTCACACCCTTTGCAAAGAGTGAATCTTAGTTAAATGGTACAAAGCCATAACTGAATGATTTATTCTGGAATCTTCTACCATAACAATGCAAGAATTCTAAATGTAAACCATCTGAAGGTGCACTGTTTTCTTAACCTGACTGTCATTCCTTCAGTGAAAATTTGCTTACATACAGCTACTCGGCAACCAATTTTTTTGATTCTTAGGGGAGAAACAGATTAATAAATTAATAATCTTGGTAAATTTACACTAACTGTTCTAAAACAGAATGTTAGAGAAAACTTTTTTTCTCATTTACACATTTTTTTGATCCTAGGAAATGTACGTTATGAAATTAATTTACATTTGTGAAACAAGAATAAAAACATCTATATTTATTTGTGTTGTTCACTCATTCATCACTTTATCACTAAGTTAAACTTCAATAAATTTTATTTTTCCTTATTTGCAATCAGGATTAAGTATGACATCTGTTCCTTTGATCTCACTGGTATATTCCAGAAAGACACATGCCTTTAATACTTATCAGGTAGAAAGTTTGTTATATCTGTTAAATAAAATCCATATATTATCCAATCATTATTTATAAAAACATTAGAGGTACAAGATTTTAAAAAGTAGACAGTTTTCCTGTAATATCAGAGGGAAAAAAGATTTTACATTTTTGCACAAAATTAAGAAGTATCTGTTTATTACGAATCATTCATATAAGCAATATTCAGCTTTTAAAGAACATGTTAGGAGTAATATACTCGTATATATCCACAGCATTTATTTTCCAATGACCTAAGAGGAGAATTTCAAAATACATGCTCTTCTTGTTATATAAGTTTACTAATTTTCCTAAATGTACATTTATTTAATTGCTTTTATCTTTACAACACTAACTGAAACATCTGTCAGCTGAGGAGACTACAGCATTCTACATGCTAAATATATTTAGGTGATTCCAAGACCTGAACAAACATGGTGTTTTATAAGTGTCTTCAGCCTGCTGTGGCTTCGTGTTTTAGACTTGAAATCAATACTATCCTTTGCAGATGTTTTACAGTGCTATATTTTGATAAAAGCAATATTTGATAAATATTGATGGTTACAATATTTAACCATCTAGCCTATAAAATTTCTACTTCCCATCATTCAAATGGAGAACTCCAACATGCAAACCAAACTCAAGAGATACAGCATTTGGTATTTCCATTATTTGACCATAGGGAAAACTCAGTATTATTAGTTTACTGCAAATCTTAGTTTAGCTACTTACTAACAATGAAATAACTTTTGAGGCATTATTGGCCCTTAAACTTGGCATTACAGAAGTATTCATCATTTTCCAACTGTATCCCTATATATCTCTCCACCAAAAACAAATACTTAACAGTCAAACTTTACACACTGCTGCTATAAGAAAGACAAGAGAAAGGAAGAACAAAAAAAGAAAAAGAGTGAAGGGGAAGAAGTGAGGGAAATAAGCAAGAAAAAGTAAAAAAAAAAAAAAAAAAAAGAAAGAAAAAAGGAAGAAATGGAAACCCTCATAGTAGTGGCCTCGAGAGCAGCAGCAGTGGCTACCTGCAGTCATTACTGTAACAGGAACTGTGCTGCATGAATGATCCCATTTCCATGAATTATCTTACTTCATCTTTCCAAGAACCCTATTAGCTAGGTACTATTGTCCCACTTTACAAATGGAACTGAGGCTAAAAAAGATTCAGTCATTGGCTTAGGGTCATAACACCAATTTTTGCAAGCAACAGATTCAACATTTGTTCCGATCTAACGCCAAAGGCTGTGCTTCTAGCTACGATGGAAGGGAAGATAAGCAGGGTCAAGAGGCTGGACTTCCTGTATACATTTCAAAGAAGTAAGACATCTCATAATTAATATGTTCAAGTTGGCCTCTTCATTTCCTCCTTTCACCCTTTCCCTTGTTCCTTTAGTCTTTTCCATTTCAATGAATGGCACCATCATTCTCCACTGGCCAAGAAACCGAGACTGTGCTTAAATTCTGCTTTTTCCTTACGCCATAATCCAATCCATCAATAAATCCTACAGATGGAGATCTGAAATTATACAAGCCTGTCCTCTTCTTTCCCTATCACATCTCTCCTTGCTGCCTCCCCTTGATTCTCTACAGTTGCAAGAGTCGTCTTCTCACAATATAAATTGGAACATATTACTCCCTTGCTTTAAAATGATTTGGGTGGTTTCCCTTTCCCTTAGGACAAACTCTAAATCACTGTCATGGGTTTCTAAGGCTCTGCACCAGTTGGCTCCAGTCGGGGTCTACAGCATCATTTTCTGCTGACTCTGTTTTGTTAGTTGAGCTACAGGCATGCTGATGGGTGCTCTTCTGGTCACTGAACACTCAAAGCTCAGTGCCTTCGCACATGCTTTTCCCTCTGCCTGGAACATTACTTCCTCCCTTCTTCCTGGCATAGCTTCATCTATGTCCAAAAGTCACCTTCCCAAGAGCTGTATCTCTATCTTGGAATTAATGATATTAAATCCACAATAATTTAAACAGTGTATAAATCCGTTAGTGGCCCACTGTTTCATCATCTGTACCTATTGGAGCCTCATATTAAAGATCATGACTGTTACGCTCATCATTCTTTTCACAGGTCCCAATAAATGTCTGAAACATAGTGGGTACACCAAAAATATTCCTGAGTTATATAATATATTCCACAAATAAATATTTGATTTGAATTGAGATTATGGTATTTCAATGACCTATGAAAGATTTGCTTAATATTTAAAAAGTGACTATCATTTGTTTTGAGTGTAAATAAATAGTCATGCTAAATCTCTAGAAATATGACTAACAGGGATACCTATTCACTAAAAGATTTAACAATTTAAGAAAAGTTTCCTCTAAACTAAAGCCAATAAAAATAGTACATCCATATAATATATATTTTTGAAATGAACCTATAGAATAATAACTCAATAAATAAAATTGAGTTTGTACTTTTCTACTTAAAAGGTGTAATTTCTTTCACAGACAGTTATAGAGTCATGCGTTTAAAGGTAGAGACCTGGCATAAAAGACCTTGATGACTTGAACAGTTCTGAACTGCTCAATGGAAAAAGAAAGGCTTACAAACATTTAGCCATAGTAGCCAACACCCTTTCCCAGGATCTACTAGATCTTATGCTCTCTTACAGATTAAAAATATTTGTATCAGTGCCTGACATTACTTCACTGTCTTATTATAACTCCCTAAGGCATTAGTATCTTTCCTCTGGTTCTCATGTCACTAGCAATTAATTTTATTGCTTGCTTTTTTCTCTAAGCTGAATATGTCTGTATAATCTTTTAATGCTTGTACTCAGACTTTGTTTTCTGAATTACTGCATTTATTTTTATTTTTCCAGCCCTTGATTTAAATTCAAGCTAATTATCAATAATGCCGTTGCCCCAAACCCTGAAGTGATGGGTCACCTTCAAGCACAAACTTGTGCTCTTTCTAATGAGAATGAAGAGCTTCCAGTCTTTTCATATCTGAATATTCAATTGTCAACTATGGAATAAAAATCTGAAAGCTTCAAACTTAACTGACATTTCTTTTACTGAAATGATTCTTCAGCTTCTTCTACTATGTCAAGATGTTATTTATATCTTTCAATAGCATATGGATTAAGGCATAATCAAAGAGAGTAGCACCAAATGTCTGGCTGTGGACCAGATATGTTATTATGACCAACATGGCTATCATGCCTGACACCCCCATTTCAGGATTGAAACCAGGAGACAGAACTCTCTTTGCATGTTCATTTCATATGAGAATTCAAAGGAGGAAGCAGCAAACCAATTTTTGTAGGGCTCCTTCCACTCAGTGTTTCAAGCCCGATGATCACATATCCTAATTCTTTCTTATGACCCCAGATAAATATCTTGGGTCTGATGCTGAGGCCTTGAGACTGAAAACAAGCAAGCAAACAAGAAACTAATAAAAAATTACATAATGACTTTTTAATGAGGGCTGAGGATACTTTACGTTAATACAGATTTATACTTTTCAACCTGTTACAATGTTGTCTCATATCACATGAGGCAAAATAGGGGGTGACTAAAAATACTTATGGTAGTGGTGCTGACTTAAAAATTTCAGCGATTTATAGAAAATGTCTATTTCTCTTTCATTTTAAAATTGTATAATTGTTTATGTAATATATTGACAACTTTTTTCTTCTGAAAAAAATCTTTAAGAGTAAAGTGAGCTTCGGATTTGTGGTTACTGTGAATCTCTTCAATCTTAAGTTTCTTTCACTGAAAGTTTCAAAGGAATTTTCACAGTAGTTGATTTCATGTGTTTAAAAATGTGAAAGCTTTACTGAGAATCTTTCTTGGTGCCACAGGGATTGAAATTAATGCTAGGATAAGAGACTCTTCTAAAGGAATGCAAAGGGTACACTGGGAATTATTTAAACGAGCTTTTATTAGAATACTATTTAATTGATCCTTATATTTAAAAAGAGCTTCTTTTCCCCATTTATCTATTCATTCATTTTGATATTTGTTAAATATTTACCACGTGTTCAACCCTGGGTAGGCACTATGGTACAAAGATCAATGACACCTTTTTTGATGTGAAGGAGTTCCTTCTCTACTAATGGAGGTTTTCACATTAGCAAATAATCAGAATGCAACATTCTTGACTGTAAATAAAGGCAGGGATAGAAGCACAAAGAAGGGTGTTACTAGCTTTGTCGTCATGTTGAGAGCAACTTTGGAGAGGAAATGACATTTGAGCCTGGTATTGAAGAGTGATTAACAGTCATTAGGGTTGAGGGTGGGACATACCTGGAATAGTTATGTGAGACTGGTTTTCACATCATAATAAAGAGCGAGAGGAGTTCCTTGTAGAGAAAACGAAAAATGGACAGGAGAAAACTTTCATGTTAGAATACGAGTATTTTATAGGAAAATTACAGAGTTTAATGCTGAGAGCAAATTAGAAAAAATACTATGCTAAGTTATGAAAGGGGATAAAAGAATACATGATCTTTTCTTCCCACAAAATTCTGGAGTACTAGATCTGTAATTAGAATTCCGAGGCAATTGTCAAAGGAGAACGTATTTTCAAGGTCATTATTATTATTATTATTATTATTATTATAATATTATGAGCTACCCTCATGAAAACATAAAGGGGGAAAAAATCAAAACAAAAGGAAATGGAAGACGGTTTATCTAGCTAAATCCATAGGTAACTGCTACACACACTCATATTCCCAAGCTCCTTAGATGAAGCCACGGATAACGGGAGCACATTTCCTAACTTCAGAGTTTGACCTTATAGAATATGAATCACTATGAATTTGCATATGTGGACTGGCCCCAGAACACCTGGATGGATGGTCTATTTTCATATTCTTCACTAATATTCCAATGAACATGTGTCATTATGAAGTGATCATCTTAAGATTATATTATGATACACCTTTATAAATATGAATTTTAAGAGCTGCATAATATTTTGTTATGTTGACACCATTACTTAAAAGCTTTTATATGTTTATTGGGTATTTAATTTCTTGATTTTTTTTTTTTTACATGGTGATATAGGTGTGCCTATAAGTTTTTGCTTCTGTTGAGCTATGTCTCAAGTAGAATATTACAGCCTTTATGACTCCAACTACATATTCACAGATATTCCTTCAAAAGCATTTTCTGTTTACATCTTCACAGACAGTATTCAAGTGTACCTGTAATCATCATAAACACTGTACTGTGATTTTTTTAAAAAATAGGGTTTTTTTTGTAAAATGATAAAATATATATAAAATGGTACCTTCAGGTTGATTTATGTTTATTTAAACCTTAAAAAGAATAAATATATTTACATGTGTAGTTTTTAAAAAAAGAAATATAGTATGATACCAGGAAAGCATATTATAAATTTTAGCACTCAGTGACCTTCAAAGAGTTCTAAAACAAACATTTACACTACAGACGGCACAGAACTTTCTATCAGATGATCCTACCCTGATTTCATTCTCATCTAGTAAACATTCCTAAAAGCTAGGTCTGGAGAACCCAGAAAAGTTCGAATCCTGCCCCATATCTTTCCAGCCTATCCTGAATAAGTGTTGAAATTATTTTTGAGGAAAGGGTCTGGGATGCAAATTGGCCTCCAGCTGCTGATCATGCAACTTGAGGAAGGTCAATTACCTATTTCTGTGACTCGGTTTTCTCATCTACCAAATAGGAATAATAATGCTTTTTGTTTGTTTGTTTTTACGAAGTTGTCAGGGATGCTATGAAGTCAAAATTGAATAAACAATAATAAATCACATGTAAGGTTTAAGGTCTAATTGAAAGAACCCTAAAATATAAGGGTGTGTGTGTGTGTGTGTGTGTATACATATGCTATAATAACCAACATTTATCAAGTCCAAACACAGTAGAACTCCCTGAGGTGAAAATCCTGACATTATCTGTTCTTCAAATAGTGTACTCTTTAGTCCTATCATTTGGTCATTGTCCCAAAACCCTCCAAAAATGAAAGGAATAACTCTGTTCTAGCACCATCCCATTAATAGTGGGTGGTCCTAATCCATTATTACATTACAACAGAAGAATTCTGCAGCTAGCCAGATTCTTATAATATAATTAAATCTGAAACAAAAGATTTTTAGCTTTCTGTTCTCCTCAATCTCTTTTCCCATGACTCTTGGAATTGAACTAAACCCACTGGTCCAAAAAGTCTGTCATCACCTAGATAGGAAGAGTAAGTGCCCTTGAGAGACTTCTGTTACTTCTTGGATGGATGAATGCATTTGGAGAAGTCACTTGCCTTTTCTGAGACCTAGATCCCTCCAACTGAAAACACAAAAATACTTTTCATAAAATTTAAGCAGTTGCCATAATTCCCAAGACCCACATCACTTTGTGAAGCATCAAAAGATATCATGAATATATTTTTATAGACATGTATTGTATTACATCAAATTTACATTGTTAAATTGGAAGATTTTGAAAATAAATGCTCATATTATAGTTTATAAAATAGGTCTTTCCTAGAGTATATTTTGATCAAAATTATTGCCTGTATTACTAGAAGATATATATATATATATATATGTATATATATATACACACATATATGTATATATATAAATATAATTAAATAACACAAAAATTAAAAATTCTTATTTAATTTTATTCCATTAATATTGTTTTTATAGAAAGGAAGGATGGATTGATTGATTTTATTGACAGTCTTCTGGAAGAGGAAAATCTACCAGACAAATTCTAAAAGAGCTATAACACTTATCTTTATTTTTCTTTTACCACAAATATTGCAAATATTTTTTACTTCTGTTTGGCGAAATACCTCACACTTTCCAGAGAATTTCATTCTAGATACTCTGTAAGTTTAAATAGTATTGCATTTTTCATTCAAATGCTAGAATATTTTATAAAACATTGCAAAAATCCTTAAAAAAAGTATCAGATTAAAATAAATTTGAAATACATATGTAACTTCTCATCTTTTAATCTTGCAGGTCTTTCTGTTTATTCTGTAAAAAGGAAGTTTTCTTACAGCAAGACAATTAAAATAAATTCTGTTGCACAGTTTGCCTGAATCTTTCTGAGCCTGAATAAATAATACCATGTCAGTAGGGAGGAGAAGCGTAAAGAACAACAGTTCTGGACTTTTCTCTCTCACATGAAAACTCTAGCTCTGAAAAAGCTCCTGAAATGATTTAGTTCTTATTTCCATAAACACAATCTTTACAGGCTTGGCCACATTTTCAGCAAATCCAAAAAAACCCCCAATTTCTTCAGCTAGTCATTCCCAACTCAATATTTTGAAATATGATACTGCATAATGTTTTCCAAAGTTTGAATACAGATACAAATTTTAAAGTAAATGCTACCATTCCACCCAGCTAAGGAAAAAAAAAATACACAGAATAATAAAGTATGTGTGTGTGTGTGTGTATAGTGCCAAAAAAAATGTATACATATTTTAAGAAAGGAAAACTGTATTAAAATTATAATACTCAATATATACCGATAACAAAGGAAGAATACAAGTCATGTTTGACTTCTGCAGTTACAAGAGGTGCTCAAAGTGGTTACCATCAGCGTCCAGACACTTCTGATTACTGTTTGAGCAATGCTGAACAAAATTCCCACTTGTATATACTTTTTTGGCATATATATATATAATATATATATATATATATATATATATATATTATATATATATTATATAAGGAGAGAGAGAGAGAGAGAGAAAAGCAAAATATTTTTTTTTAAAGTATAGGCTATAATGTCTTAGAATTGTAGCCATTCAATTTCAAACTTTTTTTCAATTTTAAAGAAAATCATACCTTTGCTATTGAGGTTTATTGAGTCATTCTAAAAGATAAACATGGTGTTATGAACCAATAATTTAGTCTTTAAATGTTGAAATGCTATACAGATTTTAATTATTTTAGTCTCATTGTAAAGTTTACTGACTATAGAATTTCTCATTTGAGCAGCAAGATTCCATAAGCAGATTATTCTTTTATAAGTTGGTTTCCTTCTTATACTTGGTTTCATATTAAAATTCACTTATCAGTATATAGAACACTAAACTATGATTTGGTTACTATAAAAATAAAGGCATTAAGTTTATGAAATATCTAACTTATAGTAGAAATGAAATAATTGAACCCAAGTTAACACTTTTTTGCCTCTCCGGCATACACCCAGCAAATGTCATTTTTCAGAGCTGTGATCATACTGTGTCCAATGACATTTTAAACAAATGCTACTAATGCTTTTAAAAATATGAAGGGTAAGCATGCAATCTCTTTCAGATAGATGACGTAATAGTATGCCATTTTAAAAGCATCATAAGGAACCAGATGACTCAATCTGAATTATTTCTTTTCTCCCTCTCTTTTCTCTCTCACACATGTCCCCTCACTTCCTGTGTCCTGTTCACACAACACACATTGTTCCTGGGGTTCTTTTGCTTCTCTGATGAGCATGCGAGAATAAAAACATCTTTATGATCCCCCTAGAAGTAGCTGTTTCTTTCTCCTACTTTACAGGGTTAGGAAAAGAGCTGAACAGAGCGTGAGCAGCGGAGATTTGAGGGATTGATGACAATAATATTGCTAAGGAGATGTAGACTACAGACTACTCTCTGCAGTATTCTTCAGACTTCACCAAGGAAAATTTTAGCTAGACTACGTCACAATATCCCCTAAATAAGAAAATCATTAACAAACTGAGATTGGTGAGACTAAAACATACATTCACTTAGCACTGATTTCTTGGTGACTACAACATATTATCCACCAGCATTAGTACACACAGTACCTGTGTGCAAATTAGAAAAAGGCACCTTGTTCTAATTTGTACACCCAGGTAGGCACATGGCTTGCAAGAGGAACTGAGCTGAAATCCAACATCTCTTGTCACCTCAAGTAGGAAGCCTCATGCAGAACATAATCTGAACTACTGGACTTGGGAATCCTAATTATATAGATCTCTCTCTCTCTCTTTAGTGCTTTACAAATCATAAGACAAAAATAACATAACTAGAACATGTACCTATAATCATTGCAGAGTAGTTTTGTCAGATCAAAAATGTAAGATTTCCTACAGCAAATACCAAATTTACTCAATATAAAATCAGGTGAGCATAAAATGATACTTGATACACAGATTCCTTGTAATATAGTTGTCAAAGAGCAGTCAATAAAAGCCACACTCCTTGTTTATACTAACAGGAGAGTGCAATACTTACCACCATCTTCAACTGTAAAATGGAACATATCGCTTGTGGCATTTGCCCCTTCTCTTAAAACATAGCATATTTTCATGTCATCAATGTCAGCTAGAAAATAACCAAAGAACAAGATGATTAATTACTAGGGCAAAATTGGTGGCTTATGAATACATCCTATTGGCTGTTACTTTTCTGTAACCATCTCCTTCTTCTCCTAAGGGAAACAGTGCTATCTTATTTCTCATGTCTCTAAGCCCCCTGATTTCAGCTGTCTCATGGAAATCTGATCCCTCACACAGATAAACAGACTGCAAGAATTAGCTTATAATAATAGCAAGGTGTTGCCCCACCCAGTGACATTTGCATGTTCATGCACCAAAGGAGTGACTGACTAAATATGGAATGTTAGGCTCCATGACAGGTGGAAAGAGGGATATTTTAAGGCATGGCAGATTTCCTGGCACTACTGAAATCACACCCTTTGCCTCCCTGTAGGACTGGCCTTAAGAGGAAAAAGGTTCCCCTGCCCTCTCTCAAGCTAACTTTCTTACCTCTTGTGGTTTAGCAGGCTGTTTTTAAGTAGTCCAAATTTTGAAAGACAAAATTCAGAGATTATTTTTTAAATCCTAGATTGAAATAATTGTCATTATCCAATGTCAGAGAGAACATCTAATAAAAGCTGAAACCTTTATTCACAGGGAAAAGTTATTCTGCCTCAGAAATGCTCTTTCTGTTGCTCCCTACTCCAGCTAACAAATTCACTGTCAGTTTGTTTCAAATATCGACTAAAACGCAATTTTAAAAATTTATTCATCCATTTTACCAGTTCCTCTCCTTAATGATGCCACACAAACAACATAATAAAACAAATACTCTGTTCTGTGATACTCAAAATAGACTGTCACTTGATCTGGGCCAATCAGTAAGTAATTATTTCCAAGGCTGCATAAAATCAAGATCAGAGCTAAAAATCATTTCAACAATGGTATGTAATATTTATTTGTCTCATGTGTGTTCTATGGTTTTTCCATCTCCTAAGAGCTCTACTAAGTTCATGTTATACAGTTTAAAGGCATTATACATAAGAAAACTATTTTATGAAAGAATAGTTGCAAGTGATACAAGGTATTAGAATCAACAAAGTACTCCATTAACTTTTATAGCTCCACTTTATAGATGTGAAACATACACTCTATCTTGGCTCATATAGTTTTGAAAGGTAACTTGCTTAAAATCAGACATCTGAGGAGGGGAAATCTGATTTCATAGTTAATAGTACCTTCTTGCTAATAGAGATACTTGGAGGTGAAGTAAGTTGAAAATGTTTTGTTCTCCCTTAGCTTGTCACTTCTAACTCACATGTTATAACTTCCCCAATTTCTTTTTTGTGTTATTTTTAGCTTTCTGCATGGCTACCTTTCCTAGAAGACTGAAAACTTTTAGGAGGTTTTTCTTTTTTCATCTTAACTTTCCACAGTCTTTTGCCCGGGGTCTAATATTCAATAAAGGCTCAAAATGTTTAAGTTAAAATGAAAAAGACCAGATGTCTAGAGGAGCACACTTGCATCTCTACCTTCCTATGTATGATGTTTCTGAAGGATAATCAGTGAAGCCCCCTGCACAGCTCTTTAGCTGTTTAATCTTATAACTCTTAACTATTAGAAAGTTTATCAGTAAGGAATCACCATACATCCTTAGCATAAGGACAATGTCCTCTGGTCAGGTGGGAAAGATGATTTTCCAACATTCCCATTCCTTGTTTAATCTGAAAGCTCTATTATGAGAATAGGAAAAAAAACTATTTAGTACACTCTCAACCGCTGTATCAATATTTTCTTAAAAAAAACTATAGTACTCAGGAGATAGTTTTGTTGAACTAAATCACCACTTCAAAACTGAATTTTAATAAAAAATGGGCAGAGGACCTGAATAGACATTTTTCCAAAGAGGACATACAGATGGCCAACAGATATATGAAAAGATGCTCAATATCATTAATCATCAGAGAAATGCAAATTAAAACCACAGTGAGATATCACCTCAAACCTGTCAGAATGGCCATTATTAGTAAATCAATAAACAAGTGTTGGTGAGGGTGTGGAGAAAAGGGATTGTGCATTATTGGTGGGATTGCAAATTGGTGCAGCCACTATGGAAAACAGTGTGAGGTTCCCCAAAACATTAAAAATAGAACTACCATATGATCTAACAATTCTACTTCCGGGTATTTATCTGAAGAAATCCAAAACACTAATTAGAAAAGATATCTGCATCTCTACATTCACTGCAGCATTATTTCCAATAGCCAAGATATGGAAGCAACCTAATGTCCATCAATAGACGACTGGATAAAGAAGAGGTCGTACATATATACAATGGAATATTACTCGGCCATAAAAAAACAAAAAATGAAATCCTACCATTTGTGACAACATGGATAGACCTAGAGGGTATTATGCTAAGTGAAATAAATCAGCAGAGAAAGACAAATAAGGTATGATTTCACTTATATGTGGAATCTGAAAAACAAAATAAATGAACAACCAAAACAGAAACAGACACATAGATACAGAGAACAGACTGATGGTTGCCAGATGGGAGGGGTTTTGGGGGTTTGGGTGAAAAGGTGAAGGGATTAAGAAATACAAATTGGTAGTTACAAAATAGTCATGGGGATGTAAAGTATAGCATAAGGTATATAGTCAATAATATTGTAATAGCTACCCTATGATCCCAGGTAGGTACTAAACTTATTGGGGGATCACTTTGTAAATTACAGAAATGTCTAACCACTATGCTGTTCACCTGAAACTAATATAAAATAATACTGAATGTCAACTGCAATTGAAAAAAAAGAAAAAAACAGAAAATCCAAATGGAAAATGAAAAAAAATAAAATAAATAAAAAATCTGTATTGGATTTTTAAAAAAACAAAAACTGAATTTTAAGAACTTCTTTTTTTTTTTTTTTTAAAGAGAACATGAATGTAGTTATATGACATTCAGGTGTTAAATTTTCCCTCCAAGTTAGGGCATGCAATATTGATTAGTTGGAACAAACCCTTTTCATTTTCTTTATAACTCTGTTAATAATTCATGGTTCAAAAAGGGACTTTTAAACATTTTTAGTAAGTAAAGACTTTGATCATAATACTGTTATTCTAAAAGTACTTTTAAAAATAACATAAACATATATATATGTAATATATATACACACATTTATATTTATATTTATATATATGCTCACTTCTTAAGGCATTAGGAAGTTAAAAATCTCATAGCCAAAATATCATTTTCTTTAAATAAACATATAACAATTAACTAGATTTTCTTCTAAATGTTAAACATGCATCAAATATATTTCAGTTGATCTACACAATTCTTTCCATGGGTTTTTAAAAAAATTCTAAGTTCATTAACATGCCTGGAACCACACTCTGGTTAAAACTCTTTAGGGAAATTTCTGAAAGTAATTTATGAATTATCTCCCAGAAGAAAAAAACAAATCCAGGTACTTAAGACAAATGATTTAGACCTAAGGTGGAGGGAATAGGGGTACCTTGGCAGAGAGGCAAAGTTTGAAATAACTAAATAAATTCCCCAATTTGTCTAATTCTGCCTTGTTAACTTTTGCTAATAATGAAATTTAATGTTTTAGAAATGAATTAATTTTTTAACCTATCGATCATTAAGTCAATTAATTTGGGAATAACTTTCTCTGGCCATGTGTGTTAACTTAATTCAGTTTATTAAAAATCCATCAAAATATAGTTTAGCTTATCCCTTTATAATAAAACAAAAACAGGAAAAAAAAAAGACAGCATAGTCCTCACTCTAGAAACTACTTTCATTTCCCCTACTAGAAAAGCAGCCATGGTAGCTTTCTCCATTTTTACTCATTTATTTAATCTCCATAAATGACTGCTATGAACCAAACTCTAGTCTCAACTTGTTCAAATGAGTGCTGTGTGGCTAAATACCAGCAGTTTTCCTAGTCAATATTTGGATTCGTATTGGAATGTGATAATTTATTTTAAAGAAGTAATCTTAAAAATTTATCTTCATTTTTTATAATAAACTTACAACTACTCTCATTTATAAATGACCATAAAAAGTAATCATGGTGAGAGATAGAGCAACAACCTGTAATGAAACAGCATAATTTTAGGATTCAATATTTAATAACTAATATTCTAATATTTTGAGGTGTTGGACTTGGTCCATAGGATTTAAATTAAATCATTTGCCTCTCTTCATCCAAAATTTCCTTTAAAAATGATCTCTAATAATAAAAAAAGAAGAAATAAAGATCTCTAAAGTCATAAAGTCAGATTTCTTTTTCTGGTAAAAGTGATTTGAAGAAACATTTTCTATCCTCTACTATATTTCTCTCATCTTCTTCACTTTCCATGAAAATAAACCAATCTAAGATTGCATGGCATGTCTATCCTCAGAAAGCCTTCATACAAAAGTCTCCTGCTGGTCTGGCATGACACTTGGCATTCTGAGGTTTTCCTGTCCCTGCAGGCCCTGGAATATATTCAGGCTTTCAGCCAAGAATCAGGAGGTTGGAGTGTGGGGCTATACGCCAGCATCTAAAACAGAGAAGCAGTCACTATAACAATATACTTTGCGACATCTATGTTTATTAAAGCATTGGTTATCTAAGAGTACAACACTCTTGCAGGAAAAGAACACTCCCACTGGGATGCTCTGGGGTTAACCTCCATCTCTATCCACAGAGCCCACATAGGATAGATCCGGTTTCCCTTCTGACACGGTGAGATTTTTCATGAAAGCAACCCAAAGCCCTTTGTAATGAAAGTCGCACGTTCTACAGAACAGAGCCCTAACTCCCCAGTCAACATTCTGAATGGGCTTCTCCCTTCAGTCACTGAGTAACTCTGCATAGGTCACCTGCCCTTCCTGTGTCAGGCTGTGTCTGCACAAATAAAATTCAGGTTAGAAAAATACTTTAGCCTCAAGAATGCAGTTGTCACCAGTGTTTGTTATTACGTTTGAAACAGGGAAGGGAGGAGGTTTAAAATGAGAAAATAACTTCCTCCTTACACTGTTAACCTTGTTAACATATCATCAGGTTCTTGATAATGAAGTGGATGCATATTTTGGTGACATAATGTCTTCTTATATGTCATGTCTTCTTATACTCTCTTATTTTGTGTGTATCATAGTAACATGCCTTGTACATATAATTTTTATAAATCTAGAGAGGTGTTTACCTCTTATATCTTTGAACAGGTGTTTGTCACAGAATATTATAAAAACTATAAAATCCACGAAGTATAAACACAACTTTTAATTTTAGTTATAAATTTTCTAAAAACTATAATAGCATTAGAACAATGTTCTTAAAAATTAATCAAAGTTAATATAAATTTGAAGGCACCATTTGAATGATATGTGATAATAACAATCTGAATACATAGAATTTAGAAAGCATATCTCTCGCTATGGTGCTAAAATGCTTCATAAACTATCTGCAGCATACAAAACAGGGTGCTCAGAGGGTAGCTGTGGCAAGTGGAGCAGAGCTGGAAAGCCTGTTTCAATTTTAATTCACCAAAGTCTGGCTCCTTTAGTCGCAAACCTTGATGCAATCAAAACACATTGAGACCCTCTCTAATGAAGGTCACTGCCCTGGGACACATGGCAAGAAGCAGGCCGTTCTCCCAGGAAAGAGACTCTTTGAATTCTCCCCTCCCTTTTATTTCCCTTTCCATCCCTTCTCTTGGACTCTAACTTGACGCTCTACTTAATGAAGTTTTCAGTGAGAGCCATGTCCTCAGGAAATAAGACGTGGAATGCCCTGTGGTTATAAGGAAAGAAAAATGAACCATACCTTGTGTAAACTGAGTGACACTGTGGTTGCCTTTGCCCAGGTGGAGGAGATATCCATGTCGAGGGGCCTCTGTAACAATAAACCTAAGAGAAAAATGTAAGCTGTCTCTGTCCTCCACTTTCAATATTTTGCTTGTGATCATGAATCCTAAGTGGCCAGTGGACAGACTGCGAAGTGTAGAGGCCCCTTTGTTCACTGCAATTTGGGGGACACTATTGTCAACAGCTAAGACCTGGATCTTCATCACTTGGGGTCTTCTTGTTTCAAATACTGTATCAGGAAAAACATAGAACTCTGTATGGGAACCATCAGTCACCGTGAAGGAGAAGCTGTCTTCACTTGACTCCGTGCCATCGTGCCTGTAGCTAATTAAGTTTTCATTCAAGTCTTGCTTGGTAAAAACCATCGTAGGTCTGGTATTGTTAAATAGGAGTTGGCCATGAACAGGCATCTGTGTGACAGTGAATTTTAGGAGTTTGTCAGGAGTATCTCTGTCTTCAACAGTGAGTTCAAAGGGAGTGATCAGCTTGTTTTCACCTTCGCTGACAACCAGGTTATGGATGGTGATGACTGGCTTTTTGTTGTCCACATCACTAATGGAGATACGGAATGTCCGGAACACAGGGTTATGTCCATCAGTGACTTGAAACTCAAAACTGTCCATCTTTACCTCATCATCGGCGGTGTGGATATAGTAGATTTTGTTACCAGCCAGTTGGAGCTGAGTGAAGGATGTGATGGACACTCCAGGTTGATCTGTGCATTCTAAGAGACCTCGCATGGGAGCCCTGGTGATGGTAAAAACTAAGTTTTCATCAGGACTGTTTAAGTCACTAGTGCTTAGTAGGTCTGTTGTGAGGATGACTTTACCACCTTCTTTCAGGGACACTCCTTTACTTATCACATCAGGGAAGACAATGTCAATGCTGCCAATAGATACATAAAAGTAGCGATCTATGAGGGCATTTACTCCATCAGTCACATCAAATTTAATTAGATCCCGAATGCCCTCTTGCCCAAAATGGACATACTGAATTAAGTTTCTGTCTACTTCATCCTGGGTAAAATTCATGCCCAGTGTGATATTTTCAAAGGCACCTGTAGGTTTTTTTCTCTGTAATAAGCCATGTCCTGGCCCATAACGAACAATATAAACCAAGGATTTGTCTTCAGAATCTAAGTCAGTTGCCATTAATATTTTGTTGTGTATAATTTTGGTTTCCCCAATTTCAATTTCTAGTCCATTATTAATGGCCATTCTGGGGGTCTCATCATCGACAGGGATAACCATAATGAGCACCATCTTTTCCACAGAGTGCTTACCATCTGTTAGTTTAATCACAAAATTATCTTCCTGAGTCTCAGAATCATCATGCTCATAAATAATGCTGGAACTCTCTATGATCTGGTCCAAAGTGAAGCTTTCAACAAAAACTGTGCCATTGATCAGCTGGTTCATGACATGACCATGAGTAGGAAACTGGGTAAGAGTGAAAGTTAGATCATCCGGGGGAACGTCAGCATCAGCAGCATTGAGAATGGGTGTGTCAATCACCAGACTCATGCCTTCCATCACCATAAATTCTCTCATAAATATTTCTGGCTGTTCATCATTGGTGGGAACAATTACAATGGGGAAAAAATGTCTCTCTGAAAAGTTAATGCCATCAGAACAACGAAATATAAATCTGTCTTCCACAGGTTCCACCCCTTTATGGACACTCTGGACATAGTTAATATGACCCTGTCTGAGATCTTTCAGGGTGAAGGCACTTATGGCAATTCCTGCTCTTGATTTTTCAGAGCCTGGTGCTGGAGAAATGTTTTCAACATAACCTGAGGTAGGCTGAATAACTATAGTGCACAAGATGTCATCATTTAGGGAATCAATATCTTCAGCACTTATATGCATTGAGGTTATGACACTTTTATCACCTTCCATTACTACAAACTGTTCACCTACAGAAATTTCTGGGGCTTGGCTGTCAACAGGAAGGATGGTCACCCACACAGTAACTCCTTTAATAGAATTGCCACCTATTCTCCATTCTTGAGACATATCTGACAGACTCAGGTTAAAAGAGTCCTCTTTGGGCAACAGGCCTATCTCACCACTGGTGTGGGCATAAACCACAGAGCCCTCCAGGATGTCTCTTTGGGTAAACTGCTCTGCTGGAACTCCATTGACTAGGATTTCTCCATATAAGGGTGGATCTTCCAAGAGGAAAGTCAACATCAAATCATCAGTGTCCTCATCAGTCCCCTTGATAACGTTAGCAGTGATTTCTGTAGCCCCATTTTCTAAAACGTCTAGATAGGACCCCAGAGTGCCTGTAGGAAGGCTCAGCATGGGCACCTCATCATCCACTGGCCGGACATTCACTCTGAGAGTGATGGGCACCACATGGTGTCTGTCGCTGACCTCCAAGGAGCAGCTATCAGTCAAGGACTCATCCCCGTTATGTTCATAGGAAATCCGACCCTGTTTAATGTCCTCCAAGTGGAAAATCCCACCTACACGCAGGATCTGTCCAGACACCCTCATGTGACCATGTTTGGGTGCCTGTGTTAGAGTAAATGAGATGTGGGCTACATCAGTGTCTACATCACTCACACGTAACTCAGACTCACTCAGGATGTGGTGTCCCTTCTCCTGAATAGTGAAGCCAGTGTTGAGGATCTCAGGTGGCTGGTTGTCTTCTGGCTGCAAGTAAAAGGTGAAGGTGCCTGGAGCTACATTCCCAGCTCGGTCCTCCACCTGGAATTGGAACTGGGCCACTCGGGCAGCCACTCCCAGTTCTTGATCTGGGGGTCTGTAAGCAATTTTATGGTGGTTGATCTGGGCTTGGGTAAAATGGGCCACCACAATGGAAGGGTTGTCAGTGAGGACCAAGGTGCCCAATGGGGTTGGTGAGTGGTTTTCATCTGTGTCCATTGGAGGCTGAGTCACGGTGTAACGTAGTTCTCGGTCATCTGTGTCCAGGTCAGTGTAGCGCAGCCACTTCTTCCTCAGCGGTGTGAGCTGGGATTCCTGCACTACCATCCGAAGGGGACAGCCACTGCCCAACTCTGGAGGGAGGCGATCCACGGGATGGATGCGGATCACAAACCTCTGCAGCCCCGACTGATTAGGGGGGTCATGGTTATCCTGGACTCGAAATGTGAACTGATCCATCACTGGCCTGGGACTGTGGGGGCCAGAGTGCTTATAGAACAGCCTCCCCTCCATTATGTCCTCCTGCCGCCATTCTGTCACCATTTTCTCATAGAATGCTCCCTGTTTCCTCCAAGGGCTCCGGATAAGCTCCTCCACATCATGGGGAGGATGTGCTTGACGGAGAAGCAGATGCCCTGTAGTTGAGGGAGACTCCAGCACAAACAGCAACAGAGAGTCATCTGAGTCCATGTCAGTTGCACTTAGAGCAAAGGGTAGGATGGGCACTGTTTCACCCTCTGCCAGCATCAGCCCTGTGTTGGCATTGAGGACTGGTGGCTGGTCATCCACCGGCACTAAGGTGATAGGGAACAGGAACTGCACCTGGTGCCTGTGTCCTCCATCCACCATTCGAAGCACCAGGTTGTCACTCAGTGAGCCGTCTTTGTCATCATGATGGTAGATCACTTGGCCGGCTGCTAGTTCAGCTACTGTGAAGGTCTTAGGGGCAGATTTGCCAATGGAGCCACCCAGAAGGACAAGGTGACCATGCCGGAGCCCAGCCACCACCTCCAGCTGCACTGCCTCTAGGTCATCCTCATCGCTGATGACCAAGTTTTGTGGTCCACTGCCTGCAGGGCCTGTGAGGGGCCGAGACTGGCCCTCATAGAGAATGAGACCAGTGTTCCGAGTGACCACGGGAGCCAGGGTGTTCATGGGCTTCACCACCACCATAAAAGCAAAAGGATCTGAGGCTGCTCCTTCCGGGTCCACTACCTCCAGCTCCAGTTCAAAGAGACGCTCCTCGTCAGAGTCCTCAGAGGGTGGCTGGTAGGCAATCTTCAGCAGACGCAGGTCTCTCTGAGTAAAGGAGGAGAGGGGCAGACTGCGATCATCAGTGCTCACTAGGTAGCCCTGGCCAGGCTGGAACGGAGAGGTGAGGTTGAAGATCAACAAGTCAGGCGTAGACTCAGCATCCTCCGCTGCCAACATGTCTGGGGTCAGGGCGGTCAGTACAAACTGGTCCACCTCCATCATCATCATGGCCACAAAACTGGGTTTGGGTGCGGTGTTCTCGACCCCTCCTCGGATTCTCACCAGCACCTGGAAGTGCTCGTGTTTCAAAGCAGGGCTGCCCACAGGAGACCCTCGGGAGCGCAGCTCCACCACCATAGGCACCCAGTCCCTGTTTGGTGAGCGACTGGGGGCTGTGTGGCGGTAGCGCACGCCTAGCTCCTGGAAAGCTTTGCAGTCCATCAGGAGAGGCTCCTGGGCGCCCCCCTCGCTGGCTGGGCCTGGGACCTGCGGGTAGTGGAGGAGTTCCCCATAGCGAGGCAGAGCACCCAAGCCTGACAGGATGCCCACGCGACACTCCTCCGTCTCGGGCTGGTAGGCGAACTCCAGGCTCCGAGCATCCAGGGCATTGCTGGTTCCCAGCAGCTCCTCCACAACCAGGGGCAAGTTCCGAGTCACAACTTCCAGCTGAGTGAAGACTACCTCCACCTCCAGCACCAAGGGGAGCACTGCCGCCCCTCCCTGCGTGTCGTAGCGCAGCTGCAGCGGGACGCGATCTCGCGACGGGCTGCGCGCGCCCAGGTGCGAGTAGCTCACCTCTCCAGGGCCAAAGTCGCACGGGAAGCGCTTGGGACTCAGGCGGCCGGGTCGCTGGGCCAGCGCGTCGTTGTCTAGCACGGCCACCACGCAGCGGTCTCCCGGCTGCACCTGTAGCACCAGGTCGTGCAGCGGATCCAGCCAGACCTCACGGCCAAAGGGCACCCGGAGCCCACGGTTCGCTATCACGATAGCGTCCTCGGCCAGGACCCCTGCAACCCCCGCAAGATCCGGGGACAGCAATGCCCGGCCGGGGGCATCGGACTGTGCCGAAACGCGGCTTACCAGTGACAGCAGAAGCAGCAGCACTACCAGCCCGGCCGACGGCGGAGGCATCGGCTGAAAAGCGGCGCGGCTGGCTATCCGGCGCGCGCGGGAGGCTATCCCAAGGTCCCTGGTTGCGTGCATGGTCCAGGTGTTAGAGCTTGGACAGGTCAGCCTGAGAGTGCGCAGTCAGTTTCTGGGCAGGGAACAAGAGACCCCGCGGAGAAGTGCCAGGAACTCCGCACGCTGCCTGCAGGGTTCTACTGTAACCGACGCTGGGCCAAAAGGATGGGAAAGCTTTGTAGTACGGCCCGGACTGGAGCCACAGCGGAGGAGGACAAGCCCTCACGGCCGGTCCCACTCTGCGGCTCCCGGCTTAGTCGCGCGGAGAAATCAGTGGCTCCCCTCCTCCTTCCCAGGTCCCGGGACCCTGAGCTTTGAGGGAAATCCCTCCCCTTGTACCCCCAATCCTTCCAGGAGACCAATCGTAGGTCCCCGGAGGAGGTCTGGAGTCGAGGGTTGGATAGTGATTTCTGCCAATCAGCTCCTAGAGGCGGAGGCGGGGAAAGCGCGGGTAAGGGGAGGAGATAGAAGCTGCAACAAGTTGTCTTGGAAGTGAGGGGAAGAGTGGCCTGGAGCTGCCCACCCCTGTTCGCGCTCCACCCGAGGCTACTAGGCTGCCGCCGCTCTCTGGGAGGTTAGCTGCTGGGCTAGATTCACTTCTTCAGCTGCCTTCCATATAGAATTACCCATTTAAAAAAGTTCCCGTCCCCCAAATTCAGTGGCATCCCGCGCAGGGGTTCTCACCGAAACTTGCAAACCCGAGAGGAAAGTTACACGCAATGCCGCTTGAGTTTGAATCGAAACCCAGAGCATTTTGCAGTTTAGGGAGAAACTCGGGGGCATATTTGAAAACGAAGGACAGCTGAAATTAAAAGCGATTTTTAGAGCAGATTGAGCGCCCCCTCCCACACACGCTGCTGTCTTCTGGTAAATTACAGTGGGCACAGTCCTTGGAGTGGTGAGTTTTTAATAAGCCCCTCCTTTGCAAACAAAGTTCACAGAGTAAAAGTTAAACGGGGGCATTTGGAATGCGTGAGAAATGCAGTCTGATCGGAATCGCGAGACTAGCACCAGAGAGTAAATTTTAGGTAATGTAGCCCCAGGCTCTTCCAAAGCTGTCGCTGATGTAGCTGTTATTAGAGACGTTCCCGTTGTCCTCGCAGTAATTAGACCAAGTACAAACTAAACCCACTTGTCAGTCTCACATTTCTTTGCATGCCAAGAGAACTGATAAATATCCGGAGGGCGAACTAAAATAGGTTAGCTCCCATTTCAGTCAGCCCGTTTTGAAGTCAGAGTTTGAGCTCTTCCTGCCCCCTTGTGTTTGCCCGGTTTTAGAAGTGTGTAGATTCCGTTTCTGAGAGGTTTTCTAACTACCCCCATCCTTCAGAAAACCCCTCACTATTAAAACCCAACCATTTTCAGATTAGTTAAGCAGTCTTGCTTATACTGACTGGCCAAAATGTTTAATTTGGGGTAATGTTCTTTTCTCTCCAAAAATAATAATCAGATTATTAATTGGAATAATGGCCATACTGTCTGTTTCCTGCTTAAAGATATTTTAGATTCGGGAAAGAAAGGAGTGTAAGAAAGAAACTGTTAGGCCCTTTTAAATTTCAGTCTAAATTGAAGATATAAGATGCATATGTGGGCACATTTCAGTAAGAAGCATTTATCCTTTTAATCCTGTAGTGACTTTAGTCTGAGCTCAGTCCAAGATTTTGATCTATGCCTGACACACTCAGAGCTGTTTTCCAGGCCACAGCACAAACTTTGTACATAAGCATTGCTGGGAGATGTTAGTTTCTGCTCCAGGAAGGCCACTGTGCAGAATCTGCCCCTGGGAGTCAAGAGATGGAAAGTTCTGAAATCTTTCAAAAAGGAGAGAGAGAGAGAGAGAGAGAGAGAGAGGGAGGGAGGGAGGGAGGGAGGGAGGGAGATTGTACTTGTACTTTTGGGGAGCTTTTAGCTCTCCTTACAATTGATGAATACGTTTCACAATGTAGTACAAAATAAACACTCAGGAACATAGAATGGATGTGACATTATTTTCAACATGTGATAAAATCTCCATCCAACTCTTCACCAATTTCCAAGTTGCTTTGGCATTTTTATTTTATAATTTGTTATACTTATTTATTATTTCATACAGAATTCGAATTGTAGTGACAAGGAAAATTTGTGTTTTTCCTTTTCACAAATAAAACAAGAAGATGCCAAGTGAAATAGAACATCAGTTTCAGAATATGACTCTTTATATATGATATTTCAAATTCTGGTTATGTGTTTTGATTGAAAGGTGTCAATTGAAAGTGAAGTGGCCCTTCTTCCGGCATTGTGATTCTGGGTATGTTCTGACCAGAACCAGACCAACAGCCTGACCCCTGATGCTTCGGGCTCAGGGATTTTCCTTTCTTCCTTTCAAAGTCCAACTTTGTTTGACTTGCAAGCAATGATAAATCAGATCAGCATTTGAATTATGGTAGTATGCCTGAAGGACAGAGTTCAATATTTTGTTTTACAGTTAGAATAAAAGTCCACACTGTTTTTCTTAAAGGAAATCAATAAACTATAATATTTTTTGACTTCCTTGATTGAAGTGATGGAATGATTCTTAGGAATTACAATTTTGGGAGGATATATGTTCTAGTTATTTGTTGTTGTTGTTTTTAAATCACATAGAAGTTAACACATTTTGGTATATCCTTAAAAACATTTCACATTATGATTACTGACAAAATAGTGAAATGTTAAATCTCATCTGAAAGTAAATATTATTGATGATGATCTCTCTTTTGGATAAACACCTCAGTGTTAAAAGTTTTTATACTTAAATTAGCAAGAAACTATTGTTTTATGGCCAACATTTCCAATATCATAAGGAATAAAATAAGTAGGCAAACTTGTAATTTTGTAAGTCTCAGCTTAAATTTCAATTCTTCCTTTCTTAAGCCTTTTAACACTTCTTGAATGTAAATCTGGGCAAAATATCCTTGTAAAATAAATTTGTAAATTTGTTTAGTATATGAGAAACACACCAAAATATCTCCTGGAGTCAACTAAAATTACTGATGGTTAAAACTTGAATCATCTTTTACCTAAGGTCATGCACCAGAAAACTTGTTTCTTCAGATAAAGGAGGTAATATGATGAATTTAAGATGGATGCAAGACATTCAGTTAGAAATTAGATGGCAGGTCTGGGACGCTAAAGTCAGACGGAAGCTAAAGATATATCTGGTTTAATTTTGAATGTCACAGTGTCATTACAGAATTTATTTCACTTTTCTGATATCTCTCTACTGGTTCATAAGACTCCAATAGAGGAGATTGCCTCATGGGCACCTTAAAAATACTTACAGATGAATGATTAAAGCTCTGTACCAAGCATTTTTGATAGTTCTCAACAGAATTTTATTCTTTGATTGGTTTAAAACCACAGCTTGCCTATAAAAACCAAATTTGCTGATTTTTTAGCAGTGCTAAAAGAGTAAACATCCCTGGACTAATTGACCAAGAGTAGGGTTCCAGCCTTGGCTCTGATGTCCACTATGTGACTTGCAGCAATTCTCTTTGCTTTGCAACTAGTGTCTCCTTAACTGTAAACCAAGGGACTCAGTCTTAATGGACAAATGCCTCTTTTGTACCATTTTGGTTTTGGTGTTTGGTGCCATAAGATCAAATTTATGGATGACCTGACATTTGGCTTCCTCATGCTCTGTGGTCAGAGGCAGTAGTTCTCATTCTTTCCAGAGAGCTGACTGTTAATAAAAAGAAATGTGTCACTACTAGTAGGTGAGAAAACTGAACTCAGAGCCAATGACCTTTGCCAATGAATCAGTTATTTCTTTTTAAAATATATGGAACATTTGCATGAATTGATGTGGGCACGTACATACCTCACTAAGAAACAAATTTTTTAACCAACAAGAAAACTGAAATGAAAATGTAGCAATATAAGGTTAAATAAAAGTTCACTATGAGGATAGGTGAATTTTCAAGATGGATCTAGTACTAGGTGATACACATAGCACCACAAACATCCAGATTTTCCAGACAAAGCTGTGTTCAGATGGGCATCTACTATGGGGAAGAAGAGAGAACACTGGGCTAGGAGCCGGTTGTTTTGAAGCTGGCTTTCCCACTTGATTGCTTGGAGCTAGGACAAGTCAATGTCTGCATCTCTAAAAGTGTGACGGGAAAAGTAGAGAAGGTGAAAATATTGCCTTGACTATTTTCATAAAGATACTGTAAATATGAAACAATAAAATGTATATGTGTTGACATATATGTATATATGCAAAGTGAAAATGAAGAATGGCCATTATTTTCAAATACCTTTCTATATCTGTAAACATATAGTTATATCTATCTACCTAGCATCTATCTATCTATCCATCTATCTATCTATCTTCTACCTATTGAGCTACATTCCACATTTTTAGTAAGTGAAGATGGCAAACTCTTAGTTTCTCTTTGGTTCTCCTTATCTTGTTTCCTGGACTTATTTCTTAGTATCTTATTAGTGAAAGCCTGAAATATTTGATTATTATTATAATAAATAATATGCTAATTACATATATATATATAAACTGTTTTATTAGTTTTCCTCTCTTGCCTGTATTTCCAGTCTTCCTAGTTGCTTCAGTTTTTGGTTAAAATCTTGCTTAATTTTTCCTATTTTATAGAAATTCTCCATTAATTGCAATACCCCTTCAAACTATGCATCTCTCTGAATCATCTATATATGCAATTTCAAATTTCTCACCAGATTTATAAACCTCCTATAGGGTGACTTTTACCCTACAAGTTGTATTGACCACAACTCACCTCATTCTCTATAATCAATCATTAAGTTGGAAAGAATCTATCTCCAGAACTTCGTTCACCATTGTCCTCTCTTTCCATTGTTTTCATCATCCTAGTTCACCATTATTTTTCATTTAGGTTTCTTCAAATCATAGCCCCATTGCTGTTGCATTGGCTATCCTATGCATTGCTGTAGATGTAAAAAAAAAAAAAAAAAGAAGACCATCTTTTATCATACAGTTTTGCTAAAATCTTTTCTGGCTTTCCACGGCCTATCAAAATGAAACACAATCTCTTTATCTTTATACTCCACGCTAAACTACACAGTGTTTTGAGATTTAACTTGCTGCCTTGCTTCCAAATCTTTGCTCATCTAAAATTTTTGCCTTGACTTTTTACTTCACTGTTCTCTTTCTACCTGCAATGCTCTCCCTATCTGCCCATGGGAATCAATCAGAAATTTAAGGACTGTAGGAACCTTACAAACCATTTACTGTAACTTCTTCATTTCATAGGTTAGGAAACTGAACCAAGGAGTTTGAGTTAAGAGTGGAGCTGGAAAGGAAAAATGATCTTTGACTCCCACTGCCAGGCCAGTATCTGTATCCTACCTTAAGTTCCAATTCCATTTTTAAGGATGATGTCAAATACCTCCTCCCCATGGACTCTGTTCACCTACTCACCTTAGTGCAAGCTACGCATCTTTTGACTGTCTTTCACTACCCTCTACCCCCTGTACCTTACACCTTTGCTTATATTTCTCTTATGAAACCACTCTTACTGTATGTCTTGTGCTCTTCACTCTTTTGAAAGCATCTTGACCACCCACCCAGCCTGAGTCTTGCTCATCCTTTAACTCTATAAAGACCTCAGTAAATATTCATCACATGAAATTAGATCACATTTTATCCTTTCCCAAGGAATTTCCCTTGAAACAACTCAGCCAGATGTCACAACGGCTTTGAAAGGTAGCCAGGTATATTATTCAGTTTTCTTAGTAGTAAGTAACAGAAACTGAATTTGGTTGAATTGAACAAAAAAGGAAATAAAAAGATGTTGGATAGCTTCCATAATTTTGGGGAACGTGGTACTACAAGGCTCAGAAATGTGAACATGAACCAAAGAAACTAGGCTTCTAGAAACAAAGCTTCTGCTTGGTAATGTTCTGGGGGAATGGCACTGCAGCCACTGCTGGACACTGGACCCTGCAGGTGGCACCCCTCTATGGCCAACATCAGGTAGGCGTCAGCAGCCCTGCAACTGCCTCTGCTGCTCTTGAACTCGGGATGTCACTACAGCCACTGACCAAATGAATTTTCTCTGTCACTGTAAATTCAAAGGTCTAGGCAAGACTGGATTATGCAAGCTTAAGTCGTGGTCCCCCACCCTGGTGCCCCAGCTGCCAAGGGCACCAGGGCCTTTTTGGCCTCCTGGTGTTGAGTGACTAGCTTACCACTAAGATTCATTACCACTGTGGGAATTTCTTACCTAGAAGAAAGAAGTTCACATTTAGGGAGCCAAATGCAATCACTGCATGGCTGATTAAGTAGTAATATTATCATTTCATATTTGAGAAAACTGATACACATAAGGGTTCAGTGATGTTTTTCAAGTTCATGCAATTATCGACAAAACCAGAAATAAATAAATTGGATGAAATAAAATTAAATGAATTAGAATTCAAGTAGTCTACTACTAGTTTGCTCTTTCTTTTGCCTTCTGAAATATGCTATTTTTTTACTCTGAAGAACTTTTCGCAAAGCCTTCCTACTTTTTCCCTACTCAGTGAAAGGGTTACTGAGCACCAGGGAGAAGGGGAAGTACTTGATGATACCTTATCTTCTGACAGGCTTTGATAATACGGATACTGAATTGACACTCTTGGGAACCTACTCAATCCACACAGTTATGAATATCCTTCTTGTTGAGGAAAGTAATAAATGGAGGAGGGAAAGGAGTAAAGCCAAGTCACTGGTTGCGGAAGCCTGAGCTGAGCCAGCAGTAAGAACTTGGTGTGGCCTAAGCATAAAAGACTGGACTTTTACAATTGGTAGTTTTCCCAAATATTTGGCTGTCACATTACGATCTTTTTTTTTTTTTTTTTTTTTTTAAAGCCAGTGATCCTGGAGCATAAATATCCATGGATTTTCCACCTGTAAGTTTTCAAACAAAACTCAGAATGAAGTGGAATTTAAACACAGTTTAAACAAGAGACCACCACTCAGCTGAACCCAGAACTAAACAAAGAACAAATAAGGGAAAAAGCTCTTCTCTTACTGGGATTTAAATTTAAAAAAATAATAATTATGGGATGACTTCTGTAGGTTTCTTACAGCCAATCCTATGTTTGACTCTTATTAATAGCCTCCATTGAAATACTCATGGTGGCCTTGAGATATACAATGTGAGATTCAACAGAAACCCCTCTGAAACAGAGCTGTCTACTGTCTGCTTCTCAGATTAATTAAGTTCTGTAAAACAGAGTAATGTAAGGGATAAATTTGAATTTAAAAAAATGTGTCTAATTTTAATGAGATGAATAGTGTATACATTTCTGGAGGGGAAAATAATCCCCTTATTTTAATAGCTTCAAAACAGAGTTATAAAGTCATACCATAGAGAAACAATCTCAGGAATTATTATCTAAGATGAATCAGTTCTTGAGAATGATTTCTTTGGTAGGTCACTTCCAAACTTTCACAAATATTGTCTTCTTTTTTATTTATGAACCAATCTCTAGATCCCATTTTTCAGCAATTTTCTAGCCTTGGTTTAGAAAGATGCCAGCCTCACTCCTGCCAGTGCCCTGCCTAGGATCTCAAGCAACCCTCCCTCGAGGCACAGCCCTGTTATCTTTTAGCAGCGTCCCCAAATTCCAGTTCCCCATCCCTGCTTTCCTGTCTAGACTTCAGCATTTAACTTTTACCATCTAGTGTAGCTGGGCATTTGGCTACAGCTAGAAGCCCTCCACCTTGCTACCCCAGTGGAAATCGGGTCTACCACTGACAAGCTGTAATTATTACAAAGCCCATCCTTCTACAAAGCTGAAAACCGCCTCCTTGTTTGATTTTTCTGAGAATTCCAGAGGTGAAAATGAAGCTGGAGATCTTTCCAGTTAATTTCTTTCTGCTGTTTCAAAATTTGTTGAGCAGGATAATGTAGCTTATTTTACTTTGAAATAGCCCCGAATTCCATCTATTCCCTCCTCTGGCATGAAATGGAGTTTATATACTCCTACATGACAGCTCTTCAGGTATTTGAAGTCAGTAATCATGTCCCCACCATGTTATCTTTTCTCCAGACTGAATAGTGCTTCTTTGCTCAACTGTCCCTTACAATGCATTTCCCAGAATTCTCACCATTTTGTTTGCTCTGTTTTTCAGTGTCCATTATAAAAGGTGTCACTGAGACCTAAGTAAAAAAGCTTCCTTGGGATTGCATAACTTATAAATGATTGAGGTGGGATTTGAACCCATGTAGTATAGATCCAGTGACTGGGTTCTACTAGACAATCTGGTGTGTCAACACAGTGCCTCCATTATTTGTGGTTTGAGGATATTTCAGAGTAAAATGAGCTACATTATTGTGCTAAACGTGTATTGAAACAGCAGAAATAAATTAACTGGACAGATCCCCAGCTTCATTTTTACCTTTTAATTCTCAGAAAATAAAACAAAACAACAGCAACAAAAATTGAAAAAAAAAAAAAGCCATAGGCATGCTAAGTAATGGAGGGTATATACACTGTTACCACACTTGCTGGAAAGGAATTAGTTTATTGTTAGTATATGAGTTAGTTCCCAGTGCGGAGATGATATTTTTAATCCTTGGAAATAGTTATTGCAATTTCAAGAATTTATACTAGAAACTAATATAAAGTTGAAACGAGCTGTATATAAAGAAAGATGTTTATGGTAATTCTATTGATTAAAAAAGTCATAAAATGCGGTTCCTGAGGCAGAGATGCAGCCTCTGAGCCGCCCAGCAGTTTCTGTAGCGTCCGCAGTGTGAGGGGCCTGCCAGGGCATTGTGCACGCACTGGCGGTGCGGATGGAGCGCCCGTCATTGTCCCTGCGCTGGTCCGGGGGGTCGGGCACAGACTCATTGCCAGCTCCACCTGACCAGCTGACCAGACCACAGCCCACACCCCCAGCGGACAGCGTCATGAAGCACCAGCCCTACTTTTGCTGGGGCCAGGGGCCAAGTGGTGTGGGCCTTTGTTCTTGGTCCCAAGCAGCTGGGCATCCTCACAACTAAATTTCCTGAGCAAGTAGTAGATAATCTTCCAGCTGATGTATCCACTGGCATTTATTATGGTTGGGCCAGTGTTGGAAGTGGAGATGTCCGTGGATGGTGGTGAGCATAGGGTGGAACCCATACTACAAGAATACAAAGAAGTCCATGGAAACTCACATCATGCCCACTTGCAAACAGAACTGCTATGGGGAAATCCTCAGTGTGGCCATGGTTGGCTACCTCAGACCAGAAAGGAACTTCGATTCTTCACTTATTTCAGCAATTTAAGGTGATATTGAGGAAGCGAAGAAATGACTAGATTTACCAAAACATTTGAAACCCAAAGAAGACAATTTCTTCCATGTTCCTAAAAACAAAATAATGAATGGCCACTGATGAAGAAATCATCTTATTTATTCATTCACTGTTTTCTAGTATTTTACTGCTTATAACTATGTAGTCTCATCTTGGTTATATTTTTAAAATCAAAGTTTAATATATTCTTTATATCTTTCCTACAGCTGTGAATTAGTGTAAATAGTACAATGTAGTTGCCATATTATGCTTCAACCAAAGCCATCATGCTGCAGTATCAAAGATTCATTTTAAAAATCAAGATTCTTTTAATGTAATATATTGATTAAAATTTATCACTTGAAAGGTTTTAATTGTTTTATAATGGAAATGAAATGTATATAGCTGTGGGTGAAAATGCAAGTCACTAGTTTGAGATGAAAACTCCAATTCTCATGGTAAAATACTAGCATGTATGTACTTGTACAACATGTGAAGGCTTATAAAAGTAAATGTATTAAACAGAGTTTTGATCACCTATTATAAACCTAAGGGGGGAGAGTCATACTTCATATTTTTGATATTTTGTGCATTAATGTATTATTATAAACATGAAGACTTATGAAATTGTGTTTTCATTAGTCATTTCCTTTATGAGTTCAAACCATTGTATTGTGTTCTTTTTGTTACAACTGTCTCAGTTCTAATTGGTCTAGACTCCTCTGCCTATCATTTTTTTTGTCTGTCTTTTAAAACATTAAAATCAGTGTTTTTCAAATTTCTAGTCTCATTTTTGTGTTGTATAACATTTCTCTCTTCTTAAGAGTAGAGACTCAACATTCTTCTTGACTTTGGTTCTTCTTTCCGTTAAACAATTGTTAGTGGCATGTTTTCTTCCATTTAGAATACCCTATGGCTTACAAAGAATTGTATCTATCTCTACCATTCCACACCTTTACTATATGAACAGTGATTAGGTGCCTATCTGTGCTGCATTTTAGAAAAACCCAAAAGCTTCATCTTTAGGTTTCCTCAAAGTTTTACTGAATATGTAGCAGTTCATTTATCTATATCAGTTTCTTAAAGAACACAAAATACTTGTTTTGACCCAAGGAAAAACTATTTAGAGCCAATTAAACTATGAAATAGAAAGTTATTTATTTTTAAAGTGATTGTACATTTTTGAGTAAACATAAACTGTTGTAGTTGTGTATGTACAATGTAATTTCATAACAAGAGTGCTTGTAGCTTGGGGGAAAGGCATAAATAATAAAGTTTTAGTTAAATAAAAAAAGTGAAAATCTTCTCCCATTTAGTTGGTTGCCTCTTCAATTTGTCAGTGGTTTCTTTTTCTGTGCAGGAGCTTTTTAGTTTAATATAGTCCCATTCATTTATTTTAGCTTTTACTTCCCTTGCTTTTGAAGTCAAATTCATAAAATCCTTTTTGAACCCAAAGTCTATAAGTTTAGTACCTATGTTTTTTTCTATGCAGTTTATTATTTCAGGTCTTATGTTCAGGTCTTTGATCCATTTTGTGTTAATTTTGGTACATGGTGACAGGTAGCAGTCCAGTTTCATTCTTTTGCACATGGCTTCCCAGTTCTCCCAGCACCATTTATTGAAGAGGCTGTCTTTTCTCCATCGTATGCTTTTGGCTCCTTTGTTGAAAATTATCTGTCCATATTTATGTGGGTTTATTTCTGGGTTCTCAATTCTATTCCATTGGTTTGAGTGTCTGTTTTTCTGCCAACCCCATGCTGTTTTGATCATCATTGCCCTGTAGTACAAAGCTGAAGTCAGCGAGTGTGATACCTCCATTATTGTTCTTTTTCCTTAAGATTGCTTTGGCTATTCAGGGTCTTTTGTGGTTCCATACAAATGTGATAACTTTTTGTTCTATTTCTTTAAAAAATGCCATTGGGATTTTGATGGGGATTGCATTAAATCTGTATATTGCTTTGGGTAATATGGTCATTTTAACTATGTTGGAAATTTTTGCAAACAACGCCTTTGATAAGGGGCTAATATCCAAAATATATAAGGAATCCATACAACTTAACAACAAAAAACAAACAATCCAATTAAAAAATGGGCAGAGGACCTGAATAGACATTTCACCAAAGAGGGCATACAGATGGCCAACAGACATATGAAAAGATGCTCAATATCACTAATCATCAAAGAAAAGCAAATAAAAACCACAATGAGCTATCACCTCACCCCAGTCAGAATGGCTATCATCAACAAGACAAATAATAACAAGTGTTGGACAGGCTGTGGAGAAAAAGGAGCCCACATACACTGTTGGTGGGCATGCAGACTGGTGCAGCCACTATGGAAGGCAGTGTGGAGGTTCCTCAAAAAATTAAGAGTAGAATTACCATATGACCCAGCAATCCCGCTCTTGGGTATCTACCCCATAAATCTGAAAACATTAATCTGTAAAGATATATGTGCTCCGATGTTCATTGCAGCCTTATTTACAGTGGCCAAGACATGGAAACAACCAAAGTGTCCTTCAATAGATGAATGGATAAAGAAGTTGTGATGTGATATATATATATATATATATATATATATATATATATATATATATATATACACACACACACACACACACACACACACACACAATGGAATACTATTCAGCCATAAGAAAAGATGAAATAGTACCATTTGTGACAACATGGATGGATCTTGAGATTATTTCTAAGCGAAATAAGTCAGACAGAAAAAGTAGAGAACCGTATGATTTCACTGATATGTTGTATATAAAACTGAAAACAACAAAAGAACAAGACAAACAATGAAGAAACAAAAATTCATAGACACAGACAATAGTTTAGTGGTTACCAGAGGTAATGGGGGAGGAGGGTGGTAGATGAAGGCAAACAGGATCAAATATATGGTGATGGAAGAACTGTCTCTCGGTGGTGAACACACAATGTGATATATGGACGATGTATTACAGAATTGTACACCTGAAATCTGTGTAACTTTACTAACAATTGTCACCCCAATAAACTTTAATTTAAATAAAAGTAACAGAAAACCTAAGTATTTAAAAGAAAATGGAGAGATAAATTAAAATTTAGTATATTGATTCATTATATTGATATGTATATTTTAAAAATAATAATTATGTGAGGTAACAGGATGGAAAATTTATTAAAAATTTTATAAATTTTTTTAAATAAAAAGAGTAAAACACATGGATAAGAACTGGTGGAATATGCAAAAAAGAAAAACATTAATGAGCGATACTGGTGGGTTTGTGGATGAGACATTTTTTTCTTTTTTGTTGCCACATTTTTGAATTTATAACAAAATAAATTTTTAAAGTAAAGAGTTTATTTAGATTTGTCTTAAAAGCTACACCAGAATATTTTGAAAGGTGAACTGAAGCCTCACTCTTGAACTGTATTTGTACAATAATTCAAAATACTTTACAACAGTTGCTTAAGACAGATATTGACCACACTACCTTGGGTAATTCATCCCTTCCCTTCTCTTAAGACATGGGCTTAACAGCTTAACAGCAACTGTTGTAATAAAAACAGCATATATTACATGCTTTATCAATGTGCTAGATTTTAAACATTGCCGCCAGAAATGTATACATTTTCTTGTCTATTACAAAATATCAGGTGGGTACTTCTACCACATTTATAAGGTTTGCAGTGTTAGGAGAGCAAATAACTTGTAATTGAGGGCACAAAATGAAACATGGGGGGTACTGCTTCTTAACCAATGTTAATGATCACATATCTTTACCTAATAAATATATACGTACGAATAAAAGTTTTCCAATAAACAGCATATTCAAAAAATGTTATTTATTGGGTTTAAAAATCTCAGAGATATCATTTATGCTGCACACTATCTTCTACATAGAGTGATATTAGTAAAAATTTGTAGACTGATTCAGTTAATAGTGGTTGAGGGCAAGAAGGGCTTATTGCATCTCTTCTTCTCCTAGCTCTATGCTTGTTTGTGGTGTGTGTATGAGAGAGAGAGAGACCTTACAAAAGTTACTTAATTTCTGTTCTTCATTTTCTTTGATTATTTTTTAAATGGTTTTTCATAGAAGAATATGTATCCTCATAGCCTTATGGTAAGTATTGATATGTTTATGTTACTTTTAAAAACAAATTTTAAAGTATAATTCCAATATCTCAAGATTTTGAGTAAATATTTATATGTCTCAGTCTTTCCCCCCCAAAAGTCATACTCAAGTAGAATTATTCAATGAATTAACCAATCAGTGATACTTAAATGTGTTGATCTAATGGGCTCTATTTAATATTTTTATATATAATTAAAATTGTGCAATTAGATTTGTTATGGAATAATTTGAACTCTGATTTAGTTTAATTTTATCAAGATATATTATCACAGACATCCATCTGTAGGCACAAGAAGTTAACGAAATTGATGTAAAGCAGAATGTAGGGTTTAGAATAAGCTGAAAAGTCACCTGATAAGTTACTTTACCCAAGGTAGAAAAATACTGCCTTTTTATCTATGAGCTGATGCTATTGCGTTTATAGATTATGGCTCTCTCCATCCCTATTACCTTGACCTTATTACTGTGTTTCCCTGAAAATAAGACCTAGCTGGACAATCAGCTCTAGTGCATCTTTTGGAGCAAAAATTAATATAAGATCTTGTCTTATTCTGCTATAAGACCGCGTATAAATAATATAATAATAAAATATAATACAGTACCCAGTCTTATTTTACTATAATATAAGACCGGGTCTTATATAATATAATGTAATATAATATAATTTAAGACTGGGTCTTATATTAATTTTTGCTACAAAAGACACATTAGAGCTGATTGTCTGGCTAGGTCTTATTTTCAGGGAAACATGGTAAGTCCATGTCCCAAGCAAACTAAAAAACACCAGGAAATCATTTAAAATGAACATGTTTATTTAACGCATGGTAATTATTATTATTCATAATATTTTAAACCAGGTTGCTAAGGAGGGATGATTAGAAGGAGGACTAAGGAGAAAAAAGTTAGAAGATTTGGAAGTAACAATGTGTTTATAACAAATAATTTGAAGAAATAAATTTTGAGTGCCTACTATGGGCAAGGCTGAGCAGTTGGGATTTAGATGGATAAAAAAGGAGAACATTTTTCATTAATGAAAATCTCAGTTATGTACAACAAAATGTGTTCATCTCACTTCAAGTGAATATATTTTAACTTAATGCTAAATCCCATACATTTTAAAAACGAACAATTTGAAACAAATTTTCCTAATTGTTAAGTTAGTTTTTTGTAAAATGTAATTATATTGTTTTCTACTACTTATAAGAATATTCAGGTTCCTCACCTTTCTTGTTTTACAACTTAAGAAAGCTTACTAGAATAATTGGTAACAGGAAGAACAAGAAATGTAAACTCTATTGAAGTAATTTCTTGATTTCCTTAAAGAGTTTTTTTTTTTTTTTTTAAATTCATGTTGACTTGAACTTAATGCACCTGCTATTTTCTGTAACTTACATATAATGTTTATCATTGGCATTGATTTCTTGGAAGGAAAAAGTCATTTTTTTGCTTCGCTTTCAATTTTTTTCGTTGACGTTTTCTGACTTAATGCATCAAAATCAGTATATAGCGTTGATAAAATCAGTAACTATTCCTTACATGCCTGTTATTTATGATTTTAAGCTTAGAAATGGTTATCAAACTTTGTCCTTACCTTTAAGGATTTGACATAAAATAGAGATTGACCATACCAGAATAACTAGAAGGAAATAAAGGAAAATTAGAAGGGAATTAAGAATAATATAGAATTAAATAATGAATGCTGCAAGGTAGAGTAAAGACTACAATTGAATTTTGGATAACTTAAGAAAGAGAGAAGAGCCTGTAGGCCAAGGGAGTACATGAGAGAAAGTTCAGAAGTGTAGTTAAACCTGTACCCTAGTTGCAGAAAGTCATGGTGAAAATAAGCTATTTAGAGCTAAAAAAAAAAAAAAAAAAAAAAAAAGTATTGAATAGGCTGTGGATGTTCAGGTTAGAGAGTCACCAAAAATAGTATTCAGGTTTGAAAGCTAAACTAGCAGTAGCTACTGGAGATTTTGAAAGTGATAGCTAAAGCAGTATCTTAATTTGGCAGCTGGCTCTCCAGAAGGTGAATGAGAATGTAGTGCCTAGGACATCATTGCAATGCTATGATTGGGCTGAATGAGTAAAGTTGCTGCAGAAACAAGGAGAAAAAGGAAAAGGCACAAGGTATGGAAGTAAAAGTATGTCCATAGTAAGTCATTTGAAGGAATAATCATTGAATGCTTACTACATGCAAGGGACTACGCTAAGAATGGACAGACAAAGGGAATGAAGAAGAGAGAAAAATTGAAGAGAAATTTATGGATTCTAACTATAAGAATAGAAAACTGATTTGCTAAGGAATGGAAGTGGACTGTGAGAGCTCTAGCATGTAAGAAGAGTTAATGAGCCCAAAGAACTAGAGCTCAGCATGACCTAAACAAGAGACTTTTGCCGCAAGTTTTTCCAAAACAGCATGCATTAACATACATGTGCACACACCCACACCTACCATACTGTCATCAAAGGAAAGGAGCTATAATTATATACACAAAGCTAAGTTTCTTTGATCTGTTCCCGGTATAAAATTGTTACGCTCAAAGATATTCATAATGGGCTTTGGTTATGGAGAGTTGTTGAAATGTCTCAAACTCTAGTGAGCATTTTTCTTTGCACTATTGTTTTAGATTTTGAAATAATATAATTATAATATTTTAAAATGCACACATTGCCACTTAAATTCTAGAAGTTACCTTCTTCTTTTAATTATATAGCCTATTTTTTTTCAGCACATTCATACTTGTTCTTCCTAATTCCTCAAGATTCTGGCATGCTGCGTCTGTCTAGCTGTGTATTTGACCACAGCTTTCCAGTGTGAGAGATGTTTTCTCTAAAAGTATATGGTTAAGCTTAACTGAGTCTTAACGCAGAAAAAAAATTACAGTAGTTGCCCCTTATCTATAGTTTAGTTTCCATTACCTGCCATCAATCATGGTCTGAAAATATTAAAGGGAAAATTCCAGAAATGAAAAATTCATGTTTTAAATTGTGTGCTGCTGTGATTAGCTTGATGAAATCTTGCACCATGCCTCTCCATCCTGCCCAGGACATAAATCATCTCTCTGTTCAGCATATGGGAGAGAGAGACAGAGAGAGAGAGAGAGAAAGAGAGAGAGAGAGGACACTCAGACAACATTTATTATAGTATGTTGTTATAATTGTTCTGTTTATTGTTAGTTATTATTTTTAATCTCCTACTGTGCCTAATTTATAAATTAAACTTTATTATAGGTATGCATGCATAGGATAAAAATAGTATATACTATAGGGTTTGTACTATTGGTGGTTTCAGGCATCTACTGGGGGTCTTGAAATGTACCCCCTTTGGATAAGGGGGGACTACTATATATATATTTGGGTTCTGTGTTTCATCTAGAAATATATTGCTTTTATAGGTGTGCTGATATAGGTATATGATATTGCAGAAGATTATCTCTTTTACCTTAGGGCATGGTGGAATATCTGATTCTAACTGCTTACTGTTTGTGTTCCCAGAGCATGCAGCTTGCAATATTCACATTATTATTGTGTTTTCAGACAGGTTTCTGTGGGTGCTTAAAAATAATTTCTTACTCTTAGTTGCTGATTCTGTTGTTCTGGCTACTGATCGTAGAGATGTAGTAAAGAATAATAGAAATACATGCATACATACATAATACATAAACATATATAATATATATTTATAGCAAAAATATTTTAAAAGTTTATAAATTCTTTTATATAGTATTTTTATATGGTATTATTATGGTGTCATTTGGGAGTTCATGTGACTAAAAGTTCTGGTGTATTACAACATGAAATATCAACATGTTTTACAAGTGTTCCAGATCCTATTCCATAGGGGAAAACCAGGCTATTAAAGTAAATAATTCCTCCAAAGGAAAATAATTTAAATGTGATTTCTTTCTTGGAATATGTTTTATGCACCTAATACTGGTGATGTGAATAAAGAAAAACAACTATTGGAATATCAGAGTTCATTTGACTCCTCTAACATAATGGACTCATTTCCCCCTCAATATCCTTAAAATGACATGTTAGATTTTAATAAAATTAGAAAAATCTCAACTTTGCAATGGGACGTGGTGGCTCTGACTTACATTAAGTTCTTAAAAACTAGCAATGAAAATCAGGCAATCCAGGAGAGGTATATCAGAAACAGTGTACCGTTTTGCTGATAACATTCATCATTAACACAGTCATACATCACATGTACAGCAGACATCAGCCAGAGCCAGGATTCTGAGCTCTGTGCCTGTCCCTCCATGGGCTGACTTACATTACCAGGAGTGAGCAGGGCACACTGATTTCATGACATACCGAATCCACCACGGTGCAACTCCTCCTGGGATGGAGATTGGCAACCAGAGTTCATCATAGAAGCATAGAGACTTGTCATTTTCGAGGTAACAAGAAGTAAGGGGGTGAGGTGGAGTAGTAGCATGTCCTCCCTTATTATGGGATGGTAGGACAACATTAGGGTTGAGGTACACACTATCTGGTTCATTGCAAGTACTCAGTGAAGGTTTGGTCAATGAATATTGCATAAATGTCCTGGATGGATAAAGACATTCAGATAAAACAAAAACAAAAGTCTGTCCTAAGAATCTCACCATTTAACTGGGCAGAATGACAAATGGTCCAACAGTGACAAAACAATGGGTAAATATTCTAACAGAACTATACAGTAGATACAAGTGGAGAGAAACCTCATCTCTGTCTGATAGAACAGGGCAGGAGGTTTTCATAATGAAGATGAAAACTCAACTGAATCATGAGAAAGGGTTTCATACATGTCCGTCAAGTAAACAGGCTGGGGAGCATCTCATCATTGAACTTGATGCTTCCGTGGCTGGTTCAAGTACTTGCTCAACTTGACACCTGCCCTACTGAGCTCCTAATTGCAGAAATATCTTAGAGCATGCTCTCAATTTTCTCTGGGATCAATGCAACTGGTGCCCTCTGTCTGTTTCTTTCTCATGTACTGATGTTTTGCTTTAAGCTTTGTTTGCTATTCACTGATTTTCTGCTTAACCATATTCATGTCCTGTCTAGACTGATCCCTTGTACTGAGCATTATTTTTGACAATGGGTTTCTTTTTACTGTCCCAGTTTCAAGAATGAGAGAGTATGATAATTATTGCTGTCAGAAAACCCCATGGTGATAGGTACCCTGTGGCTTGAAAAAAATACAATAATATTTAGGGGGAAATGTTACATTGAGTTAGAAGCATTTATCTATGCATTCAAAACAATGGTGCATACTTTTGTATTCAAAAATTCAAACCTATTGGTGCATACTTTTGTACTTGGAAAGAGTAAATTGTTGAGATAAGTGTTACTGGAGAGTCAACTGTGAATTCTTTTTTTAGAGTCCCTTTCTTTACCTCATAATTTGGAATATTGTTCAAAAACATTTGATGAGTGACTCTTCTGTGTCACACACTGTTCTTTTTTCAAAAAGATAAAGTTACTTAATTGACCCTCGCCTTTTCTTCTTGTGCCAGTACGGTCATTTTCAACCAGGAGTGAGTTTTGCCCCAATAAGACATTGGGCAATATTTGGAGACATTTTCGGTTTTCACAATTGGGGGAAGAGGTGTGGTGTTACTGGTGGGTGGAGGACAGGGATGCATCTAAACATCCCTGTCGAAACATGCACAGTCTCTCTCTTGTACAACAAAGAATTTTCTGGCCCTAAATGGCAATACTTCCAGTTGAGAAATCCTGCTGTAGCCTTGTGTGTAGGATGGTGTTGGTGCCTTCCACAAATCCCCAGGTGCACCTATCTCTCAGCTGCTGTGAGTGTTGAGTGATAACAACTCAGAGAATTGCCCTCAGCCAAAGAGGAACCACCTCAGTAAAACAGGCTAAGATTCCCCTCTAGCCAACCACAGTCAGACCACGGCAAGAAACAAGGTCAGTCCCCTTGCCTCAAGGTCAGACCAACTCTGTTTAGTAATTCATATTTTAGAGCTTTCCTGAGGAATTATCACACTGAAGCTAGTCTCTAATTGAGGCTACGTTCTTGCTTAGATTTTTTCCCCTTGCACTGTCTTGCTTCTGTCACTCCTTATCTCATGATGGCCACTTGAACAAGAATTTCTATGCCAGGCTCTACTCCTAGGGAACTCAACCTAACAGAATGATTTGGATAAAATCAAATGCTTAGATGTGGGCTTCAAACTCTCAGCCCTCTAACTGGCTTGGTGATGACTGCTTGACTTAGTAACATGAATTTCTTCTGATTCTACCTGATGTTAGGTAAAAATTAGATTATATATGCATTGAGGCATTATTGTCTCTGAATCACTTCTTCTCTCATGAACCCATTCTCTTTTTCTAGAGAACCAGAAAAGAACACCATTAAAATTTACCTCCAGCTATTTTAAGAATCTCTGCCAGTGTCTCATATATAATCACAATCACTTTGTGAAGGATTGTTTTATTACCTTTGCTATTCCTGTCCCTTATGAGAACTCTGATTTTTTTTTTTTTTTTTTTTGCCCAGAGGGCCATCTCCCAGAATCTTCTTGGTGATAATACTATTCTGCCTTTCAATCATCCATCCATCCATCCCTGTGTCCGTCCACATATTTATTCAACAAATGCCATGAGTACATTTTCTTTCCAGCCAGGGGGAATGCAACTATAACAAACACAGATCCAGCCTTTGCCCTCATGAAGTCTATTGTCCAGAGGTGGATACTGCTAAGAAAACAGACTGTTGCAACATAGACTGTCGAAGAATTATGAGACGACCATTCAATATAAGAAATCGGCAGGCAGTGAATATCAGCACAGCCATCACTGAGTCATAACAAGCAAGATCCTGAGTACAGGGTTATTGCAGGTTTTGGAGAGTGACCCTTTGGGTGGAGAAGAAGTTACTATTACTGTAATTCCACTTCACCCCCATAGGCTAGCTTAGCAGTAGTACAATTTACAATTCTGTTTTCACCAACACTTTTTTCAGCTAATGCTTTCTTTGTATTTCTAAACAAAACAATTTTTTTGATTTCTGAATACGACTTGTGTGAACCTTGTAACTTATTACTTATGGCAGCAATTGACTCACTTTTGTGTAGTAGTAACCCTTATGGAAATTTCAAGGTATTGACCCTTTCTCTGGAAAATGCACATCTGTACATTCACACAAATGTTTGCTTGCAGTTTCAGGGAGTTCATTGACATGCATTTCCCATCCACCAAGTTTATTCATGGATCCAAGTTCATGGATCCTGCATTTAGAACACCTGTTCTGTAGAAACCAAAAAAAAAAAAAAAAGGCAAATGGAAGGCTAAAGACTGAATTTTCAACATAAGAATTAAAATAGAATAGAGCCTGGAAAATAGAGCGGCGTGATACAGGAGGCCAGTAACGGAATCTTTTCAGATTTAATCCCTCTGCTGAATTATAAAATTCATTCCACATTGTCTTGATTTCCTCTGTTTCTCTTTCCTTCCTTTTCTTTCCAAACAGTTTTGAATTTTAAAACTATTAAAGTGAGGTTGACTGCTGTCAGGAAATTCCTACTAAATAACTTTTGATTCTTTATAAGTGTAGTAACACCAAGTCTGTTTGCCTTGTTATTTAGTTTCAGTGTGCAGATAAAGACATTCAAATGGAAATTAAACTGGAAAAATATTGTGTAAAGATAAGACGAGCTTCTTCAACAGGGAATATGTTGCCGTTTGTTACCCAGCTTGTGTTAACCTGGTGTTTTCATTGATTTACTACGTGACTGAAGGCAAATTACTTCACTTAAGGTCCATTGCCTTTCCCACAAAAGCAAGAAAAAACCCTTTCCTTTACATCACCTGGTGGCTGACATTGTGTGTCTGTCTTTCTCAAGGGTTTGAAGGATCTAAGATTTCTGGTACTACTGCAGGCAAAATACCATTCACACATATTTGACATAATTCACTCTTAGGCAGATTTTATTATGCAAATACCAAAACAACACATCATCAAGTTTGAACATGTAGAGTGCAGTTATTTTTCTCTCCACCCCGCATATCATTTTTCTACCGTGGTTAGACTGAAGAAAAGCAATGGTGACAGTTTTTGTTTTGTTTCTTTTTTTTTTTTTTTTTTTTTTTAATGGTGACAGTTTTAAAAGCAGATACGTGTTTCTAGAGGCAGACAACATGCAGACATGCCACACACTGTGTGGGATGCAGTAAATGCAGCCAATTAATTGTGACCTTGCAGTCAGTTAGCTAGGCTGCAAAATCAATCCTTGGTTCCAGGCGCAAATCTTGTCTGTGTCATTCATTCATACAGGCATGCTAGGCTCTGAGCTCATATTTTTTAATTAAAATATAACCAAACCAAACTAAACAAAGCAAAACAAATGATATCTGCCATAGGAGACCTTATAACAGCACAAGACAAATGATAAACAAGCAGATTGCAAATTTATAAGCATGTGAAAATTATGAAATAAACACAAAATGCCCTCAGTAGCATTATGTTCATGATTTTACTAAAAATTTTCCCATTTATAGTGCGGAAATGCAATGACCTCTAGAGATTTAATGACGGATTCCATAATTTGAACACAAAGAAAAAAGATTTCTTGCACATTGGTTTCTTTATGTGATTAATAAAGATAGGAATGCTTTTGCTGTTGTTCTGGGGACTGCCTGCAGAAGGAGTGGGGTCTCTGCACGGAGCGACCAGGCTGACATTTGGGGTTACAGGGAGTGCACGAGCCAGAGAGATGCAGTGAGGAGATTTCAATATTGCAGGGGAGAAATTGCAAATGAGTCAAATAAGGGAAGGGGAATGAAGATGTAAAGATTTCAGGACAAGGTATTTTACGTGAAAGTATTTGAAAGGAATAGGGTAGCTGAATTATTGTGCAATTTAAAGAACTGAGAGAAGTTAGCAATTACTATGTTTTTAACTTCTGGTTTTGGAGACATGGCAGTACTACTTTCATTTACAGGAAAACAGAGATGGGGAGGAAAGGGGAAGCATCCCTATTTACTGAACACTGCTCAAGGCTTCTAGTCCAAGATGGTGGTGTAGGAAGACCCTGAACTCACCTCCTCCAATGAACACATCAAATTTATACCTACGGACAGAGAAATTCCTTTTGAAGAACTAAGAGCTGCCCGAACAGCTTCTACATAACAAATGAGAGAGAGAGAGAGAGAGAGAGAGAGAGAAACAAGAACACAGAGAAAGAGGTAGAGGTAGGAGAGACAGAGACATGATGTTGTAGGAATGCTACCCTGAATACACTCACTAACCAGCAGTGGGGAGGGATCACTGCACCCACACAGACTTGCCAGCCCTGGGGCACAGCAACAAAACAGTGGTTTAAAGAGCTCCTAGCTATAGGGGAAAGAAATCCATTTACTAACCCTGGAACATTTACCAAACGGGAGGGGAACTGTGGGAATTCTTTTTAGTGTTGGAGGCATCAGAGAGTACCATTTTTACACTCCCCTTCCACCCCAATCACATGGGAAGGAGCATAGTCCAGACACTCTATCCAGCTGGCCAAGGCGATCCCAAAGTGCCCCAGGCCCACACCAGGTCTACAGCTTGCCCCAGGTCTCCCCTTGGACTGCACCCTCTCCAGCCACAGCTCCAGACCTCAACGCTCCTTACCCCTGGGTCTCCCCATGGCCAGCTCCAGGTCCAGCTGTCAGCCTGCCCACAAAGATGGCCCCAGTGCTGCTCACCCACAGGACTCCTCATAGCTCACACTCACTGTAGCCACAGCTCCCATCTGGTTCAGCTTGCCCCCTGGACTCCCCACAACCTGAGCCCACTCCCACTACAGCTCCAGGCTGTGGCTCAACTTGCCGTGGGACTTCCTACAGCCCGAGTGCCCTCCCACTATAGCTCCAATTACCCTGCCAAGATGATCCTCGATCCTTGCCCCCTGGACTCCCTGAAGCCCACACCTGCTCCAGCTCCAGCTCCAGCTGGCCTGCCAGAGAAACCCAGTACACACAGCTTACAAAGGAGAAGCTCCTACACAAGGCCACTCCTTCAAGACCAGGAGAGGATGCTGTTTCTTCTAATTTACAGAAACAAACAGAGATACAGCTAAAATGAGGACACAGAGAAATATATTTCAAACAAAAGAACAGAACAAAACCCCAGAAAAAGAACTAAATGAGATGGAGACAAGCAATATATCAGATAAAGAATTCAAAACAATGATTTTAAAGATGCTCAATGAACTTGAGAGAATAGATGAACTCAGTGAGAGCTTCAACAAAGAGATAAAAAATATAAAAAAAGAACCAATCAGAACAGAAGAATGCAATTACTGAAATGAAAAATACACTAGAAAGAATCAACAGCAGATTAGATGATGCAAAAAACAAAAAACGAAACAAAAAAAACTTCCATGAGCTGGGGGTCCAGCTAGTGAAAATCACCCAATTGTAATGGTAAAAAGAAGACAGAATTTTTTTAAAAGAGGGTAGTTTACGGACCTCTAGGACAACATCGAGTGTACCAACATTCAAATCATAGGTGTCCCAGAGGAGAAGAGAAAGAGAAAGGGACAGAAAATTTATTTGAAGAGATAATGGCTGAACACTCCCCTAACGTGGTGAAGGAAAGAGACACAGAAGTACAGGAAGTACAGAGTCCCAAACAAGATAAACCCAAAGAGGCCCACACCAAGACATATTATAATTAAAATGCCAAAAATTAAAGATAAAGAGAGAATGTTGAGCACCGCTCATTTAATTTGCAGGTTTCTTATGTTATCCCAAACTGAATACTTCAAAGGCTAATTTATTAGCTCATTTTCAAACCATGTTTTTTTATTTTGTTTTGTTTTGTTCTTTTTTTGTAAGAGGGAGTTGTGGATATAAAAGAATATTGATATTCTACTAGTTAACTTTGTAATCTCTTAAATTCCCAATTTTAACATTATGTGTTCTCTTAAGTGATTGTAAGAATTAAATGAGATAATGATTATCATTTGGTATAGACTAGGTAAGCACTGCTCTTCTTGTCTTTCCTCCTTTCTGGCTAAAGATTTTACCAATGAATTTTTTAGTTAACGTAAGAATCACATTATCCACACTAGCATTATATGTAGATGTGTGCGTGTGTGTGCTCACGTGCATATGTTTCACAGATTTAAACTCCCCAAAAGAGAGAAGTTTTGTCTGTTTTTTGTTTATGCCAGGTAAGTGGCTGGCACATAATAGATGCTCAGTAAATATTTGTTGATTAAAGAATTACATTCAGTTTTGTTGAATTCTTTAATCAACTTTATAATGTCCTGAATGAATACAAAGAAAACAGCAAACAAAACAGAACTGTGTTAGTGTTGTTAGTGAGCAATACCAATATAATCCCATCACCACCCAGAGCAGCTAAACCCTGTTATTTGGGGGAAGGTAACGAGCATCCATAAGAGAAACAGAGCCTATTTTATTTGTGTCTTCCATGTGTTATACAGACTGTAGGGCATTTCATCATTTCTTTCAGAAAAAGAGAGAGGGAATGCAGGATGAAAAGAAACAAATATATGCACGGGTAGCACATAAGGAGGGATATGATACAAAAGAAAGGCTGCCACTGCCTAAGGGTGTGGTGTAGTGCAAGGTAAAGAGATCAATTAGAGTTTATTCCTTCCTCCATCCTATTTTTGGACCATGCACACACTTGGACAGAAGGGTAAGTGTTTCAGAAATTTATTCTATTTGGGGGATTGGAAATGTTTTACATGTTTTCAAAAGCTAGAGAAGCTCAGCCACCTCTTCCTGATGCCTATCCCTACCATCTACGCACATTTAGGGCTGGAATATCCCAAAGGAACTTGACATTGTCTCAATGCCCTTATAGTCTAGGACTATGAGAAGATTTATAGTCTGAGTTTCTTTCGAAGAAGGAAGGAAGAAATCTTCACAGTAGAAAAACTACATCTCAGGGCTCGCTTCATGGGGACTCAGCTTTTGAATAGGGAGAAATTATATGAAAGTTTAACAGATCGTATGACAGAAAAGTATTACTTGTCCCTCTTGTCCATCTTTCTGGTCCTAGATAGAACAGTGTCAGACACATAGTGTTCAACATTTTAGTGAATGGTTAAATTTTATGCTGTAACCTTCCCCCTCCCCCTTGAGTAAGGATGGGGTAGGGGTTAGGTGCATCACATTTAATGCTTCTCATATCAAATCACAAGCAAAATGATGAAAAGTACTGTCCTGTGCCTGAAAGAGAGCCGTCCAAAAAGGCATGCTACGTATGAATGTTGGAATTTAAACCTAGAGTTAATACATACAATGAAAAAAATGTCTTTTCCATATGTTCTCTTTGGGAGAACAACTTCCCACCTAGCTTTAATGTGAATTACTTCCAGAAAGGAAACAGTTACATTTGCTTCTAAATTTTTTGGTGTCAGCTTTCTTTTTATCTCAACAGTAAGAGTTATTGCCTGATAAAAAGTTGGGGTCTTGCCCAGGTCTTCAGTTCAATGAATCACACCAACTTTCCTAGTAAGAAGAGGGTTGGAAGCTGATATTGTAGTCAACCCCTTTTCTTTGCTAAGCATTGTTGGCAGATAAAATAAAGTGCTTAGAAAAAAGGACAGTAGAAACTTCTGCCCTCTGTTCTCTTCTTCCAGAGAGAATAGAAAGAAAAACACTACATACTTGTTTATTGAAAGCATATTTTTAGAGCCCTGTAGAAGAGGTCAGAACACATGAGGCTATTTTATTTTTGAACTTCTTTCTCTAATCTATCTACTGTTAAAGAGCAGAGCTCAGAATAAGATTCGAGAGTTTTTAGATTTGAAAAGTCTAGATGAATCAAGATTTGAAAGATGGCAGTTAATACGCTTGTTAGTGTACATTATTCCCATTCTCTACTCATCTTCACCTGTTTTTCATGAAGGTAATAAAACATAAAACCTTAATCTTGTTATCATCATTAAAGTTCAAGTTAGCTTTGCCGACAGATTTTTGGGAAAGGGAGAATTTGGATTTTCAGACAATCTTTTTGATTTTTAGGGTATATGCCAAATAACCACAAAATTGACTTTTAATCTCAAGTTTCAGTTGAAATTCTAGGTGCTCTGTGAATTCCAAATATATATATATATATATATATATATATATATATATATATATATATAATTTATTTATTTATTTATTTATTTATTTATTTATTTATTTATTTTTTTCTTCTTTTCTTTTTCTTCTGGGTTCCCAGGAACAAAAGAATGAGACTATAAAGGGAATGACTGAAGGTGTTTTATATTATTGTATATTGTCTTTTTCATTTAAAACACAATCTATTTTTTATTCACATGTATTTCTGTATTCTTCATTTTATCTTAGTATTATCATCCATCTACAAGGTGTGACAATTAAGTTCACGAACTTGTTGCAATGATGTTACTAACCTTTATTGATGTCAGAGGGGTTATTCATTATGAATTTGTACTAACTGGACAAACAGTTAACCAAGTTTACTATTTGGAAGTGCTGAAAGGCTGCGGAAAAAAGTTAGACAACCTGAACTTTTCGCCAACAATTCATGGCTCTTGCATCACGACAATGCACCAGCTTATACGGCACTGTCTGTGAGGGAGTTTTTAGCCAGTAAACAAATAATTGTATTGGAACACCCTCCCTACTCACCTGATCTGGCCCCCAATGACTTCTTTCTTTACCAAAATGAAAGGAAGACATTTTGATGACATTAAGGACATCAAGGGTAATACGATGACAGCTCTGATGGCCGTTCCAGAAAAAGTGCTCCAAAATTGCTTTGAAGGGTGGACTAGGTGCTGGCATCAGTGCATAGCTTCCCAAGGGGAGTACTTTGAAGGTGACCAAAGTGATATTCAGCAATGAGGTATGTAGCACTTTTTCTAGGATAAGTTCACAAACTTAATTGTCTGACCTCGTATGTGAAAATAAAATATTACAGTGATTTCTTAATTTCTTAGAAATACCAAAAAATTACTTAAATTTTTCAATTTTCAAAAATAAATATTTATTTCTTTTAAGTTTTTCTTGTATTTCTAGCTCACCTAGCCTTTCAAAGGCCCTTGGATAAAACCAATCATAGTATAATGTCATATCCACGGAGGCTTGCCCTGAGACATGCTGCAACTTTGTCAGTATCTGTGAATGCAGGGAGGAATTCAGTAATGGGCAGGTCTAGAGGCAGCAGAAATATGTATATTATAGGTCCTACTTTCATCCAAACTAAAGCTCCTGAATGGCGAGGGAGATTTTAGATTCAATTTTAACACAAGCCAAATTGAATATTAGGGCCTAAGTGTAGTAAGTTTCATTTCAGCCCACGACTTCAATTCTAGAGTGGGAAATGGACATACAATTAAGCATAAGCCCAGGCATATGGACCGGGAACTCATAGAAGGGGTGTGTGTATAGTGAGATGGAAGGAAGCAGGGCAAGGGTGTGGACTGGAGAAGAAAAGAAGGTGACAGGTGAGGGAGATGCATATACTTGGGGGAAGAAGATTAATTGTACCGTCCTGCTGCACATTGGTGTAGCTAAGCCTATTGGAATGCAGACTGCCATGATGAAGACAGGGTCTGTATCTGAGCTGAGCAAAGCCTGAAAGTTCAATAAAGTTAATACCTGTAGGAGGGAGGAGCTGGAGAAATTAGGCACTAACCTGTCCATCTTTAAGCAACCCAGCTCAGAACATATGACCTGGTGAGTGTGTCTCTAGGTGCATGTGAGAATGTCCTTCTCGCTCATCATTGGTTTTAATATCCTTCAACCCACTCCACACAATCAAGTCATATATAAATATTGAAACTGTCCCAAATGTGGTAGAACAAAAAACATGATAGCCCATGAAATAGAGAGATATAAATATCTTTATATCTATATCTATATCTATATATATATTTATATTAAACAGCATAATATTTTCATCAAAATGGAAATTAAAAATCATGATACAACATGAGTGCCATCTCATGGAGATATTTATTGTTACCGCATCAGCCTATGTTCTGTTAATCATGAAGATTCCTCTATTTTGGGTGGAGCATATTGTTATTTATATCTTTTAATGCTATTGACCAGACCCAGTGTCCTTCAAAGAAAATAGATCTCTACTGTATGGCAGATTTCTCTTTTTTGGCCAGGTATAAAAGGCACAGTTTGCAGCTTCCCTTGAAGTTAGGTTGGTGCTGTATGACTGAATTTGGCCATGGGATATGGGCAGAAGTGAGGTACATAATTTCCAACCCTGGTGATAAGACCCCATGGGAGATCCTCCTCACTGTCTACCATGTGGGGCTGTGGAAAGGTGAAGAAGCCCAAATTGCTTGGAGTACAGCTGCCCAGACCACATCTAGTTATCCTGTGATCAAGAAATAGACTTTACTATGACATAGCACTGACATTTGGGAGTTGCTTTAACCCCTCCTAGAGTGAAGAAGGATAATCTCACTTATTATGGGGAACACATGTAAATTTACTGAGGTCCATTCCAAAGAAAATCAATTAATGACAGGGAAAGGGTAGTAACATTATTATTTTGGATGAACTGGAAAACAAGAGATCTGAATCTTAAAACCGAATGCAAATAACCTCATATTCACTAGTATATTAACTATGGCTGCATAAAAAATTACCCCAAACATAGTGGCTAAAAATAATAAACATTTGCTAACTCCAGTTTCTGAGTCCCCGAAATCTGCGTGTGGCTAGGTCAGGGTCTCAAATGAGATTACAATAAAAATGTCAGTCAAGGCTGTAGTCATCTCAAGGCTTTACTGAGGCGGGACTATCCAGTTCCAAAAAAGGCTCACTCATGTGGTTGTTGGCTGGAGATCTCAGCTTCTCACCATGGAACTCTTGCTAGGACTGCTCACAACATGACAGCTAATTTCCCCCAGAGCAAGGGATCCCAGAGAAAGAAAGGCAGATGCTACAGTGTATTTTAATACCTGCTCTTAGAAGTGACATACATATGCAATGTAATTCTGACTCTAACTTCCCTCAGTTTGGATAAATTTCACAAGTTCAGGGTACAGTCTCCCACAAGGCTGCCTTCAATTTCAGACACCAGCTACAAGATCAGGAGTTCCCAGGCCACCTTCACTTCTGATCAACTGGCTACAACTTTGTGGGTTTTTACTATCTTCCCATGTTCACTAATTTGCCAGAATGATTCACAGAACTCAGGACAGCTCTATATTCATATTACTCTTTTATTATAAAGGATATACATCAGAACCAGCCAAATGAAGAGATGCAAAGGGCAAAGGCTGGAAGGGTCTCAAACACAAAGCCTCTGTGTCCTCAGGACATACACCCTGGCAGTACTGCTCTGTATCACTACTCAGGGCACTCACCCAGCTTCTTTGGTGTCCAAAGTTTGTATTAAGGTTTCATTTTGTAGGCTTGATTGACTGAATGATTGACCAGGATTAAATTCAATCTTAGCCTTCCCTTTCCTCCCAGGAGATCAGACTGATATCAAGTGACCCAAAGTCCTGGCCCTCTAGTCACATGGTTGGTCTTTCTGGCATGGCCTGTCTCCATTGTGAAATTATCTAGGGCCCTATGACGAGTCACCTCATTAGCATAAACTCAGGTGCAGTCTGAGGGGCCCACTGAATAACAGGCATTAACCCTAATCCTTTGTTCCAAGAACCAGGGATGAAGGCCAAGCAAATTCTTTATTATACAATACCATACTTCTCCTATATTCTCGTTTCATGCAGACCAACCCTGACAATTTGAGAGGGGGCTACACAAGGACACAAATGCCAAAAAGCAGGGATCATTGGGAGCCATGTTAGAGGCTGCACACTGCACCTAATATAAATAAAATCAAAATAGCCATATATTATATTTGGATTTCTTACAGAATACCATTGGAATTATTAAAGTACTTTCACAGAATAGGCAATGAATAAATATTTTTTGGGGTGTGAATTAAAATATAGCAAGTAAAAATGCAAATATTTTCTTCTGGAGAAATGAATTATGATGTTTAATTTAAAATTATATTAATTATACTTAGTTTACAGATACCAGTACTTAAGAAAGAACTAATGGGAGTGTTGTTTTGTATTGATGGGGTAAATTTTTTTAAAATTGAATTTATATTCAATTTTTTACATTGAATATAAATCAAGAAAATAAGTTTTTAGTAAGAAAGATTTGTGACTTATTTTAAGTGAAGGATGAACAAAAATCAAATAAAAAAACAGATTGATTTGGCCTTCATTTTTAGATAAATATGTCTGAGTTAAGGGAAATTTTTCTGCTTAGGGTAATCAATTTCCTTTCCTTTCTAATATGACATAGAAATTAACTTTAACCATAATCTTTTCACTTAAGTACAAAGTAATAAGATTTAAGAAAAGTTTAAGAACAACCAGAATTAATCTTTAACCAAAGTTAAAATAGCAACTCAGTCATGTGGCTCAATAATTAATGAATACAGTACATTTAAATAAATGTGGTATCTTTATTTCTTTAACCATGATTTTAAACCAAATGACTTTGGGTGCTATCATATCAGATACTTAGAAAATTTAACTAAGTGTTCTGTTTGAAGATTAAGTTGAAGATTTAATTTATCTTATTCCTGATTCTTATATTTCATTAGTCCTCTGAACTGAATCATTACCTCACTGGAGCTTAATGGTGTAAACTTTTGTTCAATTTTGTTAACACTTCTTTTGATAAGTTGGCTTTCAGAATGGCCTAAAGGACCAGAAGGGCGTATACTCTTTAATAGAATTTATTTCTTTACTTTTATTGAATTATTATAATGTCAAAACAACTCATTCTTTGCCTTTTTTCCCTTTTGTGCAATAATGTTAATATGCAATAGAAATCTCTCAAGAAATGCAACTTAAGATTTAAAGTTACCTTTTTAGGGAGTTATCTAAAAAACATAAACTGGCTTATTTTTAAATCATCTTGGATTGAATCTCAATAATTGTCTGGCAGCATAAATGAAACATGGATGGAGGACATTAGGGACAAAGAGGACTTATAAGAATTATTTTATTTGTATCTGGGAGAAGACAAAGATCAAGGGTATTTAAAAATAAATCAAGCAGGCAGTGGAAGACAATTATGACTTGATGACAAAGGAGGCATTTTCTTGCCCTGATATTCAGATAACAGATTATGAGTTCCCATGAATACAGGATTCATGTATCAAAACTTCTCAATTTAACTGTAGTCATTGAGCTGTTTGGGTTTAGTAGATTCTGAGATATAGTATTATACATCTCCAAGATTTCATTGCTAAAGATATAAAGAAATTGTAGTCCAGTCCAAGAATTTAAAAAATCTATCTTTCATCAGTTTTCATTCTGTTGGAATCTAGGATTCTGCCTAGGAGATAGATTGGTCCACAAGTGTATGATAGCATAAATTGCAGTAGCATCAACAGAAAATAAAGCTGGGTCTAAAGTCTACTTTAAAAGACACCCAATTTCTGGGCAGAAATGTTATTGAAAAAGGTAGATTAAAGTAAGACAAGGCCAAGATGGCACCATAAGAGGACCTGGAGCCTGTCCCCTCCCATAAGCACACCTATATTTAGAGCAATTTCTCCTGAGAAACAACTGTTGAACAACTGAACAGCTTCTGTACAACAAAGAGAGATAGAGAGTTAGAGATAGAGATAGAGATAGTGAGAGAGAGAGAGGGAGAGAGAGAGAGAAAGAGAGACCACACAGAGAAGACAGGGAACCACAGGAGCTGTCCAGAATCTGAGGGAACCCATCAGGATCTGAGGAACTGGTGAGCACCACTGTTTACATTCCCTGTGCACTTGTATAGTGCAGGCATGAGTTCTACCCAGGTGATCTGGCTGAACTTCAAGTCTACATTAGTATGTTCTGGATCTAGCACCAGCAGGAACAAGAGTGTGCCATACTGGGTGCACACAGCACAATGTCCCCCACCAACAAGAACTAGATCAGTGGGCCTGTACCAGGGCTGACCTGCACCAGGGCACTGCTGTGCATGCCCACTGTGCTGCCTTGTCCGGAAGCAGAAACAGACTCATTAGGGAGCTATAGCACAGGTGTATTGGGCAGACCCACCCAGATTGAGAGGGAATGGAACCCTGTGGCAATCTTACCCAAAGGACAATCCAGCTGGATTGGCTCTCTCAACAGTCAATTAAAATAACAGGGTGAGCTATGGATATGCACAGTAGGAAGCCCCACTCTGAGTAAGAGGGAAATGGCAGAGTGCTCTGTGTGTGCTCACAGGGTTCCACAGTCCAGACTGACAGCAGTCAATGAAAACAACAGGGTTAGCCTCACATGCGCACAGCTGGAAGCTCTGCCCAGGGTAAGAGCAGAATTAGGAGGGCTCAACAGCACATGCCCATAGGGCTGTCCAACCCAGATCAGTAGAGTATGGAAGCTCACACACACCAGGCTGCATTACCCTAATTCTAGTTTGGCTGTGGACATCAAGAACAACAGGGAATTACTGCATGCATATGCACACCAGGCTGCCCCACCCCACACCTGCTCCTTTTGGTGGTACTGCAAACACCTGCCCCAACTCCAACTGGTCTGCCCAAACCACCCAGCACACAGTCTACACAAAAGTCACTTCTATACAAGATCACCCTTTAGACTGGGAAAGATAGCTACTTCATCTAACAGTAACAAACAAAATGGGACGTCAAACAAAATGGGAAGACAGAAGAATATGCCCCAAATGAAGGAACAAGAAAAAAACCCTGGAGAAAAACTCTAATGAAATGAAGATAAGTAATTTACATGAGAAAGAATTGAAGGAAATTGTCATAAGGATAGTTGACACAATTGAGAATAGAATAGAGGAACTTAGAGAGCACTTCCACAAAGAATTAGAATATGTAATAAAGAATTTAATCAGAGATAAAGAATAAATAAGTGAAATAAAGAATACATTAGAAGGAATTAACAGTAATTAGTTAATACAGAAGAATGGATTACCAACCTGGAAGACAGAATAGTGGAAATCACCCAGTCAGAACAGAAAAATAAAAAATAATTTTAAAAAATGAGGATAGTATAAGGGACCTCTAGGAGAAAATTAAGCAGCCTAACATTCACATTATAGAGATTCCAGAAGAAGAAGAGGAGAGAGAAAGAGGCAACAAGTATATTTGAAGATATAATGACTGAAAACTTTCCTAATCTGCAGAAGAAAATAGACTTGCAGGTCCAGGAAGCACAAAGTATTCCACAGATGAATTCAAAGAGACATATCAACACACATTGTAATTAAAATGGCAAAAGATAAGAAAGACAAATACCATATGATCTCACTTATATGTGGAATCTAAAAATAAGAATAAGTGAATGAACTAATCAGAAACTGTTTTGGAGACATAGAGGAAAAACTGAGGGTTGCTAGATGGGAAGGGGGTGGGGATAAAGGGGAAGGTGAGGGATTAGAAAACAGTCAGTAACCACAAGATGGCCACGGGGTTCTGAAAATTAATTTGGGGAATGTAATCAATAATGTTGTAAAGATTTTGTAAGGTATCCGATGGACACTTGTCTCATTAGGGAGACCACCTCAGGGAAGATGTAGATGCCTGATCACTGCACTGTACACCTGAAGCTGAAGCTGAACAATAATGAATGTCAACTACAAGTTTGTATGTATATGCATGTGTGTTTATATATATATATATACACATATACATACATATAGATATATGTATATATGTGTATATGTATGTACTTACAAGAAGCAGAGTACAGCATTAGGAATAGAGACAGTGGAAATGTAATGGCTCTGTGCGATGTCAGAGGGTTAGTGGATGGGGTGAAGGGGGTTCACACAATGCAAGGGATATGAAAGGTAAACGTCTATGTATTACTTTGTCTTGTGCACCTGAAACTAAAAAAAAAAAAAAGGCAAAAGATAAGGATAAGGAGAGAGACAATCTTTAAGGCAACAAGAAGGAAACAAGCCACATACAAAGGAAATCCTATAAAGTTACCAGTTTTGATTTCTCAGCAGCAACTTTCAGGCCAGAAGTGAGTGGCAGGAAATAGTTGAAATGCTGAATGAAAGAAACCTACAACCCAGAATACTATACCAGTTAAAGTTATCATTCAGATTTAGGGAGAGATAAAGAGCTTCCTGGACAAGAAAAAACTAAAGAAGTTCACCACCACTAAACCATCTTTACAAGAAATGTTAAGATATCTTCATAATGCAGAAAAGAAAAGGCTATAACCAGAAATAAGAAAATAGAGAAAAGAAAAAGAACACACGTTGCTTGTACTGGCAAATATATAATAAACACAGTGAATCAACCACTTAAAAAGCTAATATGAAGGTGAAAAGATAAAAGTAGTAAAATTAACTATAACTGCAATAAGTAGTCAGGAGATATACAAAACAGAAAGATATAAAACATGATGTCAAAAACATAAAGAGTGAAGGCTTGAGTAAAAATATACTGCTTTTATTATGCATTTGAACTTAAATGCCTATTTGCTTAAAATAGACTACTATAGATATAGATGGCCATACATGAAACTCATGGTTACCACAAACCAAAACCTACAAAAATACACAATAAATGAAGAGCAAGGAACCCAGTTAAAACACTAAAGAAAACCAGCAAATGAAAACGAAAGCAGTCAAGTGAAGATGAAAGGAACAGAGAACAAAAATGCAGAAAAAGCATTTGATAAAATTCAACGTCCATTTGTGATAAAAACTTTGACCAATGTGTGTATAGAAGGAACTTACCTAATCATGACAAAAGCTATATATGACAACCTGCCAGCTAACATCATATTCAATGGTGAAAAGCTGAAGCTTTTCCTCTAAGATCGGGGACAATAGAAAGATGCTAAGTCTCACCCTATTATTTAATATAGTATTGGAAGTCCTAGGCACAACCATCGGAGGAGCAAAAGAAACAAAAGGCATCCAAATTAGAAAAGAAGTAAAACTATCACTATTTGCAGATGAACAATACTGTATGTTGAAAATCCTAAAGAATCCACCAAAATTTTATAGAATTAATAACTGATTTCAGTAAATTGAGAGGATACAAAATTAATGTACAGAAATCCTTTGCATTTCTATACACTAATAATGAATGCTCAGAAGAAGAAATTAAGAAAACATCCATTTACAATTGCACCTAAAATAATAAAATACCGAGGAATGAATTTAACCAAGGAAGTGAAAGACCCATACTCTGAAAACTATAAGACAAAGAAAGAAACTGAAGAGGACACAAAATAAATGGAAGGATAAATTGTTGTCATGGATTGGAAGGATTAATATCAGTAAAATGGGCATACAACCCAAAGCAATCTATAGATTTAATAAAATTACTATCAAAATAACAATGACATTCTCTGGGAACTAGAAACAAATAATCCTTAAATTTATATAGAGTCACAAAACACCACAAATAGCCAAAGCAATCTTGAGAAAGTAATACAAAGTGTGAAATATTATACTTTCTGATTCCAAACCATACTATAAAGCTATAACAATCAAAACAGTATGGAACTGACACAAAAACAAACAAACAAACAAACAAACAAACAAAAAACCCCACATAGATCAATGGAAGAGAATAGAGAGCCCAGAAATAAACCCTCCCTTATATGGTCAATTAATCTAAGACAAAGGAGGCAAGAATAAACAATGGACAAATGACAATCTTGATATCAAGTGGTGTTGGGAAAACTGAACAGATACATGCCCCAAAATGAAACTGGGCCACTCTCTTTCAACATATGAAAAATCAAACTCAAAATGGATTAGAGACTCACATGTAAATAAAACCTGAAACCATAAATTCCTAGACCAAACCAGGGAACAAATTATTTGATATCAGTCTCAGTAATTTCTTTTTGAATATGTTGAGCAACAGAAACGCAAAGCAAAAATAAGAAATTGAACTTTATCAAACTGAAAACCTTCTACACAGTGAAGGAAACCATCAATAAAACAAAAAGACAACCTATTGAATGAGAGAATGTATTCACAAATGATATATCTGATAAGGTGTTGGCATTCAAAATATGTAATATATATGGGATGCCAAAAAAATGTATACAAGTGAACACTTTGGTCAATGTTGTTCAAGCAGTAGTTCACTGTAATCAGAGGTGTCTGGATGCTGATGGTAACCCCTTTGAGCATCTCTTGTAATTGCAGAAGTCAAACGTGACTTGTACTTATTTTCCGTTATCAGTATATATTGAGTATTACAATATTAATACTGTTTTCCTTTCTTAAAATGTGTATACATTTTTAGCACCCTCTGTATTTATGTAACTCAACAACAAAAATAAACCATCTAATCAAAAAATGAGCACAAGACATGAAGAAATATTTCTCCAGAGAAAACATACAGATGGCCAACAAACATATGAAAGATGCTCAACATCATTAATCATCAGGGAAATATAAATCAAAATCACAATAAGGTTCTACCTCACACCAGCTAGAATAGCTATTAGCAAAAAGTCAACAAATAACAAGTGTTGATGAAGGATGTGGTGAAAAACAAAAAGAACTCTTGTGCTCTGTTGGTGGGATTACAAATGGTGCAGCCACTCTGGAAAGAGCATAGAAGTTCCTCAAAAAAAATTAAAAATAGGTCTACCATAGGTCCTAGCAACTTCACTCCTGGGTATTTACCCAAAGAAAATGAAAACGGTAATTTGACTATTCATTGCAGCATTATTTACAATAGTCAAGATATGGAAGCAACCTAAGTGTCCATCAACAGATGATTGGGTAAAGCAGAGGTGGTACATATATACAATGGAATATTACTTGGCTATAAAAAAGAATGAAATGTTGTCATTTGTGACAATATGGATGGACCTAGAGGGTATTAAGCTAAACAAAATAAGTCAGACAGAGAAAGACAAATAACATATGATTGCACACATATGTGGAATCTAAAAAAAAAATAAACAAAACAGAAACAGACTCATAGATACAGAGAACAAACTGGTTACCATCAGGGGAGAGGATGGTTGGGGTGCTGGGTGAAAAAGCTGAAGAGATTAAGAAGTACAAATTGATAGTTACAAAATAGTCACAAGGATGTAAAGTGCAGCATAGGAAATATAGTCAATAATATTGTAATAACTATGTATAGTGCCAGGTGGTTACTAGACTAATCAGGAGAATCACTTTGTAAATTACATAAATATCTAACCACTATGTTGTACACCTGAAACTAATATAAAATAATATTGAACATCAATGGTAATTTTAAAAAACGTTTGCATGGTGGTAGATGATTACTAGTGTTTGATCACTTTGTCAGGTTTGTAAATGTCAAATCACTATATATATCATATTGTACACCTGAAACTAATATAGTATGGTATTTCAACTGTGCTTTTTAAAAAAAGAGTAGATTAGGGAGGAGATCAAAGATGGTGGAGTACATAAACACTGTGCCTGCTTCCTTCCGTGAACACATTAAAATTAAAATTAAATTATAGAACGATTAACCTGGAAAACCATCTGAATTCTCCCTGAACAGAAGTTTTATAATTAAGTCTATAAAGAAGAAGCCATGTTGAGACTGGTAGGAGGGATTGAGATGCGAAATAGGCTGGTCCCAAACCTCTGTGTGGCGGTTGAGTACTGGGAGGGATATCTAGGCCACAGAGGTTCCCAGCAGAGGAGAGAGAGATCACAAACTTACACTCCAGAGTACTGGTGCCAGGAAGAGGAGCCCCCACAACATCTGGCTGTGAAAAACAGTGGGAATTCCAACGATCTGGGTGGGATTGAAGGCTTCGGGAAACCCAGACATCCTCTTATTAAACAGCCTGCACACAGATAAACTCACTTTCAGGCACTAACCTTGGGCTCCAGTGGAGGGACAGTAACTCTGGCTGTCAGATCAAGGGCTCGAGGACAGTCGCCATTTTCTCAGTGTGGGGTCCTTCGCCCATGAGGCAGCAGGTGGGTGCCATCTCTCCTGTATTGAGCCCTCCCCCACAGGCCAAATCTGAATCTGATTGGCCTGGGGAGCTCCACTGTTCCATCCTTCAGGTTCCCTGAGGTTCCACCCCACCCAACTCACTGAACACCAGAGGCTCTTTCTCAGAGAGCAGCCAGCCCCACCAGCATTGCACTCTTTCTTGGAAAACTATTGGAGTGCACAGGACCCAGGCAGGCTTCAGTGTGCTTTGAGACTTTTGCTGAATAGCTCCAGGCTCAGCACTGGCGCCAAAGCAGAGTTCACATTAATAGAGGGACCATAACTTTTCCCACACTAATGACTCCCTGAGACCTGCCTCATCCAACTCATGTACCTCATGAGGCTTTTTAAGAGAGCCGGCAGGTGGCAGCAGGCCTAGGGATATCCTGTTTTTTTGTGGAGCTACCCCAGGCTCAGTACTAGTGACAACCGACGTCGGTTCACAGCATGGCCTCTCCCACACACCTCCACAGTTAGCACAAACAGTGAACAACTGCAGATCACTTTGTAGCTCCTACTAGGTAGTACATGGACAGGAACAGGCAGTGGCTGATCTAGGCCTGCACTGGAGCCCCTTCCAAGAGGCCCCAGAACCAACATACTTGGAGGTTGGCTTCAGATTACAGCAGAGCACCACTCAATTAGCCCCACAAGTGGCACACCCAAAGGGTGGTCTCAACAGGCACCAGCGCCTGCTGGGGCAAATCCCACTCAGTGGGATAATGCCACCCTCCCCCAGCAGCCTGTAAGCTGTGGACATGGCCAAACCCCACAATCAATCAGTGTGAGGGTCAGTCTCACCCACTGATGTGTCAAAAGCAATTAAGGCTCAATTATAATAGGAGGGCACACACAACCCACACAAGGGACACTTGTAGAGCACCCAGAGCAAGTGACCAGGGAGACTGTGCCAGGGTACCTACTACATAAGACCACCTGGCTAAGACTGGGAGATATAGCAGGTCTACCTAATACATAGAAACCAACAGGCAGGAAAAATGAGGAAACAAAGGAACACAATCCAAATGAAAGAACAAGAGAAAACTCCAGAAAAAGAACTAAACAAAAGGGATAGAAACTTCCTACCAGATATAGAATCCAAAACAATAGTTATAAGGATGCTCAAGGAACTTAGTGAGAACTTCAACAAAGAGATAGCAAGCATAAAAACTGGCATAGAAACCATAAAATAAAAGCTAGTCAGTAGTGAAGAATACAATAACTGAAATGAAGAATGCACTGGAAGGAATCACCAGCAGACTAGATGAAGCAGAGGATTGAATTAATGATTTAAAAGAGAAGATATCAGGAAACACACAATCAGAACAGCAGAAAGAAAAAAAATCCAAGAAAATGAGGATAGTTTAAGAGACCTCTGGTACAATATCAAGTGTAACAACATTTGTGTCATGGGGTACCAGAAGGAGAAGAGAGAAAGGAAGGAATTGAGAACCTATCTAAAGAAACAATGACTGAAAACTTTCCTAATCTTGTGAAAGAAATAAACATACAAGTGTAGAGAGTCCCAAACAAGATGAACCCAAAGAGGCCCACACCAAGATATATTATAATTAAAATGCCAAAGGTTAAAGACAAAGAGAGAATCCAAAAAGCAGCAAAAGAAAGGCAACTGGTACCTTATAAGGCAGCTCTCATACGATTGTCAGCTGATTTCTAAACAGAAACTTTGCAGGCCAGAAGAGATTGGCAGAAAATATTCAACATGATAAAAAGCAAGGACCTACAACCAAGATTAGTCTACCCAGCAAAGCTATCATTTAGAATCAAAGGACAGATAAAGAGTTTCCCAGACAAGAAAAAGCTAAAGGAGTTCATCACCACCAAACCAGTATTACAAGGAATATTGGACTACTTTAAGATGGAAAAAAAAATCAAAATTATGAATAATAAAATGGCAATAGCTACATATCTATTAACAATTACTTTCAATGTAAATGGATTAAATGCTCCAATCAAAAGACATAGGAGGACTGCATAGATAAAAAAACAAGAGAATCACTTCAGATATTCTGCCTACAAGAGAATCACTTCAGATTGAAAGACACACACAGACAGTAAGTAAAGGGATGGAAAAAGATATTTCATGAAAATGGAAACCAACAGAAAAAACCTGGGGTAGCAATACTTACACCACACAAAATAAACTTTAAAACAAAGACTGTAAGAAGATAAAGAAGAACCCAGTAAAACCACCTCTGGGTATTTTTCAAACATTATTTCAAGGGGACATGTGCATCCATATGTTCATTGCAGCATTGTTTAAAATGGCCACGATGCAGAGGCAGGCTGGGTGTCCATCAGTGCATGAATGGATAATGAGTAGGCGGTACATATGTACAATGGAATATTGCTCGGCCATGGAAGGGAATAGTTTCTTGCCATCTGCGGCATCATGGATAGACCTGGAGGGTACTGTGCCGAGCGGAGTGTCAGACAGAGAAAGGCAGATGCAATGTTATTTTGCTTATATGTGGAATCTAAAGAACAAAATAAACAAACAAAACGGAAACAAACTTATAGACACAGAGAGTATTTTAAAAAGGAGTAGATTAAAGGATAGGATCTGAGGCAGGACTCAGACCATTTTCTAAAAATCACTAAAAGAAGCAGTAACTAACCACAAGATGGTCATGGGGGTTTGAAAATTAATTTGGGGAACGTACAGAGGGATAGTGGATGGGGGGAGGGGGGTTCACACAGTGTGAGGGATATAAATGATAAACGTCTAAAAAAAAACAAAAACAAAAGGTGGCACATCCATACAATGGAATACTACTCAGCCATGAAAAGGAATGAAGTATTAACACATGCTACAGTGTGCATGAACCTTGAAAATATTATGCTAAGCGAGATAAACCAGTCACAAAGGCCATATACTGTGTGATTCCATTTACATAAAATGTCCAAAATAACCAGAGGGTAAGGGGGGTGGGGGGTGGGAGATGAGGGTAAGGGGGATCAAATACATGGTGATGGAAGGAGAACTGACTCTGGGTGGTGAACACACAATGGGATTTATAGATGATGTAATACAGAATTGTACACCTGAAATCTATGTAATTTTACTAACAACTGTCGCCCCAATAAATTTAAAAAATAAATTAAAAAAAAAAAAAGAAGCAGTAACTATTTTTTGATCACTTACAGGTCTTATACTCTGCTTAATGAAGAAATAAAGAGGCATAAAAATACCATTTGTACTCTCCAGGCATTTAAACAGTGTGTAGGAGGACAATTCATGAGAAAAAATAATTAAAAGTGAAGTGAATGATACTGGAAATGTTCCTAAGCTACGTATAATTAATGTTTAAAGGAGTCTATAGGCAGACGGATTTCTGAAGAAAGAGAGGCGAGTTCTCTGAATAAAGAGGGGAGAAAGATGTTATTTACACCAATTTGATTGAAACAGAGGCTATGAGAAGATAAGTCAGGCCAAGAGACTGAAAATGTAGGTTTTAGGAAAAGTTGTACAAAGTCACAACTGAAAAGTGAAGGAATTTCATCTTTTTAGTTTAAAAATAAGAAGTTTTCAAAGATCAGTATTTCAGATGGATTAGTAAATTGGCATCCTTCAGAATGAGCTGTAGGTAGAAAATGGAAGTGCAGAGAACAGGAAGCTACTGGAGTAATTTGATATTAAAAGGAATTGAATTTTTATGATTAAATCATAAAAGTCAGTCATAAAATGAATCATATTACTGAAATCACCAATATTTGACCATTTTTAAGCTGCATAAATACACACTTCATATGGTTCAATCTAATAAGGTGAAGTATCAGTAAAATTTAATATTTGAACAAAATATGTGTAGGTGACATGGAAAAAGATGTTATCACAAACAAACAAAAAAATTAGGGAAGGAAAGTAAAATTGTATGATTTTTAGATGAAGTGATGAGGCTAAGTTGAAAAGTCCAATTTTAAACACATTGTATTTGAAATCACAAGGGGGAAATGTCCATTGGTGGTTGAAGATGCAGAACTGGAGCTCAGGACAAAGTTGAGGATGGAATTGTGGAATTTCCAAAGAAATCCACGTTATAAGAAGGAGCCTGTTGAGGCCAGGAGAGTGAATAGGATCTCTTAGGAAGGGAGTATAGGGTAAGAAAAGAGTAAGATCAAAGACCCAGCTTTAAAAGTGAGGAGTAGATGGAGAAGGAACGGTCAGAAGCAGAAGGGGAAATGAAGGGGTTCAGTGGGATCGCACATAATGCAAAGTGAGTTCCAGTCCTTGGATTTGATGATTAGAAAATGATTCATACTCTTTGGGGAAGCCGACTCAGTAGAGGAATGGGGATGAAACCAGACTTTAGGAAAAAGGCGGATGTGGATAAAGGTGGTCATAGCTTTCTATGAAGAAAAGGGACATTACTGGACTATAAGTCACTAGATAATAGAAGCAAAATTCACTGTGCTCCATTACTTCCATCCCTAAAGAAAAATGAACAGTGATATCTTATAGTTTTTGTGTGTTTGGGCTTTCCTATGGAGCTCAAAATCATTTCCCTTAGAGCACTCCTGAATATAAATAGCTGAAACTGTCTTAAAGAAGTTCCAATTCACAACAGAGAGCTGTGTGTACCATATTGGTGTTATTGTGTTCTTGTGAATTCCCACCGTGACCACAACTGCCAGGCCTGACACATTCACATCCAGGTGCAGGAGCCTGTGAAGGCAGCTTGTGTAGGGCCAGGACCTGACAGAAGCTAGCACAACTGTGGCCTGGCAGGAGCATCTTCTGTGCTCAGGTTTTGTTTAGGCAAAACAGCAGAACTTTAGTCAAAATGTCATCCATAGCAACAATAGTGACTCAATAAATGACCTTATAATTTCAATTTATATAATTTTTGTAAGACATTCTCATACTTTTGGTTTCATGGCTGTTACTTCCAATTCTACCTTATATATATTTTGATTGCTTGGGTTGCTAAAAACTCTTTTGAGAAGTTTTATATTATAGGAGGAACTACATCAGCACCCTGTGGAAATCACAAATAAAGCTTATCACAATCTGGAGAATGTGAAGATAATAAGGAAATTAACTAGATTACATTCACATTCATATTCAAATATACATTGAATCCTGATTTCAATCATTGAAATATTTTTTAGGGACTATTATACTGAAGGACATTTTTATAAATTATTTTTTCCTAACTTTGGCATGATTATATTTGTAACTTTAGTATTAAACTGAACTTTTTATTTTGAATTAAATTAAACTTTAGTATTGCATAAACATAGTATAGCATTAACAGACACTGTCTCCAAGTAGCCATTGCAGAGAAATAGGACTCTACAGACTTTTTCTCTTTTATGCATAATACCCACTGTGAGGCCTAAGAACTAGAAGTCCATACTCCTAGCCTTGGGGGCCACACCCTGACCCCAACTGTCAGGGAGATGTCTTAGGACAAGCCTGGAGCAGAGCTGGCAGGAATGGATGGGAGACAGAAGGACATTCTAAGTGCTTATATTAATTGCATTTTTCTGAAATAGTCTTATTTAAATTTCCAAAATTTATTGATGAATGTAGAAACTAAGACATGAAGGAGATAGATTTAACATTTCCTTAACATAAAATGAAAGAGTTAAGATTAGGATATGACATTTCACCATGAATAACATTATTAAAGAGAAATGTATAGAGTTCAAATATGAGTAAAACAATTGCCACTGGTCCTTGAAAAGTTTATAATCTATGGCCTACCCAGGGCATATTAGTATAAACAAAAGCCACAGAAATCTGTCATGGTAGGGAAAAAATGCAATTGAAAATAAACTAACAGAAAAGAAACATGGTTTCTTTTAACATTCAATGGGGGGATATGTAGGTCACTAATCATAACGGTGCCATTTAGTCAACAAAATCTACTGAGTGCCTACTGCATGCCAGCTGCTGTTCTAGGCACTGGGAATGAAGCAGTGGAAAACCTCTGTCTTTATGGAATGTGACATATTGCTCCTTCTGTATGCCAGGCACTGGGGACAGAGAGAGGGATGTTTCTCAGCCTTAACATCTCAGTCCCAGAGGAAGACAGACTTATAAACACTCAAGTAAGTGCAATAATACAATGTACTAAATGGAGAAACCATTACTCAGACAATAAATCCTTAGAGGTAGACATTTATTTAAGAGTATTAGCGGCTTCCGGAAAAATGGCGGCGTGAGGTGAGCCTCTGTAAAGCTCCCCTGGAATTTACAACGAATCGAACAACAAAAACTCCACAAAGGACTCCCTGCACAGCAGACAAGCAACACGAAGAGGCCCACTACCGACTGAAATCACATACAGGTGGGAGATTCGCGCGAGCGGAGGGAGGAGGGAAGGGAGAAGTGCGCGGAGCCGGAGCCGCGCGGGCGGAGGACGCAGACCCAGCTCAGTGCTCCGAGCTCGCAGCTTCCCGGAACCACCGCAGCTGCCGGAGATCGGACTGCTAGGGCTCCGCCAGGGCTCCACAGGGCTGAGGGGGCAGTATATAACACGGCTGAACCCAACGCTCACGGCAGAGACCTCGGAGAAAAGACTGAGGGAAAAAGGCTGAAAACGGTGGTTTAAGCCCGCACTGCCGAGCTGAGAACAGAGCCTTAGGCACTGAGACTAGCCGCCCCCTCCCCCTCCCTCCCAGAGCTCGCCCCGCCCCCACCTGCCCGGTGCTAGAAGCGAAACAGTAGCAGTGTCAGATCAAAACAACAGAAAATTTGCTATTTTGAGAACTGTGTACCGCAGACACAAATTCACAGCCCAACTAGTTCCAGCAAAGGGGAGAGAGCTGTGGAAGCAGGATCGGCTGTGGTGGTGGTCGCCGCCATTGCTCTGGGCCACCTCTCACAACTCACCCTGCCCCTGACCCCACCTATCTGGGCGGATCCCTGCAGGAGTAAACAGAACTGCTGAAATATACGGGCTCTGAATCAGGAGCTGGAAGAGCTTTGAACATCAAAAGCTCTCCGCATACCCACGGGACACTGTGCCCTGTGACCTAGACGAACTATTAATAGAGGAGAAGCCCGTCTCCCAGGGAACCCCCATTGTGTGAGAAGTTGGAATAGTGCAGAGAAAACATAGCACTACCGTGTGGGAGAAGAAAAATAAGTTGCAGTTGGAGAAATAATAAAACATTCTACCAACAAGTACTGGCAAACAAAAGAAAGACCGCTTTCTATCAACCTGTTGCAGAAGTCACTCCTGTAGATGTCTAGGAAGAGAAATAGTAAACCAGTAATCGCCATGAATAACCAAGGCAACAAGATAGCTCAGAAAGAAAGTGAAAAATCTCCAGAGAAGGCACTTAAAGATACAGAAATATGTGACTTAAATGACAGAGAATTCAAGATTGCAGTTCTGAAAAACTCAACGAGATACAAGAAAACACAGATAGGCAGTTAAAGGAACTCAGAAACTCAATCAAAGAACAGCATGAGCATTTTACGAAAGAGATTGAAATCTTAAAAAAGAACCAAATAGAATTTCTGGAGATTAAGAACTCAATAGAAGAAATTAAGAATGAAATAACCAGCTTAGGTAGTAGAGTTGACCAGATGGAGGAAAGAATCAGTGACATCGAAGATAGAAACCTGGAAATGACACAGAGAGAAGAAGAAAGAGACTTGAGACTTAAAAGAAATGAAAGAACTCTACAAGAACTTTCTGACTCCATCAGAAAGAGCAATATAAGAATAATGGGCATACCAGAAGGAGAAGAAAGAGAGAGGGAACAGAGAATATATTCAAACAAATTGTCGATGAGAACTTCCCAAATTTGTGGACAGAACTGGACCCTCGAATCCAAGAAGCAAATAGAACACCTAGTTACCTCAATCCCAACAGGCCTTCTCCAAGGCACATTGTATTGAAGCTGTCTAAAATCAACGACAAAGAAAGAATCCTCAAGGCAGCCAGGGAAAAGAAGACGGTAACTTACAAAGGAAAGCCCATTAGATTATCATCAGATTTTTCAGCAGAAACTCTACAAGCCAGGAGAGAGTGGAACCAAATATTCAAACTATTGAAAGAGAGAAATCATGAGCCAAGAATAATATATCCAGCAAAGATATCCTTTAGATATGAAGGAGGAATAAAGACCTTTCCAGACATACAGAAGCTGAGGGAATTTTCTAATACACGACCTGCACTACAAGAAATACTAAAGGAGGCTATTCGACCACCATCAACAGGGACAATTTGTGGCAACCACAACTCAAAAAGCGGGAGAGTAAAGGCCTGAACCGGAATATGGGAATGGAGAAAGTAAGTGTGCTGAAGAAAATGGAATACTCTAAATATCAAACTTTCTTTTACATAAACTTAAGGGTAACCACTCAAAATAAATCCAGAATTGAAATATATACTGAAATAAAAGAAGAAACAGAGGGAAACATCATAGAATACCACCACACAGAAATAATAGACAACAACAAAAGGCAAAGAAACAATGGAGACACAGCCTTACCAGAAAACTAAAGATAGAATGACAGGAAATCCTCACATATCAATAATCACCCTAAATGTAAATGGACTGAACTCACCAATAAAAAGGCACAGAGTAGCAGATTGGATCAAAAAAATAAACCCAACCATATGCTGTCTCCAAGAGACACATCTCAGCTACAAGGACAAGCATAGACTCAAAGTGAAAGGGTGGAAATTGACACTCCAAGCAAATGGTACCCAGAGAAAATCAGGTGTAGCCATAATGATATCAGATGAAACAGACTTCAAGGTGAAAAAGATAACAAGAGACAAAGATGGACATTTCATAATGGTGAAGGGACTGTACAACAAGAAGACATAACAGTCATCAATATTTATGCCCCCAATCAGGGAGCACCGAAATACACCAAGCAACTACTAACAGAACTAAAGGGAGAAATTGACCAAAACACAATTATACTAGGGGACTTAAATACATCATTGACAGCTATGGATAGATCATCCAAACAGAAAATAAATAACGAAATAGTAGCCCTAAATGACACATTAGATGAAATGGACATAATTGACATTTATAGAGCACTTCATCCTAAAACATCAGACTATACATTCTTTTCTAGTGTACATGGAACATTCTCAAGGATAGACCATATATTGGGACATAAAATCAGTCTCAACAAATTTAAGAAGATTGAAATCATACCATGCATATTCTCTGATCACAAGGCTTTGAAATTGGATATCAACTGTAAAAAGAAAGCGGGAAAAAACACAAATACATGGAGATTAAACAACATACTTTTAAAGAAGGACTGGGTCAAAGAAGAAATTAGAGGAGAGATCAAAAGATACATAGAAACAAATGACAATGAAAATACATCCTACCAAAATTTTTGGGATGCAGCGAAAGCAGTTTTAAGCAGGAAATTTATCTCATTACAGGCCTATCTCAAGAAACAAGAAAACTCCCAAATAAATAACCTCATGTTACACCTTAAAGAACTAGAAAAAGAAGAACAAGTAAAACCCAAGGTCAGCAGAAGAAAGGAAATAATAAAATTAGAGCAGAACTAAATGAAATAGAGAACAAAAAGACAATAGAAAAAATTAATGTGACAAAGAGCTGGTTCTTTGAAAAGATTAACAAAATTGACAAACCCTTGGCTAGACTTACTAAGATAAAAGAGAGAAGACACTGATTAACAAAATCAGAAACGTAAAAGGGAAGTTATCACGGACACCACAGAAATACAAAGGATCATCCAAGAATACTATGAAGGACTATATGCCACCAAATTCAACAACCTAGAAGAAATGGACAAGTTCTTAGAAACATATAGCCTTCCAAGGCTGAACCATGAAGAACTGGAAAATCTAAACAGACCGATCACCAGTAACTAAATTGAATCAGTCATCCAAAACCTTCCCAAAAGCAAAAGTCCGGGACCAGATGGCTTCACTAGTGAATTCTACCAAACCTTCAAAGAGGATCTAATACCAATTCTGCACAAACTCTTCCAAAAATTGAAGAAGAGACAGTACTCCCTAACTCATTTTATGAGGCCAACATTACCCTGATACCAAAACCTGGTAAGGACAGCACAAAAAGAAAACTACAGACCAATATCTCTAATGAATACCGATGCAAAAATCCTAAATAAAATTCTAGCAAATCGAATACAACAATGCATTAAAAAGATTATTCATCACGACCAAGTGGGGTTCATCCCGGGGCACAAGGATGGTTCAACATACAAATCCATCAATGTGATACATCACATAAACAAAATAAAGGACAAAAATCATATGATTATATCAATTGATGCAGAAAAGCATTTGACAAGATACAACATCCATTTATGATTAAAACACTTAATAAAATGGGTATAGAAGGAAAATACCTTAACATAATAAAGGCCATATATGACAAGCCCTCTGCTAATCTCATAATTAATGGAGAAAAACTGAAGCCCTTTGCTCTACGTTCAGGAACACGACAGGGATGTCCCCTATCACCTCTGCTTTTCAACATAGTGTTGGAAGTCCTTGCCAGAGCAATCAGGCAAGAGAAAGAAATAAAAGGCATCCAAATTGGGAATGAAGAAGTTAAATTATCACTCTTTGCAGATGACATGATGCTATATATAGAAAACCCTAAAGACTCCACCAAAAAGCTATTAGAAACAATCAACAAATACAGTAAAGTTGCGGCTACAAAATCAACGCACAAAAGTCCATTGCCTTCCTATATACTAACAATGAAATCTCAGAAAAGAAATACAAAAACAATTCCTTTTGCAATTGCAGCAAAAAGAATAAAATACCTAGGAATAAACTTAACCAAGGATGTGAAAGACCTATATGCTGAAAACTATAAGACATTTTTGAAAGAAATTGAAGAAGACACAAAGAAATGGAAAGACATTCCGTGCTCATGGATTGGAAGAATCAACATAGTTAAAATGGCCATATTACCCAAAGCAATATACAGATTCAATGCAATCCCCATCAAAATCCCAATGGCATATTTTAAAGAAATAGAACAAAAATCATCAGATTTGTTTGGAACCACAAAAGACCCCGAATAGCCAAAGCAATCTTAAGAAAAAGAACAATAATGGAGGTATCACACTTCCTGACTTTGGCTTGTACTACAGGGCTACAATAATCAAAACAGCATGGTATTGGCAGAAAAACAGACACATAGACCAATGGAATAGAATTGAGAACCCAGAAATAAAACCACATAAATATGGACAGATAATTTTTGACAAAGAAGCTAAAACATACAATGGAGCAAAGACAGCCTCTTCAATAAATGGTGCTGGGAGAATTGGATAGCCACGTGCAAAAGAATGAAACTGGACTGCTATTTGTCACCATGTACCAAAGTTAATTCAAAATGGATCAAAGACTTAAGCATAAGACCTGACACAATAAACTGCATAGAAGAAAACATAGGTACTAAACTTATGGACCTTGGGTTCAAAGAGCATTTTATGAACTTGACTCCAAAGGCAATGGAAGTAAAAGCTAAAATAAACGAATGGGACTATATGAAACTTAAAAGCTTCTGCACAGCAAAAGAAACCATTGACAAAATAAAGAGGCCACCAACTGAATGGGAGAAGATTTTTGCAAACAGTGCCTCCGATAAGGGCTAGTATCCAGAATATACAAGGAACTCATGCAACTCAACAACAAAAAAACAAACAACCCAATTGAAAAATGGGCAGAGGACTTGAAGAGACATTTCTCCAAAGAGGACATACAAATGGCAAATAGACATATGAAAAAATGCTCAACATCACTAATCATCAGAGAAATGCAAATCAAAACCACAATGAGATATCACCTCACCCCACTCAGAATGGCTATCATCAACAAGACAAATAGTAACAAGTGTTGGAGAGGCTGTGGAGAAAAGGAACCCTCATACACTGTTGGTGGGAATGCAGACTGGTGCAGCCGCTATGGAAGGCAGTGTGGAGGTTCCTCAAAAAATTACGAATAGAATTGCCATATGACCCAGCAATCCCTCTCCTGGGTATCTACCCAAAAAATCTGAAAACATTTAGAGATAAAGACACGTGTGCTCCAATGTTCATTGCAGCTTTGTTTACGGTGGCCAAGACATGGAAACAACCAAAATGTCCTTCGATAGATGAATGGATAAAGAAGTTGTGGTATATATACACAATGGAATACTATTCGGCAGTGAGAAAAGATGATATAGGAACATTTGTGACAACATGGATGGATCTTGAGAGAGTAATGCTGAGCGAAACAAGTCAGACAGAAAAAGCAGAGAACCATGTGATTTCACTGATATGTGGTATATAAACCAAAAACAACAAAAGAACAAGACAAACAAATGAGAAACAGAAACTCATAGACACGGACAATAGTTTAGTGGTTGCCAGAGGGTAAGGGGGGTGGGGGTGGGAGGTGAGGGTAAGGGGGATCGAATATATGGTGATGGAAGAACTGACTCTGGGTGATGAACATACAATGGGATTTATAGATGATGTAATACAGAATTGTACACCTGAAATCTATATAATTTTACTAACAATTGTCACCCCAATAAATTTAATTTAAAAAAAAAAAAAGAGTATTATAGGAAAACTGCTGTCTTAAAACTTGTGAAACCTCTTTAGCTAAAATTTTGGGTGCTTAGAAAATATATAAGCTACAGGACATTCAATTTAACTCTGCATTTTTCAGGTTTGTGATTGGCAAAGCCAAGAACAGTGAGTGACAACTATCCTTGTAAACTAAGGAAGTCGTTAGAACATCCATGCAAAACTTCTGTTTATATTTTCCATAGGATGGGGTTGGTTCAGTCATTCTGAATCAATTCTTTTTTTATTTGTTCTGTATTTAAAGATGCCCTCTAGGAATAACAAATAGAGAACTTAGTTTTGTGGGCTCCACTTGCTTATTGCAAGATTCTCCTGTCTTTAGTATGCATACTAACTAAAAAGCTTATCTGAACTCTGTACATTTCTCTTTACAACAGTAAACTCTAATAATGTAATTCATGGTGAAATGTCGTATCCTAATGTTAATGCTTTCATTTTATGTTAAGAAAATGTTAAATCTATCTCCTTCATGTCTTAGTGTCTACAACCATCAATACAGTTTGGAAATTTAAATAATAATTCCATGACAAAGATTAGTTTTGTTGGTTGTTTGTACATAACCAAAGTACTGCCAGAAGAGAGGTTGATAAATTTCACCACAATCTATTCTTCATGACCAGGTCATTCTCTTTTGCTCATATAACCATCACCAATGTCTTTAGCTACACACATATGTCTGCCAGAGTTATCTGGTGTGTATCAAAGAGAAGACCTAAGCATCATAAAATTGTTCACTCTGACCTTTTCTTCTGTCTACTTCAAACAATTCCTTTCAGGAGGGTTTGATTCCTTTTTTGGTAAAGTTCTACAAACCAAATAAAAATACAACTATTCTAACTTTACAAATGGCTTTCATAGCTATTACTTAGTCTTCACAGTTATTTTAGAAAACAAGGCATGTGTCTTGGTTACAAGAAACAGCTGCCACTTGAAGAGGAGCAGCATGGGGCTGCTTTTTACTCCTGGCATCAGATCAAGGTTTCCATTCTTTTCCCAATTACTTTCCTCATTAGGTTAAAATGAAATAATGAAAACCATTGCAAAATAAATAATGATTTCTACTATTATTGTTTTATGGTTGTGCTGGTAGAAATAAAAACTTCATTGGTCAGTATTATGTTTAGTTTTTTTTTTTTTCACTTTTAAAGAATTGGGACTTCAATATCAGCTCTCTTGGCCTTTGCACTGAGTGGGCAAATGTAATGGTGGGCAAAACTCCTGGTGTGTTAGCACATATCGACAGAGTACACCCAGTTATACTAGTAGCCTTTGTATTCTTTATCATCAGTGCATCTGCAGTTAAGAATGTTATTGATGGAGGATCTGATCAAGATGCCACAGTAGGTAAATGCTGTGCTCACCTCTTCTCACAACCACATCAAAATTACAACTAAACTACAGAATAACAATCATTGAGTATCATCTGAAATCTAGCTGAACTGAAGCCCTACAACTAAGGAAATACAGAAGAAGCCACCTGGAGACTGGTAGGAGAAGCAGAGACAGAGAACAGACTGGTCCTATACCCATGTGTGACTATTAAATAGCGGGAGGGATATCTCAGCTGTGGAGGGCCCTTCCCCTTGTAGGATCCTCAATGGTCCCAGCCCCACAATGGTCTCCCTGGCCCAGGGTTTCAATGCCACGGAGAGAAGTCCCCATAACATCTGGCAATGAAAATCAGCAGATAGTGTGGTTGAGTGAGACCAGAGTGGCTACAGTCATAGGGGCTTCTCTTAAATGGACCACTCATGGACTTACTCACTGACAGACTCACTTGCTCTGAGCTCCAGCACTGGGGCAGCCGCACAAAACACACCAAGGACACATCATAATTAAAATGCCAAAAGTTAAAGAAAAAGAAAAAAAATCTTAAAAGCAACAAGAGAAAAGTAGTTAGTTACCTACAAGGGAGCTCCCAGAAGACTATCTGTTGATTTCTGAATAGAAACATACAAGGAAGAAGTGAGTTTTCTGGCTTCAGGAAGAGACCTGGAGGGGAAGCATTCTCCCAGATGGAAGAGCTGGTGGAAGCCATTTTTTCATTGTTAAGCACCCCCAATCCTGGTATGCAGAAGCAGGTGGCTGCCATATCTGAGTCTCCACCAACCTAGCTAACACTGGTCATTCAGCCTGATTCCTTGAGACCCCACCAAACTTTTGGGAACACTCAAGCCATTTCCAGTGCCTTTTCTGCATAAACAGCCTGTTTTGGCTCATGCTGCGGACTTTCCTAAACTTGCTCAAAGATTCACAAAACCTAAATAAGCAGCATCTGGCTTTGGCATGTCCTGTACCTCTGGATGAGCAGCCACAAGCCCAGCAGTAGTGAAAGCTGACCTTGGTCTGTAGAGGCACCTCTAAGCCCAGCACAGTTGGCAGCCATCTGCAGATTGCTTTGTCTCTCATGCCAGGTGGCCCTGGGCAGGGCACAGATTGTGGCTGAACTTGGCTTGTGGTAGGGCCCCTCCTAAGAGGTCTGGGGACTGGCACGCCTGGTGGCTGGCTTTGGACCCAGCCAGAGCAACACCCAGCTACCTGTGGGAAAGACATACCCAAAGGACAGACAGATTAGACATGCACCAGAGCACTGCTAAAGTGAATCCTGCTCTCTAGTGTCAGTCCCTGCACAACAGGTTCTTCATTGTAGTCACAGCCAGTCCTCACAACCAACGAGCCCCCAACTCAATCTCTTCCATTAATGTGCAAACAGCAACCTAGAATAGGGCACATACAACCCACACAAGGGACACACCTGGAGCACCCAGCTCAGATTGCACCACTGGGCCCCAAAGCACACCTATTCAAATAAGGCCACTCTACTAAGACCAGAGACATAGCAGCCCTACCTAATACATAGAAACAAACACAGGGAGGCAGCCAAAATGGGGAGACAAAGAAACATATCCCAAATTAAATAAGAGAACTAAGTTCCTGAAAAGAACTAAACAAAATGGAGACAAGCAATTTACCAGATTCAGAGTTCAAAACACTGGTTATAAGGATGCTCAATGATCTCAGGCAGAACCTCAACAAAGAGATAGGAAACATAGAAATGGACATGGAAAACATAGAAAAGAACCAGTCAGAAATAAATACAATAACTGAAATAAAAAATACATTAGAGGGAATCCACAAATTAGCTGAAGCAGAGCACTGAATCAGCAATTTAGAAGATAAGGTAGCAGAAAGCACCCAGTCAGAACAGCAAAAATAAAAAAAATCCATAAAAATGAGGATACTTTAAGAGGATTCTGGGGCAACATCAAGCATACCAATATTTGCAACATAGGGTACCAGAAGAAGAGAGAGAGCAAGGAATTGAAAACCTATTTAAAGAAATAATGACTGAAAACTTTCCTAACCTGGTGAAGGAAATAGAAATACAAGCCCAGTAAGATCGGAGAGTCCCAAACAAGATAAACCCAAAGAACCCCACACCAAGACACATCATAATTAAAATGCCAAAGTTTAAAGAAAAAGAAAAAAAACTTAAAAGCAGCAAGAGAAAAGCAGTTAGTTACCTACAAGGGCGCTCCCAGAAGACTGTCTGCTGATTCTGAATAGAAACATTGCAGGCCAGAAGGGGTTGGCACGAAATATTCAGAGTGATAAAAAGCAAGGACCTACAATCAAGATTACTACCCAGCAAAAGCTATCATTTAGAATCAAAGGACAGATAAAGAACTTCCCAAATTAAAAAAAAAAGCATACAGAAAGCTAAAAAAAAAAAAAAAAAAAAAAAAAGAACAAAGGCATTCATCACCACCAAACTATGTTATGAGGAACCTTAGACAGACATCTTTAAGACAAAAAAAAATCAAAAATATGAATAATAAAATGGCAATACCAACATATCTATCAATAATTACTTCAAATGTAAATGGATTAAATGTTCCATTCGAAAGACATAGGAAAGCTGAATGGATAAGAAAATAAGACCCTTACACATACTGCCTACAAGAGAGTTACTTCAGATCAAAAGACACATACGGATCAAAAGTAAAAGAATGGGAAAACAGTATCACATGAAAATGGAAACAACAGCAACAAAAAACCCAGAAAAAAGCTGAGGTAGCAATACTTATACCAGACAAAATAGACTTTAAAACAAAGGCTATAACAAGAGACAAAGACCTAGTAATCCCACTTCTGGGTATTTATCTGAAGAAATCCAAAACTCTACTTCAATGGGATGTGTGCATCCACATTTTCATTGCAGCATTGCTTTACAATGGCCGTGATGTGGAGGGAGCCTGGGTATCTGTTGATGAAGAATGGATGAAGAGGAGGTGGTACATATATACAATGAAATGTTGCTTGGCCATGGAACAAAATGGGTTCTTGCTATCTGCCGTGGCATGGATGGACCTGGAGGGTATTCTGCTGAGTGAGGTATGTCAAATAGAAAAATACATGCAATGTGATTTTGCTTATATGTGGAATCTAAAGAACAAAATAAACAAACAAACAAAACAAAAACAAACTCATAGATGCAGAGCATTTTGACAGTTGCCAGATGGGAGGAAGTTTAGGACAGGGGTTGAGTGAAAATAGGGAAGGGATTAAGAAGTACAAACTGGTTGTTACACAGTAGTCATGGGGATGTAGGGTATAGCATAAGGAATACAGTCAATAATATTGTAATAACTATGTGTGGTGTCAGATGCATACTAGATTTATTGGGGTGATAGATGGGAGGGGTTTGGGAGGTAGGGTGAGAAAGGTAAAGGCATTAAGAAGTCCAAATTAGTTGTTAAATAATAGTCATGGGGGGTGTAAAGTAAAGCATAGGGAATAGTCAGTGATATGGTAATAACTATGTATAGTGCCAGGTGGGTACTAGACTAGTCAGGGGGATTACTTCTTAAATTATATAAACGTCTAACCACTATGCTGTACACCTGAAATTAATATAAAATAATGTTGAATGTCAACTATAACTGAAAAATTAAACAGGGGGAAAGGGTGAAGGGCAATAAGAGGTCCAAATTTCCAGGTATAAAACAAATAAGTCATGGGGATGTAATAGTATAATAATATAGACAATAATATTGTGATAGCGTGGTACGGTGTCAGATGGTTGTTGGACTTATCATGGTGATCACTTCTTTAGGTATATAAATGTTGAATAATTATGGTGTACACTTGAAACTACTATAAGTAGCATAAGCAGAAGAAGACACAAGAGTCAGCTGTCTTCCTTTACACTAGACATTGAAAGATTTGCCAGAAATGTAAAATAATGCCACTTTACTCACTTTTTTGTTGTTTTGGAAAATGTAGTTATTTTTCATAGAAATATGTTTACTTATGTTAACATCTAATGGGATTGTTATTTTTAAATGAATTAATAAACACGCCCTTTAAAAATTTCTCAGATTTAATTTCTAATAGAGTAAATACAAAAAATAATCTATTTAATCAAAGGTCTTTGAGGTCCTCAATACATTTTAAGAGATATTTTAAATGCATAAAGGGCCCAAAGAAGTGTAGAATTTCTTTTTTACTGTATTAAGCACGAATAACTAAGAAAGGGATTTTTAGAAAGAGAGAAAATCGGGAGGGATTGTCATCTACTGACATGTCAAGATTATGTAAGTGATGGGAACATTGGTTGGTATGTATTTCTGGCCTTTGTGTTGGGAATTCCTGACACATGGTATAATTCAGATTGTAGAGATATTAGTGTATAAATCAGGAAAATAATTTAAGTGAGCCAGTGTAGTAAAGTGTGACATTATGGAAGTTGGTGTGAGAGCCTGAATTTGAATTGTCTCTTCAAGATATACAAGTTGTGTAATCACTGGGCAAATTATTTTATTTCTTCATGTCTCATTTTATTCATGTATAAAACAGAAACAAAATATTGCTTAAGTTATTGCTCAGCTGAAAGGCTATATGGCTTGAGCATAATAATGTAAAGTAATTATAAGTGAAACTGCATCAAAGCAATCATTCATTAAATATTATCCATTATTTTTCTTCTTCCTGTCTCATACTCTTTCCTATTTACTATGTTCCTTTGTCTGCTTTCTGTATCTAGTATTTTAGCTGGTCACTTAATTGACAAAATGACCCCTCTCTTTTTTTATTGCTAAAATATATTTTTTTTCTTTAATACACTCTAAATGGACATGTGCATTACAGGAAGTATTTAGGATGTCAGTAACTAGTACTTGAGATAAACAAACCTGGGGATTTCCAACGTGTTGAGTCCAATAAAACAACACCATGTAAAACATGCCTAGCGAGTAATAGACACAACAATATAATAAGCAGAGAGACCATGCTTAATACTTAAATCCTTTTTTTAAAAAAAAATCTTCGTAAATCTTCACAAACAGGTTAGGGCCTTGAGACATTTTTCTTGGGTTAGGGAGTTTTGGGAAACAATTCAGGATTTATAATACCAGAAGAGGAAAATTTTTCAACAGTTTGCAAATGTGAAAAGAGTAACACAGCAAATAGGGATTTTGTAATGAAGGTTTTTCATGTTAGGATTTACATTAAACTAACTAGCTATGTGTTTACCATTTTTCTTGCATTTAGTCCTAATGTTCCTTTTGCTCCTTTTACTCTTATTGTCCTGGTTTCCTGGCTTTGGCAGAATCAAATGCCTTGATTGGAAGAAATGAGCACTTTGCCTTACTTTATAACTGAGGAGGTACATTGTGAGAGAAAATAATCAAAGGAAAGTATCTTTATAAAAGTGACCTTTTGACATTAGTTTTTCAATTCGTTTTGCTTCACAGAATTTGTCCACAACCAATCTTTCATGCATAAAAACTTCCGTACTTGACAGGAATGAGGGAAGAATGAAGTTTTGTGCATTATGGGGAGAACAGATCTGACTTCAGATATTCATGGTAAGGTCTATAGCAATTCATTCCCCTGATAGGTTTGCATGCATACCTATTCAATCTCATAAAGACAAAGGGAATCTTTAATAAAGCAGGCCAGCTGCACAGATATTTTTGGCTAAATGTAGACGTAGACAGACATATGTTATGCTATTAATAATTTTTCCTTAGAAGGAAAAAGGATGGATCTTGAGAGTATCATGCTAAATGAAATAAGTCAGATGGAAAAAGACAAGAGCTATATGATTTCACTCATATGTGGGCTATAAAACAGAAAGTAACAAACAACAAATAAATAAACTCATAGACAATATTATGGAGGTTACCAGAGGGTAAGGGGAGTGGGGGAGGATGAGGAGCATAAAGAAGGTCAAATATATCATAATGGAGGGAGACTAGACTATGGGTGGTGAAAACACAATGTAATATACAGGTGAAGTAGGATAGAATTTTACACCTGAAACTTATATAATGTTATTAACCAGTCACCCCAATAAATTTGATTAAAATAAATTTAAAGAATGGTCCCAGATTCATTTTTAAAGAGTTCGGTGCTCCAACCCATCGTTCTCTCAAGTGAACATTTCTTAAGCCTTAAACCATTCCTAGATTTCTAAGGAGAAAAATAAGAGTGTATTCCAATATCACCGCCAATGGTGTTATTAAATCTGATTTTTGGAGGATCAACTTTCTTGCTTTAGATTTAATGCCATTTTAGTTAATCCTCCTACTGTGTAGGTGATGAAAGAATGAGACCAAATTGTATGAGATTTTTATTATATAACCTTTCTTCTAAGGATCCTAAAATATTTTAATGTGTTATTCCACAGAAGTATGGCTTTTACAATTTCTTTCACTTGAGCTTTATTCCTTAATTTTTTATCCCTATTTTTTTTCATATCTATTAATTTTTCTTATTCCTCTTTTCATACTTCTTTTTCTTTGTTCACTTCTCTAACTCCTTTCATATTTACTTATACTCCTCCTAATTTTGCTCTCTATTTTTATACCCTGAATGCTGGATAAATTTCTTCTTTTTTTCCTCTAATCTATCCATTAAGAAAGTATTTAGTGGAGCTAATTTAGATGCAGAATTGCATTACAAAGGCAATTTAAAAATGTCTTACTCTAAATTAAGGAGAAACAAACTTATAGACACAGAAAACAAATTGATGATGCCAGATGGAAGAGGGGTTGGGAGGATGAGCGAAAAACATGAAGGGATTAAGAATTGCCACTTATAAAAAATAGTTACAAGGATGCAAAATACAGCGCATGGAATGTAATCAATAATATCATAATAACTATGTGTGGTGTCAGATGGGCAGTAGACTTATTGGAGTGATCACTTCATAAGTTATATAAATGTCTAATCACTATGTTATACACTTGAAGCTAATATAATATTGTATGTCAACTTTAATTGAAAAGCACAACAAAAATTTTTTAAAAAGAAAGCAATAAATATAGTTTAAGATTGGGAAAATATTAGAAATAATTTCATTTGTGTGTCAATAGGAAAATTTATTTTTCAGAATATGAAAAAAGGTGACTTTAGTTTTCTAACATTTCTCAATACTATAAGTATTTGAATGCTGACACTCATTTTTATTTGAGAGGTTAATAAGCAAATAAGTCTTAGTCATAAAGAATTTATATTCCTAGTAACTAATGAGTATTCAATAAATATTTGAACTAAACTGACTTGTTTGTTGAAGTAAGAAAAGAAATTCCACGTGGGCAGTCTTCAAGTATACTACTATGTCAGAGCTCTAGTTCAAGGTTGAAATGTAGATACTTAAGCTCAGATGAAATGATTTATGGCTCTCATTGCATAAACAAATAAGCTAGGAATGCAGAATTATTACTTTGGATACACGCCTTAAAACTTATGAAAGTAATGAACTGAAAGACTCTAGCACAATTTCCTTACTTCGTTTATTGTTTATATGTTATATTAAATAAATTATATGGGCATTTTCTTGGTTTTGACTTTCTGATTACAAAATATTGACGTTTTCTTTAAAATATTTGGATATACAGTTTATTTTTCTGTTAATGTAAAGCTCTCTGAAGTGATTTTAAGCAAATTTATTTTTTAAAAAAATCTCCGTGTTCCCAGGACATCTCTTTTGTAGGATGCAATTGCAGCAAGTTCCTTGTCACTAAAAATGAGAAGCTGAGATAGAAATTTTTATATTAAAGCATTAACATTATCATTTGGTATACATCCCTGGTTTCAGAGAAGGTTTAATTAAAGAAGCAGAACTAGTAGGAGATATATATTATATTAAGACATTTGTTGCAAGGAACTGGCTTCTGTAGTTGCAGTGGCTGGCTAGGCAAGTCCCACATCTCCAGGGCAGGCTGTCAGGACAGGCAGGCTGGAAGTTTGGAGCTGAACCTGCTGTCCACAGGTTGGAATTTCCATTTTGTGGAAGCCTCAGCTATGGTCTTAAGGCATTTCAACTGACTGAATCAGGCCCAAGCAGATTATTAAGGACTACCTCTCTTACTCAAAATCACTGATTATGAACTTTAATCAGATCTATAAAATACCTTTACAGCAACAACTACATTAGTGTTTGATGGAATAATTAAGCATTGTAGTCTAGCTAAGTGGACACATCAAAAGACACCCAGAAACATTTCAGTTTACTTTTAAAGACCACCCCATCCCCCACTTATTTATTGCTTTTTAGTTTTGGTTTTGGTCCTTTTGCCTTTCTATCATTCTATATTGTGTTGTTTTAAAACACAAGTTTTGTTTTTTTTTGGGAATAGCTTATTATTTTTCCAATTAAGAGCAATTGTTGATAGTTTGCTCATTCTGCTCACGATACTGTATCCCAGCTAGATAGCATGATCATTAACTCAGAATACATTAAGTCTCTGCTGAAGCCCAATGTCTCATTAGGCACTTCTCAAGTAGAACTGAATACATACATAGAGTCCATTCCTCCTTGAGATTTATAACTTAAGGGAAAAAAAGTGAGTGTAAATACATACCCAAACTTAATACTTAAAAAAAATATTTTCTGTTATGCATATATTTGAAGAGTAATGAAGAAAGACTTTTATGCATTGCATGTTTCTAGTGTTAAAAATGAAAATTCAAATGAGTAAATTTGAAGATTTAACTGGCTTGATAGAAAGATTCATGAATCAGGAAGCATTCTATCCTATCTATAATACAGAAATGAACTCCAAAAGGCTGAATGTGAAGGTTTTTAAAGACAAAAAGGGGGCATAAAAAGGAAATTATTACTAAGGAATGCATTGTTTCAGGCAATATCATTCTCCTGAGGGGAACGAAAGGGGCCTATCAGTTGGAGTACCTCACTAGTGCTGACCAGGTAATTCGAGGTTGACTGGTTAAACATTACATTTCGGGGAGAAGCTGAGACTACAGTTAGGTTAGGTATTACGTCTTGGTTTGCTGATAGGCTTAGCACAAGTGACTCCATTGTGAGTCTGTTGCTTCCTAACACTAGGAAGCATCTTGAGCTTATATTATAAGTGGCTATCTAAAATCATTCAGTCTTCAACCTTTATTGTATATTTATGTTGTGTATACGTGGGCTCAAGATGTCTGGGAATTTACAGACTCACTGGAGAGACAGATCATATTCATTTGAAAGGTAAACAAGAATGAATTCAAAGACACATGCAAACAAGTTCCAGTACAGATTTCCTGTGTCGGTGTAGGGTGATATTTGCGATGTTGTGGTAAGAGGTGAATAACACCAAGTGATGCAAACAGATCCACAGGGTTTTGTTGGTTTGTTTTCATCTATAAAACATTTCATTTTCTTAGCTACCTTGGAGGACATTTATAATATATCTATTAGTGGTGAGAATCATTCAAGACTAGAAGGCCAAAATAGTTATCCTCAACCAATGTCAGCCAATCATATTACAAAATTCAGGACAAAAATCTATATCAATCGCACTTGTACCACAGTACATTTGAAATCTGTGTTTCAGGAATTTGTTTAGAAATTCAAGACATTCTTAATCAGCAGTTACTCAATGGATTCTATGGTCTATTTCAATTCATGTAAGCACAGCTTTTATGAAGCAATTACTAATGCCTCATGCTTCACAAATTACACTTGGTTCCATCCTAACACACACACACACACACACACACACACACACACAGACACAAACACACACACACGTGCGTGCGTGTGCGAGCGCCTGCGCATGTACCACATATATATGCTTCTTCCTCCATGTTTTCCATGTGCTTCATGATATTCCCTATATTTTCTTATTTAACAATGTGCTGAAATCTCTTCCATGAAGTACTTACTGTAAAGTCTGTGTATAGCATTGCTCTATTATATGGGGTTTCTATTTTGCATTAATTTTATTTTGGTTTTGTGCCTCATTAATATTAATATAGTTATGTGTTTTCTTTCTCTGATAAAAATATTTAATAAATGTTTTTCCTGATGATGATATTTTAGTATCTATTTCATGCTAAAATTACTACTGTATTTATAGGGAAACTGTTATTAAAGAATTTAAATTATTAGCTTATGTATTGCTTGTGTATATGTTTAAACACCATTCTCTTTGAACAGAGAAAGGATTTCCTGTATACTTGGAAGGTTATAAAATTAATGTATAAGAATAAAGACACCGATATGATTAATAATAATTTCTATACAGGGAGAGAAGAGGGAACTTTCTGAGGTGACAGAAACATTTGATATGCTTAGACTGTGGGTTACATGATTGTATTAATTTGTCAAAATTCATCAACCATTACATTTGGATGTTTGCATTTTACTACTCATACATGTAAATTACAACTTAATAAAACTTTGTAAATATGAAAGTGTGATACTGGAAGAATTAAATGGAAAATGAGGAAATCTTATCCAAATATATATTATTGAACCATTCCCAACCTTATCATGGACAAAATTGAGAGAAATACTGGAAAATAATTTTAGATTAAGGTGGGATAGCTTTTCAGTCTCCTGTGATAGTTTTGTTTTACTCTAAATGTTGCTTTGTCCTTCTCAACAGCAATACCAAGAAGGCCTCTCTGAGTAGAGAAAATACATTCAGGATATGATGGAGGAATGAAAACTGGGCCCATTAGTTTTGATTTTAAGAATATGTTTATTTCATTAATAATATTTTTCAGTAATATGATATCTGGTTGCTGCATATAAGATCTAGGAAAATAAATATTTATAGTGAACAAGTTTACATAAAATATGATTTTTTAAAATTTGAAAATATTTTTATTAACATACAAAACTAGGGCAGAGAAATGTTTGCCAGGTGTATTTCTAGCTAGAAAACATCACTTATCTTTATCCCTCTGCCTAGAATACTTTCTTCTCACTTTTCCTTCTGGCAAAACTTTACTTGTTCTTAAAGACACGGAAAATATTACTTTTCCTGTTAAATATCCTAGATTTTCTCTGAGGTAGCCACAACTTTGCTCCCCCCAAAACCCAAACTCCCTCATCTTTCTCACACAGCACATGTCATAGTTTGTGTAATTATGTTGAATCACCTTTGCTTCATCAATTAAACAGAAAATTCTTTATTTTTTGATTTTTCAAATACAGTTGACGTACAATATTATATTAGTTTCAGGCGTACAACAGAGTGGTTAGACATTTAAATAACTTAGGAAGTGATCACCCCAATAAGTCTAGTACCTCCCCTGACACCATACATAGTTATTATAATATTTTTGACTATATTCCCTATGCTGTACTTTACATCCCCATGACTATTTTGCAATTTCCATTTTGTACATCTTAATCCCTTCACCTTTTTCACTCCAGCCCCTCAACCCCCTTCCCACCTGACAACCATCAGTTTTTTTCTCGGTAAACAGCAAATTCTTAAAAGGAGACTGTATCTTGTTTACCTCTTGTGTACTTCTACTGGTCTGTATATTGTGTTTGGGACAGAGCAGATGCTTTAAAATTTTTGCTGAATAAATGAATTTTTAAATTGAGAAACATATGAAGGATTATTTTTATACTCTCTATTAATCAACATTGACCAGAATAGAATGTTTCAAAATGATAAATTTTTTGTGATGTTTGATATAAAAACAGGAAATGGGTGTTTGGCTCTTGGGTCAGACTATTTAAGAGCTCTGGATTGGTAATTCGGTTAAAACACATTTATTTCTCATGTCAACTTGTTCCCTTGCCTTTCTCCTCCCTGAACTCTGTGCTCTAAAAGTACCAGGCTGAATTCAGCAGACTCCCATTTCTTTCCACGCTTAGCATGCCCTTCTCTAATTAGGAAACTTCCACCTACTCTTCAAGACTAAACTCAAATGTCTTCTCTTTTTATAAATCTTTACTAGTCCTGCCTGGAATACTTCCTGTAAAATCCACTAATACTTGGATATATTTCTATTGTAGCATTGTCACTTTGTGTTTATTTAATTTTTGTTACTACTATTAGATGGTGATTATTTTAAGTTTCAACAAATATATTTTACGATTTGACGAAAGGAGTCAAGGGCACCCATTTCTACTCTCAGTATGCAAACTAAATATCCACAAGATGAAATTCACAGCAAGATGAATTCCCTCTTAATCTATAAGAGCATTAAAAAAATGCAAGAGATTAAATGTGAATATGATTACATAAACTAATCCTGATTTCTTTTTGGATTATAGGACCTTATCCAATTTATTGCTGCATCCCCAGGGTATAGCACAGTGTTGAGACGTAGCACAGATCAATAAATGGTTACTACATTTATAAATATATATGTATATGTATATATATATATGGAGTTATGTCTGAGATTCTTAAGGTTGATTTATTTCACTATCCTGTTTGACATATTCCCATGATATGCAAATGGGTGCAATGTCTGTGTGACTGTTTGTTCTACTAGTAGCCTGAAAATTTAACAAGGTCAAGGATTACCCTTAGCTAACCATTGGCTCCTGGACACTTACAGATGTTCATTAACTAATTTTTGAATATTTTTAAATGTTGAAGTCCTAGGTGTTTACAGAATAGAATTTTGCTTTGGTATAAAAGGAAAAATTCCTACTTATATCTTCTAGTTATCTAAATTATCTTTCTAATAATGATTGGATTAATTTGAGCCCATTAAGTTGTTCATTTGACATATTGAGGCAGAGATAACAGTACTTTCAAAAAAATATTTATATTCACATAATAAAATGGTATAATCTATACATATGATCTATAAATAAATGTTTAAAAATTTTAGAAGTTGTTAAGTTAATTTAACTCATCCAGAAAAATGTATATGTATAGTCCACTATAGTGTTTAATACATTCTTATCATTAAGTTAAAGAAAATAATTTACTCAGTGCAAAAGTTTACATTCAGCATTACAAAAAATACCCCCCCCCAATAAAATCAGAAATGTTACCTTTTTTCTGAATGTTTTGAGTTTTCCTCTAACACAGATATCATGGATAGGTGTTATCTACATCTATTATATAGCTATACATCCTTTCAAATTTTTCTCTCACCAATTCTGCTTTTAATTAACTTCATTGGAAAATAAGTGAGTTTATATTCTAAATTTTCTCATTTAAGGAGGATCATATGGTTACATCTTGTAAGATATGAAAGCAGAAACATCTTGAAGATAATTTAACATAATTTCATCACATAGCATGGGATCTGTTAGAGTAATGAAGTTTCATAGATATAAATAGATAAATTCATCTGAAAATGTGAACTTTAACTCTTTTATTAAAAGTTCAAGAGCAGTCAGCCATTTGACTCTGTGGATCTTGGATGCTGAGAGTAGAATCTAGAGCTTTTGGATGTATTTGGATCATCTTGTCAAGAACATAAAATCCCTCAGGTTGAATAAGTTAATGTCCCCATGTTCCATAATGCACATGTTACTCTAGATCAGCAGTGTCCAACACAACTTGTTGTAATGTTGGAAATGCTCTATGTCTGAGTCATCTGTTATGGTCTCCAATAATTATCTGTGATGATTCAGCACTTGACATGTTGCTGGTGTGATGGAGAAACAGAATTTTTAACTTATTTATTTTTTATAAACTTAAACAGCCACCTGTGGTTAGCAGCTACCATACTGGACAAAAAATAATAGGACCAGACAGCCTATTATTAAGGAAAATTCTAGTGCATTCTATAAAAATTGGTCTATGCATCCACTAGAGGATGGTAATAGCAAAAAGCAGTCGTCTATATTTGCAGATAATTTACCCAAATAGTACCCTCCTCCCTTATACAGTCAGGGATAAAGGATTTAGAAAAAGTGACAATTACCATAAATAAATTAAATAGGAGTTTTATTACTTACTGGAACAAAGGATGGTTGGACTAACTGCACAAATTATTAGTATTCCTTCTTAAAAAGTGAGTACCTTAAAACATTTCCAGTATTCAATTTGCTTTAGTGTGATTGAGCACCCTCATGAATAAAAAGTTACTGATTATGGGAATAAGATGAGGTAGTGCAGTGCCAAGTTAAAAGTACTCTTCTGAGGGATTCTGAGCCTGCAACAAGTCTGCCTGTTATTTATCATCTGTGAGCTGTGATCATTCCAAGTGACACATGAAAATGAAGTGTTCTAAAGAAAAACTACTTCCTGAATTCCACACCTTTGAGTATTGCATCCCTTGTTCTATTAGATTGGTGCAAAAGTAATTGCGGTTTTTGCCATTATTTTTAACCTCTTAAACCGCAATGACTTTTGCACCAACCTAATATAAAACATATACAATGTGAAAACATCAATAACCCGCAAAACAACCGGTTACATAATTTCTTGTTAAAACTCTTAGCAAACAATGGTGACTAGGTGGTCAAGACCTTGATTTAGGTGCTTAGATTAGCCAGTTAGCTCAGAAGAAGCCCAAAAACTGTCCCGCAAATGTCCTATATATTAGGATCATAACAAAAGTGAGTTTGGAGAAGATTCAGGAAAATGATGCTCACCTTTTGGAAAAAGTGACAGGCAGAATGGATGACACCACTTTCATGGGTAACACAGTTCACATGGAAAAGCAAGTCATGTAATTGTCACATGAACTCAAGACAAAAATGTCCACCCATTCTTTATCACAAACTATATATTTCATATTTTTAATACTTACAGATGCCTTTTGAATGGAAGTAATTTTAAACAGATTAGCTGATTGTGAGTTTATGCTGAGGGAACAACATGAACATAGATTAAATCAGGGTCACACAGCCCAGGTAATAATTAGTCCTTCAAGCCAGCCCCTATTTATTTATAAGCTTTGTACAACTTTGGGCAAATAACTTCTTTGTCTCTATCTGTAAAATGAGGATGGTGGGAATACCCATCTCATAGGGTTTTTAGGACAATCAGGTGAGTTAATACATATAGGAAGTTAATACATACTCACTACATTGTCTAGCACATGATAAGCGCTCAACTATTTACTATTGTTACTAGTTTTAGTAACACCTCCTTACATTTGGCAACTATGCAGACTATTCTCTAATATGCAAGAATTATTACATGGGAAGATTTTTGAACCATACCTCCCTTCCCCATCTCTATCCAGTTGGTCATTAAGTTCTGACATTTAACCCTCTGCAAATTTCTCGTATATTTTCTTATATTCTGGAGTTGTTTGTAAATTGATATTTTACCTTCTTTAAACATTGTGATTAAGAATGTCAGTAACCCATATACAGCAACATTCTTTGTCCCTTTTCTCCTTTTCTCTTTGTTCCTTTTCTCCTTTTCTGAAATCTGTTTATATGTTTTCAAATCAGTCCTTCCTGGAATCCAGACAAAATCTCATCTGTCCTTGAGATTCATTATCATAGCTTCATTCTGAGACTGAGGTGCTGCACTGTTGATATATGGGCATAATATGCCGCCCCAGCCCTTAAGAAAACTTTAGTATTTTAAAAACTTAAAATAGAAATAACATGATTAGAAATTAAAATAATACAATAAACGTACAATGAAAAATAAATCTTCCTTCCATTGCAATTCTGTCTTCCAAAACTTGGCTGTTGCTACATCCTCTCTTCTATTTGTTCTTGGGGATTTATGTTTTTTAACAAAATCCTGTTATTATTTTAGTGCAGTTTCAGGAGGTAATACAGGGAAACACACATTTAATCTACCATGTTTCTCTCTCTTTTTTTTTTAAATTAAAGTTTATTGGGGTGACAATGATTAGTAAAGTTACATAGATTTCAGGTGTACAATTCTGTAACACATCATCTATATATAATATTGTGTATTCACCACCCAGAGTCAGTTCTCCTTCTATCACCATATGTTTGATCCCTTTTACCCTTATCTACCACCCCTCTGCCCCCTTACCCTCTGGTAACCACTAAACTTTTGTCTGTGTCTATGAGTGTTTGCTTGTTTGTCTTGTTCCTTTGTTGATTTCAGTTTTATATTCCACATATCAGTGAAATAATATAGTTCTTGACTTTTTCTGTCTGACTTATTTTACTTAGCATAATAATCTCAAATTCCATCTATGTAGACACAAATGGCACTATTTCATATTTTCTTTCCGCAGAATAGTATTCCATTGTGTATATATACCACATCTTCTTTATCCAATCATCTATCGAAGGACACTTTAGTTGTTTCCATGTCTTGGCCACCATAAATAAAGCTGCAATGAACATCGGAGCACATATACCTTTACTGATAAATGTTTTCAGATTTTTTGGGTAGATACCCAGGAGAGGGATGGCTGGGTCATACAGTAATTCTATTTGTAATTTTTTGAGGAACCTCCACACTGCCTTCCATAGTGGCTGCAACAGTCTGCATTCCCACTAACAGTGTATGAAGGTTCCTTTTTCTCCTCAGACTCTCCAACACTTATTACTATTTGTCTTGTTGATGAGAGCCATTCTGACTGGGGTGAGGTGATATCTCATTGTGGTTTTGATTTGCATTTCTCTGATGATTAGTGATGTTGAGCATCTTTTCATATGTCTATTGGCCATCCGTATGCACTCTTTGGAGAAATGTCTATTCAGGTCTTCTTCCCATTTTTCAATTGGATTGTTTGTTTTTTTGTTGTAAGGAAGTAAAAGTTAAAATAAATGAATGGGATTATATAAAACTAAAAAGTTTTGCACAGCAAAATAAACTAGTGACAAAATAAAGAAGTAACCAACCAAATGGGAGAAGATTTTTGCAAACAACGCCTCCGATAAGGGGCTAATATCCAAAATAGATAAGGAACTCATACATCTCTCATATGTTTGTAATCATTCACTTAGGTTATCTCATCAAGGACTCCTTCCTGGCTTGAACCATGTTGAGTTTGGACCTCTGTCACCATTTTCTCAGCTCCCTATTTACAGTTTTCTTCCATCTGGTTCATCTTTTACGTGACCCTTTCTCAAGTGTTGTTTAGAATATGCTGCTCCTTTTATGATGTTTTTAGGGGCTCCTGATTGACTCATTCTACCTAATGAGCCCAAACTTCATAATTCATGCTTCTAGATGCTTTGGCTCATTGTCATTAAAAACAAAAAAAACAAAAATCAAAAACCCCACAGGACAAAACAAGATTATTAGTTGCAGTAGCCTGGGGGAAAGACTATGGCCTCAGAATCTACTTCCTCCTCCTTCTCATCTATTCCTCCTTCTCATCTATAATTGAGTTTTTAGGCTCAACTGCAATGAATTTTTGTAATTCTGTCACTTAGTTGTATTTACCTACCACCAACTATCTAACCAAAACTTAAATTTATGTAAATATTCAGTTGATTTAACATTTCAGAAATCAGAGTTTCAGAATAAGTTTTTCTACTGACTATTTTTTATGACTTGAATATAAATGAAACAGATTTATTAATGACTAAGTACTTTAAAGAAAAAACTAAATTTAGTTAATTTTTTACATTATAAGATATTTTATATGTGTTTTAGGGACATACATTTATATCAAACTTATTTGTAGTTGTGGTTATAATTTAATAACAATATATCGATTACAGGCTTCTCTATGCCCCAAATCCAATATACTCAAATCATTTTTGTATTTTTTTTTTCCTTTTCTTTCTCTCTTGCTTTCTCTCTTTTCTTTGCACCAGAGACATGGTCAATCTATATCTTTCATTCATCTGAAGAGGTTTTTTTTTTTTTTTTTAAGATTTTATTGGGGAAGGGGAACAGGACCCCATCAGGGAACAATGTGTACTTCCAGGCCTTTTTCCCAAGTCAAGTTGTTGTCCTTTCAATCTTAGTTGTGGAGGGTGCCGTTCAGCTTCAAGTTGTTCTTTCAGCCTTAGTTGTGGAGGGCGCAGCTCAGCTCCAGGTCCAGTTGCCGTTTTCTAGTTGTAGGAGGCACAGCCCACCATCCCTTCCAGGAGTCGAACCGGCAATCCTGTGGTTGAGAGGATGCATTCCAACCAACTGAGCCACCCGGGAGCTCAGCGGCAGCTCAGCTCAAGGTGCCGTGTTCAATTTTAGTTGCAGGGGGCGGAGTCCACCATCCCTTGTGGGATTCGAGGAGTCAAACCGGCAACCTTGTGGTTGAGAGCCCACTGGCCCACGTGGGAATTGAACCGGCAGCCTTCGGAGCTAGGAGCATGGAGCTCCAACCGCCTGAGCCACCAGGCCGGCCCCTCAAATCATTCTTTGAATGCAGTATATTCAGAATAACAACATATGCTATAAATAAGTGATATTTTTATTGTGTATAGGTTTTTATTTATTTGAAATTGCACTTAAACTTTTCTAAAATAAAGATAATCAATGTTCATATCAAATGCCTTATCATTCAATCTTGTTAGAGTAGACACAAACATTATTTACCAAATACCTGGTGGTAACTATTCTGAAAATGTATTTCCTTTACTACACATAACCTCAATGTTCTTAGCTTCAAATGTCTCCTAATGTGTAGTTAAAGTTTAATCAGTCTTTGTTGATAACATGCATTGATGGAGAGTGGACTGACCTGCTCAACTTGTTCTTAATAACATACCATTCAGAATAGATGTTCAGCCACACATCACCCGTCTCCCAAAGTGCTGGATGCACATTGTCAGGCTCTCCTAGTTACTAGCCACCTGTGCTTTAGATGAAATTCATTTGAACAGTGTTTAAATCCTTTTAACAAAGACTATGCTATTATCTGTGAGGTTTAAATTTATCACAACTTTCAATGATTACAAAGAAAATAATCTACTTATTCATCCTGGGCTTTTGGATTTTATATGAATTCCACTGCTTTATTTCAGCAATTACACTTTGGGAAAAAATTAATTTTGCCTGACTACCATCTACTTTCCTGATATTAACCAGCCTTTTTTAAGTTAATAGGAAAAATCCTGACTAACAAATGCTGAGAAAACAGCAGTGACAGCTACAACCACAGTGGAGCATGTTGCCATTGAACAAACATATATTAATTTGAAGATCTTGGCTACTATTCCAAAAGAAATTATTTCCTGCTCTGAACTAATTCTAAAGTTGTTTTTATCAAGGTTATCTAAACAAGGAGCCATTGACCATTTCTTTCTCATTATTAATTTTTATACACGATTATATTGACATTTAAATAGAATTGAATAATTTACATAATTTTAAAAGATTCTATAGTACATGCCAAAACTTTCTTCTTGTATGTATTCTCTGAGAATAGTGCTAAGATGTCCAAGAGACTTGACAATGTCAGAACATATGCACATCAATGAATCAATGAAACAAAGTACATCTAGTGAACACCTCTTTGTACCAAGTAGTGGAGGTCTCTAAGAAGAACCAACAAATATTTCCTTCCCCATCAAAGTTCTGCACAAATTAAGACATGAGAGAAGAGTAATGCTGCTGTCATTACTGGTGGAGAGTTTGCTTCTAGATTTGCTTCCAAGAGAAAGAGGCAGGACATGCTTCATTTATTCTTACTAAGTGTACCACTCTAATAAGTCACTACTCTTTGAGCTGACTGAGTAATGGGGTATAGAAATCCCAAAGCCCCCAGGTAATTTCCCTAAGAATTTTCATGTAAAGTGAGGAGTGGGAGAAAACCATTGTGGGTGCCAGGCTTTGCCTCACCTTAATTACTTATAATTAGATCCACTACATGCTTGTTGTTTTTCTTTCTTCCTTCCTGCTTGCTTGCCTTCCTTCCTTCCTTCCTTCCTTCCTTCCTTCCTTCCTTCCTTCCTTCCTTCCTTCCTTCCTTCCCTTTTCTTTCTATTTCTTTTTTTCTAGAGGACTAGTAAAGAATTATCAACTTATTACTTTTAAAAGCTTTACCTCACATATCGTAGGGGTTTGAAAATATTCTTATATTATGCTGAAGAGTAAAGGTGCTAAGTTCTCCCATGATATTACTATAAGGTAGAAATCTTTCCCATCCACCAAAGGAAACATAATAAACTTTAGTGGGTCCAGCACCTTCATCAGATTCTGTAAGTGATATGAGATAGCAAAAGGTTAAAAACCACTGACCTCCAGGGAAGGCAGTATCTTCCTGACATCTTACTTGGTAAATACAAACTGTTCTGTGTCTCTGAGGACAGAACCTGTCCTGGCAGAGTAAAACTCTTTCTATTCCCCAGTTGATTTACTGCTGTCATTTCACATGAGTGTCTTGGAATTATCCTATCTCAGTGCTACTCACATCACACACCCAAAATGCACTACAGATAATTGATAAATCTGCTTTGTCTTGGTTAGACCTTGTCTGAGATGATCTCCTATCTGGGAGTGATGTGTGGAGGGGATTCTCTAAGTCCTTAGTAACTTTCTGTTAAGAACTTTTATGGTGTTATCTTTTTGACTCCAAGGAGACCCTATGTATTATATTTGGATTCTTCAACCTACTGAGATAAAGGGTGGGGGTGGGGATGTGGGGGAAAGAATGACCTATAGATGAGGCACTTTTGCATATATCTTTTATTCAACAAATATTTATTGGGTATCTACTATTGTCAGGCATGCCCTAGACCCTAAGGACATTAAAATGTATAAGACATAAAACTCACATTCAATTGGGAAAGAAGGTGGGTTATAGGCATTATCTAATTTTTAGTGTTCTCATGTTGGGCCAAAGTAAAGTCTATCATATATTCCTGGTGAGTATAGAACCCAACAGAAAGGAAAAGAAATGGAAAACTAGAACTTTTTAAACACTTAAGAAATGATTTTATCTACGAGGACATGGATCAAAGCTTTCCAGTTAGAGTCTGAAAATCTTATTTTCCCTTCGGTCACCATGACAAGTCCAATAATGACAGATTTAAATAGAAATAAATGTCCTCAGGATTATAGGGGTTGATTCAAATGTCCATTTTTGAAAATGGTGTCAACAAGACTACATACCTTCTGAAACTGGTTGCCATAACTTTCTTAAGCAGGGGGAACTTGAGAGGCCATTAAAATCCAATCTTATTTCTCAGCATTCCTTCAAAAGTTGCGACTTAAACCCAGCTCCATCTTATTGAGCTTCCTACTCTTCTCCATTTAAATTAGAGCTATTTTCAAACTTTTTTTTTTTCTCCTTGCTGTGATCATCTGGGAACTTTACACTGGCAACCTCTGAGTCTTCATTGTGTCATTATTTTCCCCCTTTGCAATTTTAGCCTTTCTACATCATGATCTTCAGAGTGTATAAATGGTCTCCATTAATGAGGTGAATAAAATTTATTCCAAAAACATTTTCGAGCAAATAATGTTTTCCAAAAACAGTACAAGCTATTTTTGGTGTTGGGGATATTTTAGTAAACCAAACAAACATGGTCCTTGTAGTTGTAGTTGTAAAAGTTCATTCTAGTAGGGTAGATGTTAATCACATAATGATATAAGTAAATGGCAATTGAAACAATTCCTATAAAGGAAACACACATGATACTGAGAATACAAAACTATGTGACCAAACCTAATCGAGGTGCAGCTGGATGAGGTCAGGATGCTGCTCCCCACACCTTGGGCTGCCAGACTCTAGTGCAGACATGCTCCTACATGACCAACGGCAATGCTGTATGGCCCACACCAGATTAACCCATGAATTGCCCCTCAAGATGGCAGAGTAGGTGGATGCTGTGCTTGCCCCCTCTTATGAACACATCAAAATTACAAGTAAACTACAAAACAATCATCATTAAGAATTGTCTGAATTCCGGCTGAAGCTCTACAAATAGGGACACACTGAAGAAGCTAGGACTGTAGGAGGTACAGAGATGTGGAACAGGCTGGTTTCACATCTGCGTGTGACAGTTAAAAATCAGGAGAGATATCTTGGCTGTGGAGGTAACCTCACTCCAGAGGAGCAAGGGGTTTCAGTTTTATACCAGGCTCACCAGCTCAGGGTTCTAGTGCCAAGGAGAGAAGATCCCATAATGTCTGGCTGTGAAAACTGGTGGAGAGTGTGGCTGAGAGAGACAGAAGGCTGCTAGAGTCCCAGGTATTCCTTTTAAAGGGCCCATGCATGGACATACATGCTGACAGACCCATTTGCTCTGAGCTCCAGAACTGGGCAGTAGCTCAAAAGGAACCAGGGATACAGAGGGAGGAACTGAGCTTTCTGGCTTCAGGATGAGGGTTGGAGGAGCAGCTTTCTCCCAGACAAAAGTGCTGGCAGAATCCATTGTCTTTTCGTTGAGCTCTTCCCGCTCCCAGCATGCAGGGTGGCCACCATATCTGAGTCTTCATCAACCTGGCTAACACACTTTGTCTGCCCCACCCTGGTGGTTCCCTGAGACCCTGCCCCCACCCAACTTTGGGCACAACTGGGCCACTTACAGTGTCTTTTTCATGCAAACAACCTGTCTTAGTTCATGCTGCATACTTTCCTAAACTCTCTCAAAGGTTCATAAAACCCAAACAAGCAGCATCTTGCTTCTGCATGCCCTATACCTTTTGCTAAGCAGCCCCAAGCCAGGCACTAGTAGCAGCAGGCCTTGGTTTGTTGCATGGCCTCTTAAGGTACCTATAAGTCCAGCAGGTGGTGGCCATCAGTGCATTGCTTTGTGGCTTACGCCCAGTGGACCCAGGCAGGGAACAGACTGTGGTTGACCTTGGCTTGTAGGTGATCCCTTCCAGGAGGCCATGGGGCTGACACTCCCAGTGACCAGCTTCAGACTGAGCCTAAGCATTACCTGGCCACCTCAAAGGTTGACTGAGCAAGTACCAGTGCCCTACTAAAGCAAACCCCGCTCTGTAGAGTCAGCCACTGTACAATAGCTCATCCACTGTAGTCATAGCCTTTCCTCAAAACCAATCAGCCCAGAGATCAATCATAGTTATTGTTGTGCAAGTATCAACCAAAGCTCAACTATAACAGAAAGGCACACACAACCCCCACAAAGGACACACCTAGAGCACCCAACTCAGGTGATCAGGGAGACTACAACACTGGGCCCCACAAGACACCTACTACATAAGGTCACTAATACTAATTACCAATACTGGGAGACATAGAATTTTTACCTAATACATAGAAACAAACACAAGGAGGCAGCCAAAATGGGGAGACAAAGAAACATGTCCCAAATAAAGAACAGAACAAAGTTACAGAAAAAGAACTAAATAAATTAAAGACAAGCACTCTACCAGATACAGAGTTCCAAACACTGGTTGGTTATAACGATGCTCACTGATCTCAGGGAGAACTTCAACAAAGAAATAGAAAACATAAAAGTGGAGATAGAAAACATGAAAAGGAACCAGTCAGAAATAAAGACTATAATAACAGAAATGAAGAACACATTAGAGGGAATCAATGGTAGATTAGATGAAGCATAGGATTGAATCAATGATTTAGAAGGTAAGGTAGCAGAAAACACCAAAACAAAAGAGCAAAAAGAATAAGGAATTAAAAAAGAAAAATGAGGATAGTTAAGAGACCTCTGGGACAACATCAAGCATACCAACATTTGCATTACAGGGGTACCAGAAGGAGAAGAGAGAGAAAGCGAGGAATTAAAAACCTATTTGAAGAAATAATGATGGAAAACATCCCTAACCTGGAAAATAAAAATAGACCTACAAGCCCAGGAAATGCAGAGTGCCAAACAAGATGAACTCAAAGAGGCCCACACCAAGACATGTCATACTTAAAATGCCAAAGGTTAAAAACAAAGAAAGAATCTTAAGAGCAGCAAGAGAAAAGCAGTTAGTTACTTACAAGGGAGCTCCCATAAGACTGCCAGCTGATTTCTCAACAGAAACTTTGCAGGCCAGAAGGGATAGTCAGGAAATATTCAAAGTGATGAAAGGCAAGGATGTACAACCCAGATTACTCTACCCAGCAAAGCTATAATTTAGAATTGAAGGACAGATAAAGAGCTTCCCAAACAAGAAAAAGCTAAAGGAGTTCATTACCACCAAATTATTATTACAAGGGAACTTAGGGAGATTTAAGACGAAAAATAAAGATGAAAAATATAAATAATAAAATGGCAATAACTACATATCGATCAATAATTACTTACAATGTAAGTGGATTAAATGCTCCAATCAAAAGATAGGATGGCTGAATGGATAAGAAAACAAGACCTTACATATCCTGCCTACAGGAGACTCCAGATCGAAACACACACACAGACTGAAAGTAAGGGGATGGGAAAATATATTTCATAAAAGTGGAAACATACAACAACAAAATAACTGGGGCTTTTAAAGCAATACTTATACTTTACAAAATAGACTGCAAAACAATGGCTATAACAAGTGACAAAGAAAGACCCAGTAATCCCATTTCAGTATATTTATCTGGAGAAACCCAAAATGCTACTTCCAGGGGACATGTGTATACATAAATTCATTGCAGCATTGTTTACAATGGCGAACATGTGGAGGCAGCCTGGGTGTCCATTAATGGAAGAATGGATAAAGAGGAGGTGGTACATATATAAAATGGAATATTGTGCAGCCAGGGAAGGGAATGGGTTTTTGACATCTGTGGCGGCTTGGATGGACCTGGAGAGTATTGTGCTGAGTGAACCACATCAGAGAGAGAAACACAGATGCAATATGATTTCACTGATATGTGGACTCTAAAGAATAAAATAAACAAACAAAACAGAAAGAAACTCACAGAGAACATTTTGATGGTTGCCAGATGGGAGAGGTTTAGGGGGGTGGAGGAAAAAGGGAAGAGATTAAGACGCACAAATTAGTTGTTACAAAGTAGTCATGGGGATGTAGAGTATAGGAAATATAGTCAATTATATGGTAACAATATGCATAGTGACAGGTTGGTACTAAACTAGTCAGGGCAATCCCCTCTTAATTTTATAGATGTCCAACCACTATGCTGTACACCTGAAATTAACATAACATAATATTGACTGCCAAGTGTAACTGAAAAATTTTAAAAGAGGGAAAAGGTGAAGGGGACTAAGAGGTCCAAATTTCCAGGTATAAAATAAATAAGTAAGGGGAATGTAATATACAGCACTGGAAATACAGTCAGTAGTATTTTTAATAGTATAGTTCTTTGTCAGATGGTTGCTGAACTTATCACTGAGAACATGTCTTTAGATATATAAATATTGAATAATTATGGTGTACACCTGAAGCTAATATAATATTTTATGTTAGCTATATTTTAATGCAAATCTTAAAAAAAAGATTAACTCATGAAGTTGGCAGGACTATCACATATTTAAAGAGAGAGAGAACAAAGAAATCTGATAAGTTATCCTTTATTGGATCCTCATGTAAAAAATATTATAAAAGATATTTTGGGTAGCATTTGGGATTATTTGAATATGGACTGGCTATTGGATAATATTAGAGGAGAATTTTTAATTTTCTTGGGTGTAATAATATATATGGTCACAGTATATAGAATACCTTTATTTTTAGAAATGCCATTATAGTATGTAGGAGTAAAATAAATAAATAAAAACTATGAAACCAAATTTAGATTGGGGACTAGGTAAAGTTCTTCTGCAGAAAGGAGGTTTCAGTTTGATCCAAAAGATAGTAAGACATCATCTGTTATGACACGTCAACAACACGAAACTTGCCTTTGATGTATTCGTGGAACATATTCTCTACCTAGGAAGCCTAATATGAAAAATATTGTTTCTGACACAGACCTTCTTCAAAATTGTGTGAAAGGAAAATTCTTAATCCTTAAAGTGATTCAAAGTGGTGAGTTCAATTAAAGTGATAATAAAAGGAGGATTAGTAATCACTTGAATTTTGTTACCAAAATAACTTAATGCCGTCTGCAGCTATCATTAACCTCACTTCAGAGTTCAGACAGCATTATGAATACAGAAAATATCTCTCTATTATGCTGATGATCCTTGATGTAAGCTCAGTGTTATGGTGTTTACAGCCTTTGCAGTGTATATGTCTTTGTCTTATTTCTGCCAGGAATGTCCTTGCACTATATTCCATTGATGTACAGCCTTTATATTTTATGTGTGAGAATAAAACATGACAAATGTCCTATTTTAATATTCTGGTTATTTCCCCCATATGAAATAATTCACAACAACCCAAAAATTAATAGCAAAGAGGCAATTATCAGGTATCTGAGGTTTAAAGGACAATGGCATACCACCTGTGGGTGGCTTGAGTTGAATGCCAAAGATTTAGCATATGTGGGTACAAGTTAGGAAGCAAATAAAATGATGCTAGCATGGAAGAAAGAATAGGTTCAATGTGCCTCACGAATAAATTCTCATCCCAAGTCCTACTCTTTCTTGCTTTTCACTCAAAAGCCACCAAAATTCTCCACATTCCTACACTCTGATTTACTTCTGCCTCAAATTTTACCTTCCATTTAGTCTCATTTATTCCCTTTTCAAGCATCTTCATAGTTTTGAAAGCAGAACACTTTACCTTGATTTTGACATTGTGGAATACTTCAATGGTAAATGTTGTGTCACTCATAAACAATGTGTGTGATAATATTTGTAGCATAATACATCATGATCAATGTTTTGAATAGAATAAATTAATTCAGATTCAATTTGGAGTTTTTTGCAGTTTAGTAACATATGAAAAATACACAATTTCTTGATTTGAACTGTTGAACAACATTTATTTTACCAATTTAAAAAATATTTAAAACAGGTAGGAGGCACTAAACTATAGTTCTTAATAACATGAGCTTTGGAATCAAATAGGCCTGGTTCAAATAAATGGGGTAAGAATCTCCACCTTATTACTTTATGGTGATGACCAAATCATATAATGCATGTGTAGTCTGACCCTCAACATTTACAGCGCTTGACCAGAACAGAAATGGAGACTCACATTCAATTTGTCTAAATAGTTAAGTTATAAATGACACTAATGAATTGTTGAATAAAAATACGCTCTACCCTTCTGCCTTAGAAAATACATCCTCATGATGACAATATTAAAAAGTACATGTAAAGATATGTTTTTGTATAATCAAAAATTGGCAAAATATCAGACAAATGAGTTTATTTATTGTTACATATCTTGAAGTTCTGTTGATGGGCCAATGAGGTTTAGGTGAATAATAAAATAAAGACATACATAATTTTAAATTATTATTTATTTTGCAAAATTTATTTTGCCATTTTAGCAAATTCACTAATTATGTTGTAATCAAGATTTTTAGTATATGTGCTGCCGAAGCGAGCACATAATCAAGATTTTTAAGTAACTTGTGTTGTATTTTGAGCAATAATCTAAGGAGAAAAAATTAAATGCATTTCCAGGCAAAGGACACATATTTATATATTGTTTCATAAAAAATATTTTATTTAGGCTTTCAGAGAAATTGTTTTTCCTTTAAAAGAGTCAAACTTTATTTTTAAAATTCAAAGATAAAATATAAATTATAATTAATATCAAGTATTTAAATTACAATCATTAAATATAACTAAAATTTAAAAATTTATTCTTTTGAATATGTAATTATATCTTATTAAAATTTTATACAAATAAAATTATTTGCAATCTGAGTGTTCAGTGCCATCCAGATGCGAATTCATAAAATAAGTGGTGTCCTGGGACATTGGTGTGCATCTGTTTCCTGTTCAACAATGTTATGCTGGAAGCTTGAAATAATTTATGGTAGAAGTATTTAAACTATGAAAATCAGCTAACCTTACAAGTTGGGCTGTTTTTTCCACTAAGAACCAGTTGTTAAATATTTGCCAGCATACTACTTGCTGAGTATTATGTTTTACCCAAGAGAAGCATAAGATGTGATCAGAACTTTTTACTGGGAAGAAGCGAATCAAATGCTGCTGAAAGGTTAACTATGATGAGGGAAGAACAATATCTATAAATGTGTTAACAATGGAATTCTTAGTTATTTCACAAGGGAGTTTCAGTGGAGAGGTGAGGAGGAAAGGCAGACTGGTCTGTTTGAAGAGTAATGGAAAGGGAAGAATTGTAGACCTGAGATATAAATAAACCTTTCAATTAGTGTGGCTATAAGGGAAGCAGATAATTGGATCACATGGTAAATGGAAGGTCATTTGTTCACTTATGGTGACCTGTCACTGGCTATATATTAGTTTACTTAATGAGAATTAAGTACTTGGGATATTTAAAAAGCAAAAAAATTTTCAATCAATATCATAAAAATTTCTGATGAAAATAGCTCCTTACGGTGTAAATAAAATTATGATCCTTATATTCAGGAAGAACTAGGAGGTTGGGACTATATTTAGAATATTTATATAAAATTAAGCACTGTTTCAATGTACAAAGAATTGTTTCATCTTAGCTGAAATTGCACAGCCCTTTGATTATACATTGTTGATGATATGAGGTCTGACAATTAAGTTCACGAACTTCTTGCAACCATGTTGCTAACCTTTTTTTTAATATCAGAGGGATAATTCAGTATGAATTTGTAGCAACTGAACAAACAGTTAACCAAGTTTACTATTTGGAAGTGCTGAAAAGGCTGTGTGAAAAAGTTAGACGAACTAAACATTTGCTAACAATTCGTGGCTCTTACATCACGACAATGCACCAGCTCACACAGCACTGACTGTGAGGGAGTTTTTAGCCAGTAAACAAATAACTGTATTGGAACACCCTCCCTACTCACCTGATCTGGCCCCCAATGACTTCTTTCTTTACATGAAGATAAAGGAAATACTGAAAGGAAGACATTTTGATGACACTCAGTACATCAAGGGTAATACGACGACAGCTCTGATGGCCATTCCAGAAAAAGAGTTCCAAAATTGCTTTGAAGGGAGGACTAAGTGCTGGCATTGGTGCATAGCTTTCCCAAGGGGAGTCCTTTGGGGTGACCATAGTGATATTCAGCAATGAGGTATGCAGCACTTTTTCTAGAACAGGTTTGCGAACTTAATTGTCCAACCTCGTATACATTAAAAAAATGGATTTTGGATTTGAACTGTTTCAAGCTGACAATCAGCTGTGTCTATACAGATAAAGACTAAACATTCCCTGAAATCAAGTACAAAAATGTGATCACAATGAGTTTGAAAGAAAAAATATGTGGTTGAGAATACTATTGGTGTAGCATCTGTGTGATTACTCATGTGTTCATGGCATCTGTATGTATTAATTTCCAATGGGATTTTTTTCTATTAAGTGAAAAAAAGAAATATCACATCTGGTCCAAAGTATATTCTATGAGTAAAAAGACTCGAAGTAAAAAAAAAAAAAAATACTGTAATGGATGAATAGGAAATATGAAAAAAGAAGTCAGCTAGACAGGCTTCATCTGTTCAGTTAAGTTTGGTACATCATTCATTACATTATTTACTCCTGAAGTCAAAAAGAATTTCAGTTATGATTTGGGTTGCCATGTATCCAAATTACAACAAAATGACTTGGGGCTTCTCTGATACCTGCAGAATTCAGATAGTGCCCATGAAACCTACAAGGAAAATCTGGGAGTAAGCCAAAGATATTGGCATTATGGAACTTCTGCTATGAGCCAGATATGTATTCAGCTCACTAACATAAGCTGCCTCATTTCATTTAACAGTATTCTGTGGAGCTCATATATTTAACAGTCAGAACACATAATGGTGGTCATTTTGGTTTCAAGGATTAACAGATCTCTCTGGTTAACACAAGAAGAGTCTAGTAGATTTTAGGAATTTGAGGGGGGAAAAAGTGTTGTATAAGACCGTTAGCAACAGTTTCTATATCATCTCTCCACTCTGCTTTTGACAATGACTTAGCTCTCTTAGGCTTTTCATCTCCTGGGTCAGCATATCATTTCCTTCTCAGTTTTCAGATTAAATAAATCATTCTGTACTGTGACCCTATTTTCTCTATCGCTTCTACTAATTAATAATTCAGCTCATTCATAGTCATTATATGACTTACAATTTTTTTTCATAATCCTTTAGGTTTTCTATCAGTTACTGAATTCTTTTTGTATGTCTCTACTCAAATTCCAAGAGGGAACAGTCTCATTAACCTACCTTTTTTTTATTTGGGCAGAGTTTTTTGAACTCAGGTTATTTCATTACCATTATCAAGCCTATGGATTAACTATCTTTATGTCAGTTGCCCAACCCTCGTTCAATCAGTTAGGACCATGAGAGGGTGCCAAAATAATCCACCAGGAAAAGAAATAATGTCTTCAACAAAAGGTACTGAAGGAACTGGATATCAACATGCAAAAGAATGACCTTGTACCCTTAGTTTACATCCTATGTGAAGATTAATTCAAAATGTCTTAAAGGTCTAAAGGTAGGAGCAAAAACTACACAACTTTTAAAAGAAAAAATAGGTATAAATCTCTGTAACTTTGGAGTTGGCAATGATTTCTTAGATATGACAAAGTATAAGCCAAAAAAATAAAGAAACTGGACATAATCAATATTAAAATCTTTTGTGCTTCAAAGGATACCATGAAGAAAGTGAAAAGACAGTTCACAAAGCGGGATAAAATATTTGCAAATTATATATCTGATAAGGGATTTGTATCTAGAATAAATAAGAACTCTCCAACTGGGTAATAAAAAGGCAAAAAATGCAATTAAAAATGAATGAAATATATGAGTAGACATTTATTCAAAGAAGATATATAAATGGCCAATAATTCTAGTCATCAGGGAAATGCAAATCAAAATCACAATGAGATACCATGACATATCCATTATGATGGCTATAATAAAAAGACAGAGAATAACTAGCATTGGTGAGTGAGTATTGGAGATATTGGAATCCTCATACACAACTGGTGGGAGTGTAACGTGATACAAACCTTTTAGAAAACAGTGGCAGTTCTACAAAAGATTAAACATAAAGTTACAATGTGATCCAGTAATACTCCTTTCAGGTATATACCCAAGAAAAATAAAAACAAACATCCACACAAAAACTTACACCTAAGTGTTCATAGCAGCATTACTCATAATAGTTAAAAAGTGGAAACAATCCAAATGCCCATCAACTGATGAATAGATAAATAAAGGGTAGCGTGTCCAAATAAGGGAATGAAATACTGAGTCAAGCTACAACATGGATGAATTTTGAAGACACTATGCTAAGAGAAAGAGCCAGTCACCAAGGACCACATATTATGCAACTCTATTTGTATGAAGTGTCCTAAATAGGCAAATTTATAGACAGAAAGTTTAACGGTTGTCTAGGCCTGGAGGAGATGGGGAGAGGTGCTGAAATTGACAATAAAACCATATGGTATTTCTTTTTGGGGTAATGAGAGTGTTCTAAATTTGATTGTGGTTATGGTTGCACAACACAGTGAAAGCCACTGAGTTACACATTTTAAATTGGTGCACTGTATGGTATGCACATTATAACTCAAAAAAATCTGTTTCTTTTAAAAAATGCCATTTTAAAAATTAGTTTCAGGTGTACAAATTACATAGTGATTATATATTTATATAACTCACAAAGTGATAACCCCAATAAGTCTATTACCCATCTGACACTGTACATAGTTATTGCAATATTATTAACTATATTTCTTATGCTACACCCTACATCCCCATGACTATTTTTAAAGTTATAGCTGACATTCAATATTATTTTATATTAGTTTCTGGTGTACAGCTTAGTGGTAGATATTCATATAATTTATGAAGTGATCCCCCCATTAACTCTAGTACCCACCTGACAGTATACGTAGTTCTTACAATATTTATAAACCCCATACTGTAATTTACATCTCCATGACTTTTTCGTAACTACCAATTTGTACTTCTTAATCCCTTCACCATTCTCACTCAGTCCCCAAGCTCCTTACCATCTAGTAACCATCAGTTTATTCTCTGTATCTACAAGTCTGTTTCTATTTTGTTTGTTCATTTATTTTGTTCTTTATATTCCACATATAAGTGAGATCATATGGAATTTGTCTTTTTCAGTCTGACTTATTTCACTTAGCATTAATACCCTCTATCAGGGGTGTCCAAACTTTTTTCAACGTTTTTCACCAAGGGCCATATGCGGTAAAATACACAAACAGCCGGGCCACTCACTCGAGGTGAAGTACGTATTGCCTCACCTGGTTTATTTAAGTAAACTAAATATATTTTTGGAATTTGCTGCAGGCCAATTAACAATGGATCATGGGCCGCAGTTTGCCTGCGGGCCGCAGTTTGGACACCCCTGCTCTAGATCCATCCATGGTGTCACAAAAAGTAAAATTTTATTCTTTTTTATGGCAGAGTAATGTCCTATTATATATGTGTACCATATTGTTTTTATCCGATCATCTATTGATGGGCATTTTGGTTGTTTCCATATCTTGGCTATTGTAAATATGAGGTGTGATCAAACAACACAGTGAATGTTTAAATTAAAAAAAGTTGGCACAATAAAAGACAGATTGCCATTAATCCCTCTCAAAATAGTCCCCCTCACTTCGAACACACTTATCCCATCATTGTTGCCACTTTCTGAAGCAGTTCTGGAAGTCCTCTTTCGTGTATTTAGTTGCTCTGTCATGGCTGCCTCAATGTCCTCAATCATTTTGACTTTGGGGAAGAGCCAGAAGTTACATAGTGCAAGATCCTGTGAATGAGGTGGACAAAGATACACCATAATGTTTCTGGGACAGAAATTGCCATATACCAGAAGTGATGTGTGACACTGACCATTGTCATGATGCAGGATAATGTATGACACACTTTAAAACACACTTTTTCTCAACCGTAGTTCACTCCAGATTGACTGCACTGAACAAGTTAAAGCTTGTCACACACTGTTACTAAGGTTCCACGTACAACTTCCCACATTGAAGACTCCTGCCTTTCCCTTGGATGGCACTTTGCTGCAGCATTCACTGTATTTTGTGATCACAATGGAAAGGCTCCTTGTCACCCGTTGCTTCTGGTACCGAAATCTCTGTCAAATAAAAACATTACATTGTGTCCTCATCCACCTTATTCACCAGCTCTTGCACCATGTAACTTCTGGCTCTTCCCCAATGTCAAAATGATTCAGGACATGGAGGTAGCCATGACAATGCGACTAGAGACACTCATAAAAGAGGACTTCCAGAACTCAATCCATTCATATTTAAAGTTGTTATTAATAGGTACAGAGTTAGTGTCATTTTATTATTCTTATTTTTTAATCTTTTTTTTCGTTTGTTTGTGTTCCCTCTTTTTCTTCTTAAAGAAGGCCCTTTAATATTTCTTGCAATACTGGCTTGGCAGTAAAGAATTTCTTTAGCTTTCTCATCTGGAAAGCTCCTTATCTCTTCTTCAATTTTAAATGATAGCCTTGCTAGTAAAGTAGTCTTGATTGTAAGCCCTTGCTTTTTATCACTTTGAGTATTTCTTTCCACTCCCTTCTGGCCTGCAAAGTTTCTGTTGAGAAATCCACCTACAGTCTTATGGGCACTCCCTTGTAAGTAATTATTTGTCTTTCTCTTGCTGTTTTTAGGATTCTCTCTTTGTCTTTAACCTTTGCTATGTTAATTATAATGTGTGTAGGTGTGGGCCACTTTGCTATTCTTGTTTAGGACTCTCTGCACTTCCTGGCCTTGTATGTCTATTTTCTTTTTTCTTTTAACACCGAGTTATTTTTATTTTTTTTTAAATTAAATTTATTGGGGTGACAATTGTTAGTAAAATTACATAGATTTCAGGTGTACAATTCTGTATTACATCATCTATAAATCCCATTGTGTGTTCACCACCCAGAGTTCTCCTTCCATCACCATATATTTGATCCCCCTTACCCTCATCTCCCACCCCCACCCCCCTTACCCTCTGGCAACCACTAAACTATTGTCTGTGTCTATGAGTTTCTGTTTCTCATTTGTTTGTCTTGTTCTTTTGTTGTTTTTGGTTTATATACCACATATCAGTGAAATCACATGGTTCTCTGCTTTTTCTGTCTGACTTATTTCACTCAGCATTACACTCTCAAGATCCATCCATGTTGTCACAAATGTTCCTATATCATCTTTTCTTACCGCCGAATAGTATTCCATTGTGTATATATACCACAACTTCTTTATCCATTCATCTATCGAAGGACATTTTGGTTGTTTCCATGTCTTGGCCACCATAAACAAAGCTGCAATGAACATTGGAGCACACGTGTCTTTATGTATAAATGTTTTCAGATTTTTTGGTTAGATACCCAGGAGAGGGATTGCTGGGTCATATGGCAATTCTATTTGTAATTTTTTGAGGAACCTCCACACTGCCTTCCATAACGGCTGCACCAGTCTGCATTTCCACCAACAGTGTATGAGGGTTCCTTTTTCCCCACAGCCTCTCCAACACTTGTTACTATTTGTCTTTTTGATGATAGCCATTCTGACTGGGGTGAGGTGATATCTCATTGTGGTTTTGAAATAAGTTTTTGATCCTTGGCTTTTCCTTGTTGTATTCCTATAATGAGAATGTTTCATTTGATGTTATCCCAGAGGCCCCTTAAATTATCCTTATTTATTTGGATTCTTTTTTCGTTTTGATCTTCTTTTGGGGGGTTTTCTGCTACCTTATTTTTAAAATTGCTATTTGATCCTCTGCTTCATCTAATATTCTGTCTATTTCTTCTAATATATTCTTCATTTCAGTTATTATATTATTTTTGACTGGTTCTTTTTTATGGTTTCTATATCTGTCTTCTTACCATCTCTTTGTTGAAGTTCTCACTAAGTTCCTTAAGTATTTTTATAACCAGTGTTTTAAACTCTACCTTTGGTAGATTGCCTGTCTCCATTTTTTTATTACTATTTTTTTATTTTTAGTTCTTTTTCTGGAGTTTTCTCCTGTTCTTTTATTTGGGACATTTTTCTTTGTTTCCTCATTTTGGCTGGGTCTCTGTGCTTGCTTCTATGTGTTAAGTGAACCTCCTATGTCTCTCAGTCTTTGCTGGGTGGCCTTATGTTGTAGGTGTCTTGTGCAGTCCAGTGGCACAGTCTTCTTGATCACCTGTGTGTGTGTTTCTTGTGTGTGTTCTCCTGTTGTAGTTGAGCCTTGATTGCTTTTGACACATCAGTTGGTGAGACTGACTCTCAGACTTACTGGCTGTGAAGATTGCCCACCGTGTAAGAACTGCTATGTGGGGGCTGATTTTTCAGTGGGGGATTTGCTCCAGTGGGCTCTTGTGCCTATTGAGACCTCCCTTTGGATGGACTTGTGGGGTTAATTGATTAGTGCTCTGGTATCATCTGAGGCTGGCCTCTTGGTGTTTCTGGTATCTCTTGGGAGGGGCTCCCATGCAGGACAATTCTAGCTTTGCCTGTGACAGGCTTGGGGCTACCTGGTAGGAGCTACAAAACTATATGCAAGTGGTTGCTGCCTGTGCTGGACTTGAAGGCATGTGGGGGTGGCCTGCGAGCAAGTCTGTGCACTCTTTAAGAGTATGTCTGGGTTTTCCAGCCACCTTCCATCTCACTGGGACAGACAGAATCCTTGTTGATTTTCACTGCCAGATGTTGTGGGGACTCTTTTTCCTGGCCCAGGACCCCTCAGCTGGGGAGCCCAGTGTGCAGCTGGGACCTGTCACTCTTCAGGGGTGACCTCTGTTGCTGAAGTGTCCTTCCTAGTGCTCAACCACTACCTGTAGGTTTTGGGTCAGTCCTTGTCACATCTCTGCCCCTCCTACTAGTTTTGATGTGGCCTCTTCTTTATATCATTAGTTATATGGATTCTGTTAAGCTAGTCTTCAGATGATTCTAGAGGTTAATTGCTCTATAACTTATTTGTAATTTTAATATGATCATGGGTGTGTAATACATAACGTTTACCTATTTTGCTATGTTGGACCTAGCTCCCAAAATTGCCATTTTAATATACTTATTAAAGATTATCTTTTAATCTGCTCCCTCATCAATTGCCATCATAAAACCCAAGGTAAAAACTTAAAATGCATCTTGAATGCTTCCTTTCACTAATCTCTCACATCCATTTAGACTATATCCATTCACGTTCTAAGTCTTTTAGATTCAACCTCCTTAATATGTCTAAATCCTTCCTTTTTGCTTCATTTATATTTCCACTACTTGAATTTAAGCTGCAGTCATTTATTCCCTGGATTGCTGCCTCCTTCTGTCTTTTATCCTTGTCTCTAATCTGGGCCTTCTCTGTGCTACTGCAATGATGATCTTTCTACAACATCAATGTGATGATATGTGTAGTAACTTCTTGATACAGTGTCAATGGCTCTTTATAGCTTTCAGGTTTTAAAGTTAAAAAGCACTTAGTTTAGTATGCATGGCTCTTCATTAACTGGTAATGCAATGGCCATTTCTCTACTTCTCCAAGCTAATCCATTTCTCTCCCATATAACATCTTGAACTTGTCATTTGGTTTTAAATATGCAGGTCCTAGTGCATTTATGTCTGTACATCTCTGTTAAATAAATAGGTAAAATAAATGAGAATTAATTACAGATATGAATATGACTATGTTCTTATATTGGAAACTCTGCTTTTATAAGTAGTAGTTTAATATCTAGAGTCAGGCTTTAGCCTCCAAAAGACCAAATCATTGTGTGGGTTGAGTTTTTCGTTCTTTCTTTTTTTTTTTTTTCAGTGTGTCATCATGAGATAGGTATGTACTGGGGTGGGGTTTGGGAAGGAAAAGGAAAAGGGTTATTGAGGGAAAGAAGCCAAGCAGGAATAACAGTTGTCACGGGTAGAAAAAGGAAACTATGTGCCACCCAGAAGCTATGTCCTTTGAGCTTTGAACAGAGCCAACTACATTGTCAATTCTTTTCAAATATTAAATATTCCAAAGAACAAATTATTACTCACATTAAGCAAATTTGTATTGTATTAGTATATTTTTCAGTTGCTTAGGGTGGTGCCTTGTGAAACTAATCCTTCTAATCTATTATCAGCAGCATAGATCTTTAGTTTACGTTAAACATGATTGTTTGAGCGGTATCTTGAGCAATATCCACATTTGCTTTCTGTTCATTGATTTTGTTTTGTTCTCTTTGGGTATAATAACAACTAATCTTTGAGTGGTTCCAGTGGTGATCCATTGTGGTTAGGTCATGAAGATTGTTACTGATTTTTGATAAATGGACTTTCAGTTGACTTCAATGTCAAGACAGATAATATTCCAAGCACATTTTTAAAAATTCCCTTTTATTAACGGAATAAGATTGTTTATCTCCTTGACTAACCAATAATTATATTTTCATACAGCCAAATCAATCAGAATCAACTGTATTAATGACCATTTCAGAAGTATCCTCTAAATATTTCTATGAATCAGAAGTCAGTTTAACCTGAATGGATAATTGTTAGATATCTCTTGCTTTCAATGTTGGGCAGATGGTCACAAAGTTACAATAATCACTCAATTTATTTTGCATATTTATGTACTTTCTCTTTGAAGATTTAGAAAACTCTGAAATTCAGAGACATTCTGTAAGAAGGTAGTTATCCTTTATATACTAAAAAATGAGATAGAAGAAATTATTAATTAGACCGATAAATAGGAGAAAATGTTATTCCAGGTAATTTAATTGCATTTGTCTGCTAATTCTCAGAAATTGAGACAAAAGGTGTTCTTTTTGCACATTGCCCTGAAGGCCAATAAATAAGGATTCTCTTGTAGTAGAAAGGAAGTCCATTTTAGAGCCAATGCCTTCACATCATGTTCCTTTCTGTCCTCATTCATTGATATATGACACACTTGAGCAACTGTCTTTCTTTTTAATGGAGTGTCTTTGAGTGTCTAAAGAAAGATCACCCTGAGATACTGAGCCTCTGTAATTAGGATTAATATATCAACAGCAAATATCACTGTAATCTCTATTCCTATCATGGGAGTCAGGCTTTTTCATAAACATTTCCAAATATTTATGTTATCTTTGTGCTCTCAGCATGAAAATACATACAGTCACACACACATAGACTCTCTTTTGGACAAACACAGCTTGTACCTACAGTCTTTAGTATGAAATAGTGTTTCTTGAAGCCATATTTCAAAGAGCTATCTCCCTGATTTTCTTCTCTAGATGTCTTGGAAAAGTTCTGAGAAACTATGGCATTAATAAATAATCCTGACCTTGGTTGACCTTTTGAAAAAATAAACTAAAAAAAATTATAATAAAAAAATAAACACATGAGACTACATCAAACTAAAAAGTATTTTCACAGTGAAGGAAACCATCAACAAAATGAAAAGACAGCCTACCAAAATGGAAGAAGATATTTGCCAATGATACATCTTATAAGGGGTTAATATCCAAAATTTATAAAAAACACATACAACTCAACACCAAAACAAACAAACAAAACAACAACAACAACAACAAAAATCCAATTTAAAAAATGGGCAGAGGACCTGAATAGACATTTCTCCAAAGAGGATATGCAGATGGCCAATAGATATATGAAAAGATGCTCAACGTCACTAATCATCAGAGAAATGCAAATAAAAACAATGAGATACCACCTCACTCCTATCCTCAATAAATCAACAAACAACAAATGTTGGCAAGGATGTGGAGAAAGGGGAACAATTGTGCACTGTTGGTAGGATTGCAAATTGGTGCAGCCACTGTGGAAAACATTATGGAGGTTTCTCAAAAAGTTAAAAATAGAACTACCTTATGATCCAGCAATTCCACTCCTGGGTATTTATCCAAAGAAATCCAAAACATGAATTCGAAAAAATATATGCATCCCTATGTTTACTGCAGTGCTATTCACAATAGCCAAGATATGGAAACAACTGAAATGCCCATCAATAGAATATTGGATAAAGAAATCATGGTTCATTTGTACAATGGAGTATTACTGTGCCATGAAAAAGAATGAAATTTTACCTTTCGCTAATATATAGATGGATGTAGAGAATAGGGTGCTAGATGGAAGGGGGTTGGGGGTGGGTGAGAAAGATGAAGGGATTAGGAAGTACAAGCTGCTAGTCACAAAATAGTCACAGGGACGTGAAATATAATATGGGGAATATAGTCAATGATGTTGTAAAGACTATGTATTGTGTCAGATGGGTACTGGACTTACTGGGGGCATCACTTCGTAGATTATATAAATGCCTAACCATTGCACTGTACACCTGAAACTAATACAAAATAATATTGAATATCAACTATTATATATATATGTAAAAATATATATATGTATACATATATACATATATATATACTCACAGAATGTAAAATATAGCATAGGGAATAGAATCAATGGTATTCTAGTAGCTATGTATCATATCAGATGGGTAGTAGACTTTTTGGGTTTATCAGTTTGTGAGGGGTGTAAATGTCTAATCATTATATTGTTTTGTATACCTGAAATTTACTCAAAAAATTACAATGACTTATTTCATTCCCATCATTCAAATGTACTGAATACATTTGAATATATTGAATGTTAAATTGTAGAAAATGAGTATGAGATTTACCTATTTTTTAAATGTAAAAGTTAAATTTAAATTCAGAATATTATTATTCTTGGACACTTATGCCTTTTTCATTTTTATTAGACATGGAAATAATTAGCTTGAGACAGTGCTTTATTTCCCCTATTCTCATAGCAGGGAATTAACGGAGAAAAATGAAATCTTAAAAAAGTGGTCAGCCCAACTTAAAAATGAGAGCTGTTTTAATACTATGTGAAACTGGTACTTCCAGATTCCACCTACATAGATAAGTTGCAGAGCAATGAACCAATTGATTAAGAAAAAATTATCTGATTCAGTTTCAACAATCGAAAGTTGTCCTACTCACATAATTTTAAATTTGTGCTGATATTTTGCCCTTTTTTGCTTTGATGTGCTGTTAAAATGGGTCTTTAAATATCAATAAGTGTTAACCTCATTTATTTCTCTCACTATTTTCATAATTGTGAAATTGGTGCACATTTTTCTAACATTTCAGAATGCTCACACAGTTATATTCTCTGCCACTTTCTATATGGAGAAATAATACTCACTATCATCACATTCAAACTTATTTTTTTTTTTTTTTTTTTTTAATTAGTTTCAGGTGCACAAGACAAAGCAAAACTTAGACATTTATCATTTATATCCCTCACACTGTGTGAACCCCCCTCCCCCCATCCACTATCCCTCTGTACGTTCCCAAAACCTCTCAAACTTATTTTTGTTTTTATTGTTCATGTCACTATGTGACATTATCTATTTAAAAATTTTTGTTGTATTCCCCCAATAAAATGTTAGCTCCATGAAAGTAGAATGAACTCTCTTTATAACTGCTATAGGCCAGTATCTAGAAGAATGCCTGTCACATAGTGGTTGCCTAACAAATATTTGTTGGATGAATAAATGAATACACAAATGAATGAATGAATGAATGAATGCACATATATATAATGAGGAGTGGAAGTTTTCACAGTACGGTGGTGAGGCAGTGGCGGTATTTGAACTCTTGTATTTTGAATAACAAGCAAGCATTCATCAGGTAGGTAAAAGAGAAAAATATCCCAGGCAGAGGGAGAAAATGTGCACATTTATTGAAGTAAGGATTATTTAGTGTGTTTGAGAACTGGAAGTCATGTTTAGTTTAGCTGAAGGAGAGGGTGTATCAGAGCATAACTTGGTTGTGTTATAGTAGAAGAAAGAGAATAAATAAATGAATGAAGGGATTTAGTGAGAATGTAACTTATGAAGATGAATTCCTGAATTTATTGAGTTGTTGGAGATATGGTTGGTTACAATTTTAATATACTAAGCTGTGTTATTTGTTCTTATTCTATTCTCTTTTTTTCTTTGTAGTGTATGTTTTTTAGATCCTGTGTCAATTCCTTTGTCCTTTCTAAAAGTTAAATCTTTTCGTCAGAGGAACCAGTGACCAGACAAAAGCTGTGCATAGTTTTCAGATCTCTGAAAAAGGCGTATTATTGAGAAAGCAGAAACACACGCGTTCACCATTATTTATTTCATCAAACTTTATGTGTAGGTATTGTTCTAGACCAGGGTTCAGCACCTTTTTGTGTAGAGTCTAGGATTTACAGAGCTCATATGGTTTTGGCCCTAATTGCTCAACTCTGTCATGGTAGGGTCAAAGCAGCTATAGATAGTACATAAATAAGTAAATGAGTGTGATTGTATCCAATAATAGTTTATTTATGGACACAGACATTTGAATTTCATGTATTTTCATGTGTCACAAAATATTATTCTTCCTTTGATTTTTTTTCAACAGTCTGAAAATGTAAATACTTTTCTTTAGCTCATAAGCCATTTAGAATCAAGTGGCACATATTTGGCTGTGGGCCCTAGTTTGCCGATTGGGATTGATAGGGATGTGGTGAGCCTGAGTGTGTGTGTGTGTGTGTGTGTGTGTGTGTGTGTGTGCACATTATTTTAAATAATGTAGTCAGGGGAGATTTCTCTGATCAGGTGGCATTTGACCTGAATGAAATGAGAGAATGAGCCACATGGATACTGGGGGAAAGAGGGCTCAAGGAGAAAGAATAATAAATATAGAATCCTGAGGCAGGATCATGCTTAGAATGTTCTAAAACCTGAAAAGAACAGCAATGCAGATGCAGCAGAGTAAACAAGGAGTAGAGTAGTCAACAGTAGGAGACAGTGATGCAAGGACATAAAGAGCCCTGCATTCTGGGTCCAGTCATCCCTGAAGTAAGGGTTCCACTGTGGGCAATACAATGCCCTTTAGTCATGAAGCTGGTTTGAATTGGGGGCCTCTGCAAATAAAAGACTGATGTTGTATCTCTACATTTACAAAACCCAGAAATTCCTGAAGATGTGTATATGGTGTTTGACAGTGGAGATTTTGAGATAACTCTGAAGCCAACAGCCACAGGTATGAACTCCAAGGCTCATTTCTCTGCCTCAATCGCTCTCTCCTCCCAGCCCTAAGATTCAATTATTTTATAATACAAAGAGGGTCTGGAAAAAGAAAAATATAACTACTAAACCTATAGCAGCCATTTATTAGTAAATGGATAAAAATATAAATGAATGAGTGAATCCCTATATTATGTTTTTAATTATTGGGGTAACATTGGTTAATAACATTATCTAAATTTCAGGTATACAACTTTATAATACAACATCTGTATACTCCATTGTGTGCCCACTACCAAGTCTAGTCACCTTGTGTTTGACTCCTTACCCTCTTCATCTTCCTCCCACCCCCTTTCTCTTCTGGTAACCACCATTCTGTTGTCTGTATCTATGAGTTTGATTTTTTAAAAGTATTATTCATTCATAAGAGAAAGCAGTGTTATTATTCTTTCTCTTAGGAAGCCATTCATGAGCATACTATACACTAGTTAATGCTTACTGTGTCTACACTAATATCTGATTGCCTCTGGTTCACTGCTGATTCTCAGTGATAGTAACAGGACCAGTAGGATGACATATTTTATGAGAGAAGGAACTCAAGGCAGAAATATATAAACATATATTTCTGTCACAATTATTTATTTTATTTTTAAAAATTGTGGTAAAATATACATAACATAAAATTGACCATCTTAACCATTTTTAAGCATACAATTCAGTGTAATTAAGAACATTTACACTATTGTACAACCATTACCACCATCCCTCTACAGAACTGTTTTCATCTTCCAAAACTAGAACTCTGTCCCCATTAAATACTAACACCTCACTCTTCTCTCCCTCTAACCTTTGGCAACCAGCATTTTACTTTCTTCTCATGAATTTAACTACTGTAGGTACCTCATATACTCTTAAGTGGAGTTATACAGTATTTTTTGCTCTTTCATGCTAAGCTTTTTTCACTTAGCATAATGTCCTCAAGTTTCATCCATGTTATAGCAATGTGTCAGAATTTCTTTTCTTATAAGGCTGAATAATATTCCACTGTATGCATATACCACATTTTGTTTCTCTATTCATCCAACAATTAACACTTGAGTTGTTTCCACCTTTTGGCTATTGTGACTGATGCTGCTATGAACATGGATATCCTGATATCTGTTGAGTTCCTGTTTTTAATTCTTTGAGTATATGCCCAGATTGAAATTTCTGGATCATAAGGCAATTCTATTTTTAATTTTTTTCTCACAATCATTTTTATATTCTCTTCCTTTCATTTTTTGACATTTCTTTTTTTTAATTTTAATTTTTCAATTACAGTTGACATACAATATTGTATTAGCTTTAGGTGTACAGAATAATATTAGACATTTATATAATTTATGAAGTGATCTGCCTGATAAGTCTAGTTATCTACCTGGCATCATACATATTTGAATATATATTGTAATAACTATGTTTATTTTTCTTTTTACTTTATTGGCATTGAAACTTGAATATAATGAAACAGTACCTCAGTTATCTTAAGGGAACTATTTTAGGAAATAAATATCAAAAATAATTCCTGTTGGCAATTAGCAAATCTGTTGCAAAGTACACATAATCCACTTGTTTCATTCAAACAACCCATTAGAGGTAGTCATGGAAACAGAACTTCATCCTGCTAAGAATTTCTAAACGTGATGTAACTATTCTTAGAATTTTGTACTGAAACAAAGGAAAAAATATCGGTCACCAAGAAAAATTGAATAACATTTAATTATTGAAAGATATTTTAATAGATAATTTTTTGGAAGAGGGATCCTTAGTATTGCTAGAACTGGCTTTTGGCTGACAACACAGTTTCTTCTGAGCCTGGATTACAGTTTGATAGCTCCAGTCTTGCTTTGGACTCATGCACATATAAATTGTTGACAGTAATTATCATTGCAAGCTGCAAAGTGTTATTGCTTACTATGTTCCAGTTACCATTCTAAACATTACACATTACCATATGAAATACAACAGATTTGCAAGGCAACTTTTTACAATTCTCATTGTGGTAGAGTTTGCTGCTATCCCTCTTAAATGACAGTACTCCTGAGTTTTAGCTAGACATATGAATGCCCAGTCAGAATGCATTTCCAAGCCTTCCTTACAGCCCCATTGGTTTAACAGAGTGTGAACAGAAGTGATTTGTGCAACTTTTGGGTCATGCTCTTAAAAAAGGAATGTGTGTGCTCTTCCCTGGCCTTGGTGAGAACTGGCACAGTCCCCATGAACCTAGAGATGAAAACTATGTCTTGAGCATGGCACAGCCACCTATCCAGTTTTTATACTCTGGACTATTACACAAGAGGAATAAACTTCTACCTTGTTTAAGACATCACATTTTGGGGCTTCTGTTTAGTAGTTAGGCTTTAAACTACTGAAATGTATTTGCAGATGAGGAAATGTTAGTTAACTCACCCAGTTTACAAAGGTAAAATAATATAATCAGACAATACAACGAGGTTTGGAACACTGCAGATATGAGCCCAAAGCCCATACTGTCGATAGCTGTGCTATTCTGCTTAATATGCGGAGAACATCACAGACGCCATCACTGGCTTTCCTCCACCACTTCAATTTCCACAAAGCAAAAGCATGGTCATGTCGCATACATCAAGGCAGTGGGAGAAACAAGGTGCATCTGGTACGGAGGATTGAACTAATCAGGATGTGTGGCATACAACATGGTTTTCATGATGCCAGAGCCCAAATTCAAGAACTGGAGACAGGACTCCACAAGCAGCATTGCATGGCCAGGGAACTGAGTTGAGGTCATAACTATTAGGTTTTAGTCAGTCAGGGTCCATAGGCACTGCTGCTTAGAGAATGCTTAAAATTCTTCAGTGTTTTCTTATTTTCCTGCTGGTGCAGATCCAATATTCCTTAGCTTGCCTAAGGGCTACCGTGTTTCCCTGAAAATAAGACTTAGCCTGACAATCACCTCTAATGTGTCTTTTGGAGCAAAACTTCATATAAGACCAGTCTTATTTTTTGGGAAAAAGGTACTTAATCTCTTTTCATCTTGTCTCTCTAGGTTCATCATCTCTCCACCTGACCTATGCTTAGTGAATGATTCTTCCTAGAATATACATTACTTTTACAGCATTGTCTTTACATGTCTCCTACCTGTGCTAAGAATGGTCTCCTCTGAGCCTTCACCATTTGATAAACTTACTCATCTCAAGATTCTTTATAAACATTACTGTGTTTGTGAAGTCTTTCCTGACTCTCCCAGGCATAGTTAGGAACCACTTCCCGGTGCTGCAAGGGTGTTATCCACATATTTATATCATAGTACTTGTACTGTGGTAAAGGACTGATAGCTTTCTGAGAGTAAGAAGTTAAATCTCTTGGCATAGTTAGGTACTCAACGAAAGTCTGTTGGATAAAAGAATGAGGGTTTATATTAAGGAATGACTGGTAGATTGAAATAAAACATAAAATAAGTATAGCTTATTATAAAACCTATATTAGAGATGAGAAAATGAAAAATAAGTATTGTATTATTGTATTATTTTACATTTGTACATATTGAAATGTATTAGCACTTACTTAACATTAGCTAAATGTTTACATCAACCTGACAACAAAAAGATTCTATCTATAGGACAGAAAAAATAATTTTATCAGTGATGAGAAAACATTATTTGTTTATTGAATATTTCAATTCACTAGGGAGAAGCAAAGCAAAACAAAACATCATGACTGAATTCCAATAAGTAAAGAAATCAACACTATCTGGACTCTTCAGTTTTTAATTTGGCTATTTGGGTGCTAGCGTTAAAAACACTGAGTTATTCTGGGTTCTCTTTCAAAATTTCTCTCATTTCTGTACGTTAAAGCACTTGGCATTACCAGCAACTTACAGAATACCAATTAACAATACCTATAAAATAAATTGTTGGAAGCTATCCACTGGAACTCTCTTTATGGAATGAGAGGTATTGATAATTGATGGTGTTAATCAGTGTTACTTTATAATGAAGAGAGTTGAAATCCTTGATCCAACAAATTATAAAATTTATATAAAAGATCTTAAGTATACATTTTCTGAATGTTGATGAATGCATACATCTATGCAACCAAACTCTTTTCAGTATATAGAACATTACCAGCACTTTAGAAAGTTTCCTCATGCACCTTTCTAGCCAATTCCTGACACTACTCCTATAGAAGCAACTGCTATTTGGAGTTTTTCCACCAGAGATTAGTTTCATCTATTGCAGAACTTCACATAAATGTAATCATATCATACGTAGCATTTTGAGTCTGGCTGCATTCACACAGCATAATGTTTTTGGGATTCAATCACCTTGTTGCTTATGTCAGTAGTTTTTGGCTTTTGATTACAGAGTTGTATTTGATTGTACAGTTATGCCACCGTTTGTTTATCCATTCTTCTATTGAGAGATACCACAGCTATTTTGGATATAATGAAAACTGCTGGCAACATCTGTGTGTTTTTGTGAACATGTTTTTCTTTTTATTTGAAGTTGGAGGATATTGTGATGGGGGTTATTGGGTGGCAAAAGCTGTTCATCAGGCACTTCATGACACCTCTGCTGGTACTCAAAGAAATCATCCAATTCCCTTATAATAGGAAAGGACCTGCATTTCTTATCTTGCTCTTGACAGCCTCACGCCCCAGGATTGGGACTCCATTCCTCAGTATTTCCATCTGCAATAAACCTGCAGTCTGTTCTACTTCTTTAAATTATGTATTGATTTAGGCCCAGAATCAGCCAGGGGAATTGTCTCATTTATGTGGTACTTGGTTTGGAAGTTAGTCTTTTCTCTTGTTCTTTTCTAACCCTCAGTGCCAGCCTGTCATCATATACCAAGCCATAGTTTATAAAAACTACTTATGGATGCCCAAATATAGTGTCAGGAATCCCGGTTCCACAGGTTCTAATGTGTAGAATAACTATTATTCAAATCAAGAGAAAGTTCAGAGAGAACAGCAAACGCATATGGTAGCTATTACAATAATGTGCATACAAGATGTTTTTATTCCATGCTTGTTTAGTTAATATATGTGAACATGAAAAAGAATGAGCCTTAAGTGTTTGGATAGAGTAGATCAAAGTGCTATTTCAGTTTTCTGCGTTTATGTCAACAGCACTTATGGTAAATACTTATGTATATTAGATATTTAATGAATGTCCATTGAATTTACTAATAAACGAATGAATGTTAAGTAGGTCTTCCCTAAAAGGAACATGTTAAGATACAACAAACATTTTTCTCTGTTATTTGATAGGGGGTGTGAGCCGCAGCTGGTCAGAGCTGACAGGTGCAGTGAAAGATATGTAAGTATCAAGTATCTGAGTGTGTGTAGGAGCAGGCTGTTTCATGTCATGTATCAGGTGTGAATGGATTATAGAGACAGTCTATAGCAGTTTAACAAATATGGTTTCTTATAGTTTTGTCCAACAGAAATACCATGAAAAAAAGCAACAGTGAAGTTATTTACATAAAATTGAAGCTATAACTATGTGAGATGAAAGTACTGAAATATGGTTAATTCAACTGATTTAATAAATGAGTATTATACAAATGCAGAGAATGATCATTCTTTGTGAATCTTGTAAAACAATAAATATGTTGTGAATTAAAAACTGAAAACAGCTCAATTACTAACCCCAAACTTGTTAATTATACCCCAGCTTGAAGACTCAAATACAGTGTGAGAGGCCCAGCCGCTGGTGAAAACACAAAAAAGAAAAGGGATCGAGGGAAGGAGAGAGGGAGAGACTATCAGAGGAAGAGAGAGATAAGGGAGAGAGAGAGGCGAAGTTCCAAGCATGCCTTTTGCAAAGGAGAAAAGGAATTCACATAAAGTGTGACAAGAGTTTTTAAACTCCTGAGGCACGCATCTAGCCAACTAGAATCAATGTACCACTGGTCTTGTTCAGGACAAGATTACTTATACCTTTCCTGTCAGGAATGCCTCTGTGGCTATGGATCAAAAGCCAACATTCCCAAATAGGAGCCTAAGTAAAATGAGAGTGGTCATAATATTAACCGATGCACTTACAAGCATCGATACTTATCACAAAGAGCATAAGGATTCAAGGCCAGATCAAGCATACACAGATATAAATTAGTTCAAAGCAAATCTCTAATTTTCTGTACATTTTCTCTATCTTTCTATAAATATTTCTATATGCAACCATATACATTTTTATAATCTAATTGATTTAGTTTTAAAATTTATTTTAGTTTATTTTTGCAGTTTTAATTAATTTTTCAGCTATAGTTGACATTCAATAATATTTTATATTAGTTTCAGGTATACAGTGTAGTGATTAGACATTTATGTAATTTATGCAGTAATCCCCCCAATTAGCCTAGTACCCAACTGGCACTGTACATAGCTGTTGCTACATTACTGACTATATTCTCTATGCTGTAATTTACATCCCTGTGAAATCTCACCACTTGCAACAACATGGATGGACATAGAGGATATTATGTTAAGTGAAATTATGCTAAGTTAGACTGATAAAGACAAATACCATATGATCTCACTTATACGTGGAATCTAAAGAAAATAAACAAACAAAACAGAAACATACTCATAGATAAAGAGAACAAACTGATGGTTGCCGATGGGAAAGGGGTTGGGAAGATGGGTGATAAAGGTAAAGGGATTAGGAAGTACAAATTGGTTGTTGTAACCATATGCATTTATATTAAGCTAAACATGAGTTCATACTGATGTCTGCAAAACTAATCCATTATCATGTGGATAATTTTAGCCTTTCCCCTTGTGTATTAAAATATCTTACACATAATAGATTTTTAAATGCAAAGCCTTAACTTAAAATACTCCAAGCACCCCAGAATGGACTCTGAGCTTGCGTGGACTAGCAGAGGGACATAGTTATATATAGTTGTTCGTCTGAGTGATGCACTTCTGACTAGGAAGATTATCCTCTTCAGATAACCCTTCGTAAAAGATACATGATCAAATTAGTCATCTCTGGCAATGAATTAAACCTGTTGGTTATCTTGCACGTTACTGGTTCTTAGACCTAGAAAACCATTAGAATTGATTTATAGATTAAAGGAAAGAAAAAGCAAAGCAAAGCAAAACATTTTACCCTAAAGTGACTGAATTTGATTCTGACCTCAGAGAATGCTCACAGAAATATGTACCCTAGTGAAAAACTCTGTGCCCACAAATTTGACAACTTAGATGAAATTGACCAATTCATGGAAAGACACAAACTACGAAAAGTCACACAAGGAAAAATAGATAATCTGAATAGGAATATACTACTAAAGATATTGAATCAATAATTAAAACCTCCCAAGAAAGAATCACCAGGCCTAGATGGTATCACTGTTAAATTTACCAAACATTTAGGAAGACATCATACCAATTCTCTACAATCTGTGCCAGAAAATAGAAGCAGAATAATGCTACGAGGCCAGCATTACTCTAATACTAAAACAAGATAAAGATATTACCTGAAAGGAAAACTATAGACAAATATTTTTTATGAATACAGTTACAAAAATTCTCAACAAATATTAACAAATCAAATCCAACAATGTATAAAAGAAGCACATACCACAACCAAGTAGGGTTTATTACAGAATTGTAAGATTAGTTCAACCTTTGTAAATCAATTAATATAATTCATTATATGGAATAAGTAAATCCATATGATTGATGGTTATGTTTAGTACTGTAGTTGTGGTGATGTTATCACAGGTATATGTTCAAACTCATCAAGATGTATGCAATTTTTTATATACCAATAATACCCCAATAAAACTTAAAAAAAGAAAAACAAACATATCCTTATATGGATACGGAAAAAACATTTGACAAAATCTAACATCTATTCCTGATAAAAACTCTCAGCAAACTATAAATAGAGCAATTCCTCAACTTGACAAAACTTGTGTTATTAAAAGAAAGAAAAGAAAAAAACAAAGTGAAAGTGCTGACTAAGTAAGACTTAATGAAATAGTTAATAAAGTTTTAAGATGTTGACGTGCTATTGATATTAAGGATGATTTGAATTGTTGAACATGAACTGACATTGAATAATGAGAAATATCATTTGCATTGATTAGGTTACTTCAAGAATTTGGTTCTGGAAATATTTCGTTGTTGAGAATATTGTTTATCTCTTTCTTAATCATAAATAATATAAATATCTTCTGGCAATCTATATTGGGAGTTCCACTTGTTAGAACTATTATGAAATAAAGCCAGAAAAAATAATTAAACTGTTTTGAGAGTTACTTTATTATAATCTCAAGTTATTCATTTGGAATGTGTATTTAAAATTAATATTTGGGGTCAAGTATTTTGGCTCCTGCTCTAAGAAAGTAGAATTTTTTTTCCCGGAGGCAAAAACCATCTGTTAGAGAGGCGAGGAAGATTCAGGTGCCCTTTTCCTCTACTTTAACCTTTGGTCCATGAGAAGGGGAGACTTTCCTATTTCTCTATTCACATCTTTTTGGCTTTTTCCCAAAACAAGAGCAGTTGATAATTTAATTCAGGACCTAATATTCATTGGGCTGTGCTTCACTAGGGGGAGGAGTTATTGTATCATTAATCTATTCTCTCTCACTTCCTGTTCCCATACACTAAGGTGACAAGCACGGGCCAATTTCTTTAAAAGGCACTTCTAGTGTCCTTTTTTTGTTTCATCCTCAGCCACCAACAAGCAAGGATGGTCTGTCTGAAAACACAATGAATCTAAATTCAAGCCTCACATAGATTTCTTATCATAAACCACATACTCCAATCACAAATGGTACTAAGACTTTATCATTGAAAATATTAGAATTTTATATCATAGCCCACAAGTCAGAACACTTTGACTTGTGGAATAGCAGTTTGACCTGTATTTCTATAATATACATTCAGTTTCATTCTCTAAATAATACAATCATAAGTTAGGGGTAGAGGATGACTGACTTTTGGAGGAGGATAATTTAAGCTTTGGATATGTTGGATTTGAAGTAATTGTGAAATACGGTAGATAAACCTCAAAAGCATAATACATATGTAGGAACCTTTCATTAAAACTCAGATTATAAGTAAGGGCTAGAGATACAGTGTTGAGTTTCAAGACAGTAAAATAGTTTTGCAGTTGGATGGCTTTGAATAAAGCAGTTTTCATCTTAGACTGGTTCCAAATGTAAAGGAATATAAGGGCTTTCTGCTCTGAATAATAAAAAGTGTTAGCATCATAGAGTGTGTCTGAACAGTAGAACCATAGAGATATTCAAAAGTTTCTTTTGCAGTCACTATGGAAGGCAATGTGGAGGTTCCTCAAAAAATTAAGAATCGAATTACCACATGACCCAGCAATCCCTCTCCTGGGTATATACCAAGAAATTCTGAAAACATTTATCCATAACATGGAAACAACCAAAGTGGCCATCAATAGATGATTGGATAAAGAAGATGTGGTATATACAGACAGTGCCAAAAAAATGTATACACATTTTAAGAAAGGAAAAAAACTGCATTAAAATTGTAATATTCAACATATACCAATAGCAAAAGATGAATACAAGTCACATATAAATATTTTTTTGGCACCCCCGGTATACACAATGGAATATTACTGTGCCATAAGAAAAGATGAAATAGTGCCATTTGTGACAAAATGGATGGATCTTGAGATTATTATGTTAAGCGAAATAAGTTACGCAGAAAAAGTCGAGAACGATATGATTTCACTGATATGTGGGCTATAAAACTGAAAGCAACAAAGGAACAAGACAAAGAAAGAAAAAAACAAAACTCATAGACACAGACAATAGTTTAGTGTTTACCAGAAGATAAGGGACGGGGGCGGGGTGGTAGATGAGGGTAAATGGGATCAAATATATGGTGATAGAAGGAGAACTGACTCTGGGTGATGAACACACAATGAGATATTTAGGTGATGTATTATAGAATTGTACCCTGAAACCTATGTAATTTTACTAACCATTGTCACCCCAATAAATTTTAATTAAAAAAGAAGTTTCTTTTACTTTTGTCACTGGAAGTTGAATTGTAGACTCTCCATTTTGTTTTAAACTTTGTAACAATGCTTATGCAGTTGTTATCCTGAGACTTGACCTAATTGAACCATATTAAATAACAAGGGGCTGAAGAGAGTCATACAAACTTGAAGATTAGTACTTTAGAGTCATTAAGCTCTTGCCTCTGGACCCACACAAACTTTACAGTCATGGGAAGTATACAGTGAGTATAATAAGTAGAGTTTATTCCTCTTTCTATTCTACCACTTTCTAGTCATATAATCTTGGGGAAGTTACTTGAGCCTTCTGAGCTTCAGTTTCCTCATTTATAAAATGAAGGTATAAATATTAACATGTTATCAAAACACCACCTAGTTAACAAGAATTTTATGAAACCAAAGAGGAACTGTTTGTAAAAGTGCATTGTAAACCTGAGTTCTGCATATAAATCTTAACTGCTATTAATTCTAAATAATTTCCTGAGAAAGAAGCTAAATATTCTCCTATATTTCTTTATTGAATATTTTAGTTGTTTAATATTCTGTAAGAGACTCAGGAGTTTTCTTTAGGAATTGATTAGACATCTCAGAAAAGTCTAGCCTTAGTGGTTCCCTGTGCATATCTTTCCCTAAGACTACATTTATTGTTTTCTTTCTGTAATTAGATCATCATATAGTTTTTAGTCAAAATATGTTTCACAAGACTTACCAAATCTGTTCTTTCTATTTTTTCTCAGCATTCTCTAAATATAGCTTTTGGGTGATAATTACATCTTTTTTATATAATGTATATTGCAAGCTCAGTCTGACAGGAATATATTTATAAGGCTCAGTTAAATTGTTGATATGAAATTCTTCAAAAGTTGAAGGTTACACATCACCGTCTCCTTTGGGAGATAAGATGTATTTAGGATACATAACTATAGCATGAGGCATAATTTGAGCAATGCCTTTAAAATACAGTGTGCTAGAGGAAAAGAGGAAACATGTCCAAGAGATAGTCACTAGACAAATTTGGCTGAAGCACAGAGTGCCCATAGGGGAGAAGTTGGACATCAAATGATAAAATAGGATGGATTCAGATTGCTACAAATACTATGCTTAGGAATTTCTGCTAGATTGTGTGTGTGTGTGTTAAGCGGAGGAATGACATGATCAGTAGCAGACTTTTGAATCAGAATCCGTGAATGAATTAAGTGAGGGTCATAATAAGAATTTTTCTTCTCTCATTGTCCCCAGGGTACCCTTATTGTTTATCATCCTGACTCTTTTTCCAGGGACTTCAAATAAGAGCCCCAGAAAAATTCGCTCTTTCATCAGAACTCAAAGCCCTCCCGACTGCACAAAGTAGAACAAGGTTCTGAAAGTAAAAGATCCAGTGGGATAAGCTTTCTACTGAAAAAAATAAAGCCCTTGTAGGTAAGGTAGACAGTTTAGAGGACAGTGGCATGGAGAATATCATGCAGCCAGTGAGGGAAGGGTGTCCCTTATACTGTGACATCTGCCACCAAAGAGACAGTAACCTTGGAAGCTCATCATAAAAAAAAATTAAAGGTTACATAGCACTAATTTATAAGGCTATAACTTGTGAATTATTTTTTGGATAATGCTTCTGTAAAATCTGATTACTTTTTGATAACACTGTTGACGTAAATATTTGAGATGAGAATTGTAGGAATGATAAAGCAGAAAAAAACACTTAAAAATATTTTGCTAAAGGGAGTCATAATTAGGCAGAAAGAGTTTTGAACTGGGAAGCAGACAATTTAGGTTTCTAATTTTAATTCTGCCGTGATATTTGGGTAACTTTAAGCAATGCTCAGTTTCCTCTTTTAGAAAAAGGATGAGATATAGACACTGTTGATCTCTGAAATCTCTTTTACTTAGAAGGGTGACAAATTGCAGGCTTTTATGAGACTAAAGCCTCAAGTACTGTAACATTTTTGGAATGTTTAACTGCTTGATGTTATCTCCACATGAAGGAAGCAGATTGATGGGGGAATCTCTTTGTATAACATTGTATTATATCACCATTTTCCATGTTTTCTTATTGTTTTCATATATTTAAAAAAAAAACTTTGCATTTTTAAAGTTACTGAGCACAAGTTGTCTTAGAATTTTTTTGAAATAAATCAGGAGTTTCTCCATTGTTCCAAATTACCTGGAAATTTCTGCAAGTATTTTTGTGACATATAGCACAGTATCCCTTACATGTATCAGGATATGAAGAGCGTTATGAAGAGCAGGTAGCAGCTGGCCTTCTGAATGTTTCTTCAAGGAAGGAGTATGGTTGGTTGTTTTGTTGTCCCCTGTCTACCTTAGTAAAACTGTTTAGAACAAAAGACATCAGGATTAACATTTTACTTTTTTAAAAATAGACTTTATTTCTTAGAGCAGTTTTAGGTTCCCAGTAAAACTGAATAAAATGTACACAGATTTCCCATATACTCCCTGTGCCTGCACATGCATAGCCTGCCCCATTATCAATATTCCCTATCAGAGTGGTACAGTTGTTACAACTGATAAACCTACACTGACACATCATTATCACCCAAACTCCATAGTTTGCATTATGGTTAACTATTGATGTTATACATTCTATGGGTTTGGACAAATGTATAATGACATGTATCTACCATTATAGAAACATACAGAGTAAAATCACTGCTCTAAAGTTCTCTGCGCTCTGCCTACTCAACCCTTACCCTGATCTTTTTACTACTAATCTTTTTACTATCCCTACAGTTTGCCTTTTCCATATTGTCATATAGTTAAATAATATAGTATGTTGTCTTTTCAGATTAGCTTGTTTCACTTAGTGATATGTGATAGCTCATTTCTTTTTAGCAGAGAATAATAATACCTTATTTGGATGTACTACAGTTTATGTATCTATTCACTTATTGAAAGACATCTTTGTGGCTTCTAAGTTTTGGCAATTATAAATAAAGCTGCTGTAAACATTCATGTGCAGATTTTTGAGTAGACATAAGTGTTCAATTACTTAGGGTAAATAACAAGGAGTATGATGCTGGATCATAAGAACAGGTTTAGTTTTGTAAGAAACTGCCAAACTGTCTTCTAATGTGTCTGTACCGTGTTGCATTCCCAATAACCATGAATCAGAGTTCCTGTGCTCCACGTCTTCATCAGAATTTGGTATTGTTAGTGTTCTGGATTTTGGCCATTTTGATAGGTATGTAGTGGTATCTCACTCTTGTTTTCTTTTTTTTTTTAACTAAATTTGTTGGGATGACATTGATTAGTAAAATTATATATGTTTCAAGTGTACATGTCTATAATACGTCATCTGTATATTGCATTGTGTGTTCCCCATCCCAAGCCAGTTCTCCTTCCATGAATGTGTGGTCAATATGATTTCTTTAAAGAAAATGAGATGTTTTGTTAACAATCACATCCACCACCACCCACTAGAGTCGACCACAAATAGTGATGATTTCTGCATTACCTTGGTTTAGTAGTTATGCTCCTTTTTTAGACTAGGCAGGCCTAAAGGGAGAAATTTGTGAACCAAGTGCATACAATTATTCCAAAGAAACAACTATTGGAAAGAGGGGTGAGATATTTCCCAAGGAAAATGAAGCATTAATTCATTGTAACTGGCAGTGGACCATGTTCTATATCCTGAAGAATTAAACAATTTGACAAAGTACTTATTATAAATGTTGCCTTTTTTTGTCATTCTAAGTCAACTTTTCCAAAGCCCATATATTTGTAGAAAAAAATGTTTAGGCAATTATGAAACCCCAAAAAATGTTTTATTCTCGATTTCTCAGTTAAATCATATCCTGTAAGCATAAGCTTATGTGTAATATATTTTATTATATGGAAAGCTTTATAATCTATGTTTTATATTTGTCGTATGACTGAAATTTTATGGCAAATTGTCACAGTATCTAATATTTAGTTTTATATATTTTCAGTGCTCTGCCTTATTCCTGAAATGACTTGAGATTGTGGCATTGAATAAGTTGCTTGTTGAATACCTTAGTTTTAATTATATTACATGCAATTTACATATTTAATTTATTATATGGGGAAAATGCACTTATTTTCCCCAAAATGTATTATCAATTAACAAATTACTTGTTTGATTAGAACATAGTTATAATCTTATTTATAATGTCAGTAACACATTAATCACTGTAAATATTTATATTAGAATGATTATCTCTATGGCTCCTTTCATAAGTTCTCCTAGTGACCTACTAGCACATGTTTTCTTCCCTTCACTGCAACTTTGGGCTTTTGTGGTTTAACAGTCTATGTTCCCAAAGGAGGAGTGCTTCTATCAGGAGATACAAATAGTCATCAGGATGTAAAGTATAGCATAAGGGATACAGTCAGTAATATTGTATTAACTATATATGGTATCAGACGAATGCTAGATTTATCAGGGTGATCACTTGGTAAGTTATATAAATGTCTAAGCACTATGGTTTATACCTGGAACTAATATAATATTGTATGTCAACTGTAATTTAAAAATAAAACATTATTTTCAAAAAATGAAAAAATTAACATTAGTATAAGGAACACTTTTATCCCTAGTCAGGATTGGATAAGAGTTTTCCTTATACTAAGGTTAATTTTAACATTGCAACTAGCAAAGAATCTTCTAAAATATTTGTATAATTCATATTTATTTATGTTTTAATAAAAACTTTTTTGAGCAAGTCGCTTTGTATAGTTCAGAACTCAGTAAATGGAAAGAAAGGAGAAGGGGATAGCATTACCACTCTGTGACCATTAAAATTACTATATTTAAAGGAAAATTTGTAATTGGCACATCCTCTTTCATGCACTATTCTCTCTCTCTCTCTCTCTCTCTCTCTCTCTCTCAAAACTCTGTTAAATACTTGTTTATACTTGCTGTCTCCACTTCTTTTTTTCCATTTCCATGAATCCACTTCAATTAGGTTTTTATTCCAACATTCCCCCAAACTGTTCTCCTCAAAGTCACCAGTAACTTCCCTATTGCTAAACCCAATTATTGGCTATCCATCCACATAGATGGTCATTCGCTTTGCCTTGGTCTCCACGTCATTGCTCTCTTTGTTTTTCCCTGCCTCCCTCCTCAGTCCCCTTCTCAGTCTTTTCTTGAGCCCTACGTGTTGTAGTGCCCTAAGGCTCATACAGTCTCATAGATTTAAATAGCACCTACTCCGATGACTCACAAAATTAATACTGTTGCGGAAAAGCAGCGAGGACCGAGAAACACAAGCGGCTCCCGGAGGGCAGGGAGAACAAAGCTTTATTACGCTAGTGGACCCAGTGGGATTGTTCCCAAAGAACTGAGCACTGACTGGGGTCAGGCGCTTTGTTTTATATCTTTAGGCCTCCGGGTTCGGGGGGAAATCTGGCCGGGGTGCCAGGGAGATCTGTCCCTAGCAGTTGTGATCCCTCAACTTTGTTTTGACAGGGAGGCCTCTAACTATGGTGCCTGCGGGAGACAACTCTGATAAGGAGGGAGGAGGAAGGGGATCGAGCTCTTAGGGGGGTGCCTGCAGGAAAAACCATCCCAACAATACCTCCAGTCCAGACACTGTCTCCATTCCCAATCTAGACTGATATATCCAAATACCTATTTGACATATCCACTTCATCTAAACATCATGTGTCCAGAACTAAATTATTTATTTCTCTTGCCTTTCCTTCCTGTTTCCTCTGCTAAAGACACACTGGCCTTGATGTGTCCTGGGGCTGCCAAGCATCTTCTTCCCTCAGGGCCTACAGTTTCCTCAGCCTGCAATGTTCTCCAATGTATCAGTCAAGGTTCAATGAGAAGCAGAACAAGTAGGACAGAAAGATCTTTTAGAAAAAATTGGCAATCGTGGGAGCTGGCTGAGCAAGTCTGAACTTTACAGGGAAGGCAGTCAGGAAAGGAAGATCATAACTAAGATGGAATTCCTTAGGCATGGACTGCAGCTGTTGTCCAGAGGCAGAATTTCTTCTCTGTCTCTGGGAAGTTTCAGCCCTGCTTCTAAGGTCTTCCAACTGTGTAAGTCATGGCTACTCAGATCATCTAGGACAATCTCCTTTATTAAAGTCAGTGGAAAATGGACTTTAATTGCATGTGCAAAATGACTTCACAGCAACACCTAGATTAATGTTTGAGCAACTGAGAGCTGTAGCCTAGCCAAGGTGACATCAAAAAAGCCCAGACACCCAGATATCCTCTGGGCTTTCCCCTTATTTCCTTCAATGTTTTGCTCCTATGTCACTTACCGGAGGAATGTCCCCTGACCATATTCTGTTGATAACATACCACTCTCAGGCAACCTCCACCCCTACTTTCATTATTCTACTTTTTTTCAAGGCCTTATTCCTACCTTTTGTTTTATATATTTGTTTATTCCTTTTCTTCTCTTAGAGATTGCAAGCTCCATGAGAATACTTTTTCTGTTTTATTGCTCTATCCTCTGTGTTCAAACAGAGCTGGAGCAGAATAGGTATTTGATAATAATATGTTGGATAAATGAATGAATATTATATAAAAAAGAACACTATAATTTAAAAGTACAAATTCTGAAGATGGTTATTACTTCTTCCAAGTTTACCATTACCTTTTATGAAATTAAAATGTTCAAAATACGACGCTAACAAAAATAATTTTCTACTAATTCCTATGTATAATTTAACCACACACACACACACACACACACACACACACACTTTTGTTGATGAGCCAAACCACCTGGATTGAAAATGTTATAGATATACTGCTTTATGAAGAAATATCTAAATATCTGTGACACTGAGCTGGGTAATGGTTTGCCCTCCACCATATAAATTGGACTTTAATGGAACTAAATAACAAGTTTAATCATCACAAATCAGGAAACAGTGTTAACTTCATAGCTTTTTTCCTCACTTTTGACCTTTTGCCCAAAGACATAGTTTTCTTGTGGATCCCTGAAGGTGAAGGAGATTCTTGCATTCCAGTTGTCTTAAAATTGCTCTGAGGTTTCCTGAAATAGACTTCATTCCACCAGTCAGACGTCTGTCTGTAATTCATATCCATACAATGTTAGCTTGTTGATTTCTTATCTGCACCCCAAACTCCCAAATTGTATGTAGATTCTTCTTAGGTTTTGAGAGATATAAAGGAATCAGAGCTTTTTTCTTACTACTAATCTTTTCTCCTCTCTGTTATTTCTCTTACTTCCGGAGAGCATCTTTCGGCAGCACCTTCCTACAGGTGGTCTTCCAGCTGCTGCTAGTGTTAAGATACATTTATGATTCATGCCATAAAAAGCAGTCATGAATGAAATCATTCTGTTTTACTATAATCTGACACTTCCTGGAGACCAGAATCCACATCTGTATAGCTAAGATGGGTCATGTGCAAAGTCTCACCATATTTCTGATGGTAGTATTTTAAACACTTTTGCTACCACATTCGACTATAGTTGAATGATATTTCCATGGCACTGACTGTGATGTTCTACTTTACCCCATGAGCTCAAACTATAAAAAAATCTTGTCAGTGTTTCAGAAAGAAAGTTTAGGAAAGCCGATCTACATTTTTCTATATTTTTGTGTTTTTCAAGAATAAATAGCAATAGAAAATTTTTATACTTTAAAGTAATCATTTATTTTAATAAAATGTAGCACCTTAACTGTATTTACTTAAAAATATAAATACTGCAATTTTTTTGTTGTGGATTTTTGACACATTTTGGAGAACAAACTCGAAATCAATGAACACAGTGAAAGGGTTTAAGCAATATGTCAAAGCAATCTTTGAACACCTTGCTGTCTCATGTATGTGTTGCTGTTTTGTGCTTGTGAAGGGTGCAAGGTCTACTTTTGTCGTAGGCTGACAAGAAGAGCTGAGTAGCAAAATGATAGAGGGACTCTCCAGGTCTGCTTGTGACCATGGACACAAATGCTTCATTATAGAACTCATAATTTATTTGCACTGCTCAACACAAATACGCATTTTGAGGAATGGCTGGGGAATGCAGACAAACATTTCAACACTGTGTCTTCATACTCTGGCCTAATGTTTTAAAATGTCAGAATGGTATCTCTTACATAAGAGCATAAATAGAAAGAAAACTGGTCAGACAACTTGCCACTGTCAGCTTTCAAAAATATGTGAATGCCTTATTTACTGACAGAATCTTTATGTTCTTTTTGTGTGTGTTTGACATCCCTAAAGAGGCTCTGAGCACATTGCCCTTGTAATAGGAAATAAAAATTAGCTGCTTTGTATATGTAAATCAACTTTGTTATACCTGACTCTTTTTCATCTCTATGGCAAAATATAAAGCAAGACACTGACTGCTCAATTATTATAGATACTAAACTTTGTTTAGTAGAATATAACTTCTCTTTTTCTCAGTCATATATATTTTATTACAGCTCTCTCTATATGTTCTAAAATTTAATAGAGTGAATTAACTGACTATTCATGTCTCAATCATTTAGGGACCAGATTAATGTATCTTAATTCTCAATATTCTTTATACATTTCAAGATTATTTTAGTATGAAATTAAAGACAAAACCCTATTAGAAAGAAAATTGATGGCTAGAAGACACAATTATTCAGATAGGTGACTTGTGTTCAGACTAATTTCTTAAAATTCACATTTTTATGATTTAGGATAAAATTGTTAAAAAAGAAAATTATCCTATGGCTTCTATTTAAAATGACCAAAATACATTCACATAGCAGCATGATTAAATTGTTCACTATCTGCCAATTTTACCAAATGTTTATTGTTATCTTATTAAAGAAGGCATTTGTTACTTCTTCCCAGCAGGATCAGTTATTTCTGTCACCCAGAAATTTGTATGTCCAACTTTTGAATTACATATATTCCAGATGTCTATGTATAGCCCATATCCATGCAATGTTTATATGTGGTTTCTTGTCTGCTTTCAAAACCCCAAGTTATATGTAGGTTGTGAGAGAAGGAAATGAGTTTCTTTTCCTCATTATTTACATTTTTATCTCTTAGGACTTTTGAATTTGCTTTTCTCTGTGCTTGGAACATTCTTAGCCCAGATAACTAAATTGCTTATTTTCTAATCTCCTTCAGGCTTTGCTCAAATATCACCTTACCAGTGAGACCTTCCCTTATCATTCTATTTTAAATTTTAAAAACTTTCTAAAGTATAATTTTCCACAAAGGTGAAATCATGGCTCTGGTGCAAATGAAAATGTATAAAAAGATTTAATTTAACTCATTAGTTAATGAGTGAACCAAAAAGATGCTTGGACAAGTTCAAAGGACAATCTGAATAAATGTATAAATAAGTGTGTGTGTGTGTGTGTGTGTGTGTGTGTGTGTGTATGTGTGTGTATTCAAGAATGCTGAAATAAAGTTGCTAACAGATGGAAAACTAGTAAATATTCTATAGACAATAAAATGTTGGGGATTGCATTTTTTACAGGATAGAAATCAATTGAAACTCTACCAGACAAAATTCATTTACATTGTAATGGACAATAGTTATATTCATTACTATTATTTTTCTACAAGTTCATTTCTACCCTTATGAAGACATAAAATAACTTAGTCCATGACAATCAATCCAAAGTGCACATTCTTATGTTTTCAGGGCTTGGGACTAGAGTCAAAGGGAAAAAACTCAATCTTCTGTACTTCTCTTTCCACCTCAGCTTCCTCATGAGCTTATCTAGTACATAGGTACATTCCTATAGACACCTCATCTGGCAGGGCCCTGAATGGGCACATCAATTGACCCTGTGGATCACTTGCCCAGAGAGAAGGTGCATGGTCAGTGAAAGGACAGAACAAATGCCTCTAGAACTTGGAGCCCAGGGTAGGAACCTAGTTGCCTATATCTCATGGCTGGAGGGGTCATGTGCTATGCTGCATGTTTTATTTATTTGTTTATTGTCATCCTTCACTACACTATAAGTGGTCAAGAATTTTTGTCCATTTTATTCAAACTGCAATTCTAGCTTCTGGGAAAATGTTTGATAGATAGCAGTTGTCAATAAATATGGTTGAATGGGTCCTCATCCTCAGCACAGTGCCTGCTACATGCAACATACTCACAAATAGGTATTTCAGGAAAGAATGATGGTTGGAACAATTGTAGAGTCAAAAATCTAATTCTTGGAGGGAAGAAACTGTTTTAAATGTAATTTTATAACCTAATACCTGATATAGTGACACATAATTGCTCTTTAAAACAGCTTGTATATGCAATTCACACACTATACAATTCACCCATTTAAAATATACAGTGCAGAGCTCCAAGATGGCAGTATAACACTGTGCCTGCTTCCTTCCGTGAACACATTAAATTACAACTCAATTATAGAACAAACAACTTGGAGAACCATATGAAGTATGGCTGAACAGAAATTTTATAACTAAGGATGTTAACAAGGGGCCGGCTGGTTGGCTCAGTGGTTACAGCATAGTGTTCATAATACCAAGGTCGCCAGTTTGATTCCCACATGGGCCAGTGAGCTGCAACCTCCACAACTAGATTGAAGACAATGACTTGACCTGGAGCTGAGCTCTGCCCTCCATAACTACTGTGTTTCCCCGAAAATAAGACCTAGCTGGACCATCAGCTGTAATGCGTCTTTTGGAGCAAAAATTAATATAAGACCCCATTTATTTTACTATAAGATTGGGTCTTATCTAACCTAACCTAACCTAACCTAACCTAACCTAACCTAACCTAATATAAAAGACCAAGTCTTATATAGTAAAATAAGATGGGGTCTTATACTAATTTTTGCTCCAAAAGATGCATTAGAGCTCATGGTCCAACTAGGTCTTATTTTCAGGGAAATTGGAAGGTATATTGAAGCTGTTGGAGCTCATGGTCCTGGAAAAACACACTGTTGCCCAATTAAAAATTTTTTTAAAAGGATGTAAACAAGATGCCATGTCAAGATTGGTAGGAGGGGTAGAGACACAAAACGGGGTGGCCCCAAACCTCCAGGTGACGGTTCATAACTGGGAGGGATAGCTCAGCAGCAGAGGTTCCCCCTGGAGGAGTGACAGGCCCCAGCCCCCCAACATCAGTCTCTCCAGTCCAGAGTAATGGTGCCAGGAAAAGGAGCCCCCACAACATCTGGCAGTGAAAAACAGTGGGGATTATGACCGTTCAGGTGGGATAGAAGGCTGGGGGAAACCCAGAAATACTCTTAAATGGCCCATGCACAGACTCACTCACTTGCAGGCACTCACCTTGGGCTCCGGCAGAGGGACCGTGACTCAGGAGGCGTTGGAGATGTATGTGGTGCAGGGCAGACTGAGGTGTGTGGCTCCAAGGGGAGGACTAGCAGACAGTGAGCATTTTCCCTGTGTAACGTACGTGCAACTGTGCAGCCGGCAGGCAGGCATCATCTTTCCTGTATTGAACCCGCCCCCACAGGCCAAATTTGTATTGATTGGCCTGATGAGCTCTGCAGCTCCATTCTGCTGACTCACTGGGGACCCGCCCTATCCAATTCCCCCATAGCTGGAGGCACTTTCTCCCCGAGTAGCCAGCCCCACCCACACTGCCCTCTTTCCTGGAAAACTATCAGAAACTGATGGGGCTCACCTGGGTGGGAGGCAACTAGCCTGGTGTGTTCTGAGACTTTTGCTGAGTAGCTTCAGGCTCAGCACTGGCAACAAACCAAAATTTACATTAACCTGGAGACCGGAACTCTTCCCATTCTAGTGAATCCCTGAGATCCTTCCTTATCCAGGTTGTATACCACATGAGGCTATACTAGCTGCTGAACATTAAGGGGACTTGCAGGTGGCAGCAGGCTTCAGGGTATCCTGGCATTATGCAGAGCTACCCCAGGCTGAGTACGAGTGGCAACCAACCTCAGTTCACAGTGTGGCCTCTTCAACATGCCTCCATATTTAGCACAGGCAGCGAACAACCGCAGATCACTTTGTACCTCCCACCAGATAGTCCTTGGCCAGGAACCAGGCAGTGGGTGACTTGGGCTTGCACCAGAAACCCTCTCAAGAGACCCCAGAACCAACATACTTGGAGGTTGGCTTCAGACCAGAGCAGAACACTGCCCAATTAGCCCCACAAGCAGCACACACAAAGAGTGGTCTCAATAAGCACCAGAGCCTGCTGAGGTAAATTCTACTCAGTGGAGTAAGTTCCCTGCACAGCATCCCATAAGTTATGGATGTGGCCAAACCCCACAGGGAGACTGTGCCATTGGGCCCCACAGGACACATACTACATAAGGACACCCAGCCAAGACTGGAAGACATAGCACATCTACCTAATACATAGACATTAACACAGAAAGACAGCCAGAATGAGGAAACAAAGAAATATGTCCCAAATATATCCAGAAAAATAACTAAATGAAATGGAGGCAAGCAACCTACCAAAGACAGAGTTCAAAACACTGGTCATAAAGGATGCTCAAGGACTTAGTGAGAACTTTAACAAAGAGATAGAAAGCATAAAAAAGAACCAGTCAGAAGTGAAGAATACAATAACTGAAATGAAGAATGTACTAGAAGGAATCAGGAGCAGACTAGATGATGCAGAAGATCAAATTGGAGTACAACATAGCAGAAAACACCCAAAAGACTAGCAAAAAGAAAAAAAGGAACCATAAAATAAGGATAGTTTAAGAGACTTCTGGCACAACATCAAGTGTAACAACATTCACATAAAAGGGATACCGGAAGAAGAAGAGAGAAAGTAAGGGATTGAGAATCTATTTGAAAAAATAATGACTGAAATTTTACTAACCTGGTGAAGGAAATAGATATACAAGCCCAGGGAGCACAGAGAGTCCCCAAAAAGATGAACCCAAAGAGGTCCACACCAAGACACATTATAATTAAAATGGCAAAGGTTAATGACAAACAGGGAATCCTAAAAGCGGTGAGAGAAAAGCAGTCAGTCCTACAAGTGAGCTCCCATAACACTATTTGTTGATTTCTCAACAGAAACTTTGCAAGCCAGAAGAGATCAGCACGAATTATTCCAAGTGAAGAAAGGCAAGGATCTACAACCAAGATTACTCTACCCAGCAAAGCTATCATTTAGAATTGAAGGAGAGATAAAGAGCTTCTCAGATGAAAAAGAAACTAAAGGAGCTCATCACCACCAAAGCAATACTACAAAGAATGTTAGAGGGGCTAATGTAAAATGGAAAAAAAAAATCGAAATTATGAATAATGTAATGGCAATTGCTACATATTTATCATCAATTACTTTCAATGTAAATGGATTAAATGCTCTACTCAAAACCCATAGGAGGGCTGAATGGATAAAAAAATAAAACCCTTACATATGCTGCCTACAAAAGAATCACTTCAGATTGGAAGATACACACAGAGGAAAAGTAAAGGGATGGAAAAAAATATTTCATTAAAAACAAACAAACAAACAAACAAACAAACAAACAAAAAACCCAAAAACGCTGGGGTAGTAATACTTATACCAGACCAAGTAGACTTTAAAACAAAAGCTACCACAAGAGACAAAGGATTCAATAATCCCTCTTCGGTTATTTATCTAAAGAAACACAAATGCTACTTTGAGGGGATGTGTGCATCCATATGTTTATTGCATTGTTTACAATGGCCAAGATGTGGAGGCAGCCTGGGTGTCTGTTGAGGGAAAAATGGATAAAGAGGAGGAGGTACATATATACAATGGAATATTGCTCAGCCATGGGGAGGAATGGGGTTTTGCCTTCTGTGGCAGCATGGATGAACCTGGAGGGTAATGTGCTGAGTGGAGTATACAAAACAAAGACAGATACAATATGATTTCACTTATATGTGGAATCTAAAGAACAAAATATATGAAACAGAAATAAACTCATAGATACAGAGAACATATTGATGGTTGCCAGATAGGAGGAGGCTTGAGGGTGCGTGAAAAAGGGGAAGGGATTAAGAAGTACAAATTGGTTGTTAAACAGTAATCATGGAGATGCAGGGTGTAACATAAGGAATATAATCAATAATATTGTAATAACTGTGTATGGTGTCAGAAGGGTACTAGATTTATCACGGTGATAGTTGGGAGGGGGTTGGGGGTCAGGGTGAAAATGGTGAAGAAATGAAAAAGTACAAACTAGTAGTTACAAAACAGTCAAGCGGGTATAAAATAAAGCATAGGGAATACAGCCAATGGTATGGTAACAACTATATATAGTGCCAGGTGTGTACTAGACTAGTTAGGGGTATCATTTCTTGAATTATACAGATGTCTAACCACTATGGTGTACACCTGAAACTAATATAAAATAATGTTGAATACCAACTGTAATTGAAAAATGTAAAAACTGGGGGAAAATGTGAAGGGGAACAAGAGGTAAAAATTTCCAAGTATAAAACAAATAAATCATGGGAATATAATGTACAATATAGCGAATATAGTCAATAATATTGTGATAGCATAGTATGGTGTCAGATGGTTGCTGGACTTATCATGGTGATCTCTTCTTTAGGTATATATATATGTTGAATAACTTAATATTGTATGTTAGGTATATTTTAATAAAAATCATAAAAAATTAAAACATACAATTAATTTTTATTGTATTCATAGATGTGTACAACCATCATTGCCATCAATTTTAGAACATAAAAACTTTATAACAGATTTTTAAAAACTAAAATATTATCATTCAATAGTTCTACTACTGAGAATATGGATAGTACAGAATAAATGTTGTGTCTGTATATATTGTAGCTAAAGGCTTAACATTCACAACTAACCTTTTTTCATAAATTTTCTGAGAAATGTAATTGCATGAAAAAAAATCTAACGCTTCAGATGACCTAATTTGAGATATTTTGCAGTATATTGTGTCTTTAAGCCAATAACTCCTATTTGTCTACTCCAGATGCTGTTACAAGAGCTATAAGATCATGTCAAGGAACAATTACATTAAATAATCATGAAAAAATTAAATGACTCTTTAAACCAAACTAAACCAAAAAATTAAAGATTATCTTTAATAAATTCAATGTACTTTTAAAAATGAACAAAGAAAATGTAGAATATTTGGGAAAAATTTTTCTGTATATTAAAAGTATGAAGCACAGGGCAGCCAGTCAGCTCAGCTGGTTAGAGCACGGGGCTCTTAACAACAAATTTGCTGGTTCGATCCCTGCATGGGCCACTGTGAGCTGTGCCCTTCACAACTAAACTGAAACAACTACTTAACTTGGAGTGGATGGGTCCTGGAAAAACACACTTAAAAAAACAAAACAAACAAACAAAAAACCATAAAGCATTTGAGGAAAAAATATTGTTTTTCTTATTTATGTATGTATATATTTATTTTTATTTAAGTATAGATGGTATATAATATTATATTGGTTATGTTAGTTTCAGGTGTACAATATAGTCATTCCATATTTTTATACCTTACAATGTGATCATTCTACTAGTTCTAGTAATCATCTCTCACCATGTAAACTTATCACAATATTATTGACTATATTCCCCTTCCCTTTTCAGTCATACCCCGTCCTGCTCCATTCTGGTAAGCATCCCTTTGGTCTGTGTTTCTATGTCTTTGTGTGTGTGTGTGTGTGTGTGTGTGTGTGTGTGTGTGTGTGTGTGTGTTGTTTGTTTTGTATTAGATTTAACATATAAGTGAAACCATATAATATTTGTCTTTCTCTGCCTGGCTTATTTCACTTTGCATAATACCCTGTAGATCCATCCATGTTGTTGCAAATGGCAAGATTTCATTTTTTATTGCTGTATAATATTCCATTGTGTGATACATACCACATCTTCTTTATCCATTTATCTATTGATGAGCACCTAGGTTGCTTCCATATGTTGGCTATGGTGGATAACGCTGCAGTGAACATAGGGTACACATATCTTTTCAAATTAGTGTTTTTGTTTTCATTGGGTAAATACCCAGAAGTGAAATTGCTGGCTCATATAGTATATCTATTTTTAGTTTTTCGAGGATAAATTTTTTTGTAGTATGAACCAATTTATTTCCTGTAGCTGCTTTCTTATTACTTAATTATCCTGTGGCCCTCCCCCACTGAAAGTGAAGCCTTGCTTCTTTCAGAAATCTCCTGACATAAAGAAGAAATTGCTTTGCGTTTCGAATTAGTTTTTTGAGTTCTTAGGAAAATCATAGCCTAAAAGAAAGTGTTTTTGATTTGTAAGAATGTGTGTGTGTGTGAAAGTGTCTAGCACTGTGTGAGGTATATCATAACTCTCCAAAGCTAGTAAGAGTCAGGTCTAGAATCCTGGGTCACTCCAATCTGTGAAGAAAGGCAAATGATGGTTTTAAAACTCTTAAAAAAATAAGCTATCTAGTCCATTCTTTAGCACAGATGTTGAAAGTGGCATTATGTGTACATTTAACTTTCCTCATTTCTTTTCATTCTTCCTTTGATGGAAGTGATATCTATAGTGGCCATAATTTAGAGAAAACTTAGGTCTTGGATATCACAAAAATGGTCAATTCAGCCTTGAATTAGCTGAGTGTCCATAAGAAAATTAGAAGATTACTTTTCATTAAAAAACAATAAAAGCCAAAAAATGAGTAATAAAAGTGTAAGGGTCATTATTAATGCATGCAGTTACCTATTGTGTCATCCATGACATCTCTACCTAACAGATGTGAGTGCTGGCATAAGTGCATCATGTAGCTGCAGGGGCAGTCACTGCGGTAAATGGAACATAAGCTATGCTATTGTGATCTTTCTTGTTTCAAATGTAAGTGTGAACAAAGCTTAATTTTGACAGTATGTTCTGTAACACAGTGTGCCTAAGAGAACCACAAATTCTTCATCTAGGTATCTAAGCCTAAATCACATAAAACTCTCCTGAAACCTACACTACAGTAGTAATTAGCAAATACAAGCCACATGCCCTGGAAACAGAGATGGAAGGAGTGGTCGTTTCTTTTTAGAAATCCATGAAAGGATTTAATAATTAAAAAGCACATGGAAGAGGAGTCATACAATTACAATTAATCTTTGTTCTTAGTCTCTTAACTTTAAAACTTGCATTAACTTCTCTACCTCATCCAGGAAATATTTTTGTATAACTCCACCTAATTTTAAGACTAACTTTATTTAGGATTCCTTAACAATTACATACACCATTTGTACCATTCTCTAGTGAACTCTATTCTGTTAATATGTTGGTTGGTAAATATCCCCCTTAGTTATTTCATGGATGTATTTCTTACCTCGATTGTAAACTACACGAAGAAAGGAATAGTGCTTTCTTTCTGTTATCCTTTTGGTATATACTTAAATTTAATAGCTATTTTATTCAGAGTACAATCCAAAATTAAATCATATGTAAGGCAGAAATATATTTTGAGAACTTCTGTAATGAAATTCATTCATATTTTTTGAGTACTGGGGAAGAGTTTGTCCTCTCTTAGCTTTATTTTAAAAATTATTTTAAATATAACTTTTTTTAAGTAATACAGAGTTTTGTAACAAATTTTAAATATTATGAATGAGTTAAAAAGTTAAAATTGCTCCTCCAATACCACTCCTTATTTAGCAGTTTAGTATATGTTCAGATTTGCCTTTTTCCTTATTTTAACCAAACACTATTCTATGCTACCACTTGCTTTTTCCCTTTCTCTGCAAAATCTCATTGAATGAAATCCTCATCTCCAGGTACTCTTTTTTCAGTTTCATAAATAATTGATAAAACTGGGAGTAAATATTTTATTTTTAACAATTTGTTTACTTAACATGTTTTTTGGATCTTTTAGGATGAAAGAAAAATAAGTTGGAATTATCTTTTTTCAGAAAATAAAAAAGAAACATTTTAAATTAGAATAATAACTTTTATTTCTATTCTTGAAATGCAAAGAATTAAGAAATACAATTTGGTAGTTACAAAATAGTCACAGGGATATAAAGTACATCATAAAGAATATAGTCAATAAAGTTGCAACAACTACTACCCACGGTACTAGACTAATTGGGGAAATCACTGCATAAATTATATAAATGTCTAACCTTTATGCTGTACATCGGAAACTAATATAAAATAATATCGAATGTCAACTGTAACTGAAAATAATAAATAAATAATTTAAACAAATTAAACAAAGAGAAAAAACTCTTTGTCACCTTTTCTGAACTATGTTTTTGTAGACTTAGAATAAAATATCACAGATTCTTTAGTTGCAAATGACACCAACAGTCATCTGGTCTACTCAGTCATTCATTGTTCTAATCCACTTTACAGAATCAATCACCAGGTCACTGTTTACCATATTTGAACTTCTCTAATGATAAGGAATATTTAGGTTTATTTTAAATCTTAGTGTCTTATTAGACAGATATTATTATTCTTTGCAAGTTATATTTGAACATATCCATCTTCCTCCTAAATATTTATTTTTTCCAAGATAACTGCCCAACCCCCAAGTACTTCAACAGTTCTTGATATCATGTGGTTTTATGTTCCTTTCACAACCTGGTGATTTTCTCCAGTTTATATTTCTATTGGACCATTTTCTTCTTAAAGTACAATGCCTGTAACTGAAGATAATAGTTCAGATGAATTCTAAATGCTTTCAAGTAGAGCAACAATTCCTTTGTATGTTATACTTCAAATTCCTAATTCATTACAGAATAATTTTATGGTAGAGATTTAGGATTTAGATTAAATTCATTCTTAACACAATATGGGTACATCCTTTAATCATTTATTTCAGACATCACTTTGTGACAATAGAGTCTTTCTAGTTTAGAAAGAAAGTAAAATTCAGGTAACACAATCACAAAGAGATATAGTTGGAGTGAACCAGAAACACACACTTCCCAATCTTGCTTTCTTATGTAGAAAGCAATCCTATGAGGTACAGAGAATTAAGTAAATTGTTCAGGGTAGCACAGATAATACAGGATCCAGATGAGATTTAGTACTAGTCTGGATCTAGCATTTGTACCCCACCACTACGAATACTGCCTCTCAGTCTAATGGCACCACAATTAACATTATCATTCCTCTCCTTGCTTTCACCACTGTTTACATTCCCAAACATTCATCAATTGTTTTAAGTCCACAAAATGAAATTTGAGGTACTGTCAGAGTTTCCCATAAGATTCCTCTGCTCATTTTTGGCCAGATTGTTTAGTTTTTGTTATTGAGTTGTATGAGTTCCTTATATATTCTGGATACCAACTCCTTATCAGATATGTCATTTGTGAATATATTTCCCAGTTCTGTTGGTTGTCTTTTTGATGTTTTTTTGTTTTGTTTTGCTTGTTTGTATGTTTTTAGCTGTACAGAGGTTTTTTAATTTGATGGAGTTCCACTTGTTTATTTTTGCACTTGTTTCCCTTGCTTGATGGGACATAGCCGAAAAGGTTTACTACCAATGTTTTCTTCTAGGAGTTTATGGTTTCAGGTCTTATATTTAAGTCTTTAATCTATTTTGACTTTATTTTTGTATATGTTAGAAGAGAGTGGTCCAGTTTCATTTTTTTTGCATATATCTGTCCAGTTTTCACAGCACCTCCTGTTGAACAGACTTGTTTATCCATTGTATATTTTTTCTCCTTTGTCGTAGATTAATTGATCGTATAAGCAAGGGTTTATTTCTGGGATCTCTATTCTGTTTCATTGATCTATGTGTCTGTTTTTATGCTGGTACCATGCTGTTTTGATTATTGTAGTATAGTTTGAAATCAGGGATCATGATACCTCCAACTTTATTCTTCTTTCTCAAGATTACTTTGGCTATCCAGGGGCTTTTGTGGTTCTACATACATTTTAGGATTATTTGTCCCAGTTCTGAGCAGAATGTCTTTGGTATTTTGATAGTGATTTCATTAAATCTGTAGATTTCTTTTATTTTTAATTTATTTTTTGTTGGGGGAATATTGGGGAACAGTGTGTTTTTCCAGGACCCATTGGCTCCAAGTCAAGTCATTGTTTTCAATCTAGTTGTGGAGGATGCAGCTCACTGGCTCATGTGGGAATCGAACTGGTGACCTTGGTGTGATGAGCACTGTGCTCTAACCAACTGAGCCAACTGGCCACCCATTTAGATTTCTTTTATGGCCATTTTAATGGTATTAATCCTTCCAATCCATGAGTACAGCATATCCTTCCATTTGTTTGTGTCCTCTTCAATTTCTTTCTTCAGTGTCTTATAGATTTAAGAGTACAGGTCTTTCACCTCCTTGGTTAAATTTATTCCTAGGTATTTTATTCTTTTTGATGCAGTTATAAATGTGATTGTTTTCTTAATTTGTCTTTCTGTTCATTTATGATTAGTGTATAGAAATGTGATGGATTTCTTATATTAATTTTGTATCTTGCCAATTTACTGAATTTATTTATTAATTCTGTTAATATTTTTGTGGATCATTAAGGGTTTGCTATATATAGAATCATGTCATCTGCAAATAGTGACAGTTTTACTCCTTCTTTTCCAATTTGGATGACTTTTATTTTTTTTGCTTTTTTGATTGCTGTGCCTAGGATTTCAGCTTTTGACCGTTGAGTATGATGTTAGCTGTGGGGTTGTCATATATGGCCCTTATTACATTGAAGTAAGTTCCTTCTATACCCACTTTGTTAAAAGTTTTTTTTTATTATCATAAATGGATGTTAAATTTTGTCAAATGCTTTTTCTGCATCTATTGAGATGATCATATGATTTTTATCCTTGGTTTTGTTGACATGATGAATCACATTGTTTAGTGGATGTTAAACCATGCTTGCATCCCTGGTACAAATCCCACCTGATCATGGTGTATAATCCTTTTAATGTATTGTTGAATTTGGTTTGCTAGTATTTTATTGAGAATTTTTGTATATATATTAATCAGTGATATTGACCTATAATTTTTGTGTGTGTCTGTGTGTGTGTGTGTGTGTGTGTGTGTGTGTCTTTGTCTGGTTTTAGTATCAGGGTAATGCTGGCCTTGTAGAACTGGTTTGCAAGTATTCTTTCCTTTTTGAATAGTTTGAGAGGACAGATAATAATTCTTCTTTAAATGTTTGGTAGAATACACCTCTGAAGATATCTGGTCCTGGCTTTTGTTTGATGGAAATTTCTTGATTAGTGCTTTAATTTCATTGCTAGTAATTTTTCAGTTCAGATTCTCTTTTTCTTCCTGGTCTAGACTTGGCAGGTTTTCTGTTTCTTGAAATGTATCCATTTCTTCTACATTGTCCAATCTGTTGTCATATCATTGTTCATAGCATTCTTTAATGATCCTTTGTATTTCTGTGTTGTCAGTTGTAATCACTCGTCTTTCATTTCTGATGTTATTTATTTGAAATCTCTCTTTTTTCTTGAATCTTGCTAGAGGATTATCAACTTTATTATTTCAAAGAACCAGCTTTTAACTTCATTGATTTTTTTCTATTGTTTTTCTAGTCTTGATTTTATTTATTCCTGTGACTTTTATTATTTCCTTTCTTTTACTTATTTGGATTTTGTTTGTTCTATTTCTAGTTCCTGTAAGAGTAAATTTAGATTATTTATTTTGGATTTTTCCTGCTCCTGAGGTAGGCCTCTGTAGTTGTGAACTTTCTTCCTAGAATTTCTTTTGCTGCATCACATAACTATTGTTGTGTCTCAGTTTTCATTTGTCTCAAGGTAGTTTTTGATTTCCTGTCTGATTTTCTCTTTGATCTATTGATTGTTTAGTAGCATGCTGTTTATATCCATGTATTTGTGTGTTTTTCCCCCCAGTTTTCTTCCTGTAGTTGATTTCTAGTTTCATGCCATTGTGATAAGAAAATATGCTTGATATAATTTTAATCTTCTTGAATTTAATGAGTCTTACTAGTCCATATGAGTCTTATGGACAAATATGTCATCTATGCTGGAAAATATTCTATGTGCACTTGAATCTGCAGTTTGGGGATGAAATGTTCCATAAACATCTATTAAGGCAGTCTGGCCTAATGTGGCACATAAGACCATTATTTCCTTACTAATTTTCTCTGTGGATGATCTATCCTTTCAGGTAAGTGAGTATTAAAGTCCCCAGAAATTATTGTATTATTGTTAACTTCTGCCTTTATGTTCATTGATATTTGCTTTATATACTTAGGTTGGAAATATAGATATTTATAATTGTTCTATCCTCTTCTTGGATTGACCCCTTTATCATTATTAATGTACTTCTTTGTCTCTTTTTACATTCCTTGTTTTAAAGTCTATTTTGTCTTATATGAGTATTGCTACTACAGCTTTCTTTTCATTTCTTTTTTTCTATTTACATAGAATACCTTTATCCATCCCTTCCCTTTTAGTCTGTGTCTCTTTTTACCTAAAGTTAGACTTTTGTAGACAGCATACAGATGAGTCTTTTATTTTTTTTAAATCCATTCTGCCCCCTATGTCTTTTGATTAGAGTAGTTAGTCCATTTACTTTTAAAGTAATTATTGACAGGTATATGCTTATTGCCATTTTGTTAATTGATTTTTGGTTGTTTTTCTTTGCTGTTCCTTTATTGTTCTCTTGATCTCTTTCCTTTTGATTTACTGGTTTTCAGTGTTTTGACTGTGTTCCTTTCTCTTTATTTTGGTGCATTTTTGGTAGGTGTTTGGTTTGTGATTACTCGAGGTTCGTATATATTCATCTACACCTACAGCAATCAATTTAAAATTAAAAAAACATTTAAATTCAAACACATTATAAAAGCACTACATTTTACTCCCCTCTCCACTCTTTATGTCTTTGACATCATATATTATATATTTTTGTTTAGCATATCCCCTGACAATATAGTTACAATTTTGCTACTTTTGTCTTTTAACCTTCATATTAGCTTTTTAAGTGGTTGAGTCACTGTGTTTATTACATTTTTGCCTTTATCAGTGGGATTTTTTTCTTTACTGTATTTTCTTATTTCTGGTTATAACCTTTTTTTTCTGCAGAAAGAAGACACTTTAACATTTCTTGTAAAGCCAGTTTAGTGGTGTTGAACTCCTTTAGTTTTTGCTTGTTTGGGAACTCTTTATTTCTCCTTCAATTCTGAATAATAACCTTGCCAGACATAGTGTTCTATGTTGTACGTTCATTTCTTTCAGCACTTTATGTCTTTCCACTCAATTCTAGGTCTGTAAAGTTGCTGCTGACTGAGAAATCAGCTGATAGCCTTATGGGGTTTCCCTTGTATGTGACTTGTTTTTGCCTTCTTGTTGGGTTCAAGATTATCTTTTTATTTTTAACTTTTGTCATTTTAATTACAATATGTCCTGGATGGACTTCTTTGGGCTCATCTTACTTGGACTCTCTGTGCTTCCTGGTCCTGGATGTATGTTTCCTTCCTGAAGTTAGAAAAACTTTTTCAGCCATTATTTTTTCAAATATACTTTCTGCCCCTTTCTTTCTCTCTTCTTTGTCTGGAATTCCTGTAATGTTAGAGCACTTAATGTTTTCCCAGAGGTCCCTTATAGTTTCTTCATTTTTTATAATTCTTTTTTTTTTTCATTGCTGTTCTGATTGGGTGATTTCCACTATTCTGTCTTCCAGGTCACTAATCTGGTCTTCTGTATTAAGTAATTATCTGATCTTCCAGTGTAGTCTTAATTTCAGTTATACTATTTTTCCCCAAAAATAAGATGTAACTGGAAAATAAGCCCTAGCATGATTTTTCATGATGACATCCCCTGAACATAAGCCCTAATGCGTCTTTTGGAGCAAAGATTAATATAAAATCCGGTCTTATTTTCAGAGAAACATGGTGGTTTTTTTATTCACGATTGGTTCTTTATTATACTTTCTGACTCTGTTGAAGTGTTCTCTGAGTTTCTCTCTTCTATTAAATTTGTTGACCATCTTTATGACTGTTTCTTTGAATTCTTTACCAGGCAAACTACTTATCTCTATTTCATTAGAGTTTTCTCTAGGTTTTTACTTGTTCCTTCATCTGGGGCATATCCTCCTGTCTCCCCATCTTGTTTGACTTTTGTGTTTCTTCCTATGAGTCAGAGGAAAAAGCTATCTCTCCTAATCTAGAAAAAGGTACCTCTGTTTAGACTGTATTCTGGATGGTTTGGGCAGACCAGTTGTAGTCAGGGCAGACACATGCAGTACCGCATGTGCTGCCTGGCCAGAAGGAGTGGGTTCTGGGTGGAGCAGTGTGTGTGTGTGTGTGTGTGTGTGTGTGTGTGTGTGTGTGTGTGTTTCCTATGTTTCTCCTCCAGGTGGGTCTTCCCAGTGTGGGGCTGCCTGGTGTGTGCTTGTGTGCCCTGTTGCTTTGTGTGTTGCCTGAGCTGGGTCTAGGCAAGGATGCTCTGAGTGTGCCCTGCGAGTTCCACACTTACTCCATAGTGGGCAGCTGTGTGTGTGAACCACTCCACTTTGCTACTTCTGCACCCTCTTTGTGTTGGGCAGCCCCACTTGTGCACTCGCAGTACCCCAGTAGTTTTGCATTGGGCAGCTCCATCTTCAGGTACCACAGTGCTTTGCTACCTCTACACTTTTTCTGGGTCAGGCCGCCCCATTTATGTGCACAGCAGCTCCCCACTATCTCTGCTCTTTCTCTAGAAGGGGCAGCCCTGTGTGTGGGTCCTGCCGCATTTGCTAACTTTGTACTCTCTCCAGGCGTGGGAGCCCCATGTGTGCACAGCTTAGTGGGTGCATGCAGCAGTACCTGCTGGCTCAATCTCTGGGTGGAGGGGTCCCTTGTACATGTGCTATGGTGCCTTCCTGTTGTTGCTGGTCTTGCTCTGGGATAAGTGGCTCTGGATGTGCTCCAGTGGCTCTGCAGGTCGACCAGAAAGCCTGGATAGAACTCTCATCTGTTATCCAAGAACAGGGGAAATGTAAACAGTGCTACTCACTGGTTCCTCCAGTCTTGGATAGTTCCCTCAGTTCCTGGAGAGCTCTCATGGTTCCCAATTTTCTCTATGAGGTCTCTCTCTCTTGTTTGTTTTACAGAACCTGTTCAATTGGCTCTCAATTGTCCCTCAGGAGGAACTGCTCTAAATATAGGTGTATATTTTATGTGTCATTGGGAGGAGGAGAGCACAGCATCCTTCTACACTGCCATCTTGGACCTGCCTCCCACAAACTGTTAAATGTGCTCCATTTTGCTATAGTGATGATGATGATGATGATGATGATGATGATGATAATGATATAATGATATGATTATGATGTAGTCTATAAGCAATCTTTTATTTGTTGAAATGCAATCAACTTAATTTCCATGCAGTTTTTATTTCAACTGTGAGAGTCCCCCTTCTAATATGGATAACTGAATTACAAGTCTATCCTTAATTACATGTCCCTTCCTGCATGGTAAACCATTTTAGTATAAGGAAGAATAGAGATGGAAGAAGCTATGTCCGGTTCAACAATCAGAAAGGCGGTGGGTGATCACAGGGTCTAAGAATAAATGAAGTGTGTCACTGTGGCAGGTGCTGGGATTCAGGAAGGCCCGAGAGTGAGTGGCAAGGCCCAGGCTCAGGGCTGGGGCAAGCAGATTTACTGACCTTTCTATGCCTCTGTTTTCCATCTAAACACACATGTATTTGTTGGATGTTTCTATAATATTGCATTTCATATATATAATATAATCTTCGTTGACCTGTCTATGAAAATTCAATGAATTTTTCCCAGACCACACAGTTAGTAAAGAATGGAGTCTATTTAATTCCAAAACAAACATGCTTAACTAGTCATCCCAAAAAGATTTATCAAAGAACAAGAGTAATGGTAAATAAGTTTATATTGTTTTCTAGAAAGCCTTAAAAATTAAAATTGCCTAAAGAAAATATGAGTACCAAATTCAATGTATGTTTTCTAGCATTGTGTATTAGCAATTACATAGAAATATACAGAGGGTGCCAAAAAAATGTATACATATTTTAAGAAAGGAAAACTGTATTAAAATTGTAACACTCAATATATACCGACAACAAAAGATGAATACAAGTCATGTTTGACTTCTGCAATTACAAGAGATGCCCAAAGCAGTTACCATCAGCGTCCAGACGCTTCTGATTACAGTGAACTACTGTTTGAGCATTGTTGACCAGTGTCTACTTGTATACATGCTTTTGGCACCCCTGGTCTATGTATATGTGTGTGTGTGTGTGTGTGTGTGTGTGTGTGTATTCTAGCAAGCAAAACACAAATAATGTTTCATGCTTCAGGCATACTTTTGGGCAAGTTCAACCTCTATGTCTTATTAGCAGTGGAAAAGTCACTTAACCTTTGTAAGCCTCAGTTTCTTCATCTGAGTAATGGAAATGATCATTGAGCCTACCTGACATGGGGGTTTTTAATTTGTGAGAATTAAACAAAACAATATAGCATTTAACACATTGCTTGGTACACAACAGAGTCTCTCTAAAGGATACTCAGTAAGTATTATTAACTAAGATTCAATACCTTTCCACATTTTAGTTTATTGGGCATGTTATCTTTTTTGTGATTTTTCTCTCTATTGTTTTTGTTGGGCAGATTTTTCATACAGGGACTTGGGACTACAGAAATGAGGAAAAGATAGGTTACTAAGATTGTGTCATTACTTTGAGACTTTGTCTCAGAAACAAGATAAAGGCACACAGTTCCTTCACTTGGAATACAAGATATGAAATAGATAAGTTTGATTGAATATTGATTATTAACTTCCATCTCCTTAAATTTATTCAAAGGACAAAGTGACTTCAGCTAAGGAGAGAGGTGAGGGTGGAGAAAGAATTCCAACAGAAGCTTCATTAATTCAATGTGGGCACTGAGGTTTACCATGTTTCAAGCAGTAAGCAAAGCTTGGATTTCTGCTCTGAGGGACCCAGGGTCAAATTGGGGAAGCAAGACCATAAGAATAATCTGAAATATAAGTTCCACATTTCAAAAGATTGTCGGAGAGCTACTGGACTGCGACACCTGGGCACAACATTTAAATTCTCTGAAACCTATTCCCTCATCTGGTCTACCACACACACATCATGGTTGTGAGTATTAGACATTTGTGAAAGTACTTTGCAAGTTGTATAATATCATTATGTAAATAATATATACAAGTACAAATTTCATAATCAAAAGGTATAATCAATTGGCTATGAATATTTAAAAGAATAAATGAATAATTGTGACAGGAGACATTAGGTAAGGCTTAAGAGAAGTTGAACTTGAAGAATTAAATGCAACTTTGAAAGAGGATGAGGCAGAGGAAAGGTAATCCATGCAGAATGAATTCCACAATTAAAGACACAAGGACATGGTATAACACTATAGGATATGTTCCAGAAAAGTGAACAGCTCTGTGACTGGAGTCTTGGATGTGTAGGAGACGGGGCATATAAAAGATGATGCTGGGAGTAGAGATTAGTATCTGCAAACAGGAGCCATGGTATCCACATTAATGAATCATACATCATTTTGTAACAAGTAAGGGGTTATTTCTGAGTTAAGGCTGGAGCAACATCAGGACTGTTTTGGTAGTAATGTAAATATTGGCTAGGACAGGAGGGAGCTCCCATGTTGAGAGACAGTGATCTATTATCATAAAGTATTAACAAATAGCTAATATTGGATTGTGGCAATGTGAATAGAGAGAAGAGAGGCAACATTGACAGGTTTGGGGTCCAGCTGAACATAAAGGAGAAGCAATCAAAGATGATTTTGAGGTACTCTGTTGATAGAAGAAGGTTATAAAGGTGACAATTGAGATAGGACACACTGTAGGGTGAGATATTTGAAGAACTAGATTGCAAGTTCCTTGAGCACAGGGACTGAATTTTGTTCATTGTCCTGTCATCAATATAGTCCAGTGCCTGGTATATACTTAGTACTTTGTAATTTCTTTTGAGAAAGCAGTGACTAAACAATGAGGAAGGGTTAAGGTAAGTGTATAATTTGGAATATGCTGGGTTTGAGCCTTGGTTATCTCAGCTTTCTAGCTATTTAGGAATAGGTCTAATCTCATTTATAAGACTATAAATATCTGTGTGTCAAAGTCCATATCTGATTCACAGCTCTCTGCACTATAGTGTTTCATAAATAAATATCTGGAAAATAGTTGAAAGATTGAGTCTGAAGCTTAGAGAGAGATGTATCATGTCTTTGATTCCTCCATATGTTTCTTTAACTTAGTGGTGCTTTAATAATAGTTGATGATTCAGTTGATGTGGTTCACACTGACCTCAGTAACCCATTTAGTGAGCAGCTTTCTACTTTTGTACCTGTTTTGATAATGTGTAGTGAAATACATATGATATGAGAGAGTTTGCTAAATGCTGTTAGCTCATAATAACAATTAACACCCTATATGCCCTCCTAAAATCTGAGGTTATTTTAAAAGTTTCTTTAAAAAGTAAATTTTTGAAAACTTTTTTTTTCATTAAAACTATTCTCACAATTTGAGAGATTTCAGAAAGGAGAATAATACAAAAAATGAAGAATTTTGTTTGAGTTCCATATTATGTTATTATCTGTGGGGCTGACCTTGTCTTGACATCTTCAGAGAAGCTCGTATTGCCAGATTCTGTTAAACAAGGTGACTTTGATAAAGGCCATAGCTCCTTTCAAGCCCTAAAAATTGGCCCAGGGAAAGAAATCATCCAGAAATATGATGACAAAAAGCCGAGCTCATAAATCCAAGAGGCGTTTTGTCACTAATGCAAAGTCCTTACGGATGACTACTATTTTCAAATTCTGAAAACAGAGAGCCTCATTCAGAGGTTAAACATAATTTTCATAGTATATGATGTGATGTCAATACAAAATTTCTTATGTTCTGTTTGTTACTATGTAAGATTTAGACTTTTTCAAATAATTTGTAAATTAGCAAGTTTCATGATTCAGATTGCTGCAGTAGTCTGTAAGTTAGTAGACATCAATTATATCAGCACAGCAAAAGCACAGTAGTGACATGGAGTGATGTTTTAGGATAGTTTTGGTGATCATTCTCTGAGACAGGTCCATAACCAGCCATTATTTTAATGGAAGAAGCCTAGGTCAGACAGGTTAAACATATTGCCTAAGTTGAAATCAAGCAACTATGCTGAAGTTTAGAACTGCAAGTTCCTATGCTTTGAGTTCATTTTATCTCAGAATTATAATGTTAGAGAAAGTGAAGGGTTTCATATAAATATTGAAGATACTATACAAACCAATTTTTTTACTTTGGTGTTAAAAAATTATGTTTTTCAGTATCTTGAATTTATATAACAACTTGGATTCGATAGTTCACTCTAGCAAAGAGTGTGACCTTTGAAACAGAAATAAAAGTTAGGAAAGAAGCACTATAATATAAAATGTACCCAGAAGCTTTAGGTTTTATAAACGCAGTCTTCTCCAAATCAGGATGGTTATTGCACAGAAATGTCAAATCAAAACTGTTAAACTCTTTCTTTAATCACTCCTTATGGTGGTTAAAAAGTGCCTTGACTTTGTTTCTTATGCTAGCTCTGTCTCAGGTTGTCTTTTTACTACCAACTTTCATTATGAAAATTTTCAAATAGGCAGAAAAGTTGAAAGATTATTATAACAAACACACACTATATAAACACACATTCTCTCTACTTTTATATAATAATTAAAATTTTTTATACTTGCTCTTTCCATGATCTATCTATCTATCTATCTATCTATCTATCTATCTATCTATCTATCTATCTATCATCTATCTATCTATCATCTATCATTTATCTATCCATCCATCCATCTTCAAATAGGCAGAGAAGTTGAAGGATTATTATAATAAACACATACTATAAAAACACACATTCTCTCTACCTCTATGTAACAATTAACATTTTTTCATACTTACTCTTTCCATTATCTATCTATCATCTATCTATCTGTCTGTCTGTTTATCTATCAATTAATCATCTATCATTTATCTATCCATCCATTATCTATCTATCTATTATCTATCTATCTAGTCTATTTATCATTATCTATCTTGTATATGTTATACCATATAAAAGGAAGTGGAAAGTATCATAACACTTCACTTTGAAATAGTTGACTTTGACTCTTCTAAGAATAAGGAGATTCTCTTATACACAGTTGACACTTGAACAACATGGGTTTGAATTGCACATGTCCATTTATACAAGGATTATTTTCAATAAATACAAAAGGTGCCAAAAAAGTGTTTACACATTTTTAAAAAGGCAAAAATTGTATTAATTGTAATACTCAATATATGCTGATAACAAAAGATGAATACAAGTCACTTTTGACTTCTGCTATTACAAGAGGTGCTCAGTGGTTACCATCAGCGTCCAAACACTTCTGATTATGGCAAACTACTGCTTGAGAATATATTATATCTCTTAAAATGTGTATACATTTTTTTGGCACCACCAGTATATGGTCGACCCTCTATATCCCTGGGTTTTGCCTCTGCTGATTCAATCAATCATGGATTGATGACATCACCAGAGTCAGTTCTCTTTCCATCACCATATATTAGACCCCTTTAACACTCTTCTAGAATCCTCCTCCCCCCTTACCCTCTGGTAACCCCTAAACTATTGTCTATGTCTATGAGTTTTTGTTCCTTCATTTGTTTGTCTTATTCCTTTGTTGTTTTCAGTTTTATATCCCATGTATGAGTGAAGTCATATGGTTCTCTACTTTTTCTGTCTGCCTTATTTTGCTTAGCATAATAATCACAAGATCCATACTTTTTGTCACAAATGGCACTATTTCATATTTTCTTACGGCAGAATAATATTCCATTGTGCATATATACCTCATCTTCTTTATCCAATCATCTATGGAAGGACACTGATTGTTTCCATGTTTTGGCCACTGTAAATAAAGCTTGAAACCTATGTAACTTTGTTAACCATTGTCACCCCAATAAACTTTAATAAAGAAAAAGTCAAGAACCATATGACTTAACTCACATGTGGGATATAAAATTGAAAGTAACAAAGGAACAAGACAAATAAAGAAACAAAAACTCATAGGCACATACAATAGTTTAGTGGTTACCGGAGGGTAAGAGAGAAGAGGGGTGGAAAAAAGACAATAAAGGTGGTCAAATATATGGTGATGGAAAGAGAACTGACTCTGAGTGGTGAACACACAATGTGTTATATAGATGATGTATTACAGAATTGTACATCTGAAACCTATGTAATTTTACTAACCATTGTCATCCCAATACATTTAATTAAAAAATCATGGATTGAAATACTATTTTTAATCTTCAGTTGGGAATCCGAGGATGCAGACAGCCCACTGTATGTATTTTTCTATACCATTTTATGTAAGAGATTTAAATAGCTGCAGATTTTAATATCCTTGGAGTTCCTGGAACCATTCTGCCACTGATACTAAAGGACAACTGTAGTTAAGTTTTTTTGGGGTCAAAGGTTTTTTTGCCCATTTTCGACTGTATGTGGGTCAGCACCCCCAACCCCCACATTGTTCAAAGATCAACTGTAAATACAATATTATTTTTAGGAAATTAAACAACAATTCTACAATATCATCAAATATCTGGTCTTTATTTTTATTTCTCCCATTGTTTCCAGAATGTCTTTTGTAGATGGTTTATTTGATCCAAGGTTCAATTGAAATTCAGGAATTGCATTTGGTAGTTATGTCTAGAAGTAGCATCTCTCTCTCTCTCTCTCTCTCTCTCTCTCTCTCTCTCTCTCTCAGTTTCTAAATTTCTCTCTGTAATTTTACCTTTTGGAAAGACCCAAGCCAGTTTTCTTAGAACATCTTACATTCTGGATTTCTCTGATTTTTCATTCATTGATCATTTAACTTCTTCCTGAATCCTGTTATGTCTAGAAGCTTGATTATATTCAGGTTAAATGCTGAAGGAAAGAATGTTTCACAGGCTACATTTATACTTCATATAGAATCATAGAAGAATGCTCCCATTGTTGAGTTTTCACACTTTAAGTGATGTTTATTTTGATCAGTTAAAACGAGTGACCCACCATACCTCCGCATTGTAAAAGTACAGTTTTCTGCCAGCACTTAGTAAGTAATTGTAGGTAATATTTTACCTGTTTGCCAAACAATCTTCACCTATTGCTTTTAGCATCCATTGATGATCTGTATCTGTAGCAGTTATTACATTGCAAGTTGCAAATGGTGATTTTTAAAAAACTATTCTATTTCTTCTATATATACTAGATTATATTCTTCTACAAATAAGAGCTTTCCTGTTTTCTTCTTTCCCTTTTGTTTTTTTTAATATCACTGTACTCTGAATTAATGAATTTTTATTTATTCATATGTTAAATAAGTTATGTTCAATATTCTTTTTAATACAATACACATTTTGCCCCAAATGTGGCCATTGGTAGTCCCTTCAGGGTACCTCCTGAACCCTTTTATACATGACTTCCTTAGTGTTTGAATATTTTATTTATTGATTCAAAATATCCCAGGCTTACTTTCTACCTTTGTTGCCCAGGCCTGGAATTGGTCTTTTCCCAAATATATTTGGTTCCTTTTTGTGTGGAACGGTATATTGGCCATGGAAATGCATCACTCAGATCTTCTGCTGTGGAAACACAATTGACAGAGAGTATCAGGTGCTGCTCATCTGGATTTATCACCAAATTCCTGTAGAAGTGGTGCCTCCCATGGCTGCTTTCAGCCAATCACTGAGCATGGCAGTGCTACAGAGATAGGCTCATTCTGACAAGATGCAGAACTCCTGACAGATGATGTTGGCACAAAGACTCTCGATTGGCCTGGCTGATCTTTTGTCAGAAATGCTCAGTATCCCAAGACTCTTTCTACTTGATCCTTCCTCCTTCCCTCCCTCTCTCTTTCCACATATGTGTGGCCTGTGTCCTGGTCTGAAGACTCTGCCTGCCTCCTTCTGCTCTTTCTCCTAATAAACCTCTTGCACATCTAATCCAGCCTTGGTGTCTGCTTCCCAGTGGACCTGAACTAATGAAAATGACACTTAGAAACAAAAATCTGGATGCTAGCATTGCTCATTGATATTAATATTAGTGAGCCATTTCTTCTAGGCTTTTTCTGTAGACAGATAGAGCTAAAAAATCTAGTTTTCAAAAAAATATGACTTTATATTGCTATTTCCAATTCAGATTTTTATAATATAGTTTCATTTTTTAATTCTTTGTATATCTTTTCTCTTATACTAAAAATTAGGATTCTTAATAACATTAAAGATTTTACTTATTTGCGTTACCATATAATACAACTAAAATTTTCAAAATTACAGTACCAGTAGCACAACTGTCACTAAACACAGAGTCAAGTTTGAGGTATTTTTACAATTATTATTTTCTTCAGAGCATACTTGGGATCTACAGAGTGCTGTGTTCAAAAGTTTCTTATAATATTTTTTTTCCATAGGTTGATGTTAATAATGTTGCACACAACTAGGTTCATTTCTTTCACTTTGTGTCCAATATTAGAGCTATTTTTTCTTTTTGATTTAATTTTAATGTTTCAATATGTAAATCATTTAGATGGTTGAAGTGTCAAAATTATATTAAAGGTATAAAGAAGATTTTGCTCCACTCCCTATTTCCTTCATCAGATTCCTATTCATGTTCTATGGTTAACCATTTTCATGAATTTCTATTTATTTTTCTTGTGTTTCTTTTAAGAAAACCAAGTTAACATTATATAGTATGTATGTATATATGTACATATGTAATTTCTCTTTCAGTCTCACACAAAAGAAATATACTAAATAAAATTAATAAAGTAACTTTGGAAATACTCCATTTCTTTCCTAGACATCGTCTCTTTTCTTTCAAGTGGCTGCATAGAACTTCACTCTTGGACATACCAGAATTTATTTACCCGGTACTGCTCTTAAAATAATCCTGTAATGAATAAAATTGTGCATAAGTTGTTTCATGTTTGTGAAGTTCAAGTAGGTTCTTAGAGATGGATTACTTTACCAAAGGGTATATGTGCCTGTAACTTTATTAACTATTGAAAAACTCTCCTCCATAAGATTTGTATCATTTTGTACTTCTCTAAGCATGTGTTCGTAATTCTAAAGTTTTACCACAGACTGCATTGTCAAGTTTCTCAAAATTTTTTAATCAAGTAGGTGAGAAATGATATACCATACTTTTACTCTGAATTTTTCTAGTTATAAGAGAGGCTGATTTTTTTTTTCTATTCTTGCAGGTCCTTTTACTTCTATTTTTCTGTGATCTGTCTGTTCATATCCTCATCTATTACTTTTTATTGTGATTTTGCCTTCTTTTCTAATTTTAAGAGTTATTTTTTTTTAAAGGTTTCCTCACACTTTTTTTTTTTTAAAAGGATTTTTATTGGGGAAGGGGAACAGGACTTTATTGGGGACAGTGTGTACTTCCAGGCCCTTTTTCTAAGTCAAGTTTTTGCCCTTTCAATCTTAGTTGTGGAGGGTGCCGTTCAGCTTCAAGTTGTTGTCCTTTCAGTCTTAGTTGTGGAGGGCACAGCTCAGCTCCAGGTCCAGTTGCCATTTTCTAGTTGCAGGGGGCACAGCCCACCATCCCTTGCGGGAGTCGAGGAATCGAACTGGCAACCTTGTGGTTGAGAGCCCACTGGCCCATGTGGGAATCGAACCAGCAGCCTTCAGAATTAGGAGCATGGAGCTCTAACCACCTGAGCCACCGGGCCGGCCCTTAAGAGTTATTTTTATCTCAGAGAGATTAGCCGTTTTTTCCTAATGAAAATTGCAAATACATCCTCTTAAGTTGTCATTTGAATTTTGATATTTTGTAATGAAGTTAAATTTATCAATTATGTTTTCTTATATAGGGGTATATGTATGATTTAATTTTTTTATATTTAGAAACTTAATCTAAGGACTTTAGTCTTGTGAATGGTGTAAGATATAGATATAATTTATCTTTTTCTAAAGGGCTCTATAGCTGACCCAACATCATTTATTAAGAAATTTATCTTTTATTAGTGATTTGAGATGTCACCTTCCTATATACTAAATGTCTGTGGTAGGGAGAATGATAGTCCCCCAAAGGTATCCATGTCCTAATCTCAGAAACCAGTTAATCTATTACTTCACATTCAAAGGGAATTTGTGGGTATGCCTAAGGTTAAAGACTTTGAGATGGGAAGATTATCCTAAATTATACAGGTGAACACAATCTAATCACATAAATCTTTATGGAAGGAGAATCTTGACTGTTGTCAGAGAAAGTGATGTCATGACAGAATGAGGGACAGAGACACGTTATGTTGCTGGCTTTGAAGATAAAGGAAGAGGTTCATGAGCAAGGAATACAGAGAACCTGTGGAAGATAGAAAGGGCAAGGAAATGAGTTCCCCCTTTAAAGCCTCCTGAAAGGGGTGCAGCCCCCTTCCTGCACCTTGATTTAGTAGAGACCCATGTTAGATTTCTGACTTATAGAACTATAAATAGTAACTTGATGTCGGTTTAAGTCACTAAGTTTGTGGTAATTTGTTACAGCAGCAATAGAAAACTAACTCAATGCCCATATGTCTATAGAATTTTTGTTTTGTCCATTGATGTCTGTTGCTTCATGTTTAATATCCTACTATTTTAATGTTATAATTTGTGGTATGTTGTAATATGTGAAAGTTCTTCTGGAGGCTTTAGTGGGGAATTTATTTCCTTGCCCTTTCCAGCTTTCACTGACTCCTGTGTTCCTTGCTCATGAACCTCATGTTGATTACATGGAGCCAGCAGAAAGGAAGAGGCTGGCCTAAAGGAGAACAGGCTGGAAGAAGTAAAACACCAAACATGGATGAAAAGATGGAAGCACCTTCAGTAGGATGAGGGTGGAACTTCTTTCCTATAAAGGGAAGCAGGAAAGGACGGGTGCTTCGTAGATGGCATGACCAGAAACTGAAGAATTACCTCTCTAATGAACCGCATTTTCTTTGCAAAGTCGGAGTCAAGGCCATTTGCTGAGGTTAGGGTCTGGCAAATAGTAGGTATTCAATAAATATGCCATAAATAATTATGTAAGTGAAAAAGAATTCGTGTGGGAAAGAGGAATGTGGTTGGGAAGTAAGTTCTAGTGAAGTTATAAAAAAAAAGTTTGCAAGAACACCTCTAGAGAAAAGGGGGACCTCCTGGTATAAGAAAGGATGGTAACCAAAAGACCAGTTAAAATGGTCTCCCATGAACCAGTAGACACACTCAGCTGAGAGGTGGTTATGTGATTTTTTTTCAAGTTGTTCCCAGCAGCCCTGGGATTGGTAGCTGGGGTTTCACAACGTCTGCGAATGGGAGTAGGGCAAGATGGCTGAGGGAAGCGGCAGGCCAATGAAAAAAGTAATTGCTCTGGGATCCAAGCTTAATTGAAGGAAGTAAAAACAGGTATAGTCTCTTAGGTTGGGAGGTATAATAGTAAAATCAGAGGTGTTGATGAGGTAGAAGGATTGCTGTAATATGAATAATAGCATGAGATAGTCATAATTACAGTAGGTTGTAACAAGTCTGAATTTGAGAATTATAAAAAGGAGCCATTCTGGGAGGTGATCCCATGGTCAGGGATACCTGTAGTGGAATGGAGGATGGAGGTGAAGAGCTTTAAAGACAAAGTGGCTGGTTTTCTGGAGGAGCCTATGTGTTGTCAAAGATGATGTTATTGTTCAGCGTGATTACAAGTCTTGTATGGATGAACAGACAATACAGCAAGTATTAAAGTCGTTGATGAAGGGCTGTCTATGGGGGTGTGAGGTGGTGGCGGTGGTGGTGAGACTGATCAGCTCATAGAAATTGTTAGGCAAATAATAAACATTTGTAGCTTATCTTAACTCTAAAATCCGAAAGTCTGAAAATTTAAATCTTGGTTCATATCTGAAAATAAATAATCTCATATATCTGGCATACAATTTGAACGTATTTCCAGAAATTTAAGGTCTTGCCACCAATTTGTTCTTTTGTTGCTATTGCTCATTGATCTGAAAAATTAGAACTAAGGAAAAACAACCTCTGAAAGTCAAGTGAAATATTTGTTTTCTGTGAAAAGCCAGAGTGAACTAGCTTGGGGACAAGGTGAAGTTTTAGTGCATTATACATGAATATAAGCACATAACAAGGACGCATTTATATCCATTGCTTATGGTGAGAGCTTCTTTTCAATGAAACAGCCAAGCACAGAGCCCAGTGGTTTCTCTTGAACCTGTTTCTTAGTTCTATCTGAGCCATGGTTGAATTCCTTATGTTTGGAAACTGAATTTCTAGCACAAGAAATTGTGCACTTATCAGACAATAAGAATCCAGAATTAACCTACACCTGGTTGAATTTTTTTGAAGGTTATGGACAAAATTTTGGGAAGCATGCAATAAAGTTGGTTCCTTTTCTTAAGGTTTTAGAAAGTGTAAGGGAAGAGGAGTTGAAAAGGAGAACAGAAAAAGGCTGGTTAGGATAGCAAAAAAGGGGATTTATAAGATCTAGGAATGTTAGCCACAAGTAAAATAGAAGTGTTCGCTATAGTGAGAAGGAAATTAGATTCTTGAGTACAAATTTTAGCTGTGATACTTCCCAACCATGAGATCTTGAAAAAGTTATAATATATAACTTCTCTGAGCCTTGGTTTCCTCAATCTGTGAAGTAGGCATAATAACACTAAATGAATAAGGTTATGAAAGATGAAAGCAAGTGCCTTTAGGAGAAGGGCCTAGCTCAGAGCCTGACCTACTGAAGGTGCTCAGGTGTGGTTTCCTTTTCTCCAGGGATGTTTGAAGGGCATTGAAAGGTTACTTACTTCTCACTGACAATTAAGGAGCTGCTATTTTTAAACCATTGTTCTGATTTTTGTTAAACTTGATCCATTTTCTGTTAGGAAAGACCTTTGATAATTATGGCATCAGGTATAGCACCCCAGACTGGTTACTTCCCTATGTTCTGATACGGTGCATAGGGCTGCTGTGGCCTGAATCAGCTCCATGAGGGCTGCGTTACTGATAAGCAGGTGGAACCCAATGCAGAGCCAAACTGTTTTGCTTTCTCATTCCACCACTACCTTGATTAGGCAGTGCACATTCCTGTCCAATCTCATTGGAGATTTGAGTTACACATTGTTTGCTAAACCTGACACTTGGCCAAAGAGGTACTTAGTGGCACTTATGAAAGAACTAACGATCAAATGACACAACCTTGCCAAAGCATCATTATCTTTCTGTTGAGTGATATTTTAAGCCTTGCTGTGCGTCTGGTTCCTTTGAAGAGTGGGGTCTCCACGTAGAGCTCGCCTAAGATGACCATGTTTGAAGACTACACATAATGGCTGGAAAACAGGAGGTTGCTGCATATTGCACCCTTCCAACAGAAGGCGAAAGGGGCTTACTTTGAAGTTGGGAATAAGTGCTAGTCATTGATAGCAAACCTCTGCACATGGAGTGTTCCAGGAAACCCCTACTTCAGATTCCATTTTTCAAAGTGTCACTGAATCACTTATTGTTTTATTTCTTTTATATGTAGAAAAATTGCAGTTATGTATATTTAAAACCTCAGAGAATGGTAAAGTAATTAGGTATTTAATGTCATTTGTATTTCTTCAGTTAGGCTCTTTTTATATTAAAATTCTATGGGAGAAAATTCAACTTTAATAATATTGATGAAATAAGCAATTCACTTACTTCAAAATAAATAAAAAAACCCATGAATCTAACAATTTTGTCCTGAATTTAAGACCACTTTCTTTTTTTTATAGGAAATATTTCCTTGTCAGAAATGGGCAAAGGCGTTTCTTAGCTAATATCTTAGAATCTTCTCTTTATTTTGACTTACACTTTGCAAAAATTAATTGTGTCTACCATGCTCTAAACCCTGTGATAATTATATACAATAAAAAAAAAGAACAATCAAAGACCTCTGATCCCCAAGTTTATATTCTGATGGGGGAATAAAAATATGTAGGAACAGATCAAAATTCAAGAAGAAATACAGTTGAGTTATATACATAACATTAAAGGAAGATAGAAGAGACAATTCTTAATTTCACCCTTAGGAACCAATGAAGGCATCCTGGAGGAGGTGAGAGTTGAAGTAAAATTGTAAGGATACATAAGAGGTCATGAGTCAGATAGCATGTGGTGGTGGGCAGTGAAGAAAAGACAGTATTCTGGGGTCAGGGGAAAAATCCAGAGTTGTGTGGTTTTGAGAATATCAAGTAGTTAAACAAGGGTATAATGAAGGTAAATTGTGACTGAGAAATGGAAGCTGAATATGAATATAAGGATAAGATTGACAAATCACCTTCTAAATTCTTAATTCCTAAATGGCTGGACATTGACGGTGATCAGCAAAGGGGATTCTTTGAGTGGGGAGGTGTCCAGGAGATCATCTCTTCTTGGTCAAGAGAAACATGCTCTCTCTCTACTGTAGATATAAGGGCAGCCTCTCCACATATTTTAGGAGAAATTGACACAGAGGTTGCTCTACTTAAAAATCATTGTAAAGGCTTTTGTGCTTTCACTTTACTTTTTTTAGTAATGAAATGGGACATTTTCTAGGTGAAGAACTAATTCTCCACTGCATTTCCTTAGAATCATACTTTTTAGCTTTTTCTTGAAGATTAGGGAATATAGAGGCTGTGTTGTGGATATACATGTGATATTGCTGGTGCCCTATTTTAGTCACATCACTGCTAAATTAACATTGTCCTGTATACATTGTCCTGTATTTATAAGTGGCTATAACATGCTCTGTTATCCCTTTCAACCACAACTTAAGCCAAAAATACTGTTAAACTTTATTTATTATTTACTAAGAATTTTATACGTAATATCTCATTCAAGCTTCATTATCCTGTGATATTTAAATTTACAGTTTTTATTATTATTATTATATATTACTATATATTGTTACTTTCCAAGTGGGGAAATTAAAGCATAGACAGATTTAGTACATGCCAAATGTCACACAGATGGTATGTGCCACAGCTGAGATTAGAGCCCAAGTTTTTCTAACTCCAGAATCCATGGTTCTAACCATTATGCAATGTAGACTTTTACTGTCACTTCTAGATGCAATTTAGCTATAAGACTTGAATTGTTTTCCATTACATTGTTATACTGGGTGGGCAAGGCTGGGGCTCACTTCAGGGTGTCTGGTTCCTGATGCCCTGCTCTTTACATGGTGTACCATAAAATGCATGAACAATACAAGGAACACACAAACCCACACTTAAACTAAACCGCCAGCTCTTCAATGTGTGTTTATTTTATTCTGAGTTCTGTCAAGTAATGGACTTAGTTCCAAATAAATAAATTCTAATAAACACATTCTAGCATAACTTAATTAGATAATGATTTCTTTATGAATGTGACATGCTAAAATTATTCATAATTCACCTTTTGTTTTGCTATTTAGTGTCTTTATTCTTAATGATCTCTCTTTTGAATGGATGAAGGGGTGAATGAAAGGCAAATAAATGACACAAGGCACGGAGATGAAGAGGATCAAACAATTTCTTCTATTTGAGATACTTCATGACAGCATGGTTTGCAGCAGCCTGTAGCAAATCTTTATCTCTTCCTTAAGGACCTCGTCTTCACCAATAAACTGATGGGTGAGGGTTAAGAAATGACAGTATCTCAGCTTTCCCTGTCTACCTTTGTCTTTTCCCTGCATCCTTCTATGATCAGTGGGGACAATGTGCTTTGTATTTCTCCTGTAATGTTTTCTACCACCAGATGGCACTGTGCCTTCAATATTTAAAACTACAGCTATGTTTAGGTTCGTTTTCTTTGTTCTTTGTCCTATGTGAACGTTCATACTTAATGAATGGGTTCCAGTTCCAAGATATACAAACGTCAATGACATGTGCTGAACTAACAGTAAATAGGACTAAGGTGAAGGACTAAGGACTAAGATGAAAAACCAGCTGAGGCATATTGTATTTTATGAAATGTTTATAACAGCCGAACCAAAAGCGGTGAAGTACATTGGCTCAAAGAGCACCAAAGAAACTTGATTTACGTAATGATTAAAGTGCAAAATGTTACCACATCTTCACACTGCAAAACTAAGCAGTACAGAGATGATTTAAAAAAAGAAAAATCAGGACTGATGTGGAATACATGTATATACACATACAATTGTTTTACATGATATAATACACCAGCTAAATTTTCCAGAGAGCTAATAAAGTCGGGTTTGATAAAAATGACTACTGTAACTTTTACTTCTGTAAAATCTCAACCTCTAGAACATTTCATGGAACTTCTACATTCATGGAAGATAAAGTTGTCATTATTGCTTTTACATAGAGAGGCACATTAGATGTGGGCTTGTGCTATTCAGTTCCAAGTTCATGCGCACATAGAGAAGAAATACAGAAATTACATGATTTCCCCCTAATTTACATGGAATTGTAAGTAACATGTAAGTAACACTTTCTTAATCTCTGATTTAGTTTAAAACATGTTTTCAAAGTAGTTGTAATAGTTCCCAAGTTTCACTAAAATAATATATTATACAAACAGCAATTTGAAAATCTGTGAGAAGTTCTGGTTTAGAATCATCTCATTAAGGTAGAAAACCTTTAAGTCATATTTCATCTTACTGCTACTCTCAAATGTAAAATTTCTTAGAAGGCAAGTCTATGGTTCCTTGTAGAATTCTTTGTCAGCTTCTCTCATGCATGTTTGGTTCATTAGAATATTAAATACTGTAAACATATTTCTATTAGACAGTCTTACTGTCCTGTGAAAAATAAATTATTTGCTCTCTTTTTCAGATTAAGATCTTTAGATTAGCCTGTTATAAATCCTCCTTAAATCAGATGCTTGATAGTTAATAAATATTTTATCTTCTCTGTATATTTGAACTAAATTCAGATATTTAACTTAAAGATGAGGAAGAGTCTAAGTCAATAATATGGTTATAGTGCAATCCATAAATTAATGCTAATTTTTGTCTGCTGGAATTTTAATTCATAGAAGTTAAAAAATTGAAAATTGGAATTCTTTTATAGTCAGAGAATAATGTTAATGGCATCTAACTTTCCTGACTTGTTTCTCTTTTTTTTCAATAGCACTTATTGTTTAAACCATACATGTTGGCCCTTGATTGATTAGTGTTTATGATTACCTTATTTTATAGCAAGATTTATCTGTGAAATTGTACCAGCGCATTTACTTACACTTAGCTTAATTTTCCCAGATTTTTTGATATATAATTGACATATAGCATTGTGTAAGTTTAAGAAGTACAATATAGTGATTTGATACACGTATATAGTACAAAATGATTACCACAGTATGGTTAATTAACACTTCCATCTCCTTACATAATTACCATTTTTATTCTGTGGTGATCACACTTAAGATTTAGTCTCAGAAACTTTCAAGTATATAATACATATTGTTAACTGTAGACATCTGTATGTTAGATACCCAGAACTTATTCACCCTTATAACTGGAAGTTTGTACTCTTTCACCAAATCTTCCCATTTCTCCCCCTACCTCCCTGGCCCCTGGTAACCATCATTCTAATTTCTGTTTCTGTAAGTTTGGCTTTTCCCATGATTTCCTTTCTTTTTTTAATGGCTGAATTATATATATATATATATCACATATATAATTTATGCATATATACATATATAATTTATATATGTAATCTCACATATTCTTTATTCATTCATCTGTAGATGGACACTTAGGTTGTTTCCATGTCTTGGCTATTGTGAATAATGCTGCAGTAAACATAGAGTGCAGATATGTCTTTGAGAAACTGATTTCATTTCATTTGGATATATACCCAGAGGTAGGATTGTTGAATCACACGATAACTCTGTTTTTAATTTTCTGAAGAATCTCCAGGCTGTTTTCCACAATGGCTGCACCAACTTGCATTCCCCTCAGTGCAGAGGGTGCCCTGTTCTTCACACTCTCCAGGACGTGTTATTTTTATATTTTAAAAGTAGTCATTCTAACACATGCGAGGTGACATCTGATTATAATTTTGATTTACATTTGCCCAGTGATTAGTGATGTTGTGAATCTAATCATGTACTTGTTGTCCATTTATATGTTTTCTTTGGAAAAATGCCTATTCATGTCCTTTGTCCACTTTTTAACCAGATTTAAAAAATTTTTTGTTATTGAGTTGTACGAGTTTTTCATATATTTTGGATATTAACCCTTATCAGATAGATGGTTTGCAAATATTTTCTCTTATTCCATAAGCTGCCTTTTCAATTTCTTATTGTTTGTTTTACTATGCAGAAGCTTTTCAGTTTGATGTAGTCTGAAATTTATTTCTGCTTTTGGTGTCATCCAGAAAAATTGTTGCCAAGACCAATATCAAGAAGCTTTTTTTCCTATATTTTTTTCTAGGAGTTTTATAATTTCAGATCTGATTTTGTGGTCATTATACAATTATGTTTGGTGAACTTAGCTGAATTTTGTGAAAGAACATACTACAATATACAAATTAGAATGGGAGTGACTTCTCGGTTTATTATAGTGACTTGACACTTTGGGTAATCTTTCATGTGAAATGATTAATAGGTATTTATAAAGGTTTGGAGCTGATGACTGAATCTTATTGGTTCCAAAAAGATACATAGAAGACAGAGAAAGCAGTGATAGAAAGTGGCAATGGCACTTCACTGATATTATAGTTCACTGACCTCCCTTCCGTGGAATACCCATCCATATTCCTATTTGACCATATATACACGAAACACCCAAGGGAATTTTGGTTTCTAGGAAAGGAAAGGCTAGAAATTGTCTGCCTCTTCATATAACCTCACCCTCTTCTTCTTCCTGCTTGCCTTATTTTACTGAGAAGATGAAAGAATTCTCATTTAGGTTCTAGGACATAGGCTGACTGGGATCTAAGAGTCAAATCTTTAAAGAATTCTAAACATACCTGTACTAACTTAATATCTATCTATCTATCTATCTATCTATCTATCTATCTATCTATCTATCCATCCATCCATCCATCCATCCATCCATCCATCCATCCATCCATCCATCCATCCATCCATCCATCCATCCATCCATCCATCCATCCATCCATCCATCCTCTATCTCTATCTATCTATCTATCTATCTATCTATCTATCTATCTATCTATCTATCTATCTATCATCTATCTATCTATCATCTATCTATCTGGTGCTGTTGGGTGTGCTTTTGTAAATCAAATGGGCTATGGTTTCGGGTTTGAATTGTGAATAGACAAAAGAAGTCAGTTTTGGTTTGAATTTCTCTAAAATAGTGTTACATAGGATTCCTAGGGTGTTTTAGTAGCTTAGTTCTTTCCTTGTTTGGCTGTTGAACCTTCACATGACGGTGTAAGTGCTATACCCAGTTTATCTGACTGTTCAAAACATACCATTATATGCTTGCTCAGCAATTTACAATAGTTTTATTTGAGGCAATTTTCATGGTGTTCAATGTTCAATATAATCTCACTTAATACCAAAAGCTCAGCTAAGAGAATAAAGATGATGGAAGACTAAAAAAACAACCAACCTATTAATTCTCTTACAATAAGCTTAATAAAACCCTTACTATCATTTCTTAAGAGTAAAAGTTTTTTTTCAAGCAATCTCTCATGCTTGACTCCAAGAATTAAAAGTGAATTTCTTCTAAGCTGGAACCGAATCTTCCACTGGAACACCTTTTGAGAACCATTGCTATAGTGATTGTGAAATCTTTCCTTGAATTGACCAGAATAACAGATTGCTGCAGAGCTGGACAAAATTATTCTGGTTTCCTGCTGAACAACTTTAATAGGATTACTTTGATTGGATTATTATAATTGTCAAGACTACATTGGCTTATGTTGAGAGATAAGAAACAGCTTTGTATTTGTTGTTTTAATGTTGTTGAAATTGCTACGCATTTTACTGCATGGCTTGGTATGTAGAAGGACTTGAGATTTAAGTTTCTTTCTAGTCTTACTATAGGGAGGAGTTTGTTTCTATCTGCTGGATTCTGTGGATAATAGAACTTATTACATGTCTGGAACCATAGAAGCATATTTCCATTTCTTCTGCAAAATGTAGCTAGGGCTTGATGGTTTGTAGTAACCTGACTTCTGCCTATAACATGTCTTTCACGTTTTTCTTTTCTCTTTGTAGGCTTTCAAATCTTTAACAAGCTACTTTTTCAATATATCACCGTTTTTATGTGGTATATAAAGTTTATGATGTTTTTTCAGCCATAGCACCTTGAGCCATAAAATATGAGTGTGTGATATGTACACATGCACATACATCACACACAGATATGTATACATAAATACTATGCACACTTATTAAATATATACATAAATATTGCATTCATGGTGTATCTACTTAAATAAATATATGCATATATTTATATATAAAGAAAAATGCAAAACACTATGCATTGTGATTTTTGATAGTGGCAGAGCAATTTTGGTGTACTTTTTCATATTTTTAAAATATTCTTCAATGACATTTTATTTTAAATCATAAGAAAGTGATAACTACAGAACTTTAAAATATCCTTGTATGATTTGAAAATAAACAAAATAAAAGAATTTATTTTATGTACACTATAAAGAAAGATTGAATGTAGTATTTTTTAAACAGTTAACACATTTTCCCAGCATTATTTGGAAAAAATCCATAATTTCCCTATTAATATAACTACCAACTTTATTATAACTATCTTCCTTTCATTTGTCAAAAGCTGGGAGATGGTTGTCTAGCCTACTATCTATTATCTGCTTCTTCCATAGAGAAAGAGTTCTGATATTTTGTTAGACAAATTGCCACATAAGTAAAACCCTATGCTCTCTAGTCCTCCCTGCAGCAGTGTATGATCATATGACTACATCCTGGCCAATGAGATGTAAGCAAGATGATCTGGTGGCCACATGGAAATGTGGGTTAAAGGGAACTCAATGAAGAGGAATGGCTTTTATACTCCTTTACCTTTCCTTTTCCTCTGACCTGCAGTGTGAAAATGATGGATGGTGTTCGAGAAAATGTCATGGACTAAAACATACCCTGTAGGATAGAAGCTACACTTAGAAAGGAATCACACAGTGAGAGTGTCCGGTGAAAAACCTCAGTTTTTGATGACACCATGGAGCTACCTTGCCAGCTCTAAGCTGTCTACCTCTGGATTCCTTTTATGTGACATATAATAAATACGTGTCTATCTTATTCACTGCTCTGCTCATTTGGGCTTTTCCTTTATTTCCAGTTTCAGAACTTTTTCCAATCAGTTTAGATTATTTTATTCTAATTACTGAAGCACTTTAATGCATCTTAATAACTGACAGTGTAACTCTTCTGCAAATTTCTTTGTACTGTTTTAGACCAGTGTTTCAATTATATACATTTCAATTTGTAATCACAGAACATTTATAAAATTTAATTATATATTTATGAGTCATATTAGGGAGAACTGGTATGTTTATAGTGTTAAATGTTCTCTATATAAAATACGTGTGTTCATTTGCTAGTTTTTAGGTGTTCCAATGGATTTTTTTTGTAGTTTACTCATTTTAGATTCTGAACATTTATTTGTAAATTTACTGTAAAACATATTTTTATTGTTATGAATAAAGCATTTTCATTTAGATTTTTCAAATAGATTATTGCAGGTACATAAGATATTACCAACATTTTGTATTAATGTGATGATTAGACATTTTTTTTGTATTCACTTATGAGTTTTGATTATGTTTTAGTTGATTCTCCAGGCTTTTCTTGGTAGAATATAAAATCATCTGAAAACTATGATAATTTCACCACGTTCTTTCTAATAGTTATTTCTCTGGATTTTGTTTTTTTTGGTAGTATTACGTTGATTAGTGTGTTTAGATAATATATGATGATGGTGACAGTATATCCCTTTTGTTCTTGGCTTTCAAGGTAATTCCATTTTTCCAACATTAAATATTATGTTGGTTTAAGCTATATTCTCTACTACATTGGGAATGAGTTGTTCTGTACATTTATCATGTTTTCACTTGTACTGAATTAATAGAAGAAACATTTCTATAATGTAATTTTTGTTTCTTCATGGAATTTCTACCACATGGATATTAATCATTCCAAGTCTCTTGTTTTATTTTACTTTATTTCATTCAACAAACACTTTTGAGTACCAACTTCTTTTTGCTTTTCATTTTAAATGTAGTATTTACCAATTATTTGACCAAAACCAGTTAGTATTATAAATTTTTATTGAGTCTTTTTTCCTCAAAATTTTCTTCTATTTTCCAATTTGATGTCTATTTTTAACAATGTTGGTTAACATTTTTGTGGTGATAGTTATGATAGAAGATCTAAATTAATTAGTATTGGCAATTAGAGTAAATTTTCACATGATTCCCTCACATATGGACAAGACTCCCTGAAAGAAGTATGGATCTTGTCTTCTGGATTTGGAAGGCCCTTTTAATTTGTTTTATCATTTTAATTTGATTTTGAGAAAGAAATAAAGTCAATACAGATTAAGAATTCCTCTGCTTTAAGCCAGAAGTCAGTACTTGATCCAAGTAAAACTGGAAGTCAACACCTGAGCAATACTTAATTCAGAAGTAGAAACTAGATATGATTTCTTTTGGTCTATATCACTATCATCATCATCCTCCTCTGCCTCCTCCTCCTCATCATCATCATTTTGAATGTCATTTACTACTCGCTTATATTAACCAGGAATTTCAGTGCTTGCTTAATATTAAAACCGATATGGTTGTTTTCTGAAATTGTATGGGGTCATTATTTTAGTTATTCTGTCCCAAATAAAGGAAGATGAAAAATGTAGTTTTACTCTAGTTTTCCTTTGCCAGTTCAGTGACATACTCATACTGCCCAGGAAATGGAAAAGCTGGAATTCTATTCACTATATGGTGCATCCTGCACCTGGCAGAACCATCTGTATCAAGCTGCAGGTCTATGAAAAATAACTTCATGTATTTTTCGTAGGTATAGTCTTCAGTATTTGGCAATCTTCCCAAAGGAAGATGGTGGGATTCAGACATGTCTCTGATTGCCTCACTAGCTTACTGACACTTCCAGCCCAGACCATTCTGAATCGGAGAATGAAGATCTAATCATACTTCTTCAATTGCCTACTCCTTCCCACATGGACAGGTCAACTTTTAAAATATTAATCTTTTCCTCTTGCCCAATCAGCATTATAGTTAGTAGAAAATAACTTACTTTTTGATGAAAGAAGAGAAAACACTCTTATCCAGATTAAACATAGGCAACAAATATCTTCCTATTCTTGCTGTCCTGATATTTCAATAGAAGTCTAGGAGAGGAGACAGTTAAATGAGCATTTAAGTCACATCAGTTCATTTAGCAAACACATGTTGAGCACCCACTCTAATCCAGGCATTACTATAGGTGTTGAGAAACAGTGTTGGGCAAGAAAGTGACCATCTTAATCTGTAGGGAGAATTCAGTCTCTTTGGATCTTATGTGGAAATTATCCTATCCATTTTGAATTTTATTTTACCTTTTAAAATTAAATTTATTGGGGTGACTTTGCTTAATAAAATTATACAGGTTTCAAGTGTACAATTCTATAATGGAATATATAGATGCATTTTATTTTATTTTGAATGATGTGTATGTAATATAGCTAACTAACTCATATAAGAACACATAGGTAATAAACTTATGGACCTTGGGTTCAAAGAGGATTTTATGAATTTGACCTCAAAGGCAACAGAAGTAAAAGCTAAAAATAAATGAATGGGACTATACCAACCAAAAAGCTTCTGCACAGCAAAAGAAATCATCAACAAAATAAAGAGTTAACCAACTGAATGGGAGAAGATTTTTGCAAACAATGCCTCTGATAAGGGGCTAATATCCAAAATATATAAGGAACTCATGCAACTCAACAAAAAACAAACAAACAATCCAATGAAAAAATAAGGAGGACATACAGATGGCCAACAGACATATGAAAAGATGCTCAACATCATTAATCATCAGAGAAATGCAAATAAAAACCACAATGAGATAGCCCCTCACACCAGTCAGAATGGCTATCATCAACAAGACAAATAATAACAAGTGTTGGACAGGCTGTAGAGAAAAAGGAACCCTCATACACTGTTGGTGGGAATGCAGATTGGTGCAGCCACTATGGAAGGCAGTGTGGAGGTTCCTCAAAAAATTAAGAATAAGATTACCATATGACCCAGAAATCCCTCTCCTGGGTATATACCTCAAAAATATGAAAACATTTATCCTTACTGATATATGTGCTCCAATGTTCATTGCAGCCTTATTTACAGTGACCATGACATGGAAACAACCAAAGTGTACTTTGATAGATGATTAGATAAAGAAGATGTGGTATATATACACAATGGAATACTATTCTGCCATAAGAAAAGATGAAATATTGCCATTTATGATAACACGGATGGATCTTGAGCTTATTATGCTAAGCAAAATAAGTCAGGCAGGAAAAGTAGACAACCACATGATTTCACTAATACGTGGGATTTAAAACTGAAAACAACAAAGGAAGAAGACAAAGAAAGAAACAAAAACTCATAGACAATAGTTTAATGGTTACCAGAGGGTAAGAGGGGAGGAGGGTGGCAGATGAGGGTAAATGAAATCAAATATGTGGTGATAAAAGGTGAACTGACTCTGGATGGTGAACACTCAATGAGATATATAGATGATGTACTACAGAATTGTACACCTGAAATCTATGTAACTTTACTAAACATTGTAACCCCAATAAACTTTAATTAGAAAAAAATATATAGCTAACTCAATTTTGAAAAGTCAATTTACAAATGAATAGAAATAAAATGTTAACCACGAACGCATAAAAGAGATTTCACATGAGGCCCATCATTTAAGCACAATAAGCCTTCAGTAAGAATCTTTAAATACCAAGATTGTCCTACAATCTCTTTGTACCTCTATTCTTTTATTATGTAAAATGACATAATTGAAAGACACTAGGCCTCTGCAAAATGTTTTCACTGCTAACTGGAGACTTTAATCACAATGTAACATCATTTATATTGTGCATTTTAAAAATTGGGTGACATATGTGGAAATCATACAATCTTATACTCAAACTTTTATTTTATTTTAAAATATTTTAAAATTTATTTCTGGTTACTTTTATTGTTTATTTTTTCATTTTTGTTTTTCAATTATAGTTGCCATACAATATTAAAACATAGTGATTAGATATTTATCTAACTTATAACATAATGACCCCAATAAATCTAGTACCCATCTGACACCATACATATTTATTACAATATTACTGACTATATTCATTATGCTATACCCTACATTCCTATGACTACTGTGTAACAACCATTTTATACATCTTAATCCATTCCCCTCTTTCACCCACTGCCCCAAACCCCTTCCCGACTGGCAACCATCAAAATGTTCTCAGCATATATGAGTTTGTTTCTGTTTTGTTTGTTTGTTTATTTTGTTCTTTAGATTCCACATATAAGTGAAATAACATTGCATCTGCCTTTCTCTGTCTGACACTCCACTCAGCACAATACCCTTAGGTCCATCCACACTACAGCAGATGGCAAGAACACTTTCCCATTCATGGCTGAGTAATATTCCATTGTATATACTCATATGGACCACCTCCTCTTTGTCCATTCTTCCATCGATGGACACCCACGCTGCCTCCATGTCTTGCCCATTGTAAATAATGCTGCAATGAAGATATATATATGCATATGCCTTTTCGAATTAGTGTTTTGGGTTTCTTCAGAAGTGGAATTATTGTACTGGGTCTTTCCTTGTCTCTTGTTACAGGTTTTGTTTTAAAGTCTATTTTGTCTGGTAAAAGTTTTGCTATCCCAGGTGTTTTTTTCATTTCCATTTTCATGAAATATCTTTTTCCATTCCTTTACTTTCAGTCTCTGTGTGTCTTTTGATCTGAAGTGAGTCTCTTGCAGGCAGCATATGTAAGGTTTTGTTTTCTTATCCTTTTAGCCACCTTACGTCTTTTGATTAGAGCATTTAATCCATTTATACTGAGAGTAATTGGTAGATACGTAGTTATTGCCATTTTATTATTCATATTTTTGATATATATTTCTTCTTCTTCTTAAAGAAGTCCCTTTAATATTTTGTGTACTTCTGGATTAGTGGTTATGAACTTGTTTAGCTTTTTCTTGTCTGGGAAACTCTTTATCTGTCCTTCTATTCTAAATAATAGCCTTGCTGGATAGAATAATCTTGGTTGTAGGTCCTTGCTTTTCATTATTTTGACTATTTTGTGCCAATTGCTTCTGCCTTGCAAAGTTTCTGTTGAGAAATCAGCTGACAATCTTATGGGAGCTCCCTTATAAGCTACTAGTTGCCTTTCTCTTGTTGCTTTTAGGATTCTTTCTTTGTCTTTAATCTTTGGCATTTCAATTTTAATGTTTCTTGGTGTGGGCCTGTCTGGGGTTATCTTGTTTGGGACTCTCTGTGCTTCCTGGACTTGTCTGTCTATTTGGTTTACCAGGTTAGGAAAGTTTTCCATCATTATTTCTTCAAATTGGTTTTCAATTCTTTGGTCTCTTTCTCTTCTCCTTCTGGTACCCCATGATGTGAATGTTGGTACACTTGAGGTTGACCCAGGGGCCCCTTAAACTATTCTTTTTTTTTTTTATTCTTTTTTGTTTTTGTTGTTCTGGTTGGGCATTTTCTGCTACCTTATCTTCCAAATTGCTGATTCGAACCTCTGCTTCATCTAATCTACTGATGATTCCCTCTAATGTATTCTTTATTTCAGTTATTGTATTCTTAATTTCTGACTCATTCTTTTTTATTTCTCCTATCTCCATTTTTATGTTTCCTAACTCTTTGTTGAAGTTCTCACTGAGATCACTGAGCATCCTTATAACAAGTGTTTTGAACTCTGCATCAGGTAGACTGCTTGTCTACATTTTGTTTAATTCTTTTTCTGGAGCTTTGTTCTGATCTTTTATTTGGGACATCTTTCTTTGTCCCCTCATTTTGGCTGCCTCCTGTGTTTGTTTCTACGTATTAGGTAGAGGTATTATATTTCTTCTCCCTTGTCACCAGAGCTAGGTGCTCCAGGTGTGTCACTTTTGTGGGTTGTGGGTGCCCTCTTGTTGTAGTTGAGCTGTGATTGCTTTGGCACATCAGTGGGAAGGACTGACAACCAGGCTGATCGGTTGTGAGGCCTGGCTGTGATTACGGTGGTGAGCTATTGTGCAGGTCCTGACCCTATGGAGTAAGATTCAGTTTAGTAGACCTCTGGTGCCCTCCGAGTCTGTTTTTGGGGTGTTTCTTTTGTGGAAGTGGTTGGTTGGTACTCTGTTGTATTCTAAAGATGGCTTCTTGGTATGTTAGTTCTGGGGCTCTTGGGAGGGGCTCTGTTGCAGGCCTGTGCCCTTCCCTAGGCCATTTGGTATTAGCTACAAAGTGATCTGCAGATGGTTGCTGGGCTTGGAGGTACCTGGGTGAAACTAAGCTGCAAACTGAGGCTGGTTGCCACTACTGCCATGCTTGGGGCTGCTTAGCAAGAGGTTTGGGGCATGCTGAGGCCAGCCAGATATTACTTGTTTGGAAATTGTGAATCTTTGAAAGATTTTAGGAAATTCTGCAGCATGAGACAAGACAGACTCTTTGTATAGAAAAGCCATTGGAAGTGGCTTGGGTAGACCCACAAGTCGGGTGGGGCAGGGTCTCAGAAAATCACCATGGCAGAGTGAATGAATGCTGTTAGCTAGGTTGATGGAGACTCAGATATGGTGGTGCCTGCCTGCCCACGCAGGCTGGGTGGGCCGAGAGAGCTCAACAAGGGATCAAAGGCCTCTGTCAGCACTTCTGTCTGGGAGAATCTGTCCCTCCAGCCCTTGCCTTGAAGCCAGACAATTCAGTTTCTCACCTGGGTGCCTTTGGAAATGCTGCCCCAACACTGGAGCTTAGAGCTAGCAAATCCATCAGTGAGTAAGTCCATGTATGGGCCCTGTAAGAGGAATGCCTGGGTCTCCAGAAGCTCTCCATCTCACTCAGCCACAATCTCCACTGGTTTTTCACAGCTAGAAGTTATGCGGACTTCTTTTCCTGGCACTGGAACCTAAGCCTTGACCCCTCACTCCTCAAAGGGACCTCTGCAGCCAAGATATCCCTCCTGATTTTTAACTGCCACATGTGGGTGTGGAATCACATATCTGTCCCTCCTACCAGTCATGATGTGGCTTCTTCTGTATATCCTTAGCTATAGGACTTCTCTTCAACTCGAATTCAGATGATTCCCAATGACAGTTGTTCTGTAGTTCAGTTGTAATTTTGATGTGGTTGTAGGAGGAGGTAAGCACAGTGTTTAGCTACTCCACCATCTTGACTGAAAGCCTCATCTTTTTTTTTTACATGTTTATTCTCACTGCCTCCTTCAGCTACCATTGAAGATCAAAGGAGTCTTCCAGTAACTTGCCAGTGGACTATGTGAGCTGATCAAAGTAGCCCACAGACTGGTGGCAGTTCATGGGCTGTTATCAGTGTGAAGGAAGGCATAAGGATGAGATCACGCTCTGGCTCCCAAAGGCACATATGACTATACTCAAACTTTCAGAAGCTATTGATACACCTGTATTCTCACAAATCTTATAGGCTTTGGTAAAAAAAAGAAAAAAAAAAGGCACAGATATGTATTAAGTATATTTATTTTGATATGTTGGTCTGAATAATTGGACCAAATCCTTGCTAAAATAATAGATATGCAGCATTTTAATATTTATATATTTATAATATATACATTTACAGTATTACAACACAAACTATAGTTTTATGCTATTTCAAAATTTTGCTACAAATCTCCATTTGTTTAGTGTGTCATTTTTTGGAGAGTAGACCCATTCTTTCCTGACCATTTCTATTCAAATTACAGGTCTAATACATATAATTTTGCATTTGCTCATATCATTTCTAATATGAGTATGTACTGATGTCATGTCAATATAAGTGCTCTATGGAAATTATATAATCAATCTTTTGTTTTTTTCTCCTGAAATTTTTTCTTTGTTTATTTAAAATAGAAACTTTAATTATATCTAGGTAAACTGACCAGTACCAACGATAACACTGGAGCCTCTGATTAAAAGTCACATTCTTGGGGTGGCTGGTTAGCTCAGTTGGTTAGAGCGTGGTGTTGACAACACCATGGTTGCCAATTTGATCTCCACATGGGCCACTGTGAGCTGCACCTTCCTTAAAAAAATAAAAAAAAGTCACATTTTTACAAAGAATCTCTTTTCTCTCTAAACCAGTTTAGATATCTAAGACCTCTCCATGTTAATGGTCTCTATTGCTGCAGCCATAGATTAAATGCCTGAGATTAAATCAATTACTACTTCTTGTTGGGTATTGACTTATTTATGCATGATTCATGTTCAAGGAATTATGGGTTATTCATGTCAACACAGGAAAAACAGGGAAAGGCAAAACCCAGCTCCATAGTCCAACCCTGTACAGAGCAGAGGCAGGAGGAACTGATTTGTGTCATAATTGATTCTGGATTCTAAGTTATGGAAGGGCAGCTATTGGCCAAAGACAAAAGGTAGTGATGGAATTTTCAACCAGGTATTCATTATTTACCAAACATTTTTTGAATTTCATTACGCCACATATACTGTTCTGTAAATTGTATATAGAAATGAAAAATCAGTCATTCTTGGACATCAGCAAGAAGAATGAATAAGATGTCTCTCACTTGTATCCCCCCTCAACAACAATAATTTGGCATTCATCCATAGACAAAAGTTCCTTTGTGGGAGCTGTGGGGTTCAGGTAGGAGACTGTAAAACTCTGGTACAGTCTAAGATAAACGAGATCCACTTTGAGAGTCCGGTTTATACCTGGCAGCTAACTTGCTACCTGTGGTCCCAGTTACAGACCCAGACACAACTCTGTATGATTGAGGACTTAGCTACAGCCCCATTTGGCATTGATTCTATCACTAGCATCATATACCAAAGGACCTGGGACGAGTCACACCTACCTGTGCATTGATCATAGACTTACTAACCTCAGTTTTAGACTTAGAACCTGCAGTGGCTTTTGAATTGACTGCAGCTCCTCTCAACTACAGTCCAGGAGACCATGGAGATAAACCTGTCAAACTTGTTCAGATTATAGTTTCTGAAAGGGTCCTGTAACTGGGATTCAGCCTGTTCCAGCCACAGTCCATGAACAGTTCTGTTAGCGCAGGGGACCTGGCAGAATACACTCCCACCTGAACACTTAGAGATCATGAAAGGACCCTATACTCAGCTCTAACACCCTCACAGCAATAAACTGCCAACAGTCATGAAGGTTCAGAGTCCCAGTGGGAGATACTCCCATATAAAACCTGGAGATTCTGAAAGGACATATACTCAGCTCCAGTCCCTCCCAACTTCAATCTGTGAACAATTCTGTGGGCATAGGGACCCAGCAGGAGACACTCTTGGCTACATCCTCACAATCATGGAGGGCTCTATTTTCAGCTCCAGCCATCTCACAGGAGCAATCTACAAGTAGACCTACTAGCCCAGGGACCTAGCAGGAGATATTCCCATTTAGGCGCAGAAAGATACTGAAAGATACCTCCAGCTGTGACAGGGAGCAGTCCACCTGCCCAGGAACCTGGTAGGAGCCAGACCTGTCATGTACCTTATAATAGGCCTGCTGTCTGAGGACCCAACAGTTGATCCTGAAGTGGACCCTTATCCCAGTGCCACCCTACTGAAAAAGGTACTGGAGGCAATCCCATCCATCTAGGAAAGATGCAGAATCTATGTCCATGTAAGCCCCTGATAACAAGCCCTCCAACTGCAAACCCTATTGCAGACACAGTGGCAGCCTCATAACTGACTCGTACCCAATATGACTGCAATTCTATAGGTAATCCTATCAGCCCAGGGAACCAACAGAAGGTGAAAACAGTCTGTAAAGATTGTAAACTGCATAGATACTAGTTCAAGGCTACATAGGTCATAAAAAAATCAGGCAAATATGATAAAACCAAAGGAAACTAATAAAGCTTCAGTAATAGACTCCCCCCCCCCACCCCCGGTTTGGAGCACTTCAATTTGCCTAACAAAGAACTCAAAATAATCATCTTAAAGAAACTTGAATAAATTCAAGAGATTACAGGTAACCAACTACATGAAATCAGGAAAACAAAGCATTAAAAAAATGAGAAGTTTAATAACGAAGTAAAAACCATAAAAAGACTCCTAGACTGAAGAATACAATTACAAGACTAAAGAGTTCAATAGAGAGCTTCAACAATAGACTTGACCATGCAGAATAAAGAACCAGTAAACTCAAAGACATATTATATGATATAAACCAGTTAGAGGAACAAAAAGGAAAAAGAATAAAAAAGAGTAAAGAAAGTTTATTTAAACATGACATCATCAAGCTTGACACAGTCAGGTATACAAAATTTTGCATCATGGGAGTCCCAGAAGAAGAAAGAAAGAAAGATGCAGAAAAATTTTATTAAGTAATAATAACTGAAAACCTCCCAAATCTTGAAAGAGATATGGAATCCAGGTACAGGAAGCTCAAAAGATCCCAAACAAGACCAACAAGAACAAACTAAGTAGAAAGTTAATAAGAAGGAAGAAAATAATAAAGACTACAGCAGAAATAAATAAAATAGATACTAGAAACACAAGTACATATATATCAGTACCACACTTTTGTGATTATTGTAGCTTTGTATTATAATTTGAAATCTGGGAGTGTGATGCCTCCTATCTTGATCTTTCTCAAGGTTTTGTTGGTTATTCATTGTCCTTTGTGGTTCCATATTCATTTTAGGGTAAGTTTTTCAAGTTCTGAGAAGAATGTCATTGGTATTTTAAGAGGGATTGCATTGAATCTGTATATTGCTTTAGATAGTAAAAACATTTAAACAACATTAATCCTTCCAATCAATGAGTGTGGTATGTCCTTCCATTTATTTGTATCCTCATCAATTTCTTAATTTAATATCTTATAGTTCTAGGTTAGATTTTGGTCTCTCACCTCCTTGGTTAAATTTATTTCTATATATTTTATACTTTTTGATGCAATTAAAAATGGGCTGGTTTAGTTAATGATTCCTTCTGATCATTTATTATTGGTCTATAAAAATGCAACAGATTTTATGTATATTGATTTTGTATCCTGAAACTTGACTGAATTCATTTATTAGTTCTAATAGTTGTATTGGTGGAGTCTTTAGGGTTTTCTGTATATAGTATCCTGTCATTTGCAAACAATGAGAGTTTTACTTCTTTCTGATTTAGATGCCTTTTATTTCTTCTTCTTGTCTTATGGATGTGGTTAGGACTTCCAATACTATGTTGAATAGAAGTGGATACTTGGCATCCTTGTCTTGTTCCTGACCTTAGAGGAAAAGCTGTCAATTTTTCATTATTGAGTATGATATTAACTATGAGTTTGTCATATATAAATTTTATTATGTTGAGGTATGTTCCTTCTATACCCACTTCGTTGAGAGTTTTTATTATAAACAGATGTTAAATTTTGTCAAATGTTTTTCTGCATCTATTAAATTAAGATGATCATATGATTTTTAAACTTTATTTTGTTAATGTGATGTATGACAATGATTGAGTTATGGATGTTGTACTATCCTTGTATCCCTGGTATAAATCCTACTTGATCATGGTGTATAATCATTTTAATGTATTGTTGAATCTAATTTGCTAATATCTTGTTGAGAATTTTTACATATATGTTCATCAAGGATATTGGCCTGTAATATTCTTTTATTGTAATTTCTTTGTCTGGTTTTGGTATTAGGGTAATGCTGGCTTCATGGAATGAATTTGGAAGCATTCCTTGCTCTTCAATTTTTAGAAATAGTTTAATAGTTGCATTTGTATACACAAGCTATCGAAAAGAGAAATAAAGAAACAATAAGCTATCTTAAAGGGAAATAAAGAAAATCATCCTATTTACAATAGTATCAAAAACAATAAAATGCTTCAGAATAAATTTAACTAAGGAGGTGAAAGATCTCCACACTGAAAACTATGAGACTTGGATGAAAGAAATTGAAGACACAAATAAATGGCAAAATATCCCATGGTCATCGATCAGAAGAATTAATATTATTACAGAATTGTACACTTGAAATTTAAGTAATTTTACCAACCATTGTCATCCCAAGAAATTTTAATTAAAAAAAATTCATGCTACTGAAAATCATCTATAGATTTATTACAATACCTATCAAAATTCCAAAAGTATTTTTCATATGAATAGAAAAAAACTCAACACTGGAAAATATTTTAAGAACAACGACCAACACGATTATCCTGGAGACACTTAATTCTATCATCCTTCACTAGACATCACAAAAATAAACCAAACAACAACAACAATAAAATCCAGATCTATTGAGAAGACTGGTTTATGTTTTCGGAAAATGAACACTGAATCTTGCTTTTCTTCATAAATAAGCCAATCAACCAAATATGCTAGAGACATTGTCATGTTCACCAGACAGACTCTAGGTGAAAAGCCCAAGGATGTTGGAACATGAAACCTTTGAGGAGCATCGATTTGCATTACACTAGTGTGAATTTTTTCAGTGATAATATAATGAAAAATAAGCACTCAACATTATAGATTATATTTCATGGCATGTCATGTCATTTTTATTCACCCGTATAGAGTTAACATTTCATTATTTACCAAGTACACCACCGAGCATTCAGAATAGTGTTTTGAACTCAATAAATATTTGTTACTAATTATATGGTCACAAGATGCCATGGCATTATCATGTTCTTTATGACAACAAACATTAAATACTTTACCAAATATTTTAAGAAGAAATTATTTGCAATATTTTTCTCTTTTAACATTTGTAATAGACGTCTTGATGTACAGCCTTAATGAAGCACTAATTTCCCCAGGTGCCAGCAGTGCTGGCTGCTGATGTGCTTACAACTGAGGACTTCCCAGTAATTACCCTCAGTCAAAAGAAGCTGGGGTAGCAGCCTGCCTCTAGTGGTGGTTGATTTAAAAATACAAAGTTGCCTCAATTTGGGACATCTTTGAAGGGTCATCTTAACACCAGTGCTCTCTGTAAAAGGACTGAAATCTTTGTTTCAACTGCACACTAGTTCAACTCCTCCCTCTGCCCACTCCTGCTTTCTTTGCTCCCTCACACAGATGCTGTTCCCCTGAGCATGCTCCAGAAAGCTTCCTATATGCAAATGTCTATCTCAGGGTCTGTTCTCCTGAGAACCTGACCTACAGCAATTCGTGCCAGAAGCACATCATGAAAGAAGAATCTAAAATGGGAAATTTGAAACTGAATAACCACTGGCCTAATGACAACAAGGCACCATTACTGGTAATAGGTGCACTGTGGACAGCACCTGGTGTGCAATAGCTGTGAAGTAGGGAAAACTCTCCAGTGGTAAACTGGGACAAGCTAATGCAGTGGTTCTCAAAGGTGCACTTACCCCTGGACCTCCCCCTGGGACATTTGGTAAAGTCTGGAGACAATTTTGCTAGTCATGACTAGAGCAGGGTGGTGGGAAGGGAGTGGTGTTTTTGCCATTTAGTGGATGGTGCTAAATATCCTGTAATGCACAGGCTAGCTCCCCCGCAGCTCCAATAAAAAGTTACCCTGTCCAAAATGTCAAAAATGTCAAGGATGAAAAACCCTGAGTTAGTGGTGGAAGAGAATGCATTTGCTGGTGTAGTATTTCAGGTATTGGATAGGTTGGGGGGTACTTAGTACCTATAAGAACAATAGAATGAGATGGTTCTTATTGTGAAAGTTTGAGGGTGACTAATCACCAATTTAAAACACAGTGTGACAGTCAAGGACTCCCTGACATCAAATAAAGAGACTCATCTCCTGCAGTAAAAGCTTGGCATCAGGCCCAGTGCTTAACTATAAGGGTAGTTGAACTCTAGAGAAATCTGAATTCTGTTTAAGTGTGATCTGTCAAGATTCAGCCAAAATTGGGAGCAGTGAAACCTCAGACTTGAGTTGTGACATTTGGGTTGACTTATTTGAAAGACTTGAGACCCAAATCACCCCCACCTTCCTTGACCTGCAGATGACCTCTGTTATGGCACTTTCCCTATTGCATCCCCCTGAAGACTATATAGAACATTCTGAAAATTAAGACAACATGTACTTCCCTTAGCATATACTCTTACTCCCCTCCTGAAGACCAGACCCATGAGTAGAGTCATGTAACAACACCCCACCCCCAAAGTACTGAGCTTGCTAAAGGAGACAAGGGATTACATGTGGAGAAAGTTGCAGGACTGAGGCAACATGAACTGAACAGTAGACCTGGGACTTGATCCTGAGAGTGCTGGATCAAGTGGAACAGAATATAAAGTTGAATAAGTAAGAGTTTATTGATGAAAATGTACTCTCCTGTAAGGATTAATATTTGAAAAGGACCTTGGAACATGGTGCTAATCAAGTGCTTGTCTGACTCGCAGAAGCTTGGAAAATGAAGGCTCTCAGTAAGTGAAGCAGAAATGCCAGCTTTGTCATTATTGATGGTGGATGAATGAATCAAAAGGCCCAGAGAGGTGGAAAGGCCAGAATGGATATTGTGAGAGCCTACTACTCCCAGTGCTCCCAGGAACCCAGATCTGTAACAATACCATCAGCCTTGGCTTCTCTACAATGTTGGTCCTTCTCCCTAATAATCAGTGTCTTCTGGGCTGGTGGACATCTTGACCTTAAGTATGTCAGATCCAAGCCCATGTTCATTCCCTTACATCTAACTGCTTCTTCTTCTTCCTTTTTTTATTTTATTTTATTATTTTATTAGTTTCAGGTGCACAAGACAAAGCAAAACTTAGACGTTTATCATTTATATCCCTCACACTGTGTGAACCCTTCTCCCCCCATCCACTATCCCTCTGTACGTTCCCCAAATTAATTTTCAAAACCCCATGACCATCTTGTGGTTACCGACTATTTTTTAATTAAAGTTTATTGGGGTGAGAATAGTTAGTAAAGTTACATAAATTTCAGGGATACAATTCTGTATTACATCCTCTATAAATCACATTGTGTGTTTGCCACCCAAAGTCAGTTCTCCTTTCATCACCATATATTTGATCCCCTTTACACATCTACCATCCCTTCCCCCCTTGTCATCTGGTAACCACTAAACAATTTTTTGTGTCAATGAGTTTTTATTTCTCATTTGTTTGTCTTGTTCTTTTGTTGTTTTTGGTTTATATACCACATGTCAGTGAAATCATATGGTTCTCTGCTTTTTCTGTCTGACTTATTTTGCTTAGCATTATAATCTCAAGATACATCCATGTTGTCACAAATGGTCCTATTTCATCTTTTCTTACTGCCAAATAGTATTCCATTGTGTATATATACCACAACTTCTTTATCCATTCATTTATCAAAGGACATTTTGGTTGTTTCCATGTCTTGGCCACTGTAAATAAAGCTGCAATGAACATTGGAGCACACATGTCTTTATGGATAAATGTTTTCACATTTTTTGGGTAGATACCCAGGAGAGGGATTGCAGAGTCATACAGTAATTCTATTCATAATTTTTTGAGGAACTTCCACACTGCCTTCCGTAGCAGCTGCACCAATCTGCATTCCCACCAACAGTGTATGAGGGTTCCTTTTTCTCCATAGTTTCTCTAACACTTGTTACTATTTGTCTTTTGATGATAGCCATTCTAACTGGGGTCAGGTGATTTCTCATTGTGGGTTTTATTTGCATTTCTTTGACGATTAGTGATGTTGAGTATTTTTTCACATGTCTATTTGCCATTTGTGTGTCCTCTTCGGAGAAATGTCTCTTCAGGTCTTCTGCCCATTTTTCAATTGGGTTGTTGTTTTTTGTTGTTGAGTTGTATGAGTTCCTTGTATATTTTGGATATTAGCCCCTTATCAGAGGCACTGTTTGCAAAAATCTTCTCCCATTCAGTTGGTTGACTCTTTATTTTGTTGATGGTTTCTTTTGATGTGCAGAAGCATTTAAGTTTGATATAGTCCCATTCATTTATTTGAGCTTTTACTTCCCTCGCCTTTGGAGTTAAATTCATAAAATTCTCTTTGAACCCATGGTCCATAAGTTTAGTACCTATGTTTTCTTCTATGCAGTTTATTGTTTCAGGTCTTATGCTTAGGTCTTTGATCCATTTTGAATTAATTTTGGTACATGGTGACAGATAGCAGTCCAGTTTCATTCTTGTTCACGTGGCTTTCCAATTCTGCCAGCACCATTTATTGAAGAGGATGTCTTTTCTCCATTGTATGTTTTTTGCTTCTTTGTCAAAAATTATCTGTCCATATTTATGTGTGTTTATTTCTGGGTTCTCAGTTCTATTCCATTGGTCTACCTGTCTGTTTTTCTGCCAATACCATGCTGTTTTGATTATTGTTGCCCTGTAGCACAAACTAAAGTCAGGGAGTGTGATACCTCCAGCATTGTTCTTTTTTCTTAGGATTGCTTTGACTATTCGAGGTCTTTAGTGGTTCCAAACAAATCTGATGATTTTTTGTTCTATTTCTTTAGAAAATGCCATTAGGATTTTGATGGGGATTGCATTAAATCTGTATATTGCTTTGGGTCATATGGCATTTTAACTATGTTGATTCTTCCAACCCATGAGCACGGAATGTCTTTCCATTTCTTTGTGTCTTCTTCAATTTCTTTAAAAAATGTCTTATAGTTTTTAGCATACAGGTCTTTCACATCCTTGGTTAAGTTTATTCCTAGGTATGTTGTTGCAATTGCAAAAGGAATTGTTTTTTTATTTCTTTTCCTGAGATTTCATTGTTAGTATAGAGGAATGCAATGGACTTTTGCACGTTGATTTTGTAGCCTGAAACTTTACTGTATTCGTTGATTGTTTCTAATAGCTTTTTGGTGGAGTCTTTAGGGTTTCTATATATAGCATCATGTCATCTGCATAGAGTGACAATTTAACTTCTAACTGCTTCTTAAAAAACAACAAAATAATAATAATAAAACAAAACAAACAAAAAACTCAGCAAGTTCCTCATCCTGTGCTGCATCAGTGAGCATAACCCTGAGGCTGTCATACACTTAGAGGGAAGGAAAACCCACCCCAAGTAAACCCAGGTTGCGTCCTCAATTGTTGCATCATCAGAGAAATAGGCTCTTGCATCTTCCATCTTGAAGGTGAAAAGAAAAACAAAACTCCCCTCGCCTTCACATTCTTTCTCAGCAACTCCAATTTTTCTATACCCATATTCCTGTGTGCTCACCTGGCCTGCTCTACTTAACTTCTTTTTTTTTTTTAATTAAAGTTTATTGGTGTGACAATTATTAGTAAAGTTACATAGTTTTCAAGTGTACAATTCTGTAATACATCGTGTTGTGTGTTCACCACTCAGAGTCAGTTCTCCTTCTATCACCATATATTTGATCCCTTTTACCCTCATCTACCAAGATAATTTTCAACAAAGAAGCCAAAAACATACCTTGGAGAAAAGACAGCCTCTTCAATAAATGGTGCTAGGAGAATTGGAAAGCCACGTGCAAAAGAATGACTGCTATCTGTCACTGTGTACCAAAATTAACTCAAAATGGATCAAAGAGCTAAATGTAAAACCTAAAACAATAAATTACATAAAAGAAAATATAGGTACTAAACTTATGGACCTTGAGTTCAAAGAGGATTTCATGAATTTGACTTCAAAGGACAGGGAAGTAAAAGCTAAAAGAAATGAATGGGACTATATCAAACTAAAAAGTTTCTGCACAGCGAAGGAAAACATAGACAAAATAAAGTGGCAACCAACCGAATGGGAGAAGATTTTTGCAAACAACGCCTCTGATAAGGGGGTAATATCCAAAATATATAAGGAACTCATACAACTCAACAACAACAAAAAGCAAACAAACAATCCAATTAAAAAATGGGCAGAGGACCTGAACAGACATTTCTCTGCTTAACTTCTAAAATCAGATGACAGTGAACATTTCAGGATGGTAATCTCCTACACATTTCAAGATGTTAATCCCCTTAAATATCACCTTATGCAATATCATTTTTCTCAAGCAACTGACAGAATTTACTAGAAGTTGATCTTTGGTAAACTTTATTACATGTTATAGCACTGTAACAGGTTTTCCATTGATAAACACTCATAAAAGCTGTATTTACAAAGTTTTGAATTCTAGTTTTGTACTCTCATTACAGAAGATCTTGTTCTCTCTAGGATTTCTAAGGGAGTGTCTTACACTTTTTAGGAAATGTTTTTATTTCACATGGATTTATTAAAATTTGGGATGGCATCTTCTGGCAATGTCACCTAGGAACTCCTTCCTTTTTTTTTCCCTAAAACCAGCCAAAATCGATTAGAATTCACATATTTCACTCAGGTAAACAATTTCAGCCAGAAAATATTTTGCATGTTGGCTTACCATGAAATTCAGGTATAAGATATGTTTTATCTGATTCTATTTTCCTTTCACTAGAGCTTCACAGCTTTCTGGAACACAATGCTCTCAATCTTAAGGTGGAGAGATTGAGAGAGTCTTTGGAGCAAAGCAGAAGGAAACCAGATGCTTGCTACATCTCACTAAATGTAATATATTTCACTATATTGTACATTATATTCTTCAGATGAGAAGAAATAACTATAAGAACATCAAAACATTGAAAAAAAACTGGGGAGAGTGAATAACTCAAAACTGTGTCAAAACAAAAATTGTTTCGTCAACTAAATAATGTAAGTCCAATAAATAGATGACAACCAGAAAATATGAAAAAATACATTACGTGGAAATGAGCTAGAAAGGAAAAAAATATTATTTAAGTAAAAAATTCAATAAAACAATATAATTCTGAATCAAGAAATACTGAGAGAATTTTTGAAAGCCTAGATGCCAAGTGTTTAAGCAGCAATACAAATACAATATAATTCCACGCAATATTACATATACATTTAAGTAGAAATTTTATTGTACTTATGAGCTTCTTGGATTACTTTTTGGTGTCCTTAACTCATTTCATGTGCAAAAATAGATCAGAAATTTTTACCAAAAATGTAGTTATTATGTAATAAGCACTGTACTACACACAATAAAACAAAGCCAGGAAAATGAATTTTGACTTCACAACTATGTGAAATCTAATTTCCTAAAACACTCAAAACACATGTACTTTATGGAAGTATTTACTGAAACTCTGGGGATAATGATAAGGAATTACAAAATATGAAGAGTCCAAGGGAAAAGAATAAGGGGAATTTCCCAATTCTTAGCCTTTCTTACCTCTCAAGATCAGCCTTACTCTTTTCCTCCCTAATTTCTTATAGTATAATTTTTTATTCTTGACCCTTCTAAGACTAGGTTACCTTGTACTAATAGAGTGCTACCTATTCCTTATATCTGTATGACTTTTCTGCTCCAAGAGAACTGATGGGGACACAATAATTTATAGGAGTCCATTTTTGTAGTGCAGATTCCAAAACCTAAGTTAATAACTTATTTGGATTGCTAAAATTTGCTAGAGTCATACCATTCATTTTATAAAATAAGATTTGTAAATTGCATTACATGTTAAAGGAAAAATTAGCTTTTACAATTTGAAATTTTAATAAAATAAATATTAATTTTTTAATTAAAATTTATTGGGATGACAATGGTTAGTAAAATTACATAGTGTTCTAGTATGCAATTCTGTAATACATCATCTATACATCACATTGCATGTTCACAACCCAGAGTCAGTTCTCCTTCCATCACCATATATTTGATCCCATTTACCCTCATCTACCATCCCCCTCCCCCTTTACCCTCTGGTAACCAATAAACTATTGTCTGTGCTTTTGAGTTTTTGTTTCTATGTTTGTCTTGTTCCTTTGTTGCTTTCAGTTTTATATCCCACATATCAGTGAACTCATATGGTTCTCAACTTTTTCTGTCTGACTTATTTTGCTTAGCACAACAATCTCAAGATCCATCAATTTTGTCACAAATGGCACTATTTCATCTTTTCTTATGGCAGAGTAGTATTCCATTGTGTATATATACCACATCTTCTTTATCCAATTATCTATTGAAGGAGACTTTGATCGATAAGGGGCTAATATCAAAAATATACAAGGAACTCATACAATTCAACAACAAAAAAATAAACAATCTAATTAAAAAATAGGCAGAGGACCTGAATACACATTTCTCCAAAGAGGACATACAGATGGCCAATAGACATATGAAAAGATGCTCAATATCACTAACCATCAGAGAAATGCAAATAAAAACCACAATGAGAGATCACCTCACACCAGTTAGAATAGCTATCATCAACAAGACGTGTTGGAGAGGCTGTGGAGAAAAAGGGACCCTTATACACTGTTGGTGGGAATGTAAATTGCTACAGTGCTATGGAAAACAGTATGGAGTTTCCTTAAATAATTAAGTATAGAATTACAATATGACCCAGCAATCCCTCTCCTTAGTATATACCCAAAAATCTGAACACATTTCCTGTAAAGATATATGTGCTCCAATGCTCATTGCAGCTTTATTTTTCAATGGTCAAGACATGGAAACAACCAAAGTGTCCTTCGATAAATATTAATTTTTGACATAAAAATAAGAAACAACTCATTGAATTGGGCAAGACAGTATAACAGAATACCAGATGGGGTGTTTCAAAGACCATTCCATGTCATGTTTGGCACTTCAAATCCAATAGAATAGTGCTATGCAAGTATTAATATTCCAAGTCCAAACTTATTTGAGGTTTCTCCACCAGGTGAAGTGACAAAACACCTTGCCACTCTTCTTGCAGGAAGAGAACGCCTGGGAAAGCATATAGGAGTGCATACAGGACTTATACACATAGGTCCTTAGAGATATTTTAGAAAATTCATGCAAAGCAAATATCCCTAAAGGCAATAAAATCTGTATATATTTCCCTATCTACAATGGAAATGACTTTCTTATACTATATGCAGACCTAGACTTGCTAAGAAAACCCTTTAAGGTGTACTTTCTTTGTTTATTGTTAAAGTACCTTCTATCCTAGACATATGCCCTCAGAGGGATATAGAATTGCTAGAAACATTGAAATTATGTATTATTTTTAATGATATAACAAATATTTATTATATCTATTCTAAACATAGTTAAATTTCCCCAAATGTTCATTATACATCAGATCACCTCTTGTGTGCTTTGCATTTACTATTCCATTTAACATTTACAATATATTTATAATATAGGTACTATTATTATCCCTTTTGTACACATGTGAAAACTAAACCTTCTAAGAGTAAAACAACTTTTCCAAAATCACACAGGTAATAATAAGTGATGAACGATTCAAATACATACCCAGATTTCACAGTGGTCAGTAATTTACCATATTTGTCTTATAATTGTCTCCCTATACTTATTATTATTGTTATTATTATTATTATTACTACATTTTCAAACCATATGAGAGTAAGTTGCTGACATAGCACCTTAATATCCCTTCATACATTAGGGAATCTTTCCTAAAAACAAGGACACTATCCTATACACTATCCATCCAAATTAGAAAATAAATGCTGATTCAATACAATAATACAATTTATAGGCTCCTTTCACATGTCTCCAATTGCTCCATCAATGTCTTTACATCACCCTTTTCTTTCTGGTGTAGGATTCAATGTAAGATCATAGATGACAGTTAATTTCCATGTCTCTTTATTCTCTTTCAACTTGAAAGACTTTCTTGATTTTTATGACCATGATAGTTTTGAAGAATATAGTTTAGTTACTTTGTAGAATAATCTCAGGTTGGATTTTTCTTTTATTTCCTCATAATTATATGTGGGTTATGCATTTTTGACAGAATGTTACAGAAGTGGTGTTGTGTTCTTTTCAGTGTATATTATCAGCAGGCACATCATGTCAGTCTTTCTCATAACTGGAGACATTGAATTTTATAATTCAGTTAAGATGGAGTTAACCAGAATTGTTCATTATAAATTAATTTATCAATAGTTCGTACTCATTAAAAAGTAACTGCGGGTTCTGGCATATAAGGAGCTTGGAAGGCATTATTCTGCTCCTCACAACAAGAAAAAAGGTCAACAAACTGAAAATTAACACTTTCTCTTAGATCCACCAGAGATTTGAAGTCACAGGACAAACCAGCACCATAAAATCTAGAGAGACAGGTGAATAAAGAGAATCACTGGCAAGGTCAGTGCACAAGAACAGAAATTACTGGAGCCAGTAACTGGCAGGAAAAGTTAAAATATAATTTTGGTAAACTGCTGTAGACTGAATATAGACTAGTTTGAGAATGTAACACTCTTGGGGGCGAAATCTTTAAGGGCAATATCTATCATGATCAGAGATATAGGAAACCTCAACAAGATGATAGCGTACAGAATCGAACAATGCATATAAAGAATTATATACCACAACCAAGTGGGATTTAGGAAAGGTAGTCAAAGCTAGTACAACATTTGAAATTAGTGAAGGTAACTGACCCCATCTACAGTCTAAAGAAGAAAAGTCATGTAATTGACATAAAAAAGCATTTGACAAAACACAATGCCAATTCATTATAAAAAAATCTTAGGGGGGTGGGGGGTGGGGGGTGGGAGATGAAGGTAAGGGGGATCAAATATATGGTGATGGAAGGACAACTGACTCTGGGTGATGAATACACAATGGGATTTATAGATGATGTAATACAGAATTGTACACCTGAAATCTATGTAATTTTACTAACAATTGTCACCCCAATAAATTTTAAAAAATTAAAAAAAAAATCTTAGTAAACTAAGAATGGAAGAAAACTTTCTCAATTTGATAAAAACATCTACAAAAACCTACAGCTAACATCATATTTAATGGCAAAAAATGAATGCTTGACCCCTCAAATTGGGAAAAGGCAAGGATGTTAGTTACTTTGTTGAATAATCTCAGTTTATAACTTTATTAAACATCATACTGGAAGTCCTAGTTAACGCAATAAGAAAGAAAAGGCAGTAAAAAGTATACATACTGGGAAGATCAAAATAATATTGTTTTTGTTTGCAGGTGACATGATTAGACAGTCATGTAGAAAAATCCCAAATAATCAACAAAAAACTCCTAAAATGAATAAACCATTATAGCAAGGTTGAATAATACAAGGTTAATATGCACAAGTCAATAGCTTCCCTATGTACCAGCAATGAATATTTAACATTAAGAACGCAATTCATTAGCCTCCAAATAATGAAATGCTTATGTGCAAATCAAACCCCATATATATAAGATGTAAGTGGGGAAAACTGCAAAAGTCTGATGATAGTTATCAACAAGATATAAATGGAGAGCTAGTCCATATTCAAGGATAAAAAGATTCAGTATTGTCAAGAGGTCAATTCCTCCCAACTTGATGTGTGTATTTAATGTGATCAAGTTCCCAGCAAGCTATTTGTGGATATAGACAAAATAATTTCAAAGTTTATGTGGAAACATGAAAGACTCAGAATAGATAATGCAATACTGTAAAACAAAGCAGAAGGATTGAGATTATCTGACTTAAAAATTTGTTATAAAGTGACAATAATTAAGATAGCATGGTACTGACTAAAGAATAGAAAAATAGGTCAATGTAATAGAATATAGATTCCAGAAATGGATTGACACAAACATAGTCAACTGAAATTTGACAAAGGAGCAAATGCAATTCAATGAAAGATGGTTAGTCTTCTCAACAAGTGGTTCTGGAGAAAAAGAATGTACTAGATACAGATCTTACATCTTTTACAAAATGGGTCATATTTCCCAGTGTAATATATAAAAGTTCTAGAAGATAGCATAGGACAAAATCTAGATGACCTTGCTTTTATGGTGCGTTTCAGGTACAAAAAAACAAAAGAATACTCCTTGAAAGAATAGAATTACCATATGACCAGCAATCCCTCTCCTGGGTTTGCTATCCAAAAAAATCTACCCAAAAATCTGAAAACACTTAAAAGATATATGTGCTTCGATGTTCATTACCACTTTATTTAGTGGCCAAGACATGAAAACAACCAAAGTGTTCTTCGATAGATGTTTGGATAAAGAAGATGTGGTATATATACACAATGGAATGCTATTCTGCCATAAGAAAAGATAAAGTAGTGCCATTTGTGACAATGTGGATGGATCTTGAGATTGTTATGCTAAGCGAAATAAGTCAGGCAGAAAAAGTTGAGAACCATATGATTTCATTGATATGTGGGATATAAAACTGAAAGCAACAAAAGAACAAGACAAACAAACAAAGAAACAGAAACTCACAGACATACAATAGTTTAATGGTTACCAGAGGGTAAGGTGGGGGGTGGTGATAGATGAGGGTAAACAGGATCAAATATATAGTGATGGAAGGAGAACTGACTCTGGGTGGTGAACATACAATGTGATATACAGAGGATGAAGAACAGAATTTTACACCTGAAACCTATGTAATTTTACTAACCATTGTCACTCCAATAAACTTTAATTAAAAAAAACACAGAAAAACATTTGATAAACTGGAGTTTTTTTTTAAATTAAAAATTTCTGCTCTATGAAAGACATTGTTAAGAGAATGAAAAGACAAGACACATACTGGGAAAAATATTTGTAAAACATACATTTGATAAAGGCTTGTATCCAAAATATAAAAAGAACTGTTAAAACTTAACAATAAGAAAACAAAAACCCAATTAAAAAATGGGCAACAGATCTGAACAGATCTTTTTAATTTAAAGAAGATATGTAGATGACAAATAACCATATGAATACATGTTCAGTATCATATGTCATTAGGGAACAAATTAAAACAATGAGGTGCCATTACATGCCTATTAAAATGGCTAAAATCCAAAAAACTGACAATACGAAATTCTGTAGACAATGTGGAGCAACAGTAACTCTCATTCATTGCTGGTGGCAATGCAAAATGGTACTTTGGAAGACAATTTGGCATTTTCTTACAAAGCTAAACAGTCTATCCAGCAATCATGTTCCTAGATATTTACCCAATTGAGTTGAAAACATGTGCACACAAAAACCTGCACATTTATATTTATAGCAGCTTTATTTCTAATTGCCAAAAATTGGCAGCAACCAAGATATCCTTCATAAATGGATAAACAAATTGTGATACTATGCAGTACTATTAAGTGATAAAAAGAAATGCACTATTAAGCCACGAAAAGAAATAGAGAAACCTTACAAGCATACTGGTAAGTGAAAGACACCAGGACAAAAAATCTGATTACTATATGACTGGAACTATGCCATTCTGGAAAAGAGAAAACTACAGAGGCAGTAAAAAGTTTGATAGTTGCTAGGGAACCTGGGGAGAGATGAGTATGTGAAGCACAGGGGATGTTTAGGGCAGTAAAATTATTTGGGACGACATTGCAATGGTGGAACATGACATTACACATTTATCAAAATCCATAGAACTGTACAACACAAAGACTAAATCTTAATGCAAACTATGGACTTCTTAATAATATATCCAAAATGACTCATTAATTGTTAATAGATATACCACAATCATGCAAAATCTTCATAACAGGGGAAACTGTGTGAGGGGTAAAGGTGTATATGAGAACTCAGGTGTATCTGCTCACATTTTTTGTAAATATAATATTAAGTGTAAAGTCTATTAATTAAAAAATATGAGATTAACAAATGGAATTTAACAAAATATGAATATTTCTTTGAGATAATGTTTTATTCCATAAACAACCTTTTAGATAAACTTTAAGAAACTAATGTTTGTTAAATTTTGCTATAGTACCAAAGAAGAATATTCATCATTATCTGAAAAGGTTGTTAAAGTACCCTTTCATTTTTCAACCACATATCTGTGTGAGGCTAAATTTTCTTTATGTAGTTCAACCAAAACAACATGTCACATCAGAGTAAATGCAGAAGAAGATAAGAGAATCCAGCTGTCTTGTATTAATCCCAATATTAATAAGATTTGCAAAAAAATTAAGCGATGCCACTCTTCTCACTAATTTTTGAAAATGTATTTCAATTAAAATTATGTTGTTTATGTCAATATGTGCTTATTATCTTAATTTTAAAATAAATCATAAATGTTTTTAAAAGAAATGGGGAGCTACTTTGAGACTAGGTAAATATTCTGTTTCTCATCAAACTTTTACCCTTTTTTTTAAACATCCATTTATTATCCTTTCCTGAATCAATTTTTACTGTGTTGGGTGCCAAAAGGTGATATTCTAAATTCATCATTTTTCTATGCTTATTAGTTCACATTTTACTGTACTGTAAATTACAGTAAATATTTTCTCATTTCTTTCACTCACTCACTCTCATTTCTTTATGTATTTATCTCAGCATGGACTCACAGGTTTCTAATCTACTCAGTGGGGTACAGTTATCATCCTTATTTATTTTTCTATTCAAATTGTCCCAGATTTGGACAGTAAGAACTGTTTTAGGATGATTTGTTTTGCTCCTTTGACAGGTCCAAACAATCTTTGCTCCCTTGTTTTCTTTCTGATACTAGACAGCATTCCATTTCCACCTTATACTTTTCTTGCTCTGGAATCACCCATATTCCCAAGGAGTACTGGTTTCATTTAGTGGAGAATAGTATTCAGAAACCAAGATGGGAACACTAGGTGGGCTCATTGTTACTGGGCTTTCAGACCTTCTCAGCAGGCAGAATTATAATTATATATACCCAGAGGCTATGTATTTGTCCACTTAGATCTACATATCTTTCTAAATCCATTCAGCTATATATATATACTAAATGAAATAAGTCAGATGGAGAAAAACAAATACCATATGATCTCACTTATATGTGAAATCTAAAGAACAGAATAAATGAGCAAACTAAACAGAAATAGATTCAGAGATATAGAGAAAAAACTGATCATTGCTAGATGGGAGGGGGTGAGGATGGCGGAGACGATAAAGGGGTTAGAAAGTGCAAATTAGTTGTCACAATACTGCTAGGGAGATTTAAAAGGCATTTTGGGGAATGTAATCAATAATGTTGTAAAGATTTTATAGGTGTCAGATGGGCACTTGTCTTATTAGGGAGACCACTGTGTGGATTGTGTAGATGCCTGACTACTGAGCTGTACACCTGAAGATGAAGCTGAATAATATTGAATGTCAACTATAATCAAATATATATAGAGGGAGTCACAGGAAGTGGAGTACAGCATAGAGAAGTCATTGGAATTGTAACAGCTACATACGATGTCAGAGGGGTAGTAAATTGGGGGAGCGGGGTTATGATTTTGTGAGGGGTGTAAATGTCTAACTATTACATTGTTTTGTATACCTGAAACTAACAATTTTTAAAAAAATGCAAGCAATTAAGCCCCACACCCCAAAACAAAAACCCCCATGAGTTTACAATTCCAATCCAACACTTCAGGATTTATTCTCACCTTTCTTATTTCTATACTTGCATTTTCTCAAGCAGTGAGAAATCAGGCTCTCATAATTCTCAATATATTCACTTTGTTTTTATATGCCTTTATATAATCAATTTTATAATCATATGAGCCATCTCTTCTGCCTTGACTCCTATATTCATGGAGGTTCCTTCAGGCCAAGCAAGGCCATATCCCAAGAATGCAGCTCCTCTGATTATATGTTTTTCTAGCATGATTAAAGTCGTCCTCGTCCATCATGCTTTGTTTTATTAAAGGGAACATTAGAATAAGTTATTCTCCTTCTATTCAGTGTAACATACAATAGGTATTACATACCTATTCAGGGTCAGCTACATAATTTTCAGCCCCAGTGCAAAATGAAAATACAGTACCTCAGTGGGGAGCAGGGAAGTCAATCTCTCTTTCCTATTGGCCACCATGACAATCCACCTCTGACCAGGTGATTCCCAAAGGAAACTCTAGGCTGATACATATCCAATACCTGCAGCAGGTATGCAAGAGAGGCTTGTCCCCATCCAACATGCTGTGGCACAGCCAGCCAAGGGATAGGGTGACCATCACCATGTGTTTCCTTAGACACCACAGGGTACACATAAGTGACCCTAACCTTCCCCATGACCCCTGCCTAGGCCTCTGATGGAAGCGAAGTTCATCAAGCGAATTGCAGGCCTCTCTCTACCAAAATTGCCCTGTTGCTGCCCTGGATGGAAGGTATCAGAGGTCAGAGAGTGGGGGCAGGGAGGAGAGACAGGACAGGACCCAGGGTATCAGAGAGGGTGAGTGGGCTGCTCAGAAATCTTCCCATGGAGTCAGGAAGTGGTGGGCGGGGGGAACATGTGTGGGCTCACTTTCCAAGACCTGGAGCATGCTCTGCTGTCCCATCATTGCACTGCATTTTAAAAACAAATTTAAAGATAAAATTATTAAGAATTTCAAGATGGTGGACACAGAGCACTAAACAGCAAGTGTAGGAGCCCTTTTGAAAGTACAGCCCTATGTGACTGTACTGGTTCTGCCGCCATAAAGCTGGTCTTGTACTTATCATACAGTGAGGAAGCTCTTCTTTGCCCTGGCTCTTCAAGACAGAATGGCGATGGCAACATAGTACATGGGAACTTGAAGAGGGAGTTACATATCAAGTATTTAATATTACCTTTGTTTAAAAGATGGTATGATGAATAAAAAACATGCTTAAAACTTAGGAAAAAAATGAGAGGTAGGATTATTTAAAATACTTTAAATTAGGGAATAATACTCATCAAAAACACAAAAAAGAGAATCTCATAATTTCCTGATTGAAGTTCCATAAAAATTGCCTGAGTTTGCTTCTTTTGACATAAGAAGTTACCAAATTGTGGAACACTTTACTCTCTTAAGAAAAATATTAAACTTTAAATTAAACATTAAATTATTTACCTAATCCAGTGAAATTGTTTATGAACCTGAAAAAACATTTAACTTGCTTCAAAGACACTTTAATTTCTTTAATAGCTAAAGGAAGAGATTGACAAGTTAATACTGGGAATTAATTCATTTGCTCAATATATTTGTCATCAAGAAAGATAGCACAGTATAATGGGTTTATTGAGTAGAGTTTAATAAAGGAACTATTTACAAAGGTGTGGCCTGGACTGAAAAATTACCAGCAAAGGATAACACACCTCAGGACTAGCAATAGCAGGAAGCCTTTAGCATCTCAGAATTGAAGGGAATGAGTATTGTTACCCAGAAAAGAATTGCTTTGGCTGTAGTTGTGGTTATAGGAGAGCAATGTCAAACAGGTGGTCTGACCTTTGGTAGTGTGAAAAAACCACTGACAATCTGCAGCCTGGAAAAGGTTAGCGGGAAGATAAATATTAGGCTCTCACTCTCTTTACATATGCAGATCTCCTGCTAATCCTTTCCAAGGGCCAAATCCAACTGAAAGTCAGAGGGAATCTGTGCGGTTTGTTGTGTTAATCTCTCAGGGCACAGAGCAGGATGGAGAACAGAGTGTGGATATGGAGACAGAATAGAAAATGCTGCATACTCAGCATTTATTTCATTAAAAATATTTCTCCTTACAACAAATTTAAATCCCCCAATGCATATTTCCCTTTTCTTTTTTTTTTTCTTTTTTTTAAAAAGTAAGTTATGGTTGAAGACGTATAACTTCTGTTTTTCACACTGAAGTTTTTAACTACTTTTCAGCCTTTCCTCCCTGTGTTTGTTTAGAAGTATTTCAATATTTTCCTATGTAAGGCATAGATACTACGGGACTTGCTCCAAGTTCTCTAAAAAAAATTCTCATTCTTAAAATAGTAGTTTTTAAGAAAAAATTTCAGTGTCACAAATGACATTTCATCGTATAAAATGCTAGCTAGCCATAAATTTGCTGGGGATTAGTTTTCTATTATTTACTCAAAGACCTGCATTTACTAGCTCACATATATATTAGATTGAGGGTTGAGTTATTTTTATGGAGAATGAGAGATGCTGTTTTCTCAGAATAATAGGTGGAAATATAAAAACATGTACATCGACTAATGCATTTGTTTAGATGAGTTTAATAGCTTACCTTTGAGGGGTTGTTGTGTATTGTTGAAAACAGTGTATGGATACCTTACTTCTATTTTAAGGGTATGCCAAGATAATATCAATAGAAAAAAATAACTATCCTCTAATGAAGCTGCAGGTGGAATATATCTTCGTTGCATTTTTTATAAGTTAGGGAGTGGAAATTATTCATTATTTGAGCTTGAAAAGAAAATCACACATATGGGTGAAAAGGGAAAGGGGAATATAGTCAATAATATTGTGATTAAGTTTACACAGTGACATGAAAAATGGCTGAATAGATAAACACTGTGCCCGTGCCCTTCCATGAACACATTAAAATTATAGCTAAATAATAGAACAATCAACCTGGAGAACCATCTGAAGTCTAGGTGAACAGAAGTCCTATGACTAAAAATATAAAGAAGAAGCCACCTTGAAAATGATAGGGAGGGGGTGGTAGATGAGGGTAAAGTGGATCAAATATAAGGTGATGAAAGGAGAACTGATTCTGGGTGGTGAACACACTATGTGATTTATAGATGATGTAATACAGAATTGTACACCTGAAATCTATGTAACTTTACTAACAATTATCACCCTAATAGACTTTAATTAAAAAAAAAAAAAAGGAGAATGATAGGAGAGGTGGAGACAAGGAACAGGCCCCAAACCTCTGTGTGGTGGTTGAGAATCAGGAAAAATATCTCAGCCATGGAGGATCCCCCTGGAGGAGTGAGGGACCCCAGCCCCTCCCACCAGGCTCCCCAGCCCAGAGTACTGGTACTGGGAAGAAGAGCCTCTGCAATATTTGGCTGTGAAAAAGAGTGGGGATTCTGACCGTTTGAGTGGGACAGAAGGCTTTGATAAACTCAGACGTCCTCTTAAACGGCTCATGCCCAGACTCACCTGCTTGCTGGCACTCACCTTAGGCTCCAATGGAGAGACAGTGACTTGGGAAGCATTAGAGACATACAGGGGGGCAGCCTGAGTTGTGTGACTTTGTGGGGCTGACTGGAAGAGAGTCAACACCTTCCCTGTGTGGGGTCCTCCTTCCTTGCAGCCAGCAGGTGGGTGCCATCTTTCCTGCATTGAGCCTGCCCACACCACAGCCAAATCTGAATCTGATTGGCCTGGTGAGCTCTGCTGCTCCACCCTGCTGACTCACTGGGAAACTGCCCCACCTAACTCCTCCAATGATGGAGGCACTTTCTTTGAGCAGCCAGTCCCACCTGCATTGCATCTTCTTGGGAAATTATCAGAGACTGGCAGGCCCTCAGCAGGTGGCAACTGGCCTTGGTATGCTTTGAGACTTTTGCTGAGTAACTCCAAGCTCAGCATGGCACAAAACCAGAATCTACATTAACCTGGTGACCACAACTCTTCCCACTCTAGTGACTCTGGGACCCTGCCTTTCCCAACTAATGTATTGCACGAGGCTCCATCAGCAACTGAAACTTAAGGGAGCCAGCAGGTGGCAGCAGACCTTGGGGTGTCCTGGCTTTTTGCTGAGGTCTGGTACTGGTGTCATACATTCTCAATTCATAGCATGGCCTCTCCCATGCAACCCCAGGTTTAGCACAGGCAGCAACCAACCGTGGAACACTTTGTAGCTCCTACCAGGTAGTCCCCAAATAGTCACAGGAAGGGGGTGACCTGAGCCTGCACCAGAGGCACTCCCAAGAGGCCCCAGAACAAACACACTTGGAAGTTGGCTTCAGACCACAGCAGAATACCATCAAATTAGCCCCACAAATGACACACACAAAGGGTGATCTGAACAGGCACCAGACCCCACTGGGGCAAATCCCACTTAGTGGGGAAAGCACCTTACACAGCAGACTGTAAGGTGTGTACATGGCCAAACCCCACAGCCAGTCAGCCTAAGGGTCAATCACACACACTGATGTGCCAACAGCAATCAATGCTCAACTATAACAGGAGGGCACACACCATCCACACAAGGGACACTGTTGGAGTGTGCAGAGCTGGTAACTAGGGAGACTGTGCCACTAGATCCCACAGGACACCTACTACATAAGGCCACCTGCCCAAGACTGGGAGACATACTACCTAATACAAAGAAACAAACACAGAGAGGCAGCCAAAATGAGGAAATGAAGAAATGTGTCCCAAATGAAAGAACAGGAGAAAAATCCAGAAAAAGAACTAAATGAAGAGGAGATAAGCAACCTACCAAAGACAGAATTCAAAACATTGGTTATAAGGATGATCAAGGAACTTAGTGAGAACTTCAGTAGAAATAGCAAACATAAAAAGGTACATAGAAACCATAAAAAAGAAACAGTCAGAAATAATCTATGAGATAGGTATAATTATTGTTCTTGTCTTACAGGTGAGAAATATGAAGCCAGAGATGTTAAGCAATTATATTTTCCTAGACTAGAAAAGTTAAGTAGTGTACTCTTATATAAAACTTGTCTCAGTACCATAAACATTTCGTTAAATGGGGTACTACTTTGGTTCATTCAGGTCTTAACCATGTTAAACCACGTTACAGAAAAGTGGTCATCCACTTTATGAGTTGGTCCAGCATGCTAATATGTTTTCAGTCTTCTGAAAACTTCTATTGGTTACTGGCAGAGACATTGGACTCCATTTGCACTTGACATGATACTATTGCTGTAGCAACCTGTTACTCAGAAATCTCTGCCATTCCCTCCTTATAGTAACTCAGAGTTCCATTTTTACCCTAAGCAAACATGTACCTGTTGACTCAATTTGTCTGAAAACAAGTCCCCTTCAACCCCTTCAGTGCTCTTCAATCTGTTTCCTCTGTTCCAACACAATATAGTCCTGCCCTATTTATCTTATAACTGGTCCCTTTGCCTTTGCTTTGAATCTCTTCCCTTGCCCTCTAATTCATCTCACTACTGTTGCCACCATCATCGCAGAACATAGGTTGGGATTTTTCCAGTTTCTCTGAGTTTTTAAATATCTGCTATGGGATGATGTCTAAATCTACTTTTTTAATTAAAATTTATTGGGGTGACAATGGTTGGTAAAATTACATAGGTTTCTCGATATGACAAAGTAGTCTACAATAAATTCAAGATGCAGAGATGATATGCCAGTAAATAAACAAGGATGCATAGTATATCAATGTTGAACTACAATATGATTTATTTGACATAGTAGATATCGTTAATACGAAAGAAACTAAAATGATGAGCTTGAGACAAATTGTTTATCCAGAAAACAAGTAATCATGAATTTAATTATAAATTATTCCTACCTCAAACATTTACACAACATGGTTAATTTTCTAAATGTTTATCTTGAGGTAAAAACACACTGTCAAATTTAATGACTAAATTTTTTGGTAAAATAACTATGAGTGAGTAATACTATGTAAATATGAGTTGATAATAAATCAATTTTTATTAGTCAGAAAATAATTTAGCAATTGATGTTTTTCAATATCATGTTAGTTAGGACTTGTATTAGGTAGTAGAAAAGAATTTTCATATCTTTGGAAAAATGCTTCTACAACTTTATACAACCCACACACACTCCAACTCTGGCTGTGAAATTGTTGCTCAGTTTGAATTCTCAATCCATAGAACAAGTCATTATGATAAAATGAAAAAAGGAACCTCCACCCTATCATGTTCTTAGCAAATCTCATGCTAGAGGGTTTCAAATAGTCCAAGCTATTTCAGAACAACAGTGTCTATTTTTTATTTTGAATTACCGCAATTTTGGTAGCAGCTGTTACACTGAAAATTATAATGGTCAACATTTAATCAGCACAGTGTTTTTTTCCTCATCAATCATTTGCTTCAGTTACCATAAAAATCTCAAACTTTAGTTAGCCGTTAGTAACTTTAAGAGCCTCATTAGAAGCTGGCCCAACCTACTGATCTCTTATTATTTTCCACAGCTACCTAACATTTGATCTGGGCTCTGTTTCAGCAGTTCTTATACACACCAGCCTCTCATTGCTTTCCTCTACTTCACATGTCTAGAAAACCATCTGTTTATCCTCTACTTTGTACAAACACTGTCTTTTTGACACTGAAACCTAGTCCCTGAAGAATCTTATATTTGATTATGCTAACTTAGGTTTATATGACTTTCCTGTCTCTAGATTTCTGTAAATCTCTTACTTTCATCCCTTCATTAAATAGGAATTACTGATCTTGTCTTCCTAACTTGGTTGCAAATTTTGAGAAGCAAGAATCATCTCTCCATTTTCTAGTTCCTTTGCAGTATAGAACGGTGTCTCTATATAAGAAGTATCTTGGTACGTCATTGTGTGCTAATAGGGGAACATTCATTTCTCTTTTTTGCTGAGTTGTTATAATATTTTATATAAAATTAGCATTTTATTCTTAGGGTCTAGACCTTGTGTACTAAAATGATTTGTATATGTCTCAGCAACTTGAGTTTATTTAATCATTAGAATCATTCTTTTAGCATCTACTCTATATTATTAGGCTGCATGTTACGCACTGGAGAAAACAAAATGAGTAAACCTTTGTTGTCGAAGAGCTAATAGTCTAGTGACCTTCTGGTGATGAAAGATGGTCACAAGAGGTCACATTTCTCTAACACCTTTGCAGGAAGGTGTGACCATGTGACCAAGATGGCCAATGGGATGTGAATAGAAATATGCTGCAGCTTTCCCTTTCTTATAACCCCACTCATTTTATACAGCTGCTTGGAACTAGGATGGGAATGCTGAAGTGCTATCTCCTGTTAAAAATAGGGAGTCCATAGCCTAGGGTTCATGATATAGAAATCTGGAAGAAGCCTGGGTCCCTGAGAAATTTTTTGAGCAATGTTATGACATCATAACTGAATTGGCTGCATCCATGACTTTTTTAATGTGAGAAAAACATATTTCTATATTTTTTAACCCACTGCTTTTGTTTATTTTGTTTATTTTCATTCTCTTACTCAATGCATAGCCTAATCCTAATTAAAACAGTCTAAGAACTACAATCCAGAAATCCTAAAGAATTTCATTCTACCTAGAGAAATACAAAATAATCTATCACTGTAGCTATCAAAAATAAACAGACAAGCTAACAAAAGGATATATAGGATGACAAAATGTGTTTATTCAGTGATTTTTAAAAATAACTGTAATCTTAAAACACTCATAATTTTAATCTTTAAGTTTTGTAATGTGAACTATGTCATCAGAGAATGAAGGAATCATAACAAACATACAGTTTAAAGAATTATAATAAAATGAGCACCAATATGCCCACCATTGAAATGACACACCACTGAAATGAATAAAAAGAGTGAATGCTATCAGTATCTTTGAAGCCTTCTGTGTACTACTTCCTAATACATCATGCTCCATCTATCTAAACCCCAGAATTAACCTCCTCCTTGACTTTGTGGTATCAGTCAATTGCATTTCCTGTAATGTGTTGTTCTCTCCAAATAATGTCAGAAAAGACTATTTAGGTTTCTTGTTTTTATCCTGACATAAATAGAATCATACCAGTCCATTATTTTTAATACTGGAAGGAAAAACAAAAAAACACATAATAGACTAATTAATTCAAGTTTAACATTTCCACTGAATGTTTTGGCATCACAGAGCCACCAAGAGTTTCCTCCAAAGATGGATGAGTTCTTAAGATCCTTCCAGTTTCAAAATTCTTCAAATAATATTTATTGATTAGTATGAAAAACTCCTGATGGGCACTTTGGTTAAGAATAAGTGATTTTGATTTGAACCATTTAGATTTAACCTATGGATTTGATGTAAAACATGAGAGTATGCTGAAAGATGTTTCATAACTGTAACTTATATGTCATTTTTCTTTTTTTTAAATTGAATGATGCATAACTACATTACATTTATATTTAAGTATGCAAATATTGCTTTCCCCTCATCATGGAAATACTGGTTTTCCATATTTAGTAATAGTTTCAGGAGCCAAAATACATTACCAAAGAAAATTATTGCCATTTGGTCAGTCTTACTCCTCTTAGATAATGACATATTTGTTCTCCCATTATTTGTTCTGATATTTGCTCCTATTTTTACCTTACTTGGTTACTTGGGAGGGTAACATTGGTTTTATAAATCAACTTATTCCTAAGATTCCTTATGTGCACAATATTATAAATATGCATGTATATGAATCTCTAATTTGTGTCATCATGATCTTTTTGGTTTCAATGAAACAGGAGTGGCAATTACTTATGAAACAACTTGTTTTCATTAAAACTGACATATTTGCCATTAAATTAAGCATCCTTTTGGAAATTTATTTTGTAATGTTAATTGTATCATTATTTCAACAATGAGGTATTTAATTTCCATATTTTACATTTGGTAGTGTTATGTAAGAAACTGACTCATGAACTATAATCCAAACCCTTAATGTGGTTGCGATATCATAGAAGACTTTGAAGAAGTAAACAAATTAAATGAATATAAGATCTAAATGAACAGGCATATGAATCGATAATAAATAGAATTAATTAATATTGATGAAGCAAAGTATCTCATTCTATACTGATGTTGAATTAGAGTTTGTCTATTTATGGTAATTACTAAAATACCATCTCTTCTTTTTTGAAAGAGAATATCAACTATTTTGTTTAATATATGCCTGAGGGGGCAAGAAACATGTATAAAATATGTTGTTAACTTAGTCAACATTGAAGGAAGAAACATTGTAATTATCATAGACTACCATTATAGACTATCATATCCATTGTTCATCACAGCAGTGTTGACCTGACATATTACCAGAGAATCCCTGTCTCCTCTCCAGGATATATGAGGCCTCCTGAATGCCATCTGCAGATTGTCGAGAGGGGTGTGTGGGCTGTGGCACAGTCACAAGCAGCTTAGAGATAGAGGCGCTAGATTTTTCTCATTGACTCAGGTAGCATCTGCACCAATGTAAGTGTCCCTACAAATCTCCTCCTTCTCTCCAATGGGAAAATTTCTCCCTTTGCTCTATATCTTCCTGCCTGGAACTTTCTTTACATTACATAATCTTTTTTTTTGTTCTTTTTTTTTTTGTTTGCTTGTTTTAGAAGCTTACCTGCCCTAAATAAATTCCATAGGTTTGCCTTAATGGTGGAAAGATTGAGGGGAAGAAAAAATAAAAATGGATCATCACCAAGAGGGAGATTACACTGGGGGATCTTTAAAAAATATTACCCCTATTAGAGAAAACTAGATAAAGTGTACACAGGCTGCAGATATGCGGAAGGCATTGCAAAGAGGTCTCAGGTTGCATGGCTGCTTGTGATTGACTTTCTGAAGTTCTATGTTGAGAAGTCTTTGGAAACCACATCCAAGCTTGGCTGAAAATAGTCACAAGTGATAGCAATGACCACCATGGGCAAGGATGGGGAATAGGTTGTAGCATAGATTGTATACAGATTGTATATAATTGCCATCACTTACAGTGAAAGATCATAGAATTTGGACTCAGATAACTTTGGTTTAAATTTCAGCTTTTCAGCTTAATTTATTTTAAATGCTTTTATATTCCTATAAAAATAATTATATTTAAAATATATGTGGATTCATTTTACATATTTTATATGTACTCAGGTTCTAGAAAGCCTTTATAATTTTGTATATTAGCCTTTTATATCTAACAGTTTCAGATGAGCTATATTTCTTTAAAAAACAAAACAGATTTTGATATCTTAATAACTCAAAGATATTTCATCTGCTATCCACTTGGGGTTAATTCTGTCGGCAAGCTATACCTATTACTTATGAAATTATTGAATATTGCTTCCAATAAAACTCTGCCTGTAGTAACAAAAGAAAATATGGCATTTTGTGTGCTTATAGTAAAAATTCATTTTTTGTTTAAAGTGTCCTAGAAAAATATCCTACCAGCACAAAATTTGAAAAAAAGAAAAAGTTAATTTATCCAAATGGTATATGATATATTTTCCCTCTAGATAAATTTTTATTATTTACTTATTTTCTTTTTGTACTTTATGTATGTTATTATTTGTGTTAAATAACATATAGGTTGTTAGGTTATATACGGAGATGAGGAGTACTGATTAAGGCAGTTTCACACTGCTCTGGGATTACCGACTGGGATATGAAGTATTACCATGGTAACTAAAACAGATGTGTTGTTAGTTTGTACAATTATACAAATTGTATAATTTGTTTATACAAATTATAAACAAGCCATTATAATCCATAGGAGGGGGCAAACAAAGCCACACTTTGATTGTATTCGTCAAGAGGGCATACAAGGTGAAATAGAGGAAGCTGGAAGTGATCAGAGTTCCCAAAGTTTTAACAATTTAGTCCTCTGTCCAACCCTAAATGTGAGGCTGGAAAAAGGGAAATAATGAAGGAGAGGGAGATGAGGCTGAGATCTCAAATTGTTTTGTGGGATTCGTGGGTTCTTGGGAGGCTGTGGTAGTGCAGAAGGTGTCCTGAGAGGACACTCACATGCAGAACATCAGAAGCTCTCCAAAGTGTCAAATGTTTGGGTGCTGGCAGCACAAAATGGTTAACAGTCTCACCTGTGATGTAAGAAGAGCCGCTGACCTTTGGAGGAGAGAGCTACAAACTTACCATCACTGGCATGGAGGTAATCTCGTAGGAGGGCTTCTGTTCCCTCCACCCTAGGCATTTTTGCCATCCTGGGCACCTTCTTCTATACAAAACAAACAAACAAACAAACAAACAAACAAATAAATAAATAAACAAACAAACAAATAAATAATATTTTATGACTGAATTGGAACAAAGATGATTATAGTCCAGTCTGTATTCATGATTACATATTATTACAACATTCATTTTTTTCTTCTAATTTTAAATTAAAATAAAATGTTTTATGGACTTTGGTACTGTGCTTACCATGAATAAGTTGAATAAGGAGGAAGTTGGGCCTGTGATCCCGGATAGATAATGGTACCTGGAACCAGGAGGAAGTAAAGGGAAATTATCTATTAGGGAAGGAATTTCTGAGATACAGAGTATAAATTACACATTAATAGAGATTTAAAACCAACCAGACTACAAAATAACAGAGATGGATTAAGAAAATGAGAAAGTGGCAAAAATGTTGTAGGTAAACTTAGGGTTCAGAGTCAAAGAGGGGACATGAAATTACAAAACTAAAATGATTTTCATGTTTGCACATAGCCAAATGGTAAATATTACATAATATTAAAGGTACAATAAAGAAATATGTTTATGTGTAAGAACTTATTTAATGTAGAACTGAAAGCATTTAAATTATTTTAACTTTAGTCTTTATTACTTACTTTTGTGAAATTTTAATAAAATTTTTAAGAATTTCGGAGGATTTTAATGAGTATCAACTATATTTTTTGACATGACTATAATCTAAACAAATGTGTCCAAATATTGAGTTAAGTTTGCTCTAGGTAACATTTGACATTATTTAGAATAAACCCTAAGTGATACTATTGTTCATTGGGCTGAATTTTAAAAGTAGGGCAATTACACAATTAAATGGTTGAGTCAGTTTCAATACCAAACTGCCTATTAAATATTTTGTACCATGATCTTCATTTTTAAATTTTTGCCAAAAGATACCGTTCACATATTACAACAAGGAGAGAGAGAGTTATGTTTACAAAATCCTGACAGAAGTCTTTCTTAGTAAGAATTATTCTCACTGGTTTGTCAATATTTCTATGAGAAGATAGAGAAGATGCCTTAAATGAGGTAAAAAAAAATTACAGTCAATTTTATATCAGTTAGCTTTTGCTATACAAGAAACCACTCCAAAACTTAGTGACTTAAAATAACAATTTATTTAGCTCAGTTTTTTCAGAGTTGAACTCAGCTGGGCAGTTGGTTTGGTCTAGGACAGCCTGGTCTAATGTTGTTCAGGCTTACAGATGTTTCTGCGTCCCTTTCTGCATCCCATAGACCTAAGACTATAGTCTATGATGGACTCTGCATGGATGACTGGGAAAAGTGGATCCTCTCACCATATGGTCTATCATCCTCCAGTTGGCTAGCCTGGGCTTGTTCACTTGGTGATGCAGAGTTCTGAGAGAGTGGAAGCGTGCAAAGTCCTTCGAGTCCCAGATTTGGAACATGAGCAAATTGCTTCCTCTGTGTTCCATTAGCTAAAGCAGGTCACAATCTCATCCCTAATTCAGATTCAATGAGAAAAAAAATACATTTCACCTCTTGAGGAGAGGATCTACAAAGTCACTTTGCTAAGGGGTATGAATCCAGAAAGGGGAATAATTAGCAATCTACCACAGATGATATTATTAGGTTTGCCCACATGATGTAATTAAGATGTTATTGGCTTTCACCATTAGACCTGTCTTTCTTTTTTTCCTCAGAGGAGGAAATTAAAGGGGTTAAGAGCACCTACATCTTTAGAGACAGTCAAATGACAGTGTCCCAGAAACCTTCCCCAGCTTAAGTGTGCAGGGTGACTAGACTGTTTGAAACAACTCCATACTTAGAACAGGGCTGAATTCAGGGAAGGTAACACCTAAATGACATTTAGCATTGCATTTGAAAGCAAAGGAAGGAATTAAAAACAAATAAACAAAAAAAACAGCAAGAACAAAAAATAACAAAGACCATTGACAAATCTCTAGCATTTGAAGTTTTAAAATTTATATCTCATTGTGCTTAAACGAAACGAAGTAAGGTATGGCCCCCAAGAAGCTGGTTATCTCTAAATGTGTCAAGTTTTCAAATGACCTTGCCTTAGAAAAATAGGTTTGTTTTTCAACTGCCATTTTCCTTCAATATATCAAAATGTAAGTTCCTTGAGGACAAAAATCTTTTCTAGTTTATCTCTACATTTTAATTGTCTAAGATGGGGCTTGATGTGGCAGGTGTTAAAAAAAAATTAAATGAACTAATAAATAAAAGGAACTTGTCTTGTTTCTCAGCAAGCTGCTATCATTTATAGTTTGATTTTATGACAAGATCTAAGAGCACTGGAATGGAGGTATAAATGGCTGAACAATCATTTAAAAGAAAATCCTTCCTAAGGGTATACTATTTGCCTTGGTAATGTAGTATGTTATTCTGTTTCTAATGAAATGATAAAATATTTAAAAATTGTAAAGATACTAAACTTTTAATTATAAAAAAATACTGTATGTATGTATATTTATTATTTAAAAGCATAAGTGTAGAGTGGTTCCCAAACGTTAAAAACAGTTAGGGAGTAGAGCGAAGAGAAAAAGGAATGTTGAAAATGGTAATGTGGTAATGTTTTTCTTCTCCCAATAAAAAGATAATGAGTTAGATAAAAATATTTTTGCCAGTTGTTCTCCTAGAATAGATTAACAGAATATAGAAGCATGTTTAATCCTATTTTATAGATAAGTTTTTCATAAATTTAAAACAAAATTAAAGCATAAAACATTTGCATTCTCTCTTTGTGAAAAGCTGCAGAGTGGTTTGAGTTAGAGGGAGAGATTTGAGCTCCTTCTGTTACTAATGAGTCACAGTCCCTTAGCGCCTACAAAAGAGAGAGGACCATTTTTTTCCATATCAATAGAAGATAGAATGAATCAGTGTTCAGAAGATTGAAGCAAAAAAGAATATACATTTTGGGCTTAGATAAAACCACTTTTTACCAAACCCAAATAATCCAGGGCCAGTTGTCTGGGCATGTGACCTGTGCAGTTCCACAAGTCCCTGTGATGAGAGGGGCCACAATTGCTTTGATGCTCTATTCTCACCTTTTGGATATTCTTAATTTTATTTTTGAACTTATGTTTGTAAGTGAAGTCTGATGGGACAAAGAGGAGGCACATGAGCAGAGTTGATACCTGGGCAGTTGGACACTGCTGTGGCCCAGCAGTAGATGTGGGCAGCGCCCATAGCCATTGTCCTGGTAGGCACATATATACCTGGGGAAGTCCTTGGGTCATGAGGCCATGAGGGGGTGGCCTGGTGAGACCTGGCCCAGATTGGTGGTGGTGACAATGATACCAGCAGCAGAAATGATCATGGCTGTGGGAGAGAGGCTCCCCTTGGGGACAGTACCAGGCCTTAAGGAGGGAGGTGGGCTTGCCCATCTGTACCTGAACTCTGTGTACCTGGAATATCTGTACAAATATTAATTCTCCAGCTGCAGGGCTGGGACAAGAATTGACAGCACTTAGGATGTCAACTTTCAGTTAAACAAATGTATATATATGGATATTGCTATAAACTACATGAGGGAGTTTTTAGAATTTTTCAAGAATTTAGAATCTCTGGTTTTGAAAAGTGCTGTAACATTGCAAAGCAAATATCTACAGGTTTAGAAATCAAAATAGAAGCCTGAAAAGTATCTACTCATCATTATAACAAGAAAAAAACTGAACAAACTGAAAATCAATGACTTTTCTTGGACCCATCAGTGAATTGAATTCACAGGAAAACTGCCACTTTGAAATCTGGAAAGATAGACAAATATAGAAAGTCAAAGCTGAATACAGACAATCATAGCTGAGATTGACTTACATAGAGTAAATGTTGCTGAAGCTACACTTGAGTGTGGAATACAGTGAGAATGAGAACTTCTATTGATACAGTCTTATTGGTACCTCCCAGAACTCACCCAGATTCTCATGGTGAAGACTTAAGTATAACACTCTCATGTTTCTGGCAGGGAAAAAAAAGTAACTATTTCAAATATACAGAGTATTTTCTATAACAAAGGCTTATTCTTCAAGGAAAAATACTTTACCAGAGTCTTATTCAACATGAGGGAAGAGTAAATGATGTTGAACAACCTCTAGCCTTCCTGTTTCACTTAAGAAGAGAAACAAAAAAGTTAAGAAACACTTGGGAAAGTCACAATCCAGTGACACAGGACCACTGAAGACTGAGATTTAATCATGATAATATATAAGGCTTCCCTCCCCCACATCTTAACCACATCAACAGGGCTCCAGCATCATAACAGTAGATAACAATGGAAAGACCTGAAAAGTACAGCCTCTACTTAAGAATAAGTTCTTAGGGAAACCCAAAGACCATGAAGTAGCCAAAGGATACTGGGGAAACTGAAGTCTCTAGAACTTACAGTTAGAGCAATCACTTAGTATAGTCTAACTTTTAGCCAAATTAACATGAAACCTGAGAATAAAGGCCTATTTACATCATTTCATATTACCTAATACCTCATTTCCAAGTTTCAACAAAAAATTACAAAGGAGGACTAAAGATAAATTTGAAAAATGAGCTCAAAAAGAAAATACAGGACTCAATATCACAAATTTTGGGATTAATAGGGAATTAAAAATATCATATGATTAATAGGTTAAGGGCTCCAATGGAAAGTTGGTCCATGCAAGCACAGATGGATAAAGTAAACAGAGTGAAGGATACTTAGAGAGAATCAAACAAATTATAGTAATCAAAAACACTATAATAAAAATTTTAAAAGTGCCTTTGATGGAAAAAAGAGAAAATCGATTTTGAAAGAAGCCAGAGGAAAAAAATCTACCTTATGAGTACTTAACTGGAAAATAATAAGAATTATAGCAGAATTCTCACCAGAAACCATGCAAATAAGAAGAGAGTAGAATGAAATATTTAAAGTGGGGAAAGAAATAAAACAACAACCTCAAATTCCTCATGCAATGAAATGATCCTTGAAAAGTTTCTTGGACAAAGAAAAAACAAAAACAAAAACTGAAGAAAACACTGCAGTAAACCTGCCTTGCAAGAAAAGTTAAAAGAAGGTCTTTAGGGGACTTCTGGTCAAGGTGACGGAGTAGGTAAACACTATGCTCTCCTCCTTCCATGAAAATATCAAAATTACAACTAATTTATAGAACAACCATCATCGAGAACCACCTGAAATCTGGCTGAACAGAACTTCTATAACTAAGGATAAAGAAGAAGCTACATTGAGACTAGTAAGAGAGACAGAGATGTGAAATGGGCTAGTCCAATATCCACGTGTGGAGGTTAAGAATCAACAGGATTTTTCAACTGTAGTTGTCCCTGTGAAAAGCAAGGGGAACCAGGCCCACACCAGGGTCCCCAGCCTAGAGCACCAGAGCTGGGAAGAAAAATGCCCATAACATCTGGCTGTGAAAATTAAAGGAGACTCTATCTAGTTGAGACAGAGTGCTGCTGTAGACTCAGACATCCTCTTACAGGGTGTACACACAGATTCCCTCACTCACAGATGCTCAACCTAAGCTACACTGAATGGACAGAACCCTGAAAACTGCCAGGGACATACAGGGAAAAACTGAATTGTTTGGATTCATGGCTATGGCTGGAGGGGCAGCTCTCTCCAGGACAGAAGTGCATGGAAGTGCCGTTTTTCCTTTGTTGAGCCCTCCCCTCCATGCATCCTGTAGGCACAGGCATGCACCAAATCTGAATCTCCATCAACCTGTCTAGCACTGCTCCCCCCACACTGGTGATTCCCTGGGACTCCATAACACCCAGCTAGCTCACTGGCCAGAACCCCTTTCAACAGTGGTTCTTCACAGGTGGTCAGCCACAGCCTGCACTGCATGAAGACTTTCCTAAAATTTCTCAGAAGTCCACAAACCCCAAACAAGCAGCAACTAGCCTCAGTGTGCTCTATAACACTTGGGAAGCAGCCCCAGGCCCGGACTAATGGCAACCAGCTTCAATTTGCAGCATAACCTCTCCCAGGCAACTCCAAGCCCAGCACAGGCAGATACCATTCCCAGATCACATTATACTCCCAACAAGGTGGCTCTGGGCTAGGCACATGTAGGAGCTGAGCTGGGCCTGCAGTGGAGCTCCTCCTAAGAGGACTCATCAAAACACACATGATAGCCAGCTTCAGACAACACCAAAGTCCCAAGCAACTAGCTACACAAATGACATAACCAAAGGGTGGACTTGGCTGGCACCAGAGACCTGATGAGAAAAATCCCACTCCCTGAGGTTAGCCCCTGCACAACAGCTCATCTGCTATACTCACAGCCATTCCTCATATCCAGTCATTCCCACCCACTGATGTGCCAACAGCATCAAAGGCTCAATTACAATAGAAGGGCACATGCAATGCACACATAGTTCACCTCAGAGGCACCTATCTCAAGTGACAAGGGAGACTGTGCCACTTGGGCCCAACAGGACACCTATTATATAAGGCCACCTTATCAAGACTGGGAGACATAGCAGATCTATCTAATATGTCAGAACAAATAGAGGGAGGTAGCCAGAATGAGGAGGAAAAGAAACATGTCTCTGCACCCCTCACCCCTCAAAAACAACAACAACAACAACAAAAAAAAAAAAACAGGACAAAACTCCAGAAAAGAAACTAAATGAAATGGAGGCAAGCAATCTACCAGATATAAAGTTCAAAACACTGGTTATAAGGATGCTCAGTGAGCTTAAGGGAAGAATAGATGAACTCAGTGAGAACTTACACAAAGAAATAGAACCATAAAAAAGAAATGATGAATACAATAACGGAAATAAAGAACACATTAGATAGAATAAACAGCAAGCAGATTAGAATCAGCGAAGTAGACAAGGTAGTGAAAAACACCAAATCAGAGCAGCACAATTAATAACAATAATAATAATAATAATAACAACAACAACAACAATAATAGTAAAAGAGAGTAGTTTAAGGCACCTCTGGGACAACACCAAACGTACCAACGTAGAGGTAACAGAAGGGAGAATAGGGACAACAAGGAATTGAAAACCTATTTGAAGAAATAATGACTGAAAATTTCCTTATTCTGGTGAAGGAAATAGACATACAAGTCCAGGAAGCACAGAGAGTCCTAAACAAGATGAAGCCAAACAGGCCCACACCAAGATACATCATGATTAAAATGGCAAAGGTTAAAGGTAAAGAAAGAATCTTAAAAGCAGCAAGAGGAAGGCAGTTAGTTACCTATAAGGAAGCTCCCATAAGACTGTCAGCTGATTACTCAGCAGAAACTTTGCAGGCCAGAAGTGATTGGCAGGAAATATTCAAAGTGATGAAAAGCAAGGACCTACAACAAAGATTATTCTACATTGCAAAATATCATTTAGAATCAAAAGACACCTAAAGAGCTCCCCAGACAAGAAAAAGCTAAAAGAGTTTATTACCAACAAAGCAGTAATACAAGGAATGTTAGAGGGAGTTTTCTAAGACTATACTTTTGTGTGTGTGTGTGTGTGTGTGTGTGTGTGTGTGTGTGTAATATATATGTATGTATATATATATATATATATATATATATATATATATACACATATATGTATATATATATATACACACATATATAATGAATAATAAAATAGCAATAACTACATATCTATTAACAATTACTTTAAATGTAAATGGATTAAATGCTCCAATCAAAAGACATAGGGTGGCTGAATGGATAAGGAAACAAAACCCTTACATAGCTGCCTACAAGAGACACATTTCAGATCAAAAGAGACCAATAGACTGAAAGTAAAGGAATGGGAAAATGTATTTCATGAATATGGAAATAATAAAAAGAAAAGCTGGGGTAGCAATTCTTATACCAGACAAAAATAGACATTAAAACAAAGCCTAGAACAAGCGACAAAGAAGGACTCAGTAATATGACTTCTGGGTATTTATTCAAAGAAGCCCAAAATGCTAGTTTGAGGGGACATGGGCGTCCATATGTTTATTGCAGTATTATTTACAATGGCCAAGATGTGGAGGCAACCTGGGTGTCTATCAATGGATGACTGGATAAAGAGGAGGTGCTACCTATATACAAGGTGTGATCAAAAGATAGAGTGAATGTTTAAATTAAAAAAAAAAAGTATCACAGTAAAAGACACGTTGCCATTAATCCCCCTCAAAATACTTTGCCTTGCTTTAAAATACACTTATCCCATCATTCTTGCCACTTTCTGAAGCAGTTCTGGAAGTCCTCTTTTGTGAGTGTCTTTACTTCATCCTCCATCATAAAAGCATTCTGTGTCACACATCACTTCTGGTATGGCAATTTCTGTCAAATAAAAATATTACAGTGTGTCCTCATGCACCTTATTCATGGGATCTGGCACCGTTCAACTTCTGGCTCTTCTCCAAAGTCAAAATCACCATGAAAGGTAAACATTTTGAATTGATTCAGGACATCGAGGCAGCCACGACAGCACAACTAAAGACACTCATGAAAGAAGACTTCCAGAACTGCTTCAGGAAGTGGCAAGAACAATGGGATAAGTGTGTTCAAAGCTAGGGGGAGTATTTTGAGGAGGATTAATGGAAATGTTTCTTTTACTGTAATAATTTTTTAAATTTAAATATTTACCTTATGTTTTGATCACATCTCATATAATGGAATATTGCTTGGCCGTGAAAGGGAATGGGTTCTTGCCATCCAAGGTGGCATGGATGGACCTGGAGGATATTGTGCTGAGTGGAGTATGTCAGATAGAGAAAGACAGATGCAATGTGATTTCACTTACATGTGGAATCTAAAGAACAAAATAAACAAACAGAACAGAAATAAACTCACAGATACAGAGATCATTTTGATGGTTGCCAGAGGGAGGATTTGGGGGTTGGGTGAAAAAGGTGAAGGGAATGAGAAGTACAACTTGGTAGTTAAAAAATATTCATGGGCATGTAAAGTACAGTATGGGGAATAGAGTCATTAATATTGTAAAAACTATGTATAGGGCCAGGTGGGTGCTGGACTTATTGGGAGGATCACTTTTCAAATTATATAAATGTCTAACCTCAATGATGTTACCTGAAATTAATATGAAATAATATTGAAAATCAACTATCATTGAAAAATTTAAAAAGGTGAAGGGGAATAAGAGGTTCAAATATCCAGGTATAAATAAATCATGGAGATGTAATGTACAGCATAGGAAATATAGTCAATAATATTGTGATAGTATGGCACGCTGTCAGATGGTTGTTGGACTTATCATGGAGATCACTTCTTTATGTATACAAATGTTGAATAACTATGGTGTTCACCTGAAACTAATATAATGTTGTATATTGCCTATATTTTAATAAAAATCTTTTAAAAATACCTTGAGACAAATGAAAATTAAAACATAAGTACCCCAAATCTGTGGGACAGAGCCAAAGCAGTTCTCAGAGGGTAATTCATAGCAAAATAGGTCAACCTCAGGATAAAAAATCTCAAATAAAAATTCTAACCTTACACCAAAAGGAACTAGAAAAATAAGAATAAGCAATGCTCAAAGTGAGTACAAGGAAGGAAATAAAAATCAGAGCAGAAATAAGCAAAATAGAGTCTGAAAGAACAATACAAGATCAATGAAACCAAGAGCTGGAGATTTCAACATGACTTTTAGTGACTGATAAATCCAATATGCAGAAAAATCAGTAAGAATATAGTTGAAATGAACAGTACCATCAATTAACTGGATCTAATTAACATTTACAAAATACTTTACCCAACAGCAGTAGAAAACACATTATTTCAAGCTGACATTGGCATATTCACCATGTTAGAACATAATATACTTTAATAGACACAATACAAAGAAAATAGAAAGCATACAAAGTATGTTCTTAGACCATAATGAATTAAACTAGAATATAATAACAGAAAAATAGCTGGAAAATCTCACCGAATTTGGAGATTAAACAGCATACTTCTAAATTACACATCAGTCAATGCAAAAAGAGAAATTTAAAAAATATTTTAAACTAAATGAAAATGAATATGTGAAATTTTGGGGGATGCAGCAAAAGCAGTGCTTAGAGGGAACATTATAGCATTCAATGAATATATTAGAAAAGAAGAAAGGTTTAAAATTAGTATCTAAACTTATACCTAGGAGACTAGAGAAAGTAGAGCAATTTAATCCTAACAAAAAAGGGGGAAAAGTTATAGTATAGATAAATGAAGTTTAAAGCAATCAAGAAAGAAAATTAACAAAATAAACAGGTTGGAAATGTCAATAGAATTTATAAAACACTAACAAGACAAAAAGAGGGAAGACACAAGTTGCTAATATCAAAAATTAAAGAGCGGTCATCAATACTCATTCCCTGGGCATTATACATGTAATAAAGGAATATTTTTAACAATTCTATCACAACAAAATTAATAATTTATTTGAAATGGTCCAATTCCTTAAAAACACAAACTACCAAAACTTACAAACAGGAAATACAGATCATCTAAATAACCTTGTATCCATTAAGTAAATTGATTAGTAATTAATAATCTTACAAAACAGAAAGCACTAAACCCACATGGTTTCACTGGTGAATTCTCCCAACAATTTATAAAAGAAATGATAGGAATGCTCTACAATATCTTCCAGAAAAGAAGACATTTCTTCCTATCTCATTCAATGAGACTAATATTGCCCTAACATCAAAATCAGATAAAGACATTACAAGAAAAGAAAACTACAGATCAACATATTTCATGAACATACATATAAAAATCTTGCACAAAATATTAGCATATAAAGTGTATCATACAGAGTATGTAAAAATCAATTATCAATACCTGTGAAATACCTCAGTTATCTATAGTATAAAGATCAGATTATTGTTAATATTTTAATTCACAAGAAAAATTAAAATCTAATTGTATTAAATAATTTTAATGAGATATGTGCAAATATTGTTCACTACAGCAAAGACCTTATATACGTTTAATATTTCATAAATGTTTACATGGCTCTACTCAGTTAAATTTCTCTTTCAAAATCAAAGAAGCTCAAAAGTTTTCAATAGATATGTTAGAACTATACACCAGCCATTTCTGGTGAATACAACCCTCCTAAATGACAACCCTCCTAAACTTCTTTAAGGGGACTCCAATCCTTAACTACCTTTGTCTAGAAATCTTGGTTTGCTTCTGCATAAGGATATTATTTGCTGATCTTATAATTACATTTAATTCCCCCCCCCTTTTTTTCAGTTTCAGGTGTACAAAGCAATGTAATAGTTAGACATTTATACCGCTCACTAAGTGATAAGCCCCCAATCTACTATACTTTTTATATCATATATAGCTGTTACAATACCATGGACTATATTCCCTATGCTGTACTTTACATCCTTTTATAAAATTTATTTTATTCTATTTAGCCCAACTTAATATATAATTTCAGAGGAATTCATGTGTATTTATTTTATTTTATCAGATCATCTTTTTAGTAGCTTGGTATTTACTCAAATTCTCTTTAACCTTTAATGAAATGCCTAAGACATAGTTTCAGAAAAGAAAAGGCATTAACTATTTTAGACTAATTGCATTGTTTTTTTTCTCTCAGAAGGGAGTTGGGCAGATATTGTAACCATAGCCTGGCTATTAATAACTCCTCAGGGCAGGATCTGAATTTCAATCATCATTATATTCCCAGAACCTAGTATGGTGCATGTCATAATTAGTGCTCATTAAATGTTTTAATTAATTGAACCCAGCTATCAAGGAATCACCAAGGTAACTGCAGTAAAATGCAGCAATATAACTTCTACCTGGAGATAAAGCTCAACATGCATAAAGGTGAGCGTTGGTCTGATTTTCCTTTGTGACAAAACAAACAACAACAACAAAATGAGGTTAAGGAATAGCACAGTTCTAGATATTGTGCCAAAATGAATATGGACAGTTGGCAATTTTATCTACAAAACAATTAACAAAGTAATCCAAAGCAACACTAGTACATACTCGTATATAATGTGAAAGACACCATATGCATAGTTTGCATCTGTGAGTAAACAGCTGTTCAGCTGTAATAATGATAAGAGATTTTTATATGGTCCTTCATTCTTTCAAAAAAATTTGCAGCTTGGTTATGAATCAATATATCTAGTCTTTTGACAGAGGCAGTAATGTGCTAAATAATAGAAAAAACAGAGTTGGAAGAGAGAACCAAGACAGCGAAGTAGATAAACGCTGTGCTTGCCTCATCTCATGAACACATCAAAATTACAAATAAATTATAGAACAATCAGCTTGGAGAACCATCTGAAGTCTAGCTGAATAGAAGTTTTATAACTAAAGACATAAAGAAAAAGCTACATCAAGACTGGTAAGAGGGTCAGAGATGCGAAACCGTCTGGTCCTACACCCACCTGTGGCAACTGAAAATTAGGAGAAATAGCTTGGCCACAGAGGTTTCCCAGGAAGGAGCCCTGCTGTAGACTCCCCAGCCCAGAGTACTGGTGCCAGGAAGAAGAGCCCCCACAGCTTCTGGGTGTGAAAAACTGGAGATTCCGACTGTGTGGTTGGGATGGAAGGCTATCGGGAAACACTTTAAGATGAAAGGGCCCATGCAGGCACTCACCCTGGGTCTTGGTGGAGGGACAGTGACTCTGGGGGCATTGGAGACATATGGGGAAGACTGAGTTGTGTAACTTCAGGTGAGGACTGGAGGGACAGTACCCAGTTTCCCTGTGTGGGGCCTTTCTCCTGTGTAGGCAGCAGGCAAGAGCTTTATTTTCTATATTGAGCTCACCCCTCCACCCCACAGGCCAAATGTGAATTTGATTGGCCTGATGAGCTTTGTTGCTCCTCCCGGCTGACTCACTGAGACCATGCCTTATTCAACTTGCATACCACAAGAGTGTGGGGACAGAGCCAGGAGTGCAGCTTCCAGGCTCTCACCCTCACATGGAAAGGTGCTCACTTGGGTAGTAAATGGCCATCAACTGTGATTGGATGTCCATCAACTATGGCTGGTTGGCCATCAGCTGTAACCAGTGAGCCATTGGCCAATAATATAACTGCCGTGGCTACGCTAGCAGAAAATGGGGGCTATCAAGAAGATGGTGGCTCAGCTGGCAAGCGCGGATTGCAGTTAGGATGGCAGATTGCGGATAGTGTGGATCCAGACTCCAGTGAGACTATAGTGCCGCCAGCGAGAATATAGTAGTATCACTCCCCTACCTATGGCTCTGTGGGTGTTCCTTTTTGGCCTCACCATGTCCTGCATTTTTATGTGGGGACCGGGACAGAGACTCTGCAGGCTGCCCCACACGACAGAGGCTTTATCAGTGGATGAACCTTACTGGAACCAACAGTGGCAGCAGGCCTTGGAGTGTCTGAACTTTTTGTGGAGCTACCCCAGACCTTGTCCTAGTGGCAGCTGAGGGGTTAGCCAGCCCTGCGCATAATGTACTCTTTCTTGGAAAACTTGGGGTCTGCAGGCCCAGGGCAAGTGGCCACTGGTCTTGGTGTGCTCTGAGACTTTTGATAAGAAGCTCCAGGCTCAGCACTATCACCAAGCCAGAATTTACATTAACCTAGTGACCACAACTCTTTTCACTCTAGTGACTCCCTGAGGCCCTGTCTCAGCTAACTCACATACAGCATGAGGCTTTATCAATGGCTGAACCTTAAGGGAGCCAGCAGTTGGCAGCAGGCCTTGGAGTGTCCTGGCTTTTTGCAGAACTACCCCAGGCTCAGTACTTGTGGCAGCCCACCTCAGGTCACAGGGTAGCCTCTCCCATGCACCTCCAGGTTTAGCACAAGCAACAAACAACTGCGGATTGCTTTGTAGCTCCTACTATCTAGTCCCTGGCTGGTCACAGGCAGTGGGTGACCTGGGCCTGCACTGGAGCCCCTTCCAAGAGGCCCCAGAACCAACATACTTGGAGGTTGGCTTTAGACCACTGCAGAGCACCACCCATTAGACCCACAAGCAGCACACACAAAGGGTGGTTTCAACAGGCACCAGAGTCTGCTGCGGCAATTCCCACTCAGTGGGGCAAGCCCCTCACACAGGAGCTAATAAGCTGTGGACATGGCCAAACCCCACAGCCAGTAAGCGTGAGGATTAATACCACCCATTAACATGCCAACGGCAGTCAAGGCTCAACTATAATAGAAGGGCACACACAACCCATACAAGGGACACTCCTGGTGCACCCAGAGCAAGTGATCAGGGAGACTGTGCCACTGGGTCCTACAGGACACCTACTACATAAGGCCACCCAGCAAGGCTGGGAGACATAACAGCCCTACCTAATACATAGAAACAAACACAGAGAGGAAGCCAAAATGAGGAAACAAAGAAGTGCATCCTAAGTGAAAGAACAGGAGAAAACTGAAAAAAAAAAAAAAAAGAACTAAACAAAATGGAGGGAAGCAACCTACCAGAAAAAGAGTTCAAAACAATGGTTATAAGGATGTTGAAGAAACTTAGTGAGAACTTCAACAAAGAGAGAACAAGCATTAATAAAAAGGACATAGAAACTATACAAAGACACAGGCTGAAGTGAAGAATATAACTGAAATGAATAATGCACTAGAAGGAATCACTAGCAGACTAGATGAAGCAGAGGACCAAATCAATGATTTGGAAGACAAGGTAGCATAAAACATTCAATCAAAACAGCAATAAATAAATAAATTAATTTTAAAAAATGAGGATAGTTTAAAAGACCTCTGGGACAACATCAAATGTAACAATATTTGCATCATAGGGGTACCAACAGGAGAAGAGAGAAAGCAGGGATTGAGAATCTGTTTGAAGAAATGATTGAAAACTTTCCTAACCTGGGGAGGGAAGAGACATACAAGCCCAGAAAATGCAGAGAGTCCCAAACAAGATGAACCCAAACAGGCCCACACCAAGACACATTATAATTTAAATGACAAAGGTTAAAGACAAAAAGGAAATCCTAAAAAACTGTGAGAGAAGCAGTTAGTTACTTACAAGGGAGCTCCCATAATAATGTCAGCTGATTTCTGAACAGACCTTTATAGGCCAGAGGGAATTGGCACAAAATAGTCAAAATGATGAAAAGCAAGGACCTACAGCCAAGGGTAATCTACCCAGCAAGGTTATCATTTAGAAGGACAGATAAAGAGCTTCCAAGACAAGAAAAAGCTAAAGGAGTTCATCACCACCAAACCAGTATCACAAGGAATGTTAGAAGGACTTCTTTGTGATAGGGGGAAAAAAGATAAAAAATATGAATAATAAAATGACAATAAATACATATCTATCAACAATTGCTTACAAGTTAAATGGATTCAATGCTCCAATTAAAAACACAGGTGACTGAATGAATAAGAAAACAAAACCCTTACTTATGCTGCCTGCAAGAGACTCACTTCAGATCGAAAGACACACACAGATTGAAAGTAAAGGGATGGAAAAAGTTATTTCATGAAAATGGAACCAAAAAAAGAAAAAAAAAAAAAAAGAAAATCTGAGTAGCAATACTTATAACACACAAAATGATGTTAAAACAAAGGTTATAACAAGAGACAAAGAAGGACCCAGTATTCTCACTTCCTGATATTTATCTGAAGAAACCCAAAACGCTACTTCAAGGGGACATGTACATCCATATGTTCATTACAGCACTGTTTACAATCGCCAAGATGTGGAGGCAGCCTGGGAGTCCATCGATAGAAGAATGGATAAAGAGGAGGTGGTGCATACGAGTATATACAATAGAATATTGCTTGACTATGAAAGCGAATAGGTTCTTGACATCTGCAGCAGTGCTGCAGTGGAGTGTCAGACTGAGAAAGACAGATGCAATGTGATTGCACTTATTTGTGGACTCTAAAGGCCAAAATAAACAAACAAAACAGAAACAGAAAAAAAAATAGAAAAAGAGTATTAACCACAAGACCAAGTTCATGTATATGGTTGTATCAAATCAGATGTAAATTTACTCCAGTGAAAAAATAGACACTTTTCAGATATATTAATACATTGGAGCCTTCAGGGACATACAGGAATAAAATGTTACTTCTTACAGTTCAGCCATTTGGGTAACACATCTGCATTTTTTTCCTTATTAAAATCTATGTCCATGTATACATACCACAATAAAAAGAAAAAACAGAATTAATATTTACATTCTGTAAATTGCCGCATATTTACCGTGTGAAAGAATTTAGACACTTTATGGATGGAGTGGATGTCACTTTTTTCCTTTCTGTCCCAGTTACTTTCCATTATCTAAAAGTAACCACTATCATAATGTAGTACATTTGAGCTATTCATATTGATACACATAGATATAGGTTGTTCATTCTCCTGCATGTAGACACAGCTTGCGCTCACTTTTAAAAAGTTTATTTCAAGAATTGCTACAATGAATAGTCCATAATGTCTTCAGTTGCACGTGGGCAGCCATTTTCAAACATACTAAACATTGACAAATTGTTCCAAAGTGGTTGCACTTGATTACCTCCCACTTGCCTGTATTAAATTTCCTTTTTCTTCATAAGTTTATGAAAATGTAGAGTTATCAAAGTTTAAAAAAAGTTTTTGCTGCCAGTCTGATTATTATGCTGTGGTCTTTCACTGATTTTTAGACTTTTATTTCTTCAGTTACAAGTGATGCAAATATCTTTTCATATGCATATTAGCACACAAATTGCCTTCTCAAATCCATTGATTACTTTTATATTAGGTCACTTTTTTACTTTTAATTGATTCTTGTCTATAATACATGTTGCAGATATCTTTTCCCAGAATGTGACTTGTCTTTTTGCTTGGTTTATACCATGTTATTTTTGGTAAAAGAATTGTATATATTTTGATATAGTCAAATTTACCCATTTTTCCTTTGTGACTTGCATTTTTGGGTCTTGTCTAAGGAATCATTCTTTACTTCAAGATCATAAATATATTCTTTATTTTATTCCAACACTTTTAAGTTTATTTTCACATTTAGGCATTTGATTCAGTACGGTTTTTAAAAAACATTGGTGTGAAGTAAGTTTCCATTTATATTTTTTAAAAAGCCAGTCATCTTAGCAACATATATTGGATGGCTCATCTTCTGTAATGACTAAGATGTTGCATCTGTGATACATCAAGTCCCTCATATGCTGGCAGCTCTCTCTGGGCTCTTTAACCTTTATTTTTAATTAAAACTACACTAATAAAATACTGTATTAATTATTATAGCTATATACTAAAGCATTGGTGGGGCAAGTCTCCCATGCTTGTTATCCTTTTTAAATAGACTTGTATGCCTTTATTCTTCTTTATTCTTTAGAATTATTTCTCTGATTTTATGAAATACCCCATATGAATGTTGACTTGAGGATTTCATTAAGTATGTAGATTATTTTGGTAAGAAGCAATGTTTTAAAAATATTACTGCATGTTCCCATTCAGGAATCACCTAGGTACTGGGAATGGAACTCAGTGGTGAAAGAAAGATAAAACCACTGTCCTGATGAAATTTGTAATTGAAAAGGAGAAGACCGTCAATAAACAAGCAAACGTATAGAACATCAGATGGTGCTACGGAGAAATAGAAAGTAGAGTAAGGGGAGAAAGTCTACCAGGGCAGAAGAGAGCAGCATTTTTGTAATAAAGCAATGATAATGAGACATTTGAATAGAGACCCAAGAAGTCAGTAGTACTTAGGGGAATGGCATTTCAAATGGAGGGAACCACAGTATCAAGTCTCTAAAGTATAAATTCACCTGGTGAATAAGGCAGAACAAAAGGATTGGAAAAGAGTGAGTGAAGGGTAGCCCAGGAAATGAGGTTCAAACAATAGTGTGGGCCAGATTTGGGACCCGGTAGAACTCTGTTATACACTCCAACTTTGCTCTTGTTGAGAAGGAAGTCATTGATGAGTTTTGGACAAATCTACATTGTGTTGTAAAAAGATCCCTCTGGCTGCTGGAGATGAGAATACATTGCAGAAGGAAAGAAATCAGCTGTGAAACCAGTGCAACCCATTACCTTGGTAAGATAAGGTGGCTTCATTTTATGTCCCCAAGTAATTTTTTTTAAATTAAAGTTTATTGGGTTGATAATTGTTAGTAAAGTTACATAGATTTCAGGTGTACAATTCTATAATACATTATCTATATCTTACATTGTGTGTCCACCACCCAGTTTCAGTTCTCTCTCCATCACCATATATTAGACCCTGTTTACCCTCTTCTAGAGTTCCTCTCCCCTCTTACCCTCTGGAAACCTCTAAACTATTGTCTATGTCTATGAGTTTTTGATCCTTCATTTGTCTGTCTTGTTCTTTTGTTGCTTTCAGTTTTATATACCACATATCAGTGAAATCATATGGTTCTCTACTTTTTCTGTCTGACTTATTTTGCTTAGCATTATACTCTCAAGATCCATTCATGTTATCACAAATAGTACTATTTTATCTTTGCTTACTGCCGAAGCAATTATTTGTTAAAATTCCAAAATATTCTCCCACGATTTATGTTAGATATTGTGCTTATAGTTGAAATGCTGGTTTACTGTATATTTTCTCTGTTGTTGTTGCAGTTTTATGGAAATGCCCTTAAATTATTTTAAATTGTTAACTTTGTAACCTGCAAGACTACGAGTAGCTCATTCTTTTACTAATTCTATGAGTTTATGGAACTTTTCTTGGCATTTCTCAGATGGATCATCATAAGTATTAGAACTAATGATAATAGTGACAGTGTCTTAAATACATCATTTCTTTTACTTTTTTGTTTTGTAATAGTGATAATAACATTTTTTGGTTTTGATTTTTGTGGTTGTTATAGCTTGTCTTTTCCTTACTTAAGTTCTCTCTCTCTCTCTTTTTTTTAATTCTATTTTTTTAAAAGCATTTTATTGGGGAAGAGGAACAGGACTTTATTGGGGAACAGTGTGTACTTCCAGGACTTTTCCAAGTCAAGTTGTTGTCCTTTCAATCTTAGTTGTGGAGGGCGCAGCTCAGCTCCAGGTCCAGTTGCCGTTGCTAGTTGCAGGGGGCACAGCCCACCATCCCTTGTGGGAGTCGAACCGGCAACCTTGTGGTTGAGAGGACGCGCTCCAACCAACTGAGCCATCCAGGAGCTCAGCAGCAGCTCAGCTCAAGGTGCTGTGTTCAATCTTAGTTGCAGGGGGCGCTGCCCACCATCCCTTGCGGGATTTGAGGAATTGAACTGGCAACCTTGTGGTCGAGAGCCCACTGGCCCATGTGGGAATCGAACCGGCAGCCTTTGGAGTTAGGAGCACGGAGCTCTAACTGCCTGAGCCACTGGGCCGGCCCACTTAAGTTCTCGCTTGATCTTGACTCAAATGTTGTAATTTTAAGTTTCACTGATAATTAAGTAGTTTGTTGCAATTTTTTTTAATAGCTGGGCACCAAAAAAAAAAAAAAAAAAAAAAGGAAAAAAAAAGAAAAAACAGAAAGAAATATACATTTCATAATATCAATGAACTACTGAACAAATCTTGGAATCTCCTCTATTCAGATTTCTTATAAAGTATTGGGCAATTTTTAAAATAATATCCTTTACTACATTGAGGAGGTTCTTTAGCCCTAATTTAATAAGAATTAATATAAGCAAATGTGGAATTTCTTCAAATACTATTTGTATACCTTTTGATGTTTTTCTCTGTCTTATTTCAGGCTGCTATAACAAATATATTATAGATTGGGTTACTTAAATAACAAATATTTATTTTTCATGTTTCTGGAGCCTGGACGTCCAAGATTAAGGTGCAGGTAGATCCAGTGTCTGGTGAGAGTCCACTTCCAGGTTTCCAGGCAGCAAACTTCTCTTTGTAACCTTACATGATGAGGAGCAGAGTAGAGAGAGCAAGCTTTGGTGTCCCTTTTTATGAAGACACGATGTCCATTAATGAAGGCTCTATTCTCATGACCTAATTATTTCTCAAATGCCTTATCTCCAAATATCATCATATTGGGTGTTAGGATTTCAACATATGAATTTTAGAGGGACACAAACATTCAGCTAATATGAATTTGATTAATAACTTTTTAGTGATGGTATGGGTCATATTGTTTGCAACTTCACTTTGGGCTTTTTTTTTAAATTCAAATTTTTAAAATTTCTTAAATATGTTTAAAAAGGAAACATTGCATCATACCATTTTTCCTTGCAATAAATAGATGGTGACTTTAAAACTAATACAACAAAAGTAAAGTTATGAAATTTTAGCTTGATTCTGTTAACTGGTAAAACACTGAGATCTTTCTGTTAAAAGGAGATATTAGCAAGTGTTTAAACCCAAAAATAACATTTTAAAAAAGGCACAGAAGTACATAAGATGTAAAACCATTTAGATAAGAAAAATAATATGTATTTGGGTGAATCAATAGTGGAAATATATAAATAAAACTAGTAATACTGTTTGCCTTTAGAGAGGGAAGATCTGCAGCGGGACATGGTTGGATTAAGACTTTTTATTGAAGTTTCAATTTGTGGACAACTTCTCTGTAATGTCTCTTCAGAATTACATTAAATTAAAAATAGAAGAAAGAAATTAGCCTCAAACTAAGACTGATTTAATGGACAAGGAATGTAAAAGAACTAAACACTTAGTAACTTTCTCACTATGTGATTCAATGCTATTTAGTGCTGTCTATGCACCACCTAAAATTATCTTGCAGTCAATCAATCATGTGTATCTCACATTTCAGGAAATACTGTAGTGATTAAAATCTATTCAGAATTAACATTTCATTCTAATAACTGATGCCTCTCTGTAATTGACTCACTCACAAGAAATATTCTCCATTGTTATGATTTATTCCACTGAGAATGCAATTATTATGAAGATAGAAATGCATTCGTAACATTAGCCTGGCAAGACTAATGCAAGAGAAGTACTATGAATCTTTCCTAAACATTTTTGTTATAACTTTGCTCATTTTGTGGAGTATATGATAAATGCTGCACATTTTCTCAAGGGTTGTTTGGCTGAATTTATATTTAAAGATGATTGAACTGGCTGCAATCTAAGGATTGATAATAAAACATCTTAATCATCTTTATGAGCTGAAATATCTTCTTTTTTATAAATGAATAGCCATTTAATAAAAATTGATTAAAAGCATTGGCAAAATATTACAGCTTGCTTTCTTTTAAAAATAAATCTACTTAACGCATTCTACTTTGCATTGTCCTAATTACTCACATCTACTTCAGCAACTCTTATTTAAAATATTCATTTTGCCTTGTATTTCAAATTGACATTCAGAGAGACTATACTATGTACAGATTGTATGGTGAGATGTGGTCTTAAATAAGTTTTCTGACATTTGCTTTAATTAGACAAGTAAAGGCTAAAAGCTATGACATAAAAAAACATCATTTGGGTGAGATTCATAAATCTGTAGGAAGTTAATTTGTACAAAATATGCTATAGACCTAGGTTTGTTGGCCTCTAGTCCCATGTCTCAATTTTATATCTCTTTTTGTATTCATTAACTGTCCACAAACCTAACACACATTAGAATTTCAGAGATCATCTATTCTTGCTCTCTTATTTACAGAGACTCACAATGTTTAAGCCAATTACTCAAAATTACAGTGAATCAATGGCAGAAACGAGAAAATGTTCACTATTTCCCATTACATTAAACTCCTGTGACATCGACCACACCCTGAAAAAGGCATTGTTTTGGAATGTTTCCAAACTCCAGATTCTCTAAATAGTTCTTTCCAACATTTTTCATATCATGGCAAACAAGAAAATGATAATACGTGTAGAATACCCGAAGAATAGATAAGAGGCTGTTTTTAGAAGCAACTGGCCTGGGAAACTCAAAGGGGGTAGTCACTGTCCCCACATGTCTATAACTGATTTACCAAGTGGGAAACTGTTCTCCAACTGAGCAGGCTGAACTTCACGTCTGTGTTCACCTATTTAGCCTCTTAAGGATGGGTGCCCTCAGATCAGTACCCAAAGGGTTTGGAAGGGAGCAGAGGGAAAAGAGGGCCTATTTGATTAGCTATAACAAGAGATTGGTAATTATCCAACCATCAATACATTTCCTTTTTTCATCTTTTCTTCCTCCCTTCCAAAAAACTTCGTCAAACAGAGAAGAAGGATTCTGAACTTTGTCGCTTCTACATACCAAGGCAGTTCTTTGGTGCTTCTTTTTATTCAAGAAAGAAAATGTTGAGGGCCATGGAGAAGAACAAAGTGAAACTTTAGAACTGGAAAAAAAAATGAAGTTTTGGAGTATGTAAAAAAAAGAAAAAAGAAGAAAAGAAAAATTAAAAAATAAAACATTGCTACAGTGGAGAGCTTATTCAATTCTTGCATGTGTGAACTGAGTCTTCTCAGTTGTGTTTTTGCCAGATACTTTAATGAAGATCTTTCTACTAAGACTTGGACCTGGCATAATTTTTAGATTTTCTTAAGCTTACTATTTTTAATTTTTATGTTTGCTCACATTACCTTTTTAGAAATCAGGCAATTATGTTATAAATTCTGTCTAAACTTTCCAATTTATAATAAGAGTGGATTAAGGTGAGACAAATGTATGTATTAAATGATACTTTTTTTTAAATTAAATTTTATTGGGGTGACAAGTGTTAGTAAAGTTACATAGGTTCCAGGCAGATTTATTTTTAACTACAAATATAAATAGTTAAAGGATGAGAAAAATATTTGAAGAAATGTTAATTATTTTTGTATTAGGGGAAGTGATTAATTGAAATGATTTTCTTCCTTTAGTTTATCTGTATTTCTAAAATGACTTAGCATTTTTATAATAAAAAATAAAGTTACCTTTTTATTATAAATAATAAAAAATAAGGTTACTTTTTATTATAAAAATGATTAGTCATTTTAGAAATACAGATAAACAAAAGGAAGAAAATCACTTCAATTAATCACTTCCATTTATCAAATGTTAATTATCATTAACATTTCTTCAAATATTTTTCTAGTCCTTTAAGTATTTATATTTATAGTTAAAAATAAATCTGCCATTTAAAAATATTCTAGAGATGAGACCTAATATGGAGTAGATAAACATTGTGCAACTAAATTATAGGAAAATTCAACCTAGAGAACCATCTGAAGTCTGGCTGAACAGAAATTTTATAATTAAGATATAAAGAAGAAGCCACATCGAGACTGGTAGGAGGGTCAGAGATGGAAAATGGTCTGGCCCCAAACCTCCATATGGCAATTGAGAATCAGGAGGGATATCTTGGCTGTGGAGGTTCCCCTTGGAGGAGCAAGGGATCCCAGTCCCGCGCCAAGCTCCCCAGCCTGGAGTATTGGCACTGGAAAGAGGAGACCCCACAACATCTGGCTGTGAAAACTGTGAAGAGTCTGACCATCCGGGAGGGTCAGAAGGCTGCAGGAAACCCAGATGTCTTCTTAAACTGCCTACGCACAGACTTACTTGCAGGCATTCACCCCCAGCTATGGAAGAGAGATGGTTACTCGGGGGGTGTTAGAGGCATACAGGGGGCAGACTGATGTGTATGGCTATGGAGGGAGGGCTAGAGGACAGTTGCCATTTTCCCTGTGTGGTCCCTTTCCTGTGCAGCCAGCAGGAAGGTGCCATCTTTCCTGTGTTGAGCTCTCCCCAACACAGCTAAATCTGAATCTGATTGGCCTGGTGAGCTCTGTTGCCCCACTCTGCTAACTCACTGGGAACCCATACTATCCAACTCCCCCAAGGCCAGAGGCACTTTCTTGAAAGCAGCCAGCCTTGCCCACATTGAACTCTTTCTTGGAAAACTATTGGGATCTGTGGGCCCAGGGCAGGGAGCAACTAGTCTTGGTGTGTTCCAAGTAGCTCCAGGCTCAGCACTGGCACCAAACCAGAATTTATATTAATCTGGTGATACAACTCTTTCCACTCCAGCGACTCCCTGAGGCCCTGTCTCAGCTAACGTGCATACAACACAAGGTTTTATCAGTGGCTGAAACTTAAGGGAGCCAGCAGGTGGAAGCAGGTCTTGGGGTTTCCTGGCTTTTTGCAGAACTACCCCAGGCCCTATACTGGTGGCAGCCCACCTCAGGTCACAAGGTGGCCTTTGCCACACACCTCTAGGTTTAGCACAGGCAGTGAACAACCACAGATCAATTTGTATCTTCTACCAGCTAGTCCCTGGCTGGTCACAGGCAGTGAGTGATCTGAACCTGCACTAGAGCCCCTCTTAAGGTGCCCCAGAACCAACATACTTGGAGGTTGGCTTCAAACCACAGAAGAGCACCACCCAATTAGCTCCACAAGTGGCACACTGAATGGATGGTTTCAACAGGTACCAGAGCCTGCTGGGGCAAATCCCACTCTGGGGCAAGCCCCTCACACAGGAGCCCATAAACTGTGGATATGGCCACACCCCACAACCAGTCAGCCTGGGGGCTAATCTCACGCACTGACATGCCAGTAGCAATCAAAGTTCCACTATAATAGAAAGGCAGACACAACCCACACAAGGGACATTCCTGGAGCACCCAGAGAAGGTGACGGGAGACTGTGCCAGGGCCCCACAGGACCTCTATGACATAAAGCCACCCAGCCAAGACTGAAAGATATAGGAAATCTACATAATACACAGTAACAAACACAGAGAGACAGCCAAAATGAGGAAACAAAGAAATGCATCCTAAATGAAAAACAGGAGAAAATGCCAGAAAAAGAACTAAACAAAATGGAGGCAAACATACTACCAGACACAGAGTTCAAAACAATGATTATAAGGATGCTCAAGGAACTTAGTGAGAACTTCAACAAAAAGATAGCAGCATAAAAGAGAACATAGAAACCATAAAAAGAACCAGTCAGAGTGAAGAATACAATAACTGAAATGAAGACTGCACTAGAAGGAATCATTAACATAGTGGATGAAGCAGAGGATCAAATCAGTGATTTGGAAGACAATGTAGCAGAAAACACCTCACTGGAACAGCATAAAGAGAAAAAAATACAAAAAAATTAGCATAGTTAAGAGACCTCTGGGACAACATCAAGCATAACAACATTGGCATCATAGGGGTACCAGAAAGAGAAGAGAGAAAATAGGGATTGAGAACTTATTTGAGGAAATAATGATGGAAAACTTTCCTAATCTGGCAAAAGAAATAAACATACAAGTCATGGAAGTACAGAGAATTATAAACAAGATGAACCCAAACAGGCCCACACCAGACACATTATAATTAAAATGGAAAAGATTAAAGACAAAGAGAGAATCCTAAAAGCAGCAAGAAAAAGGCTTCTTTAGTAACTTATAAAGAAGCCCCCATAAGATTGTCCGCTGCTTTCTCAAAAAAATCTCCACAGGCTAGAAGGGATTGGCACAAAATATACAACATCATGAAAAGAAAGGACCTACAACTAAGGGGTACTCTATCCAGCAAGGCTATCACTTAAAATTGAAGGATAAAGAGCTTTCCAGACAAGAAAAAGCTAAAGAAGGTCATCACCACGAAACTATTATTACAAGGAATGTTACAGGTACTACTAAGACAAGGGGAAAAAAATAAAAATTATGAATAAAGAAATGGCAATAACTACATATCTATCAATACTTACTTTCAATGTAAATGAATTAAATGCTCCAATTAAAAGACATAGGAGGGCTTACTGGATAAGAAAACAAAACCCTTACATATGCTGCCTACAAGAGACTCACTTCAGATTGAAAGACACACACAGATGGAAAGTAAAAAGGTGGAACAATATTTCATGAAAATGGAAAACAAACAAACAAACAAAAATCAATACTTATGCAAAAAAAAAAAAAAGACTTTAAAACAAAGGCTACAACAAAAAACAAAGACCCAGTAATCCCACTTCTAGGTTTTTATCTAAAAAAACCCAGAATGCTGCTTTGAAGGGACATATGCTTCCATATGTTCATTGCAGCATTGTTTACAATGGCCAAGAAGTGGAGATAGCCGGGGTGTCTGTTGATGGAAGAATGGGTAAAGAGGAGGTGGTACACACATACAATGGAATATTGCTCAGCCATGGAAGGAAATGCATGTATGACGGCATGGATGGACCTGGGAGGTATGGTGCTGAATGAAGTGTCAGGCAGAGAAAGACAGCTACAATGCTATTTTGCTTATATATGGAATCTAAGGAACAATATAAACAAAAAACTAGAAACACACTCATAGAGAACATTTTGATTATTGCCAGATGGAAGGAGGGTTGGGTGTGTGGGTGAAAAAAGGGAGGGGGATTAAAAAGTACAAATTGGTTGTTACAAAGTAGTTATGGGGGTGTATGGTATAGCATAATGAATAAAGTCAATAATATTGTAATAACTATGTATGGTGTTATATTGGTACTAGATTTGTTGTGGTAATAGATGAGAGAGATTTGGGGGGCCGGGTGAAAAAGGTGAAGGCATGAAGAAGTACAAATTGATAGCTACAAAATAGTCATGGGGATGTAAAGTAAAGCATAGGGACTATAGTCAATAATATTGTAATGATTATGTATAGAGCCAGGTGGGTACAAGATTAGCCATGGGGATTGTTTCTTAAATTATATAAATGTCTAACCATATGCTGTACACCTGAAATTAATATCAGATAATGAATGTCTACTATAATTGAAAAATATAAAAAAGAAGGGAAAAGGTGAAGGGGAATAAGAGTTTCAAATTTCCATGTATAAAACAAATAAGTCCTGGGGACATAATGTACAGCATGGGGAATATAATCAGTAATATTGTGATAGCCTGGTACGGTGTCAGATGGTTGCTGGACTTATCATGATGATCATGTCTTTAGGTATATAAATGTTGAATAACTATGGTGTACACCCCAAACTGATATAATGTTGTATGTTAGCTATATTTTAAATAAAAATCTTTTAAAAATTTTTGTTGAACAAATATATTTTCTAAAGTCAATTACTACTATATAGTAGGGTCAGGATTTGAACATGACCTCTTTGACACAAAAGCCTGTTCTCTTTCAACTATAAAATTCAGGTGCCATCAACCATGTAAATTGGCCCCAGAGTGAGAAAGATGAGGAGTGAGAGGAATTGTCTTCTTTCTATGTGATTGATAACCAGTCTCCAGATTGTGTGAATTTACTTTTCACTTTTGGGATAAGTTAAAAGCAAAACAATGTTATACTTCCTTTTTCTGTAGAAAAAGGTTTTTCTCAAATCAAGTAAATAAATATTTATTTGTGACATTGATAAAGATTAGGGATTTTCTCCAGTTGACAGAATAGCACCCACTGCAGGTTATGTTTCAAAATTTTTTGGTTATGAAAGAGACGAAGGTTCCATCCCCCAGGCTGTTGCCTGGAAACAGTCCACTCAAAGAAATCCACATCTCATCAAACAAATCATGGTACCTTTGTTTTGAAACTAAATAGAGTAGGTTCTGAAGATATTTGCTTAAATCCAAAGCTATAATCTAAAAAACAAACACAAACATCCAAGCCTCTACCTTAATGGTTGCTTAAGTGCAAATGGAGGGGCTGGAGAATTGTCAGAACCATGGATAATACCATGGCAGGTTGAGGGGTGGGTGGTTTTGCTACTGATTGCCCTGACCTTAGCAACAGCCACACAAGTAGAAATATACTAATTGAAACTCGGAAATAACAGGTTTACAGAACAGATGAGTCTTTCTTTTACTGACTAAGAGATGCCATAATGTAGCTATTACCAAAGCCTCGGGCATGTTTCAGGGTCTGCCCAATTTTGCTACCTCTTTGATGATACCATGTTTAGTTGTAAATTTTCAACAAATAGGAATACCAATAACTTATTTTCCTTGAATGTTTACTATGCTTAGTTACTGTTCAAATCAGTGAATTATGGGAGCTGGCTCATACTATCTCCTGCAGATCAACTGACACATGTCCCCACATCCAAGTTCAGGTATGTCACATTGGCAGCTTGAAATTGACAGCAGAGGGAGAATTTACACTATAATAATAGGCAAATTCTATAATTGGGGGACTTCCCCCCACACACATGTCAGTTATTAAAATTTTACCTGCATTCCCTGGTTCTAATCTTTCTACATACATTACTTCATGTAGTCCCTACTGCAAACCTATTTTTTTAAATTAAAGTTTATTGGGGTGACAATAGTTGGTAAAGTTACATAGATTTCAGGTGTATAATTCTGTATTACATCATCTATAAATCCCATTGTTTGTTCACCACCCAGAGTCAGTTCTCCTTCCATCACCATATATTTGATCTCCTTTACCCTCATCTACCACTCCCCTTCCCCCTTACCCTCTGGTAACCACTAAACTATTGTCTGTGTCTATGAGTTTTTGTTTCTCATTTGTTTGTCTTGTTCTTTTGTTGTTTTTGGTTTATATACCACATATCAGTGAAATCATATGGTTCTCTGCTTTTTCTGTCTGACTTATTTCGCTTAGCATTATAATCTCAAGATCCATCCATGTTGTCACAAATGGTCCTATTTTATCTTTTCTTACCGCCAAATAGTATTCTATTGTGTATATATACCACAACTTCTTTATCCATTCATCTATCGAAGGACCTTTGGTTGTTTCCATGTCTTGGCCACCGTAAATAAAGCTGCAATGAACATTAGAGCACATGTGTCTTTATGTATAAATGTTTTCAGATTTTTTTTGGTAGATACTCAGGAGAGGGATTGCTGGGTCATATGGTAATTCTACTCGTAATTTTTTGAGGAACCTCCACACTGCCTTCCATAGTGGCTGCACCAGTCTGCATTCCCACCAACAGTGTATGAGGATTCCTTTTGCTCCACAGCCTTTCCAACACTTGTTATTATTTGTCTTGTTGATGATAGCCATTCTGACTGGGGTGAGGTGATATCTCATTGTGGTTTTTATTTGCATTTCTCTGATGATTAGTGATGTTGAGCATTTTTTCATATGTCTATTTGCCATTTGTATGTCCTCTTTGGAGAAATGTTTCTTTAGGTCCTCTGTCCATTTTTCAACTGGGTTGTTTGTTTTTTTGTTGTTGAGTTTCATGAGTTCTTTGTATATTTTGGATATTAGCCCCTTATCGGAGGCAGTGTTTGCAAAAATCTTCTCCCATTCAGTTGGTTGCCTCCTTATTTTGTTGGTTTCTTTTGCTGTGCAGAAGCTTTTAAGTTTGATATAGTCCCATTCATTTATTTTAGCTTTTACTTCCCTTGCTTTTTGGAGTCAAATTCATAAAGTGTTCATGGATTGGAAGAATCAACATCGTTAAAATGGCCATATTACCCAAAGCAATATACAGATTTAATGCAATCCCCATCAAAATCCCAATGGCATTTTTTAAAGAACTAGAACAAAAAATCATCAGATTTGTTTGGAACAACAAAAGATCCGAAAGAGCCAAAGCAACCTTAAGAAAAAAGAACAATGCTTGAGTTATCACACTCCCTGACTTTAGCTTGTACTACAGGTTAACAATAATCAAAACAGCATGGTGTTGGCAGAAAAACAGACAGGTAGACCAATGGAATAGAATTAAGAACCCAGAAATAAACCCACATAAATATGGACAGATAATTTTTGACAAAGAAGCAAAAAACATACAATGGAGAAAAGACATCCTCTTCAATAAATGGTGCTGGCAGAATTGGAAAGCCACGTGCAAAAGAATGAAACTGGACTGCTGTTACCATGTACCAAAATTAATTCAAAATGGATCAAAGACTCAAGCATAAGACCTGAAACAATAAACTGCATAGTAGAAAACATAGATACTAAACTTATGGACCTTGGGTGCAAACCTATTTTTAATATCCAAGTTTTGGAAAGAAAGTGGAACACAGAGAAGTTGAAAAGGCCAACCAGGGTCACACAGTTATCAAGTAGCAGAGCCAGGATTCCAACCCAGGCATTCTAACTTTAGAGTGTACACTATTATTTCATTGTGTCCACAATGACAGTAAGTTTAGGGATAAAAGAATTTTATTTCCTACTCGTCCTCAGTATATTGCTTGATGTTACTCACACTGACTAAGGACGTAGTCTCTCCCCATCCAGATTGCCTCACATGCCTTATTTGAAAGAATTGTCCCCATTTCAAAACTGAGAGCATCAACACAATAGAATAGCCCTCTATTCACAACCAAACCTTTGTAATACCAGTTCATAACTGTCCTAGGTGGGAATGACTCAAACACTTGTCCTGATTAAGGTGGAATCCAGGGCTTAAAAACCACTCAGACACAACTTTCATCACCCTTATTTGGAACATTAATGGACAAATCCTCTAGATCTATTTACCAGTGTAAATAATCATGAAGGCACAATTCTCAAAAATGATTTGGCAGGGAATTATCAGTCACTAGTTGGTTCTCTTCATTAAAAATATACAGCCTAAATCTGAGCAGGTTGTAGAAGATCCTGAAGACCTTTACTCAAGAGTCAAGAGAATCATGGTTTATACTACATCTGTTTCCTGAAAGAAAGGAAAATGATTTCACAGAGAGATTCAGGAGATATCAGGCCCCACTTCATAATTTTTCATAAATTATGTTGAATCACTCAAAAGTGTTCATTAAATAAATAAATAAATAGATGAATGAATTTAAAATCCGTAATAATTCAAAATATAATTTTTTCTCAAAGATAGCCTGTTTCAACATAATTCTTAAATCATATCAAAATCAGGTTTCAAGGATGTTTTGATTAGATTGAGTTAATCTATTATGTTTCTTTATGAATAATGCTTACTCCATTAATATTAGTAGTAAAATCAATATATGGTAGAAGGAATTTTCAGGTAAATGTTTCATCATGATTATGACCTTAGTCCACATCCAGTTTGGAATTCAATTAAGTAGTCCATTTTTCCTATCAGTGTAAATTTACTAAAGTAAAACTAAATATTTATTGTGTTTACACAATTTTAAACACACTTTGATAATAATGTGACAGTCATTGTAGGAAGATAGCCTCACTAAGTTTCAGAATCCTTTCATTGGTTCCCTGGCTCAGAATAAAAAGTTATCACATAGAAGAGTCCAAGTGGAATCAGTGGGAGCTTCCCCAACCTTTCCAAGACCTGTTGTGATGACTAATTTTATATGTCAACTTTGCTAAGTTATGATTTCCAGTTGTTAACCACCAGTCTAGATGTTGCTGTGAAGGTATTTTTTAGATGTGATAAACATTTAAAAAATGGACTCTGAGTCAAGCACATTACCCTTCATTATGTTGTTGGCCCTCATTCAATTAACTGAAAGCCTTAAGAGAAAAGACTGAGAGTGTCCAAAGAGGAGGGAATTCTGCCTTCCAGACTGCTTTTGGCTTCAAAACTGCATCAGCTCTTGCCAGAATTTCCAGCCTGGCAAATTGCTCTACAGATTTTGGATTTGCTAGTCTCTCCACCTCCCCAATTATTGAGCCGATTCTTTAAAAGAAATCTCTCTCTCTCTCTCTCTCTCTCTCTCTCTCTCTCTCTCTCTCTATATATATATATATATATATATATATATATATATATATATATATATCCTATTGGTTCTATTTCTCTGTAGAACTCTAATACAACCCCCAACTCTTACAAAATAGGAATGAAAAAGCAATCATGCATTACTTCCTTTTCCCTACTTATGATTCTAGAAGGTCTGTCAATCACACTTCAATCTGCTCTGACCACAGTTACCATGTTTCCCAAAAATAAGACCTAGCCAGACAGTCAGTTCTAATGCATATTTTGGAGCAAAAATTAATATAAGACCCAGTATTATATTATATTGTTATATTATATTAATTATATTATTATATAAGACTTGGCCTTATATTATAGCAAAATAAGACAGGGTCTTATGCTAATTTTTGCTCCAAAAGATGCATTACAGCTGATTTCCTGGCTAGGTCTTATTTTCGGGGAAACACAGTAGGGGCCTGTACCCTGGGTGTGGCAGTCAGGCTTTCCTTCAGGGAGGCTGGATCTTCAGCTTCAGGACTGAAGCAGTGTAAATAGCCATTTTCCAATAGCGGCGACCTAAAAAGACTATCCATCTTTCAGCTGGGATTTTGGAAACTGCTTTCTGTTTTGTTCTTCCTGAGGCTGGTTTTCTTTCCCTTCCCTTCCCTTCCCTTCCCTTCCCTTCCCTTCCCTTCCCTTCCCTTCCCTTCCCTTCCCTTCCCTTCCCTTCCCTTCCCTTCCCTTCCCTTCCCTTCCCTTCCCTTCCCTTCCCTTCCCTTCCCTTCCCTTCCCTTCCCTTCCCTTCCCTTCCCTCTTTTTCTTTCTTCTGTGAGATATTGACTGTTTCATATAGAATGAAATGTTTTTACACTTACTTCTATTTCAGTTAGCCAGAAATCGGTTTCTATACATTACAAACAAAACCCTCCAATTTGTATGGTAATGGATATGAAGATGTTTGAGATCGAGACCATCAGAATGAGACTGCCCTGTGTGCTCATTTCACTCACTGGCAAGAAGACTTTATACACTGGATTCTTCTGTTACTGCATAGCAGATTATCACAAAGTTAGCCGTTTAAAACAACACCAATTTACTATCTCACCATTTCTGGATGTCATGTTTTGGGGATATTGACTGGCTGAGTCCACTTCATAAAATCAAGTTGACTTCCAGGCTGTGATTACCAGCTGAAACTCCAGGCCTTTTCCCAAACTCTTGGGTTATGGGCAGAATTCATTTCTTTGCATCTGTGTAACTGAGGCCCTGCTGTCTTGCCAGCTGCCAGCCTGGGACTGCACTCTTTTTCTAACTGGAGACAGCATTCAGGTCCTGTCACATGGACCCCTCCAGAGGCTCTCTCACTCTTCTAATCTCTTTACCTTCAGGAAGTGTTCAGATCCTTTTAAGGACTCACTTAATTAGAACAAGCCCACCCAGATCATTTTTCTTTTGATTAACTCAAAATCAACCACATAATTGGTAACCTAATCAGGAGTGACTTACCATCAGTATTCACAGGTTCTGTCTACACTTAAGGGGAGAGAAATTATACATACCATAAGAGGAAGGAAGTGTGCATATCACAGGGTAGTGTTCTTAGGGGTTATATTAGAATTCTGCCTACAACAAACAAAGTTCTCTAGGTGTCTGCTTTTCTTTGTGAAACGAGGAAACAAGCACCACTTTTACTGATGTTGTAAAGATCAAATAAAATAATGTATTTAAATTGATTAGAAAGAGCTTGGTTCGTAGTAAGCACCCAGTAAATTATTAATCAACAGTGCTCACTGATTGAGTTAATTTTTTATATTATGTATTAAAATGTTCCCATTCCTTCAAAGTTCAAATGAGTTTTAAGAAAATACATTTAAAAATGTGATACAGCATAATCTTTAGTGAAACTTCCCTCTTAAAATATTAAAATTTCAGTAATCTGTACAATGTGTTCTATTTTATGATTATTATACCAGTATAACATTTTAAAAGCATGTAAGCATGATTTATTCCTTTACTTTCATTCCTTAACACATTGGTTGTTAGATTGAAATAGACAGTGAAACATTTTCTTCTAGAAAACAAATTCTCGCCTTTCAGATTTTTGTTTTGCTACAAATATCATGCTCCTCTATGTGCTGGATTTATGCTCAAAATCTTTTAAAACTAAAAGTATTCTGCACCTTTCCTCTATACCTATCAACTTATCTCCTGCTGATTTTTTCAAGTTATATTGGTTCCCCCTATTTATTGTCATTGTCAAAGCCAGGATATTTCAATTTGTTTTATTCTCCTGTTGCTAAGAAACAAAGTTGCCTCATTATGTAGTGTCCTCATTGCCAGTTTTTCTAATCAGTTAGAAATAATTCCCTTAGGGGATTATTTTCTGGATGATAACATTTACTCCTTATGTTGGACAGCTCTTGATGTGATGACAGTATTTTTGTTATTGCCATTAAACTACAGTATAATGAGCTATAAATTTACCAGATGTTAGCTTTAGCAAAGAAAACCAATGACTTCACTTGCTCCATTAAGACCCAATCATTTGCACAGGATTTATGCTTTTAAATTTTTTCACATAATGACTATTTTGACAGGTTCTTTCATCCAAGAATTTAATTTGATTCAACACAAAGAAATGAAATAAGCACTGCCTTCTCATTGGAGATATTAATGTGGTCCTAAGGATATTCACTCTCTTCTGAAAATATATTTTTTCAGGCAATACAAAGGTTCTCTTATGACACAGAATTAATAATGGACAAGCATTTTCCCCAGAGTCAGAGGTGTTATCCAGGCCATCGGTGTTAGTGAGGTCATGTGGAACTGGGCTGTGAAGAAGGACATCTGGGGCTGTTCATGATTCTACGTCATGTAAGTCAAATCACTTAACCTAAAAGAGTTCTTGTTTGCCTACCCCCAAAATGAAAATAGCAACAATAATACCTCTGGACCTATATAACTGATGAATGTGAAATAATATATTTGAAGTCTGTCTTCAAATAGATGCCTCAGGAAAATATTAATGTTATAGGCATAATTATGACAGTATCTCTTGGGCAAGAAGAGGAAATAATTCCTAGATTCTTCTGAGTTTTCCTTTCCAAGGAAAATAACAAATAAAAGGGATCAAATATATGGTGATGGAAGGAGAACTGACTCTGGGTGGTGAACACACAATGTCATATATAGATGATGTATTACAGAATCGTACACTGGAAACCTATGTAACTTTACTAACCACTGTCACACCAACAAACTTTAATTAAAAAAACAAAAACAAAATACATGTTTTGATGGACAGTGAGAAGGTAGTGATTTCAAGTGTCAAAAATATACTATGGGACTCTATTTGGTGCGGGAGGATGCTGAGAATAGATATGCATCTGCTTGGACTTCTCCTGTGAGAGTTTTGCTTGTGAAATACTCATATGTTGTGATCTGTATAGTTTCTGAAATGGTTGATCATATGGCCTCAATTCTGTCACTTGGGTTTTAAATTCTCTGGTGTCTGTAACACCACATTTTCTAGTATTTGGTTTTCCTAAGAATGATAGAACTGAGAATATGCAGCTTATGAATCTTAGGTACGATGAATCACATAGGTATTAGCTGAATTAATGTATTTATGTTTGCAAAGTAGTGGAGGTTTTGGTATAAAAGGTACTTTGAGCTCACAGCTTCATTTTTCTTTGTTCTAAAAACATACAAGATTTAGTTAATCAATTAAAATTAGACATAAATAATAATTTCATGACTCCTTTAAAAAGATAGAAATTTTGTTAGAATTGCCTATTAAAAAGAATATCTTGCTGTCCATAAATTTCATTTTACATGCCAGGTGACATTAGATGCTTATTGGATGAAAGAACAATTAAATATAGATAAATAATTTGGAATTCAACTAGGTGGAAAAAAAGAATAGCAGTTTTGGATAATAAAACAAGTGAACACAATTAGATTCTGAAACAAAGATATAAGTACAATTAGTTGATTTGAGTGGTGATCCCCTCAAAGAGCAGAAAGAGAGTAGGAATGTGAGACAAGGAAGGGAAACAAACCAATGAAAACATTGGACAATTGGGGCTCAATTTTGTTGGGGAATTCTGAGAGACTATATTTATACCTGTGAGATGGAGGTGCTGGGTATTTATTTACCAACTTCCTTCCATATTTTCTGCTCCCAGAAGTATGGACTTCCTAGCACTTCCGGACAGCGGAGCACATGGATCACATGGTGACACAGGCCCTCGTGGCCAGAGGAAGCCTTCAAGCTGAGTTATAGGTGCTTGAAGTAGGAAGCCCTTGAGAGTAAGGGTACAACATTTGTGGTTTGTTGATTTATTGAAAATAGCCTTTCTGACAGGTGTAAAGTGATATCTCTTTGTGGTTTTAATTTGCATTTCCCTGATAACTAGTGATGTTGAGCATGATTTCATGTGTCTGTTGGCCATCTGTATGTTCTCTTTGGAGAGATGTCTATATTTACGTCCTCTGCACAGTTTTTGAATTGATTGTTTGTTTTTTTTGATGTTAAGCTGTATGAGTTCTTTATATATTTTGGATATTAACCCCTTATTGGATATATCATTTGCAAATATCTTCTCCCATTCAGTGGGTTGCCTTTTTGTTTTGTTGATGGTTTCCTTCACTGAGCAAAAGCTTTTTTAGTTTATTTTAGTCCCATTTGTTTATTTTGCTTTTGTTGTCTTTGCCTGAGGATATATATATATATATATATATATATATATATATATATGAAGATTGCTAAGACCAATGTCAAAGACATAAGCAAAAAAATGAAACTAGACTACTTTCTTATAACATATACACAAATAAAGTCAAATGAATTAAAGACTTTAATATAAGACCTGAAACCATAAAATTCCTAGAAGAAAACATAGGTAATAGAATAAAATTATCGAATATTCTTTTCAGTCTGTGGTCCTTGGGAAAGCTCTAACAGAGCAAAATAAATTCATTGTAAGACATCTTCTACCTGAGCTCATTATGCCTCACATTCAATTTGGGATCAAGATCTCCAGGTCCATTTATCAACACCTACTCCTATAACCTAGCAACATTATTTATTTAATAAACATTTTTTGAGCACCTTCTACATTAAAACCACTCTACTAATACTGGGGACATGAAGAAAAATAAGATAGAGTCCCAGGCTGCAAGCAGAGGAATTGTGCTTACAAACACATAGTTGCTAATGAAGCACCGAAGATTCAAATAAAAATTTGTACTAGGTATTTTTGGAGAAAATTTCTTAAACTTATTTTCTTTGGCAGGAAGGTGTTCCTCCCAATACATTGCTATTTCAAATGCTATTTAATAGGGAATTGGCAGCAGCAGCATCGACAGATTCATATGTTAAAGGAATAAAACATTAAAATTAGTATTCCTGTATTTTAAAGGAAGTGTGATTTTCAATAATTTTAGGAGAAAGTACTTTCAGTTTGAAAAAGAAATCATAATTATTTTTTATATCACTGAGACATTAATCTATTCCTCCAGAGATATTATATATATATATATATATATATATATATATATATATATATATATATATATATATATATATATAATTGTTAATTTAGTAAAGAAAGATAGACTTAAAGAGGTTTATTCTTTAGTAAATTCTTTTTGGGGAGATTCAATTTTAATGTAAAAAAATTTTGTGCCAATCTCCAGGTTACTTTTAGGTCATTCTGGAAATGAGGAGGTGATGTATGTTTTCTTTTGGACCCCAGAAGATAGATATGTAAGGCCTGGTGATTGCATAGGTAATTACTTTGCACCAGCAGAGACAAGGTAATCAATGAGACCTGAGGAGTTTTGTCATCCAACTATATGCTAACTTCTGGCAAGGTCTAGGGAATAATGGCTTTGGCTACAAGCATGCCTTACCTTAGTGATAGGCAGTTGGGATCCAGTATCACTGAAAGCCAGAAAAGCCAGCTGAACTAGTGAGAACTAGCCTGATACATGAGGGCTTGAGACTATGAAGTTTGATAGAAAAAATTCAAATGAGGCATCAAAGTCCAAAAAACTAACAGTTATTTTTATTATAGACTGGCTCATTCCAAAAAAAGGGTGGTCAAAGAGGAGTACATTTCTTTTCTTTTACTTTCTTTTCTTTTTATTGCTTTGCAATGTATCCTCTCCCTCCCTCCCTCCCTCCCTCCCACCCTCCCTCTCTCTCTCTCTCTCTTTCTCTCTCTCTCCTAGGTAAGTGCTATGCTAAAAAAAATGTTAGCAACAGGGGCACCCGGTTAGCGCCCTCCACAACTAGATTGAAACATCTACTTGACTTGGAGCTGATGGATCCTGGAAAAACACTCTTAAAATAAATAAAAGTTAAAAAAAACACGTTAGCAACAGTGAAATTCTGGTTCTGATACTAGATAACTAGCTTAGAAAAATAATGCAGTCAACTAAACCATGCTAATGTTATTTTATTTATTTATTTTTTCTTACTCTAAGTTGTTTATTGTAAGATAATTTACAAATATCTTGCTGTCTTTGTTAATTTAAACAATTAGACCAATATTTTCTTCTGACCAGGACAGCAGTAAGCTAAAAACAAAATTAGCTGGCTGAATTTTCCTTCTTTACCTGCTCACTCTTGGTGGATTCCTTTAGAGAACAGTAGATGATGTTGGCCAGATTGTATTCTTGATAATTCTGTAGCACATCTGCACCAATATCATCGTAGATGCTCATGCTCTCAACACTTGCAATGATATTATTAAGGGAAAGGATGGGCTTTTCTTCTGTCTTGTAGGAGATGACAGACCTGAATCGATTGAAGACAATAGATCCTTCGTCAAATTCATATCCAGAATTTAATAATTCCTGGGCAATAACTGACGCATCTCCGAAAGTAGTGGGTTTTCTTCCCACTTCTTTGGATGTCACCAGGAACCGGTCAGAATGAGTCCTATGATGTATACCCCTGATTTTATCACCAACTCCAACAATTTTAACTTCTTTCCCGACTGCTGTGAGCGTAGCCACCTCACTTTTGATCTGTTTAGCAACCGAGGAGTGGATAGCCTCACAGAGCCCTCTCTCTGAGGACACTTCAATAAGGAGGTGTTTCTTCTTGTCTTCAGGCCCCTTAATATCAGCCTTTTCATACAGAGCCAGAGATCCTGTTCCATACACTAGTGCTGGCTTCAGCTCCCTCTCCACTCGAGCATATTTAGCTGCCACAACCATTTTCATAGACTTGGTAATTCTCTGGATATTTTTGATTGACTTCAGTCGCATGATAATATCTTTCAAAGTTGCCACATTTCGAACTTGGAACCCTTGGGGCTGCACGGCCGAGGCTGAGACCCCAAAGTTTCCCGCCGGAGAAAACATGGTGGTACTGGCCCAAGCTGAAGGTCCAACAATGCTAATTGTATATAAAGCAAATACTACTAAGAAATCCACCAATACCTGGATTGAATGGATTTCATAGTATATTAATATAATTCTCTGATATTTTCCACAGGCCAGTAAAAGATAATCCCTTCACACTACTTACATAATACTAGATATTTCCCAATGTTAATAAATGCAATAAAAGGAAATAAAGAGATTGAATTGTGATCCAGAGTTTTCTTTCCAAAAATTTGAAATGTAATCAAACCACATATTAATTTTTATTTATTTCCTTATAAAGACTTTTCAAAAATAAATTTCTGCATATATTTTTAAAAATCTGAATATTTTTCAAAAACAGAATATAAAAGGCTTTATGTCATTCGGCATTTTGAATGATTTTCTTTTATGTATCACTATGGCAACAGCAACATTGTGTTTTCTCATATAAAAACATTTCCTCTGACCAAGCAAATTATACCAAATGCTTCATTTCCAAGCAATGGAAAAATCTTCTTTACTTCCTTGGGAAACCTGACAGAATTTAGAAACAAATGCAATTCATCCACTTCCCATATTTTAGGAAAGAAGATTTATAAGACTATGGAATAAAATGAATTAATACTTTTAGAAAATTTATAGCCATTGGATAAATGTTTCTATATATTTATAGACATTTTAATTAAATATATCTTAAAATGTTGTAACTTTTTAAAGAGCAAGTCAAAGTTGAAAATTATACAACTTCTGAAGTTTTAAATACAGAGGTATAATAAATTATTTGCTTATGCTTATAATTGTAATATTATAATATACTATAGGCATTTTATCTGAGTGCTATATGTAACATAGGCAATACACTGTTACACACAAACTACTTTTTTAATCTTTCTATCCAAATAACTTTTAACATGAAGTTAGTGTTAAGAGGAGGGAGGAAACGCATATCTTTAAGCTCATTAAATCTAGAACATAAGAAAAATAATCTCATGGATAAGAGGCTTCAACAGGTGGTTCAAAGGAAAGATAAAAATGCTGGTAGCTCTTAGAAAATACTTAAGACTATGCCATAATTTTTCCAAATACAAATTATCTTCCCTTTGCCAGCATTTGTATACAACATTCATTTATTTGTTTATTCATTCATTAACAAATCTTTATTGATCATGTACTTTATGCCAGGCACTATATATAAAATACAAAAAAAGAATAAGAGTTAAAAGTAGAGAAAAAATCTCCCACTTTAACGGATCTTTGATTTAAATGATACATTGATAGAATAAATACCTTTAATTAAGAGATTAATGGCAGATTATTTGGTATTTTCAAAACCTAATTTGTAATCTAAAATGAGCTTTCAAAACACAGTATCCTGTCTGTCTGTTTTTCTGTCTCTCTTTCTCTTTCTCTCTGATCAATTATAACATTCTTATGGAAAAGGCTTTGGAGTTTCACTTGGCTCATGTTAAGGTCCTAGATCTGCCTCTTAGTACTCAAATGACCTTGGGCAATAAATGAATTTCCAGATTGTATTTCACAGAGTATATGTTTTAAAAATGAGTATAACATTATCTCCCATTCTACAGATTCTTCCACAATATGATCTTGCTACTCCCCATCAAGATGCGAAGACTAATTCTCTTCCCCTTGAAACCTGGGCTAGCCTGATGGCTCACTTGCATCCAAGGAATTGTGGTGGAAATCATGCAGTTTTGTATGGTTTTCTTGTGATGGCCACTCTGGAGAAACCCAACTGCCGTGTAAGAAATCCAAGTACCCTGAGACTGCCATGATGAAGACATCATGTTTAGACACTCTGGTTGACAGTCCCTACTGAACCCAATCTTTCATCCATCCCCAGAAATGTGAACGTAGTTGTTGTAGACCCTCCAAACCAATCCACCCACCACTGGGGCACCAATAAGTGACCTCAGTCAATAGAGCAAGGAGAAGAAAAACCACACAGCCTAGTGTTGTCCAAATCACTGTTCCACAGACCCTGTGAGATATAACAAAATGGTTTTATTTTATGCCACTGATTTTTGGGGTAATATGCTATACAGCAGTTGTATTTGGAACACTATTAAATTACTGTTGCATGCTGCTTATTGCAATGTACCTGGAAACTAAATTTTCCAGGATGGAAAAACTTTAAAATAGAAAACATTTAGGTATTTCTTTGAGGAATATTACTCATTCATTGGAAGAACACAAAATGTCAATATTTTACATCTTTTAATCACATGGCTATTCCTGTGAAATAAGATAAAAACATGTATTATGTCTTATCTTGGGAATAAGCTTTATATTTTCAATAGAGCAATAAAATATTTCATAATGTTTGTCCAGTTCCTAATAAATATATTTTCCAGGTGAGATTTTCTTATGTAAAAACAAGAATTGTGATGTTTGTATATTTTTTCTAAAAAAATCATTACTCTGACAACTTAAAGTCATCCATTCTTTTTGTAATGAGGGGAAGCACTGTTGTCTTTGCCTCACTGCTCTGAGCCACAGAGTTGCTAAAACACAATGGAAAAACAATAGGCTAATCTTACAATATATTCCCTATGTTAGAATAAGATTTCATTGCTTCCCTGTGAATGCAATACTTTTGAAAGTACGTATAGTGAATTTTCATGTTAGTAAATATTATTTGTGAGATTATATATGTATATATATATATATGCATATATATATATTCAATATGAAACTGAACTTTTAATAATTCCTTTAACCACTTACACACAATTTTTACATTTATTTTTAGTTTTTGTTTATATTCTTACAAGGAAAATCAGATTATTAAATAAAGATCAGTATATATGTTAGAAAAACAATAAAACACATATCAAAACAAAATGTTACAATGCTGATCTATACTTTTGCTGTTATACGAAATTCTCCTTTACATCAATATAAATTTTAGGTAACTCTTAAATATTCCTGGGATGGTGGTCTGGATTGGAAATTAAGTATAGGAAATCTTAATCTCAAATCTTTAACACTACTATTTTCTCTTTTTCATTACTCTTTCTGCTGACATGTACAGGAATTACATTTCTACTTCTTCAGAGTTATATTCATTCTCTCTCCCAAACTCTACACTCACTTTTGGCCCTTTTTCAAATTAGGAGGCATGACTGAACTTCTACACCAACTTCTTCTATTTTATTACAAAGTTACACTACTTTTTTTTCTAAAAAGGAGTTATAATTTGATCACTAACAATTTCTTTCAATTTTGTTTCATCCATAAAATATCTACTAATTATTTGTTGAAATTGAAAATAGTTGGAGGACAATTTCCCTAGGTTTCATGAATGATGCATATTCCCCCATTTTTGTTTTTCTTTAGAAATTTTGATCTATCTCTGCTAGGAATTATAAATTTTCCAATCAGGAATATTTAGGGGGTCCTCATAAAGAAATTTAAAATAAAGGAAATGTTTGATTCTCAATAATGGTTTCACATTAAATGATTTCACCTTTCATGTGATTTTCCAGTTAAGCTAAATCTATCAGAGTTCCAGTGTTTCATACAATAATATTAAAAGTTGTTATGGGTCATAAATATTTTAACAAAACATACATAAAACCTACATAAACAATGTTCTTACTCAAATAATTGTGATTAAAAACAATGTTCCCATTATAACTACATAGCTATCTCAATTCTCTATGATTAACTAAGTAAAATATTATTATCTAATGCTTTTTTAAAAAGAATTAGTGGTAGAATCTTATATTATTCTTTTCTTTTTCAAAACTTCAAAGTGAATAGCACAAAGAATGTATACTGAGTAACTTAAAAAATTTGCTGATGTAAACAGCATGGAGGCTCAGTATGAGCACCAACTGAACAGCATCTTGTCAGCAATTGAAGGCAATATTTAGTGTTGATTGGGCTATTTATAGATTCTAAAGTCCATTTATGTTATAAAAAGTACAGGTGTAGAAAGGAAGAATTCCTAGGGTGCCTTTAAGGACTGAGCAAAAGAAAATTATAAGCTTGTGATCATCCACGTGGAGGTAATTGGTGACAGAAAGGATGAGTTAGATGAGAAAATAAACAGAGCATCAAAGTAATGTTGAGAAATGATCCTTCAGACAACATGCCCACAGAGTAGGAGGTATAAATAGTGGAAGAGCTTCTGCAATTCCAAAGTCTACACAATCAGCCAAGTTACAGATTTCTTCATTGTGGCTTTCTATTGTCAAGGCTATTCTTTTTAAACTAAAGAATCCAACTTCAGAAAGCATTCTTTTTTTTTTTTTTTTGACTTAGCAATAAGACACTAAAGAAAATCAGGGCTCAGGAATTCCACTCTAACGATAAGCCTCAGCACTTGGTTTGGAGCAAAGTACTGACAATATTTACAGACTTCAGAGTCAACACTCACCAAAATGTCAAGAACTAAAGGGAAAAAAGTAAATCCAGGTGGATAAATGAAAATAGACTTGCCTCTTAATGGATTATATAAATGATCCAAAATTAGATTGGAAATACAAGCAGCTAAAAACTCAAGGAGAAACAACCAAATGGTAGAAAAATTGTTTTGCTTGTGTGATTGTGTTGGCATGGCTGGTCCAGTCAAACTTTGAGTTACAAAATTAGAAATACATATTTTTGGTGGTTCCCTAATTAACTAAAGAAAAATACTTCTCAAAGAATTGATCAGGTATTGTTTAACTTACTGATTTCTTTCTTGACCAATTTTCTTCTAAACTCAAGCTGGAAAGATGAGTTTTTCCATTTTTTGGATATTACAATGTAATAGATTTTACAATATTTCCTTCCGGTATTTCGTCAGAACCAATGACTGATTATCATTTGCAACATTTTTGTTTAATAATATAGTTATGATTTAAAATGTTTTAAAAGGAAGATTTATAATCTGATTGAATTTCCTAATTCAATTTTAGGTTAATTTTATGTGTCAACTTGACTGGGTTAAGAGATGCCCAGAGAACTTGTAACACATTATTTCTGACTGTATCTATGAGGGTGCTGCTGGAAGAAATTAGCATTTAAATTGGTAGACTGAGTAAATTAGCATTTGAATCAGTAGAATTCCCAAATAGACCAAAAGGACAGAGGTAAGGCTAATTCTCTTCTCTTGTTGAGCTGGAACATCCATCTTCTCCTACCCTTGAAGGTCCTTTGGACTCTGGGGACTTATACCTACAGACCTCCTAGCTCTCAGGCCTTTGGACTCACTGAGTTATACTCCTGGTTTTCCTAGTCCTCCAGCTTCCAGATAACAAGGACTAGGAAAGTGACAGACTAGCAAGACAAAAAAGTTTAGTTAACTGCTCTACTCCAGGCAGAGAACACAGGTTTTAGGTTTACACCATTTATACCAACAAAGGCCATGTGAAGAGCCTAGATTTGCATCCTCACCATGCTGTAAAGTAGTGCTTTAACACCTCTGCTTTGGTAGTATCAGAGAAGGCCAAGTACGGAGCCAGGACTTTTATCCTCACTGGTTGACAATGAGGTCCCACTTTGATGGAGTCAGTGAAGACCACAGGAAAGCCTGGGTTTCCACCCTTACTTGGCTGTAAAAAGGCAATTCCTCCCTCATAAGGTGGTGTCAGAGGAGACCTAATGGAAAGCCAGGAATAACAAAGCCACCCTCACTGCTGTGTCAGTGAAAATCATATAGGAAGCTGGAAATGCCATCCCCACTCTGAAGTAATAAGGAGCCCTTCCCACTTGGGCACCAATGAAGGCTAAGTGGAGAAATTGGACTTTTGCCTCTACTCTCTACTCCTGTGGAGATGGTCTCAGAGAAAGCCAGGTATATCAGGAGGTTTTAGAAAAGATCCAGAGCATTGAAACTAAATATTTTTTAAATGTCTAGGTTTCAATAATAAAAAGAAAAAAAAAATGACTCATTATACAAAGAACCAGGAAGATCTCAAACTTAATGAGAAAAAAAATAGATAACCAACACTGAACTGAGAGAGATGTTAAAATGATCTGACAACAAACTTAAATAAATTGTTATCAAAATGTTTCTATAAGCAATTACAAATGTTTGACACAAATTAAAAATAGGAAGCCTCATCAAAGAATTACAAAATGTCATCAAAGAAAGAGAAGATACAAAGAAAAATCAAATGGAAATTTTATATATGAAAAACACAATAATTTAAATTAAAAAATTTCCTCAGTGGATCAGGTCAACACATATTAAGATGACAGAGGAAAGAATCAGTCCTTTGCAAGGTAAAACAATAGAAATAGCTCAATCTAAACAACAGAGAAAAAATAAACCAAAAAAGCTTAGGGAAGTTAGGGACCAGTGGGACTCTAACAAAAGTTCTGACATTCATGTCATCAGACTTACAGAAAGGAAGGAGAAAGAGGGAAAGACTGAAAGTCTTTGAAGAAAAAAAGTTACCAAATTTAGCAAGAGATATAAACCTACTAATTCAAGTGTTTGAGTAAAACCCAAAGAGGATAAACTCAAAGAAACCCATGCCAAGATATATCAAAACTAAATTTCATAAGACTAAAACAAACAAACAAAATTTTGAAACCAGCCAGAGAAAAATGGCACCTTACATATAAGGGAAAAACAATTCAAATGACAGTAAATTTTTCATCAAAAATCTTGGAGGCCAGAAGGAAGTGGTACAATATTTTTCAAATACTGAATAAATACTGTCAACTGAGAATCCTATACCCAGCAATAATATCCTTCAGAAATGAAATGGAAATCAAACTATTCTGATAAAAAGGAAAACTAAGAGAATTTGTCACCAGCAGAACTTCCCTGAAAGAATTATTAAAGGCAGTTCTCTAAACAAAGAGGAAACAATAAAAGAATAAACCTTGGAATATTAGGAAGGAAGAAAGAACATAGTAAGCAAAAATATGAGTAAATACAAAGGCTTTCCTTCCCTTTGAGTTCTAAACTGTTTGATGGTTGAAGCAAAAATTACGATACTTTCTGTGGGGTCTAAATGCTGTAGAGAAAATATTAAAATTATATTATAAACAAATAAACAAGGGAAGGCAAAGGAACATAAATATAGGCAAGGTTTCTATATGCCACTCAAACTAGTCAAAATACAACTGTAGACTGTGATAACTTATAGAATATCTAGAGCAACCACAAATAAATACTTTCAAAATCACTATAGATAAGTCAAAATGGAATTCTTGAAAATGTTCAAGTAATCCACAGGAAGAAAAAGAAAACAGAAATGAAAAAAGAGAAAAATAGTGTGGCCAAAAAAAAGGAGTTCTATGGAAAGTAATCTCACAGGGTGATCTGATCATAAATTTCTAACTGGGCAAGTCATGATGGGGAGTCATACGTTAGGCCTATAACTTCTTTACTAATAGATTTACCTTTGCCTTAGGCAAGCCTTGTCCATTGTTCTTGTGCATCTTGGTTAACACACCTTTGAAATGCCAGAATAATTCTTTTTTCAGACACCTCAGAGTTCTGACCAACTTCAAAATGAGCACATACTATCCTGTAATCCAATCATAGAGATTTCCCACCTTGTGTTCTCCCACCTTCACGTAAACTTCCTTAATTTCATCCTTAATTCCAAATGTACAAAAGGAACTGCAAAACTGTCATTCTCTGGAACATTTTTTGTTCTGTTGAGATCTTGCTTCCAAGCAAAATCTTTCTATTTGGCTCAAATAAACTCTAATAAATTTTTATGAAGTTTTCTACAGCTTTGGGCAGTTTTACATCAATGAGAGGAAAGGAAATTACCAGAGACTGAGAAAGATATTATATAATGATAATAGGCAATGATAAAGATTGTGGCCAAGACATGTTAACAACCAATGTGTCTTTCGATAGATGACTGGATAAATAAGATGTGGTATATATATACACAATGGAATACTAGACAGCCATAAGAAAAGATGAAATAGTGCTATTTGCAATAGGATGGATAGATCTTGAGATTATTATGCTAAGCGAAATAAGTCAGACAGGAAAAGTTGCAAACCACATGATTTCACTGATATGTGGGATATAAAACTGAAAACAACAAAGGAACAAGACAAACAAAGAAACAAAAACTCATAGACACAGACAATAGTTTAGTGGTTACTAAAGAGTAAGGGGGGAGGAGAGTGACAGATGAGGGTAAACGGGATCAAATATATGGTGATAAAAGGTGAACTGATTCTGGGTGGTGAACACACAATGAGAGATATTTAGGTGATGTATTACAGAATTGTACACTTGAAACCTATGTAATTTTACTAACCATTGACACTCCAATAAATTTTAATTAAAAAAAAAGATTATAGCAATCTTAAATGCATATGAACCAAACAATAAACTGCAAAAAAACAATAAAAGTGAAAACAACTAAGGGAGAAATAAACATAGAGGAGTCCTGAAACACCCCTTTATCAGTAACTGCTAGAACAACTGGACAGAAAATCTGTAAGGTTATAGAACTCAACACACACCTTGGATCCCCAGGGTTTACTTGACATTTTATAGAGTACTCCATCCAACTGTGGCATATAAATTTTTTTCAAGTGTCCACAAACTTCAACAAGATAGACCATATCTTGGGCCATAAAACTAACGTCAGCAAATTTCAAATATTTGAAATCATAGAATGTGTTTTTTGACCACAATGTAAACTAGAAATCAAGAAGAAAAAGATTCCAGGAAAATACCCAACACTTGGAAACTATACAAAAAAGTTTCAGACAAGTTGGGGTTTTAAAGGTATTCTGAGGGAAATAAAACAAAACAAAACATTGTACTGAATGAAAATAAAATTATCAGATATAATATTTTGTGGAAAGCAGCCAAAGTTCCAAAGGGAAATTTATAACACTAAGTACTTACAGTAGAAAAGAGAAAAAGCCTCACATCAATAAACTAAACTTCCACCTCAAGAATTTAGATAAATCAGAGCAAAATAAACCCAAAGCAAGCAGAAGGAAGGAAATAATACATGAAGAGCAGAAACCAATGAAATCCAAAACAATACTACAATCAAGACAATTAATAAAGCAAAGAGCTTGTTTTTAATAAAGATCAATAAAACTGAGAAGCATCTATGAAGACTGAGAAAAACAAAAAGAGAGAAGACACATATAACCAATATCAACAATGAAACATGGGATATAACAGCAGACCTTGCACACATCTAAGAATAATAAGGGAATCCTAGGAACAACTCTACACATAAATTGGACAAGCTCTACAAAATTGACTACCTTAGAAAACACACAGTGTCCCAGTTCACCCAACGTGAGTCCTATAATGATTAAGAAAATTGGACATATGATTTTAAAACTCCTCAAAAGGAAATCTCCAGCCCAGATGATTTCACTGGAAGTTTCTACCCAATGTTTATAGAAGAATGAACACTAATTCTATACAATCTCAAAAAACAAAGAGGAAGAAACACTTTCTAATTCATTTTATGAAGTTAGTATTACTCTAATACGAAAACCAGGCAAAGACAGTACCAAAAAAAAAAAAAAAAAAAGAAATCCCACAAAACTACAGATCATAATACAGGCAAAAATTTTCTTAGCATAATATTAGCAAATAGATTTCAGTAATATATAAAAATAATTATACATCAAGACCAAGTGGAATTTATTTCAATGATGCAAGGCTGGCTCAATATTAAAAAATTAATCAACTATATTAGCAGGCTAAAGAATAAAAGTCATATGATCAAATCAATCAATATAGAAAAAGCATCTGAGAAAACTCAATGCTTATTCATGATAACAATTCTCAGAAATATAGGAATGGCAGGGAACTTCTTCAACTTAATTTTTAAAAATCTATAATAACCTATAGACAACATGGAGTTTAATGGGAAAGACTGCATGCTTTCCTCCTAAGATTGAGAATAGGCAAGGATGTCCACTCCCACCACTCTGATCCAACACAGAGCTTGAGATCTAGGTCTCGACAAAAACTTCTTAGACTTAATTCCAAAAGCATAACTGTAACAACCCAAATGTCTTTCAGTCGATGAATAATCATACAAGAACAGACTATGGGACATCCATACCATGAATTCTAATAAACGATAAGAAGGAACAGACTACTGATTAACCCAGTGTTTACCAGGAATTAAGGAGGATGTAGGGACAGGAGGGAAATGGATTTGGCCATAAAAGGGCAACATTAAGGATCTTTGACATAATGGAAATGTTCTATATCTTGGTTGCATCAATGTCAATATCCTGGTTGTGATATTGTTTTATAGTTTTTCAAGATGTTATAGTTGGGGGACACTGGGCAAAGGGTATATGTGATTATGTTGTAGTATTTCCTACAACTGCATGTAAATCTACAATTATTTAAAAAAACTACTGAAAGAAAATGACTCATTACCTGCTTTTTCCGGTAGATCTGTCCTAAAGTTTTTCAAATTAGTATTTTTTTCACTCGACTCTTGCTGGAAAGACATGCTTTGAGAAGCATAAAAAAGCTTTTTTTTTTTCATAGACAAACATGACAAAGGCTTAAAAATTGCTAAATAAGTTAAATAATACTAGAATCACAACCTATATAACTGTGAAATATGTAGGGATAGAATTATAAGATATCTAACTTTTTGCCCCCCAAAATAACTTCAGTAAAAAAGCAAACAATATAAAAATAAAAACATGGTAAAATCTCAATAATTATAATATCTGGATTATCAGAGTATGGGAGTTTATCATACATTTCTTTCTGCTTTTGAGCACATATGAGAATTTTCACACACAAAAATCCTAAACGGTAAAATATGAAGGATTCAACACATTTCAAATTCCTGGGAATTATGTAAGTATGCATCTTGGATAAATTGATGCTGAATGTCAAAGTCACTTTTGTGCGTCATGTCTCAAGCTGTATTTGGATATTGTATGGTCATAGTGACCATAACAATGGTTGTTTATACTTTTGTAACTTTAAGATGAAGGGAGACATGTAGAGCTCAAGATATACGCTTCTGTGTTCAACCCCTTAAAATTGAAAAGATGACAAATAATAACTTAAGTAGGTAGATATTAAAACTCACAGTTTTAATTACTATTATGCTTTAATTATATATTAATAGCTTATTAAAATTATATGTTAATTACTGCTATTGCCATGTAACTAGTAAGGGGTGTTTTAGAAATAGTAGTGCCTATTATTTCTATTTCTAAATACTCATTTCATTCCTGCATTTCCTGATTTCTTGTTGATTTACACAGCTGTCAACCAAGGACTTTCAACAAAATTGATCAATTCCTTAAAAAAACACATATAAATGTAGAGATATGTTAAACTATTTAATGTGTTCTTTAATTTAAGTAGATATACACTTTAGCTACAATAGAAAAATGAGTTTAATTTTCTCCCTTCTGGAGTCTAAAAGAGAATCTCATGTTGAGACTGCAAACAGAACTTGTGGGCATTCTGCTTTGTAATTACTATGTACTTTGGGGACAAGCTGGCCTATATGTGAAAATGCACATACAGCGAGTTCTGACAATTAAGTTCGTGAACTTAGCACTATGCGCTTACATTGGCAGCACTGTACAAAGAGCTTGGCAAGGTTTCATAACCTTGGTATATCAGTGTCTCACAGCTGTGTTTGTGTGGACATGTGGCGGTGTCTTGCTGAGTGGCGTTCATTATTGTTGTTGCATGTTTTTTGTGCTGTCGCGAGAATATCTGAGCTTGAATTAAAGCAATGAACAAACATTAAATTTCTTGTTAGACTTGGCCAGAGTGGAAGTGAACTCAGGGACATGTTGGTCCAAGTTTATGGGGATAATGCCTTAAGGGCAGTGTACTAATGGATTAAACGTTTTTCTGAGGGAAGAGAATGCATCACTGATGAAGAGAGTTCAGGTTGGCCAGTAATGAGCAGAACTGATGAAAACATTGCAAAAATTCATCGATTTGTGTGTCAAAATCATTGGCTGACTGTAAGAAGCATAGCAGGCCAAGTAAACATCGATAGAGAAACAGGAAAATCTTAACTGAAAATCTTGGCATGAGAAAGGTGTGTGAAAAAATGTTCCTGAAGGAGCTCACTGATGAACAAAAGAAGAGTTGAAGTTTGCCAAGACCTTTTGGAGAGGCAAGATGATGTTTTGGTCTGCGTTATCACTGGTGATGAAACATGGTTGTACCAATAAGGCCCTGAAACAAAGTGTCAAAATGCACAATGGAAGTCAGCCAATTGTCCATGACCAAAACAGTTCTGTCAGTTCAAATCAAGAGTCAAAACGATGTTGCTAACCTTTTTTGATATCAGAGGGATTATTCATTATGAATTTGTACCAAGTGGACAAATAGTTAACTAAGTTTACTATTTGGAAGTGCTGAAAAGATTGCATGAAAAAGTTAGATGAAAATGACCTGAACTTTTCACCAACAATTCATGGTTCTTGCATCACGACAACGCACCAGCTTATACGGCACTGTCTGTGAGGGAGTTTTTAGCCAGTAAACAAATAACTGTATTGGAACATCCTCCCTACTCACCTGGTCTGGCCCCCAATGACTTCTTTCTTTACCCGAAGATAAAAGAAATATTGAAAGGAAGACATTTGGATGACATTCAGGACATCAAAGGTAATACAATGACAGCTCTGTTGGCCATTCCAGAAAAAGAGTTCCAAAATTGCTTTGAAGGGTGGACTAGGTGCTGGCATCAGTGTGTAGCTTCCCAAGGGGAATACTTCAAAGGTGACTATAGTGATATTCAGCAATGAGGTATGTAGCACTTTTTCTAGGATGAGTTTGCGAACTTAATTGTCAGAAGTCATATTTGATCAGCTGTGTGAAATAAGACTTACACCATTTTGTTAAAAATCATGGAGCACCAGATCATTCTTACTGTGTTTCCCTCGAAAATAAAACCTAACCGGACTATCAGCTCTAATGCGTCTTTTGGAGAAAAAATTAATATAAGACCTGGTTTATTTCACTGTATTGTAAGACCAGGTCTTTATGATATGATATAATATAATATAATATAATATAATATAATATAATATAATATAATATAATATAATATAATATAATATATAATACCAGATCTTATATTAATTTTTCCAAAAGACTCATTGGAGCTGATTGTCTGGTGAAGTTTTATTTTCAGGGAAACACGGTATTAGTAATAATTATGTATTATCTGGAATTTGAGTTGTGGGTAAATATTCCACCTCACTGACCTTGCTTTCAAACATCTCTTCCTGTACATCACTTCAATGCTTCAATAATTGTATCCTACTCAGAATTAGTTTCAACCATCCCGATCTCAGACCACTAATTTCTGGCTTTCTAATTCATGAACTAAGTTTCCCCAACCCCACACTTAGACACTATATCACCTATAAGGATTTCCAATCTATTTATCCTATTATTTTCTCATTGTCTTTTACCCTCTCAGGCAGAGTTTTTTCGCTCTCAAGTCAGTTCAGATTTCATGAGTCATCGCTATACTTATTTCATTGCCCTCTCTCCAACCTGTTTTAATCACTTCTAAACTCCTACCTTAGTTGAACAGAGCTCTTTGTTTATACGCTGCTCCTCTAATGCTGTCTCCCCAGTGTAGCTGGAGAAAAGATAACCACACTGAATGGACTGACATTAAATTATGATCAGAAATCTTAGCTCCTAGCCTCCTCTAGCAATTTGACACTTCTCCAATCAATTTACTCCTCAACCTGAAAGAATGTAATTTCATAAGTTCTTTTTCCTCAAATCTCTAATATTCCTTACTCCCTCCTCTACTTTCAAGTTGTAACCTTTTCTCAATCAACAAAATTCACAAATTTTTTTTGACATTAGATACTGTTCTAAACTCCTGGAACACACAGGTGAACAAAACAGGTATATTCCTTTTTCATAGATTTTATATCTAAGAGAGAAAATAAATAATAAACATGATAAATTATACAGTACCTTAAACATATTATATAATATATTTATCTAGTCCCACTGTTTTAAATAGTATTTACTGGTATATACTAATGGCATCTAAATTTATATCTGCAATTCAAACTTCTCCCTTAAGCTCCAGATTCATATACATATGAACCTCTCTCTCTCTCTCTCTCTCTCTCTCTCTCTCTCTCTCTCTCCATATATATATATATATATATATTATTAGCAAAAATATTTTTCAAAAATGAAAGCAAATAAAGGCAATGTAAGTAGAGAGAATTTATTGCCAGCTGATGTGTACATAACAAATAGCAAAGAAAATTCTTCAGGCTGAAAAAGAAAATGACACCGAAGAGTTCATTTTATAATTAAAATGTAAGTGTGATATTTTTTTCAGGCAATTACCAAAGTTTTCTCCAGTAGGTCTCATAGGAGAATGCTCTCTCCCTACACTGGACTTGATACACGGACAATTCACTGCAGTCTCTGAAAAGACTCAGGTCCTCTTGCAGGCCATGCTCTTACATAGATCTGTGTTACTAGCCCACCCAGGCACCTTCATGTTGGCCACTTTATCTGGGACCTTTGGCTGAGGCCTTCATTAGGTGCCTCTACTGAAACCTTGAAAACACTTTTCTTCACTCTGATTCACCACTCAGTACTTTTCCACTAGTAGTGCTCATCCATCTCCCCTTCCCCTGCCGGCACTCTGTAGGTCTATAAAACTGCAGGAGCCTTTTGTTTGGGGATTCCTTGGCAGTGAAATTACCTCCATGTCTGTGCTGATCCATCCAACCTTTATTAGAGTATTATTCTGTGTGACAAAATAGAACAAGGGGGAGTTGGCACTTTCCCTCATTTAGCTTTTTGCTTACACTATCACAGTAAATGATTCAAGACTTGACTGTAACTTTTATTTTGGTTTGCTATGTTAATATACTACTCCAGCACAGGACAGCATAGTTCTTTTGAGTTCAACTGAGATGTTGATAATACCAGAAGGAAATTTGGATGTACAAAAGGAATTAAGAGCCATCAAGAGCCACCAGAAATGATAAACATGTGGGTAGATGAGAGACATTTTCTTATTTTTTATATCTTTTAAAAGGTAACTAACTGCTGTTCTTATATAAAGACCTTGGAAGTCACCACTCCATTGCAACAATAGTAAAAAGCTGAATAGACTGAAAAAATCAACAACTTTTCTTTAATTCATGAGAGAGGGGAGGGCACAGGGTAAAAACTGCCCTCCAGCATTGACGAGATAGACAAATACATGGAGCCATGGCTAACTGGAACTCGGACTCCTGAGAGGAAACAACTGCAGAAACCAGTGTAAGGGTAAAGGAACCTGTAGTTGGCAAGTTGTTGGAGGTTCAGTGCAGATAACTCTGAGAGTTAAAAATCCTACTAGGACCCAGTCATAGGGGTTCCCTACACATTTGTGTTTTATCACCAGGTATTTGACCAACTTCTCATATATTGGAGAAAAATCTTATATTTCTGGCAGGGGGAGGGGAAAAGGAACCATTTAGAAAGACACCAGAGCTTTCTGTACCCAACAAGGCCATCCCTCAGAAGAAACAAGTTAGCCAGAGCTTAACCTGCTGGGGTATTAACAGAGCCTAACTGATCTGGGGAAGGGAAGTATCCTACTCCAGCCAGCTGTAGCCATCCTGTAGCCATCCTAACTGGGGAGAAAAAACTGAGGAATTCTTGTGAAGTTTGTGATCCAGAGGCAGAGGTTCAGGAAAACACAATCATAGGACTATAGAATGCTTCCCTTCCCCCACATCTCACTGCCACATTACTAAAAGCCTACTTACAGCGGTTCCTTTTACCAAGCACCTCATGTCCAACTATCAAATATAATAATAATAATAATAATAATAATAATAATAATAATGCTTACAATAAGGAAACAACACAATTTGGAGAAACAGAGCAAGCATTAGAACCATACATAGAAGAAATGTGGGAATTATCAGATTGGGAATTTAAAACAACTATGACTAATATACAAAGGGCTCTGATGGACAAAATGGACAGTATGTAAGAACATGGGAAATGTAAACAGGGAGATGAATGTCTTAAGAAAGAACCATAAGAAATGCTAGAGATAAAGAGCACTGTAACAGAAATAAAGAACACCTTTGATAGTCTTATTTTTATACTGGACATGGCTGAGGAAAGAATATCTGAGCTAGAGTATATACAATAGAATCTCTGAAAAATAAAAAGCAAAAAGAACAAAGATTGTGAAAACACAAAACAGAATATCCAAGTCCTGTTCCCACAGGCAGAAAGAACAGGGCTGTAGGGGAAGAAGCGGGTGGAAAAGAAGGAGATGAGATTATTCTTAAAAAAAATGGTGCAACTACCAGACCAGCCAGAACTAGATTTTGGTGACTCGGGATGTCATCTTGCACCTCAAGGTGATCTTTAGCTAATTATAATAGATCATAATATTATTACCATTGAAGGCAGGGAAAAATCTCCACCCCCTGTGTCACCATGACAGTTTGACAAGGGCCAAATAAGGACAAGGAGGGGAATCCCATTTCCCAACAGGAAGGAGTAGTCAGTGAGGACACACCTGGGAACACCTGTGACACCACCCCTAAAACTTGAATATTTCGTGCCCTCATTCTAATAAAATCATAAGCCTGTTTGTTCTTCAGTGTAGTTGCTCTTCTTCTGGGCCTGTCCACTCTCATGCCATTTTGAGAGTGGACTATTTCATTGTTTTCATTAAATCTGCTGCTTGCTTGGCTTTGCTTACTTGGCTTATTTGGTGCATCCTTGAATTCTTTCCTGTCCCAATCTTTGGCAACAGACAACCACAAAAGTTGTAACTAAGCATAATGGAAATATCAGAAGGAGAAGAAGGAGAAATATTTGAAATAACAATTACAAAGAATTTCCCCCAAATTAACTAAAACACAGATCCAGAAAACTCAAGCAGAATAAATGCCAAAAACAATATACATAGGCATACTATCTTCAAGCTACAGAACATCAAAAATAAAGAAAAAAATCCTCAAAAAAGCCAGAGGAAAAAACATCTTACCTATGAGGAACAAAAGATAAAAATTACATCGTACTTGTCAGAAAACATAAGCAAGGAGAGAATAGAGAGAAATACACAAAGTACTGAGGGAAAAAACCCACAAAACAAACAAACAAACACAAACAAACAAAACACCAGTGTAGAATTCTGTACCCTGACTTTTGAAGTTATCCTTCAAAAGTGGATAATTACATGTTTTAGATGCTTATTTTTTCTAATGTTTGCATTTAATTTAAATATCCCCAAGCTTTCAAATACTATACATTTTGTTGTGTTTTCAATTTCATTTAGTTCAAAATATTTAAAATTTTCTCTTGAAATTTTACTTGGCCAGTGTGTTATTTAAATGAATATTTTTTAACCTCTATGCATTTTAGGATATTTCCAGTTACCTTTCAATTGTTGATTTCTACTTTAATTCCACTCTGGCCTGAATAAAAACATTGTATGATTTCTATTCTTTAAATTCATTAAGGTGTGTCTTACCCTTCAAAAGTGACAGAGAAGTTATCCTTCAAAAGTGACAGAGAAATAAAGACTTTCTCAAACAAAATTGAGTAAATCTGTAACCAGTTGATCTGCATTGCAAGAAATGTTAAAAAGAAGCTCTTTAGAGATAAGGAAAATAATATATGTCTGAAATTTGGATCTACATTTTTTTTAAAAAGCATAGAAGAAGGGATAAGTGAAGGTAAAATAAAAACTTTTGCTATTCTTATTTTTAATGGCTTCATCAAAAAATAGTCTGTTTAAAATAATAATGGCAACAATGTATTCAATTATGTATGCTTATGTGTATACTACATATATACATACATATATGTTATGTATGCTTATTTATAAATGAAATGAATGACAGCAATGATACAAGGTACAGGAGGGAGAAATTAGGATTATTGTTATTATAAGGCACTCAATGACCCATGTTGTTGTATAGTGTTATTTTAAAGTGGATTTGGATTAGTTGTAAATGTATATTTGCAAACTTTAAGCAACCACAAAACGGGGGGTGGGGGAGGGAGTAAAAGAAAGGACAAAAATGGAATCATATAAAATGCTCAATTAAAACCACAAAATGCAGAAAAAGAGAGGAAGACAAAAATAGGGACAAATAAGAAACTAGTAAAAATAGAAACTAGTAACAAATAGAAACTAGTAACAAATATGCTAAAAATTAATCCAGTTACACGAACAATCACTTTGAACATCAGTGGTCTAAAAGCACCAATTAAAAGACAGAGATTGTTAGACCGGATTAAAAAAACAAACCCAAATATATGATGTCTACAAAACAAAACAAAACAAATAAACTAAAAGCCCCCAAAACCTTAAATATAAAGACATATACATATTAAGAGTAAATGGATGGAGAAAAATATTATAATACTAAATAAAAGAAAGCAGGACTAGCTATATTAGCTTCAGATAGAGCAGACATTAAAGCAAGGAAAATTATCATGGATAAAGAAGGACATTGCATAATGATAGAGAGGTCAAGTCTCCAAGAAAACACAACAGTCCTTAACCTATGTGTACACATACCTAACAACACATTAACAAACTATATGATGCAAAAGCTGATGGAACTGCAAAAAGAAATAGATGAATCCACGATCATAGTTGGAGATTTCAATACTCCTCTGTAAGCAGGCAGAAAATCAGTAAGGACATAGGTGAACTCAACAACACTATTAATCAACTGAATATAAGTGATGTGTATGGAATACTTTATCCAACAAAAGAATACATTCTTCTCTAGCTCACATGGAATAGTCACCAAGATAGACACACCTTAATGAATTTAAAGAATAGAAATCATACAATGTTTTTATTCAGGCCAGAGTGGAATTAAAGTAGAAATCAACAATTGAAAGGTAACTGGAAATATCCTAAAATGCATGGAGGTTAAACAATATTCATTTAAATAACACACTAGTCAAGTAAAATTTCAAGAGAAAATTTTAAATATTTTGAACTAAATGAAATTGAAAACACAACAAAATGTATAGTATTTGAAAGCTTGGGGATATTTAAATTAAATGCAAACATTAGAAAAAAATAAGCATCTAAAACATGTAATTATCCACTTAAGAATCTAGAAAAAAAGCAACTTAAATTCAAAATAGGCAGATGAGAATAATAAAAATTAGAGCAAATCAATAACATTGAAATAGTAAATCAATAGAAAATCAACAAAACCCAAAGCTGTTTCTTTTAAAATATCAATAAAATTTATAAGCTTCTAGTTAAGCTAAGAAAAATAGAGAGAGGACACAAATTACTAATATCAGAAATGAAAGGGAGAACATCACTGCAGATCTCATTAAAAAGAGTAATGCAAAAATACTATGACGGGGCCAGCCTGGTGGCTCAGGCCGTTAGAGCTCCAGGCTCCTAACTCCGAAGGCTGCCGGTTCGATTCCCACATGGGCCAGTGGACTCTCAACCACAAGGTTGCCAGTTCAACTCCTCGAATCCCACAAGGGATGGTGGGCTCCGCCCCCTGCAACTAAGATTGAACACGGCACCTTGAGCTGAGCTGTGGCTGAGCTCCCGGATGGCTCAGTTGGTTGGCATGTGTCCTCTCAACCACAATGTTGCCGGTTCTACTCCCGCAGGGGATGGTGGGCTGTGCCCCCTGCAACTAGAAACGGCAACTGGACCTGGAGCTGAGTTGTGCCCTCCACAACTAAGACTGAAAGGACAACAACTTGAAGCTGAATGGCACCCTCCACAACTGAGATTGAAAGGACAACAACTTGACTTGGAAAAAAGGCCTGGAAGTACACACTGTTCCCCAATAAAGTCCTGTTCCCCTTCCCCAATAAAATCTTTAAAAAAAAAAATACTATCATGTTTCCCCGAAAATAAGACCTGGCCAGACCATCAGCTCTAACGCGTCTTTTGGAGCAAAAATTAATATAAGACCCAGTCTTATTTTACTGTAACACCGGGTCTTATATAAGATAATATATAATAATATAATGTTATTATTATTGTATATAATGTTATTATAATATATTATATATTATTACATAATATATAATATTATATTATATAAGACCCGGTCTTATATTATAGTAAAATAAGACCGGGTCTTATGTTAATTTTTGCACTAAAAGATGCATTAGAGCTGATGGTCCAGCCAGGTCTTATTTTCAGGGAAACACGGTATGAACAATTCTATGCCCACAAATTTGATAACCTGGGTAAAATGAACCAATTCTTTGAAAGGCATGATCTGCCAAAAACCACATAAGAAAAGACAACCTGAATAAGCCTATATCTACTAAAGAAATTGAATCAATAATTAATAACCTTTGAAAACAGAAAGTACCAGGTCCAGGTAGGTTCACTGGTGAACTATACCAAACATTTAAGGAAGAAATTTTATCAATTATGCATAATCTTTTTCAGATGACAGAAACAGAGCAAATACTTCTAACAAATCCTATGGGTCAGCATTTCCTTAATAAGAAAACCAGACAAAGACAATATAAAGAAAGCAAACTATAGTCAACACCTCTTGTGAACATAGATGAAAAAATCCTCAACAAAATATTAGCAAATTAAATCCAATCATGCAGAAAAAGAATTACACACTATAACATGTATAAAATTTTCTACACCATGACCACATATGCAAACCTAGTTCAACATTTGAAATTCAATTTATCACATCAACGTGATGAAATGTAATTCATCACACCAACAGGGTAAAGAAGAAAAATCAAATGATCAATAGATATAGAAAAAGCATTTGACAAAATCCAACACCCATTTATGATAAAAAAAATCTCTCAGTAAACTAGGAGTAGAGGGAAATTTACTCAAACCTACAACTGGTATTATATCTTTCCCCCTAAGCTTTCCCACTAAGATCAGGAAGGACAAAGATGTCCCTTTTCACCCTTCCTATTCAATATTTCTAGGGGTACCAGTTAATGCAGTAAGACAAAATAAATAAAAGGTATACAGATGGGGAAGGAAGAAAACACAAAGACATTATGAGAAACTATAGGTATATACAGAGGGTGACAAAAAAATGTATACACATTTTAAGAAAGGAAAAAACTGTATTAAAATTATAATACTCAATATATACTGATAAAAAAAGATGAATACAAGTCACGTTTGACTTCTGCAGTTACAAGAGGTGCTCAAAGCGGCTACCATCAGCGTCCAGACACTTCTGATTATGGTGAACTGCTGCTTGAACAACGGTGACCAAAGCATCCACTTGTATCGCTGTGCATGCCATTTCAATGTCTTCATACAGTACCATTTGTCTCAAATTTATCACAAATCCACGCAACTGTTAGGCATACTGGTATTGGAGATTCTGTTGCATACTCACACCTCCATTGTCGTTGTACTTTCACAATGTTCTCGAATATGGTTTGTGTTCCTCCAACGACAACAGTGGTTCCACCATTTCTTTTTTTACTCTCCTGCCTGTCACATGGTGACACTAGCATTCATTTGATTAGTGTCACCTTTTGAACAAATGTCTTACTACACATTGCTAGTGTAATTCAATTCAACTTCAAACAGTAATACATAGATAACATCTCTTAAAATGTATATACACTTTTTGGCACCTCAGTATATGTACAGTTATTAACCTATACTATGAGTTGTATATTATTATTTGAAGCTTGACTGTGGTAAGTTTAAGAGGTATATTGTAAATCCTAGATCAACCAGCAAAAACCATAAAGCAAAGCAATATATATATATATACACATATATATGCCCACAGTGGAGATACAATAGAATCTTAAAGTAATGTAATAAAAGAAAACAATTCCATTTATAGTAATGCTAAAAAAATGTTCAAACACTAAGTATAAATCTAACAAAATATATGTAAGAACACTACACACTTCGCTGAGGGGAATTTAAGAAAACATAAATAAATGGAGAGGTAGAGCATGTTCACCGCTTGGAAGACTTCATGTTGTTGAGATATAAATTCTCCTCAAATCGATCTCTAGATTTGTGCAATCCAATTCAAAATCCTGGGCAGTTTTTAGGTAGAAAGGGACAAGATAATTCTATAATTTGTATGAAAATGCAAACCATCTAAAAGAGATAGAGCAATTTTAAAGAGGAAGTATATAATGTTAGAAGATTTAGACTACTTGATTTTAAGACATATTATAGAGCTCTAGTGATGAAAATAATTTGACAATGGTGGAAAAAATATACATATAGATTAATGAGAAAGAATAGAGAGTTCAGAAATCATTCCAAACACATATGGCAAACTAGGGTGGCAGGAGAATTCCATGCAAAAAGGAAAGTCTCTTCAGCAATTGGTGCTGAAAAAATTTGATATCTGTATTGAAAAAAAAAGACATAAATTTTTCACCTCATATCATGCACAAAAATTAACTACAAATGGATGGTAAACCTAAATGCAAAAGCTAAAACTATAGAATATCTAGAAGAAAAAATAGAGGAGAAAAATCTTAGAGACATAGGTAGGCAAAATGTAATAGAAATCCTAAAGCAGAAAAAGAAACCCTAAAAATTAAATAATTTGAGCTTTATAAAAAATTTAAACATTAGCTCTTTGAAAAACAAAGAACTATAATAAAATATAATATAATAAAATGAAAAGGCAAAATATTAACTGGAAGAAAATTCTTGCAAATTATATATCACATAAATAATTTGTATCTAAAATATTTAATTAATCATTTAAATAACTCAAAGCTCTATAATAATAAGAAATACAACCTAATATAAAAGTGGATAAAAGAACTTGAACAGACATTTCACAAAATATAATATAGAAGGGCCAAAAGAGCACATGAAAAGATGCTCAATATCATCGGGGAAGTAAAAACTATATTCACAATGAGATGCTAGTACCCACCTATTTTAAATTCTGAAATAAAAAAAGACTAAGTCTACTAAGAGTTGGCAAGAATGTTGAGCAAAACTCATACTTTACTGGTGGAAACAAAATGGTGAAACTTCTTAGGGAAATAATTTGTCAGTTTCTTAAATATATAAATATACACCTATAATATGAATCAGCCATTTCACTCATAGGTAATTACTCAAGAGGTAGGAAAACCTATGTCTACACAAAGACTTATATATCAAAGCTCCTAACAGCTTCATTTGTAATTGATAAAACTTGGGGGAAATGTATATTAACCGATAAGTAGATAAAATATGGTATATTCACATAATGAATACTCCTAAGCAATAAAAAGGACAAAATATATTAATCTAAAACCCCAGACACAAAAGTGTATATATTGTATGGTGCCAGTTATATAAAATATAAAATTCTAAAAATGAAAAATAATGTAAAATGACAGAAAACAGATATGAGTCTCCTGTAATCAGGAGTGAAGCGAGCAATGGATTGTGAAGAAGTGTGGGAAGACTTTGGTGTGATGTAAATGTTTTACACCTTGATTATGGTGGTGATATTTACAGGTGTGTACATCTTTCAAGATTCGTGTAATTGTATATTTTAAATATGTACACTTTATTGAATGTGAATTTTACCTCAACAAAATTTATTAACAAAAAGAAAACTATCCCGTGATGAAGGATGAAGAAAATGTTTCAATATTTTTTAAATATATCTATATCATTCAATATAATCCCATATTTAAAGAGAAATTATTTTCATATGCTAGAGTCATTTAGTAAAATGCAATGTTCAATCCAGTTTTCAACATTCATAATATAAAGAAATAGATGCACACCTAATATCGCTGTACAAACCCATGCATATCTATACACATCAAGACACATGAGAGAGAAAGAGATGATAGAGAGACAGAGATAGAGATGAGATGGAGACAGAGCAGAGAAAAAGAAGTATATCAATTAGTAGAACTCCTAAAGTCAGCGTCATGCCCAAAATGAAAAGCAGACACATTCAAAGTCAGATATAGGATAAAGATGCTTTTATCACTATAATTTAACACACCTGAAATTAAGCAAGAGAAACAAAAATAAGTGCATATATTGGAATGACGAAATAAAATTATCTTTAGTTAAAGTTGATGTGACACATATGCACTCCTGTGTTCATTGCAGCATTATTTACAATAGCCAAGATACGGAGGCAGCCTGGGTGTTCATCAATAGATAAGCAGACAAATAAGATGTGGTACATATATACAATGGAATATAAAATAATGAAATCTTGCTATTTGCAACAACATAGATGAACTACAAGGTATGCTAAGTGAAATAAGTCAGACAGAGAAAGACAACTACTATATGATTTCACTTATACATGGAATGTGAAAAACAAGATAAGTGAATAAATAAAACAGAAACAGACTCATAGATAACAGAGAACAAATTGATAGTTGCCAGATGGGAGTTGGGTTGGATGGATGGGTGAAAAAGGTGAAGGCATCAAAATATACAAATTGGCAGTTACAAAAATAGTCATGGGGAGGTAAAGCACAGCAAAGAGAATCTAGTCAATAATATTATAATAACTATGTATGGTGTTAGATGGGTAGCAGACTTAATGTAGTGATCACTTCATAAGTTATATAAATGGCTGATCACTATATTGTACACCTGAAACTAATATAAGATTGTAAGTCAACTGTAACTGCAAAATTAAAAATGTGTTTAAATAAATAAAAACAGAGATACCAAGCTAATGAAGTAAACAAAATATATAATACAATTAAAAATTCTAGAAAATTTACTGTAAAATATTATGAAGAGTAGCAGAATCCAATGGGTTATCTGGGTGCATTATTCATACACAAACTTAGTAGTTTTCTTATATAAGTACCAATGATTTAGAAGGAGATTGGAAGACAAAAATTATCAAACATTCTCTAAAATATATTAAATAGAAAAAAAACAAGTTGCAGAATATTATCAGATGCTACTCTTTGTATTTAACATTTTATAAATATTTTGCATGCATAATTTACCTATGGAAGAACACATGGGAACTGTTTAACAGAGGTAATATATTATAAAAGTTGTAGCGCCTTTCCAAGATATGCATGCCTTGTCATGAAATGTAAGTCACTGATCCTCTAAGTCCTTACTACCTGCCATCTAGGCATCACCTGGGAGATGCAGAATTATTAGAAATGCAGAATTTCAGGCCTCACTCCAGACATATTGAATCAGAATCTCCATCTTAATAAAACAACTTGGTTACTGATATAAACATTAAAGCTATGAAGAACTGTTATAAGTAATCAGTGAATATTTACTTCATTGAAAGTCAGGAAGAAATTTTTTGAAAGAGCTAGAAAAAAGAATTATATATATATATATATATATATATATATATATATATATATATATATATATATATATATATATAATATTTTTTTAGGAATTCATACAAACCAAAGAAACCCAGAGTCATCAGCACAGAGTGTTAATAAAAGAAACTCCGAAAATAGGAAGAAACAAACTCCTTTGATTATGTATTTCAAACAATTACTATATTTTCTTGCTTGTAGACAGCAATTTCATCTTATATGTCGATGCTTTGAAAAATAACAGGACATTTTTAAATAGCGTATTAATTTATCTCTTAGATAAGTGTTTTCCAGAGTATTTTACCTCCAATTAACTGAACCAACAAATAAATACACAGCATGTTGTAGTTTTCATTCTTTTGAAATATGCAGAATCATGAATTTAATGATATATTTGTATAATACAGGGTAAATTATTCTCTTCAGCTGTATCAGCAATCTTTATAACTATTTAGAGATAGTAAATTATCATAATACTAATCAGAAGAAGTATTTGCATTGTACAAGTAAGATGTCCTAGAGTTCCCCATACAAATTTCCATTTCCTTTAGAAATAATTTAAAAGCCAACATATACTTTTAAAAATTGACAATTTTTTTTAGAGTTAGCCAATATGAGAAATATACAAAAGAATCAGGTAGTGTCCAGTCTTTATAGGATATGTAACTAGGTTTAGCAAATGATTGACTAGTTAAATATAAAGTACAAGAAAATAATAAAGTGACATAAGGAACTGATATAGAGTTTCTTTGAAGAGAACTTGCACTCTGAAAAAGCACAGCATGTGTGACAGGCACATTTTCTGTTTGATAAAGTAATAGCTTAGTGGGGAACAATAAAGTATGAAAGACGTTTAATATAATTAATAGGGGATAGATTAGTTATCCAAGAATCAATCTTGACTCCTTGGAAACTTTCATGTAAATCCCAGCAGGTCTGACTCTGTGTTTTCCACTGAAGACAGACATCGATCTAGGTACTCTGTTCAAATAAAATTTAACTACCAAGAGACTTTTGTTGAATGATAGATATTCAAATACAGTACTTGTTGTGTATGAAATAATTTAAATTGTTTGGAGAAAACCAAAAAGAAATACAAGGAACATAGAATAGCCAAAACACTCTTTAAAAAAGAGAACAAAGTTGGAGGACACACATGTCCCAATTTCAAAACTTACTGAAAACCTACAGTACTCAAGACAGTGTGGCTCAGTGTGGCATAAGGATAAACAGATTGTGGAATAGAATGAAAAGCCCAGAAAATAGTCCTTTATAATTGTGGTCAATTAATATTTTTTAATTAAAATTTATTGGGGTGACAATGGTTAGTAGAATTAGATAGGTTTCAAGTGCACCACCCAGAGTCAGTTCTCCTTCCGTCACCATATATTTGACCCCCTTTACCCTCTTTTATTATCCCTCCCTCTCTCCATACCCTTTAGTAACCACTGAACTATTGTCTGTGTCTATGAGTTTTTGTTTCTTTATTTGTTTGTCTTGTCCCAAATAAACAAAGTAACAAGGGTCAATTAATTTTTGACAAGGGTGACAAAACAATTAAATGGGGAAAAGAATCATTTTTCACCAAACATTGTTAGGACAACTGGATTTCTACATGCAAAAAAAAAAAAAAAAAAGTACATCACCTCCCCCACATCCTACACACAAAAATAAATTAACTCAAAATGTATTATAGATGTAAAAGACCTGAAATTATAAAACTCATGCAACAATATTTAGGTGTAAATATTGTTGGGTAAGATATGACACCAAAAGCATAAGCAACAAAGAAAAAAATCGATAAATTAGATTTCATTAAAATTAAAAGATTTTCTGCTTCAAATGACTCTATTGAGAAGGAAAAAGACAACATACAGAATAGGAAAAATTATTTGCAAATTGTATATCTGATTTGTATCTAGGCTTGTACCTAGAATATATAAAGAACTCCTACAACTCTATAATAATAGAACAAATCATTCAACTAAAAAGTATGTGTAGGATCTGAATAGACATTTCTCCAAAGAAGATTTACAAATGAACAATAAACACATGGAAATATGCTCAATATTATTAATTATTAAGGAAATGCAAATCAAAATCACGACTTACAATTTCACAGTGATTAGGGTGGTTATAAACAAAAAGACAGCGAATTACAAGTGCTGACAAGGATTTGGATAAATTGGAACCATGATACATTGCTGGTGGGAATGCAAAATAGTGTAGCCACTTTGGAAAACAGACTAGTGGTTCATAGAGTTAAACATAGAGTTATCATATGGCCCAGCAATTTCCCTCCTAGGTAATACACTTAAGAGAATGTAAACATACCAGACAAAAAACTTATACAGGAATGTTCACAGCAGCATTTTTTATAATAGCCAAAGTATGGAAACAACCAAAATGTCCATTAACTGATGCATAGCTAAACAAAATGTGGTGTATCCATACATTGGATATTATTTGGCAATAAAAATGAAAGCATTACTGATATATGTAAGAACATTGATGAACCTTGAAAACATTATACTAAGTGAAAGATGCCAGTCACAAAAGTCAACATATTTTATGCTTTCATTTATGTGAAATGTCCAAAATAGACAAATTTATAGAGAGAAATAGTAGATTAAGAGTTATGTAGGGCTGGGAACATTGAGAGCAAATCAGTGCTACTGTGTTCCAGAGTTTTCCTGGGGGTGGGGAGAGGATGAAAATATTCTAAAACTAGTGGTGGTGGTGGTTGTATAACTGTGAATATACTAAAAGTCATACACTTTCAACAGTTAAATTTTATGGCATGTAAATTATATCACAATAAAGCTGTTAAAATGTTTTGGGAGCTTGTTATATCTTTTATATAAAATTTAAGGAAAAAGGATTTTTTAAAGACAAAGGAGAAAATTGTCTAATTTTCAAAACTTAAAATAGTCAAGAATTTAAAATGTCTGTTACTAATGTAAAAAGTGATCAATACATCCACTGTGACAATACCTTTACCCTGCATAATTTAATTTTCAAATATTTTCAAACTCTTTAAAATGCAGGAGAGTGAATCAACATGTGAAAACACTTTAAACTCTTTAGAGAATTGCTACCGTGTAATTCTTTCACAATGTACAGTCTCAAGTAATTTCACAAAATAACTTCTGAAAAGTGTTTTTGGTATGGTAATTTCTAGTAAATTGTGAATTTCCATTCCATTGAGCTTATGGCGTTTCTGTAATTAAAATACAGCCAATTGCTCTGAGAGACTATTACATTTACAGTAATAAATGTAACTTATTACATTAATGTTTTTAACTAAATACCAAGTGAAAATATATTAATATTTTTAGCTAGAAATGTGTTAGTCACTGATGTTGTGGAGTCACAAAGAAGAATTTGACTATTAATCAAAAGGAATTCATATTTGAAAGATAATTTTAGCTGAAATTGAAATGTTAAAATAGAAGTAAGTATACTATGAAGTCAAATGCCTGGCAGTTAAGTACATGGTCACTGCCAGATTCAGGGCTTGATTTCTGGACCTGGGTGGCTATTGCATGAGGTTGTGAGTTGTGATATTGTTATTGAGCCCAATTCTTTCCAGTTCAGAATGTCTGCTGTCAGAGAGAGGGAATGGTGGAGGAAGACCATTGGTGGCTTTAGATCTTCACTGGGAATCTGGGTATGTATTCAATGTTTAAAGAAAAGTTGTTGAGTACTGTAGACCAGTCATTGTGCAAAATGCTGGCAATATAAAATAAACATGACTTCTAGGAGCTCTTAGACTATTTCAAAGAGAGATCAGAACAGTAATAGGACCAAGTGAGGTAGGTCCCTGTAGGCTCCTATAAGGATTTACTCTAAAGGAAATGAGAAGCCCATTGCAGGGTCACATCACTGTCTTTCATGTGAAAGAATAGTTCTGGCTGCTCCACTCAGAACACATCACAGGGAGCAGAGGGAAAATGTGAGGCTATTACAGTTATCTAAGTGGTAAATGGTATGGCTTTGACCAAGGTCGTAGCATGGAGGTGGTGAGGAGTGGGCAGGCTGCAGATATATATATATATATATCTCCAGGATCATGATATACCTAGAGTTAGATTTATATGGATTCTGAATATTAAGAAACATGGAAAGAACAGGGAAGGTCACTGCCAGGCAGTAGAGGGTCAGGAGGTCATTCCCACAGCTTAATTCCAGAATACAGTGGTGGGAAGCAATCCAAGAGACAGCAAGCACAGGTGGCATGGCTAAAGTGTGCTGGAAGCACTAATAACTTCTGGATGTGCAGAGGCTCGAAGAGGGGAAGACAGGGGAGTAGGGCAGGTGGTGGCCAAGAAATGAAAGGGGCTCTTGACATCTAGTTTCAGTGGGGACATTTAGTCACCGATACACAAGTCTGGGAAAACAAAAAGTGCATGTGGATCTTAAGAAATGAGAGGAGTTGATGACACGTCTCAGGAATAATATCTGATTTCCTCTCTTTCCACCCCATCACCCCCCGCCAAACACACACACCATTCTTTCCAGGAATCACAGGAAACTGGTTTGACAGATACTACCATTTAAGGAACCTGCCACAGCACTGAGGTATAGAATAACAGGTTTATTATTTTTCTGTTTTCTGATTGTTCTTCAGGCTATTGCATTTTAAATCAAGAACCTCAAAACCTTAACTTTTGAAATCACATCTCTAGGTACTTAACAGTCCAGGAAATTGGGTTATATTGTCCAGTCATTTATACAGTCAGCATTTTTGAGAATACAGTATATGCCTGGCATTGTGTTGTGTGTAGAGAATGAAAAAAATAATCACAAAACTCAGTCTTTGCCCTTGAGAAGATTAAACTATGAAGAAACATTAAATGTCCTGTATTCAATATGAAAAACAAGTCTCCCAGTCTATGTCTGGGCGAATTTGTCTTTGGTTTGTTATCATATATATATATATATGATTATATAGTTTGCAGTAGAATAAGAGGGTGGCCAAAATAATAATAATAATAATAATAATAATAATAATAATAATTTAAAACAAATAATTTTTGAAATAAAGTGATCATGGAAGAAAATATTACTGCCCAAATGAAGGATAACATTTTCCCCAGAACTTAGAAAAATATTTCATAAATGAAAGAAGGATTTTGGAAAATAATCTAAAATATTAAAAGAAACATAAACTTAGGACATTATTTTTTTTTAATAGATTATCTAAATTTAGCTATCTCAGCCACATATTTTAGACATAATGAGTAGTATCTTGAACAAAAAACATGGCGGTCTGAACAACCATGCCCAAATTATTCCAGGAAGATGTGTTCTGAATGCACATCATTCATCCTACGCCTCTGGAGAGTGTGAAAGGCAGAATAATAGCTTCCCAAGATGTCCACGTCCTAATCCCTGGAGACTGTGAATATGTTCTGTGACATGGCAAGAACTAATTAAATTGCGGATAGAATTAAGATTACTAATTAGTTTACTGAAAATAGGGAAAGTTTCCTGGATTATCCAGGTGGGCCCAAAGTAATTACAAGGGTCCTTAAAAGATGGAAGAGGGAGGCAGAAGAATGTGTTTGAGTAATACCATGTGAAAAAGACTCAGCTGGCTGTCACTGGCCAGGAATGTAGACTACTTCAGGAGGCCGGAAAAGACAAGTAAACTGCTTCACTCATAGACCCTCCAGAAGAGATGCAGCCCTGCTTACACCTCGATTTTAGTTCAGTGTGACCCATTTCGGATTTTTTCAGAACTGTTAGAGAATACATTTGCATTATTTTGAGGCACTAAATTTGTGGTAAATAGGAAATTGATGCACATAGCATGTGAAATTGCCCCCACTCCCACCCTCTTTACCCCACCCTAAATGCATAGGTACTTATGACCAAAACTTATCCCCAGCTTTGTGTCTCTAGCAACTAGCATGATGCCTGGTGCATAGTAGGCACTTGGTAAATATTTGTTGAATCAATAAATAAATGAGAGACCATTCCAGATTTACCTTTAGCTTTTAATTCTAAGTTTATTTGTTTCAGTACATAATCGTTTATGGCCTCATAGTTTAGCATTATCAGTGCTCCCACTGACAGAAACAAGAGAGCAGCTAATTTGGAAGCATCATGTTGCTAATCAGATATTGAAGCAGACTGTTATGAACACCCATTATGAGTACACTTCCCTGCTGCCTTGCTTTCCTTGTTCTTACATTTGAGGACAAAGTTCAGCTCTTTTAAATCACTCCAGTCGCCATTTAAAAGGCTCTAAGAATGAATGGGGTCTGGAACATAAGCCCTAAAAATATAGTTTGAAACAAAAGCCTGTGAAAACCTGCAGAAAGCCTGAGCAGAAAGCCTGAGGGGCTTTGATCTTGCGTTATAAATCTTGAAGTTTTCTTTTTCCTTTCTCCACCAAACTGCTCAGCTCCAACTTAATCGTTTTCAGTTATTACTACTTAAAACCATATATCTGCAGGGGTTCCAATCACCTACACTTACATTGAAACACCTTGTCTCATAGGGAGCGGGCTTGGGAAAATTGGTCTTGCATTCATTTTAGCTGTTTTTCATCTCAAATTGTTCATATACTGAAAAAACTCACTGTTTATTAATCATTGTCATGGAACCATTCATAACAAAGAACTGACTCTGGGTGGTGAGCACACAATGTGATATATAGATGATGTATTACAGAATTTACACCTTAAACCTATGTAATTTTACTAACCATTGTCATCCCAATAAATTTAATTAAAATATTATTCTATATTGAACACTTAACAGCTTTCTCAAAGCATTTCACACACTTAAAAACATTTTTATTAGAGAATAGATAAAAACCTCAGAAAAAGAAGGTAAAAATCTCATAATCCCATTATATTATCTTATATAATTACATAAATAACCACTAAAATGTTTAGTGCTTATCCTTTGAGACATGTTTCCATTTCAAAATTTTAGGCAGTTATCTGCAAAGTGTGCCTTGAGGTTGGCATATACTTTTGAAATTATTGCATTTAGTTAGCTGTTGAAAACACTTTAAGGATGAAAGTAAAAATTGAAAGACTAAATACTAGGTTAATTTTGAGAAAGACTAAACTGGCCCTCCGAACTTTCCGAGCACTGTCAGTCGCATCGTGGTGTTGTGAGGAGCTGGCCTGGCTCCCTTAGCTGGCCCCCGGTATTCTTGTACACATAAACAATTTTCAGAACACCAACATGAGAGAAGCCCACTCTACGACCATCATAAGTCAAGACAAAAATAAAACCACTCTGTAATTATGTCTGAGCACATAAGAAACAAATTCCCCAAACCACAAAATTTCTCCCACCTTGGCTAATATGAGTGACCACTCCTTCTTTAGTAAATGCACCTTTAGTTTCATTCTATTGAGATATACAATTATGGAATTATCCCTGCTTCCTGACAATGCCTGATCCAGAGTAAAGCTCTGCTTCCTTAAATACTCCATAAAGCTGCAAAACCAAAGCCCAGGTCCTATACTGAGTCCTTAATACTCTCTTACCATGATATCCCACAATTCACCATGATCTGTATTCTCTGTCATTTCAATTAGCAGTCAACCCAACTCATTCAATCTCACGTGTTTTTCTGGTGGTCTTTGGCTAGGGAACACTGGCATTTTATTGAAGAACTTCAAATAGATCATAAAACCTGTTTGTTCAAATTTTGTATGCTATTTATGCAGTTAGTGAAAATTTTTTGAGCATTTATTGTGTATCAAGCTTAATTCTAGGTGATGAGGATTCTGCATGTGAAGATGACAAAAATCTAGTTCTTATGGTGTTTACATTCTGCTGGGTTTGACAGTCATGTTTTAAAGAGATTAACTATTCCCTCAAAGTATAGAGGAAAATCCATTTAATGTACCAAGTTGTTTCTTCAAGATACTTGTGTGTAATTTTCTCCCTGTAGCTCTGTTCCTAGGCTTTCTTAGCAAGGAAACATATACACTACAAAGAAATTAGCCTACAGCACACACATTTGTAAGAAGTTACAAGCCAGATGGACATTAAAGTATTTGTATATGTTCTGTATATGGCAGTGTGCTTATTTTTACCTGTAGCACTGTATCATTGCTTTTGCTGTTCTGAAATAAGGTTTTTTTTGTAAATTCTCTAAGATTGTCATCATCTAAACATCAAAATATTTGTGATTCAGTCATCTTAAGTATCCAACCTGGCAGCTTTTTAGATATGGATTGAGTTTTTAATGTTATTATTCTCAGATGTTATAATTTTCATTGTAGGTCCCTTCAAATTGTAGAAGAGACTTCTTAGGAGTATGAACTATAACTGTTGCTTTAGAAAAAGAACAGGATTTAGTTGGATGTCTCCTCCTGAATGTTCCATGCTAGACAGGCAGTCTCCTTTTGCCATAGTTACTTTTCAGTAGCACGGTGAGATTGATATATACAGAGGGTGACTAAAAATGTATAAACATTTTAAAAAAGGAAAAAACTGTATTAATATTGTAATCCTCAATATATACCAATAACAAAAGATGACTACAAGTCACATTTGACTTCTGCAATTACGAGAGGTGGTCAAAGTGGTTACCATCAGTGTCCGGACACTTCTGATTACAGTGAACTACTGTCAGAGCATAGATAACATCTCTTAAAACGTGTATACATTTTTTGGCTACCCTGGTGTATATATGTGTGTATATATATATATATATATATATATATATACACACACACACACATATATATACATATATATATATATATATACATATCTACTTTATACATATATATTTGATATTTTATATATATATATATATAATTTTGTCTAGGGATAATATTTTGTTATAAAATGTGTAACAATAATGATATCTATAGTTTCAGAAGAGTGCTTTTTAACCAAGATAGGTTAGTGGGGAAAATTTAATTAGTAACGCAAAGACTCTCTTCCCGTGCTCCCTTATATATTGGCAAATAGATTACTTTCTGGAGAAATTTGTTACTTCATTTCCAAGTCATGTCTCCAGCTGATATTTGGGTCATAGGAATCTCATTGAAATATAATGGTCCTGAATTTACAGAGTGGGACCAACAAAATGGATGCACTGTTGAACACTGTTTACCATATCATCCATTAATTTTGTCAGCCCATCAATGTTTTACCTTGTGATTTAAAGAAACATGCTTTAGTTAGGAAGTGGAGTCTGTCAAACAGAAAATAAGCTGCAGGTGTGCAGCACTAACTCTTTTACAAAATAGCTGTGGTCTGACTCAGAACAAACAGAATTTTCAAACCATTTTAATTTAGAAATTCTGTTTAGAATTTGGGGCACTTTAGGTAATCTGGTATTTGTTCTTCATTTATCAATGATAAAAACAGTGAACAAATTAATTGCTAATATGAAAGCCCTCTAATTTCTCATAATTATACTGATTTTAAAAGTCCATGTGGGCGGGTTGTTATTAAGTATTGGCACAATTTGTTCCTGAGTAGGTGGCAGTGCTGTGCCTGATGTGTCAGGAAACAAGACCAGATCCAAATTAATGCAAGAAACATTTCCTTTACCAAAATGTATTTTAAAGTTTAGGGGAATTAGCTGCATTGTCAGGTTTGCTTTTAGGATAAAATCTAACTCCTTAGCACACAGAGGAATAAAGTCTTATATTAGCTCACATTTGTCTATCTCCAATCTCAGCCCTGACTGTCTCTCAATTTTCACACCACGCTATGGCCTTATTAACTGTTCACCATTCCCTGGCTCTACTCTCCCAGCCTTCGTGATATTTAGTACTTTTCTTCTTAGCTAGGACAACTTCCTCTCTGTTCGCCCAGTCTCTAAAGAGACTATTCTACTTATGTTTCTAGACTCAGTTCCAGTATCACCTCTCCTAGGAAGCCTTCTTAAATCTCTTAAGTGCCATTCTCTGTGTTCCCATAGCATACTGTTGATTAGCATTTTAATAAGTATCGAAATTTTTCAGTTCAGTGGTCCCATACATCCATACTTATGATATAATTTAATTTATAAAATAGGTACAATAAAAGCTTAAGAACAATAAGTAATAAAAATACAACTATCATAAAAATCTATAATAAAAGTTAAATGAATATGATCTCTTTGTCTGTCTATCTCTCTTTCTCTCTCTCTTTTGTAGCTGAGATGGCTACTAAGTGGCTAATGGCAGGGAGCATACAGTGTGGATATGCTGAACAAAGGAATGATTCACAACCAGGGCAGGACAGAGCGATGGCAGATTTCATCATGCTATTCGGAACGTTGCACAATTTAAAATTTGTGAATTGTATATTTTGGCAGTTTTCCATTAGTATTTTGGACCACTTTGGTTTTAGTTAATCTAAAACCACAGAAAGTGAAACCAGTCTCCTCAGCTGGGCTATAAGAACATTAAGTGCAAGAACATTATATGATTTATATTTATATTCCTGCCCACTGATTAATTTGAATGATTTAATTAATGAATCTACATGAATGAATAAATCTATATTAATAGATGATTTAATTCCTTAATCTAAATAACCCAAGTAGAACTTATTTTTATTGTATTTTATTAATTTATTGGGGTGACATTTGTTAGTGAATTTATATAGGTTTCAAGCTTACATTTCTATAATACATCATCTATATATTGCATTGTGTGTTCAGCACCCAGAGTCAGTTCTTCTTCCATTACCATATATTTGACCTCCTTTCCCTCTTCTACTACCCCTTTTCCCACTTATCCTCTGATAACCACTAAACTGTTGTCACAGCCACTATGGAAAATGGTTTGGAGGTTCCTCAAAAAATTAAGAATAAAATTACCATATGACCCAGCAATCTCCCTTCTGGGTATGTACCCCGTAAATCTGAAAACATTTATCCATGAAAGTATATGTACCCCTATGTTCATTGCAGCATTATTCATGGTGACCAAGACAAGGAAACAACTGAAGTGCCCTTCGATATATGATGGGATAAAGAAGAAATGGTACATAGATACAATGGAATATTACTGGGCCATAAGAAAAGATGAAATACTGCCATTTGTGACAACATGGATGGATCTCGGGATTATCATGCTAAGCAAAATAAGTAAAACAGAAAATGTCGAGAACCATATGACTTCACTCATATGTGGAAGCAACAAGTGAACAAGACAAACAAAGACTCATAGAACCTATTTATAAATAAAATAGATACATAATGTCTTACTAAATTTAATGGATTTAGACATGTATATTCATATACTTGTTTTCTTTTTTTCAGTGGAACTCAGATCGGTGCAGATATTTGTACATCCATGTTCATGGCAGCATCATTCACAATAGCCAAGAGGTAAAAACAGGCTAAATCTCCATTAATGGATAAACAAAATATGATTGATATATATATATATATATATATATATATATATATATATATATATATATATATATATACACACAAAAGAATATGATTCAGCCTTTAAAAGAAATGAATTTCTCATATGTTACAACATGGATAAAACTTAAGTGAAATAAGCCAGATGCAAAAGGACATCATCCTCTTGGAGGTCCTCCATTCATTCTTCTATTGGCCACAGAAAGTATAGGAGACTGAGATAAAAGGCCTGGGGCACTGTTCAATTTCCATGAAGCTCAAGGATCTCATGAGGAAAATACTTGCTACTAGCCTATAATTGGGATACAGACATTTTTATAGGAATAAGACACACAAAAGACAATGGGGCACCTGGCAAAAATGCATGAGTCAAGAAGTCTGGCAGGACAATTCAGACTGAAAACAGGCATCAATATTGGCAGGAACAATGCCTGCAGATACAATAAAATACTGTACTTGGCCATCTCTTTTCATTTTCCAAAGAACCTTTGTTGCCTGAGAAGTAGAGGACTGTGGTAGAAATGAAAACATAAAGTGTCACAAGTGCGTCAACAGCTCTCTGAGAATCAACCTACCATATTTTCCCAAAAATAAGACCTAGCCGGACAATCAGCTCTAATGAGTCTTTTGGAAGAAAAGTTAACATAAGATCCAGTCTTAGTTTACTATAATATGACTGGGTCTTTAATATAATAATAACATAATGTAATGTAATATAAATAATATAATACCGGGTCTTATATTAATTTTTGCTGCAAAAGACACATTAGAGCTGACTGTCCGGCTAGGTCTTATTTTCAGGGAAACAGGGAAAATGAGCTATTCATGAAAAGTGAGAGGAGCTCTCCTATTGAAAGAAGGAGATCAGCATCAGAAGTCAATGGCTTGATGGTATAAGGAAGGTGCATGTTGGTGTCAGTAGCCAGAGGCATAGGGATGGAAAGCAGCCCAAGCAGCAATATATAGGTCCCAAGGGCAGCAGAGCATGGTGATCAAGAATGTCAAGAGCAATGGATTCCACGATGTAGGAATTGGAGAGCTGCTAGCTGTGGCTCAGATTACGTATAAGAACCAAGAAAACTTGGTCATCTTCTAGTTAAGTGTGGGAGCCTTAGTTTCCATAAACTGGGATTTCATACAAATACTAATGGTATTTTCTTTTATTCTTTGATTAATGCTTAAAACATTAATTATGTCTATCTCAGTCACATCCAACCTTAAGGCCCAAGAACCTCACAAAAGTCCCAACGCTTAAGACTGTGAAATAATTATAGAAACTATATCTCTTATTTTCAACCATAGAAATTGAACCATCTATTTGAATTACAATCATCATTAATTTTAGAACTAATTTTACTTTGAGTTAAATGGATGTCAGTATAAACTCAGCAAAGAGTGGAAATTATGAAAAAGGTTTTTCTTGCACAAAATAGGCTTTAGGTGCAGCACCCAACCCCCAGTCTGTATTCCATTCTACATCACAATTGAAAATATTTAAAGTAGAAAACGAAATTCCTGCAATAAACAAATTTCTAAATATCATCTTCATATATATTCCACTGGAACACTACACAAAGGAGAAAATAACTAACCCTTTGTATCCACAAGAAGAAGAAACTGTAAACTATATTGCTCAGAATAAAGCTGTTTCACCCAGAGGGCAATGTCTGGGTTGTTCTAAGGCAGAAAGAGAGAAGAAAAGAGAAAATAACAAAAAACATATAGTATAATAGCAGCAGAAAAAGAAAGAATATAGATTTCAAAACATAGGTAGAATAGATACCTCTCTATTCAGGGTGGCTATTCAATAATTCCTTATTCTCTTATAATTGTGTTTTGTGATTGGTCAGCCTGGTGTTAGACACCTGATTCAAAGTGGATCAAACAGGTGCTTTCTTCCCAGAGTGAAGTATGGATCAGAGTATGCAGACTTCTAGTCACTGAAGCCAAGTCTAGTCAATGACCATATTCTGGAGACAAAAATATCTGCCTTTTCTGTGCTTAGGCCCCTAGGGAAGCGCCGATCCTCTTCCTTCCCAAATCTTTGTTTTTCAGCATTTCCTGTTTCTTTGAGATACTTCAGTTTCCTTCAAATAAATTTCCTTTCTCCTCCTCCTGCTCGTTCTCCTCCATAAGATTGCTTGAATTGATTTCTGTATGTCACATCCAAGAGAACCTTAATAAAGTTAGTAGGTATGGAACAAAACCCCTGAATTATGGAGCAAATCAGTAAATCTTCTCAAAGAACACTAACAGGGATAAAATTCCTTCAGAATATATTAGCAAAAGAATCAAGAAGAGGCTGATATGCTAGAGCAAAAGTTTGCATCAAGAACCAGGAACCATGCTAAAGCTCAGACTGGCAGGGTCGAAAAGCTGTGGAAATGTCCTCCTTGATCAGTCTCTGTGCCTAAATCAAATGCTTAATCTTTATTACACACAAGTTCAAAGCAGCATTCAGGTGTTGCTGAACCAGTAATCCCTAAACCTTAATGCATTCAAATAGTTATAACAATAGCCAGATATTTCTTCTAGCTCATTTCTAAAAAGGGGGGATAAGAGGGTGCTTTACTGGTGACAGACCTCTCTGATTAATTCACCTATCATTCAAACTGGTTATAGAATTGGAAACTGGAAGAAACCATTCCTACTCAAATGTTACCTATTAAAAAATCAGTTATGAAAGTGAGCAATAAGATCTTAGGTATTATGGAATAGTCAAGAGCAATTACTGTTGATTTAAATTTATGTCACCAATGTTAGTAGCTATTATACTCATGCAATTACTATTTATTTTTTTGAAAGTCATAGGAGCTACAAGGCACAATAGATTGTATCCCTGGAACAAGGAGATTGCTTCTGGAAATAACCACTGTAAATGAAATCAGAGATAAAGGATAGGTAACTACATTTGTTGAACATTCAAATATATTATTCATATAATCTCATGAGAAAATTTTTCCTATTCCCATTTTACAAATGGAGAAACTCTCAGAGAAGTTAATTAACTTACCTGGAGATCCAAGTCTAGCTAGTGATAGGGTTGGAATTCAACCAGATCTGTTCAAATCTAAATCTCATGCTATTCCCATGGATTGCAAGAGTTGAATCATCACTAGCAGAGTACCCAAAGCTAAATGTTGATTTGTACATATTTAGATGATGAGACTAAAATACATATCATGTATCTATTTTGGAAATAAGTCACAGCCTCAGAAAAATGGGACTGGGATGTAAATGAGGTTCTTTAAAGCTATAATATAAATATATCATGCGTTTTCTGAGATAACATCATAAAGAACTTTAAAAGAGGGGCTGGGAGAAAAGCACTATTTAGGATGGAATGAGTATGTCTCTTTCTAGCATGTGGAAGTGTATAGAGAAATTATTTAATTATTAATATTACCTCAAATGTATGAAGTATAAAAGGAAAATGATAATTTCCAAATGACTGAAACTAAGGGGACAGTAAGCCTGTATGTAGATGAATGTCAAGGATCAATGGTGTTTTGATTTGCCACGAGTAAAATTAAGGGAAAAGAAATAGATAATGTTGATATTTGCACCCTCTCTATAGTCTTGAAGAGACTTTCAAATGACTGGCAGTCAACAATAAAAGTTTATTAAGTGAATGCATGTGGACAACTAAATATTATTTAGTATTGTATTTTCAACAATGTGAAGTCTTTATAAAGTAGCAATAATTTCTACCTTGGGACAAATTTGGGCTTTATTGCATCCTCTACAATCAGAGCTCTTTTTCAAAAGCTCCATACACAGTCATCATGGATTCTCAACTTGGCAAATTTTTCTGAGACCAGCATCATATAGTAACAATGTTCTTGACTAAAAAGTGCTGTATTTGATTTTTCAGGTTTTCCTAATGACTGATTTAGATTGATAGCACTTTTGATTGATTATGCAAAAAGCAACCCAGGGGAGATCTAAGATGGCAGAGTAGATAAAGACCTGTGCCTGCTTCCTTCTATGAACAAATTAAAATTACAACTAAGTTATAGAACACTAAAGCTAGAGAACCAGCTGAAGGCTGGCTGAATACAAGTTTTATAACTAAGGATATAAAGAAGAAGCCACATCGACACTGGTCTGAGGGGGCGGAGATGTGGAACTGGTTAACCCCAAACCTCCATGTGGCAGTTGAGAAACACGAGGGATATATCTTGGCTGCAGAGGGAAGTTTCGGTTACTGATTCAATTTCGTTAGTTATCAGACCGTTTATATTTTTTGTTTCTTCTTGATTCAGTGTTGGAATATTGTATGTTTGTAAGAATTTATCCATTGCTTCCATGTTGTGCAATTGTTGGCATATAATTGTTTGTAGTATTTTCTTATAAACCTTTGTATTTCTGTGTTGCTTGTTGTCACTTCTCCTCTTTCATTTTTGATTTTATTTATTGTGGGCCTTCTCTGTTTCTTACTTGGTGAGTGTGGCTAAAGGTTTATCAATTTGTATATCTTTTCAAAGAACCAGCTCTTGGTTTCATTGATCTTTTAATTTCTTTTTAGTCTTTATTTTGTTTATTTCTGGTCTGATTTTATTATTTCCTTCTGTCTAATCACTTTGGGCTTTGTTTGTTCTTTTTTTCTATGTCCTTTAAGTGTAATGTTAAATTATTTGGGATTTTTCTTGTTCTTGAAGTAGGCCTGCATTGTTATGAATTTCCCTATGAGAACTGCGTTGTCTGTGTTCCATAGATTTTTGGGGTTGTTGTGTTTTCATTTTCATTTATCTCAAGATACCTTTTGATTTCTTCCTTGGTGTGATTGTTAACTCACTCATTGTTTAGTAGCATGTTATTTAGCTTCCAAGTGTTTGTCTGTTTTTCCAGTTTTCTTCTTGTAATTGATTTCTAGTCCCATACTATTTTGATGAGAAAAGATGCTTGATATGATTTCAATCTTCACAAATTTATTGAGACTTGTTTTGTGGCCTAATGTGGTCTATCCTGGAAAATATTCCATGTGCAGTTGAAAAGAATACATATTCTGCTGCTTTTGGGTGAAATGTTCTAAAAATACTTATGTCTATCTGGAATGATATGTCATTTAAGCCACTTTTTTCTTATCGATTTTGTGTCTGGATAATCTATCCACTTATGTCAATGGGGTATTAAAATTTTCTACTGTTATTGTAACACTATTGATCTCATCCTTTATGTTTGTCAATATTTGCTTAACATATTTACATGCTCCTAAATTGTGTGTGTAGATGTTTTGAAGTTGTGTACTGTTATTGGATTGATCCCTTTATCTTTATTAAATGCCCCTCTTTGCCTATGGTTATAGTCTTTGCCTATGGTTAACGTTTATTTTGTCTGACATAAGTATTGCTACCCCAGTGTTTGTTTGTTTCCATTTGCATGAAACATATTTTTCATCCCTGTACTTTTACTTTCAATCTGTTTTTGTTTTCGATCTCTAGTAAGTCTCTTGTAGGTAGCATATGCACAGGACTTGTTTTTTATTGTTTTGCTTTGTTTTGTTTTTTTCCTTTTATCCATTTAGCCACCCTATGTCTTTTTTCTGGAGCATTTAGTCCATTTACATTAAAGTAATTACTAATAGATATATAGTTCTTGCCATTTTATTGTTTTTGTAGTTCTTTCCTATTCCTTTCTTGTTCTCTTGCTCTCCTCTGTGGTATGTTGATGGCTTTATAGTGCTGGTTGGATTTCTTTCTCCTTATTTCTTGTACATCTCATATATTTTTGGTTTGTGTTACCATGTGTTTCATATATAACAAAATATGTTTCTAGCAGACCATTTTAAGTTGATGGTCTCTTAAGTTCAAACACATTCTAAAATCACTACAATTTTTACTCACCCCCTCCAGTTTGGAGCTGTTAGTTACTACTGCTATAAAATGGTTTAAAAAAATCTCTAATCAGGTTCTTCAGGAATTTTTACCAAAGAACTCATATCCAGGGTGACTGATGCTGCTTCAAACAGGAAATTGTTTGTGAGGGGAAAACAAAATATGTTGAAGTAGACTGTTAGTCACCATCAAAAGAATGACTTGGCCATTCTAAAATTAGAGAAAAGAAAAATAACACCTGGATGAAAAAAAATGACTTAGGGAATCTAGTATAGTGCAACACTGTGAAATATTGTCTGTGAACCAAAAAAGAATCTATGGCCTAAACAATTTTTGAAGACTCCAATTAAGGTGATGGGTTTCTGCAATAAAGATAGTTGGTTGAAAGATGATATTACTTTCCTCAAGTATTTTTTATTCTAACACAGTGCATGAGTGATGAAAAAGAGTAAAGCTGCATTCTATCAAAATATTTGTTCTGTCAGTTTTATTTATTTTACACCTCTATATATTACAAGAAAGAGAAAATGCTGACCAGGATGAGATTAGGTAAAGAATATCTAACCAAAAATACACAAAAAGTGTCAGCATTATTTTAATATAAAGTCTCAAAGCATTTATAATTGTACTTCATTTGTCTATTATTTTTGATTGAATAGTTATTAAAGTATAGAAAGATGATTTATGATTTTGAATGAAACCAATTTATGGAGCTATAGGTATTACTACATATCCAGATGACTCATTACTGAGTTTGCCATGATGTTGGTTTATTTCCCCTGATGATACATTTATTTATGTGTGGCCCCTCCTTCTACCAATAAAGAAAAAGGTTTTAAAAAGTATCACTTAATTTCCGAGAACCTTCATAGGGGAAACAAAGATAAACTTCATGAAAGCAAGTACCAAGAGAAAATTATTGTATATGTTCACAATTTAAATTATTCCTATGAAATTATGGGATGAAATAAATTTAGGGAGTTATGGCATGGATCTGTACTAATTATCATACATAAAGTTTTAAAGACAAAGACCCTCCCCACAAGGAGTTTATTACACATAATAGTTTACACTCTATCCATGTTTAAGATGTGCCAGTCATGGGCTAAGCATTTTATTAGGCGTTAACTCATTTAATTCTCAGAGCAATCAAATGAGATTCATATGACAATTTTCCCAGAATTTATAATTTAATATGATAGAAAGAAAATAATGCCGTTAAAGTCATTTGCATACAAAGGCACATGTATAGGCTAAAAATTAAGGTGATGAAAAGATTAAGAGATCAAACAGAGTAAAATTAAGGGGATGGTATTAAGTCCAGAAGATGAGAAATGAACAGAGTCTGTTACAGATGAAAGGAAGAACTCACTATTTCTCAGTTAGTAATTACAGACTATATTGTTTCCAGGTATTAGTCTTTAAAACACAAGAATTGCTAAGTGTCAGCCTCACTGGCAAAGGCAGAATTTCATTTCTGAAGTGTTTTGATTACTAATCTGAGAAACCAAGACCCCTCAATTCATCAGTTAGTGAATTGTTGGACTACTTTCACCTAATAATATAAAATTAACTCAGTGAGCATAAGCTAATCAGCAGTTTCATGAAAAGATAAAACTTTTATTTCAGTTGGGATCAACTGAATAACTTTCTGCATCTTCATAAAAAAGGATAGATGGCAAAGGTCATTCTCAATTTAAGTAAATTTGCTAGGATCAGGGAGCTTACCCTAGACCCATGAAGACTGGTAAATTCCTTCTTCATGTTCTTTAGTAAAATCTGTCAAGCGCTCTATATCCGGTAGTGACACTGCTTCTGGACAGAATGACCAGAAAACCTTAGGAAAAAACAAACAAAAAAAATAATGAAAATCTTTTCTCTTTTTCCCTGATGGTAATACTTTTTGGTTATCTATTGAAAATTTTACCTTGGGATAAACTATTATATCTTTTGAAATATGTGTCAGAGTACCTATTTTTTTCCTGAATAATGAAAAAAGGTAATTTGAAATTTTCATGATCTCTCTCTAATGATATTTCATACAACATAATTTTAGATGAAAGTTTATAGAATTATTTTTTTAATTGGATCAAAAAGTGAATATCTGATGGATTCAAACCCTTTAGTGGGCAACAGCCTTAGTCAGGCAAAAGTAGTCTGAGAAGATTAAGATCTAGGGGGGAAAATAAATCTTTTTTTAAAAAAATTAGAGTCACTTAGCAGAATGAAAGCCTACAATTCTGCCTCTAAACTGCCCAGTAGAAGTAAATCAAAGCAATTTACTTCTCTGCAAATTCTCTGCAAATTATGTCATGGTTTATGCAAGTTGCCCTGTGGTGAAACATGGCTGGTGAGATACAGACAGTGAAATGGCCTGTCCAGGTTCCCTATGGAAATGACAACAGACTTATGTACAGGGGTGGAAACGAGGATCATGAAAATTAAAGCCTTATCGTTTGTGGAATGCACTAAAGTCACCTCCAAATTACATGCCTAGGCTCAAAGTTACACGTCTCACATCTCACACACACTGAGTCTTCAGCTGTTTTTCAAACATTTGCTTCAAAATTGCCATCATTTACTGAGCTAAGCCTTTTAATGTATGTCCTTTACATGCATTATCTCATTTAGTCTTCCCACAACCACAAGGTAAAAGGTGGTACCACAGAGCAAAAACTTCAATTTCCAGAATTTAGTGTGTGGCAGTACAGAGATTGAACCTCACGGCTTAAACGCTTCATCAGTTGAAGATATATTGTAAATACCTTGCTATTAATAATAATTATAATACCGGTTCATATGTAATTAATATTTGTTAAAGTATAATTTATACATATTTAACTATACCCATTTTAAGTATAGAATTCAGTGAGTTTTCACAAAAACATACACCTAGGTAAACCAAATATTATTTATATACATAAATATCATATATTTTACATATAGACAATTTTTACAAATATTTTACATTATACATATATAATTTTTATCACAACAGAAAGTTCTTTTGTAGCTTTTTGGAATTGAACTTCTCACCCTCAGCCCAAAGACAATATCACTTCTACTAATTTTATAACATTATAAAATTACTTCTACTAAGTTTATAACATTATAACTTAATTTTGCCTGTTTTGGAATTTCATATAAATGGAATCATATATCCTTTTTTATGCCATCTTCTTTCATTCAGAATTATGTGTTTTGACATTCATTTATGTTGTTGAATGTGTCTTTTTTATTGCTGAATGTATTTGTATGAATATATCACAGTTTGTTCATTCTCTTGTTGATGGAAATTTGGATTATTTCCAGTTTGGGTTTATTATGAAGAAAGCTACAATGAAGAGACTTGTGCAGTTCTTTTGTGACAAATACCTTTAGTTTATCTTAGGCAAATGTCAAGGAGTAGAATTGCTAGATCATAGGGTAAGTACTTCTTTAACTATAAAGGACAGTACCAAACTGTTTTCCAAAGGGTATCGTTTTATATTCCCTTCAAAATGTGAGAGAATTCCATTTCCTCTACATCCTTGCCAACACCTGGCACTGTCAGACTTTTTAAAATTTAGTTCTCCCTAGAGTATGTGACAGTATTTCATGGTAATTTTAATTTCCCTGATAACTAATACTATTGAGATATTTTTTCTTATTTATTGGTCATTACTATATTTTTTCATTTGAAGATTCTGTCCACAACTTTCTTATAACCTGTGTAAGAAATCTTTCCTTAAACCAACATCATATACATATTTTTCTTTTTTCTATGAGCTTTGCATTTAGCTTTTATGTTTAGGTTTGTGATCCATATAAATTCATTTTTGTGAGATAGTGCTGAGAATGAACCTCACTTATTAATCTCCAGTTGTTCCAGTACCATTTGTAAAAAATACAATTCATTACACATTTAATTACTTTAGTACCTTTGTTGAAAATCAATTTGGATCTTTTTCCAAATTCCATTGTCTTCTTTGCCTATCTTTGTGCCCAAACCACACTATTCTGATTGCAATAGTTTCTAAGTCATGAAATCAGGTAATGAAAGCCTTCTAACTTAGTTAGCTTTTATTTTTTTAATTGCTTTGGCTATGATAGAACATTTGCATTTTCATACAGATACTGTAATTATTTTGCAAATTTCTACAAAATATCTGCTTGGATTTTACTGGAATTTCATTGAATATATAAATTAGTTTTGAAAGTACTGATATCTTAAAAAATAATCGATCTTCAAATCCACATATCTCTTGTTTGTGTGTGTATTTCATTTCTCTTAGCAATACTTATAGTTTTAAGTGTTAGGTCCTTGCACACATTTATTAAATTTATTTCTAGCATGGTTATGTGTTTGATGCTATCTAAAATACTTATTTTACCTTCATCTCCCAGTTGCTTGTCGCTAGTACTTAGAAATACGATTGATTTTTAAAATTTTGACCATAAGTCATATAACTTTGCTAAATTTTCTTATTAGTTCACACATATTATCTTGTAGATGCTTTAGAATTTTCTTTTAGCAATCATATGATCTGAGAATACAAAAAAGTTTATTTCATTTTATTTATTTGTGTACGTGTGTCTTGCCTTTTTGTTTCACTAGGATATCCAATACAAAGTTAAATAATGATGAGAGTGGGCATTTTGAACTTTTCCTGATCTTTGGGTGCTATAAATTCAATATTAGCCATTCAGAATGATGTTAGCTTTTGGAGGTGTTGTTGTTACTTAATAGATATCATTTGTTGGATTGGCAAAGATCTCTTTTTGTTTTTGTTGGTTTTTACACAGTCGTTAATTTTTTCCCCAAATGCTACTTCTGCATTTATAGTAATGACAATATGCATTTCTACTGAACTATCTTCAACTTCACTAACTCTCTCCTCTGTCATCTTTGTTTTGTTATTGAGTACATCCAATGACTTTTTATTTCAGGTATTGCACTTTCAGTTCTAAAATTTCCAATTTTAAAAAATTGTTTCTATTTCTCTGCTGAGAATTTTTATCCTTCATTTCTTCATTTGTGTTCAGCTTTACTTCATGGAAGACAGTATTAGTTTCCGTAACCTCTTTGAAAAATTCTGACTGGCTCTTTTCCTGGATTGTTGCTTCCTTCGAAAATTGGTAGATGAGGGGAAAGGTAGATGAGGATAATATGGTAATAGAAAGGAAACTGACTCTGGGTGGTGAACACACAATGTGATATGTAGATGATATATTACAGAATTGTACATCTGAAATCTGTGTAACTTTATTAACAATTGTCACCCCAATAAACTTTAATTTAAAAAAAAAGAAAACTGGTCACATTTTCTGGTTCTTTTTATGCCAAACAATTTTGGATTGGAGCGTGTATATTTTAAATATTTTTTTTGTAAACTGTGGATTCTGTTAAGATCTTCTGGAGAGGGTTGCTTTTGTTACTGTTGTTTTAGGAGGCAATCAACCCAGTTAGGTTGAGACCACAAATTAGATCTTGCCTTCTGCAGGTGATGGTTCTAATCTCAGTTTAGTTTTCAAAACTTTTGCTATGCTGCTCTGGTTCTGTCACACACATACAACAATCAGGGGTTAGTCTAAGACTTGGGCCAATGTTTAAAGCAGTTCAATTGTCAACATCTTTGTTATATACTGTTTTGGGTCTGTCTCATTCATGCACAGCTAAGGGGTGAGTATGAGTCTTGTGAAGGTTCATAGAGTTAGGGAACCCCCCTCTTCTCTCTGGAATTCTCTCCCATCCTGCCCCCTGATCTCTGACACAATCTGTTCCTTTTCCAGATTCCTATGCTTAGATATATAGGATATTTCTAGAAGTTAGGGCTTCCCATGCCACTATTCTACTATGCAGCTGTGTAAAAATAATTGCACACACACACACACCATCTGGATTGCTTTTCTAAGTTTTGACTACCCCTCATAAGCCATCTGCTTTTGTTCACATTTCAAAATCCTCAGGTGGTTGATTTTCATATTTTATCTAGAGCTTTAAATTGTAATCATGGGAAACATATATTATAATAGGCTTTTTTTTTTTGCCATGGTGAAGGCAGAACTTTGTATCAACACTTGATTATCTCAAATGTCTATATTTTGCCTAAATTCTGGAATACACACACACACACACACACACACACACACACACAGAGTTTTTGTTTGTTTGTTTAAGCACTTTAAAGATGTTGTTCCATTGTCTGGTGAGCTACAACTTTTGTGATGAGAAGACAGCTTTCATTCTTATTGGAGTCTCCTGTATGTAATGTGTCTCCTTCCATTGCTCCTTAATTGATATTTTTCTTTATCACTTGTTTTCTGTAATTGACAATGATATGTCTGACATGACTTTCTTTTTGTCTTTCTCAGTCTTTGCTGAACTTCCTATATATATGGGTTACCTTTGTAAAACAAATATGGAATACTATGGTTTTGGTTATATGTATTCATGTATTTTTTTTGACCAATTATCTCTCTTTTTTCCTTCTGGGACTTCAGTTACAGATGTGCTAAATCATTTGATACTGTCACACAAGTTAAGGCTAATCAATCTTTTCAATCCATCCTCTTTCTATGATTTTTACTGACCTGTACTTAATTTTAACAATATCTTCTATTATTTTATCTGTTTTGCTGTTAATTCCATCAATGAATTTTGTAGTTGAAGTGCTGCATTTTCAATTCTAGGATTTCCTTTTTTATCATTTTAAAAAATATTTTAAATTACCCCCACACTTCTTTCATTATATATATCTTTTCCTGGGGTATCTTTAATATATTTATCTTAGTTATTCATAGCTCTTGTCTGCTAATTTCAATGTCTCAGTTATTTGTGGGTCTCTTTCTTTTGACTAATTTTTCTCTTGATTATAGGTCATGATTTTTTGCATGTCTACTAATTTTGATTGTATACTCTATATTGCATATGACACATTGTAGCAACTCTAATTTATCCTCTTCTGGAAAGTGGTTTATTTTATTCTAGAAGGTAATTAAATTATTGAATCACTTTAAATGTGTAGTGACTTTTTCTTTGTTAGGGTGAGACTGTTTTGGTTTTGCCCTTAAATGAATATCTTATTCTTTGGATCTAGTGTATACTTCTATGGTGTAGAGTTTCAGTGGAAATTGCAATGTGCTTTCAAATGTTATCTAACTTGGAAAGACTTGAATTCCAAACTCTGTTTCCCCTCCAACAGATGGAAGCACCTGAAATTTCTGCCACTACTTTCAGTCTTCTACCTTTATTTTCCCCCACCCCCCAGGATCCTTGGAGTATAATCCAGAAAATTACAGCTCAGAGATGCATCAAATTTGATGAGTGCTTATGTGTACATTTGAGGACTGCCCATCTTGTGGGTTCCTTCTCATTAAGACTTTTCTTCTTAAATTCTAGGTGTTCTGATAGTTCCAAATTCCATCATCTGACTTGATTTCTACCTAAGTTCTAGCTTTCCCATACATTAGATTTGTAGAATTCCCTCAGGGAAAAACATATATAAAAGAGATATTACTCATATAGACAGAGATAAATGATTCAGCTTTTCGATTCTTTTTATTTTGTCATTGATCATTGACCAATCTGATTTGTATATATGTGTGGGTGTGCATGCTGAATTTTGTAAATATGGTCAATTTAATTTCAAATTTATAGCAAAATAAAATATATGTATTTAAAATTACTCATTATTAGAGTAAATGGAAATAGAAAAAACTTCCTTCTTAAGATGTCAATACGGTCATATTATTTTTAAAAAATAAATTTAACTCTATATTTCTCACACAATAACTGTATTGAAATAGCAAAAATAAAACAAGGGATGAATTATAGCCTTGAAGCAAAATAAGCAGATATAGCAAGAATCATATGAAGGAAAAAAAATCAAAACAATTTAAATTGGGGCAAAGACAGTCGTTCTACATTGACAGACTATATAATATCATGGCAATTTAATAACATAGCATCAACACACACACACACACACACACACACATATCCTATAAATTCAGAGGGAAATTAGCAGAAGCAATCACTGTGAGAAACTTTGACACAACTCTTTTAGCTCCTGATATAGAAATAAACAATAACAAAAATATATAGAGAGACAATGAAAAATATGCTTAACCTTGTATCCTAGGGAGAATGAATTTTCTTTTCAAGCAACCTTGAAATATTTTCAAAACCCATTTTTATGTTATACTTAAGGAAAACTGAATTATATTCAATAAAGTAGAAATTATAGAAGTCATATTTTTCCAAATATTACACAATTAAACAAGAAGTTGTGACTGCAAGTGACTAAAGACTCTGGCAATGTTATAATTCCCAGAAACAGCAGCCAGAGTGGGTCTTGTTCAGAGGCAATGCCTCTAGCAGTCCATCAGGAAGCACCCATCCACAATAAAAGGTTTGCAGACACTGGGACAATTTATGTGAGAAATGGATTATAAGGATTTTAGGCAAAGGAGGACAAAATTTAATGTTGAATCTGACCAGGTTCGTTCAAATTGATGAACTGATCAGAGATTCTAAGTTCAACATGCTAATTCAACAGTGGCATCAGTACTTTGAGCAAGGGATTGACTAAAACCTGGCCTGAACTGAGGACTCCGTTAAATGATGTCGAGGTACCAGTAGAGAAAGCAATCTTAAAGCTAGGGATACAGAAATTTTTGGAGTGAACTGCTTATCAATTTTCTAATTGGAGAGGCCCAAAGGAGACTTCCTTCATTGAGGTATCGAGAAATACAATGATGTAAAAACTACTAGTGTCGGGCGGGGGACCCTGCTCGCTGCGCCATTTGTCATGCGGGGGACCCTGCTCGCTGCGCCATTTGTCGTGCAGGGAGGCCTGCGGGGTCTCTGCTCCCGCTCCCCATACAAGAACGCAGGACATGGTGAGGCCAAAAAGGAACACCCACGGAGCCATAGGTAGGGGAGTCATACCACTATATTCTCTCTGGCGGCACTATACTTTCACTGGAGGCTGGATCCACACTGTCCGCAAACCGCCATCCACGCTTGCCAGCCCAGCCACCATCTTCTTGCTAGCCCCCATTCTTCTCTCTCTTTCTCTCCCTCTGCTAGCCTAGCCACAGCAGTTATATTAGTGGCCAATGGCTCACTGGTTACAGCTGACGGCCAACTAGCCACAGCTGATGGCCATCCAATCACATTGATGGCCATTTACTACCTGAGCCAGCAACTGAGGCCGAGAGCCTGGAAACTTCTATGTGAGGCCGAGAGCCTGGAAACTTCTTTCTGGGGCTCTGCCCCCACAACTAGCAATACCGGAAAGCTCTGTGATAGTTATGCCCTGGGTGATGGGGAGGCCAATGGGAGATGCCTGGATAACACTGTTTTTGACAGTGTTAAGGACTCATTTTACAGCAAAAGAAGGAGATAGGCTCATTCCCAAATTATTCATTGGTCTTACTATGCGCCGCATCATCCAAAAACAACTCCTCTGTTAGATTGAAAACAGGTTCTCTGATTTTAGTAGGGTTGATGAGATTCCAGAGTGATAGACGCTAGAGAGCAAAGATTAATTACTAAAGAAAAGGTTGTGGGGGGAGTATAGCAAAAAAAAAAAAAAAAAAAAAAAGGTGGACTATCTATATAAATGGGCAGCAGCTCCAGAGTAATATCAGAATGATACGACACACAAAATTCTTGGTGTTTGTATCCTATAGGTTTAAAATAGATGAACAGACTAATAAAGTTTCATTTGATATGTAAAAGAAAAAAACCCTCTATCAGGTGAAGATACTTTACTCGATGCAATCTCCAGGGATTGAAGAATTTTAGACCCTAACTAAATTTCCACAACTGATTCAATGCATAGACCCAGATCCAGTGAATGAAAGGGAAGATAGGATCAGTGCCCTTGAGAAAGAACATTGAGACAATGCCATGAGTATGCAATTGAACCTTCCTCCTGTAGCCACTTACCACAGTAACTGGTAGGAAATCGGGAAGAGAAAAATATACTGATGTGTGGGACTTACTAGACACTGGCTCTAAACTTACACTAATTCCTGAGGTCGTAAAATGCCACTGAGGTTCATCAGCCAAAGTGATAGCTTATGGAAGTCAGCTTTGGCTTATGTCTTTCTCACAGTGACTGAACTGGGTCCCGAAACCCACTGTGGATATATAGTTGGAATATACATACTCATTAACTGGCAGAATTTTCTAGTGGTAATTCTGAAAAATGCATTCAGGTCTATTTTGTAGGACTAGCCAAACAGAAATCTCTGGAACAACTTCTCCCTATAAAAAAAGTAAATCAAAAGCAACTCGGGGGGTCAAATATATGGTGATGGAAGAATAACTGACTTTGGGTGGTGAACACAGAATGCAATATGTAGATGATGTATTATAGAATTGTACACTTGAAACCTGTATAATTTTACTAACCCCAACAACTTTAATTTTTAAATTAAATGTCACCCCAACAACTTTAATTTTTAAAAAATCAGCTCTGAATACCTAGGGGAACTGCAAGTATTGAAAGATGCAAGAGTGATGATTCTTCTCAGATTCTCATTTAACTTTCCTATTTGGCCTATGCAAAAGATAAATGGATCTTAGATAATGACAGTAGAAAATTGTAAATTTAATCATGTACTGACTCCACTAGTATCAATTGAGTTTCTTTACTGAAGTAAATCAATACAGCTCCTGTTATCTGGTATGCAACTATTACTTTGAAAAATTGATTTTTCTCTATATTAATTAGAAAAACTACACCAGAGTAGTTTGCTGCCATCTGACAGAAGCATCACTACATTTTCACTTCCTTCTCAGAGCTATATCAACTCTTCTCTGCCATAATATAGTCAACAGAAACTTTCATTATTTTTGCCATCTGAAAGAATATTATAGTGGTCTGCTGGTCACTGGTGACATCATGCTGATTGTACCTGGTGAGAAGATTGTAGCAAATATCATAGCTGACTTGGTATGATATATAAATATCAAAGAGTAGGAGATAAATCCAGTTGAATTCACAGCCTGTTACCTCACTGAGATTTGTAACGGTCTATAATCTAGAGCATACAGGTCTCGTAGTCTTGGGTTCTAGTAGCCCATTCTATGTAGTCTAGGGCATGTATGTCCAGTAGTCTCTCTAACTGAAGGTCAAGTGATTGCATCTTGTACAACCTGCCACCAAGAAAGTGACACAATACTTGGTAAGCCTTCTAGAATCCTGGAGACAACAACACTTGAATTTGCTTCTCTGACCCACTTATCTATTAGAAGGTTTCCACTTTTGAGCAGGTGCCAAAATAAGAGGAGGCTCTGCAACAAGTCCAGGATTCAATGAAAGCTGTTCTGCTATTGGGCCTCATGATCCAGGCGGTCCAAGTTCTCTAAATGTCTTCCCCTCACCAAGGCTGATTTTGCTATTTTCACTGCTGAATGCCTAGCCAGAAACCTCACTGAGCTCTCAATATGGGATTATTACTGGGGGGCGGCGAGGGTAGCCAACTAGCTGTAGGCAGGTTGAGTGCAGTAAATCCCTCCAATTTGGGAGTGGGAGATAATTTATCCTCACTGAAATAGACACCTAGATTCTATCCAAAATCATGCCTCCAGCACTTTTTTTTATAGCCTAACTTAATTCCTGATTCATATTCATGTTATTGCACATAACACTGCTTTTGGCTGAATAACTCATTTTATAGCAAAAGAAGGATATAGACCCATTCCCAAATTATTCATTGGTCTTACTATGCGCCCCATCATCCAAAAACATATAGTTTGTGAGAATGATGGAATAGTCTATTGCGAACTCTACTTCACCAGCGGACATGTTCCAGGGCTGAGATCATATCCTATGCAGTGTATGTGCTCTAAACCAGCAACCAATATATGGTACTATTTTCCCCATATCCAGAATACGTGAACCCAGGAATCAAGGCACAGAAGCAGAGTGGCTCCTCTCATCATTAAACCTCATTACTTAATTTTAAAGTTTGATTTGTCCCCTCAACTTTAGGCTTGGCCAGTAAAGAGGTTTTAGTTCTCAGCGGAGGAATGCCTCCACCTGAAGAAATAATTATGATTTCAGAGAACTGGAAGTTTAAACAGATAGCTGGGTATTTTGGGATCCTCACACCAGTAACTATATAGACGAAAGAAAAAAAGAAGAAAAAAGGGAGACTATAGGATGCAGCCATTGATCTGAAACATCAATAGGAAATGGAATGGGAAAAATGAAGAATGTATCAAAAGTGTCTTGTAGCATGTTAGTGTGCAGTAATAAAATTAATGGAAGATTACAGCACATACACAAAACGATATTTCCTGTAAAAATCTTATCAGGACTAGTTGTGCCATGATGTCATTGCTAGTTTTGCTGTTTGGAAGTTAAATATGGATAGAAGCTTGTTTATGAATGCTGAGAAGACAACAGCATGGGCTGTTCTATGTATGGTCGTGGCTACTCAGCTCCATTGTTCCTGTTTTCTTTTGTATTGTAAGGAGATAGAAACTGGAAAACAACAATTCCAAGTCACCCTAGTTAATTGGATTATAATTAGTTTCCACCAACAGAGGCCACAGCTAAGGGATTCAAATATGAGAGAAAGATGTCATCCTGTTCTGTGAAGAGAAGTAGCAGGTAACTGAAAGTGATTGAAGGTACCAGAAAACTCCATCCACTTCAATAGGTACAGAATTCCTGCTCAGATGCAAGTGTGGTGCCACCAGCAACATGAGCAGTTATAGTTTCAGTAACTTCAGCAGCAATTGCAGCAGCTGCAGGGTGGCTCTTGCTGGGCGTCAGTGACAGAACCTCCATCTACTCAGCAGGGAGCCGGGGCTCCTGAGCTCCAGACCAGCAGTGAGAGCAACTTACTAATCTTTGGGTGACACCTTTGCCCTTCTGGACTTTCAGTCCTTCCTACATATAACTTTCTAATTCTGTATTTCATCCCTTTCTCCTTTATTCATCTTCAATCACCTTTATTGTCTGTTCCCAGAATTAACCCCTTAATGTCCTGGCTGGACATTGATTTATATTCCCAGTTTCTAACTACAAGAGAGGATGGGAGATGGTGGTGGGTAGAGAGAGGGAGAGACTGAAGAAGGGAAAGAAACAAATAGCTTATAGTAGAATTCTTCAGAAAAGAAAACTTTGTTTGCATAGTAAAATATCTTGATGAGTCATCTGGTGTGGAATGATAGCCCCCGTCACACAGCAAGGTGGGCTAAAAATGAGTCCATAATAAATACATTCTTGAGCATAGTAATGAATAAAAGTATTTTGGTATTTTGCCAGTATCTAGAAACAGAGGTTGTGCGGAAGTCAAGAAGCTGGAGAAGTATTACCTGGTCAAGAAATTTCTGGGAAAATGGTGGAAAACCAGGACCCAGGAATGGAAAGAAACCAAGTGAGAAGTTCCTTATGGTGAGTATGACAAATGGACAAAAGGCAAAAAAGTTGTGTGGCTCTAATATTACATATGCCGAATATTCAACATTAAGTTATTTCTTGATGTGCTGTAATGTAACATCATTCCCTTACATGTCCTACACGATCTTTCCACCATTCCCATCGTCCCACATTTTCAAATAAATCTATTATACATAACTACCTAGTGCTTTGGGAAAAGAAAGGAATCATTGCTATTTTCCATATTTGAAATGATGGTTGGAGAAAAAAGACCAGACTCAAAGAGGCGCAGTGTGAAAGGAAATATGCATTACAAGGAAGCAAGAAATGAGAACAAGAGGTGACTAGAAGAACCATAAGCACCACTAGAAAACCTATAGATACTAAGAGAAATAAGATGTTTACCATTGTACTGGAGAATGGATATTCAAGATAATTTGATTTGAATCTTAATTAATAAATATTAGGAAGTATTGACCTGTAGGCCATGCTTACAAATAATGATTTCAAGAAAGAGAAAATAAAAGTTCTACTTTTCTATTTCATAAATGATGGAAATTGCAGTTACTCCTATCAACATTACGGATTGCCCTACTTTTTAATGTGTGGGTTGCACATAGTGATTTTCTTCCAAACACAGTATGGAGAAGTAAACAAAAGAGTAATGTATGTAGTGGAAAAGCTTGACAAACATTATTTCAGTCACAACTGATTAAAGTTAACATTGATAGTGACGTCTTACTGATAGTATGTACCCTATAAATGATTTGATGAAAATGGCACTTTATCTCTCTGGTATACTCCTACTCCCTTTCCCCAAAACACGAAGTGCCAGTGTAATCATGAATAAATGTCACTTAAGAGACATTCTACAAAACATCTGACCATTACTCTTCAAAAGTGTCAAGGACATCAAAACGTAGAAAGTCAGAGAAATTGTCACAGCTGAGAGGAGCCTAAGGAGACATCACAACTACATGTAATCTGAGACCTTGGATAGGATCTTGGAATAGAAAAATGATAACAGGTAAAAACTAAGGAAATCTAAATAAACTATAATTTATTTAATAATAATGTATTGATATTGATTTATTAATTGTGGCATAGCTACCATATTAATGTAAAATGCTAATAACAGGGAATCTGGGTATAGGATGTATAGAAACTCTAAGAACTACCTTCTCAATTTTTTGTATATAAAGCTATTCCAACATTTAACACACATTATTTTTTAAATATGTGGGCTGAATTGTTCCATAGAGTACAGTACACATTCCAATATGCCATCCTACAGAATTAGGGGGCTTCTGTTTAGAGAGATTCTGTGTTGGGGTCTTGGTAGACCAGCTTCCTAATGGATCTTTAGAGTATCTTCTAATTATCACAGAAAATTCAGGAACGCTTAAAAGAAATATTGTGGATGTAGCAAGAGTGATGTCAGAAGCACCAGCTGGCTTTTCCTACCCTCTCACAAGCCCTGGCTGATTTGTGGACAGAGATTTGTACTCACTACATGGATTTCATATACAATTAGTTATCCTGACATTTCTAGAAAAGATAGGACTTCCTGTTAATCCCAGACTTGGGTTAGTGCACTGAGATTTGGGTTATTATTATCAGTTAATGTGACCATTGCTGTACTTGTGATCCTTGGGTATTTAACTTATGTCTTTATAGGACCACAGCATACATTAACCCCTTCTGATCCTGTACCTCATATTGTCAATCACAGATTCTCATCATTAGTGTTTATTTCACTCCATTATTGTACAGGTTGGTATCGGACACAGAAAAACTTGCCCATTTTCTTCCTTCTTTCTGAATGAGTGTTCTTTTACATAAACTAGATTTTAGGGTCAGATCTTAATCCAGTGCTTTTGAAGTTTTTATTTTCATCAGCATCAGGCAGCAAAATACAGCATGATGCTTTTATCTCAGAGATTCTTTTAATGCTAATAGTTCCCATCCATTTGTGGCACTACCTAAGAAACTGTTTGTCTTTGAAGCACCTCAATATCAGCTTTCTAAATGAATTATAACTAGAAGCTGTAAAATTAAATAATTTACTCCAAAATGTACAATGCAAAAAAATGTTCTTATAAACCAATATAAAATCATTATAGGTAAAATTTCTTGTTTAGGGGCTTTATGGATTTCTTGCTGTGAAAATTCAAACAACTAAAGAGTGGTGAGAGGATAAATGAAATTATAGCTAGTATATTAGCAACTTTGAAGACACAGAAGTGCAGCAAGACCAATGTTCCATGATCCTGCTGTGGGATAGCTATTGCATGTTGGGGAAAATACCAAACCAAAACAAAACAAAATAGCAGGAGATTTAAACACGGGGGTGCAATTTCTTAATCTGACGATTGCCTTCATGGCAAGATCGAGTCTATATATGACCCCAAAATATTAGGTTACGTTAGACTAGAATGTAAAAAACAATAAACTATCCAGATATTTAATATACTTGAAATTACAATGTCTGGATTTTGGCGTTATGCATTGTTACAAACTAAACATCTGGATAAATTGTGCACTGTTTGTCTTCTCACACGCTTAATTTGGTGTCATGCCAGAGATGTGGGAGTGACATAAACATCATCTTTCTCCCAGATGGTGAACAATCACAACACATCACTCGCTTGTTTCCTTTTCAGAAAAGCTAGAATATGCATGAACCTGGTCACAGAGCTGTAGTGAATCCCACTCAAATGGCCCGATTCAGAATATCATGTTTATCGGTTGTGTAAACATCTACCAACTTTGCCAACAAAAGCCAGTCTATTTTCTTTAGAATCAAAAACATTATATAGAATTTTATTCCATTTATTCCCAAATGTAGTTTTAAAGGCGGGGCAACTTTTCTCTCGAACAATTATGTATTGTAGAGGTCTCAAAGTGCAGTCCTGGACCAGTAGTATCTATATTACCTGGGAACTTGTAAGAAATTCAAATTTCAAGCCTCACCTCAGAGGTACTGAATCAGAAACTCCAGGAGTGTGGACCAGTGATCTTTGTTTGGACATGTCCTCCAAGTAATTCTGATGCGCTCTAAATATAAGGACCACTGCTGTAATAAAAAAGTCTAAACTTTTGGATATGCTTGTTTGTTTGTTTTAAATATATTATTTTTAAATTACACTTGACATCCACTACATTAATTTCAGATGTACAACATAGTGATTAGACATTTATATAACTTATGAAGTGAGCACCCTGGTAAATCTAGTGCCATACTGATGTCATACATAGTTATTACAATATTATTGACTAAATTCCTTATGTTATACTTTACATCCCCATGACTATTTTGTAACTACTAATTTGTGCTTCTTAATCTCTTCCATTTTTCACCCATTCCCAAACCCCCTCTCATCTGGCAACTGGCAAAATAGTCTCTGTATCTACCCAAAAAATCTGAAAAAATTTATCCATAAAGACACGTGTGCTCCAATGTTCATTGCAGCATTATTTATGGTGGCCAAGGCATGGAAACAACCAAAATGTTCTTCGATAGATGAATGGATAAAGAAGTTGTGGTATATATACACAATGCAATACTATTTGGCAGTTAGAAAAGATGACATAGGACCATTTGTGACAACATGAATGGATCTTGAGATTATAATGCTAAGCGAAATAAATCAGACAGAAAAAGCAGAGAACCATATGATTTCACTGATATGTGGTATATAAACCAAAAACAACTAAAGAACAAGAAAACACATGAGAAACAAATACTCACAGACACAGACAATAGTTTAGTGGTTACCAGAGGGTAAGGGGGGAGGGGGGTGGTGGGTGAGGGTAAAGGGGATCAAATATATGGTGATGGAAGGAGAACTGACTCTGGGTGGTGAGCACACAATGGGATTTATAGATGATGTAATACAGAATTGTACACCTGAAATCTATGTAACTTTACTAACAACTGTCACCCCAATAAACTTTCATTAAAAAAAAAGAAAAAAAAGGAATGCTAGGAATCTTTGGAAGAAAGCACATGGAATTGTGAGGAGGCCTCACTCCAATCAACCCTAGTTTATTACAGAATGACTACTTTGTAGCCAAACATATTTCCACCATAACTGATAACGTATATTTTCTTGGATCCTGAGAAGAAAGACATTAAAAATACTAAATAGGAGAAATAATAAGGAATAAAATAAACATTTACTTAGCCAAGGAAATAAAAAACAGCATTCCAGAAATTTTAATGTGCTAGTCAGAGGTTTTACGGGAGTAGGGATGGTGAGGGAATGGAAGATGTTCATATGTTTTGAAAGGAGAATATAAATGTCCAGTTTTTTTAATCATTTTTACAAGACAATAAAAATGCAATCCTTGTTCATTTTGTTGAGAAGAAGGTGGGACAAGAAGAGAAAATGGTAAAACAAAAAATTAAGCTAACTTACTGAGCACCTGTCCAGATACTTCCACATGTACTATTTCATGCTTGGTGTCATTATTATTTTTTCAGTTTTATTTTACTGAGAAACAAAAATAACCCTGGATTTGAATGCAAATTTGCCTGTTTTTCAATTATGTAACATTCCTTCTCCATATAAGGATAACATCACCAGTCTGAAAAGAGACTGACCTGCTAACAAGGATTATTATCCAAGTTTTGGAGACAGCTGTGTCATAGTTGGCCAAAAATCAAGGATATAATCAAAGTAGGAATGCCTTGGATCAATTGTATTTAATAAAATTATGGAGGAGAAATCAATGTTTGGAATGAAAACTAACCTTTACAAAATAAATCTGATTTTTATTTATATAAAAATACATGTGCAAATACTGGAAAGTCAAGGTAAAGAAATTAGCAAAAATATACATACAAGGCTCATAAATGCTCTGACAATCCTTCTTTAGTAAAAATATGTCAATAAAATCTCTAAGAGAAAGAAAAGATTTACAGCAGCCAAATTTTAACTACTCTGTCAAGCACAACTTAATAAAAATGTGCTTTACTTCAAAAGCTGAGACCAAAACCAGATGTTCTCCCCTTTTATTATAAATCACTGTATAGATAGGCCAACTTAGGTTCCATTTTACTTCCTAATTTTCTTAGTAACTGTGTGCTGATTACTTTCAGGTTATGGACTTTATTGTGGTGAATTTATTTGGGAAAGCAATATATGAAGAGAATACATAGCTAAAACTATTGAAAGATTCAAATATTGTTATAGGCAGAATTATGTTCCTGATATGTATATGTATGTGTACACAAGTATGTGTATCTGGTAACATTTCTTGATCAAGTACTTACTGGTACTCAAAGTTGTCTCCTGTCTGAAGTACTAAATAACATTCTTGGCAGCATGAAATCATTTAAAAGGTCAAAGACATAGGGCTTGATTCTCTTCATGTAACACTAAGAAAAATGATCTATAGGCACAAAGCCTTTTTAACACCATATATTTTAAATTTTCTTGAACTTTGGCTCAGGTCAAAATAAATTTTTTTTTGCTGCTTTTCACATTATGTGAGCAACTAGCAGAAGCAATATTTTCCGGTTAGGTCTTATTTTCAGGGAAACACTGTAGATATAGATATAGATATACACACATTGCTCTTTTTATTTGTTACTCCACTAAAATTTAAAGTCTTTAAGGGTTAGGTATATGACTGCCAATGTCTCCTCAGTGCCTAGAGCAGGACTTAGATTATAGACATGTTCAATAAATATTTGTTTAAAAAATGAATAATTGTCAATTTTATGCAAACACAGAGAAAAGTTAGAAAGGAAACACAAAACACCAACTGTAAACCAAATTAAAATTGAGTTCACAGGAAATTTTTACTTTGTTCTTTACAAATTTGACTATTTAAACAAGTTTCTATGAGCACGTATTAGTTTATAATAAAGACAATCACTTGGTTCAAGGCAAAATAAATGATCAAGTGGGATTTGTTCTAGGGATGCAAAGATGGTTCGATATCCACAAATCAATCAATGTGATACACCACATTAACAAAATGAAGGACAAAAATCATGTGAACATCGCAATAGATTAAAAAAATTTAATACCTATTCGTGATAAAAAGTCTCAACAGAGGGAACATACTTCAACATAACTAAGGCCATGACAACAAGCTCAGATATAAAAACATCATATTCAGTGATGAAATGCTGAAAGCTTTTTCCTCCAAGATAAGAATTCTCACACTCACCACTTTTATTCAACATAACCAAACAACATAAGCTCTGTCGTCAGATTCCATGTATGCAAACTTTGACTGGCAACTAATGACAAACCTTGACTCATGCCTCACCTATGGTGAGACATTTAGTAGGCTGCTTAACTTTCAGTTCCTAATTTTTTCATCTGTAAACCATGGATATATATAATACCCAATATGCTAACCTGAAAAATTACCTACTCAAATTATACTCACCACAAATGGTAAATCTCAACCAGTACCAATTTTACTAAATATATAAAAGATAGAGGCAATTAGAAGACTAGGTAAACATTCTTTCCAGGGAGATGTCCTAGCCAGAGCAATTAGGCATAAATAAATAAATAAATAAATAACATCCAAATTGGAAAGGAAGAAATAAAACTGCCTCTATTTGCAGATGTCATGATACTATATATAGAAAACCCTCCACCAAAAGAATGTTAGAACTAATTAAATAAAGTTGCAGGATACAAAATTAATATACAAAAATCAGTTTTCGTTTCTATATACTAGTAAACTATCAGAAAGAAAAATTGAGCTAAGATGGTGGAGTAGATAAGTACTGTGCCTGCTTACTTCCATGAACACATTAAAATTACAATTAAATTAGAGCAATCAACTTGGAGAACCATCTGAGGCTGGCTGAACAGAAGTTTTATAACTAAGGATATAAAGAAGAAGCCATGTTGAGACTAGTAGGAGGGGTGGAATCACGAAATGGGCTGGCCTCAAACCTCCGTGTGGCAGTGAGAACTGGGAGGGATATCTTGGCCATAGAGGTTCCCCAGAGGAGTGAGAGACCCCAGCTCCACACAGGTTTCCCCAGCCCAGAATACTGGTGCTGGGAAGAGGAGGCCCCACAATATGTGACTGTGAAAAAACCATGGGGATTCTGACCATCTGGGTGAAACGGGAGGCTGCAGGATATCCAGACACCTTCTTAAATGGCTCAAGCATAGACTCCCTCACTCGCAGGCATTCATCTTGGGCTCTGGCAGAGGGACAGTAACTCAGGGGGCATCGGAACAAGGTCTTGAGCACAGTCACCATTTTTTCTGCGTGTGTGATCCTCCTCTTGTGCAGCCAGCAGGCAGACGCCATCTTTCCAGTGTGGAGCCCACCCCTACGGACCAGTTCTGAATCTGATTGGCCTGGTGAGCTATGCTGCTCTACCTTGCTGACTCAGCTGGGATTCCACCGCACCTAACTCACACACAGCCAAAGGCACTTTCTCAGAGAACAGCTGGCCTCACTTGCATTGTACTCTTTCTTGAATAACTACTGGCGTCCACAGGACTCAGGCAGGCGGCACCTGGCCTTGGTGTGCTCTGAGACTTTTGCTGAGTTGCTCTAGGTTCAGCACCAGCAGCAAACCAGACCTGATGACTACAACTCTTTCACTGTAGTGACTCCCTGATACTCTTACTCACCCAATTTGTGTACCACATGAGGCTTCTTCAGGGGCTGAACCTTAAGGGAGCTGGCAGGTGGCAGCAGGCCTCAGAGTGTCCTAGCTCTTTGTGGAGCTACCCCAGGCCTGGTACTGGTGGCAGCCGGCTTCAGTTCATTCAGTTCATAGCATGGCCTCTCCCACGTGCCTCCAGGGTTAGCACAGGCAGCAAACAATTGTGGATCACTTTGTAGCGCCTACCATGTAGTCCGCAGCTGGTCATAGGCAGTGGCTGACCTGGGCCTGCACCAGGGCCCCTCCAAAGAGGCCCCAGAGTCGACATACTTGGAGGTTGGCTTCAGACCACAGCAGAGCACCACCCCATTAGTCCCACAGGGGGTACACACAAAGGGTGATCTCAACAGGCACCAGAATCCCACTCTGTGGTAATTCAGGTGTGGTAAGTCCCCAGCACAGTAGCCTATAAGCTGTGGACATAGCCAAACTTCATGCCAAATAAGCTTGAGGCTCAATCCCACCCATTGATATGCCAATAGCAATCAAAGCTCAACTATAACAGGAGACAAACACAACCCACACAAGGGACACTGCTGGAGCACCCAGAGCAGATGAACAGGGAGACTGTGCCCACAGGGCACCTAGTACATAAGGCCACCTGGTCAAGACCTGGAGACATAGAAGATCTACCTAATATATAGAAACAGAGAGGTAGCCAAAATGAGGAAACAAAGAAATACATTCCAAATGAAAGAACAGCAGAAACAGAACTAAACAAAATGGAGGCAAGCAACCTACCAGAAACAGAGTTCAAAACAATGGTTATAAGGATGCTTAAGGAACTTAGAACTTCAAAAAAGAGATAGCAAGCATAAAAAAGGACATAGAAACCATAGGGGAAAAAAGTCAGAAGTGAAGAATACAATAACTGAAATGAAGAATATACTAGAAGGAATCACCAGTAGACTACATGAAGCAGAGGATTGAATCAGCAGTTTGGAAGATAAAGTAGCAGAAAACACCCAATCGGAAGAACAAAAAGAAAAACAATCCAAACAAATGAAAGTTTAAGAGACATCTGGGACAATATCAAACGTAGCAACATTTGCATCATAGAGGTACCAGAAGGAGAAGAGAAAAAGCAAGGGACTGAAAATCTATTTGAAGAAATAATGACTGAAAACTTTCCTAACCTGGTGAAGGAAATAGACATACAAGTCCAGGAAGTGTAGATTGTCCCAAACAAGATGATTCCAACAGCACATTATTATTAGAATGAAGAGAATCCTAAAAGCAGCAAGAGAAAAACAGCTAGTAACTTATAAGAAAGCTCTCATAAGATTGTCAGCTGATTTCTCAACACAAACTTTCCAGGCCAGAAGGGATTGGCACAAAATATTCAACATGATTAAAAGCAAGAATCTACAACCAAGATTACTCTACCCAGCAAAGTTATCATTTAGAATCAAAGGACAGTTAAAGAGCTTCCCAAACAAGAAAAAGCTAAAGGAGTTCATCACCACCAAACCACTACTATAAGGAATATTAGAGGGACTTTTTTAGATGGGAAAAAAGATAAATATTATGAATAATACCATGGCAATAGCTACATATCTATCAACAATTAATTTCAATGTAAGTGGATTAAATGCTGCACTCAAAAGACCTAGGAGAGCTGAATAGATAAGAAAACAAAACCCTTATGCATGCTGCCTACAAGAGAATCACTTCAGATTGAAAGATATACACAGATGTAAAGTAAAGGGATAGGGAAAGGTATTTTATGAAAACGAAACAAAACAAAAAAGCTGGTGTAGCAATACTTATACTAGACAAAACAAACTAAAACAAAGGCTATAACAAGAGACAAAGAAGGACCCAGTAATCCCACTTCTGGGTATTGATCCAAAGAAACCCAAAAGGCTACTTTGAGGGAAAGTGTGCATCTATAAGTTCATTGTAGCATTGTTTACAATGGCCAAGATGTGGAGGCAGCTTGGGTGTCTGTTGATGGAAAAATAGATAAAGAGGAGGTGATAAATATATACAATGGGATATTGCTTGGCCATGGAAGGAAATAGGTTCTCACCATCTGCGGTGGCATGCATGGTTGTGGAAGGTATTGTGCTGAGTGGAGTGTCAGACAGAGAAAGATGCAATGTGATTTTGCTTATATGTGGAATCTAAAGAACAAAGTAAACAAATAAAACAGAAACAAACTCATAGATTCCAGAGAACATTTTGATGGTTTCCAGATGGGAGGAGGTTGGAGGTATGTGAAAAAGGGGAATGGGTTAAGAAGTACAAATTGGTTGTTACACCATATCATGGGATGTAGGGTACAGCATAAGGAACATAGTCAATAATATTGTAATAACTGTATATGGTGTCAGGTGGGTACTAGATTTGTTGGGGTAACAGATGGGATGGCGTTGTGGGGCAGGATGAAAAAGGTGAAGGGATTAAGAAGTACAAACTAGTAGTTACAAAATAGTCATGGGGACATAAAGTAAAGCATAGGGAATACAGTCAATAACATTGTAATAACTATGTATAGTACTAGGTGGGTCCTAGGCTAGTCAAGAGGATCATTTCTTAAATTATAAAACGTCTAACCAGTATACTGTCCACCTGAAATTAATATAAAGTAATAGTGAATGTCAACTGTAATTGAAAAATTTAAAAAGGAGGGGAAAAGATGAAGGGGAATAAGAGGTCCAAATTTCCAGGTATAAAATAAATAAGTCATGGGGATGTAATGTACAGTACAGGGAATATAGTCAATAATATTTTGGTAGTGTGATACAATATCACACGGTTGCTAAACTTATCATGATGATTACTTCTTTAGGTATATAAATGTTGACTAAATATGGAATACACCTGAAACATACAATATTGTAAGTTAGATATATTTTAATAAAATCTTTAAAAAAGAAAAAAGGGAAATTAAGAAAACAATGACATTTACAACTGCATCAAAAAGAATAGAATACGTAGGAATAATAAAAACAAAAACTGCATCTAGAAGTAGCTTTTGACATAGTGAAAAATATTAGCTGATTTGATACTAAGCAAGGAACTGAAGCATTATGAACTATGCAAGGAAGCAGAAGAAAAGCGAGAACCTCTGGCATTTTCCTCTTGAATAAATATTTAGAGGTAATATATTAAATATTTAGTATCTCTTAAATCTTAACACATTCTGAACAGCCATTGTTCCTTTGGTATTGAATATTTGATAATAATAACTTTTAAAACTTACAGGTTAAAACCACACACACAAAAGGAACCCATGTTCTTTGCAGAAAATTTGTATAGCATAAAAATTAAAATTACCTAACTGTTGCCTTACAGCTGCCAAACCGTTTGTTCCCCCCCGCGCTCTTCCCAGGATTCCACAAGGGAGTGCCTCAGCAAACTGAGGCCCGAAGGAGAGATATCAGAAAAGCTCCTTTGAGGGGAAGTCTCAGCAAACTGAGACCCGATGGGATTATGTTGGTCCCTTCCCTTCAGTGGATTCCTTGGAGAGGTGCCTGTGTGTGAAGGCAAAGTTCAGCTGGAACACAATGGGCACTTTCGGAAGAGAGCCAGCAGGCTACTAACACAGAGATCTTGAGATTAACAATCTTTCACCTCTTTAGAAGTTTACCAATCACACAATGGGATTGATAGATGATGTAATACAGAATTGTACACCTGACATCTATGTAATTTTACTAACAATTTTCACCCCAATAAATTAAAAAAAAAAAAAAGAAGTTTACCAATAAAAACTACGTGTTGGTCCGATTCCGAGTTCAGTCCCTGAGGCTGATCCCCTTGGCCCTTCATTTTTCACTCTATTCACGGCTACTGTCTTTTCTTAACCCTGCGCTGCCCTTCTCCCTCCCCACAACCCACGTAGAGCGGGACGCAACACCTAACCACAGTTAAAATTTAACCATATACTTATGTTTAGTATGTAATGTTTAATATGTCATATATACAGTCTTATACCCTTTTTCAATTTACTTTATGTCATGAATATTTTTCAATAGCATTCCTACATTTTTTTGTATATTTCATATCTGAATTTCTATTGTTGAAAATTTAGGTTACTTTCTTTTTGTTTTGTAATGTTGCTTTTATAAATAAAGCTATCATAAGTATATCATAAATATCCTTGTACAGAAACCTGTGTGCACATCTCTGATTACTTCCACTAAATAAATTCCTAGAAATGGAGATATAGGGTAAAAGGAGATATTTAAGACTTTTGATCATATTACCAATGGCCCTCCAGAAACATTAAATCACTTTACATTGCATAACAGTGTCTTACACCATGTGTAAGAATGTCTATTTCTTGCATCTTTGCTAACTCTGAGCATCATCTTTAATTTTAATCTTTGGCATTTTGAAGGATGAAATAGCATCTTACTATATATTATTTTACATTTCTTATTTCCAGTGAGCTTGAAAATAAATTAAATACACTTATAAGTCATTTGAATTCCTTTCTAATAAATTTTTATTTATCAATGACCACTTGTTCTTTTGGAATTGCAAAGATCTTTACATCTTAAGATTAACACTGCATCTGCCATATATATGTTGAAAACAACTTTCTCTTTTCCTGCTTGAAATTCCTATAGGAGCAAACTCAGATGAGAATAGGCAACTGATCCAAATTAATTATCAAAATTGGAGTTGATGTGATAATAAGCAATTCAAATGTTATTTCTTCCTGTGTGCCAAGAAGCACACTGGGCACAGAGTGAGGACAGGCCCTGTGCTGCAGTAACATACAACACCTAGGGAGATGCAGGTGCATTAAACAGCTATGAAAAACATGCTAAGCCTGGAGGCATTTACCTCTGTGTGGCTTTTTTTGAGGAAGTGAGGAGCATGTGTTGTTACTGAATTCCTCTCTAATCCTTATTTTGCCCTGAAGATAGACATATGCACCCACTACACAGACACCACACACACAGAACACAGGCATATACATACAAGCCTGCATACACACACACACTCCCTTCATATATCCTTTTCACAGAAGTCTTTCTCCCTACTAGTTATAGAAAAAGGCTGCTTGGCAGGCAAAGTTGGAAGCAGAAAACGAGATCGGTCTGTTCGAGCCATTATTTCCCTCATGCAGCCCCTCTGAAATTCATGTTCTGGAGACATTGTTCATGCAAATACAGCACTTTGCTTTCCAAGTTCTATCTGGCCTCCTGCCATACTAATCACACAGGAACACAGGCCAGGCTCAGCTGTTAGTAATCATTCCACATCCCACTGACTTCCGTGGAATTTCCAAAGAAATGAACCGAGGGCAGAGTTTGGCTAGTGAGCAAATTAAAAAATAATAACAATAAAGCTTGTTTCAGGCAAAATGATAAGAATGGAGGTCTGTCAAATTTAGCATAAATTTTAAATACTTTCTGGGATTATAATAACATATACATTTAGTGTTTAGAAGGTAAGCAACATTTATCCCTGGAAAAGATATGGACACCTTTTTTCCTGACATTTTCTGGCCTTTTCAAAAGTACCCTCATTTATACAGATAATGAAATATATTCATAGAGGTCAAGTGACACAACAAATCCAACGCAACACCAAAATTGAGTCCAAAGATTAATATCCATGGTCTAGTACTCATCTCAGAGCACATCCTTGCCGCCTCATGTGAGTATAAGAAATATAGGCTTGATTTGCAATCCACTTATCCAAGACAAGGTGAATCTCAGGTGTATGCTAGAAGAAGGTGAGTGAGAGGGGGGGATTCAGTGTGACCTGGAGCAGTCATTCCACAATAGGCCATCCAGGGATAGTAAGGTCGTAGCTTAGGCAGGTCTTTGTCATCTCATGGGTATCACCATCCTCAACCACACGTCTTGGTCTGCACTCCCATAGCCTCCTGACAGCTGGCACTGTTGTAAATCTTATTCTCAAGATTTGTGTGTCCACCTACTCTCCAGCCTTATTTTTCCTTTGCCCCTTGATTTGAACTTGATGCTGAAGACTTAGTTTATCCTTTTAGGAGGCCTCCCATATCCCATTTAGCCAGGTTAGTACCCACATTGGAGCTTCTGTATGTCACTCTATTGCAATACTTAACAGATTTTATTAGTATTTTCTAAAAATCAAAGTCCTGGGGTGGCAGGATGGCTCAGTTAGTTAGAGCACAAGCTCTCAACAACAAGGTTGCTGGTTCAATTCCCACATGGGATGGTGGGCTGCGCCACCTGCAACTAAAGACTGAAAATGGCGACTGGACTTGGAGATGAGCTGCGCCCTCCACAACTAGATTGAAGGACAATGACTTGGAGCTGATGGGCTCTGGAAAAACACACTGTTCCCCAATATTCCCCAATAAAAAGACAAAAAACCGAGTCACAGAGCTGGGATAAATGTTAAAAAAACACACACAACGAGAGTCCTATTTTTGTGTTTAATCTATAGTAAGCACTCAGGGCATGTTTGCCAGGTAAGGCCATTGAATTTAGTAGTTAAAAGAATGAGATTCTGGAGTCACAGTCTCTGGATTTGAATCATAACCTCAATACTGTGTGACTTTGTGCAAGCTACTGAACTTCTCTGTACCTCAGTTTTATGCCTATAAAATAGGAAAATACTCTATAGGGTTATTGAGGTGGTTAAATGAGTTAATATATACATAAAGCATTGAAAACAGCAGTTGGCAAATACATGCTATGTAAGTTATACAAATATTTGCTATTATGATTATGAACATAAAACATATACCTGCCCTCAAAGAGCTTCAAAAGAACTGCTAGGAAGAGAAAGAAAGCATATGTGTAACAAAATAACTAATATTGAATTCAGACTATATTAGCAATAAACACACAGACTAATAGATAAGAAGTCTTTCTGAATTTCTGAAGAGGGGCAGATCATTTCAAGTCCAAGGGTAGGGGACATCAACGACTTCATGGGGGTGGTGGGGCTTGAGAAATGAACAAGATTCAGGGTCCGTGTTCCCAGTGTCATGTGGACATTCAACACTGAGCAGTTCTTGGTTATATGGAGCTACCCATGCAGCATGGCACTGCAGACTGTTAGGCCACCCCAGCTCCCAGGAGCACACTGCTAGTACCACCCACACTGTGTACACACCAAGCATCTCCTAGGAGAGTGGGCCTGCCTCTGGTTAAGAACCTCTTGCAGATGGAGTAGAAATGGCCATTCCAGGCAAAAAGAATAGCATGATCAAAAGGATGGATCTAAGAATGCCCATACAGGGTGTCATGTAGGGTCTCAGCTCCAGCTCCCCAAACAAGAACGCAGGATATGGTGAGGCCAGAAAGGAACAACAACAGAGCCATAGATAGGGGAGTCATACCACTATATTCTCGATGGCAGCTGGTTGAGACACAAAAGCAAACATCCGCCAGAAGCCCAATGAGGGGTCTTCCTGCACCCCAGTCTCGCTGGTGGCCAGGCGAAACAAAGGAAATAGGATCAACACGATCCACAATCCACAATCCGCTTGCTAACCGCACTTGCTAGCCGCAATCCGTGCCTGCTGGTCCAGCCATGGCAGTTATATTAGTGGCTAATGGCTAATTGGTTACCGCTGATGGCCAACTAGTCACAGCTGATGGCCATCTACTACCCGAGCCAGCACCTTTCCATGTGACGTCGAGAGCCTGGAAACTGCTCTCTGGGACTCTGTCCCCACACAGGGTGTCATGCGGGAGACCCTGCTAGCTGCGCCATTTGTCACGTGAGGCAGCCTGCGGGGTTTCTGGTCCCGCTCCCCACATAAGAATGCAAGATATGATGAGGCCAAAAAGGAACACCCATGGAGACATAGGTAGGGGAGTCATACCACTATAGTCTCACTGGTGGCACTATAGTCTCACTGGAGGCTGGATTCACACGACCCGCAACCTGCTGTCCGCTTCTCTGCCTGCCAACTGACTGGCCCGGCTCTCGACTCACTCACCAACGAACACAGTTATATCAGAGGCCAATTGGCCAACTGGTCACAGCTGATGGTCAATCAGCCACAGCTGAGGGCCATCCACCACCCCAGCCAGCACCCTTCCACGTGAGGCCGAGAGACTGGAAACTGCACTCTGGGACTCTGTCCCCACACAGGGTTTATGGATCAGAGTATAGGATGAGGTGTAGTAGACATGCAATTCTGATAAAGACACCAGAGATCAGAATGTGAAGAACCCTGGTGACAGGTTTTAATGCAGGGACTCAGCTCCTGCTTCCCACACAAGAATGCAGGATATGGTGAGGCCAAAAGGAACACCAACGGAGCCATGGATAGGGGGTTCATACCACTATATTCTCTGTGGTGGCTGGGTTGGAGACACAGGAAGCAGGAGCCACACGATCCACAATCCGCTGACCAACCCACGACCCACTCGCTAGCTGCAATCTGTGTCTGTTAGCGTAGCCACAGCAATATTAGTGGCTAATGGCTAACTGATTACAGCTGATGGCCAACTAGTCACAGGTGATGGCCATCTACTACAGCCAGCACCGTTCCAGGTGAGGTCGAGAGCCTGGGAACTGCTCTCCTGGCTCTGTCCCCACACAGGTTAAGAAATTAATCAGCTCTGTGTGTTCTCTCCCTATGCCTCACTGCTGGAACTGAGTGGAAGGAATATAAGCTTTGGTGTCAAACAAACATGGATTTGAATCCCACTTCTCCCATTTACTTGGTATAGGAGTCATTTCATCTCTCATCATCCATAAAATAGATATAAATGGATCTTTGTGAAGAATTAAGAGGTCCTTCAGATAAACCTGTTAGCAATTGTCTGAAACTTATGACGTGAACCAAAAATGTATGTTCATTTAAAAAAAAACACAAAAAAACAAAAGCAAAACAACATTCCTTATCTCAGTTTCCAAAGGTCAGGAGTCTGTATGGCGTAGCTGGGTTCTCTGCCCAGGGTCTCAAGGTTAGACATAAGTGAGGCTGCCTTCTTCTCTGGAGCCTAGAGTCCTCTTCCCAGCTCAGATTGGTGGAAAAGGAGAGGGCCCATTTTCTCGTTGGCTGCTCAGCTCTAAGTTCATGTTTAGAAGCCTCCCTCGGTGTTGCCAGCCCTTAAGGTTAATGACTTGCACCTGGATAGCTTTCCATTTCATTTTATTTTCAGCTCTAACTGAACACACCTAATTATCAAGTTTAGAGACTGGGAAAGAAGGCATTTTGCTCAAAGCGTCTGGAACAAATTATATTGTTTAGTGCTCAATGGAGGATTCCTAGGGGGTGCTGCTCTTAAGAGGGGCCCCCAATAATGGTTTATTTAGAACGCTTATAACAAAACATCAGAGAGGCAGTTATTCTGTGCCTGGAATCTGGTAAGAGAAAGAAAATTATTACTTTGGCAGGCAGGATGGATGGTCTTTTTAATAAATGATCTAACATTTTTTTTTTTTTCAATTTTTTGAAGAGAGGCTTTAAAGGCAGATTTTAAAAACCTTCTATTTTGAGGTCTCTTCAACAAGCAGAAATGTACCTATAACTGACTCTGCTGCTTCTATTTCTCATTTAATGTGAAGCCTCCATGTGAAATGCTTCTCCCTGCTTACAGTTTGTTCTTTTAGTTGATACTTTGGGCTCCACACTTTTATATATCAAGTGGGTAACTGAATGATGGGTACAGCTTGTTACAGCTTTGTTAAGTAGTATAGGCAATGGGAAGCAGTCTGGCTACTGAAAAGAAAAACAAAAAAACAACTTTTCATGTGTTTAAATGATGTAGTTGTACACAGTAAAATTTCCAAGGCCAAGAAATCTCACAAACACATCCTTTCAGCTACTGTCGGAAATCAGCTGATGACTATTTGGGGACTGTTTGTAAATTGTCTGAATTAGTACCCAGAACTTCTGTTCCTTTCAGTTGCTTATCTTTAGTGTATTGCTCTGCTCTTTGTGTTTCCAGGGGAGGACCTAAACAAAAGAGAAACTCATAATGTCATTTACTGCTTAACCGGGCTAGGCAATAGATGGTAGAAAGAATCTAAAGTTAAAGCTGGGGATCTATAATGAGTTTCATTTTCCCTTCTATTTATTCCAATCCATTCAATTGACCCTTTCAAAATTATGGAGCTTTATTTATAAATTTCTGATTGTATTTGGGAATTGTAATCACATATGCAAAGCTTTTTTTTTAGTACACATTTTGTAATTCATGTATTTAATTGATAGCCTTATCTGGAAAGGCACAATGGATTAATAGCATGAGATGGGCTGTTATAAGTTGAGCTGGGTCCCCCCTGCAAAAAAAAAAGTGTTGGATTCCTAACCTCTAATACCTCAGAAAGAGCCTTATTTGGAAATTGGGTCACTGTAGACGTAATTAGTTAAAGAGAAGTCATTAGGGGTGGATACTAAAACATATGACTGGTGTCCTTTATAAAAAAGAGAAAATTTGAACAGAGACAGAGGGAAGAGAGACACAGGGCAAAGACCATCTATAAGCCAAAGAGAGAGGCCTGAAATAGATGTTTCTTTCAGTTATCAAAAGGAACCAAGCTTGCAGATACCTTGATTTCAGATTTCTAGGCTCTGAAATTGTGAGACAATAATTTCTGTTGTGTAAGTCACTCAGTTTCTGGTACTTTGGTACAGCAGCCTTAGCAAATAAATACATAGGCTTACACTTTAAAATTGGTATACCTTCCTTTAGACACCACAGCATTTCATTGATACTAACTTTGTCATTCTAAGTATTTATTACAAGAATAATTTCAGTTGAAAAATGAATTTGAAGACAGTTACTCTACTGATAGCTTATTTCAGTTTAGTTTCTAAAAAGTATAATTATTTGCCAGCATCTGTATCTGTCCTTACTCACACCGCACTCTACTATATTCCACCTATTTAAGCATCTTCCTAATATGGTTCTGTAGTTCCCACCAGGAGGCATTGAACAGATCAGGTTTTTGACTTCACATTTCCTCCTGCTTCTTAGCTGGGACGGTTGTGTCAAATTAAATTTCTGACTTCTGAACATCCTCTGAGACACACTTACACTAATTTTACCTCTTACTACCTCATTCCCCTGAATATCCACCATGCCTTGACCTTTCTATTACCCATGAGTCCTGATGCCTGACCTATGGTCCAGGTTAGAATGTTTAGTTCCATCTTCATTTCTGAATTCTCAGTTCTGCCTATTTTTGTCCGTCTCTTTTGGCCACTGCCTTGCTTCCTGGCCTTGCCGTTTTTGCTTTCCTTACGTCTTCTCACCCCATCTCCAGATTAATTGACTGGCCTCAGGCAGGGACCCTCTGCTCTTTACTAGACAACATTTGAATTAGCCAATGTAGGCTAAAGTTTTGTGAGTAGAAAGTAATAATGGGGGGTTATGAGGCCTTAAACAAGGGATGAGAACAGCCAATGTGACCTATGAAAGATTGTTGAAGCAATTAGAAAGTGTTGCCCAAGTCTCAGGACTTTCAACTCCAAGGGCAGTGAGCAAGTTTAATTCATCTTTGTAACCCTGATAAATAAATGCCTGAATAAAGGAATGAAAGAATTTCAAGTAGATAAATATGAATATGGATGTAGCTAATTAGTCTTAAATGCTTCTATTTATGTCACTCCCCCACCCCCAATGGCTTTAAGGTACATGAAAGGTTAGAGAATAGGTCAGGATCAATAAAAAAGTAGAAAGTAGAGTGGCAGAAGTGTCAGAGTGGCACATACCTGCTTTCTGGGTTTTGAACTAGGCCAATTTACCAGGGCTCCATTCAGAGAGGTGGTATAGTATATCTGCTAGAGTGTATGCCCTGGGGCTTCATAGTAGGTAAGGTTTGATCTACATCTTTGCTGCATATTAGTTGTATAACCTTGAAAAAATTACCAAATCTCTTTGAAAGTTCCAACTTCTTAAAGTATGATAAAAAAAAAAAAAAAAAAGCATGATTGACCTCATAGACTTTAAGGAGGATTAAATGAGACTGTAAAACATAAAACATAGTGTCTGATACATAGTAAATAGTCAATATATATTAGTTGTCCATGTGCACTATCTTTTCTAATAAGAAAGATCTTAATAGTGATTATTCCTTTATAAGACTTTAGGTTTAAGGCTCAAAGTGCTAGGTGTATCCCTCCCACATACCAAGAAAACAAACAAAAATGATTTATGAATTCAACAAATTTGTTTAGGCATCTTCTAATACTATGCCAAAATTGACAATGTTGATTAAAACAGTCCAGCAGATCACGGATTTACGGCAGACATCACCAAGGATTAAGACTTCTGTGACTCATTTATTTATTCATTGTCTCTTATGTTTCATTCCTACATAATTTACACATCTCAGGACAATTCAAAAAGCCCTGTTCCATCCATGTATTTGTTTAGAAAATCAGAGAAGCTAGCATCTCCACTTAAGACATCAAAATGTTTGTGGCACTGACGACAAATATCATGTACAGTTTATTTCCAAAACAGCTCATCTGTTGAAAATTGTGCATTTAAGAATTAATTTATTAAATCCACAGTGTTACTCAGCCAAACAAATATTGACATGATGCATCATCACAATATGCTCTCAATAACAGCTTTTACATTGCTAACGAGTTTTGCCAGAAAATCAGATTTATGCCAAAAACTGGCTCTGCGTTTGTCTGCCAACCTTGGCCGGTATTTTATATGCAGTGACAAAATCACATCCTCTATATAGCAAAGCAGATAATAGAGCCATAAACCTACTTTTCAAATGTTCGCAATTCTCTTATAAGTGTGTGTGTATGTGTGTGTTTACTAAGAGTCTGTAAGTGTGTTTATGGAGATTACTGAATGTTAAATTCTCAAGCAAAGTGAGATCACAGAAATGTTCAAGAGCAAGCTGGGGGACCCTTCCAGAAGTATCTTTCTTTTGATTATTTAAAAAAAAATTTATTAAAATATAGCTAACATACAATATTAGTTTCAGGGGTACATCATAGTTATTCAACATTTATATACCTAAAGAAGTGATCACCTTGTTAAGTCCAGCAACCATCTGACACCGTACCACACTATCACAATATCATTGACTATATTCTCTATGCTGTACATCTTTCCTCATTTTGGAAAAAAAATACTTCAATATAATTATAGGAAAATGATGGCAAACATGTAACAATTTGTAGGGTGGACTTTATAATCATATATGCCTCGGTGCCAATCTCATTCTATCTTGGACACATTAACCTAAATCTTCGTTCCTTAACAGTAGAGAAGAAAGTTAACACCAGCATTTTGTAGACTGATTAGGATTAAATGAGATATGTACGACTATGTCAAGTGCCTAGCACTATGCCCAGCACATTAAAAAAGGGTTTGATGAACATCTTCACTTCTGTATAATTACTTCTTTGGTAGATTTTGGTGTTTCGATATGTATAAATTTGGGGGAGCCCAAGAAAAGGGAATGAGTCTTTTTCATGTTTCATCTCCAATATTTAGCAATATCCATGGTAGAGGTAATAATTTTAATATGTATGTGTTAAAAATGGGAGAATGCTTTAAACTTTAGGAGTGATTAATTTCTGAGGAACAGCAAATTCCCTGCTACAAGAAATGATGAGGATTTCTTTTGCTGTGCAGAATCTTTTTAGTTTGATCTAGTCCCATTCATTTATCTTATCTTTTACTTCCCTTGCTTTTGAAGTCAAATTCATAAAATCCTCTTTGAACCCAAGGTCCGAAAGTTTAGTACCTATGTTTTCTTCTATGCAGTTTATTGTTTCAGGTCTTATGTTTAGGTCTTTGATCCATTTTGAGTTAATTTTGGAACATAGGCACAGATAGCAGTCAACTTTCATTCTTTTGCACGTGGCTTTCTAATTCTCCCAGCACCACTTATTTAAGAGGCTGTCTTTTCTCCATTGTATGTTTTTGGCTTCTTTGTTGGAAATCATCTGTCCATATTTATGTGGGTTTCTTTCTGGATTTTCAATTCTATTCCATTGGTCTGTGTTTTTCTGCCAATACCATGCTGTTTTACTGTTTTGATTACTGTTGCTCTATAAAGAGGCAACCAACCGAATGGGAGAAGATTTTTGCAAACGCCTCAGATAAGGCGCTAATATCCAAAATACATAAAGAACTCATACAACTCAACAACAAAAAAACAAACAATCCAATAAAAAATGGATGTTTTTCCAAAGAGGACATACAGATGGTCAATACACATATGAAAAAATGCTCAACACCACTGATCATCAGAAAATGCAAACAAAAACTACAATGAGATTATCCCCTCACACCAGCTGAAACGGCTATCATCAACAAGACAAATAACAACAAACGTTGGACAGGCTGTGGAAAATAAGGAACCCTCATACACTGTTGGTGGGAATGCAGATTGGTGCAGCCAGGAAGGCAGTGTGGAGGTTCCTCAAAAAATTAAGAATAGAATTACCATATGACCCAGCAATCCCTCTCCTGGGTATCTACCCAAAAATCTGAAAACATTTATCCATAAAGACATATGTGCTCCAATGTTCATTGCAGTTTTATTTATAGTGGCCAAGACATTGAAACTACCAAAGTATCTTTCAGTAGATGATTTGATAAATACTAAGTCATAAGAAAAGATGAAATAGTAGCATTTGCAACAACATGGATGGATCTTGAGATTATTATGCTAAGCAAAATAAGTCAGACTTAAAAGTCGAGAACTGTGACTTCACTGATATGTGGGATATAAAACTGAAAGCAACAAAGGAATAAGACAAACAAATAAACAAAAACTCATAGACACAGACAATAGTTTAGTGGTTACCAGAGGGTAAGGGGACAAAGGGGGTGGTAGATGAGGGTAAAGGGGACCAAATATATGGTGTTAGAAACAGAATTGACTCTGGGTGGTGAACACATAACATGATATATAGATGATGTATTACAGAATTGTACATTTGAAACCTATGTAACTTTACTGACAATTGTCACTCCAATAAACTTTAATTAAAAAAAATTGATGAGGAATATGACTATATTGGTTAATCAAATATTCTGGCTAAATAAGTTATTACATATGAGTCACAAATAGTTGACATTTTCAAGGTTTTCATTCTTTTATGTAGTCTTTCAGTTATTAAAGTACTTCCTACCACGTTTCCCCAAAAATAAGACCTAACTGGAAAATAAGCCCTAGCATGATTTTTCAGGATCACATCCCCTGAACATAAGCCTTAATGTGTCTTTTCGAGCAAAAAGTAATGTAAGACCCAGTCTTATTTTCAGGGAAACATGGTATATACTACTGGCAAGGCAATTTGGAAAGTTTCTCATGATCCTAGGCTTTTATAAAATTTGAGTCAGAGACAAATAGTATAAATCTGTATTTAACAATTGTTACAATGTACAAAATGTAATGGTTGCTTAGACAGCTGAACATCTACTTCTGCTTGGGAGGACGGCTTTTGAACTTGAAGAATGAGTCCTAGGTTTCCCAGGCAAACAAGTGGGGAAAGTAAAGGCACGAAGGAACAAACATGGCACATCAAGATGTAGTTGTAGTTCAGGGTAGCTGCAGTGTGAACTGGAGAAGGAAACTAAGAGAGTAGTGGCCAACAGATGATTCTGAATAAAGACAGGTTCATGAAGGGCCTCCTAAGTCATGAAAAGTAGATTTTTATTCAGTAGAATTTTAACAATTGAACCACATGATATCTCCATGTCAAAAAGCTCAGTGACAACAGTGTGAAAGAGGAAATAAGAGATTAGAGACTTTGGTAATAGTATATACCAGAGGATAAGGGCTTTAATTAGACAGTTGAGATGGTATAAGATATATTTTTATAAAAGAATCAGTAGAATTTTGTAATTCATTTGTTATGGAAAGAGAAAAAAAAATCTAGAGTTCTAAATATCTGGCTTACGCAATTTGGAGGATAACAGATTGGAAACATTTAGCCTTTTGAGAATGTTTATTTCAATTAATGGTTTAGTCTGGCTTAAATAATAATTTATCTATCTCCAGCACTATCAGGGAGTGGCTCCAGAATTTCTGTATTGTAGGAGCTTATGGTCAACAATCTGGTTGGAAAAGCAGGTTAATAGGGGACTAATCTTTGTAGCTGCAGCTGCAAAATGCATAAGATTAAAAAACATAAATTGTCTGATGGGGGTTGATAAATATGGGGCCATAGTCCTACTCCCAATATGCCACCTTCTAGAGTAGCACCAGAATCATAATTATCTTTGATTGTTTTTTACTTAAGGTCCTATATAAGTTTACCATATTTACACGTGTTAAGAAGTAATGCCATTCATGGTCATACACATATTCAGTATTCTGATGAGAATTTAAACCTTACACATTTCTTTTATGTTTTTAAATTTATTATTCGATACTGATGTTGTATATTGTGAAAAAAGATACTAAGTACTTGACACATAGATGTTCAATACATTTCTTTTGGATGAATTACATGTATAAATCATATATATGCATTATATACATCATACAAAGTCTGACAATTACACCTTCAAACTCATCCTAGAAAAAGTGCTACATACCTCATCCGTGAATATCACTATGGTCACCTTCAAAGTACTCCCCCTGGGAAGCTATGCACCAACGCCAGTGCCTAGTACACCCTTCATAGCAATTTTGGAACTCTTTCTAGAATGGCCATCAGATCTGTCTTCATATAATGCCCTGAAGTCATCAAAATGTCTTCAATACTTCCTTTATCTTCGGGTAAAGAAAGAAATCACTGGGGGCCAGATCAGGTGAATAAGGAGGGTGTTCCGAGACAGTTACTTATTTACTGGCTAAAAACTCCCTCACGGGCAGTGCTGTGTAAGCTGGTGCATTGTCGTGAGGCAAGAGCTCCTTTGGGCCAATTTTACACACACTTTTCTCATGTCAAGATTTTCCTCTTTATCGATGTTTACTTGGCCTGCTATGCTTCTCAGTCAGCCGACGATTTTGATGCACAATTCGATGAATTTTTGCAATGTTTTCGTCAGTTCTGCTCATTACTGGCTGCCCTGACCGCTCATCATCAGTGACACGTTCTCTCCCCACAGAAAAACATTTAATTCATTTGTACACTACCATTTTCTTCATGGCATTATCCCTATAAACTTGGACCAACATGTCTCTGATTTCACTTCCACTCTGGCCAAATTTAAGAAGAAATTTAATGTTTGTTCATTGCTCTAATTGAAGCTCAGACATTCTCACGACAGCACACAAAAACACACAGTAATGAACACCACTCAGCAAGACACCACCACACATTGACACAAACACAGCTGTGAGACACTGATACTCTGAGGTTATGAAACGTTACCGAGCTATTTGTACAGTGCTGCCAATATAAGTGCACACTGGCAAGTTTGCGAACTTGTCAGACCTCATGCATACACATACATAAATCACAGATATATGTACACACATACATAATTTATGTATGTAATTTGAAGTTTTATAAATAGGCTTGGGAATATTAACTTGCTGTCAGTTCACTTAGAATTGCTCCACTAGAGCATATTAATGCTTCCAAGTCAGAAATATTTCAGTCTTTACGTAAAAGACATGGTACATATTTGTAGTATCTTAATTTGGAGAAAGGGGGTCTTAAATAGGATTGAGTTTCTTTCCACTGACATTTCTTTCAGATAACTAATTTTAATAAGTAAAATATCCAAAACAATCATTGGACTTGAATCACTTTAAAACGAAGCTTTACTACCCGTGAGAGACAGACTGTTGCTAACTGGCGGCTTTGCACTTACTCAGCTACAGAAAACCAAGCAGTGGAATGTATACTTTCCAGGATTCCAGAACATATTCTAGTTATTTTGACCCCTCAGACTTCATTTTGTTCACCTACAAAGTGAAAATGTTGGCCTTACATTCTCACACAAGGCTGCACAGTAGAGCTCACCAGGACTGCTTTTTGAAAACAGAGATTCTTATCACTATTCCAGATTTAATGAGTCAAAACTTTAAAAGCTAATAATAAAACAAGAGTAGAAAATATGGTTTATGGTACAACAAAATGTATTTTCATAAGATATTAATTATGTATCAATAATGCATTTAAACTAAATATTTCATTTTGCACAAAGAACTTACAGATCATATGTAATAACAAAATGTCTAGTTCTTTAAGAAAATGTTTTTAAAACCATACAATAAAATTTTCAAAGCCAAACAAAAATATTAAACACATTACTTTGTCATATAGGATATAATAACATTATTTATGTAACACAGCAAGCAGATTTTGTACTAGAAACAGAATGGGAGGGGAATCTAAATTAAGCAAACTACAGGGAATGGGTATTCATAAATTTCTGGTTAACTGAGGCTTAATATTATTAAGAACCAGGGGGTCTTTGAGCATCAAATATTATTTATTAAAACTTCCCCAAACGTCTTTGCTTTTCTACCTCAGCAAATATTTTTTTTCCCTTTACAATTCAGAACGCTGCTGTTCATTTGTCAAATATATGAACACTATCTGGTTAATTTCTTACACTTCACTACCAATGTCACCCTTCAGATGCTGATTTTGTTGCATTTCCTTACACTTTTTTCCCCCGATGAACCTAGAGTTTATATGATAGGGAAAATCATGAAACATGCTTAGATAAAAATTGGTCCTAAAGATACTTTATTCATGAATAATTCAGCAAGAATTTACTGAAAGTCTACTATATTTCCTGGTCTAGAAAGAGCAAGACAGACACTAGGCCTGCCCCAGAGCTCACCTTCTAGAATACAGCAAATTGAGCATTGGTTCTCACTCACTCTGAGCCATCATTTAATTTTTAAAGATTTGCATCGATTTTGATTTGCTCTGTGAGGGCAAATAAAATTGTCTCCTGTCCCTATCATTCTTTAGATTCTCATAATTGTTGAGAATCTAAAGTGTTGGCCTTGTCTCATACGTTGACAAGGCCAACACTTTGCTCTCTCCAGTTGCCTTCTACTCCTCATGACAATGCAAGTATTTTTCCCCTTAGGTTCTGCCAACAAAGCTTCTGCACTTTTGCCTCCCCAGCTGGCTTTTTCTGTAACACTCTGCTACAGCTTTCTGTTCCCCTTCATGGTTGTCTCTTGTTTCTTTCCTCCTTAGTAGAAGCCTGGTCACCTGGGCTTTCCCATCTTCCCTTTCCCGGCTCCTTATTCATTTGACTAATCTTAACACTTCCTTAAATGTCAGGCCTTCAGTGAGTATAATTAATCAGTATTTCCAATTAGCATTTTCTTGAGCTTTATTGTGAACTTCAGGTCTTCCTTGCAATACTGACTGCCTGAGTGCTAGTTAGAAATATCCTCAGAAAGACAATGTTTCTTTGGGATTCCTCTTTTAGTGACTGTATTAAAAGAAACTGATAAAGGAATGCATAACTCAGCAAAGGATGCATCTACTTTATTTTCAGTTCTCACCATTACAAGTATTAGATTCTCTTTGGTGTGGGATATTGATTTTACACATATGGGAGATCAAAGTTCAATTTTTGGCTCCTTGATATTCAATTAAAATTCATATGAACACATGAAACTTGAAACTTAAAAAACCTAAAGGTTAAGACAGTTAAATATTCATTGATATGTCTATATCCTTTATCATCACTGGTATATAATTAAGAATTCTGTATTCTTAACTATTTTTGAATCTGTAAGTCAGATCTGTCAAGCAAACTGCCATGTATAATCCAAAATCCTCTTAAAATTTTAACTCAAAGATAAGGAGGAAGATTCAATAAATTTTAATTTTCCAAATGTTCTAAGAATTATCAGAAGCATCCTCCAGTAATAAAACACAGTTGGAAAATGCATTTACCCAAAACGAACGAGGTGTGTTGTGAGGTAGCAATGAGAGACTAAGATCTTCTGTGCAGATGGTACCCTCAATGCATAAACATTCCCTCTTCACAAGAAGAGAGGGAATAACAAGAGACAGAGAGTCGACTTTCATTATTTCATCAGCCACTGGTGTTTTCATAGTATTTTAAATGCCTGATTTCAGTTTCACAACAATACCAATATTTATTCTGAAAGGTAATCCTATTTTCCAAGTAGCGAGTATTAACAACTTCCAACACGATCTCTAGGAATAATTCGCAGTTCTGAACCATGCTTTAGAAAAACATTGCCTATACAAACAAACAAAACATAAAGTTAGGTTTTGAAATCTGTACGTTGACAAGGCATGTTTACAAAACATGTTAACAGTCCAACAATTAAATACAATAAACAAAGTAGTGTAAAGTAAGTAGGTACAAAAGCACAAACATCATCAGAACTCAATTCCATTCTTTTAAGGCTTGTTTCTATTTCACGCGTGTCTTCAGAACACAACCATGTCTGAAAATTTTAAATAAGAATAGTAGCCACAAAAATGCTAACAAATACACTTAGAAAATAACAATGTAAATCAATTTAACCATCAATACTTGCTTTAATCTACAATAATCAAGGACAGAAAAAATAATGAATCTAAATTACCAGAAGTAACAAAAGTTTAGAAACTCTGATCTATTTTGGTTCAATTGACTGTGAGATTTACTTCATGTCCCAAGATGCGCACATTTCAACTTTTAATGTTAATACAACAGGCAACATGTTAAAATAAGCAGTAATTAAAATATAAACTACTGAATATTTCTAGAGTAAGAAAAGCTTTAAACCTAAGTTTAAAGGCATTTACACAGTAAGATGCCTCATGGTTTTCAATGAATAACCTTTTCAATTTAATAAAATTATGTACTTAAAACAACTGATTTAAGTTAAAAAATTTACAATTTTAAATCCCTCTTCATTTTCTATATGGCTGCATTTTAATCCCAAGCTCTACGAGGACCATATAATTTTGTTATAAGACAGAAGTACTTTAAACATAATTTAAACATAAATACTGCTCAAATTGAGGTAACATTATATTAAAGCATGTTTAATTTCAAAAGATTATAGATTCTAAGCAAAAAAGGGTACATCTAAAAAATATAAAATTACCTCTTAAAAATGTTAAGATTACTTTTACTCTGCATTTAGTTAGGACATCAATATATATAGCACTGCATAATGTTAAGTTTGAAGTTCTCAATGTGGACTAATCCATTTGAAATTTAAATGAGTACTTCTTTAAAGTAATAATAATAGCTAGCATTTACTGAATGCTTACTGTGGATAATGCCAGCTTTTAAGCATGTTGCGTGTACTACCTCACAACCATGTGATGAGGTATGTAGGTAGGTCAAAACCATCATTCCCATAAGTATATTATCTTACCTTTAGACTTTTTGCTATGAGTATTAAATACCTTTAATGCTTATTAGTCAGGTTTTCTCTTTTTGTAACCAAATTCATGTATTACTGATACATATAATGAAACAAATTATTATTCAGACACATAGGTAAAGACTGCTATAAAATCCCTAAAAAACAGCAATTATGCTGTTAAAATCCTATTAAGTCCAATTAGAATTAAGTATTTATTATTATCAATTGACATAAGTAGCCCCACCCACCTCTCCATGAGTTTTAGACAGATACTCACCAGCAGTCTGTGCAGGATTTATTCCTATTCCATCTAGAAAATAAATTGTAAAATCATCTAAGTTATTTCTAAAGGTAAAATGGTTTAATAACAAGAAACTGGCCAAAATGGTGCTGCTGTGTAGATAGGCACAAGACAACAAAGAATTTAAATCCAAGAGCATCAATGGCAATCTTTCAGCTAAATTATGTGTTGAAATCTGTTATATTGTGCATTCCCACTCACTGATGGATTAGAGAGAACATCTATCAATGCAATGATCTTGATAAGGTCTACAGAAGATAGTTTTTTATTCTGTTATGTCACACACAGTGAAAAACACAACCCAGAGCACCTTAGGCTTATTATTATTCATTTACATTTTGCTCCAATGCATAAAAATTTTAAGGTCAGGAGAGCCCACAGTCACTTAATTCAAGTTCCACTGACACTTGATAAAGATTTACAAAACACCTTTTCAAAAGCTATTCATCTGTAAATCTGAAACTTTCTAGAAAGTAGGCTTTCTTCTAAATAAACATTTCAAGTGACAGCATGCAGAATGTTTTAGAAAGAGCAATTTTGTTCTAAACTAAATCATGCTACTTACACATTAAATCCATCTTTTCAGTCTATCCTAACTGCACAGAAACCACTCACTTGCACCCATAAATATTAGTGTATTCTTGAAAAATAGTTAAACTCTCACTGCCATCTTTACTCCTCATCTTACTTTCTCATAGAGAAAGTTTCATCAAACTTAATTATTAATAGTATTTTAAGACATTCAGAATTTAAATTAGATATCTAATTAAATAAAATCCTCATTACTGCAAACATTAAGAAAGTTTTCACCAGGAAAGCAATTATAAGGTATAGTAGTAAAGGTACCTTGTTTAACTTTCTAAATTCTAAAAGCATTTACCAATACAACTTTGTTTAAAAAAAAATAATACCTTATTAAATAAAAGGAAAAGTTATTTTCAGTAATAATCTGGCATGAAATGATAAGGACATAAAATATTATAAAGTGCTGTACTACAACAAAAGTATAAAGAAACTGAAAAGAGCTAATTATGGACAGTAACCTTAGTGTTTAGAATTATGTGTATCATTTATGTTGATATACATTTTGGGCTTTTTATTTAAATCAGTTTTAATTAATTTGACTTCTTTTAAACAATTTCTATAATTCTGAGGTAATAGTTTTAAAATGAATTCTTACCATTAGTAATAATAGCACTTGTGGCTGCAGGAACTTTAAACTAAAGGGGAGAAAGAGAAAACAAATTTTATACAAACACTGTATGAAAGATGAATAGCTTAGCATGGATAGTGTACACATAATCAATTCTATAATTTTAAAATGCAATTTATCTTTTAGGATAAGTAACATCATCAAAAAACGTGCTACTGTAATTTGCTTTCTTTTTAAAAACTATAATTTCTAAATACTACATTTCACTGTATCTAGAACACCATGGATTATAAAATGCACCTTATTATACATACCAAAAACAAAATCCAGAAAACACTATCAGTGAATCTATGACACAATCAATGTTTACTTGTTCAGACTTAGACATGTTACTTTCATCATACAAGATCTGACAATTAAGTTCATGAACTCTGTTGCAATGACGATGTTGCTAACCGTTTTTGATATCAGAGGGATTATTCATTATCATTTTTTACCAAATGGACAAACAGTTAACGAAGTTTACTATTTGGAAGTGCTGAAAATGCTGCATGAAAGTTAGATGACCTGAACTTTTCTCCAATTCATGGCTTTTGCATCACAACAATACATGGCACCGTCAGTGAGGCAGTTTTCAGCCAGTTAACAAGTAAGTGTATTGAACACCTTCCCTGCTCACCTGATCTGGCCCTGACGCACTTCTTTCTTTACCCAAAGATAAAGGAAATATCAAAAAGAAGACATTTTGATGACATTCAGGACATCAAGGGTAACATGATGACAGCTCTGATGGCCATTCCAGAAAAAGAATTCCAAAATTGCTTTGAAAAGGTGGACTAGGCACTGGTGTTGGTGCACAGCTTCCTAAGGGGAGTACTTCGAAGGTGACCATAGTGATATTCAGCAATGAGGTATGTAGCTCTTTTTCTAGGCCGAGTTCACGAATTTAATTGTCTGACCTCTTACATAACTTTCTTGCATAAGCAAAAATAAAAGCAAGGCAATTGCTTAGAATCTTCCCAAAATTTCTTTGTAGAAACAGTAAACTCAAACAAATGCTGTCTTGTTTTTAATGGGAGGCCAACCAAGGCTCATATTCCTTCCGCAATTTCTCCTTTAATGTATTGCTGACTTAAATCTCATGGGATGGCAACAATCTAATTATGCCACCAGGAAACAGCAACTACATTCAAGTATGTGCAGGTGATGTCAACTAGACAACTATGTGACTATCACATGCAAACAGTGATAGTAAGACTCCACTGATCTACTCTGAGATGTAAAAAGATGTGTTTTCTAAATCAATGAAATGTGGTATGAAACTTTGGTAGCTGAAAGGCAGAATTCTTTTCTTAATGCTCCAGAGAACAGCAGTTGTCCAAGTGTATTCATGTCCTCACAGTTCATTAATTTATCCAACAAATATTTAGTATGCACTTCTATGCTATGGACAAGTTTTATAGATATTTTAGCTGAGTTTTGTGGTCAAATAACTTTGGAAAACACTAAGTTACACTAGTATTCTTTTTAGAATCATATAATATACTGCTAATCCAGTTTATTGAATTCCAGGAAGGAAATAGTGAATGAAGTGGTTCCCATAGTTTTTAGCCGTTGATCCCAGTTTTTTTTTCTTTTTCTTTTTTGGTGGATCTAGTAATTTGGGAATACTACTCTGGGAAATGCTGCTTTAGGTATTTATAATGGTCACATATGCATAGTTTAGAAAAACAACCAAAAGCTTATTTTATGAATTAAAGAATAATATTTTAAAATAACTGAATTATGCATTGGAACCACTACTTGTTACAGGATTATGTACCTAATAAATAGTTTTACGGTCTAAAAGGTACATTCTTAGTTGTGAATGTTCTTTTAAAGATTTAAGAATTTTAAGTAAACCTAATTTACAATAACTTCAAAATTTATTTACAGAGGTAAACTAAAAAAAAAAAGTTTTGATCAAATACTCAAAGTTTCTAGTTACCCTACCAAGTGTCTTATTCTTAGATTATGTCCATTTTAAGATAAGCTAGGTATTTTCTTAGTCATACCCATATGGTGGCAACATATTTTATGAACATTAATCAAAAGCAACTGCGGACACCATTTTTCCCTTTTACAGAATGTAGAAACAATGGTTAAGCTGAAATGTGGGGAAGCATCACTAGTGATGTAAAATGTAGTAATTACTTTTGTCCTACCTTGCTGACAAGTTTTCTCCTGGATGTAAGTGTATTTTATGCTTCCCAGTTTTCATTTCTTTTCTTCCTCAGAACCCGTAAGTGTTATTTAAGAGGTTCTTCTCAGGCTTTGGCAACTCACTACTCACTTAAATTAACCCAGTCAGGTATTGGGGAATTTTATTACTTTTATTAAGAGAATTTTACTAGGCATTTAAATTCACAAACTCTTGGGTTTGTCAACTCTCGTTGTCACTGAAATACTCTATGTCATTTTGTGAAAGGCCTTTTCACTGTTGCCTGAAACTCATACCCCTTCTAAATGTGGAACACCCATGATTCACAACAGTTATACGCTATATTCAAACTTTAATATATGCAGTTGTGCGAAGTTTAACTTATTTTCTACTACATGTGTTAGGATGCTGTTATGTTCACACTAGAAGACCAAGATCACATCATGCTTTAGCCTTATGAAGGACGCACTATGAAACTGCAATTTTAAAATCTAATAAATGTTAATTATAACTTGTACAGACCTATTTCTTAAATTGGAATCTGTGAAATCTGCTATGCTGCAGACCAGGAATATTTTTGCAGGTGATCTGTGCAGCAAAAAGTAATGATAATGCTATATTCAGATTTGTTTCCCATCTCTTTTTACTTATTCTTTCTGCATGCAGAATAGATCAAAACTGACTATAAACGAGTATTCCACTTTTCAGTTTAATTCTGAATGCGTCCCTGGACAATAGTTTATAAGGGGCTGTAAGTGCTGATGAGTTGGCTGATTTTCCATTAATCACTTAAATACAGAGGATTGTGGGTTAAGTTGGTTTCATATTTACTTAGTTACTAAAATTGTTTTCCCATGAATATAAACTTTTCTGAAGATTCTGAATCATAACATTTGGATTTGAGTTACTCTGTAACAGTACAGCATTTTTAACTTCACAATATTTCAGTAAATGTTATATTTTTATTCAAAATCAATCAAATAGAAAACACAGACATTAACTATGTACTCACATTGTACAAATTAAGAAATTTGAGGAGAGAAATTGAGAGGGTTGCCAATGTCACAGATAGTGAATGACATTTAAAATAGGAACCCTAATTCTCCCACGTCAAATCTGGGTGCCATTTCCATCCAAACTACTCTCCCAAGAGTCAAGTCCAAACAGCTGCTTTATAGATGCTTCTGATAATTTTGGATGGAAAATTTTTATTTCTTAAAAACAGAAAACCTAAACATTAAAAAATCTGCATACTTTTAAAACAAATTTTACTGACAGTCTATATACCCAAACAGAAAATTGAAAAATATGATATATTTAAAAAATTGTAATTCTAGAATCAAAAGCGGTAAAAATGAGTATACAGACCACAGTGTGATATGCTGCTGTTTAAAAAAATTTACATATCATTGAACCCTTTCAATTTCAATAAAAATTTTCCTTATAATTTTCAATGGCTGCATTGAATAGAAGCATCGATTTGTTTAACTCTTCTTTCAGCTTTTAAATCTTAACTTTCATTCTACTTATATCGGTAAGTAAAGCTTAATTTTTTTGATAGCATAAACCTAGTAATGAACCCACAGGGAAGTGGTAGGTCAAAGTGCATGCAAAATTTAAACATTTTTGAGATACACTGCCAAGCTGCATTCCACACAGGTTGTTCCAATTTCTACACTTACTTCTTCTGCCGCAAATTTTAAGACTGCTGTGAAAGGTGTACTTTCGGGAACACTGAGTCTGCAAGAAGAATTAAAAAGAATTTTTTAAAAAGCTGATTTTTTAAAAACCTTTGTTCCTTATATGGGCTATTATAGCAGAAATACACAAATCTGCCTTTTGAATCTGAAGAGTTTGACTGCACACTACATTCATTAATTCTAAAATAAAAAAAAGCAATCAGCCTTACATCTGAGATGGTACCCACAGTTCCACTTTGAAAATTAACAACGTGTACATGTGCAGATTTATATATTTTTAATATTTTGATACAAATCGGTCTAGCATATGGTCTGTTGCTTGTTTCCAGAGGTGGATTTCAAAAGTGGAATCTCTCCTTAGTCTTCAGTCCACTTTACCACCTCCAGTCCTAACATCTTTCCACCCAATATAGGAATGTCATCATTTTCATTATAAGAGAAGGCTCTGGGAAGCATCACGGATCACAAATCGTTTCATGAACCTTTCTTTCTCTGCACTTTTAATAATCAAGTCTAAAATAGTAGACCAAGTTTATGAAAATGAGTATGTTTACTATGGCAAAATGTGAAGTCATTTCCCACAAAACTTTTATATCATTGTTAGACAAAGGGCTTAACACAATCTGAAATAGCATTTTGGAGAATGATGGATGATTTTGTTATTGACTTGAACAGTTTCAAGTATATTAAAGATTACTGATAAATGATCAATCTATGAATTTTCCAATTTAAAAACCAAAAAAGAATTGACATTATACTCTAAAACAAAAACACCTAAAGGACAGGAAGAGGTTAAAAAAAACGTAAAATAAAAAATATAATACTCCTAATACAAAATGAATTAGTGATTAAAGGTAGAAAAACAGATTATTTTCAAAGCAGGAAAGAGAGACTTACAAGCTAACATTTCTCTTTGAAACTTCTCTATTATCACCCCTGTATTATTCTTTAATGCTTTAACGCCAACTTTCATTATGTAACATTTTCATGCATTGGTCCCATTTCTTTACCTAGTCTACAGATCACTGAATACAAAAATCATTGTATCTGCCATAGCATATTATAATGATTTCCAGTAAGATAAGTGTGAACAGATTTCTTGGCTGCCCCCATTCTACTCCTCCGAAACACGACTGAAGGGTGAAAACATATCATTTTTTTCCTTTCTTTCATTTTTTTGGGGGGGAAGAGAATAAAAACAAAATTCTAAAGGATAGTCACTTGTTTAAAAATTATCTAATAAATTGGTAATGTATTAGTTTACAAAGTAAGGAACAGCATTGCAAATATTTTTGCATTACATTTATAGCTTAGATTCTGAGATTCACTGTCCTAAAACTTGTCCTCAAAAGGTCAACTTCTAAAATCTTAGGGTTTCAATTCACTTTTAAACTGGAGATTGGAAATGTCCTTATAACACATAAATAGAGGTCATAATGATATTAAATCAGTGAGCCTGTCCAAAGATAATCCCAATAAAGCATAAAATGAAAACACATTTTAAGGCCTGTTCTATGTGGCAGAAAATTAGAGGGTCTGGGAGTTGCTGCGACTCCATGGACTTTATCTAGATTTGAATTTGTTGTGTTTGCCAGTTGCATCATTTTGTAAATTTGACACTCACACATTATGCTGGTGTTTTGAAAAACTGGGAACTAACCTGTATACTAAAGTGAATTTTTAAAATAAATTACTGGCAAAATTTGTTTTTCTTAATGTGCATTTCATATAAACAAAACTGATACAACTTGACAAATACTGTTATAATGAGTAAGAACCAAGTTTCTATAGAGAACTAAAGAAGAATGAGATGAACTTGAATAATTACAGAAATCTTCAGAAGTAAAACTCTGATCATTAAAGGGTGATGTTTGTCATGAAGTGGTGTTCCTGAGACTGTACTTCCCCACACAGAAAAGAACATGTGTAAAAGCAGGGAGGATTAAAAGGACTTACTTGTCAATTTGGGAACAGGATGGCTGAAACTTTGTTAAGTGATGGTGGTAGAAAGAAAGGGAGGGAATAAAAGATAGAAGCCAGACTGAAAAAATTGAAATCAGACTGAAAGAGCCACAGGTGTTTTTTAATTCATCCTTTATATACATGAAAATATTTGATTTCAATATTTCTATAACCTCTTAGCAATATCAACACTAGGAATATCAACAACAAAAAATGAAAATTCTGATATCATCCAGAATAAATTTGGAATTGAAACATCCTCCCTAGAATTCAACTAGTAGTAATGCTAGAAAGTTAAAGGAAGTTTTTCTATCAAAGTGTATGTTTACCTGCTTGACATTAAAAAGTCAAAGCAGGTTTTCCCACAAATCTTAAGAATTGCTTTTACTAGTACCCAAGTACTAGTTACTGTTTCCTTTGAACAGAAAACAGCAAAACTATCTTTATGTATACAGGTACATATGCTATACATATTTTATACACACATAGACCCGCATATACATACACACACAACCACACATACAGTAAACAACAGGTATGCCTACAAAATTCATCCTGTCACCAAAATCAGTTGAACTGGTACAATGTTCCAGCCACTCTTACAGATACTGATGCTGTCCTACTCTGACCTTCGTCCCTCCCTCCTTCTCATTTTTTTTCTAAAGCATATTTACACATTAATGAGAATAATCTAGTATAACAGGGAAACCAAAGGTGAGGAGGACAGGGGAATCTCTAGACTCTACCTACTTTAATCTTGGGAAGATGAAATAGATGAGATCCAGAGCCCAAATGGTACAACTGGCTGTTCACAGGAGCAAAGTTGAGGTTTTCCATTCTAACAGGGTCACAGACAGAAATTACAGGTTTATAGATATAGTGGTAGCTTTGTAAATGTGATGGAAAGATAAGTTTTGCTCTGATGGCTTGAGACAAACAGGAAAAGGAACTGTGGAAAGTGTGAAGATATAGTTTTCAAAAATCATTCAGAGAATAAAAAGAGGAAAATAAGCAAACTTGGGAAATGCAGTGGAGCTTTGGGTACTACTGAGCATCGTCATGAATTTTACGTAAAATCCATCAGCCTAATCGTGTGCTTTTCTCTAGGGTCAATCAGACATGCAGAGAACCCAGTAGTTGAGTTCAGAGTTGGTATTTCGCCAAGTGTTTGGAATGAAATATAAGGGAGGGGGGGAAGGGAGAAGTGGGATATCAGAGTTGAGGTGTTTGCAAAAGAGTGACTTAAAGATGGACCATGGACTGTAAGCTGGGTAAGAATGAAAGAAGTTGGGTTAAGGCCTGGGGGAAGAGGGTAGTGATAGCTTAAAAAAGCAGTCTCATTAGTGAATTAAAAGAAATATTATTACAGAAGAAATGCTAGAGTAAATCAGCTGTAGGAAGAGAATATCCGTAAGAGTGCTCGAAAACGACGTTTTAGACGTGGAGCAATTACTTGACATAAGATGAAAAGATTCATCTGCAGATGAAACCATCAGGAGAGCAAAAGGTTAGGAGGTTGCATGGGTCACAGACAGCTAAGTCAGTGAGACTGGTAACAGCTGTTATAGCTCAATTAGGTAGGCCACCATAAATACTTACTATGCATAAAATCCTACCGAAGTCCTGTTCTTTGCTACATTTCATATGACTTCCAGATGCCATAACCTCAATGTTTACCTACAATCATAGAAACGTCCAGGTGGAGAGTATCCAGGTTAGAAGACCCAGGTTAGACCGATGTTAACTGCTATAGGATAAGAAAAGCCCCGCACGAGTAAACTGCCCTATTTCTGCATTTCCACTTTCTGCTATCACTTTGTACTAAATCCAACTTAGTTAGGATCCGATCTGAGGCTCACTACTGTGTGATGTACGCCTGGCGAGTCGCTCTCACACAAAAGTCAGAAGCCTGACAGTAATAAACGTTCACGTAAATCACGAGCAGGCAGGGACTGTTTAAGAATTCCAGTAATCACCAGAGCCCTGTCCACATGTCCCCCCACTCCATCACCCACTAAATAACCTCAGAGGGGAACTCACACATCAGCAGCAACGTCTCGTCACACACCCCTACACCCTCGCGCCGGGGCAAGCTGACAACTAGAGGAGTGGGCACGGGACCTCTCCTCTCAGGTTCGGGTGGGACGGGGGAGGCTCCCGGAAGAGCGCGGGCGGGGGCACAGGAGGAGAAGGATGGAGGCAGCTGGGGTGGGAGTTATACGGCAGGCTCGGATCCACCCCGCTCAGACCTGCTCTGCCACTTAAGAGGCTCATCGCGGTGGAGCTACTCACACTTTGTACGGCAGCCGCGGGTCGGACGTCAGCGTGATCTTAAAGGAAACCTTCGACCTGAAGAAGAGAGCGGGAGAGAGTTAGGTCGGGCAGTGGGACGGAGGATAGGGGCGGCTGTGGACAAACACTTACATGGTGGAGCGGGTAGGAACACTGACCACACGCCAACAGCCCCCAGCAGACCCACTTCCGCCGCAGGGCCCGGAACCGCCCCGCCTCTCTCAAGTCCACGTCTCCCTCGGCAAACTGGGGGCCTCCAAAGTTGCTGTTGTCCAAGGCACTGCCTGAATATCGGCCTCAGATGCTCATGCTAAGCGGAGCCTCCAAGTTACAAGGAGGTGTTGATTTTGCATTTGTATACCTGAGAAGAACGTATGGATCGTACGGAATCAATGTGTTTCTAAATGCAGCTAATTGCTGCCGAATTTTTGTCAGGCAGCACAAGCGCTGGTATAGGCAGTAGGACTCCAGGTCTCAGCGGGCCGCTTGGGGCGGAAGTTTCTGTACCAGGAAGGCGGGTGCACAGCGGACGCTCTCCGAAGTTGCTAAGGCAACCGCCGAGCCCAGCAGCTCCGTTGGGGCTCCATTCGTGAAGCTGGAATTTTCGCCCCGCTTTAGCATTAGTATTCTTTTGCCTTTCCGTTTAACCCAATCCTGTTTTATCATTTAGATTTCTCATATTTTTTCCTTCGCACTTTACTCTGCAATACTGACGTCTACTTAATTTCAACAGATGAGAGTTATCAAGGTAGAGAGAAAGACAAGGTGCCTGCATTTGAGCAACTTTAAGTCTAATTGGGAAGAGCAAAATATTCACAGGAGATTTCAATAGTTTGTTATGTGGTTTGCTAGGATTAAACCAGGGCACTGGGTTGCTGATCTTCCGCCACACTTACTCAGTTTTACAACGCACTTAATCCTGTGTGCCAAGCACTGAAGCTAAACACTAGGGATGGCAGGATGAGGAAGAAAGGTGGGTGCTAACCCTCTACGATGTGAACAGTCAGAAGTTCTTGTATAGTGAGGGAAGAAGACTATACGTCTTCTAAATTTTATTACAAATCTAAGACCGTAATGCCCTCAGGGTTCATCCATGTTGTTGCAAATGGTAAGATTTCATTCTTTTTTATAACTGAGTAGTATTCCATTTGTGTGTGTAGAGATCAGAGTTTTAGTGGATATTATGTTGCATTCTTGAGAGAGATTTAAGAGAGAAATAGGAAAGTAACTAGTGGGAATTCTGAAGACCAGTTTCATCTTTGCCATAATTTTGCAGCAGGCAAAATTTTTATGATCACATCTCCCCATGGAAAAAAAAGATCACATCTTTTATGATCACATCTCCCCACGGAAAGAGTGCTGATTCTGACTAGGAAAGTAAGGCTCCAACATTCTCATAACTTGTCTTCACTTTTAAAAATTTATAGATCTTGCCATGTATAGAAAGATGGAGGCAAATTGTGATTGGTAGATTTTGGGACCAACAGTTATAGCATTAATAGCTGAAACAATGGGAGTAGTTGGGGTGATTAAGATTCTTGAGAATAGCAATAAGGAAAAAAACTGATTGTGTTTACCTGATATCAAATAACAATGAAGAGGTTAGAGTATATACTTACACTCTCTATTTCTAAGAGGACATATGTTTTTAAACAACATTTGCATCTTACTTTTTGTAGTTTTATTTCTGCTCCTATAAAAACATATGGCAAAATCCTAAAAAGAAAAATATATTTAGATGAGAGAGTTTTTAGTATGTACAAAAAGTAGAGAAGACAGGATTCAACCTCATGCAGTGTGACTTCAGTACTTGTTATCTGCTGCCTCTTCAGAAAATATATTAATATAATATGTTGTATCAAAATGACAAGGGGAAAACATTGTGTTCCCAAGAGATATTTACGAGCTACCTATTACTAAATGTTTAGAATTCTTTCCCGTTTCAGTCCCCTAATTCTCCGCCCCATATGTTTGTCTCCTTGGTCATTGCATAATTTCTAGAACCTTCTAAGTTTTGTTTTTCTCAGAACAAGAAAATAAATTATAAATGGATTTATTGATATTCAGTATTTTAGTTTTTTAAACTGCTAAGGCATTGAGCAAAATTTGGCAAATATAGCAAGAGACAGACGATACTATTTACTGAGAAGTTAAAACTGCTGAAGTATATTTAATGGCTGACTGTAAACAAAAGCGAACCCTGGATTTTAGGAGATAGTTGGCAAATGTAACATTTTAAGACAACAGCATAAATAGCCTAATGTGTTTTGGAAGGGATCCAATTAGTATCATGTACAGACAGAAATAATCGTTGAAGTGTATAGTGTGACCATGTTAGAACTCATTAAATGTCAGTGAAACATACCAATATTCTGTTTGCAAAACTATATAAATTTCTCATTATTAGAAGATAATTGAGGGAAATTAAATTTATAGAAGCAGTAAAAAGATTTGCTTACATAGTTGTAAAAATTCTTACCAGTTATTTCTGCAATCAGCTTTAAATAAAATAGAAAACGTCAGATTTGGATGCAAAAAAAAAAAAATCTTCCTAACTTTTTTACCTTAATTTGACTGTATTTATGACTTTGACTAAAATCACCAGATAAATTATGTAATCCTGGTATGTTTAGACTGGGGTATAAATCTTAGACTCTTATACTCCAGACACTTCATAGAATAGGAAACAAATTGTAGCCTGATCCATTAATAATAAATGAATATTTTTATTGTAGTTTAATTTGGTCATGTTTTTCTGTATTGTCTTTCCTCTCCCTACAATCCTATGAGGGGCATTGATACCATTGGGGCAATTATAATAATTATGGATGCAAATTTATCAAGATTTATTTTCTGCTAGTTATTATGTTAAGCATTTAGTATAAGTGGAATCACAGAATATAGACTTTAAACTTTGACCTTGGCTATCAGTTATAATTCAATGACAAGAGCCTTATGCAAAGAGGAGAGTTGATCTACTAGACAGAAAGAAGCACATACATGGGAATATGGAAATGCTGTGGTGATCCTAAAGTAAGAGCTGTAGGGTTAAAGAGTGTTTACATCCTTGTAAACCCAAGAACAATGAAATATAAGTGAGATTAGGGCCTAGCAAGGCCAGGTAAAGGCCTTCAATGAGATTACAGCTCTACATGTGCTGCACCTGATTATTGTGGTTAAATGTCATTCCCAAATATTTCCTGAACTTCATTGAGAAAATAAAAGCAGTAACAGCAACAAAATAACAGCTTTTCTAGGATGGTCGTTGTTTGACTATAAACCTTGTAAATGTGAGACTTAATCACAAGACTTGCAATATTTTAACTACTGAATTTGTAAAATACCTTTATTACAATAAATCATTTTAAAGTATAAAAAGCAAGAGTATACCATTCTTGTATAATTAAAATTTACTCTAAATAATGGGTGAATTATTTGTTTAATGGGAAACCATAATACTTCTGGAAGAAAATATAGGGAAAAAGCTCTTTGACATTGGCCTTCGCAGTGAATTTTTTGATATGACTAGAAGCTCAGAGCAAAATAATAGAGAAAGAAGTGGGACTACATCAAACTAAAATGTTTCTGAAAAGAAAATGAAACAAAATTAGAAAGCAACCTACAAAATCAGATAAAATACTGGCAAATCATATATCTGATAAGGGGTTAATATCCAAAACAATAAAGAACTCATACAACTAAATAGTAAAAAAAAAAAAAAAAAAAAAAAAAGACAAAAAATACTGATTTTTTAAAAAGTAAAAAGTGGGTAAAGGATCTTAGTAGACATTTTCCCAAAGAAGACATACAAATGCCAACAGGTATATGAAAAGGTGCTCAACCTCACTAATTAGCAGGGAAATACACACAAAAAAAAGAGATACAAAACATTTTTTAAATGATATGATCACCTCACTCCTGTTAGTATGGCTATTAGGAAAAAAAATTAAGAGATAATAGGTGTGTTGACAAGGATGTGGCGAAAAGGAAGTCTTGTATACTGTTGGCGGGAATGTAAATTGGTAAAACCATTATAGTAGACGCTCCTCAAGAAACTAAAAACTACGATATGATCCAACAATCCCTATTCTGGATATATATCCAAAGGAAATGGAATCAATATCTTGGAGGGATAGGTGCACTCTCATAGTCATTGCAACATTATTCACAGTCAATACACGGAAACCACCTGAGTATCCATCAATAGATGAATGGGTGAAGAAATTGTGACATACATGAATGGATATATAAATTGTGAGATATACATTATTTTCAACAACGTGAATGAACCGGGAGGATATTATGCCAAGTGAAATAAGTCTGACATACAAAAAAATAAAGTGCATGCTCTCACTTATATGTGGAATCTCAAAAAGTTGAATACATAGAAACAAAGAATAAAATGGTGGTTTCCAGGCACCAGGAGGTGGGAAAATATAAAAACATTGGTCAAAGGGTACAAAGATGCAGTTATACAAGAGGACTAAGTCTAGAGATCTAATGTATAGTATAATGATTATAGTTAATACTGTATTGAATATTGGAAATTTGCTATGGATGTAGATTTCAGATGCTCTTCTTACAGAAAAAATATGGTAACTATGTGAGAGGATATTTTAATTAGGTCAACTGTAGTAATCATAATGTATATGTATTCAAATTATGTTGTACACCTTATTTATAATTTTTTTTTGTTAAAAACAATTTGAAAAATCATCTGAAGAGCTTCTGAAGCCAACTGACTCCCTAAATCCCACCCAGACCAATTAAATATTTGGTATTTCTGAGGATAGGGCCGAGAATAAGGAAAAAACAAAACAAAAATAAAACAATTGCATCATAACTTGCCACATTGTGAATATATTGCTTCATTACCATCAAAATACTAATATTATTTAATTTGGAAACTTTTGGTCTTCGATATATAAAAACAGTTTTCATTTATAACTCTTTATCATGCCTAACCAAAGCAAGGAACAGCCATTGATAATATTCTATTACGTTTATACAACATTTGTCTTGGAAGTGCTTTTAAATTTACTGCCTTGTTTTATGTCTAAAATAAAACATTCAAAGCATTCAGAATGGATATTATCTATTATTCAAAAATTGAGAAAATGAGCAAAAAGAGGTTATGTACACGTCTAAGGTCACACATGGTTTGCAAGAGAATAGTACAAAAACATAGTTATTGCCATTTCTTTATAAAATTTACCTCATTTGTTCTATACAACGTTTATTTTTAATATTTGTTGTTTGAAATACAAATAATTGAATTAATAAACTCATTTGATGAACTTCACAAGGAGTTCTTACTCAATTTTTATTTCCCAGCGTGTAGACAGTATCTGACATAGCCAGCACTCAATCAATATTTGTTGAATGAATTAATGTTGTGTTAAAAATGTCATAGATTGGTAATGCTTCCAAATTGCAGTAAAGTTTTTTTACATTTCATTAACTGCAGTCATAAATGTTCTTAACGCAGTAAGTTATACACTTTGATTCTTGCATTGGTGTTTTAAGGCTTATCTATTGAAAGGGTAGGACTATTCACTCAGTTCACTGCAACTGCTGAGAGCAGAGGTTAGAAAAGGCTAATTAAAGATTCTTATCAATTATGATTTAAAAAGAATCCATTAAAATAAAAAAAATTATGTGAATATCCTCACATGATCCATCACCATTACTTTATGTGACATGTTTATTCTGAATCAGGGACCCTGCATTAGAAATCTCATTATTGATTCTTCTAGAATTGTGTACTTCTCAGAAATGAAGGATTGCTCATTTATATTAACCTTCCTTACAGCTCCCGTGGTGGTAGTGTTTAAACAGAGGTGGCAAGCTGATGGCAAATAGCCCTGAAGAATTTTAGGTTTTGTTTTTGTAGTGCTGCTTAGTGAGTAATACATTTGGTGCAGATACAAATAGTTCAGCACCTGTTATCCTAATCACACTCCCATGTTTTCTGTCAATCACCTGCAGTCATTTGAGCTTATATTTTGGTGTAAACAATATAATTTAGAAAAGCATTTGTAGTTGCAATTCCATTAGCCAAAAGAACCATATGAATACTTACATATGTTTTATAATGCAGAATTTGGAGATCTTGAAGATTTTAAAGACCCAAAGAGCTATAAGTCTAATAACTTATCCCTAGTTTAAGAGTTATGTCATGAAGAAGAATTGATTTTAGAAGTTTAGCTTGAAGGAACTACTCTAGATATTAGAATTGTCTAATTTACATAATTCAAAAACTGCTTAGATGATTCAAAAACTATTAATTGCTACCAAATTTAAATGTTTCTCTAACCACATTGTCATTGCCTGCAATTAAGAATGCCTTTTAGGCAGATTTTTTCACCTCAGTTTAGTTGATTCTATCCAAAATCTATAATAATTCCTTTAAAAATTGTAACTATTTTTTCTTGCTTTCTCAGGTGTTAAAAAATGTCTACAAAATTTTATTCATCCATTGAGGGACACCCAAGTTGCCTCCACACCTTGGCCATTGTAAACAGTGGTGCAGTGAACATATGAACAATGCTGCAGTGAGGATTTTGGGTTTTTTGGATAAATACCCAGAAGTGGGATCCTTGTATGTCTCTTGTTATAACCTTCGTTTTAAAGTCTATTTTGTCTGGTCTAAGTATTGCTACTCCAACTTTTTTTTTTTTTTTTTTTTTTTTTAGTTTTGTTTCCATTTTCATGAAATAACATATCATTCCTTTACTTTCAGTCTGTGTGTGTCTTTCAATCTGAAGTGAGTCTCTTGTAGGCAGCCTATGTAAAGGTCTTGTTTTCTGATCCATTCAGCCACCCTATGTCTTTTGATTGGAACATTTAATCCATTTACATTTAATGTAATTGTTGATAGACATGTAATTATTGCTCTTATATTCTTCATATTTTTATTATTATTATTTTTCATCTTGAAGTCCCTCTAATAGTACTTGCAATACTGATTTGGTAGTGATGAAGTCTTTTAGCTTTTTCTTATCTGGGAAGCTCTTTATCTGTCCTTCAATTCTAAATTCTACCTTTGCTGGGTAGAGTAATCTTGGTTATAGGTCATTGCTTTTCAATGCTTTTATGTGCCAGCCCCTATGGCCTGCAAAGTTTCTGTTTAGAAATCATCTGACTGTTTTCTGGGAGTTCCCTTGTAGGTAACTAACTGCTTTTTTCTTGCTGCTTTTAAGATTTCTCTTTGTCTTTAACTTTTAGCATTTTAATTATGATGTGTCTTGGTGTGGGCCTATTTGAGTTCATCTTGTTTGGGACACTCTGTGCTTTCTGGGCTTGAATATCCATTTCCTTCACCAGGGTGGGGAAGTTTTCCATCATTATATCTTCAAATAGATTGTTAATTTCTCTCTCTCTCTCTCTCTGTCTCTCTCTCTCTCTCTCTCTCTTTTTCTTTTTGGTACTCCTACGATGATAATGCTGTTATACTTGATATTGTTCCCCTTAAACTATCCTTTTTTTTTCCTTTTTGCTGTTCTGATCATGTGTTTTCTGATACCTTATATTCCAAATCACTGATTCGATTCTCTACTTCATCTAATTTACTGTTTATTCTCTCTAATGTATTCTTTATTTCAGTTATTGTATTCTTCCTTTCTGACTGGTTCTTTTTATGTTTCCTATCTCTTTGCTGAAGTTCTCACTAAGATTATTGAGCATCCTTATAACCAGTGTTTGGAACGCTGCATCTGGTATATTACTTGTCTCCATTTTGTTTAGTTCTTTTAGTTCTTTTTTTGGAGCTTAGCTTTGTTCTTTCATTTGGGATTTTTCTGGTTTTTTTTTTGTCTCCTCATTTTGGCTGCCTCCCTGTGTTTGTTCTATGTATTATGTAGAGCTGCTATGTCTCCTAGTCTCAGTGGAGTAGCTTATGTAGTAAGTGTCCTGTGGTGCCCAGTGTCTAAGTCTCCCTGGTCATTTGAGCTGAATGCTGAAGGTGTATCCCTTGTGTGAGTTGTGTGTGCCCTCCTGTTGTATTTGAGCCTTGGTTGCTGTTTGCAGGTCAACAGGAGGGATTGACCCTTGGGCTGATTTGTTGCGAGGACTGGACATGACTATAGTGGAGGAGCTGTTATGCAGAGGCTGAACCTAGAGAACAGGATTTGCTTTAGCAGGGCTCTGTTGCCTGCCCAATGTGACTTTCAGGTGTCATTTGTGGAGGTGGTTGTGTGGTGCTCTGATGTGGTTTGAAGCTGGCCACCAGGTGTGTTGGTTCTGGGGCCCCTAGGAGGGGCTGTGTTGAAGTTTAAATTCAGTCCCTGCCTATACCCGGCCTAGGGTGACTTAGTATGAGCTACAAAGTGATCTGCAGGTGGTGCCATTTGCGTTGGCCTTGGAGGTTCCTGGGGTAGGACAAGCTGCAAACCAAGGCCAGCTGACATTAGTGCTGGGCTCAGGGCTGCTAAGCAAATGGTACAGGGCATGCTGAGGGTAGATTCTGCTTCTTTGGGGTTTGTGAACTTTTGAGAGATTTTATGAATGTCCACAGTATACGTCAAAACAGGCCATTTGTATGGAAAAGCCACTGAAAGTGGCTTGAGTCAGTCCGCAAATTGGGTAGGGAGAGGGTCTCAGGGAACCACCAGGAGGCATAACCAGTGTTAGCCAGGTTGATGGAGACTCATATTTGCAGCCACCTGTTTCTGCATGTTGTGTGTGGGGAGGGCTCAACCTAAGAACAATGGTTCCCACCAGCACTTCTCTCTGGGGAAAAAGCTGCCCCTCCAGCCCTTGTCCTGAAGCCAGACAACTCAGTTCCACCCTGTAAGTCCCTGGCGCCTTTCAAGCTGTGGTCCCAGCACTCGAACTCAGAGCGAATGAGTCCATCAGCAAGTCATGCCTGGGACTCAAGCCATCCTCTGTCTCACTCAGCCACAATCTGCACTGGTTTTCACAGCCAGAAATTATGGGGACCTCTCTTCCCAGCACTGGAACTCTGAGCTGGGGAGGCTGGTGTTAGGCTGGGACCCCTCGTACCCCAAAGGGTACTTCTGCAGGCAAGATATCCCTTCCCATTTTTAACTGCCAAGCATGGGTGTTGGACCAGCCCATTCTGTGTCTCCACCCTTCCTACTAGTCTCATGGTGGCTTCTTCTGTACATCCTTAATTATAGGACTTCTGTTCAGCTAGATTTCAGGTGACACTCAATGATGGTTGTTCTGTAGTTTAGTTGCAATTTTGATGTGGTTTGGAGAGGAGGCAAGCACAACATTTACCTACTCTGCCATCTTTACTGTGGAAGTTACATGTTTTTTAAATGTAAAAATGTATTTGAAATCTCTCCAAACCATGAATTATCTAAAAGCATGTTTTGTACTGCCATAAAAAGCATATATATATAAAAGCATATATATATATATATATATATATATATAAAAGCATATATATATATATATATATATATATATATATATATATATATATATATATGCTTTTTATTTTAATCCACATACCCTTTACCCAATTCCCCTCAAACAATATACAATATCAAAATAAAGATACTGACATTGCCTCAGTCAAGATATAAAACATTTACATCACAAAGATCCCTCGTATTGTCCTTTTATTGCCATTCCCACTTCCCTCCCTCCCATCCCCTTTTTAATCTCTGGCTTTTGCTAATATGTTCTATATCTCTACAATTTTGCCAATTCAAGAATGTGTGTATCTTTTGGGATTGTTTTTATTTTTGTTTTTCACTCAGCATAGTTCCTTGGAGATCTATCCAGCTTATTTCATGTGTTAATAATTCATTCCTTTTATATTCTGAGTAATATGTTAGGGCATGGCTATACCATAGTTTGTTTGACCATTCACCTATTGAAGAATATTTGAGTTGTTACCAGTTTTTGGCTATTATGAATAAAGCTACTATAAACATGTATGTGCAAGTTTTTGGTGAACATAACTCTTCATTCCTCTGAAAAACACTTTGGTAGTTTTAAAAAATACTAAACATGCAATTAACATATGACTGAGTATTTGTATTCTTTGGTATTTATCCCAGAGAAGTGAAGAATTATGTTCACCAAAAACTTGGACTGCCTTTTAGTAAGTAAATCTTACCTATAAGCTTTATAAAAAGATCAATATTGGATTGATGAGACTAGTCAGTGAAAGATAGGATTTATAACAGAGCAAATTTGTGGACTCTGCTGCTATTGGACCCAGTATCCATCCCAGTGTGCTTCCATTCCAGTGCCTGTCCAGTCCAAGTGGGTTAAGAGCTAGCAGTTTAAGTGCTCTAATTCATATAGTTATATATATATATAAAATATATATTTGCTCTAGTTCATATAGTCATATATATATAATATATTATATATATCTGTTATATATATGTGTATATATTATAATATATGTGTATATATATATATATATATATATGTATAATAGGAGCAAGCTGGTTTGAATTTTTAAATGGTAACAGTTAGCAATATTGCTTAATGTTGGGAAATGTCCAGTTTTGCTTTAGTATACTCCAGATAAACCATACATGGTTCATGAAAAGGACCAGAAGTTGAAATTTTTGAAAAAAACAAAAACAAAAAAACTGAAAAAGGGAAGAGAAAGATTACTGTATGACTTAATCATTCATATTCAATCATTTTATTAATTCTTTCATTTATACAATAGTATTTGAACAGCTATTTTGCTCAGTTTCTGTGCTGATATTCACACACAAACACACACACACACACACACACAGAAACAAAAACAAAAACGAAAACAAAAACAAAACTCTCTGTTTTAGGTTCCTCTCAAGGAAACTCTTGAGCAAACTCACTACCTAGCTTCCTATATATTCGGATCTAATAAAAGACTTTTATAAGAGTTAAAGTTGAAGAGAATAGAAAATATTTGATGGAGAAGCTTATGTCCAGAAGCTTTAATATTTTCGTCATTATAATAAATGTAGGAATTTAATTAACTATTCATTTTTAAGTATAATTGTATTTGATAGAGTATATATACTGATACAGTGCAGTGTATATATTTATAGTTTCTACACTTTCATATCATTAACTCTAAATAAATGTTAAGATTATGTATTAAACACCTGTTTTAGCATTGTTTTGGAATTAAAAACATGAAATATTAGATGAGCTGTCTGGCCTTAAAAATTACTACTAGTTATAGATTAAAAACATACACATTAAATATAGAATAAAACACTGCTTTTTAAATGATGTACTAGTTATCATAGTTTTACATTACAATGCATCTCTCCCACTTTTCCACTCTTCCTGAATTGCCTGTTTCCTTTTCTGTTCACATTTACTTGTGAATTTGTTTCCATCAGTCAAAATGAGAAAGGTGACTGTCACTCTGAAATGGGTTATACTGTCAAAAGTTGCTGCCTCCGAAAAGCATTTTGAGACAATATAATGTAAATGTATCAAACTCCCTATTTTTCTTGCACCTTCAACCTCATTTTTTCCAGTCCCTGCTCCCAGCCTGCAAATGTTCTCAGGTTTCTTTTGTTCAAAATTTTTCTATTTTTAAGAAAAAAAAAATTGTTCTTAAAGAACTTCCCAAACATGATTTTCACTGGCTTTCTCCATACAATGTCTTCCACTTAATTGTCCAAAGTTTTTAAAGAATGCCACATACTTACTGCTTTCATTTTTCTCTTCCCTCATTAATTCTTCAACATGTGTGTGAATTTCATTCTAGCCTTTCTGTTGAAACTCTTAAGCACAACAATGATCGATTTTACCTATGATTTCTTTAGTTAGAAGTGACAGAAACTATCTTCACCCTAGAAACTATAAATACTTCAGTTATGATTGATAGAAGTTACATGCATCTTAAAAGAAAATCTGCAAAGTTGAAGGGTCCATTAAGGTTCAAAATATGTTCCCTCTCAGAAAATCTTTCTTTGTGATGACTCCTGATAAATCACAATTTATGCCTTTGCAACTTTCAAATCCCAGAGTGAAAAGGTCTCCTTCCTGATAGCTACTGTAATAGTACAGGGGCAATCCCATTGGTTCAACTCAGGTTGTGTACTTGTTTCTGAATAAACCACTGGGTCTGGGGTCCTACCTTTAGGGCTGCAGTCTGAAATGGAGTAAGTGCTACTTATAATCAAAGTGACAGATCAAAATTACAACAGATTGTGGAAACTGTGAGGCACCAAAGAAATAGATTCAGGGTGGCGGGGGGGGGGGGGGCATTTATTTCTCATATTCCTACTGAAAGCCAAAGCCGATAGCTTCCTCTCAGCCTCACCTTCAATCTCTGTCCAATATTCATACCTTTGACCAAATTTACCTTCTTGGAAACATCCTTCATTAGTTTCTGTGACAAGATGATTTTGGGGTTTCATTACAATCTTTTTGACTGCCTCTTCTTTGTTTTCTTTCTCTTTAACTCAAAGAGAATATCTACGCTTTTATCTTTTTACATCGTACATTTTCTCTATATCTCTATCTCTATAGTTCTTAACTATACCACATTTCTATTGTCAACTCAATGTAATTAACTTCCAAATTTTAACAGTTCTGCATTTGCGAAGAGCTTGACCTCTTCATTTGAAAATCTAGCAGGCTCTTCAAGAATTACCAAAATTCAGAATCTTCCCCTCGTAATATCTACCTCTCTTTCTACATTTTCTTATTGAGAAAACTTTCCTAACATTCAGTAAGAAATTTTCAAGGCATTTTAGGAATATTCCTCCTTTATTTTGTTATCATTAACCTTCACTTCCACATCTGATTAAGGAGGGAAAAATGTTGCCTGCAATATTATATGAACTTTGTTATGGATAAGTAGTTTTTAAAATATATAAAAGTCATTTGTGATAAGGAGTCTGGCAAGATGGAGGGTACTCTAGGCAAACTAATTAGCATGAATAAAGATATTTATTCATTATGTTCAGAGAATTATAATTATTTCATATGGCGAAAGCATAAGCTGCATGTGGTTTAAGCCAAAAAGGTCCACATGGAGATCAATTACACTAATGAGGCCGAACTTCATTCTGCAGGTAGTGGAGGAAGAATGTTATAAGAAAGCATGTAATTTAGATCTTATTTCTTATAGTACCTTATAACAGAGTGTTGTTCCCAATTCCTGCGTCTCACTCTTTGGGACATTGCTGTCATTCATTTCACCTATCCATACACTATAATCACCTGAGACATTGTGTTTTGTTTTGTTTTTAATTATTATTATTACTTTACACAAACAGTTAACTTTTTCGATCAATGATGAATAATACAAATAAAAGATGTTAAGATGTTATTTCTTTTTTCCTTTTTACTTTTTACAATCTGCTTCCTCTCATTATATAGGTCCAAGTTTCTGACCAAGTTTTCCTTCTTCCTAAAGAACTTCTTTCAACATTTCTTGCAGAGCTAGTTTTCAGGTAATGAATTCCTTCAGGTTCTGCTTTTCTAAGAAAGTCTTTATTGCTCCTTCACTTTTTTTATTTTTATTTTTATTTTATTTTTTTATTAGTTTCAGGTGGCTCCTTCACTTTTGAAGATTAATTTCACTGGGTATAAAATTCTAGGTCATTGGTCTTCTTTCAATGCTTTAAATATTTTATCCATTTTCTTCTTGCTGGTATGGTTTCTAATGAGAAGTTGGCTATAATTTTTATCTGTCTTTGTTCTTCCATAGCTAAAGTATTTATACCTTCTGGTTTCTTTCAAGATTTTACCTTCTCTTTGGTTTTCTGCAGTTTGAATACAATATGTATGTTATTTATTTATTAGTGCTTAACTGCTTGATGCTTTCCAAGTTTCTTCAATCTGTGGTTTGGTGTCTGTCATTAATTTTGGAAAGTTCTTGGTCCATTATTACTTCAACTATTTCTTCTGGTCTGTGCTCTCTTTCTTTTCCTCCTGGTATTCTGGCATTTCAATTGCATCTATGATTTATACCTTTTGAAAATATCCTACAGATCTTGTATGGTCTGTTTTTTTATTTTTCCATTTTCCATTAATTTTTATTTATTTATATTTGCATTGACCTATCTTCAAGCTCAGTGATTCTTTCCTCAGCTGTGGTGAATCCACTGTTAAAATCATAAAAAGAATTCCTCATTCCTATTACAATGTTTTGATTTTTAGCATTTCCTTTTTTTTTTAGAGCTTCCATTTCTCTGCTTACTTAACCTGTTTTTTCACGTTGCCTACTTTTTCCACTTGATTTCGTAACATATTTATCATAGTTAATTCAATCCCCTATTTGATAATTCCAACATCTGTGAAATATCTGAGTCTGGATATGATAACCGATTTGTTTCCTCAGCCATTTTCTTTTCTTTTTTTCTTTTTGACATGACTTTTTGTTTTTTGTTTAATGCTGGACATATTGTATTGAGTAGTAGAAACTGAGATAATTATATCTTTAGTATGAGGATTTATGTTAATCTGGCTAGGAGTTGGCTGTATTTAATGTTTGTTGTAAGTAGGTGTGGGTGTAGGTGTCAGAGTCTTCAAATTCCTCTAGGAGCTCTTATTTTTTGTGTGTTCTCCTGATTTTGAACTTCTCTAAGTACTACTCCTTTGAGAAAGTCCATACCATGCAGCTCTTTTAGCTGTAACGACTGTTGTTATGCTGAAGCCATGCTAGTTTGGTGGGAAGGTTTACGGAATGGGGGGCAGTTTGTAATCTTACAATCAAATCTAAGTATTTTAGTGAGCCTGTTTCCCAGGGCCCACTAAACTCTGTGACCTTTACAAATGTTTCTGCAGTAGTGTAGCTTTTACTTACCCTTTCTTCCTCCCCTGGCTGCAGAGTTCCTATTTTCTTGAAGCCTGACTTTAGTTCACTATAAGATCCCTCTTTCGCTGAGGTGATACAGAAAGTCTAGAGACTGCTGTAGCATGAAGAATTCCCTTTCCGCAGCTAGAATAAAGCTCTGGCAACATGTTCTCCCCTAGAGAGTAGATGTTTGTTATTGAGAAGGCACTGGGAGTGTGTCACAATGACCACACTTCCTCTTCCTCTGCCAGAGAGAGGCAGAGATTTCTCTCAAAACTTCACCCTGAGAACCTGGTGGGATTCCAAGAGACAAAGCCCAAAAAATTGTAGAGGATTCCTTAAAGACTTATTCCTTATTCGTTAGTCCTCCACAAGTTACTCACTCTCAAGCTAGTCTATACCCAGTTTCCAACGATTCATCAAAAATTCCGTTTAAGTGTTCCTGCCAGTTTGTGGCTCCAACAGCTTCCAATCCCGTAGGTCTCATGTATGATTCTCTGGATATGTCTGTCTCTCTAGAATTTTGCAGGGGCAGTTTGTCCTCCAACCTCAGTTCTTAGATAGGTCCAAAAAAATAGGTGATTTTCAGTTTGTTCAGCTTCTTCTTGTTGCCAGGGTGGCTTCCAAGCCCTTCACATGTCAGAGCCAGAACTGAAAGGCTTCAATTTAGTTTTGACCTTTTTGATTTTCAAACCTAAGAGAAACACTTTCTAATTCCTTTATGACTTATATATGCTAATGGTATATTGTTATCAGAGGCCCTGTCTTATTTTGTTTATATCTCCATACTTGAAGTGCTGGTTGACCCATGTTTTGATGATTCATACATTAGAATTGCCTACATAATGAGTCTCCTCATTCCTGTTAACTCAGTAAGTATAACTAACTTCTTTTTTTGAGAGACAAACTGTTTTCTAAAAAAGGAACTAAGGGGAAAATTTGTCATAAAGTTGCTTATGAAAAGAGAAATGAAAAATTGAATGGATGGTGAGCTGGACTACTACTTTGCATATATTTTTGAAATACACATTTGGAGACATTTCTAAAATCTATAGAGTTTATAAAATAAAACTGCATAATAAATTATTACTCAGTTGATGCCATTCCTATAGAATTAATATAATGTACATATATTTCTTTCTGTAAATGTTAACAGTTGTAAAAAGAAAACACTAGAGACCTTGGAGTACCTGAATGTGCATCAAAATGACCTGGACAGCTTGTTTAAGACCAGATGCTCAAGCTCGCTCGCGCCCCCCCACTGGCTGCTGGCGGTCATCGGTGATCCTCTAGTTAGTCCCTGTTGCCTCCTCAGCCACCTGTCACAGGCTCCGAGCTTGCTGCTTCATGGACATGCGTCCTTGGCACAGAGACGCCGAGCTCGGAGCCATCACCAGAGTGTGTTAAGTTCAAGGCACTTTGTACAACTTCTGCCACACAGGCCGTGGATCTTGCTGCAGATTTGTAAGCAAGGGCTGCCATCCGGAAGAAACTGGTGGTTGTGCTGGAGTTCCCAGAGGTTGTGCATGTGCCCACGGTATTTGAGAACTATGTGGCAGACACTGAAGTGGATGAAAAACAGGTAGAGTTGGCTATATGGGACACAGCTGGGCAGGAAGATTATGGTTACTTGACGCCTCTTTCTACTTGAACACTGATGTTACTGTGATGTGTTTTTCCATTGCCAGCGCTGATAGTTTGGAAAACATCCCAGAAAACTGGAGTCTGGAAGGCAAGCATTTCTGCCCATCTCCTGGTTGGGAACAAGAAGGGTCTTCTGGATGATGAGTACACAAGGTGGGGGCTAGCCAAAGTGAAGCAGGAGCCCATAAAGAAGGTAGAGATGTGGCAAACTGGATTGGCACTTTTGGGTACATGGACTCACCCAAAACCACGATGGAATGAGGGAGGTTTTAGAAATGGCCAAGAGAGCTGCTCTGCAAGCCAGATGTGGGGTGAAAGAATCTGGATGACTCATCTTGTGAAACCCTGCTGCAAGCAGAGCCCTCATCAGTTAATTTTGAAGTGCTTTTTATTAATCTTAGTGTATGATTACTGGCCTTTTTCATTTATCTATCATTTACTTAAGATTACAAACAAAAAGTCATCTTGCTACCAGTATTTAATAGAAGCCAGCCATGATTATTAGCGATGTCCAACCCACCTGACCCGTCGGGTCCTGCTAACACTGCTCTAACAGCCCTCCGCTGCAGTCCACCTTATGCACCAGGCACCAATTCAAGGAATTTCTTCTTGCTTCTTTCTAGAAAGAGAAACGGTAACTTTTGTGAATTAGGCTGTAACTACGTCATAACTAACATGTCTTGCCTATCATCTGCCAGCTGCAAGGTCCTCTGGTGAGTCACCACTTCAGAACTTGACTCCGTAACAGATGTCATTGGCATAGCTCTGGAGTGGCCATCCAGTGTTTTCAAAATGCACTCAGCAAAAAACGCCCAAGTCCATGCAGCTGTGCAAAGTTACAGTTCTCTAGTTTTATATTAGTGACCTTCCAGTTACTGTGTAATTAGTGCCACTGAATGTAGGTTACCCAAAATAAATATATCTACCCCAGACTAGATGTAGTATTTTTTTTGTATAACTGGATTTCTTAATTCTGATATTTGTCATCCCCACAGAAAGTATATTGTTTTTTTTAAAAAAGAAAGTGTATTTGAAAATAAAGTCACATGGAAAATTCATTTTTAAAATTCCCATTTTGTCAGTTTGTCTCATAAAGAATCAGCATAGCACCTGTTTTCGGCTCCATATATCCCAGTAGCCCATCCTCAGAGCTGGGCTAAGTAAATAGGAATTTGGTTTCATGCCTGAGGCACTCAGACTTTTGAAGATGACACAACCTGTGGTCTCCTGGACCACAGGGTTGGACTCTAGTTCACAGTGCTTTCTCCTCACTGTATCCAGGTTCCCTCCCAGAGGAGTCCGCAGTTCTTGTGGGTGGCACTCAGTTTCTCTCTTCTCTCTAGCTGACGAAACCTTTTTCTGTAACAGTTAATTTTTCCAACTACTAATAGATAAAGGAAGTTTTCTAGAACAAAGCAAAAAAACAAGAACAGATTCTCAGGCCCAACTCCCAGAGACTTGAATTCAGTAGAATTAAGGTGAACTCGAGACTCTGACTTTTTATTTTAGCAGCACTCCATAAGAATATAGCACTCTTTAAAGATAATGCCCTAGAGAAACGGATTGCCGCATGCTTCAGTGTGTTGCCTCGTATGAGTTTTAGACAGAAGCTGGATTAGAGTTAATTAATGATTGAAGTTTATGACAATATTCTATACTGTTGGTTACATATCTATCTGCTTTCGGGACAAGATGCACGGAAGGCAGAGCAGTCATCATGCTGTGACCACTGCAGAGCCTGACCGACTGAGTCTGGAATTGGCAAAACTTCCCCCTTCTGGAGGAAGATGAGCCATAAAAGGACATGAATGTGAAAGCATTTTTTCCCTCCTTTAAAATTTACCTTACATTTGTACTTAAGCACAAGTAATAACTCATTTAGCATATCCAATTTCTGCACTCTATTATACATTTCCTGAGAGATATAATTTTGTCATGAAACAATGTAAAGGTAAATGTTTCTCTTGCCTGTACCTTAAGTTGCTTTGCTTGTGACTTGAATGAAATGAAAAAGGAATGAAAATATAGGCATAGGAGAGAATTCATTTTCACAAATTCAAATCTCATAGACAATTGATGTTATAAAGTTTCAGCAAAAGCAGAAAAATCCCCCTTTTGTAGGAGTGGCTTTTTCATTGGTTTCTAGGAGGTGGTGTGTTTTGGTAACAAAGGAGCATGGGCTTTAGAGCTACTCGTTCGCACAGTTGAATCTTGGCTCTGATAATTAGGACATTAGCTGCGTAACCTCTTGTCTCAACATCTTTGTGTTTCATTTTTCTCATTATTAAATAAAGACATAATAATAATATGCCTTACAGATTCAGGGTGAATATGAGAATTAGTATTTTTATTAATAAAAAAGGAAAGATGAGAAATGGAAGAGAGACAGAAAGAGATGTTTTCTTCTCTGTCATCCACTTCCCTGTCTCTTTTCTGTTTTTTTATTCAAAAGCAAAAATATAATTGTTAAAAATTTTAATATTGCCTCAAAGCAAATGAGTTATAGTAGTATCTCATGAAAAATACATAACTATACAATACTTATAAAGCAATGCTCTACACCATAAAAACCTATTGAACATCAGATAAAATATACTAATAATCAACTTCAGCAATTGAAGTAGCAACGTTGGTCTCTTTTTTAAAGGAGAAATTCCTAAATTACAAGGTGACATTCATGTGAGTGGTGTTACATTGAAGCACTCTTGCTGAGGTCCCTTGTCTTTGGATTGTGTAGTAGCATCACAGAATTATAAGGAATGACTAGTAATAATTTTACATTAAGAAATCACCTACCATATTTTGACATTATGTCCGAGATTTTTATAGATAAAAATAACTAAAACTCACAGAAATATGATGACTTCTCAAAACTTCATAGGGGAGGAGAAAACCTAGATATCTTTTTTTAAAAAAATAGGTGGAATGGAATTGAGGTTTTTTATTGAGATAAAATTGTCATATAACATTTTGTAAGTTTGAGTGTATGTGTTGATTTGATACATTTATATATTGTAATATGATTACCATCATAGCATTAGCTAACACCCTATCCATCACATCGCATAGTTATCATTTTTTTGTGTGGTGAGAACAGTTAGGATCTAGTTTCTTAGCAACTTTGAGGTTTATAATGCAGCATGGTTGTCTATAATCACTATGCTGTGCATTACATCTCCAGGATTTATTGATCTTCTAGTAGCAAGTTTGTAACTTTAAACACATCCCCCCAATTCTCCTACCCCCTGGTAACCCTCTTCTACTAAGTTTATATGGGTTTGGCTTTTTAATTATTTCCATGTATAAGTAATATCATTGTCTTTCTCTGTCTGACTTATTATACTTAGTACAGTGCCCTTCAAGATTCATCAATGTTATTGAAACTGGCAGGATTTCCTTCTTTCTCATAACCGAATAATATTCTATTATATGTATACACTGTATCTTTATCTACACTCCCATGTTTACTGCAGCATTATTCACAATAGCTAAGATGTTGGAACAACTCAGATTTTTTCTTTGTGTGTGTGCAGTGATGAGACATGGGAAAAATAGCTTGTTGCAGTAGAAAAAGCATTGTTTTGGAGCTGGCAGTACTAGTGAAAAGTTCTAGCTCTTTCATTCACTAGCTGTGGGGTTTAGTTTCCTTGAATTTCAATTTCCTCACCTTTAAAATAGAAAAAAAGTCATATGTAATCTTATGACTTTGGAAAAGAATGAAAGTAATTCACTACACTTAAAACTCATAATAAAGTGTGTCAAGCCTTATAAATCATGTAACTTGGTGCCACTCATGTAAAATTACAAAGTAAAATTACAAAGGACTGTTTAATGAGAATAGTTATCAATGTTGTATACCGAACTAGAAAAAAAAATAAAAGTGTACACTTAAAAAAAATTTAAGTGTAGTGAGTGTTCTATAAAGTGTAGCTATAATTTTCAGAGTCAGAAAAAGTTACATGTAAAACCAGGTTAAACATTTTCCTGCTTGGCTGAAAGGATGATTCATTTCCTTAGTCAAGGAGTCTTTGCTTTCAAATGACAGTATCTAGCCTAACTGGCTAAAGAAAAAAAAAAGATGTATTTCAAAGAAACTGGGATGTCTTGTGGAGTATGATGGTTCCACCAGGGCAGGGTTTTCATTGTTTCATTCTTTGCTATATCCCCATTGCCTAGGATAGCATGTGACATGTACATAATGCTCAATAATTATTGTTAATTAAAATGTGGGGCTACAGCAGTGTTTCTCAACTTCTTTTTTTCTTTATCACCCTCCTAAAAAGCCATTTTTAGATGTTCTTTCCCAGTCATCCTCCTGCCTATGAAATTGAATACTAAGGAATGAGATTTTTGTCAGGTAGTGTTGAGCTCTAAGGGCCAAAAATCATTGCAAAATCTAATATTGCTTCCTTTGGAAGCAATATTGCCTCCATTGTGATCGTATGCACTAGAGGGACTAGAAGAAGACATTGTAAAAACCTAAGAAGCCACAATAAGGTAGTCTCTTCCTCTCTCCCTCTTTCTCTGTAAAGGGCCTTCCATTCCTACTTTTCTCAGATCAATGACTTCTCTCTCTTCCTGTCTGATCATGAACCTTCTCTTTTACAGTAACTCTGTCCTCATTCCCAGCTTTACATCATTTTATAGTCCAAGTTTTTAAAAGGCAAATCACAGTCTCTCAGCTCTACTTCCAGGTGTTTTAGGAAATAGAATTCCAGATGCCCAGGATTTGTCCAGTGTGTTTTTCTGATTCCATTAATTTCAGAAACAAATGAGTATGTGTTCATGTCATTCAGAGGCCAAACAGTAGTGGTTATGGGAGTGGAATCTCTCAAAAGAGGGCTTGAGTGGGTTCTTTAAGATGTGAATTATCGGGACAAAGAAGGAATGATTTTCATTTCCAGGAAGTAGTAAAGAATTAGCATAGTACCTGAATTCAGATTGTAGAAAGTTAGTATATGGAGCTTTTATTTTATCTTTTGGGAATTGGACATCCATTTCAGTGTTTCAATCCAGACATAATTAAAGCAGCATTTTAGTAAAATAAATCTAGTCATAATATAAAAAAATTAAATGGAGAAAGGAGATTCTACATAAATATAGATGAGCAGGGAGGCTCTTGGACTAGTAAGGGTGTAAAGTAATAATTCTAGGAAGGTGGCAAGTTGTAGTAGAAATTGGTCAAATTTTGGTGTCAGACTCTTATCTAGTACTAACTCTGTGACTTAATTTATTTATCTGTAAACTAAATACAATAATAGCAAATTTGCAGGATTATTTTGAGGAAGATTAATCATAATGTACCTGCACTATGCATGGAACATAGTAGGTATTCTATACATAGAATCTTTCTCTTACCCTCTTTTTCACTCACTCTCAGTCTTTGTGTCTACACACTGTTTTCTCTTTCATTAGCATACGATTTGGGCTGGACATAGTAACTTTTTATAAGCAATTTAAGAAAGGCTTATATTTCTCTAAGGCAAGCTGAAAAATCCTTCCCAGCTGTCACTTTCTCCAGATTCATTATATATTGTGTTTAATTATGGGATGCAGAGTCCTTGACGAGTCCTGCTGCTTCAGAAGACTGGGCACCATGGTTTCCATTAATAATGAGGAGAAAGCTAGTCTCTTGACTTCATTGCTATCTCTAAAACTCAAATGAATACAGCTGGGAAGACTCAAGAAGCCACTGATTGAATGATTATACCAAAACTAAAGATCCAACTCTTGTGTGCTATAGATAAACTCATCATCCTTTATAGGACTGCCCTATTTATGTCTCAGCTTGCATTTTGGGAAAATGTGCCAATCTTTATGAGGGTTTTTGGTTGGTACTCTGCTTATTTCCTAGAAACCACATCCTGCCTAATTTTCAAAAAGTCTCTAGGCTTATAAACACATAAAAATATTAAAATTGTCATGTTTTCATGTTGCAGCAGAGAACATTACTATTTAATAATGGGAAGTTTATAAGGAAGCAGCTGGCATTCATAAAAAATGTAGTGCCAGTCCCCAAGGAATAATAGTAATATAATATGATGACTTTATATATAATAATATGGCCTTTGTAAAGAGGCCTGTTATGCATATGATTCACTTTTTATAAAGATTTTTAATTAAAATTAAGCTAATATATAATATTATATAAGTTTCAGGTGTACACCATAGTTATTCAACAGTACCCACCTAACTCTATGCAGTGTTATTATCATATTATTGGTTTTATTCCCTATGCTAAAGAAGTGATCACCATGATAAGTCCAGCAACCATCTCACACTGTCCAACACTACCACAATATTATTAATCTTTCCCACCTTTTTAAAATTTTCAATTAGAGTTGACTTTCAATATTTTTTTATATTAGTTTCAAGTGTACAGCACAGTGGTTAGACATTTATATAATTTAGGAAGTGATCCCCCTAACTACCTGGCACTATACATAGTTTTTTACTATATTATTGATTATATTCCCTATACTTTACATCCCCATTATTTTGTAACTACCAATTTATATTTCTTAATACCTTCACCTTTTTCACCCTGCCCCCAAACCCATTTCCATATACCACCCTGATAGATCTAATACCTATCTGGCATCATACATAGTTATTACAATATTATTGACTATATTCCTTATGCTGTACCCTACATCCATCCCCATGACTACTGTGTAAAAACAAATTTGTACTTCTTAATCCCTTCCAAATTTCACCCATCCCTAACCCCCACCCATCTTAAAGCAGTCCCTCTAAGATTCTTTGATACTTGTTTGGTGATGATGAACTCCTTTAACTTTTCTTATCTGGGAAGCTCTTTATCTGTCCTTCCATTCTAAATGATAGCTTTGCTGTGTAGAGTAATCTTGGTTGTAGATCCTTTCTTGTCATCACTTTGAATATTTCCTACCAATTCCTTTTGGCCTGCAAAGTTTCTGTTGGGAAATCAGCTCATGTTCTTATGGAGGCCCCCTTGTAAGTAACTGCTTTTTTCTCGCTGCTTTAAAAATTTTCTCTGTCTTTAACCTTCGGCATTTTAATTACGATCTGTCTTGGTGTTGGTCTCTTTGGATTCATCTTGTTTAGGACTCTCTGAGCTTCCTGGGTTTGTATATCTATTTCCTTCAGCACGTTAGGGAAGTTTTCTATCATTATTTCTTCAAATAGGTTTCAATTCTTTGCTTTCTTTTCCTTCTGGTACCCCTATAATGCAATTGTTGTTATGCTTGAGTTGTCCAAAAGGCCCCTTAAACTTTCCTTAGTTTTTTTAATTCCTTTTTTTTTTTTTTTTTTCTGTTCTGGTTGGGTGTTTTCTGCTAACTTATTTTCTATATTGCTGATTAAATCCTCTGCTTCATCTAATCTACTGTTGATTCCCTGTAATATATTCTTCATTTCTGTTATTGTATTCTTTATTTCTGACTGGTTCTTTTTCATGTTTTCTATCTCCATTTTTATGTTTCCCGTCTCTTTGTTAAAGTTCTCCCTGAAATCAGTAAGCATCCTTATAACCAGTGTTTGGAACTCTGCATCGGATAGATTGCTTGTCTCCATTTTATTTAGTTATTTTTCTGGAGCTTTGTTCTGTTCTTTTATTTGAGACTTGTTTCTTGTCTCCCCATTTTAGCTGCCTCCCTGTGTTTGTTTCTATGTATTAGGTAGGGCTGCTATGTCTTCTGGTCTTAGTAGAGTGGCCTTATGTAGTAGGTGTGCTATGGGGCTCAGTAGTGCAGTCTTTCTGGTCACCTGGGCCATGCACTCCAAGTGTGTCCCTTGTGTGGATTGTGTGTGCCCTCCTCTTGTAGTTGAGTTTTGGTTGAATTCCACATCAATGGGAGGGACTGACTCTTGGGCCCAGTGGTTGTGAGGACTGGCCTTGACTACAGTGGAAAAGTTGTTGTGTAGGGGTTGACCCTACAGAGCAGGATCTGTCTCAGCAGGACTCTGGTGCCTGCCAATCTGCACCTTGGGTGTGTTGTACTTGGAGGCAGCTGGGTGATGTTCCAGCTTGTTTTGAAGCTGGCCACTGGGGGTGTCAGCCCCATGTGGGGACAGAGTCCCAGAGAGCAGTTTCCAGGCTTTTGACCTCATGTGGAAAGGTGCTGGCTCAGGTAGTAGTTGGCCATCAGCTGTAACCAGTTAGCCTTTAGAAACTAATATAACTGCCATGGCTAAGCTAGCAAGTGCAGATTGCAGCTAGCAAATGGGGTTGGTTGATTGGTTGGCAGAGAAGCAGACGGTGAATTGTGGATTGTGTTGATCCTACTTCCTCTATCTCCAACCCAGTCACCAGCGAGACTACAGTGGTATGAACCCCCTATCCACGGCTCCATTGGTGTTCCTTTTTGGCCTCACCATATCCTGCGTTATTATGTGGGGAGCGGGACCAAAGACCTTGTGTGACACCCAGGACCACCTTGGAGGGGATCCCCTATAGGTCAAGTTCAGCCACAGCCTGTGCTCCACCCGGGGCCACCTGGCAGGAGCCACAAAGAAATCTGCAGATGGCTGCTGCCCGTGTTGTGCTTGGATGTGCCTTAAGAGGCCAAGCCACGAACCGAGGCTGGCTGCTGCTAGTGCTGGCTTAGGACTGCTCAGTCAGAGGTACAGGACATGCTCAAGCCAGATGCTGCTTGTCTGGGTTCTGCGAACCTTTGAGAGACCCTAGGAAAGTCTGCAGCTTGAGCTAAGGCAGGCAGTTTGTAGGAAAAAAAACACTGGAAGGGGCTTGGGTATGCTTCAAAGTTGGGCTGGGTGGAGTCTTGAATCACCAGGGCGTGGCAAACAAACAGTAGAGACTCAGATATTGCAACCACCTATGTCTGCATGCCAGGAAGCGGGAGGGCTCAGCAAAGAAACCATGGCCTCCACCAGCACCTCCATCCAGGAGACAGGTGCCTCTCCAGCCCTCTTCCCAAGCAAGACAACTCAGTTCCCCACCATTTGTCCCTGCTGCCTTTTCAGCTGCTGCTTCAGAGGTGGAGCTCAGAGCGAGTGATTTCACTGGTGGGTAAGTCTGCGCACAGTCCCTTTAAGAGGAGCTCCTGCGAGTGCAGCTTCTCTGTCTTACTCAGTCACAATCTCCGCTAGTTTTCACAACCAGACATTATGGGGACTTCCCTCCCCGGCACTAGAACCCAGGGCTGGGGTCGGTTTGGGACCTCTTGCTCCTCTGGGGAGTGTGGGGAACCTCCACAGCCAAAATAGCCTTCCCAATCTTTAATGGTCATACATGAGGGTGTGAGACCAGCCTGTTCCGCGTCTCTGCCCCTCCTACCAGTCTTTAGGTGGTTTCTTTTGCACATCTTTAGTTGTAGAGCTTTGGTTCAGCAAAGCTCTACAACTGGTTGAAATTTTAGGCAATTCTCAATGATGGTTGTTTTGTAGTTTAGTTGTAATTTTGATGTGGTCATGAGAGAAGGTAAGCACAGCATTTACCTTGTGCCATCTTGGTCCTAAGGTCTGTGGTTCACTTTTACGTGAGCAACCATGTGAAGTTGTGTACTTTCATTTTAAGTAGAGCATTTCATTATGACTTTCCACACATTTTGCTGCATGATGAGCTCAGATTCTAATTTCTAATGAAGTGCCTGAATACTTGGATTTTATTTTATAAATAGCTGAGACACATTCTTTAAGATGCCAAATGTGAACTATGCCTGCTGTAGAATGAATGCTTGTGTACTCCCAAAATTCATATGTTGAAACCTAATCCCGAAATATGGTGGTATTTAGAGTAGGGCTTTTGGGAGGTGTTAGGTCATGAGAGTGGAGCCCTCTTGAATGGGATTAGGGCCTTTATAAAAGACCCCAGATAGATCCCTAGTACCTTCTGCTACGTGAGGACATAGTGAGAAGATGACCATTGTGGGAGTGCAAAAAATAGTTTTCCTCCCACCTTTCTAAGTTCTTTAGGCTGGGCTACCAATAAAATTAACATGAGGCAGATTTACAGAAGAAAATGTCCAAGGTTTATTACAGATGTATATTAGGGGCTGCCATAATAATATGAGACCCAAGAAGGCATTGCATGGTTGAGGCTTGTATGTCATTCTGGAGCTAAGGATAGTGGTGTGTGTGTGTGTGTGTGTGTGTGTGTGTGTGTGTGTATGTGTGGTTTGGGACTTCAGAGTCAGGAAGGCAATTCACTTGGAGATGGAAAAGCAAATGTGTGGTAAATGAATGTTTGCTGGGGCATCTTTAATTATGGGACACAGAGAGGAGTTTGAACAAATGGGCTTTGCTAGGTTTGTCTCTATCACTAACTAGTTTATATTAAACTACTATAATTATCTATGATGACAGCTCCCTTCCTGGAGCAGGCATCTATCTAAGTTCCTTTTAGGCAATCAGGGGGAAGGTCAAAAGTCTTTCCTGAGTTTTTGTTTCTTAAAACTAACCAGCTTAAAATCAATATCCCAAAAGGCATATTTTGGGGTGGCAGACTCTGCTTCCCTTCACCATCTGTGGACCAGGAACCGGACTCTCATCAGACACTGAATCTGCCACAGCCTTGATCTTTGACTTCCCAAACTCCAGAACTATGGACTAAGATAATGCCACTCTGAAAATTTACCCACTACCGGTAGACTTCCCTTAAGGGCAATGATTGTCATAAAAAAAAATAAAATAAAAATATTAGGACCTGTGTATTATACTTCAGCAGGATGCAACCATGCCGGTGGCAAGACTACTTCCTTTCTAAACTTGAAACAGAAGCTTTGAGGGAATTTTTGGGAAAGAATCGTCATGGAGGTTCATTCTGCCATGTTTCATACCTCCTGGTTCCTGGGAAATACATTGAAATATGATAACGACTTCCAGTCTTTCAAGTGAATGAGTAGACTTTCAACTACTGTGTTAGTTTTAAAAATGGCCACAAATTATTTGCTACTTCTCTTATCAAGGAGGGGAAACTATTTCCTTATCCCTTGAATCTATACTGACCTGTGGCTTGCTTTGGACAATAGAATGTGGGAGAAGTATAGATGCATACATTCTCGGCCTGGGCTTCAAAGAGTTTTTTGCATGCAGCAACTTACGCTCTTAGAATATGTACTGCTCTATGAATAGCGACCTGCTAGAAGAGCAGAGACAAGCCACCCCAGCTGAGGCCTCTGTAGGCCTGCTGCCTTCCTGCTGTCCTGGTAGAAAATCCACTATGTAACTGAGCACAGCCCAAATTTAAACCCACAGAAATATGAGTTAAATAAATAGTTGCTGTTTGGGGGTGCTGTTAAATGGTACCTTTTGGGGTGGTTTGGTTTTTTCAACAAAGACTAACTGAAATAATTTCTTTGTGAAAGGTTTCCTAGATTATATGCCATTATTAGCCATTTGGTTGGCATTTTGGCATACGTCATAAATTAGTTCAGTATGTCCTCTAGATACAGAGGTTTTGCGTGCAACTTAACAACACCATCTGTGTAGAAATTGGAGGTGTTGTTGACAATTTGCCTTTTTCTTGTTAGAAGATTTGTTGTAAGCTCTAGCTACATGAATTTTCTCATCCACTTTCTACATCTGCAATCTGATGGTTATCTAATTTAGGTAACTGGTCAATAGCTGCAGTGCCATACCGTCAGAAACAGCGGGCAGTGCAAAGGTTTCCTGCCATATGCTGCTTCAACAAGCTGTCCTTGCTTCCACCAGCAAGACTACTATCTCTTGTAAATGCTACGTGTGGTAATTCTCTGGCCCCCTCCCCTTTTATTATACGTGTCATCAATGTTTATATTAATAGATTCTAATTTGCTCAGGCTGAATTTCAGGAGACTGCTCATCAAAAAAATGTTCAGTATAATTAAGTTGCTGACCCACGGTGATTTCTGAGTGTAACTTTAAAACTGGATGAGTATGTCTTGCTCACATTTCATTATATCAATTCCTGTCAAAATTCCAAACTTGAGAAATATTACTTAGATTCCCCCCCCCCCGATTTCACAGATAGCAAGCTGTTCTAGATGTTCAAAATCCATGTGTTTTCCTGTTTCATCTGTCCTTTTTCTGACCCAAACTCCATAGAGTGTCCACTTCGACCCCCAACAGTGATGCTGGTTTAATTTAATCAGAATATGAGAGTTGCTATGAACCCCTGCCAGTGCTTGGAATGACAATATTATTTTGCCAATTAGAAAGAGCACAATTAGCAAAATTGATCTTAGAATCTTTTTGTCAGCTCTCTAACACTCACGATGGAATAATTTCTTTCTCTTCATCATTAAGGCCTCATGAAGTTGAGAAATGAGCAAAACTGGCGTGGTTTTGAGGATGTGGGTTTGAGAATGTTACTGTTAGATGTCACTTCTATACTTATTTTAAAATTGTGGGGAGGGGATATGAAGAATCTATGAATAGGATAAAAAATCATTGGCAGCAAATACTTATCTATGGAAAATAATATATAGTTCAAACAAGAACTAAGCTATCTTACATCTATCTACATGAGAGCTGCCTGAAATAGATTACCTGTGCTAGCAGTCGTCGGCCTTCTGCCTTATGCAATAGAGTTACCCTTCCTTATTCATTCTGTTTTCTTTTCCTCTATTATGACTTCCCAATAGAGGTATTCCCATCTTTCATTTGTCCTCTAGGTTGTAGTAATGGTGTTCTCTCTCCCAACTCCTAACCTTCTTAGGTTATAGCTTCCTTTTTGCTTCATATGTATGTAGCTCTCATATTGGACTCCACTGCATTTGAGATTTGATATGTAGCTAATGTCCTAATTGTGAATAAACCCTTTATTAAGTCCCAATAAGCAGGTATTTCTTGTCCTAGGTCCAGTATTCTAAATGCCTATCTATGATGTGAAACCTTTCTATATAAGCCCTTCTTTCTAGAGCTTTCTGCATAACTTCTGTTCTATCCTATACCTTATGTCCATCAGTTTCCAAAGTATACTAAAATTTCCTAATGTAATTTCCCCTGGAAAGCAGCCCTTTTAGGTGAGTCTTATCCTTATAAGCTTCTTCAAGCTGCTTCCTTAATCACATTGCTCCTAGTGGTTGCCCAAGGTCACTTTCCAATCTAGATAGGTTTCTTGCAATCAGGACATTATTCACTTGACTACAAAATTATTGATTCTGCTTATATATTCCTTTTGTTGGGACAAAAATTGATCAAGTTATTTCTAAAATAAAGTTATAGAAACTGACATAAACTCTAAAATTATTCTTCCATATGCTTTCTGTGTATTATAGTTTGGACAGGCCCCCCATACCCTTCCCACAGCTTACCTTGACAGTATCCTTGATATGTATCACAGATGAATTTGGTTGGACTTGAAATCTAAAGTATATACCTAAATATTCCCATCTGAGATATTATAGTTACTGTTGAATTGTAACTTACTTTACTTTAATCTCTAGTTTCTGATTTAATCTGATTTTACTATGCATGACTTGTTACCAAGGCCTATTTTTGACTAGTTGCTATTAATTTTCTATTTAAATTTTATAATAACACATCAACAGACTACGGGGTAAATTTTGTTGTTTGATTCTATGTATTGGACAGAGTAAATGTTTTAAGTGTCTTTGTTAATCATAAAGTTAAATGATTAAGTAAAGCTACTCAATGGTAGTTATTTGAAAGCTAGTAAAATTATTGTCTTTTATTTTAGTTTACGTTTTTTTTTTTCATAGGTATAAGCCATTAAGTTTGTTTTCTACATAAGCAACAACAAAATAACCATTGAAATTTGTCAAAGTAAGAAAAGTGATTTTAAGAGAAAATTCCTGAACAAAACCCTAAATCTAGATATACTTAAGAATATATACTTGTTGAAGCAGTAATACTTTGTGCCTCTACTGAATCCCCAGTTCCTACCTAGACAAATGCATTGCACATAGGGAGAACTAAGTAAATATTTATCAATGAGTGGATGACTGAGAGTCACTACAGAAAAAAAGCATTTCTTGGCCTCAAATATTAAAGTGCACTGAAAACATTGAATTGAAATGAAAAGCAAAACAAAGAGGACTTATTTGTGATAAATGTAAGCACTTTCAATTAGCCATTCTATCAAACCAGTCTATACTAGAACATTTGCTGCTTACCGATCTGTTACAGGTACATTTCAAATGTTTTATAACAAAAAAAGAAAACTTATTTAATAGTGTAAATTAACTTTTTGTAATACTTTTGCTTCTGTTATTATTATTTCCACTACTATGGGTAACAGTAAAGACATTTAAAATGAGAACATGTGATTACAAGCTCTTTGATAAAACAATAAAAGGGATACACTTACAGATGTCATTCCCTTTTAAAAGTAATGTTCCCTGCTGTTTTACTACGTTAAGCACAAATTTCTCAAACTGGTTTCAGGGTGCATTCTTTTTCCAGTCATTTATAATATTACATAGGAAACTCCAGTTAGTTATTATGGAGAGTATTACAAGTGTTCACCACTATTCAGTTCCCTCTATATGCAAGTGTTTGGAAGATTCACATTTCCTTACCCTGTGAGGCCATGTTACTCACCCTGGCCTAAGAAATGATAGTGTAATATCAATGTGTGACTTTCAAACAGTAATATTTAAGAATTTGCATACACTTATCTATACTCTTTTCATGCTATCTAATAACCACTTATACTGCAAATGGTGGAAACTCTATCTCCCTGGGTAAGGACGTATGAAGAACTTCTGACCAGTGAAACTTCTTTTTATATTCTGAGTATTTACATTTATTTTTTCCAGTTTGGGGCGTCAGTATATCTTCCCCTAAAAAACAAACAAAGCAACTAGATGTTATTTCACTTATGCTGTTTTTTGAATTTTATGGAAGAAAAGAGTAGGGACTGTTTAATTTCTATTTCTAACAATCTTTCCCAACGCTCATGGGATGCTTGTGTATTTTTTCATAATCTTTGATGTTAAAAATCTGTTTCCATTATAAGTTTTAATTCATCTGTTCCATTCTTAACATTTTTATTAATATTTCTTTTATTCATCACACACCTTTTCTTTCTCCACCTCTTATTCAATTTCTTCTTGAGTCCATTGCTGTCTTCATATTTCATCTGTAATTTGCTTCCTAGAATTAGTTTTCATGCTTAAAAAATAATAATTAGAGCCTGCAAAATTATATATTTCTTGCAGTGAATTTGGAGCATTTTGTTTGCAAAGTTCCAATCATATTATGTAACAAAATACTTTTTATAATGTCCTAGTATTTTCCATTCATTCAATAATTAATTCAAAGACTCCATAATTATTTTACAACACTGTGCTAATTGATTGTGATATATTAGTGAAAACAACATGATTTTTTACTAAAATTTGAATAAGTAGTGGTCTCTCCAACATGTTTGCCTGTAGATACAGTGAGTATTTTTACTTTCATTGTTAGAGGTATTTATTTGATTTCTGATTGAATATTACTCTTAGATCTGAAATTGAAAGGATGATTATGTGCCTATCCCCTAACAAACATTATGGTAACTAATATTATTTTATCTAGCTAGCACTGTTCAATAAGTCTCTCTGTAAGAAAGAACTAATCTATATGTGTTCAGGTATTCCAGACATCAGACACCAGGACAGAGTTGCAAGTTCAAGAGATTTATTAGGGTTAATGACTGTGTAAGACAATGGGAAGAGGGAACAGAAGTAGGCAATGAAAGCCTTCAGAAGACAATGCAAGTTACACACCTGTGAAAAGAGAGGGAGAAGGAAAGATGATTGGGTAGAAAGAAACTCAGACTCCAGTGCAACTCTGAGGAAGTCTGAGCCAATCTAATGGAAATCTCAATGCAAAGACTGTCTTCCTGTATGAGTCAGAGAGGCCAAATGCTAGAAACTTCTCTCTTCTCAGTCATTGTCTGAGAGCTTCCCAGGAAAATCACAGCCCCTACTCAAACATTGTGATGGATCCCAAAGGCACTGCAGCTGTAGACTATCAGTTAACTACACTCCTCCTAGTAGTGTGTCTCTGAAATGCAGATGTGAGTTGTACATTGACATAGTTGCCATAGTTCTCCTTTGCACCATGCAGATCTCCTTTATACAAGGAAACAGCTTTTCTGTAGTTTCTGTTGGCTTCGCTTCCTGAAGAAATACTTAGAAGGGGGAGGTCTGTGGGATTAACCATAGTCCCTACTGCTTTAGTTAGTCACGGGGCCATAACTGGTAATTAGTATCTCCCTTCTCTACTATCCTTTCCTGTTATTTTAAACTATTTACTTCATAGATCTTGGTGGCTTATCTAGTGGTATGACCCAAATTCTCATTCCTCAGAGGTTGATATACTGATACCCACATTCTTCTCAGACCAGTGTTGCTACACTTGCCCATTAAAAGTCACTTATAGGCAAGCGAGTACCAAAGGACCACTGATGTTCAATGCACAGTCCTTCCTTCCTTCTGTTTTGTGGTATTAGTCTTATCTCTTGGTGGTCAGCATCAATTATCCCTGCCAAATGGTGACTCCAATCCTAACTTACTGTTTTCTGGGCCCAAGAAGATTAAAATAACCAGCGAGGAGTCATAGTTTATAGTTCAATGGAATGTTTACTGCCACTTTTGGGGAGCAGGATCTCTAACCATGCAGAGTCCAAGGTTGGAAAAATAAAAAACTCAAAATCTCTCAGTTAGGTCATAGGGAGAGATGGTAAGAAGGACCACTATTGCATTCATCCGTGGTTCCCACACTTATGTATTCTTTATAATGGGGACACAATACCAGACAGAGGTTATTGATTTATTAGTATACTGTGGCTTGAAGGATAGCACCCAAATCTTTCCAAATGTTTTCTCCAAGCTGGCACTTCATCTACACTGTTAGTGAGCCATTCCTATTCTAACAGTCTGGCATCTTCTGGCTGGAGTTGTATGTAATAACACACTCACTCCCATACCTTCTTCACAGTGAAGTAGGTCCCCTGGTTAAATGCTATGTTGTATGGAATTATATGCCTGTATATCAAGCAGTCAATAAGACATTGGATAGTGGTATTTGCTGTCTACAGACCTTCCTGGAATAGGTTTCTTTCCTGTTTGAATGAACCATTGGCCCTTCAACTTATCATTAACTGATTGTTCTCTTGTGGCCTAATGCCACATCAGAGGTTTGGCATCGCACATTCAGAGGTAAGAGTAATGAGAATGGGCTTAGGAAATCTATTCTGTTGGGCCCATGTATAGCCTCCAACTCTTTCATCAGGATGCTTCAGTAATGTGCCCATCATACTACTTGTAGGCTGATTGAAGAGAAGGCCAGGTAACTTCAATTTACAAAGTCACTTTGTCTACTGAGTGGTTTAGTGCCTCTACTGTGGTAGAAGCTTTCTGTTGGGCATTATATGTGATTTAAAGATATTCCTACTTGGTGTCCACTTCTGTTAATCCAATCAGATGCCTCTACTTCAGATATTTTTATCTCTTATGTTCCAGTCATTTTCCTTTTAGGCTTCTGACCAGCTGCCACTATCCATGAATCCATATGCATTTTCACCTCAGGCCACTACTCCTTGTACACAAGTTGTCAACATAAATAGATCAGATGCATGGCTTGAAGTTTCACCAACTGGGAAGATTTTCCTTCACTAATCTCTTTCAAGGCCACCTCTTGGTATGATTTTAGTGTAGCCACTATCCGTTTTGGCCTGTGTCCATGTACCACGCTGACTCATCTGTAAATCAAACTTGGCAAGCATTGCTTATCTTCAGGAAAAACCATTCACATGGGACTCAACATAACCACAAATGTGAGCTTGTGCATTTATGGTGGGCGATATGGGCGGTCTGGGCTACCTATTCATACAGCTAAGTCATACACTCTGATTCTGCTTGGACTCCATCGCATATGTACAATTTCCATCTTATAATGGACAACTGACAAGTTTGCCCAACTTTATGACTTCATTGTTTGGTTGAACTCAGTTCAAAATGTGATTCCTCATCACCTAGTGTCTCTTAGTTAAATGCTACATCTCTACTCGTGCCCAGTAGCACATCAGGATCTGTTTCTTGAATAGTGCCTACATTTCCGCTTTAAAGGGCATGTCTTTGCTTCAGAACCCTAAGAATCTCAGGATGATTCTCCTACTGGGGCTTGCTGTAACTCCATACTGTGTCTTTTTTCCCCTGTGACTTTCTGAGATTAGAGGGATTGATGGTTTGCATGGTTAAAGAGGCAGGCAACTTGCACTCCAGCTTGGACCTGCTTCTGGGCTGTTTCCCACTCCACATCCCATTGCTGACAGTCTTTCCTGCACCTGGTACATGGGCCAGAATAAGCTCACTTCCTATCATGGAATTGTTACCTATAAAATCCAGATATAGCAGAGCTTGCTTCTCTTTTTTCTTTTTTGGGGGTTGGGGTTGAGACAGGTATTAATAATAAAAGATGCAACAATATGTCTTCTCCTTTGAGGAAGATGTTCTTTCGGAATGCCACTGACCACTAGGCATCTAAACACTTCACCAAATGGAGTCTTTATAGAGTTTATTTCTCATTCCTTGTAGTACATGTGTCTTATTAAGGCCTCCTACATGTTTACCCTCCTCTATCAACATGATGTTATTGATGTAATCGATCAATGTGATGTTCTTTGGGCTTCTCAGACCACCAAGATCTTTTCAGACTGTATTATTACAGAGGATGACACAGTTAACTTATAGAGCAAATAAATATTGTTGTCAATTTTATGTTAAAGCAAATTATTTCTTTTCTCTAATGGGGATAGAAAAAACACATTCAGCAAATCAATAGCTGCATGCCATGTGTCTAAAGCTTTAACTAATCTGCTCTAGTATAATCTTATATATTAGATTATATTAGGTCATTATATTAGGAGAGTCATATGATCTATTATATTAGGAGAGTCATATGAGACTATCCAGCTTGGCATCTTCCATCAGGGTTACTACTTGGTTGAGCTCCTGGTAGTCTACAGTCATTCTCAAGGACCCACCTTGTTTCTTATGGGTGGAGCTGGCAGGTTAAATGGTGATTTGCAAGAGACCTTCCCCCCTTCAAACTTTAGATCTTTAAGGGTGAACCTGATCTCCACCATCTTCCCTTAAATGTAATATCTTGGCTTAGAGAAGGGGATGAGTAGTTCATTTTCAGAGGTTTCTTCCTGGTCTTCCCCACTATAGTAGGTCTTAAAACAGAGGCCAAAGACCCAAATAAAGGGGTTATTCTCCCCTGATAAGAGGCTCCTCAGACCAACTAGACTCAGGACTCCATCTATTATCTAGCCCTTACATACCTCCAGTCTAATAGGGGTGCCATAATAATGCTTCAGATCTTCAGGTATCAACTTAAACAATGTGTCCAATAATCCTTGAAATATCTGAGTTAGTAATTCTCCATATTTGTTCTGGAGTCTGTGGGGGGAAAAAACTAAGCTCATAATAATACAAAGGTGTTATTTGCCTAAAGGATGAGTGGATATCTGAATACAGGCTACTTTTAGAATGGAATAAGAGAGTAACACTGAGTTAGTAAACAAGAACATATATTCTGCTTTCTGTCCTTTATGTACATGCATAAGAAACTTTCTGGAATAATGTTAACAATGGCTATTTCTGAGTAGTAATATATAGTATAGAATTTTTTTCTGGGTACAATCAACCGAATGGGAGAAGATATTTGCAAACAACACCTCTGATAAGGGGCCAATATAAAAAATATATAAAGAATTTGTACAACTCAACAACAACAAAAACAAACAATCCATTTAAAAAATAGACAGAGGACCTGAACAGACACTTCTTCAAAGAATACATACAAATGGCCAACAGATATATGAAAAAATGCTCAACTTCACTAGCTATTAGGAAAATGCAAATCAAAACCAGAATGAGATACCACCTCATACCTATTAGAATGGCTATCACCAACAAGACAAGTAATAACAAATGTTGGAGAGGCCTTGGAGAAAAAGAAACCCTTATACACTGTTGGTAGGAATACACATTGGTACAGCTACTATAGAAAATAGTATGGAGTTTCTTTAAAAAATTAAGAAAAAGATTACCATGTGATGCAGTCATCCCTTTTCTGGGTATCTACCCCCCAAAAAATCTGAAAACATTTATCCATAAGCATACAGTACCTCTCTGTTCATTACAGCATTATTCATGGTAGTCAAGACATGAAAACAACCAAAATGTCCTTCGACAGATCATTAAATAAAGAAGATGTGGTGCAATGTAATATTACCCAGCCATAAGAAAAATGAAATCTTGTCATTTACGACAACCTTGATGGATCTTGAGATTAGCATGCTAAGTGAAATAAGTCAGGCAGAAAAAAGTTGGGAATGGTATTACTACACTCATATGTGAGATATAAAACTGAAAGCAACAGATGAATAAGATAAACAAACAAACAAAAACTCATAGACACAGACAACATTTTAGTGGTTACCAAAGGGTATGGGGGGAGAGCGGTGGTAGAACAGATTAAAGGGGGTCAAATATGTGATAGAAGGAAAACTGACTCTGGGTGGTGAATACTAATGCAATATCTAGATGATGTATTATAGAATTGTATGGTAGAAACCTATATAATTTTACTAACCAATGTCACCCCCATTAAATAAATAAATAAATAAATAAATAAATAAATAAATAAATAAATAAAAGTGGCAGTTTGTAATGTGAAAAAAGATTTAATATGAGCAATTAATTGTATGGGTTCAGAGCTCAGAAAAGAGGACAGTGTTAGAGATCTAAATCTGGAAGTCAATATGAATAGAATTAAAGTCAAGGAGGTGGATAAACTCAGGACAAGGGGGAAGGCTAAATGAAGAGGACTTAGAAAAAGCAATGAAACCTCCCATAATTAGAAATCAATTTAAAGCTGACTTAAGCAACTGAGCAGAGATGTTAGAGGTGATTGGAGAATGACAGATGTCAGGATAAAGGCAAGAGAATATTGACAAATATGTCAAATGTTGCTAAGAAATCAGGAAGTGATTTATAAACAGTTCATTGAATGGCAACATGAAGATCACTGGTGAAGTCTGAACAAGAAATGTTTAAGAGAAATGGTCGTATTCATTTCAGAGAAGGTTGAAGAGCAAAGGAGATGAATAAAAGGAAGAATAAATTATAGACTGTAACCAACTGAAAAAATTCGCCTGTGAAGAGGATTAGAGAGATATGGCAATAGCTGGAAAGGTATATGGGTTCATGAATTTTCTTAAAGGAAGGGAAATATTATAGCATGTTTGAACGATAATTGAAGGGATCAAGTAAAGTGGGAGAGTTTAACAAAGCAAGACAAAAAGGTGTAGCTCTTAGTGGATTTTGAGAGAGCATGTGTATATGGAGCTGTCATGCATGTGAAGAGATTTCCTTTTTTTAGAAGGAATACTAACTAATAAATATATCATAATTAAACAAAAATAATTACAGTTTGCACGATCCAGTATATTGCCAAAAAATTTGTTTTAAAAATAGCTTAGAGTTATAGTCCTTAAAGAAGGCAGTTGCATGGGGAATAAATTGTTGTAAGGAATCTATTAACAGTTAATTGAAAGAGCTTAGGAGGATGTGTTCCTGCGCTAGAAATAAAGAAATTTAAAATCTACTATGTATGACTTGTTACTTTGACATTTTATGTCTCTCTTTCTTCATCTAAACAGTAGAAGTGCTTTAGAATTTTCTGAGCATCTGCTTTATGCCCAGTCTTGGGTTATAGCTAGATGTTTATTTTGGTTTACTTACAATTCACAGCAGTTATAAAACAGAGCTATTAGGTTGGCGCAAAAGTAATTGAGGTTTAAAAGGTTAAAAATAATTGCAAAAACCGCAATTACATTTGCACCAACCTAATATTAATGTCTTAATTTCCTAATAAGGAAAAAATGAGGTAAAGGGACAATTAGTTATCTAAGGTAATAGGGCTACAAAGGTGTCCAAGAGGGATTCAAAAGTCATGTTTGCACGATTCTAGCTCCCCTTTTATGTTACAGGAATGTCAGAAACATAAATATGCCATAATTAGTACCTTGTACTCTTTTCAGAATAAAGTTTATTACATGTTTAAGGTAATTTTTAAAAAATATATGGTAAAGCAGAGCTATTGTGTATATCTTGAAAATTTATGTAACTAGAGACAGGAGTAAAAAAGTCATCTGCAAATATTCAGTATTCTCACAAAATTTGCATTGATTTGTCCTTATTTTCCAGAGCCCTCCCTTCTCCCCGTCACAGCCATCTGGTTTCCTTTCACATCTTGCTATCTCAGTAAAGCTAAAGGAACAAACTGATCTGCCAGAAGCAAATCAATTTCTCATTATCCTTAATGTGTGAAGACGAGACTACTGACAGTGATTACAGTCTTTGTCTACTGATATGGTGGAAAACTCCTGTTTACATAACAGAAAATATTTTTATAGAGAAGGAATGGCATACATGGCTGTGGGGTGCTGTGTTGTAATATGGAAACTGATTCCTCTCAACAAACAAACTTAGCATTTCTCTATGTTTAGGGTTAGTGTGCTTCTTTCTGAAAATGAGGAGGAATCTGAAGGCGGTGTGCAGTTTTCAAATTCTTCAGAATGCTTGAAAGAATTAGACAGCATTTAGAGGTGGGAAAATAAAAGCAAGGAGGTCTAGGTGTGCAAAGATAGAAGAGCACCACTCATCATTCATGCCCTCCATTTTTTCTTCCTCCATTCAACCCATGCCACTCCATCAGGCTCTGGTCAAGATACTGCTGCTAGACCAGTGGGAAAAAATGAGAAGGTTCCCATTCTTGTAGAATATACATTCTAGAAGAGGAAGACATTATAAAAACAAATAAAAAAATGAAAATGTGGTAAGTACCATGTGGAGAGTTAAAATAAGTTACTGTGATTGAATGCGATTTGGGTGGTTAAGAAAGTCTTCTCTGAAAAGGTGACATTTAAGTGAAGAATGCACTTACAGGAATATCCCAACTGTGCACAGATTAGTAGAAGAGTGTTGCAAGCAGAGAAAAAACCCAGTGCAAATTCCTGAATAAATTTTGTAGCTTGAAATGATAGAAAAGGTAAATAAAGGTGCCTGTAGCTTGCAGATAGTGGGTAGATGGGATGAGATGAAATGAAAATGTTAGCAGCGAGCAGAACTCATGGGGCTCTGTAGGCCAGAGTAAAATGTCTACTTTTTATTCTATCTGTATAACAAACTTACTGGACAGTTTTAAGTAGGAGAAGAAAATAATCTGATTTTATAGAATTCTGGGAAATATATGGCAGCCTGGTTATCTGCCTGATAACCAGGGATATAAGCAGAAAAGATTCTGTAGAAGTCTTGCACACTTAACCTGTCATATAGTGGAACTGTATGTAATTTTTACATAATTATTTTAAAGGTTATGTATCTAAGGAAAAAGAAAACGGCCCAAAAATCACAATTCTGGTCTATGTCAACATTATAAAAGAATTACAAAAACACTGACCAGTACAACAAAATATATCCTGCTATGCGTTCCCATAGGTGTCAAAATTCTCTGTGTCAGATACGTATTTGCTGAGTTGGTCTGTAATACTTATATTTTTTATTATTATTGCTCTTAAAGTCTTCAATTCACTATACTTCTTGTGTGCATTATAAATTTCCATTTGTTCCTTTGCCTGAGGGTGTTGATGTTTTTAGTGATATAATTTTAAGAATGTCAGCTTTGTTTCTATTCCTCTCTTCATAGTACACAGTGTATAGCCTCAGGAAATTGTGCCCAGCTGTAAAAATGTGTAGGCTATTACATTTTTGTAATTCTCAGTGAGACTCTTCTATTTTTACAAGAATGCCTACCAAGAAATGTCTTTCTTTAAGATGCATGGACACCTGGAGTCTTCAAAAAATAACAAATCTGGAAACTAGAACCAGGAAAAAAATGTGTTTTGTATATTGTTAAATTTATGTAATAATTTTAAGAGATGAAAGATACCTTAAGGTTTTTCTTTTACATTTATTCTTGACAATCAGAAAACATTTAATCATTGCCAACTATAATAATAAGCTAACATTTACTGAATGTTCACTGTGTACCAGATACTGGTTTTATAATTATTATCTTATTTAATTTTCCCAACCATGTGCTTCTAACCGCTATTTTAATACCTATATGCCAATCATGTGCTTGATGCTTTAGAATATTGAGTTAATAAACAAAATTGTTAGTCTTAATGAGTTCATACTCTGTGAAATGGTAATTACATCAACATTTTCAAATATTCTAATAGCAAAGAGCTGAGTTTGAGATTCGCATGTTCCATTTCTAATTTATGAATGTTGGGAAAAATTTGAAAAAACAGAAAAATCTGACAGAAGTTGATATGTGTGAGAGTTTTTGGATTTGGACATTGGGAGGACAGAAATATTTGTACATGGATATTTTAGGAAAGAGTGGAGCAGTAGAGTACGGTAGCCTAGTGTGTGTTCACCATCCTGCCAAATGAGTTAGATGGGAGCCTAATGGAGAGACATGCTGTAGGCAGAAGGGATACCCTCTGCATTAACAAGGGACTTAATGAGACACATGAACAGAGAAAGGAGGCTTCTGAGGCCAAATTATAAAGATAGGATTTCTCCGTATTGTATAGCATATCACAAAGACAAGGGTATAAATTAGTTCAGCTATTTCAAGTCTTTAGAACATCTGCTCCTCCTCACCCCTCCACACCCCCCAGTTAGATCTATACAACCGGATGGTAAGATCAGGCTTAGGTATTGAAAAATGATATCCCTTATGGCGGTTGTTTTATTTTACTCTTACAGGAGTTATTTTCAAGCAATAGCTTATACAAATTGGTCGGCCGACTGATGTCATGGAGTGTAACAAATGGAAACTGCTAGAGATTGTTAACATAGAAGCTGATGACCAGAATACAGACTTCTGTATTTGATGTATCTAGGGTTATATACAGGCTGCTGTCAAGGCATACAATTGTTCACACAATTAGTAAGATTGGTGGTGCAGAATATCTCGGGCCCTAAACAATAATTCACAAATTGCCAGTAAATCAGCATAAGTTTGCTTGTGTTACACTTCAGTTGTAATTTTTTTTTTAGTAAATACATTTATTGATACCCATTTCAATGAAATAATCTATATACATAAAAGCATTTTTCTCTTGTATATCACCATGGTCCATGTAAATACTCAATGGTCAGAAAATCATCTGCAGGAAGCACTCCAAGTTACACTGCTAAATTTACACACCTGAATATACCCATTTCATTAAATAGTGGCATTTATGTACTCAAAAAGAAAAGAAAAGAAAAGAAAAAACTGAATACACAAAGGCAGTTGGTAGTCCCATGGTAAAGACTGCTACTGAGAATTGGACGAGACCTCTCTTGAAGGACTTAGTATGAGGCAGTGGAACCTGTAAACCTTTTATCTATTCTTTACTAGAAAATTGGGGAAGGAATGAAAAGAACACAGTGTACCATCCATTGGCTTTAGGGGAAAGCAGTGTTTGTGATTAGAAATGGTCAGAAATGTTCCCTTTTTCTCCCTGTGGGGAAGGGCAAAAAGAAGGGAAAAGGGCAGGGATACTTTTCTCCACCATAGAAATTCTCTACACCCTCCCCAAGCCATGTAGACACAGGACATTTCCAGTTAGTCATTCATAGATTTGTGGGTTTATATGAAAATCTGCAGGTCCATTCTGGAAAAGAGTGTGCTTGCAGGAGTGATAACTAATCCAGACAGAAGACAGAGGTGATAAAAGGAAAGTTAGTAAGATTTATTTGGAGAATGAGATGCCTTAGCTGTCTTTAAACATGAGAAGATGTCCAGGTGATGAAAGAGCAGGCATTTCTGGAAGGGAGAACAACTTGAGTAAAGCAGTGAGATTACCAGGGCAGTCACTTTACAGGGACTTAACACAGTTCAGAACAAACAAGAGGATGAGTGGCAAATTAGAGGCTGGAGAATAGAGAGTTCACATTGTGACACACTTTACTGCTATGGCAAAGATTTTGGATTTTACCATACAGAAGATGGTTACTCACATTTACTGTTTTTGTGATTATTCTGGCAGAAGTTTTGAGAGTAGTTTAGTGTATGAACTTTTAACTTTGGGTCCAAGAGCTGCTTGTAAGTTTAAGGATGGGATTCATGGATATATGATTATTTTAAAACTGTAGGTAAAATGTCCTGTGTAAGTGCCTATGGACATTTTTGTAGGCAAAATGTTCTGTTTTTTCTTAAACTTTATTGGGGTGACAATTGTTAGTAAAGTTACATAGATTTCAGGTGTACAATTCTGTATTACATCATCTATAAATCCCATTGTGTGTTCACCACCCAGAGTCAGTTCTCCTTCCATCACCGTATATTTGATCCCCTTTATCCTCATCTACCACCCTTCTCCCCCCTTACCCTCTGGTAACCACTAAACTATTGTCTGTGTCTTTGAGTTTTTGTTTCTCATTTGTTTGTCTTTTTCTTTTGTTGTTTTTGGTTTGTATACCACATATCAGTGAAATCATATGGTTCTCTGCTTTTTCTGTCTGACTTATTTCGCTTAACATTATAATCCAAAGATCCATCCATGTTTTCACAAATGGTCCTATTTCATCTTTCCTAACTGCCAAATAGTATTCCATTGTGTATATATACCACGACCTCTTTATCCATTCATCTATTGAAGTACATTTGTTTTTTTCCATGTCTTGGCCACCATAAATAGGGCTGCAATGAATATTGCAGCACATGTGTCTTTATGTATAAATGTTTTCACATTTTTTGGGTAGATACCCAGGAGAGGGATTGCTGGGTCATACGGTAATTCTATTTGTAATTTTTTGAGGAACCTCCACACTGCCTTACATAGTGGCTGCACCAATCTGCATTCCACCAACAATGTACGAGGGTTCCTTTTTCTCCACAGCCCCTTCAACACTTGTTACTATTTGTCTTGTTGATGATAGCCATTCTGACTGGGGTGAGGTGATATCTCATTGTGGTTTTGATTTGCATTTCTCTAATGATTAGTGATGTTGAGCATTTTTTCATATGTCTATTTGCCATTTGTATGTCCTCTTTGGAGAAATGTCTCTTCAGGTCCTCTGCTCATTTTTCAATTGGGTTGTTTGCTTTTTTGTTGTTGAGTTGCATGAGTTCCTTGTATATTTTGGATATTAGCCCCTTATCGGAGGCACTGTTTGCAAAAATCTTCTCCCATTCAGTTGGTTGCCTCTTTATTTTGTCGATGGTTTCTTTTGCTGTGCAGAAGCTTTTAAGTTTGATATAGTCCCCTTCATTTAATTTAGCTTTTACTTCCCTTGCCTTTGGAGTCAAATTCATAAAACACTCTTTGAACCCAAGGTCCATAAATTTAGTACCTATGTTTTCTTCTACGCAGTTTATTGTTTCAGGTCTTATGTTTAAGTCTTTGATCTATTTTGAATTAACTTTGGTACATGGTGACAGATAGCAGTCCAGTTTCATTCTTTTGCATGTGGCTATCCAATTCTCCCAGCACCACGTATTGAAGAAGCTGTCTTTTCTCCATTGTATGTTTTATGCTACATTGTCAAAAATTATCTGTCAATATTTATATGGTTTTATTTCTGAATTCTCAATTCTATTCCATTCGTCTACGTGTCTGTTTTTCTGCCAATACCATGATGTTTTGATTATCGTTGCCCTGTACTATGAGCTAAAGTCAGGGAGTGTGATACCTCCAGTAGTGTTCCTTTTTCTTAGGATTACTTTGGCTATTCAGGGTCTTTTGTGGTTCCAAGCAAATCTGATGATTTTTTGTTCTATTTCTTTAAAAAATGCCATTGGGATTTTGATGGGGATTGCATTAAATCTGTATATTGCTTTGGGTAATATGGCCATTTTAACTATGTTGATTCTTCCAATCCATGAGCACGGAATGTCTTTCCATTTCTTTTTGTCTTCTTCAGTTTCGTTTAAAACTGTCTTGTAGTTTTCAGCATATAGGCCTTTCACATCCTTGACCAAGTTTATTCCTAGGTATTTTGTTCTTTTTGCTGCAATTGCAAAAGGAATTGTTTTCTTTATTTCTTTTTCTGAGATTTCATTGTTAGTATATAGGAATGCAATGGACTTTTGTATGTTGATTTTGTAGCCGGCAACTTTACTGTATTCGTTCATTGTTTCTAATAGTTATTTGGTGGAGTCTTTAGAGTTTTCTATATATAGCATCATGTCACCTGCAAAGAGTGACAATTTAACTTCTTCATTCCAAATTTGGATGCCTTTTATTTCTTTCTCTTGCCTGATTGATCTGGCGAGGATTTCCAACACTATGTTGAAAAGCAGAGGTGATAGGAGACAGTCCTCTCGTGTGCCTGAACGTAGAGCAAAGGGCTTCAGTTTTTCACTGTTAATTATGAGATTAGCTGAGGGCTTGTCATATATGGCCTTTATTATGTTAAGGTATTTTCCTTCTATACCTATTTTATTAAGTGTTTTAATCATAAATGGATGTTATATCTTGTCAAATGCTTTTTCTGCATCAATTGATATAATCATATGATTTTTGTCCTTTATTTCGTTTATGTGATGTATCACATTGATGGATTTGTGTATGTTGAACTATCCTTGTTCCCCTAGGATGAACCCACTTAGTTGATGAATAATCTTTTTAATGCATTGTTGCATTCGATTTGCTAGAATTTTGTTTAGGATTTTTGCATCGGTATTCATCAGAGATATTGGTCTGTAGTTCTCTTTTTTTGTGTTGTCCTTACCAGGTTTTGGTATCAGGGTAATGTTGGCCTTGTAAAATGAGTTAGGGAGTACTGTCTCTTCTTCAATTTTTTGGAAGAGTTTGAGCAGAATTGGAATTAGATCCTCTTTGAAAGTTTGGTAGAATTCACTAGTGAAGCCATCTGGTCCCGGACTTTTGCTTTTGGGAAGGTTTTGGATGACTGATTCAGTTTCTTTACTGGTGATCGATCTGTTTAGATTTTCCAGTTCTTCATGGTTCAACCTAGGAAGGCTATATGTTTCTAAGAACTTGTCCATTTCTTCTAGGTTATTGAATTTGGTGGCGTATAGTCCTTCGTAGTATTCTTGGATAATCTTTGTATTTCTGTGGCATCCATGATAACGTCCCCTTTTTCATTTCTGATTTTGTTAATTAGTGTCTTCTCTCTTTTTATCTTAGTGAGTCCAGCCAAGGGTTTGTCAATTTTGTTAATCTTTTCAAAGAACCAGCTCTTGGTCTCATTAATGTTTTCTATTGTCTTTTTGATCTCTAGTTCATTTAGTTCTGCTCTGATTTTTATTATTTCCTTTCTTCTGCTGACCTTGGGTTTCATTTGTTCTTCTTTTTCTAGTTCTTTAAGGTGTAACGTGAGGTTATTTATTTGGGATTTTTCTTATTTCTCGAGCTATGCCTGTAATGATCTAAATTTCCCTCTTAAAACTGCTCTCGCTGCATCCCCAAAATTTTGGTAGGATGTATTTTCATTCTCATTTGTTTCTATGTATCTTTTGATCTCTCCTCTAATTATTTCTTTGACCTGGGTGTTCTTTAAAAGTATGTTGTTTAGTCTCCATATATTCGTATTTTTTTCCTGCTTTCTTTTTGCAGTTGATGTCCAGTTTCAAAGTCTTGTGATCAGAGAATATGCTTGGTATGATTTCAATCTTCTTAAACTTGCTGAGGTTAGTTTGATATCCCAATATATAGTCTATCCTTGAGAATGTTCCACGTACACTAGAAAAAAATGTATAGTTTGATGTTTTAGGATAAAGTGTTCTATAAATGTCAATTATGTCCTTTTAATCTAATGTGTCATTTAGGGCTGCTATTTCATTGTTTATTTTCTGTTTGGATGATCTACACATAGCTGTCGATGTATTTAGGTCCCCTAGTATAATTGTGTTTTGGTCAATTTCTCCTTTTAGCTCTGTTGGTAGTTGCTTGGTATATTTCGGTGCTCCCTGATTGGGGGCATAAATATTGATGCCTGTATAGTCCCCTTTACCATTATGAAATGTCCATCTTTGTCTCTTGTTCCATCTTGTCTCTTTTTCACCCTGAAGTCTGTTTCATCTGATATCAGTACATCTACACCTGATTTTTTCTGGATACCATTTGCTTGGAGTGTAAATTTCCACCCTTTCACTTTAAGCCCATGCTTGTGCTTGTAGCTGAGATGCATCTCTTGGAGACAGCATATGGTGGGTTTAGTTTTTTGATCCAATCTGCAACTCTGTTCCTTTTTATTGGTGAGTTCAGTCCATTTATATTTAGGGTTATTATTGATAAGTGAGGATGTACTATCATTCTATCTTTAGTTTTCTGGTAAGACTGTGTCTACATTGTTTCTTTGCCTTTTTGTTGTTGTTTATTATTTCTGTGTGGTGGTATTCTATGATGTTTCCCTCTGTTTTTTCTTTTATTACAGTATATACTTCAGTTCTGGATTTTTTTTGAGTGGTTACCCTTAAGTTTATGTAAAAGAAAATTTGATATTTAGCGTATTCCATTTTCTTCAGTATGCCTACTTTCTCCATTCCCATGTTCCGATTCAGGCCTTTACTCTCCCCCTTTTTATGTTTTGGTTGCCACAAATTTTCCCTGTTGATGGTGGTCGAATAGCCTCCTTTAGTATTTCTTGTAGTGTAGGTCATGTATTAGAAAATTCTCTCAGCTTCTGTATGTCTGGAAAGGTCTTTATTCCTCCTTCATATCTAAAGGATATCTTTGCTGGGTATATTATTCTTGACTCATAATTTCTCTCTTTCTATAGTCTGAATATTTGTTTCCACTCTCTCCTCGCTTGTAGATTTTCTGCTGAGAAATCTGATGATGATCTAATGGGCTTTCCTTTGTAGGTTACCACCTTCTTTTACCTGGGTGCCTTGACGATTGTTCCTTTGTTATTGATTTTTGACAGCTTCAATACAATGTGCCTTGGAGTAGACCTGTTGGGGTTGAGGTAATTAGGTGTTCTATTTGCTTCTTGGATTCGAGGATCCAGTTCTTTCCACAAGTTTGGGAAGTTCTCATCAACTATTTGTTTGAATATATTCTCTGTTCTCTTCTCTCTTTCTTCTCCTTCTGGTATGTCCATTATTCTTATATTGCTCTTTCTGATGGAGTCAGAAAGTTCTTGTAGAGTTCTTTCATTTCTTTTAAGTCTCAAGTCTCTTTCTTCTTCCATCTGTGTCATTTCCAGTGTCTATCTTCGATGTCACTGATTCTTTCCTCCATCTGGTCAACTCTACTACCTAAGCTGGCTATTTCATTCTTAATTTCTTCTATTGAGTTCTTAATCTCCAGAAATTCTATTTGGTTCTTTTTCAAAATTTCAATCTCTTTGGTAAAATGTTCATGTTGTTCTTTGATTGTGTTTCTGAGTTCATTAGACTGCTCTTCTGTGTTTTCTTGCATCTTGTTGAGTTTTTTCAGAACTGCAATCTTGAATTCTCTGTCATTTAAGTCACATATTTCCATATCTTTAAGTTCATTTTCTGAAGACTTTTCACTTTCTTTCTGAGCTGTCTTGTTGCCTTGGTTATTCATGGCAATTAATGATTTATTATTTTTCTTCCTAGACATCTACAGTATGTCTATCCACCTGCAACAGGTGGATAGGAAGAGGTCTTTCTTTTGTTTTCCAGTACGTGTTTGTAAAATGCTTTATTTTTTCTCTGAATGCAGCCTTTTTTTCTCTCTCAAACAGTAGTGTTATGTTTTCTCTGCACTTTTCCACCTTCTCACACAATGGGAGGATTCGCTGGAAAGCAGGCTTCTCCTCTGTTAACAGTTCACCTGGGTAATTGGGCACTGCATCTCTGTGGGGGAAGCGGAGAGCTTTTGAAGTTCCAAAGCTCTTCCTGTACCAGAATCAGAGCCCATGTGTTTCAGCAGTTCTCTTTACTCCTGCAGGGATCTGCCTAGATAGGTGGGGGCAGGGGCAGGGGCAGGGAGTGTTGTGAGAATTGGCCCAGAGTAGTGGCGGTGACCACCACCACAGCTGGTCCTGCTTCCACAGCTCCCTCCCTTTTGCTGGAACTAGTTGGGCTGCGAATCAGTGTCTGCCGACCACAGTTCTCAGAACTGCAAACATTCTGTTCTTTTGATCTGACACTGCTACTGTTCCGCTTCTAGCACTGGGCAGGAGGGGACAGGGTGAGCTCTGGGAGGGTACAGAGGGGGCGGCTAGTCTCAGTGACTAAGTCTTCCATTCTCTGTGGCAGTGAGGGCTTAAACCTCCGTTTTCAGCCTTCTTTCCTCAGTTTTTGCTCCGAGGTGTCTGCCGTGATTGTTGGGTTCAGCCATGTTATAAGCTGTCCCCTCAGCCCTGTGGGCCATAAACGGAACCCTAGCAGTCCAAGTTCTTCCCTCTCCTGCAGCTGCGGTAGTTCCGGGATGCAGCGAACTCGGAGCACTGAGCTAGGTCTGCATCCTGCACCTGCACTGCTCCGTCTCCGCACTTCTCCCTTCCCTCCTCCCCTGCTCGCGCAATTTGCCCACCATTAGGTGAATTCGGTAGTGAGACTTTTTGTCTTGCCTGTCTCCTGTGCAGGGAGTCCTTTGTGGAGCTATAGTTTTTCAATTTGTTGTAAATTCCAGGGGAGATTTCCAGAGGCTCTCCTCACACCGCCATTTTGATGACCAATCACGACAAAATGTTCTTTACTCTCATTAGAAAAAGGGTTTCCAATAAATGTGAAAATCCATTGGATTAAGGAAAATGTATTGGGAGCCAAGTAGCCCATTTAGGTGGCAGTCACCATATTAGAGGAAATAAATGATCAATCAAATAAAAATATGGAGCACATTTTGAGGAGAGAGACTTGGGAAAAAGTATAGAAAGAATACTAGTTTCGACCTGCTGAATTTGAGATTCTTGTGAGATGTGTAATTAAAACATGCAATAGGCACTTGGATATACCCCTTTGGAGTCTTTTAGAGAGAATTGGATTAGGAAAATATATTTTAGATTCATGAGAATCAATGAAATTGGACACTTAAAAAAAAATAAGTGGTGTGAATTATCTGATATTATACCCTGATGTGTTTTGTTAACCAAATATAGTGTTTTCTTCTGTTTGCCCCTTAACTACTGGTCATATTCCAGGAATGCATTCTTTCCCTTTCTTCTCTTCTCTGCCCTGAAGATATTTACTTTTGTTTTAGTTCTCAACTTAATACTTATTTCATTTATTGATGTTCCTTTCTCTCAAAGTAGATGAAGTCTGAAGAAAGTTAAATTGATTTTCTAGAGTGCCTTGGGGTTTATATCTTAAATTCTTACTTTGACCATGGCTTTGAAGTTCTTACTTGCTTTTACAGTTGGCATGTGAAACTGAGCATGGACTTTTCTAAATACCTTTTATTTAGAGAAGTGGGAAATAATGAAGTTTCCCCAGAGAGCTAACCTACAAAATTTTTTGCCACAGTTTGGACATCTATGAGTAAGTTTTGTGAGCACAAATAATAGTTTTTTAAAATTTATTATGTTCATTATTTATTTTTTACTTATGTTCATTGTTCATTACTGTACATTGAGAACATCAAACTCTTACACAGGATAAATTTAAGCAAAAGGGCATGAAGAAGAAAGCATTTACATGTTTCCTTATATATTGAAACAAGAAGGTCCAAGAGAGAACAAATACAGATAAATTAGAAATTTGACAGTAATGAAAATATTTCAAAAGTTTTGAAAAATATGTAAACCTGATTTTTACCACACTCCATCTCTTGGAAGTAAAATTGGGTGGTATATAAAGTGTTTGGTTGGGGCAATAACTTGAAGCATCCATCTTTAGATCCTGCTTCCCTCCCTTGGGACCATTTCCTACCCAGGTCACATGGCACAAAGACACTAGATAACCAATGACAAAAATGACTGTAAATCTTCCTAAGGGTGATGAAACTTGAGCTAGAAGATCTAGAATGTCTCCATCCCAAACCCATTAGAAAAAGTTACTAGTCTTTTTCTTATTTCTTATATTTATATAGATGAGGAAGGTTCAATATGTTTTCCCATGAAATGGAGTCCCCAATATAATCTGTAATAAAGATAAGTGGTATCTTCACTTCTCATTTCAGTCATGTTCAGTGGCAGAACTAATAAATACATTGGAATTTTTAAGTGTTGGGAATAGCTGAAGATATACAGCAACATACAATAGGGGATCAGGAATGAATATGGATTATCTTCCTGTTTTATTCGATATTTAGGAATTTTCGTTTCTTATCACATAAGGGAAGATAATGAAGGGTATATCAGACATGGATTGATTCACCAGCTCCCCACAATTGTCCACACAATGGGACAATTAAGTCCTCCCGTAGAAGCTTTGAAGTGGATTGCTGGCTAGATATAGGAAGAAGGAATGTGTAATCTCCAAATCTGGGAAACATTGGCGAGGGTGTGCCCAATTTAGTGCTATAGACTATTCAATGTGTACAACTATGAGCCAGGAGTTTCGTACAACCAGAAGCAAATTTTAGACTGGGTTAAGAACCCAAGATACAGTGGAAACAAGGCAGTAGAAAAACAAACAAAAAACAGCATGCAACTTCATGCTTTTCATCTGTGATCTATTTAAGTAGACTTTTCTTCTTTCCCAGTTGCTATCACTGTAAAGTGAAGAACAAATATAAGCCTCTCCCTGTGATCCCCTGAGGTTAAATAGTAATGATAAGGAGGGGGTGTTCAAAAGTATTTCTTTTCAAATTGAGATGTATGAGACATAAAACACCGTATTAGTTTAGTTTCAGATGTACAACATAATAATTCAATATTTCTATATATTGCAAAATGATCACAATAATCTAGTTAACATTCATCATCATGCATAGTTACAATTTTTTTCTTGCAATGAGAACTTTTAAGATCTACTCCCTTAGCAATTTTCAAATATGAAATACAGTATTACTAACTATAGGCACCATGCTGTACATTATATCCCCATTACATTTTTAAACAAATTTTTAATAAAATACAGCTAACATACAATATTATATTAGTTTCAGGAATATACCATAGTTATTCAACATTTATATACCTAAAGAAATGATCACCATGATAAATCTAGCAACCATCTGACATTGTACCACGTTATCATAATATTATTGACTATATTTCCTATGCTGTACATTACATCCCTGTGACTTGTTTTATACCTGGAAATTTGAACCTCTTAATCCCATTCAACTTTCCCCCTTTCTGAAGATTTCCCAATTATATTTACATTCAATAATATTTTATATTAATTTTGGGTGTATAGCCTTGTGGTTAGACATTTGTATAATTTAAGAAGTGGTACCCCTGAGGGGTTGAGTACTCACCTGGCACTATACATAGTTAGTACCATATTATTGGCTATATTCCCTATGTTTTACTTTACATCCTCATGACTATTTTCTATTTTGTATTACTAATTTGCATTTCGTAATCCCCTCACCTTTTTACCCTGTCCCCCAACACACTCCCATCTATCAACTCGATAAACCTAGTACCCATTTGACACCATACCTAGTTATTACAATATTATTGACTATATTTCTTATGCTATACCCTACCGTGTTTCCCTGAAAATAAGACCTAGCCGGACTATCAGCTCTAATGCATCTTTTAGAGCAAAAATTAATATAAGACCTGGTATTATATATTATATTATATTACATTATTTTATATTACATTATATTATCATATCACATTACATTACTATATTATGTTATGTTATGTTATATTAAAGACCCAGTCTTATAGTGAAATAAGACCGGGTCTTTTATTAATTTTTACTCCAAAAGACGCATTAGAGCTGATTGTCCAACTAGGTCTTATTTTTGGGGAAACATGATGCATCCCAATGACTACTTTGTAAACAGCCAATTTGTACTTTGTAATTCCTTCCCATTTTTCACCCACCCCTCAAACACCCCTCTCATCTGGCAGCCATCAAAATGTTCTCTGTATCTATGAGTTTGTTTCTGTTTTGTTTGTTCATTGTGTTCTTTAGATTTCACTTATAAGTGAAATCATATGACATTTGTCCTTCTCTGTCTGACTTGCTACTCTTAGCACAATACTCTCTAGGTATATTTGTTGTTGCAGATGGCAAGATTTCATTCTTTTTTATGGCTGACTAATATTCCATTGTATAATACATATATACCACCTTTTCTTTATCTATTCGTCCATTCAGGGACACCCAGGTTCCCTCCATCTCTTGGCCATTGTAAACAAAACTGCAATGAACATACTTTGTCCCCTCAAAGTAGCATTTTGAGTTTCTTTGGATAAATAACCAGAGGTGGGATTACTGGGTCGTTCCTTGCCTCTTGTTATAGTCTCTGTTTTAAAGTCTATTTTGTCTGGTATAAGTATTGCTATCCCAGAGTTTATGTGTGTGTTTGTTTCCATTTTCATGAAATATATTTTTCTATCACTTTACTTTCAGTATGTGTGTATTACTTTGAGTCTGAAGTGAGTCTTTTGTAGGCAGCATAAATAAGGGTCTTGTTTTCTTATCCATTCAGCAACCCTGTGTTTTTTAATTGGAGCATTTAATCTATTTGTATTCAAAGTAATTGTTGATAGATATGTAGTTATTGCCATTTTATTATTCATGTTTTTTTTTAATCTTTTTTCTTATTCTTCTTAAAGAAGTCCCTTTAACATTCCTCATACTACTGGTCTGGTGGTGATGAAGTCCTTTAGCTTTTTCTTGTCTGGGAAGCTCTGTATCTGACCTTTGATTCCAAATGATAGCTTTGTTGGGTAATCTTGGTTATAGGTCCTTGCTTTTCATCACTTTGAATATTTCCTGCCAATCACTTTTGGCCTGCAAAGTTTATGTTGAGAAATCAGCAGACAGTTTTATGGGAGGTCCCTTGTAGGTAACTAACTGCTGTTCTCTTGCTGCTTTTACGATTCTCTCTTTGTCTTTTTTTTTTTTTTTTTTTTTTGCATTTTAATTATGATGTGTCTTGGTATGGGCCTCTTTGGGTTCACCTTGTTTGGAACTATGGGCTTCCTGGGCTTGAATATTCATTTCCTTTACCAGGGCAGGAAAGTTTTCCATCATTATTTCTTCAAATAGGTTTTTAATTCCTTGTCCTCTCTCTTCTTCTTCTAGTACCCTTATGATGTGCATGTTGGTATGCTTCATGTTGTCCCAGAGGCCCCTTAATTTATCCTTATTTGGGGGGATTCATTTGTCTTTTTTCTTTTCTGTTTGGGTGTTTTCTGCTACCTTATATTCCAAATTGCTGATTCGATCTTCTGCTTCATCTAATCTACTGTTAATTCCTTCTAATGTAGTCTTCATTTCAGTTATTGTAGTCTTTATTTTTTTAATGTTTTCTATCTCCTTTTTTATGTTTCCTCTTTGTTGAAGTTTTCCCTGAGATCATTGAGAATCCTTATAACCAGTGTTTTGAACTCTGCATCTGGTAGATTGCTTGTCTCCATTTTGTTTAGTTCTTTTTCTGGAGCTTTGTTCTGTTCTTTCATTTGGGACATGTTTCTTTGCTTTTCTGTATTTGTTTCTATGTTTTTGGTAAGGTTGCTATGTCTTCTGGTCTTAGTAGAGTGTCTTTAGGTAGTATGTGTCTTGTGGTGCCCAGTGGCTCAGTCTTCCTGGTCACGAGAGCCAGGAGCTCCAGATGTGTGGGTTGTGCATGCCCACCTGTTGTAGCTGAGCCTTGGTTACTGTTTGCACATCAATGGGAGTGACTGACCCTCAAGCTGATTGGTTGTAAGAACTGGCCATGACTATAGTGGAGGAATTGTAGTGTAGGGGTTCACTCTACAGAACAAGATTCACTTTATCAGGGTTGTGGTACCTGCCTACTCTATCCTTTGGGTGTGTTGTCCTTGGGGACAGCAAGGTGATGCTCTGTCTGGGTCCAAAGCTGGACACTGGGTGTGCCAGCCCTGGAACATCCTGGGAAGGGACCCACTGCAGGCTAAGTTCAGCCACAGTCTGTGTCTTGCCTGGGGCCACTGGAATGAGGCACACAGCAATCCAAAGATGGCTGCTGCTACACTGCTTGAAAGTGCCTCCAGAGGCCAAGTTACAAACAAATGCCAGCTGTTGCTAATGCTGGGCTTAGGGCTGCTCAGCCAGAGATACCAGACACACCAAAGCCAGATGATGCTTGTTTGGGTTTTTTAAACCTTAGAGAGATTTTAGGAAAGTTTGTAGCATGAGCCAAAGCAGGGAATTTTTACAGAAAAGTCACCAGAAGATGCTAGGGTGGACCTGAAAGTTGGGTGGGTTGGGGTCTCAGGGAATCAGGGCAAACGATTGGTGTTAGTCAGATTGATGGAGACTCAAATATGGCAGACACCTGTGTCTGCATGCTGGGAGCAGGAAGAGCTCAACAAACAAACAATGGCTTGCATCAGCTCCTTCATCTGGGAGAAAGCTGCTTCTCCAGGCTCATCCTGAAGCCAGACAACTCAGTTCTTCCCTTTATGTTCCTGGTGTCTTTCAAGCTGCTGCCCCAGCATGGGAACTCAGTGTGAGGGAATCCATCAGTGAGCAAGCCCATGTGCGGGCTATTTAAGAGTTACACCTGGGACTGCAGCCACCCTCATCTCACTCAGCCACAATCTCTTTTGGTTTTTACAACCAGAAGTTATGGGGACTTCTCTGAAACCCTGGGTTGGGGAGCCCAATGTGGGGCTGGGAACCCTCGCTCCTCTTGGGAGTACCTCTGCAGCAGAGATATCACTCCCAATTTTAAATGGTCACACACAGTTGTGGGGCAAACTTGTCTTGCGTCTCTACCCACCTTTCAGCCTCAAGGTGGCTTCTTCTGTAATCCCTTAATTATAGGGCTTTCGTTCACCTAGACTTCAGGTAATTCTCCATGAAGGTTGTTCTATAGTTTGGTTGTAATTTTGATGTGGTTATGAGAGGATGCAAGCACAGCATTTACCTACTCTGCCATCTTGACCAGAAATCTGTCTCCCCATGACTTATTTATTTTATGACTCTGTTCACACATTTATCCCCCACCCCCCATTTCTGGTAACCACTAATCTATTCTCTGTATCTATGTATTTGTTTCATTGTTGTTTTTTTTTTTTTTTTTTTTTTTGAATTCTACATATAAGTGAAATCATATGGCATTTGACTTTGTCTAAATTAATTTTACTTAGAATAATGCCCTCAAGGTCCATTAAATTGATACAAATGGCAAGATTTCACTTTTTTTTATGGCTGAATGATATGTTATTATATATATCTCCATTCATCTATTGATCAGTACTTAGTTTGTTTTCATTTCTTGGCTATTGCAAATAATACCACAAAAACATCGGGGGCATATATCTTTTCAAGTTAGTATTTTCATTTTCCTCAGATATTTACCCAAGAATAGGATTGCTGGATCATATGGTAGTTCTTTTTTAAGTTTTTGAGGAAACTCCACACTGTATTTCATAATGGCTGCAACAATTTACTTTACTACCAACAATGTACAAGTGGCCCCTTTTCTCCACATCCTCGCCAACAAGTGTTATTTCTTGACATTTTGATAACAGCCATTCTAACAGGTGTGAAGTGATACCTCATTGTGATTTTGATTCGTATGAGTTCTTATTGTATTTTGGATATTAACCCTTTATTAGATAGATTACTTGCAAATATTTTCTCCTGTTCAGTAGGTTGCCCTTTCATTTTGTCGATGATTTCCTTTGCTGAACAGAAGTTTTATAGTTTGATGTAGTCCCATTTATTTATTTTTTATTTTTTTGTCTTTGCAAAAACAGTCTGTTCCTCAGACTGGATAAGATCAGTGATTCTTTTGCCAGCTCAAACCTGTAGTTGAGCCAATCTGCTGAAATTTTTTTTTTTTAATTTCAGCTGTTGCCCTTTTCAAGTCTAGAATTTCTATTGTTTTTCTCTCTTTTTTGATAGTCTCTATTTGTTAAGACATCTTCCTAATATTTTCCTTTAGCTGTTTGGATGTAGTCTCTATTAATTCATTGAATACATTTAAAATATATGATTTCAAGTCTATATTTAAGAATTTATTCAAATTTTAATGTCAGGCCTTCCTCAGAGACAGTTTCACTTTTTAAAATTTTTCCTTTGATTTTATTTGATTTTAATTTATCCTTTTATTTTTCAATTACAGTTCACATTCAATATTAGTTATGTTAGTTTCAGGGTTAAACATTTATATAACTTATGAAGATATTTCCCCAATAAGTCTAGTACTTACCTGGCACTATACATAGTTCTTACAATATTATTAACTATATTCCCTATGCTGTACTTTACATCTCCTTTACTATTTTGTAACTGCCAATTTATACTCTTTAAACTCTTCACCTTTTTCACACAGCCCCTAAACCCCCTCCAATCAGTTTGTTTTCTGTATCTAAGAGTTTGTCTCGTTTGTTGGTTTATTTTATTTTCTAGATTCCATATATATAAGTTAAATCATGTGGTATTTGTCTTTCTCTGTCTGACTTATTTTACTTAGCATAATGCCATCTATCTCCATGCATGTTGTCACAAATCATAAGATTTTATTCTTTTTATGGTCAAGTAATATTACGTTGTATATTTGTAGCACTTCTTTATCCAATCATCTATTTATGGGCACTTAGGTTGCGTCCATATTTGCTATTGTAAATAGTGCTACAATGAATGTAGGAATGCCTACATATTTTCAAAAAATTTTTAAAGAATTTTTAGCTCGATATAGTACTATTTGTTTATTATTTCTTTTGTTCCCTTGTCTGAGGAGATATATCAGAAAAAAATAATATTACTAGGAAAGAATACCAGGGAGTTTACTGCCTGTTTTCTTCTAGTAGTTTTATTTTTTTCAGGTCTTATATTTCAGTCTTCAGTCCATTTTGAGTTTATTTTTATATATGGTGTAAGAAGGTGATCTAGTTTCATTCTTCTGCATGTATTTGTTTATTTTCCCCAACATCTTTGATTGAATAGACTCTCTTTACTCCATTGTATATTCTTGCCTCCGTTGTCATAGATTAACTGACCATTTAGTCATGAGTGTATTTATGAGCTCTCTTCTGTTCTATTGAACTATGATTCTGTTTTATGCTGTTTTGATTACTGTAGACATGTAGTGTAGTTTGATATCAAATAGTGTGACACTTCCAACTTTGTTCTTCTTTCTCAAGATTGCTGTGGTTAATCAGGTCTTTTATAGTTCCATATAAATTTTAGGATTATCTGTGCTAGTTCTGTGAAAAATGCCAGTGGTATTTTCACTGGGATTGCATTGAATCTATAGATTGCTTTGTGTATTCTGGACATTTTAACAATGGAACCGTTTGTTTGCCAAATGATTTTATTTCTTAAATATTAGAGTCATTTACTTTTTAATTTTTTGGAACCATAATGAAACAAATTGCCAAGATATCATATCACTACTAATCTATTTTTTTGCTTAAATTCACCTAGTTTAACCCAATGCACTGAAAAAGAATAAAAAATGAACATATTGATATTTTCAATAATCTTTGTCATTAAAAGATTTAATTTTATTTTATGCTTTAAATATGCTTTTAATAAAACCTCAGAGCAACAACTGTACCTTATTCTATTAATAGAAAATATCTACCATATAATCTAAGGACAGAAAACATAATAATTTTTGATATAAAAAGATAGTTGAATTTACTGTTACACATAAACATCTTCAAAAAATTTTATAAATAGTATAAAAACATGAAAATAAACATGATAAGTCCTTTGAAAGAGATTTTAAAGTAGTTGGGATTAAAGTTTTACAGATATGATATTGTCTGTTACCAATTTTATAAGTTAGAAAAAGATAAATTTATATGATTTCTTCTCATTATTTAATTTTTAATAACACTGTATAATGTATATCTAAAATTACTAGTTATTGATAAAGTAAATGGCATGATAAATGGCATGATATTAATTTAGTAAGTATGTATGAGTGTTTATGTGTGTTGTTCTGCGTTTGGTAATTATGGAAAAAGTATTATGTATTAAACTTAGGAATAACTATGTTTTTTTATTAAACATGATAAAATTTCCCTATGTGTTTAATAAATGTATATATGTAGCTATATCACTGCTGAAACCAGTTGATCCAGAGGTTAATGTAATTTTATTTTTTCTATAAATTTGCGGAAAATATTAAACATTTTATAAGAAATAATATTAGACTTGACTATAAAAGGAATAAATACTTCATACTATGATTTTTAAAAAAGTTATTATTGGGGAATATTGAAAAACTGTATTTTTCCAGGATCCATCAGCTCCAAGTCAAGTAGTTGTTTTCACTCTAGTTGTGGAGGGCGCAGCTCACTGGCCCATGTGGGAACCGAACTAGTGACATTGGTGTTATGAGCACTGCTCTCTAATCAACTGAGCCAACTGGCCGCCCCCATACTATGATTTTTAAAAACAGGTTTTAATAATCTCATTGAATAATGCACATAAAATATGAATAATAGTCACAATAGCTAAAATTACTTATATTTAAATGTTTTAAGAAAACATTTTTAATGTTTAATGATTTTACCCATGTTCTCTTTGTTTTGTACTTATGGGACTTTCATTCAATATTGATACACACTCTGATCAGGCAATTGAATAGGCTATGCCATTAAATCAGTATGGTCATTTAACATTGCTCCCATCTTTCCATCCTTCACTCTATCTGAATTTATAACATTCCAACAATAGTCAAAATATACTCTTTCTCTTGATGTGTTTTCAACTTTAACAAAATGTGTATGAGTGATCTTTTTTTTAAATGGCTCACATTCAGTCTCTTCCACAGGACTTATCAATTCTCAATGACCTCAATAAACATGTAGAAGATGCAATAAAGACAAAAATGCTAGAAATCAATTTTGTGAGGTCCTCCACTCCATTTACTGTGCCCTCCTTCATACTGTCTCAACCATTTACTCCCATACCATATTCTTTCATAGACTTGCCATCACCAATAACTGCAATTGCTTCATAATTTCAATTTCCTTCATACCATTCTCAGACCAGCTGTTCTTTTTTTTTCTTGCCATATTTCCCCTTAATCTCTCAAGTTCTATAGTCCCTTAAACCCAAAGATACTACTCATTGATCTTATTATTTTTTCACTCTCTGTCACTTCTTTTTTGCCTTCCTGTCAGACTTAAATCTTACAGTCAATCATTATACTTATTCCACTGCATTATGCTCAATTCTCTTGTCTTTCTCCCCCTACATTAGGCTTTCTTGTTAAAACCACAGCCTTAGTTAAAAGCAAATGTCTGCCTATTTTGCATTTGCATCCATGCAACTGACTGTGACGGGAGAAAACCATATAACCACAAAGACCATTTCAGTTTAAATTCATCATTATAGACCTCTAATGTGTTCTTTAAGTCCCAATTATTCCATTTTCCCTAGTCCATTGGCTCTCCGTTTTTCCTAGAGAACTATTTAAAAACCACTCCTCATATGTCATTTACAACACCTCTTCCCCAATCCTCACTCTCAGCTGGTAATGATTTTGCATCCTACTTTACTCAGAAATTATAAGCCACCAGAAGAGAACACCCACCTACTAGCATTTACACATATACTTTCTGCCTCCCTGCCTGTGGTACTGTAGGTGAAAATATGCTCCTATTTAAAATCAATCATCATATTATGCACTAAGCTCTAATCCCTTACTGTACCCAAGGACATCATTCCAGCAATTCTCCCCTCTTTCTCTTAATAATAACTCTCTAGTATTGGATTAGTCCCATTAGTATATAAACATGCTGTTATCTCTCTGTGTTAGAAAGACCTCATTTCTCGTGCCAGTTATTGCCTTATAAGCTACAGCCAGACAGGTTTTCTCTTCCTCAAACATAAGAAGACAATCTCTAACATAGGGATTTCGCATTAACTGTTCTCCCTGCCTTAAATACTTTCTCCTACATTTTAGAATGTTTTGCTCTTTTTTATCATTTAGCTGTCCACTCATTTTAAAGACTTTGTCAGGAAAAAGCTCAATTATGACCTTCCACTTTAAAACAGGCCTCTCTGTTAATCGATCACAAAATCCTATTTATTCACCCTGGTTTAGTCAGGATATTTTCCACTATCTCATATGTTGCTTATATACTCATGTGTTGGTCTGTCTTTTCCCTCTAGAATATAACTTCCCTGGAGTAGGTATATTATCTATCTGTTCTCTACTGTATGTCTAGGATAATGTTTCTCAACTTTTTGTTTGTTTATTTTTAAAAGGAAGATTTATTTGACAAATCTCACTTAGTGCAATACACCTAAAAGGAAATCACAATACAATGAAAGATTTAAATCAAGGCCTCACAATTTCATACAAACCCTAAGATCAAAATCTTAAAGTCTTGGTATTGTGTCTCAAATTATCCCCATTACCTTAAAAAAAAGCTTAAACTTATGTGCCTTAGAAGTTATTAAATGAAACTAGAATTAAGAAACATGCCAAATGTTTCACTTTTAATTGTAGACACAGCTCCTAAACTGAGTTTTACAACAAAAGCAGGTCTTTCAACATGCACCCAAAGTGTTCAATGTAATGTGATGTAAGAGCAACATTTAACATAATTCCACTGCTTTAACCTAAATACACTTACTGCTTAAGTACATCCTGCAATAGAACTAACTTGAGAAAAAGCTAAAAATTATTTAAGAGTTGCACTCAACTTAGTTGTTAGATCCTAGATGAATGTTTGTGTTAAAAAACACTGCACCTTGAGTGTTTAAAACAATCCTGATTTCCACTTAGAGTAAGCATAAATCACAAGCTGTTATTGCAAAACTGTTAAACTGAAGTCTCATTTCTTTCTTTTAATAAATGATGCTTAGGAGTTAGTGATGGGGCTCAGTTATTTCCCACCCACCACTCATATTGGACATGCTTGACATCCCTCCCATTTCGTTCATGCCCATAGACGCATGGCTTCTGCTAATGTAGTAGCTGCTGCTCACTGCTCCTTGGCTGCTCTGGCCACCATAGCCACCTCCATAACCTCCACTCAGCTGCTGGCTGGCCTGGGGCCACATAACTGGACTGGTTTGACAGTCCAGTTCTGTGTCTCAACTTTTAAAAAATTGCACGCTGTATAGAGTCTTTTTTAGGTTTTTTTTTTTTTTCCTTTATCATCCCCACTGTGTTAAATTATAGTACCTTTGGAGGTTTACAAATCATATTAGGTTGGTGAAAAACTCATTGCAGTTTAAAAGGTTAAAAATAATTGCAAAAATTGCAGTTACTTCTGCATCAACCAATATAATACCTAAGTTGTTTTCTTCTTCTTTTTTTTTCCCTCCTCCTCCCTGGACCAAATTTTCTCTTTGGGGGCAATATTGCTCTTATGGAGCATGTGTGGTCTGGAAGAATGTCTGACATGTACTTGGTATGTGTATTTTATATATATACAAATGAGGGTTTTTGAAATGAGGGTATTCTTCTCTTAAGGGAATGTTTAAAATTTCCATTTTTAAAACATTCCCTATAGAGGTTTTCCATTAAAGAATTATTGAACATTTAGAATGTATAAAGTGAGATAGTGCTGTGACTAATGCAAATAGTAATGCGGAAATTTTGTGAGAGAGGGCTAAATAAGAAATCGAGTACAATACAGGATGAGATGAAGAAAGTGCACAATAGAGGCTGAAACAGCTCTGAAGGACAAAAGGGAAGAAGTGATTGACTCAGAAGGATAAGGAAATACCTAATGGAGAGAAGGGCAGATGAGTAGGATTTTAATGGAGAAGAAAGTGGACTTTTCTTGGATAAGAAGAAGAGTCTTGTGGTCCTTAGACTCTGACTTGAGAAATTGCAACAGAAAATGATCCTGGGAAAGAGAATGGGGGATTTTGTGATGGTGAGGATCTTCTTTTGAATGTTATTCTGTTGGCACTAGTGAGTTTCTGAAAATTAAACCACCCAGAGATTCAGAAAAATATAAGAAGAAATTATCACTCTTGTTTTTGTAGCCTCTTTTAGAATAAGAAAATCTGTTGCTATTTAGCATTTCATATTTAGGCTTCCACGTTGCCATGAGATTAATTTACCTAAAATGCACATCCAACTGTGGCAGTTCTCTGTTTAAAAGAATTCAGTGACTTCACAGCACATGCCAGATAACATATTAGTTTCTGAGTTGAGAAGAGGTTCTCGCACAGCAATCAAGCCCTTTGTTACCTATTGAATTTTATCTTTTATCATTTCCTGCCTCAAATTCTATTCACCAGGAAACACTAGTTTCTTGTAGTTTGCATTGGAGCTTGCTATTTAATTTCCTATCTGATTTTCCAGGTATGACAGCTCTGATAAGTTGTATTTAATATGGAAAGTCTACATTCCCTCTGGTCAAATTGTCAATACATTTCTTCTCCAAAAAAGTAACTTAGGTAGCAAGAGGGCCCTTTATAACTATATCAGAGATTTGGAGTTGAGATTGATGTCTGTTCTCTGGTTCAGATTGGAATAGCTTTAAAAGGCATTAAAAAAATTCTTTCATGTGTCACTAAGACATAATTTTTACGTTGAAAAATGTATAAAATATGATTATTTTGCAGGAGATTGTACACTGTTTTTAATTGTGCACTATCCCATACTTGTGGAAGCATAAATACAACTTGAACACTTTAAAGAACATTAGAAAACTACTAAAATCACCACCAAGATTGATAATTAACATAAAACTAGTACCTTTGAAAAGATAGTTGTTGAGTCTCTCTCCATGACCATTTTGGATTTTGTAATATTTCTCATAATCTTCTTTAAAATTTCAATTTCAATTGTATGAACATGTAATGTACAGTCTTTAGTTTTGCTGGGTTTTGCACTTAATATAAATTCAATCATATAATAGGTATGCTTTTGTGCTGGGTTCCTCTTGCTCAATACTATGTTTGTGAAGTTTAGCTGTGTCTTTCCATGTAGCTCTAGTTCATGCATTCTCATTGTGCTGTAGTATTCCATTGTGTGAGTATGCAATAATATATTTATGCATGCTATTGTTGGTGGATTTGGCAGTTGTTTCTAGTTTTTAGCTATGATAAATTGTGCTGTTATGAACATTTGTACATGTCTTTGTCGGGGAATACATATATGCATTTTTTGCTTGATACTTATTTTGAAGTGGAATTTTCTGGATCATAGGGCTCACACATGTTCAGCCTAAGTATGCAGTAAATTGTCAATTTTCCAAAGCTGTTGAACTAATGTGCATTTCTACAAAGTGGTATGTGAGAATTCCAGTACTCCACATCCTCAAAACTGTGTGGTATTGTTTGTATTTTTCATTTTAGTTATTTTGTTCAGTGTGTAAGTTATATCACACTGTGGTTTTAATTGAAATTCACTCTTTTAATTTTCAAAAAGATTTTTATTAAAATATAGCTAACATTCAGTATTATATTAGTTTCAGGTATACACTATATTTAGTCAAAGTTTATATACCTAAAGAAAGGATCACCATGATAAGTCCAGCAAAAATCTGATACTACCACACTATCACAATATTATTGACTATATTTCCTATGCTGTACATTGTATCCCCATGACTTACTTGTTTTATAACTGGAAATTTGGACCACTTATTCCCCATCAGCTTTTTCCCCCTTTTTAAATATTTCAATTACAGTTGACATTCAATATTATTTTATATTAATTTCAAGTGTACAGCGTACCGGTTAGACATTTGTTTAATTTAAGAAGGGATCACCGTGAGTAGGCTAGTACCCAGCTGGCCCTATACATAGTTATTACCATATTATTGACTATATTCCCTATGCTTTACCTTACATCCACATGACTATTTTGTAACTACCAATTTGTATTTTTTAATACCTTCACCTTTTTCAACCTGCTCCCTAAACCCCCTCGCATTTATCACCCAATAACTCTAGTACCCATTCGACACCATACATAGCTATTACAACATTACTGACTATATTCTTTATGCTACACCCTACATCCCCATGACTACATTGTTTGTACCATTTTAAAAACATTTATTAAATTTATTGGGGTGACATTGGTTAGTTAAAGTATATAGGTTTCAAGTATGCATTGTGGGTTCACCAGTCAGTCAGTTCTCCTTCCATCACCATGCATTTGACCTCCTTTAACCTCTTCTACCACCCCCCTCCCCACTTACCCTCTGGTAACCACTGTACTGTTGTCTGTGTCTATGAGTTTTTCTTTGTTTATCTTGTTAGTTTGTTGCTTTCAGTTTTATATCCCACATATGAGTGAAGTCATATGGTTCTTGATTTTTCTGTCTGACTTATTTTGCTTAGCATGATAATCTCAAGTTCCATCCATGTGTTGCAAATGGCAATATTTCATCTTTCATTATTACCAAGTAATATTCCATTGTATATATGTACCACATCTTCTTTATCTAATCATCTATCAGAAGACACTTTGGTTGTTTCATTTGCCACCATGAATAATGCTGCAATGAACATAAGAATGCATATATCTTCATGGATAAATGTTTTCAGATTTTTTGGGTGGATACCCAGAAAAGAGATGGGTTATATGGTAATTCTATTCTTAATTTTTTAAGGAGCCTCTATACTGTTTTCCACAGTGGCTACTTTTAACAACCAATTTGTACTTCTTAATCTCTTCCCCTTTTTCACCCCCCACCCCCAATACTCCTCTGATCTGGCAACCTGTATCTATGTTTGTTTCTGTTTTGTTTGTTTATTTTGTTTTTTAGACTCCTCGTACTAGTGAATTCAAGTGTATTTTTCTTAGTCTGACATACTCGACTCAGCACAATACTCTTCAGGTCCATCCCCTCAGATGGCAAGAACCCATTCCTTTCCATGGCTGAATAATATTCTATTGTTTATATGTACCGCCTCCTCTTTATTCATCCATCTGTTGATGGTCACCCCGACTGCTTCCACATCTTGGCCATTGTAAACAATGCTGCAATGCACATATGGATACACATGTCCCCATGAAGTAGTGTTTTGGGTATCTTTGGATAAATAACCACAAGTAGAATTACTGGGTCCTTCTTTGTCTCTTGTTATAGCCTTTTTTTTTAAATTCTATTTTGTCTGGTATAAGTATTGCTACCCCAGCTTTTTCTTTTTTGTTTCCATTTTCATGAAATATCTTTCTTCATCGCTTTACTTTCAGTATGTGTGTGCCTTTCCATTTGAAGTAAATATCTTATAGGCAGCATACGTAAAGGTTTTGTTTTATTATCCATTCAGCCACCCGACCTTTTGACTGGAGCATTTAATTCATTTACATTTAGAGTAACTGATAGATATGTAGCTATTGCCACTTTATGATTCATATTTTTTTATTGTTTTCCATCTTAAAGAAAGTCCCTCTAACATTCCTTGTAATGTTGGTTTGGTGGTGATGAACTCCTTTAGCTTTTTCTTGTCTAGGAAGCTCTTTATCTGTCCTTTGATTCTAAATGATAGCTTGGCTGATAGAGTAATCTTGGTTGTACGTTCTTACTCTTCATCACTTTGACTATTTCCTGCAAATCCCTCTGGCCTGCAAAGTTTCTGTTGAGAAATCAGCTGACAGTCCTACAGGAGGAGCTCCCTTGTAGGTAACTGTTTTTCTCTTGCTGCTTTTAAGGTACTTTCTTTGTCTTTAGCCTTTGGCATTTTAATTATAATGTGTATTGGTGTTGTCCTCATTGGGTTCATCTTGTATGAGACTCTGTGCTTCCTGAGCTTGTATGTCTATTTTCTTTGCCTGGTTAGGGAAATTATCCATCATTTTGTTTCAAAAAGGTTCTCATTCCCTTGCTCTCTCATTTCTCCTTCTGGTACCCCTATGATATGAACGGTAGTACCCTTGATGTTATCCTAGAAGCCCTGTAAACTATCTTTATTTTTTAATTTTTTTTGCTATTCTGATTGGATGTTTTTTGTTACCTTGTCTTCCAAAAATCTGATTCAATCCCCTGCTTCATCTAATCTGCAATTGATTCCCTCTAATGTAGTGTTCATTTCAGTTATTGTATTCTTTATTTCTGACTGGTTTCTTTTTATGTTTACTATCTCTATTTTTATGTTTCCTATTTCCTTGTTAAAGTTCTCCCTGAAATCATTGAGCATCTTATAACAAGTGTTTTGAATTCTGCATTTGGTAAATTAGTTGCCTCAATTTTGAATTTTGTTTAGTCCTTTTTCTTGAGCTTTCCTCTGTTCTTTCATTTGGGACTTTTGTTTGTTTGTTTGTTTGTTTGTTTGTTTCCCTATATTGGCTGCCTCCCTGTGTTTGTGTCTGTATATTAGGTAGAGCACATCTGCTACATAAGATAACTCTTCTAAAAGTGGAAGACTTAGAAGAGTGATCTCATGTAGTAGAAATTCTGTGAGGCCCATTGGCACAGCATCCCTGATCATTTGATCCAGGTGTGCTAGGTATGTCCTTTGTGTGGATTGAGTATGCCCTCCTGTTGTAGCTGAGCCTTAATTGCTATTGGTACTTAAGTTGGTGGGACTGATCCTCTGGCTGATTGGCTGTGGGGTTTGGCCATAGCCACAGTTTATGAGCTGCTGTGTGGGGGACGTACCACTGAGTGGGATTCACCTTAGTGGCTCTGGTGCCTGTTGAGACTGCCCTTTGTGTTTTCCATTTGTGGGGCTAATTGGTCAGTGCTCTGCTGAGGTCTGAAGCCAACCTCTGAGTATGTTGGTTCTGGGGCCACTTGGGAGGGGCTTTGGTGCAGACCCAGGTCACCCACTGCCTGTGACTGGCCAGTGACTACCTGGAACTATAAATCTATCTGTGGTTGTCTGCAGCCTGTGGTAAACTTGGAGGCATGTGGGAGAGTTCACACTGCAAACTGTGGATGGGGGCATCAGTACTGGGCCTGGGGTAGTTTCACACAAAGCCTGGACACCCTGAGGCCAGTTGCCACCTGCCAGCTCTCCGAAGGTTCAGCCCCTGATAAAGCCTCATGAGCTATGTCAGTTTAGCAAGGCAGTATCGCAGGAAGTCACTAGAGTGGCAAGAGTTGTATTCACCAAGTTATTGGAGATTCTGGTTTGTGCCAGTGCTGAGCCTGGAGCTACTCAGCAAAAGTCTCAGAGCACAGCAAGGGCAGTTGCCACCTACCTGGGGCCCATGGACTACAATAGTTTTCCAAGAAATCATGCAATGTAGGTGGGGCTGGCTGCTTGTCATGAAATTACCTCTGGCATTGGGGGAGTTGGGTAGGGCTGGTTCCCAGCAGAGCTCACCAGGCCAATCAGATTCATATTTGGCCTGTGGGGGAGGGCTCAATGCAAGAAAGATGACACCTGCATACTGGCTGCATGGGAGAGGACCCCACACAGGGAAAATGGCAACCCTCCTCCAGTGCTCACTTCAAAGCCACACATCTCAGTCTGCCCCCAGTATGACTCTGATGTACCCTGAGTCACCTTCCCTCTGCCGACACCCAGAGTGAGTTCCTGTGAGCAAGTGAATCTGTGTGTGGGTTCTCTAAGGGGACATCTGGATTTTCCACAGCCTTCGCTCCCACTAGGATCTCCACTATTTTCACAGCCAGGTGTTGTGAGGGCTGCTCTTCCTGGCACCGGTACTCCAAGCTGGGGAGCCTTGCTCCTCCAGGGAATACCCCAGGGCCAAGATGTTCCTCCTGATTCTCAACGTCCACACAGAGGTTTGGGCCAGACTGTTTCATATCTCTGTCCCTCCTGCCAGTATCAATGTGGCTTCCTCTTCATATTCTTAGTTATGAAACTTCTGTTCAGCTAGAATTCAGATGGTCCTCCAGGTTGATTGTTCTACAATTTAGTTGTAATTTTAATGTCATCATGGGAAGAGGCAGGCACAGTGTTTATCTTCTCTGTCATCTTGGATTTCCCTGCAGGTGTTTTAAACGAAAAATAAAGAGCAAATTCAATACTCAGAAGAAAATATTTTCTCTGAAAGTAATTCTCAGCAAAATAAAATTTCTAGAGATTTTAGTATTCTTTTTGAAATAAGAATCACAATCTGTAATGAGGGAATTAGTTAATACAAGAAAGACATCTAGAAAGAAGGTAAGATAGTGAGGACACCACAAATTCAGTAGCAGAATTGGGAAAAAAGCAGAAATGATACCAATAGTAAACAAATTGCTGAACAAAATAAGATCCAATTCCAAGTGAATTAAAAAAAAAAAAGAAACAAAGAATGATACTAAAACATGTGCAGGAACTTCGTTAGAATACAAATTTTATTAATATGCATTTTTGAAAATCTTGAAAAAGTGGAAAGAAGTTTTAAAGTCTTCGACAAGATATTTTTTTCTTGAACTAGAAAAGAAGATTCCAAACTTGACAAAAAAGAATAACCTACTGCGAATACCATAGGTAAAACTTTTTGGAAATGACTATGGGGATGGTTCTGTGAGTGTGCTTACAATATAAATAGGAAAAAGTGTAATCATAATAGGAAAATAATTATAAAACAAAAATGAAGAGGTAATTTCCAAAAGAAGAAATTTGATGAACATTTGTAAAAATATTCAAACTTTGTATTTAATTTAGTTATACATTTTTGTTTTTTTCTTGTCAAATTGGCACATATAAAATAATGATAATACCTAGTGTTGGTGTGTGTATGTGGGGGAATAATTGTCATTGTGGTACACATTTGGTGGGAGAGAAAAATCATCAAAATATTTCCAGAGCACTGTATGGAAATTTATCAGAAGATCCTGAAAAGTAGCTCCCCTTCAACTAAGGAATTTTTTATTTTATTTTATTGTGAGTAAATAATTAATTGTACAAATAGATTGAATAATTGTATCATTATAGCATGATTGACAGTAATGAAAAATTGGGAAAATGGTTAACAGAGATTAGGTCATTAAATTGTCATGATGAAAATGAGCAAATGTTGATATTTATGGTACATTTCTAAGTTTTGTACATGTATTATTATAGTTAATCCTCATGATGTAACTCTACATTCTATTATAATTTTGTCTTATTTTTCATTTTACAGATATGATTTTATAAAAAACTAGCTCATGACACATTGTCAGAGGTAGAGTAATGAGATGACTCAGGCATTCTGACATCAAAATTTATGTTCTGTCCATTTTATATATTGTCTTTCTACATCCACACTTCCCATATTGGGATATTATGCATGTTTTAAGCATGATGTTTTAGATTGTACTTATTGATTAATAGGGAAATATGATTGTAAAATTTGTATATCTATATGTCTACCTATATGTATAGTTATATTGTATTAATCCATTCAAGTTGGTATAACAAAAATACCATAGACTGGGTGACTTATAATAAATTAAAATTTATTTCTGACAGCTCTGGGGGCTGAGAAGTCCAAGATCAAGGGGATCAAGGAGATGGCAGTTTCAGTGTCTGGTGAGGCCCTGCTTCCTAGTTCATAGACAGCTGTCTTTTCACTGCATCCTCACATTATGGAAGGAGCAAGGAAGCTCTCTGAGACTTCTTTTATAAAGGCACTAACCCTTCACATGAAGTCTCTGCTCTCATGACCTAATCACCTCCAAATATCATCACATTGGGGATAAGATAACAATATATGAATTGGGAGGGACACAAAATTCAGTTCATGCCATATGCCTACACCTGTGCATCTATATTCATATACTCACATATTCACATATTTATATCTTAAAAGAGAAGGAAAACTTATAATCCAAATTATTAGCAGATATATCTACAAGATAGGATTAGTCATAATTTTTTGCATATTTTCATTACCTGAGCCTTGTGTAATGAACATTCATGTTTATGTAACAAAGTTATTAAAATAGACAATTATGTTAAAGAGAACTGAAAATTTTGAAATGCATGAAAAATACATTTTATTAAACTATATCAAAATATTAATAGTGGTAGAAATAGGTTTAATTTCATTTTTATATTAATTTTTGTTTTGATATTTCTATATAGTATGATATATTAAAAATACCTTTAAATTTAGTATGTACTACTCAAATTATAGTGTTTATTCAGCATCATTAAAAATATATACATAGCCAAAGAATCAAAGGAAACAACAAAATGTTGATGGAGCTCTGTGTTATCAACTATGGGTAATTTTCTTTTTTTAATATGTGTTTTCAAAATATTTTAAAGATGATTAGACAGTATTATTATAATAAAAATGAATATGTAAAAAGTGAATTAATATTGACCTGAGTATTATCACTCTTGTATCATTTCCATTTTATTTTCCTAAGATATGATAGGTGATAGTATAAACTTGTTTTTGAAGCATTTGTCTCATGAAGTATTTTTATTTAAACTCTCCACCAACTTCTAGTACAATATTTGTGCAGTTATTTCAGTAAAGGTATTCTGACTTCAACTATCGCCTTTCAACTTTCTAGCAGCTTTGTCCATTCTTTTAAATACCTAATGCTCTTAACATTTACTGAAAATCACAAAATTCATCTTTCATTGAACAATTTCATAGTGTAAATCTTTGGAGACTTTTGGCTTAGCTCTTCAAAAATGCATGTCTTCAGAGAACACTACAACAATGAACTCATCAATTTCTTCCAGAATCCTGAGAAATAAATGGCAAGTCTAAACTGTGAGATGGATTAGTGAGCATTATAACCAAGTCAATGGCAGACACTGAGGGAGGTAGTCAGCACTTAGTCAGATGGAATTAAAAATTAAAAGACACTTTAGAGAAGTCACTAGATATAATTACAGGATGGAGTTTTAGAGAAACTACTTCTGTGCAGTAACAAAAATAGATATATATTGCAAATTGGGAACACAAAACAAAATGAGAATTGGAAATTATAAGTGAAAGACAAAAAAGAAAACGCCATACACACTTTATTGTAAAAAAATTAGACAACTACCAGATGTTCATATGTCAAAAATTTAGCTTCCACAATATATTTAGTATTTATCACATTCTCCTTGAAGTGCAGTTTTAAATTTGTCTTCAACCTGAGGGAAACCAGGAGAAGTCCAGACATAGACAAAGAAAAGGTTCCAATACAAAAAAAAAAAAAAAAAAGATTGAAATACAGGATGACTTAGAGGACATTAAAACACTTTGTGTTGGGATGGGAGTGAAAAGTCAACATTTGTAATAAGTTTTAAGTTTTAAAAAAGTTATTAAAAAAATGAAGACTTTAGCATTTCATCTGCTACAATGGTCAAATTAATGTGAAGAACTTTAAAGTGCTAAGACACTTATTTAAGACAAAAAGGCAAGCTTTTAAACATCATTAAGTGAATGATTGTGGGAAGGCTCAGCAGATCTAGGGACAGGAGCTTTTGTGTATATATTTTTTTCTATTGTAAAACATACATAACATTAAATTGACCATTTTATGCATTTTTAAGTATACAATTCTGTGGCATTAACTAAATTCACAGTGCTGTGTAATCATCATCACTATCTATTTCCAAATTTTTCATTACCCTAAACAGAAACTCTGTACCTATTAAGCAATAATTCCCCACCACCCCTCCTCTAAGCCCCTATTAAACTCTAATCTACATCTATCTCTGTGAATTTGCCTATTTTCGGTATGACATATAATTAGAATCTTATATTAGTCATGCTTTTGTGTCTGGATTATTTTACTTAGACTTCCATGTGACAGAATATTTCAGAACTCCACTCCTTTTTATGACTGGTTAATATTCAATTGTATGTATACACCACATTTTATTTATCCATTCATCTGTTAATGGACAGTTGGGTTGTCTCCATCTTTTGGCTACTGTAAACAATGCTGCTATGAATATTAGCATACAAGTATCAATTTGAGAGCCTGCTTTCAATTATTTTGGAGATAGAGCTATCAGTGAAATTATTGGATCATGTAATAATTTTATGATTAGCCTTTTGAGGAACTGCCAAACTGTTTTGTAAAATGACTGCACCATTTTACATTTCCACCAGCAATGCACTCAGGTTCAATTTTTGGTAATACCCATTCTAATGGATGTGAAGTGGTCTCATGAATTTGATTTGCATTTCCTAGTGACAAATGATGTTGAGCATCTTCTTATGTGTTTATTGGCCATTTGTATATCTTCTTTGAAGAAATGTCTATGCAAGTCCTTTGTACATTTTTCAAAGGGTTTTTTTTAATTTTTATTGTTGAATTGTAGGAATTCTATATGTGTTCTGGATCTTAATTTCTTTTCAGCAACTTGTCTTAAGAGTTAGATGAATTCTAATAATGAGAAAATGTAGATTCAAAAGAAATAGTGGTCTTTTAAAAAAGAGCTTTATTGAAATACAATTTAGGTAGCATAAAATTCACCACTTAAAGAGTAAAATCAAGTGATTTTTAGCAAATTTACAGAGTTATGCCACCATCACCATAATTTCATATCAGAATATTTCTATCACTTACAAAAGAAAACCCGTACCCATTAACAGTCACTCCCCATCACTCACCACCCCCAGCCCTAGAGTATCATTTATCTACTCTCTGTTTCTATATTTGCTTATGCAGATTTAATTATAGAATATGTGGTCTTTTATAACTAGCTTCTTTTAAGGTTCATCAATGTTGTAACACACATCAATATTTCATTATTTTTATGACAGAAGAATATTCTGTTGTATGGATATACCACATTTATTTATCAATTAATCAATTGATGAACATTTAAGTTTTATTATCATTTTATTATGCTGAGATGAACATTCATGTACACTTTTTGTGGGCGGATATTTCAAATTCTCCACCTATCAAAACTGCCAAGCCATTTAATAACTCAATGTTTAATATTATGTTTTCCAAAGTGATTGCACCATTTTACATTTCCACAAGCAATCTCTGAGGGTTCCAAATTCTCCACATCCTAGTCAATATTTCTTATTGTCTGTTCATTGATTTTAGCCAATCTAGTGGAACAGAAGTGGTATCTCATTTTGGTTTAGATTTGCATTTCATTAATGATGTACATCTTTTTTTTTTTTTTTTAATTTATTGGGGTGACAATTGTTAGTAAAATTACATAGATTTCAGGTATACAATTCTGTATTACATCATCTATGAATCCCATTGTGTGTTCACCACCCAGAGTCAGTTCTCCTTCCATCACCATATATTTGAATGATGTACATCTTTTAGTGTGCTTCTAGACAACTTTACACCTTCTTTGGACAATTGTCTATTCAATATTTTGCCCATTATTAAATTGGGTTATTTGTTTTTGTATTATTGACTTGTAAGGATTATTGATGTTTTGAATAAAAAATCTCTTATCAGTATATTATTTGCAAATATTTTCTCTCATTCTGTAGGTTGTTTTTCACTTTCTTAATAATGTTCTCTGATGTATAATGTTTTTTAAATTTGATAAAATTCAGTTTGTGTATTTTTTCTTTTGTTGCTCATGCTCTTGGTGTCACCTCTAAGAATCCATTGTCAAATCCACGGACCTGAAAATTTCCTCCACATTTTCTTCTCAGATTTTGAAACAATAAGTCTCAATAGTCACTGCGCTCATTGCTGGGTAATAGCTACAGGATCCATCACTGGGAGGTGTAAATTAGTCCTCAAATTCAGTAGTAGTAACACCTAAATGTTCTGAAACACTTAAATTATAAAATCAACCACAACAATTCTTATTTAAGATAATAAATATTAGGGAAAAAATAAAATGCTAGTTAATAAAAACAAAAATATGTGCATAATGAAAGAAGAAAATATTCATAGTTGCCACTGTCCTCATTCTTGCAACTGGTCATGAGTATATATCTGATATTAATACTTTCCTGTTTGTCTTATCTATTTGTTAAAAGAACTCCTTGTGCTGGAAAGAATGCTGGCAGTTGCTTATGCTATGGTAGATTACTGTATAAACTTGAAAGTAATAAAAATGTTTTTAAAATATATTGTATGATAAAGACTTTTCACTACTTCAGATGATCTCCCAACTGGTGAAGCTTCTTTTACCTATTTGTCTCAGTTAATGTGTATTTCAGAATAAAAATTTCATGCCTTGATTTAATTCTTTTTCCATTTGCGTCTTTCTCTTTCATTTAGGTGCCCCTGCTCTGGCACTCTTTCTGAATGCTATATTTCATAGAAACGCTGTAATTTTATCTTTTTTATTGGTATGTGTGACTTATTTCTCCAATAAGTCCATGATTTCTTTTCTGTAATGTATAATACTTATGCAAGCTTATTTTTCAAAGCAAAACAATATTCTCTAAATGTTCAACCAAAATTTTGCCATTATTCCCTTTTAAGATGAAGCATGACTTAATGACACTGATCACTTGAGTTGTTTTCATAATCAGTTTGCATAATAATCCAATAATCTCTCTTAAGTGAGAGACCTTTGATAACTCTGTGTAAAACTTTGTATAGCAATTCTAATAGCCAGAAACAAATGTCAATTTTTATTAATTCCAAAGAAGGAGTTAAGAGTTGTTGACATCATTTTAAAAAGTTATATAAATGAAATTTGCTAAGCGAATAGAACTGAAATGTTTTCAGCCACATCAATCAATCAATCAATCAATCAATCAATCAATCAAGCAAATTTGTGAGGTGATGGAAGTCTTAATTAACTAGGTGATGAAAATCATTTCCCACTCTGTATGTATATCTAATCACCATATGTACACTTTAATTATGTTACAATTTTATTTGTCAATTATACACTAATAAAGCTAAAAAAATAGTGTGTCCAACTCAACTGTTTATCTGGTGATATTTCATTAAGCATCAACAAATTCATGTTGCCAAAGAGTCACAGAGAAACACCAAATTACCCAATTAAAAATCATCCTATTTGATCCCTTTTACCCTCATCTACCACCCCCCTCCCCACTACCCTCTGGTAATAACTAAACTATTGTCACCCCAATAAACTTTAATTTAAAAAATCATCCTATTGCCTACAACTAGAACAAGAGAAAATTTTGAAATTAATACTATCTTAACAGAGAGAAAAGGATCCCCAAAGCTTTTGAACTTCAGTGAAATAGTAACAAACCCATTTCTTTTCATAATAAAGCACCCGTTAAGTTTTTCTCTGATCCAACCCACTATTCCTTGTTTCAAAAGTAAAAAAAACCAAAAAAAACACCCACTTTCAGTGTAAACTTAAAACACAAAATAAAAATATTTGCCCAACAAAATAGTTATTATACTATATTTTGCATGTATAAAAGGGTAGAGGAAAGTATGAGCATGTTAAGGAGAGACATGGAAGATATTTTTTTAAAAAACAAATTGAACTAGAGATTTTAAAAAGTCATTATTTAAAATATAATAAATGGGATTAACGATAGATTAGTCACCGCAGAAATCATATTAGTGGACTTGAAGACACAGTTATATCAACTATTCTAGATAATATACAAGGAGGAAAAATAGACTGAAAAAAATAAGAATTGAGAATAAGTGAAAAAAAAAGAAAAGAACACAGAAGAGATATTTAAAGAAATAATGACACAATTTTTTTAAAATTTGGTGAAAATTCTACATCCACATATATAAGAAGCTGACTCCAAGGAAAATAAACAAGAAAAGAACTATATTAAGGCAAATTATAATTAAATTGCTTAAAATCAGTGATAAAAGGAAAATCTTAAAATCAAGTTGGGAAAAAAGACGTGCAGAGAAACAAAGGTAAGAATGATAGCAGACTTCTCCGTGGGATCACTGCAAAGTGCAACTTCTTTACAGTACTGAAAGGGACAAAAATGTTAACCTAAAATTTCATGTAATTTAAAAGATAGCTTTCAAAAACAAAGGTGAAGTAAAGGCATTTTCAGCACAAAAAGACTGAACGTATTTGTCACCAATTGCTCTGTAATCAAGAAATACATTTTAAAGGACGACTTCAGGCAGAAGAAAAATGATGCCAGATGGAATTCTTCATCTACATAAAAGAATGGAGAACAGCAGAAATGGCACATATGTAGGAAGATATGAAATACTTCTTTCATATTAAAAAAAACCTTTTAAAAAGATACTTCACTTTTTTCAAAGACTTTATATTTTTAGAGCAGTTTTAGCATTACAATAAAACTCTGAGGGAGGTATAAGATTACCCATACACCCCTGGATCCCACACAGGCATAGCCTCCCCATTATCAACATCACTCACCAGAATCATACATTTTTCAATCAAGTAGGCACCTACATTGACAAATCATAATCACCCAATATCTGCACTTTACCTCAGGGTTCACTCCTAGTATTGTACATTCTATGGGTTTCGAAAAGTGTGTAATGCATGCATTCTATGGGTTTATAATGTATAATGTATACATTCTATGGGATTGAATATTATGAATATGGACAGTGTATACATCCTATGAGTCTGGAAAAATATATAATGTGTATTCATCATTATAATATCAAACAAAGTATTTTCCCTGCCCTCAAAATCTTCTGTGCTCTCCCTATTCATTTCTGTTGAGATGAATAGGCAAAGCAATCTTCCCATCTTCTCCTCTCAGTAACCATTTGTCTTTAAATTGTGTTCATAGTTTTATTTTTTTCTGAATGTCATTAGTTGAAATCATACAGTATGTCATGCTACTTTCAGATTAGCTTATTACACTTAGTAATATGAACTTAAGTTTCTTCCACGCCTTTTCCTGGCTTAATAGCTCATTTCTCTTTTGTGCTAAATAATACTCCATTGTCTGGATGTCCCACAAGTTTACTTCCCCATTCACCTAGTGAAGGACTTCTCCATTGCGTCCAAGTTTTGGCAATTATGAATAAAGCTATTATAAACATTCTTGTGCAGGTTTTTGTCTGGACATAAAGTTTTCAGTTTCTTTGGGTAAATACCAAGGAGCGTGATTGTTGGATCATGTGGTAAGAGTACATTTAGTTTTGTTAAAAACTACCAAACTGTCTTCAAAAGTGGCTGTACCATTTTGCATTCCCACCACTATGTATGAGAGTTCATGTTGTTCCACATGCTTGTCAGTATTTGGTGTTGTCAGTGTTTGGATTTTGGCCATTCTGATAGGTGTGTAGTGGTATCTCATTGTTTTTATTGGCATTTCTTTGATGACATATGATATTAAACATCTTTTCATTATGCTTATTTTTCACCTGGTTGTCTTATTGTTGTGTTTTAAAAGAGTTCTTTGTATATTTTAAACTCTTTGTATATTTTGAATGTACAAATAACTCATTTATATATTTTGCATAACAGTCCTTTATCGGACAAGTCTTTTGCAAATATTTTCTCCCAATCTATAGTTTGTCTTCTAATTATCTTGGCATTGTATTTCACAGAGCAGAAGTGTTTAATTTTAATGAAGTCCAGCTTATCAGTAATTTCTTTCATAGATTCAGTCTTTCATGTTGTATCTAAGTCATCACCACACCCAAGGTAATCTAGGTTTTATCCTATTATCTTCTAGGAGTTTTATAATTTTGCATTTTAAATTTCGGTGTATATGTTTTGAGTTAATTTTTGTGAAACATGTAAGTCTGTGTCTAGATTTTATTTTTGGCACGTGGATGTCAAGTTGTTTCAGCATCATTTATTGAAGAGAATATTGTATTTCCATTGTATTATCTTTGTGCTTTCTTCAAGCACAGCTGACTATATTTTTGTGGGTCTATTTCTGGCTCTATTCAGTTTCATTGACCTATTTTTCTATTCATTTGCCATATGACACTGTTGTGTTTTTTTTAATTAAAGTTTATGGGGTGACAATTGTTAGTAAAGTTACATAGATTTCAGGTGTACAATTCTGTATTACATCATCTATAAATCGCATTGTGTGTTCACCACCCAGAGTCAGTTCTCCTTCCATCAACATATATTTGCACACTGTCTTGATTACAGCAGATTTATAGTAAGTCTTGAAGTCGGGTGGTGTCAGTCCTCCAGCTTTGTTCTTCTCTTTCAATATTGTGTTGGCTATTCTGGGTCTTTTGCCTGTTCATATACATTTTAGAATTCATTTCCCATATTCTCAAAATAACTTTCTGGGATTTTGATTGGGATTACATTGAATCTACAGATCAAATTAGGAAGAACTGACATCTTGACAATATTGAGTCTTCCTGTCCATGAACATGCAATATTTCTCCATTTATTTGTTTCATTTCATTCATCAGAGTTTTACAGCTTTTCTTATATAGATATTGTACATATTTTATTAGATTTATACCTAAGTATTTTATATGGGGGGATGCTTATGTAAATTGTATTGAAATTTTAATTTTACATTCCACTTGTTCATTGTTAGTATATAGGAAAACAATTGACTTATTAACCTTGCATCTTGCAACCTTGCTTTAATCACGTATTAGTGATTAGTAATTAGTGATTAGTAATAATCACTTAGTGATTTTGTAAACTCAGATTTTTTACCTAGACAATTATATCATCCGTAAACAATTTTGTCTTCCTCTCCAATCTTCACCTATTTCATTTCCTTTTTTGGGCTTACTGTATTAGCGACGATTTCTAATATGATGTTGAAAAGTGGTGAGAGGGGACATCCTTGCCTTGTACATGATCTTAGTGGGAAAGTTTTGAGTTTCTCACCATTAAGCATGATGGTAAGTGTAGGTTTTTTATAGATAATCTTTACCAAGTTGAGAAGTTCCCCTCTACTCCTAGTGTTGGATTTTGTCAAGTGCTTCTCTATATCTACTGATGTAATCATGTGACTTTAAAAAAAAAAAAAAATTCTGTTGATGTGGTAGATTACAATTGGTATTCAAATGTTGAGCCAGACTTATATACGTGGGATAAGTCCCACTTGGCTGTGGTGTATAAGTCTGTTTATACATTGTTGAATTAGATTTTCTTGAGTTTTGTTGAGTTTTTATGCCTTTATATTCATGACAGATATATTTACCTGTAACATATTTTTCTTGGAATATATTTGTCTGGTTTTGTCATTAAGGTAATGGTGGGTAATGAAACGAGATTAGGAAGTATTTTCTCTGCTTCTATCCTATGAAAGAGATTACAGAGAATTGGTAAATTTTCTTCCTTAAATGTTTGGTAGGACTTACCAATGAACGCATCTGGACCTGAAGCTTTCTGTTTTGAAAGGTTAGTTATTGATTTAATTTCATTAATAGACATAGGCCTATCTAGACTGTCTGTTTCTTCTTGTGTGAGTTTTGGTCAATTGTGTCTTTCAAGGAATTGGTGCATTTCATCTACGTTATCAAATTTGTGGGCATAGAGTTGTTTATAGTATTTCTTTATTATCCTTTTAATGTTCATAGGATTTAGTGATGCCCCTTCTTTCATTTCTGATATTAATAATTTGTGTCCTCACATTTGCTTAGCTTGGCTAAAATCTTTATCAATTTAATTGATCTTTTGGTTTTGTTATTTTCTCTATTGATTTCCTTTTTTCAATTTTATTGATCTGCTCTAATTATTATTTTTTTCCTTCTGGTTATTTTGGATTGCACATGATATTTTTCTAATTTATAAGTGGAAGTTAACATGATTTATTTTGATCTTTCTTCTTTTCTAATATATGTATTTGGTGCTATAAATTTCCCTGTAAGCACTGTTTTTGCTGCATCCCACAAATTTTGATAAATTGTGTTATTTTCATTTATTTCAAGATAATTTCTCTTGAGATTTCTTCTTGATCCATGTGTTATTTAGAAGTGTGTTGTTTAATTTCCACATATTTTGGGATTTCCCACCAATCTTTCTGTTGTTGATTTATTGTTTGATTGCAGTGTAGTCTTAGAGCAGAATGGTATGATTTCAATGTGAGCTTGACAAAACTGTATTGTGCTGTTGTTGTTGGAAGCAGTCTATAGGTGTTCATTATATCTAGTTCACTGCTGGTGCTGTTGACTTCAGCTATATTCTTATTGATTTTTCTGCCTGCTGGATCTGTTCATTTCTGAGAGAAGAGTGTTGAAGTCTATAACTACAATAGTGGATTCATCTATTTCTCTTGCAGTTCTCTCAGTGTTTGCCTCACATAGTTTGACACTGTTGTTAGGTAAACACATGTGAAAGATTATTATGTTTTCTTAGCGAATCGGGCCATTTATCATTATGCAATGCCCTTCTTTATCTGGCACAACATTCTTTATTTTGAAGTCTGCTCTATCTGAAATTAATATAGCTACTCTTTTTTTTTAAATTAATGTTTGCATGGCATATTATTCTCCATCTATTTACTCTTAATCTATATGTGTCTTTATATTTAAAGTGTGTCTCTTGTAGACAATGTAGAGTTGGGTCATATTTTTTGACCCACTCTGACAATCTCTTTTTATTTTTTAATTTTTATAAGAGTTTACTTGATCCCTTTTTATATGCTGATGGAAGAAGAACTGACTCTGGGTGGTGAACACAATGTGATATATAGATGATGTATCACAGAATTGTACACCTGAAACATATGTAACTTTACTAACAACTGTCACACTAATAAACTTTAATTTTAAAAGAAAAGAGTTATTTGAGTCAAACTGATGACATGCTGGGGAACAGGATCTCAAATGCTCCAGAGAATAATAGTTTTACAGCTTCTTTTATGTGTTTAAAATTAAGGAGAGGATGTAAGAAAGATTGGAGAGTATCTTTTATTTAATGTCATTTCCACAAAAACAATATCTAAAGTCTTTGTTTCCTGAGAGCTCGCTGTGAAAGGAAGTGGTTACCAACTTGGCATTTTCTTGAATTTACTCTATCAAACCTTGACACTAGTGTAAGATGTCTCCTTTCAGTAATATCATCTCATAAGTTCCTTCATCTACGTTCAGTTGGAATGCACTATGATATGTGAAGGAGTGCAAAAACTGAAAAATGGGAAATGAGGGAGCAGGAAGAACCAAGGAGCCATCTTCGGTTTCCCATAGCCCAAACTATTCATTTAATTTACAGCCATTGTTTACAATTAACATAATCTTATTTTTGTAAAACCCAGGCAAAATAAAGACATATCTATTTTATTTAACCAACAAACTAAAGCTAGCTTTTATTTACTAAGGATTAATCTTAGATCATGTAAACTTGAAAAGCATTTGAGTTAGTTTCTATTTTTCTGAGAATTTTAGAATACACAATTCTTACAAGTGCTTGCCTCTAAATTAATTTTAATAATATAATCCAGAGGTAGAAAATTATCTTACATTTACAAAATATGTATATATAGAACACATGCAGACAGACACAGAGAAACTAAGAACAAAGAACACGTGAGAAAAACTCACTAGTTTGTAAAAGAACAAATGTATCCAAAATTTGCTGTGGAGGCATGTACAATTTGTATCTGTCCTTGACAAGTCAAGTTCCAATTGATCATTCTCCTTTTAAAATAAGGACAGCCATTTTTAGTACCTGAAATAATTGGGTTGACACTTAAATGAAATCATAGGTTAAGCTATTTATCTCAGTCCTCTTTTTGAAGTTTTGAAAGACCAATTAACTATGTTTCCATTCCTTCTGCCTAATTTTATAGCTGGCCTTTTCTAATTTTGCACACAAAAATTAATTTCTAAGTATTAAAGGATCCTCATTTCAGCCATGTTAGTATTAATGGGAGGCTGACTGTGGTAAGCCTTGTTGGCCTAGGAGGCACAATTTCCCATGTTATTTTTGAGATCTGTAGAGTCTGAACAAACTTCTAGGAAAAACCAGTCCTTACCTGAACATCTCCAGACAAGCCCAAAGTGGTGGATATCCCCTGTAGGAGTGCTTTACACCCTAGAGGAAATTTTTCCTCAGGCAACCCCACAAAGATTCTTTGTCACCTAAGAATATACAATGGAGGGCCAGTGAGAGCTTACTAGATGCTGCCAGAACCACAATGCCTTCCACAGGCCCTTCTCTTGGACTCTTTTTTGGGTAAACCCATTCCAAAGTACCTTGCCTGCCCTTCTCCCCAGGGCTCCCACTCGGTTCTTCAGGATCAGCTGCATTACTGCCCTGGATGACTCCCAGAGCTTATCTCTGCCAGTCTGGATTCGGGGATCTGGAACAATTGTCAGCCCACTGGGGAAGCAAAAGTTTTTTTTCTATTTCAGAGCTAAAAAGAGTTCAGTCTTAATTTAGCAAAGACTTTTGTTCAGACTCTCAGTAAGCAATCCAATTAAATAACAAAATTAAAAGAAGAATCCTTTTTTTTTCTTTCCATGGGTTATCATAACCCTTATCTACCTCAAGGATTTTCTAAGAATAGTTCACATAAAGTCATGGCCTGCTACCTAAAGTTCTGAGAGAAACTTACCCAAGTTCACTTGATGCAAAGTGGGGAGCTAGGGGGCACCATGGACCATTGTGGTACCTAGCATCAGATCTAGGTCTTTAAGATTGTCCTGTGTAGGTTTCTTTGGAATCCTGATAGCTATCATATGTGTTACTATTTTCTATTTGTTGCCCTTGCTCTTTGTTCTTAGTTTTGTTTTTCACTCTTTGTCTGCTTTTTGTAGTTTTAATTGAGCATGTTGAAAAATGATCCCATTTCCTCTTCATTTTTAGAATATCTGTTACACTCTATTTTAACTTTTGTTAGAGGTTGCCCTAGAGTTTGAAATATACGTTTACAACTAATCCAAGTCCACTTTCAAATAACAGTATACCACTTAATGTGTATATATACATACCTAATGTAATCCATTTTTGCTAGTAGTACTTTGAACAAATTGTTATTTATTTGATTAATGAAGAATAAGAAATACAAAAGTTTTAGTTTTAACTTTACCTGCACCTATTCTTTCTTTGATGCTCTTTCTTTCCATATATAGATCCAAATTTTTGACCTATTTATTTTCTTTTTCTCCAAAGAACTTTTTTTTTTAACATTTTTTGTGAGGCAGGTTTACTGGCAACACAATTTCTCAACTTTTGTTGGGTTTTATAAAGTCTTTATTTTTCCATCATTTTTGAAGGATAATTTCATAAGTACAGAAATTTAGGTTGGTTTTTTTCCCTTTTCTCTCTCACTCTCAGCATTATATGTCTCACTTCTCTCTCCTTGCTTGCATGGTTTCTGTGTAGAAGTTGGATATAATCATTATCTTCATTTCTCTATAGGTGTTTTTATCCTGTGGCTTCTTCAGGATTTTTTGTCTTTATCTTTGATTTTCTATAGTTTGAAGATGATAGCCTTTGGTGTAGATTTCTTAGCATTTACCTAAGCTATACTAAGCTTACTTAGTATTCTCTGAGGCTCCTGGACCTGTGATTTAGTGGCTAATATTAATTTGATGAAATTGTTGGTTACTATTATTTGTGTTCTGATTTATTTTTTACTCTTTATTCGTTTCATTTTTCAGTTTTCAAAGATTCTATTGATCTATCCTCTCATTCAGAGATTCTTTCCTTAGCTGTGTTCAGTCTACTAAGTTCATCAAAGCTAGTCTTCATTTCTGTTAGAGTAGTTTTTATCTCTAGCATTTCTTTTTGGTTCTTTCTTAGAATTTCCATCTCTTTGCTTACACTGCCTGTCTGTTCTTGTGTGCTGTCTACTTTGTTCATTAGAGTCCTGAGCATATTAATCATAGTTTTAAATTTCAGTCTTATAATTCTGATAGCCCTGCCATATCTAGTTTTGATACTGGCTCTGTCTTGTCAGTTGTGTTTTTTACCTTTTGTTATGCCTTGAAATTTTTTCTTCATAGCCAGATATGATGTATCAGGTAAAGGAACTACAGTAAATAGGACTTTACGAATGTGCTAGTGAGGTGAAAGGAGGGTGGGGAAACATTCTGTACTCTATGGTTAGGTCCCAGTCTTTTAGTGAGCTTCTGCCTTTGGACTGTGAAATTTCCAAGTGTTTCTCAGTTTTGTTTTGTTTTGTTTTGTTTTTCCTTCTACCTTCGGTGGAATCAGATGGCTAGAGCTGGCTGCAGTTAGGCATTTCCCTTCCCCAGGTTAGTTAGGCTCTGATAATACCCAAGCAGATTAGGCTCTGGTTAACTAGTTCTCCCTGAGGGTAGGCATTGTCAAGAAAAGCAGAGTGCTCTAGGGTATTTTATAATGCTTCCTTTTCCCCTTCCCCTGTCAAAAACAGGAGGGAGTTTTTCTTCTATACTAACTGGAAACCTGGTTAAACTCTTGGAAGTAAATCTCACAATATTGTGTCCCTCCACCCCTGGCTGGGTTGTCCTGTTGTTTTTAACTGTCAGAGTTGTTCACACTGAATGTCCAGTAATTTGTCCATTACAGTTATGGTTTTTCCTACTGAAGCCTTTGTGCAGAGGTTTGTGCTTCTGAGTCTCTGCTCAGGTAAATTGTTATTCTCTGCATTTCCCTGTTGTTCCTCCTAATCTTGGAGGCAGTGATTTGCCCTTTGTTCTTCCCTCTCCTAGGGATCCAAGAAGACTAGCAAGTCTATTTTTCAGTCTATTCAGCTTTTTACTTGTTGTTAGGACAGAGTAGCAACTTACAGGTTCTCCACATACAGAATCTGAAACCAGAATTCTCCTATCCTTGACTTTTTAAAGCAAAAAATAGTATGTGTTGTTATTAATATGGGTTAACAATATAGAAGTGAAGTGTATGACAAAGTAACACAACATCTGGGAAAAGGAAATGGAAGTGTATATTTTATGATTCTTCTATTATAAGTAAAGTGATATAAAATCATTTGGTGGCATACCAAACCATGATTGTTAAAGATGGCTCCTATAAACCCAAAACAATCTCTATCAAAACTAAACAATAAGGTATAGCTCATAAGACTACAAAAAACTAACATAATATTAAATTATGTAATAAAGAATATGTAATAAACTAAATGCAGAGAATCAAGCTGTGAATTGATTAAATCTAATCGCTAAGTTTATATTATGAAGTAAAGACATATACAACTTCTCAGTGTAGGTACTAACAATTACTAATCCTAAAAACATCAGTAAAGACATAATACTATTTGTAGACTTTAATACTAATTACAAGCAGAACAATTATACAAGTATACAGATCCAAGTTAGTGAGTATTCCAAATTAAGATAAATCCTTGAATAAATTAACTCACTTTATTCATTTTTGTTTAAAGGACAGCTATGTTATCATTGCTTGATTTTTGTCTCATTCTGGAATGTAATGAAGGCATGATATTCAGTTATGTGAGATTTCGGTTAATTTTCTCATAGAAAGCCTAATTAATTTTAACTTCAAATTCTTCCTAAAGCAGTTGGTGATCAGATATTATTACTTCCAGTAAATGTAACTCATGTCACTTATTAATTACCTTTAATATTTCAAAATTTACTAGAAATCTTAAAAATCAATTTTATGTTGGCATTAAAGAGCACAGTTTTCATTACATTAACTTATAAAATATGAAAATCATACTGTTAACAAAGGAAAGATATATGCTTACGTCCAAAGATAATTAGTAATTACATGGATTAATTTTATAATTTATTAATATATTTCATCATTAATATAACTAGTTTATTAATTAATTCCCTATGGAGCTTGGCCAATGTCTTTTGTAGTAATATTATTTCAATATTTTATGTGCATAAAATTATCAATATCTATGACAGGCTATGAAGAATATTTTTACATATTTCATTATGTACTATTTCCTGTGGCACTTTGATCCGAATACTTGTTGCTCTGTTTTTAATCTTCAAGATAGTAGGTCATAATTATGCAAACCAGAATAAATCCTTCGAATGGTATAGTGCAGCTCCTGAGCTCTCTAATTGCATTGAAAAAATAACATGACAAACTAGAGATTTCAAATTTATAAAGCATAGAAATAAAATTCTTACAATAATTTCCTAGTTGAGCACTGCAGTGTAAAGGCTTTAAGGTGACCCCCATAATTCTCACCTTCTTGAATCCACCCTACTACTATGCAATTCTCTCTACTTGTATATGAGTGGGACCTGTGATGTTTGTAATCAACAGGTGATAGGCTCATCTTAGAGCTTCTCTCTCTCTCTCTCTCTCTCTCTCTCTCTCTCTCTCTTTGTGTGTGTGTGTGTGTGTGTGTGTGTGTGTGTGTGTACTTTGCTGGTTTTGAAGAAGCAAGCTCACATAAATCTTATGACCATGAAGAAATGAATTCTGCCAACAACCTGAGGGAGCTTGCAAATGGATTGTTTTTTCAGTCGAGCCTATCATAAAACCCCAGACTGGCGGGCACACTGATTCCAGCCTTGTTAATCCATAAGTGTAGACTCCTGACCCACAGAAATTGTGAGATAATAAATGTGTTTTGTTATAAGCCACTAAATTTGTGCTAATTTGATATGCAGAATAGAACATTAATACAAGCACATCACTACAGAATCTACTTCAACGGAAAGCATTATGTAGGTTATTAGTAGATCAATTCTTGTAACTTCTTGAAAGCTAATAAATCCTCAAGAGGATTTACAGACCATCACTGTAGTAACTGAGATTTAGATGAGTACATTTTATAATAGGTTAAACTTAGAGAAATCACAACTCTCCTTTAACAAGGGACTCTAAACTTGAATTTTGCTAATCTAATATCTATAAATAAAGTCAAATGTTAAGTAGTCTCACTGGTGTAGTCTATGATTATTGTGGAAGAAATCTGAATGATAGCAATTGACTTTTTAAAAAGAGCATTACCTAGGATAATGACGAGATATTACATCGAGTGTTTTTACAACATATCCTGATTTTGTATAGAAACCAGTCTTCTTTTCTACCAGGATATGAATGGGTAAAACAACTATGCAAATGAGGCAGTATTGAATGTGCTGTATTTAAAGATACATCTTATTTAATCAGGTATAAGTGGTCTGCTGCTAAGGAGCAGGTTTTGTACTTCAAAAGTGGGAACAATGACTATTACAATCTGTTAGTGGCACAATGCTTATAGAGTTACACCTTGGAAGTAGTTAAGAATGTTACTCTCTGAGGTGAATTTTGTGGACTTAAAGAAATGAGATATATTCTCACATTGGTACTGCAGATAAAACCTCAAGGAGGCAAATTGCCTGTTTTGTATCCTATCTTCAGGTTTCAATGCTTGAAGAAGGCATGGCAAAATAAAATTCTGAAATAATACAGGTCATAGAGAAAGCACCCTATATACCATAAGCTTATAAGCAACCTATATACCTTAAGCTTATCTCTGATAATAGTTAATATTCTTGCCTTAGTATTTTCCCATTCACTGTATGGCATTAAAGTTGTTAAGGATACAAGAAAGTTTGATGCATTCATTAACACTTTTTAATAGGTGTAAGTAAATATATAAAAATGTATATAATATAAATGCCCGATTTCAGAGATTCACAAAACAAAATAGCTGTTACTTAAGTTATTTGACTTAAGATTTTACCTAGAAAAACCTTTCCAAGAATTAAAAACTTAGTCAAAGGAATAAAATAACTGAATATATAAATGTTGGTGTCAATCCTGTTTGCTATTGTTTTATGTAAATTAAGCTGAAATCTGAATATCACTGTCTATAAGAATGTTAGTGAGCTTTTTACTAAGCAACACATTCCATGTATTTCACACAACATTGTAATGAGAATGACCAAAGTGGGGAATAGAGAGAAAAAAAAATTACATGTTAGAGGACATTTTCAGAAAAAAAAAAAATTACATGTTAGAGGACATTTTGATAGCTACTGGAGGTGTGTCTCTGCTTAGCTGACCTTTATTTGATAAGTACCTCTATTAACTGACTTCCCTTTGACACATTTGGCACCTCTGGGCTAATTGGATCTTTAATAGGCTATGAAGTCTGGTTTGGTTTTTCTGATTAATGTACAGATTCAATATGCTTATCGTGTACTCAACTGTGTTACTCATCATTTCTGATTGATTTCATCTATGTTAAATATTATTGTAGAGGTATTTAAACTGCTTTTAATTTCTACTGGAAGGGGAGATCTGTAAATTGAAAGGGATGACCAAATATTATGAAAAAAATTTCACAGACACCTGATCATAACTAGACTAATATTTGCCTTTCAAGGAAAAAAAAAAGGAAATATTCAGCAGAAAAAATATAGACATCCAAACATATAAGCAGAACTTCAGCTTTTCTCTGTAAATTTAAAGTAAGAGAAGTTAATAAGTTAATAGAATTTCTGAAGGGAAAATATTGTAACTATAGAAGTGAATATCTAGGTAAGCATCTCATTCATACTGAAATTCAGTGAAAAGTTATCAGATACTTAACAGTTCTTCCACATATATATTTTGCTGAAAAAGCTTTACTTAAGGAAGTACTTTAGCCAACCAAAGTTGCTTGAAATAACACAGGGAAAGGAAATGTTATTTAAAAAAAATGGAAGGAATAAACCAAGACTTGATCATAGTATCAAGTCTAAATTATTATTACTAATATGATTGTTAAATGCTAAAATTTACCAAAATATGACATATATACACTAGGCATTGTTAATATCCTATAAACATTATCTCTGATACTGTGTTTCCCCGAAAATAAGACATAGCCGGACAATCAGCTCTAATGCATCTTTTGGAGCAAAAATTAATATAAGACCCGGTATTATATTATATTAAAATAAGACTGGGTCTTATATTAATTTTTGCTCCAAAAGACACATTAGAGCAGATTGTCTGGCTAGGTTTTATTTTTGGGGAAACAGGGTAAATTAATAAATATTCTCTGGGCACTCTTGAAACAAACATCTCATAATAAAGGATAATGTATTTTTGGTGTCTTTGAAGATTGTTTAAAGGAGGTCTACTCACTTGTTGGGCTGTGAATACAGACAACAATTATGATTTTTGATATTTTCATGAGTTATTCCTTATTATCAAGTTGAAATTAGCATTGCCCAGTGATAACACATTCTCTGCCAGAAGTATTGTTTCACTTCTTTGTAATACTTCAGAACATTCTTCAGACAACTCCTTTTATATTTTAATGAAGAAGAAAATCTGAAAAAACGGGACAAACATGGAGTATTGTTTCTTATGTACATATTCAAGGTTTCATATATATGTATTTATTTTTAGTGATGTGATAAAACCTAACAGCATCTAAGAAATGTTGTTCAGTTATGTTTCATTTGTCTTCCTTGAAATGACTTCATAGACTCTCCCAGGAAGTCATTTTCTTTTTATGTTTTACATAAATTCATTATGTTCAAGATCAAAGGATGGGAACTTCTAGAAAGATATTAATGTAAGTGAAAAAAAAAAAGGGGACTCTACCAGTATCCTTTTGAAAAAAATCTCATAAGTGCCCAAGATGGGTGGGGGTGGAGGGTGGTACTTGCAGGAATGCCTCCTGAAACTAAGAAGATTCATGCATGTTGTAGAGCAATATAGAAATTCCTACCAATTTTTCTACCCATGTTATAGTATATAAAGCAGATTTGATTATAGAGCTTTTGTCTAAACTGAAATGTCCTCCTTGTGACACAGGTAATTGAGAGTCACATTAAAGGAGAAGCCCACATGGAGAATTAGAAAAACAATAAACCCTCATTAATGAGTGAGCATTAATGAGGAAACAGAGTTGGTGAATATAAGAAAACACAAAGCTTTTCTTTTAGTTTCATGTTTCTGATAGTTTTAGAACTCTGGGGAGCAGAAAAAAATAGTTTTCTCTCAGTCCGTTGATGTGTATTGGGGTTATGAAGACTGAGGCACCATGCACTACTAAGACAGACTCATATGGATTTCTTTATGCTTTTTTTTCATAAAATATGGATTTAGTGGCAGTTTTGAATGTTGCGTTACAGATGAATGAAATTTGTTGAATGTTAGGTTACAGATGGCAGAATAAAATTAGACTTATTTTAGCTTGAGCATTCAACTGGTCTACTTTTAGACTCCAGGAGACTGGGGAGAAAATAAGTATACATAATAAGATGTTTAATAGACGATAAACAACTGTTTATTAATGAATTTTAAAGTTTCAGTGGAAAGATTTTTTGAAAATATATAAACTGCCAAATTGTCAAAATTAGCAGAAAAACTGAATATAGCCATAACTAAGAGGGACATTGAGAAAATTTATAAATAACTAGTAGAGATATGGCTCAAAATATAGTTACAATTTGATAAAAAATATTTTAGGAAGAGGGAGATAACACATACCCCAATCTAATGAATATTGGAATTTAATCACTAGAAAATATAGTTAATGATCATTTCTTCTCATCCAGTGTTTCTGTTTAACTAAAATTATTATTTTTGTTTAACATTCTATCTTGGTTAAGTTTTACACTATGAGTGATTATTTTTTACCATTCATGTACTTTGCCAGTTGTATTATGTTTGGAACTGTTATATATATTCCCCCTCTGGAAAGAAGAAACCATATGCCCCCTTCCCTCATATCTTCCTAAAACAACAGTTATGAGTCCAAACCCATTTTATACTTAACGATGATTGTAAAATGTATTCAAGGAACTTATAGCAACAACATTATATATTATCTATGACCATAAAACCTGAAGAAAACTACACTTATTTAAAATTGGTCTTAAATAAAATATGAATGAGAAAGGTATATTATATCTAGATACTGAATTAGAAAAAAAGAAAGATAATTTGATCTAAAGAATTAATTTAAGCTTTTTCCTCTTTCCTAATGTATAGATTTTTCTGGTAGCTGCATAGCAGTAGAGTAACTGGTAGCTTCTTTTAACGCAAGCCTATTCTCTTATAGCCATCCCCTCTTTTTTTTGAGGTGTCCTGTAAGATGTTGAGGCATATGAAATAATACATGTGTTATTCCTCTTTAAGTACCGTTTAGATTTCATTTCTTCCTGACTTAATTACTTCTGGATGTATTATAAACAGTTTCTACTGAAAATCACCCGGAAACTTTAGATAAATAATTGAGAACTGGTAGTACTCCATGTAGGAATCAATCACACCCACCTTCCCTGGCTGTGACATTTTCTATAACTATTCCAAGAGACGTCCTGTTGTCTACTACCCTTAATTAAATATCAGTCGCAGGCAAACTTGCATACCTAATCACTTTTTAAGTTAATGTTATAGCTTATTGTAATATTAAGGAAGACATTTCACGAGACAGTGATCCAAATAGAAGCTGAAATTCAGGGAGGTGTATTACTCCTAATTAATATAATTCAACAGGGGAAACAACTTGATCAAGAGAATACCTTCTGTTTGGCCTCAGCTTAAAGGCTTGGTTTCTTGCCTTTGTTTATAACTAGACTCGAATTTCTGCTTCTAGTCTTCTCCAGTAGCTCATAAAATACTTTCATATGAACAAGAAAAAACCACTGCTTTCTGGTGTCTATAGCACCAGGGGCATATACCTTGAAACATACATAACAGGCTATATTGCAGATGCCACTTACTCTCTCTACCAGGCATCCTTTTGCAGGGCACACGCTGCACAATTGTGTGTAATGAATCCGTTTGGGACCAATGAAAAGCTAATCTGATACCAAGCACTGGAGTTAATATAATGAGAACTAAGTACCATTAGGCTTTCAAGTGTTGTTTCTTCTGTCCTAGCATTGGCTTAACTTTGTGTAAGGTAGGAATCAAAGTAAAGTAAAGTGAGTAAAATAGATCTAATTCTCTTAGGCACCAATGTCCACACAACTGAACTAAAAAATAAATCTGAACATGGACATCTGATAAGACTCCTGCAGCTGGTTCCTAGATACAGTCCCAGGACCTCTTGTTCCCCATGAGATCCCAGCACTCTCTCCCTACATCTGCACCACCCATGCCACCATCACACAGTGTAGAGGTGCGGGCCAGAACTACAGCTTAGTGGTCCCATAACTTCCAACTAAGTAGAGGAGACTGTGTCCTGAATGGTTTGCCTCTGTTCCTCTGGGATTCTAACTTATCTGATTCCATCAGGACTCACGTGGATATTTACCTCAGGCAGCACTATACTTCCAAGCCTTCCAGCTAGCCCATCTACCTCTATGTGATCTAACCGTTCCTCTCTTGTTATCTGAAACTTCACTTTTGTCACCCAAAAACTCCCCTACATCCTCAAACTCTTCTGTAAGTGTTCCCCTTATCTTTCTTTATGAAACCGCAGCATCCCAAGATGAATGGCGGTTTATGGTTGTTGTTTTTTCTTTAGTGTTTATTTTTAATATGTCTTTTGCCTCTTTTTCTTCTTTCTCTTTCTTTCTTTTTTATTAGTTTCAGGTGTACAAAACAATGTAATAGTCAGACATTTCACCCCTCACAAATTGATAACCCCTCCTCCCCCAATCTATTGCCCCTCTGACATCATATATATCTATTACAGTTCCATTGACTCTATTCCCTATGCTATACTCCATATCCTGTGACTATATACATATTAAATTATAGTTGACATACACTATTATTCAGCTTCAACTTCAGGTGTACAGTGCAGTAGTCAGGCATCTACACCATCCATGAAATGGTCTCCCTAATAAGACATGTGCCCATCTGACACCCAACAAAATCTTTACAACATTATTGATTATATTCCCCACACTTTCATATCCCTGTGGCAATACTGTAGTTACCAATTTATGCTGTCTAATCCCTTCCCCTTCTTCCTCATCTCCACCCTCCTCCCTTATAGCAAACATCACATTTTCCTCTATATCTCTGAGACTATTTCTGTTTACTTTGCTCATTTATTCAGTTCTTTAGATTCCACATATAAGTGAGATCATCCCAATCCCTGGATATCTCTCACTTACAGTTCTTTTGCCCTGGGAAATTCTGCATCCTACCAGCCACTTACAGTTTGGCTTACTCCTTGTTTCTTAGGTGTTCACATTTTCTGGGTCATTTCAAATTCCCAGGTGGGCTTCTGGAATGAAACCTTCTTAAGACTCCTCACTCTGGTTTCCTTGATAAGGCCCACATCTGGCCACTGGCAAATATCCATGCATTCTTATACCATAAAGTCCTAGAATAGGATAATTAATGAGTCCTGATTTGCTCAGAACAGTCCCTGTTTTAGCTCTGAAAGTCCCATGTTCTGGTAAATTCCTCAGTCCTTGGAAAACAAAGGTTGTTAATAACTGTGCCTAGAGGTCCAGGAAAATTCTCCCATCTGAGATGCCAGTAAGGGACAACTACCACCTTAGACTTTTTAAAATGTACTAGACAGAAAGCAGATATCTGTTCCTATATCACTCAAAGCCTACAGACTAATGCTAAGCTCCCTTCAAACAGTGCTTCTGAAGAGATCTCATTTTGATTCAATAAGGAGGAGGCATATACTTCCTCTCCTCACTTGCAGGGGCAGTGAGTACAATAGGTGATGGGCTAATTCTGGCACAATGGTTTCTCAATCTCTTAAATTTCCCATATATATGGTCTTGAACTTTGCTTTGGAATATGGGCTTAGTTGGAATCAATAGCAGTGCCATCGACTGTTGGGGTCTTTGCCAAAACTCTGAGGTAACAAAAATCACATTTAACATCATATTTCTAGGATGGAATTCTCTGTGGTCCCATTGTTACTTTCAAAAAAGTGTATTCCTTTTTCTTTCAAGGTCAACAGTGACTCTAAAATGTGTGATTTCAGATTATACCACTTGATAATCCTTTGTTGTTTTGTTTGTGACCAACAGGTTAGAACAAATACATTTATTTTTCATTTGTTGCATTTTCTTTCTGGCCACTCAACTTCTAACCCAAGGGGAAAGGACATCTTTAAGGCAAATCCTGTGTCCATACTCTATTCTAAGAAGACAACAAGGTACAGCAGTATGGATTAACAAGACAGGTGTTCTTAAAACACCTGTAGATAATAAAATGATAATTTTTACCCTCATGTCAAGTAAATAATAATCTGATATCTACCACCAGACATCTGTAGCATAAAAAAATTGCCAAAAAGGATAATGTTAACTATGCAGGTGAAAGTCAATACAGGTGGTTCAGTGGTTCTTTGAGAGGTAGTCTTATAGCAATGTTACAGTTGATTCAGGAGGAAAATATCAAAATCTATTAATTTTAAAAGTCATGTAGCTAAAGCATGCATTAGTTTTATTTACCCAAATGCATTATTATGCTTTGATTCTAATTATATCTAACTGGTACATCAGAAGGTGTTAAAAGCTGGGAATACACAATATAAAACACATGGGAAATTTATGGAACTAAAGACTCAAATAATTCATCGATACTGAGAAGTTGTAGATAACCATCCTCTCTGTGCCTGAAATGGATAAGAGGCACACGATTTTAACTTATGTACATGGGCTGGAATCTCAACTATACCACATGATAGTTGTATGATCTTTGACAAATTAGTCTCAATAGTTATCATGCTCCCTACCTCTTAACATTGAAGGATGTTTCTAAAGCATCTGTGTTTTTAAAACACAGTGTAGTGACAATGATTTGGGGCAGAGAAAGACATTGTATGATAGTAGATAGTCGATAATTGCATATGATTTTAGCCAGTCTTACTTAGATAGCTTCCCATAGTGACTGATCATAATTGGTGAACATATGATAATACATGCAATCCTTCTTCCCTCAGGTTGACCTATGGAAAAACAATATATGAGAGTCACTGAACTGCTTTATCAAGGTTACACACACACCCCCAACACCCCTGGCATAACTGATCCAGTGCTTAATTTGGGTGAGATGCTTTGGGAAACACTTTGGGAATACATTCCTAAACAGCCAAGGCACATATTCATAAAATTTCAGTAAATTGAAGACAAAAGAAGTTGGGAGGAATCACAGGTCACACTAAAAGGATTAGGTGCGCAACTGACTGAGTACTTTTTAATAGCAATATTGGCAGCCTGAAGATGATGGAGACATTGGGGAACGTAATCAATAATGTTGTAAAAATTTTGTAGGATATCCGATGGACACGTGTCCCATTTGGGAGACCACCTCAGGGATGATATAGATGCCTGATCACTGCACTGTACACCTGAAGTTGAACAATAATGAATGTCAACCATAATTTTATATATATCTATATATGTATATACATGTATGTATATACTTCCAAGAAGCGGAGTACAGCATTAGGAATAGAGACAATGGAAATGTAATGGCTGTGTGCAATGTCAGAGGGATAGTGGATGGGGGGAAGGGGGTTCACACAGTGTGAGGGATATAAATGATAAACATCTAAGTATTACTTTGTCTTGTGCACCTGAAACTAATAAAAAAAAAAGTTGGAGGCAAAAATATTTCCAACCTAGAGTAGTATGCTAAGCTTAGTCAAATTTGAGGGTAGAATGATGACAATTTCACATATGTAAGGTCTCAGAAATTTTGCTTTGTGTGCATTCCTTCTCAGGAATCCACTGGCAGTCATGTTCCACCATAATAAGGAAGTAAATATTAAAATGTAAAGACAAAAGGTACACTAAAGAGAGGATCCAAAATGACAGATTATGGATATGAAGGGATATCCCAGGGAAAGAGCTATGCTCCTAACTTTGAGAGCAAACAGTCAAAACTGGAATATCATCTCTGGGACAGATGATTCCAAGAAGAAATCAATGCAATACTTAATGCATCTGAAAGACTTAAAAGCCAATTTAGACAATTGGTGGAAATTCATGGCTTGAATTAGTGATAATTTTTGAGTAAACTGAGCAAATGAAAAAACGAGCAGTATTAGACTTAGGAAACTTAAAAAAATAAAAGAAAAATAATTGTACAAGAAAGGAAAAATAATCGTGGTACAAAATATTTCTCAGCTGTGAGTTGCATTTATGGAATCTTAGTATTGCAGACAAAATATGGATTGAACCAAGTTTACCATGTAACAATATTAGGAGGATGAAAAATATTAAATGTAATTGAGTTTGTATATGGATAGAAGGTTGGAAATTGGGAGGTCAGTAGAAAACATCTGTAACAGAGTGAAATACTCTCTCTCTCTGACTCAGACTAATTGCTCCTGCTATAGATATGCTAGTTGACTAGCGCAATTCTGCTTGAGACTTGAGTATTTTGCAGGAATAGCCCCTCGTCAGAGGGGGTCTTTCCTGAGGAGGTGGGAAGTGTATACAGAACAATTACTGTATATCAAAGATTTGCAGGAACCTCAGGGCCAGACTCACGTCAGTGGAGGTCAACCAGAGGTCAACTGACTGACTGGGACCAAAGAGATGTGGAGATTTCATATTCTTCCTTGGATCCCTGTTGAAGCCTGGCTGTCTAGAGTCTTTGCCCATTTCTTGCTCTGCCTCTTTTTCCTTCCTTTGACATAAAGAACACTTGAACATGAGGGCTCTTAAGATAGATTTGCAGAAGCATTAAAGCTCCCCCGTCCTCTCAGTAGGTACCTTTTCAATCAATAAGCCTTTCCTTACTACAAACTCTGATCTATTAAATATTGGCCTTCTGAAGCATCAGGCACACTAACCTTGAACTGATAACATGTCTACTACTGTAAAACCAAGAACAAGTATTATAAACGAGTTTAATAGAGATGTGTAGGTAAATGTCAAAAGAGTAAGTTAAGAGTGTCAAATGGTTACTTTGGGGGAAGAACACAAGAGAAATGGAAAACAAGGAACTTTGCTTTCTTCACTATTTGATCCTTGTCCATTCTCTGTTCTTGTTTGTCCTCAGCCTTACTAGGGGGCTGACCTCTATGGTTTATAACACCTAAACTCTTTTGCTCTTTGACTTGCAATTGGGTTTGCCCAATGGGAGGTAGCAGCAGGTGGTTTGAATATCAGAGGACAGGAGGAGAGGAAGTATGTACCTTTTCTCTTCCTGCCTTCTGGCGCTGTCTCCTAATGAGTGTCCTCTCTTCCAGATTTGAACTCTCACTTAAATAGGTTTAATGGATAATTGCAAATTTAAATAGAATAGTAAGTTGTATAACAAGCTTGCTTTATAAGTACTATAAAAACTGATTATTTTTTAGGCAGCTAATAGTTAAGATCTATTTAAAATAAGTGCATGCATATTTGCCTAGTGTAATAGACGAAAGTTTGAATATTGTCCGGGATAATTAAAGACCTGGACTATTTCTGGGAGTTAATTGGTGGAGTTGCCTCTGTGTTATGGCGGTTCAGGTAGACATGAGCATGTTTGAGGACTACTGTCAAGATTCCTGAAATCAGATACTACTTAGAGATATTGAAGGACTTCATATTGTAAAACAGTAGAATTCTTCCTTGTTCCACCCTTAACTAACTAGGGTGAATACATGCATTCAAGTGCGCGCGCACACACACACACACACACACACACACACACACTTGGGGAAAAAATGAGAGCCCATGTGGGCCAATAAAGAGCCTAAGGACAGGTAACTTGCCTCAGGATGCAACAAAAGGGAGACAGAAGAGACATTGATAGTGTAACAAATTATACTGTTCAATGCTAAAAAAGAAAGCCTGATGATCTACAATATTCTTAAAGGGTTATTGCCAATACACGTGAGCTGCTGCAGTAAACTTATTAAGAAAATCTACCTTAAACTGTCCTCAAGTAGTGATGCTGAAAATGCAGTGCTGAGTTGTCTGCATATTAGGTGTGATCACAAAATATGGTGAATGTTTAAATAAAAAAAAATTATTACAGTAAAAGACACATTGCTAATAATCCCCCTCAAAATACTTCCTCTTACCTCAAAAACATTAATCGCATCATTCTCGCCACTTTCTGAAGCAGTTCTGGAAGTCCTCTCTTGTATCTTTACTCATCCTCCATCATGACAATGCTCCATGTCACACATCGCTTCTGGTATATGGTAATTTCTGTCAAATAAAAACATTATGGAGTATCCTCATTCACGTTATTCAATGGATCTGGCCCTGTGCCACTTCTGACTCTTCCCCAAAGTCAAAATGACCATGAAAAGTAAACATTTTGAATCAATTCATGTCATTGAGGCAGCCATGACAGCACAACTAAAGACATGCACAAAAGAGGACTTTACTGTAATAATTTTTTTTTATTTAAATATGCACTGTATTTTGTGATCACACCTCATATACTGGCACCTATAGGTAATCAAACAAAATCCAAATTGGAATTATTGTTATGATGGCTGCTGAGAAATACAGCTAAAAGAAGCTGCTGTAATAATCTCTAAAAATGGTAATTTACAAGAACAAGACAGGAAAAGGTTGTAGTTGACAAATACTCAGACTGTCTTGATCCCACATATTGTCTTGTGCACATTTGGTTTACCCTGAGTAGTGATCCTGTACTTGCTTGATCATTGCTTTCTCCAGTCACCAATCCAAGAATTCAACAGCAGCCTGTTTACATGTTTCTATTTAGAAAATGTCCATATCATGATTGGTTTATTTTCCTCTCAAATCAGCTCATTTTGCTTTTAGATCTAAATCTTTTTCTATTATCTGATATATATACAGATCATTTAAAAAAATAATTTCTGCAACTTGTGTGGTTCATTAGATATTGAATAATAAAACTGACTTATTTTTATATTTCACACCTTAATTTCTCATTATAGTTAATAATATTTGGGAAAATCTGTAAATTGAGAAAAAGCTCAATTTAAGAAGTGCACTATGTCTTAATAGAGCAGTGAGATAAACTGTGATCTTGCCTTTTCTCTTTTTCTACCCACTGTGCTCACATTTTTAAGAACTCAGATTGGCTGATTTTTGTGCTCTCCTTTAATCTCAGACGATGGATACTTATTTAGCAATTAGTGTTTCCCAGGCACAATGCTAAAGAACTCTCAAAGAGCTAGGCTTTGTGTCTATGTCATCTGACATTAAGTCCAGTTCTTAATCAACCACTACACATCACCTACATTCTAATGGAGGTGAGATTAATTATTCAAGGCATTTCATCATCCTGAAGGTGAAAATAAAAAGTAATTTCTTTTTTTCTGAACAAGGTTGTTACAACACAAACATGTTCATTTTCTTACGTGAAGTTTAATGAGGAAGAGGTTGGAGAAATATAGTTATCCAAGTTGAGAAACAGTTGGTTCCTATGGCAGGCAAAATAATGGCCCTTCAAAGGTTTTCATGCCTTAATTCTTAAAACCTGTTTCAATGCTAACTCTTTATGGCAAAAGGGGCTTTGAAGATGTGATTAAATATAGGATCTTGAGATGGTGAGATTATGCTGGATTATTCAAGTAGGTCCAATGTAAGTAATCAGAAGGGTCTCCATAAGAAGTAGGCAGGAAGGTCAGAATCAGAGAAAGATGTCATGACAGAAGCAGAGGACGAGTGATATAGCTGAGTCAGGGTATGTGGGCAGTCTCTAGAAGCTGAAAAAAGCAGGAAACGAATGGATTCTGCCTTAGAGCCTCCAGAAGGAACAAGCTCTGCTACAACCATGATTTCAGCCCATAGAAACTGTGTATTTCTGGCCTCCAGAAATGTAAGGGAATAAATTTGTGTTGTTTAAAGCCATTGAGTTTGTTATAATTTTGTTACAGCAGCAATAGGAATTTAAAGCAGTTCATTTTTAGTCAGCCAAGCACCAACCTTATGTGTGACTTGCCATTTTATGAGGGCATCCTATGAACAAAACACAATCTACTTTTCCTCACGTAGGTGCATAATTTGTTTTCATCTGCCTCTATTCTCACTCACCAAAGTGTAGGGTGTTCATGGACTTCTAAGGCAGTCTTTTATATCTTTCACGACTATTTTTCTCTCCCTGTGTTTAAGAGCTGTGTTTTAAGAGCATTTTTGTATTGTTTTATCTACTTACATAAGATTCAGGTGATATGAGCATATGGGTGAGCCCAGGAACTATAACGATAAAATGAAAAATAAAACTGACAGATTTTCCCATGTGTTCTAGTGGCCTTGAAGAACTCTGTAAAACAGAAAAGATGTGTTCCATGAAGTTCCAACAGGTGTGTCCCATAAAATCCTCAAAGAATAAGGAAACCCTTATATCTCTCATTGTAACACTAGGATATTTCTAAAAGTGAACAAGCACAATGAGCATAATGGTTGGTTGCTGAGTTACGAGCTAATGCCTGAACTTTTCCTGACTCTGAGTCATCACCAGCCAGAAAAATCTAACCTTCCTTCAAACTTCTAGAAGATTTATATTGTGGTTAGTCATTTATTGGCACTGAGGAAAACTACATGACATGATGGAAAGCAACCTTTGTGATGAATTATGGGTCTTGAGATCTAAAAGACAAGAGTGTTGACTTTAGGCAAATATCAAACTCCCAGAGAAACCAGTTCTTACAGAAAATAAATAAGGCAAGGAGGGAGGACTAGATATTTTCAGGTGTTTCTTCATCTCTTAGGATTCTGAATTTACAATTTTTATAGACTGCTTTATACTATAGCTTCTTATCATTTTCCACTTTTCATCTAGTAACATATGTTTACTTGTAACTGCTTGGCAAATTCTCAAATTTGTCATGAGATTTAAATACATATATATAGAAATTTAAAACAAGTGGCTTAGGGCCTGGCATATAGTAGGCATGTCATGAAAGGCTATAGACAGGTAGCTAGCTTACTAGCTAGCTGGATAGATAGATGACACAGGTATGTAATGGTAAGATATAATATCATATACTTCTTTGAATTTCTTACATACACACTAGTTTCCAGAGAACATAGGTATTGCATAACTTAAAGATTTTTCTTTTTGTCTGTGTTTTCAGCACTATAGGAATCAATTATAGGCCAGATGTTAAGTGGAAATTAATAAGCAATAAGGAGAAAAAAGAACAGATGAATTAAAAAATGAAAAAAGAATTGGAGAGATTAGATAGTGTATATATAAAAAATAACATAAATATATATTACATGTGGTGTACTATATATTTTATGTATAGAGTTATGTGTATTGTGTATATGATAATCTGTTTTGTGATGTTAGACTCTAACCTTTCCCATTAATTCTAGGAAACTCTTCCTAGAGTTTTATTTTTTCTTACACTTAAATTTCTAGAAACACACTCTGTCTTAGCCTTTTTATGAACATGAACAAATAGGAAGACTAGATTCTGGTTTAGCCATTTTAGGCTAATCTTTCTATAGGTAGCTATTATTTCAAATTATAATCCTAATTTTGCTTCAACACGATCTGGCTTTCCTTCAAATATATTTTATATAATTGGCTTTATCAAGATATAATTTATATATCTTACACGGTACATATTTAGAATGTACAACTTGATAAGTTTAACATATTGAAAAATCAATGAAAACCATCACTACAATCAAGGAAATGAACATATCTATTAGCCTCAAAAGTTTACTCTTGTCTGTAATTCTTCCCTCAAGCACTGTCTGCTTTCATCTGCAGGCATTGATCTGCTTTTTGTCATCTATATTAGTTTACATTTTCTAGATTGTATGAGGTCTGACAATTAAGTTCAAAAAACTCATCCAAGAAAAAGTGCTACATAATTCATTGCTGTATATCACTATGGTCACCTTCAAAGTACTCCCCTTGGGAAGCTGCGCACCGACGCCAGTGCCTAGTCCACCCTTCAAAGCAATTTTGGAACTCTTTTTCTGGAATGGCCATCAGAGCTGTCATCATATTCCCCTGATGTCCTGAATGTCATCAAAATGTCTTCCTTTCAACATATCCTTTATCTTCGAGTAAAGAAAGAAGTCATTGGGGGCCAGATCAGGTGAGTAGGGTTCCAATACAGTTATTTGTTTATGGCTAAAAACTCCCTCACAGACAGTGCTGTGAGCTGGTGCATTGTCATGATGAAAGAGCCATGAATTGTTGGAGAAAAGTTCAGGTCGTCTAACTTTTTCACGTGACCTTTTCAGCACTTCCAAATAGTAAACTTGGTTAACTGTTTGTCCAGTTGGTACAAATTCATAATCAATAATCCTTCTGTAACAACAAAAAAAGCATAGCAATGTTGTTGCAACTAGTTCGCAAGCTTGTCAGACCTCCTATATGACTAGAATCATACTGTGTATACACAAGATCACTAGTGAGGAGGCAGCTAGGCCTAGTGTCTGCTGGAGGTAATTCCAAAAGTTAGGAAGACAGCATTGTCTTTGTTTTTTAAATAAACTAGAAAGCTTTAAAAATCTAGTGTCCAAATTTTTCTTGATTGTTTTAGAAATGTGGGGGTTTTATATGCCATTTACAGAGCTTAGTGAAGTAATTACCCTCAGGAAAAATGATTTTAAAAAGAAAAAGATTAATAAATTATTTTGAGTCTCAGAAAATATCTAATTTCCTATTTGAAATGATAAGATTTACATTACATATAAACTATCTTCTTTATTTCTTGTGTATGCTCTTACTTTATAGCTTTAGTTTTATCATTTTTGGAATTTTAAAGATAAATTCTGAATATAACACTTTTTTATTAAAATAAAGATCCTTTTATAGAATCAATACTCTAATTTTGAAAAATAAGATGGCACTGAACATCCTTGCCAACTTAATGATAGTATCTTATATGTCAATAACATTTAAGAGCTTTCTTAATCTGGCTTCCCACAGCTCTGTAGAATTGATTCTCTCCATTTTAGAAATGCTTGTTTTGGTCAGTATATACGTGGTTCATAAGTGGTAAAACGAGGTCTAAAATACAACCCTCTTGGGTAATTATGTATTGTATATAAAACCTCATGTTTCCATTTTTTTCAGCATAATATTTTTGTCTCAAGAATTTTAGTTTCTGGAATATTAATTACCTGATACATGAGAATTCTATAGCAGGAGGTCAGAGAATATAAGAGTCATTAGATTACTTCAAGTTCTCAGGATTGACATCAGAAAATCGTTGAGATGCAAGAAAGCTTAGTAATTATCCAATCCAATCAACCCTTTCTTTTACTTAAAAAGCACCGCTGAGAAACTTATATTAGCTATTTTGTTAATGTGTAGGTGCATACACACACAGACATAGTTGTGTACAAACTTTATGTATAATGGACTTGATTGAGAAAATTGCACACATTGAATTTCATTCTTTGTGATTTAAAATTATATGGGTTTGACACGTGGAGAAACTAAGATTTTTGAAGTTTTCTATTAAGTCTGGAAACAAAAATATATTGAAGCTAATGGGTATATCTGAGATGATGGTAGAACTGCAAGCTCTGCAAGGGCAATAAGCCTCTTCTTCACCATTGGGGTCTACTCTAATGTATTTCATGGTTTATTGTAAGTGCTACTATAAGAGATTTTTTAGTTAAATGTACTTGATGCCAGTAGATTTTTATATCACTTTTTCCCATCCAGATACTTTGAGATTGTACAGAGAGGACTATGGTGTACACATTGATTAGAACACCTTCTTTCTATAATCTTATTCCATGTTGCAAAATTTAAACTACTTTGTAAGTTTTGCCTTTGCAAAGTATGCTTTACAAGTTTATACATGGCTATCCTTCAGCCTTCTCATATTAAATGCATAGATGTTTCTATTTCCATTTTATAGTCCACTATTTCCTTTTTTTTTTTTTTTACAAATTTTCTCCATTTGATTCAGAATTAACTTCTCCTACTCATTTATTTTATTCTCAGAGGGATTAAACTGTTGTCACACAAATTAAAACTGTTTTTCACTGATAAAATTTCTAACACCTAGGGAGTTAAAATTTCCCAGTGCTATTTTATCTTGCCTGTGGGTCTACTATAATTTTCATCATTTTCTTATTGTAATAATAGCCAATGTTGTTAACATTCTTTATAATTTACAAGACACAGTACAGTTTTGTTTGATGATCACATTTTTTGAATCTAGAAATAAACCTAAAATTCATTTTGTAGTTTTATTTGAAAGAGGTGAAAAAATTGTTCATGATCATAATGCTAATAACTCATTACCTAAAATATAAACACATATTTTCATCTCTAAATTTTGTGTTCTATTTTAATTTAAAACATTTTTGACATAATTTGAGAAAGAGAAGTTACAATAAAAACACAAAAAAATTCCATATAGCCATATACATGTTTCTCTCTGCAACTGTTTCAGAGTAAGTTGCAGACATGATTCCTTTTACCACGACATATTTCAGTGTGGATTCCCCCAGACAAGTATATTTTCTTACATAACAGCAGTATAAAATAAAACAATTAACATTGTCGCAATACTATTTTCTAATCTACGGGTTTACTACATATTTTGCCAATAGTTCTTCTCTTTGGATGACACCAGTTCCTTCATCTGTCTGAGTAGAATATTCCCATAAGCTATCTTTTGTTTCCTGGGTGATTTCACTTTTAGGTTCATTAATTTTCATGTACGTCTTTTGTTTTTTGACCAAGAATTTAGTTATCTTCCTTGTCCTTTATTAACAAGGCTGTACTCTCTCCTTTTCACATCCTAATACCTAGTCTACACTCATCTAAATTGTTAATTTCTAGAGGAGTGAACAGTACTGTGATGGATTCTCCAGTTTGTGTATCATCCATTCTCTTCTGCGAAGTATGTGAGTGTTTAGAATTTAAGTTGCATATCTGTGGTCAGCTAATATCAGGTTTTATTGTTTTCTTGTGTGAATCTCTGACTATCTCCTCCATTTATCTTGCCATGTTAAACTTAGTATTTGCATAGAGACTAGACTGTGTTTACCTAGAGTATTTTTTTCCATCTATAAATTCAGTGTGAATGCCTCAATATCAAACCATCTTCAAATGACATAGCTTATTGGCAAGGGATAAAATGTATCAGTCTGGCATCTTGAGACATAATTTGGAAACGCACATTTTAAAAATTCCTTTTTCATACTCAATGTTTTTATTCCCATGTATTTCTGTCTCTTCCAAAGATCCAATTGCCAGTGGAAACAATAACTAAAGCAGCACCTGTGAATACTTCTCTTTTTTAATTGCCAAACACTTCTAAAATAATTTCTTTAGTTTTTATTCAAACTATAAGGATGGTGAGAAATTAATGGAACTCACATATCTCAAAAAAGTTTCTCTCTCAAACCTATATACCTATAAAGAAAACATACCTGTGGATTGCCTATTTAACATCTCCCTTCATTTATTCATGTCTTTAAGAAATATTTGAGTTCCTGAGTCCATATATATATGTCTGACATTTCAAATTTACTTTACAGGGGTAAATAAGACAAGTGCCTGGCCTCATTGAGCACACATTACAATCAGAGTTTCATACAATAAAGAAACAATAAAACAAATAAGTAATAAATAAGTACAAGCAATGACATCTGCACCAATTGTAATAAACAATTGGTAGATAGAAAGCGACTTGTAGACAGGACCTCTTTAGGTAGAATGAGGGGAATAATCTTTTCTAAGCTGATAGAAAATACAAGGAAATATCTGGAGAAGGAAGTCAGGTAGAGAGGATTTAAAACAAGGTTACTGTTTCCAAATATGGGGTTGCATAGATCTATAGGTATGGTAGTTGGGTATGATTAAGAGATGCCCATCTCTTAATAGCAGTATGAGGTTGTAGTCAAGGCACTATGGATAGTCTAAGAATTTGGTATTATTATTGATGACTGGAAAAAGAGCTAGGGACTTGTTTTGATGAAAACTCTTAATAAGATAAGTCTGATATTCTTGAATGATTTTCTCAATGATATGGGGTTTCTGGATAATTTCTTTCTTCTCATGGTCTAATGGTAGTATGGGGAGTGGCTCTGCTATGTGCTATACAGAAAGGAATTATTTATCAAAATAAATTACCTATTATAAACACATGACATTTTCTTCACAGCTGCTTAGAGAATTTCCTTATTATCCTAGTTGTCTAAAAAAGACTGGCATTGGAGAAGGATACAAGATGGTGGAGTAAATAGATGCCGTGCTTGCCTCCTCCTGTGTCCATATTGGAATTCAATGAAATTATAAAACAATCAACTTAGAGAACCAGTTGAAGTCTAGCTGAACAGAAGTTTTGTAACTAAGGATGTAAAGAAGAAACCATGACAAAACTGGTAGGAGGGGCAAAGATGAAGAATGGTCCAGCCCCACACCTCCATGTGGTGGTTCAGAATCAGGAGGGATATCTTGGTTGCAAAGGTCCCCCCAGAGGAGTGAGGGACTTTAGCCACACAGTAGGCGCCCCAACCTGGAGTACTGGTTCCAGGAGGAGGAGCCCCCACAACATCTGGCTGTGAAAAGCAATGGGGATTCTGACAGTCCGGGTGGGACAGAGGCTGCGGGAAATGCAGACATCCTTTTAAATGCCCTGCACACAGACCCCACTCACTCATAGGCACTCATCCTGGGCTTCAGAGGAGGGACAGTGACTCAGGGGGCATTAGAGATGTACAGAGAGAGACTGAGTTATGTGGTTTTGGGGTGAGGACTGACAGGAGAGTTGCCATTTCCACAGTGTGAGGTCCTCTTCTCATGTAACAGGCAGATGGCGCCATCTTTCCTGTGTGGAGCCCTCCCAGAAATGGCCAAATCTGAATCTGCATTGGTCTGGTGAGCTCTGCTCACTCCCCCGTGGTGATTCCCAGGAACCCACCCCCACCCAAGTTGCCCGCATTGCCAGAGGGACTTTCTAGGCCAGCAGCCAGCCTCACTCACATTGCACACTTTCTTGCACAACTCTTGTGGTCCACAGGCCTCAGAAGGGCAGCAGGAGGCCTGGGGTGCTCTGAGCCATTTGCTGAGTAACTCCAGGCTTAGCACTGGCACCAAACCAAAATCCTTATTAACCTGGTGAACACAACTCATCCCACCCTGGTGACACCCTGAGACCCTGCCTCACCAAACTTTTGTACCACAGAAGGATCTATCAGTGGATGAGCCTTACAGGAGCCTGAGCCACCAGGTGGTAGCAAGCCTTGGGGTGCCCTGGGCTTTTTTGGAGCTACCCTAGGCCGGGTACTGGTGGCAGCCATCCTCTGTTTATGGATCTCTTTGTAACCCCTACCAGGTAGTCCCCAGCCAGTCACAGGCAGAGGCTAACCTGGGCCTGCACCATGGCCTCTCCCAAGAGGCCCCAGAGCCAAAATACTTGGAGGTCAGCTTTAGACCACAGCAGAGCACCTCCAAATTAGCCCCACAAGCACACCCAAGGGCAGTCTCCACATGCACTGGAATCCGACTCTAAAGGATAGGCACTCTTCCCCACCCTGCAGAGTAGCCTGTAAGCTGTGGATGTGACCAAACCCCACAGCCAGTCAGCCTCAGGGGCAATTCCACACACTGATGTGCCAATGGCAATCAAAGCTCAACTATAACAGGAAGGCACACACAACCCACACAATGGACACTCTGGAGCACCCAGCAGAGGTGACCAGGGAGACTGTGCCACTGAGCCCCACAGGGCAACTACTACTACTACATAAGGAGCATGGTCAAGAAGAAAGACAAAGCACATCGACCTAATATATAGATACAAACATAGAAAGGCAGACAAAAATGAGGAAACGAAGAAATGCATCATAAATGAAAGGCCAGGAAAAAACTCCTGAGAAAGAACTAAACAAAATGGAGGCAAGCAACCTTCCAGATACAGAGTTCAAAACAGTGGTTATAAAGATGCTCAAGGAACTTAGTGAGAACTTCAGAAAATAGATAAAGAAGAATAAAAAAAAACATAGAAACCATAAAAAAGAACCAGTCAGAGGTGAAGGATACAGCATAGAGAATATAGTCAATAATGTTGCAATATTTATGTATAGTGCCAGGTGGGTAGTAGACTAATCAAAGGGTCACTGAATAAGTTATATAAATGTCTGACCACTATGCTGTACCCCTGAAACAAATATAAAATAATATTGAATATCAACTGTAACTGAAAAAAAATAAAAAATAAAAAATAAAAAATAAAAAATAAAAAATAAAAAATAAAAAATAAAAAAATAAATAAATAAATAAATAAATAAATAAATAAATAAATAAGACTGTCATTTCCCTAACTGGAGTCCAGTCTTCACATCTGCAAGTGTCCAATCATGGTTTGCATCTTCTTCTCTTACTGTTTTATTTTATTATTTCTCTTTACTCTGGTTTGCATTCTCATGCACTACTGACAATTTGTGTGACTAGGTAAGCTAGTCAACCTTTGCATGCTTTAGCTTCCTCAACTGTAAAAACACTCTTAATACTACTACCTACCATTTAGGCTGCTGTAAGAGGTTACTCAGATAATATTTATAAAGCAATTAATACAATTCCTAAGAACTAAGAAATGCTTGAAATGCGTTAGCTATTATTTTTATTAAAGAATTTTATACTTAGATTTTTTCTCCCTAATATTTCCTACCTTGTCATTTTAGTTCATATTATGGATGTTGATAATTTGGATAATTTAGTGGTTTTATTAAGTCCCTTTAAATCCTCATCTTCCTTTATTAATTACATTTAAATTGTTATTGAAGTATACATTGAAAAAGTACATACATTCTGAGTCAACTGATAAATTTCTTTTCATAAAGTGAATATTCTTATAAACATCACCTATATCAAGAAATAGAATATTAATAGTATCTCAGAAGTCCCACTTTTGATCCTTCTTAGTCAATAACTCCTTACAAAGGTATCTACTATTCTAACTTTTATAACCATAGGTCAGTTTGACTGTTTTTGAATTTTATATGTAGTTGATCTTTGAACAACATGGGTTTGAACTGTGTGAATCCACTTATATGCAGATATTTTCTAATTGCCCTGCACAGTTCAAACCTGTGCTGTTTAAGGGTCAGCTCTGCGGCTAGAAATCTGCTTATGCAGAGGGCCCACTGTAGTTATACATGTCGATGCCCCTAACACCCAAATTGTCCAAAGGTCATCTGTAAATGAATTTAAAAACAAAACAAAACAAAGTACTCCTTTGCATCTGGCTTCTTGCTCAGGAATGTATTTACAAGATTCTTCCATACTTGTCCATGAAGTGTTTGTTTGTTAATTCTTAGTGCTGTAAATCATGGTGAACAAATTATGACCCATGGGTCAAAAAATCGGGCCCAGTGCCTACTTTTCTGTATTGAGTTTTATTTGGGTACAGCCAGGCTCATTTGTTTATGTATTATCTATGATTGGTTTCGTGCTACAGTGGTACAGTTAAGTAGTTGTGACAGAGATTGTGACCTACAAAACCTAAAATATTTATTTGCTGGCTTTTTCATAAAAAAGTTTACTTAGTTCAATAGGATTCAACCCACACACATTTCCCTGTCCTCAAGGGAGGAAGTGTTATATGGTGGTATTGAGCCCAGACCCTACAGCCAGAGGACACAATTTTAAGTCAGATTCTGCCACTTAGTGAGTATAAGAAAGTTACCTAATCTGCATAAAACTTAAAATGTTTTAGTTGTTGCTGCAAAATAGTGATCATATTACCTTCCTCATATGGTGTTTGTGAAGGGCTGGTAAGTCTAAATATGATATCGCATGCTCATAGCATTTGGTGTGTCATACTAGCTGTGAGACCCAGAACAGATTGCTTAAACTCATGCCACAAAATTTTCTTCTGTAAAAAGAAGACAATTACAGTTATTGTCTCTAAGGATTGTTGTGAGGATTCATGAGTTAATTTTTTTAAAGGCACTGATAAAGTATCCATAGAAATGTCCTCCAAAGAGCAGGCATTTAGTAAGTGCTAGCCATTCCTGTCATAATCATTGCCATTATCATCAGTATTATTGCTATATTTAATTCAATAAAAAAGAACTCTATCAATGAAATTGTAACAGCTATATATGATGTCAGAGGGGTAGTAGATTGGGGGAGGGCAGTATCACTTTGTAAGGGGTGTAAATGTCTAACTATTACATTGTTTTGTACACCTGAAACTAAATAAAAAAGAAAAAAAAGAAAAAGACTGTACTTTTAAAATTCAAACCGTAAAACTTTCTGCAGAATTTAACACATTGAAGCTGAAAATACATTGACCCTGAAATGTTTATGGGCAAACACTGAGATCACTGCTCAGTATGAAATGCTTTAAGCAAAACTTGCCAAACATCCAGCTATTGACAGCAAACTCATGTTAAAAATGACTAATTTTCTTGGTCTAACTTTTGAGGACCAGAGTCATGTATATTATTTACAGAAAAAAAGTGAAATATCCAGAACAATTTTGGGTGATATGTTCTTGACCTTCCTTGTTCTTAAAACCTGCCTGTGGTAGCTTTTGGGAAGAATGTGATTCACACTGATGTTCAGTCCTCTCTGGAAGAACTTCAAGACAATTTCAAGGAAGTCAATCTGTTTTTACTAGAAACTTCCAGGTAAATACTCTAGAGAAATTTGGGTGTAAAATGTCTAAACAAATGAGAAGACTTCATTCCACTCATCATTCCACTTTACCCTTACATCTTAAAAGCTTTTTTTCCCTCTATATCTAGATATGAGGAGAAAACAGTGCAAGAGTGTGTTAAAGGAGCTTGTGTTGTGTTGCATCGTCTACACCACCCAGGGAAAAAGTTAAGGCTTAACTCTAGCATGGTTATCACATCATCTGAACAAAAATTTGCTTTTAAAAGCTAAAAAACAAAAGACAAACAAAAAAAAAACAAAAAAACTCTAAAAACAAAATATAAGGAAAATTATTTGAAAAGTATAACACGACATCTAATCATGAACACTACAAAGATTTCTCTTGAGTACCAAATGTATCAGAGTTATTTGCTTTATAAATTATCATCGGGTTCCATTAGTTGGCTGAAAGTTGGACCAAAAGATGGACCATAGTGAGCAAACTGGAAACACTGGACCTGCCTTGGTTTAATGTACAGGAAGGTATTCAAAGGCTTAGGGATTTTAAAGATTCCACATATAAATGATAACACAGTATTTGACTTGCTCTGACTCATCTTATGTAGCAAGATGCATTCGTGGTCCATCCATGTTGTTTCAAATGGCAGGATTTTGTTCTTTCTCATGGCTGAATACTATTCCATTTTGTGTGTGTGTGTGTGTGTGTGTATTTTACATCTTCTTTATCTATTAATCTGTTGACAGACACTAAGATTGTTTACCTATCTTGACTATTGTGAATAACGATACAATAAACATCGGAGTGCAGATATCTCTTTACAATCCTGTTTTTATTTCCTTTGTATATATGCAGAGGTGGGATTCCTGGATTATATGCTCATTTTATTTTTAATTATTTGTGGAATCTCTCTACTATTTGAAAGCTGCTAAGATATTAGATCTTATATAGTCTCACCACAAAAAAGAAATGATAATTATCTGACATGATGATGGTGTCAGCTAACATACAGAGTGGTAAATACATTGCATTATATCAGTGTATTAAGTCAATACATTGTATATCTTAAATTTGTACAATGTTATATGCAAATTATATGTTAATAAAGCTGGGGGAGAAAGGCTTAGGGAGAATGGATTTGTTATTTAAAACCTACTTACCCACCCTGGGAGGGTTCAGAAGACACACATTTCATCATGACTGTGAGAACTAAATTTGCAAGGGAGCCTCTGCATCCTCAAAGAGCTCTGTGATTGCGTTTCTCTATAAGCCAAACCTTAGGTCTGACAAGTAAGTTTGCGAACTCATCCTAGAAAAAGTGCTATATATCTCATTGCTGTATATCTCTACAGTCCCCTTCGAAGTACTCCCCTTGGGAAGCTATGCACTGACACCAGAGCCTAGTCCACCCTCCAAAGCAATTTTGGAACTCTGTCTGGAATGGCCATCAAAGCTGTTGTGTCCTTGATGTCCTGAATGTCATCAAAATGTCTTCCTTCCAATGTTTCCTTTATCTTTGGGCAAAGAAAGAAGTCATTGGAGGTCAGATTAGATGAGTATGGAGGGTATTCCAATACAGTTATTTGTTTATTGATTGAAAACTCCCTCACAGACAGTGCCATGTGAGCTGGTGCACTGTCGTGATGCAAGAGCCATGAATTATTGGAGAAAATTTCAGGTCGTCTAACTTTTTCATGCAGCCTTTTCAGCATTTCCAAATAGTAAACTTGAACTGTTTGTCTAGTTGGTACAAATTCATAATGAATAATCCCTCTGAAGGTTAGCAACATCATTGCAACAAGTTTGCAAACTTAATTGTCTGACCTCATAGAGTGGAGACAGCAGTCATCAAAGTGGAAAACATAAATGTAATGAAGATAATTGGATCCTGGGGGATGGCAGCGGCCAAGTGGTGGCACCCAACCACTTAAGGGAAAGTGGATGTGGTTACCATAAAGAACAGTAGTCAGAAAAGCGATCAGAATAGTCTTACTCCCAGAGCCCTATGATGTTGGCTAGTTGATCATCATGTTCCTAGAAGTGAAATAGCTAGAAAGTCTACTAAATATTTTTATACTAATGTCTGTACTGAGATGGAATCCCTATGGTCAACTGAGGGCCCAATTTTATGGATAATAAGAGTCTATCCACCATTTGCTGACAAGGGCTTCTCACGTACTCTATGAGGAGAGTACTGGAAAGAACCTCAGATTACCTTTTGGCTTTCCACACTATGCTCCATTTGTTGTCAACCACTGCACCGAAGCCCTGGTCTTGTCTTTTGACCACTGGACTGAGATATGCCCTGTCCAATCAGAACTATGCAAATTATATCCTAATTTGTGTTTATACCAACCAATCAGAACTGCATGATTTAGGCAAGTCAGAACTATACAATTTGGAAACCTCATTTACACGAAACAAACTGAAACAGGAACCATAGTTGGGAAAATTCTCTATAAAAGGTGACCTCTCCTTTGTCTCAGCAGAGTACAATTTAAGTTGCTGCATGAGTTTGTGTTTCCCAGGCTGCAGCTCTTATTGCTCAAAAGTGTTTTTATACCTTATTACAGTCTAAAATTAATTTTTCTTTACAACAGTTACCCTGGTAACAGGCTATAGGTCCCTTAGGGGAAGGCTGAGAGAAAAAGTAACAGTGTCAATTTTTGAAAATGAACCAGGGTCCTTCCTTAAGGTAATCAAGCTTCTCCTTCATTCAAGTGGCTCTATATCTGTAAACTGGCTCAAGGCTAAGAATTGATTAAAGGACCTTGACTCTCTGTTTTTATGTTTCAAGTAATATTTTATTCACTTGATCCAAAATTGTTCTACTTATAAATATTTAGTAGGCTTTCTAGCTGTTTTACTTCTAGGAACACTATGATTAACTAGCCAACATCATAGGGCTCTGTGAGTAAGACTATTCTGATCGCTTCTCTGACTCTACTGTTCTTTATGGTAACCATATCCATTTTCCCATCAGTGCTTGGGTGTTACTACTTGGCCCCTGCCATCCCCCAGGATCCAATTACCCACATTGCATTTATGTCACATCAAATGCATCTTTCTTCTTGGTGTCCACACTGTGCATTGGGAAAAGAAAATAATTAGACCTTTAGGGGACCACTGGTTAGTGGTTCTGAACTAACACTGATTCCAGGAGATCTGAAATATCACTGTGGTCCATCCATTAGAGTAGGGGCTTAGGAAGGTCAGGTGATCAATTAAATTTTAGTTTAGGTCCATCACACAGTGGTTCCAGTGGGTCCCCAAACCCCTTTTGTGCTTACTTCCCCAGTTTCAGAATGCATGTTTGGAATAGACGTACTCAGCACCTGGCCAAACATTGGTTTACTGACCTGTGGAATGAGGGCTATCATGGTGGAAAAGGCCAAGTGGAAGCCACCAGAATGGCCTTTACCTAGGAAAATAGTACTACAAAAGCCATACCTATCATATTCCTAGAAGGATTGCAGAGATTTGTACTACCACCAGGGACTTCAAAGATACAGGGTTGGTGATTCCTCCCACATCTCTATTCAACTTTCCTATTTCTCCTGTGAAGACGACAGATGGATCTTAGAGAATGACAGTGGGTTATCATATGCTTAACCAGGTGGTCACTTCAATTGCAGCTGCTGTACCAGATATGGTTTCATTGCATATGTTAACACATCCTCTGGCATGTAGTATACAGCTGTTGATTGGGCATGTGCTTTTTCCTCTACCCTATTTAAGAAGCCCATCAGAATTACTTTTCTTTCAGCCAGCAGTCCATCTTTACTGTCCTACATCAGAGGTATACCAGCTATCCAGCCCTATGTCATAACTTGGTTCTTAGGGAACTTGATCCTCTTTTCCTTCTACAAAATACTACACTGATCCATTACATCGATGGCCCTATGCTGAGTGAACCTAGAAGCAAGAAGTAGCAACTATTATAGATTTATTGGTAAGACATTTCTCTGTCAGAGGGAGGGAAACAAATCGAAAAAAAAATTCAAGGGTCTTCTACCTCAGTGAAATTTCTAGATTTCCAGTGGTGAGGGGTGTGTCAAAATATTCCTTCTAAGGCAATGTATAAATGGTTGCATCTGGTTCCTCCTACAACTTAAAAAGAGGCCTTGTGATCTGAGTAGTACACAAATGCTGTTAAGTAGGCTTGTCCTAACCAGCACGCAACCAGATTGATAACCTTCTCCAGACCCATCTGCCTGGCATATGGTAATGCTGCAGGAATTGATTCAGCTTGTAAGTGCGAAGTAAACAAATCATAACCTTGAGCTCAGCATTAATCTGAAATACTCTGTGCAAGACAAGTATCATCATATTATGTAGGGCCAATGTTCAAAATTATTTGCTGTGGCAAGAGCTGATTGAAACGTGCTAGTACACTGATAAAATATTCCAGTTCTATTGCTTCACTTCGCTATTGAAAACATGACTAGAGCAAGTAAATATAAAGAGTAAGTGAGTAAGTACCTGTGTTTCTCTGACAATTCAACAGAAGAGGCAGATGGATGGCCTGAAAGAAAGATTGGGCTTTCTGCTAAAAAAGAAAAATGATGCCTAAATGATTAATTGAAGAAATGAAAGAAGGAAAGAAATATGGTCACGTTTGCACACCAGATGGATTAGGCAGTTCCGTGATACACACTGCTACCTTAAAAAACACAAATATGTAAAAGCATTCTGATTTTTGGCCATTGCCCATATTAAAATTAAGTCTCTAAACTTTATTAATAGAATAAGATAACTGATCCTCCTAAATAAATGTAAATAAATGAATTCCACATACTGAAGGTAACACATACACAAAGACATCATGAATATTAAAAGAAAAATAGAAAAATGGATGCATTCATAGTTTTAAAGTCAATATAAATAATCATTCAATATAAGGGAAAATGCAGTACCTGGTAGTAAACAAAGTAATTCAATTAAAAGAATACTGAGACACCATTTCACACATATCAAGTTGGTTAACATTTCTTAGATGATTCGCAAGGCAGTGAGATAGTCACTCCTATCCATTGCTGATAGAAATGACTATTGGTCCAACTTGTAGGGAAAGGTATTTTAAAGTTCATATGCATATTTTTACAACTCACACTCTTTAATCCTAAAATTCTCACCTTAAGATAATTTGTTAGAGAAATTAATAAATATTTGTACAGAAAGTTCATACAAATACATGTATAAAATCCATACTAGCAAAAAAATGAATAAACAGAAAGTAAACAATCTAAAAGTCCAACAATAGGGATTGGGTAAATACAGTTTTGTGCAGACGTAACTTGAAAAATTATACAATAACAAATGGCATTTTTTAAAGATTAAATATAACACTATGTGTAAGCGTTATTATCACATGAAAAATGAAGAATGTAAAACTGTGTTGAGAGTATGAACCAAAAATTTTCAAAAAAATACAGTTGACTTTTGAACAACTTAAGTCTGAACTGTGCATGTCCACTTATATGCAGATTTTTTTCAATAATTACATTGAAAATTTTTTTGATATTTGCAACAATTTGAAACACTCACAGACAAACCACATAGCCTAAAAATATTTTTAAAAATTAGGTATGTCATGAATGCATAAAATACATGTAGATACTAGCCTATTTTATCATTTACTTCTATAAAATATAAACACATCTATTACAAAAAGTTAAAATTTACCAAAACTTATACAAAAACACAGACTGTGCATGCCGCCATTTGCAATCCAGAGAAATGTAAACAAATGTAAAGGGACATTATTACATCTTCAGTGCATAAAATTCACTGAAGTACGTACTGTACTACCACAATAATTTTTATAGCCACTTCCTGTTGCTATTGCAGTGAGCTCAGACGTTGCCAGTGTCCACTTAAAACACTTCGTGATGCTATTCATCTCCATGTAAGCAGTTCATCTCTCTAGTAAGTTGTATATTTCTGCAAAAAGTGATCTCTCTGGTTCTTGGATATTTTACAGTGTGTCGACTGTAGTACAATACCAACAACCTTGAATAACACCCTGGGATCTATACAAAGTGCCACTAGTGATGCTGCAAGTGCTCCCAAGAAGCAGATAAAAGTCATGATATGATATTAAAAAGAAAAGGGGAATTGCTAGACGTGAGCCCCAGACTGAGGTCTTCAGCTGTGGTTGCCTACCATTTCAAGATAAATGAATCCAGAATACAGATATTTGTTTAAAAAGAAAAGGAAGTTTATGAAGCTGTCACTGCAGCTACACCAGCAGGTATGAAAACCTTGCTTTTTTTTTTTTTTTTTTTTGAGAAATACCTTTCTATCTCCTATTGAAAACGCAGCTTTTATGTGGGTACAGGATTGCTACAGGAAAGGCATACTTGTATACTCATATAATTTGAGAAAAAACAAGGTCATTATATAATAATTTAAAGCAAAAGGAAGGTGAAGGATCTAAAACTGGAGAACTTAATGCAAGGAAAGGATGGCTTGATAATTTTATGAGAGGTTGAACTTAAAAATGTCAAGATAACAGGAGAAGCAGCTTCTGATGATCAAGAAGTAGCAGATTAGTTCCCAGGTGACATTCAGAAAATAATAGAGGAGAAAGGATATCTGCCTAAATAGGTTTTTAATGCAGACAATAGTGCACTATTCTGGAAGAAAATGTCACGAAGGACATTTATTAATAAGGAAGAGAAGCAAGCACCAGGATTAAGGCAGGGAGGGACAGGCTAACTCTACTGTTTTGTGAAAATGCAGTCAGGTTTACGATCAGGACTGCCCTTATCTGTAATGCTGCTAACCCTCAAGAGTTGAAGAGAAAAGATAAACACCAGCTGTCAGGCTTTATAACAAGAAAGCCTGGATAATGAGAACCATTTTATTGGATTGGTTTCATCGATGTTTTGTCCTTGAAGTCAGGAAGTACCTTGACAGTAAGGGACTGCCTTCTATAGTTCTTTCGATATTGGATAATGCCTCAGCTACTCAGAACCCCACGAGTTCAACACCAAAAGTACCACAGTAGTCTACCTGCCCCCAAACACAATGTCTCTAATTCAGCCTCCAGATCAGGGGTCTTAAGGACCTTTAAAGCTCATTATACATGGTAATCTATGGAAAAGATTCTCAGTGCTACCAAAGAGATGAACCCCATAGAGAGAGCATCATAAAAGTATAGAATGATTACACTATCAAAGATGCCATCATTGTTATAGAAAAAGCCATGAAAGTCATCAATCTCGAAACAATGAAATCCTGCTGGAGAAAATTGTGTCCAGATGTTGTGCATGACTTCAGAGGATTTACAAAAGAGCCAATTAAGGAAATCGTGAAAGACATTGTGGATATGGCAAAAAAGGTGGGGAGTAAAAGGCTTCAAGATATGGATCTTGGAAAAATTCAAGAACTAATAGACACCACACTAAAGAATTAATAGAAGATGATTATATGGAGACAAGTGCTTCTGAAATAATGCCAGACAATGAGAAAGAAGATGTAAAGAAGCAGTTCCAGAAAACAAACTGACATCAGATAACCGACAGAAGAGTTCCCATTTTCATGATTGCTTTGACTTATTTTACAACATGGCCACATCTATAATACAGGCACTAAAACTAAAGCAAAGGGTAGAAGAAGGATTGGTAGGTACTATATAGAAACATTTTTAGAGAAATGAAAAAGCAAAACGGTCAGGCATAAATTCTGACGTGTTTCTGTAAATGACCAAGGATACCTGCCTCTCTTGCTTCCCCTCCCATCTCCCTCAACTTTTTTGTCTCTGTCACCCTGACACAGCAAGACCAACCCTTCCTCTTTCTCCTCTTCAGTCTACTCAACATGAAGACATTGAGGATGAAGAACTTTATGATGATCTACTTCCATTAAATGAACAGTAAATAATCATCATGCATGCCATCAATAAACTTACCTGCTGTGTATGGGTGGTCTTTGTGTGAATATCTGATAAGTGGAAGGGTAAAACTGTATGAGACGTTTTTGGTTCATCATCATTATTGCCTATGGGTTCATCATGTAGAATATCATGTCGAAGAGTTGTATTAAAGTGGATAGTCTATCCTTATATAGGTATAAGGTGAATTATGTTTAATATAAAATTAATAATATGTTAGTTTTCTAATTTTACTTTCAGAGGATTACATTACCAAATAGTATCCTCTCTCTCTCATAATTGGAGAAACTGCATATCAATCTATCATCTCAGGTAAGTGGTATTTTCTAAATGTAATAATGTTTTTAATACTGCATTGTGAATATGATTATAATACTGTATGCTATAACATTTTTATAACCATTCATTAGGCTAGGATACTGTGTATTAGGCTAGGCTACTATGAAGCAACTGTATCAATTACACTAGGTTACCTTAAAGCAAACATATTGCTGCATCTTCATTGTCAATACATGAATTGTTATATCTGCAAATAAATATAAATTTATTTTACACATTGTGTTTTCATTTTGATGTCAAGTGTTAATAGCACCTATAACATCTACCGTGTTCCATATCATATAAGACAATATTGATGTAGGTACTGACAGATGATTCATCTCGTAAACAGATAACATAAACTTAGAATACTGATAAATACAGTAGAGTACTGTAAATGTATTTTCTTTTATAATTTTCTTAATAACATTTTCTTTTCTCTAGCTTACTTTATTGTAATAATACAGTATATAATACCTATAACATGCAAAATACATATTAGTTGACTGTTTATGTTATCAATAAGGCTTCAGGTCAACAGTAGGTTGTTAGTAAGTGAGTTTTGGGGGAGTTTGACTGTGTGGGAAGTCAGTGACCCAACCCCTGCATTTTTCAAGGGTCAACAGTATATATTGATCAGCAGCTAAGATTTCTACATATCTATTCCATCCACAATTCCATAGAGCAAAATAAGAAAATGCATACTCATATGTAAATATCATATATATCTGGATGGTGGAATGATGCACAATTTTATTTTTCTTAACGTTTTGTAACTTGCAAATATTTAAATGATATACATTGAGTATATATGATTTCTTCCATCAGAAAAACAGAAGTAAACAAATGCTATGAGAAGAAACAGGTCATCATAACTACATTTATATTGGTGTTTGCATAAATAAAAATAAAAGTTATCAGTTATTTCTTTAATTTTTTTTAACAAATCCTAGGCTTAGTAGTCAAAGCCATTGCTTTAGTTTTCAAAACACCCAGATTGTTAAATAAATTTAACAGAAACGGACAGTTCTTAGCCAAAAAGCAAAACTCTTGCAAGTGGCAACTTGTGACACTAAGCTACACGGAACAGCTGTCTTTTTTCAAATAACTCATCAAATGGGGCCAGAGCTTTGCATCTGGGGTTTACAATACATTAAATGTCACTACTGATTTTTGTAAGAGATCCATATTGCAAAACGTCACTTCTCAGAGTTGGTAGTAGGGCTCTTTGTTCTGTAATTGTATATATCAATTGAACGAGAATATTCTTAAACAGTGGGAGTGCACATTTCCAGTTTTTGCCAGACTCATGGAATTCTCAACAAAAGAGATGGTACCTTCAGCAATAGCCATGGAGAATTCATGCTGCAAGGAAACTGTATTTACTGTTCTTCTCTAACAGCAGTGCCCCCTTCATTCCTCAAATGCTTTTGCTTTTATTTCACCTACTACTATTAAAAAGGTCCTGGATCCTAGACTATAACATATCTGTCACAATTCAATTAGAAATAAATTATATATAATATACATTGTTAAATATATATTTTATATGACTATTAAATGCATATGCTTAGCAAAATCCATTAGGGGAAAATACGACGTTAAAATCTCAGATATAAATGGCATAAAAAATCATCATAGGAGCATTTTCTCAATCTGTTGAGATTTTGCTACCTGGCGATTGTCATCAGTTTGGCTCAAATAAACTTTAAAAAAATAAAGTCATCATATACATATGAAACACACATGTGGGCACACACACACATTTAGGGGATGTTATTGAAAACTAAAATATTGGTTAGGAGTTTTTAATCAGTGGTAATATGAAAATGTTCTTTATTACCTTGTAAACAATAATAAAAAGCATGTGCATAATAAAGACCAGCCAGTGTAACTCACTGACTCTTTTTTCTTCAACAAAGGCCAACTCATGCCTTTCAATTCAGTGATCTCTGTGGTCATTTTCATTTAAGGTGATTGGCTCAAATACAATTTTCTCTCTCTCTCTCTCTCTCTCTCTCTCTCTCTCTCTCTCTTTATCTATCTATCATCAATCGATCATCTATCTGCAGAATTGTTCACTTTAGCATGTCTGAAATTATTTTGGTGGCAAACGTTTTAAGCATTTATTTTGCTCCTCAGAATGTTCTCCTATAAATAATGGTGCAATCTGCTGTAGTGTAATCAATATTATTGGCAGAATTCTTCATCTTTATGAATTAAGTATCACTAAAAATACATTGCATATTTTCATACTGGGAAAAATATTAACCTTGAATCACTCAGGATATATATTGTAAATATAAACAGAATTAAAAAGAAATATTCAGTTTTATATCCCATATATGTATGGTGTGAGGTGGGTACTAGACTTACCAGGGTGATCACTTGGTAAGATATAAATGTCTAATCACTGTTGCATACCTAAAACTGATATAATGAATGTCAACTGTAATAAACAAAAACATTGAAAAGAACTAAGCGATTATTCTGACAGCCATTTGCAGTCTATTAGGTTGTTTGTTTTTTGTTGTTGTTGAGTTGTATGAGTTCCTTGCATATTCTGGATATTAGCCCCTTATCTGAGGCATGGTTTGCAAAAATCTTCTCCCATTTAGTTGGTTGACTCTTTATTTTGTCAATGGTTTCTTTTGCTGTGCAGAAGCTTTTAAGTTTGATATAGTTCCATTCATTTATTTGAGCTTTTACTTCCCTTGCCTTTGGAGTCAAATTCGTAAAATGCTCTTTGAACCCAAGGTCCATAAGTTTAGTACCTATGTTTTCTTCCATGCAGTTTATTGTTTCAGGTCTTATGCTTAAGTCTTTAATCCATTTTGAATTAATTTTGGTACATGGTGATAAATAGCAGTCCAGTTTCATTCTTTTGCAAGTGGCTTTCCAATTCTGCCAGCACCATTTATTGAAGAGGCTGTCTTCTTTTCTCCATTGTATGTTTTTTGCTTCTTTGTCAAAAATTATCTGTCCATATTTATGTGGTTTTACTTCTGAGTTCTCAATTCTATTCCATTGGTCTATGTGTCTGTTTTTCTGTCAATACCATGCTGTTTTGATTATTGTTTCCCTGTAGTACAAGCTGAAGTCAGGGAGTGTGATACCTCCAGCATTGTTCTTTTTTCTTAGGATTTCTTTGGCTATTCAGGGTCTTTTGTGGTTCCAAACAAATCTGATGATTTTTTGTTCTATTTCTTTAAAATATGCCTTTGGGATTTTGATGGGGATTGTGTTATATATGTATATTGCTTTGGATAATATGGCCATTTTAACTATGTTGATCCTTCCAATCCATGAGCATGGAATGTCTTTCTATTTCTTTGTGTCTTCTTCAATTTCTTTTAAAAAGATCTTATAGTTTTTAGCATATAGGCCTTTCAGATCCTTGGTTAAGTTTATTCCTAGGTATTTTATTCTTTTTTTGCAATTGCAAAAGGAATTTTTTTTTATGTCTTTTTCTGAGATTTCATTGTTAGTATATAGGACTGCAATGGACTTTTTTACATTGATTTTGTAAACTCAGGGGGGAAAAGAAATATTCAGAGGTTTTAAATATAGACAAAAATGGACTCACTAATAATTCAAAATAATAAGCATTAGATGAAATCAGATTTGTAGAATTAAAGACATATGGCCCTATTATTTAGTTCTTGTGATGTGAAAATGGTCTATGATCATTGGAAAGCTAATACATTATCATAGGAATAGTTTTCCTTAACAGGCTTCTTTTTAATATTTTGACAAAATTTTCCATTACTTTAACTTTTCATTAGCATTACAGTCTCTAGACTCACACTTTAAATCATAGCTGCCAATACCTTTTTAGTTTTGAGTAATAAGAATAATACATATTGAATCCAGTTTTATTGTTTGGGCTATTGATTTCATAAATTATGGAAAAATGCGGAGATATCATACATTTCAAAACTAAAGTATAAAACACAAGTCAAAATAATTAGTGAATTTTAACAAATGAAGGTCTAGTAAATTATCATTTTATTTTAGTTGCATTGTCTAAAACCTTTAACCAATGATGGAAATGATTACTCTAAATAGAAAGATTTCAGTAGTTATGTGTGTACTATCCAAGGCTATAAATATTTTGCCTTTTTTGAATTGTTTTTCAACTAATAAAAATTTACGTTTTCATCAAACCTGTGTGGGTAAAACCAAAAGAGACAGTCCAAATCTTTATCCCTTAATGCTCAATTTTATGTGTATCTGAGAGTTACTCTATTCTGCCTTTTAAATATTGTGAAACAGGTTTTTAGTGAGACATTCAACTAAATGTTAATGTTTCTCTAGGCCAGTTGTTTTCAAATTGTGCTCTTCAGAGTCAGAAAGGGCTGTAGGAGATGTTCCAAGGATAGAGGTGGTAGATGGGTAAGGGGATGGGTGAGGCAGTGACAGAGAGGAGGGTTCTCTAAGAGCATCCATTTACTATTTCAATAAAAGAACCTACCTCTCTCTTCGCGAGGTAGATTGAGAGATAGCATTACTTAAGAACATTTGCTTCAGGTGCTCCACCATCTTATCTGCATGGCCTCTGTTAAAGGCAGCAATGCTATCTACCTTTGTCCATGATAGTGAAACCTATTTGAAAAGGAAATTGCCACAGTGCTTTGGGAAATGGAGATTTACAGCTGGAAGGAAGCCTCAGGATCCTTTGGTCCAATGTTCTTATTTTATAAGAGACGAATCCAAGACAAAGAGGTGAAATTACTTGCTAAAAATCTCACAGATTAAATTAATCAGCACTCATGTATCAAAAATTTTATTGACTACCACATGTCAGATATTGGCTCTGTACTGTTTATTGATAGAGTATTGATTAAGACATACACAGTCACTGCTCCAGGGAGCCTCACATTCTAGAGGGTGAGAGAGACAATAAAGCTGCACAAAATAAATGACAAAGTTCCAGGTGCTGATAATTGTTGTGGAGGAAATACAACATGGTCAGGAGGCAGGCCTTTGAAGGTAATGGTTAGATTGGAAGGAGGAGGAGGGGGGCACATTGTAACAAGTTAGTATAGAAAGACCTTCATGAGGTGACATTTAGTTATGAATTAAATGAAGGAGTGAGGAGATGATTTTAGGAAAGAGATCCTAGGCATGTAGCTTGAGGCAAAAACAAGCTTTGTTTTTTAGGAAACAGAAGGTAACTTGTGCGGCTGAGGCAGTGCCAGTCATTGTGAGCGTGACTGGAAAGGAAGTTTAACAATACATGGAGAGGGCGTATTAGGGACATCCTCTAGGACAAGATAAATAACTAGGAAAGCCACTGGAAATTTTTTTTTCCAAAGATGTGCAAAAATTTGATTTGCATTTTTCAGAAGATTGACGTTTGAACTACTGGGGAGGCAACGACGGAAGCAGAGAGCCATGGTAGGAGCGCTTGCAGGTGTCCTGACAGGAAATGGAATGGAGTGGGAGTCGCGGACGTAGGAATCAGTACCAGGTCTCTAGAAATACATTAAATGTGGAACTGAAAACACTTTCTCGTAGAAAAGAGATGTGAAGTCCAAGATGAACTTCTGGGTATTTAGTTGAAATAAATAATATTATTTGTACAAATAGCAGTTTGGGTGTAAGGTGGAGGGAGAGATTCACAGTCACAGATAGGTAATGCCAGTACTTATATTCACTTATAAAAATGCAGGAAACAAATCTGATTTTTATAAAGACTTAGAAGCTAGAGAAGGCTGAAGTGGAAACTAAATGATAGGAGTTTTAATTAGGGAAAAGAGAGAATGGGAGAGAATAAAGAAGTATTTTGAAGGTTGGATCAACTTTACTTCGTGATAATTTGAATACAAGTTGAAGAAGAGGGAGAAAGCACAGATGAGAGTCTGGTTGTAGAATGGGAAACAATGTAATCAGATGTACCCCTTAACCAAAATAAGGAGAAAAAAACACTAAATAAAAACAGAAGCAGGAGAGGTGGGAGATACTAAGTTCTGCTTGAGTTGCCCTGGGGCCTCAGGCCTTGTGGAGAAATGCTCAGAAGTCAGCTGGACATGAAGGCCTGAAGCTCTTTCAAGGGATCTGGAATAGATATAGATCATTGGGCACTATATTTATGTAGACAGTTTTGGAGGCCATGGGAATAAATGATTTTACCCACAGAGAGTTGCTGAATGAAAAGTGAATAAGGTATAGGAAAGAACCCAGAGAGACAACAATATTTAGGGAACAAGTTTAGAAGAAGACTTAATAAATGACAAAAAAAGGAAGCAGCCAATGAGTTAAGAGAAAAAGAGAATGACAGAAGGATTTATCTTCAAAGATACACAGAGGAGCCCATGGGATGGAGAATAAGTGGTCAAAGGCCAAAGATGTTTGAGATACCAAGTCTAGCGGTAGCAAAGAAGCACTCATTAGATGTAGCCACAAAAATTTTATTGTCAACTTCAGCAAGAGCTGTTACTGTGAAGCCACAGGAGAGGAGGAATAGGTGGTGAGGAAGCTAAGCAAAGGGTGTGGATAACTCTTTCAGGAAGTTTGTCTGTGAGGAGGAGAGAGAATGAAAACTAAGGCTAAAGGTCAGAGTGGCCTGAGATATGTTTTGTTTTGTTTTTTTTATAAGATGGAGGAAACCTCGAAAGCTACACATTTTAAATATATTGTTAAAAGAGTCAAGAGAAAGGAAAAGAAAATGCAGGAACAGTAGGAGATAGTCAGTCAATCCAAATCCCTGCAAGAATATGAGTAGATAGAACTCAGAAAACAGATGGAAACATTGATAGAAACTTGATTAGATGTGTGATATCCTGGGATAATATTCAATCTTGAAATTTCAATGCAATTTATTTCTAACATAGCAATACACTGAATATATATGTGTGTGTGTGTGTATATATATATATATATATATATATACAAACACATTCTTGAATCAAGTTTGTCCGAGTCTCAAAAAGATGCTTTACATTTGAAGAAACAATAATTAATGATGATAATTGTTGTCATTTGTTGGAAGCATCTTAAATAGTAAACACATATTATTTTATATTATTATTGAATCTGTTATCTTCTAAAACTTCCTGTGATATGGAATTGTCATCCTCATTTTATAGATTAAGAATTTATTTATTTATTTTTCTTTTCTTTTATTAATTTTATTAAATTTATTGGGGTAACATTGGGTAATATAATTATATAGGCTTCAAGTATATAATTTTATAATACATCATCTGTATATTGCATTGTGTGTTCACCACCCAAAGCCAAGTCTCCTTCTTTCACCATATATTTGACCCCCCTTTACTCTTTTCTACCTCCTCCCCATCCCCCTTTTCCCTCTGATAACCAGCATAATGTTCTCTGTGTCTATGAGTTTTTGTTTGTTTTGTTCGTTTGTTACTTTCAGTTTTACATTCCACATATGAGTGAAATCACATGGTTCTCGACTTTTCTGTCTGACATTTTGCTTAGCATGATAATCTCAAGATCCATCCATGTTGTTGCAAATGGCAGTATTTCATCTTTTCTTATGGCTGAGTAGTATTCCATTGTATATATGTACCACATCTTCTTTATCCAATCATCTATTGAAGGACACTTAGATTAAGAGTTTAATATTCAGAGAGATTAAATAATTTTCCCATCACATAATGAATAAATAGCAAACTAATACCAAATTCTGATGTGTTGTACCCAAAGCCCTTCATCTTCCATTATGTTGTTCTTTCTGAACAATACTCTCATTCATTTATGAAGCAGCCGACTATACAATATAGTGCAATATGCAGCAGGAACAAAGACCACTCCTGAGTTAGCTAGTAACTGATGTCTGAAATTTCTTTATCAGTGAAAATATCTTTTCTGGCAAATGAGACATTTGCCACTTACTGAGAAGCTAATCACCAATTATTTTATGTCTTCGTAGGTGCCAGTATAATTTTTCCTATGTTTGTATCATAGCTTCATAATTTTAGGCATCTATTTGCTGTAACTTGATATAATTGTAAAAATCATAAAAGACAGTATCTCCTGCCTGGTAGTTCATCAAGTAATATGTGCTGAAGTATCAAATTATGCATTAATGATGCTTCACATGCAAATGCACCAAAAGGCAGCATATAGGTTTAAATGATACTTATCTGACCATTTCCTAAAACCAGAGGTGAGAGAAGTGCTCCAGGGTGGTGGTTATGATATTGAAGCAGCACTGCATAGCAGGAGAGGGGACGAGGAGCCAAAAAAATCCAAAGCAACTTGGCCTCTTTTCTAATTTTTCCACATGTAGACTCTGATTAACAAGACAGCCAAAGCTTAACTTAAAATACACTGGCAACTGTTATCATCACTTTAAAAAAACTTGGAAAAACACACCAACTGAAAACAAGTTATTAATGACTTGTTTTTAGGGGTAAGTTATCATCATTAGAACCAGCCAATTTTTAATATGTGGGGGCATTGTGTTTTACTCTCCTTACCCTACCCCAAGGAAGGGATGCCATTTAAAATAATAAAGTCACTAATTATCATTTTTAAAATGTAGAGTTCTACCAAAGTTTAGAACTAAAAACAATGCTCATAGTCTTAAAATTTCTACTTATTCTTGGCTAGCCAGTTCTACCTATCTAAATGCAGAATCAGTAAGGAGATGTTAAGCTTTGTCTCAGAGTGTAACTTCACAAGAAAAACACAAAGGCAAGCCTTTCCCACTTTATTTTTATTTTTCATTTTTTTTTACTTTCTTTGGAATATATATGAGTGCTATTTTAAAATGTGACATATATTCACTTCTTTTGAATGCCTAGCTCTTGGTCATTTTAGGGGTCCACACCAGAGAGTATGTAAAGGGAACTTGCTTATTACTGGAAGCACCCATATTTGAAAATATGTACATCAATATTTTGAAAAGGCAAAGCAAGAATGGACAGGGATGTAAGATGAAAGAAAAAAGAGGTTTAGAAGAAAAGAAAGGAACGAGAAAATTTAGAAATGATAAGAGGCAGGGACAGAAGGAGGGAAAAAAGAAACTCATTAAAAATAGTGAGTAAAAAAGAGAGAAAAGAATTCATCTAGTATATGGCTTTAGAATTTTGCCACCAACTGAGTCAAATGTCATTAATTGGCACTAAGGCCCTTTGAAATGTTTAAATTGTGGCAGGGCTAACAAAACGTATCGGGGTAAACAAAATTAAATTGATCAAATAAAAATCTGTGTGCATAACATTCATGTTTTGCTTGATTCAGCAGTTATTTGTTGTCTTGTACCATCTCTCTCCAGTGCTGGTAGCACATTAACAGTCTTTATGGAAATCCAGCTTTAATCATCATAAAATAATCCAGATTAAGGAGAAATAAAACCAAGAAGTAAACGTAAACCAAAGTAATATACAGTGCATTGGAGCCTTTGTTATATCTGGGTTCACTCAGACACACCCACGGTGACAACATGCCAGCCAAAGAAAAATGCTCAATGAGCCATGTCCAATCAGAACAACACTGGACAGATGGAAGTCTCTGGAAAGCTCTTCTTCATATTCTTCTCACCCATCAGATAAGTGCAGGAACCCACAGACACCATTGTAAATACCCAACTGCTATTAATATTTTCAAGGAGTCCAAAGTTGCTTGTGGTATTATAATGAGACGCTTTGCTCTCATATGGAGATTTATTTTGATTCATTGGTGTCCTCTAATTATACCATTAGGAAATCTATTCCAGAGTTCAAGGAACAGAAAAGCTCACTAACCAAATTGGGATTTTCCAATAACACAGAATAGTAAATCAATTAAAAACACGCAATGGGAGCCAAAGGAGAGAAGATGTGCAGGACAATACACAGGATGAAGTACAAGGAGGAAGAAAGAACATACTGTCTGAGTCCTGAGATGTGTTCTATCAGAGCGATATAATTGTAAGTATGCCTGGTCAACCTGTAGTTCCTCGTTTAAGATTTATTTATGTTTCTTGGGAGAACACAGGTAAGTCCAGAAGGAGGATCACCAATGGTTGGTCAATTTAAGACCTCATAAATATTGGGTGCTTTCATAAGCCTCATGAATTTTTAGTGTGTCAGGGATATTGCATGCATGTGGTATATTTAGTGTGTTATGAATATTAAGATTTTTGTATCTCTATGTTGAACACATACATGCTTTACTCATGTTACCTATGCCTAATCTGCCATATAGTTTACTGGTTTACTTATATAAAATTAATATGTCTCATGAAGTCTCTCTATGGCTCACAAACTACTTATTTCTATATTTACTTTTAATAGCATTGTTTTTTGTTCTCTTATTTTCTGCAGGAGAATTGAATGGTCTTAAATAATAAAGCAATTTTACATTACAGAAGCTGGGAGGACTGAATCAGTGATAATCAAGATGAGATTGTAATTTGATAAAGTTATAGTGAAGGTTGAGAGGTAATGAAAAATACATACAACACAGATAATTAGTCCAGGTTTATCTTACAACATTACTGATCAGTATTTTCTTTCCTATTAGAAACAGGAGTGTCTGTCACAAATAGGCATGTCTGCTACACTGTTCCTACCTTTGAATTCAGGCCATTACTCTTAAAAAGTACAGCACGAGGTAAAAGTATCTTTCTTTAGTCCAATTACCACCTCCTCCTTAATCGTTGCCTTTCTGGAAACAACTACTTCACAGGGTGATTGATGGAAGGGATGTTCATTCTTCAGAATAAACTCCATTTTCTCCCCAGTGATTCCCAACAACACAATTACCACAATGAAGATATCCATCTTTAGTACCTTTTGGATTACTGAGCCATTTGTTTAAAGTGAAATAATCCAAATGTATTAATATATGATTTTGTATTCTGATTTAAGGACACTTTTGCATAAGGATGCATCTTAAAACTAAATAAAAATATAATGAAATTTCCTTTCCTTGGAAACTCTCTCTCTTCTAGTGGGAGATTAATTTATATTTGTATGTACGTATATACCATGTGTCCCCCAAAATAAGACCTAGCCAGAGCATCCCCTCTAATGCATCTTTTGGAACAAAAATTAATGTAAGAACAGTATTATATTATATTATATTATATTATATTATATTATATTATATTATATTATATTAAAGACCCGGTCTTACAGTACTATAAGTAAAATAAGACCGGGTATTTTATTAATTTTTGCTCCAAAAGATGCATTAGAGCTGATGGTCCATCTAGGTCTTATTTTCAGGGAAACACGGTATATTTCTGCCAGCTTCCGTTGTCTCATTCTCAATTCCTCATTCTCCATCACTTTCTCCCGAATCATGCCCAAACACACTTGCACAATAAACACACACACACACACACACACACACACACACACTGTCCTCTAGTAAAGACACATTGTGTTCTAGCCAATTAAATATGTTTCATCAAGAAACAATAAAGTCAGTATGAATACAACAGAAGTTATCACACGTATACCAATTTATTTTAACGAACAAGAAATTACCTTTTAAATCCAAAACATCTGCACTTGCGTTACAAGAAAAATAGGAAATGTGCAATATGCGTGTAAAACTAAAGAGTTCTGCTACTACACAAAATCAAATTTTAATTTAAATGTGATTTGAATTTACAACCATGAGCAAGTCAGAAAAAAACTCAAAGTAGAAAGATAACTCATTTCTGGAAGTGTGGTTTGCATTCCTGCCTACTGCTGTGCCTCTCTTATTATACGTACAAGGTGTGATAAAACAGTACAATGAATGTTTAAATTAAAAAATACATATATTACATTAAAAGACAATTGCCATTAATGCCCCTCAAAATACTCCCTCTCACTTGAACACACTTATCCCACCATTCTTGCCACTTTCTGAAGTAGTTCTGGAAGTCCTCTTTTGTGAGTGTCTTTAATTGTGCTGTCATGGCTGCCTCAAAGTCCTGAATCATTTTAACATTGGGGAAGAGCCAGAAGTTGCACAGTGCCAGATCTGGTGAATAAGGTGGATGAGGACACTCCATAATGTTTTTGTGTGACAGAAATTGCCACACCATAAGCAATGTATGACACGGAGCGCTGTCATAATGGAGGATGATTTATGGCACGCTTTAAAAATCACCTTCTCTCAACCATAGCTCACACCCAAATGACTGCACCGAATAAGTTGAAACTTGTCACATACTGTTACTAAGGTTCCACACACCGCTTCCCATATTGAAGATCCCTGCCTTTCCATTGAATGGCACTAGGCGGCAGCATTCACTATATCTTTTGATCACAATGGGAAAGCCTCTGTATCATACATTGCTTCTGGTATGGCAATTTCTGTCAAATAAAAACATTACAGTGTGTCCTCACCCATCTTATTCATTGGATCTGGCACCGTGCAACTTTTGGCTCTTCCCCAAAGTCAAAATGACCATGAAAGGTAAATATTTTGAATTGATTCAGGACATCAAGACAGCTACGACAGCTCAACTAAAGACACTCATGAGAAAGGACTTCCAGTACTACTTCAGAAAGTGGCAAGAATGATGGGATAAGTGTGTTAGAAGTGAGGGGGAGTATTTTGAGGGGGATTAATGGCAATGTGTCTTTTACTGTAATAATTTTTTAAAAATAAATTTAAACATTCAATGTATTTTGTGATCGTATCTTGTAGATCCTTGGGAACACAAATAGCCTTTGAGCTGATGAAACACACTGACTGTATTGCTATAGTTTTGTTGCTAGTATAGAAGACTCCATATTATCTCTTTCTAATTCAGGAGGCTGAGCAGTAGGACTAGTTGGAGGTACAAACCTGCCCAAGCAAGACTTTAATGATAAACTAAGGCTTGCAGAGTGTTTATTCCTTAATAATAACTACCATTTACCAGAGACCTACTATATGTGCCAGACATTTTCTCAAGCTTTTTAAATGTATAATATCTGCTATAAGACATATTATTAGCGATTATTTACAAATAAGGAAACTGAAGCTTAGAAAAGACATGCTACTTGTCTAGAGTCATTCAGGAGGAATCAAATTTTTTTTTTTTTTAAATTTTTGGGTAGATACCCAGAAGAGGGATTGCTGGGTCATATGGCAATTCTATTCGTAATTCTTTGAGAAACCTCCACACTGCCTTCCATAACGGCTGCACCAGTCTGCATTCCCACCAACAGTGTATGAGGGTTCCTTTTCTCCACAGCCTCTCCAACATTTGTTACTATTTGTCTTGTTGATGATAGCCATTCTGACTGGGGTGAGGTGATATCTCATTGTGGTTTTGATTTGCATTTCTCTGATGATTAGTGATGTTGAGCATTTTTCATATGTCTATTTGCCATTTGTATGTCCTCTTTGGAGAAATGTCTCTTCAAGTCCTCTGCCCATTTTTCAATTGGGTTGTTTGTTTTTTGTTGTTGAGTTGCATGAGTTCCTTGTATATTCTGGATACTAGCCCTTATCGGAGGCACTGTTTGCAAAAATCTTCTCCCATTCAGTTGGTGGCCTCTTTATTTTGTCAATGGTTTCTTTTGCTGTGCAGAAGCTTTTAAGTTTCATATAGTCCCATTTGTTTATTTTAGCTTTTACTTCCATTGCCTTTGGAGTCAAGTTCATAAAATGCTCTTTGAACCCAAGGTCCATAAGTTTAGTACCTATGTTTTCTTCTATGCAGTTTATTGTGTCAGGTCTTATGCTTAAGTCTTTGATCCATTTTGAATTAACTTTGGTACATGGTGACAAATAGCAGTCCAGTTTCATTCTTTTGCACGTGGCTATCCAATTCTCCCAGCACCATTTATTGAAGAGGCTGTCTTTGCTCCATTGTATGTTTTAGCTTCTTTGTCAAAATTATCTGTCCATATTTATGTGGTTTTATTTCTGGGTTCTCAATTCTATTCCATTGGTCTATGTGTCTGTTTTTCTGCCAATACCATGCTGTTTTGATTATTGTAGCCCTGTAGTACAAGCCAAAGTCAGGAAGTGTGATACCTCCATTATTGTTCTTTTTCCTTAAGATTGCTTTGGCTATTCGGGGTCTTTTGTGGTTCCAAACAAATCTGATGATTTTTGTTCTATTTCTTTAAAATATGCCATTGGGATTTTGATGGGGATTGCATTGAATCTGTATATTGCTTTGGGTAATATGGCCATTTTAACTATGTTGATTCTTCCAATCCATGAGCACGGAATGTCTTTCCATTTCTTTGTGTCTTCTTCAATTTCTTTCAAAAATGTCTTATAGTTTTCAGCATATAGGTCTTTCACATCCTTGGTTAAGTTTATTCCTAGGTATTTTATTCTTTTTGCTGCAATTGCAAAAGGAATTGTTTTTTTGTATTTCTTTTTCTGAGATTTCATTGTTAGTATATAGGAAGGCAATGGACTTTTGTGCGTTGATTTTGCAGCCAGCAACTTTACTGTATTCGTTGATTGTTTCTAATAGCTTTTTGGTGGAGTCTTTAGGGTTTTCTATATATAGCATCATGTCATCTGCAAAGAGTGATAATTTAACTTCTTCATTCCCAATTTGGATGCCTTTTATTTCTTTCTCTTGCCTGATTGCTCTGGCAAGGACTTCCAACACTATGTTGAAAAGCAGAGGTGATAGGGGACATCCCTGTCATGTTCCTGAACGTAGAGCAAAGGGCTTCAGTTTTTCTCCATTAATTATGAGATTAGCAGAGGGCTTGTCATATATGGCCTTTATTATGTTAAGGTATTTTCCTTCTATACCCATTTTATTAAGTGTTTTAATCATAAATGGATGTTGTATCTTGTCAAATGCTTTTTCTGCATCAATTGATATAATCATATGATTTTTGTCCTTTATTTTGTTTATGTGATGTATCACATTGATGGATTTGTGTATGTTGAACCATCCTTGTGCCCCGGGAATGAACCCCGCTTGGTCGTGATGAATAATCTTTTTAATGCATTGTTGTATTCGATTTGCTAGAATTTTATTTAGGATTTTTGCATCAGTATTCATCAGAGATATTGGTCTGTAGTTTTCTTTTTTGTGTTGTCCTTACCAGGTTTTGGTATCAGGGTAATGTTGGCCTCATAAAATGAGTTAGGGAGTACTGTCTCTTCTTAAAATTTTGGAAGAGTTTGTGCAGGATTGGTATTAGATCCTCTTTGAAGGTTTGGTAGAATTCACTAGTGAAGCCATCTGGTCCCGGACTTTTGCTTTTGGGAAGGTTTTGGATGACTGATTCAATTTACACTGGTGATCGGTCTGTTTAGATTTTCCAGTTCTTCATGGTTCAGCCTTGGAAGGCTATATGTTTCTAAGAACTTGTCCATTTCTTCTAGGTTGTTGAATTTGGTGGCATATAGTCCTTCATAGTATTCTTGGATGATCCTTTGTATTTCTGTGGTGTCCGTGATAACTTCCCCTTTTACGTTTCTGATTTTGTTAATCAGTGTCTTCTCTTTTTATCTTAGTAAGTCTAGCCAAGGGTTTGTCAATTTTGTTAATCTTTTCAAAGAACCAGCTCTTTGTCATATTAATTTTTTCTATTGTCTTTTTGTTCTCTATTTCATTTAGTTCTGCTCTAATTTTTGTTATTTCCTTTCTTCTGCTGACCTTGGGTTTTACTTGTTCTTCTTTTTCTAGTTCTTTAAGGTGTAACATGAGGTTATTTATTTGGGAGTTTTCTTGTTTCTTGAGATAGGCCTGTAATGAGATAAATTTCCCTCTTAAAACTGCTTTCGCTGCATCCCAAAAATTTTGGTAGGATGTATTTTCATTGTCATTTGTTTCTATGTATCTTTTGATCTCTCCTCTAATTTCTTCTTTGACCCAGTCCTTCTTTAAAAGTATGTTGTTTAATCTCCATGTATTTGTGTTTTTCGCCGCTTTCTTTTTACAGTTGATACCCAATTTCAAAGCCTTGTGATCAGAGAATATGTATGGTATGATTTCAGTCTTCTTAAATTTGTTGAGACTGATTTTATGTCCCAATATATGGTCTATCCTTGAGAATGTTCCATGTACACTAGAAAAGAATGTATAGTCTGATATTTTAGGATGAAGTGCTCTATAAATGTCAATTATGTCCATGTCATCTAATGTGTCATTTAGGGCTACTATTTCGTTATTTATTTTCTGTTTGGATGATCTATCCATAGCTGTCAATGATGTATTTAAGTCCCCTAGTATAATTGTGTTTTGGTCAATTTCTCCCTTTAGTTCTGTTAGTAGTTGCTTGGTGTATTTCGGTGCTCCCTGATTGGGGGCATAAATATTGATGACTGTTATGTCTTCTTGTTGTACAGTCCCCTTCACCATTATGAAATGTCCATCTTTGTCTCTTGTTATCTTTTTCACCTTGAAGTCTGTTTCATCTGATATCATTATGGCTACACCTGATTTTCTCTGGGTACCATTTGCTTGGAGTGTCAATTTCCACCCTTTCACTTTGAGTCTATGCTTGTCCTTGTAGCTGAGATGTGTCTCTTGGAGACATCATATGGTTGGGTTTAGTTTTTTGATCCAATCTGCTACTTTGTGCCTTTTTATTGGTGAGTTCAGTCCATTTACATTTAGGGTGATTATTGATATGTGAGGATTTCCTGTCATTCTATCTTTAGTTTTCTGGTAAGGCTGTGTCTCCATTGTTTCTTTGCCTTTTTGTTGTTGTCTATTATTTCTGTGTGGTGGTATTCTATGATGTTTCCCTCTGTTTCTTCTTTTATTTCAGTATATATTTCAATTCTGGATTTATTTTGAGTGGTTACCCTTAAGTTTATGTAAAAGAAAGTTTGATATTTAGAGTATTCCATTTTCTTCAGCACGCTTACTTTCTCCATTCCCATATTCGGGTTCAGGCCTTTACTCTCCCCCTTTTTGAGTTGTGGTTGCCACAAATTGTCCCTGTTGATGGTGGTCGAATAGCCTCCTTTAGTATTTCTTGTAGTGCAGGTCGTGTATTAGAAAATTCCCTCAGCTTCTGTATGTCTGGAAAGGTCTTTATTCCTCCTTCATATCTAAAGGATATCTTTGCTGGATATATTATTCTTGGCTCATGGTTTCTCTCTTTCAATAGTTTGAATATTTGGTTCCACTCTCTCCTGGCTTGTAGAGTTTCTGCTGAAAAATCTGATGATAATCTAATGGGCTTTCCTTTGTAAGTTACCGTCTTCTTTTCCCTGGCTGCCTTGAGGATTCTTTCTTTGTCGTTGATTTTAGACAGCTTCAATACAATGTGCCTTGGAGAAGGTCTGTTGGGATTGAGGTAACTAGGTGTTCTATTTGCTTCTTGGATTCGAGGGTCCAGTTCTGTCCACAAATTTGGGAAGTTCTCATCGACAATTTGTTTGAATATATTCTCTGTTCCCTTCTCCTTCTGGTATGCCCATTATTCTTATATTGCTCTTTCTGATGGAGTCAGAAAGTTCTTGTAGAGTTCTTTCATTTCTTTTAAGTCTCAAGTCTCTTTCTTCTTCAATTTGTGTCATTTCCAGGTTTCTATCTTCGATGTCACTGATTCTTTGCTCCATCTGGTCAACTCTACTACCTAAGCTGGTTATTTCATTCTTAATTTCTTCTATTGAGTTCTTAATCTCCAGAAATTCTATTTGGTTCTTTTTAAGATTTCAATCTCTTTCGTAAAATGCTCATGCTGTTCTTTGATTGAGTTTCTGAGTTCCTTTAACTGCCTATCTGTGTTTTCTTGTATCTCGTTGAGTTTTTTCAGAACTGCAATCTTGAATTCTCTGTCATTTAAGTCACATATTTCTGTATCTTTAAGTGCCTTCTCTGGAGATTTTTCACTTTCTTTCTGAGCTATCTTGTTGCCTTGGTTATTCATGGTGATTACTGGTTTACTATTTCTCTTCCTAGACATCTACAGGAGTGACTTCTGCAACAGGTTGATAGAAAGCGGTCTTTCTTTTGTTTGCCAGTACTTGTTGGTAGAATGTTTTATTATTTCTCCAACTGCAACTTATTTTCTTCTCCCACACAGTAGTGCTATGTTTTCTCTGCACTATTCCAACTTCTCACACAATGGGGGGATTCCCTGGGAGACGGGCTTCTCCTCTGTTAATAGTTCGTCTAGGTCACAGGGCGCAGTGTCCCGGTGGGTATGCGGAGAGCTTTTGATGTTCGAAAGCTCTTCCAGCTGCTGATTCAGAGCCCGTATATTTCAGCAGTTCTGTTTACTCCTGCAGGGATCCGCCCAGATAGGTGGGGTCAGGGGCGGGGTGAGTTGTGAGAGGTGGCCCAGAGCAATGGCGGCGACCACCACCTCAGCCGGTCCTGCTTCCACAGGTCTCTCCCCTTTGCTGGAACTAGTTGGGCTGTGAATTTGTGTTTGCGGTCCACAGATCTCAAAACAGCAAATTTTCTGTTGTTTTGATCTGACACTGCTACTGTTTCGCTTCTAGCACCGGGCAGGTGGGGGCGGGGCGAGCTCTGGGAGGGGAGGGAGGGGGCGGCTAGTCTCAGTGCCTAAGGCTCCGTTCTCTGCTCGGCAGTGCGGGCTTAAACCACCGTTTTCAGCCTTTTTCCCTCAGTCTTTTCTCCGAGGTCTCTGCCGTGAGCGTTGGGTTCAGCCGTGGTATATGCTGTCCCCTCAGCCCTGTGGAGCCCTGGCGGAGCCCTAGCAGTCCGAGTTCTTCCCTCTCCCGCAGCTGCGGTAGTTCCGGGAAGCAGCGAGCTCGGAGCACTGAGCTAGGTCTGCGTCCTGCGCCCGCGCGGCTCCGTCTCCGCGCGCTTCTCCCTTTCCTCCTCCTCCCTCCACTCGCGCGAATCTCCCACCTGTAGGTGATTTCAGTCGGTAGTGGGCCTCTTCATGTTGCCTGTCTGCTGTGCAGGGAGTCCTTTGTGGAGTTTTTGTTGTTCGATTCTTTGTAAATTCCGGGGGAGCTTTACAGAGGCTCACCTCACGCCGCCATTTTTCCGGAAGTCTCGGAATCAAAATTTAAATTCAAGTTTATCTGATTCAAAGATGGTTTCCTTTTTTTTCTGGATCATTCAGCTTCCATAGGCAGGATAGATTCTTTGAAAGTTTTTGAGCAGAAGAAGGGAATAATCTGAAAGTTACCTTAGTTAGGTCTTCAGGGAAATTATTTGAGATGGGGCTCCTGTTAAGAGGAAATGGCAAAAATATCAGAAGCTTGAACAAAGATTTGGCAATGGAATAATAAAGTGAAAGGAGTATAGTAAAAGCAATTGCATGAAAAGACAAATGCCCAAAATTTGTATCCCGTCAACCTAGCACAGTGCCTGTCCATGGGTACTTAACATTTGTTCATTGACTGAAAGGAAGCAGTGAATTATCTGTGGGTGACTAAGGGGAAAAGCAACAGTTACTCCCATTAAAGCTACATAAATCAGGAATGGGATGAATTTTTAAAACAAGGCTTTTATTCACATCAATTGGAAAGAAAATGATGGCAGGCTTTTTTATAGATCAAGATGTTTGTAAATAATGCCTATGGCTGTGATACAGAGAGCAGTTTTCTAAATTTAAGAAAAAGTGGAAAATATATGATTGCCACATATTTGTTGTTCCTCACAAGAACAAACATAGCCCAAGTATTTTATTCAATTACCCATTTATTGGGGAGAATTTTTCTCTACCTTACAAAGGTGATTTTAGCTGTTATGATAATCAAATCAACATGAGACAGAGTAATAGGAGAAAACCAAATTTAATTCCATACATACAGGAACCCCCATATATATGAAAGGTTCAGAGACAGAAAAGTAAAGTGAAGTGTATGTGACATTCTGAGCTGAGGGTTGGGATTAAGGGCCTGGGGCTTCAAAGTGGAGGAGGGCAATTCATAGGATGATAAGAAGAGCAAATATTTGGTAATGAGAAGTTTGTCCTGCCATACAGATTTGTTACTCAAATAAAATTTATCCCCAGTAGTAAATCTCATTCTGAGAAAGACCCCTAATGTAGGTAGATAAGGGAGAGGCAGAAGTTTCTCTTGAGCCAGCATGGTCTTAATAGCTTTAAGCTGAAAATAATCTTCATGCCAAAGTGGCATATTTTGAGGTTACATATTCTGTTCCACTACACATTAAACACATATTACACAACATAGACTAGTTTGCCTTTAGTGTAATTTCTTATGAATGTAATCATATAGTATGTAGTCTTTTCTGTCTGGTGACTACAATAACCTAACACAAGATTCATCAATCTGTTGTATATATCAGAATTATTTTTCCTTTGTATTGGCCTACAATGGCCTATAAGTGTTCAAATAAAAGGAAATATTTCACATTCCTCATTATAACTCGAAGTTAGAAATGATTAAGTTTAGTATGGAAGGCTTGTCGAAATCTAAGCCTCTTGCACCAAACAGCCAAGTTGTGAATACAGAAGAAAAGTTCTTGAAGGAAATTAAAAGTGCTACTCCAGTGAACACACAAATGTTAAGAAAATGAAACAGTCTTATTCCTAATATAGAGAAACTTTTAGTGATCTGGATAGAAGATCAAACCAGCCACTATATTCCCTTATGTCAAAGCCTAATCCAGAGCAAGGTCCTAACTCTCTTCAATTCTGTGAAGGCCGAGAGAGGTGAGGGAGCTGCAGAATAAAAGTTTGAAGCTACCAGAAGTTGGTTCATGAGGTTTGAGGAAAGAAGCTGTTGGTATTGTAATAGCTATGTACGGTGTAAACTGGGTAGTAGATTTGTTGCGATTATCATTTTGTGAGGTGGGTATATGTCTAATCAATACGTTGTCTTGTACATCTGAAACTAATAAAAAATAAGTAGGAAAGAAGCTGTCACCATAACATAAAAGTGAAAGATGAAGCAACAAGTGCTGATGTAGAAGCAACAGCAAGTTATCCAGAAGATCTAGCTAAGGTAATTAAACAGCAGATTTTCAACGTAGATGAAACAGCCTTCTATTAGAAGGTGAGGTCAGTTAGGACTTTCATAGGTAGAAAAGAGTAATCAATTCCTGGCTTCAAAAGACAGGCTGACTTTCTTGTTAGGGGCTAATGTAGCTGGTGACTAAGTTAAAGCTAATACTCATTTACTATTCTGACAATCCCAGGGCCCTTAAGAATTATGCTAAATCTACTCTGCCTGTGCTCTATAAATGGAACAACAAAGTCTGGATGACAGCATATTTGTTTGCAGGATCGTTCACTGAATATTTTAAACCCACTGTTGAGAACTGCTGCTCAGGAAAAAAAAAAAAAAAAAAAGATTCCTTTCAAAATTGTACTGCTCATTGACAACACATCCAGTCACCCAAGAGCGCTGATGGAGATGTACAATGAAATTAATATTGTTCTCATGGTTGACAGCACAACATCCATTCTGCAGCCCATGTATAAAGGAGTAATTTCTACTTTCAAATCTTATTATTTAAGAAATACATTTCATAGTAATTCCTCTGATGGATCTTGGGAAAGTAAATTGAAAATCTTCTGGGAAAGGATTCACCATTCTAGATGCCATTGAGAACATTTGTGATTCACAAGAAGAGGTCAAAATATCAGCCTAATAGAAGTTTGGAAGAAGTTGATTCCAACTCTTATAGATGACTTTGAGGAGTTCAAGACTCAATGGAGAAGGTAACTACAGATGTGGTAGAAACAAGAGAACTAGAGTTAGAAGTAGAGCCTGAAGATGTGACGGTTGCTGCAATCTCATGATAAAACTTTAATAGATGTGGAATTGCTTCTTATGGATGAGCAAAGAAAGTGGTTTCTACTCCAGGTGAAGATGCTCTGAAGATTGTTGAAATGACAAGAAAGGATTTAGAGTATTATATAAACTTAGTTGACAAAGCAGCCACAGGTTTGAGATGATTGAGTCTAATATTGAAAGAAGTTCTCCTGTGGTAAAATGCTATCAAACAGTATTGCATGCTACAGGGAAATTGTTCATGAAAGGAAGAGCCAAATGATGTGGCAAAATAGAAAGGAAACTGTAATTAAAACATTAATCAGAACATATGACAAGTTATAAAAGGAAGTATATACTAACCTCAGTATTTATGGAAAACAGATGAGAAACATTATGAGGACCGAAGGAAAAACTGTTAATGATCATTTTCTTTACTTAAGTTTGATCCAGTTAGTAAATATGACTAAAATATAAGGTGCATGAAGAAACAGTGTCATTTTCATTGCTAAGGAAGTGCCATTGGTGAATATTTCCTTTATTTGGAGGCAAGTGGACTTCCTAATATTGAATCCCAAAACGTATACAGAACTTTTTCCAAATCATTGGTAGAATTGGACCACCAGAGACCTCCCTACATGAGTATCTGTATTTGCAAACATAGCTTAAAGGAAAGGAACAGAGAGCATGTTCCTTTCAGTATACTCAGTCTCCTATGAGTGATCAGAGTACAAGGAGCTTGGCTACAAATGCACACTGTCTCCTCCCAAAGTCTCAATGCACCTCTGATGGTAGGAGAAACACTGGGGAGAAGTCGTAGCATTTATATTCATAGAACTAATGATGTCACTCAAAAAATGGAAATTTCAGAAGCGTTTATAATATTTGATCCTTCCAAAGTACAATATGGATTTGTTTTTCTTTACTCCCATAATTATCCCCCTTCTCCTGCCCAATGTCAGGAGATATAACAATGTTTCGCTATGTGTATGTTTAACTATGTATAACAGTGTTTAAAGAAGTTTGGAGTGGCTGAAGAGTAGGCTGTATGGAATGGAGTCATTTAAAGATGACGGGAAATTTTTTAAAGACTGAAAAGATAGGCTGGAGCCAGATCATAAAGAATCCTTAATGCCTACTTGGGAATGTAGATTATATTTATTCTCCAGTGTGGAAGAATAGAATAGGGATACTGACGACTGAGAGAACACTTAGGAGGCTATTGTAGTAATCTAAATGACCTCTAAGGAGGACCTGATGGCATATTTAAGAGACATGTAACTGAATATGTAACTGTGAGGGACCACGTGCATTCCAACTTTAATGAAATTGCCTGTTCTAAAGCACATCACTAATTCACTGGCAGACAAAACTTCAAATCTTAACCACAGATGTCACCGTTCTGTGGTTGGCATAAGTGGGAAAGAGCCTTATATCCCCTTGCTCGGTACCACCTGTTAGTTCATTTTTTAACTTTTTCTTTGATATAATTCTGAACAATACCTACAATATTAATATTTAATCCTGAAAATAGTGTGGCACATATGTCATGGACAATAATGCCATGACCCTGGTAGAGAGTATTTTGAATGATTATGACCTTAAGGTAAACAAACAGGAATTGATTAACATCAGTATACCATTTTTTTTTTTCTTAAAATATATTGAAGTATAATGAATTTACTTTGTTGGACACTCCATAGACCCACTCTCATAGAGGTCTGTACTTAAGACTCAGTGAAAAATCCCTTAGTTATTGTCAGAGAAGTCATGAAATGTAAATTTCATGAAAATTGTAAATTAGAAATTCAAGAAATTGTAAATTAACAGAATAATGTCTTGCTGTAGAGATTAAATGTCATATCATTAATTTGAACAGAGAGGAATGGTGAGAGGTACATTTATGGAAGTCTTCCCCTGTTAATTATAATTTACTTGGTTTCTGACTGGATATGCTCCATTCAAGTTCCCAACCATAGTGTATGTATTTTTCAATTTCAGGGAAAAAGATACAACTTTAAAGAAATGATGGGAAATTCCATGGTTAGAGCATAAGAAAAATGTCTCAAGAGAAGAAATTGTGACCATATTTAAAGAAAACTCTGTGACTTTAGAGGATTCTTTGCTGATTGTACATTTAGAAAGAAGAAAAGCAAAGGAGAAGGTAATTGAACCTAAATACAAATGTAAGACATGCATGAAAATGTAACAGGAAGGCTAATAAAAAAATCTGAGCCTTGCAAAATATGCTAGGAACAATAAAAAGAACATTTTGCTGGGTTCAAAACAGGAAGAGGAACAAGGAAGAGTTTCATTCCTTGGAACAGATGGCTAATGTGAGCAGAACAACTTAACAGCTTTTGCCCTATTTGTGAGGGAAATTTGTTTCACTGAGACTGTTAGAAGAAGATAACATGCTATTTACATCCCAGTGTAGCTGAACAGGTAGGGAGATAGCACACAGCTCCAGCACCTCCAGATGAGAACATTTCCAGGACAGATCAATTATCAGAGTACAAAAAAATGTCCAGAACCAGGTATGGCAATCATTGCAAACCATGGAGAATGAGATAGGTGACTAGGATGCAGAGAAATAATTCAATTTCAAATAATTCAAAAGAATGAAACCATATTCAGCTTCCAGTATAAGTTCATTAGGAAGAAACCATGGTATGAAGTATAGTCTCCTTTTTTCTCAGTAAAATAAGAGAAAGTCATTACTTCAGTATACATTAACTTTTTTGAGAGGCTTCTTTTACTCAGCATAACGTTTACAAGGTTCATCCTTGTTTTGGCATATATCAGTAGCTCATTCCTGTTTATTACTGAGTAGTATTCCATTGCATGAATACATCACAGTTTCTTTATTCATTTTCCTATTGATAGTTTTTTTATTATAAACAATATCATGGCTATGGATATTTTCATTACAAACCTTTTTTATAATAATTTTTTAATTTTCTTAGGTAAGTACCTAGGCATGAAATTCTTTGGTCATAGTGGAGATATATTGTATACATATATATGATTATACATATATATATTATTATATATGTGATATATATGATTATATATATAATTATAGATTTAAATAGGAATTTATATATATATATATATATATCCCTCCAGACCCCCTTTTTAAAGTGAAAGGTAATAATTATGTTACATTCTCACTCACAATATATGAGAGTACCTGAGTCTCCACATTCTTGTGTGTTTGGTTTTGTCAGTATTTTCATTTTAGTTAATTGTGTGTGTGTGTGTGTGTGTGTGTGTGTGTGTGTGTAGTAAAGGTTTTGTTTTTAAAAAAGCATTTTTAAAGTCTCTTAAAACATCATTGACAGATAATGATAGAATAATCTAGTGAATTATAGCTGGTTGAATACTTGGAGAAGGCCCTTCAGCAGCAGATAGTCAGTAAGCATTTCCCTGGAGACATTTATTTTATCCTATTCTAGATTTCAAAAGATCCTGTTCTTGACCTTATATTGATCAGAATTTTTATTATTACCTGGATGAAAATAGAAGTCACACTAATCAAATCTCTTCATCTGATAGGAGAGTTAAAATATTTGGTATCAGAATTTAGATTTAAAATATTTGAACAGATTCAAACGTGTGATTCATTATCTAATAGAGATTTTTTTTCAAGCAAGCACACAAAAAAAGTCCACTGTCCTTAACTACCAAAAAATGTAATAGTACTTTTAACTCTGTTTATAGGATGACTCATATCATGACACAATATTGCATTTACTTTGGATAACTATATTTTATGGATTATCTTGAAACTTAACAGTATATTCAAAAGAGAATAAATAAGACACAGACTTCTTTTTATCTGAGAAACAGTTGATTAGATTTAGTTGGAGATGATGGCATTGGTCTGTCCATTTAGGCCAGAAGAGAAACAAACAAAATAAACAACCAACCAACAACAACAACAAAATTTAAGAACTTGTCATGTGGAAGAGATGTTTGATTTCCCGTGGACTGAAATGTATGGATAGATCCAATGTACATACATTTTGTGGAAGGTGATGTCAGCTAAAAGTTGCAGAACCTGAACTCCTTTTTCTTTCTCTCCTAGAATCTCATTTCTACTTCTTTCATAGCATTTGTCAAGCCCTGTTGTAATGTGTACTTTTATGTCTGTCATCTTTCGTGTGAGCTCCTTAAGGAAAGAGATTGTGTTTTGCTGTCTTGTTATTTTTTTCACAATTAATGTAGGGCCTGGTACATATTCTTGAGAGAGGTGTGTTAAATAAAGTGGGATGGATTGCTTAATAAATAAGGACATCTACTATTCCAACTAGATGCATTTGCAGGTTGAATGCTCTCAGTTCCTTGCAATCATCGTACAATTACGAAGGCAAATGATATTGATAGTTTAGAGAGAATTTCATTTTATATTAGTTGGGAGTTAGTTCTAGAAGCTCTTTATGCCAAATCTCTATAGCAATTCCATGAAGAATCAATGAATCAGATGTCATAGGATGTGTCATTATGAATTCTTCATATGTGGATAAATTTTCATGGATTCACAAGAATTAAAAAATAATAAGAAAATTGAAAAACTAGGAATATCAGTAGTGTCTCCTGCAGTGAGGTCAGAATCTGTGATTAACTTGGCACATGAAGCATTTAATATCCTGGAAGTGGCATTAGATTTTGCTAGGATGTAAGTCACTTATTTTGTTTTTCTAGAATGTCAGTTTGTGCTATTATTTTGAAAACCGTATGTCATTATCAAAAGAATCATACCAAGTCTAAGGTTATTTCAGTACTGAATATGATTCACTATTTTTAACTTTTTATGATTTAAACCATAATCATTCATCTCCATTTCTTAAAAACAATTTGTAGGAATATGGATAGAGATATTAAATGAGACTCATCAAGACCCCTTTCATATTGGCAGAAATAAAGTTTCACTATGACATTTAGATAAGAGGAGAGGAGCCTAGTGTTTCAAAGACAAAAAGAATCCTTAGCTTTTCACAATTAATTTTTCACAATTAATCTTATTTTAGCTATGATTGTCATCTTTTAACCCCTTTTCTAATGTAAGTTTTATGAAATATTGTATAAATGATTTTATCTTATATTGAAATTCATGCATTTATTTTCATTGGCATAATTTCATTACATGCATGTTGCTTATATGTTATTTTATGAAAATGCAGTTTATTTATTTTTGTGTTTTTGTTGCTGTTTACATTTCACCATTAGAGTTTTGGATCATTGTCTTAAATATTTAAATTTTCAACAAAAGCATCTTATAAATAAATTAATCAAGTAATTGAAAACCCCAACAACTCTTTGTCACACTTGTACTAAGAATAAAAACTTCCAAATAAAATTATTTCCAAAATATGTTATGAGTTACTTATAACATATAAGCATTCATTATGGGATATGATGATACTGATTTTGTTGAATCACAGACAGTTATTGTTTTGCTTCAAAAAGTTGATTTATAAGTAATTTTTACATTATACAATATGAAAAAAGTAGATATAAACAAACAAAATTACTTTAAGTTTAAACGATTAAAATGTAAAAAAGAAAATAAAACAGTATCTCATACCATAAGAAGAGATTGTATCATTAAAATGGAATAAGATCATGTCTTACAAGTATTTCAGGAGCAAGAAGAATCTGAGGTGCAGACTGTCTAGCTCATAGCAGATGGGAAATTTACACCCACTTCAACTGGGACATAACTTTTCTCTACTGTGCATTTGGGAAAATATAAACTTCTACTCACTTGTTCAAAAGCCTTTCCTCGGGATGCTTATAATGCATTTCAAGTTCTTTCTCTTTTGGGGTATAATATTCAGGGAGATTTATGGTTCTCAGTTTCCTAGAATGCCTTGCCCTAAATTGTAGAATGCATAAAAGGTCATTGAAACATAAAAAATAAACATAAAAATTAGTAAACAGATATCTCATTTACAATGAAGTAGGAAAGCAGAAGAAGGAGTTCTCCTGCCCTACATTGATCACAAAAGAACAACAGGAAGAACTCTTCCCAACTTCCTCTTTCGCTCTTTAAAGGAGTTTCCTCTGCTTTGTTTTAGGAGACTTGCATGTGGCCCGCCATGGTTGCATGTTCTGGATTGCAATTCTTTGTTGTTCCCAAATAAAACAATTTTCCTGGAGAAATATCTGGCTGACTTTTTGTTTAAGGTAAAAACGTTTTGTTGTTCATACAGGGACCCATTAAAGACCCTTGATAACTTTGAGGCTGTTGAGCTCACTGCTACTCACCAGCACTGGAGTTTGAGAGTAAGTCTTCAGAGTTTTTGTGCTCTTTGCATTTAGAAACTCTCTAGGCTCTATTCAGGATCTGTTTAAAGGTTTCATCCTTTTTTGGTTAAGACCTTGTTTGTCTGTGAGTACTTGTTTGGCATTTGGGCCTGACTCCTTTAGGATCGGGTTGTTCCTCTAGAATTGTGCTTCTCAGCCTTCAGCCTGCTTCGTTATGTCAAAAATGTTATGATTCGTTATGTTATGTTGAAAATGTGCCATGTGCCTTCAGTTCTATTCCTTTTGGAACCGGACTGTTCCATTGAAACTGTGTTGCTCAGCCTTTGGCCTGACTTATTTGCAATCAAACTGTTCCTACTGAAACTGGCTGGTATTTGGCCTGCAGGCTGATTAGGCCTTTGCTCTAGAGAAAAACCTCTGAATAAATGAGTTCCCAGTTATCTAAAATACGTTGAGGCCTCACCACCACCACCAACAGGGACTCCAGCCAATTTTATGTTTAAAAATTGCAGTCCCTCCTCATGCACATTTCTAACTGCATGGACCGATTTGGCCAAAAGTAGTTTAGGATACCAACAGCCATTTTGGGGAACTTGAAATCCCCAAACTTACTTTTCTTAAAACAGAATTGGACAATCATAGCTCTGAAAATGGCAAATCTGAATGGAATACCTATTTCTGTTCCTATTTTGAGGCTTCAGAACTTTACCAGGAGTCTAAAATTGCCTCTTGAAAAATAAATTTTAAAGATTCACTGAGGCAAACAAACAATTGGAGAAAGACAAAATGGCTTCCAAAACCGTATGGTCCTCTCCTCTGGCACCATCTTGCTCCTCTCCCTGGGCTCCCTTGGTTCCTTTGTCTCAGGCTGCACCTCCAGAACTCTCTTATTTCTCCCTCAACTCCATTGTTTCACACTCCGTCTCCAATGCCTCCTTAGTCTCCTCCGAACCTCTCCCCACTCCCTTCTCCTCTGAATCTATCTGTACCTGTTTTTCTAAAATGAGGTCTTCTGAGGCCCCTAACAAACCCCAACTTTCTTATGTTCCCTGGACTAAAACCAAATTGCAAGACATAATGAAAGAATTTCCTAAAGTCACAGGACACCATAGGTTTGTTGAATAATTTAACATAGTTATTCAAACTTGCTAACCTAGTTTCTTAGATTTATATGTTATTCCACATGCTTATTGGTGCAGGCCAAGCCAAACATGGGATGAAGCTTGCCCAATGGGAACATCCTGAAATGGATTTAGAAAAACAAACTTCTAACTTTTGGCAAAATGCTAGAACATTTGCTAGAGACCTCCACCAATTAATTACAGTAGTCTTTCCTAAGCTTGTTGATTGGAACAAAATTCAGGCTTGTTAACAAAAGTCTGATGAACCTGTTAATGATTATTATAATCAATGTCAGATTGTTTTCAAAGAAAGCTCATGTCTTTCTTCAGATGTTGATTCAACTCAGGTAGCTTTTATCTCTATGTTTATTAATGGGCTACAGTAAGATCTTTCCCTTTTAATCAAAACAACCAGAATGGAATGGCAAACTATGCCTACTCAAGGTTTAGTGAATTTGGCAAATTAACTGGCTCACGCCCTAGTTGAGCTACCTAGAAGTAAGACCTCTAAAATTCTTATTGTCAACTCTGGTAAATGAAGGTCCCTGCTATTATTACAAAAAGACAGGACATTGGAAAGGAGATTGTCAAAATTTAAGCATGTCGGGCACTTTTAGCCTTCTCATGAACGCTTTCGATATCCTCTTAATCCAATGATGAGGCTCTGAAAGACTACTGGGGCTCTTCCCAATCCTCCTTTTTAATTGGCTCAGAGAAACCACTCTGCCAACTGAGAATAAATCTCTCTGTCCTTATTGACACCACAGCCATACTCTTAGAGCTAAAGCCCATTGCTATAATTTAGTTTTAGTGCCCCTGCTTCAGAGTACTAAAACAGTTCAAGCCTCTGCCATCGTCCAAAGGGATATTTTCCCCAAACGATAACTTAGGAAAACTGGCTAAAGAAGCCCAACAATTGACCTCAGACAATTGGCTTCAGAAAAGATAAAACAAAATAAAAAATCCACCGATTGTTGATTTGATAAAATGAAAAGCTCTGATTCATACCAAATAATGATCCAGTCTGACCAGAGACTCTAAAATTCCCATTCCTAAATTAAACCATTGGTCCACTGACTAAATGAGAGCATCCATGAATCAACATTTACAGGGAAATATTAATAAGGACACAAAAAGTGCTTATCTCACTTGTCTCACTTCTTCAAAGTACAACTCAGGGAAGCCTGTTTGCACTGCTCCTGGACGTTTTAAATTGGAGAGTGGGCTGTTCAGAGTTTGTCAAATGGATTTCATATAGCTTCCCCTGTCTCAGGGATATGAATATGCTTTCGTTGTGGTCTGTATATTTTCTCATTGGACTGAAGCTTTTCCTTACAGGCAGGCTACTGCCTCTTCTGTGGCTAACATCCTTTCAGAAAAGATTATTCTCATCCAGAAACCCTTCCCAAATTCCATAGTGATTGGGGAACCCATTGTATTGGTCAGGTTCTTTGACAAGTCTGTGCTGTTTGGCCAGTATTACAACACTTTCACTGCACTTACCACCCTCAATTTTCAGGTTTAATTGAACACACTAAAAATAATTATTAAGACTCAACTGGCAAATTTGTAGATATCCTCCAGATACTATGGCCAAAAGCACTGCCACTTTAAATCTCAGATCCACCACTTTTGGAACTCAGAAACTATCACCCTTTGAGATTGTTACAGGACATCCCACGTACCTGGCCGCTGCCTCTTTCAATCCACAGTTGATAATAGGAGCTATATTTAAATATCATAAAGACCCAATTGCTTCTATTCAAAATAACCATGCTTTGGTAAAACAATCTTTTCATAGTGTACTCGAGGCAGACAACCCCTGCCACCAACACCACACTCTGCAACCTAGAGATTTCATCTATTGGAAAAGACACCACAAAAACTTTCTTCAGTCTCACTAGGATCCATATCAGGTGCTGCTAACAAACTCTTGTGCTGTCAAATTCCAGGGAATAGACTCTTGGAGTCACGTGACATATATAAAGAAAGCACCTAACTCTGACTGTTCCCCTACACCATCTTGTGACCAGAAAGTAAAGATTTATTAGAATTAAAGCAGATGACATCTGATGAGATAGCTTCAGACCAGGCCTGTCTACCTGTTTTCACTGTTGCTTCTTCTCTCTCTTACATGGAAAGACAATGTTTTTGTCTACATTTCTCAATCCCTTGCAAAATAGGGAAAGCTATTCTGATTATGACCTTCAGAAACAGCCTCATCATGACCTTGTGAGAAATCAATCTTTGTACAAAGAATTCAAAGGCTTAAAATTCACGGAAGTCTTTCTTTCATCTAGACTAATAACTGTCACTGGACTCTTATCCAAAATTTCACAGTTTTTGATTTTGCAACTTACAGGCTGTATTATTGATAAGACATTTTTCCCCCCAAGCAAGTTTTTTTTTGAGAACACGATATTCTTTAATTGCTTCATGTTTTATTCATGCATTATCTTCCCAAATCACCTGTTTAATTCTTTCAGTTCTGAGTGTACCTTTCCCATATTTTAAGATACAGACTTTCAAAGGGAAATACCTGAGAGATCTCTCTCCTATCCTTAATTGTTACTCATGTGACCACAATAGGTTTTCAATCTGTGCACTTTCCCTCTGACATGAGACTCAGCACCCAGGAAAAGTCAGGACAAAAGGCCACTGAAACTGAAAACACCTTACTGTTGATCAACAATGCTTCAAAAAAAGATCTTGATCCAAAGTGGGGGATGTAAAAATTAGTAAAGAGAAACCTCATTTCAAATGAATCAAGAGACCAGAAGGGGAAGCTCTCACACCCTGCACTGATCTCAAAGCACAAAAGGAAGAACTCCCAATTTCCTCTCCCCCTATGAAAGTTTCCTCTCCTTCATTTGAGTGGACTTGAACACGGCCCAACATGGTTGTGTGTTCTGGATTACAATTTTTTGTTGTTTCTGAATAAACCCATTTTGCTGGAGAAATATCTGATTGGCTTTTTTGTTTAAGGTCAACAAACTCAAAGCTAGGGAGAACATATGTCCCAGGTTTGCAGAGGAAGTTCCTGTTTATGCCTTGTGACCAAGCACAATTATTAATAACAGCTCCATTTCACCCCCAAATGTGTTCCAAAGAGTGATAAATCCATGGCCACTCTATTTACAGATTATCAATTGAAATAATTAATCCAGTATCAACCTTAACACATGGCTTGGGGCCTCGTTCCTCAAATTGCAGTCCACGGACTCTCTGCATGGGCATGAATCTCAAGCCCCATCTCAGACTTACTGAGTCAGAATCTGCATTTTTAACAAGATCCCACAGGTGATACATATATACAAAATATTTAAGAATCACTACCCTAGTAAAACAGGCTGACCTGACATTTGCTTTAGGACAGTTAGTTCTTTTGAAAATATTATAAACACCTATACAGAAAAATACCAAGCAAAACAAAGGAAAATTGTCAGTATTTTTTCCTGGTCTCATTTACAATTAGATTATTTTCTTCACAATTAGATTGTTAATTAACATGGCATTACAAAAACTTATCTCTATATCTTTAGAACTCTACTTTGTTTTCATTTTAATTGTTTAACATGATGTATAAAAAATATAAAACTAAAGTATATATATACATATATATACACATATATATATAATTTTATCAGAAATTATGAAACTAAAGTCTATGTTACCCTACTCGTGGGAAGAAAAAACATGATTAGCATCCGCAATATCTCCCAAATTCCCTTCAAACTTCTCACAGATGTAGCTGCTATCTCGAATTTATAAAATTTCTCTCCTTTCTTTAAGTTTTTAACAAATGTGTATGGATTCTAAAATTATATAATTTAATCTTTCAGGTTTTAAACTTTATATGAATTGTATAACACTGCATGTATGTATGCTTTTATGTCTTTCTTTCATTCAACACTGTTTATTATATTAATATATGATGCGACAGTTGATCATAATGTGTTTATTTCATTGCATATAATTTTTTTATTATATAAATATGCAACAGTTTATAAATTCACTCCATTATTTATGGTTTGTGGTTTGGTTATTTGTTAGTTCTTATGCACTAAAAACACTGCTGTCAAAAACATTCTTATAAATGTAACAAGGTGCAAATATAGAAAAGACTGTTTCTAGGATGTATACCAGGAATTAAGTTGTAGCTTTATAGAATGTATGTATCTTTACCTTTACTAAATAATGGCAAGTTATTCTTTATAGTGTTTACATAAATTTATAGTCCCACCATTAGTACATTTGGGTTATTTTGTTCATTTTTAAAATTGCCAACTATGCTAATTGTCAGATTTAAAAATTTTTGCCTATCAGTCAGGTGTGTTTTTAATTCTGATATCCATGAATAATTAAACATGATAGAGTATGTTTTCTTGTGAGTTTTGAGCATTTGAATATTTTCCTTTGTAAATGGAATGGTTAAGTTAGTCTATTTCTCTTGCATTTTCACTCTCTTCATGGTATATATTGACCAAAATTCCCTCATTTCTATGTAATTGAATTTATCATTTTTTTAAAAGTTAACATTTCCCCATGTCATTTAAAACAGTTCTTCCATATTTTGAAATCAAGAATCAGTTTCTTTATATTTAAATTTTATAAAATCTTTAAAGGTTTGTCTTCTATATTTAAGTCTTTAAACGACAGGAATTACTTTTTATGTGATGTCAGATGTGGATCTTCAATTTATTTACCATCATTTATTTGGTGGATTTAGGTTAACTTTTCATATACAAAGTATCCAACTATGAGTAAATCTGTTTTGCAAGACAAGCCTGACAAGTTCATGAACTCATCCTAGAAATTGCTACATCCCTCATTACTGAATATCACTATGGTCACCTTTGAAGTACTCCCCTTTGGGAAGCTATGCACTGATGCCAGCACCTAGTCCACCCTTCAAAGCAATTTTGGAACTCTTTTTCTCATCAAAATGTCTTCCTTTAAATATTTCCTTTATCTTCAGGTAAAGAAAGAAGTAATTGGGGGCCCGATCAGGTGAGTAGGGAGGGTGTTCCAATACAGTTATTTGTTCACTGGTTAAAAACTCCCTCACAGACAGTACTGTGTAATCTGGTGCATTGTCGTGATGCAAGAGCAATGAATTCTTGGCAAAAAGTTCAGGTCGTTTCATGTAACTTTTTCACACAGCTTTTTCAGCACTTCCAAATAGTAACTGTTTGGTAGTACACTTCCAATTGGTTAACTGTTTGTCCAGTTGGTACAAATTCATAATGAATGATCTCTCTGATATCAAAAAAAGGTTAGCAACATCACTGAAACAAGTTTGCGAACCTAATTGTCAGAGCTTGTATGCTGCTACATTACATTGGATATTTGCCTATCTAGTTGGGAATGCCAAGGTGTCTTTATTACTATATACAATACAATACATTATATGTATGTGTGTGTGTGTGTGTATATATATATATATATATATACACACACACACACACACACATATATATATATACACACACACACACACACACACACACACACACATACAAATATGTAATATATACATATGGGCACCTGGTTGACCAAGGTCTCCCATTTTATTTAATGGTATCATGGCCATTAAACTTCCATATAAATTTTAGAATCAATTTATTAAGTGCTATAAAAGTAAACCTGTCTATATTTTAACTTGGATTCCTTTGAGTATATACATCAATTTTTTGCTGTTTTTAAGCCATGAACATTGTATGTCTTTCTATCTATTTATGTGCCTCAATGTTTGTTTAAAAAACATTATCATTTTTTTCTTAAACATCTTGCACATCCTCTATTAGATTTGTTTCTATGTAGTTCATTTTCGTATTCTTGTAAACTGAATCTTTTTTATTTCGTTTTTTAACAGAATGTTGGTGATATTTAAAAATGTAACTGATTTCTATATATTGGTTTTGTATATGGCTGCCTATCTGGCCCTTTTATTGATTCTAATAATTTATGAGTACAGATTTTAAGATTTTCTGCATATACAATGAAATCATCTGCAATTAGTGACTTGTTTTCATTCTTGCAATCTTTATGCACCAAATTTCTTGACATTTGCCTTTTTTGCTAAGTAACATCACTCAAAACTGTTTAAAGACATAGTTATAGTATCTTTCTTATTCTACATCGCAAACATAAAAATTTCAAGATTTCATCAGCATAATCTCAAAGGGAAAGATTACAATGTTTCACAAATATGATATCTTTTGTAGAGTTTCTTGTGAATAACAATTATAAGGTCAAGGAAATCTGCTTTAATTGTTAGTTTTCTAAGTTTTTGTCATAAATTGATGTCTTTCCTTCTATTGAAATGGTTACATGTGATTTTTTCCCCCTAATCTGATAAAGGTAAAATATATTAATTCATTTTCTGACGTTAAACATTGCATTTCTGTTGGAAACCAATTCTCGATTATGTTGTTATTATTTTTATATGTTTGATGATATATTATAATTTAAACTATGCTTATAGATAACATTGATGTCACATTTCCTTTTTTCATACTTTTGTTGTCAGATTTTGATATTAAGGTTATAAGAGCTTCAAAAATAAAATAAAACCTTCCAAAAATAAATTGGGAAATAATACCACCTTTTCTGGATCTCTCAGTTTGCCTATGTTTCTAGTTATTCTTCTAACTAATTGGTGCATGGAGATTTCTTTGTGGACAGATCTACAAGCACCGCTTTGTTTTTTTAATGGATATAGAACTATTCATGTATTCCATTGCTTAAATCCTTTCTGGTAAGTTATATTTTTTGCGGATATTTTCTAAAAACCTCAAATTTAAAATACTTTGCAATAAAACTGCTGATTTTCTCATATTATCATAATATTACAATTTATATGTACTCTTCTTTTTATTTCTGATGTTATTTGTTTGGACCCATTTTTCCCCCCTCTTTATTAGTCATATCAAAGATTTGTAAGTTTTATTACCCTTTTCATATTGCCAACTTTGGGATTCCCTCCCTCTTTCGAAGGTTTATTTCATAGAAATACTTAAATTCCAACACGTATTAAAATAATTCTGTGTCAACAACACTTTTTGTCTCTGTTCTAATGGACAGGTGTGCTAGTATTTCTCAAAAAGTGCTTAAAATCTTAGTTTGTCAAAATAACATTAGGTAAAAGATATATATTGTTTCAGAGTTGAAAAAGCAATTAAATTGTTAAATAATGATATGCTTAGGAAATTAATATCTCTCAACTAGTAGAAGATTCCAGAGATACATAAAAATCTACAAGCCACTTTTTAATCCCCAAAGTATGGATTTAATTTTTCATGTTGCAAACTTCAAGGGTCCTTTTTATTTTTCCCAAATATAATTTATTGGCTGTGTAATCTTGCACCATGTATATTACAGCAGACCCATTCAATGTGTTCACCAAATTGTTGTTATTTGGCCCTTTGCCTATATTTAAAAATCCTATCCAGGGCTCCTTGTAGTCAGGGGAAGCAATCTGACTAGTTCTAGCCAGTAGAATGTGTGTATAATTATTGTATGTTACATTTGTGCTTGGTCTCTAAAGATTCCTAAGTAACTTTCACATATTTTACCTCTCTTAATAATGCTGCGGGATGTAAAGGATTTCAGTATTTTGGAAACACATGGTAGAAGGATCCCAGATTCCTGAGTCATTAGTTGGAGGGACCTGCCCTGATGATCTGTTCAAACTGTTTCAACCTATAATATGAGGCAGATATAAATCTTTACTGAGATAAACCACTGATACTTCAAAATGAATCATTACCTATACAGTAATTGCTACCTTGAATTGGGACACTACTGTAGAGAAATGAAATAAAATACATAGCATTTGTTAGAGCCAACATATAAGATAAAATATGTGGTATTAGTCACTTGGAGGTGACACATAAAGAGTTGTACCAGAACAGACGGTTGGATATTCATATTAAGTTGTTGCAAAACATTTAATTAAACTCTCACCTGCTATAACTTGGAATACAGATAATGGGCCTATTCTCTCCGTAGCTGTAGGGGAATAATTTTGAATAATTTTGAAAATACCATCATAGTGTCTATTGCAAATTGTTAGCTGCATTTGGCAGGGTATTGGAAGAAAAAGGAAATGAACTTGGTAAAGAATTAGCTGGTTTGAAATTAAAAAATGAAAGGCAATAAAAAAGGTCCAGAAATCCAGGGTGTTGAATATTTTAAAAGAGGTTACTTTTATTCCCAAAAAGTAAAAACAAAAAATGAAACTTAAAAGGACCTTGAACATCCAGGGCTAATAAAATTTCTCAGTTTAATAAATTTACTTAGAGCAAATATCACATGAGGATGGTGGCCTGCCCAGCTGCTGTTCCGGATCACCTCAAAATAGTCACCTATAACCTTAGAGAGTGATACATGTACTGGAAAGTTTAGAAATAAGCCAGATAAATTATACTGATTGTTTAACTGATTTTATCCTGCCTAGTCCAATAGTAAATTCCCATTTATTAACACACAGAGTTAATCTTCCTCTCCATTTTCTGGTTCTGATTTCTATCGATACTATTCCATTCAGCTGACATTTCCTTAATCACAGAATTAGCTCATGACAGATCATGTTAACTCTCAGGGCCTCATATGGGCAGTGACTAAGGCAATAAACCCCAAAGATCACATAATATAACATGAATCAGATTTAACCTTGACTCACACTTCCTCCCTTTCTATTGCCATCTGGAACAAATGTAATGAAGTGAGGAGGCTCCATTGACCAATCTAGGTAAGACATCTTTATTTCTTGGCAGAGTCAACCTTTCCTCATGTCTCCAGGTTGGACTCTTGCTCATGGACTAGCGTTCTTACTGTGCCATCATATCTGCGACGCTGTTTTAAGCCTTTATGATCCTGTACAGCTTTTTGTTTTATTTTTATATAATCTAGCCTCATAATTCTAACACAGCTGTCTACATTCATCCTGCCAGTTACTTATTAGTCTTCATTATCACATATTCCACTACCTATTTTGAGAACTTATTCCATAGCATTCACCTCAGAAAGAGACAGTAGGTTCATTTTCTGTAGAATTTGAAATAGAGCAACTCCTTTCTCTGGAGCACATAATAAAAATGGACTTAAATGCTGGGGAAATATCTGAGAGTGTACAGGCTGAATGGTGACATATAGCTCTTAATTGCCACAATCTCTTTCTCAAATCACCTCTTAGATATGTGGCAGGTTCTCTTAGGCAGTCCTACTATAAGAGGACTATTATTAGAAAATTCTTCTAATTTAAGTGATATGAAATGACTAAAAGATGGAAAATAAGAAAGAGATGTGAAAATCAGAGATTCAATTTAAGATGTCCAACATCAGAAAAAAATAGCAGTTCTCGGAAGATATTATCAGAATAGTAAAATAATGCTGCGAGAGAAAGAAAGGGATCATGCAAAGGCAGATGGGTAGTGTAAAAGCGCTAAATTTTTATCTCAACTATTATAATTAAAGGGATAATAATTAACACAGAAAATTAGTAAATAAGAGTATAAGAAAATTATTTGTAATCACGGAGGTAAATTCAAGAAATAAATGGAAATATAAAAAACAATTTTGGGGCATAAGGAGTGGTGTTTGGAACACTTGATATTCATTATAACACATGTACAAATTGATTTTTAAACTACTTAAAAACAAATAATAAATAAGTAAATAAATAAAATAAAGTGGAAGTATTTTGCATGTTAACAGGATTTCAAGATGCTTCATGTGAATGGATTATGGTGGGTCAGCTATGATACTTTTATTTTTTTATTTAAATTTTTTTTTTATTGGGGAACAGTGTGTTTCTCCAGGGCCCATCAGCTCCAAGTTGTTGTCCTTCAATCTAGTTGTAAAGGGCACAGCTCAGTGGTCGATGTGGGAATTTAACTGCCAGCCATGACGCTCAGAGCTCGTGCTCTAACTGAGCCATCCAGCCTCCCAACTGTGATACTTTTAAAAATGTGAGTTTGGAGTATGTCATTGAAGAGATTGGTGTACTGTGTTTGTCCTGATCTTAAGGGGAATTTGAAATTAATGAAGAATTTCAATTTAAGCATAATTAAATTTGTATTTTTTTATTAAAATGTATTAGGGTGACAATGGTTAGTAAAATTGCATAAGTTTTTTTTTTTTTTTTTTATTAAATTTATTGGGGTGACAATTGTTAGTAAAATTACATAGATTTCAGGTGTACAATTCTGTATTACATCATCTATAAATCCCATTGTGTGTTCATCACCCAGAGTCAGTTCTCCTTCCATCACCATATATTCGATCCCCCTTACCCTCATCTCCCACCCCCCACCCCCACCCCCCTTATTTTTGTAATATATCATCTATATATCATACTATGTGTTCACTATGTCATCCCATGGAAGACATTTTGGTTACTTTCTCCATCTAATGCTCTAATAATCTGGGTTTGATAGCTATTTAGGCCATGGCTTCTAGTCCTGCCCTACCTATTCTTACCTCATTCTGATGCATTGCCTCTTCATATATTCCCTTAGTCAAACTGTAGCTGAGTTTTGCTAACTTGCCACAGATACTAGGAAAACCCATCTAAATTCAGGGACTTGGCAAACTTATTCTGTAAAGGGCCAGACAGTAAATATTTAAGAATCTGTGAGCCACATATGGTCTTTGTCACATACTTTTTTTTTTTTTCTTCCCACAATTTTATAAAACCGTTCTTAACTCACTGGCCATATAAAAAACCACATTCAACATCTGGCCCTCAGGCTGTAGTTTGTTAATCACTAATGTAATTCATACTTCACTGCAGATATCTAAACAGATTTAACAGTTTTTTTTGTTTGTTTGTGCTATTGATAAATATATCTTCCATTCTACTGTTTTCACATTGCATTGCATTTTTCAGATTTTCACAGTCTCCCTGTCATTCATCTAGCCAGAACATAAACTCCTTACTGAAGGCTTCAAAGCACTTTATTAACCAGTTTCTTTACCCCACTACAAATTTCTTACTATGTCTTTTCCCAGTGGTTCCCAAAGCAGCGCAATACACCATAAACTACTTGCGTTGAATCACCTGTAGTGCTTGTCACAGTTTAGCTTCCTAGACCCAACTAAACACATGAAGGAATTTTAGGTCCAGGAATAACTGTTTTTAAAAGCTTCCTAAATGATTGTAATATGCTTCCTGGTTTTTTTTAAAGATTTTTATTAAAAAATATAGCTAGCATACAATATTATGTTATATACCTAAAGAAGTGATCACCATGGTAAGTCCAGCAACCATATGACCATACTATGCTAACACAATATTATTGACTATATTCCTCATGCTTTACATTACATCTCCATTACTTATTTGTTTTATACCTGGAAATTTGGACCTCTTATTTCCCTTCACATTTCCCCCCACTTTTTAAATGTATCAATTATAGTTGATATTCAATATTAGTTTATATTAATTTCAGGTGGACAGTGTACTGGTTAGACATTTATATAATTTAAGAAATGATCCCCCTGACTAGTCTAGTTACCCACCTGTCACTATACATATAGTTATTACCATATTATTGACTATATTCCCTATGCTTTAATTTACATCCCCATGACTATTTTGTAATTATTAGTTTGTACTTCTTAATCCCTTCCCCCTTTTCATAACCCCATCCCCAACCCTCCTCCTATCTGGCAACCATCAAAATGTTTTCTGTATCTATGAGTTTGTTTCTGTTTTGTTTACTAATTTTGTTCTTTAGATTCCACATATAGTGAAATCCCATTATATCTGTTTGTCTCTGTCTGACATAATCCACTAAGCATAATACCCCTCAGGTCCATCCATGCCAAGGCAGGTGGAGAAAACCCATTCAATCCTTTGGCTGAATAATAGTCCATTGTATGTATGTACCACCTCCTCTTTATCCATTCTTCCATCACTGAACACCCAGGCTGCCTCCACATCTTGGCCATTGTAAACAATGCTGCAATAAACATATGGATACACACATCCCTTGAAGTAGCATTTTGGTTTCTTCAGATAAATACCCTAAGTGAGATTACTCAGTCCTTCATTGTCTCTTCTTATAGCCTTTGTTTTAAAATATGTTTTGTCTGGTATAAGTATGCTAGCCCAGCCTTTTTTTTTAAATTTCCATTTTCACTGAAATATCTTTTTCCATTCCTTTACATTCTGTCTGTGTGTGTCTTTCAGTCTGAAGTGAGTGTCTTATAGGCAGCATATGTAAGAGTTCTGGGGCCTCTTGGGAGGGGCTCTGGTGCAGCCCCATCAGCTACTGCCTATAACTGGCTGGGGGCTACCTGGTTGGAGCTACAAAGTGATCTGCAATTGTTCGCTGACTGTGCTAAACCTGGAGGCATGTGGGGGAGGCCATATGGCAAACTGAGGACAGCTGCAACCAGTACCAGGCTGGGGTAATTCTGCAAAAACCCAAGACACCTGGAAGCTTGCTGCCACCTGCCAGGTCCCTTAAGGTTCAGCCTCTGATAAAGTCTCATGCAGTACGCGAGTTGGGTGAAGCAGGGCCTCAGGGAGTCACTAGAGTGGGAAGAGTTGTGGTCACCAGGGTAATGTAAATTCTGGTTTGTTCCAGTGCTGAGTCTGAAGTGGCTCAGCAAGTCTCAGAGCACATTGAGGCCAGTCTCTGCTCTCCTGGGGCCCATGGAATTCGATAGTTTTCCAAGAAAGAGTGCAATGTGGGAGGGACTGGCTGCTCTTAGAGAAAGTGCCTCTGGCGGTGCCAGAGTTGGTGGGATGGGATGCCAGCTAAGTCAACAGGGCAGAGCAGTGCAGTTCATCAGGCCAATCAGATTCAGATTTGGCTTTTGAGGGTGGGCTCAGCATAGGAAAGATGGCGTCTGCCTGCCAGCTGCACCAAAGTAGACCACTCGCGGGGAAAATGCCAACTGTCCTCCAGTCCTCCATTTGAAGATACATTCCTCAGTGTGCCCCCCATATGTCTCTGAAGCCCTCTGAGTCATTATCCCTCTGCTGGAGCCCAAGGTGAGTGCCTTCCAGAGAGTCTGTGCATGGGCTGTTTAAGAGGATGTTTGGGTTTCCCGCAGCCTTCTGTCTCACCCAAATGGTCAGAATCCCCACTGTTTCTCATAGCTAGATGTTGTTGGGGCTGCTCTTCCTGGCAGCAATATTCTGGGCTGGGGAGCCTGGTGTGGGAGGCTGGGGGTCCCTCACTCAGCCAGGAAGAACCTCCATGGCTGAGATATCCCTCCTGATTTTCAAGTGCCACAGGGAGGTTTGGGGCCTGTTCAGTATCTCTGCCCCTTTTATCAGTCTCGATGCAGCTTATTCTCTATATTTTTTGTTATGGGACTTCCGGTCAGCTAGACTTCAGGTGGTTCTCCAGGTTGGTTGTTCTATAATTTAATTGTAATTTTAATATGTTCATGGAAGGATGCAAGCACAGTGTTTATCTGCTCCGCCATCTTAGATCTCTTCTATACTTCCTGTTTTGATCAACCTCTGAAGTATAATACCCTTTCCTGCAGGCATTCCTGTGACAGTCCCCACTGTTGGAATAGCTTCTCTTGGTATTCATCATAGGCCTCTCTAACATAATTCTGTTCCCAGTAGTATGGAGCAAGTTATAAATGTGCTAAGTTGTATCTCATCTCACCATCCGACTCTCTTTTGCATGAGAATATTATTGGGTTTTTATGTAAATAGAGTTTCAGGCTCATGTACAGAAAAAAGCCTCATTGTAAATTATTCTGGTGCTTAGGGATGATGGGCTACCCAATATAGAAGAAAAGCTATTTTAAAATAATGTAAAAAGAAATCTGTTTGATTCTGGCAAAATGGAAGACCAGCTGACCAGAATCCTTCCCCATATAAACAACAAAAGATTCTGGAGTAAATAAATATATGATTTTCAATAATTGTTCAAGCTCTCAATAAAGCAGAGATAACCTGTAGGGTCCAGAAATGAGAGGAAACTGATCCACACTGGTAAGAACAGAAATGATGGTTGTGGCAGGCCTGGAAGATCATCAGACCACCATGAGAGGACAGATGGACCAGAGATGTCATCACATAGCTGAAAATTAAAGCCTGCCAGCCCCCTGGGAGGGGACCAATATACTCCACCCACTTATTCATGGAGGTAACAGTAAATGTACCTCCCACTAGCTTTAGGTTAGAATTTACACTAACTGCAAAATGTAGGAAAACCCAAACTGAGAAATGAACTTAAATTGGTCAAGTGCTAGAGCCTCTAACAAAAGCAAAGGGGGAAAATATATTTGGAAAGAAACATCAACAACTCATGCTTCATGGGTATTTTACAAGGGAAGAAAGAACCTATGTCAGACATAAGCAGAGATCATTTAAAAGTATTACCAATAAGAGAAGAAACACTGCATTGTTATCAAGGGCAATAGTTACAAAAAGGAAAATGAATTTCCCAAAATCTTGAGCTTTGAAAACTTTAATCTCAAGAGTATAATATAATTACATTTAAAATGATTGGGGAAATACAAGCTATGGACCCCTAAGTAAATAATAAAGCAAAGTTAAAAAAAATAATAAAAAACAGACAGCTGGAAACAGAGAACTTATAGGAATAATAATAATAATAATAATAATAATAACAATAATAATAATTGGGTAGCCATTGGAAAATTAGCCAAAATTTGGCACAGAGAGTTAAGGAGACAGGAAATGAAACATAAATATAGAAGGACAATGTACAAGTTATCTATAAAATTTCAGAGAAACAGAATAGGAACAATGGGAAAAAAGCAGTATTTGAAAAATTTTTCAGAACAGGGAAAGACATGGACATTAAAATTTAAAATCACTCCAAGTTTTGAGCAGAATAAAAAAAAAGTCATAATTAATCACATTACAGTACCACTGTAGAAAACTAATGACAAATAAATAGGCCCTAAACACCCAGAAAGAAATAAGAGACTGCCTAGAAAACATATAGACTGATGCAAGACTTCTTAATAGCAACAGAAGAGACCAGAAACATATGAAATGGTACTTTCAATGTTGTGGCAGAGAGTAACTAAACTATTATTGAAAAGTGAGAGGGGAATAGAGAGAATTTCAAGGAATGAAACAGGTATCTAAAAACAATTAAATTATATGGTCTCTATGAATGCGTTACCAAATATATATAATTCAGGGGAAAGGAAGTTGAACCTAGAAAGTAATAAGATGCAAGAAACATATTATATTTAAATCTAAACATAAATTGTTTCAAAAATCAATAAGGGAAATAACACTGATTACTTTGAGGAGTATTCAAAACTGATCAATACTAGAAAATAATAACAATAATAATAGTAAGGTCATTTTTAGCCATAAATGCTGGTGTTATAGTCAAGCTATTTAATAACTAGTTTGGAATTTTAAACTAATTTAAAACCAGCATATAAATGAAATCTTAAAATATATATTCCTTTTCATTTTCTAAAGTATATCTTATTCAAATTTGCTTACTAAATGATATAATTTATAGTGTAATTATTCATTAACAATTCTTGCAATTTCCAGATGTTTGCTGATTTTTAGAAATTGTTAGTATGATATTTTGTTTAAAGAATCTTTTGCTTGCTGAATGTTGCTTCCATCCCTGCCATGATTTCTTTTAAGAAATAACACTGACCTCTTAATGACTCTTCCACACAATTAAACTAATAGTTATTATGTGATAGTTTCAAGAAAAAATTTCTCTGAAAATCAATAACATTGTTGATGCCATTGCCTCTCTCTCTATTTTTGCTGAAGTACAAATACATTAAAGATAAATAAAAAAGACCTAAAATCACCCACGAAGAAACAAGATTTGCCTACAAAGCAACAGTTACACTGATGAAAGACTCCATCAGTTTTATAATACTGTTACAAATTTTAATATACTCACTATCTCCATTTTTTACCAAGTCTTGAAAATTATGAATTGGATTCTTATTTAATTCTTCAGGCCAGACGACACCTGGCAAAGGAGGATAATGGAGCACATGGCTCTACTGATGGGCTACAATCTCTGTGACCTAGGTATGAAATGACCTATCAGAGTTTCAGTTTAAATAGGGATGATGATAAAAATTATATCATTCTAACAAGTTAGTATGCATTTAGAATTATGCCTAACACAGGACAAATGCAGTATAAGCATCAGTTCTATTTGTATTCATACAAAGGGGTTTTAATGTCCATGGTAGGTGACTAGAGGGTTTTGCATGACCTGGTGCAATTGAATGGAGACAAAATTCAACACAAGCGCACATCTTCACGGTCATTGTCCCAAACCACCCCAAAGGCCTCTTCTGTACTTGTGGTCTTCCATCTATTGCTGGAGTGTTACTATGCCAGTAGACACCATAGTGCCTGACCAAAGCCAGCAGTAGCCCTTTAATATCAGCTATGGGCTCTCCTGGTTTCTCCCAGAATCTCCAGAACCAAACCAGACGAAGGCAGACTGGCATTTGTCCCTCAGAGGTGCAAGCTGCTGCTAGGGATACCAGGCTCCCTCTGTGATTATGCAGACTTTTGGAGATTGTGGTCAGTGTGTAGGACCACCAATGAGACAGTTGATGCCCTTGTGCTGCCCACCTGTGGCTTCTTGGGGCCATATGTCTAAAGTGCTTGGGGAATGCAAATGGCAATTTCTTGGAAGTAAGAATTTGGGGGTGCTGACTGCCAGGGCACAGAGTAATCAGAAAGAATTGACCTTGGAAGAATATAGGTCTGAAAGCAGTGCTGTGTAGAGCCAAAAGGGAAATCATGGCCCCTGTATATGCTTATCAAAATAGTCTCCCATATTTTGAACCAAGTAGAAAAGAGCTGACAAAAAGTCCTACAATTACAAAAAAAAAAAAAAAAAAAGAGTGTATATAACGCCCTGTGTTGCTCAATATGTTTGCACGCCATTGTCAACTGTCACTTTCATCTGGTGACCCGCTGACTGAGAACTGGGCCAATTAGAAGTGACTGTTCCTGTTGCAGGGTCTTGAAACAAACAGAACAAAAATTTTAATTTAAAATTTTGGTATTTTGCTCACTCATTGATTTTAAGTATTACCTATTTATTTTTTTAAGTATTGCATTGAATATCATTTAATTACTGAGTTTTGGGGGTCCTCTTAGATATTGTCTCCTAGGCAAGTATGTGGCTTGCCTCACTCTAATCCTAGCCATGTCTAGAGGCCTGGGGAAGTGGCAGATCCAGGAAAAGGATCCAGATGGGTATAGACCTATAGAAACACTGAACGGTGGTGGCTTGGGATAGTGGTTATCAATATATCTGAATGGGAAAACTTACATATTTTGACTACTGCTATAGGCTCATGTATATTCTAGCAAAAATCAGTTTTACTTAAATACATGTAGAAAATGTATTAGAAAAGATGTCCAACTCAAAAAATGAGAGAAAGCCTAGCAAATCAAGCCCAAAGCATATGAACAGTAGTTGATATACAAATTAAATAGTGACCCAAAAAACAGACAGAGTAACAAAATCCTATTCCAGTTCTTTAAAAAGATGCAAAACAGACAAATGCGAGATTTAGTGAATATAGTTTCCATTCTTCTTTACATAAATACTAGTTTCTAAGAGAGTAGACCTTAAAAGTTCTCATCACAAGAAAAAAAAGTATTGTAACTATGTGTTGTGATGCATATTAAGTAGATTTATTGTGATGATAATTTCAAAATATATACAAATACCAAATTATACTATATTGTACACCTAAAACTAATATAATGTCAATTATGTATCAATGCAAAAATACTAGTAAATTGACTTCACTAAAAATATTTCTTTGTGGCATACATTCAGACCACATATAGGTTTTCCAAAAAATACAAAAACATATGACTTAACATTTTAAACAATAGAATTTAGCATACACACACACACACACACACACACACACACACATATACTTATGTATAAAGTAGTTAGTAATAATTGCTATTATAAATAGCATTCATTAAATAACAAATATGTATCCTAAATGGTGTAAATGATAAATATGTTGTAAACATTTCAATGTATTTAGTTTTAAAGCCAAATATTCAAAGAGTTTTTATACTTTTATAAAAACCACAGAATTACATAACTTTGTCATATATGACAATAAAATATATGTGGGAGGTGGGGAAAATGAATCAAAAATTTAATGTTAAAAATTGCATGTGGCAAAGATATTATGAGTAGGGAAGAGCAAAATAAAAGACATAAGCAGATTGACAAATTAATGCCAAGTGAATCAAGGAAGAAAAAGGAAAGGACTTTGTAAGCATCTGGTAGATTTTGTGCTAACCAGAGAAGAAAATATACTTTGTGATTAATTCTATCTGGCTAAGTGTATTCATTATTTTAAGAGCTACACAATTCTAAAATGTAGAATATTAATCTAAGTTGTCTCTGTCTTGTTTGTTCATTTAATTTTTAATGACTTAACTGATATATGGTAGATGCAGACTTTGATGGTTTTGAGACTTCTCGCATTATAAGCCTACGAGTATACAAAAAAATCTGGCCACTTAGATTGTTTAAAACACAGGGAATTTCAAAAGTCCTATAAATTAAAGAGCTGTAAAATAAAACAGTTCATAATAAAATAAAGAAAATGCCTAACATTCAGTATTCACAGTCCAATAGATGGGAGAACGGATTTCAATTAGTGGATCTGCAACACTGAAAGGGAAGAGAAATCATGGAGATAGTGACTGAGCTGTGCTTTCAACATTATGATTTCTGCAAAAAGTGAAAATCAACTGACAGAATGGCAATATTTTATAGGTTTTTATCCCCACATTTTACCCACAGTATCTTCTCTTTTTGTTGAAATGGTCTTTTTTTTTTAATGTAGAAATTCATTCACTAACTTTTAAACCAGAGAATGATCCCAAATCCCCATGTACTCTAAATTGGAGAAATGCCTCTCTAACCAGTCTACTTTGCATAGTTTTCATTTTTATCTATGTGGACTATACAAAAATCCCAGTAGTAAAATTTTTTTAAATATATGTGATCAGATTTGATTGAAAGAGCAATACAATTACAGTCCCAATAACACTTGGTTCATACTAATTTTTTTAAATATGTATTTGAAAACTATGCACTGCATTGATTAAGTAGTTGGTCACCTACATTATGTGAATAATCTTTTGTTAGCCCAATATTGACCATCACCATTATTTAAATACCCCCAGTTCTCACTTATATGCCCAGGAGAATACTGAAATGATACAGATAGAGGTATTCATTTCTCTGTCCCCATGATGTTTTGGTTATAATTCTATTAGTGCTCTTCTTTGTATAATATAGTTTATCAATTTATAAATATTTCCTTCTGCAATATTATGTGCTTATTGAAGTCAGGGAATATGTAATATTTATTTTTGTGTCTCCTGAATTAGTTTTGTTCCTAACGTATTCTAAGTGCTCAATGTTTGCTGAATTAAAAAATAGAAAAAAATTATATGAATTATAGAATGAATGAAATGTCCTTCTACAGAATAAATAAGATCTATTACCAGTTTTGCCACCTTAGCTTAAATGTTTGTTATTTATGGAGCAGAACCTCAGAGCAAGTGCACATAAGGTAGTACATTTTGATGGAGGAAAGGAGAGGGTAGAATAATGGTGTTGGCTCTGTAGGCGATTAGAAAAGGCCACCGTCCCTTAGTTCTGGGGGAACAACAAAAAAAGTACAGCAGTGGAATTGACAGTTTCCAAGAAAAATATTATTTTGTATCATAATTTCAACTAGTTTAGACTGTTGGTTTCTAGGGAAAAGTACTTGAAGGATAGCTACTGCTTTGCTTTTGCCTTCATGGAGTTAATCTCAAAGGAAAGATACTAATTAATATGTACTACATTTAATATCAGTGATTCATTCAGTATTAATCATATCCAGAGAAAAATATGTTGTGTCTGAAGAGACTGTCACATTCATTTGATAGCCAGCAATTGTTAGTCATACAAAGGTAGCATTAAATATGAGAAATGACAAGCAAGTGAAATTGAAAGGAAAGAAGCATTTTATGAACAAAAGACTATGACTCATTAGTGAGCTAAGACCAATGCAGAGAAAGTTTTGTTTTCTCTTTTTCCAAAATATATTTGGTAAAATGGTTCTATAGTGTATGAATTTTTCCTATATTTTTCCCATTTTATAGTGAGATTTAGTTTAGAAGACACCAGGCCAACCCCAATTGTTCTCTAACATAGGGCATTTTCTGCCATGACCTTTCCAGGCATAGTGACAATGACAGTTTCTGAACGACTCTGTCGTTATTTACCACACAAGAATATCTTTCCTTTCCTACAAAATTTGTCTCAAACTCCTCTCTTTCAGGAAGTCTTCCATAATTGATCCCATGATCTCTCTGCTTTTTCATTTGCATGATACCATTTCTCTCTTTAGCAGTAAAATTTGTACTTTAACTATCTCAATCATTTTGTACTTATGTATTCGTTTCCTTTACTGATTTTCACACTGAATCATAGGGATTAAAACATGTTTACTTCAAAATCATGATATAAAAATTAAAAAAGTAGTTATCAATATCTTAACACCCTAAGCAAACTACCGTTACCATGCCCCCATTCTGTATCTCATCCATATCAGCATTGGAAAGACAATTATTCATGATCTTTTTTTAACTTGAGCATGCTGAATTATTGATAAATCATTTTAGTTTTCATAATAATGAATTTAACAGATGCATACAAGAAGAAACAATGAAAATGAGTGGTTTTTAGAATCTTCAAGTCTATATCCTATGAAGTTATATTAACAGGGGAATTTGGGGTAAAATGAAATAAAAGATAAAAGGAACCAGCACTGACCGTACATGTTATGTGCCAGTTTCTATCATAGGTACTTTACACATAGGATGTCACTAATCAGTGCAAGAATCCTACTAAGTCATAATTATTATTTACATTTTATACATGAGGAAGCTGCGAATGCAAGTGGCCAAGTGCTTTGGACAGAGTCACTCAGCTAATTCCCGGCTAAGTGAGGATCATTGCATAGTTAGACTAAAAGTTCATTTACTTTCAAAACAGTATGTACCTCACAAACAGAAATATTTATATTTGTATTGCAAATGAAATAATAAAATTGAGACTTCTGGAAGAGAAAGAATTAAAAATTAAGCATGCATTTGTTTTTAGTTATAGGTATCACTTACTGGTTTTTTGCACTATTTATTTCTTAGCCAAAGGTTTTAGAAATTGTAATAATTCTTTGCTTTACCAAACATATATCAATTTTATTTTTAGATTTGCTCCCGGTTTACATTTTAATGGAATTTTATTTCATTCAAAATAAATACTGTTAGAAAACTGAATTACAATTAATAAACTAATTTTCTTTACAGCCTGTCACAATTTTAACATTTGACTTGATTTGGCTGTTTTTGTTTTTTCTTTGTAAACTACCATACCAGAAAAATTAAAAAAAAATGTAATTAGTATATCAACATGGCTTTCATATCTGTCATGTAAACTACAACTCTTTGAAAAGAACTCAACACCAAGATAACATGAGGGATAAAAACCCCAGTATTCCATATCAAAGACAGATCTTACAGCCAACATATTCTTTCCATAAATACTTATGTTTATCTAAATTTTAGAAAGAAAAATACAAATTAATGCATTAACTCTTGTTTCTTAGGCAAATATTTTCCTTTTTTTTATTTGGACAAAATCATATTTTTTTAAAATTAAAGTTTATTGGGATGACAATGGTTAGTAAAGTTACTAACCATTGGTTTCAGGTGTACAAGTCTGTATATATCATCTATATATCAAATTGTGTATTCACCACCCAGAGTCAGTTCTCCTTCCGTCACTATATATTAGATCCCATTTATGCTCATCTACCACGCCCCTCCCCCCTTATCCTGTGGTAACCACTAAACTATTATTTGTGTCTATGAGTTTTTGTTTCTTTATTTGTTTGTTTTATTTTAGGCAGATATTTTCAAATGTCTTGTAACATTATCATTTATTCAGTGCCGTACATAAACTTCAGTGTTAGCAAGCCTAAATTAGACTGAGGTTTGTGACCCAGGATATAGCTATTAAGTAGAACAAATCATAAAATGTAATTGCATATAAACACTTAATTGTTAGAAGCACTCCATGGGGAGTAAATGAAGAATGATGTGATTCATGTTTTTATTAGGTAAAACACTAGGGCAATTCAAGACAATGCTTGAGACTGTTTTTTGAAATAGATTGCTGGAATTTCACAATAAAAATCTCCAATTTCTTTCATATATTTAATCCACCATCCTTGTTAATGTATCTAATCCAACATGCTTGTTTTCTTTGTGGTGGTTGTTTTTACAGGTGAGGAAACTGATGTCTGAGGAGATTTATAATTTGCCTGAGGCTGCACAGATTTTTCTGGCAGGGCTGGGACTATAACAGAAGTCAGACTTCTTTCCTTCTTATATATATATTTATTAAACATATTACATAAAATAAAGATGTGTTTATAATTTTTAGTTAAAATATTTTATATCTTTTTGATTCCTCAGTTTTTAAATGGTGAGAAAAAAATTTGGATGAAATGATTCTGAGCTTTAATGCTGAGCTATTTATTCTTTGATAAGGCCAGAATAAAGACAGGGATTTGTGGATCCCCAAAAAGAAAGATTCTTTTGATGTGAACCCCAAGAAATAATTTATCTGCTGAGATGGACTTTCCATGGTCAACTGAGGGTCCAAATTTTATGAATAATGAGTCTAGTGGCCATTTGCTGACAGGGTTTCCTCACATACTTTGTCTACCTGAAAGAACCTCAGACTGAACTCAGCGTTTCCTGCACAATGCTCAGCTTCTTTACACCATCTGAGTCAAACAAGGCAGAGAAGGCCTGGTTTTGTCTTTCTACCTATGAGCCGAGACCTGTCCCATCCAGTCAGAACTACACAAATCGTATCCTCATTTGCATCTATACCAAGCAATCAGAACTGCACAATTTGGATTTGTCATTTACATAACACAGACCTAACTGTGACCCTGGGAAGAAACCTTAAAAGGCAGCCTCTCCTTTGTCTCAGTGGAACACAATTTAGGTTTCTGCCTGAATCTGTGTCTCCTGGGCTGCAGCTCCTTTTGCTCAAATAAATGCTTTTTATTCTTCATTACAGCCTAAAATTAATTTTGGTTTACAGAATCAATGAGACCAAATTTACTAAAGAACATTACCTGGAATATTTTGTGTATTTCTAAGCCAAGAGAAGGGAATCCAATATCGAAAGAAGGAAATTGAGTAGGAACTGACATTTGTGAGAAAGTAGAGAAAGTGACACAAGGGTGAATGGATACTAGACTAGAAGAAACAGTCAGGGTAGTAGGAGAATTGTAGACCGTATGTGGACCCATGCTTTCATCCCTGGACTTGAATTGAAAGGGGAGGTATTGGGGATGCTTTAATGGGTTGAACTGGCCTGGGCACCTTTACAGATTAAGACATTAAATACATTATGTTTTATTTTTTTATTACCAATATTTAGTGAATGCTGGTTATGATTGGTACTCGTCTGGACACTTTGGAAACATCAGTAAAATTACATGGACAAATGTCCCTGCCCTGCTGGATCTGTTATTTTATTAAAAGAAGATAATACACATGGCGAATGAGTAAGTTATGTGCTAACATTCAAAGTGATTAATACTATGGAATTAAATAATATAAATTAAATAATTGAACATAAGCTGGGTAAAGGGGATGGAGAGGATGAGGGGCTGGGAGCTAGATTCAACTGAAAATAGGGAGGTCAGATGAGGGTTGATGACAAGGAATATAAAAGCAAAGACCTGAAGGCAGACAGGGTCCATAAGAGTTAAAGGAGACGTGAAAAGTGTAACTACCTAAATATATGGAGAAAGATGATTTTAGGCAGTGGGAACACTCAATGCATAGGGTTTACGACAGACCATGTGTGAGGTGTTGGGAAGCAGGTAAAGCTGGAGTAGAGTGACAAGTACAGTAGTAGGAGATGATATCAGAGGAGCAGTGACAGACCAGATAGTGCAGGGACCTGTGGATCATTGTAAGAGCTTTAACTCCTACTCCCAGTATGATTACACACTGCAGCTTTGAGTAGAGATGTGACATACTATGATATCGAGTTTAAAGATCGTCTTTAAACATGCAAGAACGAAAGCAAGGACACCTTTTAGGAAGTTGTTACAATGATCCAAGTGAGAGATAATGATGGCTTGAACCAGGGGGAGAGCAATGAATGTTAAAAAAAAAAAAAAAAAAAAGGGAAGAAGAAGTGGGCAAGTTCATGGTATATTTTGAAGGTAAAAGAGGTATATGCTACATTATATAATTAACTAGATATATGCAACAAATGCGTGAGTCAAGTAGACAGTTATTAGAAACAGACAAATTGCCACCATTAAAAAGAGTCTCCAACTTCCTTTAAACAAGAAAATACATCTCATGGGTGCTCACATAAACAGTTTAATCTTTGAATTCAAAAGGCTGTAGAATATACATGAATTTCAGCAAATTTATTATGTTGTGAATGCCCATTTGTGCTGTGAATTTTTTTCTCTGCTGTTTTCTCTGGAAATTGCTCTGTGATTTATCAAATGTCCCTTCTTATATTTAACCCTTCTCTTCTGCCATTTCATTTCATTCAAATTTAAAAGCACTTTTCTCTCTCTCCTAAACCACTTGTTCACTCATAAATCCACAAAATATATACACTATTTGGTCTTCAAAAATAAAAACATAAAAAATTGTTTGACATTGTTTTCCTATCTAATTATTAGCCAATGCCTAATCTTTCTGTAGTTATTAAAGTTCTTGAAACAGTACTCTAAATTAGATCTCTCTTATTCTTCACATACTATTTATTCCTCAACCCATTCTAATATTGCTACTGTAGAGACAGGTCTATTAATAGTTAATGATAACATACTTATTGCTAGATCAAATGACTCCTTTTAAGTTTTCATTATTTATTGTATTTTATGCTCTTTATTAAACTTTCCAAATTGCAATTGAAACTGATTTTTATGAGTTCTTTTGAGACTACTTAACCACTCTTCCCTTGTCTTTTTTACCAGCATGTCTTCCCTCTACGTCATGCAGGACCTCACTGCTACTCTTGCCTCCTACCAGGAATCTCTCCATTCTCGTCTCCTCCCCTTTTTTTCTCTTATTTTTCCTTCAGTGTTTTACTTATAAATGCAGATTTGTCCAGGAAATCTAAACTATTCCACTAGCTTCACCTCTCACCTATATGCTAACTAAAACCAAATCCAAGAAATTTCTCTATTAAGACAGATATTTCTTTTGGACTCAATTCCTGATTGTTCCAGAGGCAATTCAAATAAAACTTGCCCAAAATGAGAATGTATTCTCTCCCTCTCAACATACTCATAGTAACTAAAAATCTGTCAACACTCATATTTTCTAGTTCAGAAAATGACTTCACCAACCACTTAGTTACATAACCTGGTATCTCCCCTATTATTTTTCATTCTTAATTTCTTCATAATTGTCATTGTATTTTAAAAACCATATATGCTCAGTAAATCCCTATATTACTCTATATTTTCAGTGCTACTGTGTTAGTTTTGTTCTACAATATTTTATTGCTTCTATTACCTGAAAAGCTCCGGACTTGTGTACCTATATCAGTCACCATTTTCTGAAAGCTGTGTTTCTTATTATAGTCTGAGGTAGCTCTCTAAGGGATAATGTAGACTTATAGTTCAACATGGCAAATTAAATGCATGCTCCTATTTTTTCTCACCCATAAACATCTGAAAAATCACAGTGAAAAGACATAAAACATAACAACTCCAAAAATGAAAAGAATGTGAAAAGAGAGAACAATGTATTATTTTATTTAAGAATACTTAGGGAGATAAAATTTTGATGAGACACTTTCATTTCTCTCAGAATAACAGGGACTAGACTTACCCTCCAGTCAGAAACAAGTAAAAAACAGAAACAAAAAAATATGAAACAATGATATGTAAAACACTGGACATCAGACAAGGAGGGGCAGTGATCCCTAAGAGAGAACAAACAAACTAGGTGAGCCCTATGCTTGTACCAGCTTATTGCATGGAGACTATACCCAGACTACAGGTCAGGGAGGGGAACTAGTCAGAACCTCATGGACTCCCTGAGTTGAGATGTAGTTGATAGTCTAGGGAGATGAGAGCAGCTAGAGTTCACAAGACAGAGTACCTAGGAAGAGGAAACCACACTGAGAGAACTCTGGAGATCAGCAGCAGCTCCCAAGTATTGAGCCCAGTACTGCTCAGTGAGTGTGCGTGAGGAAATCACTATGGCCAAGGAAGGAACCACCCAAAAAGAGTTTAAAAGAACCATCTCAAAAGATACTAGAGAGAATAGTATTCAGTGCTCATGCAGGGTAGAGAATGACTCTTATTCCCACCAAACAAATTGAAAACCTTAGCAATCTATGGGCTATTGGGTCGAGTACAAAGAGGCATCTTTCTTGCCTCAGTGGTGGGAATAATTAGGCCTAGATAAAACACTGTTTCAACAGATTACAAGTCATTTAATTGTGTTCCAGACCAAAGTTTGAGAATATTTGTAAAAGTACAAAAACACATCCATTACCTAACAAGGTAAAACTCACTATGTATGGTACCCAATAAAATAATTATAAATACTTTATCATAATTAAATTTATAAATTATAAGTAATTAGAAAATAGATGAAGCAGAAAACTATGATCAGTAAGAAGGAGGTAAGTCAATCAATTGATTGTGATCCACAATTAACACAGAAGTTGGGAACAGCTGCAGACAAATATAAAAACAATTATCATAATTGTATTCTATGTGTTCAAAAGTTGAGCTAGAAGAGGCAGATTAAAGTGTGAGGGTAAAATGTCATGAGAAATATTTTAGTGGTGATGGAAGTTTTCATTATTTTAACTATGGTGATGGTTTCACAGATGTGTATATTGTCAAAAGTTATCAAATTGTACACTTTAAATATGTATAGTTTATTCTATGTCAATGATGCCTCTTGTAAAATATTAAAAACATAATTTTTACAAAGCAACAACAAAAATAAAAGAATGATTTTCTAGGCAATGGGTCCAGATGGAGCTTGTAGGATGGGATAGAGTTGTGCTCAAGCAGTGATTGGCCGGGCCTTGAGCCCCATCTGGAAATTTCTCCCTGCTGGTGACTGGGCAGTGGGAGCGTGTTCTCCACAGACATTTAGTGCCACACACCTCAGAGTCTAATGAAATAAGAAAACTCTCTTTGTGTTTTGTTTGTTCGTTTATTTTGTTCTTTACATTCCACGTATAAGTGAGATCATATACTTGTCTTTCTCTGTCTGACTTATTACACTTAGCATAACACCCTCATCATTCCTTTCCAGGGAAGTCAGATGTACTTTTTTTTCTATCATGATAAGCAGGAAACATAATTTTCCAAAGTAAGTCTGATGTCACATAAAAATTTCTTTTACATCAGAAAACATGGGGAATTCCAGGTCTGCTTTTCCATGTTTTAGTCACAGGAGTCTCTGCTCTAGGCAGCTTTGACTTTTCCTGAGGATTAAAATGCCACTGGGAATTTTCAGGCAATTTTTACCATGATTCTTAGCTCTTTTATAAGTGGAAATTGAGTGCCCAGCTCTCCTAACAAAGGAAGGCAGATAAGTACTCCACATGACAGGGACTGCCTCCTAGGTTCCTTTCTGTCACTTCACACGAGGCAACCTTACCTTAAGAAAGAGTTTCTACTATATTTGGAATAAGGCAGAAAAAGTTATCTTCCTTACCTTCTCACACTCCTAAAAATATTTTCTTTGCTTTAACTTTCAGTTTGTGGTTTACACAAAGAGAAGATTGTGATTCTCTCAGACGGAGCAATAGAGTAATACATATGATCCTACACTCAGATATAAGAAAGAGGATATCATAGACAAAAAAAAAAAAAAAGTTATTTAATGTAATTTCAGAAAACCAGAAAGATTTCATCTAACTTTGTGAGGGAGGATGTGCTTGCTTAAGTGTTTCACAATGTGTGGAGCGAAGTCCTAGGCTGTTTTCAGGACCTGGTATGAGGTCACTGAGAATGTTTTATGAGGAGAGCAATGTTGAAAGACCAGACTATCCAGCAACAGATTGAAGAAGTGCTATTAAACCACAAAGGAGTAACAATAAAGCACTAACTTCTCAGTATGTGCTAGGTAAATCCAGTAAAAATGAAATGATGTCCTTAAAAAGTTGAAAGAAAGTAACTGCCATTATAGAATAACATACACAAGAAAAATTTACCTAGGAGTAGAAACAAGATCAGACAAACAAAAAGAAAGATTTCTATTGCCAGAAGTACTAAAATAAATATTAATATATCAATTTACTGCAGCTTTTAAGATTTCCTCCTTATTTTTTTCTTTTCAACAGTTTTACTACAATGTGCTTGTTTTCTTTGCATTTTTCCTGGTTGGCTATTCTTGGGTTTACTAGGCAAAAAAATCTCCATTCTAGACCCTGAAGAAAGAATCAGACCATGATCAGTACTGATTAGAACAATATGTGGCACACAGGACTGGATCAGCACAGCGAATATTCCTTAGATCTCCTGACTGAGGCACATCATCAGTGCCATGGCAAAGAGGAATTGGAGCCTAATACAAGACCACAGTTAATTGATTTTTAAAGAGGTTTTTGTTTTATTTAATTCTGACTTTTTTAAAATGATTTTTTAATATATATTTTTTAATTTTAATAAATTTATTGGGGTGTCATTGGTTACTAAAATTATATAGGTTTTAAGTATATAGTTCTATAATACATCATCTATGTATTGCACTGTACATTCACCACCCAAAGTAGAATTTCCTTCCATCACCATATATTTGACCTCCTTTCCCATCTTCTACTTTCCCCTTTCCCCTTACCCTCTGGTAATCACTAAACTTGTCTGTATTTATGAGTTTTTGTTTGTCTTTTTCATCTGTTGCTTTCAGTTTTATATCTAACATATCAGTGAAATGATTCAGTTCTCACCTTTTTCTGTATCATTTATTTCGCTTAGCATGATAATCTCAAGATCCATCTATGTTGTCACAGATGTCAGTATTTCATCTCTTCTTATGGCTGGGTAATATTCCATTGCATATATGTACCACATCTTCTTTATCCAATTATCTGTCGAAAGACACTTCAGTTGTTCCATGTCTTGACTACCATGAATAATGCTGCAATGAACATTGGGGTTCTTATATATTTACAAATAAATGTTTTCAGATTTTTTGGGTAGATATCTGAAGAGGGATTGCTGGGTCATATGGTAATTTTATTCTTAATATTTTGAGGACGTCCATACTGTTTTCCATAGTGAGAAATTTACATTCTCACCAACAGTATATGAAGGTTCCTTTTTCTGCACAACCTCTCCAAAACTTGTTATTACTTGTCTTGTTGATAACATCCATGCGAACAGGTGTGAGATAGTATTTCATTGTCGTTTTAATTTGCATTTTCCTAATTGCTAGTGAAGTTGAGCATCTTTTCATATATCTGTTGGACATTTGTATATCTTCTTGGGAGAAGTGTCTATTCAGTTCTTCTGCCCATTTTCTAATTGGATTATTTGTTTTTCTGTTGTTGAGTTGTACGAGTTCTTTATATATTTTAGACATTAACCCCTTTTCAGAGGCTTTATGTGTAAATATCCCATTCAGTTGATTACCTCTGTTTTGTTAATGGTTTCTTTTGTTGTGCAGAAGGTTTTTTCATTTGATACAGTCTCATTCATTTATTTTTGCTTTTAATTCCTTTGCCTTTGAGGTCAAATTCATAAAACCTTCTCTAAGATCAAGGTCCATAAATCTATGTTTTGTTTTATGCAATTTATTATTTCAGTTATTATATTTATGTCTTTCACCCATTTTAAGTTAATTCAGGTGTATAGAAACCAATATGCAGTTTCCCCCAAAATAAGACCTAGCCGGACAATCAGTTCTAATTCATCTTTTGGAGCAAAATTAATATAAGACCCGGTCTTTTATATTATATTATATTATATTATATTATATTATATTATATTATATTATATTATATTATATTATACTACATTACATTACATTATATTACATTACATTACATTATATTACATTACATTATAAGGTAATATAAGGTCTTATATTATAGTAAAATAATACTGGGTCTTATATTAATTTTTGCTCCAAAAGATTCGTTAGAGCTGATTGTCCAGCTAGGTCTTATTCTTGGGGAAACATGGGAATAGTCTAGTTTCATTCTTTTGCATGTGGCTTTCCAATTTTCCCAGCTGTTTATTGAAAAAGCTTTCTTTTCTCCATTGTATGCTTTTGGCTTCTTTGTCAAAAATTATTTGTCCATGTATATGTGAGTTTATTTCTGGGTTCTCAGTTCTGTTCCATTGGTCTGTGTGTCTATTTTTCTGTCAGTGTCATGCTGTGTTGATTATTATCACTATGTAGTGTAATTGAAGTGGTGTGGTACCTTCGGCCTTGTTCTTGTTTCTCAAGATTGCTTTGTCTATTTGGGGTCTTTTGATTCCATACAAGTCTAATGATTGATTGTTCTATTTCTTTAAAAAATGCCATTGTAATTTTTATAGGGATTGCATTAAATTTGTCTATTGTTTGGGTAATATGACCATTTTAAGTACGCTGATTCTTCTAATCCATTAACATGAAACATCTTTCAATCTCTTTGTGTCTTCTTCAATTTCTTTTAATAATGTCTTGTAGTTTCCAGTGTATAGGTCATTCACATTCTTTATTAAATTTATTCCTAGGAATTTTATTCTTTTTGTTGGAATTGCAAAACGAATTATTATTTTCATTTGTTTTTCTGAAATTTCATTGTTAATATATAGGAATACAATGGATTTTTATACATTGATTTTGTTTCCTGCAACTTTACTGTATTTGTTTATTGTTTCTAATAGTTTTTTTACTTTTATTTATTTATTTTTGTGTGTGTGTAGTCTTTGGGGTTTTCAATATAAAGAATCATGCCATATGCAAAAAGTGACAATTTAACATCTTCATTTCCAATTTAGATGCTTTTTATTTCTTTCTCTTGCCTGATTGCTCTGGCTAGGACTTCCAACACGATGTTGAATAACAGTGGGGGGTGGGGGGCAGCATCCTTGTCTTTTTCTTAATCTTAGAGGAAAAACGTTCAGTTTTGTACCATTTAGTATATTAGCTGAGGGTTTGTCGTACATGGAATTTACTATATTGAGGTACACTCTTTCTATACCCATTTTATTAAGTATTTTAATTCTAAATGGGTGCTATATCTGGTCAAATTCTTTTTCTGCATCCGTTAATACAATGATACAATTTTTATACTACGTTTTGTTTATGTGGTGTATCACATTAATTGATTTTCATATGTTGAATAATCCGTGTGCCCCTGGAATGAACCCCAATTGTTCATGATTTCTAATCTTTTTAATGTATTGTTGTATTTGATTTGCTAGTATTTTGTTTAGGATTTTTTCATCTGTGTTTATCAGTGATATTGGTCTATAGTTTTTTGTTTTTGTGTTATCTTTACCAGGCTTTGATACCAGGGTAATGTTGGCCTCATAAAATGACTTAGGAAGCGTTGACTCTTCTTCAACTTTCTGGAAGAGTTTGAGGAGGACCGATATTACATCATCTTTGAAAGTTTGGTAGAATTCACTAATACAGCCATCTGGTCCTGGATTTTTGCTCTTGGTAAGGTTTTGGATGATTGTTTCAATTTCCTTACTGTTGATTGGTCTGTTTATTTTTTCTAGTTCTTCATAGTTCAGTCTAGGAAGATTACATATATTTTAAGAAGTTGTCCATTTGTTCTAGTTTACTGAATTTTGTCTTCTATAGTAGTCTTCTATGATCTTTTGTATTTCTGTGGTATCTGTCATAAGTTCTCCACTTTCATTTCTTATTTTGTTTACTTGAGGCTTTTTCTTTTTCCCTTAGTCTAGCCAGGGGTTTGTCAATTTTGTTAATCTTTTTGAAGAAACAGTTCTTTGTTGCATTAATTTTTTCTATTGTTTTTGTTCTCTATTTCATTTAATTCTGCTCCAATTTTTATTATTTCCTTCCTTCTACTGACTTTGAGTTTCATTTGCTCTTCCTTTTTGTTTTGTATTTTGAGATGTAATGTTAGGTTGCTTTTTGAGATTTTTTTCTTGTTTCTTGAGATAGGCCTGTAATGATATAAACATTCCTCTTTTTACCACTTTTGCAGCATCTCAAAATTTTTGATATGTTGTATTTTTATTTTCATTTGTTTCTATGTATCTTTTGATCTCTCCCTTTATTTCTTTTTTGACCCAGTCATTTTTTAGTAGCATGTTGTTTAATCTCCACATAACTGTTGTCATTCCCATTTTATTTTTGCAGTTGATCTCTAATTTCGAAGAATTATAGTTGAAGAATATGTTGGTATGATTTCAATTTTTAAAAATTTGTTGAGGCAAGTTTTGTTTTCCAACATATGGTCTATCTTTGAGAATGTTACATGTGCACCTGAGAAGAATGTATAATCTGTTGTTCTTGGATGAAAGGCTCTGTAAATATCGATTATGTTCATTTATTCTAATGTGTTATTTAAGGTTGATATTTTTTATTTGATTCTCTGTTTGGATCATCTATCCATAGCCATCAATGGAGTAGTTAGGGCCCCCACTATAATAGTGTTTTTGTCAGTTTCTCCCCTTAGTTCTGTTAGTAGTTGCTTTATATATTTTGGTGCTCCCTGATTAAGATCCTATATATTGATAATTGTTATGTCTTCTTGATGTATTGTACCCTTTATCAATATGAAATGTACATCTTTGTCTTTTGTTATCTTTTTTATCATAAAATCTGTTTTATCAGATATAAATATGACTACACCTGCTTTTCTCTGAATTCTATTTCTTCATGTATTGTTTTTCACCCTTTCACTTTGAGTCTATATTTGTCCTTCCAGCTGAGATGTGTCTGTTGAAGGCAGCACATGGTTTGGTTTGTTTTTTTTAATCCAGTGTGCTACCCTGTGCCTTTTATTGGTGAGTTCAGTTCATTTACATATAGGGTGATTATTGATATATGAGGATTTCATGTAACCATTTTATGTTGTTTTTGGTAGCTCATTGTCTCCATTGTTTGCCCTTTTGTTTCTGTTATTTTTGTTTGGTGCTATTTTATGATTATGTCCTCTATTTCCTCTTCTTTATATTATGTGTTTCAGTTGTGGAATATTTTTTATTTTGCAGCTGCCATTATGTTAACGTAAAATAGAGTTATATACATATATATATATGTCCTTTTTCTTCTTCATGCATCTTATCTCCATTCCCCCTTGAAAATTCAGAACTTTATTCCTCTATTTTTGTTTTCTGTTGTCTCAAATTATCCCTATTTATACTGTGAGTTCATTTCCAAGTTGCAGTAGCTGTTGTCTTCTTATCTTCTTTTCTATGTTTTTATTTCCTTGAACCTTTATATTATATTTAAGTATAAAGTGCCCTATTGTGAATAAGGGCTGCAATTTCCTGCTTCTATCTGTATGTTAGTCATTTTACTCATAGTTTTGTATCTTTTTTTTATTTTTATTTCAGGTAGAACAATCCTTTTCAGTATTTCCTGTGGTGAAAAATTTCCTCAACTTCTCTATGTCTGTAAAGGTCTTTGTGACTCTTTCATATCTAAAGGATAACTTTGCTGGATATATTATTCTTGGCTGGTTATTTCTTTCTTTCAATAGTGTGAATATTTGGTTCCACTTCCTCCTAGCTTGTGGGGCTTCTGCTTAAAAATATGATAATAACCTAGTGAGCTTTTCTTTATATGTTGACATCTTCTTTTCCCTGGCTGCCTTGAGAGTTTTTGTCTTTAATTTTTGACAGTTTTAATATAATGTGTATTGGAGAATGAATTTTTTGGTGGAGATAATTGGGTGTTTGGTTTATTTCTTGGATTTCAGGACCCCGTACTTTACATAGGTTTGGGAAGTTCTCATTGAGTATTTGTTTAAATAGGCTCTCTGTGTCCTTCTCCCTCTCTTTCTTCTTCTGGTATACCCATTATTCTTATATTGCTCTTTCTGATGGAGTCAGATAGTTCTTGTAGAGTTCTTTCATTTCTTTTAACTCTCATGTGTCTCTTTTTCTATCTATGTCATTTCCAGATTTCTAACTTTGATATCACTAATTATTTTCTCCATCTGGTCAGCTCTATTTCTTAAGCTTGCTATTTCGTTCTTCATCTATTTTACAGAGTTTTACAACTCCAGAATTTTTATTTGATTCTTTTTTAAAGCCTCAATCTCTTTGGTATTTATTTTGTTCATTAATTTTATTTTTGCATTCAAGTTTTCTTTCATCTTGTTTAACTTTTCAGAACTGCAATCTTGAATTCGCTGTCATTTAAGTCACATATTTCCATGTCTTCAAGTTTATTTTCTGGAGATTTTCATTTTCTTTCTGAGCTGCACTGTTCCCTTCTTTGTTCATTATATTTTGTGTATCATTTCTCTGTCTAGGGATCTATAGGAGTGAATGTTGCAGCAGGTTGATAAGAAGAGGTCTCTCTTTTATTTTCCCTTAGGTGGCACTAGAGCACAGTGTTTATTTTCTCTTCTAGTATTCTGGCTTCTTGGCAGTGAAAAATGCCTTGTATTCCTTGGGGTGGTGGGTGTCTTTTCTGTGACCATATCACCTCTGTCTCAGGGCACCACCCCCATGGAGAATGTGGTGGAAAATGGGGTTCTGAGACCCTGAAATCCCAGTGCTGTTCCTGCAGCCAGATGTACTGCTGTGTTGCCTGATGTGTCCCAAGGACCCCTGCTGCAATCAGCCATGGAGGATGGGAGCGGAAGGGCTGGGAGAGGTTGCTGGTATGTTTATGGCTTTGTTCTCCTCCCAGTAATAGTGACTTCCAGACCTCAGCTGCCTCACCCTTGCCACTGGGATTAGCCACAGTGTGCATCTGCTGCTCAGGATCTGTCTCTCCAGTTCTCAGAGATGTAGATATTCTGCTTTGTAACCGTGTCTTCTGGGGCCAGCTGCTAGTCCTGGGAGGGTGCAATGAGGGAAGTTCTGGGAGGGTGGGGGGAGGTGGACAGGCTCCATGGCTATGTTTTTGGTCTCAAAGTGGTGGCTGCTGGAACACAGGTGTCATACTTCTGTATCCATTCTCTGCTTGAGGTTTCTGCCACTATCATTGGGTTCAGCCATAGTAAATGCTGATCACTTAGGCAGGAATACTCAAGGCCACAGAGAGTGCAATTGTAGTCTCAAGCCTTCCCTCTCCTGGGACTGGCAGTGAGCTTTGGGCTGTGTCTGTGGCACCCATCTCTGCTCTTCTCCCTTTCGTCCTCGCCTCTGTGCTTCTATTTGCCCACCTTCAGATCTTTCAATGAGTGGATCTCTCAGACATATATTGTGTGTTGCACAGGGAATCTTTTCTTGAATTATAGCTGTTCAATTTGTTGTAGCTTCATGGGGAGAGATCAAGAGGACCCTCATGACACCATGCTTCTAATGTCACTGAACACACAACAATATAATCGGACCTAGAGGGTATTATGCTAAGTAAAATAGTCAGACAGCAAAAGACCAATAGCATATGATCTTACTTATATATGGAATCTAAAGACAAAAATAAATGAACTAACAAAACAGAAACAGACTCATAGATACAGAGAACAAACTGATGGTGACCAGATGGGAGGGGGTTTGGGGAGTTGTGTGAAAAATGTGAAGGGACTAAGAAATATAAATTGGTAGTTACAAAATAATCACAGGGATAAAAATTATAGCATAGGGAAGACAGTCAATAATACATAACAAGTATGTGTGTACCAGGTAGCTACTGGACTTAATGGGGCGGGGATCACTTCGTAAATTATGTGAATGCCTGACCATTGTATTCGACACATGAAACTAATATAATGTTGGATAGACACTATCATTTAAAAAAAGAACTGTGAGATGTCTGCAGTTTTTACCCTACTTGCAAACGTCACCCTGTCACAGTGTCATATATGCTGGCAGACGATACAAGTCTCTTGGATCAGAGAAAATGGACTTTATTACTCACAGCAATTGTAGTAGTTAGAGCATTAGAATTTTCTTATACATATTTTCCATGTCCTCTTCTCACAAGGCAGCATGGAGAGGGCCAGTTAACCACTGTATATGCAATGGGTTGTATTACAAAAGAGAAATCCTGATCACAAATCTTTTTTTAATGGACAACAAAATAAACCTGATCTTCTCTCCAAAAGGAGGTATTATCTTCATTATACTGAACATTATATCTTCATTATATTGTCTTCAGTATACCCACCCTTTGTTCAGAGGGGTACATTATACCCCTAAGGCTGTAAACAATCCTGTGCCTTTCTCTGAAGGAAGGCATTTTTTTCTTTCTTGTAAGATTATTTACTGAACAAACATTCTTGAAATGATCACTGGGAACAAAGCAGCTACTACATTGCTCACAAAATGTGCAGAAATGTGAGAGAGACCGATGGCGAATTTTCTTCCAACATTCTTCAAAACACTTTTCAAGAGCTTATTCCATTCTCATTCCTCTCCTACTCTCCCCTTTCTCTCACCATCGACCTCTCCTGGATTAACTTTACATCATCAGATTTAATGGTTATCTGAGAATAAATATAAAGGGCAAGTTTTTATTATATATTTTTATAATATGTTAGCATATTATTATGACATCAGGAGAGAATAATTTATGGGAGAATGAACTCAGATATCACTTATTTTTAAAGATTATAATTCCTTTGGTTTAGTGTATTTTTGGTATATTCTGAAATTTATTCCATAAAGAAGATTTATGGCATCTTCCTGTCCTCCTCTGTATAGTACAGTTTAGAATTATATTCTAAAACTAATATATGAAAATTAATCACATTGTCATAACAAGGTGTATTGTATTCATTGCATAAACAGGGCAATATTTCTTCTACAATATACAATATCTTCTTTCTTCAAAATCCAGTGTAATAAAAAATTATGTGAATTATAATTTCAAGATAAATATTTTGGAAAATCAGGTTGAAATATATCTACATTATGAAAACAGTTATTCTTAGGTAAAGATTTTAAGATATCTGTTCAAACTTAGCAACTCATCAAAGTGATATTTCTTGTGGTTGTCATTATTTGTCCCTAATTTACTTTTAATATCCACACACTAACCTTATTGTGAGAATGTCAAAACTGACAAAAATGTATGACAAAATCAATATTAGCCAAATATATTCTTGAAAGTAATTGTTTAAACCCTTCATCTATACAAACTTTATTGTGCATTTTTCTTTTATCTCATTTATGCCTGGTCAAATTTTACATATAGCTGACGATTCAATTTGAATGCCTCCCCCATGAAGAATTGCCTCTTCTAGTCTGTTAGAATTAATTTTTTTAATTTTTTCCTTTTTTTCCTCACTGTAGAACATAGTTGATATCTCTTAGGTCACCTCCACATTCTTGTCCAACATTTTTTTTCTACTTTTATTTTCTTCTCTATCATACTAGAATTCTTTTGAGAAAAATTCTGTCTTATACATATTGAGGTCCTTTAAATAGTATTTATCATCATAATTTTTTTTTAAGTCTTTGAACTGTTCACAGAGACACGAAAATTTGCCAGAAACACCCAAGTTCAGTTTTCCATTTCTAACAGGTTTTATGGTGGATTTTATAATGATGTGTGTGGAAACAAGCAGGACAGGAATCAAATGGGAAGAGCTGGGCCTCACATCACACAGATGGATCTTAGTCTGAGAATTGGCAGTTGGTTCAGGATAAAGTCAGTTCTAGATTGTAAACACCTTGTTTGAATTTCTCAATTCTCTCCTTTTAACTGCCTAATTTCACAGAGAGAAAAAGCCAATTCTTTAGTTTTATACAAACCGTGTTTCCTTCATGACCTCAAATCCTAGTACTGTATCCTTCTATCACTTTTGTCCAGTCACACTGGCCTCCCTAGGGTCGTTGCCTATATTGTTCCCTCTTGTTCGAATGCTCTTCATATAAATAACTCCAGAGCCCACTTCTTCACTTTCTTGAATTCATTACTTAGATGTCACCTTCTCTGATATTTTTCATTCAGTTAATATTGCACCCTACTCCTTGTACCTTTTCACTCACTTTTCTATATTTTGATGTCCTTATTGCTTATCTTGTTTCAATGTACTAAATGTTTCATTGATTTATCTGATCTGTCTATTACTCCACTTGAGTGTAACTATGTGTATATGGGTATAGGAATTTCTGTCACTTTTTAAAAATAAACTTTAATTTTCATAAAATTGTAGATTAATATGCAGTTGTAAGATACAATAAATAATACAGGGAGATATCAGTTACCTTTTATCAGTTTCCTCCAATGACAACATCATGCAAAACAGAATACTGACATTGATATAGCCAAGATACAGAACATGTCCATCACCAAAAGTAGCTCTGATCTTTGTTTCTATAGCCACACCCATTTCTGCTAGAAAATTTTTCTATGGGAGCGAGTTATTAGAAGTAGGTGGGCAGGCATTGAAACTGCAACTTGGCCTCAACTCAGGAAAGTTTCTATTTGTTTAGAAAAACAGAAATTCTGTCAGGAATAAGATAACATCATTGAGACACTATAATCTTTGTACACAGTTGTCACATTTCAATGAAAATTCACCGGGCATACCAAAAGACAGTACCAATTAACTGAAAACAAGAAAAAAAAGACAAAACTAATGGACCCATATAAGATACAGATATTGGAGAGAATGGACAATTACCTTAAGATAACTATCAAGACAATCAAAAATTGGAGAAAGGAGATGGAAAGAACAAGAACTTCACCAAGGAATTAGAATGTATAAAATGAATAAAACAGAAATTGTAAAACTTGAAAATAATTGAAATGAAAAACTTACTAGTTGTGTTTAATAGATTTTAAAAAACAGAAAAAAAATGATTAATAAATAGAAAAAAGGTCATTCAAATAAATCTAGAATCCAAGCAAGAGAAAAATTATATAGACAATTCAGAACAAAATGAAAACATCTAACATATGTTAAATTTAAGTTTTAAAAGAAGAGAGAAGGAAGGTACAGAAGAAATATTGAAAGTCACCAGGAATTCTCCGAAGTTAAATTAATATATTAAGATACAGGTTCAGAATCTCTGAAAACCCTAAGTGGAATAAACATAAAGTAGACCAACTGAGATATATTTCAACAACAAAAAATATAAAAACCAAAAATTCAAAGTTAAAACAATAGCCAGGGGGAAAAAAAGTTGTTTTTTAAGCAACAAGAATGAGAAACTAATTTTTTAAATAGCGATAATGGAAGCCCAAAGCTAATGGAATGAGATTATTGAAGTTCTTGAAGTAAACAATCGACAACAAACAAACACAAGGAATTTATTGCTAGCACTCCAACACTAAAGGAAATACTAAAATGTTGCTTCAGAAAAAAGAAAAAGGATTTTAAGCAATAACATTAAAATTCAAATACCCAAAAGGTTGACTATGTGGATAAAATTTAAATAAATTCAATAATATGGTAATAGTAATAATAACAACAACGATAATAATAACACATGTCTTGGGGTATAAATAATTACATATAATTAATTATCAATGACACAGAGGAAGGGAGACTACTAAATGGATTAAATATTTTAAAGTTTTAGACAAATCCGGGATATATTTAAAATAATTATTTGTATTAGGCTCTAATTATTCAAAATTTCATGGTGTGACATTTACCTTAACCTCCTGACAAATAAAGAATGTATAATCAACACACTGGTAGAAGGAGGAAAGAAATAATGAAATATATTTGATTAAAATCAAAAGAAGAAAAAAAGGACACAATAGATATATATAGCAGATGATGTGAGTAAAAAACAAATAGTAAGATAATAAATATAAGCTCAATATAGAACATATTTTAAAGTACTATAATTATAAAACAAATGTTAAGTTGGTTAAAATCTAACAACAAATGCACTCTAATATATTGGATGTAAGGAATTTGATAAAATTCAATAGTCAATAATACTCATTCACATTACAAAAAATGAAAATAAAAAATAAAGGGAATAGGAACGTACTTCTTATTCTGAATAAGATTATATACAAAAATTCTTCAGGAATGATTATAGTAAATGATGAATTATTAAAAGCAGTTCTCTAGAGAATGAGAGAAAATTGTAATGACCTTTATTTTACATTTCACTGGACAGGCTACCCAAAGCAACATGACAGGAAAAATAACTAAATTTATAATGATTGGAATGAAAGAAAATAAATTGGCATTATTCACCAAAGTTTGATCATGTGTGCAGAAATTCAAAATATAATATGAATAAGCTATTAGAGATAAGTGAATTTAGCAATATAACAAGATTAAAACAGTAACTTATTTTGTATACCTACAATAAAAGTTGAACATTACAATTTATGCAATTTATACTAGTATTAACAAACATCCCTAGCTAGGCTTAAGTCTTGTAGATCATAACAAAATTTCTCTGCTGAAAATATAAAATATAATTGAGAGAGAGAAAAGAAGTACTAACTAAACAGAGTTATACCATACACATTGTTTGGAAGAGTCAACATGTTTTTTCTTCCAAAATCATTCTATATACCTAATGCACTTACAATTAAAGTTTTAGTATGTGACCTTTGGGTGGAAATGACAAATTGATTCTAACATTTATATCCAAATTTAAAGAATAGCTAAGGCAATCATAAAGAAGAATGAAGCTGGAGGTAATATAATACAGATATTAAGATTTATAAAGCTGTAATTAATATGTTGTTTATTGACAAGCTAGACAAACTGCTAAATAAAACACAGTATTATCTAGAAACTGATCCTCACAATACAATTTATGACAAAGACGATACATAAGTACGAAGGGTAAAGCATGGTCTTTTCTTTTTTTTAAATTAAAGTTTATTGGAGTGACAATGGTTAATAAAGTTACATAAGTTTCAGGTGTACAATTCTGTAATACATCATCTATATATCGCATTGTGTGTTCATCACCCAGAGTCAGTTCTCCTTCCATCACCATATATTTGATCCTTTTTACCCTCATCTACCACTCCTCCCCTCCTTTACCCTCTGGTAACTGCTAAACTATTGTCTGTATCTATGAGTTTTTGTTTCTTTGTTCCTTTGTTGTTTTCAGTTTTATATCCCACATATCAGTGAAATCATAGGGTTCTCGGCTTTTTCTGTCTGGCTTATTTCACTTATGCCATGTCAATTTGATATTTAAATGGAATACAAATGTTGTTTGTGTGTGTGTGTGTGTGTGTGTGTGTGTGTGTGAGTGTAGGTAAATATAGATAAACTCCTCCCTTCCAATCACACCATACACAAAATCAGTTTAAGATGGCTTGCACATCTAAATATAAAATATAAGTCTAAAGTTTCTTGAAGATAACATAGACACATATTTATAATACTAGGGAAGACAATGGTTTCCTAAATAAGATTTAAAAAGGGAAAAAAGATAAACTGGACTATATCAAGATTTTTTTATTTAAAAGATATGACAAGAATGAAAAAGAATGCTATAATGTAGGAGGAGGTATTTGCAATCTAAACACATGACAAAAGATGGATAGATAATACAGGACTGACATATAGACAGACACACAGACAGACTCTTATAAATGAAAAAAGAAATAACAAAGCCAATTAAAACTTGGATAAAAATTTAATTAGACCCTTCACAACAGGAAATGCCTATATGGCCAATAACAAATGAAGTCTCTCAAATTTTTTCATTCAGAGAAATAAAAATACACATGCCTCTCCCTCAAAAAATAAAACCAGTAAACAGTAAAATGGTACATTATTGTGATTCCAATTTTTTTTGTATGAGTGGAATCCTGTATTATAGACAATAAATTGTCTTTTGATGAATTCTAAATGATACTGAGTTTGTGCAAAGCTAATTTAGAGAACTAATTCTACCACATAAATGTTAGATACTTTCCTTTGGCATAGAGCAATAAACAGCTGAATGTTAGTCTGTGAACTCCATTTCATAACTTATCTTAACCAAGTACTGTATACTGTGTATTAGGTGCAATTATAGACCAGATTTAAGCATTTGAGAGCCAAGTTTTAAAAAATGATTAAGCAACCTTAAATCTCTCAGATCCTTTTTAGTAATCAAAATTTTTTAAAAGCATAAAAAACAAAAATGATTTGATTTAAAAATACTAATATGAAAATGTAATAAATACCATGCACTATTTAAGAGTTTTACATGTATTAATTAATACTCACAATGACACTGAGGTGGGTCATATTACTGTTTCCACTTACTAATGACCACGTTGAGGCAGAAAGATTTGGTAATCTGCCCAAGACCACTGAGCTTGAAAGTGGTGAACCCACTTTTCAGATTTGGGCAATATGTTTTACATTAGTTAGCTTCTACTGCTTGCATTTTAAGGTTATTTCTGCTTTTATTGCTTTGTGCTTATTTTGTCTTCTTATTTCATTTGTAAGCTGTTCCACTAATACATTGCAGATATTTAGATTTAATAATTAAATGACAGTGGGTAGTTTTAAATTTTGGTTTACTGCAAAAGAAGTAAAGATGGTTTTGTATGAATTTTTATATTCTTCAACATTTTATACATTGAGAAAAGTAATGCAAACTTCACAAAGCAGTCAAATAACACATTACAGATCTCTCTGCAACACATATATCAAAGAATGAATTTATTATGACATCTTTTACATTTCTATCTTTGAAATAAGGGCTGTGAAAAAAAAGCTCCTGTAGTCTCAGCATTTTTTAGACTCCAACAGGAAAACATTTTGCAGATCATTAACTTTCTACTCCTTTTCTCTGAAATTTCTCTAAATTGTTTTTTCTTTGTCTATGAAAATAACTATTTATTTTATATTTTACACAATATTTAAAAAATATTACAATGTATAATATTCTCTATATGTATTATATATGTAATATACATATATAATATATATCATATATAATAAAATCTGTAGAAAGAATTGCCTTTATCAAAGTGATATGTGTGTGTGTGCATGTGTGTGTATCTCCTTATTTTGATAAAGGCAATTCTTTCTGCAGATTTTATTACCTCAAAATGTTTGATAATCTTGTTCCTTTTGATAAATATACTGAGGAGGAAGAAGATAATTTTTTTTAAACATAACTTTTTTTTTTGCAAGTGACAGAGGCTCAGCTGGCATAGGAAGGAGAAATGTATTAACTTATAAGGTAAACAGAGGAGTGAAGTAACCAAATCATGGAAAGGGTAAGGGTGCAGCTAAGCTTCAAATGTCAATTAGAGAAGAATTTTGAAGACCATAAGAGTAAATCTCTTCATCTTTTTTCCACCTTTGTCTTTGATATTGTTTCATTATCTCTCACTCTGGAGTGCTCCTCCCATGTGTTTATATATATGTAAATGACTCTCAGAACTCATACCTCACAGCATATGCCACTTTGGAAGAGCCCATTTCAGTGTTAGAAGACAGAAAGAAATACTTATTTATCCCAGATGAGTCTAGGGAACAGAAGACCATAAAATGGGGTCCAGTGTTATGATGGAATTGCCCACAGGGATCATAAGACTGGTGTGGCAGGAAAAACAGTGTCTAAAAATATGGGACTGCTCTTCCCAATACAACAGTTGGGTGTCTGGCTTAACAAATCAATAAGTATATATTGTGATATAAACATTGATGATCACAGTGATGGTGATGTTACAGCAACATTTAGTTGATTTAGCTATGATTGTTACTGAGAACAATACCTAGGGAGAATTTGGTATGTTTTTGTCCTCTAGTATTTACAATCTAGTTGGGATATAAACATATATTGAATAAGATTAAAAACCTTTAGTGCAAGATTATTGATATAAAGAAACAAAGTAATCATTGAGATATCCCCAAAGAAATGTTAAAATCTTAAGAAGTTATTTTATAATTGAATAGGTTTTTAGTAATTTTTGTCGCGTCCAGCACAACACGGGCAGTGAGGGTGCGAGAAGGGGCGGTTTGGGTTAAGTTTTTTAGAAAGAAACAAACAGAGACTTAATGCAGTTAAATCTCTCCAAAGGCCAGGGGTCTCTCAGTCTCAGAGGACTGGAGCCCAGAATATGGCCGACTGGGGGTTTTTATTGAATAGGTATACAAAAACAAGAGAAAGCAACATTGTTTCTTACACGGTCTCTGAAACTCACACATCATAACAGAAAAATATTTATCTCAATTACCCTTTGTCAGTCAACAGCTGAAGCACAAGGTCCCACATTGTCCTAATTACGGTATGTACCTTCTCAGGGTCAGAAGGGTTAAATCTCTTATTTTGTAACAGTTCCGTTGAGCTAAGTGGAGAGAACTGACCTTTATTGTTTTTGTAACTTCTCTCACAAACAGGTGCCAGGGAAAAGGCAGAGCCAGCAACAGCCTTTCCCAGGAAGGGGGAAGGGGAGGCAAGGCCCCTTCCCATATTTTTCTAAGGCAGCTCATTGGGGGTCCCCACTCGGTTCAGCCTGGCTTAGGTTGTATCTCCCGTGAGATATCTTACCCGTCTTTGGCTGCAAACCATCTTTTGGGGACCAGACAGAGACATAAGGTGTAAACATAAGGATGGAACAAAGACCCAGAAAGGCACAGACTCTTCTTTCCTTAAGGAAAGACACGGGGGGACAATTGGCTAGGCTGTTGTGTGACTACAAATTTTGAAAATGCTATACCATGATTTCATTTTGATGAAATTTTTTTTTTAATTAAAGTTTATTGTGGTGACAATTGTTAGTAAAGTCACATAAGTTTCAGGTACACCATTTTGTAATACATCAGCCATATATCACATTGTGTGTTCACCTCCCAGAGTCAGTTCTCTTTCCATCATAATTTATTTGATGAAGTTTTGATTAATATTTTGTGAAAAAAATATTGTTTATTATGTTATTATTCTGCTTTTCACCAAACATCTTCCCACTATCCTTAGAACCCATTGATGACTCCCATATGTATCAACTATCACAATGATGACTGCCAAATAGTAATTATATAATTCCCATCATTTTTTCTACATTTATTAGTTTGTTTTCGTGTTTAAGCAGGAGCTTTTCATATACCTATATACAGACACATACATATATTTACATACACATGTATATATTTAATTTAGCGGATTCCTATTTTATTCAGTGTGTTGCGGTCTTATACTCTCATTTTGTTGATGCTGAAATTGTCCTAAATTTAGCCAGTGAGAGCCCTTTAAAGCTGGCTCCTTTGTTCTTTTCATGTGCCCATTACTCTTTGAGTATTTCCGTATTGCTTATTCTTTAACCTAATACAATATTTCAGGCTCCTCGTGTACTCTTCTTGTGCGAGTCCTGAAATCAATAATTTCTATAAAGGTCCCTGGTTCCTTTTAGTAGAGGATGGCATTTAGGTATCAGTGTCCTGACACTGGATGTACTCACTGTTTCTAAGTCTTTCCAATAGACAGAGCTAAGAAATAGGTACAAGGACAGACACATAGATATATAGTTGATCTTCATTATTTATGGGTTCCATTTTTATGAATTTGTGTATACCTTAAATTTTACTTGTAATCCTAAAATCAATAACAGGTACTTTTTCTTCGTTTATAGAATGCACCAAACAATGCAAAGTTTGAGTCACCCTACACACATTCCCAGCTGAGGTCCATCAAGGCCATGCTCTGTTTCAATTCTTGTTTCAACTCTCAAACTGTAAACAAGCATCCATTTTTTTGTGGTTTATTTAGTGCTACATTTTGCACATTTTGCTTTTTGTTGGTGATTTTGCTATTTAAAATGCCCCCTAAGTGTAGTGCTGAGTGATGTCCTGTGTTCCTAAATAGAAGAAGCCTGTGATGTGCCTTATAATGTAAAAACATGTGGGCTAGACAAGTGTTATTCAGGCATGAGTTATAATGCTGTCGGCCATGACTCAACAACTTATATTAAATAAAGTGTCTTTAAATAAAAGACACACATAAAACAAAGTTCTGTATTGATCAGTTAATGAAATGTGATCAGTGGCTTGCAAGAACCTAACTATATTTTACCTAGGAATAATTGTCTAGTATTTGCTAATTCCATGTTCACAGCAATTTTATAGTACATAACTACCATGATAACAAAAATTGGCTGTATTTATACACATATACATATATACAAAGTTGGACAATTAAGTTCGCGAACTCATCCAAGAAAAAGTGCTACATACCTCATTGCTGAATATCATTACAGTCACCTTCAAAGTACTCCCCATGGGAAGCTATGCACCGATACCAGCACCTAGTCCACCCTTCAAAGCAATTTTGGACTCTTTCTGGAATGTCCATCAGAGCTGTCATCCTATTGCCCTTCACGTCCTGAATGTCATCAAAATGTCTTCCTTTCAATATTTCCTTTATCTTCGGGTAAAGAAATAAGTTATTGGGAGCCAGATCTGGTGAGTATGGAGCATGTTCCAATACAGTTATTTGTTTACTGACTAAAAACTCCCTCACAGACAGTGCCGTGTGAGCTGGTGCATTGTCGTGATGCAAGAGCCATGAATTGTTGAAGAAAAGTTCAAGTCATCTAACTTTTTCATGCAGCCTTTTAACACTTCTAAATAGTAAATTTGGTTAACTGTTTGTCCAGTTGGTACAAATTCATAATGAATAATCCCTCTGATATCAGAAAAGGTTAGCAACATCATTGCAATGAGTTCACGAACTTAATTGTCAGACCTTGTATACATACATACACGGGTACATCTACAGCTATTTTTATTTCTCTCTATGTGTATGTATAAATAAAATCCATGAATTTATACTAATCTTTCCAATACTTCAGTTGCAACCCAACACTTCAGGATTCTTGTTAGCTATTTACCTTTCCATAATTACTAATCCCTCCTCAGACGCTAAGAAACCTGACTCCCACAATCATCAATTTATTATTTATGGGCCCAATTTCAATAAATCTATACCCATTTTGGCCCTCCCTTTTGCCATCTTCATCATAGGTCACATCTGTGCCTGGTCCCTACACACCGCTGCTCCATTGGCTACAGAGCAGGGACTCCAGCCTGCACAGCACACTTTCCTCTGGCATCCAGCTTTCTCACGCACTAAGGAGTGTGCTTCCCTGCAAGCCCTGGGCTGGACTTTGAGGATGACATCATCCCACCTCCAAACCCAGGAGTGAGAGCAAAGGTGGGAGGGGGGGAGAGGGAAGACGTTAAGGAAAAAAAAAAAGATGGAAAAGGAAGACAGAAAAACAAGGAAATACTTATAACATTTTTACATCTAAAAGAATAATGAAGTGTCTGTTAGAAAAAAAATATTTATCTCTCAGTTATAAAGATGTAAATATATATGAAAATTGGAAGCACAACAGGGGGAAGATATGTTATGTATTGAAAAATCATAGAACGCGTGTAATTTAAAGCCCCCTACAAGCCTAAAATGTACAGGACCTAATGACATACAATGCAACCACCATATGTAAGACTTAATTGCCTTCTTCAGTGGACCATCTCTTAATATTGGTAATTGGTAATTTTTAGTAATTATTTAAGCTATATATTAAAATTTCTACAAATAAGCAAACTGTTACTTGTACACTGTGCTTGATTGATTTTATTTCCTTGGCTTTTCAAGATCTTGGGTAAGCATAAACCAGTGTATACCCTCATGCCTTCTTTTTTTAAATATTAGAAATGCTGTGAATTTCTATTAACCACAGAAATTGTTAAGCACATCACAAACAGAAACTGTGCTTAAGGGTGATAGTATACTGACTTCAACAAATGAAATCCTAAGCGTTTATCACAAAATGGCATTGAGATGAAATATGCATTCTGTCATAATTTGAATTTTTTTCATTTAGCCTGTTATAAATTTAAATGTTAAAATACATAAAATATTAGTATTTATATTTCCTCAGAATGTATTGGCTATAGTAAAAAATTAAGCTCTGGGATAAGACAGTATTTGGAGAAAAAAGAAATAAAGCACTTCGATGAAAAGATAACTATTCATTTATATAAACCATCTGAGATCCCAGCAATATTTTAAAATAATTCTATTCACTGTAAATGCCAGAAGAAAGTGATATCATTTTAGACATTTGAAAAAAAATCTTTAATCTACGTTTATGGTTTGAATTTTTTGAGATTTCTGTTCCCTAGAGAAACTCTTCAAACTTAGTATTCTAATAATATATTCCTCAATTATTTTGACCAGAAACAATTTTTAAATGTTCATTTTTTTCACTTCGGTTACCTTCATTTCAGAATACGGGTTGTCCTGAAAGATGATTTATATTATCTGTATAAGCTTTCTTGTAAGAATTTATAATTGATGGACACTGGCAAGCCAAGGACCAGAGCTCTGAACTTTAGGCACCACAGCTCCTACTCTGGTTGAAATACTAGAATATCACTTTACAAGCCAACTTCTACCAGTGTGTGTGTGTGTACACACATATACATGTTTACTTCAAAATTTAATTTTTGTTGATAAAGGAGGAGACTTGCTACATGAGGAGTACATTGCAACAGGAGGAGTACATTGTTACCTGGATGGCCCAAAACATCTTTTATTTTAAGTAGCAGAAGGGGCTCTGACAGGATTCTAGTTACATGCTGCAAAACATGCCAATTTTGTTTCATGTAACCTCCCAATATATCTATCTCCCCACCACCAATAGATTACTTTAAAACAAATCTAAGAGAGAAAGACAAGTACTGTATGATCTAATTTACATATAGAGTCTAAAGAAAACAAAAACTAACCAAACTCATACATACAGAGAACAGATTGGTTATTGCCAGAGGTGGGGTGTGGAGGGGTGTGTGCAAAATGGGTGAAAGGAGTCAAATGGTACAAATTTTCAGTTATATAATAAATAAGTCATGGAGATGTAATGTGTAGCATGGTGACTCTAGTTAATAGAACTGTATTGCATATTTGAAAGTTGCTAAGAGAGTAGGTCTTTAAAGTTGTCATCAAAAGAAAAAAAATTATAACTGTGTGGTGATGGATGTTAACTAGACTTAATGTGATTATCCTTTCACAATATATGTAACTATCGAATCATTATGTTGTACACCTGAAACCGTTAATAATGTTATATATATATATATATATATATATATCAGTTATATCTAAATTTAAAAAGGATAAATTTATGGCATCTCATGAAAAACAAATAGAAAAAGAATAGCAATGATAATTTAAATTGACCTATCAAATTACAACATGAATATGTACATTGCACAATATTTGGTGCATCATATAAAATAGATATAATTATATCAAGTGTATACATTTATTATATTAAGTAAATGTGTCTATATAAAAAGTGAAAACAAAAAAACAAATCCAAGATATCCTATCATGTTATCTGAAAATACTTCATTTCTAAGAAATAAAGATTTTTGTTTACCACCTACTATCTTGTGAGTGTTTAAATTTCTCTATTTCAATTACAGTTGACCCTTGAACAACATGGCTTTGAACTACGTGGGTCCACTTACACGTGAGTTTTTTTCAATAAAAACTCTAAATGTATTTTCTTTTCCTTATGATTTTCTTAATAACATTTTCTTTTTTATAGCATACTTTATTTTAAGAATACAGTGCATAATACATATAACATGAAATATGTGTTATTGGGTATTGATGCTATCAGTAAAGCTTCTAGTCAACAGTAGACTGTTAGTAGTTAAGTTTTTGCAGAGTCAAAGTTATACACAGGTGTTTGACTGTGCAGGGGATCAGTGCCTCTAACCCCCACATTGTTGGAGGGTCAATTGTAATTTGTTTGCGTTTGGTTGAAATGTATCTTGCATCTGTTTTAATAGACACGTTTGTGAAAATAAGTCAAATCACTGGTTTTATAAGATTTTTGCACGTTCTGGAGTTTGCTAGTTGCATGTCTTTGTGTCTTTAACACCTCTTCCATCTCCCTGTATTTCCTATAAACTGGTAGTTAGAACTAGGTGCTAGTTCAGATTCAGGTTGAATTTTTTGACAATGATTATTCATAGATGGTGTTGTGTACTCCTTATGGCTTTACATCAGAATGTACATGATGTCTGCTTGTCTCTCTTTTAGTAATCTTAACATTGACTAGTTGGTTTAGATATGGGCAGCATGATCCATCCATTACAAAATATGCCATCATTGTTTTTATTTTATGGTTTTAGCATCCATAATAAATCTTTTATTGTTTATTTCTGGAATTTTCTTTTAAAAATGTTTTTTTTTAATTAAAATTTATTAGGGTGACAATGGTTTGTAAAATTATGTAGGTTTCAAGTGTACAATTCTGTTATACATCATCTATGTATCAGATTGTGTGTTGGCTATCCTCAAAAAGACAAATAATAACAAGGGTTGGAGAGGCTGTGAAGAAAAAGGAACCCTCATAACACTGTTGGAGGGAATGCAGATTGGTGCAGCTGCTATGGAAGGCAGTGTGGAGGTTCCTCAAAAAATTAAGAAAACAATTGCCATATGACCCAGCAATCCCTCTCCTGGGTATATACCCCCAAAATCTGAAAACATTTATTCATAAAGATATATGTGCTCCAGTGTTCATTGCAGCTTTATTTACGGTGGCCAAGGCATGGAAACAAGCAATGTATCCTTTGATAGATGATTGGATAAAGAAGTTGTGGTATATATATACACAATGGAATACTATTCTGCCATAGAAAAGAGGAAATAGTGGCATACATGACAACATGGATGGCTCTTGAGATTATAATACTAAGTGAAATAAGTCAGACAGAGAAAGTTGAGAACCATATGATTTCACTGATATGTGGGATATAAAATTGAAAACAACAAAGGAACAACACAAACAAATAAAGAAATAAAACTCATAGACACAGACAATAATTTAGTGGTTACCAGAGAGTAAGGGAAAAGAGGAGTGGTAGATTAGGGTAACCAGGGTCAAATATACGGTGATGGAAGGAGAACGCATAATAATTTTTAATTTACTGTTTTATTAGGGTTTTCAAAATAGTAATATTCAAATTCTATCATTCTGTCTGCATTTGTTTAGCATTCTTCTATAAAGAAAAACTATTTAATTACAAGAAAGATAAGATAAATATTTTTTCTTTATTTATCAATGTTCTGAACAAGTTGGTACTCTAGCAACCACAAAAGTTGTCCAACAATAATTATTTTAAGTGTTAGTAAAAACTCAAGGATTTTAAATTTTATTGTTTTCCAGTTCATTGCATGTTACTCCTTTCAGTGCTTTAGCTGCCCTGTATTTGTCCATTTGCAGTCTTTTCAAATTGTCTCACAATTCTATTGTGGTCTGAGAGCATACTTTGTTTGATATCTATGATTTTAAATTTGTTAAGGTGTGTTTTATGCCCCAAAATGTGGTTTGTCTTGGTGAATATTCCATGTGAGCTTGAGAAGAATGTGTAATCTGCTGTTGTTAGATGAAGTATTGTATACAAGCCTACCTTGCTTATTATGATTTGCTTTACTGTGCTTCACACGTTACATTTTTTTTTTACAAGTTAAAGGCAAGACACTCCCTCCACCAGCAAATGATTACCCCTTACTGTATTGAAATACTCACTTTATTGTAATACTCACTTTATCTGGAAGTGAACCCGCAATATCACCAACTTATGGCTGTTTGTGTCAATTAGATCCAATTGATTGATGGTGCTGTTCGGTGCAACTATGTTGTTGCTAATTTTTGCCTGCTGGACTACTGATAGAAGGATGTTGTAATCTCCAGCCATAAGTGTGGATTCATCTATTTCTCCTTACTCTACCAGTTCTATCACTTTTTACCTTGCGTATTTCCATACTGTGTTATGAAGTGAATACATAGTAAGGATTGTTATGTTTTCTTGGAGAATTGACCCTTTTTTCCTGGAATAGCCCTATATGTCCGTGATAATTTTTCTTGTTCAGAGTTTATTTTATCTAAAATTCCAACTTTCTTTTGATTAGTGTTAGTATATCTTTCTCTATTCCTTATTTTTAATCTATATATGTTTTTACATTTAAGCTGGGTTTATGGTTAGACAATATAGTACTTAGATCTTGTTCTTGCATCTACTTAGTCTCTTTTAATTGATGCATTTAGACTATTGATGTTTAAAGTGATTATTGATATAGTTGGAGATAATTAATAGTTTGTCGGTATTAAAATCAGCCATAGTTGGTATGATTTTCTATTTCTTGTCATTGTTCTTTGTTTCTTTGTTTTATTTTATTTTTTAAATAAAAATAAATTTGTTTTCTACTCTTTCTTTGCCTTCTTTAGTTTTAATTGTGCATTTTATGGGTTTGATTCAATTTCCTCTCTTTTTAGCATGTCAGTTATACTTCTTTTAATACTTTAGTAGTTGCAGTTGAGCTTGCAATGCGCATTTGCACCTTATCCAAATCCTCTTTCAAATAATACAATAACACTTCATATGGTAGGTAGTGCAAATAACTTACAGCAGAATACCCAATTCTTATCTCTGATCCCTTGCTGTCACGCATTTAACTGATCTATAAGCTATAATTTCCACATACATTTTTGCTATTGTTTTGAGCAAACTGTTATCTGGTAGATCAATTAAGAATAAAAAATAAAGTATTTATTTTAATTCTTATATTCCTTCTTCAATGATGTTCTTTTCCTTTATTTATTTTTTTTAGATCTGAGTTGCTGATTTCTTTTTCTTTCTTCTAAAGAATTTCTTTTAATGTTTTTTGCAAGGCTGTTCTACTGGTAACAAATGTATTTAATTTTTGTTTGGGGAAATGTTTTTTCTCTTTCACATTTGAAAAATAATTTCACTGAATACAGCATTCTAATTTGGTGGGTTATTTTTTATTTTTCCTTCATTCAACAATTTTAAACATTTTACTCTTTTCTCTTTTACTTGCATGTTTTCTGAAAAGAAATCCAGTATAATTCTTAATCTTCCTCCTCTATAGGTTAGTATTTTTCTGTGGCTTCTTTCAAGATTTTTTTCTTTGTTCTCAATGTTCTTGATGTCATACGCCTAAGTGTGGAGTTTTTGATATTTATCTTGCTGGGTCTTCTCTAAACTTCTTGGATTTGTGGTTCATTATCTACCATTAACTTGAAAAAAGTCAGTCTTAGTTTCAAACATTTTTTCTGTTGCTTGCATTCTTCTCCTTGTGGTATTCCCATTGTACGCATATGATAGATTTTTTTTTTTTGTACTTGTCTCAGTATTCTTGGATATTCTGTACTTTATTTTTTATTCTTTTTCTCTATTGGCATTTCTGGTTTGACAGTTTCCATTGCCATTATTTCAAGCTCACAGATTCTTTCCTTGGCCATGTCCAATCCATTGATGAGCACATTCTTCACTGAATAAATGCATTTTTTTAATTTCTGTTACAGTGATTTTAATTATTGGCACTTTCTTTTGAATCTTTCTTTGCATTTTCATCTCTCTGATTACATTATACATCTGTTTTTGCGTGATGTACATTATTTTCCAATACATCCTTAGGATATTAATTATAGTTTTAAATCCCAAGTCTGAAAAGTCCAACATCTCTTTCATATCTAAGTTGATTCTGATGCTTGTTCTGTCTCTGCTCAAACTGAGATTTTTTTTTTCTTTTAGTATGCTTTGATTTTTTTTTTAATTGAAAGCCAGACACAATGCACTAGGTAAAAAGAAATGAGGTAAACAGGCTCTTAGTATGAGGTTTTATATTTATTGGACTAGGAGTTAAGCTGTGTTCACCATTTGCTACAGTTACAGGTGTTAGAGGCTAAAATTTCTCCCTGAAGTCTGTTTGTCTCCCCTGTTGTTTTTGAGTTTTTTTAGGCTTTTCTTTGTGCTCTCATTGCTAGATCTCATTCTTTTATTGAGGCTGTGTCCCTGGACTGTTTCTTTTGCAAGTGCTTCTCAGTTTGTTTGTTTGTTTGTGCTTTCTTTTTTTTTTCTTTTTTTTTAAACCCAGTTGGGTGTGAGGCTAGAAAATCCCAGAGTTGGCCATTTCCCTTCAAACACTAGAGGGAACTAAAGTCAGACATTTTATTTCCCAAGTTGAAGGCTAGAGAGGGCTACAGTTGGGTATTTTCCTTTGTCAGCTTGGTTAGTCCATATAGACTATAATAAAAACTCAGGCTGTTAGGCTCAGGTAAAGGAATTTCTATTGAGGGCAGGACTTACTAAAAACAGGATCCTCGGGGTAGAATTTCAGAATGGCCAATTTTCCTTCCGTCTGTCAGAATCATGAGTTGTTATTTTTTTCCCCTGATCTTCACTGTGAGAACTTGGTAGAGCTTCTGAAGGAAAACTTCGCAGAAGTGTGGAGATCCCCTTAAGATTGGACCTGCCTTTAAGTTTTTGACTCTCATGCTTGTCTATACTAAGCATCCAGCAATTCATGATTAGCAATTTCTGTTTCCCTACCCGGGTCCTGGGACTCATGGAAGTTTATGCTCTGGGCAGCAGTTTGTCCTATAATCTCAGTTCTCTGATGTATCTAAGAAGAGTTGTTGCTTTTCAGTTTGTTCAGTTTATTTCTTGTTGTGAAGATAAGAGTGATGCCTTCTAACCTCCTTATGTACTAGACTGATAACCTGCTATTTTACTTTTTAAATAGAATAATATTAATATTAAAATAATCAATAAAATGTATATTTAACTCTTTAAAAAGAATAAATGAAATAAACTAATTTAAGAATAAAATTTATATAAAATAATATTAATGAAATTAAATAGTGAACCATAAAATAATATTAAAAATAAACACAATGAGAATCAAGATTTTCTGTGCATGTGATAGCCTTTGTTAGTCCCTCTAAAATAATAAGTTTTCTCTGAAATCATATAAACTGGGACTCTTTTAAGTGTACTTTTCGTGACAGACTGCTTCTCTTCTTCAGGTCACATCTTAAATAATACTTCATTAGGGGATTTTTTCTGACACCCCACATTAATATTGTTTGACATGGTTTAAGTTCATCTAAGAACAATGCCAAGCTGAAGAGGGGACAAAAAAAAACATCAACTATTAGAAATGAGGTTAAATATTTCAGATCAATTTTTTCCCCTGCTTATTTGATGATGGCTGGCACTGAAAACCCCAGAGGCCACAGCTGAATTTGAATCCTAACAATTTCTAGGGTGCAAGAATGTGTAATGGGAATCACCATAAAGGTTCTGAGAAATCTGTCATGGTTCCTTTTTCCATTTGACTTTCTTCCTACACTCATTAATGAACACCTCTGCACAAGGTATTCTAATTAGTCAAGTTACAAAAAAAAAAAAAATGTTCAGTATGCTTTACTCAGAGATTCTTACTTGATGATTAATGTGCTGTAGTGGGCAGTTACCTGCCAGGAGAAATTGCACCAGTGAAGGCAAGCCCAATGCATGGCTTAGGAGGTGAGACAAAAAGTCACATCTGTCATTTACGTCTCTAAAAATACCATTTATTTTCTATTTTTTCTATAAGGCACTATGTGAATCAACCGAACCAAAATTAAAGCAAATTCTAGATCCTTTCATAATTACATTGAGTGCTATATTTATAGTCATCTCTGAAATTACTTTTCAACATCCTATGAATACATATTATATCCTGTGGATTAGAAATGAGAAATGTCATTTGCAGAAGATACAGTATAAACCCCATGGAAGAAAGGAGACCTAGGATGTGGTATTAGTTTCATTAAACAAATATGATACAAAAATGAAACACAAGTTTACCAAAACATCAAAAATTAGGCTGACAATTATATATTGGACTCCTGTATTCATACAATGGAAAATTATACATCAGTTAAAATTAATGAAATATGTCTATATTAATCAACATAAGAAAACTTCAGCAGCATAATATTAAGTAAAACAGCATATCTTGGTAAAATAATGTTTATGTAAATGTAAAAAAACCAAATATAGATATAAATATTATACAGTAAAGTATGAAATCAAGCATGAGACTGTTGTAGACCAACTTTAAGGAAGAGGGAAATAAGGGCAGAGCTTTATTTAAAATTGTAAGTGTTGCAATTTGTAAAATGTAGAAATAATTTTGATGTTAATATAATGAAACATTAATGCCTGTTTAACCTAAGTGGTGGATGTACTGATGAGTATTAGACTATTTCTATATAATTAAAATATATCAATAATATATATGTTGATTTTAAAAGACTTGAAAGAAACTACTCCATCAGTCATAGCACTTACTTTTGTGGTTATGTTAAGGTTAGGATTTATATCTTCCCTCCCAGATTTTTCTTGATAACTCATTACCAGAGAAGGAAACAGAGTAAATAACTTGGTATAGAAAGTATTGCATTATACATTTCAGAATATTTTTATTTATTTATATGTAACAAGGTTTCTGACTGCCCTTCAACTGATTTTTTAAAGCTGAAATGTTGACACATTTTGTATGGAATACAAATGTTTTGTAAAATTTATGAACTCTTTAGTCACTTCCATTATTTGAAATACAAAACATAAGGATTCTGCAGACCTTAAAAAAATAGCACAATATCATACATTCTAAAATGGAATTCCCTGTTACATTTTACTTTGATTTTTCTAGAAAATGAATATCTACATAGTATTTTTGTTAAATTTAATTACTACAATCTTGAAATGGTTTTATGTGACAGGTGATTCAAATGTGTACCTTAATACCTTTATACTTTAAAAGCATTCCTATGTTTTGTTAAGTTCTAATTATATCTTTATATGTCAAATGTAATTGCTCAAATGCAATGTATTTTACAATTTTTTTTGAACTGATGGTCACAGGATTGGAGCTGGGCTGCCAATCTGGGTGTTCTCGGCCTGAGCAAGCCCCATGTGCTGGAGTGAGCTGGCAGGCACACAAGCAGAGAGATACAGATACTATTAGATTTTCATAGTATTTTCAAATTTGTCTTCTATTCTTATATTGTCTAATTTCTCATTGAATTACTGCAGATGTCTTTTGCAGCTTTCACACATTTATTCAACAAATTGTTACCTGTGTGTCAGATTGGTTTCAAATGCACCAATGAATTAAGCAGGGAATATTTCTGTCCTCATGGAGCAATAATAATATTTTCCACTGGGGAAGATAGGCAATAATCATTTACTGTTGTCTGGGAGACTAGATAAAACTTCTTCTTTATCCACATTTAGTGGGTAATAAGACTTGGGAACCTAGTTCTTATAAAACATCTGAGAAGGGGTTAATATCCAAAATTGATAAAGAATTCACAGAATTCCACACCAAAAAAAAAAAAAAAAAAATCCAATTAAAAAATGAGTCAAGGACCAGAATAGGCATTTCTCCAAAGAGAACATACAGATGGCCAGTGAATATATGAAAAGGAGCTCAATGTCACCAATCATCTGATAAATGCAAATTAAAACCACAATGAGATATCACCTCACACCTGTCTGGCTGTCATCGATAAATCAACAAACAACACATGTTGGTGAGGATGTGGAGAAAAGGGAAACCTCCTGCACTGTTGGTCAAATTGCAAATTGGTACAGTCACTATGGAAAATGGTATGAAGTTTTCTCAACAAATTGAAAATGGAAATACTTTATGACCCAGCCATTCCAATTCTGGATGTTTATTTGAGGAAATTCAAACCATTAATTTGAAAAGATATATGCACCCTTATGTTCATTGCAGCATTATTTACAATAGCCAAGATATGGAAACACCTAAATGCCCATCAGTATACCATTGGATAAAGAAGTGATACGTATACACGATGGAATATTATTCAGCCATAAAAAATGAATGGAATCTTACCATTTGTGACAACATGGATGGACCTAGAGGGTATTATGCTAAGTGAAGTAAGTTAGACTGAGAAAGATAAATACCAAATGATCTCACTTATATGTGGAATGGAAAGAACAAAATAAACATGCAAACAAAACAGAACAGAATAATAGATAAGAGGACAAACTGATAGTAGCCAGAGGGGAAAGAGGTGAGGAACTGGGTGAAAAGGGTGAAGGGATTAAGAAGTACAAATTGATAGTTACAAATTAGTCATGGGGATGTAAAGTACAGCATAGAGAATATAGTTAATAATGTTGCAACAACTATGTATAGGTTCAAGTGGGTTCTAGACTGATTGGGGGGATCACTTAGTAAATTATATAAATGTCTAATCACTGTGCTATATACCTGAAATTAATATAAAATAATATTGAATGTCAAGTGCAATTGAAAAATAAATAAAATCAAAGCATTACAAATAGTAGGCAGCAAAGCAAGAATGAAAAACAAAATTTCTTCTACCTCAGATGAATGTTGAAGTTTCTAAGTCACGATATCTATCCAATTTGGAGACACAAGAATTGACTCAGGAACATAATTATGTGAATTGATTTGAATAGCCATGATAATGAAGATAAGCTCCTTAGAAGATTGTGGGGTGGGTGGGAGGACTTATTTTTTTTTAATGTTTTTATTAAGAAATAATTTGCATACCATACAACTCATGCATTTAATAGGTACTATTTAATAGTTTTTAGTATGTATAACTTTTGTATATTCACAGAGGTGTGCAACCATCACCAAAATAAATTTTAGAACATTTTCATCACCCTCAAGAAAAATCTCATACCCATTAGCAGTGTCTCTCCATTTATACCCCAGCCCTAGGCAATTACTAATTTACTTCCTGCTTTATATTTGCCTATTCCGGACATTTCATATAAATGGTATTTTATGATATGTGTGTTTTGTTTTGTCACTGGCTTCTGTCACGTAGTATAGTGTTTTCAAAGTTCATCTACATTGTAGTTGGAATCAATATTTCATTTCTTTTTATTGATGAATAATATTCCACTGTATAGATATACCAGAGTTTTGATCAATTGTTCAGTTGATGGACATTTGGGTTGTTTCCATTTTGGGCTATTATAAATAATGCTGCTATGAACATCCATGTGCACGTTTTTGTGTGAACATGTGTTTTCCTACAAATTGAGTATATGTCTAAAAGCGGAATTTCTGAGTCATAGGTAATTTTATGTTAAACTTTGACGAGTTGACAGACTGTTTTCCAAAGGATTGGATCTATTTACATACCCATCAGCAGTGTATAAACATTCCAATTTCTATACTTTCTCCCAACACTTGTTATTAACTGTCTTTTTTATTATAGTTATTCTAGTATGTGTGAAGTGGTATCTCATAGTTTTGATTTGCATTTCTCTGATGGCTAATATTGTTCAGAATTATTTTTTATATGCTTATTGACCATTTGTATTGTATCATTTGAAAAAATGTCTATTTAGATTCATTGCCCATTTTTATTTTGGGTTACATATCTTTTCATTATTGAGTTATAAGACTTCATTATATATTGTAGTTCAAGTCCCTTATTATATGTATGATTTGCTACTATATTCTCCCATTCTGTGGATTACGTTTTCACTTTTCTGATAGTGTCCTTTGAAAACACAGTGGCATCCACTATTGTAAGTTATGTTTCTTACATGATTTATGTGCAAGTAAAAGATACCAAGGGAGTAAAAAAGGCTGCATTCCTCCTATAGGATGTAGCAGTTAGGACCAAGAATCTTATGGTACTCCTGGTAGGTCACAAGACTTAATAATGAATCATCACAGGACATAGATGTAATGACCTTCAAAATTAATGAATAATTAGCTTAATGCAGTATGTCTAAGGTATAGAAGAGTATGTCAAACTCCAGAATTTAAAATATAAATTCATACACACATATGTGTATACATTTGTATATATACATGTATGCATATGTATACGTATATGCATATGTACATGTATGAATGTGAATTGACCGTATACTCACAGAGAATGAACTGAAAATTAGCCAACACAAAGAGGCAAAAGGACTAATAATACAACAATGTCCTCCTGCTTTTCTGCTAGAGATACTTTTACTAGGCATTTTAAGACCAACAAAACTTTATGAACAAGAAAGCTGTTTAGTGGAACTTAAAGTCCACTCATTTGCTTGTTTTCTAGGTTTTGGTAACACTCTCCTTCCCCCAGTTCAGATTTATTTGAGTGCAGGGACTTCAATACCTATGTTTAAAAAATACTTTTTATTGGGGTGGCCGGTTAGCTCAGTTGGTTAGAGCATGGTGTTGGTAGCACTAAGGTTACTGGTTTGATCCCCGTATGGACCACTGTGAGGTACACCCTCCTAAAAGAATATATAAATAGCTAACATACAATACCTAATTTGAAGAAGTGGGAATGAACCAGAAATGAATGAGTGGAAAGACAGCCTTGTTTCCTATTCTTTTTAAGCTGTTTCAGTTATTTCAGCTTTATTATAATATTTTTGGTTAGCTTCCAAGTAGTTACCAGATACTATTATCTTGAACTAATTACTGCCCGATATTGATCAATACTCAGCTCAGATAAAAAAACATTTAAAGAAAGTGGCATGGAATGTATGTAGTCCATTATTTTTTATAGATTCTATAATTTATATGTTGATCAATTCTTATCAATTTAGATTGGGTATCCAGACTACAATGTGTTGGTGCCTCATGAGGTTTTTCTTACTGAATTGTATCTTTGATGTATGATGCCTACACTGATGCATGCTATAAGACAGGCCTAAGGTGTGTGTCTGTATGCGTCTTGTAAAGACTTTTCAGTAGTGATGTGCTGGTGAATGTTTGAGAACTCCCCAGGAAACAGAAATCTCTCATTTGTAGCATGTGCTGATTCCCATGGTGTAAATTTTTTACACAGTGACTGATTTCAGTATACCAGTGTGATACCACTTGACTCAGAGTTAGAAAGAGATGCTTATAGTTGAACCCAATGAAGTGGTTTGAGCTAGTGTGAGTCAGTCCTGAACACGACCACCTTCAGGAGTTAGCTTGCTTCTTACCTTATGGATACAGTAAGTTACTTACCAGATCAAATTTTAATTCTTGCATTTGTACTACCAAGCTTACAGTCAAATTGAAAGCTAATTTAAAACAACATATATAGGGCTTCGTGGTATCCTTTTTAATCTAATTCTTAAGTCCATTTGTTTTTATTTCTTCTTTTACTCCTGCTTTCAGTTTATTCCATCTTTTAAAATTCTATTTGTAATCTGTCTCAGTTATTTTCAGGAATGATTTATAACAGATTTAAATAAATAAATAAATAAATAAATAAATAAATAAATAAATAAATAATCCTTAAACACCTTCAGGCACAGAGTAGGGATTGAAGACAAAGTACTGGATAATCCCTGGGATGAAAGTACACAAAGGTGGTGCATGTCAGTCCCACCTCTACTCAGGCAGCATTAATTTACTTCTTTCTCTCTGGCCCTCAGGCTCTTTACCTATGTAATTAGGTATGTCAGGATGAGCTCTAATGTCATTCAAGTTATCCACAATTCTGAAACTACAACAGCCCTTGTTTCATTCTAAAACTAAATTTTAGCAATAGTCAACACAGTTTTTAAAATGATGTCATTGTATGCCTATGTTAAAATGACTTTAGTGTTATACTCAATTTTAGTTTTTGCAGATTGTTATTGGCTCGTTGGTGTTGACAGGCAAACTTGTGGGTGCATATTAGCTTTTTATAAAATGACATTTCATCTGTAGGCAGAGTAACAAATTTTAAATTTTATGCATGAAAAGATTGATAGCTGGCAGAATTATTAATTTCTGCTGGCTTCCTGTTGGTAGCATATGATTTGGAAAAGACATTTGCATTTATACTCTAATAAAAGAAGGCTCTATTCTCTCCTTTAATTTTGGAAAGCATAATATTTTGAACAATTCTAACTTAATAGTTCTAATACCCCAAAATATGTTTGTAATTCATTAGAACAATTCATTGAGGTGGCTATGCATGGCAGGAAAGGTTTTCTAAGAACTTGTGTTCGAATTCCACCTATGCCTTGGTAACCACTTGACATTGCACAAGGTATGTGATCTAAGTCTCAACTTCATGCTGTAAAATGGGCAAATCTATTAACCTTTCAGCGTTGGTTTGAAGACCGAATGAAATAATAGGTTAAACATCCCTGGCATAGTTCCAATTTGGCAAATGTGAACTTTTATGAAAACCCTCTCACTGGTCTTTTCATATGTGGTTTAATGCAAAATTGCTCAGTCACACTCAACGGCTTAGTGTATATCTAATAGCATGGAAATTGTTTCTTCCCAAATTTTTTGAAGCAGCTATATTCCTATTTGACTTTTCTCAACAGAACAAACTTAGGTAAAATATTTTAGTTGCAGGCATTCAGAAGAGGAAAAAAAAAATCTAAATCTTTGTCTGAAAAGTCCAGGCCTTTGTGCTACAAATATTCTAAATTAAGGAGACTACTTAGGTTGTTGTTGTTGTTGTTACTGCTTAAATAAGTGAAAATCACATTTCTAAGTACCCCACACATGGAAAACATAATAACCTATTAAACATTTGAGAATAATTATATTATATTCTGATGTCATATAAGGAGACTTAATGTAGATGTTCTTAGAAGTTAGATTTAAGGGAAAAAGGATTAAATAAAATCTTTTAAAAAATTCTGTAGATCTCTATACTCAAAATAAAGCTTACTGTGGAAGATACTGTCATCACCTTATTTTTAAAATGTGTTGAGGAAGGAAATTGTCAGATAGTAAACTTGTGAAAGTATCATTTAAATGCATATATAGGGTACAAAATAAACCTTATCAAAAATCAAAAGTTATTGGATTCTTACTTTTAATTAGAAACTGTTAAATATAAATTCATCTAAAGAAGATATGAATGATGTAATGTGCATCAACTAAAAAGCAGTAACAATAAATTATGAGATTGATATTTCATGTGTCTGTTTCAAAAATACAATATACAAATGTACATTGAACAAACATGAAAATCCCAAAACCTCTCTTGGAACAGAGTGGACTGTAGAATAATATTACAAAACAATAAAATATTTTCTAAAAATATAAATGAAATTTAGAAATATCTGAAGCTAAGTGCCCCTTTATCTTATGGTTTAATGTATATATGCATCTAAAACAGTATTAACATACGGACTTGACAGATCATTATCATTACTAGCAGTATATGCATAGTTACATCCATAACATTATTAATACAAAATATATTGTTTTAAAACTTTCAATGGATTTCACATTTATTTATAAATAAATATCCACAGATTTGACCTCTCATTTTCAACCCCAGTGTTTTGAGCACCCTTTAATGTGTAGAGAAGCAAGTAAAATTTCTTCTTTCCTTCCCACGTTCTTAGGTTCACTTGCGCCTCTGCCCAGATAGCAGTCTAATGGTGCTCCAGGTCTGGGATGTCTGGGGGGTGACCTCATTAATTTCAGAGTGTGTACCGTTGTGTACCGCCCTAATGCCAGGAACACTAAGTAAGCGATGCAAAAACTGTGCATTCCCTCCTGGGTCTCTGCATCCTTCCACCGCCACACTTTCAGCATAGCATGAACTGAGCACTTTTGCTCCCAGGACTAGTAACCACTCTGACTAATATTTAGTTTATTCTTTTCTTCTACGGTGACTACACCCAGTGCATAGTAGTCTCCAAACAAGTTTCTTCTTTCTTTTTTTGAAAGACTGAGTATTAAAACGCCTAATTTTCTTATCTCTGAGATGATGTCTGTGAGATCAATTTAGTACGCTATACAAATGTGAAGATATAGTGTGATTAAAGGTTCATGTCATTTAGCCCAAAATTTGTTCATGACTTCATGTAAAAACATGTTCATTATTTTATGAGCTTGTCTCAGTTCCAGCTGTCGCTGAAAGGATCGGAAAAGAGGAAATAGTGGGTAGGAGACAATCAAGTACTTTCACACTTACAACAACTGTTTCCATGTGTTTTCAGAACAATCTTTCTCACAGAGAATGTAGAGACCAGAAATAACTGGCAAAGCTATTCCTGTAAGACCATACTGATACCCGGATCTTAGACTTCCCAATCTTGAGTACAGTGAGAAATAAATTTTTGTTGTTATAACCAACCTTCTCTGTGGCAACCTTCTCTGTAGCAGCCAAAACAGGCTAATGCAATCACCTTAGAGATAGTCTCTGATCTGTTCCAGAATCTCTCTCTAACACTGTGGGCTAAAAGTGTGCTTCTTTCCAAGATGATTATAATTTTGGGTGACTGAAATGTACAGAAAAGACATTTTCTTGATATTTAGTATTTCATTTTCTTTTTTCTTCTCTTCTTCTTCTTCTTCTTCTTCTTCTTCTTCTTCTTCTTCTTCTTCTTCTTCTTCTTCTTCTTCTTTTTCTTCTTCTTCTTCTTCTCCTTCTTCTTCTTCCTCCTCCTCCTCCTCCCCTGCCTCCTCTTCTTCTTCTCTGTCTGCCCGCTTTATGACAAACAAGGGCATGGCATGAATTATTTTCTACCAGTGGTTAATTCAAGAGTTAGTTTTGAAAAAAAAAAAAAAAAAGCATATCTATTGATTTGACAGATACTTCTCTCCAGGCAATATTTCAGGTACTAAGAGGATGGTGACGAATAATGAGACTGTTATACCTCTCAAGGAGTTAACATTTTAGTGGGATCTAGAGCTATGCAGTTGAATTTTGGATTTACGATGACTTTTCCACAAAAATCTTATACTAAACTTCAGTACCCTTTGCCTTAAAGTCATTTCAATTAAAACTCTGATATTTCAATATATTGATTGATTTTAAGAGAATAATACTCTTAATATATTAATTTAATACAGAATTTTAGTGCACAGACATCTTAAAGGTAATCAGATCAGATCTGTCATATTATATATGATGATAGTAATAACCAGAAACATTAAGTAGATTGGCTAAAGTCACACAGGCAATATGTATTCATATTGTAGACATATTGAATTTTTTTCTGGTCCCCTGATCAGTATACAGAGTTCAACATGGATACATTACACATTCTTATGCTCCTGGAACTAGAATGGGCCAATGTATGTCAGCCTCACCTATTTCAAATCACTATATCAATATGGCATAGAGGTCAAGGAAACAAGCTCTTGAGACTAATTGTCTGGGTTTTAAATCTGGCTATTCACTTCCTAGGAAGTATGTCCTTGAGCAAACTACTTAAACTCAATCTACCTCAGTTTCCCTACCTGCAAAATAGTAATAATGTAGAAATTAAATAAACTAAAACTCTTAAAGTGCATAAAACAGTATCTGGAACACACACAATATATAAATGACAGTTATTGTTCTTATCATTGTTACTTTAAAGTATAGTTAGTATATGATTTGATCATTTTTCTCTGTTTACAAAAAGTGAAACATAACAGGCTGTAAGAAAGACTTGGATTCATATATTATGTTATCCTATGCAGTTTGAAATTGTGAAAATATGGAACTAAAACGCATAGGCATAGAATGCACCTGGGACTCGTATTTCTTATTATTCGTGAATGGTATGATTCACCAATCTAGAGAAAACACAATGGAGGTGGGGAGAAATTACAGATAATGGTATAGATTAGAAAATATTTATTTTAAGAAAAGTGAGACATTGTAGACAGTTTTAATAATTGGTATATGGGAACTGAACTGAGGAGAAAAGGACATTAAGATATGGGAATGGTAATACCTATTTTTGAATTTTAGCTCCACCCTTTACCAACTATTAATATTTGACCTAGGATATGAAATTTATAAATTTCAGTTTTCTAACATGTTAAAAAATAAATGGAAATAATATTACCAAACTAACTTGGCAATAATGAAATATTGTATGTGAAATTGGTTAGCACTGCACCTTAGCTTTTAGTTTTACCCTTTATCTCCTTTTTTCTTTTCCATACCTCCTCTTTCCTTTCTCATACAGTACAATATAAACATCATGGATATTGGAGACAGAGAGAACTTGTTTTGAATCCTGATTCTATAACCTTCAATAATGCAATATTGAACACATTACTTACTCTCCATGAAAATTAATTTTATCATTATCTATAAAATGGGCACATAACCATGTACTGATTTTTGTCAGAATTAAATGACAATCTGATTATTATTGACTGTTATTATTGTTTAGGCAATATGCCAAGAATATAGATGTTTGTAGTATTAGTTTTCATTATCATTTCTTTTTTTTACATTCAATTTTATTTTATACCAATTTCAGGTGTACAGCACATGGTTAGACATTTATATAATGTAAGAAGTAATCCCTCTGACTAGTCTAGTACTCACCTGGCACTATACATAGTTATTACCATATTATTAACTATATTCCCTATGCTTTTCTTAACATCCCCATGATTATTTTGTAACTATCAATCTGTACTTCTTAGTCCCTTCACCTTCTCCATCCATCACCCCAACCCCCATCCCATCTGTCAACCATCAAAATATTCTCTGTATCTATGAGTCTGTTTCTTTTTTGTTTATTTTGTTCTTTAGATTCTACATATAAACGAAATCTCATTGCATCGGTCTTTCTCTGTCTGACATATTCCACTCAGCACAATTCCCTCCAGGTCCATCCATGCCACTCACTGCACATGGCAAGAATACATTCCCTTCCCAATGGAATGGAGCAATATTCCACTGTATATATGTACCAACTCCTCTTTATCCATTCTTCCATTGATGGACACCCAGGCTGCCTCCACATCTTGGCCTTTGTACACAATGCTGCAATGAACATATATGGATGCACATGTCCCATCAAAGTAGTGTTTTGGGTTTCTTCAGATAAATACCAGGAATTGGGATTACTGGGTCCTTTTCTGTCTCTTCTTAGAGCCTTTGTTTTAAAGTCTATTGTCTGGTATAAGTATTGCTACCTCAGATTTGTTGTTGTTATTGTTTTCATTTTTATTAAATAACTCATTCCATCTCGTTACTTTCAGTCTATGTGTGTCTTTCAATCTGAAATGATTATCTGTAGGCAGCAAATGTAAGAGTTTTGTTTTCTTATTCATTCAGCTACTCTGATTTTGATTGGGGTATTTAATACACTTACATTGAAAACAATTGTTGATACATATGTAGTTATTACCACTTTATGATTCATATTTTAGCACCCCTCCATCTTAAAGAAGTCCCTCTATCATTCCTTGTAATACTGGTTTGGTAGTGATGAAGTCCTTTAGCTTTTCCTCATCTGGAAAAGTTATCTGTCCTTTGATTCTAAATGACAGCCTTGCTGGTAAAGTAGTCTTGGTTGTAGGTCCTTGCTTTTCATCACTTTGAATATTTCATGCCAATATTTTCTGGCCTGTCATTATCATTTCTTTTTTGCTTTGTGTCATTTCTATTTTTTTATCTATATTTTTCCTTATTTCTTTTTAATTACCTTGAGAAAATGTAGAACAAATACACTTTAGAAATCTACATATGATCTTGATTTTGGTTTTCTATACTTTTGCATGTATTTTTTATTATTGGTCACAGCAAAACTTAAGTGATGTCTAAATGCATTTTTCTACTTATAAATACAGGCAACAAAAATGTTATGCATGACTTACTTGGTTGACATACTTTCATATTTATTGAAATAAAAGAAGAAAAAAAGTAACCCTTCAGAGAGGTTAAATATTGGTGATAGTAAAACCTAAGGATTTCTGAATTCCTAACTTAATTAACCCTTTTTCTAATCCTGTCTTTAACTGCCTCCAAACTTTGAACAACACAAAGTGTATTTTCCAAAGCAGTCAATGCAGAATAATCATATTATTTTAATAATGATGAACTTTATAAAATCCAAGAAATTAGAATAGTCTTTACTTTTATTCAACAACTTGTTCATTATATTGTTAGCCATTTTTTTCCTTCATCCATAAATCATAAATAGTATAGGCTCTTGCTTATTTCTTGGGATTATTGAGGTGATAAAATAATCTATATGTGATTTTAAAAGCTCACAAACTAGTAAGGTATTAATAATAAGACTTTAAAGTATATTCATATATAAGCAATTAACACATTAAAAGATGATAAATTATTGTGTTGTATAGCTGACAAAAATCTGTTGTTACTAAATATCTGTATAATCCAGCAGAGGTGTCTATACTATTTATAACTCCAAAAGTAAAATTATCAAGGAAGATATTATATAGGTGAGTTTCAGAGTGTTAAACATATTGTTCATAAGAGAAATGTGAAAGCTATGAAAAAATAAAGTTTGGGACAGTTCATTTTCAAAGGAAACACATAAAACTCTAAAGCGTCTACCAGTTGTACAGTCCTAAAATAAATCTTCCCTTGTTTTTCAAAATTTTATCAATAATCATGCAGCTGTGAACTGCACATGCTAAATTAAATCAACATGTTGGAAGAAAAGGAGATGATGATGGCACTAATCACTGAGTATTTAAATGATGTAAGAGCTGAGAAAAAGAAAAAAGGAGAGGAAAAAAATAAATCCTACAGGCCAGACGATTACTAAGTAGGGCAAGCCAGTGGCTTTCATGGACACATTCTGTAAAATATCATTAGAACCAATGCTTAAAATATTGTGCCTACAATTAATTATTATTGTTTCTCTTCCTACCCGGATGATAATATACTGAATTTGTAGTTTTATTATTCCAAACTTATTGGTTTTGTACATAATTCTGACAAATTCCTTTAAGGTCTTCACAAAATTTCAGTACTAAATATTATCAAGTGCTAGGAAGTGACTGGGATATACTGTAGGATGGTTTCAAGTGTAATAACTAAAGTAGCAAGTATTTTCAAGAATACTCTGTTATTTAAATCCTAACTTAAATACCTGTGAACAATAGTTAAAAATTGAAAATAAATTACCTAAATCATTCAACTCAGGATGCTAGAGAAGGAACATAGAAGAAACTAAGAAATTTGTCAAGAAAAATCAATAAACAATTTATTTTTTAAATAATTGAAATAAATAGTTGAAATAAAAAATATAGGAGAAACAAAGGAAATCAATAATTAAATGGTAGAACACAATCCAACTTTATTGATAGTTACATTAAATTTTAATGAAATAAGCACAAGAACTCAAAGGCAGAAACTGACAAGATGAATTTTAAAGAAAAGACTAATGATATGGTTTTTAAATAAATGGATTTAAATATAAATGCACATAGAGGTTGAAAGTAAATTGATGAAAGTGTTTATCATACAAATAGTTCAGTAAGGCTTGTCTATATAAGGATTGTCTATATTAATATTAGATACAATAGACTTCAAGATAGAATATGTTATGATAGCAAAAAAGGAACAGTTTATAATGATAAAAAGAGTTTATTCATCAGGAAGTCATAAATGCATAAAGAGTATGTACCTAACAAAATAACTTCAAAATGCATCAAGGAAATATTTACAGAATCAAAAGGATTTAGTTTAGTCTCTTTTACAATTATGGTTGGAGATTTTAGCACAGCATTCTCAACAGTTAAAAGGAAATTAAATAAAATAATCATTAAGACAGAAAGGATCTAACCATGACTGCTAACCACCCTGCCAAAATTGATACTAAATGAAAATAAACCCTAGAACTACAGAAAAAGTTTTTTTGTTGTTTTTTTTTATCCCCCCAGAGTACATAGTCTACTCATCAAGAAAGCCCATTGACTGGGTCATAAAACACATATCTATAAATTTAAAAGATTGAAATCAAATAGATTATATTCTCTGAATATTAAGAAATGAAATTAGAAATCAATAATTTTATATATAGGAAAACATCAAATATTTGAAAATCAGACAACATACTTCTAAACAATTTATAAAGCAATAAGAACACCAGAAAATAATCTAGAAAATATTTTAATTGAATGATATTGAAAATACAGTTCAAAATTTGCAAGATACAAGAAAAGCAGTGCTTTGAGTTACACATATGGTTTTAAATGCAGATATGCAAAGTAAATGCTGAATATATAGAAAAAGGAAATAGCAAAGGTAAGTGAAAAATCAGTGAGTAGATGAATAATAGAGAAAATTCACAAAAGCAAAAATGATTCCATGGAAGAAGAATACAATCGATAACCTCCAAGCTAGGCAAATTAGAAATTACTAATTTCAGAAATGAAAGCTGGAGAATTGTGAAAGATACTATAGGCAAAACAAACAAACAAACACAAAAACAAAGCACACACACAAAAACAAACAAATAAACAAAAGCGATAACATATTAGGACTAATTGTTGGCTAATAAATTTCACAGCTTAAATGAAATGAGAAAAAAATCCTCAAAAAATATGCTGTACCCAAACTGATACAAAATTAGAGAAAATTTAAATATAACTATATATTTTAGAGCAACGGAATGTGTTATAAAAGTTCTATCAATGGGGATAGACTGTTAGCTCACTTGGTTAGAGCGTGGTACGAGTAACATCAAAGTTGTTGATTCAGTCTAGGAATGGGCCACTATGAGCTGCACCCTTCATAAAGAAAAGAAAAAAAGAAAATCTGTCTATAAAGTAAACTTCAGGCCCTGATGGCTTCAATGATGATCTCTACCAAATAGTTAAGAAGAAAACATCAATGCTATGCAAACTTTCCCAAAAAAGCAAAAGAGAAGGAAATAATTCAAATTGTGTTTATGAGACCAGAATCGCCCAAACACTAAACACAAAGTAGCAAATACAAAAACACAGAGAGAACAAAAATAAATAAAAACACAATCTTTTGTAAATGTAAATGAAAAGTTACTTAAAAGAACATTAACAAATCAAACCTGGCAGTACCTATAAAATTTAATACACTATGAACAAGAAGTTGTTTGTTTTTAAATGTGAACAAGAAGTTTTTAATCCCAGTAATGCAGGGTTGGTTTAACATTTAAAATTAATATATTTCACCATAAAAAGAAGACTAAAGGACAAAAAAAATCTCTGATCATTTCAATAGATGCTGTAAATGCATATGACAAAATGTAACAGATAAAATAATATAGCAAATGGGAAATATAAGAAGATTTGCTCAACATGATGAAAAGAATTTACAAAGAACTTAAAGTTAAAATAATACTTAATATTGAAATAGTGAACAATTTCCTCCAAAGGTCAGGAAAAAACAAAGGCTGTCCACTTCCATCAATTCTATCTGCACTATACTGGAGCTCTTCTCTAATTCAGTGAGGAAAGAAAAAGAAAAATGGAACAAAAATAGAAAAGGAGGAAGTAAACTTTATATTTGCAAATGAAATAATTATTTATATAGAAAATCTGAGGAATTTACAGAACAATTACTAGAACTAATAAGTACAACTATCAATGTTGCATGAGACAAGGTTAATAAATATGAGCAGTAAATAAGTGTAAAAAGAAGTGAAGAAAAATTACTATTTAAAATAACATAAACATAAACTTCCATTGAATAAACATAATAATAGTTATGCAAAGTTCTGCATTAAAGAATACAATACAACACTGACATAATTAAAGGTAATCTAAATAATTGGATTTATGTATGGAAGATTCAATATTGTTAAGATGTCAATTTTACCCTAATAGACCTATAAATGTAATGCAATCCAAATCAAAACACCAGAGAACTTTTTGCAGAAATTGACATGATGATTCTAAAATTTATATGAAATTGTAAAGATCTAGATTAACTAAAGTTATCTTGAAAACTAAGATTGGGAAATTTATATTATTTGATATTAAGAATTACTACAAAGCTACATCTTGTGGTATGACACTCATATTGACAAAAAGATTAATGTAACAAAACAGCTCAAATATACACCCACATTTATAGAGAGCTTTGACTCATAAAAGGGCATCACATCAATTAAATAGGGAAACAAATTTTTTCAACAAGTTTTGCTAGAAAAATTGTATATTTATATGGAAAAAAATAAAGGGAGAGAAATTTGACTTCTACCTTACATGATACAGAAAATATGTCTTCTACGTATGTCTTCACCTCCACTTCATATTTTCCATCTCTACATGGGGTGTAAGTTCTTATTTTGTGATTCAATAATTTTTAATCTATCACAAATCTGCTATATTACTCATCAATTGTTTTTTATTTCAATTATTATATTTTTAATTCCCAGAAAAGTTACTTGGTCCTTTTAAAAAATCTTCCTGGCTATTTTTGAAAACCTTTTAATCCAGGATTATTTTCTTTTAAGTCCATCTTTTATTTTTTAACAATTCTGTATATAATTAATGATTTATGTTTTATCTAATTCCTTCTGAAATCCTTGAGAGTAAAATTATATTCACTCATATCGTCTTCTTTGTCTGTTTTCTAATTCTTTATTTTGAATTTATTTTATCTAAACATTAGCTGAGGATATTTATTTGTTTATTTATTTTGTTCATAGTATTCCTTTATTTGTAGTATTCCTTTATTATCCTTTTAACATCCATGGAATCAATAGAGGTAACCCATCTTTTATTTCTGATATTAGTCCTTTTATTTCTTTATTTCTCTCTTTTCTTAGTTAGCCTGACTAGACATTTATCAATTTTATGGGGATGTTATGTACAGAACAGGAATATAACCAATAATATTGTGGTAGTGTGTGCAGTGTCAGATGGTTGCTAGACTTCTTTAGGTATATAAATCACTTCCTTAGGTATATAAATGTTCGATAACTATGGTGTACATCTGAAACTAATGTAATATTGTATGATAGCTGCATTTTAATAAAATGTTTAAAAGAGAAAGAAAAATTTGAGCAGATATCTATTAAATTGAATACAGAGAAAATAAAACCAAATCAGACTTTTTTTGAGGGTCTTTATTTAAAGAGGTTTTCATTCAGAAAACGTAAACTTACCACTGCATGTGCCAAGAAATATTTTATTTCTTGGCTAGAGGTCTTCTAAGCATGTGTCTACTACAAATTTAAACTCTTAGACCCAAGTGAAGTCTTCATTACAAAATTGCAAGAGAGATCATTTCAATCTGGAGCTAAAATAGATAAACAGTTTTCCTTTTGGGTCCCTTTGTTCATATTGAATTCCTTCACTAGCAGTCTTTCTCTCAGGGAAGATTCCTTCACTGTCCAATCTATTATGTTATTCGTGAGACATTTAACCCCTCCTGCTCCCTCAGGGAAAAAAAAAAAGTTTTTATTTTTTGCTAGCACTGATTCAAATCACTATTTTTCAATTTGACTGTTTCTTGGTTTTTTTCTTTAATATTTTATAAGTTTAGCAAGACATTTAAAATTATGTTTGCTATAATTGATCCAGAATCAGGATGTTTTAAAAGCAGGATATCCAGTCCATAGTAATTCTAAAAGCAGAAGTCTATTAGGTAATACTGGCTTTTTTGGATATTTTTGATAATATACCATAATTTGGTGATGAATTATAATTAATAGTTGATATGCTTTATGTCCTAAGGATTTCTAAAGAAAAGCAACTGTTAATATAAATGGTATAGTTTCATTAAAATCTTTTATATGAAAATGACATTATTCATCTCATCTAAAATTCAGTTAGATAAGAGTTTCTATCCTGGTACCATTCAAAGGCATACCACTGACATTTAGTAGAAAACATTTAGTCATTTGTTTTACAGGGAGACATTGGGCTTCTCCATGAAACTGAAATGATTGTGAAGTGTAAGGCAAAAATATGCTTCAGGTAAGAGATTGAGAGAAATTATTTTATTTCAAACATTCCTACTAATTGGGTCTCAAGTGAGGCTCTCTGAGAGGCAAACATTTACTGGAGTTGTGTAGGCAGAAGGAAAAAATGAGAATTTTCATTTAATCTGTAATTGAAAATTAACTTAAAGATGGAGGTTAGAAACTACAGCTGGGAAAAACAAAAAGGATCAAGTTTTAGATATCTTCTGAAATATATTCCAGCTTCAATGTGAGTAGAAATGTATTCAAGTTAAAGGAAAATAATCAACTTCTATTTTAAGAGTCTTCATTTTTTCTTTTGTTCTGCTGACTTAAAACTAAGAACTAGCTGAGCAGATTGAAATGTATGTGATGTCATTCATCAACAGACACATCATGAGTATGCATCACACTTTTTAAATTTAAACTGTCACTTGCCCAATTCTCTTATTAACATTTTCTAAGAAAAAAGACACTCCTTTTACTACATATGATTTGTAGATATTTTTCTCTTGTCATAGGGATAAACCTGAAATTTTTTGCATTAATATTAACTTTTCCATTTTTTTCTATGAAATTGATTTTAATGGGGAATCACTCTGAAAAGCTATTTAATAATGGATTAACACTTACTGCAGTGTCTTATTGATTATTGAGAAAACATACCTGAATTTATTTTATAAACTACATATTGACAACTAGAGCACATGATTAACACAATTGATTTCAGTGGCAAAACCTCAGCAAAATGTCGCATTCTAGCTACTTTGCCTGCCACTGGTGATATTTTTCACAACCATTTGTGCTGAGAATTAATGTCTTCTCATAGACATTTCCTGCTGTGTGATCTTTTGTTCATTTCCAGCTGTAACACTGAGCTATTAAACTGAACAGGTTTGATTATTTTCACAGCTACTGATATATATCAATAAGGAAGTTGGAGATATAGTGGTAAATATACTGACAAGACCCCAGTGCTCATAGATTCGACTATGTGGACTGTGCCCAAGAGTATGGGTTCCCATTAGAGAAGCTTTATTATATGCTTGAACTTAAAAATAAATCCCTCAAGAAAATTAAATAAGTATTTTTGTTTTAAAACTAAAACAAATATTTTAAAGATTTTATTTTTCCCCAGACAGCAGCCTTTTTATAGTCAAAGAAGGTTTTAAATGTCATTTGACTCAAGAGTAAAATCTAGTACTAGTTCATGTGATACGGATATCATTAAAACTTTCTTAATATAACTAAACACAGATTTTGTAAGATTATGGAGTAAAATAATAGTTGACCTATACCTGTGAATCACGTCAGCTCAGGCTAAGAATCTCATCTTCTAATTAGCCCAGAATCAGCTTGAGGAGTAGTAGTAGTAGAAGTTGTAGTAGTAGTGTGTAAGCATGAGTACACTCATGGAGCATGTGTTGAATATGTACATATATGAAAAATAGTTGTTCATGGAGGAATAGTAGGTGACTGGTTGGAATTAGGTGAAAACATGGAGAGTAATATACTATTGATAGAGAAACCACTTTCAAATTTCAGAAAGAGTAACATCTTTTCAGTTTATCAAGGTAAAACATAATCATTAAATTCTTTTACATATATACTTCATTAATGACTAGCTCTAATATTCTAATTCATCAGGTATTTCTTAGTAAATATTAGTGCTTGGAAATTATATGATTAAAAATGACACTTCTGGACATATTTTCAAAATTGCAAAGTTTCTAAAGTATGTATTTCTTATAATGAACAATATTCTTGACACAGGAGAAAAATACTTCAATTGTTCATTTCTTCATTCACTTTGTCAAACAAATAATTTATTGGAAAATGTCATAGGAGCTGGAATTACATTAGTGAAGATTAAGGAGGTACCTGCCGTGGGCTTTTATTAGAGTTTGGTAGATAAAGAGTAACAAGGCAATCACCTATATAATTTCAGTTCATGATAACTATTTTGAAGGAGATTGAAGCAGTGTAAGAAAATAATGAAGGAGGGATTAGGGGATTGGTCAGTTTAGATGGGGGTGGGGCAAGGAAGGCATTTCTGAAAGGCCATTAAAACAGAAAATGGAATGAAATAATGAAGTAAGACAGTTAAAATCTTGAACAAAGTGATTTTTTTGTGAAGGTTACAGAAAGATCAAATGTAGCTTGTTCAAAGTAATAAGTGATGTAAAGGGCAAAACTGAGTTCAGGGATGTTAGCCATGTTATTAAGTATCAGATTGATTACAAGCATAGTTTAGAAAAAGAACAGAATAATTGATCGGAATATTCTCTATAAATTTTGTATATCATCGTTAGTGTTTTTATTACTGTCATAAACCCAACGGCAAAAAATGTGAACCTATAAATCAAGTTTTACCTCCTGAAGTAAAGAGAAATTGGGAAAAGTTGATTATGTTTCTCTTCAAATAATAGAAGTATTTCTCAGTATGCCCAGTTAAAAGGGAATTATGTTACTAAAGATAAATTATACCCACCATATAGGTTGCTGTGAAGGATGAATCTGTAATGTCTTTTCATTTGTATTTATAATCTGTTACTATTTGATTAAGTTTGGGAAGATTATACACGTTTTACCAGATAACTGATTTTTTAAATGCTGATAATAGGTAAGAGTTTGTTTCTTCAGTAGTTGATAAACATGAAATAGAAAAAAACAAAACAACTGCTTCAAATTCTAAGATGACTTAAATAGAGACAATTACAGGTTATGTGTTTGGTTAGAACATATATTAGTTTGAAATACAATCAAGTTATCACTGGTTGTTAGAAGTAAAAAAAATATATAAATTATCCCATTTGGGTGAAGAACTAATGTTTCACATTATAAAACAAAAACAAAATTAAAATACACTTATATACTATATACAATTGTGTAATGAAAAAAGTAGTTTAGCTATCTTTATATTGTCTCCAATGCATTGGTTAATTAAAATAAGTGAACGTCAATAATTAAAGTATCTTTTCAGAAGTAATGAAAGAATGATACAATCTTTAATTTTCAGGATTTTATTCTCAAAACAAACCAAAAAAAAAAAAAACAAAAGAAAAGAAATACAGAATGATGCAATGTGCAATGTAAGTAAGGAACTTCTGCTTTCAGATACAATGGCGCAACTTACAAACCAAGTATCTTGTCAAAAGAATGTAGATACCAAAAGATATCACAAAGATACTGGAAAGGCAAGAAGGGGGGAGATATCTGCTCTTCATATATCTGGCAAAGGTCACCTATCTAGAATATATAAATATCTGCAAATCGGTAACAAAAAAGACCAATAGCTCCATAGAAAAATGGACAAGACTTAAACCCACACTTGACAATATCATCACAGCAATAAACATAGGAAACGTTTAGGCAATTGATTCACATTAGAGAAATGCAAGTCAAAACTGCAATTACTACATATCCACCAGGACGGCTAAAATTAAAACAACAACAACACACACATATATAGGTAAGATCAAGTGTTGGCAAAGATGTAGAGCAAACAGCACTCTCAGACACTAGTGAAGAGTGAGTTGGCCTTTCAGACTCAGTGCAATTCCTTCAAAATACCAATGGCATTCACCTCAGAACTAGAATGAATAATCCTAAAATTTATACGGAACCACAAATAGCCAAAGTAATCTTGAGGAAGAAGAACAAAGTTGGAGGTATCATGCTCCCTGATTTCAAACTATACTACAAGGTTTTAATCGTTAAAACAGTATGGTAGTGGCACAAAACAGTCACATAGATCAATGAAACAGAATAGAGCACCCAGAAACACCCCCACACTTATATGTCAATTGATCTGTGACTAAGGAGGTAAAAATATACACTGGAGTAACGATGGTCTCATCAACAAGTAGTGCTGGGAAAACTGGGCAGATACATGCCAAAAAATGAAACTGGACCATTATCTACATCATTTACAAAAATAAACTTAAAATAGGTTAAATGTAAGGCCTGAAACCATAAAACTCGTAGAAAAAAACATAGAAAGTAATCTATTTAACATCAGAATTAGATATTAGGACACTATTCAGAAATCATTAAGTAGTAAATGACATGATTAGAGCTGGAGAAAACTAACCTGGCAATAGATTATAGATTAGGTTAGAGAAAACAGTGCCTGGCAGAGGGAAAGCCAGACAGATATAATTAGTAAAACCTAAACAAGTAAATATAACCCAAACTGGGTTGCTGGAAATAAAGCTAGAAAGTAAAAATGAAAAATGATGCAATATAATCAGCAAATAGGAAAACTGATTGGATGTTGGGAACTAGGCAGATAGATACATCTGAGAATTTTTGCCTGGCTAACTGGGTGAGTAGGGCCATCAATTTATAATTCTATGTCCTGTATGAATTTGGAGTCTACTTGAAGATTTCTATCCTTGTATTAAGTCATGCAATTAAACCCACTTTAGCACTGATAACCTTCTAATATTTGATCATCTGTCCCAGGATAGCCAGGGCCCCTTTCTATAAAGACTACAATAGAGTGAGGCAAGGGAAAGGGACTAGATTTCTCCTAGTGCAATGTCCAAGACTCAAAAGAGAGGGGGCAGGGAAAGTTGAAGATGGAAAAGTTTAGTTTGCAGCAATTCACCATCTCTCCACTTCTCATCCCCATGCCTGTAATGGTCCAGGGGAGGAGGCTCCAGGTAGAGCAGGTGCCACTACTGTGCAAGTTCCTGGCATTAAAAGGGGACACTTACTGTGCTGACTTGTGGCCTCTCTCAGCCCTCTGCTAACTTAGTGGAGCTGTATGGAGCACAGAAAGCATGTCTGATGGAGGCTGTGTTGAAAGAATAATGACATTACACCTCTGCCCCAAATCCTGTCTTTCTCTCCTTTTGACAACCCAAAATTTCTGGCTATAATAACAGGATATATATTCTTTTATATTGAATCTGACATTTGATATTGAAAGGCTTAACATGTGATTCAGAGAAGGAATATGTGTGAGATTCAAAATCTGAATTTTAACCCAGATACCAGGTTCAGCTATACTGCTAATCAAGCATTTGAATTGAAGAATGTTTTTATGGATAAAATAAAAAATCATTTCTGTAAAAATGTAATTTCAACAAAGTTTTAGTGTTGGAAGTGTGAAGCCAGACTTAGAAATTTGGGCAAATTATATACACTCTGCACTAAGCAGTATTATTAGGAACACCATGAAATTCATGGCGGTGATTCATCAGTACGCGTGGTTTTTACAAGGAGGGGCAGATGAAGGCCATGTTCCAAACAGTCTACAGGAAGCGACCTATTTAATAGTGAGGACACAATACTTTGTGCAGTAAGTGCACCTGCTGGAGAACGTAAATCAGTCTTTCAGAATCAGGAGGTTGTTATGACATAGGCAGTTCTGAGTTGGCCTACAGCCATTCGCTGCAAAGCAAATATTGCTTGTTTGCATGATAGTTTCCTCATTTCCTTGTGTCAGGTTCATGACAAGAAGATTTATAAGTACATACTGTTTGGCTAGTACATGTAAACTCACAAACTTCCTTATTTGCCAGTGGTTTGGAGCCCCAAAGTGATTAGCCTATGCAAGAAAGAAACTATGGCTGGGTTGTACTAAGCTTGCTACTCAAAGACAATCTAAATATTGCTAAAAATTCACCAAAATAAAATTTTGCAAATCCTGTTAATTGAAAACATTATAAACCACAAATTGGGAGAAGATACGTGTGTGTTTAATAAAGTTTTAGCATGCAGAGGATAAAGAACTCCTAAAAAATCAATAAATAAATCAAACTGTAAAATAGGGCTAATACATGGCAGAAGAATATATACTTAAGTCCAGTTAGCATGCAAAAGGCTGCTGAAAATCAGTGTTAAACTGGGAGATATAAATTAAAACAAAAATGAGAAACAATTTTCTGCATGCTAGGTTTTGGTAATTAAGAGTCAAATAATACAACCATGATCTCATATCTTTCTGGTGAGAATGTAAATTAGTACAACCATTTTGGAAAATAATTTGATACCATATCATAAAGCTAAATATTTGCATATCCCTTTTCCAGTAATTTCATTCATAGACCTATACCAAAACCTTTGCCCATTGCACCATGTACAAAAGAATGTTCTTGTCTTGTGTTACAACAAAAAACTAGAAGCAATCCAAATTTATAAATTGTGGTATATTCACCCAATGAAACATTATACAGCAGATAAATTAATGAATTACAGTTGCTCAGAGCAACATGAATAGATCTTGGAAGCATAATGGTGAGTAAAAGCATTAAGTCCCATATGACTACCTACATAGCATGTCATCTTTTATTCACTAATATAACAAGAAAAACTAAGCAACTTATTGTTTTGATAAATATGTATATGATAAAATATAGAGGGAGGTAGGGAGAGAGACAGGAAACATCAACAAGTAATTAAATATATTCTAATTCCTGAACTGGATGGTAGGTTCATGGTTGTTTATTATATCATTTTAGTTTGTCAGTCATATTATATTGCTTATATCTTTGCATTTATTCATTACACTGAAATTTTATAAAACACATATTGGGAAAATTTTAAACAGCTATAGACAACTTAATACTGGGACAATGTCAGCTTGCTTCCTCAGATAGTTTATTTCACAAGCTCTATGAGACAGAGGATGTTCCATATTATTTTTCAAAGACATAGTTTGCATTTTCTTATGATTTTTCTATCAAGCAAATAACAAATCAAATAAGAAAGCTTTCATTGTAGAATTAGAGTTTATTGCGTATAGCTAAATATGTTGTAAGGAGGTGTTCAAAAATAAGCATTTTAATGTTGGGCAAAGTAAAAGATAGCTGATTACTCTTCCTTTCATAGACAATCTTGTAGAGTATGGAAGGTCTGTTTGGGATGTGTATTATCTCAGAGAAGAAAGAAGCACATTTTGTGAAAATAAAATCTTTTTACATAGTGATTTTTTAGTAAACCTAATAAATATATTTTTAAACGTCAAAATTGTAATTTCTTCAGAGCCATTCAGATTTACAAACCATTTTTATAGTCTCATGAAAATTAATGAAAGATCTATTTTATGTAAACCTTCAAATTGAAAATGGTTTTCGTGACATTGTTTTCTTCAAGCATGTATTCATACCATTTACAAATGGATTTATTTTTCTTGGGAAATCTGTTGCTACTTCCATGTAAGAAATATTTACTATTTCCAAAATAGTTAGCGAGATGTATCTTAATTATACCAGAGATATTACTAATTAAAGATTATTACCCTTCCAGTTTTAGGTTAAAGATTAACCATTCTGCTCAGAGGGAGCAAAAAGCTCCTATCTGTGGCTAATGGAGCTGACATGATTTCAAAAGGACAAAGTTCAGCACCAGACAAAGATTTTAATAGTCACCCATACTACAAGACTGCAACATGAGAATTAGAGTATCTTAGAGATGGAAAAGGATTTGGGGGCAATATTCATGTAATCTATCCAAGCAAGAAATTCTGTCTGCAACATCCTGTTGAAGTTAATTCACTTATCAAGCTATATTAAAAGCTTTTCTTCAGTTCAAGCATTTTTTTTTAATTAAAATTTATTGTCATGACAATGGTTACTAAAATTACATAGGTTTCAGGTGTACAATTCTGTAATACATCATCTATATATCACATTATGTGTACACCACCCAGAGTCAGTTCTCCTTCCATCACCATGTATTTGAGCCCCTTGACCCTCATCTACCACCCTCCTCCCCACTTACCCTCTGGTAACCACTAAACTGCTGTCTGTGTCTATGAGTTTTTGTTTCTTTGTTTGTCCTCTTTCTTTGTTGCTTTCAGTTTTATATCCCACATATCAGTGAAGTCACATGGTTCTCCACTTTTTACATCTGACTTATTTTGCTTAGCATAATAATCTCAAGATCCATCCATGTTGTTCCAAATGGCACTATTTCATCTTTTCTTATGGCAAAGCAGTATTTATCCAATCATCCATTGAAAGAAACTTTGGTTGTTTCCATGTCTTGACCACTGTAAATAAAGCTGCAATGAACACTGGAGCACATGTATCTTTACAGATAAATGATTTCAGATTTTTTGGATAGATACCCAGGAAAGGGATTGCTGGGTCATATGGTAATTCTATTCTTAATTTTTTGAGGAACCTCCATTCTGCCTTCCACAGCAGCTGCACCAATCTGCATTCCTACCAACAGTGTATGAGGGTTCCTTTTTCTCCACAGCCTCTCCAATCCTTGTTATTATTTGTCATGTTGATGATAGCCATTCTAACTGGTGTGAGGTGGTAGCTCATTGTGGTTTTCATTTGCATTTTTCTGATTAGTGATATTGAGCATCTTTTCATATGTCTGTTGGCCATCTGTATGTCCTCTTTGGAGAAATGTCTATTCAGGTCCTCTGCCCATTTTTAATTGGATTGTTTGTTTTTTGTTGTTGTTGAGTTGTATGAGTTCCTTATATATTTTGGATATTAGCCCCTTATTGGAGGTGTTGTTTGCAAATATCTTCTCCTATTTGGTTGGTTGTGTCTTTATTTTGTCTATATTAACTCAAAATGTATCAAAGACATAAACATAAGACCTGAAACAATAAACTGCATAGAAGAAAACATAAGTACTAAACTTATGGACCTTGGGTTCAAAGAGGATTTTATGAATTTGACCTCAAAGGCAAGGGAAATAAAAGCTAAAATAAATGAACAGGACTATATCGAACTAAAAAGCTTCTGCAGAGCAAAAGAAACCATCGACAAAATAAAGAAGCAATCAAACATCTTTTTCTTAAATGTAGTATAGTGATATATAAACCAAATAATGAAAATTAGAAACATATTAAATTAAATGTGTCTATCAAATATGGCCTCAATTTTAGTGTTATTCACCATAAGATAAAATTTATTATAGAACATGTACACAAATTGCTCTGACATTTTTTCTTTGGAATCAGGATGCTGCATGGCAACTAGCTATTCAATACAAATGATAAATAGTTTTGTAATTCATCAGAATAAGCATTACTTCTATACACTCTAACCGAATGTTAGTATAGTCATGCATGGTTTAACAATAGGATGGTTCTGAGAAATCCATCATTAGGCAATTGCATCATGCAAACATCATAGATGGAACACAAACTTAGATGCTAACACTTACTACACACTTAGTCTATATGGTATAGTGTATTGCTCTTAGGCTACAAACCTGTACAGCATGTTACTGTAGCCAATTGTAACACAGCTGTGTATCTAAACATATCTAAACATAGAAAGGTACAGTAAATATATGGTATAAAATATCAAAATAGTATACCTGTACAGGGCACTTACCATGAATGGAGCTTGCAGGACAGGAAGTTGCTCTGGGTGAGTCAGTGAGTGAATGGTGAGTGAATGTGAAGGCCTAGGGGACAGTACTGTCCACTACTGTAGACTTTATAAACACTGTTCCACAAGACTTTCACCTGCTTCCTTATAAGAGGGTCAGAAATAGGACATTGAGGCTGTCAATACTGCTCTATGAACAGGGACGCGGGCTTGACTGATTAGAAATAGTGAAGGACACTGGGCGGGTAAGTCATAGATCACTGTAATAGTGGCTGTCAGCAGGGAGTGTAAGGTGTCCTGAGGATCATTATTAGAATAAGAAATCAAGATGGAGACATAAAGAAACACAAGGGATTTTCACTGCAATGTGGTTTTGGCTATTGGATGTTGGAGCAGTAGTCAAATTAAGGAACTTTATTGAATTCATAAAATAAAAAGAGGCATTTAAGATGAAGAGGATGTAGATCTGAGGACTCAATATTTTGACTGGAAAATTGTTTTTGCTTCCATTGACCCTATCTGGCACAAACGGTTCTCTCTGAGATTGAATGATGGAAGAAATAAAACTTATCTATGCTTTACATCATGATAACCTAAAAATACAGGGACAAGGACAAGCTGGCTCCACATTACCACAGAAAGCATTTACTAGAGTGGCATTGGAACTTAATATTTGTTAAGGTAGCTGCTGTGGACCTGAGTCCTTGTACAGGATCTTAGGTCCTCCACAGAGTATTTACAGCAATGTACCCTGAAGACCAACAAACCAGATCTGGGAGGGCTATAGCACCCTTTGAAAACGTAGCGTTCTGGTATAGGCTCCTCTGCACTGAAGCAGGTTAGTGGTTGACTAATTGGGATGTAATCTGTGCACTCAGAATTGAGGTGCTGTGCATGAGGGGGAAGCTATTGATAAGCCCCACAGATACTGCGTCCATCAGAAAAAAAAATTCTCCTAAACCGCATATCCTTCCATCTCCTAAAGGAAATTCAGCACCATTGCAATCTTACAAGAATGCCATCATATATGTCATCCATCGTTGACTGAAACATCATTACGTGATGCATGACTATAATTCTCCTCTTCTTGTTTTATTCATTTTCATATGTTTCCATATATGTTCATGGTGCACTGTCAAGGGTAACAAGAAATCTCCTTATTGCAAAATGAAACAAAACATAGCTTAGAAACAGAAGATGGAATTTAAATCATAGTTAGATATCCAAAAAAAAAGTCTGATAAAATTATACAGGAAATAAGACTGAAAGTGTAAAAAATAATCAAGTAATAGATAATAATTAGTATTTGATCCTCTAATGCAAGTGAAACACATAGTGCCTAGCACATACTAAAATGAAAGCTAACTAGGTAATTAAATAAATAAATGTCTATTCTTACTGTTATTGTTACATTTTTGCTTTTACAAATAGAACAAGGGAAGTTGGAAATTTAGAATCTGAAGAAGAAAAGGAAGGTACACTTGAATAAGAATGAGAATTAAAAAGGATGCTGTTGAAAGCAAACTTAGCATATCTGCATGGTGAGATAAGAAAACTTGCAGATGGAGTATTTAGTCGTACCATGGAGTACACTAAACTAACAATTCCAAATATAAGAAGTCTGTGCTGTTATGGTCATAAATTATTTATAATCCATTAATGCAATCTCAAAATCACTTTCCAAGATTGATTCTCAAAGCCTGCATCCCTCACTGATTGGAATCACACAAGAGGAGGGGAAAAACAAGTGTGTGTAGGTGTGTGTATACAATTAAAGTAAATTAAATGAAGTATCCATCAAAGGAGAAATTTTAAATAATGTATGTTAAATGTGTACACTAGAGGAAAACATATCTATTAAAAAAATAGCTACACTATGTTACACTTGTTGACCTGAAAAAAAGGTCTGTGATGCATTAAAGAAAGCATAGTATTTAGATTAATTCAATAAAAGTGATTGGATGAAAAGAATGTGTGTGTATTTGGTGTGTGTGTGTGTGTGTGTGTGAGAGAGAGAGAGAGAGAGAGAGAGAGAGAGACTGAGATTATATTTTAAAAAGTAATCTAAATATTTATGTTCCAAAAAAAAAGTCCCAATTTTTGGTTCAAAAAAATAAACATATACAGACTATCCCACAATATATCTTGCAAGAAGGGTATTAAAATGAGTTTATTGTGATTTCCTTCCCTTTAAGTTCTAGTTATAAAGATGTTCTACTAAGTGTTCAGCAAAACAGCATTAAACAATGTAACCTGCACTCCTGTAGTTGCACATTGTTTAAAATTCACAATACTAGAGATGATTAATTGCATATAAAATACATTTTTCTTTGTGTACAATGCAATAGATAATTATACTTAATTGCATTGTGAGAGAATAGCAGTTGCATGTCAGAAAATATGAGCTCCTATTAAATAAAATTAGAAATGTAAAAAGGTTTCAAAAATAATTTTTTTAAATAATATTTGACTTGTAAAGATTTCAAATTAGCCAAAAAATTCAGTATTGGCTCTGACCACATTTAACAATAATAAACATCTGTTCTTTAATTGGATCTCTTCTGAATGTTTTTATGTTAGCAAAACAAAATTTGAACAATGTAAATGAATTCACTTTACTTTTCCTGCCCGTCCCTACACCCAGAAAATAAACCTGAGTATAGACTGTATATAATTAATTTTCTAGATTTAATTTCTTAAAATTTTACTGTAAGTATTCTTTTCCTTTAGGCCATTCATGATTTATATTTTCTAGATCTATAGACAAATTTTGTTTAGAGGTTTTAAACTTTTGTGACACTTTACAGTTAATTTCAGGATAAATTGAGTTTCTTTCCATTCACATGAGGTAAAAGATTAGCTTCTCTGCTTCAGTGACAGAGCTTTGGTAAACTGTGAAGTATAATAACTTCCACAAAAGAGCTCACCTACAACTTACCTTTGACTTCAGCGGGACACATATATGAGCTATTTGGTGGTGGAGTGGTAGGGGCAAAGTAGAGGGGAGGAGGTTTTTTTCCACCTATAAAAAATTCTTGATGAACACCTAAATATATTTTGGACCTGATTAAACTGTTAATCCTGAATTAGACAGAGGAAGAGAAACCTCATTATATAATTAATACTATTTTCGCTCAAATTGCCAGTTATTATAGCCAATGCATCTTTCCCATTGAAGCTTTTCACATGCAGGGTTGAAGAGGGTAATATCTGTCCCATTATCCCAATTGTCCTTATAAAATACATGCAGCCTGCTACCTAGGAAACTTGAGTGTAGGAGGAGCTGTTCTGAGAGATTGCACATGGCTCCAGTTGCCAAGGAAACCAGTGTCTTTTCTCCTGTAAATGTCCAAAGTAGTTTCCTTATTAGGAACTAGGTTAACAGTGATCTCAAAGGAAAAGCTGAGTGAGAATGGTAGTAGGTTCTTTTCATATATATGAACTAAATTCAAAACTGTATAAGCTGTGATGACTTATTTCCAGCATGTAGGTTTCAGATATAAAAGTAAAAGTCTTGTGGATTATCACATATTGTCTTTATCTGACATAATTAAAAATATTAGAAAATGCAAAATCTTGCTCTTTAATGAAAAATAGACCATAGGAATACAGAGAAAATGTAGTTTTCTGAAAAAAGAGATGGCAAATACTGAAATGTATGATACCCAAATCCATATGAGTGTTGAATATGCACTCTGTAAATAATGTTGCATGAAAGTATTTCCTCTTGAATACTTTTATATGTAGCAATTCTAATTAATTCTTTAAGTTGAGCCGTCTTTATTTTACATCACTGCTATTATTGTGCTAAAAAATCACGTATTTCATATTGTACAAACATTTTTATGCTGTTGCGGTAATTAAAATCTTCTAAAATATAACACCCCAAGTCACATGCAAATATTACATCAACATGGTCTATCACAATTTCTCATCATTTATTAAGCCATCCCCTATCAACTGTATAAAACAATTTTAGTCTAAATATCCTAATAGTATTCTTCAAAAGACCATAAAAAAGCATGTACTATGGGAGAAAGAGAATTAAAATGTGTCAATCTTTTCATATTTTGCAAGGAGGCTATTTCTTGAAAACATTACCCCTGCTGTTTTATGTTAAAGTATCAGCACTGTATCATTAGGCATCCAACCTAAATGCAGACAGAGTTATATGCAAGTATATATTTTTTTCAAAATAAATGGAAAAGTTTAAGTTTCTTCTTCATGGAAAATAGGTCATGGAAAACTATAATTCTTTGAGTAGTTCATTGAGCAGCCAGGATGTGTGAAAGCAAAGACCTTCATGTATCACTGATGGCGTGTATATTATAACAGCCTGTATAGAAGGCAATTTGGCAAAAAGATTTTAAATGCCTTGAAACATCACTAGTTTTCATTGGACTCAGTAATATGATTTAAGGCAACTTTCTAAAAAAAAATTATATGTATAAGGATAATCATCATGCTTTTTCATTTTATTTTACTGTATTTTTAATAATTGTTTTATTTTTAAATTAGAGTGACATACAATATTTTATTAGTTTCAGGTGTACAACATAGTGATTAGACATTTATACAACTTATGAGGTGATCACCTCAATAAATCTAATCCCCATCTGATACCATACATAGTTAACACAATATTATTGACTATATTCCTTATGCTATATTTACTTCTTGATGACTATTTTGTAACTGCCAATTTGTTTTTCTTAATCATTTCCCCTTTCTCAATCACCCCCAATCCCTCTCCCAGAGAGCAACCATCAAAATCTTCTCTGTATCTATGAGTTTGCTTCTGTTTTATTTGTTTATTTTGAATTTTAGATTCCACTATATAAGTGAAATCATATGGTATTTGTCTTTCTCTATCTGACTTACTCCACTCAGCAGAATACCCTTCAGGTCTATCAATATTGCTGCAGATGGCACAATTTCACTCTTTTTTTAAGTTTAATGTTCCATTTTATCACCTCTTCTTTATCTATTCATTTGAAGGACACCCAGGCTGCCTCCACATCTTGGCCATTGCAAACAATGCAGTAATGAACATATAGATGCACACATCCCCTCAAACTAGCGTTTTGAGTTTCTTCAGATGAATACCCAGAAGTGAAATTACTGAGTTCTTTTTCATCTCTTGTTATAGCCTTTGTTTAAAGTCTATTTTGTCTGGTATAACTGTTCCTACCCCACCCTTTTTGTTTGTTTGCTTCCATTTTCATGAAATATTTTTTTCTGTCCTTTACTTTCAGACTGTGTGTATCTTTCAGTTTGAAGTGAGTCCCTTGAAGGCAGCATATGTAAGGGTTTTATTTTCTTATCCATTCAGGCACACTATCTTGTGATTGGAGCATTTAATCCATTTACATGGAAAGTAATTGGTGATACATATGTAGTTATTGATATTTTATTATTCATATTTCTTCTTCTTCTTCTTCTTCTTCTTCTTCTTCTTCTTCTTCTTCTTCTTCTTCTTCTTCTTCTTCTTCTTCTTCTTCTTCTTCTTCTTCATCTTCTTCTTCTTCAAGAAATCCCTTCAACATTTCTTGCAGTACTGGTTTGATGGTGACAAACTCCTTGAGCTTTTTCTTGTCTGGGAAGTTCTTTATCTCTCCTCCAAGTTTAAGTTATAGCTATGCCGAGTAGAGTAGTCTTGGTTGTAACTCCTTGCTTTTCATCACTTTGAAAATTTTGTGCCAATCCCTTCTGGCCTGCAAAGTTTCTCTTGGGAAATCAGCTGACAATCTTATGGGAGCTCCCTTATAGGTAACTAACTGTTTTTCTCTTGCTGCTTTTAAGATTCTCTCTTTGTCTTTAACTTTTGGCATTTTAATTATGATGTGTCTTGGCGTGGCCTCTTTGGGTTCATCTTGTTTGGGACTCTTTGTGCTTCCTGGGCTTGTATGTCTATTTTCTTCACTGGGTTAGGGAAGATTTCTGTCATAATTTCTTCAAATAAGTTTTCAATTCCTTGCTCTTCCTCTTCTCCTTCTGGTACCCCTATAATGCAAATATTGGTAAGCTTGATGTTTTCCCAGAGGTACCTTAAAGTATTCTAATATTGTTGCATTCTTTTTTCTTTTTGCTCTTCTGTTTGGGTGTTTTCTGGTACCTTAACTTCTAAATCACTGATTCGATTCTCTGTTCATCTAATCTACTATTGATTCCCTCTAATACATTCTTTATTGCAGTTATTGTATTCTTTATTTCTGACTGGTTCTTTTTTATGTTTCCTATCTCTTTGTTGAAGTTCATACTGAGATCATTGATCATCCTATAACCAGTGTTTTGAAGTCTGCATCTGGTGGGTTTCTTGTATCCATTCTTATTTAGTTCTTTTTCTGGAGTATTGTTCTCTTCTTTCATTTGGGACATGTTTCTTTGTCTCCCCTTTTTGGCTGCCTCCCTGTGTTTGTTTCTATGTGTTATGTAGAGCTTCTATGTCTCCCCATCTTAGAATCTTATGTAGCAGGTGACCTGTGAGGCCCTGTGGCGCAGTCTCCCTGGTCACCTGAGCCAGTGTTCTAGGTGTGTCCCTTATGTGGATTGTGTGTGCCCTCCTGTTATAGATGAGCCTTGGTTGCTGTTTTCACATCAATGGGAAGAACTGACCCTCAAGCTGATTGGTTGTGAGGAGTGGCCATGACTACGGCGGAGGAGCTGTTGCACAGGTGCTGAATCTATGGAGCAGGATTCACTTTCGTGGAGTTCTGGTGCCTTCCCAGTCAGGTGTGTCACCCATGGAGGCAGCCTGGTGGTACTCTGGATTGATCTGAAGCCAGCCACTAAGAGTGCTGGCCCCAGGGCCTCCTGTGAGGCCTCCTGTGGCTCCACAGCAGGCCAAGTTCAGCCACAGCCTGTGCCTTGCTCAGGCCACTTGACATGGACCACAAAACAATCCCAAGGTGGCAGCCACCTGTGCTGGGCTTGGAGGTGCCTGAGAGAGGCCAAGCTGTGAACTAAGAATGGCTAACGCTAGTGCCAGATTTGGGGCTGCTTAGCAAGAGGTACGGGTCACACTGAGGCCAGATGATGCTTGTTTGGGATTTGTGAACCTTTAAGAGATTTTAGGAAAGTTATAGCATAAGCCAAGACAGTCTATTTGTATGAATAAGCCACTAGAAGCAGCTTGTGTGGGCCTGTAAATTGGATGAGGTGGCATCTCAAAGAATAACCAGGGCAAACACTGTTAGCCAAGTTGATGGAGACTCAGATATAATGATCACCTGGGTCTGCACTCCAGGAGGCGTAGGGCTCAACAAAGAAATAATGGATTTTTTCAGTACCTCTTTGGGAGAAAGCCACCCCTCCAGCCCTCACTCTGAATCCAGCCAATTCAGTTTTTTCCAGTATGTCCCTGGTACCTTTTGAGCTACTGTCCCAGAGCTCGAACGAGTGAGTCTGTCAGCAAGTAAGTCCAAGCACAGGCCCTTTAAGTGAAATGCCTGGGGCTGAGTAGCCCTTCATCTCACTCAGCCAAAGTTTCCACTGGTTTATACAGCCAGAAACTGTGGGGGCTTCTCTTCCCAGCACTGGAACCCTGGACTGGGGAGCCTGGTATGGGACTAGGATCCCTCATTCCTCTGGGGGTCCTTTGCAGCTGAGATATCCTTCCCAGTTTTTAACCGCCACATGTGGGTGTGGGGCCAGCTCATTCCGCCTCCCTGCCCCTCCTACCCATCTTGAGGCTGCTTCTTCTATGTGTCCTTAGCTGTAGGGCTTCATTTTAGCTAGACTTCAGGTGATTCTCAATAGTGATTGTTATGTAGTTCAGTTGTAATTTTGATGTGGTCGTGAGATGACGTAAGCACAGCATTTACCTATGTCACCATCTTGACCATAAATCTTTACAATTTTTATTTTTAAAGAATTCTAAATTTCAATACTAGATCATTGATAATATTATGGCAAAAGTAAACAATACATACCGTTTTGATATTCAGGCATTAAAAATAATCATAGTTAGAAAAATACACAATCACATGAAGATGTTAAGTGAATACAATGGTAAGTGAAAAATAAAAGTTATGAAAAACATGACAAGAAAATACTGAAAATATATGCACCAAAGTGTTAAGAGTAGATGGTTTTGTGTGTTACTTTTTCTTTGTGTTATCTATTTCTGCCAAGTTGTTTTCATTGAATATGTATTACTTCTGCATTTAAAAATGTTTTAAATTGTTACAAAGAACAAAGTTTATGAAGAGTTTAAATGACATAGAGCAATACATATGATACAATGTCAAATGAAGAAAGCAGGTTTGCATAATGTATAGACACAAACATCGCACTGATAACAGCCCCATTGTGGGCCCCCATCTTGGAATACAGAAGTAGCCTATTCTCAGCTACTGTCCAGAGATAAGTGGGTTTACCTGCAAGAAGACGTTGACCTGGCACTTAACACCAGCTATGGGGTTGTGGGCAAATACAGCTACAGGAAGTTGATAAAAATGAGGCACTGGAAATATAGAACACAGAAAAACGTAAAAGAAGTAAACCTCCTGGAGCCTCCAGCTGAGAATAAGATGTTAGTAAATGAGAAGCACCCAAACATTGTTACTTACAAATTTCTATAAAGGGGATAGCTGTGTGGAAAATTCAAATGACAGAAGAGCAGGCTGATGCTTAAGAACTTGGGGAACTATTGTGTGATTTGTTATGATTTCATGGTGTGTTTTTTTTTTTAATTTATGCAATTTGTAAATAGACAAATGCATTTCATTGAGATTTGCATACCTAAAATATTTTTCTAAAGAAAGTAACTTCGATATGGATTAGGGGATGGCACCAAAGAGTTTGAGAATCTGTAAAAGGCCACCAATCTATTTGATGGATGAATCCTCAGTAGTCTTTTATAACTTATAACACATAAGTCCTAAATAGTATAACATAAATGCTGCATCTATAAGACATGTATTTGGAACAAGAGGTCCAGTGTTTATGAAATACTTCTCCCCCCAGCAAACATGCTGGCAAAAGACATAAAACCTTGAATGAACGCATCAACCAAAAGTTATAGCCTAGCTAACAGAACAGATCAGAACAATGTTGAGCTGAAACCAAAGGAAAGATCCTTTCAGAGATGTATTCAATGGCATATCTGACACAAAATTTCAAATCTTTGGTTTTGAAGTCTATAGAATTAAATACTAACATATAATTATCGAAAAATTAGTAACTCCAATCTAAATGTGCAGCCTAGTGATTTCAGTGAATGCTGAAAGCAATAACCAAATGACCCCAACATGTTTCAGAGGTTCTAAAACAATCAAAGTGGGTAAATACAGCATTTACTCCAAGACATATCTGTGGATATCTACTTACCAGAAATACCTAGCTAATAAAAGCCAGCCAGCAAGGAAGACCTGACCAAAATAGCACTAGGAAAAATTAGCGGTAACCTGTTGATGGAAGGAACTAAAAAGGAATTGCTTAATTCACCTTGAATGACCAAGATGTCTCAGTGGATCTATTAAGCTGAAAGAAATATGTTTATTGTGTAAAATAGGAGAACCCATTTTAAAATTAACTATAACTCCAAGCTTGAAAATAATGCTTCCAAACTCTCTTGCACTGAAACCACTGGGGAAGCTTGTATAGCCCTTATGCAAATTTCTAACAAAACAAGGAGAACAAGTTGGACTCCTAGGAGGAACTAATGCTAACAACTGGCTCTCTGGAGGAGAAAACCTAGCTCTGTAGTATTTGCCATTGTCAACGGTGTAAATTCTCCCTCCACAGCAGGTTTTAAGCTATGAATAGGACATCACTGAACATAAAAACAGCAAGAAATGTGCACAGTCGGCTCTTGCCAAGTAGTAAAATCCAGCCCCATCCCACCTCCGAGAGCCATTTATTTTTGCAGTCTTTAATGAAGGCCCTAGTAAAAAACTAAAGGAAAAAAGAAAGAAAGAAAAGAAGCATATACACACAGAGAATAAAATAATTCCAGCTGGATTGCCTCACAACTTTATGTTAGAATGCTACTCTTTTAATCAGTAAAAGAATACATTGAAAGTGCTTTCCTAAACAGGAAATAAGGAGTTTCCTAGACCTTAGTTTTTTCAGGTCTCCAGCATTTATATACCAATGACACAGATAAGTCATTAATGTCTGCAAACAGTTTGAGAAGTACGATAGCCTTAAAAACATACATCACTACCAGTAAAAAAAAGAAGAGGTGATTAAAGCAGGCCCAGAAAGAGGTTTCCAACTCTTTTTACCTTTTTCAGTGAGAAAACACCCCTGAGTGCAGCAGCAGAGCAAGCCAGCAGCCTCACATGCATTTCAGATTACAAATTTGTTCAACGTCTGATACTATTCCATGTTTATGTCCATTCTCCTGTAAATTAAACTGGGCAATCCAATAAAATGTCCTAGGAAGGGAAAAGGCATACAAAATATAATGAATTATCTGGTACTAATTAAATTAAAATTTACTCTAAACAGGACTGTATAAATACACAAAAATCAAATTCCATGACTAAGTTCAAATTTTACCAGAAAGATAGGGACATACGGATATGACATGGAAAAGACTTCAAGTAGCAAGAACTGAAGCTCCAGTAGCTTTCTCTAATAATGTTGCCAAGTTTAACTGTTAAATATAGGACATCTTTTATAATCTTAAAAACTATAGTGATTTGGGGATAAACTTTTCAGGAAGATTTAAAGAAGAAAAGGAAGAAAGATGTATTTGTAACTGTCATATGGAGAAAAGTACAAAAGTATAACAGTGTGAAAGCTTTGACTTGAAATCCTTTCAGTAAACATAAAAGTTTAACGACTTATGCTAATCAATTTCCATAATTTATATCAGGTTTACTCAATCAAAGAACTATTGACATTTTAGACTGGAAATTCTTCATTGTAGAGGACAGTCCTGTAATGCATCACAACCCTCCATCCACCTAGATCAGTAGAATCTCTCCTCTCTCCCAAGTCACAACAATTAAAAGTATCTCCAGACATTGGTAAATGTCCCATAATAGGTGAAATAGCCCCTAATTTGGAACCATTGATTTATATCTAATTAAAAGAATTTTTGTTCACTTGCATTTGTTTGGCTGTAAATATTGTTTTTATGAGAATGTGACAGATTCATAATCATTCAATTTATCTAGAAAGATTTCTCTAGAAATTTTGTTATGCGTTTTGCCTGAATTAAACATAATAACAATAAGCTAACATTTGCATAGCACTTTCTGTATGCCAGGCAATTTTTATGGATACATTGTTTAGTCCTCACAATAACCCCGTTTTGTACATGAAGAAACTGAGGCAGAGAAGTTAAGTTGCTCATGGTCACATAACTAATAATCGGTAGAACAAAGAGTGGTTTACTATACATTGTGGTTCTAGAGTTCTCACTTTCACCTGATATGTTATCTGTATAGAAAATGACTGTCTATGAAATCAACTGATCTCTGAATCTTTCTCCTCTCACTTTAAAATATTAGAATTATTCAGTTACTCTGAGCCCTGGTCATCTTTTGCCTGGTTTGTTGCTATAGTCTCCTAATCGGTCTTTCTGATTCTACCCTCCTCTTCCTCCATAGTCTCTTCTGCAAAACACAGCAAACCCAACCTTTTAAAACGTAAGTCAAATTATGTCATTCCACTTCTCCAAACTTTGCAATGGCTTCCCACGTTACACAGAGTGCAAGCCCAAGTCCTTATCACGTCTATAAGGCCCCATCTATATACTCTAGACCTCCACCTGTCTATGTCCTAGAACCACCAATTTATTTTTATTTTATTTTTTGCACGCAACCACCCAATTAGCATGTTGATCTATGACCCTGCTTTAGTGCCTGCAAGTGCCTCTCCTTTGAATACTCCTCACCTCTCTCAAGCCTCTGTTCAAAATGGCTGAACATTGGCTGGGAGGAGGCCATGGTACAGCCTTCATGGTAGGCCTGTAAATAGTCCACTCTCACCCAGCCCCATCAGTGTGCTGAACCCCGCTGGCCAGCCACAGGCCCTCTCTTCCTAAAACCAGAGCCTATAAAATGAAAACTAACTAAAACAACAACAAAAAAAAATCACCTTCTCAGTGAGCCTTTCTAGCCAGTGTGTGCAGAATAACACACATCTCTTCACTCTCTCTCTCCCCTTTTCCCAGCTTTATCATTCTTCATAACACTTATAACTATATGAACTATTATATATTTATTCATTTTCATGCTTTTTGTGGGACTCATCCTATAGAATGTAAGTCCCGTGAAGGTAGACCACCTGCTTTGTCCATTGCTTTTGAACCATGCCCATAAAAAAGTACTTGTTCCACGAATATTGTTAAGTGAATGTAGACTATAAACGTGTGATGGAGTTCATAAAAATGTCATAGTACTTAAGTGAGATAATAAATATCAATATGCCTAAAAATGGAGGCGCTTACATCCTTCAGTGATAAACTTTCTAATCAACCGATTGGTACGGCAAGTGTCTTTTTAACTTAGCAATAAGATAATAATTCATGTTTCATGACAATCAACTGGACAATTTAGAAATGTCAGTCCTAGTGGTAGATTTATAATTGGTCTATTTACCTGTGGATATTAATCCCCTGGCTTCTCTGAACTATCAACGATTTTTTGCTCCTAGACTATATCATGTAAACATTCTTTTTTTATTATTAAAATTTATTGGGGTGACAATAGTCAATAAAACTAAATAGGCTTCAAGTGTATAATTCTATAATTCATCATCTATATATTATATTAGGTGTTCACCATCTATCATCAGTTCTTTTTCCCTCACCATATATTTCACCCCTTTACCCTTTTTGCCTTCTGGTAATTATATAAACATTCTAATTCTTGATTTTTTTCCAACAAATAATATGTACACTCTTAAATTTTAAGATCAAACAAAACTACAGAGAGAGAGAGAAAAAATATATTGGATGAAATCAGCAAGAATCGTATATTCAAAAAATATTAACACCATTAAATTAAAATGGTAACATCCCCAGAACAAAAATAGCTCCTAAAAAATGTAAAATGAAAAGACAAATAAATATAGAAATATAATTTATTATTAGAAAGCTCAACATTTAAAATAAATTTAAATATTTTAGTCTTCATAAGCAATCAGGGAAATCCAAATTGCAACATGACAATAGTTAAAAATTTACAATTTTTAGTGCTTACTGGGAAAAGTATCCTCTCATCACCCTTTGTGTTCACCACCCAAAGTCTATAGATAGATCTTGGGGTTATCATGCTAAGTGAAATACGTCGGACAGAAAAAGTCAAGAACCATATTATTTCACTCATATGTAGGATAAAAAACTGAAAGTAACAAAATGAACATTAAAAACAAATAAGCAAAAAGTCATAGACACAGACAAAAGTTAAGTGGTTACCAGAGGGTGAGGGAGGGGGGAGGTAGAAGAGGGTAAAGGGGGTAAAATATATGTTGTCACAAATGGCAGTATTTTATCTTTTCTTACGGCTGAGTAATATTCCATTGTATATATGGAATATATGGAAGCTGTACCACAGCTTCTTTATCCAATCATGAACACTTTAGTTGTTTCCATGTCTTGGCCACCATGAATTATTGTGCAATTAATGTAGGGGTACATATAGCTGTACGTATACATGTTTTCCAATTTTGCGAGCAGATATCCAGAAGAGGGATTGCTGGATCATATGGTAATTCTATTCTTGATTATTTGAGGAAACGCCATACTGTTTTCCGTAGTGGCTGGGACAATTTACATCCCCACCAGCAGTGTATGAGGTTTCCTTTTTCTCCACAGTCTCTCCAACACTTGTTATTACTTGTCTTGTTGCTAATAGCCATTCTAACAGATGTGAGGTGGTATCTCATTGTGGTTTTGATTTCAATTTACCTAATAGCTGTTGAAGTTGAGAATATTTTCTTATATCTGTTGGCCATTTCTATGTCTTTTTGGGAGAAGTGTCTATTCAGGTCCTCTGCTCATTTTTTAATTGCAATTTTTGTTTTGTTTTTGAGTTGTATGAGTTATTTATGTATTTTGTGTATTAGCACCTTATGGGAGGAATTATTTGCAAATATCTTCACCCATATGGTTGGTTGCCTCTTTGTTTTGTTGATGGTTTCTTTTGCTGTGCAAAAGGTTTAAGTTTGTTATAGTGCCATTCATTTATTTTTGCTTTTACTTCCTTTGTCTTTGAGGTCAATTGCATGAAGTCCTCTCTGAACCCAAGGTTCATGAGTTTAGTACCTATGGTTTTTTTCCATGCAATTTATTGTTTCAGGTCTTATATTTAGGTCTTTGATCCATTTTGAGTTAATTTTGATGTATGGTGACAAATAGCAGTCTAGCTTCATTCTTTTGCACTTCGTTTTCCAATTTCACCAGCACCATTTATTAAAGAGGCTTTCTTTTCTCCATTGTAACAGGTGTGAAGTAATATTGCATTATGGTTTTGATTTGCATTTGCCTGATGATTAGTGATGTTGAGCACCTTTTCATATATGTAGCCACCATTTGTACATCTTCTTTAGAAAGCTGTGTATTCAGCCAATTTTTAATTGGGTTATTATTATTTTTCTGTTGAGGTGTAAGAGTTCCTTATATATTTTGAATATTAACCCCTTATCAGATATATAGTAGATATATAGTTTGCAAATATTTTATGCCATCCATGGATCATCTTTTCATTTTATTCATTGTTCCCTTTGCTGAACAGAAACTTTTAGTTTGATGTAGTCCCTTATGTTTAGTTTTGCTTTTGTTGCCTGTGCTTTTGGAGTCAAATCCAAAAGAGTAATTGTTTATTATATACACTATCTTCCACATTCATTACTAGAATGTTACTAAAATATGTGCCTTACTTGTTTTTATATTGCCCTAATTCTCCTAATTCTTTTAATTATCTTATCATAGATATTCCAAAAATATTTATTAAAAGAAGAAACTCAGAAGATATCAGAAAAAAAGTTTAATAATAAAATGATGCAAGTGCTATAGGAGAAAATTAGCTTCTTCCACTTATAAATTTTCATTAAATTAAAAAGCATAGGTTTACATAAGTAGTTGACATACCAGTGTTTATTTAATTATCTCAATGACACACTATTTTCACTAAATATTTGTGTCTGCTCTTTAGGAGTTTAGTTTGTTTAAGTTGACATTGTTTTGAAAAGGTTTCGTGTTTTTCCCACATACCTAATATATACAGATATTTGTCTTCATTTTACAGTTGTTAAACTTTTATTAATTTATTAGGAAGTATGGATTAGCTATTCCCATATGCTGAAAAATAAATACCAATTTTACAAATACAGCATATCAAACACCTTGTTTAACAATCTAACAGTTTGTGAGTTAATCTTCTGCTATGGTAGACAGAATTCTAAAATGAGTCACTCTCCCCACCAAGTTCCCCACTCCTTGGTGTACACACTCATTTATAATTCTCTCCCCTTGAGTGTTGGTGAGGCCTGTCTATGTGATAGAATATTACTTCAGTGATGTGGTTACTAATCTTGAACTAATCATAATAAAGACTTAGTTTTATCTAACCCAGATCTTTTTCTGACCCCATTCTAGTTGTTGACAGAATTTAGTTCCTTGCTATTTATACAATGAATATTCCTGTTTTCTTGGTGGTTATTGACAGAGGATCAGCTTCTAGAGACTGTCTGAACTTGTCACTTCTTTGGCCCTATCTACAATGTAACAGTTTTCTTTTTTCTTGAGTCCAGAAGGAAAATATTTTGTTGATACTTCTTTCATTCTTCATGTCATTTTTCTGGTAAACTTTCATGTAAAGAGCTCACTTGATTATGTCTCCTTTAAAAGCATGCTTTATGAACTTTGAGAATCATTTGGCATGGCCATATGTTTAATTAATTAATTAATTAATTAATCAAGTTTATTAGTTATTTGCCTACGTTTATTTGGTCTGTTATGTAGCATTTGACCTCATCAAATGTTCATTTATTATGTAAGCACTATATTTCTAGGTGATCATTTTTAATTTTAGACTCACACAAAGTTGCAAAAATTGTTCAGTGTGTCCCCATGTACCCTAAATCCAGCTTCCACCAATGAGCCCCTTACATAACAATAGTATATTATCAAACCAGTAATTTTCTTTCTGGTGTATAGTTTTAGAAAATTCATGATAGAGAGATGATAGATAGATAGATAGATAGATAGATAGATAGATAGATAGATAGATAGATATGTACAGGACACAACTCACTTTTTAATCCCAAAGAAAGTTCCTAATGTTACCCCTTTATAGATATACCAACTCCCCAACCCAAAACCCTGACAACATCTGATCTATTCCCCATCACTATAATTTTGAGGATGTTTTATAAATGGAATAATACACATAATTTTATGATATTGGCTTTTTTTGGGGTATTTTCACACTTTATAAATTTTAACCATTCTAATAATTATGTAGTGTTAGCTTATGAGGTCTGGCAATTAAGTTCGCGAACTCGTCTAAGGAAAAGTGCTATATATCTCATTGCTGAATATCAATATGGTCACCTGCAAAGTACTCCCCTTAGGAAGTTATGCAGCAATGCCAGCACCTCGTCCACTCTTCAAAACAATTTTGGAACTCTTTTTCCAATGGCCATCAGTGCTGTGGTCGTATTACACTTGATGTCCTGAACGTCATCCAAATGTCTTCCTTTCAACATTGCCTTTATCTTTGAGTAAAGAAAGAAGTCATCAGGGACCAGATCAGGAGAGTAGGGAGGGTGTTCCAATACAGTTATTTTTCAGTGGCTAAAAGCTCCCTCACAGACAGTGCCATGTGAGCTGGTGCATTGTCATGATGCAAGAGCCACGAGTTGTTGGAGAAAAGTTCAGGTCATTTTCTTCTAACTTTTTCACACAGCCTTTTCAGTACTTCCAAATAGTAAACTTGGTTAACTGTTTGTCCATTTGGTGCAAATTCATAATGAATAATCCCTCTAATATCAAAAAGGTTACAACATCATTTTGACTTTTGATTTGGACTGACAGAACTTTTTTGTTCGTAGAGGATTGGGTGACTTCCACTGTGCAATTTGACACTTTGTTTCCGGGTTGTAATGATACACCCATGTTTCATCAACAGTGATAACTCGGCCCAAAACATCATCTTGCCTCTCCGAAAGGTGTTGACAAACTTTGACTCTCCTTTGCTTTTGTTCATTGGTGAGCTCCTTCAGAACCATTTTCGCACACACCTTTCTCATGCCAAAGTTTTCAGTTAAGATTTTCTTTTTTTTTTTTTTTTACTTTCTTCTGACATTTATTAATCCAACTAGTGTTTAGTGAGCCCATACACTGGCTGATAGAAAAAAAACTACTTTTTATCCCAACAGACATTGGTATAAATTATACTGGAAAGATGAGATCAGCTCTTGCTTAAGAAGTAACCCCTGCAGTTTTGAGAATATGTGAAGATTTTTCTTTAGAAATTAACATTTAATTTACAAAAGTATCAGAGTTAAAAATTACACATTCCAAATTATTTGTCTTTAAATGCAAACTCACTAAGTAAACCACCTTCAAAATCTAGCCATTGTTTGGAGTGAGACTACAGTGATAGTCAAAATAATAAAACCAACCATGTTAAAATAGTTAAATTTTGCGCAGCATCTAGTCATAGAATATAGGTGATTCATTAAACATTCCTGTAACTGCCTATTTTATATGTTTGAAAAATAATAAATATTACCTGAATTTTAAACTAACCAAGATTTGGGGAAAATAAATGAGGAACTCAGAATTCAAAGGAATATTTACTCAGTTAAGATTTTCTTAACTGTTTCTCTATCTATGCTTACTTGGGCTGATATTCTTCTCACAATCAACCAACGATTTTTGATGCACAATTTGACGAACTTTTGCAATGTTTTCATGAGTTCTCCTTGTTACTAGCTGCCCTGACCTCTCTTCATCAGTGACATATTCTCTCCCCTCAGAAAAATGTTGAATCCATTTCTACACTGCCATTTTCTTCATGCATTATTCCCATAAACTTGGACTAACATTTCCCTCATTTCACTTCCACTCTTGCCAAGTTTAACAAGAAATTTAGTGTTTGTTCGTTGCTCTAATTCAAGCTTGGACATTCTTGTGAAAGCACACAAATACATGCAACAACAATAATGAATGCCACTCAGCAAGACACTGACACACGTTGACATGAACATAGCTGTGAGACACTGATATACCAAGATTATAATACCTTACCAAGCTGTTTGTACAGTGCTGCCGATGTAAGTGCACAGTGGCAAGTTCGCAAATTTAATTGGTGACTTTAATTAGCATTTTCCTAATGGCTAATGATGTTGAATATGTTTTCATGTGGTATTGCCATCTCTATCTATATCCTCTTTGGTAAAATGTCTGTCCAAGTCTTTTTCCTACTTTCCAATGGAGTTATTTAATTTCTTACAGCTGAGTTTTATAATTTAATCAAGATAGACTGATTTTTCAGAATCTATAAAGGGGGGTGGGGGGGATGGAGAGTTCATCCAGGATGAAATAGACAATCTGAATACAACTATTGATTGAATTCATGGTCAAAATTGAGTTCATGATCAAAGAAATTGAATCCATGGTTAAAAACCTTCCTTAAAAAATAACTCCAGTTTCAGATATTTTCATGGATGAATTCTACAAAATCTCTTCCAGAAAAACAGGAAAAGAAAACACTTCCCAACTCATTTTATGAGGCCAGCTTTACCCTTATATCAAAACCAGGCAGTACCAAAAGTAGCAAAACTGAAGACCCTCACGAACCAGATGCACAATAAATAAATATCCCTCATGAACGTAGATGAAAAAACCCTCAAGTTAATATTAAATATAATATAACAATATATTAAAAAAGTAATGTGCCATGAGAAAGTGGGGTTTATTCCAAGAATGGAAGACTAGATCAATCTTTGAAAGTCAATTACTATATTCTGCCATATTTACTGTTTAAATAAGAAAAAAAAACATAATTATATGAACTGATGTATGTCATTTGCAAAGTTCAATACCTGTTGAAAATAAAAAATGTGAGAAACTTTGCACAATAATATATGAATTAATGAATATTATATGTAACTATAATGTTATCTATGTTGTTTTAAATAGTTTCATATCTTTCAAAATAAGAAAAGAGAATTAAGGATATATAAATATAAATATATTTATATGTATATTCTTTACATCTTGACAGTTTCCAGTTCTTTTCATCATATCTTTACTTCCTTCAAAGTAAGTAACTTCTTTTAGTATGTCTTATAGTGCAAGTCTGCTGGTAGTAAATTCTTTCTGGTCTTATCTGAAATTTTATATCACTTTCATTGTTAATAAATATTTTCACTTTTAATATAATTTTGGGTTGATGGTTTATCCTTTTTATTATTTTAGCACTTTAAAGATATTTTTCATTATTTTCTGGTATCCATTTTTGTGTCTGATAACAAAAATGCAGTCATTCTTATTGCTATTCTACTACATGTAATGTGTCTTTTTCCTTTGGCTGCTTTAATATTTTTCTATTTTTGGTCATCAGCAATATCAATATGATATACCTGTTTGTAGTTTCTGCTATAGTTATCTTGTTTGAGGTTTGCCGAATTTTTTAATATGGAAAACGTTTGGCCATTATTTCTTCACATATTTTTTCTGCCCAATCATTTCTTTTCTCCTTTTTTGTGATTCCAATTGCATATACTTATTAAACAATATTGTCTCACAGTTTATTAAAACTGATTATTTTTCAAATCTTATTTTTTCTATCTCTTCTTCCAATTGAATTTCTAGCTATAATTTCAAGTTCACTGACTTTTCTTCTCTCATTCCCAATCTGCAATAAGCTTATCCAGTATTTTTTTAAATATAGTAATTATATGTTATGGTTTTAATTTCTTGCTCTCATGTTTTTCTTTTCATAGTTTCCATCACTTCACATATTATCACTACATGTTTAATTAAGTTCTTGAAGATATTATAAAAGCAGCTTTATGTTTTATATTTTTCTTCTGCTAATTCTAATGTCTGAAGTAGCTAAGAGTTGATTACTATGTACTGCTTTATCTTTTGTTGAGGGGTTACATGTTCATTTTTCTTTGCACATTTGATAATTTTGTATTGTAAGGTTTATATTAAGTATGATGGTTGTAGGACATCTGAATAATGTTAAATTCCCTTAAAGTGTTTTGGATTTTGTTTTGGCAGATAAATTGCTGGTGGATAAATAAGTATAGTCCTGTCAGACTTGGATTCATTTTTTGTTAAGGCTTATCTGTTTTGCTTTCACATTTAGTCCTGAGGCATGGCCCTTACTGTTGCATGTGACCTTTACTAAAATGTGTGATCTTTCCGGGGTTTCAACTCAAGACCAATGTGCTGAGTAATTTCCTTCTACATTGGACGAACTATAACTCCCATCATCCCCTGATCTGCTGGGGTTGCACTGTTCAGCTTTCTGCCCCACAGTAATCATTCTGTGCTAGGATTCACAGACAGAGCCTCACCCTCTGCTTTCTAAGCCTTTCCATTGGAAAAGGAAGGGGGGAGTAAATTCTTACGGACTTAGAGGTAATCTTCTCTTGAATAGTTCCCCATTCTCAAATACCTTATCCTACAAATTTCAGTTGCCTCAATAGCCTGCAAATCTGGATTCTTATCTCCTCAGGTCAGCAAGATTTCCACTAAGATTTGGCTTCCTCTCCCTGCTCTTTGTCAGCAAAGTACCCCTAGAGAAAGCTGGGGCAATTGTTGGGCAATTTTGGGGCTCATGTTTTACACTTTCTTTCCTTAGGGATCACTATCCTGAACTGCCTCTTTTTCAATGTCTGAAAATAGTGACTTACATATTTCATACAATTTTATAGATATTTTGTTAGAATGCCATGTCCTGTACTAGTTACTCTTTCAAAGCAGAATGAATTTTAACTGTTTTTGAAAAAAACACAAAACAATAAAGTAGGAAATGCTCAGTTATTTGCTTATTGTGAGAAAGTAAGTGATAAACAGAAATGGATTTTAACCCAGGTCTTTTGATTTTATATCTAGGGTGTTTCTATTGCATCACAGCTGCTTTACTAGTGAACAGTGCTAAAGAAACCTGATTGGGGTAGGTTTTCTAACTCAGCAGTTTATCAACTTTTCAGTCCATGGAGCAATAACATAGCAAACACTTTGTAAAAAATAACTTAAATTTTTGCGATACTTTTTTTCTCAATATCACATGCATACAAAGCAAAAATAACAATAATGATCAGCTACTGGGATTAATATTTCATAAGAAGGATACATAATCACCAAAGTTGCATAAACAAACACATTTTTCATAATAAAGGAGAATTCTAACGAATGAATAATTTTGTTTTATAAAAATCTCACTTTATTGTACTTTATCCCCCCTTTGCCGTAGAGTGGAGAAAACTTCAAAATGGACCACAGCTTGTCTGAAGGCAGATAATTGGAAATAACTGAGAGTGCATCTTGGTTTTTTTAATTATAGCATTTTCTGTATCAGAAAGCATCCTCATTGCTTACAGTTATTAATTCATGTAAACACCATAGCTACATTATGAATCAGGTCTTATCACATTCCTAACTTTACATATGGTGAATCTGATGCAGGAAAAAATAAAATATTGTGCCTAAGGTTACACAATTAATTAAAACCAGAACTAAAATTGAACCCAGAGAATCAGGATCTTAAACTTTGCCCCTTTTCTCCAATTACTCCTTTTGAAATGGGAACCTGAGAGAAAACATAGACATGTGTCATGACAAATAATTCAGCAAATATTTTCCCAAGTCAAGTTTTGGATAAAAATTCATTTTCCCCATAATGTACTATTGTGTTAAGACACATACATTTTATTTTAATTTTTCAATTCTTGAAATTTTATCTCAGATAAAATAATAATGCATTGTATAGGATGTAAAAAGGACATTGTTTCTAGTTCTGCATTTCTAGTCATAAATGAAGGTCAGTATCTGAGATATGGAAGAGTACATCATTAAAATACATAAAGCATACTACAAGCAGATATAATTCATAAGGTTAAAATTCCAGTTAAGATTCATCTTTAAAATGTAGCCCTTTTAAAAAATTTAATCAAAATAAATTTATGGTGCAAAGAAGCGTTTAAAATAGCTGCCTGAAAGGAAAGAAGTCATGCATCAAAGAGAATGATGATGTAGTGCTCAAATGCAAATAGAGAGCATCAATTCATAGTAGTAGCTTCTGAGTAAGAATGAAATAAATACTCCTCTTCCAGTTTTGATTTTATAAGAAAACTAAACGTATTTCTTCATCAAAAGGAACTTATTAATAAACATTCAACAATTTAGATAACAATTAGAAAATAATTAAGCATATATTGCAGCTTATTATTAAAAGTAGGAGGAAAAATAATTTTCCAAGCGGTATATCAGAAAATCTAGATATTTTATGTTATTCATATATCTAACTCTCAGGAATAAGACACTTAGATGATCTAAATGAACTTAAGCAGATGGAAATGACTGATTTGCTCAGGTTTTGGTGGGAAATTTTTCATTTACTTGGAATATAAACAAGTAGGAAGTAAAAATAGAATATTTTTGCTACATATTCTTTTATATGAAAAATGAAACAAAAATTAAGCTTGAAAACACCAGGATTTTTTTAACAAGTGCCTACGATAGGCAAACCATTGGTAAAATAAAGTCAGTATATGGAAGGCTATCTTCCAAATATATTTAATAGTACAAGACCATTAGAATGGCTTTAATACAAATTCCAAAGCAGGAACACTTTATGGTTGAATTTTAGCTGCTAAATAAAACTTATCTTAGAGTTAAACTCTACAACTTCTCTGAGATGTTGCCCTTGACCTTCTTTCTGTACCTATTACTTCAGAACTCAGCCTAGCCTATTTCCTGTTCAGTCAGGAAGGACGCCTAATTGAATCAATGAAGATGCATTGCGGTATGTGATTGACTTGATTCACCTGCTCATTCAGATTCTGAAATAAAATCTACCAATCCTAAGGCAACATTTGCCCACAGAATCGTCATACACTAATCATTATTCATGTATATTTACTGTTAGATGCATCTCATTTTGTTGTTCTTGGGAAATTCAACATTGTATATACTCTAACTCCCACTCTTCTTAAGTGGAAACTCACTTGTAGGAATTATGTGTCTTGAAATCACAATCTCCTGGATCTATTTTCTCAGCTCCTTGGTCACCTCACTGACCTCTGCCAGGGAATTAAATGAAAAATATTTTCAATATTTGGTCCTAGAAACTTTCCTTGTTTTGACTTTGCATTCCCAACCTAGGAAATCTCATCAACAACCATGCTATCAATTACTTTGTATATGATAACAAATCCCAAATTCATATATCCAACCAGAAATTTCACTCTGAGCTTCAGACTCTACATAGAAGTGTCTACTAAACATCTTTACTTAGATGTCTCAAAGGTATCCCACTCTCAACCTGTCTTGATAAATTCCAAAAATATTCTTGTAAACATATCCCATGCATTCCTCTAACTCCTCCATCATATAGTTCCTATAGAAGAATCTGAATCGCTCTGCTTTTGTCTTCAGGCTTCTTTTAGTCTAGTTAAGGGAGAAAGACTAAGAACCAGAAAGAAGCAAAGTTGGGGTAAAGATTATTTCACATTGTGTAACAGAAAGTCTTACCAGAGAGAAATAATTGATAGGAGAATTTGGGAGTGGGTGGAGATAGAAGAGACAAAAACAGATCCATTTTTGGAGAAAAAAATTTGTTTGGAAATGGATAGTGAGTTTGAGAGAGGTTTTCGGAGTAGTGGCAGCTACTTCTGTGGAGGATATTGTGAATGGCAGAAATCTGAATATAATAGAAATGTACATGTTTCCCTGGATGTTATTAAAGTTTGCTTCTCCCCAACTAAAAGTTGAATTTTCTTTACACATATCAGTTTTGCAAACAGTGTTCTGAATTTTGCAAACAGTGCAAATCCATAGTTCACAGGGATCATAATATGTCTAAATCTTGTGACTTATTAGTTAAGATCTATTTTAAATTTATATCAATAAAAATCCAAAATAACAATATTAAAACAGGTAAATATTTAATTCTCTGTTATGAAAAATAAGTCCAGAAGTATGCAGTCTTAAACTGCTGTGGACTGTAGATCATATCAAGGATTGGATCAAGGCTGCTTCTTCTTTCCTTTCCTATCATACCAGCAGTAGCTGGATCTCTAGCCTCAATGACCTCGTTTCAAACAGCAGGAAGGGATAAAGCTGGCATCCTTCTTCCTTCTGAAGGAGCCCTACTAGATGTCCTGTTGAATACTTACGATGTCATCTCACTGGCAAAAATCTAGTCAAATGACTTCATCTGCTGTAAGTAAAATTGGAATATCCAAGAGGCAAGATGCTCAGCTAAGAATTAGAGTTCAATTTCTAAGAAAAGAGAGAATAGAAAGAGAGAGTAGATAACAAGCTGCTTCTGCTACATGTGCACAAACCTGAATCATCATCTCTCCTACCCTCAAACCGGCTTTTTTCACAAGGGGCCCTGTTTTAAGAAAACTATTCAACTGTTAAAGACAGAATCCCAGGAGTTATCACTGATGTATTTTGTATTATCCATCTCCCTCACCTCTACATCCAATTAAACAGTGTGACTTACTCAGTATCTCTCTCCAACTTCTGTCTTCACTGCAATCATTGTAGTCTAGGCCATAATTCCTTTTTCTCTCAAATGAATTTAGAACGTAGCCTTGTAAGTGAACTCTGGTTTTTGCCTTCCTCCCTCCAACACTCAAATATACTGTGCATTTGTATAAAACTTGTCTGATCATTTTCCTGCCCACATAAAATCACTCAAGGCTAACCCATCACTTCAGAATAGAATTCCACACCTATAAAATATATTAAATGGTCTTCCATAGTATGAAACACACTGTTCTAGTTCTTTATTGCTGTGTAACAATTATCTTTCAAATATGTATAATTTCTGTTTCTTTCCCCTGACTGATTATAATGGAAAGGCTTGAGTACGCTGTTGAATAAAAGTGGTAAGAGTGGAAATCTTAACCTTGTTTCCAAACATAGGTCAAAACATTGTATTCCAAAATTAAGTAAAATGTTAGCAAGAGCTTTTATTTTTTTTGTGGATGACATTTCTCATGTAAAGGAAGTTGCCATGTATATATAGCTTGCTGAGAGTTTTTATCATTAATGGATTTTTAATTTTGTCAAATCTATTTTTATCTTTGCATTGATCTAGGTAATCTTATGGTATTTCTTCTTTAACTGATTATTCAGGTGAATTACATTAATTGTATTCCAAATTACGAACTGGCATTGCATTCCCAGAATAAACTCAAGTTGTTTGTAGTGTTTCATTTAAATATGTTCCTGGATTAATTTATTTATACGTTGTTGAGTACTTTCAGATCTCTGCTCATGAAGAAAATATTGCTCTATTGTTTTCTTTTTTGTAATGTTTTCACCTGGCTTCTTTTTTTATTATTAAAATTTATTGGGGTGACAATGGTTAGTAAAATTACATAGGTTTCAAGTGTACAATTCTGTAATATATCATCTATATATCACAGTGTGTGTTCACCCAGAGTCAGTTCTCCTTCCATCACCATATATTTGACCCCCTTTAACCTCTTCTACTACTCCCGTCCCCCTTACCATTTGGTGCCCACTAAACTATTATCTGTGTCTATGAATTTTTATTCTTTGTTTGTCTTGTTCCTTTGTTTCTTTCAATTTTATGAGTATATCCCATATATGGTTCTAGACTTTTTCTGTCTGACTTATTTTGCTTAACAGAATAATTTCAAGATCCATCCATGTTGTCACAAATGGCACTATTTCATCTTTTCTTATGGCAGAATAGTATTCCATTGTGTATATATACCACATCTTCTTTATCCAATCACCTATCGAAGGATATCTTAGTTGTTTCCATGTCTTAGCCACCACAAATAAAGCTGCAATGAACATTGGAGTATATATATCTTTACAGATAAATGTTTTCAGATTTTGGGGGTATATACCTAGGAGAGGGATTGCTGGGTTATATGACAATTTTATTTTTAGTTTTTTGAGGAACCTCCATACTGCCTTCCATAGAGATACAACAATCTGCATTCCCACCAACAGCATATGCGGGTTTCTTTTTCTTCACAGCCTCTCACACACTTTTTATCATTTGTCTTGTTGATGATAGCCATTCTAACCAGTGTGAGGTGATAGCTCATTGTGGTTTTTATTTGCATTTTTCTGATGATTAGTGATGCTGGGCGTCTTTACATATGTCTATTGGTTATCTGCATGTCCTCTTTGGAAAAATGTCTACTCTGGTCCTCTGCCCATTTTTTAAATTGGGCTGTTTGTTTATTTTGTTGTTGAGATGTATGAGTTCCTTATGTATTTTGAATATTAGCCCTTTATAGGAGGTATTATTTGCAAAAATCTTCTCCCATGTGGCTGGTTGTCTCTTTATTTTGTCGATGATTTCTTTTGCTGTGCAGAAGCTTTTTAGTTTGACATAATCCCATTCATTTATTTTAACTTTTACTTACCTGGCCTTTGAGGTCAAATTCATAAAATGCTCTTTGAACCCAGGTCTATACATTTAGTACCTATGATTTCTCCTATGCAGTTCATTATTTCAGGTCTTATGTTTAGGTCTTTGATCCATTTCCAGTTAATTTTTGTACATGGTGACAGATAGCAGTCTAGTTTCATTCTTTTGCTCATGACTTTCCAATTCTCCCAGCACCATTTATTGAAGAGGCTTTCTTTTCTCCATTGTATGTTTTTGGCTCCTTTGTGAAAAATTATCTGTCGGTATTTATGTGGGTTTATTTCTAGGTTTTCAAGTCTATTCCATTGGTCTGTGTGTCTGTTTTTCTGCCAGTACCATTCTGTTTTGATTATTGTGGCTCTGAAGTACAAGTAGATCAGGGAGTGTGATACCACCATCATTGTTCTTTTTTCTTAGGATCGCTTTGGCTATTTGGGGATCTTTTATGGTTTCATACAAATATGATGATTTTTTGTTCTATTTCTTTAAAAAATGCCATTGTGGGTTTGGGGGAGAGCGGGTGGTTGCTGGTTAGCTCAGTTGGTTAGAACATGGTGCTGGTAGCAACAAGGTTGCAGGTTCGATCCCTGCATGGGCCACTGTGAGCTGTGCTCCCTTAAATAAAATAAAATAAAAATAAAATGAGATAAAATAGTATGTTTAAAAGAAAAATGCCACCGGGATTCTGATTGAAGTACATCTGTATTTTGCTTTGTGTAATACAGCCATTTTAACTATATTGATTCTTCCAGTCCATGAATATGGGATGTCTTTCCATTTTTTTTGTATCTTTTTCAATTTCTTTTAAAAATGTCTTATACTTTTCAGTTATAGGTCCTTCACATCCTTGGTTAAGTTTACTCCTAGGTATTATATTCTTTTTGTTGCAATTGCAAAAGGAATTGTTTCAATGATAAAGTAATTCTGGCCTCATAAAGTTGGAAAGTAGTCACTCTTATTTTATGGAAAAAATTACAGGGAATGGTATTATTTCTTCATTAAATGTCTGTCAATATTTTCTAATGAAAACATCTAGGTTCAAAGTTTATTGTTTAATATTGTTAATATGAATTCAATGCACTTAATTTGTAAGTACCTATTTAGGTTATCTATTTCTTTTTAAGCAGTTGTGGTGCTCAAGTATTTAGCTATTAACAATTTATATTGATAGTTTGTGTCATTCAGTTATTGTTACATTTCATCGAAGTTGTCAAATTAGTGGGTATAAAGTTGTTCAATGCATTCCATCATTATCCTTTAATATCTATTATGTTCTGTTCCTTCTGATGTCCCTCCTTTATTCTGAATATTGACAATTTGTTTTTTCTCTCCATTTTTTATTCTTGGTCAGGCTGACTGTAGATTTAAAAACTTAGTCTGTTCAAAGAATAACATTTGTCTTTGTGATTTGATCCATTTTTGCTTTTGTGCTTTCAACTTCTTTGATTTCTGCTCCTTCTTGGTGTAGGCTTAATTTTCTTTTCTTTTTCTATTTTCTGAAAGTGGAAGCTTAGATTATTGTTCTAAAACTTTTCCTTCTTTTCTAATATGTGTGTGTATTGCTATAAATTTTCTCTACAACTACTACTTTCCTCTGCTACAACTTTAATCCCTATCAATTTCTTTCTACTACTTTAGCAGCATTCCACAAATTTTTGTGTGTTCTATTATTTTTATTTAATTCAAAATATTTTATGATTATTTTTGTAATTTCTTCTTTTGAGCATAAGTTACATAGCAATGTGGATATTTTTTAATTTCCAAATATTTAAAGATTGTCTAGCTTTTTTTGGGGGGTGTTAGATTCTAGTTTAATCCCTTTGTAATTAGAGAACATATATTTTTAATGATTTTTATTTTCATAAATTTGATAAGGTTTGTTTTATAGACCAAAAAATGAAGTACCTTGGAAAGTTGTCCTTGTGCATTTGAAAACAGTGTGTATTCTATTGTTGCTAATGAAGCAGTCTATAATATTAATTGGGTCATATCATTTTATAATATCATTCAATCACTCTATACCCTTGCAGGATTTTCTGTCTACCTGTTCTATCAATAACAGAAAATAAGTGTTGAAGTCTTCAAACATTATTTTGGATTTACCAATTACTCCTTCCTGATTCATCACTTTTTGTTTCATTTATTTGAAAACTCTGTTATTAAGCACATACACACTAGGATTGTTATATCTTCTCTTATCATTATGTAATGTTCCTCTTTATCTCACAAGTGTTATTTGCTCTGAAAACTGCTTTTTCTCAATATAGTCTGCCCAGTAGTCTTTTAATTAATGTTTGCATGTTCTATCCTGTAGAAAATTTTACTGTTATCCTTTCTATATTATATATTTAAAGTATATTTCTTTAGACAGTATTTAGCAAATTGTTATTAAATATGACAGGCTATGTCTTTTAATTGGCTTTTTAAAAACCACTTGCATTTAGTAAAATCATTCATATTGTCGAATTTATGCCTACAATTATTTTTAATCCTGGTCTCTGTTATTTTTAAAATTTTTCTGTTCCTTCTTTCCTGTCTTCTTTTGTATTGTTTGAATATTTTAGTATCCCATTTAATGTTATCTATTAGGGTTTTTTAAATCACTATTTCTTTGTATTATTTTTAGTGGTTGATTTAGAGTTTACAATATACATACTTAATTTACTACAGTGTATTTAGAGTCATCATTGCCTATATGTAATGTGATTTATTTATTTATTTATTTATTTATTTATTTATTTATTTATTTATGTGTTTATTTATGTGTTTATTTGTTTGTTCATTTATTTATTTATTTAGGCTGCTTTCAAGGTATTGGTGTTGATAGTAATGTATCTGGCATGGTTTTCTTTAAGTTCATCATATTCGGGGTTTGCTGAACTTCTTGAGCCTGACAATTTGAGTCTTTTAGCAACTCTGGGTAGATTTTGGTTATTACTTACTCAAACTTTTTTTTTTTTTTTTCTGACCAAGCTCCATCTTCTCTACTTCTAAGCTCTGGTGATACAAATACTATACATTTTACATTGTCTCAGAGATCTGTGAGACTTTTTTTTTTTTATAGTTCATTTTATTCTTCAGATTCCATAACTTCTGTTGATCTATGTTCAAGTTAACTGATTCTTTTCTTTCTTGTTTCCTTTCTGCTAAAAATTGAATGCATTTTTATTTTAAATGTTGCTTTTTCATTTGTTGATTTCTTATACTTTTTAGATCTCTTGAAATGTTCTATTTTTCTGATAATTAAAGTAGAGATTACCTTTATCTCATGGAGCATGGTTACAGTGACTGCTTTAAAGTCACTGGCCTCTGCTTGGGGCAGGGAGGCAAATATGAGGCCCTGCCCAACTGCTGAGTTTAGTCTCTGGTCCCCACCAAAGTAGAAGCCTGGCCAGAGAATCTGGACGTCTGGATAAACACATCGTACAGCCACGCTTGTATTGGTGCTCAAGCAGAGTATCCTGTTAGCAGCTCTACCCTTCTGTGAGCCAAGTCTATGGCTCCCTCTGGCCAGAGAGCTTGGTTGGCCTGATTTGGATCCCCGGCCAATGAGACATACCAGCCATAGAGCCTGTTCTATGGCCCTGCCTGGGCAGGGAAGCAAATTTGGGTAGTCCCCACCTGCTTGCTGAGTATAGCCTCCAGTCCTGTCCCACCAGGAAGCCTGACCTGAGAATCCAGGCAGCCACAGAGCCCATTTTACAGTCTTGCTTAGGCATAGAGAAAAGCTGGCAGCCATGTCTAACTGTGGAGCACAGCCTCTGGCCTTACATAACCAGGGAGCCTAAACAGCAAGGCTGGGCAGCTATGAAGGCCAGTCTGCAACACCTTGGGCAGCCAACGGCCCTGCACAGTCACTGTGCATAGCCTCCCACCCAACAAGCTAGTCTAGATAATAACCCCATCTGACTGCTGAGCACAGTCTCTAGCCCTTCCCAAGGGAAGCCCCTTCCCCCCACCCCCAACCAAAAGCCCAGCCAGTGATATTGCTTATTTGTATATTAAGTAATTTTAGATTGTATCCTAGATATTTTGAATATTGTGTTTTAAGACTCTTGGTCCTGTTAACATTCTTTGGAGAATAATGTGTTTATTATTATTTTTTGTTTCAGTAGACAATCCATTTTATGTTCAGATTGGAAATTCTGTCTCCCTTCCGCGGGCCGTGTTTTTAATGTGAGTTCAGTTTTACAAGATTTTGTTATGCTACTTTGTTTTTGTTCCTTATATACACAGTATATGCTTGAGCCCAGGTCTTGTGCCAGTTCACACACAGAAATAGGACGTCCTCTTCTCAACCTTTTCCTTCTACAAGATTTTTCTTATACTTTCTTTTACTATAATAGTAAAATGGCTAATAAAATGGAGTGGCTCGGTCCACCCATCAGAAAAATGGCAAGATAAAGGCTATCAAGAAAAATGGTGACAACCCTTCCTCTTTACACCTCAGGTCTCCTTTCCGTGATTCCTTTTGGTGAGAAATATGGGTTTTGTCTCAGGATTTTAAGTGATTGTGCCACTACCAACAAAGTGCAGCTTTTTGACTGGGGTACAGCATGGAGAAAATAAAAATAAATTTTAAAAGAAAAATATCAACAGAAATTCCTTTCACACACTATTGCATTTTTCTGCTATTTTAACCAGAAGGACAGAGTTTCTCTGGGAGATTTTACTTCCTGAACATGCTAAGCATTTCTATGCTTGGGTTACCCTATGGTCAAGATGGGAGATAAATACGCAAGAAAAAATAGGAAAGTCACCCCATATTGTTCGTTCTTCAATTTTTGGCTCGTCTATTTTCTTCCTGGTATTATTAACTTCCCAAACTCTTCATGGGATTGTTTTATGTACATGCATTTTTGTATATTGGCCATGATTTATAGTAATGAGGAAATAGTTCCAGTGTATTTATTCCATCTTCATTATCACTGGAAATTCAGAGTTGTTTTTAATCCTGTTAAGCCAGTGACTAAAGTGAAAATTCACTTTAGTAAACATTTTCCTGAAAGCTAATCAGAGTTATCAGGATATTTGTTTTTTAATTAAAATTTATTGGGGGTGACAATGGTTAGTAAAATTATATAAGTTTCAGGTGTACAATTCTGTAATAGATCATCTATGTATCACATTGTGTGTTCACCACTCAGAGTCGGTTCTCCTTCCATCACCATATATTTGACCCCGTTTATCCTCATTTACCACTCCCCTCGCACCTTACCCTCTGGTAACCACTGAACTATTATCCGTGTCAATGATTTTTGTTTATTTGTTTGTCTTATTCCTTTGTTGCTTTCAGTTTTATATTCCACATATTAGTGAAATCATATGGTTCTCGCCTTTTTTGGTCTGACTTATTTTGCTTAGCATAATAATCTCAAGATGCATCAATTTTGTCATAAACGGCACTATTTCATTTTTTCTATGGGAGAGTAGTATTCCATTGTATATATGTATCACATCTTCTTTATCGAATCATCTATCGAAGGAAACTTTGGTTGTTTCCATGTCTTGGCTACCGTGAATAAAGATGCAATGAATACCGGTGCACATATATCTTTACAGATAAATCACCCAATCAGCAGTCAAGTAACTCTAGAAAACACTGTTTTGCCAAGCCGTATAGGAAGCTGATGCAAAGAGAAAAAATATGTGACCCTATACACATATTTTCAAATACTTTTTAAAGTGTATTTTAAAATATATTTTTTCAATAAATATTAAAAACTACACTTAAAATTACTTTTTAAATAGTTAAAATTTTTCTGAAACATTACAATAATTGAAAATTATTGAAAAATTATAAAGTTGACATAATTAAATCCATGTATTTAAAGTTTAAATACTTTATGTAGACTAAAATACAATCCATTATAAGTTTACATTCCTTGTGTAATGGAAGAAGATTCATCGACAATATTTTCAAAATCAATTTCTTTGCTTGTCTGGCTTTTAATCAAAATTATGTCCATTTGACATTTTTCTCAACTAAGTGATGATCGTAAACAGTTTTTAATTTTCTTTAGCTTATTGAAACATATTTTTATCCTGTCTGTATTTACATTTTTTGTATTTTGTTTATTACAAATTTTGCAACCTTTAAATACTGTATTATAATATTATTTACAGGCAACCTCCATATAACATGGTACTTCTATAACACGGTTTCGCTCTAACACAGTTTGAGAATTGGGGGAAATCAATTCTGTCTTCATTAGGAGTATATTTATATTCAGTAACAAGTATTAGATATGATTCATAAAAAGGGGCTTATAAATTTTGAAGTGATAAATTAACATAATACACCTAATATCAGTTTATAAAAATTAAAAGGGAGGAAATAAACTATCTATTCTTGCTGTCTATACTGTGTATATGGGATTCTTCACTGTTGTTTTTAGCTAAGGTTATAGTGACCAAATCAGTGTATCAGTTCTTGAAAATATCTTTCTAATAGGCTGTGTAAAATGTTTTTTTGTTTGTTTGTTTGTTTGTTTGTTTTTGGGGGAAGAAAAGAAAAACAGAAACTTAGACTGAAATTATTTATCACAAGTGTTCTGTAATTTTGGTTTCCCAGACAAATTTTTTTCAATGATTTCTTGGCTGATATATCTCTGTGTGTAATTTTTAATACCTAGTATATTAAAATAACACAAGTATAAATATGTTTGTTTCCAAGCATCTTCTAATTATTAACATTTCCCCAATAGTATTGTTTGTGTGGATAAAGAAGGGGCCATATTTATAACTCTGTAGTTATAAATAGTTGACTATACTCATGAAACAGAGAAAAAACTGTTAGAAATTAAAACACAAGTAACATTTGTAACATGTTTATGTTCTTTGTTTTTCACATAAAATTATGGATGATCTTTTAGCAGACAAGAAGGACCATGAAACTTGTTACTATATGAACAACTCCTGTGATAAATAATGTAAACCTTAATCACAAAGGCTTAGAAAAATGTGTTTGTATTGTAAAGCTGGGCTTGCAAAATATCAAAAATTACATGATAAGGAAAGGGGAATAGATTGATGAGTCTTCTGGGGACTTAAAAGGCAGAAGAGATGAAGGATATAATAGTAACTTTAGAGAAAGTTAAACAGAATGTATTATTTTGTCTTGTATATGGTGACTACCAAAACTTCCTTGCAGCAGTAACCAGCCAATCTGATGAATAAAATAATTATCCATGCAAAGATTACCCAAGTAAAATCAGGCCAGAAGATCAATTATTGCTCTCATAAATAGATAAAAGGCCAGTTTATTAGTAAACAATTATGAACTGTAAAAACACGGCACACATTTAACTACCTATTAATCTGTAATGTCTATTTTCCTAATGGTCTTTGTGCAATTTTTTTTCCAATTTAAATTAAAACTACATATTGAAGTTTAATATGCACCAAGTACACAAATCACAAGTGACTGGATTATTGCATTTTCACTAAGCGGGCACATTTGTGTAACTATGTAATCATTACCATGATCAAAAGTAGAATAGTCTCAACAGAGAAATACCAATTTGTCTTTCTAGTCAATTTCATCGCTCCAAAGTTAATCATTCTCCTGCTTATCCTAACCCAAAACATGACCAGAGATTAGTTTTTTTCTTCTTTTGACCTTTTTATGTTTGGAATTACACAATGTGTACAGTTTGTATCTGACCTTAAGTAAGTCTGTCTATTGTCTTTTTGCATCCAAGATAACATACCCTTGGAATGTGAGAGTAATCCCTTTTTCTGGACCCCTCAGGGCAGAGATTCTTTGGAAAATAAGGGCTTTGCAAAACTCTGACATATTCCTAGTAAGCTAGGAACCATGCACACACGATCAGGGCTGTGTATATGCTCAGAAAAAACATAAGAAGGCCCTGAGCTCTCACCTCTGGCTGAGCTTGAGATTCTGTGCAAACAAACTTCCCCTGCAAAGACAGAAGTTGTCTGTTTGGAGGCATTTTAATCTTGATCCAATAATTAGTTACCACAAAGCTAATGAACATAAACTTCAGTGGCCGCAAAAGACAAATAATACAGGCTTTACAAAACTAGTTGAGAAAACTCACTAATCAGATAAACAGTAACAACTATAACAAACAGCAAGAGAAGACCCTGAGAAAGGGAGAGCAGATGAGTTGCCACATTATAATCTGACTATCTAATTTAAATAAAAAATATGAGTTATGCAAAACAAAATTATGGCCCATACACAGAGGCATACAAAAGAAGCAAATGATAGAAACTGTACCTGAAGTAGCCCAGATATTGGACTTACTAAAAGAATACTTTAAGTGAGTTATAAATATGTTCAAAATATGGAAGGGATCCATGTCTAAAGAACTAAAAGAAAGTTATGGGACCAAATTTATCAAAATAGAAAATATCACAGATAAAAGAAAAAAAGAAAAAAAGAAAGAAAATTAATTAATTAATTAATTAATAGACATAAAATAAAGGAAATAAAAAAATAGAAAATATCTATAAAGATGTAGAAATTACTTTATAAAAGGAAAAATTAGAAATTCTGGAGCTGAAAAATAAAATAACTGAATTAAAAAATTTACTAGAACTCAATAGCATATTTGAGCAAGTCAAAGAAAGAGTGAACAAATTTGAAAGTAGATCAGTTGGAATTGTACAGTCTAAGAAACAATTAAAATAAAAGAAAAATGAAAAGAGCTTAAGAGATCTATGGAAAATCAACATCAAGTATACCCACATACACACATAATAAGAGTCCCAGTAGGAAGGGAGAGATATAAAGAAACAGGAAGAATATTTGAAGAAATAATGGTTAAAACCTCCCAAATTTGATGGAAAGCATTAATCTGCACATCCAAAAAGCTACAAAAACTCCAGTTGGATAAATGCAAAGAGGTCAACATCAAAAAGCATTATCATCAAATTTTCAAAGTCAGAGAATCTTGAAAGCAGTGAGTGAATAGTGATTCACTCCATTCAAGCGATCTTCAATAAGATCAATAACTGATTCTCATTAGAAACCATGGAGTCCAGCTGGTAGTGGAATAAGATATTCAATGTGCTGAGAGAAAAAATGGTTAAACAATTCTATATCTAGTAAAACTATCCTTCAAAAATGAAGGAGAAACTAAGATATTGCTAGAAAAACTGTTCTAAAAAATAATAAACAAGTTTTTTAGTGAGAAATGAAAAGTTACTAGGTAGTAACTAGAATCCACACAAATAATGAATTTATGTATTCAAACAATATGTGTGTATGTATATGGGTCGAAGTGTGTATGTCTATGAACATGTATATGCGTGCATTTAGACAGTGACACCACTTACTAAACTGTAGGTTCATCAATCAGAATAAGACTTAAATATATAGTTCATTTTTTTCTGATTTTAAAAGTAAAATGAGCAGAAAGAACATGTATTAAGAATAACAAATGTGCCTTTGATTTTTTTGAGTGATGAGCATGCATTAAAGATTGGGCCTTTATAATACAGTGTATCTTAAAGTACTAAAAGCATGCAAAATTTCAAAACATATGTAGAGATGTTGTAATTATATTTGGTACTTTTAATAAGATATTTAAGATAAACTCTAAAATAAAATATTAATGGTGAAATAATTATTTTTGTGTCAAGAAAATTAGTGACTTTTTTTTGGTTTCCAGGGTAGAAACAATAGTCCACATCATAACTAGGAGTTGAAGTCTTATTTTAAAGGCATCATGGTCTTGATCACAACATGCATGCATAGTCACCATACCAATTAACCATCCATCGTTGGAACTTGTGTCCACTATTCATTCCTTATTTTGCTTGACTTTTCAGCAATTTTTGACACTGTTGAGAACTTTCAGAAAATACTTTTAGTCCATGGTTTCTAATTTCCCCACTAATGCTATGATCTCCTTGTCAGGTGCTTTCTTTTTCTACTTGTACATTTTAGGTCCACTTATCATGACACACTCTCCTTAATCAATTTCACCTAGTTTAGGTGGAAGATAGTCAGAAAATTATTAATTATATTCATGAGAAACCCAGAAGAATGGAATGCATATAATTTTCCCAAGCTAAGATCATGTTTCAATAAACTAATATGTCTCTTATGCATCTAACGTAATGTAATATCTCTATGAATGGTAAACAACTGTCTTATTAAATTGTAAATATACTCCAAGGAATAGTAAGAGATTAAAAAATTAAGTGTTAAAATGGTCTCTCTATTATTGTTTCAATAGATTAACTACCACAGAATTGTTTTTTATCTTGTTTAAAACAGCTGGATTAAATATATTACATTACTTTTATTTTTTTCACAATGACTGTAATGTGGGAATGTATCATCTAGACATATCATTGTTCTATAAAGTTAGTAATGTGCTTGTCAAGTGATTCCTGTTGTATTTGTGACGGAATTCCTATCAAATAAATTTTATTTTCAACTGAAAAAAGTTTCTTATTTTTTCCCAATATGATAATATATTTATTTGCCTATGCAAGAGAAAATAAAACCTAAACACATGGATGAGCTATAAGTGAGAAAAAGATATCCAGCTTTGTTGAAAAAATGTAATATAACTATTATGAGAAAATAAATTGACAAAGTTTCTTATTGCTTTAATATTTTGGGGAGCTGAAGGAAAATGAGAGGTCATGCTAATAAGTGCACACTTTTAAGCAATTGAGAGTATTAGAGTTCTATAAATACTTTAGAGTTCTCTCACTAAAAGCGTACAATATTTTCACAATTTCCCCATTCAAATATTTAGTAGAATATTGCACATTTTTATACCTCTTAAAGATGGTGGGTGAGAAGGAGGGTAGTGGGGGTAATTACCAATAGATAATTATCCTTTAGTGAACATGTCCAAGTGTATAATTAGTTGAAAGGGCAATTTCCATTCCATTTGAGTGAATTTAGATAACTAAATCTTGCTGGAAGGAAAAGATTTATTTTTCTAAACACAACTACTTAACAGCAGGCATGCCAGTCATTTTTTGTATGTGTAGTTTAGAATCCTTAATGCAAGCTCTGAAAGGAGGCGTTCTTACATGCACAGCAAGTTCACGGCAAGAAAATTCCCAGTAAATGCAAGTGAACAACGTGAAGTGCAATTTAACATGGATTGAAGGTACATTCTGAAATTCTAAAAGAACATTCTATACTTGATTTTCATAAAGGAACACAAAAGTTTAATATTATAAGAAAGCAGATTAAATGCATATGCCCAAACCACAGGATCATATATCCACCCTCATAAGCATTATGATAAAATGAGACAATTAAAATGTATGTCCTCTTTCCAATGGAAAAAAAACACCCACTAAAACCATAGTATAATGAGATAGAGAAAGAAAATAGGATCTTCAACTGTGTGTTCTATTGACTACTGTAGTAGTTAAGAATTGCATTAGCTGCTAGTGACAAAGAGCAGAAACTAGACTGAATTTTATTTTTCTCTCAATTAAATATAAAGGTGAAAATCTAGACAGTCAGAGCTGGTGCAGCAGCACATGATCTTTATGATTTTTGCTTCTTATCTTGAGCAAGTGACTTTCAGTCTAAAGTCATCTTGTACGTAGTCCAAGACAGCATTCAAAGCTCTAGCCATTTGAAAATGAGGAAAGGGAAGATAGAGAGCTGTGTCCTTTTTCTTTCCCTCTTTTATGAGCTTCCCAGAAACCCTATTCAACAATGTCTTCTTATATATCACTGGCCAGGTGTATTCTCAACCACACCCAGCTACAAAACGGCTGGGAAATATATAGCCTTTAAGCGGAAACATTCCTTCTCTAATAAAAATCAGCTTTCTCTTTCTTTTATTTTTTTCTTTAGAAAAAGAGAATAGGTAATGAATTGCCAAACTTTTTTTTAAGGTGAAATTTTTATTTGAAATACATTGAATATATAGAAAAGTAAAGAACACAGTAATATGACCAGCACACATTGCCCAACCCCTAGCTTTCACATAGCTTAATATTTGGTCAGATTCACTGCCGTTATTTAAAATACATTTATCATAATATGCATATCATTCTGCAGTTTGCTTTTCTCACCTACAATGATTTTTGGGATGTATTCATGTTGATTTCTACAACTCTGGTGTTTTTGTGTTTTTTCTTAATCTTTTTTTTTTATTAGTTTCAGGTGTACAAAACAACATAGTGGTTATACATTTATATACCTCACAAAGTGATTACCCCATATAGTCTATTACCCATCTGACACTGTGCATAATTATTACAATATTATTGACTGTATTGCCCATGCTGTGCTTTATATCTCCATGACTATTTTTTAAAATTATAGTTAACATCCAATATTATTTTATATTAGTTTTAGGTATACCGTGTAGTGGTTTGACATTTATATAAATTATAAAGTGATTCCCTTTGATACCCATCTGACACTATACAAAGATTTACAACGTTATTGAATATATTCCCCATACTGTACTTTACATCCCTGTGACTTTTAGTAACTAATAATTTGTACTTCTTAATCCTTTCACCTTTCTTACCCAGCCCCCAACCCTCTCCCACCTAGTAAATATCAGTTTGTTCTCTGTATCTATGAGTCTGTTTCTGTTTTATTTGTTCATTTACTCTGTTCTTTAGATTCATATGTAAGTGAGATCATATGGTATTTGTCTTTCTCAGTTTTATTTATTTTGCTTAACATAATACCCTCTAAGATCCATCCATGTCGTCTCAGATGGTAATATTTTATTTTGTATGGCAGAGTAATATTTCATTGTATATATGTACCACAGTTTCTTTATCCAATCATGTATAGATGGGTATTTTGGTTGTTTCCATATCTTGGCTATTGTGAATAGGACTGCAATGAACATAGGGGTGCATATATTTTTTTGAATTAGTTGTTTCGAATTTCTTAGGATAAATACCCAGGAGTGGATTTGCTGGATCATAAGGTAGTTCTATTTTCAATTTTTGAGGAAACTCCATACTGTTTTCCATAGTGGCTGTACCAATTTTCAATCCCACCAAGAGTGCAGGAGGGTTTCTTTTTCTCCACATCCTTGCCAATACGTTGTTTGTTGATTTCTTGATGATGGCCATTCTGACAGATGTGAGGTGATATCTCATTGCAGTTTTTTACATTCCTCTGATTATTAGTAATGTTGATCATCTTTGCATTTGTCTGTTGGCCATCTGTATGTCCTCTTTGGAGAAATCCCTATTCCGGTCCTTTGCCAAATCTATTTTTTAACTAAATTTTTCTTTTTCTTTTTGGTGTTGAGTTGTATGAGTTCTTAAACAAATTTTAGATAGTAACCCCTTATTAGATGTATCATTGGTGAATATATTCTCCCATTCAGGAGGATGTCTTTTCACTTTGTTGATGGTTTCCTTTGCTGTGCAAAACCTTTTTAGTTTGATATAGTCCCATTTTTATTATTACTTTTGTTTCCCTTGCCTGAGGATGTACTCTCAGATATTGGTAGTGTCTGAGAGTTTGTTGCCTATATTTTCTTCTAGGAGTTTTATGGTTTCTGGTGTTGTATTTAAGTCTTTAATCCATTTTGAGTTTATTCTTATATATGGCATAAGAAGGTTGTCCATTTTTTTCTGTATATATCTGTCCAGTTTCCCCAGCACTATTTTTTGAATAGACTGTGTTTACCCCAATGTATATTCTTGCTTCCTTTGTCATAGATTAATGAACATTTTGCATGGATTTATCCCTGGGCTCTGTATTCAGTTCCATTGATCAATGTGCCTCTTTTTATGCCAATACCATGTTGTTTTGATTACTATGGCCTTGTAGTATAGTTTGATGTCAGTCAGTGTGATACCTTCAGCTTTTCTCTTCTTTCTCAATATTGCCATGGCTCTCTGGGATCCTTTATAGTTCTATACAAATTTTAGGATTATTCGGTTCTGTGAAAAATGCCTTTGGTATTTTGATAGGATTTGCATTTATAGATTGCTTTGGATAGTATGGACATTTTAAATATAATAATTCTTTCTATCCATTACCATAGTATATGTTTCAATTTGTTTGTATCTCCTTTAATTTCTCTCTTTAATGTCATAATTTTCTGAGTACAGATCTTTTACTTCCTTGGTTAAATTTATTCCTAAGTATTTTATTTTATTTTATTGATGAAAGTTGTAAATGGGATTGTTTTCTTAGTTTCTCTTAGTTTGTTATTAATGTATAAAAATGCAACAGATTTCTGAATATTAATTCTGTATCCTGCTATATTACTGAATTCATTTGACAATTCTAATAATTTTTGATGGAATCTTTGTTGTTCTCTATATATAATATCATGTCATCTGCAAATCATGACAGTTTTACTTTTTCCTTTCCAATTTGGATGTCCTTTATTTCTTTTGCTTGAGTGATTGCTGTGGTTAGGACTTCCAGTACTATGTTGAATTAAAGTGGTGAATGTAGACATCCTTTCCTTCTTCCTGATCTTAAAGAGAATGCTTTTAGCATTTCCCTGTTGGGCATGAAGTTAGCTATTGGCTTGTCCTATATGGCCTTTATTCTGTTGAGATATGTTCCCTCTGTTCCCACTTTACTGAGAGTTTTAATCATAAATAGATCATGGATTTTACAAATGCTTTTTCTGTATCTATTGATATGATCATATGATTTTTGTTTTTCATTTTGTTTATGTGATGTATCAAGTTAATTGATTTATGGATATTGAACCAACCTTGCATACCAGGAATAAATCCCACATGATTGTGGTGTATGACCTTTTCAATGTATTTCTGAATTTGGTTTGCTAATATTTTGTTGAGGATTTATGCAGATTTATTCATTAGGGATATAGGCCTATAGTATTCTTTTCTGAACTGTCTTTGTCTGGTTTTGGAAAAGAGGTAATTATAGTCTCGTTGAATGAGTTTGGGAGCCTCCCCTTCTCTTAAATTTTTGGGAGTAGTTTGAGAAAAATAGGTGTTAATTCTTTTTTGAATGTTTGGTAAAATTCACCTGTGAAGCCATCTGGTCCAGGACTTTTGTTTTTTGGGAGCTTGTTGATTACTCATTCAATTTCATTGGTAGTAATTAGTCTGTTTAGATTTTCTGTTTCTTCTTGATTCCTCATTGCAAGATTGTATGGTTCTATGAATTTATCAATTTCTCCCAGATTGTCCATTTTGTTGGCATATAATTGCTCATAATATTTTCTTAAAAATTTTTGTATCACTGTGGTGTCTGTACTCACTTCTCTTTCATTTCTGGTTTTATTTATTTGGGCTCTCTCTCATTTTATCTTGATGAGTCTCATTAAAGGCTTATCAATTTTGATTATCTTTCCGAAGTGCCAGCTTTTGGTTTCATTGATCTTTTGTGTTGATTTTTTATAGTCTGTTTTATTTGTTTCCACTCTGATTTTATTATTTCCTTCCTTCTCCTCACTTTCGGCTTTGTTTGCTGTTCTTTTTCTAATTCCTTTAGGTGTAAATTTGCATTGTTTATTTGACATGTTTCTTATTTTTTTAAGGTAGGCCTACATTGTTATGATTTTCCCTGTTAGGACTGCTTTCACTGTGTGTCAGATTTTGAATCATTGTATTTTCATTTTTGTTTGTCTCATGATATCTTTTGATTTCTTCCTTGATCTCACTGTTATCCTTTTGCTCAGTAGCATGTTATTTAGTCTCCATGTCTTTGTTTTTCAAGTTTCCTTCCTTCTTTTTTTTTTTGTAATTGATTTCTAGTTTCATACCACTGTGATCAAAGAACCTGCTTGATATAATTCAAAACTTCTTAAATTTATTGACTTGTTTTGTGGCCTAACATGTGGTCTATCTTAGAAAATGTTCTTTGTACAATTGAAAAGAATGTGTATTCTGCTGCTTTGAGGTGAAATGGTCTAACAATATCAAATAAATCCATCTGGTTTAGTGTGTCATTTAAGGTCACTATTTCCCTTTTGATTTTCTGTCTGGAAGATCTGTCCATTGGTGTGAATGGGGTGTTAAACTCTGCTACTATGATTGATTGAGTTACTGTTGATCTTTGCCTTTATGTTGGTCAATATCTGCCTTATATATTTGCGTGCTCCTATGTTAGGTACATAGATGTTTACTAGGGTTATATCCTCTTGTTGGACTGATCCTTTTATCATTATGTAATGTAATTTTTTGTTTCTTATTATAGGCTTCATTTTAAAGTTTATTTTATCTCATATAAGTATTGTTATTGCAGCATTTTTTTGTTTCCATTTGCGTAAATATCTGTGTTCATCCTTTTACTTTAAATCTGTGTGTTATTCACTCTAGGGTGGGTCTCTTGTAGATAGCATATGTATGGTCTTGCTTTCTTATCCATTCAGTTACCCTAGGTCTTTTGATTGGAGTTAATCCATTTACATTTAAAGTGATTATTGACAGGTACATAGTTTTTACCATTTTATTTATATTTTTGATATTTTGTTTTTTGTTTGTTTTGCCCTGCTTTCTAAAGATGTCCCTTTAACATTTCTTGTAATACTGGCTTGGTGGTAATACACTTATTTAGCTTTTTCTTATCCAGGAAGATCTTTATCTCTCCTTTAATTTTAAATGATAGCCTTGCTGGGTAGAGTAGTCTTGGTTGTAGGCCCTTGTTTTCATCAGTTTGAATATTTTCTGCTACTCCCTTTTGTTCTCCAAAGTTACTGTTGAGAAATCAGGTGATAGTCTTATGGGAGCTCCATTGTAAGTGATTAGTTGTCATTTTCTGCTTTTAGGATTCTCTCTTTGTCTTTAGCCTTTGCCATTTTAATTACACTGTGTCTTTGTGTGGGCCTATTTGGGTTCTTTTTTTGGGACCGTCTGCATTTCCTGGACATGTATGTGTATTTCCTTCACCAGGTTAGGGAATTTTTCAGTCCTTATTCCTTCAAATAGGTTCTTGATGCCTTGGTCTCTCTCTTCTCCTTCTTGTACTTCTATGATGTCAATGTTGCTTGCTTGATGTTGTCCCAGAGGTTCCATAAACTATCATTTTTTAAAAATTCTTTTTATTTTTCTGATGTGTGTTGTCTGTCAGAAAGACAAATACCATAGGATCTCAGTTATATGTGGAATCTAAAGAATAGAATAAATGAACAAACTAATCAGAAACAGTCTTAGAGATATAGAGGAAAAATGAGGGTTGCTAGATGAGAGGGAGTTGGGGATGAGGGAGAAGGTGAAGGGATTAGAAAGCACAATTGGTAACCACAAGACTACCATGGGGATATGAAAGACAGTTTGGGGAATATAATCAATAATGTTGTAAAGATTTTGCAGGGTATCTGATGGACACTTGTCTTATTAGGGAGATCACTTCATGGACGGTGTAGGTGCTTTACTGCTGCAGCATATCCCTGAAGCTAAAGGTGAAAAATAATGAATGTCAACTATAATATGTATATTTACAGGATGTGGAGTACAGCATAAGGCATAGAGTCAGTGGAACTGTAAGAGCTATATATGATGTCAGAGGGGTAGTAGATTGGGGGAAGTGGTTATCACTTTGTGATGAACAAAATTGTCTAACTATTACATTGTTTTGTACACCTAAAACTAATAATAATAAAAAATAAAATAAAATAAATTGTTGATTTGATCCTCTGCTTCATCTAAACCGCTGTTGATTCCTTATAGGGTATTCTTCATTTCAGTTTATTGTATTCTTTATTTCTGACTCATTCTTTTTTATGTTTCCTTTTTTTGTCCTTCTTTATGCTTATTATCTCTTTGTTGAGGTTCTCACTATTTGAACAACAAAATAAATATGAAATATTGGATTATAATGCAAAATATAAAATTAATATCTATAAGTGCATATTTATAAATAAGTGATTGAATAAACAAATAAGTGGGGGAGAAGAGACAAAACTCCCATGAGAAGAACTCCATATAATATGCATAGTAAAATCCAGCCTTAAGGAGGTGGAGCATAACTCTCCAATCCTTAAGTATGAGATGTATATAGTAACTTTCTTCCAAGAGAACAACATGGAAAGGGGCTAGGAGTGAAGGGTAACATTACAGTGGGGGAGCACTAATACTATTAATGATAAGTTATGTTGATAATATGTACTCTTGATATGATATGATGAGAATGTGCTATATCTATGTGGTCTTCCTCCTATAATCTCATAATTTCAGTCTAATCATGGGAAAAGCATTATAAAAATCTTTATTGAGAAACATGTTACAAAATATCTGACCAATACACTCCACAACTGTCAAGGTCAAAAAACAAGCATACAAACAAACAAACAAATAACTACTAAAGAGCCTAAGAAGACATGATGACTAAATGTAATGTGGTGTCCTAGATGGAATCCTGGAACAGAAAGAGGCTATTAGATAAAAATCTAAGAAAATCTGAATAAAGTGTAACTTCAGCTAATAGTAATGTATCAGTATTGGTTCATTAATTATGACAAATCTATCATGTTAATGTAAGATTTTAACAATAGGGGAAACTGAGTGTGAGGTATATGGAAACCATCTGTATAATATTGGCAATTTTTTTGGAAATCTGAAATTGTTTTAAAACAACAAGTTTATTTAAGCAGATGTGTAATTAGTAAACTGGGAAGTGAAGAAGAAAATGGACACGCTAGACAAAGGTAACACTGATCATAATGTGGCCAGGATGTGTTGTATTTAGATAACATTAGGAATTTTTGCATGAATAGAGAACAGACTTCTTAGAGCTGAGAGTGAAAACATAAGTCTAGGAAGACAGATTTGTGGCTTGATTTTAAAAAGTGTCATTGATAAGACATATTTGATAAAATGTACAATGGGGTCATTGAAGGATGAGCCTAAAAGGAAAAATGGGAGAAACAAGAAATGGAACAGAATAACTAGTCAGGAATACTTCCATTACAGCCTAGCAAAGAAATAGTGAGAGCCCAAATTGTTTAAGCAGTATAAATTGAAAGACTGATAGGGACACAGGAACTGGAAGTTCAAAGTTATGTATTTTAAGGTGTCTTTCACCATTTTTTCAGACAAATAGTGTTGTGTTTGAGAATATTCAAGCTGTAGTTCGCAATTTGGATGTGCATTAGCAGCATCTATGGCACAGTTCACATTTCAGAGTTACAGGTTCTATTTAAATGGAATACCATATGGAATGACAGAGGTAGGACCAAGGATATTTAACATATGTTTTATGTAATTCAGAATAAAAAGTTTATGATGCGAACACCTCAGCTTGAGAACCATGTCATTGTTGGAGCAATTCAAACACAGAAGAAATGACAAGAAAAAAATGGTTAAAAGAGTACAACCCAATGTAAACTACATTTTTAGTGCTTATTTATTTTAAAATTTTTGGTTAGAATAGGAACTATAATTCAAGAAGGTCTAAATTAGCATTATAATATTCAATCTAGAAAAATTAGTCAGAGGCATCAGCACATACATTCTTTTATTTTGGTTGATGTAAAATGATAATACGTATATTGAGTGTTTTTATATACATTATGTCATATTTCACAACATGAAAATAAAATGAAGAGAATATATTCATATTGATTCATATTATAAGACACAAAACACACACAATTTCTTGTTTAAAATAATTGAATGTATTTGGATTTTGAATATAAATGCATTCTAAGTAGTTTTTAAAATCTAATGTCATGAGATAGTTTATTTGTACTTTGCTAATGTACAATACTAATGACATCTGCAATCCTAAATACATTAAACTGTGATTGCCTATTTTCCTGTGTACATATCCCAGCTCTGAAATTTAATTGAAGCTCAATAATATTTTCATGTTTTAAAAAAATTGCTCTATTATGCAGATCTTATGTGAAGGCAGATTAAAGTTGTATTTGAACATGACTTCTTGCTTTTGAAAGTAGAATTGTGTCGTGTTTATAATGGAAGAGACTTTCTAAAGAGAATAACATTTAGAAAAAAATCTAGGTTTCTACTATTAAAGATTGAGCTCTGTAAAAATCTCATGCAATGGAGAAAAACACTTCACAGGTACTATTAGAAACAAAGAGCAAGATGAGAAACCCAGAAATCATCCATTCCAACCCCTTTATGTTTCAAATAATGTTATTACTTTACAGATAAACTATGCATCTTTCCAAAGATGCTGATCCTGTTAGTGTTAGAATGGCAGCCATAATCCATGTATTTTAAAATATTGTAAAATAGGCTTATAAAACTTTGTCTAGTTTATAAAGGAAACAGTTAAAATGTACATGAAAAAAAATACCTCAAATACCTACCGTTCTGTTTTTTTAAAAATCTGCTAGGCACATTTACATCTGTGGGGTTTAGACTCTGTCAGCTTGGTTAGGCTGGGACTTTACTGGAAAATGCTTCCCTGTAAGGCTATAGTTTGGAGACGACCAAAACAGATGTGGAGGGAATAAGCGAAGCGATAGTTACTGTTCTCTGAATGTCATCATGCTTAGATGCGGAGAGAGACAGATGCAGAGTTTTGGTAGCTTCAGATTGCCTACATTCCCTTCTGCTCCACATCCAACTATTTTTCTGGCCCCTGGCGCTAATGACTAATAGTGGCCCCAGTATCTGGTTAATTAATAAATAGAGATTCCAGAGCACTTGGAGATCAAATTTATATGCCAGAAGTTTTTGATGGGTTCACTGTAGGGTGGATTTATGCATTTAGTTTCAGGGTATATATGTTTGTTTTCTTTATTTTACATGAATATACCTTAGAACAGTTTCTGAATCCTGGCTGTCTATTTATTGCCAAGTGAAGTAGAGATACTCTTCTACTGTGTTTCTCAGCCATAACTATAAGCCAACAGAACACTTTTTTTTTCTTTTGCCTTCATAGTACAAGGATTTACCAGAGCCAAAGCTACCTTAACTCATCTTCCTAGCTTTGGGTCCTGTCTGATTCTCTTCTCTTCAGCAAGTGCTCATCATGTCTGTCAGTTTTGGAGACCCAATTGGCAAATTTAACCTCTAAAAATGTGGTGGGCTTTATTATCACACAAAGGGAAACAGGATGGTCCCAACATTGGAAATGGAAGAGATCGCCATTGTCCACTAAAATCCATCCTCTACTTTTACATAGTACTAAACATATAGCTGGGAGCATGGATATACTACATCCCCTAGTATCTCCTGCAGTTTATTATGGTCATATGGCTAAACTATCTCCAATGGACTGTGAGTACAGGGATGTGTGCCATTTTCCAGGGCAAGCTAAGAGCTTGAGTGTTATCCACCTTCTCCCCCACTGGCATGGGAACGACTACAGCATCCTTGGAAGCTATCATTGAGGATAACAAACCCAGCATTTGTTTGGGACCCTGAATGACAATGTAATGCCACCACCCTCGAATACTCAACTCTTTTATGAGGAAGAATAATGAACTTAAATATTCTTTGAGGCATTGTTTTTTGCAGAGTCTGTTATACAAGATTAACATAGCCTAACTAAATCAGGAGCTATAACATCCATATTGGTAGATGGCAGAAAGAAACCTGAGTGAAATCATGACTCTGAAGGTCCAAAATGTAAATAAAGTTTGTACTAATGAAGCCTTAATTTGAGGAATTATGCTTGTATCGAAACAGACAAAGTTGTTAAGAAAGAAAAATTTCAGGGTGTTTTAGATTAGGGCTCAAAAACTATACAGCCTGCAGGCAATTCAGGCCCACTTTATTTATTTTGTAAATAAAGTTTTATTAGAATATAGCTAGATTTTTTAAATTTATATATGTATCGTTTATGGTTACTTTCACACTACAGTGTCAGAGTTGAATAATTGTGACAGCAACTGGGTGCTAAACAAAGTCTAAAATATTTACTATCTGGCTCCTTATAGAAAAAGTTTGCTGCCCCCTGCTTTAGATAAACTGAGAATTTTGGCCCAGGAAAAAAGTTTTATCTCTGGAAATGAGAGGGAATAAACCGTGGTGGCAATGAGGGAGTACTTGAAGTATGTTTCAAGAAGATTCAAGGGTTTGAAGGCCAAAATAGAGGTGTATGAAAAGAAAAAAGAGAAATATGTACCAGGAGCTCATTGTCTTAAAGGTGATACTAGAAAAGGATGAGGCAGATTAGTGATTACCAAATTCGGGAAAGTTTTTGAGGTCAAAAGAAACCTAAAACAACACAGAAATATTTCAAGGATAAAAATATAATTACTTCTCTGGAAGAATGCAATATCCAGGAAACTTTTGAAAACCTCTCCGAAGATGAAAATCAACTCTATCAAAAGCAAATGAAGGAAACATAACACAATTGAATATATAAATAAAAATGTATATGTGTACATATATAATATGCATATCATGTCTCTTTCTGTCTAGCTATCTACCCTTCTACCATTTCTAAATGTACCCACTAAGAGGGCCTAATACTAATAAGAAAAGCCAACACTTAGATATTTTTTCTATGTACCATTTTCCTCTAAATGGAACCAGGATTTCTTTGAGAAGATACTCATTCCAGTTCTGGGCCTGAGAAAATAAATTTAAGATGAACATGAAAATTCATCTGGGCCACAGAGTAAGCAAGTGATCTAAGACTAATGGAATCGTGAATAAAGGTAGTCAGCTTGAAGGGGCTCCCACTGTCCAAATATGGGATAATTTTCCTATTAAAATAAATAATTATAATAGGTTATAAACAATTGTAAAGAATCCTTGGGTTGAAACTCAGTACAATACATAAATCCACAATTTTGTTAATAATTATCAGAAATACATATATAAATAAATAAAGGAGAAAGAAAAGCTCTTTCTTCACTTACTTGCCAACCAAAGAGAAATTATGATGTTAGAAAGCAGTAGTAGTAACTGATCCAGGCAATAATCATCAATGAATGTTAAGTCTAGTTGGTGAAAGTCTGATGAATTCCACAATACTTCAAATTATGTCTCCATAATCTATTTATTAATTAGAAATGTAAATTCATTACTTGAATCAAACCATGAGGACACATCAGGCACACTCAAATCAAAGGAAGGCCATTCTTCAAAATAACTGGCCTGATTCATCAAAAAGTCAAGGTCATAAAAGACAAAGGAAGATAAAAAAACTATTTCCTATGAAAAGGGATTGAAAAGACATACAAAAACTTTACCTTACAGTAAAGATAGAGTAATGGGGACTAGATTTACTCTCCTTCTTGAAATAACCAAAATGACACACAAAATATAAGAAATAATTGCACCAAAAACTTGAACATCAGGCAAAGAAAGACACTGATCCATGATAGAAGAGAAACAAATGAGGAGAGGCCTGTAATTGACCAGCACACTGCCTGGAGAAACTTTCCAGGCTGTAGCATAGAAAGCAAACTGCCTGGAAGAGTTCAGTACTCTCCCTGGACTAAGATGAAAAGGAGAACTAAGGGGGAGGCAAGGTAGGGTGAGTTTGCAGGGCAGATTACAGAGAAAAGAGAGATGAACGTGAAGAGAATTCCATAGATTGTCAGAGTCCCTCTCAAGTATTCAGTTGAGTATTGATCAGTACATGCTTGTGAGGAAATTACCTAAAGATGGAGAAAGAACAACCTGAAAGGATTAGTGACCAAGGTACTCACACAAGATTGGGAATAGTATCTGTTCAACAGACATTACTCAGTGGTTATTGGTTAGGTTACTAAGAAGATTCTTGCTAAGTAGTAGGAAATATTTTAACCCAGACAAAATGCAGTTCTGACCCAAACTGAAAAAGACTAAAAGCAAGATCAAAATGTATCACACTATTTCTAAGTAACTTAAATGAACCATTGAGAACTAAAGGACAACTGCAAGTAGCTGAATTTATGTATAACTGGTGTCGCATAAGATATGAGATTTAAAAAAACGGGGGAACTAGAAAAATATATTAAAAAATAATGATGGAAAATGTTGTAAATTTGGGGGAAAAAAGATAAACCCACAGTTCTAAAGAAATCAACAAACCCCAATAACAAAAATCAGAACAAAAGTCAATTGAAGCACATCATAATTAAATCACTTAAACCATTGACAAAGGGAATATCATAAGTGCAACCAGAGCAAAAAGATATATCGCATACAAATAAACAAAAATCAGTATAATTAGCAGATTACTCATTAGAAACTATGGAAGTTAGAAGACACGAAGCAACATTGTTTTTCTAAATAAACTTTTATTATAGAATAATTTTAGACATACAGAAAAATTGCAAAGATATTAGAAGGTTAAAAACAATTGCAAGAACCACAATTACTTTTGCACCCACCTAATAGTAATGAGAGTTCTCATATACTTCACGTTCAGTTTCCTCTATCGTTAACCTCTTATGTAGTATGGTACTGTTGTCACAGTTAATAAATCATTACTGATACATTACTATTATTATTATTATTATTATTAAAATATAGTTGACATAGATTATATCAGTTTCAGGTGTACAACATAATGATTCTACATTTACGTACCTTACTATGTGATCACCATGAAAACCCTAGTAACCAAAGCTATTAAAATATTATTGACTATATTCCCTGTACTGCCTTATATTACATTTATTTTATAACTGGAAGTTTGTACCTCCATGCCTTTTCACCTTTTTCACCCATTCCCCTACTTACCCCCTCTGGCAACCATCAATAGATACATTATTATTAACTAAAGTCCAAACATTATTGAAATTTCCTTAGTTTTTACCCATTTTACCCAATGTCCTTTTTCTGTTTCAGGATCCCATCCAGGATACATTACATTGGTCATCATGTCTCCTTAGGCTCCTCTAAGCTATGATGTTTTCTCAGACTTTCTTTGTGTTTTTGTTGTTGTTGTTGTTGTTGATGTTTTTCTGTTTTGTTTTTTAGATTCCACATATAAACAAAATTTTGTCTTTAGATTCCACATATAAACAAAATCTCATTGTATTTGTCTTTCTCTGTCTTACAATCCACTCAGCACAGTACCCGCCAAGTCCATCCATGCCACCGCAGATGGCGAAAACCTATTCCCTTCCATGACCGAAAAATATTCCATTGTATATACTCGATGTACACCTCCTCTTTATGCATTCATCCATCGATGGACACCCAGACTGACTCCACATCTTGGCCATTGTAAACAATGCTGCAATTAACATATGGATGTACATGTCCCCTCAAAGTAGCATTTTGGGTTTCTTCAGATAAATACCAGGAAATGGGATTGCTGGATCTTTCCTCGTCTCTTGTTATATCCTTTGTTTTAAAGTTTATTTTGTCTGTATAAGTATTGCTACCCCAGTTTTTTGTTTGTTTCCATTTTCAGGAAATTTTTTCCCCCATCCCTTTACTTTTAGTCTGTGTGTCTTTTGATCTGAAGTGAGTCTCTTGTAGGCAGCCTATGTAAGGGTCTTGTTTTCTTATCCATTCAGCCATGCTATCTTTTGATTGGAAGGTTTAATCCACTTAACATTTGAAGCAATTGTTGACAGATATGTAGTTATTGACATTTTATTATTCTTATTTTTTATTTTTTATTTTTTTCTCTGAAAGAAGTTCCTCTAAGATTCCTTATAATAATGGTTTGGTGGTACTCCTTTAGCTTTTTCTCATCTGGGAAGCTCTTTATCTGTCCTTCGATTCTAAATGATAGCTTTCCAATTCCTTCTGGCCTGCAAAGCTTCTGTTGAGAGGAGCTCCCTTGTAGGTAACTAACTGCTTTTCTCTTGCTAACTTTAAGATTTTTTCCTTTGTCTTTAACTTTGGCATTTTAGTTATGATGTGTCTTGGTATGGGCCAGTTTGGGTTCATCTTGTTTGGGATTCTGTGCACTTCCTGGGCTTGTATATCTGTTTCCTTCACCAGGTTATGAAAGTTTTTACTCATTATTTCTTTAAATATATTTCCACTTTCTTGCTCTCTCTCCTCTTCTGGTATCCCTATGATGTGAATGTCAATATACTTGATGTTGTCCCAGAGACACCTTAAACTGTCCTCATTATTTGGATTCATTTTTCTTTTTGCTGTTCTGATTGGGTGTTTTCTGCTACCTTATCTTTTAAATCGTTGATTCAGTCCACTGCTTCATCTAGTCTACTCTGATTCCCTCTGACGTATTCTTCATTTCAGTTATTGCGGTCTTTATTTCTGACTTATTCTTTTTTATGTATTCTATCTCTCTGTTGAAATTCTTCCTGAGATTATCCTAATAACCATAATTTGAAACGCTGTGTATGGTAGATTGCTTGTCTCCATTTTGTTTAGCTCTTTTTCTGGAGCTTTGTTTTGTTCTCTTTTTGGAGAAATGTTTCTTTGTCTCCCCACTTTGACTGCCTCCCTGTGTTTGTTTCTATATAGGTCTGCTATGCCTACTGATCTTAGCAGAGTGGCTTTATGTAGTAGGAGTCCTGTGGGACCCAGTGATGCAGTCTTTCTGGTCACCAGAGCCAGGTGCTTTTGGTGTGTCCCTCATGTATGTTGTGTGTGCCTTCCTGTTGTACTTGAGATTTGATTGCTATGTGCATGTCAATGGGGGGTATTAACCCTCAGGCTCATTTGTTATGAAGACTGGCTATGACTAAAGTGGAGGCACGAATGTGCAAGGGCTGACCTTACAGTGCAGGGTTCGCTTTAGTGGAGCTCTTGTGCCTGCCCAGTCTGCCCTTTGGGTGTGTTGTCCTTCGAGGCAGCCAGGTGATGCTCTGGCCTATCTGAAGCTAGCCACTGGGCCTGCCAGCCTGCCATCCTGACTTTGAAGCAACATTTTAAAAATATTGAAAATATGCTTTAAAAATAAAATGAAATATAAATATTTCATACATACAAAAACAGAATGAATTCATCAGCAGAAGAGTTGCATTACAATAACTGTTGAAAAAAGTCCTTCAGGTAGGTTTTGAGGAACAGAACTTCTTAAATTTAATACAGTCAAATTTAAAAGTCTTGTCCTTTCAGGTTTGTGCTTTTTATGTTATGATTAAGAATGTTTTTCATTCTATAAGATTAAGAAGACATTTCCCATTACTTTTTGTATTACAGAAATTTTTACAGTTGACTTTTAGTATTTCTCTTTAATTTATATTAAATTCTTTTTGGCTATAGCATGAAAGGAATTTACCTTTTTCATAAAGGATAACAGCTAATCACAACAGCATTTATTCAATGTTTATCTTTTTTCAATTAATTATAATATCCTCTCTGGTATAGATCAAAGGTCCATTTGTGTGTGTGGATTTGTTTCTTGTCTCTTGATTTTCTCTCATTTTTCTATTTTTTTCCCTTTACTTAATTATCATAGCTTTTTTAACTCTAGTAAGTGATGGGGTAAATTTCTTCACCTTATTATTCTTATTCAACAATGAATATAATTTATCCTTTTTATAAACTGGGAATTAACTGCATATGTACCAAGAAAAAACTATGGAAATATTGATTTGAATATCAAAGTTTAAAAAATAAACACAGAAGATAAATGCAATTTTTAGAAAAGTTTTGATTAAGATATTTAAGTATTAAGAACATTCCTTAATAATATAAATCAAAGAAAGGCAATGAACTATAGTTATGCACATATGAATTTGTAATTGACTGATTTAAGACCCATAAGTTATTATGGCTTTAAATATCTCAAATAATTTCTTTAAAAATATCATGATCTCATTAACTTAGTGAAGAAGAAAGGTAAATGGAATATATCTTATTATATATGCCTAACATATAACAGATAATAGTGTCAGTGAAACAAATTAGAAAGATGTTTCTAAATGGATTAGAAAGAAGTTACTCAGATGATATTTCTTAAAATTTGACACATAACACACAAAAAGTGCACAGACCAAAAATACACAGCTTATTGACTTAGCAAAAGCAAATACTATGTAACTCGAAACAGGTTTTAAAAAATAAAATATTACTAGTATCCCAAAACTTCTCTGCCTGAATTCTACCATTTAAAGCCGGAGTGTTCAAACTTTTTCAACATTTTTTTACCAAGGGTCATATGCGGTAAAATACACAAACAGCCGGCCACTCACTCGAGGTGAAGTATGTATTGCCTCACCTGGTTTTTTTAAGTAAACTAAATATATTTTTGGAATTTGCTGCAGGCCAATTGACAATGGATTGCAGACCACAGTTGTCCCGCAGGCCGCAGTTTTGACACCCCTTATTTAAAGCTAATCATTATCCTGATTTTTTTGGTAACTACTTAATTTTCTTTCTTTACATTTTTCCACTTATATGAGCATTCCTAAGTGCAGCAGTTTAGTCTTGCCAGTTTTGAGAAATTTTTACAACTGAAATAGTATAATTTTTGTTTGTCCATTTTTGGCATATCTCACTCAACAATATGTGAGATTCAGTCATATAATTAAATGTAACTTTTCATTGATGTTCTTTTTCATTGATGTATATGTTTCCATTTATGAATATCATGTTATTTTTAATGATAATGTTGATGAACATTTTAATTTTCCAGTTTGGGGCTGTTACTAATAATGCTTAAATAAACATAAGGAAACATGTCCATATAATATTTGGACATGTCTTATGGTAATATTTGTACTCATTGTTAAGTATATACACCTTTGACTGGAACTGCTGAGTCATCAGGTTTGTGCATCCTAGATATTTCTAGAATGACATCCATAAAAGGATAGTAAATTAGTGCATTAAACTAAAAGTAAGACACAGCAATATGAAAAAAAATTCTATAGGAAAAAAGCACAAGTATGCATTTTCCTATAGAATTATTGCCTCCCTCAAATCTTACAAATGTTTTCTTTTGTAATGAAATAATACAGTGTAATTAAATATAAACTTGAATTTAGTTAGCTTATCTCTTACACATTTATATATTTGGAAATAAAATTTAAGGAAAGATGGGTGAAACTTCCATCACTGTTGGCAAAATAATTTATCCATATTCTAAAACAGCTGTTCAGAGAGAACCCCGCCACCTGCCACTTCTGTATCTTTCTCTTGTTTTATTGCTTTCATAGAGGGTTCAGATGAGTGTTTTTAGAAATAACTCCACTTTACTTGGCATAGTCTCACCATACATATGTTATACTATCCATTCTTCTAAATAGTCAGAATCTCCTCCTTCCCTCTTTCTTAGCCTTATCTGCAATCATTCTCAATAAAGTAATAGGAAAAGAGGAAAAGAAATCCCAAATAGTTACAGTGCAGTATTTATATTCAAGTTAAATTTAAATTCTCTACTATTGCATACCTTATGAAATAAAGTCACATAAGTTGAAATTTAGATGGAAGAAGGTTCTATATATCATTGTCTTCTGGACCAATTATTGTTCTATGCACTAACAAACCGTTAATAATGATCTTCATAATAAACTTATTTAAACCTTACAACATTCTTATGATATTGATTTTGTTATAATTTCCTCTTTCCTGTATAAGGAAACAGAAGCTTACAGAATTTGTGACTTACCCAAGTCAATATAAAATCTGTGTGTTTAGCCATCATATTGTCACTCTACAAGGTGCCTTTAACATTCACTTCAGCTTGATTATTTGCAGAATGACTCTCAATAATGGCTTAGTATTTGTGCCTTTCACCTACCAGGTATTCCTATCACTAACTAACATTTCTCATTAAATGGCATAATTTCCTGCTGGAAAAAATATTCTACTCAGGGTGGGAGTGGGGACTATTGATGATATGAGAATCTATGTGTGAGTGGCAGAATAGGAATGTGGTGAGATGAATACAAATGTAATTTGATAAAAGGCTCAAAGGATATTCTGAACTGTCCTCCAGTGGGGATATTCCCCCCACTTCAAAGCTTTTTCCCACAGCAGAGTGTGATTCTAACCACACCATGAACGCAACCCTATTTATTTATTTCTATTTTTACATTACCTGACACCATATGGACTATTCCTTCTCTTTCTGAATCTTTCACTTCCACAAGCAAAGTATACAACCATCTCTTTATCAGAATCTCTTATTCAAACCCTGATTTCTGCAAGCATAGTACACAGTGATAGAATCCCAAAGAAGGTCTTGGGGGCCAAGCTCTATCAGTATGGGGTATGCCCTTTATTATCTATTAATTGAGAGATCCAAAAGATATATGAGAAAACATAGGAGATATAAGAGGAAAACAGGTCTCAGCAAAGAGATCACTACCATTAAATATGCTACATACCGTGGTGAGTTACCTTCACAATTAAACCTTAATAATACTGTATTCTATGGGTTAAATTATAGGCAAAAATTTGATTGAGGGGTTTTTTGTTTTTTTTTTGCAGTTTTTTATGGTTTTTTTAAAACATAATTTGCACACAAGGCTGTCTATTCATTTTCTTTGCTGCGTAGCCTAGCATTGGGATTGGTGACTGATGGCCAGCTGGGCGGCTCTTTCCATAATGGCTTTGCGGTTCTTTGAGGAGACGTTGTGACAATCTCAGCACAGTAAGATTTGTTACACATCAGCAGCACTTCAAGCTCCTTGACATTGTGGACCAGGAACTTCCGAAAGCCACTGGGCAGCATGTGTTTTGTTCTCTTGTTACTCCCACAGCCAACGGTGGGCATCACGATCTGGTCCTTGAATCTCCTGCGCACTGTATTGTGGATGCCTCTGGGTTTCCGCCAGTTACGCTTAATTTTGACATATCGGTCTGACTGGTGCCACATAAACTTCTTAGTCCTCTTTTTGATGATCTTGGACTTCACGAGTGGTGTGAGGTCCGCCATGATACCAAGAAGGAGATGACTGCCACCTCCGTAGGCAGCAGAGGGAGAGTTTGGTTGAGGTTTTCTTTGTTACTTTATTTCATTTTTTTGAGAGGATGCTGATAGGAAGTTTACTGTTAATGAAGGTTAGACCATCAAACAATAGCAACTTTGGAGTAGAATTAACTTCTTAGTGAGAATTCCACTGAGGTTTTGTTTACAACTAACTAGTTATGGGCTCATGCAAAGCAGCATATCCCAGAAGTAGTACACCTGCTTTGGAATCAGGCACACCGGTCTCAAATCCAGATCCTATCCTTAATTAGCACGTGTTCTTGAATAAATTGATTAACTGTTCTAAGCTTCAATTGCTACACATTTGAAACAGGTACTGTAAGAATGCAACCTCATTGCATTTGTGAGTTTAGAAAGCAATATATGAAAAATGCTTAGAATAGCATTTCACATGTGGTAAGAGCTCAAGAAAATTATACTGTTATCATTAACTTAGGTAGTATATGTGACAAAGAGTTTATTCCATATAATCATACAGAAATACATATATCCACTTTCTATAAGGTGGACAGATTGAATTAATTGATAGTAAACAATTTCAAGGTCAGTAACCCTTATAAACCACTCCATGCTATAGGTTCCTTTTATTAGGAATAAAAACTATGGATAGGAATGAACAATGTATCAAATGTCCTGAAAACAACAATAACTTAATAATAAATGTAAGACTGAGTAGTTAATAATTATCAGTTACTAAGTTAAAACTCATTACATTCAAGGGCCTCGAGGGAAATTATTTCACTTTAAGAAAGGACCATAAAACTCAGAGAGAGAGAAAGAATAAAATTAAAAATAAGCAATTACATAAAGGTTTTTCTATTTTTGTTTTTGTGCTTCTGGTCTATGTAATCATTTTGCATTATTGGATTTCCATTAATTCTGTTCCCAAATAAGTCACCCTGAGAAGCTTACCGAATTCTTTCAAGTGTTAAATGCATGGAGATTTTAAAGTCATATCGTTAAGAAAAACGATAAAAAATTGGTAAATATGATCTTACCAATGATTGATTCCCCCTTAAACATTAAACACTTAAACACTATAAATGAAAGGCAATAAAAATAGACACATGATTTGAGACCATCTTAAAATGATCCACAATCTGAAAGTGAATTAGGAATCTCACAATATTTGATTAAAAACAATGCAATAGTAATTCTATTCTTAATTTTTTGAGTAACCTCCACACTGCCTTCCATAGAGCTGCACCAATCTGCATTCCCACCAACAGCGTATGAGGATTTCTTTTTCTCCACAGCCTCTCCAACACTTGTTACTATTTGTCTTGTTGATGATAGCCATTCTAACTGGTGTGAAGTGATAGCTCATTGTGGTTTTTATTTGCATTTATCTGATGATTAGTGACGTTGAGCGTCTTTCCGTACGTCTATTGGCCAGCTGCATGTCCTCTTTGGAGATATGCTAAGCAAAATAAATCAGACAGAAAAAGTTGAGAACTATATGATTTCACTGATATGTGGAATACAAAACTGAAAACAACAAAGGAACAAGACAAACAAATAAAGAAACAAAATCTCATAGACATAGACAATAGTTTAGTGATCACCAGAGGGTTAAGGGGTTGGGGGGTGGGAGATGAGGGTAAATAGTATCAAATATATGGTGATGGAAGGAGAACTGACTCTGGGTGGTGAACACACAATGGGATTTATAGATGATGTAATACAAAATTGTACACCTGAAACCTATGTAACTTTACTAACCATTGTCACCCCAATAAACTTTAAAAAAGCAATGTATTTTATTTTTTAAAATAAATGAACAAGTTTAATCATACTATAGAAATTTACTTTCAAATATGGGAGATTTCTACTCCTTCTATGCTAATGATGGCATTCTTCCTAAAGTCAGATTCATGCACTTTTAGCTAAAATTCAGAAAGTTCTCCTTATCAATGAGTTTTAGAATACAATTGATACTAACTTAAAGAATAAAACAATGATGGAAAATCTGTTTGGCTTACACTGTAAGTCGCAATGTCAGAATTGTCTAGGCCATAATCAGATTAGATTTACATGCTCCAACTGCATAACTTTCAAATGGAAATGAGAAGGCAGCCTATTGACCTTGAAAGTCCACTACATTGTACAACTTTTATTTTATGACATGATATATGTACATGAAAATTGATTTGTCCTCACCCCAATAATTAAAAAATATATATTTATTAGAACTAGGGTCTCTTATATAAATATCATTTAATATCTTATAATTTTTAAATAATTATACTTCTCAGAAATCTTTTCAATTAACATTGCTATGAACTTTACAGAGCAGAAAAGGGTGGCAGAAAATGCTTATAAAGCGGTGAAAGAAAGGAAACTACAGCCTAGAACACTATTTTCAGCAAGGTTATCATTCAGAATTGAAGGCGACATAAAAAGTTTCAGACAAGCAAAAACTAAAGGAGTTCAGAAATGCCAAGAAAGCTTTACAGGAAATGTTAAAGGGTTTTCTTTAAGCAGAAAAGAAAAGGCCATGACTAGAAATAAGAAAATTCAGAAAAGAAAATAATCTCACTGGCAAGGGTACAATAACCACAGTGAATCAACCCCATAGCAAGCTAATAAGAAAGTCAAAAGACAATAGTAGCAAAATTAGCTATAACTATAATAATCAGGGAACACACAAAACAAAAAGATATAAAACATGACATCAAAAACATAAAGAATAGAGAAAAATGTAGTGCTTTTAGAATGAGATTGAACTTAAATTGCCTGTCAGCTTAAAATAGACTGCTGTAGATATAGATGGATATATATGAACCTCATGATAACCATAAACCAAAAACATACAAACTATAGACAAAAATGAAGAGCAAGGAATCCAGTCAAAACACTAAAGAAAATCAACAAATCAAGGGAAAGAGAGCAAGCGAAGAAAAAAGGAATAGCAAAGAACAACAAAATAGCCAAAAAAATTTAACAAAATGACAATAGCAAACATGTATCAATAATTACTTTAAATGTAAATGGACTAAATGCTCCAATCAAAATACATAGTGTTGCAGAGTGGCTATAAAAGAAAAACAAACAAACAGAAAAACCCGTCTATGCCTACGAGAGACTCCACTTTAGATCAAAGACACACACACACACACACACACACACACACACACACACACACACACTGAAAGTGAAGAGATGGAAAAAGATATTCCATGCAAACAGAAACAAAAACAAAGCTGGGGTAGCAATAGTCATATCAGATAAAATAGGCATCAAAACAAAGAATGTAAGAAAAGACCAAAAGGACATTACATAATTTTATAGGGATCAATCCAGGAAGAAGATACAACAATTGTAAATATCTATGCACCCAACATAGGAGCACCCAAGTACATACAGAAAATGTGAATGGACATAAAGGCAGAAATTAACAGTAATACAATAATAGTTGAAGACTTCAATACTCCACTTACCTCAATGGATAGATCATACAGACAGAAAATTAATGAGGAAATAATGATCTCAAATGACACATTAGAGCAGTTTGCTTTGATAGACATTTAGAGAGCATTTCATCCAAAGACTGAACATGGAAATTTTTCCAAGATATATCACATACTAGGCCACAAAACAAGCCTAAATTAATTCAAGAAAATTGCAATCATATCAAGCATCTTTCTAACCACAATGGCATGAAATTAGAAATAAACTATAGAAAGAAAACTGTAAAAAACACAAATATATAGAGATTAAACGACATGCTTCTAAAGCACCAATGGATGAAAAGAGGAAATCAAACACCACCTTACGACCAATGAAAATGAAAACAAAACATTACAAAATTTATCGGATGCAGCAAAAGCAGTTATAAGAGAAAAGGTGATAGCTATACAGGCCTACCTCAAGAAGCAGGATAAATCCCAAATAAACAATCTAAATTTATACCTAAAGAAACTAGAAAAAGAGGAACAAAAAGGCCTTAACGTAAGTAGAAGGAAGAAAATTATAAAGATCAGAGCTGAAATAAGCAAAATAGAAAAACAATAGAAAAGATTAATGAAAATTGTCCTTTGAAAGATAAACAAAACTGATAAGTCTCTAGCAAGACTCATCAAGCAAAAAAGAGAAAAAAACACAAATAAAATCAGAAATGGAAACGGAGAGATTACAACCAACACCACAGAAATACAAAGAATCATTAAACAACACTATGAACAATTATATGCCAACCAATTGGACAATCTAGAGGAAATGCATAAAATTCGAGAAACATACAACCTTCCAAGATTAAACTAGAAAGAAACAGAGAAAATCTAAACAGACCAATTACTAGCAATGAAACTGAAGCAGTAATAAAAAAAAAATCTCCCAACTAACAAAAGCCCAGGATCAGATAGTTTCACAGGTGAATTCTACCAAACATGTAAAGAATCAGTACCTATCTTTTTCAAACTATTCTAAAAAGTTGAAGAGGAAGGAATGCTTCCCAACTCATTCTTTGAGGCCAGCATTATTATCCTGATACAAAAACCAAAGACACTAAAAAAAAAAACGAGGATGGGGGGGAAGTTATAGGCCGATATCACTGATGAATATAGATGCCAAAATTCTCAACAAAATACCAACAAGCAGAATTCAAAAACATATTAAAAGAATTATGTACCATGATCAAGTGGGATTTATACCAGAGGTGCAAGTGTAGTTCAACATCCACAAAACAAATAATGTGATTCATCACAACACCAAAACCAAGGATTATCTCGATAGATGCAGAAAAAGTATTTAACACAATTCAACATCCATTTATGATAAAAAAAAACAACTCTCAACAAAGTGGGTATAGAAGGAGCTTATCTCAACTTGGTAATGACTATGTACGACAAGCCTGGGCTAACATTGCACTCAGTGTGAAAAGGAAGTTTCTCTACTAAGATCAGGAACAAGACAAGGACTCATTCTCACCACTATTATTCCATGTAGTATTAAAAGTCTTAGCCACAAACAATCAGACAAGAAAAGGAAGTAAAAGAATCCAAATTGGAAAGGAAGAAGTAAAACTGCCACTATTTGCAGATGGCAGTATACTGTATTTAGAAAAACCCAAAGAATCCACCAAAAATGTGATAGCACTAATAAAAGAATTCAGTAAAGTAGCAAGATACAAAATTAATATACAGACATCTGTTGCTTTCCAATACACTAATAATGAACAATCAGAAGGAGAAATTAAGAAAACAATCCCATTTACAATTGCATCAAACAGAATAAAATACCTAGGAATAAATTTATCCAAGCAGTTGAAAGATGTACTCTGAAAACTGTAAGACATTGATGAAAGAAAATGAAGAGAACATAAATAGGTGGAAGAATTGAAGGATTAATATTATTAAAATGACCATACTACCAAAAGCAATCTACAGATTTAATACAATTCCTATCAAAATACCAAAGACATTCTTCTCAGAACCAAAACAAATAATCCTAAAATTTATGTGGAACCACAAAAGACCCGAAATAGCCACAATAATCTTGAGAAAGAACAAAGTTGAAGGTATCATGCTTCCTGCTATCAAACTATACTACGTAGCTACAATAATCAAAACAGCACTATACTGGCACAAAAACAGACACATAGATCAATGTAACAGAATAGAGAGCCCAGAAATAAATCCTCACCTATATGGTCAACTAGTCTACGATAAAGGAGGTAAAAATATACACTGCGGTAATATCAGTCTCTTCAACAAGTGGTGCTGGGAAAACTGGGCAGATATGTGCAAAAAAGGAAAGAGAAACTGGACCACTATCTACACCACACACAAAAATAAGCTCAAAATGGATTAAAGACTTAAATGTAAAACCTGAAACCATAAAACTCCTAGAAAAAAAAATAGGTAGTAAACTATTTGACATCAGTCAGAGTAATATCCTTTTGGATATAGCCCATCGAGCAAGGGAAACAAAGGCAAAAATAAACAGAAGGGATTATTTAAAACTAGAAAGCTTCTGCACAGTGAAAGCAACTATCAACAAAGCAAAATAGCAGCCTACTGAGTGAGAGAATATATTCTCAAATGACATATTCGATAAGGGGTTGACATCCAAAATATATAAGAAAATCATACAACTCAATAACAAAAAAAGTAAACAATCTGATCAAAAATGGGCAGAGGACATGAAGAAACATTTCTCCAAAGAAGACATACAGATGGCCAACAGATGTATGAAAAGATGCTCAATATCACAAATCATCAGGGAAATGCAAAACAAAACCACAATGACATACCACTGCACACCAGTCAGAATGGCTATTATCAAAAAGTTAAATAAATTGTGTTACAGAGGCTGTGGAGCAAAGAGAACCCTGTGTACGGTTTGATAGGACTACAAATTGGTGCAACTACGAAGGAAAACAGCATGGGAATTCCTCAAAAACTAAAAATACAATTACCATATGACCCAGCAATTCCACTTCTGGGTACTAACTCAAAAAAATATATGCACCCTTATATTCATTGCATCATCATTTACGATGCCAAGATATGAAAGCAACCGAGTTATCCATTGATAAATGGATAAAGAAGAGTGTATACACACACACACACACACATATACACACTGGAATATTACACAGCCATAGAAAAGAATGGAATCTTGCCATTTGGGACAACATGGATGGACCTCTAGGGTATTATGATAAGTGAAATTAGTAGGAGAGAGAAAGACAAGTACCATATAGTTTCACTTATATGTGGAATCTAAAACACAAACCAACCAAACAAACAAAATAATACAAAAAAAGACTTACAGAAACAAAGACCAAAGGTTGGTTACTAGAAGGGAGAGGGTGGGCAGATGAATGAAAAAGGTGAAGGGGAATATAGTTAATAATACTGTGATAAGTTTGCACAGTGACAGAAGATTACTAGAATGAGTAGGGTGATCACATTGTATGGTATAAAAATGTCAAATCCTATATTGTATACCTGCAAGTAACATAACTAATATAATATTGTATACCAACTATACTTACATTTAAAAAAAAAAACTTCACAATGCTATGAATATGACTTTTATTATAGGAATCTTTGGAAAACTTTAGAATAAGGTGTAAATGTTCTTTTTCATAAGTTCTTATCTTGTAAGCCTGCCACATTTTGAATGCCTTAATGTAGATTATAAAGATTATGAAAGACTGAACAAATGCATTGAATTACACAATTCTTAATTTAGTTTTAAAGTTGAGTAGTTAACAAACAAACATCATGGGGCCAAAATGCTGCATAACTTGTTCACTGGAGGAAGTGCAGCTTTTGCTGAGAACAGTATCTCAGGCAGAGTAAGAACTTCACCACATCACTGGAACATGAAGAAATGGATTCTGCAAGTCTGACTTAAAGCATCGTTTAAGCTGATTTACTGAGTGACACGCATAAGCCACAAACAACAAATTTTAGTAAATCGCTATAATAAATTATATGTATCAGTGTCTTTTGTCTGTGCCATCCTAATTCCTAGTACTAGAAGGTGAATTATCTATTTTACTGATGATGCCTAAGATATCTGGACCAAGGAAACTCAGATGTATCAATTCTTTGTGATGTAGGGATCCAGAAATATCCGGGGGATCTCAGACAGATTCTGGCTCACCTGCTTCTGCTTTCATTTCAATTTAATTTATCTTCCTCATGGCAAGACTTTGTTGAAATCTAAGCACTTCTAGTTAATAGATAAATGTGCTTTCAAACTCTTCTGTCTCCTATTCTCATCCTGAACTGGAGTGGCATGACTGCAGAATTTATTGTTGTTGTTGTTTTTTCTGTGCATTTTTAAAATACAACCTTTTAATCTCAATATACGGGGCAAAGCAGTAGGTCTCTTCTTGCAATCTAAGGATATTGTGTTATACGATATAGCAAGTTCTATCTGTATTTGGAATTTGTTTGCAAATTGAGCTTTTGGGAAAAAAGCAAGAATCTACTCAAGAACTGTTCTGTTACTAAGAAAAGAATAATGATCTCCAGGAAGCTGATCCCAGGTTCCATTAGAAGATGAAGGTGACAGGTCAACTTCTGTATGAAATGACAGGAGACGGGACAAGGACCTTGCTGGGCTTTCCAATGCTCAGAAGGCACAGGGAACAGGGCAAGTAGTTGAGATGTAGCTGAAATTTCAGCTACATTTGCAACACCCAGCAAAAGTAGTAACAGAACAACAGAAAATGAAATAGAAGTAAAGTAATACACAGCACTGTAATAAACTTCAGTGAATTGTTGTATTTTCTCTGGGGAAAATATACCTTAAATGTTTACAAACTAACACAAGTACCTATGCTGATCTTTCTAACACCTGCATTGAAGAAATGTGTGTTGGGAGGAAAATGAGTAAGATTTTATTTTGGATTTGTGAATAAGATTTATTTTGATTTTGGGGTTTTGTTGTGATTTGTTCTGATTGGTTATTTTTAACACTGAAAAGCTGTTTGAGGTGAACGGGCCAGTAATTAAGAGTCAGAAAAAACACCCATGAGAAACTACTACAACTTTATAATTGCGCCATATCAGCTCTATCCCTACTTTTCTGAGAGCTACTTGGTGTCTAAGTTTTATGAGGTTTGGCTTTTCCATTTCTTTAATCGTGTGTCATTTTGGAGTTCTAGAAGTGAACTCTGACTTGAAGTTTAGTGTTCAGGATGTCCATTAGTGAGTGCACTTGGTATCGGCATCTGTGAAAGGGAAGGGTAGGAAAGAAAAATAGAAACACTTGGTTGGAACTGATTTATCTGTGAGCATGTGTGGGACATTCTTGGGATCTCTAGAAATCTGAAAGCTGAGGAAGAATTTCGTGAATTAGTGTAGACAAGGGCTTGGGATATTTAGGTTATTGTTTGATTTGATTATTTGTACCCAAATCCTGCAGAGCATGAGTGAAGAAAGACACAGTGCTGATTTATTCTTCAAAATACCTTTTAATCTAACCAAGTCTTATCTTCGCAGCTGCCATCCAATGCCTGCCGCTAATGGTTCAGACCCTACACCATTACAAGTCTACTAGCTGATCTCATTGTTTCCATTCCTTCTCTTCTGGAGTCTATTATCCACACAGCAGCATAATGATCCTTTTAAAATATAAATCACAAAATGCACTACCCCCAATGGCTTTCCATCACACTTAAAATAAAATTTAATTTCTTAACATCTTTCCAACCTCATTTCCCAACTTCTCCCTCTTTGTCACAGCACTCCAATTCCACAAGTCTTCAGTGATTGTGGCAGGTAAGGTGATTAGCACTCAGCACCCATTCCAACTTTCCTTTACTGTGCCTTAACTTAGCACCAGCTTTATGAGAGTCTAAAAGTAATGGTGCTAGTGATGGTTTTATCCCCGATTACCAATAGGGTTTCATGGATGACTATTCTTCGTCTCTTATTTATCAATAGGAATTGTTCATTTGTTGATATCCTGTTGCTCCTCCACTAGTATATAATGAATGCAATGGGGGCACATTTATTTATCTTTAAATCATAGATTGCATGACTATAAGGAGAGATCATGGGCTAGGAGCAGAATATAGAAACCGGGTGCGACTTTGGATCATCTCCTTCGGGGAGAAACAAGTATGTTCTGTGTGTGGGAAGCAGGTTATGCATAAACATTTGGAAGAGTAAGTGGGTCAGCTGTGGTGGAAACAGATAGCTGTCCACCAGAAACTTGTATTTGCCCTTCCACTGAGTAGAGTTGTTGCTCATTGTTGACTGCCTAGCCTGGTACAGCATTTCACAGATTCTGTCTTGTATAGGTCAAGCCAGTGTCTGATTTTAACCAAGACGATATGAGAGAAATAGAAGTTACATAATCCAGTTGCAAGCCCAGATCACACAAGTCTCCACTTTGATGCTCTTGTATCCTCTCTTTTTTACTTCAAGCTGGCTAACATTAGAGATGAGCCCAAGAGTACACTGCACAGTAACCAACACAGAAGCTATGTGTTGAGTGGAGTAGAGCCTCTATCTATCTGGGTCTCTACAAGATTTCATGAAATAGGAACACCACTACCCTTCCCAACTACTAAAGGTGCCCAGGACTGTTACATGTGCAAACATTAAACATGCATTTGTCAGAGAGATTATACATATTTGAGACAATTTGCCACTGTGTCTATTGCTTCAGTAGCAAACTGTTAAAAGCTTAATATCCCACACATGGCCAGAACTGCTCCAAGCTAATGTAATCTTGCTCCTAACAGGCTGAGTCAAATTACAGTTACCCCTTTCAGGAGAGCTGCCTTTGGGTTCAGAATCCCCTTTGGCAAGTCCACACAAGGTGTCTGGTTGTCTCAAAGTATACCAAAGAATAACACAGAAAGTCCAAGCAGAATATCTCAGGCCTGATTTTCAGCCAATTCCATTGTCCAAACTAACTTTACAGTTTAAGTTCAATGAAATGATAAGCACAGAGTGTTATATATTGCCTTATATACCATGAGGTATTTATGGCTAAGCCTGTTCAATAACAAAATGAGGGGATGAATATTGAACATGTCATCTAGCCAAAAGGTCTTTTTAGAAGCTTGGATTTTAGTAAGATAAAACCTTTGTGACTGTATGATTCATTTCAGAGTTAAAAACAAATAAATACACTGTATCCCAGAATTAAAATGACTTTTTAAGGTCATTGAGCTGGTAATTAACACACTGTCTAGCATAGAATCAAAGTCCTGAAAAACTCTGCTGTAAGTTGGTCTCCCCAATATTCCCTCATATTAACATCAATTTAGCAGAATAACTTATCAAGAACTTGAAATGGCCCTAATAACAATGGTGTGACTGGATCCCAGGACACAATTCAGAGGCTATCGTTGTCTGCGTCACCCAGGAAGCTAGAGTTCTTAGATGTGGCTTTAGCAGCCCCAAGTGTACTGTAATTCCAGTCCTAAGTACTCTTGATCTTCATGTTTCATGGGTTATGACTCATATGATAGGAGGACCAGAGGCCTTCCAAATTGCTGTCTAGAATCACTGCACAAGGAAAACATGGAGAGCAATGTGATCAAAAGTGTCCAGCACAGTTTTGGCATACAGTAAACACTGAATATATGTTGTTTTATTACACGTTGGAAAAAAAAAATCAAGGGCACAAGCCTCGATTCAGAAGCCTTGTAAATATAATACAAGCTGATGTCACCTGTATAAGAATACTGACTCAGACACCCGTGAAACAAAGGGGGTGCCATGAAAACAAACAACTCTTATCTACGACAAAACTATGCAAATTTTTTAAATTTGGAAAAATTAAAGGGCGCTTTAGAAAGATGTTTGTCTTATAGGCTAACATTAAACCTACTATTATATAATTATGAGAAATCCATAAATCTCCACAGCTAAAGTTTTAATTTTTTTTCTCAACATAGAGTCCAGACTTCCAAAGGGAATAAAATTCTGAAAATTTAAGAGAAAAATTCTGAAAATAACCCCCAAATTTGGTTTGTTTGGCTGCTCAAAGTTTTACATTTTCAGTGTTATTATTAGGTTTCCAAATGTCTCCTGATTTCTTTCTGACATACTAACGCTTTTGTAATCAAACCCACCAGCACATTTCTCACTTGGTGCCACCACTAACAGCTGGCAGTGAAGTAAATCCTGCCTGTAGCCTAGTGCAGAGTATCATTTGAGGGGCAAAGAGAGGGAAATGCTGGCCAGAGGCCACCACTCACATAAATGCAATGCCCTCAGTAAACAGCAGAACTCCCACTGCCACACCCAGACACACCAGTGGATCCAGAGAATCCGGAGAAGACCAGGATTTCCCTGAGGTTCTTGCCTTGCATTTAGTGACTTTTACGCATGGAAATGTAATGCTAAGGTGAAAAGACATCACAGCGGGGGCACTTTGTTGGTTGCAGACTTACCCTTGGGGTGGCTCTAAAGAAGAATATGTGCTATGGAGGCAAAACACACATGCTGATTGCACCCATTTATACCTGCTCTTTGACGTATCATGAGGTCTTTGGCCTCAAAACTATGTTTACATTTTTCAATTTCTGTGACCTGAAATGTGATGGTTTAAAAATCCTTAAAATATTTTAGAATCAGTTTCCTGAAAAATGATTGTACATGACCATATAAATCAAAAAGAACTGGCTTCACAGAGACCGATATCTGTCAGACTTCACATCTGACACATCCAAGGCTATACATTTTAATACCTGAAGAAACTTGGTGGGATTCTTTTTCAGTTGGGAACCAGAATTTCTAGTCAATAAATAATCTGATATACTCAAGAACTAACAAGCAAAAAGAGGTTAAATGGAATATAGCAATGGTAGAATAACAAAAGGTGAGCAACTTTATTTTTTACCTAAACTGAAAAATATTATGTTGCTCAGAAAAGAAGGGGGTGCTGTGTGTGTTTTACTTCATTACAGGTCAACTACAGAGGGTGCCAAAAAAATGTATACACATTTTCAGAAAGGTAAAAGCTATTAAAATTGTAATACTCAATATATACCGACAACAACAGATGAACACAAGTCGTGTGTATGCACTTTTTTGGCACCCTGGTATATAACTCTAGTAAAATTGTCACAGTACTATGTTTTTGAAGACTCATGCAAATCCTTCCTTTGTAATTATATGAAATGACTGAAAAATATATAACAATGTTTGTTTAAAAAAGTATGAAGTCATAGAAATAGCTGGCAGTAATCACTTAATATTTCACTTCTCCAGGAAGTCTTAGTCCTCTATTTCTTCCTTGAATTAATCATTTGTAATCTTTCTTTCTTTTCTTTTTCCCCTTTCTGATTAATACCGTGTTTCCCCAAAAATAAGCTCAAGATTGTCAGCCAGATGGACACATTTAGTATGTTATGACGATGTTCCAGAAGAAGATGACATGACTGTATTTGAATAAATGTAGATTGATGTACATGAAAAAATAAGACATCCCCTGAAAATATGCCCTAATGTGTCTTTTGGAGCAAAAATTAATATAAGACCTGGTCTTATTTTCGAGCAAACATGGTAATCACCAGAATAAAGTGGGGCTGTGTTTAGGCAAGTCTCAGTTAAGGAGATGCATTTAATGAAACATCCATCTTATTCCAAAGCCTTGAAAAATAATTAGAGAGAGTGTTCTCTCAAGCCATTTAAATCAGCATCAGAGGGGGTGGGTGTGGGGAGAATTACATTTGCCAATATCCAGCAAAACTTCATAAAAAAATCCTCTAAGCATGTTCTTTCCTCCTTCCTTCCTTCCTTCCTTCCTTCCTTCCTTCCTTCCTTCCTTCCTTCCTTCCTTTCTTTTCCTTCCTTCCTTCCTTCCTTCCTTCCTTCCTTCCTTCCTTCCTTCCTTCCTTCCTTCCTTCCTTTCTTTCCCCTGAAATATTACTCATCAGAGTGTTACTCCCATCTGCATCTTCTTCCTCTGAGTTTCCTAAAACAGCACCTGGCCCCTGCCACCACTCTTCCCAATTTCCAGGACTGAGGATTTTTCTAGTACTTATTCAACAATATTTCTCATAAAGATTAGTTCAGCCTTCCCTTTTAACTTCTTAAGTTCTGTGCCTGGACCCATTCAGAAGCCCAGAACTGAGCATTAAACAGAGTGCCCTCTGTTTAATGAAGGGGAGCAGGGGGCGGTGAAGGCCGTGTTCAGACCCCTATTCAGTTACTGTCACACGTAGCTCTATTTTCTATCACCTCACCATACATGCAAAGGCTTTGAAATTAGTCAAACAAGGTTCTAATCTTCTGCTGTAATCGCCTAACTTGTTCAACTTAGTCTTTATGTGACTCTGTTTTAATTTGTAAAATAGAAGGCAGCAGATACCAAATTGAACAAATCCTAGCATTTTTAAGTCATTCAAAATATGCTTTGTCCTCTTTGGCAACAAAAATGCAGATGCTCTTCTCATCAATTTGTACTCTGTTATAAAATTGTTAGCTAAGGGAATCTTGAAATGATCTATTTATATGCTTAACTACTATCTGTTTAATGACACAAGACAAGCCTGCCTTAACCATCAAAGCAGCCTTTGAAAACTACTACATGTGGAAATATCAATGGAATTTGAGATGCAGTGGCTAGGACACTGTCTCCCTAAACCTCTATCTTTTCATCTCTGACAGGCTATAAAAGGTATGGTATTAGCTGGAGAAAGTAAAGTTGTTTCCATAAAAACTGGCAAGCCCTGGAGTAAAAGACTAGAGGAATTGGGAAAGCCAACATTCTCACAGCGATTGTTTTAAAACTCTCTCAACTAGAATTCAGCAAATGTTAATGTGTAACAGTCTGTGCTGGGCCATGTGTGAGGCAGTGATGGTGCAAAGTTCTGTTCCAGCCAGTCACAGGCTGGATGGAGTCAATAGTTAATATTCAGAAGTTTTGTGAGGTAATTGTTAAATCCTTGGTAACTTGAAATCAGTAATGGTTTCAATAAAATGGGACTATAATACAAATCAGGGCTCCCACATTCCAATACAAGTTTAACAGAACACCACTGACACAGCCCTTAAGAATCTTAGTCTAGTGGATCATCCAACAGACTCAATTCAATTCAATATAACAAGTACTGAAATAAAGGACCCACTAGAGGAGCATAGAGACGAGGTAAATTTAAACTCTTTTCTTTCCATTTTGATATTAATACCCATTTGTGCCTCTTAAGCTCACAGTCTTTGAAAACCATGCATTTCTGGAATTTTCTGTTATTCCATTTTAATCTATGGTAAATGGCTTTGACTTCAAACTAACACAGCAACCCTTAGACAAAATAAGATAAAACTCCCTGCCTTAGTTAAGTCATTTCTCCTTTTGTACAAACTGAAGATAGCTTTCTTTCATATATTTTATTTTAAATGGAAAATCATTTCTCATTCTCAATGCTACTATGAGGTGTTCTAATAACGGCACTGGTTGTTAGTATGCACACCTGAACTTACACATTCAAATGAGCTTTCTTCTGCCCAGGATGGGTAACTCTTGAATTCTCTGTGTCGTTACTCAAAAATGGCAGAACCTACTTGATATCAATGTGGATAATCCACCCTTGCCCCCATCATCATTTCCTTCTCTTTTACCAGCCGAGAGCAACTTCATTCCTGACTCTCTTCTTGCCTTGCTTTAGGGCCAATTATAGGAAAAAAGTGGATGCCTACAAAGAAGGACCGGTGGCAAAGGGGACAAGAGAGAGGACTTGTGCCCAAGTCATCACCTTGCTATAAACTCTGCTTCAATTTATTAAGTTCATGATGAGAACTGTTCAGCAGGGAAATTACGGGAAGGAGAGAGGAATCCTCCTCTGGGCAGAGTTTCAAGGAAAAGAAACAGGTGCTGTCTTATATCAGTGCCTTGAATGTAATGTGACAGGAAATAGTATTAGACATAGTTGCTAGGTTCTGGGGTCCTACTTATTTCAAGCAGTTAATACATTAGACTTCGATGGCCAAAGAATCTAAACACTATATATGTTTCTGGTAAATGCAAAGAATTTGTTTGTATGTGGAATTGATACCTAGGTAGGAGACTGGCTCAAGGCATTTGGGGATTTTTTTCTCTAGTTATTCCAAAAACTGTTGTCTTTCTCTCAATATGTTTGAATTGTCTCTTTTGGATTGTCTCCTGGGTCTGTCATAAATCTCATGAAATTAGCTTCATTACTTCATTTCACTTCTTTACACACTTCATTTTGAAACACATATGTGTGTACACACCCATGTGCACATTATATTAAATCATTCATTCCATCACTCATTATTTGCTATCTTTGACTCTGTGAAAAGCATATCCACTCTCAAAAGGTAAAAGCTTTCCACTGCTTAACTGTATGTATGCATTTTAAGGGCAGGGATGATTAGTTACTTTACGTCGATAACCACAATGCCCAGTAGTTGGTGTTTTTAATAATACGTGTTGGAGTAAAGGAGGGAAGGAGGACACATTGGCTATGCAATTCTTTATAAAAAAAAGAAATTAGATATTTCCTTTTGTTAAGAGTCATTTGTATTCCAACTGATCATGTGAAACACATAGAAAATTGTTTTGAAAGTCCTAAATTCCACTTCAAACCCACCAAAATGATGTCTCTAGGACTGGAAATCTCAGTATTTAAAAGTCTCACCTCGTGATTCTGATATCAGCTGGTTTGGGAACCACCTCTGTTTTACCCAATGATAACCTCATTGTCTTAAGCATATACATATCCTAAAAACAGTTGTGGATTTAGCAGGACAGAGCCTCTTTCCAGGCCCCAGGGATGCACTGGTAGACATGGCAAAGACCCAGAGGTCAAGGAGTTTACATTTTGTTGAGGTACTATTTTAAATAGGGTGGTTGGGGAGGCCACTTTGAGATGACATTTAAGTACATACTCAAATGAAATCAATAAAGCATGCATCAATCAACATAACTAAAAATGTGCTCCTAATTCTCGTAGGGCAAAATGGCTTTTATGAAAGAGTTTTATAATACATGTTTTTTGGAGGGTGTAGTTTTGTTATGTTTATGAAACCCACATGAGCCCTTTTATTCCACCAGAGGCAATTTGATTTCAGATAAATGGGATATTCAGTGACAGGGCCACTTCAAAAGCAAAGATTATCTTTAAAAGCCTATTAAAAAAACAGAATATACAAGTCACTCAACTTTCAACTATATTTCTATGACTAAAATGATGACATAAAAATAGCTCAAGCTCTATAGTTGTATTGTATAAAATTATGGATGCGCAAGAATCAGTTTCCTCTGAGCTTTGATAATTACATTTTGAGTAGAGTACTGACATGCTATAATTATAAGATTAAAATACTAAGATAATCAAAAGCTCAAGACGGGTACCCTGAACTTCTAAAAGATTTTGTAAATGTCATTAAAATTTTTACTGTATTTCAATTACATCATAAGAAGACATCATTTGTACATTTCAGTTCACATCTAACTGTTCAATTTTTTTGACATAGATAGAATTATTACCATTGTACCTATCTAATAACATTAATTTTAAAAATTCTTATTTTATGTAATTCCCCCAATGTTTATTTTCCAGTTGAACAAATAAATCCAAATCCTTTTACTTTTCACTATTTCTTCTTTCCTCCCATTTCAAAGAGTTATCCTTTCTTTTTTTCCCAAGCCAATCATCCCTCCCCACAAAACACACATACATATTTTTTTTCGTATTCCTCTCCTCTCCTACATACTTTGAGATATTGTTCCATCAAGTGTCTCTTTCTCTTGCAGTTTTGGCCTGTTTTATATTGTATACCTTCCTTTAAATTCCGTAATATCTCAATTCTCCTCTATATTAAAGTTAAAAGTAAATTTAAAATATACGTTCTTTAAGGATCTACAGCTGTTTTGAATTATCATCACATCTCTTTCCATTATTGCCATTAAACTTTTACAAAGACTGGACTGCATCCTCTGTTCTTTATTGAGTTTCTCCCATTCTCAATTCAGTCTTGATTCTATCCCATTTATTGCACAAGTAGTTGTCTTATAGGTCACCATGACATGAAATACCAAGAACCCACGGATCTTGTATCTGGCAATGTAGTACTTCAAGTTTTGACATGTTTTGACATATATAGCGCCTTGGTCTTAACATCTCCTTCCATAAGAAGTAGCAAGTAACTTTCTTACTTCATTTTCTACCCCTCTGCTCCATCTCAATCTTCTTTGCTGTTCTCTCTTTATCAAGCATAAATTTCATTTTTTCTATCCATTTTAATATAGCTTTCCCCAATGTTCTAGTATCAGCTTCTCCTTAATTTCTTATTGATTACATTTACTGCTTTCATTCATTCAGTTATGAAACTGCTCATTATTATGATTAAAAGTTTTATTACTTTTATTCAATTACAAATATGTTCCTTGCCCTCAGGATTAGCTAAGTATGCATGGGGATTAGAACAGATAGGAATATAATTGATTGTTTGGAATTCTGTGCCATAAGTGTGTGACCATGTTCAAAGAATAACATAATGATGGTACCAAGGAGAAATGGCTAAACATCCTTCTGTCAATTAGACTTCCTAAATGAGCTCACCATTGAGCTGGACTATGAAAAACAAATAGAGAACATTTGTCAAGATACGGGAAGAAAAGGTGATCATTCCAGATACATATATGTGAAAATTTAAACTATGAATTGCATGATAATAATATTTAATTTTACTTTTCTAATGATATTTCTCCTCTAGGCTTCAAAGTTCCCTTTCTACCTTTCTAAAGGATTTCTCCAACATGATAGCTGGGCAGGCTCTCAAAATAAACCTTTCTGCTCTTTCTCCCACCTTCTGTACATTTGCTTTCTATCTCAGTTAATGACAACGTCATTCTCCCAATCATCTAATGAGTTTTGAAGATAGGTTGAACTTCATGTTACCCTCTCTATACAAATAAGTTACCCAGCATTGTGAGAAATTTTATCTTAATGTTTCTTTTACCTATTCCTTCCTTTCCTTTCAAACTACATCTATCAATTCATTTATTTAGACAGTACTTATAGAATGTCTCCCATGACAGTCTTAAGGTTGTTTCTTAGAACTACAATAATGAACCAACCAAATTGCCTACTGTCAAGACTTTACATGTCTTAATAAACAAGTGAACAAATAAAAATATTGTATAATTTTACGTATGAATACATTCTGTGCAGAAATATCACTTCTTCAGCATGGCTTTCTAAGATAGGTTGATCAGGGAAAACAGAATGATAAGAACAGAAAGCATACCATTTAAGAAAATGTGGCAGTTGACTCATGGCCATGCAGGCTAGTAAGCATCTTTAAGCATCTATATGGGCATACCGTGTTTCCCTGAAAATAACACCTAGCCGCACCGTCAGCTCTAATGTGTCTTTTGGAGCAAATACTAATATAAGACCCAGTATTTTATAATATATTATATTATATTATATTATATTATATTATATTATATTATATTATATTATATTATATATTATACCGAATCTTATATTATATTAAAATAAGACCGGGTCTTATATTAATTTTTGCTCCAAAAGATGCATTAGAGCTGATGGTCCAGCAAGGTCTTATTTTCAGCAAAACACGGTAGCAACACCGTATTAGACCCTGGGCATGCCATGAGAAGGACAGATAGAGCGATAATGGAGCTATCACAAATGATAAGTATATCGCCTCTCCCCATTCTTCCTCTTCTCCACTAGTGTCAATTTCAAGAACTCCAAAGAAGCCTTGACAATTAGCAGATGCTGAAGATGTAGAAAAAATTTAAACATCCACTTAAAAAATATTTGATTACCTATGGATAAAATGGAAGATGAAAATGTGTAATTATTTGATAGAAACATTAATGTCATAGATGTTTATTACTTTTTTAAAACCAGAGATTCAAGGTTCCAGAAGACCAGTCTAGCTTGCAAAACACTAAAAAAAATCTCATTAAATAAATTCTGACAAATGACACCACAAAAATTGCACTGACCATAACCTTTACAAAACAACGGCTTAAAACTTGCTACTAAGAAGCATCTGTCTTAGACAATGGAGAAAAGCCTAGATATATACCCATGGCAAAACAAACAAACAAACAGAACACCATTTTAAGAGTAATTATAAATTAATGGTTCAACTATCTTCCACATTGTCTCTGATGTACAAATCCTGGAGAAACATCACAAGATAATTAACAGGTTTAATAAAGAACTTTGGTACCAAATATTTTATTCTGAGGTAAACAAATTAATTTTGTAAGAAAGGCTATTGCTTATTTTTGTGCTTGTTTACCTCCCTACTTTTACCTCCAGGCTATAAAAGTTACCAAATTAATGTTTTTATTTGTAAGATTACAACAGTGTCATAAAGACATTGTATTGTACTTACTGTAATTGTTTCTCTCTGATACACATTTACTCTGGTACAAATTGTAAAATGAAATCTCTTCAGAAGCAATGATCTACCTTCAAAGTACTGTTTTCACAATTTTTTTCTCATTTGCAAATAACAGTCTGATATAAACTAGTTTAAATAAAAAAAAAATGTAGAGGGATAATTTTGAGCTTCACTAACACTGAAAAATAGGAATGGTTTTGGTTTTAAGAAACACCAGGATCTAGATTTAAGTGTTTTAGTTTCTATCCAACTACTCTCCATTCTTGTCCCTACTACACTGGGTATTGGCCATATTCTCTTCTACACACAGCTTTATACCCTGGAATTGGAATATAGCTATAGGCAGCCCTAGGGCTACATCATCCCAACTAAGCAACAACGCACATTCAACTCTGCCTGAGGGTATCAGCTGGGTTGCAGAAGAGGTTCCTTTCCAGGGTTAGCATGGAAAATCTAGAGTAAGATCCTGATTAGCCTGGATTAAATTCATACTAACCATAGGTCAATCCCAGGGAAACAGGATATTCTTGAGTCACACGGAGGATCCTAAATTAGTGGCGGTGATAGAGTGCTATGATTGGCATCCAGAACCACATGGAGTGGGTTGTAGAGGTGGATTCGTGTACTGGTGAGAAACAAAAAACAAACAGAAAAGTTACATCTTCGTTAGAATCACAATTTTAAAATATTATATTTTTCTCGTTATTAAATAAATTCATATTCTCAGCATTTCATATAAATATGTTCTTAATGAAACTAAACATTTTCTACACAAGAACAGGAAGGAGAATCACTAATATTTTATAATACTATCCTAGTCCTCTCATTTTGTTCTAATAAAGCATGGCCTCTTTTTGGCCTCTTGCTCCCAAAATAAACCTGTCGTCCCTCACATAATTTGGAGTATAAAAGACAGAGAAGAATTCATCTTTGATGTGTCTACCCTTATTTCTAGTCTTATTATTTATCTGATCTCACTGAAATCGAGCCTCTTCTTGTCCATTAACATTTTCTTGATTTTTAAAATTTTTCTGCTACAGCTACTTTCCTGTATTCTATTTCTTACAAATATTATTCTCTGTCACCTGTATAATCTCTAGAGGCTTTTTTTGTTCCATTGGGATTCAAATTTACGCTTGGTAAAAAACGGTGATCCATCAGATCTTTCTACAAACTTAGACTCCAGAAAATGTTTTCTCCTAATGAGATTTATTCTCCTAACATCCACTCTTCTTATCACAGTAGCTTGAAACATTGTTGTTTTAAGTATATCTCCTGGCCCTTTAACATAGAGTCAGCCTGCCAAAGAGAGCAAATGAATATAGCTTTGGGAAAGGGCCCAAACTTAGCATTCAACCGTAACCTCATACTTGTCCATTCCCATTTCTGGGTCTGCTTTTTACTTTTTCTATTTCTGGATTTATATTTCAGTTATTAATATCTATCTCAGATCCTCACTCTTGTGATGGCAACACATATTGCCTCTTCTCTGGGTCTTTTCTGTATCCCTGACTTTGGTCGTTTCTCTCCTCAGACCCAGCCTTAGAATTTGTTCATTTTCTCTGTTTCATTTGCAGTCTAGATCCCACTAGATCTAAGAGATATTTCTTTAGCCATGGCCTTTCTGTCCCAGTCTGGGACAGGACCAGTGTGAATTTTGACTGGTGCTAGATGATGATCTTAGGGGTTGTGTTTTCTAGGGGTCCCTGAGGTAACTTAGTGTGAGAACTAATCAGTATGGCTACCAGAATCTTATAAAAATCACTGACTTCATAATGCCTATTGCCGTCATGGAAATAGGTGACGCCTTGATAGCTCAAGTCCATTTCAAATGAGTACATTTTATAAAAACGTACATAAAGAAAATAAACCCCATCTACATATGTGAAAGCTTGGTAATTCCTTCCCACTTCAGTTTCCTCCTCTGTGTTATAACCTGTAATGCCCAACAAAACCTTTCATAGGAAAGACAGAGAGAGAGGGACCTCTAGCCTTCACCTCAATATTGGAATTTTTCTCGTATTTATTCAGTGGTGTTTTTTTTCTTAAAGTCTTGGTATTTAGGACATAGACAAGTAATCTGAATAAGTTCTACATCAACCAAGGAATTTCTGATATTTTGAAAACAAAGATGGAGTTTGAGCCAATTGTTTACCTGAATATTAATTATGTACATGCACGACAAATGTCAAACTTACATTTATGCAAAGACCATGGTAAAGACACTGCACTCTATCTAACCATACTCTAATCATAAAGAAAGACTTTAAGACATCCATAAGGAAATGAAAGTTATCTTTAGAAGGTATTGTGACTGGGTAAACTATAAAAAAGGATAGAGAGCTTTGAGAGGAGTTAGAAAGTAAAGTGGAAGAGGAGGTCATACTCAGTCAGGAGCGGAATAGCCAAGAGATTCAAAGCTTCTGCCTTAAGTAAAGAATAAATTTATTCTAAGTAAAGAATAAACAGCTTATTCCAAATCCAACTGAGCATCCTCCTTTTAAATTTTTCCCAGCAAGGAGTGTCACTTCTTCACCTGGCCTATGACCTTTCCAGGGGGCACAGCATCAGGACCTGAGAGCAGGCATGCATCTCAGGACATACTCTACATCCCTTGTGTTCCAGACCACTACCTCCTGTGCCCAAGCTTGAAGAAAGAAGAATGCCTATGACACTGCAATTCCCATAATTTTTGGCTGATTCTCGTATATGTGAAATTAGAAAGCCCAGTCCAAGTGTGTCAAAACTGCCCTTACCTAAGTATCCCAAATCCCAAATCCATCTGTTTGGAAGTAATAATAAATATTCTGACCTGTACATCTGGGAGGGCCAAATATACAACCATAAATTGCTAATCCAGAAATGGTCATTAGAGTTTATTTAGACCAAGTCCTAATTTTATTGATGAAACAGTTGAGGCCCAAAGTAGGGAAATGATTTATTCTATGCCATAAAGTAAGTTAACAACATTTTGAAACTCAGCTCTTCAGAGCTTGTTGTACTGCAGCACACTCCTTTCCACATTTTTCCTGTAAATAATCAGAGCAGATTCTGAAATAAAACCCTTCCTCTGGCTGACATTTTAAGGAACATGAAAAAATGTAAATAATAAAATACTACTAAAGCCCTCAGTAATGTGGCCCTGTTTAATACCAGAGCAGTGGCTAGTAAAGGATAGTCCCTGGCTGCTGCACTTTACTCATAACTCTGCTAGGGCATTTCTCATGCTACGTATGATAATCTTTCTCCAAACCTATTTTCCTACACTTGACTGCTATTTCATTGAGGCTATGCATTACTAATTTATAAATTCCTGATGCTGACACAACAAGTGCAATGAGTTCAATACAGGTGTGATGCATAAACTAATGGATGGATACTTGCATGAGTGCATGAAAAGTTTGCGAAACAAAGTTGCATATGAAAATGGATCCATGTTATCAGGAGCAATATAAGCCAGACTTAAGTGCTTGAATTTGATGGACCAAGACGTAGAATGTCACTGAGGTTTTGAAATAATAAAGAGACTTGGTAAAAGTGTTGCTTAAAAACAAATCTGGCAGTGGTATGGAGAGTAGATTGGGAGGACATTATATTAGGAAGGTTATAACATAGCTCAAACTATATTAAAATACATCTAGTCTAAAGATACAAAAACAATCGCATCTAAAAATGCTATTGTTACATACTATATGAAAGATGTCATAAGTACTAACAAACATTTTTGACTCACATCTTTAAAAACACAACTCAGATATCACTTGCTCATAGGAACAATCCATGGTCTCAGGCAGGGCCTCTCAAATCTTATACCAGAAGTCAGTTTCAGGCCTGACTAGCCTTTCAGCCCTTGCGGCAGCCTGAAGAGCCAAGCGTGGACAGACACCTATGGCCAGTCTTCTCTAGTTGCAAGAAGCCCCGACTATTTCCCCCATATGCTATACAAATATTCTCATTTCTATGAGCACAAGACATGACAATTTTAGAAGTACAATCAAGCACTATTAATTTTCACTATTTTGTCTTTAAGTCCTGTTGTAATTAATGATTCAAACAGTACCACTTTAAGCAAAGGATGAAGTAGATTTTAAAAGATGACCTTTATCTGTAGGGTATCCAGTTCCAATGAAGTTCATTGGCACTGGGTACACCTGACACTCAACAATAACAGAACCAACCTGTTTATTTGTGTACCTTATTATATTTTTGAAAATATATTATTTTCTTTTCCCTTATGGAATGTACATATAAAATTAATGCTTGGGGACATAGTAGAGTATATTTTCTATGTTTATTACTTTCTTATTTTTGTTCTTTTTTATTGTACACAGTTTTAGAACAGGATTACATATATAAACTTCATCAATAAACATATATATTCAAAGATTGGAAGGTCCTGAAAAATCCTTATTGCTAAAGTATGCAATCAAAATTTTGAGGACTATTTACTTAAATTGATTCCCCAATAGATATTGTATGAGTTTCCCTAAGGAGTTCCGGGAGACCAAATATAAAACTGATCAGAAATGGCTCAGATTGAAACATGCATGAATTTAATTTTGCATGTTTAATCTAATAAATTCATTATCTACAAATGTCTGTTCTCATTTACCAAATATAATACTTTGACCTAATGATATGCCTTAACTATCTATACTATTAATAGGTAGCCTCATTTATTGAACATACTCTATTTATCAGGTACAGACATACATCATTAATCAAAGTGTACCTATTCCACTTAGGCCCTTAGTGCTTCCAGCTTGCTTTTAAATCCCCAACGTTTCTTTCTCTTTGGTGCTAGAAATATTATGACTGAAATTTCCTCTTTTGAACTGCCTTAATATTTGCTCTGTAATTTTCTAACCTTTTTTCAGCACTAACTATATGGCAAAAACTGCTGAGTGCTTTGTATTCAATATCTCATTTGGTATTTCCCACCATATATGTTGTCTACAATGTGCTGCTGGTATCCACATTTTATAGAAAAACAGAACTGAGACTGAAAGAGGTTTAAAAATTGCCCAGATTCGCACAATTAGATGTGGAAAATAAAAGTCATTTGACTACAAAGTCCTTGTTTTAACCATATTAATATTACTGTGAACCACCTCAATTTTCCTATAAAAATTGTGAATTTAATACAGCTGTCAATGGAAATCCCAAAGAGGATAATGTTTCTGACATCTTGCCAAATTAGGGGATTAACAATTTGTATTTGTTTAAAGACAAAGAAGGACTGCTTCATGAAGACACATGGAGTGATGTGAACAAATAATTTGAAAGTCAAAGGAGAACTAGTGACAATAGCAATTGATAGTCAGAGGGCGCACCAACTATGAAAAATATTCATGTTAATACCTCAAGAATTGGTTTGCTTCTGAGCAACCATCAATACTAACCTTTCTTCTAGAACACTTGGGGATTGGTGAACATTCATTAATCCATTAGTACAGTTATTATTCCCTGAGCTCGTACCATGTGGGGGACATTGTGCTAGAAGAAGCTGCAGTTATGGTGTAAACAACTTAAGCATATTATAGAATGCAGTGAGGACACTGTTATGAGGATTAGACTGATGTAGGCTTGATATATGAGCAAGGACTAGAACGGTGGAGTTATATAATGAAATGGAAGAAAAATTAATCACTATAATTAAATATCATGGGGAAGTAAGAAAAGAAGGTTATAAGAAATTTTTTAGAATATGATTCACAAAAGAGACATAAAAACCATTTGAGAAAAAAAAATAAAAGTCAAAGACAATCAGTCCAAGAGCGCCAACATCTCTCTATTTGTAGTTTCTGAAAAGAGAAGAAAGAAATTACGGGGAGATTAATTATAGGAAAAAAACTTCCCAAAGCCAATAAAAATATCTGTTTAGATTGAATGGACCACTGAATACCAGGGGAGAATAATACAAAATAGTTCATATATGATGTTACTGGTAAAATTTCAACATGCTCTGTAGCTGACATTATCATTTACTCACTCAATAGATAGTCTGTTCCTTTCTACTCACAGGAATTTGAATACGTTCAGATATCTACTGGGAGGCAATATCATAAGAGAAAGTTGAAACTCTCCCAACAATGGGAAGTAAGCCACATAATGTCTACTTGATCAGTGACTGAGTGCAGATGTTTGCTAATTACAGCCAATAAAATGAAAGGGGAAGTTGGCTAAAGGTGGTTCTGAGGGAAAAAATTATCTTTCTGATAAGAAAAAGAGAGAGAGGAGGAGGAGAATGAGGAAGAAGATGAAGAAAAGGAAGCAAAGGAAGAGAAGAGGAAGAAGAGGAGAAGGAAAAGGAAAAGAAAGATGAAGAAGAGAAGTCCTTCATATTTTCTTGCGTACTCAGGAGGCCATTATGCTAACATTTGCCGCAGTTAACCTGCATCCATATGGATCAGCCTAGAGGATCAGCCTAGAGGATCTCAGAAAAGCTAGCTGAAAATCCTCATATCAAACCCAGAAGTACCCTACCTTCATATTTTCTTTTATGTGAAAAATATAAACAACTTTTTATATTAATTTAATGCTATATTTTTCAGCTGCAGCCAAAAATAACCTAAAATGTACAACCAAAACTTCAGAGAAACTCCAAATGTTTGTGGGATATCCCCAAAGTAATTAGAATGAGGTGAACATGACATTTATTTTTAGGATCACTAAATGATGACAGTAGAATACTTTTTTAATAATAGAATAATTTTTATTTATTTGAACCTGGGATTCTATAGTTTGCTAAACCATTAAGTATAAAGGTACTCAAACCTTTCTATCTCTCCTACATCTCTCTTGAAATAATTAAATAAGGATATATATCAGCAAAATGAAAAAGAAATTTAAGATATGACGATGTCAGACCTAAGAATGATTGAGGAAGGGAAAGAGAAAGAGAGAGATAAAAGTCCCTGAATGACAGCTATGCAGCAGCCATAAAAGTAGTCTGTCCAAATCTGATTGTTTATCAAGAAGCTGAATAATCCTAGTGCAATAATAAAGAACATATATATTTTTCTTTGATGAGATTAAAATAAGCAATTAAAAATTCCAGGAATAATAAAAATGTACCAAAAAATTCATAGTCCAAGTAGGAAGCAATGAGGCATAATTTCTATTAAGTGATGAAGTTTAAGAAAATTGATCTTTCAACCTTGGTGCCTTCAAGTTTCTTCTTTAAACAGCACAGACCTCTCAATGGTTCTATTGCATAATATTTTAAAAATTGTCGTTTTTTCTTTTCATTTTTCAGAATAAACCTAGAGTCCACGTTTTCACAAATGTAGCACTGTTGACATTTGGGTTAGGTAATTCTTTGCTGTAGGATGCTGTTCTGTTCATTGTAAGATGTTTAGCTGCATACCTGACCTCTACCCACTGTATGTCTTTAGCACTCCAATTGTGACAACAACAAATATCTCCTCCAGTCATTACCAAATGTCTCTTGATAGGAACGTGGTAAAATTGCTCCTGGTTGAGAATCACTACTCTAGACAAAGCATGGAAGTGTTTTTTTAATCTAAAATACACACACACACATATATATGTGTATATATATATGTATATAATGTGTATTTATATATATATATAAATGTTATAAAATTGAATACATTGAAGTAGGGGTACAGGTGGTAGACTTTGAGTATGGGGTGTGGGAAAAGAAGGGGCAGATGGAAGTAGAAGGATAGTCTTTCTTACAGGGGAGGAAATTTAGATATTATCTAAAGTCCCTGAACCAAGTAAATATTAAGGTTATTTTTAAATTTATAGACAATAATCAACAGACTAAAATAGTATTATACATTTTAAAAGACATTGGGAGGAGGAGTGCCTGCAGGGGATGGTGTGAGTATTTTTTTTATAATAGGTAGTAAACAAATATAGCTAAAGAGTTATAAATCAAGAATTAGTGGTTTAAATACATTATTTAGAGTTATTGAGTTTACTATTAGTTGTACTATAATAAAATAGTTAAGGAAGTTTACTCTAAGGAAATGAAAAGTTGACTTCATTTTATAGCTCTCTATATTTGTTTGCATTTATACATGCATGCTTTCTTTCATTATAATTTGAAATATTTTTTAAACACTGGATTTTATTCACCTTTAAATATGTCTTGGCAACCACTAAACTATTGTCTGTGTCTATGAGTTTCAGAGGGTAACGGGGGCGGGGGGTGGGGGGTGGGAGATGAGGGTAAGGGGGATCGAATATATGGTGATGGAAGCAGAACTGACTCTGGGTGGTGAACACACAATGGGATTTATAGATGATGTAATACAGAATTGTACACCTGAAATCTATGTAATTTTACTAACAATTGTCACCCCAATAAATTTAATTAAAAAAAAAAAATATGTCTTGGTATCTATCTTACTCAAATGATCTTTAGGGTCATTAGTTTACATAATGAAGGGATTCCTAATAGCAGTGAAAAAGGGGAAATTTAGTCAATCTCTAGTAATTTTTTCCTTCCAAAACTACTTGGCCAAATTTTTTTAAAAACTGAGTACTCAAAAATTTTTTTATAGAACATTGCATTAAATTCCTCACCTGTTTGACCCATAGTAAATGTGAGACCCTGTTTTGTACCTGCTTCTCCTGGCTTGACTTCCTGCCACCCATTCTCCAGGTGTCAAGGATATATCTAAAGCTCATGACACTTTAGGTCTCTTAGTAAACTACTAACGCTCATTTAGCTCTCAAATTAGGGATCAGCAATTCAGCTCAGAGTGGACAGCATCTGAGAGCTCATTGAATGGGATGTAGCAACAATTCTTAGGGCTATTCCCTAATCTTTATTGACAGAGGTTTTAAAGACAGCTCCATTTATGCAAATGAAATTGCCTGGATCTACTAAACATGAGACTGAACTAGGCAGACCATAGGCATAAATATTCTCCTGGTACACTCTTCCATGTGCAAGGAGACACCAGGATAGATCTCTGATCTGCATATATTTATCCTGAAATTCATAAAGGGCAAGAAAGGTCATCTTGAAGATGAGTCACAGATAACAGCAAACTGGAAAGAATCAAAAAACAGTAATTCTTCTTTATTATATCTTGTCTTTAATGAACCCTGGGACATTCTGAAGTTCTGAAATACTGTTCTTTATAAAATGCACACACACTTCGTAATACACAAACACACAAACATACACATCCAAACTCATTAAATACTTAATTCAAATATATACATATATTTGTATATAAATGATATATGTGCATATGCATATGTGTTGCACATGTGTATATGAAGTGTGTGTGTGTGTGTGTGTGTGTGTGTGTGGAGAAAGAGAGAGAGAACACAGTACTTAGTAGCCGTGTGATGTGGCGCAAGTTACCTATAGATGATAAATTCCTTATCATCTTATCATTCTTTATCACAAGCCTCAGTTTCCCCATTATACAATGAAACTAATAGAAATAACGTCCTCAAAGGGTTGGTCATAATGTTTTTGAAAGGCTCACATTAGATGATTTATTTTAACATTATTACTTCTTGGATTTCCTGAAATATTTTTAAAGGATTTATTTCTAAGTCCAATTACTTTAGGCAATACTTTCAGAGGCTTGAAATATGATTTGATTAAGAAACATGCAATCACTCTACAAGTTCTCAGAATGTAATTTTTGTGTGAACAAAAACACATTCATTCAGTTAGGCTGTATGTTAAATCCATCTCTGGTTCAGAAGCCTTATGTCATGGCCAATAGTGGTTACTGAAGGTTACTGAAATATATATGTGTATATATAATATATGTATATATATAATATATATATATATATATATATATATATATATATATGATGTGGGGATGTTTTATGGTAGAATTTAAGTAAAATAAAAGGATATAGGAATATTAACTCCCATATCCCCCACCATACACCGACATAGGCATGCACACATGTGCACACACACAAAAACGGGGGGTCATAATCTGCTTTAAATATTAGTAGTAGATTAATAGTTGTTTTTATTTCCTTACGATTATTCTTCTCTATTCCATGCATTGAACAATCAGTGTGTATCACTTTCGTAATCAGAAAAACGACCATTATTTTATAAAATGACAATTTAAAAACTAATATCTTTCTGTAGTATTTGTTTGTTTTTCTGTTCATTTGCTTGTTTCCCACGTGAAATATCCTTTTAAGTAGAATGAAATGGGAAATGTTTGCTTTGAGCCAAGAATGCACATATTAAAGTAACTGAAAGCATGCAGTTTTCAAAAGCTATTGACATTATTTCCGGTTGTTTTTTTTTTTTTTTTTTTTTAAATGACTCAGAAATTAAATGACCTTTTCTAACTAAACACACGCAGATGTAGTCACAGGTAATGATGGCATTATGTAAGCCCAGTATCTGCAATAAATCTTGAAAAAATGCATTCTACCAACTAGCAATTTTCCCAATCAGCTTCTTATTTTCCTGAGCCACCATCCTTTAAAGTCCTAATCATGGAGGTGGTTCTGGAGAAAGAGCTGTGTTCCATTTGTGCTCAGTGGGTAATGAATGTACAAGGACTGAATGTGCTTTTTGCTCTCTGTAGCACAGTGTGCTTTCCCTGTTTTGCAGTCATTTTCTCCAATTGAATGCAAATTCTTGTAATTTCCTCCAGAAATAAATGCTATTAAATGCCCTATTTCTCCTCATATGTCAGAAAGTTTATACCCCGCCACTGGCTGTATTTCAGTCAAAATTAAAAATCTACATTGTAAGTCAGAGACATAGACCCCAAGTAGCCAAAGTTGTCAGCTAGGAATACGTGAGACTTCCAGTGTGCAGCGGATAATTAATAAAGATAAGCAGACATTTCTGTGTGCCCGATATTGTCATCCTTCATTTCTCCTGCCTTACCTGACTGTTTTAATTTTAGGTCTAAATAAAGGGCTTACAAATTATCACCCTCCAAAATAAACAAACAAACCAAAAAAAAATAAAAAAAAAAAATAAGCAAATAAAACTAATGAAAACTAGTATTATAATCACTTCCTAAATTTTCTATCTGATTTACAGTGGCTTTATTCAAACACCATTCATAAAAGTAGAAAACACAGCTTTCTGGGTAAAGGACTACCCAATTGGACATCCTCTATTTCAGATTACACGAAAATTGTACACTAATTGCTGGAGACATTGAAAATGTCTTGGGTTTTTAATTTTTATTTTTTGATAGGGTATGAATCTATATTAGTCCAGGTGTTCATTGAATTAATATGTAGAGAACATCAAAGAAGAGCAGATTGAGAAACTGAGCCTAAATTAGAAATAATTATTTTTATTGTTATTTTGAAATTGTCATTAACCTTCAAAAATGATTGTAATGTGACATGTCCCACCTGGGAAAAGATCACACAGGAATACACATAAAACATGCAAGTCCAGGTCTGAAATCACTGTGGTGATTGATCTCTCGAGGACAACACCAACTAAGGAATTGAGGAGTAAGAAACTGGTTAAGAAGTACAATATCCTAGGCAATAAAATCGCATCCTATTACAACACATTGCTCATACTGTTCATTTCCAAGAACATTAAAATGAATGAAGAAAGGCTTTTTTAAAAAAGAAAACAACAAACACTTGTATATGACTATTCTAAATGCTTTACAAATGTTAACTCATTTAATTCTCATAACTCTATATTACAGGTGAGCTAACCAAGACAGAGAAGTCAAGTAACTTAAATGGCCTTACACAGTTATAAAATGTCAGAGCTTAGATTCCAAACCAGGTGATACAGCTGCAGAGGCCAGTCCCCTAATTGCTATACCACATCACCTCCTTTGTGCTACCTCATGGTTTTTACATAGTTTCAGGGAGCCCAGCATTTCATCCGAGGTGTTCAAATGTTGACATCTGTTATTCTCCCATAGAATATCTGCTTTAGTCTGTGGGATACAATTAAGTTCTGTTTGAAATTGTATTTAAGAAGAGAGATGCATGTAATGTGTTTTATAAAAATTACAACAATATTTTTTGGTAAGTCCAAAAACCCTTCAGAATCTTACGGTACCTGAGTCAACCTTGCAGGCATTAACTTGCACCACAGATAGCTGTTTCTGAGGAAATAAACAAAAGAGGGACTAAAACAAACAATAGAAAAGATCAATGAAACCAACAGCTGGTTCTTTGAAAAGATAAATAAGATTGATCAATCTTTAACCAGACGCATCAAGAAAAAAAGAGAGAGGACACAAATAATAAAATCAGAAATGAAAAAGGAGAAGTGACAACTGATACCACAGAAATACAAAAAATTTTAAGAAAATACTATGAGTAATTATCACTAACAAATTGGACTGTCTGGAAGAAATGGATAAATTCTTAGAATCAGGCCATCTTCCAAAGCTGAATCAAGAAGAAGCAGGAAATCTGAACAGATTGATTACTACTAATAAAATTGAACCAGTAATCAACCAGCTCCCAACGAACAAAAGTCCTCGACCAGATGGCTTCACAGGTGAATTTACCAAACATTCAAAGAAGAATTAACACCTATCCTTCTCAAACTATTCCCAAAAATTCAAGAGGAGAGAAGCCTTTCCATATCATTTTACGAGGCCAAGGTATTTTCAAATTCCAAAACCAGACAATGGCATTACAAAAAAAACCCCAAAAAACTGTAAGTTGATAGCCCTGATGAACATCGATGCAAAAATCCTCAACAAAATATTAGCAAACCGAATTTAGCAATACATTAAAAAGATCATACACCACGATCAAGTGGGATTTGTTCCTGGTAGACGTACTGTTAAAGACTTTTGACTGATGCTAGGAAAGCAGTGGGGATGGAGAGTAGTGGAGGGATTTGAGATGCCTTTTAACGATGTGTTCCTCGTCCTTGCAATTGTTTTTGTAACTTTTTATAGTGGGATGGTTGAGATATTTAAGGTCAGGCTAACTGAGGGAAGTTGGAAGACAGTTATATTTACTGGCTCTGAAGTCAAACATCAAGCACAAGGTTTTGGGCCTGTGTTATGTCTCCCGGTTGAAGCTGACACGAATTTCTATAAAGATAAAACAAGGCGAGACACTGTATACCACGTCCTTTCAGGTTTGCTCTTTGATTTTCGTTTTCACCCCTTGATTTCTTTTAGGGTTTGCCATATTTCCCAGGATTTGCATTTTAGATGTGTATAGAGCTTTCTTAATCTATAGCTTATGTGATTTTGAAGAACATATATTTAATATTTGCAATGTATATTGAAGTATTTAGATAAAATCTAGCTCCAGGCACTAATTAGGTTTCCAAGTAAGATTTTATCTTAATTTATGACTTTCTTTATCTGACGACCAATCCTGAAGGTGGGTCATTTATTTGTCACCATAAATGCAGAATGTGGCACACTACAGATTTGTCCAATTGATTGTACAGATAATGATGGTTAATTTTGCTCAGAAAAAAAAAGCTGATTTGAAAACGGCCAATTTTGTAATTGCATATAAACAGAATTGTAGACTTAAATTTTCATAGATGTAATATTTTTTTCCTGTCACCACAGTTTCTTAAATAAAGCACTGGTTTAATATACAGCATAAGACTAAATTATTTCTTTCACTTCGTTAGTGTTTCTCTTAGAGTGCCTAATTTACTTCTAAAAGATGGATTGCCAATTAATTGTTGCTCCCTTCAAGCACAACACGCAAGAATGTTTATAATGTTGAATCGGTGCTGTTTTGTCCAGGTTTGTATTTCTGAAGGGATGCCAGTAAAGAGGATCGGGCCACTTCTTGAGAATATTCCACCATGCCAGATGATAAAAATATATTGTTCTACAATTATAGGTAATGACCACTTGATAAATATCAAATCTGTGAGGAATCAAAACAATATACAGTCAAAATATGGTTTATAGATAAGAATAAAAGGTTATCACAGAAGAGTATGAATTCAATATTGTGTTTGCAAAATTTGTATTAACAGTAGGATAGAAAATATCATATAAGGGCATCCTTATAAAATATTGGAAAGGAAAGTAGGACATCCTTTTACTCAGAGTACCAGTATTTCCACTAGGTACAGAGGTGAAGGATACCGTGAGCAGATGCATAAATAGGTAAGCTTTAAACCAAGTACAATGGTAGCAAAAGTTAAAGCACAAAGATGTGTAGCTCTTCGTTTCATAGTATTTACTGTCCTTCAGTGAATACAAGTTACCACTGGCAAAGAAAGATCATGCCAAGTAGATGTTTGTTAAGCTGCAGAGCAGCTTTTAAAAATCGTAAAATACAGTGGTTACAATAATCATCTGATTAGCACTTTTTTTGACAGTATTCTAGCCTACATAGCTTATTATGGCAAATGCTACAATTAGAATTGCATTAAAATAATAGCTATCTATTTGTAAGAATTATGTGCTGATGTTCAAATTACTAGAAGATGGTAACAGCCCTATTGGCTCTGGACCGAGATCTAATACAATAAATGCTGATAATCCAATATAATATTCTTGGATTTTTTTCTGCATTGTGCATTTAAATGTTGAGATAGAGAAGAAGTCAGCTCTCTGGCATCACTGGCAGATGAAGTCTTAATCCCCAGATAATTTTCTAGATAACCAATGAATAATTCTTTAAGTCCTAATATGTGTCTTTTTAAAAATTGTATTTATTTTTATTAAAATCTTTCTAAAATACATTCCATATTTCTATGACTTTTGTTTATTATTATACTGTCTCACAGTACAGTAAGTCTTTTGGAAAATACTTATTTGGGGTAAAATAAAATACTTTCAGTCCGATTCTGAGATCTTTAGTGTATTATAATCTAATAATTAAAATGATAGCTTTGAATCAAGAAGTCATTAAATCACATTATATGCAGCCTTATTAGGAATTATAAAATATGTAAGGCATATTACAAGAGCAAATGTGTTTTTTTATTTTTCTTTCAGATTTGTTTTCTTTCTTCTGGTAAATATTCAATAATAACTGCTCACAGTTGACAGGGTACCAAACCTAATAGCACCCTCCATCATGTCTAATCCTTATTATCTGTGCTTCTTTGGGATAGAAAATAATATAATTGAAGTTATATAAGCATCAGTAGGCCTAAGTCTTTCCTAGTGGGTATATTATTCCAGCCATAGAACATTAACTTTGCCTCTACTCTCAGGGGTCCTTTTGTTACTTTTAGGATTTTAAGAATGTTCCAGCAGGCTGAGGTCAGAGGAAGTCTGAAACAGTAAGAGTCGCAGTTATTAATTCAGACAATGTTTCCATGTCAGACAGGATGCTATTTACATAATTGAAGAGGCACAAGGCAATAAGGATGTACGCTTGAAAATACATCTGGAAATAATGATTCTTAGAAGCATAACTATATAGATTAGCATGATTATAAGTGAGTATTAAGTGTCCAGATGAGAACCCGTTCTTTTGTTATTAAATTTATTGGGGTGACATTGGTTAGTAAAAGTATATAGGTTTCAAGTGTACATTTCTATAATACATCATTTATATATTGCATTGTTTGTTCACAACCCAGAGTCAGTTCTCCTTCCATCACCATATATTTGATCCCTTTTTCCCTCTTCTACTACCCTTCTCCCCCCTTACCCTTTGGTAACCACTAAACTATTGTCTGTGTCTATGAGTTTTTGTTTGTTTGTTTGTCTTGTTCCCTTATTGCTTTCAGTTTTATTTCCCACATAGGAGTGAAGTCATATGGTTCTTGACATTTTCTGTCTGACTTATTTTGCTTAGCATAATAATCTCAAGATTCATCCATGCTGTCGCAAATGGCAGTATTTCATCTTTTCTTATGGCTGAGTAATATTCCATTGAGAAAACATTCTTAAGAGGCTGAGTACTTGAGGCCAGACTAACTCTTCCAGGCCCCTACCTATGAAAGAGCTAAGAATCCTTTTGAGAAATTAAATAGAAGCCCCAACTTGCAAAACAAACTATACTATGATTTTCAAAACAGATAACCCGTACCAAAGCATAGCATGCAGCAATACTATCTAAGCTCCGAAGTTTTAACGGCTACTCTTTGAGATTTACGTTTTCCAAAACAAGACCAGAGATAAACTCTGAATGGAATCCTGTGTTCTAAAGCTAAGACCACTGTCTTTCCCCATCCTTGGCTCCACAATTCACCCACTTCTAACCTTCCGTGCCAACACCACACTTACCAATTTCCACTCTACAAAGACCCTACCACTAGCCCTAACCCCTAAACCCTAGGAGTACCCCTTTTCAAATTCCCCTTTTGAGACATATTAAGACCTCACCCAGATTGTGTTCTTTTTAGTCATCAAGTTTCATAAACTTGGGTTTTTATGATCAAGAGCTTCCTCTGGTAGCCTCTAGGGCTTTTGATTATTTCTTCATTTATCTGTTTATTCCACTCTGTTGGCATAAATAATGGAAAATAACCAATGGGTTTGGCCATATAGAGTTCATAAATGACATTAACAAGCAGTTTCATTGGAGTTTTGAGAAAATAGTCTAATTATTATGGGCTCAAGAGAGAATAGAAGGTGACTATAAACTATTTCAAAAAATATGCTATAAAATGAAGTAGAAAAATAGAACAGAAGCTGGAGGGAATATGATTTACAGCATGTTAGTATGACAGCAGGAACAATTCAAAAAAGAGAAAACAATAGTGCAGGAGAGTAAGGGAAGAATTTCAGGAGTTACGTACTGGAGTGGTTGAGAGAAAGCAGGGTCAAACTCCCCAGCTGAGGACCTGACCTTACCTGGGAGTATGAATTCTTGATAGAGTATATGGTTGCAAATATAAGTAGGTTGGTTACTTTGGTGGCAAGATGAGCAGATTCTCTTTGAATTTTTTTTTTTCTGGCTTATCAGATAGAAAAATTTGTGAGTGAGAAAGAAGAAATGGAGGGAAAATAACTAGAAATACTGTGATGTAATCAAAACATTGCTGTCAAAGTTAGAAGGTTAGATTCAAGTGTCTCCTCTAATACTCAGTAGCTGCATGACCACTTCATTTTTTAAGTTTTTATTTCTCTCTCCATAAAATAGAAATAATATTTATGTATACCCTGATTATTCTATTTCTGTAGCACACTACACCGCCTCCATGCAATATTTTCTACATCTTCTTCTACTGACTTCTAGTTGTGTATTAGCATATCTAACGCCCCCAAATATTTAAAATTCTCTGAGAGTAGACGTTATATACAGATAATGACCTGTGTTTAAATCCTGAGCACTAGCGTATTGGCTCATAGCTGATATCTAATACAGATTTATTGACTAATATTAGCAAAATTTATATAACAGTATGTGTCAGGCACTGTTCAAACAACTTTTCATATATCCATGCATTCAAACCTCAAAACAAACCTATTAAGTAGGAATTATGAGTATCTTCATTTTAGAAATGAGAAAACTGAGGTACAGAGAGTGGTAGAACTGGGATTAGAACTGGGGGATCTGACTCTAAAAGCTGAGCTCTTGAACTCTACATCATGCAACCTTCTTGTAAACTCAATCAATTTATATGCTGTGGATGAAGAAACTCCTGCTGTATGACTTTGGCATTTTTTGGTAAAATATGAGTGGATTTAACATAGGCTTCAGTATGAGAAATATTTGAAATACTGCTTTGGCAAATAGCTTAAATAGTACACAGAAGATGAGCTCGAAATTTGTTGTCATTGCACAGCAATAGTTTATAATAGCGACAATCAGCATAGTTGTATCATATCCTCAATATTGTTAGTGGCTAAGAAGCAAGAATTTATAATGATTGACATAATTCATTGAGAGTTTGCTGTGTGGCAGTAACTGAGCTAAGTGCTGGGCATACATTATCTTATTTAATTCTCACAAAGGCCCTACTGCATTACATTTCTTCCCATTTTAGAATAAGGATATCTAGTACCTGGTAGAGCATGAATTACAAGGCATGGGTACTGAGTAAAATCCTATACCAATCATCCCTTTGTTCTGTTGAGTGGAGAAAGGTGGTCTGGAGCTGGCATTGCAACTGCAGGGGGAAGTCACGAAGACAGCAAATCTATGGTGCATCATTCAGGACGCTGTTTGTGATCCAGTTTCTTATCATTAAAAACAAAAATAACAATAGTCCCTACTTCAGCAGGTTGTCATAGGATACAAATGAGTTCATAAAACTGAAGTTCAAAATAAATATGAGGTATTACTGTTGTTGATATTTTGCATTAGGATGTGTATATGTATTGTTGTTATTATGATTGTTGTTACTAAGTATATGGACGTCAGAGTACCTGGGAATTTCGTTTAGGAAAAAGAAAAAAAGTAGCAAAGAAGTGACCAGATGCACTTCTTCCAAGTCAGCTGCCCATGAAGTAAAAAACATAACCTAATAATTTTCCCAGTTATCTGAAGCATACAGCCAAATCAAGTATTAAGAATTAGATTATTCTTGCTGAAGAACAAGTCCTTAAATTACTGTTTTATTACTATGCATATTTTTAAATAAGTTTCTTATTTGTATTTATTTATACTTACCTATATGGCTCAGTTTTGCAGAATACCCTTAAGATATTATAATACCCTAAGGATAAAGAATAAGAACATTGAATCCTATAGCTTGTTTTATTTTACAAGAATATCCTGTTATTATATTACAGGCATTTTATGCTCATGTTTGATATATGAAATATTTCTTATGTTTATCAGCTATAAAATATTCCCTAGAAACTTCACTAATATACTGCAGTTTACGGTTCGTGACAGTGTTGTAGAAAATGTGAGACAAGTTGTGAAAGTGGACATAAAATGGATCTAATTGCAGAACACCAGTGTTTGTTTCTGACAATCTGACCAACCGTCTAAATTACCGAATAAGGACTCTGGCTGTTATCCAGAGACATGTTTTAGATGGGCCTGGTCTTAAATGTTCAGCATTCCACTCACTGGCTTTTCTGTACCATGTTAACTGATTTCCCATTCATTTTTAATTATGAAAAAAAAGAGAAAATGATAGTGTTTTCAATTATAGAATTGAAAGTAGACAATAAGTTTTGAAAGTATTCAAGTTCACAGAGGTTGGGAGGCTGTCCTCTTCCTAGTCACTCAGGGACCTTGCCTGATGGAGGCTCTAACTTGGATCCATGCTTCCAGGATGACTGTGGCAGGAAACGTAAAGAACTGTGCACGGGCTTTCAGAAGTGTGCATGGTACATCTGTTCACATTTCATTTCTGAAAACAATCACATCTTAAAAGGAAGTCAGAACGTTCAAGTCTCTCCTGTTCTTGGCTGGGTAAGAGGCAGAATATTTGTGAGTAGCTCTAATGCCTACAACATGGGGTTTATAACCTTGTCTCCAAGCTAAGAAGTTAGCACTCTGTCCCACTACACACACATTTCCTTGACACTGCTGACTCTGCACACGGAGGCAAACGTGACAATCTGTGGCTTTACCTCCCAATCAGTGCTTTCTTCATTGAAAAAGTCTTAGAATACTATTCATTTATTAGTTGTTCCTAATATGCTTTAGGCCGTGTTTTTAGAACTGTGGATTCAGCAATGAATAAGAATGAACCTGTGTAGTAAGCTTGAAACCTGGCAGGGAGGACACAGGTTTAACAAATAATAAGGATGAAGATTCAAATGTTACATGAGCTCAGAACCTGGACTGGTGGCTATTACTCTCAGTATCTGTACCCCAGCAGGCCTCTAGTCCCCCTCTTCTAATTTCTAATTACTTTTAAGCAGCTGTAAGAGGAAACACCATTTTAAATTTTGTGTGTTAAATCTACAGTTCAGTAGACTGTGAAAGAAAACCTGAGGTTTTCCCAGGCATAAAATAAAATATTCATTTTTTTATTACTTTCCATTACCACTTGACCAATTGTAGAATAGGCAATTTTTTTTTAATTTTTTTTTTTTTTTAATAAAATCAGTCTAGATAAGAGAAGTGCTACTGTTCTGGTTGAAACTGGTTCTATTCTTTTATGATTTGTCTACGGAGAATTAGATTTGAGGATGATCTAATTTGTTTGATGTGGATAGCCAATGGAGTTCATTTGAGTCCCAGGACAAAAATGTGTTTTTCCCTGCATTTCCTAACTTTTTTTTCAGCACTAAACAAATAAAGTAACCAAGAAATCTCTTTGGTTTGTGCTAGATGTCCATGCAATCAGTACTTCAGTTAATTCACCAGTTACTACAGTCAAAGAACATACTTCAAAAAAGGAGAGAAAGCACTCTGAAGACATTTTTCAGTCATTGCCTGGCTGATTCACCTTCTCAACTAATGTGCTATCTACAGTGAGATGAAATTATTCAGTGCTGGTAGTCTGCATTTCCAAACCAGCTTTCTTTTCTGGGTTAGAAGTTATTTAGTCCTTTTATATTTTGTTTGCTTTCTCCCCATGCCATCCACTGGTAATATGCGGTGTAATGTTCTAAGCATGCTAATGTTTTATTCCAGAGGGCAAATTAGGCTTGCTCCCCATCCCCCCAAAACAAACAAACAAACAAACAAACAAACACACAAGAAAACAAATAGCAAAAGTACTGAAGGCCTGGCAGAGGCTTTTTACATTCTGATTAGGCAACAGTTAGCAAGTCTCAAACTCTCCTGTTTATCATACCTATGCCCCTACTCCTGGCCCCAGTGACTTATCAGGCCACACTCACACTGTCTGATCTGCCTCTTTGTACTTTTCTTCACCTGCTTAGGCCCTCCTCCTTCTGCCTGGGTTGGAGTGTCATGAAATAAGAATCTTTGAAGAGCAGATAATGACAGGCACTCAGAGGCATTAGATAAAAACCTACCATTCTCATTTCATACAGCAAGTTGATAAAAACAGACCTTGGCAACCATTTTAGCAGTCGCTACTGAACGTCTCTGAGTGACCATGGCACAATGCCATGCTCATGTCATATTAAATGAGTTTTAAATGATTATAGTGGTGAAAGAATTAGAAAGAGTAGCATAGTAGTAGTAGTAGTGAAGAAAATCTGAGACTGCAGCATCATTAATAACTGACCCGACTGACTCTATTTCTGTAGCTGAACATTCTATAATTCACTTAACAAAAAACTGATGAAAATACTAAGCGCTGGGTGTTCAGCCTATATGCTCAGTCCTTAATCTTCCCCTTAAACCTGTCATCAATAAGCTTTATCATACTAGCTCTATTTACATTACCAAAAAAGATAACTTGCTATTTGCAGTATATCAACGGAGGGCAGAAAGTGGAACAAGGTCTTTTTTCTCTGCTGACATAGCAGAAAAGGAAAATGAGGTTGCTTGTCTACTTATTAAAGCTTTCTTAGAAACAGAGAAATGAACTGAATAATTATCCTGCATAGCTACTTGGGTTACCATTCTATGATATTTTAAATCAACCTTCTATTTTGAGATAATTATATGTTCACATGTGGTTGTAAGAAATAATACATTCACGATCAATTTCCAGCAAGACAGTGAGTCATGAATGTGAGAGACTCCACTGACTTGCTCCCCCCTTAAACTGATAAAGATTGTTTCAAAAACAAGCATTTACAAGCTCTGGAAATGGTCCTACGGGCAAACAGGAAATCAAGAAACCCCTATTCAATATAACCTGTGAAAAACGTGCAAGAAAGGCAAGAGTCTGTGGTATTTGAAACAAGACCTTCCAACCTCCAGAAGGGGTAGGCTCCCCTGGACACTGCTGCAGCCCAGATCACAGGGCTCCCTGTCCTCCCGACTCCTAGGTCCCAGGCAGAGGGATCTCTATTGTGGAGGAAAAAGACGTCAGCAATTCTCACCTGGCCCCCAGCTACTTGTCCCGACTCATGCGGGTCTCTCTTCTTCCACTCAGCCCACATTTGTGAAATGGAGGCTCTGCCTTGGGTGCAGCATCCTGAGGACGTTGGAACCACGATGACTTTGTCCCAGCTTGTGGAGGCTCTACAGCAGAAGGGGCAACCCACAGGACCTCTGGCTAGGGCCTGGCCCTGCACTGAGCACTCAGCTCCTAGAGCAGAGGTGTCACGCAAAGAAACTTGCCATGGTCCCTACCCCCAGATTCAGAGCCCTGCCTAGAAAATTTGCCTTAAGGGGAGAAGTGAATTTCTTGCTGACAATATAGAGTTGGTTAATGTTTTTGTTTTTTTAATCCATTCTACCAATCTCTGCCTTTTAATTGATGTATATACCATTTACGCAATGTAATTATTGATATAGTGCTTAAGTGTTCCATTTTATTTTTTGTTTTCTTTTTCTTTCTTTGTTTTTCATTTCCCTCTTTTCCTTTTCCTCCCTTTCTGTGTGTTTCTTGCATATATTTTTAGAATATAATTTTGATTTATCTATAGTATTTTCTATTTCTTTGCATAGCTTTTTGTGGTGGTTCTGTAAGTAATTTATCACAGTCTACCGCTATTGGTATTATACCAGTTCAAGTACCTCCCTTTACATCCTTTTAATTTTCTCATTTGTGACATAATTGTCATAAATATTTCCTCCATATACATTTAGAACCAAGTCAGGCTGTATAACAATTTTGCTTCAACCATCAAACATTATTTGTAAAATTCAAGAAGAGAAAGGAAAGGTACTGTATTTATCCATATTTTTACTCTAACCATTGCTCTCGTTTCCTTCCTGATGTTCTAAGATGACTTACCTTATGGTTTCCTTTTTGTTCAGAGGATTCCCTTTAATCTTTTAGGGTAGCTCTGGTGGTGACAACTTTTCTTAGTTTTTTTTCATCAAAGCATGTCTCGTCTCATTCTTCAAGGATGCAGGAGAAAGGGGGGCAATCACTGGAGGTAAAGGTTCATTTCTCCACGCAGCCTCCATTGGTACCCAATAAGGGGATTTTTATCAGTGCTGGGGGGAGGGCTTTTGAGGGGTTTTTCCTCACTACCTGCTCATGATAGTAAAAGCCTCACTGCTCTGACTCCACCACAGCTGAGAGTGAGAGGTGGCATCTTTTACTACAGGGTGGAAGTGGAAGTCTCCATGTGGTCTCAACTGACCAGCGGGAGTGGGTATAGAAAGTCCCTTTTCCTACTCAGCAGTGGGGGTGTTGGAATGCCTTGTTACAGTCTGCCTAGGGCAGAAATTCAAGCTCCTCACTCAACCTTCGCTGGTAGAACTGATCGTGGGGCCAGGGTTTTTTTCCATGGTATTTGACCTAAGTAAAGTGATTATTTCCTAAAAGTTATCATCTTGTTAAGCTATTCCTTTCCTTGCACTTTTGCTAGAGAAACCAGGTTTTTGTTAGGGCTGTTTTTGTCTGTTTCTTGGCCTTTTCAGGTTACTAGCTTCTTCAGTCCCAAGTCTAGAATATATAAGGCAAAAGGTAAAGCCAGGGAACTTAACAACAGTTTTGTTCCTTGGGTTCTGAAGTTCCTAGTGCATCTGCTGTCTTCTTTCATAACTTCAAGTTCAATTTCTATAAAGTCCAGTCTTTTTAGTTGTGAACTTTATTGTATGATTTTTTTTTTAAATCATATTACTGCCTTGCTTATATTCCCTCAATGGTTTCTGACTTTTCTCAGAATAAAGTGCAAACCTGAGCATAAAGTAAAAAGATTTCAAGATCTGGCCATTACTTAATTATCCAGTCTCACCTCTTGACCATATCTTTTTCGATTCCATGCTCCCATCATACTACTTGTCCTTTTTCCCTTTGGCTGGTTTCTCTATCTGGAATGTTTCTCTCACCACCCACCCTGACCTAAAGATTGTCCTTCTGGTTTCTGCCTGCCCACAGGTCTTCCTTGATACCTCATCCCATCCTTTTCAACATGCTTTCCTACATCCTGTTCTTACCTTTCTCCAAGGCCTTTGCACTTGCCGTGCCTTCTGTTCACAGTGCTCTTTTCGTGGAATTCTGTCTTTTATCATTCAAGGATCAACTTAAAGATGACCTGCTCATTGAGTCCTTTTCTGAATTTAAAACTAACACAGCCACCCAATTGGCCAGTTATTAGCGCGTCATTCCATTTTTTTTAACCTCTATTTAAAAATCTATCATTTCTTTTGTCGTTGAGAACTAGCTAAAGCATTGTTGGCCTCAGTGCCTAGAATGTCAATTGCATGAGGAGAGTTTTTCTCTTATATTCATGACTTTTGTCCTAATCCCTGCAACAATGTTTGGCTCTCAATAGCACATGTTCATTTATTTATTCATCTTGAATTAATTGTAGTTTTATTATATGCAAGGTGCTTGGGATGTGTCACTCAACAAAAAAAGACAAATATACCAGTTCATGTTGATTTTATAGACTAGCTGAATATTGGAAGATGTTATATTGATAGCATTCTTACATTTACCATGGTAAATAAGTAAATTATATTGTGTATTAGAAGATAGTAAGTGCTACTGAAAAACTAGAGCAGATAAAGGAGTCAGGAATATGATATTGGGTAACATGTTGCAATATCCAATTTGGAGAGCAATTTTCAATAAAATATTTTCATTTAACTTTGTCACTTAAACTATCCCATTCCAACAAAATAATTTAACCATCCAGAGATGAAGAAATGTAGACTGATAAATGATGTAAAACATTATTTATTTTATTTAGACGCAGATTTATTTCTCAAGTTTTTAAAACAAATGTCTTTATAATTGTTTCTAAATTTATTTTAGACTTATAAACAATTGTATATATCATTTCAAAGCTAATTTATTTGACTTAATCATCTGTATAAAACAATAAGACACTAATCTTGGATTTGAGACATAGTCCTACTATCCAGAGCAAAATGGCTCATAGAAAAACTATTTTCCAGTACAATTAATAGGACATTATTATGTCCTATTAAACTAATTTTTGAAGTTTTAGATTTTTAAATTCTCATCTGAATGAGAGACTCTGACGGCATGGATCAGGAATAATTACTCAAAAAAAACCTTACCTCATTTATTTCTTCTAATTGTAAGAATGAAAAATAAAAACACAAAAGAAACATTATCATTTGGACAAAGACATCATATTCCAATAGTTTTTATTCTTATATGATTAAAGAAGTATGAAAAATACACGACACATTTTTCACTTAAAACAGGAAATTTTGGAAATGTTTTCATAGTTGCTACATAGATTTAAGGAAGTGTTTCTTATGAAATTGTAAGATTATTGGTATTGAATTGTAAAATGCAGTGGTAAAATCACCTTTATAGAAGCTGAAAAGAAAACACTGAAGCAACTTCCAGAAGGAAGGGTATCAGCCCAGGAGCAGCTGGAAAAGCTCTTACAATTATTAATTTTTCCCTAAAAACATAGGAATACAAGAAACCTCACCATAATATAAAAAGCTAAGAGTAGTAATAAAGTTTAGGAGAATCTGGGAATAATCATCAATGCAGAATATAAAATTTAATCTAGAAACTTTAATAATGATAGGAGCAAGAATCACAAAAAGCATGCAGAGATGTCAAAGAGGTCCTCCAGGAAAGACATTGTGAAGCTGCAAAATGAGGATTAGTGTATGTGGAAAATCAGCAATTAACGCCTTTCCTTAAAGGCATGTTCTAGGGTTACAGGGGTCTATGATTACAAACAAACAAACAAAAACCCATAAATTAACAGCAGCAATATATTTAAACATACACATGACTGTAATAATTATGACTATATAAAAGAAACCTTTAAAAATAATAAGAAAATAATGAATGACAGAGATAACATTTTTACCAAATAGAAACCTAGAAGGAAAAGGTTGATCTTGAGATGCCTTTGTTTTTAAACTAGAAATAAAAATAAAAAATTCACAAATTCAACCTATATGTCCACTGTTTTTTGTTGTTTTTTAAGGTAGAACCTAGCATTTCATTTAGAACTTCATTAAAACTGTTGGAATTGAGAACCAGACATATATAATAGCCTCTAAACTTAGATCCTGAAATGCTCTTTCTGCTTAGGGCAAGCAGTCATAGAATAAGCATGTAAACAAGCTGGCTTCTCTGTACCACACTAACCAAGTCAGCTTTCTCCATGAACAGCTGTACCAGCTCTGCCCTCCCATGTTAACACCAGTCAGACCCCCTGTAGGTCTAATTGAAAGTTTTTCTGTAGGACACCTTGACCTACCTGGGAATGCTGGAAATATGTTAAAGGCATCATGGTGTTGATGGGGAGAAAAATCTTTTAAAAGCTACCATCTGAGGTGATGGCTTCTCCGTACTTAGACCATACCCCAGAATACAATAAATGAACAATTAGAAAATGGTCAAGTATGAAGGGATTTCCTCCTCTCTGCCAAAAACACTGAAGTCTGAAGGAAGTTGGTTTCTCTGTAGCTACACCAGCTGTTCAGAAAGCTCACTGGACAAAAGTGGCCCTAGGCTGCAGTCGTCTGATTAATTGGCTTCTTCAGATCCAGATCCCTGACAAAGGCCCCAAGGCAGAGGTTCAAATTCTTCTTCACAATCTCTTATAGTTCTCTCTCACTCTTCTGAGAGGTGCCATAATAGAAAATGGAGACAGACAATGGATGAAAAACTCCAATAGCATGAGAGACCTGAAGGCTTCTTACCCTTCTGCATAGACCTCCTTTAACAAGGGATTTTGCTACCCAATAAGCAGCATAAGCAGCGGAACGGTCCACCTTGGTATAATCTTTTCCTGGAAAGGCACCTCCTCCATGAGCTCCCCAACTGCCATAAGTGTCCAGAATGATTTTTCTGGCAATATTTTCTTGGAGCACTCTCCTCAGGAAAAGGCAACAAAAGCAAAACTAAACAAATGAGGTTTATGTCAAACTAAAACACTTTTGCACAGCAAAAAAAAAAAACAACACACCATCAACAAAAGAAAAAGCCAACCTGCTGAATGGGAGAAGATATTTGTAGATCAGATATCCCATTAGAGGTTAATATTCAAAATATGTAAAAAACTTACAAAACTTAATATAAAAAAAACCCAAAAAACTAAACAGCCTAATTAAAAAATGAGCAGAGGACTTAAATAGACATTTTTCCAAAAGATGGCACACAGATACATTAAAAGATGCTCAACGTCACGAAACATCAGGGAAATGTAAATCAAAATCACAATGAGATAACACCTCAGACCTGTCAAAATGGCTGTTATTTAAAAAGACAAAAAATAATAAATGTTCATGAGAATGTGGAGAAAAGGGAACTCTCGTACACTGTTGATGCAATTGTAAATTGGTACAGCCACTGTGGAAAACAGTGTGGAGGATCCTCAAAAAAATTAAAAAAGGCACTACCATACAATCCAGCAATTCCACTTCTGGGTATTTATCTGAAGAAAACAAAACACTACTTCAAAGATACATATACATCCCTATCTTCCCTTCAGCACTATTTACAATAGCCAAGATATCGAAGCAACTTAAATGTCCATCGATAGATGAACTGATAAATAAAAGGTGGTATGTATGCCCACTGTTCAATAAAACATAGTGCATGCATTCCAATTCCTAAGGCAACACAAGTTCACTATAGAAGTTTTGAAGTACTGACTATATTAATTTCCTACTGCTACTATTAAAAAACAACTTAGTGACTTAAAACAACACAAATTTATGAAAACCTCTTATAGTTCTAGAGATCAGAAGTCTGAAATCAGTCTCACTGAACCAAAATCAAGGTGTCAACAGGGCTAGATCTTTCTGGAAGCTCTGAGGAGAGAATAAATCCATTTCCTTGTTTGTTTGTTTTTCAGCTTTTATTTTTTTTAATTAAAGTTCATTGGAGTGACAATTGTTAGTAAAGTTACACAGGTTTCAGGTGTACAATTCTGTAATTCATCATCTATATATCTATATATCATATTGTGTGTTCCCCATCCACACAACGTGTGTTCACCATCAGTTCAATGTCAGTTCTCTTTCCATCACCATATATTTGATCCCTTTTACCCTTATCTACCACCCAGCTCCTGCCCTACCCTCTGGTAACCACTAAACTATTGTCTGTGTCTATGAGTTCTTGTTTCTTTCTTTGTCTTGTTCTTTTGTTATTTTCAGTTTTATATACCACATATCAGTGAAACCATTTCTGATTTTCATCACTTTGCCTATTCCTTTTACTTTGTGCATTTCACTTGTACGGATTCTTGTAATTATACTAGGTTTATCTCGATAAACCAGGATAATCTCCCCACCTCAAAATCCTTCATTTAATCACAACTCTAAAATCCCTTTAGCCATATAAGGTAATATTCACAGGTTCCAGGGATTAGGTCATGGTTATATTTGGAGGCCATTATTCAGCCCACTACACTGACGATAACACTCTGTGATATTTTCCCCTGTAATGATGATGCATTCCAACAGCATTCTCTAAACCAACAAAATAATATTGAGAATTTTTAATGTCAAAGAAGTGAAGACATTAATATAGACCTCACATATCTGAAATAGGTGAGCAGCTAATGGATAATAGCTAAGGGGCTCTTTAAAGATGTTTCAGTCTGGGAAGCTTGCTCCATTTCTGTCACTTTTCAGTCTCAGATGATGATTCCCTGCCCCCTCCCCCTTTTCATTTTCCGGTGGAAATTCTTCCAAGATACTTTCAATGAATGCACTTTTATTGATGCTATGGTGACTACTTCTTTCCATCATCATGAGCATTTTAGAATAAAAGGGAATGTTTACATCAAGAATCATTTGCCAAATAGTAATTATCCAAAATATTTCAATTCCCAAATAATTGATTTTTTTTCTATTTATAGTTTGACAATCATTTCCTTAAAAAAATAATGTTGGGAAAAAATGGGAGATGTGCATTTCTATCTGATTTGCTTGTTCTCATATTATACTAGCTTGCTTAAGCAGTGGATGTATTATTTTAGTTTGTTTGTGTGTTTGTTTTGTCTTTCTCCAAAAATGACTGAAAACAACATTTATTGATTGCTTTCACAAATCCTCATAAGCCTAAATGCCAAGTATTATACCTAAAATATAGGACACAACCTACATGTATCTATTATCTGACAAACCAAATAAATTGAGTCCTTGGTTTTTTCCTTCTTTATAGTCATTTGTGACATATTTTAATTTGCTCTTCCTTGTAATTAATTAACATTGACCAGTTAGTAAATGCTTAGACTACTGTCATGTTTTGTGATGTCTATAAAATGATATCTCTTTATTTCTTGTTGAGTGAAATCATTGAGAACCTGGCCATTAGCTGGTTTTACAGTACCATATTTTTAAAGTTTAGTTTTTAATGAGGTTTAGCCTTTATATCTCACATCTTCCTCCCTTCTTTCTCTAATAAGAAGATGACACATCACTCCACTTGACAAACACAAACCAAAAAACAGTTTTCTGTGTTTTTTCTCCTCACTTATATGAGAAAAATTATCAACAAGGCAAGCTCCATAAGTTTTCCAAGTAGTGAAATGACCTTTCCATCTGTTGATTAAATTTTTGTAAGTCTCAAACAAAGTTTGATATTCTTATTTTCCAGTCAATTACAGTCTGTACCAGGGTACTTCATGCAAAGTTTCCATTTGGATCAAGTCTGTGGTACAGTTCCATTAGATATTTCTCCCAAATCTCTTTCTCAATTAATCCTTTCCCTTTGAGTTTTAGATACTGGAATTACTTTTGGAATCTGAAAGTCCATGAATAGGTATATTCTCCTTAAATACAGTATCTCTGGATATTGATCAAAGACATAGTGTAGAAATGTCACAGAAAAAAAAGATAAAAAATAGATTATCCCACTAAAACCTTCCTCTCTTATTCATCCTAACTGCTTGCTTCTGACACCTGCTCTTGATGCTAACCCCTGCTGTAAAAGGCAATTGTCAACTCCAGAAATTTTCTGTAATCTGAAATTTCCTACAAACGTATCTCTCCATCTTCCTCCTTTTTAATTAGCAGTGGTATAAATTATTATTTCACCTTTTTAAGCTGAACTCTAAGTAACAACAAACAGTCTCAAATTCACCTCCTCAGAGAGGCCTTCTCAGACCACCCTATCTAAAGTACTCTTCTATCCACCTCAGTAACCCCCAATTTCATGCACCATTGTTATCTTCTTCATAGCACTTATAATTTTTTAAAACCTTTTTTCCATTTTATTTTTAGTTTGTGTAGTCCTCTGGAAGTAAAATTTTATCATAGCACTGGGAACATTGAAAAACACTGACAGGGAGCTCATTTGGTCTGGCCCATTAATCTGAAAGCATTTTGCAGCTGTGGCTTCAGCCCAGCAGGCAGAGGGACATGTTGGATCCTGTACCCAGTTGCATTTAAGAGCAGTGACAAGCCTCAGCCACTGACTGCAGAGTGGTCTGCGTAAAGATTCAGGCTCCTTAACATGGTTTTTAAAAGAATTTTATTAAAATATAGCTAATATACAATATTATATTAGTTTCAAGTACACACCATATTTGTTCAACATTTATATACCTAAAGAAGTGATCACCATGATAAGTCCAGCAACCATCTGACACGGTACCATGCGATCACAATATTATTGACTATATTCCCAATGCTGTACATTACATCCCCAAGGCTTATTTGTTTTATTCCTGGAAATTTGGATCTCTTATTTCTCTTCACATATCCCCCACTTTTTAAATATTTAAATTATAGTTGATGTTCAACATTATTTCATATTAGTTTCATGTGTATACATTTATATAATTTATAAAATTATCCCCGACTAGTCTAGTACTCACTTGGCACTACACATAGTTATTACCAAATTATTGACTATATTCCCTATGTTTTATTTTTCATCCCTATGACTATTTTGTAACTACCAGTTTCTAGCTCTTAATTCCTTCACCTTTTTCTCCTTGCCTCCCAAACCCTCATCTATCACCCGAAGAAATCTAGTACCCATCCGACACTATTGCAATATTATTGTCTACATTCCTTATGCTATACACTACATCCCCAATGATTACTGTGTAACAGCAATTTGTAACTCTTAATCCCTTCCTCTTTTTCATTCACCCCCCAATTCCCTTTCCATCTGGCAACCATCAATATGTTCTCTATTCTTATAAGTTTGTTTCTGTTACTTTTGTTCTTCAGATTCCACATATACGCAAAATCATATTGCATCTTTCTTTCTCTGTCTGACATACTCCATTCAGCACAATACCCTTCAGATCTATCCATGTAGCTATAGATGGCAAGCACCCATTCCCTTCCCTGGCCAAGCAATATTCTATTGTATATATGTACCACCTCCTCTTTATCCGTTGTTTCATTGACAGTTACCCAGGCTGCCTCCACATCTTGAACATTGTAAACAATGCTGCAATGAGCATATGGATGCGCATGTCCCCTCGAAGTAGTGTTTTGGTTTCTTCAGATAAATACCCAGAGTAGGATTATAGGGTCCTTTTTTGTCTCTTGTTATAGCCTTGGTTTTAAAGTCTATTTTGCCTGGTATAAGTACTGTTATCCCAGATTTTTTTGTTTTGTTTTGTTTTGGTTTTTTTTTTAGTTTCCATTTTCATGAAATATCTTTTTCCATCCTTTTATTTTCTGTCTGTGTGTCTTTTGATATGAAGTGATTCTCTTATAGGCAGCATATGTAAGGGTTTGTTTTCTTATGCATTCAGCCCTCCTATGTGTTTTGAGTGAGCCATTTAATCCATTCACATTGAAAGTAATTGTTGATAACTTGTAGGTATTGCTATTTTATTATTCATAATTTTGATCTTTTTTTTTCCATCTTAAAGAAGTTTCTCTAACATTCCTTGTAATACTGGTTTGATGGTGAGGAACTCCTTTTACTTTTTCTTGTCTGGAAAGCTCTTCATTTGTCTTTCAATTCTAAAGGATAGCTTTGCTGGTTAGAGTAATCTTGGTTGTAGGTCTTTGCTTTTCATCATATTGAATATTTTGTACCAATCCCCTCTGGCCTGCAGAGTTTCTGTTGAGAAATCAACTGACAATTTTATGGGAGCTCCCTTATAATTTACTAGTTGCCTTTTTTGTGCTGCTTTTAGGATTCCCTCTTTGTCTTTAGCATTTGCCATTTTAATTATAATGTATCTTGGTGTGGACCTGTTTGGGTTCATCTTGTTTCAGACTCTGTACTTCCTCGATTTGAATGTCTATTTCCTTCACCAGGTTAGGAAAGTTTTCAGTTATTATTTCTTTAAATATGTTCTCAACCTCTTGCTTTCTCTCTTCTCTACATGGTACCCCTATGATGTGAATATTGCTATGCTTGATATTGCCCCAGAGTTCTCTTAAAGTATACTCATTTTTTGGGATTCTTTTTTGTTGTTCTGATTAGGAGTTTTCTGCTACATTCTCTTTCAAATCACTGATTCGATCCTCTGCTTCATTTAGTTTGGTAATGATAACATCTAGTGAATTCTTCATTTCAGTCATTGTATTCTTCACTTCAGACTGGTTCTTTTTTATGGTTTCTATGTCCTTTTTATGCTTACTATCTTTCTGTTGAAGCTCTCACTAAGTTCCTTGAGCATCCTTATAGCCACTGTTTTAAACTCTGTATCTGGTAAATTGCTTGCCTCCATTTTTGTTAGTTCTGTTCCTGGAGTTCTCTTCTGTTCTTTCATTTGGGACATATTTCTTTTTTCCCCTCATGTTGGCCACCTCTCTGTTTGTTTCTATGTATTAGTTAGATCTGCTATGTATCCCAGTCTTGGCTGGATGGCCTTATGTTGTAGGTGTCCTGTGGAGCCATGACACAGTCTCCCTGGTACCTGCTCTGGGTCTCCAGGAATGTCCCCTGTGTGGGTTGTGTGTGCCCTCTTGTTATAGTTTAGCCTTGATTGCTATTGGCATGTCAGTGGGTGGGATTGACCCTTAGGCTAATTGGCTGTGGGAATTGGTCCCATCCGCAGCTTATTGGCTATTGTGTGAGGGAACTTACCCCACTGAGTGGGATTTGCCCCAACAGGCTCTTGTTCCTGTTGAGACTTTGTGGGGACAGAGCCCCAAAGAGCAGTTTCCAGGCTCTCAGCCTCACATAGAAAGGTGCTGGCTCAGGTAGTAAATGGCCATCAACTGTGACTGGATGGCTGTCAGCTGTGGCTAGTTGGCCATCAGCTGTAACCAGTGAGACATTGGCCACTAATATAACTGCCGTGGCTATGCTAGCAAAAAATGGGGGCTAGGAAGAAGATGGTGGCTGAGCTGGCAAGTGCAGATTGCAGTTAGGATGGCGGGTTGCAGACAGTGTGGATCCAGCCTCCAGTGAGACTATAGTGCTGCAGCGAGAATATAGTAGTATGACTCCCCTATCTACGGCTCCGTGGGTGTTCCTTTTTGACCTCACCATGTCCTGCGTTCTTATGTGGGGAGCGGGAGCAAAGATCCCGCAGGCCGCCCTGCGTGACACATGGTGCAGCGAGCAGGGTCTCCCGCATGACAGACTTCCCTTTGGGTGTGCCACTTGTGGGGCTAATTGGGTGGTGTTCTACTGGGATCTGAAGCTAACCTCTAAGTATGCTGGTTCTGGGGCCTCTTGGAAGGGGCTTCAGTGCAGGTCTGGTCACCCACTGCCTGTGACCAGTTGGGGTCTACCTGGTAGGAGCTACATGATCTGAGGTAGTTTGAAGCCTGTGCTAACTCTGGAGGCACATGGGAGAGGCCATGCTACAAACTAAGGGCAACTCCCACCAGTACCCAGCCTGGGGTAGCTCTGCAAAAAGCCAGGATACACCAAAGCCTGCTGTCACCTGTTGATCCCTTAAGGTTCACCCACTAATAAAGCCTTGTGGGGTACACAAGTTGGGTAAGGCAGGGTCTCAGGGTGTCACTAGAGTGGGAAGAGTTGTGGTCACCAGGTTAATGTAAATTCTGATTTGGTGCCACTTTTGAGCGTGGAGCTACTCAGCAAAAGTCTCAGAGCACACCAAAACCAGCTGCTGCCTGCGTGAATCCTGTGGACTGTAATAGTTTTTCAAGAAAGAGTGCAATGCACGCAGTGCTGGCCACTCTCCAAGAAAGTGCCTCCGTCATTGGGAGAGTCAGGTAGGGTGGGGCCCCAGTGAATCAGCAAGATGGAGCTGTAGCGATCACTAGACTAATCAGATTCAGATTTGTCTGTGAGGGGACGGGCTCAACACAAGAAAGATGGCACCCACCTGTGGGCTGCACAGGAGTAGAACCCAACACAGGGAAAATGGCAACTGTCCTCCAGCCCTCATCTTAAGCCCCATACCTCAGTCTGTCCCCCATATGCCTCCAATGCCCCTCAAGTTACTGCCCCTCTGCTGGAGCCTAAGGTGAGTGCCTTCAAGTGAGAGAGTCTGTGCTCAGGCCATTTAAGAGGACACCTGGATTACCTACAGCCTTCCATCCCATCTGAATGATCAGAATCCCCACTGTTCTTCACAGCCAATTGTTTTGGGGGCTCCTCTTCCTGGCACCAATACTCTGGGCTTGGAAGGGTGGTGTGGGGCTGGGGTCTCTTGCTCCTCTTGGGGGCACTTCTGTGGCCAAGGTATTCCTCCTGGTTCTCAACTGGCACACGGAGGTTTGGGGCTAACCCATTTCATTTCTCTGCCTCTCCGTGGCTTCTTCTTTATATCCTTAGTTATAAAACTTCTATCCAGGCAGATTTCAGATGGTTCTCCAGTTTGACTGTTCTATAACTTAGTTGTAATTTTAATTTGTTCGTGGAAGGAAGCTGGCCCAGTGTTTATCTACCTGCCTTCTTGAATCTCCTCACACTTACAATTTTTTTACAAATAATTTTAACCCTGTTTTTACTTGCATATTTCTGTCTACCCTGTGGGAAAGTAAGTTTAATAAAAGTAAGGATCATATTTGCCTTGTTCAACATGTGACTCTGGTGGTAGAATAGTGCCTGGTACACAGTTTAATACCCAATAAATATTTGTAAAAGGAATATAGCAACCTCCACACACAGCACCATATGTATGAAGGTCTTTTATATAACTTTTCAAATGCCATTAATTTTCTTTCTTGCTAAAATTTAAATAGTAGAAGTGTTCTTTATTATTTCCTCCACAAGAAGTACTAGATTTCCACATTTGTTGCCTATATATTTCTTTAATTTTGGTTTACTTATCACTGTTTCTTCCCAGAAATGAGAAAATTTCATTCTATGATGCTGTTCATATTTAATCTGACTCTACTATTTCAAGGCTTCATTGTTTAGCTTTTTTCGCTTTTTTATTTTTTTTCCCTAGGGCAATAGACTATTCGCTTGATCATAATGTCAGATGTGACTTCCTTTTTGCTTGAGCTCATTGTGTAGACACCAGGTGTACGGCAGTAACTTTAATGATACAGCTGAAGCTCAAAATGTCAATTTAATTGAATTTCAGGGCTATGTGCTGGGAGGCCTACGCCTGCAGTTGTAACTGTTAGTTAGTGTCTCCTGCACTAAGAGGTAGGATTCTATCCAAGGTTGTGTGAAGCAAACGCCCTGCAGTGAATTCCTAATTGATGATTTGGTTTCAGGTACATTATTATTTTCTACTGTAGGAGTCTGGGACAGAGCAGAGTGCAGACACAAGAAGATTTCCTATGCTTAGGAACAAAGACCAGACCTGGTACTTTGGAATAGAATGGAATTGTTGAGAAAAGGGGACTAATCTATTCATTATTGCCTTTCTTAAAAGTTTTATTCTCTAGGCTTCATAAATTAAAGTCAGTGATATTTTATTTACATGTTTTCATCAATTTAACACAGTTTTTAATGTGTTGAAAAAATTTTTTAAAGTCATGGAACATTTGTAAAATTTTTCATTGATGATTAAGACCATTCTACAAGGTGTCAACATCCAAAGTCATGTATAACCACTGAAAGTAAGGATGCTTGTATTTGCTTGGACATAATTTGTGGGAAATCAATAAATTAAATTATTTGCATCCATGTTACCTGCTTACACACTTCTCATTTACACAATAGTAAAGAATTAAAAATACTTTCAGAGAAAATTATCCACATTTCAATTAAGCAATTCAAAAGTCAAATTATATAATTCTGGTATTTTTAAAAAACAATTCCTTGTAATGTTGAAAACTTATTTCCCAAGTTTCCTACATTTTCTCTCAAATAGTTTTTTGCAAGCCATCTTTCACACAGAAACAATTACTTCAATGACAAAAATTTAGTGATTGGTAGAAATCAATTCAAACTCCTTCCGTTTTATGAGATGCTTCAGATACAGCATAAATACTAAATATGAATTGTTGAAGCTACTCTTTAGGATGAAAATTTCTGATGAAGACATTTTATCAATACATAACTAAACTAAAATGTTGATGGAAATAATTAGAGAGCCAGAATTTCCCTAATGGAATGAATAAAGGAGAAAAGTAGTGAACCTCATTATTTTACAGTTGAAGGGAACAAACCCAGGGAAGATAATTGCCTTGGAAAATGGTCCCTAAACCATAGCTTGCATCAGGATAGTCTGGAAGGCCAGTCAATCTGGAGAGCTGAATGTCACTTTCAGGATTTCTGATTCAGGTAGTCTGGGTGGGTTCCAGAATTTGCGTTTCTAACAAGTTACCAGGCAATGCTAACTTTGTAAATTCTAGACCTACTTTTAGTACCACTGGCCTAGAATTATAGAGTAAATAAATAGCAGAACTGCACTAGAAATCCAGTGTACTGGCTATTCAGTCCATTCTAGTAAATTGCTTATTCTTTTACTGTTTATTTTTCATTCATGTCAGTTATTCTATATACCAGAGACATTTTAAGCATTCATTCCTTCACTTATTAGTACATTTAGCTCCCTCAAAAACACAATGAGGTAACTACTGCAAATGCATTTTGCAAATGAGAAAATGTCATCACACACATATTAGGGAAATTGCCAAAAAGCACTCATCTAGTGAGCACGGTAACCTGGATTCAAACACAAGCACATCTCAATTAGAACCCTCATGCATAACTCTTGCTCAAATTTTCCATGTTAAATCACATCTCTAATATCTTCTCTGTGCTATTATTTCTCAGATTTGCCAGATAACAATATGATTATTTGAGATAGAAATAATTTCTTAATAATAGAAAAGACTCACTTAATACTCACACCAACCCTATGTAAAAGACTTGATTATAATCCCCATTTTGCAGGTGAGGAAAGAGAGGCACAGAGATGTTCAACAACTGTCTCCAGGTGACACACCTGGTAGGTGACAGAGCAGAGACTTAAATCCAAGCTGTCTGACTCCAGGGTCCACACTTGGAACTGTTACATTAAGCTTGTTTGTCACTGGAGTATATGCTGTCCTGCACCTGATTCATTATTATATAATTTTCTGACAAATAAATATGAGGAATGATTTGAATATAGTAATTTCAAAATATATCAAAAATTCTGAACTTTCAAAATTGTGTGCTATGTAGCTCTTACAACAGTATATTCCTGGTAGTCTGAAGATATCCACATGCCACAGATTTCATCTCAATTTTGTACAAAATTGATGAAGATCCTCAGTTAATTGGAAAATAAATATGTAAAAATTCCATTACTATCTTCATTCTGTGATAACATTAGTATTTACTAGTTTACTACAAGATGAATTTTTAAAGGAATAAATTTGCTTCCTAGACTTAATGATGAACCAGTCTTATCATATGACCATCAACCTAATTTGATGAAAAACTCATTCACCTGAAAACACCATTGCCTACCTTCTTAAAATTGACTGAGGAGAGATGGCTCTTTCTCAAGCATGCTGCTATCCTCCCTGCTCCTCTTTAAGCTTGCATGTGCAGATTGTAACTTATACTACATGCCCTGAGAACCCTCAAATACCCACTTCCTTCCCTGGCTACCATCAGAATTGCATTGTGAGCACAATCTTCAGGGCCTGATTTGGCCTGGTTGTTTCCGAGTAGGAATCATTAAATTATTTCTGTGCAAACTATAGTCAAAAGCCTGATGCTAACATTGAGTGCATTTGTCTGATTTCTATCATAAAATTGCCATTACTAAAAAAGATAGTGTATTTAATATCATCCAACTGATGACAGGAAAGTTATGAGACATATTCACAGGTTCCTGCTGAAATCTCCAAAAAGCTTTTTTTTTTTTTACACATTTTTTCTAGAGCAAGACCGTGAACGTTGATCTTTAGAGGATTTCATGCTCTTTGAAATTCCTCATTTTGCTTCATCTCATGATAAGTGAATTTTCACTTGATGCATTGCACTGAGACTTATTTACAAGCCTATGTGCCTTTACTATGAATGATTTATCTGTAGATAAATCTAGTATAGAAAATTATTGCCATCACCTAAAATGTTCTTCATAGTATAGGCATATAACACAATATAAGATTGATTGACAGTGAGTTTTGGGTGTTAGATGGTACATATATAAATAATTTTTTTCTATTAAGATAAAATAGATGCTCAGGATTTGGTTGAACTTTCCTTCCTTCCTTCCTTCCTTCCTTCCTTCCTTCCTTCCTTCCTTCCTCCCTTCCTTCCTTTTTCTTTCTTTCTTTCTTTCTTTCTTTCTTTCTTTCTTTCTTTCTTTCTTTCTTTCTTTCTTTCTTTCTTTCTTTTAAAAAATACATTTTATTGGGGGAATATTGGAGAACAGTATGTTTCTCCAGGGTCCATCAGCTTCAAGTAGTTGTCCTTCAATCTAGTTGCGGAGGGTGCAGCTCAGCTCCAAGTCCAGTTGCCATTTTCAATCTTTAGTTGCAGGGTTCACAGCCCACCATCCCATGCGGGAATTGAACCAGAAACCCTGTTGCTGACAACCCACACTCTAACCACCTGAGCCACCCAGCCTCCCATTTCTTAAGTTTAGAAAGTGTGATCTACGCATAGATTCAAAGGCCAAAAATTACATAAAGAGAAAAAAAATGAAAGTCTTCCTCCCATTCTTGACCTGATGGGTCCACTTCCCACATTGCCCCCAACTCATATACATATAACAACCTCTCTTGGTTGTTATGTGTTCTCAGAGAGTTTATCATGCAGTCTTTTAGAGTTTATGTGTTTTTTTAAAAAAGTACTTCTATAGCTACTATTTTTACTCTCTTTAATATTTCACAGTTTTCTTCCCATGGTTTTGGTAATTTATTTTTAATTTTATCCTACAGATTTCATCCTTTTTGTTAACACAGATGCTCTACAACTTATGATATGGTTACATCCTGATAAACCCATCATAAGTTGAAAATGCATTTAATACACCTATTCTACCAAACAACATAGTTTAGCCTAGCCTACTTAAACATGCTCAGGACACTTACATTAGACTACAGCTGTGCAAAACCATCTAACACAAAGCATATTTTATAATAAAGTGTCAACTATCCTGTCTAATTTATTGTGTGCATTGCTTTTGCACCACTGTAAAGTCGAAAAATCACAAGTTGAACCATCTAAGTTGAGACCATATATATTTGAAATGGAGTTGTCTCTCATTATATGTTCTATATAGATGTTATTTTATATATGAATACTATTAATTACTGTATATCAATTGTGTACCTTACAAATTCACTAAATTCCCTATTTAAATAGTTCTTAAGTTTCTTGGTCTTTTCTTGTACAACAATCATATTATACAAGCTAAAATTTTTGCCCTCTCATTTTTACTATCTATATTTTTAACTTTTTTCAATGATAGAATAGTATCTAGTACAGAGGCTTATTCAGAGAACTGAATACATTTACATGTATAATCTTACCTGGCACATAGTAAGTGCCATATAACAGTTTGCTGTTAGTTTTTCTTTGTCACTTGCTTCTACTCATATATTATCTCTAGCCATCTTTTGTATCATCTGTGCCAACAGTTGCCCTTCCTTCTTTATTAGAACTTTTACCTTATTCATAAAAAATTCTCAGTATCTCCTTAGAATCATTTTAGTGCCTGTTATGTACTAGTCACTACAATAACACATGTTATGGTGAATAAGAAAGACCTTAACAGAATGTGCAATCTGGTAAAGAGTACAAAGAGGAATGCAGATAATTATTTTATTAATGTCTTCATCAACTATGCATATAACTTTAGCTATCCATGTTATTAATCAGATACTGGACAAATCAATGTATTTCTAGAAACTTAGAGATTTCTATCTCTTTCACCTATAAGTTCCCTGCTACCACAACTTATTACCCAGAAATACCCTCTGGATTTATGTGCAGGGGCTTAAATAGATCACCCTTTGTTTTGGAGAAGGAGGAGTACACTTTCCAGGTTATGTCATTTCTGAAAAGATCTTTCTGTCTCTGCAGAAGTAGTCACTTTGCTTGTTACCTCCTGAGATGTAGCAGAATGGGGTTTTATTATTTAGCTCTTTAATGCCCTTGTAGTTTCAGGCATTATTGGTACATGGAGTATTTGGATGGTGCAACTTACATTTTTGTATTGCTGGACTCCTTCATGTGACTTGATAACAAACTAGGTTATCTATAAAACCTGAAGATTAAATAATCTTATAAACTCTCCTCACCTACAGTCAGTGATTGTATTATTCTGCTTTCCATTTTATTTTTTTAATACCACTAGGATATGGCTAAAACTATACTTCTTTCTTTTTATGAAAGCAGTCTAAATAATAAAGTAAAACCTGGTTTAAAATAATCTTTAGATCCATTGGCATAAGGTACCCATTATTTCTTAAGAAAAATCTGACAGCTTTTTACACAGTAAATAGGGGTGGGACAAAGAAAATATGTTATCATTTCCCCACTCCAAACGCAAATTTCCAAACTTAAACAATGTCATTCTTCTTTATCAGTGCTTCATGGGAAGTTAAATTTTGGAATTGGAGCATAAAGGCAAGTTTTTGTTGCTGTTGTTACAAGAGATTGCCATTTTTCCAGCAGATAAATAGGACAACAACTATAAAGAAAGTACGATTGCTATAATCAGTGAAATCAAGGCTGCTGTTACAGAGGAATAACTAGAATGACCCCTGTGCATGCTTCTGGGAGCTTGTTTCTAGGGTGTTTTCCTAGGAAAGAAAACATGGCTCAGAAGGCTAAAAAAATTGAGGCTGTAAAGTTAAGAAGTCCATGCAAAACAGTAAGGACGAATAGTAAAAATGCTGAATGACTAAATTTTTTAATTCTACAAAAGGGAATTGAGCATTATGTAAAATGTTGGACAAGATCACCCAAAACTCTTTGTTTGTCTCTAACTTTTATAAAGGTTCATAGTATGACATTAGCAAGGACAGCCCAGTGAGAGTTTGACTTGGGAATACGAAATTGTAGATCAAATGAGAGATGGTGGCAAGAAAGAGGAGTTGAAGCACAGATTTGGAGCCATCTGCTTGGGGGTCATAAATGAAGCATGTTACTCTCTCAAGAATAAGGAGATTTGAGAGTTAAACCTTCAGAAACTGCAGGAGGCACCGAGAAAAAAAAAAAAAGACAAAAGCAAAAGTCAGTGGAAAACCAAAATTATACATTTTAAATTATTTTTCAGTTTCTTCTCTTAATTTAGAATGTACATGAATAATTTATATTTATTTTCTTAAATGAGTATTTTTGTTGTTTGACATAAGATTGTTCTCTAATATTTACCCGTCAGTGTCTTGAATAATCTAGTACAACATAATTATATAAAATAGGAAAAGGCTGATTGTATTTTACTATTTAATAAACCTGGTAGAAACTTTCGTGGCATGTGCTGAACAAAACACAATGTGCTTAGCATTACTTTGTACAGGGGTATGTTTTCAATCAAGAATTAATAAACTTTTATGATTGGAAAGAGACTTGAATTAAATGTACCTTTCAGAGCTTTTCATAGAACTATATATTCTGGAAGGTCTCTATGTTTTCATTTTTTTGCATGGCATGTAGGAAAGGCTCATTTGCTTCTATGTTAATTTAGCAGTATAAACTATAAGCTGGAAGATTAAAAAAAACAATTAAATGAGTGCTTAACCCAGGGCTTCTTTTGTGTGTACATTAGTGCACAGTAAATCCTGGCAATTCCAATGTTCTAATGGTTTTATTTAAAGTAAATAGTTTGCTGTATATCTTAAGTTATGAAGTTTCCTTACAGTGATTTAGATGATCTCACAACAATTATATTGGTCACATTACTGCTGTGCATGTGTCTTTTGAATTTCCACTTAGGGACATGGAGATCAGATATGGCCCATTGTTTGGGGTGACAAGAATTAGTCCACTATCCGTCAAAAGTTTGTCTCCTTATGTCCTATGCAATTTGCCTAGAATAATTTATACAAAACAATCCCTATCTTTTTTTTAATCTTTAATTTCTGTATTTACATTTTTCCTTTATTTGGCTTCCAGTAGGAAAGGAGAGCATGGACAGAGGTCCGTTGTCCATGGTCTGCAGCCCCTGGACAGGGGCAAATCCGATCTCCTTGCCTACCAGCTGTCTCGGGACCACCCCTATCTTTTTTTAATGTAAATGTAATTATGATGCTATTAATAATGTATTCATAGGTGTATTTATCTCAGCTAAGAATCCATATCTATAAGATATAGGTAAAGATGATAATTCTGAAAATTCCCAGAGCAAATGACATATTCTACTAAATAGGGAAAAGTTAGGCAGGGCACTTGGATAGGAAGCTTTCCTCAAGAAAGCTTTGTCACAACGGAAAGCTTATTTAAGCGCTGAGTCTCTGTTTTTAGGAAATAATGGCTATTCTTTTTATCCAACTCATAGAATTTTAGACATTATTTTAAGTGAGAAAAAGAGGAGTGATATTCTGCAAAATAGAGAGCAGGAAAACTTGAATGCATTCACCGTGCAAATACTGTATATATCTTTTGTGCAACACACCATAATAAGCAGAGCTAAATAAAGCTGTCCTTACTGTTTGAATTACAATACCCTGGGATTCAGTTGTGGTCATACAGAAGGTGAAAATACTGATCCATGTGCCCAGGACAGACGTGGTTCATTTTTGTCGACCCTGCTTTTTTATCAGTACCACTCTCATTGCATTCTCTAAAGTGCCTTGATTCAGGTGATAACTCATACAACCTCTATGGAAAAGAGGAATTGCTCTTATTGCTCTTTCCCTTTTGTGAACCAATGCTCCTCCTGATTATCTTCTAGAGCCAGGATTCACCAACCCCCTTGGGTGAACACCAGCATCACCTGTTGATCTCTTGTGCCCAGGCTTCACCAACAGAGATTCCAATTTAATCAGTTATAGGTGGGGTCTTGTCAGGAGTGCTTTTTATTTTTCCCTTTCTGTTTTTAAGCTTTCCAGACAAGTGATTCTAATATGTGAGCAGGGTTGCGATCCATTCTTCTGGCACCGTGGAACCTACAAGCAGAAGCTCTGGAATCAGAAAATCTGCACTGGGCACCAAGCAGTCCCGGGTGCTGCTTTGTGGCCTCGATCTGTTCCCTGGGTTGTTAAGCAAAGATGTCTGAATCACCTGTAAAGTGGGCATGGAGGTATCGATCCTGTAGGGCTAGTCTTAATTTAAAGTAGATAATGTGTGTGCAATACGTGCAAAGGAGTAAGCATTGATAAATCCCACTGAGCCATTCCAGATGAGGGCATGGCATTGCAGTGGGAAGGGGTAAAGCTGTGTAGTTGAGAAAGTACTTCCAGAAGCGTGCCTCATATGTCCCCTATCTGAAATAAATATTTTTTTGTAAAAATGATTTCGTTAATATTTTAGAACTGGACTGTGAGTTTGCATGTCTGACTGACTAGATTATTCAGCAAGTCATAGAAAAGGGAGGTTTATTTTTTTATTTTTTCTCCAGCTATAAACACCATTGAGATTAGCATTAGTTAACAACAATTACTGATGATGAGCACATATGTTAAGAGCCCCAGATTTGAGCAAGTAGTGTGTCTTTCAGGTATTCAAATCTTCTCTATGTCTTAGTTTCCTCATCAAGATTAGTAAAAGCTATATATTTTTTTCTACTAGAGGTATATTGTGGGGACAGAGTCCCAAAGAGCAGTTTCCAGGCTCTTGGCCTCACATAGAAAGGTGCTGGCTCAGGTAGTAAATGGCCATCAGCTGTGGCTAGTTGGCCGTCAGCTGTAACCAGTGAGCCATTGGCCACTAATATAACTGCCGTGGCTACACTTGCAAAAAATGGGGGCTAGCAAGAAGATGGTGGCTGAGCTAGCAAGCGCGGAGTGTGGCAGAGTGTGGATTGTGGATTCTGTGGCTCCTGCTTCCTGTGTCTCCAACCCAGCTGCCAGCGAAACTAGAGTGGTATGACTCCCCTACTAATGGCTCTGTGGGTGTTCTTTTTGGCCTCACCATATCCTGCATTCCTATGTGGGGAGCAGGAGCTGAGACCCCGCAGGCCACCCCGCATGACACGTGGCGCAGCGAGCAGGGTCTCTGTGGGGGCAGAGCCCCAGACAGCAGTTTCCAGGCTCTCAGCCTCACATGGAAAGGTGCTGGCTCAGGTAGTAAATGACTATCAACTGTGATTGCATGGCCATCAGCTGTGGCTAGTTGGCCATCAGCTGTAACCAGTGAGCCATTGGGCACTAATATAACTGCTGTGGCTACGCTAGCAAAAAATGGAGGGCTAGCAAGAAGATGGTGGCTGGGCTTGCAAGAATGGATTGCAGAGAGGCGGATGCCACCAGTGAGAATATAGTGGCATGACTCCCATATCTATGGCTCCCTGGGTATTCCTTTTTGGCCTCACCATATCCTGTGTTCTTATGTGGGGAGCGGGAGCAAAGACCTCGCAGGCCGCCCTGCATGACAGTCTCCCGCAAGACAAATGGCACAGTGAGCAGGGTATGGTGCCGGCCAAAGCCCTCCGAAGGGCGGTGGAGCAGTTTGTGCATATGAACACTCAGTCTCAGGAAGACCAGGAGGAGCAGCTGCCAGAGAGCTGGACCCTCGTGGAGGGGTGGAAAGACATGGACGGTTCCCCAACCAGCAGAAGCCAGAGAAAGCAAAGGTTGTTGTGGCCCTGTGGACTGGGAAGTACTTGCTGATGCAGCCCGGATGCGGGACTTGTCCCAGGAGGAAAGGCTTGCTGAGTCCTCCTTGGGAGATGAGGGTGAGGTCAAGGTCATCTCTCACCCCCAGGAAAGACCTGGTGAATGACTATGGACTATGGGGAATTGCCTTCCATCCCTAATTTAATGGACAGCTTGACTGTTTGGGAATGTACCACCATGTAGTGGAATTGGCAGATTATGTTTGCTTTTGTGTCTTGACTGGCCACCATTGAGAATATGTAAGCACCTTGAATGTGAGTCGCTATTGTTCCAGCACAGTATCCTGAGAGGCCCAGAGAGAGTGGCAATGCCCTGAGAGCCCTGGCTGAGTCCAGGAAGTCTTGCTGTGCCCAGAGAGAGTGGCAGTGTCCTGAGAGGCCCTGGCTGTGCCCAGGAAGACTGGTGGTACCCTAAGAAGCCCAAGAAGTCTGGCTGTGCCCAGAAGTACTGGTGGTGCCCTGAGAAACCCTGGCTGTGCCCAGAGAGCCTGGCTATGTCCAGGATATTGCATTCACCTCCAGGCTCCTCGCATAGGGTCCCTCACAGAAGACGTTTGTCTCGTAGATTGTGAGGCGAGACCCTATAGGGGTGGAGTGTGGGGACAGAGCCCCAAAGAGCAGTTTCTAGGCTCTCGGCCTCACATAGAAAGGTACTGGCTCAGGTAGTAAATGGCCATCAACTGTGATTGGAAGGCCATCAGCTGTGGCTAATTGGCCATCAGCTGTAACCAGTGAGCCATTGGCCACTAACATAACTGCTGTGGCTACGCTAACAAAAATGGGGGCTAGCAAGAAGATGGTGGCTGAGCTAGCAAGAGTGGATTGCAGAGAGGCAGATGCCGCCAGCGAGAATATAGTAGTATGACTTTTCTACCTATGGCTCCGTGGGTGTTCCTTTTTGGCCTCACCATATCCTGCGTTCTTATGTGGGGAGTGGGAGCTGAGACCCCACAGGCCGCCCCACACAACATATATTTAATTTTTCTATGTATTCTGTGCTTAGTACTGAGGGAGAAAAATAGGACCTAATACCCTCTGTAGACAAGAAACTTAAAACTAACATAATTTATGTAGTTATACCATTAGGTAAAATAATAATGATAATAATAATAATAGAAGTACACTAGATACAAATACAAATAGAAAGGTTAACCCATTGACATGGTATTTAAGCATTTCACAAGTCCATACTTACTTGCTATTGATGGATTTTCAGTTTCAGCTATTAAATATAAGCTACCATGATTATTTCAACATTTTATTGTGACTTCTGGGGTATATATTTTTTTTCTTGCCTATGGAAACCTTGCCTTAGCCAGTATTCTATTCAACAAGTAATCACTTTAGAGTGTAAAATATTCATTTTTTGTTTCCCAATGTACACATTTTCTGATTCACCAAAATTCTGTCAAATCCGTTTTTAGGAGTTTCCTGTTTTTCTGATTAAGTTCTCCTTATGTAAGGGTTTCACAAACAAGTAGCATGTAGCATTTGAAAACATGATTTGACATGAAATGTAATATTTCAGTCAAGAACTCATCCAGAACAATTCACTATAACAATGTAATCTTAGGGTCATCTTAGCATGCTTCCTTATTAATCACGTTTTGTTTTACATTGCACCTATTGATATTGCACCTCAGGATTTATAGGGAAATGCTGAAAAGAAGGAAAACATTTAAATCCAGAAGAGATACTTGAATGATACACCCATTAGCAACCTTGTCCCATCCCTCCTCTTCTACTGTTATTTGCCCTTCCCACACAATCAGATGGAAAAAGCAAAACAGTCACCTCTTCTTAAAAGTGTTAAGAGCAGAAAAACAGGAAGGATAGCCAAGCTGAGGCACAAGCTTCTCAGGGGAAGCAATGCAATCACTCAGCATCCTGCTTTATTGCAGTCATTAAACCATTAACAATGAAATAATATGATAGGTGAAATGCTATTCTTATGTGTCACAGATGTCACTTTCTCTAGATTAATAAAATAGACTAATAGTTGGTTTACTGCATGTACCCAGAAACACCTGACAAACACCCATCTACTTTATTCATTTTGGGTATTAAGCCTAATAGAAACCATTAGTAACAGTACCAAAAAAAAAAATTCTTATTGAAATAAAACAAGAAAGTTTATACTCTACATTAAATGTTACAAAATAGTGTGGATCAGAATACAAAAGAAAATGAAAGGAAAAGCCAAATGTTTTAAGTGTCATAAAAGTGGGTCTCAAGTGCCCATTTTCTTAAAGAGGATAAAGAACTGCAAAGCCTGCAAAAAACAAACGTTTTGAGGAGATGATATTGTCGGTTTGCTGATGTAAAAGGCTGGGCAGGATGAAGGGAAAAAGAAAAGTACAGAGATTATACAAGAGGAAGCAGGACTCCACTTCTATGAAAGAATTATGGAGATAGTTACTTGGGCCAGATGACTTCCCAATACTTCCCAGGAGTACTCATTCCTGACAAAGTCAATGACATCATATCATTGAAGCATCTTCACTGAGGTAGCCAGCTGTATTTTAGCAATCAATCCACTTTTTCTTTCTCCTCCACTGTGCATTTCTAGTTCAGTGTTCTGACATAATCGATCTGGGTAGACTCACCAGTTCAGTTCAGAACAATTAGCTATTCCCTCCCTCCTTGAAATCACATTTGGTTTTCTAGCAATCCTATGAGACAAATTTGTACATTTTCACATTACTAATTAATGAGTGAGATTAGGAAAGAATAAGTTAGTTCTCCAACATCTCACATTCAGAATCTGGTGGAACTGATATTCTAGTTATTCTAGTGGATTTTATAGTCCCTACAATCTTCCTTTTGCCACACCTTTCTTTTTTGGTCAATCAGGGCTTCATTTTTTAAGTGACAAGACCCCCCCCCCCCAACTCAAACTGATTTAACAGAAGACAAAACTCAAATAAACCAACCAAAAAAAGCAGACTGCATTGAATCACCTAAAGAGGATGGGCAGAGGTAGAGCTGCTCTCAGGTTCTACGAGTACTAGTTATAGAAACTTAGTTGCTGTCTTTAGATATCTCTTTCTCTATATTCATGTCTACTGCTGTTGTTATGAGTTCAGACAATTAAGTTCGTGAACGCATCCTAGAAAAAGTGCTACATACCTCATTGCTAAATATCACTAAGGTCACCTTTGAAGTACTCCCCTTGGGAAGCTATGCACCAATGCCAGCGCCTAGTCCACCCTTCAAAGCAATTTTGGAACACTTTTTCTCAGCAAAATGTCTGCCTTTCAATATTTCCTTTACCTTTAGGTAAAGAAAGAAGTCATTGAGGGCCAGTTCAGGTGAGTAGGGAGGGTGTCCCAATACAGTTATTTGTTTACTGGCTAAAAACTCCCTCACAGATAGTGCCGTGTGAGCTGGTGCATTGTCGTGATGCAAGAGCCATGAATTGTTGGTGAAAAATTCAGGTAGTCTAACTTTTCCATGCAGCCATTTCAGCACTTCCAAATAGTAAACTTGGTTAACTGTCTAGGTAGTACAAATTCATAATGAACAATCCCTCTAATATCAAAAAAGGTTAGCAACATCGGTTCAATGAAGTTCGTGAACTTAATTGTCATATTTCCCTCTCTCTCCATCTCTCTATGCTGTCCTTAATCTCTTCTACTGTGATTATGGAGATGGTTTATTCTACTGAAGAGTCATTACTTTTTCCACAAAGTGGGGGATATGGCTATCAGCAGCTCTAAGCTTAAATTATCTTATGCCAGAAGCTTCAGAGCACAGAGAAAGCATCACTTTTCATTACACATGGGAATAAATTGTCCATCCTTGCTCAAGAGCCCATCACTTGGACCAATCATTAAGACCTGGGAATGTGTCCTCTGTGTAGAATTGGTGGTTTTTTTGTGAATTTCTGGAAATTGGGAATGGGAAGAGTAGCTTTCACTGTAAGAAAACAGTAACTTAAGAAAGCAGAAAATGATAGTTGAATTTAGTCCTTAATTAAATCACCAGAACTAAAGACAGAATTTCTATTTTTAAAAAATAATTATTAGATATGGCTTTCTAAGCCAAAAAATGTTATTGTTTTCCACTGGCACAACCAAATTTATAGCAACTATCTAGAAAATACAGTAAAAAGATGTACTGAAAAGCATCCTACTATAGAAAAAACTGATTTGCTGAAAGTATGAGAAAATCTTTTTACTACTGTGTTCTAGCTTGTCCTTTACATTCCATAACCTGTGTCTGAATGTAAAAATTACTTATCACAGGTAGAAACTCCTCCTATAAAAAGGGAACATTTGCTTCATTGTAGTAAGTGTAAGAGTGGGAGTGGATGAACGGAGAAAAGTAGGCCTTTCCACTTAAAGAGGTTTTTGGTAATGATTGTATTAGTCTTTTTTTTTTTTTCTCGTCATCTCATTCACTCCTTTTTTCCATTGTACCCTCTTTCTATTTTCCACTCTTTTGGATACTTTTTCCTGTTCAAGTGTTTATCTTTCCTCTTTTTCCTCCTATGTTATCTGAAGTGTTTTAAGATCTCAGGTGATTTATCCTGGCAAAAGAACAATTAAGAAATAGTCTGTGCTATTACAGATAATTTGATAGACACTTGTTGGAATGTAAATTTAGATTCCAAGAAAAATATTAATAATTATCTGACTTCTTAACCCTTTAAGAAGGGTATGTTGAAGAACTTAGAAAGAATACTGATTTGTTATATTTAATTATTTGACATCTTTCATGTTGAAAAGTGCTCATTTAAAAGACCTGGAGCCAAATGATTTTGGAAAAGTCTGCAAACTGTATGAAGAAAGTGTGGACAGTGTTTTCTTAACCTGAATAGAACAGAAGTTACTAGATATAACTCCTTTAGGATAATCTCATGCACTTAGTATGAATCACCATGCTGATACAAAAATCAGATAGATCATATTTAGCATAAATTCTATAAAGCCAATATGTCTCTCCTAAAACAGTTATAAAATTCATTAGATGGAGGTAGGGGAAGCAGAGATGTAGGCAGCAACTTACAACTATCCCAATGAATGTACTCTTTCTCTCTCTCTTTCTTTCTCCTTCCTTCCTTCCTTCCTTCCTTTCTTTTTTTGTTCTTATTTAAAATAAATTCTTGATAGGGTCCAGAGAATCCTCTGGACTATGGAATCGTTCTCCGTACGGTATCCCAGCAATTTCCACATTTCTCTTTTATTAATTATATTTTGTGATCAAGTATTTCACACCAGTAACTAACCAACTTAACCTGTTTGTTGCTACTTTTGCTCACATATGTCTATCCACTAATAATATGCCAGCAGCTTTTTCTCTAATTTAGAACATTGACATGTGAGCTAACTGGTATAATTATGTGATCGTGGGTAATTTACTTCTTCTCAGTTTCTCCCCTGTAAAACCTAGAGATGGAGTTAAATATCTTAGGACTTTTTCTAGCTGATAATTTTTTTTTTTAATTCAATGATTTCTATCACTTTTTTAGGTCCATATGGAAATGTGGTGTGGGCACATAACTGAGTAAATCTTATAAATTTTCTCCACAGCACCATCTATAGGCCTATTGAGTCAATTCTGATGTCATGCCATTCCACTGCTTTCTTTCAGTTAGTTAACTGTAAGAAATACTTTTTGTTTGCTTTTAACATTTTTTCATTTCTAATCTTGAAAATTAATAAGTAATTGACCTCAATAATAATGACATGAACTGAACTTCTCAAATTATAAAACTGAAACTTACAGCTAAAGAACTATCTTGCAAGAGAGCCAGATACACAAAAATGTGTATACATCAAATAGTGTCCTTCTAAACAATGTCAAAAAGCTTTTAAATAAAATTATTTATTTGTTGAATCAAAATAGCTTTAATTCTTAAAGCTGAATTCATTTTTTCTTTATCAGTTTTTTGCCGTTTGGGTATAACTTGTGCTAAATGATTAAACAGTGATCTCTTTTCCTGGTATTACTTTCAATTTACAGCATTGTTCTTTATTAGTTTCTACTTGAAAGAACATTTTAACATTTAGTGTGAAAATAAAAATATTTTCATATCTATATTTCATAATTTGACTCATTAACTTTCCATTAGAAAGTATTTTGCTTGACTCATATATACATATACATGTGAGTATAAATATAAATAAATATAAATATAAACATAAAAAATGTATAGATATAGATATTCCCAAACAACTCCTCAAAAATTGCAATTCTAGTGCTCGTTTCGGCAGCACATATGCTAAAATTGGAACGATACAGAGAAGATTAGCATGGCCCCTGCGCAAGGATAACACGCAAATTCGTGAACCGTTCCATATTTAAAAAAAAAAAAAAAATTGCAATTCTAGTGGAGGAAAAGGCAATTGAATGCATTACGCATCACATTTTAACAAATTCTAAATATCAAACTCATTATCATGGTGATTTTTTTATTATTATTATTTTAATTTGTTTTGTGAAAAGGCAGCTCAGAGCTACAAAAGAGAAGTTTCAGGCCACACTGGGGAGAGACACTGAAACAAAACAGAAAAAGATTCTGGAATTTGGTACAGAGCATGAGTTACACGCCCTGTGCAAGGTCATTAATAACCAACTGATTGCACTGCACAGCTGGTTTGCTAGATAGTAATGTCGCATTTACATATGACTGTTCTAGTTTGAGCTGCTAAGGTGTGTTGCTTTTAGTCCTCCAGGCTAGCAAATTAGCGTAATGTTTTCTTACCGTAGTCTGTGACCTAATGAAGCACATGAACTTTCTACATGTGAAGTAGGAAACCTCCATAAAATAGGTGCATACTATCTTCTCTTCATTCACAGCTTTATAGCCTTTATCTCTATGTGAACTATTATTTTAATCACCCACTATCTCCCATCACATAATTCATTAAATAGCTGTTTCCAGATCTTTATCTACTGTAGATCCTTGCACGCAAATCTTAAGTTTACTCTTTCTTCCATTAATAGGAATTAAATAATAACACTATGAAAGATACTTTCTCTAACATTTAATACATGCAACCAAGTTTATATTTTCTTATGAAAGGAAAAGATGCTCAAAAGAAATAAGCAAAAAACATCAACATAACATTTCTCTTTCTAGAGAAGTTGAGATGCTTTGTTGCATTCCACTAGATCAAAAATGTATTTCTTGACAACAATAATTTCACTGCTGGCACCAGACTGTGATAAGACATGGCAGAAGTCATGTTTACAACAGCCAACTTGAATTTAACTCAAGGAACCTTTGGCACAAAAGTGGTACCATGTATCTGAAACCACTATTACATCGTTAAAGAATAAAAAATGCATCAATTCAGTGAAAAATTAGAATACTTTTATCTATTGCATTCTTAAATAACCCCAGGGAGCTAGACTTACTGGACAGGGGTAATTATTTCTAGGATGCCTAGAGACCAGGTCTTTCCCTCCTTCCTTCCTTCCTCCCTTTCCTTCCTTTCTCTCTCTCTTCCTTAGAAGTTATTAATAACTACTATATTTTCTTCCAAATGAAAGATTGGTACAATCAGAATAACTGAACTACCACCAGAAAAGAGTAACCTTGACATTTAATACAGCTTTCAGCACAACTACACGCACCACGTAATTCAACTGCATCTTTGTTTTATTTTTATTTGTATCTTTCAATTTATAACTCAGAAAAGAAATAATTCCCTCAGAGTCCTTAAGTAACTTTTCATATTGTACAATGGTGGGACTTAGAGTTTTTTAATGGCTTTATTTTGATTAATAAAATAAAATTAAAATGTCTAGGAAATGCAAATTAATCTTAAATAACCTCAATCAATGCAGGTCATGGATGCTATAGAACTCACCAGTTAGAGTCATCAGTAAAAAAAAAGACAAAGAAATAAAATACAAATGTAGTGATTATTTCTAGGGATATGTGCTCATAATTTGTGTTCAGTAACATTGTATGTTAGTCTTATATTATTAAAAAGCATTAGATATTTGTTTTTGTTTTGTGATGGTCACCAGTATACATATATGAGATAAAGAAATTAAATTTTCTACTGTTAAGTGAATGGATTAGTGGATTATTGAGGCATAAGACAAACCTTTGAGTGACAGCATCACACATAGACTGCATCATGCATTCAAAAGGGCAGTAAAACTCCCAAGTGATTAAATGGAAATGAAAATACGTTCTTTATAAAACTCTGTTATGGGCCAGCCTGGTGGCTCAGGCGGTTAGAACTCCATGCTCCTAACTCCGAAGGCTGCCGGATTCGATTCCCACATGGGCCAGTGGGCTCTTAACCACAAGGTTGCCAGTTCAATTCCTTGAGTCCCTCAAGGGATGGTGGGCTCTGCCCCCTGCAACTAAGATTGAACAGGGCACTTTGAGCTGAGCTGCCTCCCAGATGGCTCAGTTGTTGGTTAGAGTGTGGGCTCTCAACCACAAGATTGCCAGCAAGATTGCCAGTTCGATTCCTCTAGTCCTGCAAGGAATGGTGGGCAGCGCCCCCTGCAACTGAAATTGAACACGGGCACCTTGAGCTGAGCTGCCGCTGAGCTCCCAGATGGCTCAGTTGGTTGGAGTGCGTCCTCTCAACCACAAGATTTTTGGTTCAACTCCCGCTAGGGATGGTGGGCTGCACCCCCTGCAACTAGCAACGGCAACTGGACCTGGAGCTGAGCTGCGCCCTCCACAACTAAGACTGAAAGGACAACAACTTGAAGCTGAATGGCACCCTCCACAACTAAGATTGAAAGGACAACTTGACTTGGGAAAAAAGTCCTGGAAGTACACATTGTTCCCCAATAAAGTCCTGTTCCCATTCCCCCCCCCCCAAAAAAAAAAAAAAACTCTATTAGATATCTCAAATAAGGGTCTAATGATAATGAGGAAATTTATTTTGAAATTGCAGGTAAAGAATTTGAATTAAATATTTCATGAAATATAAGAACAGAAAAAAGGAATATTTCTAAATATTTTTAGTTCATATAATATGATTTTAAATGTTTGATAGGTAAGTTAATAAATTAAATATAAGTAGACATTTTTCAACTTTATCTTCATGTTTTATATTCTAATTTATCAAAACAATTTTTTCAAATTTATTATGGTGAAAAATAGGGCTTTACATTGTATTTAGGATTGCCATATATTTGGATCTAATATAGTATCTTGGTCATATATTTTTTAAAGCATTTTTTTTCCTCAATTGAGTTTGTAAACTGAGAATCATAACCACTGCAACAGATATTGTTATTCTTTCATGAGTAAAAAAAAAACACTTCATATTTCAAGACAATGAATTACAGTTTTTGAGCTGGTAGAAGTAGCACTATATTAATTGAATTTGAATTCGGATTACTTGTGTCAGTGCACATGTAAAATATGTTCCTCCTTGAGAAATTAAATTCTACTAAGGTGAGAAAACTCTTTACATATGACAACATAACATATGAACTCTGTAAGTACCAAATGAATGTAACATGCTAAGCATATTACACGGAAATTCAGAAGCAAAAGAAGTTACTTTAGGTTGGGGTTATCAACTACAAAAGTAAGGTATCCAACTGTCCTGATTTGCCTAGGACTAAGGATTTTCCAGGGGCACAGGACTCATAGTACTAAAACCAAGAACTTCTTAGTGAAACTCGAATGAGCTGATCACATGGATGTGAAATCATATAGGGTCACAAGTAACTTAACAAAAGAAATTTAAGCTCCTTCAAGATGAAACGACAGAGAGGTCTATACTATGATTGGTATATTAAGAAAAGGCTATGTTTCTTTGATGGAATATATAATTTTCAACTAGGAATTACACTGCTTTTTGGATCAAAAAGAATAAAACCAATAGGGAGACCCCACTTTCATTAGGGGAAGCTATGTTGATATGCATACCTATTATCAGGCCAGATACCAGGATTGGCTTTAGTGACAAAGCTTTGGTCCTCGCTTCAGAGCACTGTGAACAATTAAACTCCATATCTTCACATGTTATAGAGAAACATTTGTGTCCATTTCATAAGCAGAGCTGATGACACTTTCACTGGTTTTCTTCACTTAAAGATAATTTGGGCTCACATGAAAACTAGTTTTAGGGCTGACATATTGGTGTATTGTTCTTTTTAGAAGCTCTTAAAGCAAGTTTCCTGCACTGAAAAGAAGAAATAAAAGTTAGTACATTTATTGAACTCTGTGATTTACAAATACCACCATATTTTTAATGTTCACAACAACCATACATAGAAAATACTATTAATATGTCCATTTGCCAAATGAAGACCCAGAATCACAGAAGGGTAAGTTATTCTTGCCCAAGGTCATTTTGTTAGAAAGTGGTAAATACCTGAATACAGGTATTCTGATTCTAAGGACCATGCTCTTAGACACCATACAATATCAAGTAACTGAAAAGAAAATGAAATAATTTAAAACTTTACATCATAAAGAACTCATGAAGGATAAGGTACTCAAGTTTCTTACTTCTGAGGGCAAATGAATATATTAATATGTGTGCTGAAATGTCAAATTTTTTTTTTAAGAGTCAAGAACTCAGTGCTCATTCTATGACATAATTTCTCCTGGTTTGGTATTGTTTCCTACACAGTAAGAGTTGGCTTTTCCAGCATAGTTGGAAAGAGAGACAATTAGACAATTCAAGATAGAATTCCTCTTCCAGCTCTGAATTTCTTGAAATTGCTCTTTTCTCTATTTAAATTCACTGACAAATTACAAACCTCTACTCTACTTTTTTCTGTACTGATGCATTGCAAGAATTTCATCCAAATAAGCCTTAACTTTCTGGAATACACCACATTTCTATTAACATTTTGGAAAACACCTTCACCCTCTGTGAAAAATCAGAAAATGAACACATTTCTTCTATGTAAAGTAAAAAATAAAGCAACATGTAACCCTTATAATGGTAGGTACTGTAAGCAACTTACAATTATACTAAATTACATTTATTTACACAATTTCTATAGCAAATCTATGGAATAGGTACTATTACACTTCCCAGTTTAGAAATAAACTGAGCTAGAGAGGTTAAGTGGTATGGCCAGCCATACGACCAGTAAGTGGCAGAGCTTGTGTTCAAACACAAGCAATCTGGCTGTCAAATGTGTCCTTGTCCACTGTGCTATATTGTTTATTTAACCCACTTTTAAATGTCATTTGATCAGTTGATGTATTCATAATAATTAACTAGAGACTAAAGCCTGATCACTCAGCATTAATTGGGTTTCTGCTATGGATTAGGTATAACCCTTAGACTAGGTATTATTTCCTTACATTTTATTTGCTGCTGTAAGGTAGATTACGAGCTATTCCATTCATTTAACATTCACGTATTTTTTAAGAAATGTATAAGCTTTATAAAGCACAGTGAAGACCCAGATAAATCAATATAATTGTTAAGAAGAAGAACTGTCTCTAACCAATAACATTATGCTTTTATTCTTTTTCAAGAATGGCCTGATTTTAAAGATTAGGTAAAATGTTCCAGCTTGAAATAGCATCTGGCTAGCAGCCCTCTTACAACATTTCCCCAAACTCATGTCCCAAAAAAAGAGACTTCATGACAATGTTGATATTGTGTAGGAATAAAAAAATTGTTGCTCTCTTACTAGAATGTGGAAGGATTTCCACTAAATTCAAACATGATGGAACATGGATTGTGCAGCAAAATTTGTGTTGTGCCAGTGCTTTGCTTTGCGAATTATACAAACCTGTCTTCCTGAAATCAGGAGGAAGGGCTTTTAGCATCTCTCATTATACCCTTCATTTTTCAAAATTAGTATGCATTATGCACATTACTGTACAGTTAGTATCCATTAGGAATGTGATCTTCTGCAAGTCTACTTCCTTTGTTTCTTGAGGCAGCCAAATGTCTCTCAAAGTTCCCCCCAATGGTACTTACTTCCACTCCAGATCTAGAAAGAGACTGCAACTTCCAGAGCATAACTACGCAGGAATTTGTGGAAGAGAATAGTGAATAAAGGTGAATTTATATGCTGTGAAATATTTCCAGGTTGCTTGGGGAGAATAGAAGTGCTGAGATTAGCAGTGCGTATACTTGGGAGAGGAGACTGGATGTGAAGGAGTTCCAGCCTGAGGGGAGGATGGTAAACAATTTTTCAGTCTTCAGGCCAACAGAGCCTCATTCAGTGATAGATACCGATAATTCTGACAGCAGTTAATATTACTGAGCATGTACACGTGCTCATCCCTGTTCCAAACACTTACAGGTCTTACCTCATCACATCCTCATAATAATGGCTCTCACTAGCTGTGCCCATCCAGACATTAGGAACTGAGGGAGAAGCTACCCAACACCAACCTTTTAGCTGTGCTCATTAGCCATTGGCCAGATCCTAAAAGGAGAGGGAATCAGACAATAACACTTTAGGGCTAATTCATAAAAAATGGAGGTATCAGTAGAACACAATAAATAGGTCAGAAAGAGGCATTGGCCACAGAATTTGGTTGACAACAAAGGTGACATTATCAATCAGTGTGGAAAGAAAGAATCAATTCACGATTTTCCAGTTACAATCAATAGTTTTTGTTTCCTATTTTGCAAAAGGGAAATAGTTAAATCTTCACTAAATAATTCATGCTAAAATAATTCCCAGACGTGTTAGAATTAAATGTAATAATATTGAGACAAAACTTACATGTTGCATACTCTGTTGATCACTGCTGTAAGTGCTTTATATATAAAAATGCTTTGGTCCTCGTTCTTTTCAGATTATTTCATTCTTTTACAGATAAGAAAACCAATGTGCATAGAGGTTAAATAACATTGTCCAAGGTCACACAGCTTATAAGTGTTCCAACAGCCATCTCAGACTTAACATGTCCACAAATAAATTCCTAGACTTCTCCCTAAAAACATATCGCATCCTCTATCATATCCATCTGAGAATATTATTTACTCAGTCATCCAGTCACTCAACTGAAAACTCTCAAGGCCATCTTTAACTCTTCTTACAGCTCATATGCAAATACTTTGGAAAATTCTGATAGATGACAGTTTGTTCACACATTTCCTGTTTTGTTTTGTTTTTCTCCATAATTTCCTAAGTGGTCTCCTTGCCTCCAACCTTGTTTCCCTCCATTATATTCGTAGTGAAGAAGCCAAAATAATCCTTTAAAACACAAATCAGATTTCTACCTGGAATACTGCTGCCCCAATTAATCCCCATGCCCCAATTACTCCCTAACTTGAAAGGTTTTGCCCAGATGTCTCCGTATTAATGAAGACTATCCTGACAACTTCTCTAAAATTATAACCCACCATCACCATCTGACTCACCAGCACTTCTAATCCCCATACCCTGTTCCTTTAATCACTCTCTAATATTGCCCATAATTTACTTCCTTAATATAGCTATTATTTTTTGTTTGTCTTCCTTAAAGTGTTAAGTTCTGCAAGGGCACAAACTTATCTCTTTTGCTCACAGATGTATACTAATCACCTAGCACAGTGCTTCACACTTAATATAGACTCCATAAATATTTTTGGAATGAATGAAGAGGCTTGGATTTCAAAAGTAGGCCGCATGACTATAGAGCTCATAAAATTAATGACTAAGCAATTCCATAAAAAATGAAATTATGAAAAAAATGTTCAAAAAAAGTAGTGAACATGGGAGGAGAAAAGGCTTTAGAAATATTAAAGTACTAACAGAAATTATTCAGGAAAAAATCTGATAGTTTAAAGGATATAAGAATTAAACCTTTTTTAAAAACAACATTAACCAAAATTTTAACAATAAAAAAATGAGCAATATCTGTTATAAATATGGTGAAGGATTAATGTTCTTTATATTAAGATCTATTACAAATCAAATGAAAAAAAAAGCACCAAAACCCCTATAAGTATTGTGAAGGTATATAACTCACAAGTAAATAAACAAACAGCAAAGTATATGTACTGGGGGTGCCAAAAAGACACATGATTTGAATCATCTTTTGTTATCAGTATATGTTGAGTATTACAATTTTAATACAGCTTTTTCCTTTCTTAAAATATGTATACATCTTTTGGCACCCTCTGTATATATCACATTTTCTACTAATACAACTCATTACATTGAGATGCCACTTTTTAAAAAATAGGAAGTCAGCAAAAAATATAAAAAGAAAAAAGGGAAAGGAAAATTACGTATACCTCATGTTGATGAGGACTCAGTAAAACATATATATCATGAGGTTTAAAATATTCCTGCATTTTGATGCAGTGGTTTTATTTCTAAGACTCTATTCTGAGGATATAATCTGATATAAAGACAAATGTGTGTGTACAAAGGCTCTCAACAAAATCTTACAATAGAGAATCATACTATAAAAACAAATCACATTTGCAAGACTTGAGAAATACTTCAATATTTCATAGAAATGTATGTGATTCATTAAAATAAATGTTTTTGAAGAAAACTTGGTAACTTTGAAAATACTAACATGTTTACAAAGGCAGGCCAAAAGCTGTTGGGAGTATGGTCAATGCAGATTGCATCAAAGCCCAGTTACAATTTAGGGCAAAACAAGGGATGCAAAACTCTGGAACACGGGCTGCTGTCCACAGGCAAGCTGAGCAGGCCCAAGCCTTCTATGAGGGACTGTGAGTGAACTCTTGTGCAGAGTAAGGGAAAGTCTTGGTCACATAGGTCACTGGGGTTTCAAAGACAATGCTAACCTATTTCCCAACTTTGCCTGAGATAAGAAAAGGCCATTCTCATGTATCTGATGATGGCATCATTATATACAGAGTATTGCTGTCACATAAAAAGCTAATAGTGTGAGACATGTACAAAACTAAATTTTCCCAATACATTTCTCTGTGACTGTCTCTAACTCTGAGATACAGCAGCTTTGAAAGGAAATGCTTCACACATTACATATCAGCTTCTAAGTGTAAGAATAATATTTAGAAGTGAACTGAAACTTGAATTCCTAAAACAATTGTAAGTTCAGTTCTGTGGTATATTTTAGCTATGAATAGGCATTGTAAAGAATTGTTTTACGGCTACCATTTCTTGGGTCACTTGTCTTTGTTAATTTCAAAACAAGAGTGCTTTCTTGTTTTTCTGACTAAGGTGCTAAAAAGAAGTTTCCAGTCAGCATATAACATTTTATTACAAATTACTTGATTTCCATGAATTGCATTTTAAGCACAGTGCAGGTTTGTGGAATAATACCAAATTCGTATTTTAAAATTGCAAACAAAAACAAACCTTCCTCTTTCTATTGCTAATGACTGTAGTATATGCAATTCACTGTGCTGTTCAAATAGATTTCAAGTAATTTTCCTGTAATTGCTAATCATTTTAGTAGGTGGCATGAGGTTAGCAATCAATAATCACACGAAACTGTTGAAAATGAGGCCCAGGGATCAATAGAACATTTTTCTTCCCATGGAAACACAGCCTGCTCAGACGGCTGTCCTCGTTGTTCCTTTCTGTTCTGTATTTATTATAGATTCACAAGCTCATTTCTTATGGGAAAAATAACAGATTAGGGAAATAGACAAAAATGCCTCTCACCAAAATCAAGGCAGAGATGGCATTTGTTATAAAGAACATACCCTAAAAAAGAGGCAGGTGGGGGTATCTAATTTGGTAGAGATGCTATAGTGAAAAGTAAATTTCTTAATCTCTAATCAGTGGGTATATGTTGTCACTGTTCCACTTTATTTTGAATGTATTTTTAAATATATTATAAAGACATACACTCAGCTCTGTATATGGAATATATCAGGGGTTTATTTTTGAAGACACACTCAAACAGAATATGTAGAATTTTGTTTATCAGGGTGAGACAAAACAGTAAATCAATAAATGTTAGCTTCATTTTGGTTTCCTAGGCATTAAAACATTTAATTACTGATGATTAATGGGAATATGTTATTTCATGAAAAAATACAAAAATACAGTTGCATTGCATAAAATAGATTTTCATATGTATTGGCCCCCCCTCCCTTTGTTAGAAAGTGGATTTATATTTGTTATAAAGTTCATTACCATGTCTACAGGTAGATGTGTTCTTGCATATTTTATAAAAGCCATCATTTACCACTCAGAAAATCTAAAAACCATTTAAAGATGCTTTTGTGGGAAAGACCAAAATGAAATTCAGTATAAGAAAGGACTCCTTTTGTTGCTCTCGCCTTTGTTTGTTTTCTGGAGAGATATTATAGGAACCAGGTTTGCCTCAGTGTATCTTAGTATTTTGGAGAAGATGATCGATCACCAGGTAGTGCTCCCAGAAATTTAGGACCCAGCTCAAGGCTGGGTTTGAGAAAAACCCAGAGGAGAGCAGTAAACTAGAGAGAGAGAAATTAGAAATAAGAAATGTAATTTAAAAGAAAAAGAAGCAGCATGCAAGTCACATCTGTGGGTGGTCTCTATCAACATCCGCTATTAATGTAAATACTCAAAAAAGAAATCAATAAAAAATAAATGCTAAACTCATGTGAACTAAGGAGGGAATATATATAACCAAGGAGGAAATTCTTAAATTTTGCGCTTTGGAGTCTGCGTGTGGGTGCCGGCTTGCCGCCTACCCTTGACTCCCTTGGGGAATATTCCTTTGGAAGACACTGGTCCTCCACGCAGTTGGCACAGCACTGATTCCGAGACCGTGTAACGCGTGGCTGAGCCCGGGAGAAAGCGTTGCCACCCATCTGTTGCACCAGCGCGAAGCTGGAAGCAGGCATCTGCTCAGATGCCATTGGCGACTAACAGCACCTAGGGCTTTAAGAAAATAACGGAAATCAAATAGAAACCGAAGGATCTCAAACAGGATAATCGCTAGCTAAAACTCCACATGGACGCCACTCTATTTTACAAATGGACTTACAAGTCTTGGGATCTAGAACAACCAAGCATCGGTGAATGACACGCTGGGAATCACCGCGTCGCAGTGACTGCAAGTAAGTTAGTGTTAACTTTGCCAATATATAGCTTTACCTCTCCGCACTTTAATCGTTTTTTCCTGTGTTTAAACCAAAGAGATTGGCCAGGAGATAACTTTTATTCTGAAATGTCAGGACGCTGATGCGAGCGTTTCACTCATTCACTCACTCACACTTATTCCACCTGAAGCCATGGAACCTCGCGTTCCTAGGCTGGTGCGCGTTTTGGGTTTTATTTAATATTTGGAAACTTACTGATTTCCTATGCCTGTTGGAAAGACCGAGCTGGGGTGGGGGTGGGAGGAAAGCTGTGCCTCATCGTTTCTTCATTGCGACCGTCTCGATTGTTGACACTAGTGGCAAACCGCGTTGTCCTGCTTTTGCAGGGGAAGTCTGACACCTTGAGGACTGGAGAGGGGGTGCTTGAGCCCAGAGAAGTGGGAGTGGGAGAAGCTCTGAGTTGCGGCATTGGGGTAAGGGTTACTTTTACAAGTCGGGCGACGTGCCGCCTGGGTGCTTGTTTACTGGGGTGGGAGCTGGGCGTTCAGAAGCCTAGTTCTGGCACGAACTGATATCGGACATGTCTGCAGAGCTCCCCCAAGCCTGGAGGTGTGTCTTGCTTGCATCCAGGACCACAGGGTGGGTTCTGGCCACCAACTTGCCTGGATTATGGTGAGCTCGCCTGCCCAACTGGATGACCTCGAGCAGTTGGTGGTGGGAGGCCGAGGGCTATTCCGGAGCAGCCAAGCCTAGAACCCAGCTTCAGCTTCTGCCAGTGCGCGGGTCCCCTCCACCGCCACGCAGAGCCGTGCGTGGGACGCGCAGCTTCAGGGACTGTCCCTTCCAAGCCGGGTCTGTGCGGACCCAGAATCAGGTAGTCGCCGGGGACCGAGGGCGGGATTCCTTCCTCTGGGCTCATCCGCTGTCATCCGTGGGATCTCTAACTTTATCTTCAGGGATCCCTGGGGGCGGGGGTGGGCGAGCTCTCCTCCCCGGCGTTCACCTCCCCTTCCAGGGCTGCTCCTCCCCCGCCTCCCATGGCTTCGCTCTCAGAGCATCCTCTCTCCGCCCAGTTCGGTGCCAGCTGCGTGGGCTCCAGCTTCGTGCGTTATCCTTGGAATGCTTCGAAACTCGGTGGCGACTAAGGAAATCCCATTGGAATTTGCCGGGCGTGCTCGCACCAGGCATAGCACCGGCTCTGCCAGTCCTTGGATCGATCCCTCTTCAGCCAGAAGCTTGCAACTTTACAGGTAAAGAGGGTTTCGCCTCAGACAGAGCTCCATTTGACCGGGGCTGCACCTCGTCTCCTTTCTCGGATCTCGGTTAAGTTTCTCAAGCTTCCTGGGAAGCCAGCTCCCTCTTGGGAGGCGGACGGACATCCCTGGGGGGTTACGAGTTCAAAAGGCTCCCGCTGCGTGGTTTCTCTTTAAGGCTTCAGACCGGGTTTGTGAAGCTTTCTGTGGTTGACCCGTGCTGAACATGAGTTGGGGATGCTTCTCAGCCTCTCAAGAACCAGGCTTTAAAGCAGGGGAGAGGGCGAGGAGTGAACCCCTTGTGTGACTTATATGGTAAACAAAGCGGCTGCAGCCACGCTACGGTGTTGGAGAGGAAGGCTGTTTTTAGCCTTTTATGCATTGGGAGAAAATGGAGATCTTGGTGGCCCCCGGGCCTGTATAAGTCAGCCCTAGACTCTCTGGTACCTAAACTGGGGGAATGAAGAAAGGGTAGTGACTGATATCCTGTCGATTAACTACCTTCTGCGTCATTTTCATTCTCTATCAAGAAACAGAAACACTTTTATTCCTGTTGCTGGACCCAGGCTAGGGATTCCTGGTTTGCGTGGCAACTGAAATTCCAATGACCCTGTTTACTATTTGAGTAAATCACTGGGATTCACAGCACAACTTAGTTCAGCTGTGAACTCAGCTGCCTTTTGTTACTAGTTACTAGTAGAGAATATTGGAAGAGGATGGAGCGTTTAGAGAGACTGAGAAAAGGGAGCAGCACTTCTCTCGTCTGTATCCACTATGTTGTTTCCTGTCCACATGGTTTCTTTGGGGGCTTTCCCAGTTAAATTCCACACCTATAAATTGCAGCAGGTTGCTTACTGAATAAGCACCAAGCCAAAGGAGTGGGAGGAGGCAGAGGCAATGTTTACTTGTCTTATTAAAAAGAAATTTAGAACAGATTTGTAAAACAAAAAAATCCTTTAGGTCTCCTAATATTTTAGCTTTCCTATCACAGTAATCACAACACAAAGTGTGTTATTAATTATTTAAGAAAAAAGGTTAACAAGAGGTTTTTTTAAAGTAAAACTCGGAATTAGACATTGGAAGTTAGAGTGGATGGATGTGTTAAGACATTGCAGTTGTTGTCACTGTGTTATGGTTTGCTATTTAATCATACATTTGTGATATTCGTAATACCTACTTTTATTCATTTGGACAGTAGACCACCTTATGTATTTAAGGCAAAAAAAATCGATAAGATATAGGAATAATTAGTACTTCAGATATTAGAATCAAAATTTAGTAAGACATTGTTAAACACTTAAAAAATCTATATGAATTAATGCAGTTTTGCAAATCAGCAAATCGGTAGACATTATATGTGTTTTATCAAGGTATTTTATGCAAATGTCTTGGATTAATAAAGCTTAGTACAGCAGGAGAAGAAGAAAGCTCTTACATTGTTTATGAATAAGAGACCATAGAGCTGGAGAGCCTTTCAGTAGAGCTCTGATCAGAACTCAGCTACTCTGCTAAGCTTGCGGTTCATTGTGGAGTGAAGAGCTGACAGATTTATACCAAGAAAGTGATGCACACAGAAACACGAACAGGTCAAAGAGACTGATACATAAGAGGTGCTGAATATTCATTGAGTGAATGAATGTATAGTTATATAGATAGATAGTTAAAATAAGGTGTTAGAAGATTTGTAATTGCAAATTTAGAAAGAAAAGTTCCTCCTCTTAAGAACTTGAACTTGGGCATTCATCAAAGCATATAGGATCTAAGTTCCACAGATACAAGAAACTTGTCTCTTTAGTAAAATCTGTCAAACATTAACAGTGTTTCTAAAAATCTCTGATATTGAAAAATAAGACAAGTTTCAATATACTTGCTTAATGGTTCTCAAAAATTTATAAGAGGTTCTCAAAAATTTATAAGAGGTTCTCAAAAATTTTAAATTTTGTAATTTTGATGTTATTTATTTCTCTGTTGAAGTTTTTTCCAGGTCGAGATAAAAATTCACAGAGAAAGCTATGAGAAAATTAAAGTTCTGTATGAATTTTATGCCCATTTTTGTTATTAAAATAGTAAGAGACCCAATAACTTTTCATTTAAAATAACCTTAATTAATTCAAAGTTTACATAAATAGGAAATACCAGAAACATTTCTTTCATTCTTTCTGATTAGGAGAAATTATAATATCTTGTTCAGTACACTTGTTTAAACTTTTTTACTTAAACCCTATTATTAACATGATTAAAGTCCTATCAAAATATAATAATAGCCCATAGGATGTACTGATTAACCTACTGAATTAAAAGACACTTTCACAAGAACATTGTTGAAAATGTCGTATTTTCATACTTACATGTTTAATTGCCAGGATAATTGATGGTGATTCAGATTACCAACATTATATTTAGCAGATGAAAACTGAAATAATCTATCTTTTCTAATTGATGCATGTATTGGAACAAAAATAAATATATGCACAAATTTGGTCAATATTTAATAATGCTAGAGATGAAGAATTTTGTAAATCAAGATAGATACACAAGAAATACTAAACAGTAGCTAGGACAGTAAGACTGGACTGAATATTTTCTTATGAAAATGTGATTGTTTCATTTTTTAAACAAGCTAGGTGAAGGTAAATAAAACAAACTCTTAAATTTTTCTTTTTTCCAAAATCATCATTGCCAAACATTATACAAGATCAAATTCCCAATAAACTTTAATTAAAAAAAAAATTCTAATGTGCATCTTGACTTTCTACATTGTATTGTCTGGACTAAATTGAAATCAGTGTTATTGACCTCTTTAATATCTATGGAAAACCCACCACAAGCATTTTGATTCTCATTAAAAGTGAGGTTGAGGACAGAGATCAAAATAAAAACTTTGTCTTTTCACCTAATTTATGCCCAATTACCTCCCCACACCAAGCAAACATTAAAACTCGTTAACTCAACCCAACTTCAATTGGACATTTACTTCTATCTAGTTGTATGAAAAAATTGCTTTAGAACCCTTCCCTGTCCTTATATTTTCTATTTCTAATCCTCCCAGATGCGTTGCGACTTGACTATTTTAAGAGATTTGAGAATATTTTGATCAAAGATATAATGTCATAGCTATATCTTTTTAATCAGCACAAATATAGTCCTGATCTCGGAGAACATTAGTAATCCAAAATAAATCTATGCTGAAAATACATTTAGGAAAAGAGGCCATTCATCTGTGAAACTGAAAATTGAAGACACATGCATTGAAAATATATCAATGTAAAACACGTTGTAAAAAGAAAAAACAAAACAAAACAACAACAATAAGAAACCCTACATTGTTCCTTGAACCATTTGGTAAATAAAGTGATTTATTTAAATTAAAAAAAAAAATCTCAATGATCCTTCTGAAACTTCAGTTTTACTTAAATAGGACGTGAAAGAGCGATAATAGTTTTGGTACTTGATCTGCTCTTATAATTAAACTGGAGATGATATTCGATTAATATTAGTGTATGTTTAGTGTCCTTTAAAAACATGTTCACTTTGAAATACAGCAGTGTCATAGAATAATGGCTTCTTGAGAGGCAACAGATGACACATGGACAATTTTACACATAAAATTAGAAATGTTCATTAAAACATTAAGTTAAAAATATGCTTTGATAGCTTTATCTAGTACACTGCATTCTTTTTGAGAAATAGCAAGTGCAATGAATTGAGTCAGATATGCATTCATCATATTCTGCTTGTAGTTTGCTATTGTTTTTAAAATATGTTGAAAGTCATCATAAGTAATTTAGTTGAACAAATATGATCAAGAGTTAAAATTTACTTAAGACAAAAGAACAGGAGCTATTATGAAAAAAAGGAAAGGAGGGAAAAAGGAGAGGGCCAATATTTATGGGCACTTAATGTACTCCAGGAACAATGCTAGAAACTGGAAAAAAACACACACAAAAAAAACATTTTTCGTGTTATCCTCACAGCTACCTTAATACTGAAGTATTATCACCACCTTTTAAATAATATAAAAAGATTATATTCCTAAAAAATCACATAGCTGTTTTTTAGTAGTCAGGAATTGAACCCATGTCTACTTGGTTCTAAAGCCAATACTCTTTCCTTAATTCTTATAGTTTCTAAGATAAAATTAGTAAACTTTAACAAGATTCATAAATTCATTGGATTCTTACAACTATTTATTTCTTTAATTTTTAAAATATTGTAACGTTGGGACATAAAACCATAATGAGGCTAGAGTACAATATTCTGTTAACTAAAGCTCTATCAGTTTGAAACAACATGGCAGACAAGCTATTCACTTCAAGCAGATTGTTCTCAAAATTATTTTCTTCCTTACTCTTAAATATAAAAATACTATATGTGGAAAGGAATAAAAAGGTGTATTTTCATGGATAAAATTCAAGGTTATATATTTTTTTTAGGCTATTAATAAAATATTTTTGTTTTATATATATAGCAATCATGTTAAGACCTGTTAGGTTTATATTGCATCTTATCAAAGTCAGATAAAATTTCTACACAAGTGTTTTGTCTTAATTTTATCTGAAATATTAATTGCCTGTTTATTTTTAATGTCCCTTGGTATTTAATAAGGATGTAGCTCTCATTAATACATCCCAGAAGACATCTATCAGCTGATAGCACATTTTAAGAAATTAGCCATGGTTTTTTAAACATATACCTGCAGTTAAAACTGATGTGCTTATGTCCAAAGACCTATTGATATTGAAGCTGAGTAGTTTCTTTGAATATATGTAATACCATTACAGAAATTAACCCTGAAGTGGTATCCATTCAGTAGATATTTGTTGAATATTAGTAAATGAATAATTGAATAAATAGATTAATGACACAAGTAAGCTGTTCATCTTTGGATTTTCTGGTAAAGCTCCCTCTGTATTGCTTCCTGTCAAAATATTCTCCAAGCATTTAAGACTAGCTCAATAGTACTGTCTCTTTGAAAGTTTCCTTCTTGTCTTCAGGTAGGTAGAGGGTAGAGGTCTATCTCCTGAACTAGACAGTAAACTCCTTTAAGAAACCCAGAGGATGCTCAAAAAATGTGTGAGTTTTTAACTGAATTAGATTGTCATAAATATTATGCTGTTGTAATTGAGCACAATTAATTTTACGGTTTTATAATACCATAGTTGGCTGAATTTTGAGCACATATAATGAGGACAATTATAATAACATTGCATTCATGTGCTATATTGAGTACCATGTTATTACCTATGTTAAAAAAAATAATTAACTCACATTTATTCAATGGACATAACTTCCAGTCAACTAATTACTCCATAATGCTCATTTTCAAAGGATTTATATAACCAATTATTATTGTGTCTTAGTTTAAGTGGTACTGTGCTGGAATTCTTAAGGGGGAGTTTTTGTTCCATTACACTGAGAAGTGTGGTTAGAATTGAAAGAGGACAGATACAAGTGTTTCTCAGGAATACCTACACTGAACCACAGAAAGCCAGAGACTTCTTTGGAGTGATTATATTTGCCAAAGTAAGTTGAGAATTCAGGTCAAAGACTTGACAGTACATGATGTCCAGTTATGAGTGACATGAGCTTTTTTTCTTAAGTCTTTTCATTCTACTTCATTGAGATTAGAATTGTTACAAATTAGGGTTTATGAAAAGAGTTGAGGTACTCTGTTACATTTTTAATGTATTTTACCTCTAAATGATAGTAGAAAAACAACACAACCTGTGTATACCAGGATCGTAGTTCATAGCATAGTGCACTGTAATTTTTATTTTCACAGAATTTGTATAATTAGTGTCAATATATGCTTTTGGAATGGATGAATGGAATAAATGAATGTATGGATGATTGGTCTGGTGTCAGCTGTTATATCAACCCCTGTATTTTAACATGCTGTTCTTTCAATTAACTGGGCATACACCAACAGGAATCCCCCAAAACACAATGAGAGGACAGGCATGGTGCAGAGTGTACATTGAGTGAAGCATGAGGAATACATCACGCCTTAATATCAAATCTTCCCCACAGTTTGTGACAGCATGGGTGCCATTTTATGTGAAGATCTTTTTCATGCTAAGTGGAGTGAAATTGCACACCCTGAAGATCACATTGAAGGCTACATTTTAACTAAATACTCTTCTGTGATAGTTGTAGTTTGACACAATTGGGCCTCCTTTAGTTTCATCTAGAGTCATATACATATATACACAGATTGCTATGTAAGTAATAAAGAATAATAAAGAGTGGAAGACTGCTCTTGGGTGACAAGCTTTTAAAGTAATACCTACAGATCAATGATGAGACATAGGGAGATAAAAATTGTTAGTAAAGAAAGTAGAATTAGCCCATAAAAGACAATTGAATTTATTTGTCAATAACTAACTGTAGAATGATTAGATATGTAATAAATGATTTTGAAGGACATCTAATTCAAAAGTCTGTTTTCAAGCAAGACTCTCAAATCTTACTAAATCATTTTTTTATTATATATTATTTATATATATATATATATATATATATATATATATATATATATATATATCACACACACACACACACACACACACACACACAAGATTCTTCATGAAAGGCTTATTTAATACATGACAATCACTCTTCCAGATGCTAAGACTACAGAGAGACACATATTTTCCTTTTTCTTTAGGATTTCAAACAAAGGAGTCTTATAAACCTCTTATTATCATGTTCCAGTATCCTCTATTAACTTATACACATTTTACTGTCTAATTGTCTCCTGATCTTTTTTTATGGAAATGGAGAACTAATTAAGGAAATAATATAACCATATTAAAATAAATATAGCCTATACTTGGAATTAAAAAAAAAAAAATTGGGTCATGTTGGAAGAAATCCTAATCCACCCTCCTTGTTTCAAATTACTTAGGTTTTCCAACTATAAATTTATGCTAAATTTAAATAGCATTATTGATAGTACTAAACATGGTACTTTCCTTTTATATAGATATTACTAAATTACCATTCAAAGGCAATGTATTTTAGGAGATAAGTTGTTTTCCAAAGTCTTGATCGGTTTATGGTGATACACTCACATTTTGCCCTCTGCCCAATCCTCCTTGGAACCAATGAAGCAAACTTAAGTGAAGAAGGCAGTTTTAGAGCCACGGATGTAGTGACTTGGATCCTCATCCCTACATCTTTGTATTGGGACATAAAAGACCTTGACTCAAGATATTCTTGGAAGGATGAATCCGTTCTAGAATCATTTAACAGTTCTCAGTGTCCACTGTTCATGTTTTTTAGTGACCTCCTCTGTCTACAGCTGAGAATGTACTGAAGACCTGGAAAAAGGCCATCTTTCTCATGGTCTTAAATATTGGGACCAAAAAAAAAGGGGGGTGATTGGACTAGCTCTATTAATCATTTTAAAATCATTTTTTGGGACTTACATTCCTAGGACTGCCCACTCTGCCAGAATTATGCTTTATGAGAGTCATCGTGTGAAATAATCAGAATACCCACTTCTAACCCTCTGAGAACCTCTATGATTAAAGAGAAAGAAATATTTCTAAAGAACACTCAAATTTTAGGGTTATTGTTGCTCTGTAGGATATTGAATAGCTTTGTATCTAAAAAAAAAACACAAAAACAACGATATGTCCCTCTGCATGTGGTGTATAAGAAGAAAATGCTGGCGGGGGAAAGACTCATTTCCTTATCTGGTTCATTTTAACCTCACAGCTTAACATTTTGATTTGTAATGTGCAAGCTTAGAGAGCTGAACTGCATATTTTCATTTAGCATTCTAGCACATTCTTGGAACAAAGTGAACCAGCAAATAATTTTGCCCTTTCATGAATAAAAGAGGCTTTAATGAAAAAATGTTTCATTATAATAGTAGTTACAATAAAGAATTTTTGCAACATATAAAATATCAACAACTTTAACTTGAAGAATGAAGACTGTTTTATATTCTGTTGTACTTAGCAGTGAACCATTAAAACCAAAACTTAAAGCATAACTTTCTAATATACAGAGGGTGCCAAAAAAAGTGTATACACATTTTAAGAAAGAAAAAAAAAACTATTAAAATTATAGTACACTGAATGACGCTAGCATTTATTTGATTAATACCATCTTTTGAGTGAACGTCATACTACACATTGCTCCGTAATTCAATTCAACTTCAAAAAGTAATACATAGATAATAGCTCTTAAAATACGTACATTTTTGGGCACCTCTGGTACTTAAATACGTTCTTACTAGTTATTACAAGGCTGTTATTGAAATACTGAATACAGTCAAGTCTTGACAATCCCCCTCCACTTTAGAATAATAGTTAATGGTAATAATTTTTGGCAACACAAAATGAAAAGATCTTTTTATATAACGTAATATTTTAGCTTCTGTTTTTTGTTTTTGTTTTTTTAAAAAAACATATTTACAAAGTCAAAATACAGGCAGGAGACAATCTGATTGAGAAGATGTAAACAAATTGAATATCTGAAACGATCCATTATTGAATAACCTAGATATGTTTGAAACATAACCTTGATTCATTTCAGTTTATTTAAAGAATGTTATTTGAAAGATGAGCTACATTATTATAATACTATTGGTTTTAAGATTCAAAAGAAGATCTATCTATAAAAATACACAGGGATTTTGTATCAAAATAAATGTGATTAAAGAGAATCTCTAGCTCATAATATGCATTGGTATTCATTAGCTTTTACAGGTGTTTCAGGGTCTGTCAGGATTTATTTTGATTATTTTAATCAAAATGAAATGGATATACAAGTATATTAAAGATAGCGACTGCTCAAAGAATTTCATATATCCTTAGCTCATTTCCAGTGCAACATTCTGTAACATCTACTGCTCGCACTGCATCAGTACTCTACTTACAGATGGACACCTTCAATTGTGTAATTGGTCCTGGGTGTAAGGCTCCTCCCTCATGGACTGGAGTTATGACAGAGGAGTTGCCATGTATAAATGCACACTCCCTTCTTCCTCAACCAGACCAGGGCACTTCCACATGTAGATGGCAGGGGTGATGAACATTTATTTTTCTGAACATTTATGAAATGGCGGTAAGATCCTGTGTTCATGGTGAAATTTCTTTATAGCCTCTATTGAATTATGACTTCTGATGAAATATCATTACTAGGTTCTTTTTTTTCTAATATATTTAAGAAAAAATAAGCCAAGAAGGGCTTAAGGAAAGGATTTTAAGGAAGGATATTTCATATTGTTACATTCTCCCTTGGTGTACAAGAAAGGGCACAGTGAATTTAATCTGTTGTGTTTAAGAAAAATGTTCACTTGTACAGTCTGTCCCATTATGAGGAAAAAAATGATTACAGAGTTTGTGCTAGGATTTCTGGCCATTTTGTGTTTTACACTAAAATGAATGCTCACTGTAATCATAAGGATAAATACTAGAAATACTCATCACATATATGAATATTTTCACATCTTGTCTGAAACAGCAAAGTACTTAAGATATATTATTGATTTATTAATCATAACTAATCAAAACTATTTTTTGAAGTTTAACATTTTAACTCATGCAATAAATATTTTCAATTTATTTTCCTAAAATTCTTAGCAGCACTTTGAAAGTGTTCACCTATTATTTGAAATATAAATGTAAGACCTACCAATACAAAATATTTACCTAACATTTGATGAGCTATTTTTGTCTTTATTTCTTACCCTAGAATAAGTTGAATTAAATTTGAGGGACAGTGTATTCATCTTTAAAAAAATAAATTTTATATATGCTGACACATGCATGGGGGGGGGCATGGGCTGATGTGGATAGGTTTTTAATTTTTTTCAAGAACAATTATATATCTGTTTTATTTTCTATTTTAGTTTTTTATTTATAATTGTAGATACCACATCTACTGCTTTTAGATGTCCTCTATTCCTTGTAGCACAACCATGCCTCTGAGGAGAAGCAAGAGTTCTCTTTACTCTATTTAGTCAGTGGCAATGAATTTTCTAAGATTTTGTTTGATTGAAAATGTTTTCATTTTCAACTCACTTTTAAAGCTGTTTTCGTAGTTGGATATTTTAGTTGGACATTATTTTCTTTCAGTAAATATGTCACTCAATTGACAGTTAACTTCCATCATTTTTATTGAGAAGTCAGCCGTCAGTCTGACAGTTGCTCCTTTGAGGCCAATGTGTTCTTTATTTTTGGTTGCTTTTACGTTTTCTTTTAGTCTTTTGTTTTCAGTAGTTTTACAATAATGGAGCTACGTGATCTCTTTGGATTTCCACTGCGTGAAATTTGGAGCATGTCTTAAATATGTCTTGATATCTTTCATCAATTTTAGAACATTCTTAGTCATTATCTTCAGATAATAGTTTTGGACTTTTTGTTTGTTTGTTTCACCCTTAAAGGTCTACAATTTGTACCTTTTTATTCTGTGCCATATTTCTGTTATTCTTTGAATTCTTCTTTTAATGTATTTTCCAATCATTTTTGCTCTCTGTGCTATAATCTTGATACTTTTTATAGCCTTATCTTCCCATTCATGAATCCTCTTTTTTTTAACCATGTCTTATAATTGCTGTTAAATTTATTTATTATGTTATTAATTTCAGTTATTGCATTTTTCACTTCAAGTATTTCAATTTTATTTTCCATAGCTTTTAGATCTCTCATAAAATTTTCCATTTTCCTCTCTAATTTCTGAAGATCCTTGAATATTTACTTTAAAGCCTAAGGCAGATGCCTCTAATAACAGGGTTATGTGTTAGTCTGTTTTTCTTAATTTTTTCTTGCAATGCCTCATACTTTTTATTTAAAGGTGAAAAATGTGTATCAAAAACTGTAGAAGCTTTGTCATCCTCTCCTTTATCCGCTGGCAGGCAGATAGGATGGAGTGGATATCTTAGCTGACGAGAAGATAATTTTCAGACTTTGCAAGGCTCCATGAATCCCTGGTTGACCGCATTACTATGTTATAGGTCCCCAGGGTCTGAGAAACTTGGCTGTTTAATAAAACTACTCTCCTTGCAGGTTCCTGGATAATGAATTTTTGTGAGATTGATGAATATTGTGCTTTAATTTTCTGCAGCTTTCTGATAAATGTCTAACTTATTTTCCTGCAAAATTTAAGACCTTAACAAATACCTCAAGAGATCTGGTGCTAAATGTGGCACTCACTTTCATCTGTCTCCCTTCTTACTGGACATGGGAACCTTCATTCTGGTTTCCCTGGCAAATGCCTTGAGGGTTTGTAGAAGATCGATTCATCTCACTAGTTTCCCCCTATCTGAGATTTTGGCTCCCCAAGTCATAGTTAGCTCTGCAACTCTTCTTTAGACAAGTTTTGTGTGTTTTTTTAAATTGGATTGTTTGTTTATATTTACCCATCTTTTCTAAGTGTTACCAGAAGTAATGTTAGTTCTCTACATGCCATTGCATTGCAGTCAGAAACTTAAGTTCTTCTTTTATATTTCAACTTTAACACTAAAAAATTTGGTCAAAATGTTTAATAAAAGAAAGTATACTATGATAGTAGAGTATAAATGCATAGTTATACCCATAGAAAGGCAAATGTAGCATCTGCCAATGAGTTTTGGAATCTTTAACCTGAAATGTTTTTATAAGCACAAAAGTAGCATTATTTTTGTAAAATTAGGAAGTCTTTTAAATTGGAAATAAAACAAACACTTTAAAGCTTTTTTTTAAATAAAATAATAAATTTTAAATGAAACCATACTAATGTGGCACAAATCAATTGTAATTAATTTACAACTAATAGCTATTTCTTATTGAAGAGTAAACACACTATTAACTGAACAAAAAGTAAAGGCAATATAATGCAGTAGCAATTTGACCTCTGTCATTGAGGTGAGATTTTTTTTTTTTTTCAGGCCTATGCTTTTTCTCAGTAATCTTCATTTCTCCCATTGGAAGTCCATTATAAAAGGATAGGACAGTGCTATCACTCACTTCTGTCTGTGTTATGCTTATAACTGTTATTGCTAAAATTACCCAAGGCCTGATAGAATACATTTCCTTAAAGATGCGCTACAGATGTGCCTAACACTAAATTACATCAGCTTGTATAACTTAAGACATCATCCAAACCTGCCTCTGAGACAGCACCTCTGATTTTACCATGTGTATCATTACAGCATATGATTAATGTAGCTACTAGTTGTTTTCATGTAATCCAATTCAGACCTTGTTTACCCTGATATGTGCATTATTTGTCTTTTTAAAAATATATGTATTGTAGCTTTAATCAGTGCAAAAGGGATGCAAAAGTGGATGAGGGGAATGCTATCTTTACAATACAGACTTGACAGTGATTGGATCCCAACACAGCTCCGGCCTGACCAAATGAGAGTTAGTTTGTCAGTGCTGAACCTCTGAGGGCTCAATAATCTGTTTTTTCCACAAACATTTACAGGTTAATATTGGCTTTAAGTATAATCATGCCCTTGTGGCTGGCCTGAATGAAGTATGATTTAGGTTTTCTCAAAAGAAGGTGAGGAGTTAGGTTAAATTCTAGACTCAGTGCTGGCTGGTCATGTCCCAGAGGGTGATTCACATTTGTCTTGACCTTCCTAACCTGTACATCTGTTGAAAATCTGATATCATGGCTGTGACAATGGTTCTCAACACTACAACTGCTACTTTGCAAAGGAGTTCATTTCATGGTCAAGAGCAGTGTATCATTGCAGAGCTTCAGAAGAACCCATCCTAATGCCAGATTTCCCTTCCACTGGAAAATCTTGGCCACCAACCCCGAGATTCATCTAAGTTGTATATAGAAACAACTTGTTCCTTTTTTATTTCTCAGAAGAAGTTCATGGTGTAGATGAAATAGTTTTCGTATCAGTTGGAGCAACAACATGGACAAGCTGGAAGGCATAATGACCAGGATCTCACTTCGCCTCCCCACCCTGAGCTACATTTCTATCAAGCACCTGGGCCTCTATAGCTGCACAACCAATCTTCTACCTAGGAAGTCCATAGATTTCTTCTAATCATGGGAATCAGGTCTTTGCAGTGGGCTCTAGTGAGATTTTAGCCAATCTCCTGGTACCTCTTGAGGAAAGTAACCAGGCTTCCCCAAAAGCTGTGGGAAGGATTTGGGGGAATCCTGGAAACTAAGACAGTACTTGAGGAAAGAGCAGATGTTTATGGTTTCTCAAATCTGACCAAAGTATCATCTCATTTCTACTCTATACACCTATGAAAAGCAAGTATTTTAGTCTTTAACTCTTCTTGACTTAAGTCTTTTTTGAGTCTTGACTTAAGTTTTTTTTCCACACACCATATAGATTTGCCAGAGTCTGTCATGCCACTTTTCTCTTATTAGTACTAATATCCAAGAGCGCCTTCTCACAGACCTCCCTAAATAATGGCTTCACTAAACTTTCAAGCATCTGGAAAAAAATGGATCTAGTTTTCCCCAGATGATGGGACTGGATCTGTTTTCCTCAGATGATGGAATGAGAGGTGTGTGCAATGTTTCAACTGTCTAAATATTTTCCCACTTTATTGAGGTATAATCGACCAATAAAATTGTGATATATTTAAAATGTGCATTGTAGTAATTTGACATATGTATACATTGTGAAAAGAGATTTCTCCTATCTAGTTAATTAACATATCCATCACTATGTATATATATATATGTATATGTATATGTATATGTATATGTATATGTATATGTATATATTTCTTTTCTTTTTTCTTTTTGAGAACATTTATGTCCTACTCTTAGCAATTTTCAATTATACAATAGTTTTAACAACTGTATTCACTGTGTTACACATTAGATCCTCAGTTATTATACCTCTTACTGCTGAAAGTTTGTACCAACTTTTGCCTATTTCTCCCACCCCTGCCCTGCAGTCTCTGGTAAGCACTTTTATACACTCTATTTCTATGAGTTTGATTTTTTTTTTAGATTCCACATATAAGTGAGACCATAGAGTATTTGCCTTTGACTTTTTCTGTTGAGTTTATTTCACATAGTATGATGACTTCAAGCTTCATCTGTGTTATCTCAAATGGTAGGATTTCCTTCTTTCTCATGGCTAATAATATTCCTGTGTGTGTGTGTGTACTCATGTGTATCATCTTCTTTATCCATTCATTCATTAAGATACTTAGGCGTTTTGTGTATCTGGGCTGTTTTAAATAATGCTGCAATAAACATGGAAGTGCAGGGTGCTTGGTGATCTTAGGGAGTACTTCAACAAAAAAATACGAAACATAAAAATTGGGATAAAAAAAACATAAAGAACCAGCCAGAAATAAGGAACACAATAACTGAAAAGAAGAATTTGTTAGAGGGAATCAACAGTAGATTAGGTAAAGCAGAGGATTGAAACAGTGATTTAGAAGAGAAGGTAGCAGAAAATACTCAGTCAGAACAGCAAAAGAAAAAAAAAATGAGGCTAGTTTAAGAAGCCTCTGGGACAACATCAGCGTGCCAACATTTGCATTACAGGAGTACCAGAATGAGAAGAGAAAGAGACAGCAAGGAACTGAAAACCTATTTGAAGAAATAATGATGGAAAACTCCCCTAACCTGGTAAAGAAAATAAAAATGCAAATCTGGTTAGCTCAGGGAGTTCCAAGCAAGATGAACCCAAAGAAGCCCATGCCAAGACACATCATTATTAAAATACAAAAGTGTAAAGACAAAGAGAGGATCTTAAAAGCAGCAAGAGAAAAGCAGTTAGTTACCTACAAGGGAACTCCCATAAGACTGTTAGCCAATCTCTCAACAGAAACTTTACAGACCAGAAAGGATTGGCAGGAAAAATTCAAAACAATGAAAGGCAAGGATGTACAACAAAGATTACCACACCCAGCAAGGCTAAGAGCGTCCCAGACAAGAAAAAGCTAAAGGAGTTTGCATCACCAAACCAGCATTATAAGGAATGTTAAAGGGACTTCTTTAAAATGGGGGGGGGGGGGGAAGATAACAAATATAAATAATAAAATGGCAATAATACATATCTATCAAAAATTACTTTCAATTTAAAAGGATTTAATGCTCCAATCAAAAGATAGGGTGCATGAGTGGATAAGAAAACAAGACTCTTACATGTGCTGCCTACAAAAGACTTACTTCAGATGAAAAGACACACAGACTCAAAGGGATGGAAAATGATATTTCATGAAAATAGAAACAAACAAACAAACAAAATCTGGGATAGCAATAGTTATACCAGATAAAATAGACTTTGAAACAAAATCTGTAACAAGAGACAAAGACCCAGTAATCCCACTTCTGGATATTCATCTGTAGAAACCCAAAATGCTACTTTAAGGGGATGTGTGCATCCATATATTCATTGTTGCATTATCTACAATGGCCAAGATGTGGAGGCAGCCTGGGTGTCCATCGATGTAAGAATGGATAAAGAGGAGGTGATATATAGATATAGATATAGATATAGATATAGATATAGATATAGATATAGATATAGATATAGATATAGATATAGATATAGATATAGATAATGGAATAGTGCTTGGCCAGGCAATTGAATGGGTTCTTGCCATCTGCTGCAGCATGGATGAGCCTGGAGGATACAGTGCTGAGTGGAGTGTCAGACAGGGAAAGACAGATGCAATGTGATTTTGCTTATATATGGACTCTAAAGAACAAAATTAACAAACAAACTCAAACTTCTAAGAAACAAACTCATACATACAGAGAAGATGTTGATGGTTTCCAGATGGGAGGGGGTTGGGGGCCAGTGAAAAAGAGGAAGGGATTAAGACATACAGATTGGTTGTTACACAGTAGTCATGGGGATGTAGAGTATAGCATAAGGAATAAAATTCATAATATTATGATAACTATGAATGTTGCCAGACGGGTACTAGATTTATTGGGGTGATAGATGGGAGGGGTTTGGGGCCAGGATGAAAGAGGTAAAGGTATTAAGAAGTAGAATTTATAGTTACAAAATAGTCATGGGATATAAAGTAAAGCATAGGGAATATAGTCAATAACATGGTAATAACTATGTATATTGCCAAGTGGATACTAGACTAGTCAGAGGATCACATCTTAAATTACATAAATGTCTAACCACTATAATGTACACCTGAAATTAATATAAAATATGGCATGTCAACTGTAATTGAAAAATTACAAAAGGGTAGATGAAAGGTAAAGGGGAATAAGAGGTTCAAATTACCAAGTATATGGCTAGAATGTGAGATGGTCTGAGAGTCTTGTAGGGGCCCCTTGACTCTACTTCATTGTCTGGAGTGCCATGTTTGAAGGATCACAACAGAAGTAGGTGGGTGCCAATGCTTAGGGACAAAGCTTACCATATAGTTAAAAATGGGTGACGTGGTACTTTCCAAAGCTCTTTGCCTAGATGATCCTTATTGTCCTTTAGATCACAGCTTAAACACTCCTTCCACAGATGGCTTTCCTGATTCCCTGAGCATACGCAGGCCCCTGTTATGTACCTTCACACAATCCTGTGTGTTTCCTGGCTTGTGTTAGCAATCGCTCTTTGATGGCTGTCTGTGGGGTTACTGCTGACTCTCTGCCTCCCCCTCAAGTTGCATGTGCCATGAGGGAAGGTGCTGTGTCTGTTCTGTTCTCTGCTGTATCCCCAGTGTCTCTGTGATATCAGGGGCCTGGAACGTGGCAGGAGCTCAATACATGCTTGACGAATGAGTGGAAGTCCGGAGAGGGTGAGAGTGGAAGGAGTGAGGGAAAAACATTACCAGATATAAAACAAATAAGTCATGGGGATGTAATGTACAGCATAGGGAATATAGTCAATAATATTGTGATAGTGTGGTATGGTGTCAGATAGTTGCTGGACTTATCATGGTGATCACTTCTTTATGTTGAATAACTATTGGGTATACCTAAAACTAATGTAATATTATATGTTAGCTATATTTTAATAAAAATCTTTAAAATGTAAGTAAACATTGGAGTATGATTATCTCTTTGAGATCCTCTTTTCATTTCCTTTAAATATATACACAGAAGTGGGATTGCTGGTTTACATGGTAGTTCTATTTTTAATATTTTTAGGAAATGCCTAAATATATTTAAATGTACACTTCTGATGTCTTTTTTTAATATTTGAATTAAAGAGTTCTAATTTTTAAAAATCCTGTTTGTTTGAAGTATTGCTTTTCAGACAAAGGTCTGTTGTCTGGAAAAGCTATTATTTTTAAATATTAAAAATATTTTAAAAGATATATTTTTTTGCCTGTAGTACCAGATACCTGACAACAGTGACAATAAAAAAGTAGTATTAAATAATTTATGTGGTTTTCTTCCTGGAATCAACCTGTATTTTGTTGATTTGATTTATATTCCCAGCATTTGCCCTGAGATAAGCTGTCAACAAGGTTGTAGAGTAAAACAAAAACATGAAAATGCGAGAAAATACATATTATTTTCTGCTTGCAAAAATTCTGCTTAAGGTACAATTTGTGCCTGAAAATTATTTATTGATGATCTGACTAATAAAAAGATCATATTTCAGACTCAAATGTGATTTTTTTACAGTAAATTACTCCAGGAGGATGGAATAGTCTGGTTGATGGAATATTATGGTTAACAGCATTTGAGAAAAATTATAGCGTGATGACACACTTTTACAATGTCTGTCATTTGAATTGTGCAAAACCACTCTAGTTGTTTGGGAGGAAGTGATTAAAAGCCTCTGATTTGATGTTACATAGACCCTATTTTGAATCTTGACCCTCACATTCACTAGCTGGATAACCTTATATACATTACTTAATATCCCTAATCTTCAGGTTTCTCATCTGTAAACTGAAGATAAAAAAATCTAAAGAATAGTGCAGTTTGTCAGATATGTAACATAATGTATCACAGTGCTGGGAACTTAATAATCCCTCACTAAGTGGCAGGGTCATAGCTGGTATTTTATTATTGAAATTTAATTACGAAAATTGAGTTATAGCTAACAGGTTGCTTCTAAGTCAAGTGATTATAATGTTTTCACGGAAAGCATTCTCTCTCTCTCTCTCTCTCTCTCTCTCTCTCTCTCTCTCTCTCTCTCTTTCTCATGGTTAGAGATGTAGGCTAACCCTGGATATGCCTGCATTGTAAAACAAGTAATACTCTGGACCCTAACTACCATATTATTTACATTTGAGAGAGAGAGAGAGAGAGATGATCAAAGTACAATTTTGGAGCTCAGGAACGCATGGCTTCTGCTATAGTCTTTCCCATCTGTTTTGCAGAGGAGCAAGGATTCCTCTGAGCAGAGAGAGTGGAGTAAAAGAGAGCACATGATAGATCCTGAAGCGTGCAGAGCTTACAGGGTATCAAGGCATCCTGTTGGTGGAAAACCTGGGAAGTCCTGGTACTGGCCTAGTATTAATAGCAATAATACCAATATTACTAGTGGTTAACATTTATTGAGCACATATGTATTCAATACATGGACATCTTTCTGTATATTACTTTATTTAATTCTCACACTAGCTGTATGAGGTAAGCTCTATTCAGATCTTCACAAGTAGTAGCTAACAGTAAGCATGGTATCAGACTTACCAGGATTTCCATCTCAGCTCTGTCACTACTGTGTCACTTTAGATTGGTTATTTATTAAATTCAAGTGTCTTTCTTTTTCTCTAAATGGAGAGTATTTTTGATAATTATAATCAAGGATGAAGGCACTGAGACTTTAATTCTCAAGGCCTTACAGCACGTATGTGCAAGTGTAGAATATGAATGTTAGTGCACATATTGTTAACTTCCCCTTAATGCTTCTCTCTATGTAAGAATAAAGATATAATTAACATGTGGCACATAGAGAAGTTGGGCTTGTCTATTGTCTATATACAGATTGTGTCAGGGCAAAGCAAAGGTAAATGAGTATAACTGAATTATTTTTCTATTTTCTCTTCAAATAGATACAAATTCTAAATTTTTTTTACAAAGAAAAAAGAGGTAACAAATTACCTGACTTATGTCATTGGACTGACATATATTTGAGTAATTGTAAAATGTAACATGTTATCTGGACCGTGTAACCCAAGATCACTTAGGGAAAAGATATCCTAGGCTCAGCTTTAACTCTGCCACTGTGACTTTGCAAGTTCAGTGTTTTCTTTACAAAATTGGTCTAGCATCTATATCAGTGGTCATCAAACTTTAGTGGACATCAGATTGCTGGGTTTTGCGTGAGAGTTTCTGGTTCAGTGGGTCTGGGGTATCACATGAAAATTTGTATCTCTAGCAGGTTCCCAGGTCATGCTGTTGGTGCTGGTCCCACCCTGAGAACCACTGATCTGGATTGGTGGTTCTCCACATCAATGTTGTCACATTTCTACATCATCAATATGGAGTTTGATGCAAACAATTCATTATAAAGTGTGAAGTAGCAGTGTTTGACAAGATATAATCAAACCTTAGAGCATAGTTACATTTATCCTAATAATATCACTCTTGATGTATAAATCAATGTCCTAGGACTTGTGCATAGAAATAGGCTGCACATATGGATGCCATACATCTTGTGTGTTGATTTGAAAAATAAATTGGAGAGTAACAAGGTTACAAACATTTAAGTTGTCTTCCACTTATATCACTTTTTTTTTTTTTTGGCTATTACCTATAACTTTTCTTTTCCCTTGTCACGGTCATGTCAGATATTCCAGTGAATTCTTCTGCAGCCACTGGCTGCATGTTATCTTCCTTTCTGTGCAACTCCTGTTAGTATCTTGGGTGTCATCAGCATCTCCCAAGAGGTAGAGAAAAGAGGTGGGACAGAGAATGCAAGGATAAGAAACTCATGGTGTTTGCACACCATCACAAAGATGCAAGAGCAAGAAAGACTCAGTAATATAACAAAATTTGGACAAGAGCACAGGTGAAGCATTTCATCTTTAACAGAAACACTCTGAAGGCTCTAATACTGAAGAGAGGGATAAATATGGAGTATGGACATGGACCATATTTTACAATGAAATAGAAAGCACAGTTGCTTCCTGAGAGGGAAAGAGTGGTGATTTTCAGGAAGCATGAGTGGAAATTAAATGCTTATAAGAGCCACCAAAGAGAATGGAAAAGTCAGTTGACCAAGAGAAGTAAAGTATTGACTAACAACTTTGAAAAGATAACTGACATTAGAAAATGGATTTCATAGTGCCAAGATTCCTTGTATTTTTTGTTTTGTTTTTCTTCCAGCAGCAATCAGCATGTAGATATACAAGAACAAAATCAGAGAGTAGGATTTATCCAGGATTGATCCAGATGCGGTGGAGAAACAAAAGTCACCTTGTACCAATTTAAAGATACATAATAGAAACTATTACGAGGGCTCAGAGACAAAAAAAAAAAATAAATAAAATAAAATAACAAGATAAATGATGAGAACACTTTCTTGCATGTCTTAGAATTTAGGAATTGATGAGGAAAATAACTTATTTCAATGTGACAGCATTTGTGGTTTAGAGTTTGTGGAAAATAATTTCCTTGAAATAGCTTGATAATTTTTGTTTTCCCATCAGTAATATAGTTAATATTTAAACAAAAACTCTATGAGCCAGGTTTTGACTTATTAATAAGTATCAACCATCTTTAAATAGAAATATATAAAATAGTCAAAAGCAACATAGAGTAAATCTGACTTAAAGTATTCAAAAACAACACATAATTTAGGATAGAAAACAATACAAATTTGGAAATATGGATAAGAATAACAAAATTAAATGTCTCATCAATATTATATTCAGAATCTTTGTAAATCAGGTCACTCTGTATATATATGAAGTCTGACAATTAAGTTCGTGAATTCATCCTAGAAAAAGTGCTACATAACTCATTGCTGAATATCACAATGGTCACCTTCGAAGTATTCCCGTTGGGAAGCTATGCAGTGACACCAGAGCCTTGTCCACCCTTCAAAGCAATTTTAGAACTCTTTTTCTCATCAAAATGTCTTCCTTTCAATTTTTCCTTTATCTTTGAATAAATAAATAAGTCATTGAGGGCCAGATCAGGTGAGTAGGGTAGGGAGGTGTTTCAATACAGTGATTTGTTTACTGGTTAAAAACTCCCTCACAGACAGTGCCATGTGAGCTGGTGTGTTGCTGTGATGCAAGAGCCATGAATTGGTGGTGAAAAGTTCAGGTCGTTTTCGTCTAACTTTTTCACACAGCCTTTTCAGCACTTCCAAATAGTAAACTTGGTTAACTCTTTGTCCAGGTGGTATAAATCATAATGAATAATACCTCTGATATCAAAAAAGGTTAGCAACATCATTACAACAAAGTTTGTGAACTTAATTGACCTTGTATATGAATCATTTTTTATCTTTTAGGTGAAACATTTGCTAATATCTATGTAGTTTGGACCATATTACAGTATCAATAATGATACTGTCCATGTTTATAAATTTTCTAGGTGTAACAGGATTTTGAAAAGTAATACCTTGGGTAGAAACAGGAAATATATCGACTTTTTCATTAACTATCTCTCAACTCTGTTATGCTGGACTCCTCTTTGCTGCCGGAAAATGGCAATATAATTTTTTTTTAATCACATTTAATTATTTAAGCTGTGTAGTTCTGAATTCCAAGACTCAGTCATGTTCGGTTTCCAATGTCAATTTCATATCCTGTTCACCTAAAAAATCCTTTCTTTCTACAAAAGAACATTTATTTGAGTTATGGCTCTTGGACAAATGTGTCTTATTAAAAATGTTTGTTAAAACTATTGATTTTATGCTAACTGTGAATTCGCACAAATATTATTTTAGTCCAAATACAAAGCTGAATAATGAAATTTCCTATTTATTTATTTTGAATTTTTAAAAGTCTAAGCTTGAGCTGTGTTGTCAGTTAAAATTAATACAACCCATTTCATCTAACTGCACTAAATGTATGAGGGAAATGTAATCATAGCATGAAGATATTATAAATAGCATTCCAGTAAGTAAAATTATTAATATATTATCATTTGTAAGCTCAGTTATAGAAAATAATATTAAGGTATGATCTAAATATTTAGTACTTCATAGGGATTTCTTCTTTAAAGAGAGAGGCATGTAGTTAGCCTATTCTTTCTGGATGAAACACAAAGAAAATGAGAAAAAAATTAATTACAACCTCAATTTTTGTTAAAATTAGTGTACAGTTCAGACACAGAAAGCCAAAGTGTGGAGGATTATGGGAAGCAGTGCAGACTGAGCAGGACATCATTGAGAGAAGACAACAACAGGTCTCATACACATCCAGCCAAAATATCCTTCTTACATTTGAGGGACAAAACCTTGAGATGCTCAAAATATCTCATTTCCAACAAGAAAAATAGGTTTGCAGGTGCACCTACAGGTGGCAGCTGATCTAGACCCAGAGGCAAGAATAAACAAAGAACCCCTCACAGGAAACACTGTCTGTGTCATGAGGAAATGTCCAGATGGTTACAACAGTCATTTTGGTACTTCTATTAGATGAATGTCATATACATAGCTTATCCCAGCAAAACTCACATTGTTATTGTCTGGGAAGCTCTTTATCTGTACTTCAATTTTAAATTATAGTTTTGCTTGGTAGAGTAATCTTGGTTGTAGGTCCTTAATTTTCATCACTTTGAATATTTTATGCCAGTCCCTTCTGTCTGACAAAGTTTCTGTTCAGAAATCAGCTGACAGTCTTATGGGAGCTCCCTTGTAGGCACCTAACTGCTTTTTCTCTTGCTGCTTTTAAGATTCTCTCTTTTTCTTTAACCTTTGCCATTTTAAGTATGATGTGTCTTGATGTGGGCCTCTTTGGGATGTTTGCATAAGAATCAGCAGCTCTTCTGATTGTACTTGTAAGCATTGATGACAATCAGAAAAGAAAATTTTGAGGCCCTGGAGGAACAGTTATAGGATATTTGCAAACTCTGCATTGAGAGAGAGGGAGAGGGAGAGGGAGAGGGAAGTGTGTTTGGTTCAGATTGAATTCTTAATCAGCTCGGAGACAGTACTTCCTGCCTATAAAATAGAAAGTACTAATCAGTAGTATTCATTACCTCACATAATAAAAATAGTATAAAACATTTTCAGTAGGAGCTATATTAGGAATCTGAATTCTCTGGCACAAAGAGTATTCTAAGGGGATTAGATAGGAAGATCAGTATGTTACCTTGCAGATCTGACATTCTATGATCTACTAATGATTTACTTATAATAATCTATGCCATGTAAAACTAAAATATCAACAGTTTGAGCATATTAAAACATTTTTTGACAATTAAGAAGCATATGTAATTAATTTTTCATTTATAGTTTGTTAATATAGTTCTTAGTTGTTAAGACATGTCCTTGTGGAAATATTTTAATTATCTTTTACATGACTTTATGTGTGAAATCACTTGGACACATTACTCCCAAACCTGTTTCCTCACCTCTGAAATGGATATACTTCCTTCTGGGATTGTTACGAAGATTTATATATATATAAACACTTTGAAAAAGTAAAGTGTTATGTAGATATTAGAATTATATCTACATTTGGTATTCAATTTGCTTATTCTATCTCTTTCAAATTACCAAATATAATCCTAGGTACTTTCTAAAATACTTAAGCATTTTATTGTTATTATAAATTCACAAATTGACAATTGAAGAAATGTAATAATGCTTTATAACCTATAAAATACAATAAAACCTTTTTAGTTAAAACTATTTCTTAATAAAAGTAATAATCAATCATAATCTCTTTTTATTTTCACAAGAGCTGATATCCACTCTTCATTAGTCTTTTCAGTTTGTATTGAAAAGTAAAAACAGTGCAAGAGTAGAGTGTATGGGGTCTGGAGCCAAACTGCCTGAGTTCATACCTCAATTCTACCATTTACCAGTTTTGTTATTTTAGGGAAATATCTTAATTTTTCAGTGCTTCAGTTTCCTGCTCTATAAAGTGCTGATAATAATGTTACTTCTTCTTGGAGTTGTGAGAATTAAATGAGATAGTGTATATAAAGCACATGGCAGAGGGCCTAGAACATACTGTATACCCAGTGAAAGTCAGTTTTCTTTACCAAGGTCCTTCTCTGGAAGACTCAAATCAGTTCCCTCCTTTGGTATAGTCCCTAATACAGGGAGGGTTTCTTAAACATCTGGACCATGAAGAATCTTACTATCTAAATTTAACCGTCCAGACAATTTTGCGTTTGCTAATGATTTTGTGGCCCCTAGATTGCAGTCCTTAGGAGCCACACTCAATTAGCTAGATCTTGAAGCCCCAAATTAACAAATTGTACATCTTGGTGGCCTTTTTAATGTCCCTTTGCACACGTCTCAGATCTTTCTCCTGGTGCTTCTGTTCCCTTTGACTTTCTCAAGCTCACTCCTTTTGTCATTCAGATTCCAGTAAACCACCCTGCCCCCCCCACCCCCCCACCCCCACACACACACACATACACAGTAACTGGACTAAAGTAGCCACACAGGTCCTACCGTAGGTATCCCATCACCAGTTTTATTTCTCTGAACTTGTTCTGTTTCTATCGCTCCATTATGAGATACAGCTAGTGGGAGATTCTTTTATTTAAATTTTTTTAAGGGTAAGTTGAGTATTACTATGTTCATATTGTGGGAAAAAGACTGCATGAGTTTAGTATACAGCTAACTAGCATATTTATATATATAAAAATTATAAGAACAAAGTATGTACTGGTTTTTAACATTCAATTATTTTAATCTAAAAACTTGGGGGGAAGCCTTGATAAATGTGATGAAGTACATTGTTTCTGGCAAAGTGTACACATAGATTCTGCTTTTGACAGTCTATTTATTATCATTTGTTTATTCACTTTATTGTTCCATGCAATTCTGCTTTGAAGCAGTGTCTTCTTTGTCTAGAGGTTTCTAACACAAATGGTAAGAATACTTAATTTCCATCTGTTCTTATAAATAGCTCAAGTGCACAATCATAATTCATTTATTTGCTTGACAAAATAAAACTGATCATTATAAGTTATGTAGTGGGGACATAGGGATCAGTAAAGCAGTCCCTGCTGTTAAGGAGAATACATTATGGTATTGTAGGAGATAAAGAAAATCAGTGAAAACAATAGGGATTTTTAGAAGCTCCGAGAATCTGTTTGCTCAGAGAAGAATGAGAGTCTAGCTGCAAAACATGGAAATGAAACACCTTCTTGAATGTGCCATTTTGAGGGGTGGGCAGGGTCAGAAAATTCTTCCAAGAGGAGGTGGTGCTTGAGTTGAGTCTTAAAATTCAGGTGGAGATAACCAACTTGAGCAATTGCATTTGTGTAGCCCCAGCCACTAAACAGAAGAAGTGCACAATGCTGGCACTTCCGATACATTTTCAACAAAATATTGACTTTCTAGTTTTTCTCTTGACTTAACCTATTTTATGTGCAAACATTGTGAACACTTTCTTCCTTTCAACTTTGTTTCAACATTAAGAAGATTTTAATGTTTTTGATCTTTGTCAGAAGAGAACAATTTCCAACTAGATTCCACCCTGAAAAGAGAACCTCATTATACAAACGTTGACACTGAGAGGCTTTCTATCTTATATGCTTAAAGGTCTCTTTAGGCTATGTTTACAAATTTATTGACTGAAAAATTTGTGTATTCATTAAGTACTCTATGACTACTGGCTGATACCTCAGAGCCACTGCCATTTATGCATGTCCTTAGAACAGCACTGATTCACATACAGATTCACGTATTTCTTTTGAAGAAGGACCATGCCCTATCCATCTTAAACTTTACTAGCATATTGTCAAATATATATTAAAGTCTCAATAATATTCTTTCAATGAATAAATATCTTATTATTTTACCAAAATACCAATTCTATATTTTATGACATATATTAATTGGTTTTCATGCACCTGGCTTCCCAATAATATTGACATGTTATGATTTAGGTTAGGAGATGTTCCTTTATCATTATTAACACAAGCAAGATCACTTCACTTTAAGGGATGCAACATAACCTTTATATCTTTTGTTCCACACAATAACTTCTTAATGGTCAATCTCCTTTGGATTATGAAAATTAAAAAGTAATGGGAATGGTGGAAAAAAGAGGAGATAAATAACACTGGAAGTAATATTTTATCGAGCTATTACAAGGCGGAGACACAAAGAACTGTACACAAACACTGTAGTATGGTTGGTTTCTCACAGGGGTATGCTCTAGCAATTCTCAAACTATTTTATGTATACTAGTATACAAAGTTTCCAGAAATGGATTAATATGTTGTAGATAGACGAGAGCCAGGTTGTCTTATTGTCAGAAAAAGAAGTTACAAATAAGCAAAGGGGAATACTAGAGTGAACATCAATTACATGCCAGCAGCAACAAACACACCTAGCACCCAGATATTAATTTGTAAATACCAAGTGCCTGTAAAAGGAACTGGGGCTCCTTCAAACAATGGTTCCTTCTTGGAATGAAACAGGGATAATCAAGATCAGCCTGGAGCATCTTGTAGTAGCAGAAGATAAGGAAGTGTTCAATAAACAAATAAATAAATAAAAAGCGTGAGAGCATGTCAAAAGAACACAGATGCCAACCTGAAAAAAGAGCTCCAAATGGCCAAAGCTGAAACAGTTTAAATAACAAAAGAAATAGCAATAATATTATATTATAACTCAAAAATAAAATAGCCACAAATCCATAATGATATAACTAAATGATTGGATAAGTAAATAAATAAATAGGGATAGAAAAACAAAATTCCTTTAAGGCAGAATCCTAAGTAATAAATGTAGAAGGAATGAGAAAAATAGAAAATCACCATTAGGGAACCACAGTAATAAATGCTACAGACAATCCACAGATGGATGCTTCAATAAATCAGTGGCAAAACGTCAAGGAGAAAAGGTATTTGCGTTACCTCAAAGTATCTCTTCAATATATTAATTTTTGTGATTTTAACATATGTCCCAAAACTCTTTACTAATCCTCCCTACAGCTGAAGCTTCATCCCCCTCACCTTGAACATGAATTGGACTTGTTGATTTGCTTTTATCAAATGGAAGAGTGGAGAACGCTGGCAGGGAGAACTCACTGAGTGATCAAGGTTAACATCATCAGTAATAAGTCACCTTAACATTGTGCACTGATATAATGAGATGACCACATTGCCTCTGTGGCATTCCTTACCAAAATCTATAACATCAGTTTGATCATGAGGAAAAGCAGAAAAACCTAAATAGATGGACATTCCTCAAAACATCTGACCGGTCATCTCCAAAAGTGTCAACATCGTGAAAGACAAGGAAAGACTGAGAAACTATCACAGCTTGGAATCAGGAGACATAATGGCTAAGTGCAATGTAGTGTCTAAGATGGATCCTGGAGAAGAATAAGAATATTAGAGAGAGAGAGAAAAAAAAGGTAAAATCCCAATCAAATCTGTGTTTCAGTTAATAGTATTCTTACCAGTGTTAATTTCTTGTTTTTGAGAAAAGATCATGCTTATGTAAGAACTTAACATTAGGAGGAGCAAAGGGAAGTCTACTATCTTTGCAACTCTTCTGTAAATGTAGAATCATTTCAAAATGAACAGTTAAAGACAATAGTGGGAATGTTTTAAATCTAGTTCCTAGCATGGATTAGGCATTAACAAATCTTTTTAAATGAATTAATTACTTTTTTGATGGTTAAAAATTTGCATAGCTGTAGAATTATCTTCATTGGTTTTTAACTGATTCCCGAACTCCCACCCAGCCAAATAATTTCCTCTAAGTATACATGTAGTTTTTATGATTTCATCCTTTCACTTTTCCATCTTCCAAAAATGACCATCTACTTTTTCCCTACCTGATATATTTTTCATCTTTCAAAATGCAGTCCAAGCGTTATCTTTCTGTAAAGTGTTCCAAGTACCTATAAATATTTCTAAATATATTTTTGCACTCATGATATTATACCTGATAGTTTGTATGGTTTTCTCACCATCTAAAAATATGTTCCTTTTAAAAGAAAGAACTGCATCTTTATATTTTTTAATATTCAATTTAGTGCCCAAAGACAGTAGAGGTTCAATAAAGTTGCCATGGAGGAATAAATGAGAGAATAAATGATTTTCTAAGTAACTGGATTGGTTATTATATTCAATTATGGGATATTACAATAAAAGAGTGATGTATTTATGTATTTATTTATTTATTCATTTATTCATTTATTTTGCTTTCTTAACTCATTAGAACCCATAATTAAGTTTCACTTTATATATGTCAATGATCACCTTTGAAATCTGATTCAAAGAAGTTATTTAGTACTATACAATCATGGTTCCCAGTTGTAGTTCGAGTACAGTGGAGTGAAGGATGATATAGTAGAACATCTACTGTGATCTTTTCATTCATTCTGGCTATTGTGGGAGAAATTTTCCACTATCTTTCAGAGTATCTTACATAGATCTGCTAGAGGGGAGAGATATCCACTTTTTAAAATATTTGCCATTATGGAATTATCTTTATCATCCAGGAAAAACAATTTTTGAAAAAATTGTATAAGTTACACTCTACAGTAAAAATAAAATATATTCACATTTAGGGCATATTGCCTTATTTATAATACAAATGAGGTGTGGACTGACTTCATGCTTAGAGAAATGTTCTTCCAAATATTTTCTGTGAGAAGAGATGATGAAATGCTTGGTCAGTTAAAGTATGATGAAATCAATCACGCAGTAATGTATATATTATTTATTAGTATTTATGTATTACTCTACCCATAAATTTAAAATTTAAAATTTTATTTTGTTTAAAAGATCTGATTGATTTTTAGCTTGGAAAAAGCAAGCTATTAAGTAGAAGGGAAATACTACTCTTGTGGGACTCTTTACTTGAAATACAAACTGTATGAAATTCAGTTTGATGAATATTAATATACATCAAAAACTCTAAAGTATCAATATTGTACCATAATTTTTTGGTTTACAGTGGTTCATAATGTAATCAATTTGCTTATTTAGTGTCCTGTTAGTTCTGTTCTAATCATGTTAAATGATTGATAAAAATGAATTTCTGTACAGCTCATCTATCATCTACCATGTTTCCCTGAAAATAAGACCTAGCGGGCAAATCAGCTCTAAGGTGTCTTTTGGAGCAAAAATTAATAAAAGACCCAGTGTTATGTTATATTATATAAGACCCGGTCTTATATTATGTTATATTATATAAGACCCCGTCTTATATTATAGTAAAATAAGACAGGGTCTTATATTAATTTTTGCTCCAAAAGATGCATTAGAGCTGATTGTCTGGCTAGGTCTTATTTTCGGGGAAACACGGTATCTATCTATCATCTATCTATCTATCTATCTATCTATCTATCTATCTATCTATCTACCTACCTATCTATCATCTATCTATCTATCACCTATCTGTTGTAGCTTGGAGAATATCTCTAGTATAAGTACTTCATTCATATTTCCATTAATTTTCTCAATCATAAAACTGAAGCTGACAGAACTAAATATTAAATGCATGGGATGGTAGATTGTTAAAAATTGTTTCATGAACCTAGCTGATCAATATTTTTGCAATAGTCTGGAAATATTATAAATTTAAATACTTATTGCATTAAAAAAAAGTATGTAGAGTCATTATATTTTATCATATATTCATATATATCATGGAATATGTGGGTCAATTTACATTTGTCTTAATTTAAAGAAATTTAAGCTCATTTTAAACAAATAATGTGAAGGCTAGCAGCGGGTGTTGATGTGATGTGATTTCTGCCCAGTGCTCTGAAGGTCAGAGTGAAGAAATTCAGGGCAGCATGAGTGAATGGTGGGCAGGAGTAACTAGGACTCTGCTAAGGAGGCCAAGTGCCTCCTCATCTAATTAGTGTCCCGCATGAATGGATAAATATTCCCACTGTACTTACCTTCTCTCCAGTGAAACCACAGCCAAGGGAATGGGGTTGGAGGAATCACCTGGGAAAGTGAACCCTGTTGAGCTTGACTCTATCTTGTCTGGCAAGTGAAAAGACATTAAAGGTGTAGAATAAGTGGGATGCCCCAGCGGCCCCCTCCTGGAAGATGCGGGGAGGGTCTGCGGGCATGTGGGTAACCTATGAAATATTAGTACCACTACTCACCATTTTCTCACTGACCCGGTGGAGGTGGGGAGCAATCTCCGTAGGGCTCTCCTTTCTGTGGCCAGATGCCTCCCTGCACTAGTGGCTGAGGGTGTCCCCACTGAGGGACCTTGCCAGGTGGGGTGTTTGGGGCAGTACAGCGGTCAAACAGTAACTCGGGTGTCCTAAGGTAAGCTTAGGGAGGACAGAAGCTTCCCTTGGAGCAAAAGGGCACAAACTTACTTACTCTTGGTTTTCAGTACAAATATAGATGGTGAAGGTGGGGTCTCCTGATCCTCTGACCTTTTGGGTTTTAAGCAGGAGGTGTCAGAAAAATTGCCACAGGGATAGCTGACTTATGGTATCCAATCCCTCATAGTAATGTCACTTTTTAATCCTTCAGTGTCGACTATTCATTGTGAAAAGTCATTGTGAAGCAGAATTCATGAAGCGTTCGATTGTTCATCCACTAATAAAAAATAATAGTAAAATAAAATACAAACAAATAAATAAAATAGTTTTTTACAAATAATTTTCATGAGCTTACATCTTGAAATTTGCCAGTTAGAAATATAGTGAAACTAAATATAACCACCACCAACTGAATACCGATGTGTCAGCCACTTTTTGTACATCATATCACATTTGCATAGGAACAACCCTGCATGTGGGCAGCGTTATGTACCTTGACATACAGAAAGAATAAGTCTCCAAGAAGAGTAAATAACTATCCTGAGACTAAGTTGCAGGAGATTTCAAAAACTCAATAGTTTTAGCTCCAAAACCAACACCTTTCATTATCAGTTTAGAAGCTGCAAGTACTAAAGCTCTAGTGTTTTAACCTTATGAGAAAGTAAAATTACCTGAGGTCCCTCAGACCAAAACTTTCTGCATTGTAAATTTAATGTGCTTGCAGTACATTTAGGGTTAATTACTCCTGAACTTCCAAAATGACAGGAAACAAAGGGCCAGGGGTGAAACTGACTAAGCATTTATTGTATCTATTCTAAGAGTCAAACACAGGGGTCCTCTTACTATATTTTACCTCAACTCTTTAAAACAAGATTCTGAGATAGTCATATTATCCCTATTTTACAATGAGGAAACATAACTGAGTTAAGTAATTCTGTCCAGACCACAGTGATTGAAGGCATCAACTTTGGGGTACAAACTAGCTGACTATAAGTAGAGGGGAAGGGATGGAGGGGAGGACAAAGAGGATAAAGGACATCGTATGTATGGTGACATTAGGAAACTAGATTCTGGGTGGTAAGCACACAATGCAATATACAGATGATTTATTATAGAATTGTACACTTGAAACTGATATAATGTTATTAATCAATGTTGCCCCGATAAATTTAATTTTATAAAAATGTAGACAAGAGGATTTCTAAAATTTGACAAAAGAAAAGGCAGCAGATGGTACAGTGTATTAATCAAGATTCTTGAGAGACACAGAAACAACATATATTACATATGAATATTTATTATAAGGAATTGGCTCACACAATTATGGAAGCTGAAAAGTCCCAGGATTTGCCATCTGCAAGCGGGAGAACCATGAAGGCCGGTGGTGTGAATTCCAGCTAGGCAAATCCAAAGGCCTGAGAAACCACTCTGTTTCCTCAAAAATAAGACCTAGCTGGACAATCAGCTCTAATGCGTCTTTTGGAGCAAAAATTAATATAAGACCTGGTATTATATTTATTATATTATATTATATTATATTATATTATATTATATTATATTATATTATATTATATTATATTATATTATATTATATTATATTATATACCTGGTCTTATGTTATATCAGAATAAGACCAGGTCTTATATTAATTTTTGCTCCAAAAGACGCATTAGAGCTGATTATCCAGGTAGGTCTTATTTTCGCGGAAACATGGAGGTACTGCAAATGATTTAAGGCCTAGTCCATGCAGAGAGAAGACCAATGTCTAGGCTCAGCAGTCAGGCAGAGAGAGAGAATTCAACCTTCCTTTGCCTTTTTGTTCTCTACATGCTCTCAGTGGAGTAATCATGTAACTTGCCCTTTGCTGTTTGATTGATAGATGAAAATATTTTTTCACTTTTCATATAAATGTTCCATCAGTGCATACAGAAGAAAGCCCATGAGGTTTTTAATACCATGGCACTTCGGGATTCTAATTTTGAATGGAAAATGGAAAAATCACAACTAAAGTTTCAACTCCTGGCTTCAACTTGTAAAATTGAAATTTAATCAATTTTAATAAATCAGTAGTTGTTTACAAAACTAATAAACTGTTTTACCTGAGGTGATATGGGATCATATCTATTAAAATTAGAGTAGGTCTTGGTAGTTTAATGCCTCAGTTTTCCTACGACAACGGGGACCCCAAGAAGCAGAGAAAATTAGCAGAAATCAATCAGACTGGAGGATTCTACTATCTTATCCATAGCTCTTTCTCATTTATTAAATCAATACTTTAAATTAATTTATGCCAAGTCCTAGAATAGCAGGAGAACTTTGATTTAAAGAAAACTAGTTTCATGTAGTTAAAGCTTAAATGATGGCTATTTGGAAAATAAAGTTTGTCACTTATATAAATAATCTCATCATATCTGTTTAAACATCCAAAGGCATAGAGCTAATTGAACTTAAAAGAAAATGCTAACACACCTGTTAATAAAAGATGTTTTAAATGTAGTCTTAAATATTTCAATATGAGTATACTAAAGAGATAAACTTCTGGGATAAGTATTTAAAAATCAGAATACAATTTTATATCATTAAAAAGATCACAATGTCATAGGGCTAAAAACTACAGAATAAAATTCTCTGGACAGTAAACTCCTAATAAATTTGGACAATAACCAAATAATCTGTAAAAACTGCTTTGCCAAATAAATTTGACCTTTTAAGTTGCTATGGTAATTACTAGTTGGAGGTATTTAGGGGATGCTGAATTCCTTGTGCATAGTGAAGCTTTATGAAGTGTATTCTTATCATTCTAGTTTTTTTTGTTTGTTTTTTTTTAACTAATTTGGTTTTGATTTGCATAATTAATGTTTGAATTTAGTGTAGAAATAAACTTACTTGGTAAATTCAAAGGACAGGAAAAGATTGAGTAAAAGATTAAAAAGTTAAGGCAAATGGAAAAGATTACTTTTTATACTATTTATACCTTCTACTATATAGTAGTGATTTTTGGAGGTCAAAAACTCAATCTGAATTACTATCCAGATACAGCAATGGGAGTTGAGAATTGCCATGCTGCACCAACCTACTGAGCTTCAACATTCTGGGTTTAAGTTAACATTGGGAGTCACTTTGTTATTTACCACTGCTCCATCTCATATGAGCAAAGGACTTAATTACATTATCCTTTCTTGGTTCTATCCATAGAGAATGTATTTGCGAGGCTGTGGGGAGGAGGAGATTAGGTGCCCATGATTTGCCATGGGTCTTTTTTTAGGCACAAGTATGCAGGCATCTATGAGCCAGGACATAGAGGAGAAGAGTCAGTGGGAATGACAACTAGGACTACACCACCTTCAGTACAGGTCAGTATTGCAGCCGAGACTCAATCAGCAAAGAAGCCTAAGATCTGAGGGACTGACCTTTAGGGGAGACCCAGCAGTGTTGGTGAGGATGCAAAAGAACTCTCTGAGAGCTATTAATGAGTAACCTGAGGTTCAGAATCAGAAGACCCACTATACAGGTAATCCAATCACTGGATAATTGGGGAATGTGATAAAAACCCAGTCAATGGGAAACTGAACAACTATTCAGTAACACAGTAAATGGCGGAATGTAATATAGGATAAGGAAAACTGGGCATATGATAGGGAACACATTTACCAAGCCCATAGGACCTTGTCAAATTAGTCCATCCCAAGGGGCACTGATAATAGTGAACCCCAGAGGGTTGCCCTGAGGATTAATCGAGCTCAGACATGTAAAATGTAGAATAGTACGTGGAACATACTAAGGGTTCAGTAAGTGTTGTTGTTGTTGTTGTTGTTGTTGTTGTTGTTGTTATGCTGTTGTTGTCACAGGGAACTGAGGTTTAAAGGAGAATCTGAATCTCTGGAAATCTAAGCAACAAGAACAAAATTCCTAGAGACATGAAGGGACAAACCTCATTCAGGAGAGCCCTAATACAACTCTAGTTCCTGCCTGCTTAGACCATTAATTGGTTGGGAATGTGGAATAGAAGGTTATTAACTTGAAAATAAAAGGCCTTTCAAAGTGACAGGCCACAAGCATTTATTGAGATCAATAAGAATAGTTATTCAGGTCCCACTGATTCAGGCAGAAGCCCAAATAGTGTTCCAGTTAGGAGACAAAGTCAAGGAGTGTTTATGAGAAAGGGAAGGGTAACCATTACAGCAATAGAAGGAAAGCATTTCTATTGGTGCAGATAGTGCTGTTCATTCTAAACAATGTTTCTAATTTTCAGTCTGGTAGTCATCAGTCCGGTAGCCATAATATCTGCTTTCTTATTATCCTTGCAGACTTGCTTTTGAGATACAAGTTTGCTGAGGCTCAGTCCAAAGGTTTTTTCGCCCTGTTTTAACATTCCAAAGATTTGAGTTATACGACGTGCAAAGCTGTTCCTGTGGCATAGGAGCTCTGGCTCCATTTTAAAGTGGCTGCATTTGTATTCTTGTTTACAATGTGTTTACCACATCTGACTCTGAGCTCTCACAGAAACCATGGTCATTTTCATTGTTCATCCTTTTGCTACATCTTCTGGAAGGATGCAACACTTAGTGTCTGTGTGATCTTGCAGAAATTTTTAAACTTTTCTGAGGTACAGAAACATATTATCTTTTCCTGTGATTTTATATAGTTCTTTTGTATTCCCAAACTTAAACAATCACCAAAAAATTCAGCATTTGGTAGGAAATAGTAAAGGTCATTAAGTAGTTTAGAACAAAATTGAGGTCACAAAAATTCTTTAAATACATAATAGGGAAGCCGTTGTGTAAAAGTATGACTATTTGTGAACAAAAAAAAATTACTCTAGGAGCAGAAACTAGCTTAAATGGGAGAGCTTTCTCCTTTCCTTTAAAAACTCTCCTTCCTCTTCCTGGAATTTCTTGCTTCCATATAGACACTGGGAAAATACCTACTCATAATTCAATACTTAGGTGAAGCCCCACGTCCTCTAGCAAGCAACTAACTACAGTACTTTCTATTCTGAACCCCTAAGAAACAGTGTATAAATCTATACTGGAGAACTTGACAAGTTACTTATTGTTGGTTATCAACTAAGCTCCTCTTCGATTTGATAGAAGTCAGAGATTTCTTACTGTTTCCTTTTTCTTTTTTAAAGATTTTTATTAAAAATACAACTAACATACAATATTATATTAGTTTTATTTTCAAGTATACACAGTAGTTATTCAATATCTCAAATACCTAAAGAAGTGATCACCATGATAAGTCCAGCAACCATCTGACACCGTACCACACTATCACAATATTATTAACTGTATTCCCTATGCTGTACATTATATCCCCTGACTTATTTTTTTAATACATGGAAATCTGAATTTTTTATTCCTTTTCACCTTTCCCCCCTTTTAAAATTATTTAATTAGAGTTGACAGTTAATATTATTTTATATTAATTTCAGGTATATAGCATAGTGGTTACAAATTTGTACAATTTAAGAAGTGATCCCTCTAACTAGTCTAGTACCCACCTGGCACTATACATAGTTATTGCTATATCACTGACTATATTCCCTATGCTGTACTTTACATCCCCATGACTGTTTTTTGTAACTACCAATTTGTACTTAATCTCACCTTTTTTTACCCTGCCCCCACCCCCTATCTTTTATAACCCCCAAAAGTCTAGAATCCATCTGACACCAAGCATAGTAATTACAATATTATTGACTCTATTCCTTATGCTATACCCTACCTCCTACCTTGTAACAACCAATTTGTACTTTTTAATCCCTTCCCCATTTTTCACACACAACCCCAAACCCCCTCCTATCTGGTAACCATCAAAATGTTTTCTATATCTATGAGTTTCTTTCTGTTTTGTTTGTTTATTTTGTCTTTAGATTCCACATATAAACAAAATCACATTGCCTCTGTCTGACACTCCACTAGGCCAATACCCTCCAGGTCCATTTATGCAGCTGCAGATGGCAAAAACCCATTCCCTACCATGGCTGAGCAATATTTCATTGTATATATGTACCGCCTCCTCTTTATCCATTCATTCATCAATAGACAGCTAGTCTGTCTCCACATCTTGGCCATTGTAAACAATGTTACAATGAACTTAAGAATGCACATGTCCCCTCGATGTAGCATTTTTGGGTTTCTTTGGATAAATACCCATAAGGGGTATTACTGGGGTATTACTACCCCAGCTATTCTTTCTTTTTCTTTTTGTTCCATTTTCATAAAATCTTTTTCCATCCCTTTACATTCCATCTGTGTGTGTCTTTCAATCTGAAGTGAGTCTCTTGTAGGCAGCATATGTAAAGTTTTTTGTTTGTTTGTTTTGTTTTTATCCATTCAGCCCTCTTATATCTTTTGATTGCCGCATTTAATCCATTTACATTGAAAGTAGTTGTTGATAGATATGTAGCTATTGCCACTTTATTATTCACAATTTTTATTTTATTTTTTTCCATCTTAAAGAAGTCCCTCTAACATTCCTTGTAATACTGGTTTGGTGGTGATGAACTCCTTTAGCTTTTTCTTGTCTGGGAAGCTCATTGTCTGTCCTTTGAGTCTAAATGATAGCATTGCTGGGTAGAGTAATCTTAGCTGTAGGTCCTTGTTTTTCATCATGTTGACTATTTCATGCCAATCTCTTCTGGCCTACAAAGCTTCTGTTGAGAAATCAGCTGACAATCATGTAGTAGCTGTCTTATAATTTACTGTGTTTCCCCGAAAATAAGACTGGGTCTTATATGAATTTTTGCTCCAAATGACACATTAGGGCTTAGGTTCAGAGGATGTCATCCTGAAAAACCATCCTAAGGCTTATTTTCCAGTTAGGTTTTATTTCGGGAAACACAGTACTAGCTACCTTTCTCTTGCTGCTTTAGGATTCTTTGTCTTTAATCTTTGCCATTTTAAGTATAATTGTGTCTTGGTTTGGGCCTGTTTGGGTTCACCTTGTTTGGGACTCTCTGCACTTCCTGGACTTGTATGTCTCTTTCCTTTGCCAGGTTAAGAAAGTTTTCAGTCATTATTTCTTCAAATAAGTTCTCAATCCCTTGCTTTCTCTCTTTTCCTTCTGGTACCCTATGATACAAATGTTTATGCTTGATGTTGTCCCAGAGGTCTTCAAACTGAGGATGCCTGCTACCAGTACTAGGCCTGGGGTAACTGCAAAAAGCCAGGACACCCTAAGACCTGCTTCTACCTGCTGGCTCCTTTAAGCTTCAGCCTCTGCTAAAGCCTTGTGTGGTACACTAGTTGGGTGAGGTACGGTCTCAGGGAGTCACTAGAGTAGGAAGAGCTGTGGTTACCAGGGTAATGTAGATTCTGGTTTAGTGCCAGTGCTGAGCCTGGAGTTACTCAGCAAAAGTCTCAGAGCACACTGAAGCCAGTTATTGCCCTCCTGGAGCCTGCAGCCTCTGATAATTTCCCAAGAGTGTGCTATGTGGGCAGAGCTGGCTGCATGTGAGAATGCTTCAATTGTTGGGGGAATTGGGTGGGGCAGGGTCCCAGTAGAGCTCACCAGATCAATCAGATTCAGATTTGACTGTGACTGGGAGGGCTCAACACAGGAAAGATGACACCTGCCTGCGGGCTGCACTGAAGGAGGAACTCACAGATGGAAAATGGCAACTGTCCTCCAGCTCTTGCCAGGAAGCCACACACCTCAGTCTGCCTCTCATATGCTTTGACACCCCCCTAGTCACCGTCCTTCTGCCAGAGCCCAGGGTGAGTGCCTGCGAATGAGTGAGTCTGTGCCTGGGAACTTTAAGAACGTGTCTCAGTTTCCAACAGCTTCTGTCCCACCCAGATAGTCAGAATCCACAGTTTTTCATGGCCAGGTTTTGTGGGGCCTCCTCTTCCTGGCAACAGTAACTCCAGGCTAGGAAGCCTGGTGTGGGGGGTTCTCTCACTCCTCCAGAGGGAATATTTACAGCTGAGATAACCTTCCTGATTCTCAACTGTTACACGAAAGTTTGAGGCAAGTCTGTTTCTCATCTCTATCCCTCCTACCAATCTCAAGTGTCTTCTTCTTTGTATCCTTAGTTATAAAACTTTTGTTCAGCTACACTTCAGATGGTTCTTCAGGTTCATTGTTCTATAGTTTAGTTGTAATTTCAATGTGTTCATGGAAGGAAGCAGGCATAGTGTTTAATAACTCCACCATCTTGGATCTCTCCTTATTGTTTTAATATCTGTACTGAGATAATCATATTAGTCAGACAATTAAGTTTGCAAACTCATCCTAGAAAAAGTGCTATATACCTCATCGCTGAATATCACTGTGGTCATCTCTGAAATATTCCCCTTGGGAAGCTATGCACGGAAGCCAGTACCTCGTCCACCTTTCAAAGCAATTTTGGAACTCTTTTTTTTCTGGAATGGCCAGTGGAGCTGTCATTGTATTACCCTTGATGTCATGAATGTCATCAAAATGTCTTCCTTTCAATATTTCCTTTATCTTCTGGTAAAGAAAAAAGTCATTGGGGGCCAGATCAGGTGAGTCGGGAGGGTGTTCCAATCTAGTTATTTATTTACTGGCTAAACACTCCCTCACAGACAGTGCCATGTGAGCTGGTGCATTGTCATGATGCAAGAGCCATGAATTATTGGCGAAAAGTTCAGGTCGTCTAACCTTTTCATGCAGCCTTTTCAGCACTTCCAAATAGTGAACTTCGCTAACTCTTTGTCCAGTTGGTACAAATTCATAATGAATAACCTCTCTGATAAAAAAAAAAAAAAAAGCAACATCGTTGCAACAAGTTCATGAACCTAATTGTCAGACCTCGTATATTTACATACCATAATATTTACCCATTGGTATTATGTTTTATTTGACTTTATATCTTCAACCGTCAAAACAGTCCTTGTCTGACACAAAATGAGGCTCAACAAATCTGAATAACTGAACAATGATCTAAAGGAGTAAAGCTTTTTAGTGGACCCCAAGCAGATATAAAACTGATATATCCCCAGGTAACTATAATAGTTTATCTTCATGGTTGAGTCAGCTGATCAGGTTGTCTCCTGCCATTGTCACCCATTCATGTACTGTTGTTTTAGGGGTGATTCTTTGCCTGAAATTGTAGTAAGTACAGTGAGCACTATTTTCTGCTTTTGTATTTTCTCTAAATGCTTCAAATAAAGGCTAAATGAGAAACAAATGTTATATAATAACCACCCTACTTAGAGGAAATAACTAATATAGACTGCCTTATTTATAGGTATAACAAATAAAGATATATGCGTGAGTTTGTAAAATTGTACCCCTAATAAGAATTTTCTTTGTAATTACAGTAAGCCTATGTGGTTCATTATCTAAATAAAAACATATTTTTCAGTTTTAATAAAATTACACTACTTTTTAGAAATAAAAATAACCAAATTAACTTTATAATATAATAAATATTTAGAGCAAGGACTACTATGGAAAATTCTAGAAACAGTATGATCTTCAAAACCTAATTTCTCTTCCAATTATCATAAGTAGATTTCAAATTATTCTTTACAATTGTGTTTACCTGACTAATTGATATATTTTGAAACCGATTTCCTTGGAAAACTCAATGACGTATAATGAGGAGACACCCTGTCTATGACTAAGAGCAGGAAAATTATGAGCCAAAGCAGAATGGAAATAACCTAGTGTTTTTAAAAATTAAGTAAAAATTTTTGCAGCTTCACAGAAGCATGAAGATCTTTTAGTATAACTTTAATGGAAGAATAAAAAAAAGTGACAAAGTTAGTAATGTAACATGATTTACTGGCAGAAACAATGACAATAGCAGAGAGTAATAGAATCACAGAATCCAATCACTATAGTCATTAAATATTATCCAAAGTAAACCATCCATTTGGTTCTTGAATCCTTTTTACATCATTCACTTTACATTGACTCTTCAATGCTTGAATACTGTCAGCAACAGGGAGTTTACCAGCCTATGAGATAAACATTCAATATTTGGACAAATGTTATTAAATGATCAGTCTTTTGTTGAGAAGAAAGCTTTTTCTTCATAATTTTACCAATTATACTTAGTTCTAGCTTTTGAGTCATGAAAAACAAATCAAATAGTTTAAATATGGGAGTCCTGCTAATTATTAAGGACAGCAGAGTGTTTCTTTTTTAAAAAATTAATTTTCATTTTGTCATGAAATAATTTTATTTTTATATTAAAAATGCATTGTGTTCTCTTCATCAAAACCTTAAGAAATATAGACAGGGACAAAATTCACTAATTACCCATAGGTAATCTTTCTTAATTATGTGTAGTTACCTCCTTCTTAAAGTTTTTATCATTGTTGTAGATGTTAACCTTGCATTTAAAATTTTGTCTATGAGTAGCACCTATCATAATATTATTTTCCATAATATTAACTTTAATATTATTTTAATAGCTGCACAGTTTTTATTAAATATTCAGCTCTTATTTGAAGTATCTGACAATTAATGGTTTTGAGTCTTTCTAGTTTTTCCCAACAGATAACAAGAGTTATTTTTACTTTGTGCATACATCATTGCCTGCCTTGTAAAATATAACTCTAGGGTAGATTCCTAGGGTAAAGGGCTTGAACCTTTCAAAAAACTGATATACGTATTTCAATTCCTTTTCAGTTTAAACTATCATCAGCAATTTACAAGAGATATATTTTCACTGCATCCTTTCTGGTATTAGTTTTTCTTTTGTATGTAGTTTGATCACATTTGCAATATCTTTTACCTTATGGTAGACTGTTCAGTTTTAAAGGTCAGTCAAGTAGAATGCATTGTCAAATGATATTTTCCATTTATATATCCTTTTCTCTAAGGAGGCTGTTCTTCTTACTGTTTAAATCTTAGTGGTTTTTCTTTTCTATTAAATAACCTCTTCTCAGTCATATTTATTTTGAATAATTTCCCTAGTAGTTTTGCTATTTAATTTTGTATATTATGTTTTAATACTAAGATTTCTTTTAATTATACGTACACGTATCATGAATCTTTCTCATAGTTATTCCTCCACTGAAAGAATGGACTAATATTTAGTGACATGTTCCTATCATTTTAACTGTTTCAGTATTTAACTTTTTAATCCATCTAGAATCTACTCTCAGTGTTCCAAATAATTAGTTTCAAAACTTCTAATCAGTTATCTCATATTGTTTATTTTTCTACTCCCTAGTCTCATTTCTCATGCTTCCTGTTAACATACTGTTATGCAATATGTGTGTTCAGTAACTTCTCTCTTTCACACACACACACACAAGTGCACACACAATTTCACAAAGTTAAGGTCAGCTATGAACTGCAGAATCTGATTGATTGTGGTGGGGCACTTTGGATACATTTTGCTGTTGAATAAGCCATTTTTGAAACTAGGTTACTTTGTCTTTCTTTGTCGAATCTTACAAACTATTTACTTGAAACATGCATTGTTTTTCCCTCACATTTCTTCTTAATATTGCTTTCTTTATGACAAATTATACTTCCACTGTAAACGAGACAATGAGTGACATCTTTGATGCAATGAAAGAAGTACAAGTGTTTCTGGTATAGTAATAATAATATGTATACACACATTCCTATTATAAAACAATGTATGTATTCCTGAAAAAAAAACTCAAATTCTACAAAATCATAAAGAGTAATAAGGATATAGAAAAAAAGGTTAGGGTAAGGTTACTCAAAATATATTCAATTGGAGCATTAATAAAAATATTGATAAACTCAATAAAATATGAGCATACATTTAAATCTCCATGAACATTATTATCTCACCATATGAGTCTGTGAGTTTTGCATTCATCATCCTAAGGGTTACAATTTTCTCTTTCCTGATATAAACTGTTGGTGGTACTCACTTGGTTTATTGGCAGATGGTCTCTTAGTTTTCACTCTTGCACAATTTCAAATCAATTAGCAGCCCAAGTAAACCTTCTAAATAGAAATTGAATTATGTTAATTCCCAACTCACAGCCCTACAGTAACTGCTTATTATACTTACAATAGATTCCCAAATGCCTGCCCTGCATTGCCTGGCCACAGACTCATTTCTTCTACTCTCTCCCTTACTTACTCACCATCTTCACACTTTCAGATCTCTTTACCATAATGATCTCTGCACTTTTTTTATGTAGCGAGCATTTTATCATATTTTATATCACAGAGATGCTACCCCTGACCACCCTACCTAATGTAACTCAGCATCTCTTCCCATTCCTGCCATGCCGCCCCATCTTGTCTCATTGTGTGTTTATAGCTCTTTACAAAATTCATAATTATTGTTTCCTTCCTTGCTTTTTAAAATTTTTAGGGGTCTTGTCTGATAGATGATAAGCTCTATGAGTACAAGGATGTTGGCTTTCATTCACCATGATATTGCCAATGTTTAGCATACAAATCTTGATATAGATGTTCAATAAATATTTCATTCATTCAACAAATATTGTGCACTTCTTACATACTAGACCCTTTCTAAATCCTTTTTCTAAGCAATATATATGTGTGTGTGTATATATATATGTGTGTGTGTGTATGATATATTAACATATATATGAAGAAACAATAATCTGACTATTTAAACAAAAACTTTCTTCTTATATCTTCATCTATACTTCCCACTTATTGTAGTGTCCTCCTATCATCAAATATGATCTTTGTGGGAAAATTTTTCTGTATGCATGAGAGTATTTTATTCTTTTTTGTATTTAAATAATTTTAGTAAAGTATGTAATTCTAGTTTCAAAGTTGTTTTCTCTGTTTTTTTTATTCTTTATTTTCCATATAATAACCCATTTATTCTAGACTCCAAATTTGCTATTAAGAGGGATGATGTTAGTCTGATTTTTTATTCTTTTTATCTATTGGATGCCACCCAATATTACCATACAACCTTTGAATAAAGCAAAGCTAAGTTTATTACAACTCACAGCAGGAAGGTAGAATACCACCTTGATAGTGATTTGCAGTGTCACAGATGGGGTAGTTGGTAAAGATAGTAGTTGGGATTTCTGCCCTGGGCACAAGTGATCTAATATGGATATTTCCTGGTAGGAGAATGATTAGATGGGGTGATATTTGTGAACTATTAGTTTAGCATTGGTGGCTTTAGCAAAGTGAGCGTTCTGAAGAGTATTGATAAATAAAGAATTGTTTAATAAGGGATATTTTTGCCCAGAAGAACAGAAGTTTATCTCAGATAAACTGACATGCTGGAATTTCTTAATCTGTACAGTGAAATAATGAGTTTATTGGTTTACAAACTATCTTCCCTGGGCAAAGTTTTTCTAGAACAAAAACTAATGTTGACGCAGCTATTTCTAATGATGTATGTGGCTGCAGTTCCCATCAGGGATTTGTTTGTTTCTCTTTTAGAATTTTTCTACCTATGAAGTAGTTATTCTTATATATGTTGCATTATGAAATCCTTCAATCCGAGGTCTTATACTGGGAGAGGGGTGCCAATAAAATGTACACACATGACTTGTATTTATCCTTTGTTATTGGTATATATATTGAGTAGTACAATTTTAATATAGTTTTTTTTTTCCTTTCTTAAAATGTGAATACATTTTTTGTGGCACCCTCTGTATGTTTTATAATTATGAACATTCTTGGTCATTACTACTAATATATTTCCTACACTCCATTCTTTTTTCTCTTTATGCACATGTTATATTATAAATGTTGGCCCTAATATATCTATTCTCTTTTTCTCTTAACTTTTATGTTTTACAAACTGGGAGAATTTCATGACCTGAATTTTCAGTTCACTGATTCATTCTATTGTCATTCTACCAGTGTGTCCATTTACTTCTTCTTAATGATTTCTTATTCCTCAGTTTTTCTTCTATCCTCTTTTATAATTCTGTATATATTAATATGCATATTTTTCTCCTGTTATCTGGTAACTGAACTCTACCTCTTCTATTATAAGGCATTCAAATTTTCCCTTCTGCTCTTCTAGTCCCCTGGAAGCATCAGCCAAGTGACTAGTTGTATGTCCTTCTGGTTATTGCAGGTCATAGAAGCGAGAAGCGTATTCCAGAGTTGTGAGCTATCCATGTGTTGATTTACACATTATAGTTGTAATTCTTCATATGGCTGACAGAAGCTTGGGAGTAAAGATATGCAGAAAAGATAAGTAGCTAAGGAAAGCATTTGTGCAGGTTGTTTGATAGCTTAGTAAGGGTTGACTGGATGACTAAGTGTCGCATTCAGTAGGCTGACAAGTGTTAAACCAATTGTAGGCAACTAATTCAAGCAATTTGACCCTTTTATTTTATTCCTTTATATAAAATGGCAGTGAGATAATTATAAAAGTGTAGTCATTAATTCCTTGATTCATCAACAAATTTTGGGCACTTACTATTTGTTTAACACTGTGGATGAAAAACTGTATGAGCCAAAAACACCTTTGCAGTAAGAAATGTTCTAAAACTAAGAGATTCACAGTTTATGAACATGCTGTTAAAAGCCATATAACCCTGCCTCACGAGGAAGAAAAGAAAAATCCTCAGAGACTTGATACTTCACAGAAGTTTTTAAAACTTGGCAGGAGAGTCCAGAGGCTCAAGAGGAGGAAAGGTATGCCTGTTGTAAAGAACAGTCTGAGAAAATGCTTAGAGCTATAGTAGCCAAGTCGTTTGGTATTCTTGTCAGTGTAAAATAAGGTTTTCCAGGGCCAGTCTTGGGAAATATAGGTCTAATATAGGAACATGTAGGTCTAAGAAGGCATTTAGAAGCCAAATCATGGAAGGTCCTGTATTTCATAATAGGGTTGTATTTTTCCTGGGAATGGTTATCAGTCATTAAGTGAGAGAGTTATTTGATCAGATTTACATTTTAGAAAGTTTAGGTATGTAGCATTGTGGAGGCTAATTAGGGAGGATGTAAGAAAACTATCAGTTTTAGAAGAAGATTGCTGTAGCTGTTAAAAAGATGATAGTCAGCATTCTGAAAAGGTAATGCATTGAGCAGTTGAAGTGTGGCCAATAAGACTAAAGAAATGATCCTTAACATTATTTAAAGTCTTTTCATTTATATTTAAGTAGTCACATGTGACTAATAGCTACTGTATTGGACAGTACAGGTCTAGAACTTAAGAGAGAGTCATGGTCTGACAACATGAATTTTAGAGCATAGTTGGGGGAGGTAGAAAAGGGTAAAGCCAGTCAAATATATGGTGATGGAAGAAGAGCTGACTCTGGGTGGTGAACACACAGTGTAATATACAGATGATGTATTATAGAATTGTACACTTGAAACCTATATAATTTTATTAACCAATGTCACTTCAATAAATTTAATAAAAAAGAAATAAAATAAAACATAAAGCATATTTAAAATATATATGTGGACTTTATTAGAAATTTTAAATAATGAATAATGGATGAGAATAACTAATGAGAGTGACAAATGGAGAAACGAGCCATGAGCAGAACCCTGGTAATAACATTTTAGCTTTGCTTGGGAGAAAAGGAGTCTGACTGAACTACTGAGAAGTAAGGTAGAGATAAAGTATTAAGACAGGAGTGTAAAAGACCTCAAGGCAAGACAAATTTCACTTCAAAGGGCTTGTCACTGGAGGCTTCTGAAACATTGGTTATTATAAGGTTCTAAAAGTACCAGAATGCATCTGGCAACTAACAGGGCATGACTGATCTTAAGGAAAAAAAATTATTCCATGATGGTGATAAACATCACTTCACTCATTATACTAAAGAAGTAAATAGGAGATGAGCTTAAAGTTATAGAATAAAGAAAATCACAACTAGGAGAGAAAAAAATGCCAAACATGATTAGAATTTTAAAATAAGTATGTTAAAATTAAGTACATTTGTAATTTGAAGAGAAGACTGATTTTGCAGAAAGAGATTTAAGGTGTGAAGTGGAAATGGATGCAAGCTCAGACAGCAGGATTAGCAGCAGGGGTAAGGAGAGAGCATCTTTTTCTTTGAAACTCAAAGGGAAAGAATAAATCAATGTATGCATTCTAATTCTCAGTGAAGAAACTCAAACTTTTCCTGCTACTTGTATTTTCTACAGCATGTTTTCTAAATTCCATGAGATAAAAATCAAGGTAAATGAAAATTTTCACCTTGCCTATGCTACTTTCCTCAGTATGTGTATTTTCTTTTCAATAGATATATTTAGTGTTTAGTTTTAAGTTTGGTTCTTGTTAAATCATAAGGACCTTTAATTTTAAATATAAGTATAATCATGACTTCCACCTTTAAAATCCTAGGATGTCAAAATATTTTAGTTACTAAAGTTCTTTCGCTTTCATTGAGTACTATAAGATCATTTTCTTGGAATTCACAGAAATGTCCCTAAAACTTTTAAAAGGAATTTAGTACTCTGTTGTGCTTTTACAATATCAAGACAAGAGGAAAATGTTGGCAGTTAAGTGTTGGTCAGGCTAACTCACAAAACATTCAGTCAATATGTGATGTTTTGGGTAGAAGACTTGCAACTACTGAAATGTGCATAAAGTATCCTGCTTAAGGAGCTAGGGAAGGATCCGGAATTTAGAACGGTAGCAAAAATCAGAGGCTTTTATGTGCAGTATATATTATGCCAAATATTAATGAGATAATATATTATACCAATAACAAGAAAAAGTATCCAAATTGTATTGTGAATAAGTTATCCAGAGAAATATTATGTCATACTATATTCCAAAAAATGTACAAAAATCCAACTGAAGTATATGTAGTAGTATCCTAACAAAAAATGGGAGTCTTCCTCACTATGTCATGACAATGCACCTGAAAATATGTACATTTTGACAGGGAACTAAGAATAAAAAGCACACACACACAAAAAGATGTTTGGGGAAAATTCATTTTATCTTTAATAATGTATACTCAAGGGTGGAGATTTCTGTATATTTTCTTTCCTTTGTGTTGTTTGCAATTCAAGTTCACTGTTCTTTCTACTGCACAACTAAATTTATCCTTTAGGGAATATGTCTTCAGATCCATATAAATATCTAGGACCTTTGTTTTCCTATAAAGCTGCTCCTCAGCTTACAATGAACTTACATCCTAATGAACCCATCATAAGTTGAAAATATCAAAGTCAAAAATGCAGTTAATACACCTAACCTACTGAACATCATCACTTAGCTTCACCGACCTTAAATGTGCTCAGACCACTTACATTAGCCTAGTTATTTTGAGTTTCATGTCAAGAGCAGTAGCTTCCTTTTCTTCTCACCAGAACCAGGAGACACAGATGGACGTTTTGTAGACATGATGGGACGTGATAATACAAAACACAATATGCAGAAAACACTGGCAACACAGCACACTGTAGAGTATCAGTTGTTTACACTTGTGATCCAGTGGCTGACCGAGAGCTGAGGCTCGCTGCCTGTCCAACGTCATGAAAGAGTATGTACCACAGGGTTTCTACTGAAGGCCTATGGCTTTTGCACCATTATAAAGTCAAAAATCCATAAGTTGAACCATCATAAATGTCAGGGAATGTCTGTATATTTTTATGTTGCTTAGATAATTGTGGTTGTCATACCTCATGACAATATTTCAAAATTTCTCTTGCGACTGAGGTCAAGATTAGCTCTGTCCACCTTTTTGTTTTTTAAAATCTCCAACACATTTAAGGAAGACAAAACTTTTTTGTTAATTAAAAATTCACATCACAGGATTTAAGTTTTTTGCCATCATTTCCCTTATCTCTTCTGAATATTTGAAATTGAACTTGAAGAGAAGCAGCCAGTCCATTTCTGTCTTATGTGTGATAAAAGGGGCACTGAAATCCAAGGCTGTGTTAAGTTCTGTAATTTTGTGAGAGGAAACATTCCTCCCTCCCCATTTCCTCTCCCAGAAAGTTCATTCTGAAAGTGCAAGACCAGGGACAGTCTTTTATTTCCACACTTAAGGTCAAGATATTTGTTCAACTGAGGCCCCTCTTCTTTTACTGACTTTCTGTCTTGTAGCAATCCCACTGTTGCTGATAAGTGTGTCAGCTTAGGAAATCCATCAGACTTATCAGCACCTTCCACCACTACTGCATTCGTATATCACAGTTTTAAAATGTTAAACTTGGTTTTTGTCTTTCTATTAGTATTTCTATGTCTCAGATAATCGAGTAGGAGAAGTCTATATATTGAAAAATTATATAATCTCCCTTTCTCTTTTAAGGTTTTCACCATCAGAGTTTCTCTCTCTCTCTCTCTCTCTCTCTCTCTCTCTCTCTCTCATTTTACTATTCCACTGTAAATATTTAAATTGTATTTATTTAAATTTTAAATATATTTTAAAAGTATCTAGGCTTCCCAATGTGAGTTCTTATATTTTTTCAAATAAATTCAAGTAATTGAAAGAGGACATTACAGTTAATAAAAGATCCTTCTCAGTACTAACTCTTCTTCTCACCCATTCCTTCCTAAGTATTGTTTACCTCACTTTATGGATGGAGAAACAGATTATCTAATGTAATGTCTCATGCCCAGTTCACATATTAAATACAATGTTGACTAGCATGCCTTTGTTTCAGGGAAGTATCACTCTTTTAAAAATGCACTTATGCAATTTACATTTGTGGCAGTTAGTTATTTGGATCAAATAAAATCGATTTTATTAATTCTGATTCCTCATTATCTATCCCCTCTCCTCCCACAAGTTCTTCAGGATGTTGTCGCCCAATCCCTTCATTGTCACCAACATCCTGCATTTTGAAAATGAGAAGTCAAATGCTATTTACTACCTAATTCTGTATTTGATACTATCTTAATAAAATAAATGAAATAAAACAAAATAAAATAGAATACAATGCTTCCATCATCTAGGTTGATTCCTAACCTTGACTGAGTCAGGATTCACATGAAGATCTGATAGTGTTTGTGTGTGTGTGTGTGTGTGTATTCATACTTTCATTTTAATTTATATTTTGAGTAACCTTCATTCAAACATTAGTCTTATTAGTAGGAAATCTCAAAATCAATTCTAGAAAAGGCATATTCATATATTTTTCCAAGAGTCATATGTAAGGACTAAATGAGGTAGTAGAGAAGAATGTATACTGCTGAAATAGAATGTAAATTCCAGTTATTATCATTATGAACCATTTATATTGAGTCCTGATAAAATTACAATGAGACAGCAGTAGCATTGATCTCACATACTCTTATTGATGCTGGCATGGAATTGGAAAAGAAGTGCTGGGAACGTGGGCGACAGCTGACACTCTAAGGTATAAATGAGCATTCAGGATCAGAAAACTAGAATGAGATCTATAGTATCGTAATCTTGATTTACTGAAGTTTTAACTATACTAGAGTAATATTAAATTCTCCTTCTCATCCAATAATATAAATTCTATTTCCATTATTCTAGTTAGTTAAAGCATCCCTGAAATACTAAAATTATTATCAGTCTTCAAGCAAATAATTTGCACATCTAAAATTAACATTTTTGAACACTGGTGGTACTCTTTATTTTCCTTTAAAAAGTTAATATTGCCATTTAAAGAACGCCCAACACTTCCTATCTGCAATTGTGAAAATAAATTTATATCATGCTGTGTAGTTGATCATAATATACAGTTAAAATACCAAGACTAATAAAATGTGAAATATTTGAGAAAAAATTTTTGGATTATGGGATTTCTACTTTCTTTTAGTCTATGAAGACACCTTAATTAAATAATATAATACATCCTAAAGGAACAAATTATAAAATAACAGTTTTGCATATTAGTTCCTGAACCTAGATATTTGAGAAATCATAATGAATAATCTGGACATCAAAGGGTGAAACTTAACTGCTTGATAAAGTACTGTTAAATTGAGGTAGCATATAAACAATGCATAATTTTCCAAATTGAAAACATTACGTTAAATACAGTCACATTTGTTAATGCAACACATATTTAATCTATGGTTAAAGCATTATTCAGATCAGATTAATGTACTTATAAAAGGCTTAGATCTAAAAAGATCTGTTAAGATGACTATACATGTTCAAGTACCTAGAATGCTTCATTCATATTAAATTAATATGGCAAGCATATGTAAATAAACATGTGAATTGAATACAAATGACATAGAATGATAAAATAATTCAGATCATAAGTATGAAATCAGGAACAGCAATAAAGAAATTATATTCACAACGTAATATATTTTTCAGTAAATTTGTGTCACTAGGATGACACTAAATCAATATAGCTTCCAGCAACTTTATCCTTATTAATCTGTTTTAGGGTGATCTTTTATTTACTTGAAATAATTTCCTCATCTTCAACTATATCTTTACTATAATGTCCAAATATTAATATAATTTGTAATGAATATATTCCTGTTTGGCAGTCCGTTGTTTCATGATCTAAAGGTAATAGAACTAAGAAAATAGCATATTCAGAATAAATTCTCTCTCTCTTTAATCCTTTCCTAAATCCTTCCTTTGGACATTGAATTGCCTAGGCTCATCTTGATCATTAATATCCTCAATCCCCCTCAGTGAATTTACTGACATAGAGAAAAAATAAAATCATGCTCATCAGGCCCAGTAAAAATTTTACTGACATTAATACCACTAATTCATTTTAATTTTGATATAAGTACTTAACATTAAGAATAGAATACATGACAAATGAAAAACATTTTGCCAAGACAATGATATTCCATAATCTCAACAGCAACTCCATGATTAGCAAAATTTATAGTGAATGATATATTTGAATATGCCTGGTCCAGTTTTAGAACTTCAAAGATACCGTTGGCGACAACATGGATGGATCATGAGGATATTATGCTAAATGAAATGAGTCAGTCTGAGAAAGACAAATATCACGCGATCTCACTTATATATGGAATCTAAAGAACAGCATAAATGAACAAACAAAACAAAAACAGACTCATAGATACAAAGAACAATCTGATGGTTGCCAGAAGGGAGGAGTGTTGGGGAGCTGGATGAAAAAGGTGAAGCGATTAAGAAGTACAACTTGGTAGTTACAAAACAGTCACGGGATGTAAAGTACAGCATGAAGAATATAGTCACTAATAGTGCAACAACTATGTATAGTGACAGGTGGTAACTAGACTAATCGAGGGGATCACTGCATAAATTATATAAATATCTGACCACTGTGCTGTACACCTGAAACTAATATAAAATAATATTGAATGTCAACTCTAACTGAAAAAAGTAAATACTTAAAAAAAGGTACAGCCTCTGATTTTTGACATTTTCTGTTAAAAACTACTCATATATGATAAATTCTGTAAGTAATTTTCAAAAGTCAATAGGTTTATCCTTTGACAAATGTCACTTTTTAAAGTAACTTTTTAAAAATAACTTGCAAATACGAATCTTTTTTTATTCCTCTTGTTACTTGTGTTTGGAGATAACTTAATAATTATTAAATCTATTTGCATTGTTTAAAGGAAAAACACTCTTATTACCTAATAGTAATGGTATTATTGTTGTTATTGACATCATTGTGAATTAAGCATGATGCATAATAATTAAAAAGTGTACTAACACTAATCCTTGTGTTTTTGGTTTTTGTTTGCACTTTCAGAGACAAAGAAATAGCATGGCATGAAACATGGCTCAGTTCTATTACAAAAGAAATGTTAATGCCCCCTACAGAGACCGCATCCCTCTAAGGATAGTCCGAGCAGAATCAGAACTCTCACCATCAGAAAAAGCCTACTTAAATGCTGTGGAAAAGGGAGATTATGCAAGCGTCAAGAAATCCCTAGAAGAAGCTGAAATTTATTTTAAAATCAATATTAATTGCATTGATCCTCTTGGAAGAACTGCTCTGCTAATTGCAATTGAAAATGAGAACTTGGAGCTCATTGAACTGCTCTTAAGCTTTAATGTCTATGTCGGGGACGCTCTATTACATGCGATCAGGAAAGAAGTCGTTGGAGCTGTTGAGCTGTTACTGAACCACAAAAAGCCCAGTGGAGAAAAACAGGTACATGCGGAAACACTGTTTTTAATTTATTTTTATTGAAGGTTCCTCTATGGATGTTCACCTTCCCCCACATGATAAGAAATAGAAGCATTGCAATTAGAACTATTATGACAAAACTAAGGTTAAGTACAGTTTATATCCTCCAAGAGTAATGCCCCCACCATCACCTGCACCTCTTGCCCTGGCAAATCAGACCTTTAGTGAGAACTAAAGCAAAACAAAGTAACCCATGTTGGTTACTCTTACATTGGAAACATTGTTCAACATGTAAAGTTATTTGGGACTGACTGTGTATGTGCTGGTGTTTTTCCTCTTGTCTTTCATTTTCTAACATTCTATAGTACTGCGTTGAATTATTTTATTATTTTCCTGTTTAAGCTGCTTACTTACCTGTTTTGAGATTCTGCATTCTACAAAAATGAACTGCATCACCTAATTTTGATATTTTTTTTATTTATCAAACTCTAGTGGATTCTTTAAAACTGAGACTTAAATTTTAAAAAAAAAGATTATTGGACAATAACTGAGCTCTGTAGACTTAATATCAAATTTATTAATGGCAAATATCAGCTATATCTTAATGTCATCAGTAGAAAATAAACAGAAGTGGCACACAATGTGTTTTTTTTCCCTGTTATCTTCCTGTTTTTACCACTAAGGAAGAGGAGAAATCAGAAACAGACAGAAGTGAATAAGGAATCTTTTTGTCTGTCTAGATCTTTCCCGTTGTTACTGACTTGTATCTAAATTGTCTATTTGATCCTTTTTCCTTTCACACTGAACACTTTTCTTCCCTGCATCAAGTCTAATTGACTCATTGCAAAGACATTGAATGTACTGCAGTGGCTTAAAATTTGTATTTTAAAGCAAAATCTTATGAAATGTGTGTTATTACAGCTCAAGCAATTTCTGCTTTCTTTGATAATGTGCTAATTTCTATCTCTGCAAATGACAGACTGTTGGATGTTACATTCTTTTAAAGCAAACTCTGCTGTAGTAGTTGTTGTCTTTGCTTTACTGAAGGACTTTTATTGGAATCCTTGCCATTATTAGAAGAAATTCGTGGCTAGGTGTCTCCTGAAAAGCTCTCCCTGTGTTGTCAGAAGTCTATGTTCTCTGGTCCATTCTTATGTTTCACCACCATTCACCCTCTTCCCCTTACCTGAATCCAAACTTTGATAAAACAACACTCCACGATGATAATACTTCCCTGTTTGTTGCTTTACTGGCTTTTCGTTGTTTGTTTCATATCCAGGAGTCTGTGTGTTACCTATGTATAGGTAGGAAAATTTGCTTGTTTCATCTCCCCTTTTAAACTTGTACAAACCTTGACAGAGGTGGACAGATAATGGTAATATCTAACAACTGATATAATGTTATATCCCGATTTTTCACCACTGTGGAAGTACGAGACACTTAGATGGCTGTGACCGGGAGTCTGTTTTTATCTGTGTAAGTTCAAGTACTACTTCCTCAGTCACCTTGTGATTTTGAAATTCTTTCCACAATTATACCCCTAAAGAATTTATAGTTTCTAATAACAGTGATCTTATACTGTACACCCTCCTGTTTTATGTGTGTATAGGCAACTGTAATGCAGATGTTGTGACTGTGGTCTAAATAATTTTAGACAGCAAGTCTATAGAACAAAATTGCTATTAAATGTGTTTTTCACATTTATTACTAAATAACCTTCTTAGTTCTATTTTCTAGAGAACATTGGCCACATATTTCAATGTCTCTTTAGTCAATGACATTTGTGCTGGCTCGAGTAATTTGGTGTCTGGAGAAGATATCTGCTATTATGAGAGTGTTTGTTGGAAGGCATTCAACTTTAGAGCTAAACTCTTGTCTCGCAAGTAGGTCCTGGCTCCTTAGAGGCACTTGATCTGAACCCTGATTATTAATAAAAGGCAGTAAAGGTTTGCAATCTGCCAAGAGTCTGAAATATCCCAGGTCATGTGTTTCTGGAAGATTTCTCTTGTATCTTTCTGGCCAAGAATTTTCCCTTTCTATTTGTACATTCTAGAATTCCTCTTCAGTGAAGGCAGTGAGAATAAACAAAAATTATACCTTTTTTTTTTTTTTTAACTTTATAATTTTGAGAGAACCAATTCAATCTACCTCTGAGATCCTGGTATTTTATACAATAAAAATGGGGTTGTTAAAACATGAAATGTTTATAGTATATAGTATACAGCACACAAAAGGTGTCTTCTGGGCTTGGGGGTACAGCCAAATCCCCAGTTAGAGCTTTGTTTATCTGTGGTTTCCTTAGATAATACAGCTCCTAAGTACAGCTAAATCTTCTAGAATAAGTTTCCATAAATCAGGGTGTTGTCGGTAGCAAATATGATCTAGACAAGAATTCTTTCTCTCATAAACTGTAATTCCTTATATGATTCTTATAATTGTTGAAAGCATTTTGGTTAGTATTATAATTTGCCTAATTTTCCGTTTCATGGGTATCCCCTAAAAACTCTGGGACACATTGCCATTGATTTTGTTGACTTCATTGAAGCCAAGTGTTAAAACCTGAAAACAATAATATCCAAGTGGACAAGATAAACATAACTTGTCTTAAAATAAATCAAGAAAGAGGATTCTCGTATAAAAAACATACAAATCTGATTATTAGAACACTTATTTAGAACTTAAAATGTGATAAATGTAGATCAGAATATGTATTCTTCTTTTACAAGTTTTTCACATAGTAATTTCTTTCTCTGGAAAAAGATGCAGTGTTTGAAGGCATCCTGAAATCAAAAGAGATTTCAGATTAGTGTACTTACCCAGCACATTCACCAGGGGACAACCTGAGGATATTTACTGTGCCAGGCCTTAGGATGGACACTGAGGAGGGGACATTGTTCCTGTTCTCTAGAGTCTGAACGTCTAGTTGTGATGAGAGAAGGGAAAAATAGCACGGGACTATAAATAAAAGTGATCACAATGGAAAAAATGAAAGAAATAAATCCTCAGGTAATTATGAATTTAAATGGACTGGATTTGGAAATACAAAACATTACTGGGTAGAGGGCATGAGGGATCCCGAGAAGGGCCTGAAGGAAAAGGAAGAAGAATATTTCCCAGGGTTTGTAGGTGGGGAAATTTAACTCCATTAGCTGAGATAGGTGTTATGAGAAAACGTTGATGAGACCTAATTGGATATACTCTGTTTTCAATTTATTGAAACTGACATCTAGGAGGAAACTAGAAATTCTGGCTTTAAGAAAGGGGTCTGGGATTGATATATAAATGACAGTGAGGACACGGAAGCAAGTAAAATAATTTATCTTCCTATCACTCTGGCATTTTCTCTTCTTGCCATTATATATTGTTTAAATGTTTGTGATTATTAGTATATTAAAATATTTTTCTCAATGCAGCATCTAATGAAGATATTTAAGCTTTGCCAATTGGGCATTGATCATTAAATATTTCCTTCCATATGTAACATAGACCTTCATAAATCAGGGTATTAAGTTCTTAGTGTTTTACTTTTACTATAAAAAAAGGAAAAAGAAATATTTCATGTCTTTCATGTAGTAGACAGCATAGAGAACATGTGGTTCTTTACTCCAAGCAGGAAAATGGAACATTATGTATTTTTACTGGGACTGCTGCCTTGCTAGAATCATTACTCTGACATTCTTTGATGATTTTATTGAGCTTTTCTTTAACCTTTTTAGTACCTTATTTCTCTGTAGGAAATAACTGAGAGTGACTTATTATCCCTCTTTTCAGTCAATTGATTGGTTACATGACTTTTAATTATTCCAGCCGACCTTTCTTTGAGGTCTTCTAAGGCCAGATCCAATTTCGATTTTAGTTACTTCAATAAGTGTTTATCAGAAACAGAACTTTCTTTTCTGTTTTTCACTTAGATAGTGGTTCTCAGTCTTCACTATCATGAGACTCACGGGGAGGGCTTGTTAAACCACAGATTGCTCTGTTCCATCACACAAGTCTCTGACACAGCAGGTCTGGAATGGGGCCCTACAAACTTATCTTTCTAACAAGTACCGAGGTGATACTACTGCTGTTGGTGGAAACAGAACTGAGAATAGCTGCCTTAGAGGATGTTGAAAGTTATGCAATACGTATAGTTGTACATTTTACATTAGGTGTGTTGAACTATACTATACTATCCTAGCTTTTAAGAGATTTCAATTAATTCTCTTAAATGCTAATGATTAAATGGTGCTTAATGTTTGAGAGTTGCCCAATTCCACTAATATATTTATTATATTTTTTCCCTTCTTTGAGAATTAAAGGAATAAGATAAAGTGAAAACACTTGAGAGAAAAATGTGTATATAAATCCTGTTTTATAATCTCAGGCAGGCAAAGCATTTAGTCTTTTGAGCCTTGACTTTCTCATAAATAAGAAGTGGGTCATAGTCCCTGCTCCCCAGGGAGATTCAAGATTAAATAGTTAACACACTACAGTGGCTAGCACTAAGAAAGTTCAGTATATGTAAGTCCCCCTACCTTGATCCCATCTGAGCATTCTATAGTTACTAATTTTAATTTAACTAAAAATGCATATGTGCATTGATAAGGCTAAACATTCCTCAAAACAAATGCATTGCGATGTGTTAGTGCTATTTTGAAGAATGAGTTTATGTTAAAATAAGAGAGAGTGAAATTAATCTTTCAAATGTGGGCTTTGGTGGAAAGCTTTTTTGGGGTTATATTTAATAAATCTCTCCAATCCATTATACATCTTGTGATTAAAACTAAAATAATAACATAATGTCTCAGTAAGCAATATATCAATTGAATTTCCTTAATTATAACACTTTGAAAAATTAATCATTAAGAAATAACAGTGAGTCATTTAATAATTTTAATTAATTGAAAAGATAAGGTGTTAATATAATTGGGAATATTACAAAATGCATATTATGATTAGAATGTCTTGTAACTCTTTTCAAAATGCCGTTTTCTTTCAGCCTACTATATATTTGCTTATTCTCTGATTAGAGTCAAGAAAAGTAAAATTTAATTGCTTTAACATCTGAAACACAAGAAATTGAGGATTTTTGAAGTATAGAATTTTAAATGTTGTTTTTCAAGTATCAATTTTTTCAAGCATGTAGAAAGAAAGAGTGCTCTCATTTTCAATGCTACGCTTATTCTGTATGCAATAATTTTCTGGATCGATTAAGTTCTAGCTATGTCGATGTTCCAAGTTATTATTGTTTGAATCATGTATTAGAAACACTTAACAATAATTCCAAACTGTGAGTTTTAAGCCAACATAGAATGTAGCTTTCTGAGAGAATGTTCACACCCACCCAAAAGGAGGGAGTGGTTTTTGGTAAGTAAAAGTTGCCAATCTATCAACTGGATGCATAACCTCCTTTCCCTTAAATGAGAGCATGATGGGTAAATGAAGTGGGTTTAACTTTGCACTATCCTCACCCCCTCATATGTGTAACCTAACTGTAACATTCCTTCTGGAATCTAGTGGAAGTATAGTGAAAGATTTGTTTGAATTGGAGAAACAGGCTTAATTGTTAAGCAACACTAGTAACATCAGATAAATGTAAAATTTTAATACAATGATATCATGATGAATGAGTATAAATTAGAAATAATTATTTCAAAGTTTATTTAGATTTTTTATTATGTGTGTTTCCCACTGTCCAAAATATCAGAGACTCCTCAATTAGCAGTATATTGGAATAATTTTCTTCAAAAACAATACATAATTTGAAAAAACAAATTGTTTGATATACGTTATAAGTTTCTATTACTTTCTACCATAGCAATTGTAGTTCACGGGATAATAAAAATTGTGAACCATAATTGAGTATTACAATGTACCAGATCTTCTCTTGAGACCATTCTACATCGTTATCTCGTTTTAGCCTCATAACAACCTTTGTGGTAAGTTCTTTCATTATTGCCATTTTGTGAAGAGAAATTAACTTCCTCAAAGCCATCATCTGTAACTAAGGACTTAAACTGTCTTTCTCCCCTCCAGCAACCTGTGTAGACTCTGCTAATGAATTGCAGAGTTCATTCTTGTTGACCTCAAAAACAGCCTTAGAATATTTGCTCAACATTTGTCTCAGCAGTCACTACTACATAATAGGAGTCCACTGAGAAATGTATTCATGAGTATAGAAGTAGGGACTGCAACAAATCTTTTTTATTTATTTTGATTGCCCAGTATGTATTTTTACATTTATTTAATTGATTCCTCCCAGTTACTCCTAACCATTAAAGATAAGGAAATTGAAGCCCATGAAATTAAATAAATTGCCCCAGGGAGAGTTGAGTATAAATCCTTGTTTTCATGATCTTTGCCAAAGTTCTCGGTTACTTTAGGCATCAGATGTTCAGCAATCTCTTCTGAAGTTGCTGTAACCAAGGACTAAAAGTTGGTCCTGGAGCAGCATAGAAAGGTCTCTGCACTTCCTTGACTCCATTGGAACATCCTGAAATTCCTTTAGACAGAGGCACCTCGCCACATCTTAAGTGATTTAAAATTGCTGATTTAACAAAACTGGTTATCCAATTTCCTCAGTTTCTCCTAGATGGTAGTAGGAAGGGAGTGGTAGTGAGAAGGATACACTGCTGGCACATTGAGAAACTGCTAGGAAGAGAGAGGTGGGTAGAACACAGGAACAAGAGTGCAGAAGATTACAGGTTAAGCAATGCACATTCAGTGTTATCCTTTGGTTGGACCTGACCAAGTTGGTTTTGAACTGAGACCTGGTAGCTGAGACTCTAGAGACAGACCCTGCCTCCCAGACTGGAGAAGGTTATTTAAGGTTATTTTGCAGACAACACAAATCTTTTTCATCACTTATGTGTAAGATAAATTATGAAATCTTGATGGAATTAAATATAACTCCTCTTCGCTGTACATCTCTTCATACCTCTTGGAATACACACACATATATATATGCACACATTTGTGTGTATCTTACTAATGTATGCATTTACACAGAAATAGACTTCACTCATAGTAAAACTTCAATTATGAATGCCTTTCTATATACTCCCTTTAAAATGTATTTGTCGGGGTGGTCCTTACAGGCCTTGGACATATTTACCTTTCACTCTTAGGTTATAGACATAGTAGCCCAACTCAGTGTTCTCATTTTCCCTTAGTATACTAAGTGTGTGTGTGTGTGTGTGTGTGATTTTGGGAGGGGAGACATGGGAGAGAGGGGTTTAAAGTAAAAGAGCATACTAGTCATATATTAAGCATGGAGTTACCAACTCCTGTGAGAGACTTCTGGGTCCCACAGTGGTCCCATTAAAGCACCCATGCTTGATTTGAGGTAACTAGGTAGGCAATGATCTCTCACTTCCTTTTGGGGGATGGAATCAGAGGTAACTCCCAGCCCAACTTCACTTTTCTACAATGAAATCTTCCTCGAACAATATATCAGCTATCTCCAATGTCTCCATCCTTTGTATTATTGAAGTAGATCAGGGACTTCTGTATGAGGAATTCAAGAGTTTTGAACTCTGGAATCTCTCATCTACTGCAACTAGTACCTGTAGAAATTTAATCCTGTTAACATCCTGTTACTTATATACAATAAAAAGCAGCTCTCATCTCTTCAATAAATATTAGTTTCCTTTCCTTCTATATATACCCAAAAGAGTTGCTAATGCATGGCATGTGTTCGATTAATTGTTGACTAAATTTAATAAAAGGGTCTAGAGATCCCATAAATTCTTGCTGAGGTCTATTAGTAATTTTTCTCTTCCTTATGTTATAAAATGAATCTTACCCAAACTTACTTTTTCTTCATAGCCGCCTTGTTTCTTAATACACACAAACATACATATGCACAAACACACACATTTGTACATGTACGCACATCCCTTCATAATAAAAGTAATTGAAAATTGAACTGCTTTTCTTAAAATCAGAGATAGTTTCTTAGGTTTGGAAGAGATTCTATCAGATAACCTGGTACAATCACACATATAGAAACAAGATATTATTCTTGATGTAGAATCTCTGTTTCTACTCCTTTCCAACTCCACTGTAGCGGAGCAGCAAGAACAAGTCAAGATAGAGAGACAGACAGGAAAGTTAGGGGAATGGGTTGCATAAGCAACGTTTCAATAAAGGAATCATGTATTTCCTCATTTCTTCTCTTTATTATCTTTATAATCTTCTTGGCTAACTACTGTGACCAAAATATTGTTAAAATATGATCACAAAGGAGCCCTTGACCTCAAGGTATCTGATCTAGAAATAAATTGCAGCTTTAAGATAAATAAAAGTAATAACATATAATATGCATCCTCATTTGTTTTCTATACAGTATTGATTTTCCAATTATATTTACATCTATATTTTTGTGGGAATGTGTATAGTGTCTAAGGTCTGAGAAATATTAATGTTAGATTAAACAGGGCACAAAATTTGAAGAAACTCAATATCAATAAAAGAAGAAAGAGACCAGTACCATCGTGTTTCTATGAAGATGGTAAAAGTGTATAAAGAATAGCATTCAGTGTGTTTGGGAAAATATATTTGTATATTAAATGATTTTTTTTGTGTGTGTACAATAATGTGATAAATACTTTTCACTCTAAATGGAATCGATATGAAATTGCTTTGCATACATATAACTATTAGCTTTATCAATAAAATGCTTAAAATAAAAATAAATTACTTGATAAATTACATATTGCTAATTCCTGCTTCCCTTACAGACTTCATCCTAGAATATCAGAGTTCATTAATCTTTTATCATCTGAGGAGTTTTGATTCTTTGCCTGACCTTAAATTAGCAGCCTTAGCAAAATACACTTCAAATGTACTCTATTTTAGTGCTTTTTAGCCTAAATTTAATGCCTGACTTACAGGTAGTGTTCATTAAGTCTTATCTTCTAGAAGCACATGTTTTGGATGAACTTTATGTCATTATACCGTGTTCTGCTTAACCATTAACTAGGCTGCCTGTTTCGCTCAATTACTCAATTAAAAAATAGGAATTCAATATGTAACTTTGAAATCAGAGAGAATTAAGGAGCATTTTGCTATCACCTTCACCACCTCTCCACTCCCAAACACACACTGACTCCTGGAACTATCACCTTATACAGATATGAGGGAAGTGAAGCTTAGAGAAGTTCAGAAAACTTGCCTGGAGATTACTGAAGTTATTTGTTCTTGAGCCAGCCTTAAAATTCAGTTTTTGTCTAGAATCAAATAGAAATATTTGTCATAAACATCACATTAGTTCCAGCCTTAAAATTTTGTGGAACAAGGAAAAAAATATAAATATAAAATTTTAAGGCTTAGTTTCACATAAGAGGAAATGTTTCATGGTAGAAAAGGATCAGGTTTGGAATCAGACAGATATAAATTCAAGTCCTAGCTCCACTCAATGCTACTTTTGTGACCCAATGGTGTTATTTAACTTGAAACAGAACAAGGGTAAATGGTACCTCACACAATTATTGTAAGAATTCAAAATTTAAAATATTTCATAAAAGGTGCCTAGTGTATTTACATCTGATTTAATATTGTTATTATTAGCATCATTATCATTCATTTCAGAACCAAGTATGATAATTTGATGTATGTCTAAAGATTCATATTTGCATCATGCTTCTAAGTTATGATTGGGTTTCAGATATGCTGATGACGACCACTGTGGACAAATTTGTTGAATTCTGGTGATGAAAACTCAGAGGAAAGACTTCTCGATACCCAAATAATGGTTGGGAGTGTTGTGTATCTATGAGAGGTTGAATGGAGCCAGGGAGCTTGAATAGTTTTACCTCAGAGGTATCTAAATGTCAGGAGACTGGAAATGGACCAGGCTTATAAGTCTACAGTGAAGTCTAAATCACTATAATCTAAACATGTTATTAATTAGCAAATAAGATGTAGTTTGACTCTGAATAAAGAGAAAGAAAAAGAAAAAATATGATAAAGGAAAATGATTGAAGATGACCTCTAAAAGAATAAACACATTCCCACAGGGATATTTTAGGGGTTATGTTTTCAGAAGAGACAGGACTTTAAAATTCAACACTGTCAGAATAAATGCAGGATATCTGCTCACCTAAGTCACACTGTCTCTTTTAATAGATGAGGTAAAGCAGATCAAGGTTGTTTGGATCACCCTTAAGGAAAAGCCTGCTACCTGATGAATATTTGATGCCTTAAAAAAAAATCGTGTATTGGTTTTAAACATCTGGCATGAACTTGAAAATAATAATCACATACGTTATACTTTTTCTTTATTTTTCAGTAGTTTATAGTTTTTGTATTCTGCAATATTAGCATAGGTTTTGTTAAGGCACCATAAAGTCACAAGTTTCCATAAAATTTGTCCATTATTATATGATTTTATTAACTGGTAGAAATACGTCTTTCATAGGTCACCTAATTCAGATTTAAAGTTTCCAAAAAAAAGCGAACAAAATTTATAAACCACCATGATTTACACATTTTTGGATTTCTTCTTTATTTAATTATATAGCAAAATGATAAAAATGATGTTTTAAGATTACTATAATGCTAATACATTCCATTTATTACAAATCTGATCTGAACATCAAAGAGCAGAGGAAAGTCATTTTTCATTCTATAGCTAGTGCTGTAGTGGGAATTTGTTTGGATTTTCCCTGAGATTTTATCTGGGGCAGGAGAGATGATGAATTAATCCCCAATGTTTTCTTCTAGTAGAATGTTGTCCCTCCACCTATCCTGCTATATATTTTTGACACATTAAAATAGAGGTTAAGAAATCTCTTAGCTGCTTGTTACAGAACTCATAAATTACTGAAGTATTTTATTCTTGTATTTGAAGATTCAAGTTTACTGCTAAATTAACTAAACAGAGGAAAGAACAAAAATGATTTCCCTTCTCACGTGCATTTCTCAGCATCCAGTCAAAAACCTAGGTGATATTTTCTTTAGCTGTAGCCAGAATAAAACCACCATTCCATTAGGAAGAGGAGGGGTGTCCAGCTCTGTTCTTTTGCCTAGAAAGCCTGCTGCATGGATGATATGACTTATCACGTCTTTTCTCATTAGCTTCACACTGTCAATTCCTAGAATGTTTCTAAGTGTTATTTCAGTTATTTTTATGTAGTCTCTGAGGAGAAGTTTTGAAAAACAAGTTATTTCAGTCACACGCCATAGTTTTGTAGCTGTATTTTTAATTCTGAAAGACTAAGTTTTTGTGGCCTCGCCTTTCCTCCATACTTAACAATACAGTAAGTACATCCTATGATACTGATAGATCATATTGCTACCATCATTTACTTTAATTTGTTAATTCTTCTTAATAAAGTTTTTTCCCTTTAATTGGTTCCTTTATGTGATAACCAACTTATAAATATAAAAACTCTTACTAGCTGTGCATGTAAATCATTTTTGAATCTGTCGTACTGTGATGGTGTTTGTAGGTTCACTTTCCTCTCATACTTATAAATATCAGTCTATTCCTTAGGCATAAATTACTCTCCAAACCAAATCAAATCTTAGTCTTGTTTCTTTCTACATAATATGATGTACATCTGAGGTATTAAGTAACAGTTTGTCAAATAGATGGTCGATGGATAAATACAGAAAATTAAAAATCCCCATCATCATCACTTGTGAAAATTCATCACAAAAAGAACACTCTGACAAGATAAAATTGACCATCAAAGAGCTTACGGACTTTAGTTAACGTAACCATTCTGACTTAGATCATTATCAGAAGGAAAACAAGATTATTAATATCTTTGTTATGAAAATTTCTAGGAATATGTACATATTTTGCCTCTATTGTACCCCGATGCTGTGTAGGATTGTAAGTGACATATAACATTCTGAGAATCTTCACATTTTCAAAAGTTGAAGTTCCATCTAAAGCATGCAGACTTCCTTGCAGCAATTTCAATATTTCCATAAGAGCCTGTAATTGTTTACAAAAATATAGAGCACACTCCAAATTTATATATATATGTAATATTTATATATATATATATATATATATATATATATATATATATATATATATATTATCAGAGAAAAAAGAATGATTAACCTTGGAGTGATTTTTAACCTCTGAAAGATTTCACTTATTTCAAGATTATCTCTGTAATAATTTAATAATACGTATTTTTTGTGTATTTAAAATAAAGTCAAAGGTATATAGAAATGAGAAATTTACAAATCATGACAAAAATTGATAAAAATAATTCTATTTAACACTGAATAATAAATCAACAAATTATGCAACCTTGAATATTTTATACTCCATAGTGAAAATCTTTATTTTTACTGGAACTGAATCCTTTAGGAAAAGCAATTTAGCAATGTTTAGTGAAAACAAAACCAAAGAAAAAACAGCATTCATACTTAATCACTCATTCTTTCATGTATTCAAAATGGAGGTGATTAAGTAAATTATAGTACAATTTTAATTAAAATACTGTATGATCACCACAATGGTATTTAAAAGATTGAAAGTCTATCAAGGGGTAAACAAATATCAAATAACAACTGAATTCTACATAGATTACTGTGTTTCCTCGAAAATAAAACCTAACTGGAAAATAAGTGCTAGCATGATTTTTCAGGATGACATCCACTGAACAGAAGCCCTAATGAGTCTTTTGGAGAAAAAATTAATATAAGACCCGGTCTTATTTTGGGGAAAACATGGTAAATAAATAATGTTGTAATTAATTTAAAATATGATGTGAATACTAAATCTCTTTCAAAAGCTAGGGGTTTATATGTGGGCAAGACTTTCTGAGCTTAAAAGTAAAGCAGATATTTAACCTATACAAAATCTGATATGCATGGCATTTATTATCATAGATTGGTGACTTATTTTAATGAATTGGTGCTTGGGGCTATTCTGAGCAATGATGGGGGAAAAAAGACTGATAGATTTTATTACTGAGATGAAATTATCATTAACAATCTTTATAATAAAAACTTACACAATAACTAAAACCTGGAAAAATATTTCAAATAAATTATAGACCAAATGAGGTAATATAGTTAAGCTATAATGATGGGGGAAGAAAAACACAGGTGTGCCCTACCATTAAAGGAGCATATTATTCTAATCTTTCACAAACATTTCTAGTTTTATGAAACTAGTATAATCTTGGCATCAAAATTAGAAGAGGACGGTATGAGAAGGGAAGATTACGGACTATCAAAAATGTAAATGCAAAAATTTAAGTAATATATTAGAAAAATCAATGTAACTCATATCTTAATAAGTAAAGTAAAAGGAAATATATATCACTAGATTTGAAAAAATACATTTGATAAAATTTATATCCATCCACATAGGGGAAAAAAAACCTTAGCAAACCAGGAATGAAATAGACAAAAAATTTTCCTTAACTTGTTTAAGAAAATCTACCCCAAACCTATATCTTATATCACTCTGAATAAATATTGCAAACATTCTTGTGAATATCAGGATTCTCATTATTTTTCCTTCCATATAGCACTCTACTAGAGTGAACAACAGTAAGTAAAAATAAAAGATATAAACACTAGAAGAGATAAAAAATGTACTCAGATAATTTGTCTACATAAAAACAAAATGTAATCTGCAAATTATAATTAATTGCAAAGTTTATGAAAGTCATTCTATAAAATATTAATATAGAAGACTCAAATGCATTTTAGACAGTAATGGAAGTTGGTTTATACATTATTAACTCTAGCTTCAACAAATTAGAACTTGTGATTATATATGAATATGTAATTATACAAACTAATATAATATATACTTATAAAAAAGAACATATTCAGCAGTAACAAAAATGTAAATTGTCTAGGATATATCTAACATAGTATGTGCAGGAGTTTCAAGGGGAAAATATAAAACATTATCGCAAGCCCCTTCATTTTGTTTTTAATTTATTTCTTTATTTTCAGTAGTTTCAGGTATACAAAAGAATGTAATAGACATTTATCATTTATATCCCTCACCCAGTGATAACCCCCCTCCCCCAATCTACTGCTCCTCTGACATCACATACAGCCATTACATTTCCACTGTCTCCATTCCTAATGCTGTGCTCCACTTCTTGTGGGGGGGAAAAAAAAAAAAAAAAAAAAAAATATATATATATATATATATATATATATATATATATATAAAATTGTAGTTGACATTCATTATTGTTCAGCTTCAGCTTCAGGTATTCAGTGCAGTGATCGGGCATCTACATCATCCCTGAGGTGGTCTCCCTAATAAGACAAGTGTCCATCGGCCCCTTCGTTTCTAACTGAAATCTGAGTCTCTCTTGCAGCACCCATCACACCACTGGGCCTTGTTCCTCACCGGCTCCTTTATATCATTGTCCACTCTTGCTTTCTAACCGCTCCACCACAGTTGTAGTATTCTATACTGTATTCTCTTTGCTTAAAGATTTTGACCTCAGATTTGTGGTCACACTCCTCAACAATGGTCTTGTCCAAACTCTCTGGTTACACACATGTATAATCCTAGAGTTACACTGGTTTCTCTTAACCTATGTTCCTTCTTCCCAAACAGTTATCTTTAACTCCACCTTACCTCATCCACCTACTCCCATGGCCATAGCAATAATTGTTATTATCATTAATTATACTACCTCCAAGGAAACAATTTCTTTCCTGCTCAATCCACCTAGTCCCCATACACTAACCTTTTCCTAAGTCCTCACTTCTCATGATATTACTTCCTTGATTAAAATTCAATAGTCTATCATTCGTGCCTCTCATCCATAGAGAAGTTTTTCTCACTCTCTTTGTATTAATAATATTATCTGGTAAATTCTGATTTAGCCTGGACTCAGTTATCGAGAGAAGGTTAAGAAAAACATAACAGTTTCAACTACTTTCACTCTAAATGTTTGATCACTAATTTCAAGTGGGTACTTTGTGGTGCCTAGCAAGCCTACTACATTTCCTGGGTACATATACTCTCTTACTTTCCCAGATGATAAGTTCATTTTTCTCTCTCTTTCTTCAAACACCCAACAAGTCTACAACTCCTCTCCCTTTCTCTTCCTCGGGTGATACCTTTGTTTCCTATTTTACTAAGAAAATAGAATTAATCATGAGACAACTTTTATATGCTTCAACCACCATAGCTACAACTTGCCTAAATATGTACCTTAGTATTCCAGGATTTCATATTCTCCTTGTATTTCTCAATACCTTTACTGGTTCTTCTTCATCTTCTCAACCTCTAAAATGTAAAATGTCAGAGGGTTCAAATTTCTAACTTCTTTTTTCCACCTGCTAACTGACATCCAGGCTTATGACTTTAAACTATTTGAATGCTGATGACTCTCAAATGAATATCTCCAGATTTTCCATATCTCAAATTTAACATTGAAAAGCTATCTCCTAATCTTCATTGCATTCCAAAATTTCCTCTTGCAGGATGTTCTCCATCTGTCTAAGCCAGTGTGTTTAGCATCACTGATTTCTCTTTGTGATATTATATTTCACATCCAATAGTCAACCCATAAGCAAATTCCGTTGGCTTCTTTATAATATATCAAGTATTGGACAACTTTTCCAACCCTCCACTGCAATTTGTTTCAGCCTTCTAGATCTCTTGCCTTAAATATTGCAAGTGTTACTTTATTATTATTATTAGTTTTCCCTGCTTCCATCTCTGTTAGCCTTAGTCTATTTTCAACACAATAGCCAGCTTGGTCCTGTTAAAGGTGATCAGATAGTACCCCTCCTCTGCTTGAAATGCGCCAAAGGCTTTTTAATCTCTCTAGAAGTAAAAGCCAGAGTCCTTAAAATGGATTAAAATTCATCTGCTGTCCCTGACTTGCTACTTTTTAAAAACCTTGTCTTCTACTTACTCTTCTTATTGCAAACTGTACTCCCATCAAATTGGTCAAACACTCTAATGATGCTCATGCCTCAGGATCTTTGCCCTTGCTGTTTCCTCTTCCAGGAATGCTCTGCCCTTAGATATAAGCTTAGCTTGCTCCTTAACTTTTTTCAACTATCTCTTCAAATGTGAGCACATCAGTAAGACTTTCCTGTCATGCCTATACAGGGCAACAAACTTCCTTTATTTCCTCTTACTCCATTGTAATTTTCTGTATGGCCTTTATCATTTGACATTCATTCATTCATCCACTTGATCATTCATGTTGTATCTCTTCTCTTCTCTTTCTAGAATGTAAGTTGAATAAAGGCAAGGATTCTGTCTGTTTTGTTCATTACTATAGTACCAAACTGAAGAGTGACTGCTATAAAATAGGTGCTCAAAAGAATTATTGAATGGCTGGAAGAATAAAAATTAGTACATATAGACTATAATTAACATGGAGAGAAAAGCTAATGTGTAGGGAGGACATGTATGTAAAATGAGAAGAACACTGGGCTTAAGTTTGATCCCTAGGAAGGAACAGTGTTCAAAGGATGAATACATAGGAGAATGGGCCCCAGTGAGACTAAAAATGAGCAACCAGAGAAAATGATGATAGTGATAGTGATAATGATAATAATCATAATAGATTATGTTTTAGCAAATATGCACAAAACACTTTGATATTCATCATGACTTTTAATCCAGAAAAGAACCCCATGAGGTAAAAGCTATCATTATTTCCATTTTACAGATGAGAAAATTGAAGTTTAGGAGGGTTAAGTGTTTCCAAAGTTACAAATGGTTAGTGAGACAGCCAATAGCTGAGCCCATATACTACCACCCACAGAAAACAGAGTCATGGAAGTCAAAGGACTGGTGACTTCCCAAAAGGCGGCAGTGATCAACACTGTCAAGTGAAATCAAAAATAGGATCACTGATAAGAATTAATGTATAATTCTTACAAAAATTAACTATAAACTTGGCCCATTAGCTACATTTCAACAAATAAAAAATTTCACTTAGATATCATTTAAGAGATTCTCCTTCAATGTAACAGATATAAAGAGAGGTAGTTTTTAAAATAAAAGTTATGTCTGTGAACTAAACAATCTGAGAGTTAGTAATATTTCTCTATTTTAGTGACTAAACCTAACCCAACTGGTGGTGATTTAAAGTGCTGTTTGCTTGATAACCCTTAGGTGTTGAAATAGATGTTTCCAGTTCTTCATCCAAAATGCAAATAATATTTAATAGTTGTGATTTATGACATATCTATAGCAATACACAATAAATGGTACATGCCATTTTAGGAGATATATATATAGCTTAAATTTTCAGTAATGAAAAGTATACTTCCAAACTTTGATATCTACACTTGCGAAACTGGCTGGCCAGGAGGAAATTATTGTTCTACCTTTCTCATATGTTTATGTGAGGAGTAAGAGATGAATCTGGCAAAACTGAACAAGATAGTTTTCTCCTCTTTCTTCTGACAATCTTAGGCTTGTCACGTAACCCTAGTACCTTCCTGTGATTTAGGATTTAAATATTATAACATACTTTCACATTTAGTCTTCAACACAACCATGTAATAATTAACCTTTTGAGGCTTTGGATATATATTTTTCCAGTTCTTTTTTTTTTTTTTTTTAATTTATTGGGGTGACAATTGTTAGTAAAATTACATAGATTTCAGGTGTACAATTCTGTATCACATCATATATAAATCCCATTGTGTGTTCACCACCCAGAGTCAGTTCTCCTTCCATCACCATATATTTGATCCCCCTTACCCTGATCTCCCACCCCCCACCCCCCTTACCCTCTGGTAACCACTAAACTATTGTCTGTGTCTATGAGTTTTTGTTTCTCATTTGTTTGTCTTGTTCTTTTGTTGTTTTTGGTTTATATAACACACATCAGTGAAATCATATGGTTCTCTGCTTTTTCTGTCTGACTTATTTCACTTATTTGTCCAGTTCTTATTCCACAATGAGAAATATCTTGAATACATGTCCACATTTTAAAATGGGAAAATCGAAAAGCAGAGAACTTATCTGACTGTCATTTTCATACAATTAAACATGACTAAGGCAGGATTTAATGTATTTCTTCTTACTTTACAAAAAAAAAGTTTTATTGAAATATAGCTAACATACAATATAGCATTAGTTTCAGGGGTACACATAGTTATTCAGCATTTATATACCTAAAGAAGTGATCACTATGATAAGTTCAGCAACCATCTGCCACCGTACCACACTGTCACAATATTATTAACTATATTGCCTATGCAGTACATCACATCCCCATGACTTATTTGTTTTATACCTGAAAATTTACCTCTTATTCACCTTCATTTTTTTACCCCTCTTTTTAATTTTTTAATTATGGTTGACAGTCATTATTTTATATTAATTTCAGGTGTACAGAATAGTGGTTAGACATTTGTATAATTTAAGAAGTGATCCCCCTGACTAGTCTAGCACCCACCTGACACTGTACATAGTTATTACCATATTATTGACTATATTCCCTGTGCTTTACTTTACATCTCCATGACTATTTTGTAACTACCGATTTGTACTTCTTAATCCGTTCACCTTTTTTCACCCTGCCCCACAACCTCCCTCCCACCTATCACCCTGATAAATCTAGTACCCATCTGACACCAGTCAATAGTATTTCTTCTTACCTTTGATGCCTGAGCTATTTCCAGGATCTCACAGCTACCTTCCATACAAAACATATAGTCTATTGATTAAGAATTTAGACTCTGGAGTCCAACTGCATGGATTTCTCTGTGACCATGGGCAAGCTACTTCAATTCTCTAATGGACCATTTTCCTCATTTATAAAAATAAAATAATAACACCTACTTCCAAAAATAATTTTGAGGATTAACTAAAATGAGTTTGAGGGCTAACTAAGGCATTCAAAGCTCTCATCATGGGCATGACACATGTCAAGTGCCTAATATGTGGTAGTTATTGCTTGTGTCACTGTCATCAGACTCCAAACATATTTGTATTAAGTGTCAATGATGTGAAATGATTTTGGCAGATCTTTGTTTATTTGATTCAAGTGTGTATCATAGTTATAAATTAATTTGTCATGCAAGTTATTGTAGAATTGTATTTACTATGTGCCTCATAACACCTAATCAAATCAATACCAACTACATCTATTTGCTGGTATTTTTAATTCAAAGTAGATTTTAAGTAGGCTTACAGTAAAAATATTTAGCTAATGCAATCTAAAATGCAATTTTTAAAAGTAAAAATAGTAATTAATATGTTATTCATACTTATATCACTGACCCAAGTTTGAGTAAAATTATAAGTATTTTGTATGAGAGCCCTTGAATGGGGATAAGATAATCAAGACAGTGTAATACGCACTCTCCTTCCTCACTTCTCTCACAGACTCTTTTTTTTCTGAAAATGAATATTTCTCTCTAATTGTTAAACAACAAACAAAACAAAACAAAACCCTTGCCTTTCCCCTGCCTCCATTTGAAGAGAAAAGGGCAGCTTAATAACAGTCCAGTGTTTTTAAAGGGTATCACAGCAATGATAAGATTTGAGTTGGGTTCTGAATGTTTGGTAGAATTGGATAAGTGGGAAGGAAGAGGCATGAGCCAAGAAGAAAACTATGAATGAAATGCTTGTTTCTGGAATGAATAGGCCATAGGATGCATGTCAAGAGGGGTAAAAGTAGACCTTAATGCACATGGTGGGCCTGATTATAGAGGTCTTTGTTCATCATATAAAGCAGTTAAGATATAATTACGTTATACTAAGTACAGTGTCTGATTTTGAACAAATTCTCAACTGATGTTTAAAGAACCTCAAATAAGGGTCCTTTATGTAAATAACTATGCTACCACTCTCCAACAGGACAAAATTAAACTTCAGGGATATTCCTCCAGATTGATATATGCAGCGTTCATTCTAATTCAGATATTCAATCGCATCATAACGTTTTATTTTAGGGATACGCCACAATTTGTTCAACCTTTTCTGTTTTGAAAAATGGTACAGGTGATACCCAAATTTCTATCACTACAAACAATGATGAAATTATTCGCACGGTGCCTGCTTCTCGGTAGGAAGTGTTCACAGAAATGAGACTGTGGTTCTCAGAATTTATGTAAGCATCAGATACTTTCCAGCAAGGATGTTATAATGCACATTCTTCTAGCTTTTGATGAATGAGGGAGCCTGTCTTTATAGCTCCATAAATTTGACAATATAATGGACAAATGTATTATAGTTTATTATTATTTTAATTTGTCTTTCCCTGCTTATTAATGAGCAAAATTATCCAATGTTTCTGAATTTTTTATTTTCTTCTATGACACATTTGTTTATAACTGTCCATTCAGTTGTTTGTAATTTTATTTCCAACTTATAGGTTCTTTTCTTGATATAAATATTAAGCATGTTTTATATGCTGAAATGTGTTTTGCTGTAGTTTATTACTTTATTTTATGATTTTATTTATGGTATCTTTGGATATTCTACTTAAGAATTATATAATAAACTATGTAATTTTCTGTTCTGTGTTTTGAACCTTGCCTTAAGAGTTCTCCCCAACCCTGAACTATACAACTAATTTTTTCTTAACTCTTTTACTAAAATTTTCTTGCTTTTTTTTTACACATTTATTCCATCTCAAATTTATTATGATGAGATGAAATAGCTAATTTTGATTAGTTTTTTGGGTAGAAAATTGTTTTAGTTCTGGTTAATAAATGAACCGCTTTTTACAATTTAATAGAAATCCCAGTTCTACTTTTCGTATATGAAGTTCTCATATATGGTCAAAATTATATTCATCTGATTTAGATTTCTTGCTATATTCTTGCATGATAGTCTCCATTTTTGCAATTCTTGGATATATATTCTTCCATATTAACTAATAGAATAATTTTATCAAGTTATAAATAAAACAATAAATATAAAAAAGATTCTAAATGAAATAGTATTAAATGCATATATTTATTTTGAGAGAATTGGCATTATTCAGATATTTGGTCTTCTTATCTAGAAACATAATATTTTCCCCATATTTTGGGTCCATAAAATAATTAATTAATTATTAATCATTAATTAGCAGCTTTATTAATGCTTCTAACTTAGTGTATCTTAGCTTTTCAAAATATATTACCATGTAATCTGCCAAACAGATACATTTGTGTTGCTTTTTAGTATTTTTACTGATATTTTGTTTCTAATCTTATTCATAGGTAGAAACTCCAAAATAATGATGAACAATTATTGTGAGAATACACATTTCAGTCTTATTTCTAATTTTAATAGGAAAAGCATTCAGTCTTTACATTATGATATCTGCTATTGGTACTTATCATATTTAGAAACTGATAGATTTTATCAAATCCTATTTCATGTATAGTTATCATCATATTCTAAAAAATAACTGCAACAAATAGTACTGAAAATATAATAAAATAAAATATAATAATCAAATAAAAATCAAAATATTGCATTCTGAAATAAACCGTACTTTTATACTGTGTTTTAGGCTTTTCATACATGGTTGGATTCAACTTGCTAATAATTATCCTTGTGTTCTCCTTTCTAGGAGAATTTTTAACTTCATTTTAATTTTCCTTTTGATCTTTGTTTTTTTTAGAACAGGATTCCTTACTTTGTTAATGTCTAAGATTTGGGTTATTTATTGCTTATTTAAAATACAAAAGTAAGGGAGAGTACTACATTCAAGAAAATAAACATAAATAAAAAATAATATGGAGGCCAAAACTAATGGTATTTATTGTCACACTAACATGAATCAGCCAATTGCCCCTAATTTAAAGACAGAGGCCCACATACATATAAGCTAAATTAAGGAAGATCTATGTTCTTGCTGAGACTCAGGAAGATAAAGTGCTATTTTGTTTCTTTATTCTCCAACCTGGAACCCTACCCGCCAGTTCCTAGGTTACAGTGGGATAGTTTAAAACTGAATTCCATACTATTATTAAATATTCTCTTTTCATTTGTCTCTTCTGATTCATATCCCTACTTATCCCTACTGTATTACTAAACCCCAGGTACATTACAAATAAACATTTGAGTTAACTCTAGATATTGCAAGATGCATTCCTCAACCTATTTTTTCTTACCTTTGTGGAGGTGAATCACTTAATATTTGATTACAATACCTTCTGGAATATTTGGTCCTCTAGGATATATAGGTGGTGCATCTTCTGAATTCTAGTATCACCCTAGATGCCTTTCTTTTATCTTAACAGGAGAGTGATAACTTGGCTAGATGTAGAATCTGGAGTCACTTTCTTTTACTGAAAATTATCTATAGATGCAATTACACTGTCTTGCAGATTTTAATGAGGGAAGATAAGAAACTTGATATGAGTTGAATTTCCATCGTTACTCACTTATTCTATATATCTGGAGATTTTATATTCTTATTCTTTTAAAAAAAATTTGGAAGTTAGCATATGTCTAACTATATACCATTGTTTTCATTATTTCAACCAAAGGCCTAATAAACCTTCTCAGTCTACAGTCCCAGCATTTCCTTAGAATAGGAAAATTTCATTTGCAGTTTATAAATCAATTTTTGGTGTGTCTTTTCTCCATCTGTTCTTATTTTCTCCTTAAATATCATTTATTTACATGTTAAGTCTTCTGGATCTTTCCCCAAATCTCCAGAATTTTCCCTCATAATGTGTGTGTGTGTGTGTGTGTGTGTGTGTGCGCATGTGCATGTGCGTGTGTGTTGTGACTTGTTTGCTCCACTTGATATTCTTGGACATACATAATCATAGAACATTCTATCTTGGAATAAATATGAATATAATTTTTTATTTCAAAAATAATAATTTGTTTTTTCCAGAGTCTTTATAATTCTCTAATTGTCTCTACCAGAAATTAACTGTAGTTAGTGATTTCTAGTTAAAATTCTCATATGAGTCTTCCAATCCAAATTAATCAGACTTTAAATGGTTCTTAACTTAGGGATGAAATAGATAAAATTCAAGGATATCTGTGAACTAGGATGGGAAAATTACATTTTATTTTTACTAACATCTAAATCGAATATATAATTTCCTTCAATCATGAACATTGGACAAAAAATCAGTTTTGTTGGCAGTTCTTATGTCTTTGACTATAGTAGAAATCATAGATGTTTTACTATCATAGCACTATTTTCCCATATGTCTGATATAATTATATCTTGATCATTACTTAAAAATTTGCCTAATTACCTTCCACTAGATCTTTTCATTTAATGTATTAACAAAGAAGCATATATGTTTACTGCATCACATATTTATTTTTAAATATATTTGAAATGTATTTAAATAGCTTTTTGTCCTATATAATACTAAGCATTTATGTTTAGAAATATTATTCTTTCTGAATGAGGATCCACAGGCTGCTTCACATTTCGAAAGGAGTCTGTGGCACACAAAAATTTAAGAACCCCTGATTAGAGCCATTTGGGGGTTGGTTCCTTTTGAGCTACTTTTTATAATTTCTGGATTAAGTTTCATTAGACGTCAGATCAAGCTATTAGTGTCTTTAAAATTTCAGCCACTTAAAGCAGTGGAAGTCACAAAAGTCTTTGTTTTTATTGATCGTCTGTGAACATACTGGTAAATGTTAGCCCTAAGCTAAGACCAAGAATTCCTTATTCTGCACAAATAGAATTTTGAATTCTGTTTAGTTTTTCCAGGCAACAGTTTGGGCTTAAAATAATAAATTTACCGTGTTTTTTTGTTTGTTTTTTTTAGGTAAGATTGTATCCTGACCATTTATTCATTTATCCATCTATCTATTAATTAATTCATTCATACATTCACATGACAACGACTTGGTTTTTGTGCAACCTCATGTATGAATGAATATGTGTATGTGTATATATTTATATATATGAAATTTCAAGTTTGAAATAACTGATATTAAATTAATTTTTAAATATAACTCTTAAGTTTAGATTGCCTTGTGTTAGTTTGAATTAGGAAGTCAAATAGTATGAATGCAAAAGAGAGGTAAATTTGATCTTTATAAACCTGAGTTTTTTGTGTGTTTTTTAATGTAGGTTCTGATACGTTAGATCAAAAACATTGAAACTAAAACAAAAATGAAATAAAGAGTTCAACAAATTTATATTGGAGCACTTGAAAAAAGTCTCATAAATGTTCTATTATTGTGCTACCAACTGAGTATATAAAATGTTTTGAATCATAGAAATTTCATGTCGTGGGGGATATTCTTTTTCATATAACAGAGATAATAAGAGACTTTCTCAGGTAATATAACTGCCAAGAGTAGAGCCAGATTAGGATATGAATCTACTTAGTTTTATAAATTTAGGATACACCAAAAAATATTATGTAGGTAAATTTATTTCACTCAATTTATACAACTCCCTTTGATAAATGCTAATTTAAGGGAATGAATGCTCTTAAATTAGATGAATGTCACTCCAGGATAAATTTGTCTCCTAATGTTTTATACTCCAGTATTATTAGTTCAAAATGTATATTTTAGTGACTGAGACATTTCTATATTTGTGAAAAATATCAGTCTCCAGATTTAGAATATATGCATCAGATTGGTGCTGAGTCACTTCAAGGTAAAGCATTTAGATAAATTCTAAGGAAAGCATTCAGTTTATGAGTTAATAAATTCCTTGTGTATGTCAGTCAATTTTAATTCTATGTGACATGAAAATAATTCAGTTTATAATGTAACTAATATTACGGTAAGGTTGAGAAGCAGTCATTGAATAAATATTCATTCATAAAGTTTGGACAGAATAAAAGCTAGAGCAATATTCCAATTATGCAATTAAAAAAACAGAAACATTTATTTGGTTTCAGGATCCTCTTTTAATTACCTCTTCTACTTAGTTGTTGTTTACTGAGTAAAATATTTAATTTAATCACGTGAAATTTATTTTTTAAACAGCAGTTGGGTGTTTGTTGTTTATTAGTAATGACAGTATATATTTTCATGCGTGTATGTTTGCCTGGGTGTAATACTTTATGTCTGCAGATTATACTTCTGCTCAAATAAGTCAAGTATAGTGTTGTTTTGAAGTACAGGGTCATGCTCATTACATTCACACCTGTTCTTAAGTATACTGAGTGGCAAATTTGAAAAACAAAATTTTATATCAAAAGTATTTTAAGGTAATAGTTACTGAGCACCGTGGTGACCTATTTATTTGTTTTAATGTTAGAAAAATGTGTTCTTCACTAGTGACAATGGAATGACAGAAAGAGGGAAAGAAAGTTGCATATTGACGGTATTGAATAAAGCAATTGAGAGGAATTAAGGTAAAAAATAGCCTGGGCTGAAAAGGAAGCATGACAAAAGGGGAGCAAACTCATTTTCTGGATTTTCTAAATGTTTCTGAGGTCAAATGCCTTATGTTTTAGGCTTATTTAGATTTCTGAGTAGATAATACAATTTCTGAGTATATGATGGTAAAATTGATAATCCACTGAAAATGTCTCAGCTGAGGGAGCTGAGCAAGCAGAAGTCTCTGAGTGACAGTTTTTGCTGCCCCCTTACTGGCTTCAGTATTGCCCATATTCCATGATAGCAGGTGAGTTGAGGTGGCACTCTGACCTGCAAGCTTAGTAAGAAGTGCCCCTTTATCAACCTTTATTCATAGCCATCTACAGGACAGAAGAGAGAGGAAGGGTCACTGACCCTAATAAGATTTGGGATTTCTCTGAAAGTACCTTTCAGAGCTAGAACTTGCAACTTAGAATCTTGTAATTAGAATCTTCTGCAATGGAACTTTGGCTTTTTTAGTTCAGTTTATGTTCAGTTTTCCCTCCCAGATAAGTGGACGTTAGGGAAACTGAAACCTGAACTCAAAGATAGAGCACCTGGTCTTGTTCTCTGACATTTTTGTTTTGAATTATTATACTCCATGTTTCTGCATCCCTCTCTCTGGCCGATTTGACAGGGTGTAATCACAGCCTTTCCTTTTTCAATGCTACAACTCTGCTACCGACTGCAGTAGTTACCACGTCTTTATCTGCCTCCGAGCATTCTATTTTTTTTTATGTTTCCTTCACTAAGTGGTGAACTCCCTAAGAGCAAGAACTATGCATTTTTAATTCAATGATCAAAATATACAAAAGAATGCTAATACTTAGAAATTATCTCATTACACTTCTGGTTAAATTATTCTGTGATTCCACCAATGTCTACAAAATAATGCTGTTCAAAATCTTTCCTAATCTTGCCCTAATCTATATTGAGACATTTTACATTTACCTCTGTATGACTTATTCCATACTCTAAATAAACTATTTTCTATGAATCCATCTTTCATATTTTCTTTCTGTTGCTGCCATTTTCCTATAACTTTCTGCATCACTAATTCTAACCAAACTTCATTATAAACTCTTCCTCAAACCATTTTCTAATTTGACATGGGAAAAATAATCTCTCTTCTCTAAATTAATTTCCCTTTTGCTTTGTTCATGCCTTTTAGGGAATTCACTGAGTTCTTACGCTAAATTTATTTTTTTATAGTGTTATACTGTGTGTGTGTGTGTGTGTGTGAGAGAGAGAGAGAGAGAGAGAGAGAGAGAGAAAGAGAGAGGAGAGATTTTTCTTTTATGCTCCTTGAGTACAGAAACCATATTTTTACCACATAGGACATTGCCTTGCACATTGCTCATACCTAGTAATTATTTGCTGATTAAATGAATGACATTCATGTGACTTGATTTATTATGTTGTAAGATTTAGTGAAAATTTTTTCTATTTTGTTTGAGTAGTGGCAAATTTATAAGCCTGGGATATATACCTGGAATGAGCTAAATGTACCAGCCATCTAGGGAAAAGATGGGGAGAATTATGTCTATATACATTCCAAAGATCATTTGCTTATAGCAGGGGTGTCCAAACTGCGGCCTGCAGGCCAACTGCGGCCCACGATCCATTGTTAATTGGCTCACAGCAAATTCCAAAAATATATTTAGTTTACTTAAATAAACCAGGTGAGGCAATACGTACTTCACCTCGAGTGAGTGGCCGGCTGTGTATTTTACCGCATATGGCCCTTGGTGAAAACCGTTGAAAAAAGTTTGGACACCCCTGGCTTATAGTGAAAAGTTGTAACATTAGGACTATGTCTAAAAGGAGAGCCAGAGGAAGCTAACAAATTAAAGCAGGTGGGGATATGGGCGTGGTATTTTCATTTTTCTTGAGAAAGATTAGTTCTTAAGAGCAAAAAAATGAAGGATCTCTTTTATCCTACATAGTTTCACCTTCTGTGATTGACTTTGGCAAATAAGCTTGATTCAATTGCTAATCGGAAAGCTAAGAAATCTTATCCTCTGACTTCACCCCATAGAAATGTCAATTACCAGCACACAGTAAAAATTAATGTATCATAGTGTAGGACACACAGTCTGCTAGGAACTATATTAAGTGGAAAAAGAATATCAGCCCAACTTTTCCAACATTTCTAAATAAACAATTTGAATCTGCAGTTTTCTGCTCGCAACATGTCAGCTGTTTGCTAATTGTTAAGGAATGTAAAATGTTGCAGAATATCAAATTCTTGTTAACACTGAAAAAGAAATTATAATGAACAAATAATTCTTATGTTCTATGGTCTTCAGCAGATTTTTATAGTTAATATTTTGTTCTAACTCTACTAATCCATTGTAGGGAACCCAAAGCAGAAAAAACTGCCCTGCGATTTTCGCAACTATGGTAATTCCCCCTTATCCATGGGGGATATGTTCCAAGACCCCCAGTCGATGCCTGACACCACAAATACTATTGACCCTATGTGTACTATGTTTTTTTCCTATACTACATACTTATGATAAAGTTTATAACTTAGGCATTAACAATAATAACTAATAATAAAATAGAATACTTATAACAATATACTTTAATAAAAATTACGTGAATGTGCTCTCTGTCAAAATATCTTATTGTACTATTTATTCGGTGTAGGTGTACTGGACTAAGGTATGATTCACTTCTCAGGCAGAACAGAGTGGGATGGTACGAATTTTCATCTTGCTACACAGAACGGTGCCTAATTTAACACTTATGAATGTGTTTTCTGGAATTTCCCATTTAATATTTTTTTAACCATAGTTGACTGCAGCTAACTGAAACTGCAGGAAATGTAACTGCCATTGAGGGGGAAATACCGTACTTGGAAAAATTTCAGAATGGTTAAAACTTGTTGAGTATCTGCTATGAAGTTTAAAACACTGTTTCTTATTTTTCAGTGTATTTCACACAGTACCTATTATGGTGTTGGATTTGTAGTAAATTAGCAAACATTTGAATTAGTTTGCTTGGAAGATATGGGAAATATGTGTTCTAGTTTTCTGTCAAATACGGCAGTCATCTCTTTGAGGATATGGATTGTTTCATCCGTATTTTTCTTAATTTTCAGAATCTAATACAGTGCCAGACAACAGATTCAATAAATATTTGTTGATTGAAGTGTGAATATGTTACTGAATTATTTGTAAATAATTCTTTGTAAAGAATTATAAGTCATGGTCGTATTTTAAGAAAGGGAATTATTAGAAGAGATTAATATTTTGAAACAATTATCTTTGCAGTAGTGAAGGGAAAGAATTGAAAGTCCTCAAGACCTATATTTTTCTCATTATTTAGAATGGTTAATATTATATATGAATACCTTTAGTAAAACCTTAGTGGGCCCCTTTTATTTTACTAAGGCTTCTATTCTATGCTATTTAGCTGTTTAAGCATAAACCTTTTATTCCACACCTTTCTCTCCTTCTCTGTCTCTCTCTGTCTCTCTGTCTCTGTCTCTCTCTCTCTCTCTCTCTCTCTCTCTCTCGCCCCCTCTCTCTCTCTCCCCCTCTCTCTGTTCATTTTCAGACCATAAAATAATGTACATTTTTCTGCCTTTGTATTGATCTTAGATTAACCATTGCATACATTTAGAGCACACCATCTGTCCTTTTCTCACTTCTTTATCATTTCTTTCCCTAGTAGGTTCTTCAGGAAGGCCACATGAATATAGCATTACCTGAATCTTTGTATATTTAAAACTAGTTTTCATAACTGAACCCAGATGAACTGAATAACTTCCTAGGAAAATGCAGCTTATAAAAATTTACCCCATTATTGATAGAAAGGCCAAGCACACTAATTTGTATACAATAAATAGGAAAAATTACTGAATAACTATTACATAGAAGAATCCCAAACTTTAATGGTTTCACGGGGTAATTTTGAACTTGCAAAGATCAGTATTACTTATTTTTTCCCACAATATTAGAAATGGTGGGATTACAGTTTGGATTCTTCAAGAAGTTGATAATGAGATGAGTGCAAAAGATTTATTGGAAAATAATATATTTGAAAGTAAAAGGAAAGAAACTAGGATAGATAAGGGGAAGCCATTAGACCCTAACACAGAAGTGACAATAGTTCCTGTCAATGGAAAGGGGAGCTCAGAGGAAAATCATCTACTGGAGATGCCCCATGTAGAGTGGCCATAGCTAGGGCTAGGGTTTCCAGGTGGGAATTCCTACCAATTCTCAAGAACTTTTTTTGCTTTCCCCTTCCTGAATCCCGAGATATAAACTGTTTTCTGTTCTCCACGATGAATCATTTCCACAAAGGAATGGCTGATACTACCAACCGCCTGGGTTCAAGGAACCAATTTTCCCCATTTCCTGACCAACTTTTCTCTGGATTTGAGAATGGAAAAGTCAAAAAAATTCCCAAGAAAGGGCAGGAATTCCCACCCGGAAACCCTAGTGATAAATAGGGAAAATGTCTAAGAGATACATTGTAAGTAGTACGTTTATTTCTAATTGTGGGCATTACTGGGTTCAAGGAGACGATTTTCCCAATTTCCCAACCAACTTTTCTCAGGATTCAGGAATGGGAAATCGAAAAAATTTCCTGAGAATGGGCGGGAATTCCCACGTGGGAACCCTAGGCCTAGGTCCTTGTCTTGCCTGCTTGCTCAGTCATTGTCCTGAGCTTCAAAGTTGAAGAAGTACCTGCAAGGGTGAACAGCTGGAGGATGTTAGTGGGCCACTATCTGTGCAGGTGGCAGCAAGTCCATCTGAGCTGCTACCTGTCTTCTCCCTGTCTTCCACAGAAGAAGAACATCTATATTCTGTTTAGGAAGGAGGCAAAACTGTGATACTGAAACCTGATGAAGACATCAAAGTGAAGGTTATAAATCAATCTAAATAAATATATTAGCCACACTTAAAATATCATACATTTGACCAAATGGGATTTATTTCAGAAAAGCCAGAACATTTTAATATGAAGAAGTTCGTTAATATAATTTGCCATACTTTTAGGACTAAAGAAAACACGTATGATTATCTCTGTGGAAGAAGAAAAGGCCTTAGACAAATGCAACATCCATTCCAGATAATAAATAATAAATAAAACAATTCAAAATGATTGCTTGATATGATGAATGGCATAAATAGGTAGACAGCTAGAATTATAGATGGATAATTGGCAATACCAAGTATCATTTCTGGTGGGTATGAAAATTGGTATAACTGCTTAATAAACAATTTCACCTAGAAATTCTATTTCTATATACAACACTAATAGACATGGACAAAAATGTACAAAGGGGCAATATTTGTAATAGCCTCAATTTGGAACCCACACAGATGTCATCAACAATAGAATGATAAATAAATTGTGCTATATTCATAAATCAAAATATTGTGCAGAATTAAAATACAAATGATTACTACTGACAATACGAATGTATTTAAAGAGCTAATTTTGAACAAAGAAAGCTAGATTTTAAAAAAGTACATACTCTATGATTCATTTATACAAAGGTATGTCAAAGTAATCTATGGCGATAGCAGTTAGATTTGTGATTACAAAATGTAGTGACTGTGAGGTGACAGGAGGGAGGTTCCTGAGATGCAGGCACTTTTTAAAATTTGGTCTAGGTTGTGTCACACAGGTTTGTTCACATTTTAAAAAAATGTCAACTGTACACTAATATTTATGCATTTTACTGTATGTATGTTATACCTCAATTATAAATTCAAATGAATAACTAGGGCAATAACTCACAATATACTGAATAAAATTAAGGACAAATCCATGGGTCCATAGTAATACCCAATAATAAAAAAGGGTAGAGGGTAAAAGTTAATGTGCAGAAGAATGCAAGTTAGTAAATTTAGACGTGATGATAAAATAAGAAAATCTCCAATTTTCAAACACCATGTAAAAATTGATGCAGGCATGTACTTAGTACTCAATAACAAGCAATTTTTTTGAAATGTGTGTTTTTTTGTTTGTTTGTTTTTATTTATTTATTTATTTATTTATTTTAATGGAATGGGAGAGATCCCAACACCTGCCCTCTAGACCTGGATAAACACTAACGTGTATCCGCCCGCTCACTGGCTGGTCAGAGTCCCATCAGACTCCTGTCTGGAGAATACCTTTGGGCAGGGGTGTCCAAATTGCGGCCCACAGGCCAACAGCATCCTGCGATCCATTGTTAATTGGCCTGCAGCAAATTCCAAAAATATATTTAGTTTGCTTAAATAAACCAGGTGAGGCAATACGTACATCACCTCGAGTGAGTGGCCCGGCTATTTGTGTATTTTACCGCATATGGCCCTTGGTGAAAACCGTTGAAAAAAGTTTGGACACCCCTGCAGGCTTAAGCCAAACAGTTCCCAATGTCTAGTGGTCTGTGACCAGCTGGGCAGTAGACAATTAACAGTAAAGACAGCATATTATTTATTGTTTAATTTAGAACACATTATAGAGTAAAAGGAAACTAAAATAATTAAAATTAAATAATTTTAAAAGTAGTTATTTATTGACCAATAAATTATTGTTATATTGATGGTAATATAAAATAGTTCCATTTAAAAATTGTTTTCAAAACTGAAACTCCTGTGAGTAAATGGAGATGTTCAAAGACAAAAAAAAAAAACAAAAAAAACAAAACCCTCATAGACACAGACAACAGTTTAGTGGTTACCAGAGGGTAAGAGGGGAGGGGAGATGGCTGAAGAGGGTAAAGGGAGTCAAATATATGGTGATGGAAGGAGAACTGATTCTGAGTGGTGAGCACACAATGTGATGTACAGATATAGATGATGTATTATAGAATTGTACACTTGAAACCTATGTAATTTTACTAACCATTTTCACCCCAATAAATTTAATTTAAAAAAATGGAGATGTTCATATATTAAAAAAATAATCAATTCACAATGATTTACTTAGTATTAAAAGTCATAAACAGAATATCTATTCTTGGTGTATATTCTCACATATTTTATTCAATTACTTAACCTCACTAATACTGTGACACTGGCAATTTTCTGAAAATGTAGCTTCTCAATATTGTCATTATCATTTTTTTCATAAAACTGTCTGAAAAATTCTTCAAATATGCATTTTATGGTTAATAAATTGTTGACAGTTGTAAAAAGCATAGAAATCTAGGCTGAAACTACTGAAGCCAAAAAAGCCCTTTAAATTGCATCTGTCTGCCATTTAAATATATATTCATTATAGAAACTTATTTACTTACAGTTTTATTTTCCCTAAATATCTGCCATAGAAAATACTTAGAGTACAGTTAAAAATTACCTCTTATTCTGTTTTAATTAATGGAATTTTTCTCTTTTTAATAAATATATAATTAAAATTTTACTTAATTCTATCTTTAAAATAAAAGATTACTTAAAAGTAAAGAAGTATGTATTGACCCCACTTGAATGCAAAGTACTATCTCAACAGGCAGTGTGGTTCCTCTAATATTTGTAAGCACATTTTAAAAATAATGTTTGTTACTATCCTCATTATCAACTGATAGCATATGTTTCAAATAGATCCTTTTAATCTTTACATGGTGTTTATTATAAAATAAATGGATATTTTAAATCGCCAGATGAATTAAAAACATATAGGTTTAATTATTCACATATAAAACCGTATACCTTTACTTAAAAGTAGTGTAATTGAAGTTTCATGTGAGTATTGGTTTTCTCTACATGGTTGTTTTCCTTTTGATCCAGTTGTGGTTTCCTTCATGTTTTACCAGCAGCACATTTTCATGTGACATGTGTCAACATTTTTTCTTCTTTATCTCCTAAACTTGTCCTTACGTAGCTTTTATTTTCATAGACATCACTGTGACTTTTTGCTAGCAAGAAGAAATATTAAACCCAAAATTGTAAAGCAGGATGGTGTAGTACAATACATATAGGTTTTGGTGTCAGACAGTAGACCTGGGTTCAAAAAGCAGGCCTTCCACTTACTTGCTGAGGGAACATATCTATAATATGTGACTAAATGATGGTGAGGGTTAATGTACCTAGCAGATGCTTACTAGATAGTGCCTATTAAATTATTTTCAGCATTACTATTCCTAGAGTATAACCCAAAGAAAATTGTGCATAAACACACTGGTGAACTGATTCACTGGGGAACATTTGTTTATTTCTAGTAAAACAATGATATTAACAATGGAACATCTTTTGTCGTCTGGAAAATATACCATAGTGAGTTAGATAAAAACAGAAAGCATGACACTAGCCCTCCTATATTCTGCCACCTTTAGTCATAAGTTGGATTTATGGAATGCAGAAGATATAACTCAAATTTGAAGAACTAAAAGACTTCTATTGCAGAGGAAAGCTTGGTTTTAAAACAAATTAGTAACTATTTTTAAACACATTTCTTGATTATTTAGGGAGTCAGCATCTCTGGCAAAGACAAGCAGATTGTCAGTCATAAAATAAGTTGTGAACAAGAAAGTCTGTAATAAAATAGACTTTCTATCGCCACTTATTTTAAGATTTAATAAATCAAAAGTCCAAGAAACTAAACTTCCAATCAAGATGGTGGAGTAGGAAAGGAGAAACAACGGAAAACTTGCTGAACAGAAGTCCTATAACTATGTATATACTGAAGAAGCCACATCAAAACTCATAGGAGTAGAAATGTGGAATGGGCTGGCCCAACACCCATCTTTGGCAGTTGAGATGTGGGAGGGATATCTCCACTGCAGAGGTCCTCTCTGAGGAGCAAGGGGGTTTTGCCCCACACCAGGCTCCCCAGCACAGAGCTCCAGTGCCAGAAAGGGGAACCTCTAGAATATCTGACTGTGAAAATTGGCAGAGATTCCATCTGGATGAAACAGAAGGCTTCTAGAAACCTAGATGTCCTCTTAAAGGGCCCGAGCAGAGAATTACTCGTAAACATTTGCCCTAAGCTCCAGTGAAGTGACAGAAGCTTGAAAGGTTCCAGAAACATGCAGGGAAGAACTGAATTGCGTGGCTTCAGGGAGACGGCTGGGAGGCAGTCACCATTGTTCATGTGTTGAGCCCTCCTCCCAAACAACTTGCATGTGCAGGTGGGTACCAAACCTGAATCTGCATTAACCTGGTGAATACCACTTGCCCCACCTTGGTAACTCTCTGAGATCCTGCCCCACCCAACTGGATCAAGAAAACATGATCCATACACATGCCGCCTACGAGAGACCAGTCTACTTCAGATCGAAAGACACACACAGACTCAAAGTAATTGGATTTTAAAAAAAGGTGTTTCATGCAAATGCAAATGAAAATAAAAAGCTGAGGTAACAATACTTACATCAGACAAAATAGACCTTAAAACAAAGACTATAACAAGACACACAGAAAGACACTCGTTATGATACACTTTGTACACATTGTTTTTGAGTAATTGTTGAAGTGCCTCATTCTATTGCTGACCTCATTGTATTTACACTTGACAGTTTGAAAACCCAGTGGCAGGGAATTTCGTATTTGTAAAGGCTTGGCATTAGATTTATATTATTTATATGAATTTTCTATAACTAATTGGTTGCATTATACAAACATCTCTAATTGTTCAACTTGTAAGTAGTGAAAAATGTTGACAGGTAACTAAAATATGTTTAACTATAGGAAGTTTTACAAATAAACATAAATAATTGACATTTAAATTTAAAAAAAAGATTTCATAAAATGTAATTCAGATTAAAGAAAGAACAATGTGTCATTATATTGGAAAGTTATTTTTTCTCTAATTTCCCCTTGTCATTTTTTGGGGGGGAAATGCCATATTTCTCCTGCAACGAAAAAACTGGCAAAAGATTTATGAACTTCATTCAACATTGCTATGGCATGCTGTTTGAAATTCATAGGCTTGAACAAATGAATAAATATTCATCATCTCTGCTTTCCTCTTCTTTTCTAGGTGCCTCCCATACTCCTTGATAAGCAGTTCTCTGAATTTACTCCGGACATTACACCAATCATTTTGGCAGCCCACACAAATAATTATGAGATAATAAAACTTTTAGTTCAGAAAGGAGTCTCAGTACCCAGACCCCACGAGGTCCGCTGCAATTGTGTTGAATGTGTCTCCAGTTCAGATGTGGATAGCCTCCGCCACTCACGGTCTAGACTCAACATTTACAAGGCCTTGGCTAGCCCCTCTCTCATTGCACTGTCAAGCGAAGATCCTTTTCTCACAGCCTTTCAGTTAAGTTGGGAGCTTCAGGAATTGAGCAAGGTGGAAAATGAATTCAAGTCAGAGTATGAGGAGCTGTCACGACAGTGCAAACAATTTGCTAAGGACCTACTGGATCAGACAAGAAGTTCCAGAGAACTAGAAATCATTCTTAATTACCGAGATGACAATAGTCTCATAGAAGAACAAAGTGGAAATGATCTTGCAAGACTAAAGTTGGCCATCAAGTACCGTCAGAAAGAGGTGAGTGTTAACAGACTTTATCCATCAAAATGGCATACAATTTTAAATAACAGTGCAGCAAACTTGTACTCATAAATTAGGTTTAGGCTTTAGAGAATTTTCTATTTAACTGTAAGCAGATGATGTTTATCGTTTGATTGATACTTTTTCAGATTAATAATTATGAAATACATTGAAAAATGGTAATAAGTGGTTTAATAACTGGTGATGGTTTTGGTATTTCTGTTAAAATGGACACATTTACTTTTGCATAATGAAAAAACTAATGGATTTTTAGAATCTCCAGACTGTGAGTTCCAAGCCTCTCATTTATGAGTCTTTTACTTTAGCGGGTCACACAGATCTCTTTGAGCTTCGATTTTCTCATGTGCTTAATGAACTTAATATTTATAAATTTTTATTATATCTACTCTTATGTATTTATACATATAAAATAGTTCCCTCACAGACTTGTGGGAAGTGTATAATATATGGATGTGTGTGAAGGCTCTTAGTGAATTTTAAGGTATCACATTAATAAAATATATTAGAATTTAGTAATAAAGGAAAAGCCTTTTTTCCAACAGCAGATAAAAGTTATAAAACTTCTCTTGCGTCTGGCCGAGTCTCTTGATTTATCAAATATAACAAGTTAAGGAAGTTAATAGCAGGAGAGTAATAAATTTCTCATGAAAACTCCATGGATTTGAAGTATTAAATAAGAAAATTCAAATCTACTACGTTTATCACCTAGCAGAGTTGTGTTTTTTGTTTGTTTTCATCACTGTTTGAGTGGAGTGAGTTCTCAAGAAACTGTTTATCTCTATCTCCAGACAATTTTGATTTTCTGTTCACTCTTTTTAATTAATTATAGTAATTATTTATTCCAGAACAACAATTGGAGAAAACTTTATAATATGCAAAAGAAAGAAAAAGACTTCTGAATGAAAGAATGTATTCAATTTCTTTTGAACTTGGTGGTGATTTATTCACATTAGCCCTCGCTGCTGTGTCTATTGTTGCTTACTAAATATTTAAGGTTCAAAATACCTGAATTTGCTTCCTTGTGTTTTTCCTGTAGTTATTTGGCCAGTTGTAGTTATTTGGGAGCCTGAAACTAGCTGAAACAAGATTTTCCCCTAACAAGGAAGGAAACAGCTTCTTCTACGTGCATTGCCTCTGATTCTAAGATCACACAGGCTAGTTTGAGCCATGCCAAGAGTACCAATTCATTTTCTTAGTTTCTTGTATTTAGGACTCAGGGACCTGGTATTTTAAAGGGACTGTATATAATTTTAATATACAACTATAAGAAATTGACGAAAAACTTCACTGATTAAAGATTTTAAAGTATAAAATATAAAACTGCAAAGTAATTCCATGCATTATTTAAGTGAGGTAAGATAGTGATGTGTCCTCAGAATTTGGGCCAGGTCTTCCTAAGTATCTATTATTAACACAATATTATGCTTTTATTTATTTAGCTTTTCGAAGGGATGGGATTTAAGGGAATTACACAATGATTACAAAGGTCTTCTCTTATGATATTGTCCTATGAATGGTGAGTGGAATAAAATTCCCAGGAAGTTCAATTCATAAAGTGAAACAAAGATCACAGTAGCAACTGGCTGTGCTCACCTGTTTCACTTTCCTCTGCAGTCAGTGATCCAGCTCAGCTCTGTTTTATGCCTACACTGCTTCTGGTCCTGATATCATAACTGATTTAACTTTGTTTTGGGCCACAATGACTTTTGTGAAGTCACTGGAACAAAATACCCATAGACTCTTTTCCCATACCTTCATAATGGAATGCTACAAATGACATTGAATCAATGGAAGCTACCAAATTCTTGTCATAGGGTTGTCTACGACAAAAAATTTAGTATGAATTTATTGCATAATAACGTGTTTAGATTTTTACCAAAAACATATTTTTATACATTTTATTTTTCCATTCATTTCTGTATTCATTGACTCTTCGAACATATGTTTTATAACAGACATTCCAAGCAATGTGCAAAGCACTTAGGACTCCATGGTGGTATATCTGTGCCCTTGTAGAGCTTATACTCTAACATGGGGAGACAATAAGATGTTAAATATATGAGACTGTTTTGTTTCTAAAACACTAAATATAGTCATTCCTACTAATGAGCTATATAATGTTAGACAAATTATCCTTTGAGTTTCTACTTTCTCTCCTTTAAAATGGGATTATATGGTCTACTTTAAGGGTTATTTGTGAAGATGAAGCATAAGAATGCAAATCCAGAGTTTAGCATACATCGTGACTTATTTGTACATGGAAGAGTAGCTATCTATTATTATTAGTTATTACTATTGTCAAAAAATTCAACCAAGTAAATTTGCATATCAAATTGGCTTTTTTAAGCCATTCATGACTTGGGCAACATCCCATCTAGCAAGCAGAGAGATACTCAAAGGGGTTGTACATAATGGACAATTTTTATAGGAAGAAAGATGGGTGAAAGGGTCTATTAGCAAATGAAAAAGATTAGTTTTAGGCCAGGACACTTTCTTTGGGGATGGGGAGGGAAAGGCAAGAGTTTTATCATGCAGATTGCCATTTCTTCCTCTCCAAGGTGGAGAAGGCCCATGTAATAGACTACATCATAGGTGCCACCCAGAAGATTCCAGACTGATTGATAAAGATTATATTCCTAGAAACAGCATTTAAATAAGGTATTAAATCAAGACTTGGGACAATATTTAAATTGGGTATTAAACTGTCATCTTTTAGCACTAGTGCTTCCATTTTGAGCCTGTGATATCTTTTTGTTTATACTATTATTATCATTGTTTTTGTTTATCCTCTTATGGACCCCCAATATGAAAGGCTATGCACATGAAGTACCATTCCCTTCCATAAGAAAGGGTTGGCTTCATCACTAAACATTTTCATATTTGTAATGACTATTCATCAATGCCTTGTAGGTTTCATTATACTTTTGAGTATCAAAAGTAGGTTTATTCTTCTTGTAGTCTATTGGTATAATCAGTATTCTAAACCATTTATATTAAGCTACACACTCTCATCAAAAATGTATAGTGTATAAAGTTTACCCCAGCCCCTAAAGTTGTCCATACTCTAATTCTTCCATTAGAGGCTCTCAAGAGCAACTTCTGTTGTTAATAGAAGACACTTGATTTTAATTTGTCCTTCTAACCTGCATTTTAAATATACAGAGGTTGCCAAAAAAATGTATACACATTTAAGAAAGGAAAAAACTGCATTAAAATTGTAATACTCAATATACACCGATAACAAAAGATGAATTCAAGTCACGTTTGACTTCTGCAGTTACAAGAGGTGCTCGAAGTGGTTACCATCAGCGTCCAGACACTTCTGATTATGGCGAACTACTGCTTAAGCATAGATAACATCTCTTAAAATGTGTATACGTTTTTTGGCATCTCCGGTATTTTAGGCATTAATTATGTTTGCCCTTTGAACCTGATACTACAGAATCAGGAACTGATATCACAGCAGTGCTCATTAAAAATGTTAGGCATATGGCATGATTGAGTGATGTAAACAGTTATGAACGTGTAAAGGAGATATCAAGCAGTATTCCTCTAGCTGAGTTTTCTCCCCTGCAGTTCTCAAGAGCATGCTCCCTCATGGACCAATTTCTGAGCCCTGGCTCTCTGTCCTCCGTGTGTGCGCACACCTGCTGTTGCCAGGCAATGAGAACACGGATTACAGGCTCCCTTATGCCTTAGCCAACCCCTTTCCAGGGACCAAACATTTTAGTGCTGGTCACTGTATTATGGATGAAGCAAATGCTTTTTGGGACTTGTCAGCCTGGCTGACAAAACTCTGACAGGTCATTAGGCATTTAATTTAACACTAGGTTTTTAGAGCTTGGAATTCAATCCCCATTAGTTACTTTACAATTAAGTAAATGACATGTAAACACTTTCTCTTAATTGATATCTGAAAGTACTTATTTCCCTTCTATAATTAAATATTGTACATGCATATGTCTAAAACATTATATAAATTTCTCCTTTTAAACTGCATTGATTAGAAAGTTCTAAATTTATCTTATAAAACATAAAATAAAAATCTTAAAATTACCTATAAAACATAGTTTTTATTTGATACTGCTTTAAATAGATTCAAAAAGGAAAGGATTAAGCAATTTTTTTTCAAAGCATATTCTTATGTTCACCTGACAAAATGTGTATATCCACAAAATAAACAATCCTTCCCAATGTAGTTTTTGTCACAGCAACAAAAGCTACACAAAAACATTAGGTTATAATGATGTCTTCAAAATTTTACTGAGTATTGGACACCTTTTCTTGGTCCTGAAATGAATTATTTATTTTTTTGTTTGTTTGCATAAAACTAGTACTTCTGACTCCATGATAACTGACAGTCAAAGACTTGCAATAGATCTGTTATTTGCCATTATTCAGATGCAGTCATTTAGTTTGTTGATGATGAAGAACAATTTCTTTTGTATCTTTTGCACAAATGTTTGCCTTTAAATTTGAGGGTTTTTTTCCTAGGGCTATTATTTAATGGTCCATATTTTCTCTGCCACTCATCACTAAACACAATTAAGAATTACCAGTTTTTGAAGTTATGGATTTAACAGCTTATCCCAACCCACATATTCCTGAAAAAATGCAAAAACCCAATAGGTTATCTTTTAGAAATTTATGAAACAGTAACATTATTGTTCTCAAGAAAAGTTTGATGGTATTGAGATATAACATAATCTGCTGTTTCCCTATAAATTACACAGATGAGAGAAAAATTTTAAACTTATCCCCACCCACATTTTCTTTTCACTCTATGAGGCATATTCACATTTTTTTTTCTAAACAGAGGTTAATTATCTTTTGTTTGAATTCTTGGAAACAGAAACATATAGTAAAACTCTCTCTAATGCCTGTGCTATAATTTGGTTATTTGTAATTCTGAAGTTGTGTTTTATAGTACTTTCTTATAGCAGCCTGAACTGACTAATACATCCACAAAATTGTGAAATATCATAAATTAATGTTTCAAACCACCAAGATTTAGAGCATAGATAATGGTCAACAACCAAAGCCTGGCAATCTTATTTCCAGTTATATTCCTTAGTGTTTCCCTAATCATTTTCCTTACTTCTCGCCTTACTCCTCCGGCTCCCTATTTGAGATAGTCTTATACTAGTGTCCTTCACCCAGTTTTCTGGTTCCAATCTTGTCCAAATTCACACTACACTCCAGAATATTTAATACATAAACATTTCCCATGTTAAAATTATTCTGTTAAAATATAATAAATATTACTGTATTATTTTTTATTTTGGCAAAATATACATAACATTAAATTTATCGTCTTAACCATTTTTAAGTATATAGTTCAGTGACATTAAATATGTTCATGTGGTTGTGTAACAGTCATCACCATTCATCTTCAAAACTCATCTTTCTAAACTGAAACTCCATACCCACTAAATAATAACCCCACCTTCCCCCAGCTCCCCAGCCCCTAGAAACCACTGGTCTACTTTCTGTCTTTATGAGCGTGACTATTCTAGGTATCTTATATAAGTGGAATCATACAATATCTGTCCTTTTGTATCTGTCTTATATCTCTTAGCATAATGTCTTCAAGCTTCACCCATGTAGTAGCATATATCAATATTTTATTCCTTTTTAAGACTGAATAATATTCCATTGTATGTATATTCCACATTTTATTTATCCCTTCATCTATTGATGGACATTTGGGTTGTTTGCACCTTTTGGCTGTTGTGAATAATGCTGTTATATTGTGTTATGTTAAAACCCTAACCTGGTTCTCCGTCCCTAACTTTGTAGATCCTATAAGATATAACCCAAGCACCTTAACAAAATATAGCATATCCAGACCCTGACTTTCTGCCTAGTTTCACCCCTTCCTAACTTGCATTCTGTGCTCAGCAATTTCAGTTTGCTGGTATTTCTTCTATGCTATGCTCTGTGAATGTTACCTCTGTACATTTTTTTCCTGTTTTATTACCTAGAAATACAACCATTGCCTCTGGCTAGATCCTACTCACTCTTTAAGATGTTAAGACTCAGGCTTCATAAAGGTGCCCACGTTTCCTCTCTCAGGCTGGATTTGCATTCCTTCTATGTCTGGAGCATGTACATTTGCCATATTATATTATAGTTTATTTTGTACATGTCTACCCCCTTCACGAAACAGTGAGCTCCTTGAAACCAAGAACTGTGATTTTTATCTTGCCATATTTAGCTAGTGTGATTGCACTAGTATGTAGCATGAGCTCAACAAAAGTTTGCGGAACTAATAGTAATTCTCTTCAAATCAAACATTCCACTTTTGTAATACCTTGATGGTAGACTTCCTAAAGGATTTTATATTGCAGAATAACTTGATCATTGGTGAAGAGAAAGTAACAAAACTTTGTGTACACTTTTTGTTGACTAACCCCTATGTGTATAACACTGGTAAAAGCTATAGAGACAAAATACATAATAGATAATTCCCTCAGGGGGTTGGTGATGGGAGGTACGACATAAATAATATTTAGGCAAACGTATAAAAAATGCAATTTTTGTATGAGTTTGTTTTTAATTACTTTAATTAAATAATTTATTACTTAATATAAAATAATAAAGTAAAAGGTTTTAATAATATTGATTATTTCCATCCTTATCCTTTATATAGTTTGACTTTTATCTGTTCAAACAAATGTTGCTGTAAATATTATTACATAGCATTGATCATGTGATTACAGTTTAGTTGCCAAGAAGCTGTAATTGCTATTAAAATGTAACTGAAATTTTGTATATACCATTTTATTTTTGTCCTTTCTATGTATTTTCTCATCTTTTTCCATTCCAGTTTTAATTAGTTTTATCATTTTTTTCATGGGCTACTAGTTGCTGATACAACTCTGGCTGGGACTTTGGCTCTAGAAGCAGAATTTTGAGTTTTGCAGCTTTCTCTGTTGAGGAAGCATAATCACTATCCCAGAGCATATGAGCAGCATTTGCCTTTGAGATAAGGCCAGTAATCTACCTTCTATGTGATGACTGTATAGATTGTGTTGGAAACTCGGCAAACTATTTCAGAAAGGACAATGCATGAATATGCAAGAAAATCTATTATTTAAGGATATTCAAGAACAAAGTTATCTAAAAATAATATGAATAATATTCCAAATAGATGGGATTTAAATGACAATATTTTGTTTCTTATAATGGAATTAGATTGCATGAAAATCATTGGCTGAAAAATCTAACATATTACATATTACCTTCTTGATAAACAAAATGCACACAACATAATAACATTTTCTTTATAATTAAAACGCTACAATAAACCTCAGTTGTACTCTGTTGTCTAGTTGCAACTGTAGGGTTTTTTAAGCACTGATATTATTAGCTATTTCAACCAATATGGAATTATAGCAGAAATTTACTCTTTTCATAGTTTTGAAGTCTCTTTCATCATTATGAGACTTCCAACTATCAGTTCTTGATAATATAGCAGCTGTTCTTTTATATTTACATATTTTAATCAATTTCAGATTAAGCAACCCAATTAACTACATCCAGATATTACAAAAATGGAATGTTTGACTTCAAGAGAAATAGTATTAGTTCCACAAACATTTGCTGAGCTCATACCACACACTAGGTAGAAAAGTTGGAAAATAACAGCAAAATTAAATGAGGGCCTGAGGACTGCTTTATAAATATAAGGCATAAGGGTTGATGCCTGAATACCTGTACTGTGAAATTTATTCAACTTGTCTGAGACCTCTTTTACTTTCTTGGATTTCAGATGGATCAAGGTTGTCTAACAAATACCTTATATTTTAAACGAATGTGTGTGTGTGTATACAAATGGATAAGATACCAGGTTATGAAAATGTTTAAGCCTTTTGAAAATTCAAGTATAATTAATCTCAACAACGTAGAGATATTTCTACAGACTTCATAGGAAGGATGTATATACATTTTATTAATTTAACCAAACATTTCATATGCTGAAAATTATCAACATGGGAACAAAGGGGTGAAATGCTGCTAACATTTAGAGAATAATTTAATTATAAGCAAAATACCGAAAGAGTTTTTTTAACCAATTATGTTACATAAACTTAATTACTTGCTGTAAATCAAATCACCTAATTAAATAGTGATGCTTATTCTTGCTCTCATAGTTCATGAAATGCTTTACCAAGTTTTCATGCAACATATGTTGACATTGTTATTGTTTGAACTGCTTTTACAATAGGCAATCAAAAAATGTTAGAAAGGTCTCTATAAACAGATAATTTAGAGATGTTTGGAGAGAGATAGTAAGGGGTTGTTGGCAGCAATATTAAGCATATAATATAATGTTCTTTGTGGTAATGATACTTTCAGGCTTTGCTAAAGAATGAATTTTGTTTTCCTTCAAGCAGTGGGAAGTATTCAAGCAAGTATTTAAGTAACAATGTTCAAGTAACAATAATAAATCTTTAAGAATATTAACTCTGATCGTATTGATAAGTTGTTTTATTATTAACATGTCACTTCCACCATGTTATAAAGGTCTCACTTTGATCATCTCTACAATGAAGGTATAGGAGATTCCTATCTTCAAAATCCTGTGATTTTAATATTACACGAAGGCAATTTTAACAGTGTCTTGAGTAATCAGGTAGAATGATTTAATGAGATGAATTGTTTCTGACCCCCAAATTCATATGCTGAAGCCCTAATTTCCAGTATGACTGTATTTGGATATAGGACCTTTAAAAAAGTAATTAAATTAAAATAAGGGGATTAAAGTCCAGCCTAATCTAATCACAATGTTGTCCTCATAAGAAGAGGAAATTTGGGCCTACAGAGAGATACCAGGACAGACACACATACAGAGGAAAGACTAGGTGAGAACACAGTGAGAAAGCAGCCATAGGTAAGACAAGGAGAATGACTACAGAAGAAAACAAATATGCCCACAAATGGATCTTGGACTTGTAGCCTCCATAACTGAGATAAAATAATTTTCAGTTATTTAAGCCACCTAGTCTGTGGTAATTTTTTATTTTACAGCTCTAGTAAACTAATATAAATGTATTAATAGTTATTCAATTAATTTCATAATAATATATGTATATTCATTATAGTTTACGCATTACTCACAACTTTTTCTTATAAAATTCTGGTTGATACCTTATGAGATTAATGTTATTATTTGTTATAAATATGATCAAACTGAAAGGAAACATGATAAACATAAGGGAAAATTATTGAGGGAATGAAGTTCTTGAGGAAACTCAAGTAACTGCTGAGAAAAATAGTCTTGTACTGAAAACCAACTAACAAACTCAGATATTAGTATTTAAGACAAAAGTCAAGTAAGTAAATCAAAGAATCAAGGCAAACTCTTGAGACTTATGATGATAAGTGAATTCTAATTTTATTTTTAAAGCAACCTTTTTCCTCAAAAAAATATTATCAAATACAATCCAAAAATGTATTATATTATACACTGCAACCAAGTGGGATTTATTCCAGGTATGCAAGGCTGGTTCAACATTCTAAACCAATTAATGTACTCCATCTCATCAGCTGATTCAAACAAAAAAAATCACATGATTATTTCAATAGATGCAGAAAAAGCATTTAACAAAATCCCACACCCATGCTTGATAAAAATTATCAGTAAAGTAGGAATAGTGGGGAGCTTCCTTGAGTTAATAAAGAATATCTACACAAAAACCCTGCAGCTAACATCATACATGTATGTAAAGGTGAGAAACCTGCGGCTTTCCCACTATGATCAAATACAAGTCAAAGGTGTCTCTTCTCAGCACTGCTTTTCAACATTGTGCTGGAAGTTATAGCTAATGCAGTTAGACAAGAATAGGAAATGAAACGTGTACAGATTGGGAAGGAATAAACAAAACTGTCTTTTTTGTGGATGACAGGATTGTCTATGTAGAAAATCTGCAAAACAAATGCACCCAAAATGCCCCTGATGCTAATAAGTGATTTTAGCAAGGATGCCTTATAAAAGGATAATATACAAAAGTCAATTGCTTTCCTATATGCCAGTAATGAACATATAGAATTATAATTTAAAAAACACAGTACCATTTACATTAGGATTGCCAAAAATGAAATACTTAGGTATAAATCTAACTATGTACAAGATCTATTTGAGGAAAACTACAAAACTCTGATGAATGAAATCAAAGATAGCTAAATAAATAGAGAGATGTTCATGAATAGAAGTCTTAAGACGGTCAAGCTATCAGTTATTCCCAACTTGATCTATAGATTCAATGCATTCCCAGTCAAAATTCCATGGGTTATTTTGCATACATTGAAAAACTAATTCTTAGTTTATATGGAGCGGCAAAAGACCACAGGACAACAAACACAATATAAAGAACAAAATTGGAGGCTGTGACTACTTTTTTAATTTATTTAATTTATTGGGGTGACATTGGTTAGTAAAATTATATGTGTTTCAAGTGTACATTTCTATAATATGAGTACATCATCTATATATTGCCTTATGTGTTCATCATCGAGAGTTACGTCTCCTTCCATCACCATATATTTTATCCCCTTTTCCCTCTTCTACCACACTCTCTCTCCCTTTACCATCTGGTAACCACTAAACTGTTGTCTGTGTCTCTGAGTTTTTGTTTCTTTGTTTGTCTTGTTCCTTTGTTGCTTTTAGTTTAATATACCACATATGAGTGAAGTCATATATTTCTTGGTTTTTTCTGTCTGACTTATGTTGCTTAGCATGATAATCACAAGATCCATCCATGTTGTTGCAAATGACAGTAATTCATCTTTTCTAATGGCTGAGTAATATTCCATTATGTATATGGACTATATCTTCTTTATCCAATCATTAATTGAAGGACATTTTGGTTGTTTCCATGTCTTAGCCACCATGAATGATGTTGCAGTGAACATAGGGGTACATATATCTTTACGGATAAATGTTTTCAGATTTTTTGGATAGATACCCAGAAGAGGGATTGCTGGGTCATATAGTAATTCTATTTTTTGAGGAACCTCCACACTGCCTTCCATAGAGGCTGCACCAATCTGCATTCCCATCAACAGCGTATGAGGGTTCGTTTCTCTCCACAGCCTCTCCAAAACTTTTATTACTTGTCTTGTTGATGATAGCTGTTCTAACAGGTATGAGGTGATATCTCATTGTGGTTTTGATTTGCATTTCCCTAATAACTAGTGAAGTTGAGCATTTTTTCATATATTTGTTGGCCATTTGTATGTCATCTTGGGAGAAGTGTCTGTTCAGGTCCTCTGCCCATTTTTTTTTTTTTTTTTTTATTAAATTTATTGAGGTGACAATTGTTAGTAAAATTACATAGATTTCAGGTGTACAATTCTGTATTACATCATCTATAAATCCCGTTGTGTGTTCATCACCCAGAGTCAGTTCTCCTTCCATCACCATATATTCGATCCCCCTTACCCTCATCTCCCATCCCCCACCCCCCACCCCCCTTACCCTCTGGCAACCACCAAACCATTGTCTGTGTCTATGAGTTTCTGTTTCTCATTTGTTTGTCTTGTTCTTTTGTTGTTTTGGTTTATATACCACATATCAGTGAAATCACATGGTTCTCTGCTTTTTCTGTCTGACTTATTTCGCTCAGCATTACACTCTCAAGATCCATCCATGTTGTCACAAATGTTCCTATATCATCTTTTCTTACTGCCTAATAGTATTCCATTGTGTATATATACCACAACTTCTTCATCCATTCATCTATCGAAGGACATTTTGGTTGTTTCCATGTCTTGGCCACTGTAAACAAAGCTGCAATGAACATTGGAGCACACGTGTCTTTATCTCTAAATGTTTTCAGATTTTTTGGGTAGATACCCAGGAGAGGGATTGCTGGGTCATATGGCAATTCTATTCGTAATTTTTTGAGGAACCTCCACACCGCCTTCCATAACGGCTGCACCAGTCTGCATTCCCACCAACAGTGTATGAGGGTTCCTTTTTCTCCACAGCCTCTCCAACATTTGTTACTATTTGTCTTGTTGATGATGGCCATTCTGACTGGGGTGAGGTGATATCTCATTGTGGTTTTGATTTGCATTTCTCTGATGATTAGTGATGTTGAGCATTTTTTCATATGTCTATTTGCCATTTGTATGTCCTCTTTGGAGAAATGTCTCTTCAAGTCCTCTGCCCATTTTTCAATTGGGTTGTTTGTTTTTTTGTTGTTGAGTTGCATGAGTTCCTTGTATATTCTGGATACTAGCGAGTCAAATTCATAAAATGCTCTTTGAACCCAAGGTCCATAAGTTTAGTACCTATGTTTTCTTCTATGCAGTTTATTGTGTCAGGTCTTATGCTTAAGTCTTTGATCCATTTTGAATTAATTTTGGTACATGGTGACAAATAGCAGTCCAGTTTCATTCTTTTGCACGTGGCTATCCAATTCTCCCAGCACCATTTATTGAAGAGGCTGTCTTTGCTCCATTGTATGTTTTTAGCTTCTTTGTCAAAAATTATCTGTCCATATTTATGTGGTTTTATTTCTGGGTTCTCAATTCTATTCCATTGGTCTATATGTCTGTTTTTCTGCCAATACCATGCTGTTTTGATTATTGTGGCCCTGTAGTACAAGCCAAAGTCAGGAAGTGTGATACCTCCATTATAGTTCTTTTTTCTTAAGATTGCTTTGGCTATTCGGGGTCTTTTGTGGTTCCAAACAAATCTGATGATTTTTTGTTCTATTTCTTTAAAATATGCCATTGGGATTTTGATGGGGATTGCATTGAATCTGTATATTGCTTTGGGTAATATGGCCATTTTAACTATGTTGATTCTTCCAATCCATGAGCACGGAATGTCTTTCCATTTCTTTGTGTCTTCTTCAATTTCTTTCAGAAAAGTCTTATAGTTTTCAGCATATAGGTCTTTCACATCCTTGGTTAAGTTTATTCCTAGGTATTTTATTCTTTTTGATGCAATTGTAAAAGGAATTGGTTTTTGTATTTCTTTTTCTGAGATTTCATTGTTGGTATATAGGAAGGCAATGGACTTTTGTGCGTTGATTTTGTAGCCAGCAACTTTACTGTATTCGTTGATTGTTTCTAATAGCTTTTTGGTGGAGTCTTTAGGGTTTTCTATATATAGCATCATGTCATCTGCAAAGAGTGATAATTTAACTTCTTCATTCCCAATTTGGATGCCTTTTATTTCTTTCTCTTGCCTGATTGCTCTGGCAAGGACTTCCAACACGATGTTGAAAAGCAGAGGTGATAGGGGACATCCCTGTCGTGTTCCTGAACGTAGAGCAAAGGGCTTCAGTCTTTCTCCATTAATTATGAGATTAGCAGAGGGCTTGTCATATATGGCTTTTATTATGTTAAGGTATTTTCCTTCTATACCTATTTTATTAAGTGTTTTAATCATAAATGGATGTTGTATCTTGTCAAATGCTTTTTCTGCATCAATTGATATAATCATATGATTTTTGTCCTTTATTTTGTTTATATGATGTATCACATTGATGGAATGTTGAACCATCCTTGTGCCCCGGGGATGAACCCCACTTGGTCGTGATGAATAATCTTTTTAATGCATTGTTGTATTCGATTTGCTAGAATTTTATTTAGGATTTTTGCATCGGTATTCATCAGAGATATTGGTCTGTAGTTTTCTTTTTTTGTGCTGTCTTTACCAGGTTTTGGTATCAGGGTAATGTTGGCCTCATAAAATGAGTTGGGGAGTACTGTTTCTTCTTCAATTTTTTGGAAGAGTTTGTGCAGAATTGGTATTAGATCCTCTTTGAAGGTTTGGTAGAATTCACTAGTGAAGCCATCTGGTCCCGGACTTTTGCTTTTGGGAAGGTTTTGGATGACTGATTCAATTTCGTTACTGGTGATCGGTCTGTTTAGATTTTCCAGTTCTTCATGGTTCAGCCTTGGAAGGCTATATGTTTCTAAGAACTTATCCATTTCTTCTAGGTTGTTGAATTTGGTGGCATATAGTCCTTCATAGTATTCTTGGATGATCCTTTGTATTTCTGTGGTGTCCGTGATAACTTCCCCTTTTACGTTTCTGATTTTGTTAATCAGTGTCTTCTCTCTTTTTATCTTAGTAAGTCTAGCCAAGGGTTTGTCAATTTTGTTAATCTTCTCAAAGAACCAGCTCTTTGTCACATTAATTTTTTCTATTGTCTTTCTGTTCTCTATTTCATTTATTTCTGCTCTAATTTTTGTTATTTCCTTTCTTCTGCTGACCTTGGGTTTTACCTGTTCTTCTTTTTCTAGTTCTTTAAGGTGTAACATGAGGTTATTTATTTGGGAATTTTCTTGTTTCTTGAGATAGGCCTGTAATGAGATAAATTTCCCTCTTAAAACTGCTTTCGCTGCATCCCAAAAATTTTGGTAGGATGTATTTTCATTGTCATTTGTTTCTATGTATCTTTTGATCTCTCCTCTAATTTCTTCTTTGACCCAGTCCTTCTTTAAAAGTATGTTGTTTAGTCTCCATGTATTTGTGTTTTTTCACGCTTTCTGTTACATTTGATATCCAATTTCAAAGCCTTGTGATCAGAGAATATGCATGGTATGATTTCAATCTTAAATTTGTTGAGACTGATTTTATGTCCCAATATATGGTCTATCCTTGAGAATGTTCCATGTACACTAGAAAAGAATGTGTAGTCTGATGTTTTAGGATGAAGTGCTCTATAAATGTCAATTATGTCCATTTCATCTAATGTGTCATTTAGGGCTACTATTTCGTTATTTATTTTCTGTTTGGATGATCTATCCATAGCTGTCAATGATGTATTTAAGTCCCCTAGTATAATTGTGTTTTGGTCAATTTCTCCCTTTAGTTCTGTTAGTAGTTGCTTGTTCACCATTATGAAATGTCCATCTTTGTCTCTTGTTATCTTTTTCACCTTGAAGTCTGTTTCATCTGATATCATTATGGCTACACCTGATTTTCTCTGGGCACCATTTGCTTGGAGTGTCAATTTCCACCCTTTCACTTTGAGTCTATGCTTGTCCTTGTAGCTGAGATGTGTCTCTTGGAGACAGCATATGGTTGGGTTTAGTTTTTGGATCCAATCTGCTACTCTGTGCCTTTTTATTGGTGAGTTCAGTCCATTTACATTTAGGGTGATTATTGATATGTGAGGATTTCCTGTCATTCTATCTTTAGTTTTCTGGTAAAGCTGTGTCTCCATTGTTTCTTTTGCATTTTGTTGTTGTCTATTATTTCTGTGTGGTGGTATTCTATGATGTTTTTTTATTTCAGTATATATTTCAGTTCTGGATTTTGAGTGGTTACCCTTAAGTTTATGTAAAAGTAAGTTTGATATTTAGAGTATTCCATTTTCTTCAACAAATTGTCCCTGTTGATGGTGGTCGAATAGCCTCCTTTAGTATTTCTTGTAGTGCAGGTCCTCAGCTTCTGTATGTCTGGAAAGGTCTTTATTCCTCCTTCATATCTAAAGGATATCTTTGCTGGATATATTATTCTTGGCTCATGATTTCTCTCTTTCAATAGTTTGAATATTTGGTTCCACTCCTCCTGGCTTGTAGAGTTTCTGCTGAAAAATCTGATGATAATCTAATGGGCTTTCCTTTGTAAGTTACCGTCTTCTTTTCCCTGGCTGCCTTGAGGATTCTTTCTTTGTCGTTGATTTTAGACAGCTTCAGTACAATGTGCCTTGGAGAAGGCCTGTTGGGATTGAGGTAACTAGGTGTTCTATTTGCTTCTTGGATTCGAGGGTCCAGTTCTGTCCACAAATTTGGGAAGTTCTCATCGACGATTTGTTTGAATATATTCTCTGTTCTCTCTTTCTTCTCCTTCTGGTATGCCCATTATTCTTATATTGCTCTTTCTGATGGAGTCAGAAAGTTCTTGTAGAGTTCTTTCATTTCTTTTAAGTCTCAAGTCTCTTTCTTCTTCTATCTGTGTCATTTCCAGGTTTCTATCTTCGATGTCACTGATTCTTTCCTCCATCTGGTCAACTCTACTACCTAAGCTGGTTATTTCATTCTTAATTTCTTCTATTGAGTTCTTAATCTCCAGAAATTCTATTTGGTTCTTTTTTAAAATTTCAATCTCTTTCGTAAAATGCTCATACTGTTCTTTAATTGAGTTTCTGAGTTCATTTAACTGCCTATCTGTGTTTTCTTGTATCTCGTTGAGTTTTTTCAGAACTGCAGCCTTGAATTCTCTGTCATTTAAGTCACATATTTCTGTATATTTAAGTGCCTTTTCTGGAGATTTTTCACTTTCTTTCTGAGCTATCTTGTTGCCTTGGTTACTCATGGCGATTACTGGTTTACTATTTCTCTTCCTAGACATCTACAGGAGTGACTTCTGCAACAAGTTGATAGGAAGAGGTCTTTCTTTTGTTCAGCAGTTCTGTTTACTCCTGCAGGGATCCGCCCAGATAGGTGGGGCCAGGGGCGGGGTGAGCTGTGAGAGGTAACCCAGAGCAATGGCAGCGACCACCACCACATCCGGTCCTGCTTCCACAGCTCTCTTCCCTTTGCTGGAACTAGTTGGGCTGTGGATTTGTGTTTGTGGGCCACAGTTCTCAAATATAGCAAATTTTCTGTTGTTTTGATCTGACACTGCTACTGTTTCACTTCTAGCACCGGGCAGGTGGGGGCGGGGCGAGCTCTGGGAGGGGAGGGAGGGGGCGGCTAGTCTCAGTGCCTAAGGCTCCGTTCTCTGCTCGGCAGTGCGGGCTTAAACCACCGTTTTCAGCCTTTTTCCCTCAGTCCTTTCCCCGAGGTCTCCGCCGTGAGCGCTGGGCTCAGCCGTGCCACATGCTGTCCCCTCAGCCCTGCGGAGCCCCGGCGGAGCCCCAGCAGTCCGATCTCCCGCAGCTGCGGTAGCCCCGGGAAGCAGCGAGCTCGGCGCACCGAGCCGGGTCTGAGCCCCGCGCCCGCGGAGCTGCACCCCCGCTCACTTCTCACCTTCCTCCTCCCCCTGCTCGCGCGCGCGAATCTCCCACCTGTAGGCGACCCCTGTCAGCAGTGGGCCTCCTCGTCCCGCCCGTCCACCGTGCAGGGAGTCCCCTGTGGAGCCCCTGCTGCTCGACTCCTTGCAAACTCCAGGGGAGCTCCACAGAGGCCCACCTCACCCCGCCATTTTTCCCATTTTTTAATTGGATTGTTTTGTTGCTGTTGTTGAGTTATACAAATTCTTTATATATTTTAGATATTAACCCATTATCAGAGTTGTTTGCAAATATCTACTCCCATTTGGTTGGTTGTTTCTCTGTTTTGTTGATGGTTTCTTTTGCTATGCAGAAACTTTTTAGTTTGATATAGCCCCATTAATTTATTTTAGCTTTTACTTCCCTTGCCTTTGAGGTTAAATTCATAAAATCTTCTCTGAACCCAAGATACATAAGTGTCACGTCCCGTGCGACAAGAGTTGTGGGGAGCAAGGAGGGCAGCACAGGGTTAAGAAAAACAGCAGCCAAGAATAGAGTACAAGCAGGGCCAAGGGACTCCAGCCTCAAGGACTAAGCCCCAAACTGGGCCAGCGCATAGCTTTTATTAGTTAGGTGAGGAAGTAAAGGAGATAAAGCTTGTCAATCTCAAGATCTGTGAATCCCATACATCGTAATAGGAAACTGATTTAAGCCAATCACCCTTGCCTGCAGGCAGTGGAACCGTAAATCTCAGGATGTATGTACTTCCTCAAGGGACAAAACTTTATGCATATGAATAGATGGAGAGCACATCATTGAGTCACTTCCCCTGCAGGTGTGGGAAGGAATGTGGCCACAGACGCAGAGGCTCTCCTTAGCCGGGGGAAGGTGGAGGGCTGTGCCCACCTCTATTAACCCTGCGAGTTCCCCAGATGGTCCCCATGTGTCTGTGTCTGGCTTGGGTTTCCCCACCCCCACACCCCCACCCCCGTGGGGAATCTTACCATCATTGACTAGCCAGCCATCTTTTGGGGCCAAACAGGGAGACATAAGGTGTAAGCACAAAGGTGAAGCAAAGTCTCTGAAAGGATCTGTCTCACAGACTCTCCTTTCTTTAGGGGCATGTACGAGGAGACAGATGGGTAAACACATAAGTTTAGCACCTATACTTTCTTCTATGCAATTTATTGTTTCAGGTTTGATGTTTAGGCCTTTGATCTATTTTAAATTAATTTTGGTATATGGTGACAGATAGCAGTCTAGTTTTATTCTTTTACATGTGGCTTTCCAATTTTCCCAGCACCTTTTATTGAAGAGATTTTCTTTTCCCTGTTGTATGTTTTTGGCTCCTTTGTCAAAAATTATCTGTTCGTATACATGTTGGTTTATTTCTGAGTTTTCAATTCTATTGTGTTGGTTTATGTGTCTGTTTTTCAGCCAATACCATGCTGTTTTGATTATTGTTGCTTTGTGGTATGTGCTGAAGTCAGGGAGTATGATACCTCCAACCTCAGTCTTTTTTCTAAGGACTGTTTTGACTATTTGGTGTCTTTGGTGATTCCATTAAAATCTGATGATTTGTTGTTGTTGTTGTTCTATTTCTGTAACAAATGCCATTTATGGGGATTGCATGAAATCTGTATATTGCTTTGGGTAATATGGCCATTTTAATTATGTTGATTCTTCCAATCCATGAGCACGGAATGTCTTTCCATTTCTTTGTGTCTTCTTCGATTTCTTTTAATAATGTTTTATAGTTTTCAGCCAAAGACCTTAACTAACACCTCACACACAAAAAAAAAAATTTATATATATATATGGCAAAGAAGCATATTAAAAGATGGTCCAATCATATATCATCAGGGAAATGCAAATGAAAACAACAGTGAGATACCACTACACACCATTATAATGGCTAAAACCCAGAACACTGACAATACCAAATACTGGGGAGGATGTGGAGCAACAGGAACTCTCATCCATTGCTGGTGGGAATGCAAAATGGTGCAGCCACTTTGGAAGACATTTTGGTGGTTCCTTAGAAAACTAAGCATACTCTTGCCATACAATCTAGCAATTGTATTTCTTGGTATTTACCCAAAGGAATTGAAAATGTATGTTCACATAAAAACCTGCACACAAGTATTTATAGCAGCTTCATTTATAATCGTCCAAACTTGGAAAGAACCAAGATGTCCTTCAGTAGGTGAATGGATAAACTGTGGTACTTCCACACAATAGATTAGTATTTAGTAATAAAAATGAGCTGTCAAGCTATGAAAAGACATGGAAGAATCTTAAATGAATATTATTAAGTGAAAGACGCCAATATGAAAAAGCTACATACTGTGTGATTCCAAATATGTTGCCTTTGACATTTTGGAAAAGGCAAAACATGGAGAATAAAAAGATTAGTGGCTGCCAGGGCTTAGAAGTGAGAGGGATATGAAGGCAGAGCACAGGCATTTTTAGGACAGTGAAAATTCTCGTATGATACTATAAGGGTGGATACATGTCATTATACATTTTTCTAAACCCACAGAATGCACAAAACAGAGTGAATGCTAATTAGGCTATGGACTTTGAGTTTTATAATTTGTCACTGTAGGTTCACTAGTTATGCAAATATACCACTCCAGTGGGCAATGTTGAAAATGGGGGAGACCATGCATGTGTGGGGCAGGGAATGTATGGGAAAGCTCTGTACATTCCTCTCAATTTGCTGTGAACCTAAAATTGCTCTAAAAATTACCTTTAAAAAATCAACCTTTTAAATAAAATGTCTTACTAAATAACACTGGAGACTATCCCTTGTGTGTCAGTAAGGAATAGAATTCCTACTTTTTCTCCGCTAATGTCTTCATCCCAAAATCTTGAATCTTTGTCTCAGTGAGATCAGTGAATGATGTCCTTAAACAAAGTGCATTTAGTATGTAACTCATTATAAGCTTAGTATACAATAACAGGTAGCCTTCATTTTATTTTATTTGGCTCCCACATCCACTCACCTTTTTCTCAACCAAGGCCATTTGCAGGTGACAACCTGAAAGAGTCCCTTCTATAGACAGATGTATGTTACCCTAGTATTATCCATAATTGAATGAAAATGTTTTTTCATTTCTGATTTTTTTTTCTTTTTTTTATTAAATTTATTGGGGTGACAATTGTTAGTAAATCTGATTTTTTTTAATGTTAAGAAATATGAAGTGGGGAAGGTTCAAACTCATGTTATTGAATTTTACATTTTTGCTCATTGTGAGTACCAGTAAAAAAAAGAGGAAAAAAAATAGAATTACTGTTCCCTGTATAGCATGTGTTTTACTCCAGTTTCTTCCAAAAGTTCCAATAGGTTTCCAAAGTTTATACGTATTCTTTAATATTTTCTGAAACACATTAGTTATTGATTCTTCACTATTTAGTCTTCACTAGTTATTGTTCACTATTCTTCACATATGTTGTTTATAACAACTAATGGAAATGAATTTTACATACATACATTTTTTGTGTGTTTGAATTCAGATTTGGTTTTATTTTACAAAGGCTCAATTTGTTTTTTGGGGTTTTTTTAATTAAAATTTATGTTGGTGGGAATGCAGATTGGTGCAACTGCTATGGAAGGCATTGTAGAAGTTTCTCAAAAAATTAAGAATAGAATGACCATATGACCCAGCAATCCCTCTCCTGGGTGTATACCAAAACAATCTGAAAACATTTATCCTTAAAGATATACGAGGTCTGACAATTAAGTTCACAAACTTGTTGCAACGATGTTGCTAACCTTTTTAGAGGGATATAATTAATATCAGAGGGATTATTCATTATGAATTTGTACCAACTGGACAAGCAGTTAACCAGGTTACTATTTGAAAGTGCAGAAAAGGCTGCGTGAAAAAAATTAGACGACCCAAACTTTTTGCCAACAATTCATGGCTCTTGCATCATGACAATGCACCAGCTCACAAGGCACTGTCTGTGAGGAAGTTTTTAGCCAGTAAACAGATAACTGTATTGGAACACCCTCCCTACTCACCTGATATGGCCCCCAATGACTCTTTATTTACCCAAAGATAAAGGAAATATTGAAAGGAAGACATTTTGATGACATTCAGGACATCAAGAGTAATATGACGAGAACTCTGATGGCTATTCCAGGAAAAGAGTTCCAAAATTGCTTTGAAGGGTGGACTAGGTGCTGGCATGGGTGCATAGCTTCCCAAGGGAAGTACTTCGAAGGTGACCGTAGTGATATTTAGCAATGAGGTATGTAGCACTCTTTGTAGGATGAGTTGGCGAACGTAATTGTCAGACCTCATATGTGCTCTGATATTCATTGCAGCTTTATTTATGGTGGCCAAGACATGGAAACAACCAAAGTGTCCTTCAATAGATGATTGGATAAAGAAGATGTGGTATATATACTCAATGGAATACTACTCTGCCATAACATTTTTATATTTTGAATGATGTATAAATATAGACATTAGTCTTTCTTATGTATCCTTGTACTTGTGTTGTAGTTTTAAAGGTGAGTAGGTACATAAAGCCTATTGGGTATTTCTAATTTTTTTCAAAAATTCTTGACTCACACATTTTAATTTACGTAATTATTTTAGGGCAAATCTATGATATATTTGACTTTGACTCTGAACTATATGTAACAGGAAATGACCCTAAAGAGACAAGGCAGAATTAGAATCAAGAGAAAAGCAGGGACTCTTCATTTGTGCAGTTCTATGGCTAGAATGAGTTGTAAATTATATTACAAGAAAAAAATGTATCTTTACCGTCCTTACCCTCACCATTTTCACTGTCTTATCCTTAAGTTACTTCGGTTGGAAGATTAGGCCCTTAATCTTCCAAAAACCTGTCCCTAAAGCCTGTTCCTCTTGTTAAACTCTTCTCCAGATGTCATTCATTCATTCAGGCACTCAGCAATTTAACCTTCCAAGGACGCATTCAACAAGAAGTTATTGAATGCGTTCTATGTTTCAGGCATTCTTGAGTTAATTTCATTTGAAAATGTAGTTTCATGTGGAATTTTGGGCTTTGCCAGAAAGTTAGGAAAGGACCCCTTGGAGCAGCTGTATCACCATTCTGTCCTTACAATGATGTTACCCCAAATCTGACCACTTCTACCTGAGACATTCCTGATTGTAGAGGTGGAAGATTAAAACAATTAAACAAACAGAACCACTTATATAGTGTTTAGTATGTGCTGAGCAATGTTTTAAACCCTTTATAAATTCTAACATTTTTAATCCTCACAACAGCCATAGATTCTATTATTGTTATCATAGTTTTTGAGAGGCGTGGAAACTGAGTCTCAAGAAAGCAAAGTATAACCTTGCCCAATGTCAGAGAGCTAACAAGTGGCAGACTCAGGGTTCCACACAGCCCACTCCACTTCCATGCTCCACCTACTACATGTACTGCCTTGCACTATTGTACAACAAACATCATCATCTTGAGATATTTCTAAACACTCCCAGAAATATGTAGTTTAATAACTTTTTCTTTATTATTTTGATTTTAGTATTAAATATATTATTATTAAGTACAAAGTGATTGGAAGCCTGGAAAAATAGGTTAACTTAGGAAACATGTCATTCCACAAAATAAAGCCTATGATTATTTCCTAATTAAGATTAATATTCACTAAGACAGCCTGAAAGAATTAAATACAGTAATCCCCCTTTATCCATGGTTTCTCTTTCCAAGGTTTCAATTATTCACAGTCAACCATGCTCTGAAAATATACAATGGAAAATTCTAGAAATAAACAATTCATAAATTTAAAATTGTGTGCCATTCTGAGTAGTGTGATGAAATCCTGTACCATCGGACCCGGGAGTGAATCATCCCTTTGTCCAGCATGTTCATGCTGTATACACTCCCTGCTGCTAGTCACTTAGGAGCTATCTCAGGTATCATACTGTCAAACAAAATTAAGTTTAGACTGTAATAAAGAATAAAAATCATTTGAGCAAAAAGAGTTGCAACCCAGGAGACGCAGATTCAGGTAGCAACCCAAACTGCCCTCCAGGGAAGACAAAAAAGCCAGGATTTATAAAGGCAAAAACCACAAGCTGGGACAAAGGAAACTTTCCCTATAGACTTGTTAACATGGTGTGATGGCTAACTCAAACAGAATGGTCATATTCAGGGGATGAAACTTTGAGGTAAGCATCAGCATAGGAAGAAGGGGATGGGGGGCACATTGGGGGAAGTTCCATGATGTACTTCTGCAGCAAACACTAAAATCCAAAAGTCCAAACCTCATCAGGGTGTGAGCATGCCTAAGTCTGACTCCCCTAATGACCGCCTGACTCCATTTTGAGTGATTTCATTTTTAGATATTTTGGTTCACAAGATCAACTGTTGTGGTATTACAGGGCTTCTGTTCATTTTTACTTAATAATAGCCCCAAGGCACAAGAGTAGTGATGCTGGCAATTTCGATGTGTGAAAGAGAAGTCATAAAATGCTTTTTTTAAGTGAAAATGTGAGTACCATATGATATATTTTGGGAGATAGAAACCAAATTCACGTAATTATTTATTACAGTATATTGTAGTAATTGTTGTATTTTATTATTAGTTACTGTTGTTAATGTCTTAGTATATCTAATTTTATAAAATAAATTTTATCATAGGTATATATGGATAGAAAAAAATAGTATATATAGGGTTCCGTACTATCCACAGTTTCAGGCTTTCACTGGGAGTCTTGAAACGTATATCCCAAGGATAAGAGTGAACTACAATATACATTAATTGCTTTTTGTATGTTCAAAAGTAAATGGAAAACATTTACTTGTCCTTATTTTGATTAATTATTGCAGTGCTGCTATTATATATATATATATTTTTTCCCTAATTTACATGAAAAAAAAAAGCTCAATAAAAACATTTGAAACCACATGATCTTTGATTGTCAACACTTTTTCTACACTATTTTTGTTTGGTTTTAGAAATGTAGTTTTTATGCTTAAAAATATTTCAATAGCTGAAGTAAATTTATAACTTTAAGGTGTAGAGATCCATATCTAGACTTAACAAAAATATACTTCATGCTCATAATATTATGAAATGGAAGTCTTGTTCCACTTCAGTGCTTTAGATTACAACTGATTTTCATCACTAAAATGGAATTTCTTTAGGCAGATCATTTGGTAGAATAAATTGTGTTGGTAATAAAACCAATGATGACTTTGAAATGGGATAAATGGTAGTCTTACAATATTTCACCTTACATGGAGTATATAAAATTCTCTAAAACCCATTTAGCATATGACCATATAATTGCCTCTTTTCCTAGGACATTATGATGCTTAATTGTAAGTCTCTACATGAATCTCCTCTGTTCTTTCTCTAATACCTTTCTCTAATTCTTTCCTACTTTATTCATACTTATTAAAGTGAAACTGATTATCTGTTAAAAGAAAAAGAAATGAAAAATTTTAAATATCATTAAATTCTACTTGACTTTTATAAATTTCATTTTCTCTCTCTTTAGTATTGCACCTCCTTTTCTTTCCAAAATTAAAACTTTACTTTTTATAAACAGAAAATATCCTACTCTTCCTATTTTTTTATTATTTGATCTCAATTTAGGTTTTCCTGATTTCAGTAAATGATTCCTGTTTCCTCTTTCCTAGAGCTTAACATGATGATAGAATGACACCAGAATATATATAATTTAGACTTACAAAAGAAATACCTAAGTACATGCTTAATGTACAAAATTCAAATGATTTAAATGCATAGAATGGTAAAATTATAGTCCCCTTTTTCCATTCTAAATTCCTTCCTCAAAGTTAGGAATTATTGCTAAATATATTAGGGAAATATTCCTGGATATTTATCTATGCACACCCTCACACCCACACAATACCACACCCCTAACCACAGGCAAACAAAACACACAAACCTAAACACATACTAGTACATGTACTCACTTTTAAATTGTTAGATCTTTACTTATATATACATACATACACATATATACAAATATATGATTGTGTATATATATACATATATACGATTATACTGCGTGTATTTCTCTGTGATTTGTTTTTCCCTTTGATTATCTTAAATATTTTAAAACTACTATAAATACAGATGTCCTTCATTATTTTCATGTTTTGTATGAAATTCATAAATAATGAATATATCATTGCTTATTTAACTGTTTGATTTAACTGTCATTTATGTTTTCTCTATTTTTCATTACTACAAATAAAGCTTTGGAGAACTTTCGTGTGAAAATATCTTTGCTCTAAATTACCAGTATGTTTGTCAAATAAATTTTTTGAAGAAGAGTAGTTCCATCAAAATAGATATGTTCCATCAAAACTTTATAAAATTTTATCTAATTTTCCCTATTAAAAATCCCCCTTTATCCAATAATTTACACCCCCACAATAGTGCTGAGAGTAGCAATTTTCCTTCAGACCTCCAACTCTGGGTAATCTTATTCTTTTTGAATTTTACCAACCTAATAAGATAAAATATTGTTTCATTATTTTAATTTCATTTCATTGAAATAGTAGCATAATTGATAATGCTATATATCAATTATATATTCTTTAGCAATTTATACTTCAGGGTTTTTTGTGTGATCATTCTCTTTGTATGTTTTTTCTTATTGACTTGTACATAAACTTTATATATTATGAATATCAATTATTTAATTATATGTTGGAGATTTTCTTGTGTTTGCTCTTTTGGTGTACAACATTTTACATTTTTCTGTACTCAAATCTTTTAATCTATGCTTTATGTATTTTCAAATATCTGTCTTGTTTAGAAAGGGCTATCCTAAATGCAAAATTATAAACATGCTCTCCTCTATTTTATTTGTACATATGTGTGAGAGAAAAACAAGGGGTGGGGAAAACAAATGTCTTGCCATTTATTTTTAAAAATATTTTATTTTTATTTTTTATATACAATTGACATTCAATATTATTTTATATTAGTTTCAGGTGTACAGCATAGTGGTTAGACATTTATATAATTCACAAAGTGATTCCCCTGATTAGTTAAGTACCCACCTGACAGTATACATCGTTTTTATAATATTATTGACTATATTTCTTATTCTGTACTTTACACCCCAAGACCATTTTGTAAGTGCCAATTTGCTCTTCTTAATGCCTTCATCTTTTTCACCCAGCTCCCCAACCCCTCCCATCTGGAAGCCATCAGTTTGTTCTCTATATCTATGAGTCTTTTTCTGTTTTATGTGTTTGTTTATTTTGCAATTTAGATTCCATATATAAATGAAATCATATGGTATTTTCTTTCCCTGTCTAAAATAAGACCTAGCTGGACAATCAGCTCTAATGTATCTTTTGGAGCAAAAATTAATATAAGACCTGGTCTTATTTTACTATAATATGAGACCGGGAATATAATATAATATAATATAAATACCGGGTCTTATATTAATTTTTGCTCCAAAAGATGCATTAGAGCTGATTGTCCAGCTAGGTCTTATTTTAGACAGGGAAAGACAAATACATATGATTTCATAGTGGTTAGATATTTCATAGAGGGGTATAAATGTCTAACTATTACATTTATAACTATTACCAGGTCTTATAGTAAAATAAGACCGGGTCTTAATATAATATAGCGTAATATAATATAATACCCAGACTTATATTAATTTTTGCTACAAAACACATATTAGAGCTGATGGTCGGGCTAGGTCTTATTTTGGGGGAAACACAGTATGTTCGTCAAGGATCTTGACCTATAGTTTTCTTTTTTTTGTTATGTCTAGTCTGGCTTTGGAATCAGGGTAATTGTGGCCTCATAGAATGAGATTGGAGGCCTTCCCCCCTCTTGAATTTTTTAGAATAGCTTGAGAAGGACAGGTGTTAACTCTTCTTTGAATGTTTGGTATAATTCACCAGTAAGCCATCCAGTCCAGGACTTCTGTTTGTTGGGAGTTTTTTGATTACTGATTTGATTTTGTTAGTAGTGATCAGTTATTTTAAACTTTCTGTTTCTTCTTACTTCAGTCTTGGAAAAATGTATCTTTCTAAGAATTTATTCATTTATTCCAGATTATCCAATCTATTGGCACTTAATTCTTCATAATATTTTCTTATAATCCTTTGTATTTCTGTGGAGTCTGTTGTCATTTCTCTTTCTTTTCCTTTTTTTTTTATTATTAGTTTCAGGTGTACAAAACAATGCAATAGTTAGACATTTATACCCCTCATAAAAAGTGATAACCCCTCTCCCCTAAATACTACCCTTCTGTCATCCTATATAGTCATTACAATTCCACTGACTATTCCTTATGCTGTACTCCACAGCCTATGACCATATATATATATATATATATATATATATATATATATATGTAAAATTATAGCTGACAGTCATTATTCTTCAGCTTCAGCTTCAGGTGTACAGTGCAGTGATCAGGCACCTACACTGTCCCTGAAGTGGTCTCCCTAATAAGACAAGTGTCCATCAAGTACCCTACACAATCTTTGCATTATTGATTATATTCCCAAAACTCTTTCATATCCCTGTGGCAATTTTGTGGTTACAGATTGTACTTTCTAATCCCCTCACCTTCTCCTTCATCCCCACCCGCCTCCCATCTAGCAACCCTCAGTTTTTTTCTCTATATCTCTGAGAGTGTTTCTGATTAGTTCGTTCATTAATTCTGTTCTTTAGATTCCACATATAAGTGAGATCATATGGTGTTTGTCTTTCTCTGTCTGATTTATTTCACTTAGCATAATGTTCTCAAGGTCCATCCATATTGTTGCAAATGGTAAGATTTCATTCTTCTTTATGGCCGAGTAATACTCCATTGTATAAATGTACCACAATTTCTTAATCCACTCATCTACCGATGGGCATTTCAGTTGTTTCCATATCTTGGCTATTGTGAATAGTGTTGCAGTAAACATAGGGGTGCAGACTTTTTTTTTAATTAGTGTTTTGGATTTCTCTAGATAGATACGTAAGAGTGGAATTGCTGGGTCATAAGGTAGTTCCATTTCCAGTTTTCTGAGACACCTCTGTACTGATTTCCATAGTGGCTGCACCAATCTGTAATCCCACCAGCAGTGCACGAGGGATCCCTTTTTTTCACATCCGCGCCAGCACTTGTTGTTTGTTGATTTATTGATGATAACCATTCTGACTGGCATGAGGTGGTATCTCACTGTGGTTTTTATTTGCATTTCTCTAATGATTAGTGAGGTTGAGCATTTTTTCATGTGTCTGTTTGCCATCTGTATGTCCTCTTTTAAAAAATGTCTTTTCATGTCCTCTGCCCATTTATCAATTGGGTTGTTTGTTTTCTTTGGTGTTGAGTTGAATGAGTTTTTTATAAATTTTGGATATTAACCCCTTATCAGATGTATCATTGACAAATATCTTCTCCCATTCAGTGAGATGCCTTTATGTTTTATTGATGATTTCCTTTGCTGTGAAAAAACTTTTTAGTTTGATGTAATCCCATATGTTTATTTTTTTCTCTTACTTCCCTTGCCTGTGGGGATATATCAGTAAAAATATTCCTAAGGGTAATGTCTGCAAATTTTCTTCATATATTTTCTTCTACGACTTTTATGGTTTCAGATTTTACATTTAAGTCTTTAAAACAGTTTAAATTTATTCCTGCATACGTAAGGAGGTGGTCCAGCTTCATTTTTTTGTATGTGTCTGTACAGATTTCGCAGCACCATTTATTGAATAGAATGTCTTTACCCCAATGTAAATTCTTGCTTCCATTCTCGTAGATTAAATGACCATATAGGCATGGATTTGTTTCTGGGCTCTCTGTTCTGTTCCATTGATCCATGTGTCTGTTTTTATGCCAGCACCATGCTGTTTTGATTACTATAACCTGGTAGTATGATTTGATGTCAGGTATCGTGATACCTCCTACTTTGTTCTTATTTCTCAAGATTGCTATGGCTATTCGGGGTCTTTTATGGTTCCATATAAATTTTAGGATTATGTGTTCTATTTCTGTGAAAAATGTCCTTGGTAGTTTGATAGGAATTGCATTGAATCTGCATATTGCCTTAGGGAGTATGGACATTTTAACTATATTTATTCTTCCCATCCATGAGCATGGTTTGTGTTTCCATTTATTTGTATCTTCTTTAATTTCTCTCTTCAGTGTCTTATATTTTTCTCAGTACAGGTCTTTTACTTCTTTGGTGAAATTTATTCTTAAGTATTTCATAGTTTTTGAAGCAATTGTAAACGGGATTGTTTTCTAAATTTCTCCTTCTGATAGTTTATTATTGGTGTATACAAATGCAACTGATTTCTGAATATTAATTTTGTATCCTGCTACTTTACTAAATTCATTTATCAGTTCTAATAGTTTTTTGGTGGAGTCTTTGGGCTTCTCTCTATATAGTATCATGTCATCTGCATATAATGACAATTTTACTTCCTCCTTACCAATTTGGATGCCTTTTATTTCTTTTTCTTGTCTGATTGCTATGACTAGAACTTCCAGAACTATGTTGAATAAAAGTAGAGAAAGTGGGCAACCTTGCCTTTTTCCTGATCTTAAGGGGAATGGTTTTAGCTGCTCCCCACTGAGTACAATGTTAACTGTGGGTTTATCATATATGGCCTTTATTATGTTGAGATATGATCCCTCTATTCCCTCTTTCTTGAGAGTTTTTATCATAAATATCTGCTCGATTTTGTCAAATGCTTTTTCTGCATCTATTGATATGATCATATGATTTTTATTTTTCATTTTGTTAAGGTGGTGTATCACATTAATTGATTTGTGGATATTGAACCAAGCTTGTATAACAGGAATGAATCCCACTTGATCGTGGTATATAATCTTTTTAATGTATTGCTGAATTCTGTTTGCTAATATTTTGTTGAGGATTTTTGCATCTATGTTCATTAGGAATATCGGCCTGTAGTTTTCTTTTTTTGTAATGTCTTTGTCTGATTTGGGAATAAAGGTGATAGTGGCCTCATAAACAGAGTTTGGGAGCCTTCCCTCCTTCTGGATTTTTTTGGAATAGTTTGAGGGGAATAAATCATAATTATTTTCTAATGTTTTGTAAAATTCACCTGTAAAGCCATCTGATCCAGGGCTTTTGTTTGTTGGTAGCCTGTTGATTACTAATTCAATTTCACTGGTAGTAATCATCTATTCAGATTTTCTGTTTTTTCTTGAGTTAGCCTTGGAATGTTGTATGCTTTTAGAAAATTATCCATTTCTTCCAAATTTGTTGGTGTATAGTTGCTCATAGTATTTTCTTAGATTTTTTTGTTGTTGTTGTTTTTGTTTTTGTATTTCTGTGCTGTCTGTTGTCACTTCTCCTCTTTCATTTCTGATTTTATTAATTTGGGTCTTCTCTCTCTCTCTCTCTTTTTGATGAGTCTGGCTAAAGGCTTATTGATTTTGTTTATCTTCTCAAAAAATTAGCTCTTGGTTTCATTGATCTTTTGGATTTGAGGTGTGTTTTTTTGTTGTTGTTTTGTTTTTGTTTGTTTGTTTTGCTTTGTGTTTTTGTTTTTTTGGTCTCTATTTTTTCAGTTCCCTTAGATGGAAGGATAAACTGTTGATTTGAGATTTTTCTTGTTACTTTAGGTAGGCCTACAGTGCTATGAATTTCCCTTTTAGGACTGCTTTTGCTGCATTCTATGGATTTTGGTCATTGGGTTGTCATTTTTTGTTTGTCTTGATGTATCTTTTCATTTCTTCCTTGATCTCATTGTTGACCCATTCATTATTTAGTAACATGTTATTCAGCCCCCATGTATTTTTGTGTCTTCCAGTTTTTTTCCTCTAATTGATTTCTAATTTCATAGCACTGTGGTCAGAGAAGACATTGATATGATTTCAATTTTCTTAAATTTATTGAGACTTGTTTTGTGACCTAACATGTTGTCTATCTTGGAAAATGTTCCATGTGTGTTCAGTGTTCCAAGAAGAGTGTATATTCTGCAGCTTTGGGGTGAAATGCTCTAAAAAGATTAAGTCCAACTGGTCCAATGTGTCATTTAAGTCCGGTTTCCATTTTGATTTTCTTCTGGAGGATCTGTCCCTTGTTGTCAGTGATGTGTTGAAGTCCCCTACTATGATAGTGTTACTGCAGATCTCTGTCTTTATGTCAGTCAATATGTTTTATATACTTAGGTGCTCCTATGTTGGGTGCAAGATGTTTACTAAGGTTATGTCCTCTTGTTGGATCAATCCCTTTATTATCATATAGTGCCCTTCTTTGTCTTTTAATATATTCTTCATTTTAAAATCTATTTTGTCAGTATAAGTATTGCTACTTCAGATTTTTCTCATTTCCATTTGCATGAAATACCTTACTCCATCCCTTCACTTTCAGCCTGTGTTTGTCTTGTGATCCGAGGTGAGTCTCTTGTATACAGCATATATAAGAGTCTTGTTTTCTTATCCACTCAGCCACCCTATGTCTTTTGATTGGAGCATTTAATCCATTTACATTTAAAGTGATTACTGATAGGTACATAGTTATTGCCATTTTGTTATTTGTGTTTCTGGTCTTCATTAGTTAGATTGTTTTCATCTTCTGCTTAAAGAAGCCCTTTTAACATTTCCTTCAATGCTGGCTTGGTGGTAATGAATTCCTTTAGCTTATTCTTTTCTGGAAAGCTCTTTCTCTCTCCTTCAATTTTAAATGATAGCCTTGCTGGATAAAGCAATCTAGGTTGTAGGCCTGTTTCCATCATTTTGAATACCTCCTGCCACTCCCTTCTGGCCTGCTAAGTTTCTGTAGAAAAGTCAGCTAATAGTCTTATGGAAGCACCCTTTAAAGTAACTCATTTGCTGCTTTTAGGATTCTCTCTTTGTCTTTAACCTTTGCTGTTTTAACTATAATGTGTTTTGGTGTAGGCCTGTTTGGGTTCATATTGGTTGGAACTCTCTGCACTTCCTGGGCTTGTGTGTCAATTTCCTTCATCACGTTAGGAAAGTTTTCTTTCCTTTCTTTTTTTCTTTTTTTTAATTAAATTTATTGGGGTGACAATTGTTAGTAAAATTACATAGATTTCAGGTATACAATTCTGTAATACATCATCTATAAATCCCATTGTGTGTTCACCACCCAGAGTCAGTTCTCCTTCCATCACCATATATTTGATCCCCCTTACCCTCATCTCCCACCCCCCAACCCCCTTACCCTCTGGTAACCACTAAACTATTGTCTATGTTTACGAGTTTCTGTTTCTCATTTGTTTGTCTTGTTCTTTTGTTGTTTTTGGTTTATATACCACATATCAGTGAAATCAAATGATTCTCTGCTTTTTCTGTCTTATTTCACTCAGCATTACACTCTGAAGATCCATCCATGTTGTCACAAATGTTCCTATATCATCTTTTCTTACTGCCGAATAGTATTCCATTGTGTATATATACCACAAATTCTTTATCCATTCATCTATCGAAGGACATTTTGGTTGTTTCCATCTCTTGGCCACCATAAACAAAGCTGCAATGAACATTGGAGCACATGTGTCTTTATGTATAAATGTTTTCAGATTTTTTTGGTAGATACCCAGGAGAGGGATTGCTGGGTCATACGGTAATTCTATTCGTAATTTTTTGAGGAACCTCCACACTGCTTTCCATAACGGCTGCACCAGTCTGCATTCCCACCAACAGTGTATGAGGGTTCCTTTTTCTCCACAGCCTCTCCAACACTTGTTACTATTCAAAGAGTATTTTATGAATTTGACTCCAAAGGCAATGGAAGTAAAAGCTAAATTAATGAATGGGACTATCTGAAACTTAAAAGCTTCTGCACAGCAAAAGAAACCATTGACAAACTAAAGAGGCACCAACTGAATGGGAGAAGATTTTTGCAAATAGTGCCTCCAATAAGGGGCTAATATCCAAAATATACAAGGAAGTTTTCAATCATTATTATTTCAAATATGTTCTCAATCCCTTGCTCCATCTCTTCTCCTACTGGTAGTCCTCTGATGCGTGTGTTGCTGTGCTTGGTGTTGTCCCACAGGTCTCTTAAACTATTTTCATTTTTTTTTATTCTTTTTGTTGTTCTACTTGGGTGAGCTCTGCTATCTTGTCTTCTAAATCGCTGATTTGATCCTCTACATCTAACCTGCTGGTAATTTCTTCGAGTGTGTCCTTTATTTCAGTTATTGTATTCTTTGGTTCTAACTGGTTGTTGTTTATGATTTCTCTCTCCTTCTTTATGTTCTCACTAAGTTCCACAAATATTCTTATCATCAGTGTTCTAAACTCTGTCTCTGATAGGTTGGTTACCTCTATTTCATTTACTTCCAATTCTGGAAGTTTCTTCTGTTCTTCTGTTTGGGACATGTTTCTTTGTTTCCTGTCTTTGGCTGACTCTCTGTGTTTGCTTTGGTGTATTAGGTAGATTCCCCTAGGGCTCTCAGTCTTTGCAGTGTGGACTTATATAGTATGTGTCTTTTATATTTGAGTCACACAGCCTCCCTATTCTTCTGTGTATGTGTTCTAGAGATGTCTCTTGTGTTGTGTGTGCTCTCCTGTTGAAGTTGCACTTTAATTGGCTTTGGCTTGTCAGTAGGTGGAATTGACTCCTAGGCTGACTAGCTGTGAGAATTGGCTATGTCCACAGTGTATGAGCTGCTGTGTGAGGGTTGACCCCTCAGATGAGGCTGGCCTCTATGGGCTCTTGTGCCTTTAGGGAATTCCCTTTGGGTATGTCACTTGTAGTTCAAACCCAGTAATGCTCTGCTTTGGTCTGGAGTTGGCTTCTGGGTGTGTTGATTATTGTGATCTTCGGCTGGGCCCTGGTGCAGGGCAATTTCAGAACAAAACAAATCAACAAGCACAACAACAAACTGAATACACTCAAATGTAAAAACAACCGACAACACAAACACAAATATCAAAAATACAAAAAAAGAAAAAAAGAAAGAAACAAAACAAATAATAGCAACACTACCCCACCAAAAAAGAATCAATACAGAAAAATGTAAAGAAGGAGGAAAAGTAGAGGAAGGAAAAGAAAAAAAGAAAGACAAGAGACAGAAAGGGTGTGTGTATATATGTATATATCAAATAATACTAAAAAAAAAAAAAAACACAGCACCAGTCTTGGCTTAAATCCACCAAGCTATCTCCAGGTTGTCCTCTACTGTACAAAACTCCTCTGCATCTTGTGGAGGCAGAGCCGGCAACCTGGTGCCCAGAGTGACTCTGACACTGCGGTTCTAAATGAGGGGGGCTATGGGGTGTGGTTGGTAGTTTTTACAAAGTCTGTGCAATTTCTACTCTCCCCGGTAGAAACACGCACTGAGAGCACCACAGCCAGCCACCAGGAGGTGTGCTTCTTCCTTATGTGCAGGTCACCTGGGTCTTAAGGCACTTCTGTCAGGGTATGTGGAGGGCATGAGATTCCTGAGCTGCTGAAAGCCCAGAGCTGCCTCTGCCACCCACTGCTGACCCCTTCATGTGTCTCAGCAGCTGTAATTGCCTTGCCGGGAGGTGCCCCATAAAAGGTGGGGGCTGGGTAGGCCAGTGTCTTGGTCTCCCTGCCTAGCCTCTTCTCTAGGTCACAGCTGCAAACCAGCTTTTTCCAGTTCATGAGGGCTGCAGCTCCTCTGTAATCTGATACTACTCTTCTGTTCAAGGACCGTCTTAAGATTCTGGAAGGGCACTGGTAGGATTGCTGTGGGAGAGTGGGGGCAGGGGCCCAGGTATGGAGTTTGATTTCTGCCTGACCAAGAGAGCCCAGCCACAGTTCTCACCTGAGGTGTCTGCCTTGAATGTTGGGCACCACAGTCCTCTATGCTGATCTCTTGGCAAGACTGTGGGCGCAGGGAAGGAGTCTATAGCCTGGCTGTTGCGATCTCTGGTCTGTGTCTTGGGCCCTCCACCCCCGACATCTCCACAGCCACGGATGCGGGCTGTGTCCCCACACCACTCCCTTCCCTCTTCCCCCACTCTCCCAGTTTGCCCACCTTCAGGTAATCTTCATGTGAGTCTCTTAGCTATTCTGTGTGATGAGTAGAGAGTCTTTTGACGGGTTATAGATGTCAATTTGTGGTAACTTCCAGGGGAGAACTCAAGAAGCCCCCCTCATTGCCGCCATCACTCTTCTCTTTCATGTCTGATTTTATTTATCTCAGTCTTCTCTCTTTTTTTCTTGATGAGTCTGATTAAAGGTTTATCAATTTAGTTTATCTTTTCGAAGAATCAGCTTTTGGTTTCATTAACATTTTGTATTGCTTTTTTAGGGTCTTTTCCATTTATTTCCACTCTGATATTTATTACATCCTCCCTTGTCCTCACTTTGGGCTTTGTTTGTTATTCTTTTTCTAGTTTCTTTAGGTGTAAGGTTAGATTGTTTATTTGATATTTTTATTGTATCTTGAGGTAGGCTTGTATTGCTATTAATTACCCCCTTGGGACTGCTTTTGCTATGTGTCATAGATTTTGAGTCACTGTGTTTACATTTTCATTTATCTCAAGATATCTTTTGATTTCTTCTTTGATCTCCCTTATTCACCTACTCATTGTTTAATAGAATATTATCTAGCCTCCATGTGTTTGTGTGTTTCATTTTTTCTCTTGTAATTAATTTCTGGTTTTATATCATTGTTGTTGGAGAAGAAGCTTAATATGATTTCAATCCTCTTTAATTTATTGAGACTTCTTTTGTGGCCTAACATGTGGTCTATCTTGAAAAATATTCCATGTGTGCTTAACAAGAATGTATATTCTGCTGCTTTTGGGTAAAATACTCTAAAAATATCACTTATAGACAACATTATATAAGGCTCTTCTTTTTTTTTTCTTTTTTTTTTTCCATTCAGCTACCTATCCTAAGCCTTGATTGGAACATTTAGTCCATATACATTTAAAGTGATTATTGATAGGTACATAGTTATTGCGATTTATCATTCATATTTGTTCCCCCTCCCTTCCTTCTTCTTAAAGAAGTCCCTTTAACATTTCTTGTAATACTGGCTTGCTTGTGATGAATCCTTTAGCTTTTTCTTGTCTAAAAAGCTCCTCTGGTAACCCTATGGAAGTAAATGTTGTCATACTTGATGTTGTCCCAGAGGTTCCTTAAATTGTCCTCATTTTTAAAATTCACTTTTCTTTTTGTTGTTCTGATTGGGTATTTTCTGCTACCTTGTCTTCCAAATTGCTGTTTCAATCCTCTACTTCATCTGATCTGCTGTTGATTCCTTCTAGTGTATTCTTAATTCAAGTTATTGGATTTTTCATTTCTGACTGGTTCTTTTTCATGGTTTCTATATCTTTTTCTTATATTTACTATCTCTTTGTTGAAGTTCTCACTAAGTTCTTTGATCATTCTTATAAATAATGTTTTGAATTCTCTCTTGGTAGATTGCTTGCCTCTGTTTTGTTTTATTCTTTTTCTAGGAATTTCTCTTCTTTTTCATTTGGAATCTATTTTTTTGTTTTCTCATTTTGGCTGACTTTCTGTGTTTGTTTTTTATTATTAGGTAGATATGCTATGCCACTCAGTCTTGGCAGGATGGCCTTATGTAGTACTTGTCCCAGTGGTGCAGTATCCCTGATAACTTGAGCTGGGTATTCTAGCTCTGTCCCTTTTGTGGGTTGTGTGTGTCCTCCTGCTGTAGTTGAGCCTTGATTACCATTGACACATCAGTAGGTGGGATTGACCCTTAAAAGGACTGACTGTGAGGAATGTCCACACCCTCAACATTCGAGCTGCTGTGTGTGGGTTGATGCCACAGAATTATATTCACCCAAGTGGGCTCAGGTGCCTGCTGAGACCACTCTTTGGATATGCTGCTTGTGGGACTAATGGGATAGTGCTCTGTTGTGATCTGAAGCTGGTCTCCAGGTGTGTTGGTTCTGAGGCCTCTTGGGAGGGACTCATAGTACCAATTAAGATGTCACAGTTCCCATTTTTTAAAATTTATAATTATTTTCCAGGTTTTTGAGATATAATTGAGAAATAAAAACTGTATATATTTAAGGTATATGTAATGATTTGGTATACTTATACATTGTAAAATAATTACCACAATCAAGTTGATTAACACATTTCTTACCTCACATATTTACTCCTTCTTATTGTGTTGGTAATAACACTGAAGAACTACTCTCTTAGCAATTTTCAAGTGTACAATATAGTATTACTAACTGTAGTTATCATGTTATACATCAGATCCCCAGAACTTATTCATCCTACATACTGACAATGTGTACCCTTTGATCCAAATCTCCCCATTTCTCCCACTTCCATAGCCTCTAGTAACCGCCATTCTATTCTCTGCTTCTGTGAGTTTAATCTTTTAGATTCCATTCACAAGTGATATCATACAGTATTTGTATTTCTGTGTCTGGCTTACAGCTTTTATAGAAAATGATAATTTTTCAAAAAAATAAAAATACAATTATATGACCCAGTAATCCCATTTCTGGGTATGTATCCAAAGGAAATAAAATCAGTATTTTGAAGTGATATCTGCACTCCCATGCTCATTACAACATTATTCACAATAACCAAAATATGAAACAACTTAAGTATCCATTGACTGATGAATGGAAAAAGAAAATGTAGTATGTATGTATACATATAATGAAATCCTTCAGCCATTTAAAAAGCTAAGAAAATCCTGCCATTTAGGACACCAGACAGGAACCTGGAGGCCTTTATGCTAAGTGAAATAATGTCATTAATTATTAATCAATGCTTCCTCCTCCACCCCCTCTTTTAGTTGTCCCTCCTTTCTATTCCTATATCACCTGTGCAAGTCTCTATGATTTCACATTCAAATGTTTCCTATTTGCATTTTAGTCCCTCAGTGTGTGATTATTAAGGGATTCTGTCTTATGCATGTTTACCATCTGTTTCTCATGTAATAATTGTCACATAGAGAGTATTCATTCATTAACATCAGAATGAATAAAAATAAAATTGAAAGAAGTATTTGCTACCTGGTCTTAGATTCATGCATTTATTGCTATGTGTCTATAAAGACTAAAATATTTTGAAATCTGACTACTACTTTTATATTTTCTTGTGTAATTGTTGGGAAAAAATAGGAGAAACTTTCCTATGAGAACATTGTAGAAAATAAAATATTTGATAACTCTATAAAATTAGATCTTAAAAAATATATAAGTATGTCATATATTAAAATTATTCTTTTATGGTATTAAACAGATTGATATATCTAACAACATTTGCATAAGTGGACATACCAAATACCTCATGAGGTATGTTTATCAGTACTTGAGTCAGAGGACACAGCAAATTTAAACCTTCTGATTATATCCAATTTGATCTGACCAAATCTTTTCTGCCTCTACCAAATGATAGAGTTGATCAAGTTACTGCTAGATGAAGGTTGTTATAAAAACTTATATGTCATTGATCAGACTCCAATATGTCAAACCAGCTATCCGTAAGGCTCATTCAGCTGATGTGGCTTACTAGTCAGACAAGAATGTAATAGAAGAATCCTAACGGATCAAGATTCATAACAGAGAAGTCTCTACCATTTCTCTGCTAGTTACCACTGTGTAACTCTGGACAAATTACTTAACCTTCCTCAGCCTCAAGGTCCTCATCTGAAAAATGGACATTATAATACCTATTCTGTAAGGTTGTAAGAAAGATAATAGACAACCTCTAAACCATGTGGGGCATAGCGGGGGCTAGGTAAATGGTATATTTTATTATTACTTTTTACATATCTGCCTAGACACCTCTAAAATTATTATATCAAACAGGATAATCCTTAATCTTCTACCATAATATCTGAATAAGTGTCAATATAATAGTCATTCTTGAATGGGATTTTTCTGCCTGAAGGGCCATGAAATAGCCTGCAAATTGCATTGCTCTTGCAATAGAAGATAGAAATATCAAATGAGGAAATTAAAATTTATTCAAATAAAATTAATTGGAAAATATTTCTTCTAAATTATTTATAAATGAATCAGTTCAAAATTAGAAATTGAATAATCTATGAACATTTAGTTCCATTTTCAAAGGTAGAATTACAGGGTTTGCTATGTTCAGTTAAATCTACATATCTGATTGGCTAGTCACTCTGGGCTGCTTTATACTGCTGATGGATACACAGGAGGGTCACACACAATAGGCATAAACTCCTTTCTAATACTCTAATAAAAACAGCATGTATAAACCCCAAAGCTCCCTCTTTGAAAACACCATATTTTAACAATCATATTAAAATATATATGCTCGTCTGTGTGAGTGTGTATATATACATATATATAGTCACTTTATAGCATCCCCAGGTGCATTTTGATTAAGTCTTTTACCTCTCAAGAAATGACTTAATATACGAGTTTAAATTTTTTTAAATACATACATATAGCTCTATATCTATATCTATATAGATATATAGATATATGTGTGTGTGTGTATATATATATATATATATATATATATATATATATATATATAGAGAGAGAGAGAGAGAGAGAGAGAGAGAGAAACAGCAACCTGAGCTTACTACTTACTACTGCATTTGCTAAAGTTTTCGTTGTAAGACACTATCAGAGAAAAAAAATGTATACAAACTAGAGGCTATTTTCCAGTCTTCTTTAGCAGTGAACAAATATTTTCTGTATAAGCAGTTATGAGATATGGAAAGATGCAGGCTATAAATGAAGAAGTATTTCTTCTTTAGTAGAATATGGCTATTCATAGTATGGCTTTGGAAACCGTTGTGCTTAGTCTGTGATGTTAAGAAGTAACAGTTCTTTTTTTTCGGCGGGGGGCGGTGGGGGGGTGGGGAGGGAGGAGTGTCTCCTAATGGTCATTTTCTCCAAATACTTCCAAGTACTCATGATAAATATTTTGCTTGGTAGTGGCAAACATTTTTACACTAGCCCCTGTGTTTGCTGTGTAAATCATTGACAAATCCATGTGTTTAAAGATTAGACACCACCAGTTGTTGACTCGCATAAATTTCCTGAGCTGTGTCTTTGTATATTATTAAAGATGAATATGTATTCCTAAAGAATTGAAAATCAAGTATTTTCAGAATGTACCCAAGTAAAATTCTCATTAGCAATATGGGAAATAGGTGCTCAGATGAAAAATGGAAAAATAAATCCACTCCTGAGTAAAACTGCATAACATTACAAGTGCAAAGAATTAGTTTTATCAACATGTATGTGGATGTGTCATTGTCTGAGGTATTGAAGAGCATTTGTTTCTAAAACTTTTAAAGTTTAAACTGATGATTCCTATTTTTTTAAATGTATAAACTTCATACCACTAGCTAAAATTTCTATCTAAAATGACTAATACTAAAATAAAATACCATTTTAAGTCAATTTTCATTATATACTAAGAACACTGCTTTTAATGAAAAATAAAATAATAATAATTCTGGAGGAAAACATAAAGAAAATAAGAGGCTATTGCTCCATTTTTCAAACCCAAACAAAGTACAGACGCAGGCTTCTCTCTAACAGGAATGGCAAGCATCTGGCTTCCTCTTTCCTCCTGGGATCCATGATAGATATCTATAACATTTTACATTATGTTTTATGGTTGCTTTAAGAATTACAGCATATACCTTTATTAGTTTTCTCTTGCTGCTAGTAACAAATTTTCACATAGTAGCTCAAAACAACATAAGCTATTATCTTACACTTCTTACACACTTATCTTATGCAGAAATCTGACTCAGGTCTCACTGGGATAATACTGAGATATCGGCAGGACTGCTTTCCTTCTGGAAATTCCAGGGAAGAATCAGTGTCCTTGTCTTTTCCAGCTTCTAGAGAGTTTCCACACTCCCTCCCTCTTTTTCCCTCTTCAAAGCCAACAATAGCAGGTTTAGTCCTTCGACTCTGGAATTCCCTTCTGCCTCCCTTTTCCTTCTTTAAGGACCCTTCAGGCTACATTGGCTGCACCTGGATAATCCAGTATAATTTTCCTATTTTAAGGTTATCTCATTATCAACCTAATTTCTTCTGTAACTTTAATCCCTCCTTTACCATTTAACATAACATATTCACAAGTTCTGGGATTTAGTATGTTGGCATCTTTGGGGGGCCGTTGTTCTGTCTACCACAATATCCTGAAATTTTCACGATCTATTTAGAGTTTATATTGTACAACTTTACGTAAAATGTAGAATCTTTGCCACACAACAGGCTCATTTACTCCACCACAGCACTGTCCTTTATGCTTTAGTTGATATACGTTCCATATATTATAAACCTCAGGATAGTGTTTTAATTTTTGCTTTAAATATTGATGTGTATATTTTTTTAAATAGGAGAAAAATAATTTTGTATTTATCTGCATTCTTGCCTTTTCTTATGTATTTCATTCCTTCCTGATAATCTGAGTTTTCTTTTGGTATAATTTCCTTTAAACTAAAAGAATTATCTTTAGAATATTTAGCAAAACATTTCTTAGTTTTCTTTTATCTGAAAATGGCTTTGATTCACCTTCATTCTTGCTAGGTATAGAATTCTGGGTTCGCAGTTTTTGCCTTCCCTTTTCAGCTTTTTAAATATTGTCCCACTCTGTTCTGGACTCCATAATTTTGGATGAAAGGCAGCAATACTTTTAATTGCTGTTTCCATGTATGTAATGAGCTATTTTGTCCTATAGATATTTGAGGTCCTATTAATTTATTTCAATTTTATTTTTCACTTTTTTTCAGATAATTTTTATTGATCTACATGTTGACTTACTCTTTCTTCTGTTGTCTCCACTATACTGTGAGGTTCTTTCTGTAATATTTGAAAATTTTAGATACTTTCTTTTTAGTTCTAGACTTCCCATTTGGGTCTATTATATAGATTCTATTTCTTTGCTGAGATTTCTAATGTTTCTATTTATTATGACCTAATTTTCTTTGTCCTCTTGAACATAGTTATAACAGCTGCTCTAAAGTCCTTATCTGATAAATCTATTATCTGAATCATCTAGAGGTCAGCTTTCATTGATTGTCTTTTCTCTTGAGAATTGGTCACATTTCCCTGATTCTTTCTTTATGAAGAAAATTTATATTTTATCCTGAATATTGTAAGAGTTATGTTGTGCAGACTCTAGATTCTGTTATGATCATTTAAATTTTTTTCTTATTTTTAATATAGAAGCTGATTTACTTAAAATCTCAGTTCAGTCCTTCCTCAAACTCCCTTTAGCTGGGCAGTCTGCCCTACAATTTCCTGGTTCAGGGTTGTACAGAGAATTTAGGACTCCTGATTGCTGTTTCTGTCCTGTTAGAATTCTCTCTTCACTTTCCATCAGCTCTGGTTGTCCTAAATACTGTGTTCTTCTTCGGCAGTTCAGAATTATTTAGATTTTTCAGAGTCTTTACCACTCCATATCCCAACATAGTAATAACAGATGATAGAGAGATAGAGAGAGAGATAAATAGATAGCTAGATGATAGATTTATTCTTCTGGTCCTTTCTTCAAAGTTTTTACTCTTTTCCAGAATCTGCCTGTATTTTTTTTTTCTTCACTTTCAGAATTGTAGGATAGTTTTTCATTTTATTTTATATAAAGTTATAGTTCTTCTTTTCAAGATGTTTGATATAGGTATTAGTCTGCTAGGGCTGCCTTAACGAAGTGCCACAGACTGGGTAAAAATATAAATTAATTTTCCCACAACTTTGGAGGCTAGAAGTCTGAGAGCAACGTGTCAACAAGGTTTTTTTTTTGGTTTTGTTTTGTTTTTTTTTGAGACCAATCTCCTCAGCTAGTAGATTACTGTCTTGTTCTTTTATCTTTACACAGTCTCCCCTCTATACCTAATTTAACTTTATTGCCTCTTTAAAGGCCCTACCTCCAAACACAGTCATGTTTTGAGATATTAGAGGTTAGAACTTTAACATATGAATCTTGAGAGAACATAATTCAGCTCATAACAGTATATAAGGAAAATTTTAGTCATACCAGACTGAAACTCAGCCATGGAAATTAGAGACATTGGAAGGGATAAATTTTTCCTCTGAATTCTAATTTAGTCTCAGACTCCTCTTCAATGTGGTTTCCTAGCCCCCATTACTAATAAACTTATGTTGGCATGCAAGATGAAACAGATTTTCCATCCCTTTTCCTATATGCCAACAATATCTACAATGTCAAGTACAATGTTAATTTCTAAAATTAAGTCTCTATTGCTGCCTAAGTGCAGTCTACCCAAACCCAATAAATATCAACATCGCAAACATGAGTGTATGTTATGCCTCATGTCCAATAACCAACTTTTGTTTAGTTTATCTTCACAATATCTCTTGGGTCTGTTTCTGCCTCTGAACTGAAACATAAAAGATATAATGTCATCGCTCGCTGTTCTCTATATTCTCTGTCTATCTTACCAGTGGCTCTCAATTTCACTCTAATTAGAGCAAAAATCCTTACAGTGCTCAAGTTTGTAAACACGGTTTATACTATTTTAACTATATCTCATATTTACATAGTATGTTTTGTTTTGTTTTGTTTCCTATCACCCCCAAAAAGAAACTACACCAAGTGATTTCTTTTCTGTTCATTGCAAAATCTGAGAGTCTGGAATACAACGTAGAACCTGATAGATAGTTGAATATGTTTGTTGAATTAATGTAAACGAGCACATTATTTAGCTTCCCATTGTTCTCTTATTGATGTTATTAGAGAACAAACACTCAGGAAAAAAAACAATAACAAAATACAAGATGTTAACCATTTTTTTTAAAAAGTACTAATCATGTGTTTAGAAATCTTTTTTTAAAAAGCATTTGTGGGACTTTACACTGCTTTATATTTCATGATTATAAGCAACATAAGTAGTACTAAACCTATTTTCTAAAATCTTCTTCTATCAATTGTTAATTTTTTTGAGACTGGTATAAATCCTCTTAAATCTCTAAATCATGGTAATTCATGATGACAAGTAAGTTCTATGATCAAATTTGAAACTTGTTCTTGAACCTGTTCTTCCTCATATAGCTCCCTGTAAAATATTGTGAATATGAACTATTGCCATGGAAATAAGCTGTTATCTCCTGGGCAGCTTCTGTTCTGATGTTCTTGTTTTCTACCCATGTGAATTATTGCACCATGACTATAAGTCTCCACCTCAAAGAGTTAAATAAGTGCACATCTGTGCATATATTCAGTCTATGATATTTTACCATTCTCTCTCTCACTGTAGTCTTCCATATGAACCTATTAAAAAAAACCTTAGATGTACCCCAGAGAAGCAGCTAGCTCTGAGGAAAATAAACTCACAAGGACAATTTAAAAATAATTTTTTTCCAGCTTCCTGGTTTAAAAATACCATGCTTGTTGAGACTTGCAATGATTAAAAATAGCCCTTAAGTGGAGAGATTGTGTGTTTTTAAGATCTGTTTATCTGAGATTTTATGTCAAAAATATTTAAGAATCAAAGTTCATATTTCACCAGTAACGTCTTATAAGTCCTCAGAGTAAACCACCCCCACATAAACACAGTATTAACCACTTCCTGAATATGTCATGTTGGTTCAGAGTTCAACTTTATTTTGAAAAAGAATAACTCAGCTTAGAAATTTTCCTATAAAAAACTTGGCAGAAACTCAAAGCCAGTGTTCTTTTCATGAACTATCCTTTACGGGTAAATGTATAGTAATGAAATCCTTGTTCATGAAATGTTGCTATAAAATAGAAATGAAAATTTAAATGAATAGTTTTAAGTTTGATTGATTTGTACCTTTATGATTCAAAGTTTTATTTAGATTTAGTAATTAAGAGGCTTTACTAGGAATTTTTAGTAGTAAGATAGAGATGTATCTCTACATTCATTCTTAGAAACACCACTATTTAATCAAATACATTCACCAATTTAAAGGTTTTCCAGTTATTTTTCTCCAATCCCAGGAAGTACTCACTCTTTTATGAACTTGTTCATCTTCCCACTTGTAATTCTTATATTTTTTAAAAATAAGTAAAAATCTCTTTAGATGTCGAGGGTAAAGTGATAGCCCAAGCATTACCCAATCTAAGAGGTTATTCAGGAAGTTACAGCAATCACATAAGGTAATTTCTGCGGGGAGAAAATAAATTAAGATATATTTTAACAATGTTTGTTCTCTGCTTTCGATTTGCAGCTAAAAGAGAAAAAAGTTACCCTCTTACTCTTTAAATACACAAAAACAATCTATTTCATTCTAACAAAAGGTTTATCAAGTTGTTCTTAAGGACATGCAAAAGTCTATACATAAAAAGTAATTGGAAGCCTAAGGCATGCCTTTGACTCCTGAGAAGGAGTGGGGCACTGAGGTACATTCCCACATCTTCTCTGAGTCACTTTGCTGAATCTCTCATATTTGGGCAGGGATAGTGCCTAGCCAGCAACTCAATTGTTGTCACAGTCAAACCTCTACATACAGTTATAAGAGAGGAAAGACAGACAGTTTTCATATTTGCCAATTCTGGATAATTACCAAGATCACATTGCAATAGGCAGATTTCCCAAGTGTCTCATGCGACAAAACTGTCTATAATGTTATGATCCAGTGAATAGTAATTTCTTATAAAGTCAGATGCAATGTCAGGATAAGTAAAACATGATTGAACTTAGTAAACCCACTTCTTATTACAGGGTTGCAAGTGAATATAGAAATATTTGCAAATTGCTTTGAGCTACATAATGTTTCAATGCAGATAAGTGCATTGGGAAGGAGAGTGGGAGGAAGGAAAGAGCTAATATTTTTGCACCTGGTACTATGGTAGTGCTTCTTATACTTTGTCTCATTTTATTCTTAAAAAAAGGGGAGAGGGCAGCTATTTTTATAATCTTTATTTTAAAAACAGGTCTTTCTGGCTCTGGAGCCTATACCCTTCACATAATACAACGTTAATTTCTCTGTGGAAAGAGAAAATTCCTGTATTCACTTGCTACCCAAGCTAAAAGGAGTTACCTTGTTAGTTTCCTTATAGGTCTGTGTATTAGCACAGGAGTTATGCATGTCTAGCCTGCAAATGACATGTCTTGCTCATCTTTGGCAGCATTAAGTGGCCCAGCCATATTCAAGCTAAGATCCCAGGAAAAAGGTGGACAAGTCTGGAAGTTAGACATAGCCAAGTGTTTCCAGGTTCAGACCCTGAGACTCCTGCAAATTCTTTGGAACACTGAGAACTAATTTAAGAGAGGAGTGATCAGAATCTTTTTTTCCTTTGAGCTTTAATTCATTTATTTATGTGAGCATATACGTATTTATTTATTCATTAAACAAATATTATTTGTGCACCTACATGTACCAGGCAATGGTAGGCATTGAATATGACAAGTATAGTTCCTGCCCTTAAATAACTAGTTGTCCAATGGCAGAGTATAATATAAAAAATAATTACCCAAATAAGTGTATTAGTGCAGTCTCTGAAAAGTATAAGGAAGGAGAATGTGGGGAGCTATATAACAACGCCAGCAGGCAATCTGGGCTGGTCTAGATGTTCCAGGCAGACTGACTGAGGAATAAGATGTAAAGAGGTAGAGGAGCAATGGGGGTGGCGTACGGACAGCATTGCAGAAAACAGAGCATCATTTGGGGCACATCTGTGGTGGGGACAGACCAGTGGAAATGGAACACAGAGGACGATAGGGCAAGTGGTATGACAAACTCTGGAGAATGGTAGGCAGGAGTCAGATCCTCATTAAGAATTTTAGTTTTTAATCTTAAAATCTGCAAGAAGCTTTTAAAAGGTTGCAAATAGGATATTGCCATGATTAAATGTGTGTTTTGAAAAGATCGCTTTAGGTGCTATGTTTAGAGTAGGGAAAATAACTGAAGATTTTCAGACAAGAAGTGATGGTAGCTTAGGGTAGAGTGATGGGAATAGAGAGAAAAGTAAGATGCAGGAAAAATGAGACTTTTTGTAATGCTTGAATACGTGGAGTGAGGGGAAAGGATGCATTGGGATGAATCTAGACACTTCCTACATAAGAGTTGAAACTGAAGTGGAAATGCAGATTCTTGTTGAGTATGGTAACTGCTTTGTCACTACCTTTATCTTCTCATCTTCCTGAGCACATCTTCCTTTTAGAAGGGAAAATTGCTCCATAAGCTTTAGGATCAATAAGTGATTCCTCTACTTGAACCTCTAGAATTTCTGCCCTGTCTGGAAAGTTCAAGAAAAGCTACACTAAATTAAACTTTAACTACAAAACAAAGCAACAAGGATTTTTTTTTTTTTTTTTCCTGGCTGGCTTCTCTTCCCCCGCCCCCAATGTATGTCTAAGCCACTATATCTCATCCCACAGAAAATTACTCTTCTCCCTCAATCCGTTATATTTGAGACATTCTTTTAATTCCCTGTAGAAAACAACAAGTAAGGCTTAAAGGATAAGCAGTGCAAATACTCATTTCTTTTTGAAGGGACTATTTTTTTCCTTTAAGGTTGTTAGTTATCTACATCATTGCAACAATCTCAGGGACTCATAAGATTAGGAGAAAGAAAAGAAAAGCCCCCTTGAGTACAAATCCAGGACTTTGGAACTGAATGCTTACGTTTTATTTCTTCCACAATTTAAAAGTTGCTTAAACTGGTATCATTGATTTTATGTCTTTCATTGTCTGCATAAAAGTGTGCAGAATGGTCCAAGATGATGTAGCGATACTGCCAGCATCCAGCATCTGTAATTATTGAGTTAGGATTATAGCTCTGCAGCTCTGATGTCACTTGGAGGTTGACTTCAGTCCTGGGCTCTGGCCTCTGACCCTGCAAACCGAGTCAGCACCACATCTGATAGGGAGCTAACTCTGCCTCTGCTGCTAAGGAGTTTTGTGGCCCTGAAAAATTCATCTGACCTCCAAGGACCTGAATTTCCTGGTTATAAAACAAAGAGGTGAGGCTTGATGATTTTTGAAATACTTTCCACCCCTAATTTTCTTTGGAAAAAAAAAAAAAATCGTGGTTAAGTGTGACACCGTGTCAGAGCAAAGTGTGAGCATGTGTGTGCTGTTTTAAATTCAACTTTTTTCAGCCACATTCATCACAAATGTTAGGAAAAAACCTCATTTATTTCTTTTTCCTTTGAGGAATAAAAGCAGATAAATAATAAGCCAGGCATTTGCAATTTTAAGATCCTAGGCGTTTGAGATGTTTGCTAATACTCAGGACATATCTTTTAGCCTCCACCCATCCATTTCAGCCCCTCACTTATCTCTAGACTTTCTTCTTCCCGGGCCATTAAGTTCTCCAAATTTCTCTTTGGTAGAACTTGTCCCAGAGCAACCCATTGAGGAAGTGCTCCCACATCAAAACTGAGAGACATCCCATGCTCCTAAATATAACCTGAGCTAGGAAGAAAGGAATCTGATTTCCTGTTCAAAAATATTACATACAGTGATGTCACTGACTGATAGACTGAATTACTCCAGTGTTACCTAACATTTTAAAACAGGAACTGTTAACACCAGAGGATCGCTTACTGATTGGGTGACAAGGATAAATGCATGGGAACAGGTCTCATTGCCTAGAAAGGGATATCTACCTCCACATCACACCCTAAGAACAGAGGTTTTTGACGGGACCCTCCATTTCTGAAATCTTACAGATCCCCATTATTTAATCTCTTAATACTGTAAGGAAGGGACAAGATAAAGGGGAAAGAGGAATGTAAATCTCTTGCACCAAGTAGCCCAGGGGGTGGAGATAAGAAGATGCATGAGAATCATTGAATATAATCGTCTGTCTGCTCATCACAAGAGAAGGGCATACAAGGAAATAGGTACAATCGGTCACTCCCTCTGGAATAGACATTTTATTAACAGCCACGGAAACAACAAATTAATGTTATGCACATTCAGTACTCAGCGATCCTCTTAGAGATTTCTTGAGAATTTTCTTTTTTTTTAATTAAAGTTTATTGGGTTGACAATTGTTAGTGAAGTTACATAGATTTCAGGTGTGCAATTCTGTAATACATCATCTATAAACCCCATTGTGTGTTCACCATCCAGAGTCAGTTCTTCTTCCATCACCATATATTTAATCCCCTTTAACCTCATCTACCACCCTCCTCACCCCTTACCCTCTGGTAACCAGTAAACTATTGTCTGTGTCTATGAGTTTTTGTTTATTCATTTGTTTGTCTTGTTCTGTTGTTGTTTTCAGTTTTATATACAACATATCAGTGAAATTATATGGTTCTCTACTTTTTCTGTCTGGCTTATTTCACTTAGCATTATAATCTCGAGATCCGTCTATGTTGTACTATTTCATCTTAAGGCAGAATAGTATTCCATTGTATATATATACCACAACTTCTTTATCTATTCATCTGTCGAAGGACACTTTGTTGTTTCCATGTCTTGGCCACCGTGAATAATGCTGCAATGAGAATATTCAAAAGACATTCATTAATCTATAATTTGAAAAGCACTAGAGCTCTAGTGTCAACAGTTGACACTAACTTCATGAGGCAGTTCAACAATTAAAGTTCTGTCTGTCCAAATTGAGATATAATCTACATGTAAAGTACACACCAGATTTCCAAGGCTTGGGACAAAAAAAAAAAGAAAAAAAATCTCATTAAATTATTTATACCTCATAAAAAGATTACACATCTGTAAGACTAAATGACATTTTCTTTAAAAATTAATTTTACCTGTTTGTTTTTCCTTTTTTAATATGTATATTAGAAAATTTTTAATTACACGTATGGCTCACATTGTATTTCTTGGAGAGCACTGAATTAGACTAAGGAAAGTAATTTGTTTTACTGGACAAGTTAAATAAGCCAAGGATTTAAGGTGAAAGAAACATGTAAAGAAATACAGGAAGTCACTCAGTTTAAATCTCTTTACAAACCACCAATTTTTTTCTTAAACATATTTATTACATCTTACTGAAAGACTCATCTGGAATAGTAAGGAAAATGGATTTTCAGTTAATTGACAGTTGGGTTATCCACTTATTCTAAGAACTTAATCCTCAGGAAAAAACAATACAAAAACTTAAATGTTCCAGAATTTAGTAACTTTTAAACGAGAATCAGGGCTTTGTTATTTCCAAAACTAATCAATGAATTATACCAAACTGAAAAAAAATGTATGATATGATTGTCACTGCAACATTTGTGTCATACCTAACATTTTCAAAGTATTGCTGCTTACACTACAGACTCTTAGAATATGCTGCAAAGAAGTTCTTCTGTTTGAACTATGTATTACTATGATCACCCATTTATTCTGATATTACAAATAATTGAGGTAATATGTTATTTTTATTTGTAAATTTGCACAATGCAACAAAAGAAGATTTAGAAATTGAGCAGCCATGATCGACCTCTAGTAAAAAGTACATATCTTTTAATAAAAGATTTGTGGTGCTGTTTTATCTAAACCGATTCTATGTGACCTTTTAGAACACTGACTTGAGAATTTATTTGTTCACAACAGACTTTGTTTTATGGTTATTTTGCGAGGAGGATTTTTATATAAAATTTCATTTTAGAGTATAAAATCAACCTTGGCCTCGTATAAGAGAGAATAGCTAATTAAATACTTACAGCATTGTAGAGACTTTAAAAATTTACTTCTCAATTCGTTACCTTGATATAAAAGTCATAATATATCATTCTCTTCAAAAATTCTTTATCTTTATTTACTTGTTTCCTACTATACACTGAATGTTTTTGTCCTCTCTCCCCACCCCCCAACAATTCATATGTGAAAACCTAATCCCCAATGTGATGGTGTTTGGAGGTGGGATCTTTGAGAGGTGATTGGGACGTAATGGTGGAGCCCTCAAGAATGGGATTAGTGTCCTTATAAGAAGAGACCTCTTTTGCCATGTGAGACTACAGGGAAAAGACTGCTGTCTGTGAAATAGGAACTGGGGCCTCACCAGACAACTGATCTGCTGTCACCTTGATCTTGGACTTCTCAGCCTCCAGAGCTGTAAAAAATGAATGTTTGTTATTTATAAGCCACGCAATGTATGGTATTCTGTTATAGCAGCCTGAATGGACTAAGATGATTCTTTTGCTAATTGAAAGTCAAGAACCATAAGATTTCACTGATATGTGGTATATAAAACTGAAAATAACCAAGGGACAAGACAAACAAATGAAGAAACAAAACCTCATAGACACAGACAATAGTTTAGTGGTTACCAGAGGATAAGGAAGGAGGGGAGTGGTAGATGAGGGTAAATGGGATCAAATATATGGTGATGGAAGGAGAACTGACTCTCGGTGGTGAACACACAATGTGAGATATAGATGATGTATTACAGAATTGTACACCTGAAACCTATGTAACTTCACTAACAATTGTCACCCCAATAAACTTTAATTAAAAAAAAAGAAGTAAAAAAGAAAATCTATAACTAATAAAATCCATAGCCAGAAACCTTCAGTCATACAGATCTTTACCTTAGAGATAAGAGGGATTCAAGACCTATAAAGGTTAGTCATCAGCAGTAGATAAAGTTTGTATTTCTGCTATTACTATTCATATAAGTGCAGAGATAAATAATATTAAATTGGTATGGGGTGTTCAGAGATAAATATATCAATAAAGAGTTAATTTTAATGCTATGTATTATAATTGATGCTGATATATGTATAGATAGGGAATACCCACCACTGTGAAAGGTATTTCTTTCTCAGAATGAAAGCAGACCAGAGAAGAAGGTGGTGTGATTGGAGTAGTTGAATGAGGAGGAGGCATTGGGACAGAGAGCTACTGGAGCTCAGAATGTACGCATGAAGAGAGGAAAGGTGAATGATGAAAGAAGATGTAATTTCTCATTCTCCAGTTGCTTCACATACAGTTTTGTATCCCTCACTTAGTAATTCTACACTGAATACTAATTATCAATAATGTTATTGTTAAATATTAATTCTATACTCTTCATGTATTTTATGCTTATCTGACATCTCTCCAATGTAATTGACAGATCCTTATTATGTTTTGTATTCCCTTCAAATCTGGGTATTGGACCACATCTGGATACCTACGTTTATACCAGAAGGTATTTTCACATCTTAGATAATGAGGGGATGATCCAAACCCTTAACTCAAAAAACATTCTCAATCTTTAAATATTTAACTATCTTTTGAGGTTAATATTGCAGTGCCACTGTGAAAAACGACCTCAAAATAGATTCCCCATATTTCCCTGCCCAGTGTTTTAAGCCTCCACTATATCTGAGGCGGAAAATTTCTGTCTTCGACTTAGCTCCAGTTGGAAAAGGATATTTCCTACTTTGGGCAGACTTGTAACTTACAGAGACATGACAAAAGGTTACTGTGGTAAAAATGAAATAGCGAGAATATGTCAATCCCAAGAAATTATGCCATAAAGTCTTCTCTAGACCTTTGCTAAATGAGAAACCTATTTTCAGCATGCTGAGATGGTAGAGATTGCTTGGTTGCCATTTATTTATATGGATAAAGAAAAGGAAGTTTCTTTGCCACTCTTTGGACCTTTAGCCTTTTCATTTTCAATTAACTAGATCAATGATGTACTGGAAATTAGGACTTTCAATGTAACATTATATTTTTTTTCTAATTTTACTGTTCTTAAATTCTGGGAATTTTTGTTTCATTTTCTATTGTGACGTTTGAATTCCTTTGGGATTAACGAAAGAGGTACCCACAGAAGTGTCCAGAATATGTATCATGGTCTTACTAAATTTAGTAAAAAGAAAAAAGTTCAAACTGTCTCCAGCTTTCAATAATGTTTTGGGTAAAGTCAAATTATCCTGACAGAAATATAAGTAAATATTTTGACTATATGTCTCATACGTATGATGCACCAAAAATTACATTATAAATGTTTGGAGGTGGTTAAATAGTTGTTCACAGTGGCAATAATATGTCTGGATGATATGAAGCAGATAGGTTCTGTTTGCTATCAAATGGACTTTCCACAACTAGTGACGAATTTAGCAAGAAATTCTTCAGCATTTGTAAACGTCCTCATAGCTTTCATTTATTTCTACGGGAAGTCTCGTTACCAAGAAAAAGAGGCATTCTGTATAATTATCGTTATATTTTTATGCTAAGATTATAACTTTATTTATTATCAAGTATGGAAGCCTCTTGTTTGTTTAAACCAAGAAACTGAATCCCTATTTTAGGACAGAGAGGGCACTGGCGTTGAAAGTTGAGGATACGAAGACTGCTTGCCCTTCCGCCTCCCTGAATCAGTATAGATCAGGAGACTCAGACAAAAGACAGGAGTAGTGGAAAGAACCCAGTGTGGAAAGGTACAATTCCTTCAATTCTGGCACCTGAATCTCTGTCATTCACTGTCTTTTATAATTTCTTAAATGCAAATGAAAGATTAAGGTGAATCCAGTGAGCTGTAATTTTTATATGAATCATTTTCATCTCATAATCAGACTATTTCTAGTTAAATATAAGAAGCTCTAGAGGGACAGTCTTGGTTCTGCTGCTTGGAAAGTAGATATGCAAATTTGGATATCCCAGGGTAGCAGGAGAATTAAGTCATTGGTTTACTCTCCATAGGACTGCCTGAATCTTATTGTGAGAATCTTGGCAGGGGAGATGGGTAAGAATGATTACTGCTGCTGACATGGGAAACTTCATAAAAATTGAACTCTTCCTATACACTGTGCTTATTATAGAATTTGCCTCTGACTTTGTAATCAGATGTATGCATAACTAACTCCTAAACACTATGTTCACATCTTGTGATATTTAAGGATAACTATGGAAAATCTTCTAGAGATGATCCCTAATCTACAAACAGATTGTATTGCAGAATCTTACAAGTTGATGAAATGCAGTTTGGTATATATTTATCTTTTGGAACAGAGTGATGCTTCAAAGTATTGAGAACTCCAAGTCAAAACATACAAGTTGCTTTAGCCTATCAGTATATGTTGTCTGTTCATAGTAACATAAGAGAACAAAACTTTGAATCTACTTTTAAAATGTTTCCATTTTATATGAGTAGTGAAAACTACCCTCTGCATAGAAACTAACAGTGATTTTTTTAAAAAATGTAGTTCATGTGTGTTTTTTTAACATCAATGTTTTCTTGCATGAGTCCAACATTAGTATTTCTTCCCAATATTTGGACATCATCAACAGTTTTATATTCAAGGAAACAAGCTCCTCGATATTGTTTTACCTTTTTCTTTCTTTTTTTTACATTTTTTTCATCAGACATGCATACATCTCTGTTTGCACAACAGAGCAAGGTAGAAGGAAGAATATCACTATTATCTTCTCTTAAAGCCATATCAAGAGGATTAAAGAGTACTGAAACCATGTTTGCCACTTCCTGGTCTTGCCCTTCCTTCATTGATTGTAGAATCGAATTACATTTCTCTGAAATGTTTTTCCTTGGCAACTTCTTTAAATACTCTGCCTCTGTGCTCCTTGTAAAGATGTATTTTCTAAGACAAACTCAACAGCTTCTAAGCACTGACATCTAAACTGGACTGAGACTGCTTTCTCACCCTCCACTCAAACAGCACAGTGGACCTCCTAGGAACCTGCCTGGACTATTTCACAGCACAGTAAAAAGAAGAAGGAACAGCTAAATTTGAAATTTCTGCAAATAAGCACAAGAATATAATGTGTTCTTCTTATTATTGTTGAGGTTAGTGACTTCAACCAGGCTTTTCTGTGGAACTTACATGAATGATTAGTGCCCATAAGCTGTGAGCTATGTTCAACAGTTAATTCAATTGAGTAAACATTCATTGACATCTCAGTGCCAAGTACTAGTGCTAGAAATTGAGTGATGAAAAAAGGCAGACCCTTCTAAAATAGCTCACTATAACCTAAAATTAAAATGCATGAGAAAAACGGAATCAGTGTAATTATAAATGTATGTTCAAAGTACAACACCAGTACTGACAAAAAGAGCAATTGACTTTAGGAGTGGCCAGGAGAATTAGAAGCTGAGTTGGAGGACCAAGAGGAATTCACTATAAGAAAAGGAGAAGTGGATAATTACAGGCAGAAACGAACAGCAAATGCAAACCTAGAACAGTAGGAAAGGCCTAGACATGGTCAGTGCATTATGAGTGGTATAGATATGCAAGGCTGGAAGAAAGGAAAGTCAAGGTAAAGGATCTTAAGGCCTTGTAGACCTAGCATAAACCTGGGTCTTTTTCCTGGAGACCATGAAATACTAGTTTAAATAAGAAAGAAAAACAGTTAAATTTTCATTTGCAAGACTCATCATCTCAGCAATATGGTGTGTAGGAGAACTCAGAGGCTAATAGGCTTGGGCAGAAAATAGACCTATTTTCCTACTTTAGGCCTGAGATAATGATATCTGATATTATGATAATATCTCATGTTATCTGAACTAAGGAGTGGTGGTGAAATGATATAAGGACATGAATACAAAAGAGGCCAACTTGATAAGATTGGTAATACATTGGAGGTAACTCCTCCTGAATGTGCTTGTGACACCAGCAAAATAGGGACATTTTAGAACTTTATAGAGGTAATATTGACATACAATAAACCATACATATTTAAAGTGACACTTTGATAACTTTTCATCATATGTGTACACCTTTGAAAACATCACCACAGTTAATATAGTGAACATATCTATCACCTTACAAGTTTCCTTTTGCCCTTTAGTAATCTTTCTCTGCACACCAAGGCCCTTCTCAGACACCTGTTGGTGTGCTTTCTGTCACTGGGAATCAGTTTGCATTTTCTGGAGTTTATACAAATGGAATTATATAGCATGTGCTCTTTTTTCCTCTGGCTTTTCCCATTCAGTGTAATTATTCTGCGATTCAACCTTGTGTGTACATTAATAGTTCATTCTTTTTTATTACTGAGTAATCTTTTGTAGTATGAATATACCACATTTTGTTTATCCATTCACTGGTTGATGGAAATTTGAATTGTTCTTGTTTTGACTATTACAGCAAACCTATTATGACATTTGTATGCAAGTCTTTGAATGGACATATGCTTTATTTTCTTGTGGATAAATGCCTGGGATTAAAATTAGTCCATTATATGGTATGTTTAATTTTAAAAACTAGAAATTGTTTACAAAGTGATTGGCCATTTACATTCTAATGGGCAATGTGTGAGATTTCCAGGTTCTCCAAATTCCTACCAACATGTATCATGGCTTTAGTCCTTTTTTATTTTAGCCATTCTACTAAGTGTATAGTGGTATTTCATTGTGGTTTTAATTTCCATTGCCCTAATGACAAGTGACAGTATCTTTCACGTGCTTATTTGTCACATGTGTATCTTTTGATGGTGTCTGTTCAAATCTTGAGCCCATTTGTTTTAATTTGAGTTGTTTGCTTTCTTGTTATTATGCTTGGATAGGTGAACTATGTATGGTCAGAGGGAATTATAGTTAAAGAACATAGTTTTTTGAAGCCAGGGACTTTCTAGATCTTAACTGAGGCCATTCATGATGGACAGGAGTTTGTATCTCATCTAAGTAGATGTTGTGCCAGTAAGCACTATATGCATACCGGCAGATAAACGATGTTACAGTCCAAAATAATTATGAACTGACGGAGTTATTTGTATTGTGTGTTTTTCAAGTGGTAATTTTCTAAAAGAAAAAAAAATCTGCTGATAATTTAAAATTAGGAATATGATCAAACCAGGCAAACCTTTAGGTAGTCAAAGTTTTTCTTATGTTGGAGGCTTCTATTACACACCCCATCCCAGCTGTCTTCTCTCAGATCAGTATCCATATATTTTTCCCCATATCCTTAGAGTTTTTCACTAAGGATGTATTACCGAACAAGATCAAGGTTTCATTCCTATTATTTTTCCAGCCACCCAAAGCTTTATTTTTTTTTAATCCCATTGCATGAAAGCCTTGTTCCAACTAGGTAACCATTGTGTATATGTTTAATGGCTTGCTTGCCTAAACAGTCTAAAATTTATGCCAGTAAAAAATATACACTTTGCCAGACAGCCCATTGGAAGATTTATTTATAGTAGCAGACTGATACAGGAAATGGTTTTATATATAGGACATATTTTCTTTTCAGAAAATCTTAAACTTGCATCATATGGGTAGCTGACTACCTATATATAGAATCCCCTCATTTCATACTGCCTTGATAATTTGATCTTCTTTATTCCTTCTTACTCATTGTCATTATCATCAATCCTTGGGACAAAATAAGGCAATAGAAAAATAGAGTCAGGAGGTGGAGGTGGAAATTGAACATGGAGTGGAAGGCAAGATTTTAAAAAATCATTTATGGATTTAAAATATATTTGGAGCATCCAAAACAGCAATTTTTATGTAAACTATAGAACCAAAAGCTATATACTAGGCAACTACTAGAAAATCAGTAATTATTAATTGTATGGTTTGAATCATGTTAAGCTCCTAACCCTCAGTACCTCCGAATTTGACCATATTTGGCAAAAGGGTCATAAAAGATGAAATTAGTTAAAATGAGGTCATAATGGAGTAGGACAGGCCCTTAATCCAATATGACTGGTGTCTTACAAGAAGAGAGTAGATGAAGTGAAGTGAGACACGTGGGGGAATGCCGCATGATGACAGACACACAGACAAAATAATGCAGCTGCAAGCCAAGGAATGTCAAGGATTGATATGCACTGCTAAAAGGTAGGAAGAGGCAAAAAAGGATTCTACCCAGAGTCTGAGACGGAGTATGGCCCTGTCACCACCTTGATTTTGGACTTCAAGCCTCCAGAACTGTGAGATAAGTTTCTTTTGCTTTAAGCCACCCAATTTGTGGCATTTTATTATGACAGCCCTAGAAAACTAATGCAATGAGCAAATGTATTTTAATAAAATCTCAGAGATAATATGGAGATATAGTTTATATACAAAACCTTTAATATTCACAGGGATAACAGTACCTTGGGTTAGGAAAAAAATCAGTGAAGTTCTTATTTACACTCAAATGCTTTGTGTTTCAGGTTGAGTTCCTTTGAAGAATCCCTATTGGTGGTTGCAGGTCTAGCTTTTCATGCACAATTGCCTCATGTATATAGCTTCTTCCTTATTTTAAGTCATTCTTCCACATGCTTCATGATCTGTCCTTACAGATTGAGATTACACTAACTCAGGGAGCTGTCATAAGGATACACTGACCAGGATGTAAATAAGCAAGACTTGTACTCATGGCAAGTGGAAATCCTAAAAATGATGATAAGGGAAAAGAAATGATGCATCCCTCATTTTTAAGAATGTAACATAGGTTGCTTAAAAAACTAGGAGACAGGGAAGCCCATTATTCAGTAATCCTCGTGGGAAATTGAGGAAGACGAGATGGAGAGAAGGGCCAGCATGGGAGAAACACTGCAGACAAACAGGCATCGGTGACAATTAGATAAGGGAGAGAGGGAGAAAGAATTAAAAATGACATCCATGAATAATTCCCTTTTAACAGACACTTTCTTCATTATTCTTCTTTACTTTAAACAGTTGAAGGCAAAGGCTAGCAGAGGTATATGAAACCGGTTTCTCCTTTGGCTCCATTGTGTGTTATATTCCGTTCTCCCCGCTGTTTCCGTACAAGTTTGAGCAGATAGCACTAGCTGGGTCAGTCACTGTGTGGGCTGTTTCCGAAACAAACCATTTTTCTCACTCCATCACAGACTAATTTTATTCCAACCTCAGTAGACAGATAATTAACAACTGAGTATTACTTTTTAGCCCAGGCAATATGTTAGCCAAGATTGTCTAAGGATGTGTTGTCAGGGAGGCAAAGAGGTGAGAGAACATAAAAGAAAATGATCTTATTCTTGACCCTGAGGCTAGAGTTAAAAACACATCTGTGTATAGAATATAACACGTTTGAAACAAATATAATTCTTGACCTAAATTATTTATATGTATAAATTGGCAGAATAGAGGCAGGATTCTGTTCTGTGATAATCAACTGTTGACTCTGAGAAGAAGGTATAAAGAAGATGCTGTTTTTCAGAGTCTTGACCAATTTAATATTTTCAGAAATAATTGGTCTTGACATTATCCTGAAAGGCATAAGGAAGGATATAGAGTAACTATATCCTTTTAACTCATAAGAACAATTAATATACATTCCCAGTGTGTGTGTTTTTTCAGGATCTTTGTCCTGAATGCATGATATGATAGTACAGCAGAGTTTAGTCCTCTAAGCTAGCAGTCTTTCTAGGAGACTGAGTAAGAGTGGACACCCTTTCTGAACATGCCACTCCTCGGTGCAGGAGTGGGTGACTTTTCAGAGACTGGGTAACCAGCACATTGAGGTCTGGCCAAGATCAGAACCAAACTTTCTTTCTTTTTCCATCTACCATTCTCACCTATTATTCACCTACAGTCAACAGTCAAATGGTGATTTCTTAAAAACTATATAATATTCTGCCTCTACATCAAGGTAGCCACCTAGAAATGATTGGCAGTTTTTTCTCTATTTTTCATGATAGTTTAAAACAATTTTTCATATATTCCCTGAAGAGGGGTATTGGTGAATACATGTGGAATTTCTACTGACTGTTGTAATTTTCAAAGAACTAACAACGTCTGTTGGCTCTACCTTCCCGCTACCTAAATTGGGTTTTGTTTGCCAAGTTCAATAGTTTAATGAATGCAATGTTGGGTTTATCACCTCCCACTTTATTTCCTTTGCCTCTATATTTTCAACTTCCCATCACTGCCCACTCATCATCCCAGCTCAGTTGCCAAACCAATTTTGAATTTAGGCCCAGAAATGATTTAAGAAGTTTAATTCTGCCCCCGCCTCACCAGCACTGTCAGATGGAGTCTGGTTGTCATCTTCCCTTCTGAGTTTATAGACATCAGAAAAGTGGTGCCCTAATAACATGTTTTGAGCTAGTCTTTGAATTTCAATCTGAAAATCTCAGTTTGGCATGCATGTCCAAGGAGAATAATCAGGTGATTTGATGAATTGATAGGGGATTCTTTGAATTTGACAGGGCCAAGGGGGTTATTGGCCAGTATAGTTTGTGGAGGACAAAATCTGAAGTTTATCAGTCTTCTTGACTAATCTCAAGCTTTTTAGCCAATGTATCCTCAGATATGATTAAACCTCTATTACTTTTTAACCTTTAATAAGGTTGATGAAAACTTAATCAGTTCACTAGTTATTGCCATTCCCTTATGCTTTAATTATCTTCTGAATGTAAATTTCTTATAGAAATCTTTTAAAATTAATTCCCTATTTGTGACATTATGTTAATTAAAATTAGGTAATGAAATATGTAAATATGTGTAAATTGGCATAACTGCAATGCTCTGTATCATGTTAAAAATGAACAAATATTATGTTTGTGTATAAGACTAGAAGTGATTGTACAAGTATCTGGACATATGTATACACACATATCCTTGTGTAAATATATCTGTATATACAATAATGATAATATCTATCATTTATTGAACACATACTATAATCTTGGAACCACTGCATTTTTTGTGTATTAATTCATTTAATTTTAAATACTTATATGATAAGTGTTTATATTATTTTCATTTTATAGATCAGGAAAAAGGCACACTGAGAATTTAACTATTTATTAATGTTCACACAATCAGGAAGCACCACATACAGGATTCGAAAACCAGAGGGCTGTTCCAAGGCTTATATCCTCTTACTTCCTACAACATCCAAATATATAATATAAGGACAATAGGATTTGTCATTTCACTTTAGGGTCATGATAAAGGCATATGGTGATGTAAAGAGTAAAGATGTGTCAGAAATTAGGCATGAGATTTTTTTTCTTTTTTTCTGGTCCAGGTTCTTCATCATCTACTCATGTCTCTCATGTCCAGTGTGTCCCACTCTGTTTCATGTTGGTCTAGGGCCCTACCTGGCATTCATGCTTGTATGGTAAATTAGTCAGTTCTCATCCTCTGGCTGCCATTGCACTGTGTTCAGCCTTTCTACCCACACCAGAGTTCAGCAACTTGGAGATTTTTATATTTTTGTGTTTATTCCTATAATTACATATTACATTAATCTGTACCACAGAATATCTGCTACATGTGTGACTTCTATCCAAAGCATCTTTACTCAACTGAATTTGCCTGTTCATAACCTCAGTAAGAGTACTGACCTTAAATGAGGAAAGCAAAAAAATAGAAAAAAATACTGTCATGCGGGAGACCCTGCTCACTGCGCCATGTGTCATGCAGGGTGTCCTGGGGGTATCTGGTCCCGCTCCCCACATAAGAACACAGGATATGGTGAGGCCAAAAAGGAACACCCACAGAGCCATAGATAGGGGAGTCATACAACTGTAGTCTCACTGGTGGCTTTGTTGGAGACACAGGAAGCAGGATCCACACGATCTGCAACCTACCACCCACTTCTCTGCCAACCAACCTCACTTGCTAGCTACAATCTGCCGTGCTAACTGCAATCCGCTCTTGCTAGCTCAGCCACCATCTTCTTGCTAGCCCCCATTTTCTGCTAGCGTAGCCACAGCAGTTATATTAGTGGCCAATGTCTCACTGGTTACAGCTGACGGCCATCTAATCACAGTTGATGGCCATTTACTACCCGAGTGAGCACCTTTCCACTTGAGGGGGAGAGCCTGGAAACTGCACTCCTGGTTCTGTCCCCACAATTACAAAAACTAGAAGACTATCCTATATTACTTAAAAGTCATTTTCTGTAAGGCAGTGGTTCTTAAAAGTTGGCCTCTGGACCAGTAACAACAGTGTCACCAGGGGATTTGGTAGAAATGCAAAGTTTAGGGCTTCCTCTTGGACCACTGAATCAGAAATATGGGAGATGTCATTCGGGAACGTGTGTTTGAACAAGCCTCCAGGTGGTCCTGTTGCTCACTCACCTTTCAGAACCACCACCCCATGGCTACTCCCTATATCCCGAGTTCTCATACCACCACAGCTGGGCTTAGCTTCAAACAAACACACACTGTGGAAACAGAGACAGGAGTGAAGTTTCCAGGCTCTCGGCCTCACGTGGAAAGGTGCTGGCTCAGGTAGTAAATGGCCATCAACTGTGATTGCATGGCCATCAGCTGTGGCTAGTTGGCCATTAGCTGTGACCAGTGAATCATTGGCCACTAATATAACTGCTGTGGCTATGCTAGCAAAAAATGGAGGCTAGCAAGAAGATGGTGGCTGGCAAGCGCTGACTGCAGTTAGCACAGTGGATTGTGGGTTGCAGATTGCAGAGAACTAGACGGCATGTTGCAGATAGTGTGGCTCCTGTTTCCTGTGTCTCCAACCCAGCCGCCAGCAAGACTATAGTGGTGTGACTCCCCTATCTATGGCTCCATGGGTGTTCTTTTTAGCCTCACCATATCCTGCATTCTTATGTGGGGAGTGGGACCAGAGACTCCGCAAGCTGCCCCGCACGACACACACACACACACATACACACACACTTGCTCCCAGGATTTATAAGCATTCAACTGTGTATTTACATTGAATTAAAACTACTTTTTCAGTGTTTATCAAATCCTCCTTTTACAGTGGAGCAAACTATAACTTCATTAGATATCAAAGCCTTTAAACTAGTGTTTATTAAAGTTGTAACATCCAGAGGAATCACACTGTTAAATGCCAGTTCTTATTCAGCAGGTCTAAAGTGGAGCCTGAGATCTGCATCTTTAAGGAGTTTACCGTTAATGCCAATGTCATTGGCCTTGGCCCACACTGAGCAGCAAGGCTTAGACTCCAGCATTGGCTCAGTAAACATTCTCATCTATAACCCAAAGTATGGCTGCAATTTCTCTTTCACTCTATGTGGGGCAGAGTCCCAGAGAGCAGTCTCCAGGCTCTTGACCTCACGTGGAAAGGTGCTGTCTTGGTTATTAGATGGCCAATCAGCTGTAATCAGATGGCCATCTGCTGTGGCTGGGTGGCCATCAACTGTCACTGGTTAGCCATTAGCCAATAATATAACTGCCGTGGCTACGCTAGCCAGTGCAGATTGAAGCTAGCAAGTTGGGTTGGTTGACAGAGAAGCGGACGGCAGGTTGCCGATCGTGTGGCTCCTGCTTCCTGTGTCTCCAACCCAGCCACCAACGAAAATATAGTGGTATGAGTCCCCTATCTATGGCTCCATTGGTGTTCCTTTTTGGCCTCACCAGACCTTGTGTTCTTGTACGGGGAACGGCAGCTGAGACCCCGCATGATACTCTAGTAGTATATCCATCATTGATTGTAACCTTCTAGCACAAGCTTGTCTAAACATACTTATCTCCATCTTCAAGTTTTTAATATGACAAGCTCTAAATCTGACTTATAACACTTCCACCTGGGCCTGTCAAAATTCTACCTGTCTTTTTGTTGTTGTTGTTTGTTTCATGCTTAACAAATCTTGCTTCCTTCAATTTTCTGATTATTTCATGTTGGCATAATCCTTCCTATACCTTCTACCTCTTTATAAACAAGTTATATAATGATCTGTATTAAGTTACCCAGTCACATGATCAGTCCCCAACACAAGTTGAGTTCCAGGAAGACAGTTTTATCTGGTTCTTACAGATCTTGGTCCTCTCCCCACTTACCTAGCCAATGTCTAACTCATTGATGATGCAGAATACTACTGTCTTAATTAAATTAAGGAAGACCAGGTGAAAAAGATACTTTAATGAATGAAGTAGGAGAGTCTGATTACTTTTTCAGTATGACTGTGCTCCTGGAGGCCAGAAGAATTGTTTTCATTAGGAACACAGCTAGAGCTATCTCTAGGAAACAGGGAGAAGCCCAGGCAGCTAAAGACCATTGGCAGCTATGAAGTTTGGGCCTGAAGTGGAAGAAAGGGCTTTCAGCTTTGGACAGAATAATTCCCTGAAGTTCCTCTGCCTAGAAATAATCCTTAAGCCTTGCTATCAACATAACAAATGTGTTGTTGAAAAAACATCCCTGGGCAAAGAAAATAAAATCCCAAAGGATATAGATTATTTGTGAATTGTTAAAGAATAAATAGTAGGACCCAGAGGAAACTGGCATGTATGTGAATCTGTCATCCTTTCTAAGTAAAGGAATCAGATTGCTCTCATGGAACTCACTATAATACATTCAGCTCCAAAGTTTCAACTCTGTTTATAATCAGTCAGCAGCCAATTGAGACTGCCATGTAATTATCTGACTTATTCAAGATGCATAAAGTAGTCAAGTTGGTTGTTCTCAGATCTAGATTTTGCTCTTATAGAGAATATGGCCACAGTCTGAACTTTAGACATAAAATTTTAAACTAGAAAAATATATTGAAAAACTGAAAAGATGAAGAAAGAACAAATATCAAATAAATCTGATACAGTTATTTTAATTATTAGGTCTCTGTTAACTTTTGAATTCTCTTCTGCTTACACTGCACATAGCCAATTAATATTTTAATTTCTCCCCATGTAGTAATGAAGTTTGTTTTCAGTTTTTTTTGTTGTTGTTTGTGTTTACTTTTCAGCTTTATGCTTTCTCCTCATCATTTTTATTCTCTGTTTTCTTTGTGATTTGGGGTGTTTTAGTATTTTGAGTTGTTTTTAAATCATTGATATTGGATCTCACTTTATTTCTAAAAATGAGATTAAAATTTATAAATTTCACAGTTTCTTCAATATTTGGAATTCCATGACTCAAGATTTTATAAATAATCATGACATCAGGCTTTTGAAACTTTTTTTTAAAGGTTACTAAAAGAGGGATAGGAAGTTTTTTGTTTTTTTTCAGTGTCTTTTATAAATGCATGGCACAAATATGAATTTGAAAGTTTACAATGTTTTAGTATATATTTCAATGAGATTGCAGAAGTTATGCTGGAATTGACCAACAGCTTGAAGGAGAGAAGGGGTTATAATACAGTGTGCCTGAAAACAACCCCCACTTTCCCCAGTCCTTGAATAGTACAGAAGATGGTATCTCCTGTGGCTCAAAGATGGAATAGAGGAGGCAGGAGTTGTAAGCTCCCAGGATGCTGCCGGCAATGTAATGGCCCATCTGGAGAGGGATTCCTAGAATGGACCCGTGGCAGATGTCAGAAAGATAGAATGGTCTCTCTCTGAGTGTGTCCTTCAGAGGAGGTTGGGGTAAAGCTGAGTATTCCTCTAAATAACGCAAGTAAAGCCAGAGACAGAGCAGGTTGGGGAGAAAGAGACAAAGAAGGACAGGAAGGAGGGAAAAAAGAAGGAACAAAGTACAAAGAAGGAAGCACGGAGGAAAGAAAAAATAAAGAACAGAAGGAAGGGAAACATGAGCTCATTGAAAGTTTTAACCTACTTTAGCAGTTAAAGACTGAAAAATCCTGTAATATAAAAGTTTAGTATTTTATCCTTAATTTGGTAATTAATTTCACCATGAAATCCATTTCTTCATGAAAATCTGTTCATTAAGGGAATACCATTTGGGGAACGCTGGTGTAGACGTGTAGTGAACTGCTATTGTAGGAAAAAAAATGTAAAACCATTGTGAGAATGTCTAGATTTCTAGTGATTCTTATGAATACTGTTTGGGTTACTTCAATCCTATGATTAGAATAAATTTATAGCCAAATATCTACTTTTTGGGAAATCTGTGTATCACACCCACTCCTGCTTTGCTTATATAGTCCTGTCTCTATTCTTTCTCTGTACATAAACCTCACTGTGTCTGTGTTTAATAAAAATGTATACATCTTTGCTTACTAAGCACAGTTCTGTACTTTCCAATAATTAAAGAAAAAGATCTTTTTAAGAGAAAGTGTTAGTAAAAATTAAAGCCAACCTCATGCTTGGCAAGGGCAGGTATTCTATGAGGATTATATGATTTGCTTCTCCTAGGCAATTTAACATAGTCTATATGTGTATATTGGGCAACAGAAATACTTATCCAAGCAAACATTAAGTGCTCCTTGTACAGTTGTATACTCAATTGCCCTGGTGTCCCATGCTTTAGTGAGATTTTCACCAGGACGTGCAGTTTGTTGGTCCAAGAATTCAACCAGACTATGTGGAACAAAGTACATATCTTTTTTATTGTGTACTTTTTCTATATGTATGGAATGTGCTATTATACTTAGTCCCTTATAGAGTTTCTTCAATTTGTGAGGATTAATGAAGCTTAGTTTTGCATTTTTCCATAAGTTTCTTTAATTCCCTTCTATCAAGGCCTCTCAATTGTGCTAAATTCTAATACTATGAAGAACATTATATATGAAAAAATAGAAATAAGGTTGGTAGATTATGATTTGTTTGTAAAATGCTAATGGAAAAAAAATTGTGTATGTGTGGGAAGGGGAGACCAATTCTTAAATAGAACAGGGCTTGTTAATAACCTATATTGCTCTTAGCCAGCACTCTGTAGATATATCAGCAAGAACGCAATTTTGACTTTCAAATAACTGACTTTGACCAGAATAATAGGCAAGTAGTATGTTAAGAAGTTACTCTTTGAACTATAAAATTTAACTTTACAGAGCTTAAATCTTACTTAAGCAAATTACTTACAAAGTAATGAAGAGAGACTTCATTATCCCAATCTTGAAGAAATGCAGTTTTATTGTTTTATTTGTATTTACTTAACCCATTATTATGAATTTAAATCAATTTATTACATATTTCTTTGCCCACTATATTCTTTGATGAGTAGAGTATCCAAGACAATATGAAGAGAAATAGTTGCATGAGAAATCATTACATCTTCAGTTGATATGGATACACACTTCAACTATTGAACTGGTCTTTTAATCAATTACCCATCTCTATTTTGACTCTCAAATAGATTTTAGTTTATGATAAACAAGGCCCTTTTTGTGTATCTAGGAGTTATTTACTTGTTTATCATCAAAGAAGAGAAGAAGCAAAGTCTTGCCTAACAGAGATCCATATAGGCTAAGACTGAAGGGAAAAAAAAGGAAAATATTGGGGTGGCAGGAATGGGATGGGGAGTCCTTTGAAAGGGCCAAATATTTAGTTTATTTCTAGATTAGGCCTATTTTTCATGCCAACAGAACTTTCCTGTGGTCCTAACAAGGGACTAGAGCTTCTACTACTATCAAAACTACCCATGTGCATTCCTGGGTCCACACAGTACACTTTGTCACCGGTGTGTATGCTCTCTCTCCCACAGTACCTTGCCTTGAATTGCTTTCCCTTCTCTTCTCTACTTAACAAATCTGCCATTCAGAGCTTAGACCCATTTGGAAGCTTTCTTGGACCATTCCATCTGGAAGAGAAAACTCCCTCTGAATTTGTCTAATGCTTAGTTGAAGTTGTCAGTCCCAGGGAGAAATGTAGTGTGCAAAAAAAAAAAAAAAAAAAGTCCTGGACCAGATAGTCAAATATTTCATAATTTACTAGATATGCAATAGATATGCAACCTTGAATAAATTTACTGACCTCTTATAACTTCCTCTGTCCCCATCCTTACAATAGAGAAAGTTTTATGCAACATCTCAAACGTGTTGCCAGTATAAAATGATGTCATGTTTGTGAAACGTTTTGTATGTGGTAATTGATTATATTTAGGTAAGGAATTTTCTTTGTTTCCACCAAATTCAGCTATGATGATTTATATTCTGGTAATCCAGATAAGATTTCATATATGTTTTTCGTATTGCCTCAATTAAATTAAAAATATACAAGTATTTACTTTTTCTGATGATTAAAGTAGTTAAGTGTTTATTATAAAAATATTAAAAGGGCAACCAACTATAAAAATGAAAAGCAAGTATATGAAATAACCACTAAATCAAGAAATAACCATCATTAACATTTTTTTTATTTTATGCTATATATATTATAGTTCTTGCATATGTACATAAATGTGTGGATCTTTGCACACAGTTTGGTTCACTTATCAATATATCCCATAAATATTCTTCTTTTCCTGCTCTATTTTTACTTTCTCAAATGAACCGTAGTATTTTGATTTCTGTTGCCTCTGGCTAAACACATTAGCACTATGCCTTGGGTGTAAAATGTTCAACAAATAGGCTTTTCTCTAGCTAAAGCACTTTATGATTGTTAAAATATAAAATTATTTAAAGCAGAATTTCTGACTTTAAAGATAACTCTGTGTTCTTATTGATGGACTGAATCATTACATGTAACCCTGACTTCCTTTTCCTTTTCCTTTCCATTTAGTTTGTTGCCCAACCTAATTGTCAACAACTGCTTGCCTCTCGCTGGTACGATGAGTTCCCAGGCTGGAGGAGAAGACACTGGGCAGTGAAGATGGTGACATGCTTCATAATAGGACTTCTTTTTCCCGTCTTCTCTGTGTGCTACCTGATAGCTCCTAAGAGCCCACTTGGACTCTTCATCAGAAAGCCATTTATCAAGTTCATCTGCCATACAGCATCCTATTTGACTTTTTTGTTCCTGCTGTTGCTTGCCTCTCAGCACATCGACAGGTCAGACTTGAACAGGCAAGGTCCACCACCAACCATCGTCGAGTGGATGATATTACCATGGGTCCTGGGTAAATGTGTTACTATAGAAAATATAATCAAAACGTAATACTGCCATGGAATTTTGTTGCTCAGAAAAGAATATTCATTAAAGTTTAGGCATAGGAATGTTTAAAATAGGTCCTGACCATTGTAGCTCCAAGGCCTAATCCCCAGAGCTAAGTAATTATCTTACAGCGGTGGTGGACCTACTCTTAAATGCAGCCTATGAAATGTAACCTTAGGTTTTAGAATTCCAGATTTTAATGATTTCGTATCCTATGAATGATTCTCTGGGCTGTTGTTTCTATGTTTGTCTTTTAAAGCTTTTCAACATGTGTCATCGGACATATGTAAATAATTATTCTAATTTTCTTGATATGCCTTCTAAAAGATAAGTACAAATTACTCCGCAGAATTCATGATTCTATACATAAAGTAACTGTAAACATTCTTTAAAATTAATCCATTTAAGTTTATCTTTGACATTTTATAGTAAAATTAAAAATAGGAAATTTAATAATAGGACATCCTTCAATCTCTGTTCTTTTCAAAGAAATAAAAATGTTTTGGATCTGCAGCAAATCATGGTAAGGTAGAAAACCTTAACGTAGCTGGTGAAAACCCTGTTTTCCTTTCCTGTTGTTATTATAGCCATAATTAAAATTTACATTTTAATTATTCTTTTCTCTAGCCTGCTGTGGTTTGCACAGAAATCACTTTTTTTTTTAATTTAGCTCATCATGTTAAACCTCTCTAGTATGATATCCATCTAATTATTTAGTAATTAGAAAATGTGTGACAAATTTCATGATTCACAGTCTCAGAACAGTTTGGATTAACTCTCTAAACTACTGCACAGACTGTATAATAAGGAAAAGGCAGAAAAAACGGACTATGTCTGAATATGAGACAGATACATTTTTCACTTTTAAAGATTATAAATATTCTACCAACCATAAGAAAAGTTCATAGGAACAAGATTTGATATGTTTTACATATCTTACTGGAAAGAAAAACACCTTCTTACGTGAACTTTAAAATAGAGTACATTCTCATTAACCTGAAATGCATAAAGTGTGACCACAAGATCCTTCTGCTTAAGTTAGGAAGAAAGTTTAGATGATCTGTAAGTGTCTTTTTGAATAAAGTAAGTATGACATTTCAGTTCAATTATATTCAATATAAAATTACCCTGTTTTCATTTAAAATCAATATTTCACATTAGGAATATGTCCTGTATGGAATTTTCTTCATAGAAAATTTTTGAGGAATAATTGTTAAAGAAGTGTTAGAAAATTAAATTTCCCATTGTTGGTAAGTTATACTGAATGTCTAAAAATCCTGATATCTAAAAAGAAATACAGAATATTTCATTTTGAAAAATGTTGTAGATAAATGCTGTGTAAGCACATATACTGTGTTTCCCCGAAAATAAGACCTAGCTGGACAATCAGTGCTAATGCATCGTTTGGAGCAAAAAATTAATATAAGACCTGGTCTTATTTAAATATAATATAATATAATATAATATAATATAATATAATATAATATAATACTGGGTCTTATATTAATTTTTGCTCCAAAAGACACATTAGAGCTGATTGTCCAGCTAGGTCTTATTTTTGGGGAAACAGAGTAGTATTTCTAGTCTTTATGCAATCAATGAAAATATGTGGAGTACTTTCTATGTACTAAGTAAGCATAGTGCAGGGCAATAGTGATATAAAAGTAAAAGAGAGAGAGAGAGATAGGTAAAGAAAAATATCCCTTGCCCTTATGAAGATTAAATTTTACTGGAGGAAATGGATAATAACCAATGAGATACGTTATATAATGTCAGAAAATGGTAATTAATATTGCAAAATAGAAGCTCCAAACTTTTCATAACTTGTACAATTAAAAGAGTCATTGACTACCTTTTAGGTGCAAAAGTTGTAACAAAAGTTTCCATGAAAACTGGCTAGAAAAAATCATATCCAAACCATAGCTGAATGGTTAAATATAGTATAAATTTAATTGTGAGAATTATAATTCCAGCCAAAAGAAATAGCAGCTAAAGGCAACCTTTTCTTTAGGTATTCTGACCTTGGGGAATTAATCTATTTGGAGATTTTTTAGGATGAAAACAGATTTTCTAGAATAAAAAAAATTATGAATGATCATCTTGCTTAAATAACAGGGCATAAAAAGAAAGCTTAAATACCAAATACATTTATCAAAACATCGTATTATACATCAAGCTTGGTGAATTCTGAGTGCCTCATATCTAAGACTGAGTTCTAACTGCTTTGCTAGACCCATGATTATAAATGTTATTCTCTATATTATTGGGTTTGTGTGGAAAAAACACTGGATTTGAATACCCAGGTCCTGACACTAAGAGACTATTAAATTATGGGTGATCGCAACCTCTCAGGATTTTCAATGCCTTCATTAATAAAATGAACAATTTAGAGTGATGACTTCTTAAGTCCCATTGAGTCCTATTACTGCTGGGGAGCTAGCATGATCCCCCCCCCTTTTTTTTAAATCATTATCAGAGCAGATAAAATTGGTCTTTTTTTATGGGGGAGGGGGAAGAGGGAAAGACAGCATGGTAGGAAGGCTTTAACCTTTTACAAAAAGTGTAGTAGGGACAAAAAGGCATGGTCTGATTTGATTACTATGTTAACGAGCCTTCCATGTTATCTTACTCATTCCTCCTGGCTGGTAAAGGAAGTGTTCCCTCAGTTAAGGATCTAGATTTATAAGAACAAGACTGAACAAGGTATGGAGAAGAGTGTGGCTTATAAATGGGTCCCTCATCATGTTAATTTTATTGATGATAAATTGAAGCTCTGAGCAGGGGTTTCTCTCAAGGCTTCTTTTTTTTAATTAGCTTCAGGTGTACAAAGCAACATAATAGTTAGACATTTACACCTCTCACAAAGTGATTACCCCCCACCCCCCGATCTACTACCCCTCTGACATTGTTTATAGCTGTTACAATACCATTGACTATATTCCCTATGCTGTACTTTACATCCTGTGAATATATATATATATATATATGTATATATATATAGATATAGATATATATATACATCTATCTATCTATCTATCTGTCTATCTGTCTATCTGTCTATCTGTCTATCTGTCTATCTATCTATCTATCTATATATATATATATCTGGGGTATCAAAAAAAGGTATACACATTTTAAGAGATGTTATCTATGCTCAAGCAGTAGTTCGCCATAATCAGAAGTGTCTGGATACTGATGGTAACCACTTTGAACAGCTCTTATAATAGCAGAAGTCAAACGTGACTTGTATTCATCTTTTGTTTTCGGTATATATTGAGTATTACAATTTTAATACTGTTTTCCTTTCTTAAAATGTGTATACACTTTTCTGGCATCCTGTATGTGTGTATATACATACACACACACACACACACACACACACACATATATATACTTAATTTATATATACATTTAATATATATACATTTATATATACTATACATATATACATATATATGTAAATATATATACACACACATATATATATATAAATATATATATATATATATATATATATATATATATATATATATTTGACATTTCTCAAGTCTTCTTGAACCAACTTAGATCTTCAACCCACTTCACCCTCATTCTTACTAAATTTACTTTCCTTCTATTTTCAGAGGATGTTTCCCAGACCTATGATACCATAACATATGAGAAATGATTACTTTTCCACCTCCCGTTTTGTTTATCCTGACCAAAAGAATTCTGTTTTATATATTTAGATCACAAAGTTTCGCTTTGAGTAGAAAAGTTTTTTCTCATTAGTCATCTCAAATCAATCCTTTTATCACCTTAAGAAGTATGGTTTTGCTTGGGAATTTCTGTTATTTTTATATACTTTTGTGTGTTTCAGCAATAAGAACTTATTCAGCATTACAGATCCAAACTTCTTGTGTTTAGTACAGTGGCAGAATAATGTTTCTGTGTTATTTTCAATATCTTTTCTGTTGAAGTTCAACATCTTTTTGAGTATTGCAACTGAAGTCTATTGAGTTATATATATTTAGAAACTACCTGTAGTGGCTTATATCCTTTATTGCGGTGTCATTGATAAGTTGTAACTCATCTCCTGCAAAACTTTTTGAATTATTTTTCCTTCCAGTTCTCTTGTATTGAAGGTTATTGACCCTTCTTTTCTCCCATCAAACAGCCTCAAGAGATCTTCTTGCTGGTATTTGCTGTCAAGGTGAACTTTAGCATATAAGCAAAAAAAACCTAAAAGCCTCATACAGGGATCAAACTTAAGATTTTGGTCACCTTGAGATACAGTTCTAACCAGCAGAAAAACTAATCACAAATAAATCGGTCAGAACCGTCTCATAGATAAGTAGATACTAGACAGATAAACACCAATATACCTCTCAAACTGTCAAATTACCCATTTAGTCTAGAGTAAAAAGTAAAACAACAGTTTTATCAAGCATGCATATGGGCCTGATAACAGGGCTATACTTTTTTAAGTTTCTAGAGAAAAAATGTCATTAGAAAGACTGAATGATGGATTAAAAGGAGCCTGGGGCCAGATTAGAGAGCTGGCTACTTCTATGTTCTGCTGGGCCATGACCCTGAGGCTCTTAATTTATTCAGGGTTTGATATTTAACATACAATACTAGGGATACAAAATGAATAGAGTATTCTTATGAGAAATTCCTTTTTACATAAAATTTACATGCAAACTAAATATAACATGTATATCTATAACGTATATTATAAGAATTCATCTAAATTATAGTAGCAATTTCATGTCAAAATTGTTTCTGGAGATAATAGGGAGTAAAATATTATGAAGAAAATCTTTAGGGATGCTAGTTTTTAAGCCCTTCCCCAAAACTAGTTTTTATTTTTCCACAGAATTCATTATAACTCAATTATAATAATCAATTTTGTGTCATAGCTTATTTCCTCACAAAAAAGTGTACATATGTAATGAAATATCCAGATGTAGCCATATGTTATCAGCTTAGCATAAATTATGAAACTGATAGCACTATATAAAAGAAGTAGAATATTAATGAAGCCTATTAATAAAAGAGGAAGTACTTTGCAATGAGAAAAGACAATGGCTGCTGAAGTGACTCGATATTTTTCGTATGCCTAGAATATACCACAATTATTTAGTATATAAATCTATGCACACTGAACATGATGATGAGAAGGGTGAACTGAGGAAAAGATGTATCATAGGAAGACATTTAAGCTCTGTTAAAAATAATCTTCTAATGAATTCCTGGGCATAAACTAAGAATTGCTCATATCCGAATTATACATCTTGCCTATAACTCATACTTATTTAACAATTTTTCACTAACAAAATTTGCCTCTGATTTCCATGCTTTATTTATAGTTTTATCTTTTAAAGAGTTGATATTAACAAATCTGAAATTTTCAACAAAGCCTGCCAAATTGAAAATGTAAAATGAAAAATTGTGATCACATTCTTATCTAGATAAAGCCTCATAGAGAAAAACAATCCTCTATATATTCTCCCTTTTTTGTAACCATTTATTCTTCTTCTATCTAATAGGCATTAAGATCATATGACTTCAGGTACTCACACTTTCAGCCTCACCCCTGAATTACCTGTATTGTCAAATAGCCCCCAAAAGATATTCTTGCAATTATAAGAAACAAGTCTATAGTTTTCCCCCACTCTCATCCTTGGCGAGGTGCTCTAACCACCTCAGCAAACTAGCTGCAAAAAAATATAATACTCAAATATAATTGCAGAACATCCATTTATTAATTTAAAGGGATATTTTAATTTTCAAGAAAAAATCAGGTAACAATTGCAGTATGACATATATACCTCATGCAGTTAGTGTAACTGCAGAGCTAGAACCTTCATCTTCTATAAATACTGCCCCAGAAATGTGAGAAGTAAAATTCAAGGAGGCAAAAACTCAGGAGCCCAGGAACTCAAGTCTCTAACACAAATTTATTTCCTATTTTCTCCACCTCTTTGCCAACTTTAATCTTTACCCAGGTCAAATATGAATGGAGCATGTTAATGATTCATTGAAGATGTAACACTCTTTAAGATGTACACTTGATGTAATTTACTATTAAATATCATGTTTGCTAATATACCAAATTTACCACTACCATCACCATCACATCCCCACTATTTCCATCACCACCTCCACCAACACCCATCTCCAATCTGAAACACATGTATTATATGTAACTCCCTAATACTGAAAGAAGCAATCTATTCCAAAAAAGAAATAATACAATCCTTTGATATGATCTTTAGATGTTTTTTTTTTTTTTTTTGGCTTCTATGATCACTTACTAAACCTAAAGTTAAATTTCCTTGCTTCCAAGAATATCATTAATTTTTAAAATTTCATTGGTATGTGTATGTATAGAGGCATCTTCAGGAAAATGTAAAGAGATGAATATATTTTCTTGGTACATAATTGATTTTAAAATAGTAGGAGGTTTGCATTAAGTGAAAAATTGGAATTCTCATAGTGCAAACATTAATATTCATTCATTCAAAATATATATATTAAGCAACTACTATCACTCATTGAAAAGATGACTTGAGCAAAGATTTGGACGAATGTTTATTCGTTGTTCCCCCATCTACATAAGCATTCTATGCCTCAGTTTTCACGGACATTTTTAAAGGGAAATCCTATAAAAAGAATGCTACTGCATTTATAAAAACTTACTTGATTTTTAAATTAATATATTTAGGTCATAAGCTATCAGGTGACCAGAACTGTAAAGTTTTACATTCTACATCTTAATTGAAAGCCAACATGGTAACCTTCCTGGCACACTTTGAAAATACATACTTCCTTTATTGTATATTCTTTTTTTTTTTCTCTAAATTTTAACGTGATGATGACAAAACCATAGTAATTTAGGGTTTTAGATATCTTCAAACTAAACATCTTTATTCACTGTCCCTTAAGTCAGTGTTTCTTGAAGTGTGATCTGCTGAATAAAATCATAATCATTGTGGATTTTCATGGAAAAAAATTAGATTTTGAATTTTCTCCTTGGTTGACTGCTTCCTAAATTCCAGAATCTTTAAACAGTAGATTAAGAGACGATTCTGGGAGCCAAATTTCATATTTATGTAATAGCTTTATTATGGAGTCTCGACATGAAATGGTTTGACTTCCGATCACTTTCCCAACTGCCTGATACCAAATATCATTTCCCTATCTCTTAATGATATGTCTTGTGATATTGATTCCTGAATTTTTGAGTTATTAAAAAGTTGTCCCAGATCAGTTAAAACTTGAATCTTATAATCAGTTTAAAGCTCTCCTCTTTCCCAAAACAGGCCCGAATGATAGCTTGAAGAACTTGGAATGACCCATCTTTCGCTTATCCTTAAACCCAGCACTAGAATGGAAGGAGAGACACAGACTCTTTATGTTTTCCCCATTGCTGGGCTTCTGGGAAGAGGGATGACATGAAATTAAACATCTACATTACTTCCTGGGACCCAGGTCACAGCTCTTTCCTTGTTGGTTGTCTACATCTCTGGCTAATACTAAGTAACCTGTATGATAGGCCTTGACATGCTGACTCTCCTGACGGATGCATGGGTGTTCTTTAGTGGGCCCTGTATGCCTCCGAACTGCACAGTTCTCTGAATCAGAGATTAACCTCTGCCTGACATCTCCAGTCCCTCAACTCTTGTGATCAGCACTTGGCCACTTTTGGGATCCTGTGACTTTAGCCAAAGCAAAAAGGCAAGATGGCTCAAACCCAGCTTCTTCCTGTGATAAACACTCACTCCCCAAGAACATCACAAACCTTGTCACATCACACGGGAGGAGGTTAGGCTGCTCTCAGCTGCCAGCTGCCCTACTGCCAAGCCCCACTGTTTTTCTATTTTCCATTATGAACTACACCCAAGGAGAGGTGAGCAAGACAATTACCTGAGCAAGACAATTAGCCCCAGCAGGTACTGAAATGCCAATTTCTCCTTGTACAAATCTCCAGTTTTTGGGAGGGATTTTCCTGGAGTCTCCCTCACTCAGGGAAGTGTAGTAATCAGCCTCACCTATCCTGCTGGCATTTCCTTTTAGCACAAAAACTATACTTCCCTGACCTCAAGACTCTCTTGTCACCTCTTGTGAGTCTTGCCTCTGTATAAACCATAGGTTTGGAGTGGCAGGTGGTTGGTTATAGATCTGGTCCTGATGCCTCTTAGTAAGCCCTAGAAGAAAGATGTGGCTAAGCTCTCTTCAGAAGTGGATAATGGGGCTCTTATTTCTATCTTTGTTTGGGTTTTAAGTATCAAACTGAGAAAATAGGAACTGCCCCTTAGCTTAGTACCTCTTCAGGGTCCAGCATTAATGTGAGTTTTTACTGAGATTACATTTAGATTCCTCTTTGGACAGAAGCAGAATTTTAACTAGTTTTTGTTCCCTGATTTTTGGGTGGGGAAAGAAGAAAGAAAGGAAACCTTCAGCAGGGAGGAATTCTTATTGTTCTCTTTATCTTCATTGATTTGGTGCCACAGCATGGAAATCAGTGTTCTATTAAAGAGACTCCCAAGGTCAGCTAGCTTTGGGGCTGCCATAACAGGCCCTTGGAGATGGCTGTCGGTACAAAGGTGACTTGCTCTTTGTTTGGGATTATTTACTCTTTGTGTAAGTGCTGACAGCAAAGAAGGACAAGAGGTCTGTTTGAAGTATTACACATTTCTCATGTGAAACTGGGGCTGTGAAATGTGGCATCTCCCGCCTGCCTATTTCATCTCATCCTCACAGCCAGCTTCACATGATAAGATGTAATGGAACATTCAAATAGCCCTGATGAAAACTGTTATGGGAAAGTTAGAAAAAAAATACAGTAAAAACTTCCAGGCATCCACATATATTTTTAAAAGAAAGTTCTCTGACTCATTTGCACTGTGATCTTCCCTTTGTTGGTCCCCACAGTCTTGACATCAATGCTTGTAATTAGACGACTCTGAGAAATCATATGTCATCCATTTATAAACAGCAGAGAGTAAGTTGAAATGTTCCCATTGTGGGAACAGGACAAACATTTTGTGACAGAAGTTCCCTCAAGCTGTGTTGTCTTCAGACTTTTTAGTTACCATGAATAGCTTACTATCTGGATGCGTTTTTAGTCAGTTAATAGCACCCTCTAGTTTCTCTAAAGGCTTGTTTCTTCAAAAACTTTGGTAAATGTTACCAGAATAAAGAAACTTGGTATTTCGCTAATGTGCTTATAAAAAATAGAAATCAATAGTCCTCAAACACATGTGGTGACTAGAGCAATAAGATAATCGAATCTGGTGCTTTAAAAACAAAAGAGCCCAAGCTCCATTAGCCAATGAGCACTAATTCACAATCTTATTTACAGCTCAAGTTATAAAAAATGATGGTGCGAGTTATCAGTTTGATCAGGATCTCTGTTTTTCTTTTTTTTTTTTTTTTTATTAAATTTATTGGGGTGACAATTGTTAGTAAAATTACATAGATTTCAGGTGTACAATTCTGTATTACATCATCTATAAATCCCATTGTGTGTTCATCACCCAGAGTCAGTTCTCCTTCCATCACCATATATTCGATCCCCCTTACCCTCATCTCCCACCCCCCACCCCCAGAAGTGTGCCTTACAGAGGTCAGAGTAAAATTATTCTTTGTGTGGTCAGGAAAGTCAGATTTAAAGTCTCTTTGAACTCCAAAAGAACTAACTATGCTATGTCTAAATTGTGAACTTTTGTTGTTAACTCATCTCTGGAAACCTTAGAGGTCATCTAGTCCAAACTTCCAACAGACGTGTCATCTCCTTGAACTCAACTAAGAAGAACAGAGTCTGCACAGATATTAAGGAGCTGTAGGCTAAAATGTTGCCTTATAATAAGCTTCCTCCTTGCTTCTTTATAACTCCTTCCCAATGGTGCTCATTTTGGCCTCTGAAGCAATTAGCCCTAATGTCTTTATTCCTCTACATAATCACCCTCAATATATTTGAAGTTACTTATTTTGGTTACTGTTAATAATCACGTTCGGCTTTCTGGTCTGGTAGAAGGAGGAAGAGAGAGAACACAATTTATCTATAAAGGAAAATAAAATATAAACACTCTGGTTGGTTAGTAGGTATTGAAAATATATTTTATTTTATGATACATACAAATTTGAAAACAACTCAATCACAAATTCATAGAGTTGGAATAACCTGTAGAGATTAGACAGCCCAGGTTTTCACTTACTCCTAGAATTTCTCTGGAGTATGGACTGATGGAAGACATTCCAGGTTCTGGATTGGAATCCCCACTCCACAGGGCGATCCATTCCAGTTCTGGAAGAGCTCAGATTGCCTTTCTTACATTGGGCAAGAAGTTTCCTTTCTGTGATTTTCATATAAAAAATCCAGCTTCTGCTTTCTGAGGCGGATCAAAGTACATCTGTGTCCTCAAGTACAGGGTAGTTTTTCATTTTTCATGGCAGCTATTATGACTGATTTTAGTAAAATTTTGATAATACAAACAGGAAGAAGCAATGTCTGGCTATTTATACTATTGGAGTAGAATGATAGTTCCTGTATGATACTATACATAGAATTTTGTGTGTAGTTCAACCTCTCTTTCTTTGAAGTAAGATAACTGAAATTGAGAAAGTTGAGACTACTGGCTAAAATTACAAAGCTGATGACGAGCTGAACTAAGGCTGGCATCTCATTCACCTGACATTGTCCAATTCCTATCACAGTGCCTTCAGATGAAAGTTATTTTGAAATGCAGGCAATCAAAGATTGCATGAGCAAGTCTTCTAATCTCTGGGAATTGGCAAAGTTTCAAGCAAAACAACACAAATAAGCTACATTGTGAAATCTCAAGAATAAGAAAATGCTGTTTAAGAGCGCTGCTTTAAGGAGATTGAGATCCGGTCCTGGTTTCTCCATTACCTTGTAGCATAATATTGGTCACACTGCTTCTTTGGGCTTTAAATTTTGTTGTTGTTGTTGCTGTAGTTTTTGTGTTTTATGTACATTGTGGTTGCATGCTGGACTCTAAGGCTATACCCAGGCTCAGTAGGTAAAAGTACCACAGAAATGAAAGAGGGGAGTGTTTCTATCTGTACTGAGCATTTGTCCTCATTGGATAAAACAAATTCTAGATTTTCCACAAGCTCTAAAATCCTTTGCATCTATCATATTTTATTCAGTTCTGATATAGTCCTATCTTCAAAATACAGGAAGAAATATATGCCCCAATTATGTCGCAATCTTATCCAAGCTCTCAAGGGAGATTTATTTATGAAAGAAACCTCAAAAGGGAAGCTAGGATGTAAACACCAAATCTAGAATAAAGCAGTGGTCTACAGCAGCCTTCAAAATGCACACTATAATTGATTCAACTGAGATCCGTTTTAATTTGCATTATTAAATTAAATGTAACTTAAAATTAAAGATAAAAGTTTATTTAGAACATTAAATAGTCATTGCTAGTTTTCACTAATTAATGAGAGGTCATCATGTCTAAAACATTTTTCCAAAGTTTGATTGTGAAAATTTTCAAAACTACAGAAAATGTGAAAGAAATGTATAGCAATGCATATATTACCTGTCACCAGTATTTTCTTTATTTTTAATCTATCCCTATTTCCATTCATCCATCAACATCAATCTCTCGTAATTTTTTTGCTGTCTTCAAATTAAGCTGTAGCACTACTTTATTTTATAGTAGTTTTAGAATATAGAGATCTAAAATGTTGGTAAACAGAGTCACGCATGTATCTCCACAATCAAGATACAGTACAGGGGAGGCCAAATCTGTCCCTTTCACAGTTTTTCTAAATAAATTCATTGTAACACACCACACCCAATAATTAATTGCAAACCCTAAATTATTTATTCCCTGACCCTTTGCAGAATATGTATGATGGTAGTTGTAAGTCTTTATAGATCTTTATGAAATCAAGACATGTCCCTTCTATTCATGTTTTGCTGAAAATTTTTAATATGAATGCAAATTAAATTTTGTTAAATGCATTTACTGAATCTATTGAGAAGATCTTTTTTCAATGATCTGCTGATGATATAAATTATATTGATTGATTCTTAAATGTTAAAACAATCTTTCATTCCTGGGAAAACCAGCATTTGGACATGGTTTTATCCTCAATTTTATATATTACTGTATTTAATTTACTAATATTTGTTGAGAATTTTTAGTGAATGTTCATAAGGGTTATGAGTGTGTACTGCAGTTTTCTTTGTGCTATTTTTGTCTGAAGTTTGTCAGAATAATACTTGCCTTTTAAATGTTTCTTCCTCTTGAATATTTGTGTTTGATTCACACTGGCATTACTTCTTCCTTAAATGTATGGTAGAATTCATCATGAAACAACTGAACCTGAAATTGTCTTTGTAAGAAGATTTTTAACTACGAATTAACTTTCTTTAGCACAGGGCATTTCAGATTATTCTGGGTCCTCTGGAGTCAGTTTAGAAGTTTGTATCTTTCAGGAAAAATGTCCAATTCATTCAAGATGTGAAATTTATGGGTACCAAGTTGCTCTTTTTATTCACTTGTTATCTTTATAATATCTGTATGATCTGTATTGATGGCCCTTCTTTCATTTTTTTTTTTTATATTGATCATACATATCTTCTCAATTTTCTCTTGACCATCATTCTGGCTAGAGTTGTATCTATTTTGACTATTTCAAACTTCTAGATTCTGTTTTCATTGATTCTTCCCCTCAAGTGTTATGTGTTAAAGTTCACTGATTTCTGCTTTTATCTTTTTTATTTTCTTTTTTCTGCTGGTTTTGGGTTCAATTTGCTCTTCTTTCCATAGTGTCATGTTTGAAGCTGAGATCTCTGATTTGTGATCTTTATTCTTTTCTATCTAGTAAAGCACTTAGGCCTATAAAATCCATTCTTAGCTGCAGCACAGATTTATACCTATAAAGTCCACTCGTAGTTGCATCGCAGATTTATTTATTTTTTGGTTGTACTTTCAATCAATTCAAAATATTTCCTAATTATTCTGTAAATTGCCCTTCGACCAAGAGCTGTTAGAAGTGTATTGTTTAATTGAAAAATATGTAGGGATTTTCTAGATACATTTCATTATTGTTTTGCTGTTTATGTGATCGTATAGCACACTTTGTATGATTTCAACTGGTATAAGTATTCAAAGTTTGTTTTACAGCCCATAACGTGGTCTATCTCGGTAAATGTTCCACATGCACTCGAGAAAGAAAATGTTGTCAGGTTGTTGATAGTGTTATTCAGGACTTCTCTTTCATTACTAAGTTTTGGCCTCCTGGTTCTGTTGGTTACAGAGAGGAATGCTAAATTTAGTCTCTCACTGTAATTGAACCTTTATTTTTTATTTTAGTTCTAATAATTATGGCATCTTGCATTATATGGTTATTTTGTTAGTTGTATCCATATTTAGGATTGTTCTGTCATCTCTCTGGATTGACCTTTTTATCCTCATGTTATATCTCTTTACATACCTAATAACATTTCTTCTTCTGTAATATATCTACTCTTATATTAATGTGGCCATTTGAGCTTTCTTTTCGTTGGTATTTCATGGTGTCTTTATTATTCCTTTATTTTTAACCTCTTGATGAACTATGATATGGGGGGGGGTTTGTATTTTTGTCTTATATAGCCATCTGCCTTATAATTATTATGTTTAGACAATACATTTCATTCAATACAATTATAGATGAGGGTGGATTTAAAAATCCACGCCATTACTATTGTTTATCCTATTTGCTCCATCTGTTCTTTGTTGCATTTTTCCATTTTATTTTCTGCCTGTTCATGGATTGAGTATTTTTTTTGTAACTCCATGTTTATTTAAATTTCTGGTTCTTTATTTAAACATTTGAAAATATTTTAAGGGAATTCCCTTAAAATATTTTCAAATGTTTAAATATGGAATTTTAATTTGTCACAGTCTAACCTCTAATAATATTTTGTCTTACATGTAGTATAAGAACCTCATGATAGTATGTTTCAAATTCCTCTCTCTCATTTTCTGTGCTAATGTCATATGTTTTACTTTTACATATGTCACATGTTATAAACTACAGTAAATTGCTATGATTTTTGCATTAGGCTCTCAATGGTATGTTAGAGCAATTCAAAAAATTTTAAATATATATTTTACATTTATTTTTATTTTAGCCATTTTAGATATAGATTTTCATTTCTTTTTATTAACCTAAGTTTGTATTTAGTATCATATACCTTTTGCTTAAAGAAATATCCCTTTAGCATTTCTTGTAGCATGGGTCTTAGGACAATAAATTTTCTGGGTTTTTGGTTGTCTAAAAACTGTCTTTTGTTCACCTTCATTTATTTGAACTATTTGTTCTATGTGTAGAATTCTGGAATGATTTTTTTTCCCTTTTAACACTTTAATGATGTCACTCTGTCTTGCATAATTTCAGATAAGTTTGGTATCAGTCTTATATTAGTCCTTTATGTGCAATGTATCTTTTATTTTCATGCCACCCCCAACTCAATGCTTTCATGCTTTATCTTTGTAAAAACAGTGTGAACGAGAAGTATCGTGTGAGTGAGTGTGTGTGTGTGTGTGTGTGTGTGTGTTGTAAGGGTATTGATTCCGCCTGTGCAGCAGACTAGACAGAAGTACATAGCATTTATGTGTGAAAATAGACATTCCTCTTCTGCTAGAACATTAGTGGAGGAATTTGAGGCAATATTATCAGGAGCTGAGCTGGGTTTGGGTTTCGTTGTTGTTACAGTCGGTTTCAGTACACCATATACTACTCCTTAGGGTGATATTATGGATTGCATGTCTCTGTCCCTGCCATATTCATGTGTTGAAATCCTAACCCCCAATGTGATGGTACTTGGAGGTGGGCCTTTGGGAGACAGTTAGGTCATGAGAGTGGATCCTTCATGAATAAGATTAGTGCCCTTATAAAAAGAGGTCAGAGAGCTAGCTTACTGTCTTTCTGCTCTGTGAAGAAACAAAGAGAAGTCAGCAGTGTGCAACTTGGAAGAGGACTCTCACCAAAACCTGACCATGCTGATAGCCTGATCTTAGATTTGCAGACTCCAGAACTATGAGAAATATATTTCTGCTTTTTACAAGACACCTAGTCTGTGATGCTTTGGTATGGCAACCTAAAATGACTAAGACAGGTGGGGAAAAGGGTTCCATAGCTTTTGCCTTCTCTGTGCACCTGTGCCTCAGAGGGTGTTCTCTATTTATGCTCTTGCCATTCCTCTAGTAATTATCAGCTTCAGCTTGTCACCTGTTGTCTGTCAGCCTGGTGATGAGGAGCAGAAGAGTCTCTGTTGTCCTAGTTAAGGGTCAGATTTATCAGCTCCTGTCTAGGCATGGGGATGGAGTTCTCAGTGATCCATGCCTGCCTTCTCGTGGCAGTGAAACTTTTCAGGTCATGTGCAAAAGAGAGTTTCCTAACCTTCCCCCAATGGAGGAAATCTCTAACGCTTTTGGTATAAATCCTAGGCTCAGGACTGTTTCTTGCTTTTCCCATAGAGCTAAAGTGTTTTACTCCTTAGGGGACAGGAACCTGAGTAGAGCTTTGTGCTTTTCTCCCAGAATCAGTAGGGTCTGTGGGAAAGAGCATGCACGTGGGTGCAAACTCTCCTTGTGTCTGTGTCCCAGGGGTTCTATTCTCTCTTGCTAGCTCACACTCAGTGTGTTTAAAAAGTTTGTCTGAAATCTTACTCCCTTGTATGATGCCAGCGACCTGTCACAGGTGACCTAATACTCAGATCGTGGCTCGTACTGGAGAAACCAGCGTTTCTTTCAAGTATAGGCTCCTTGGTTTTCCATCTCTGATGGGTTTGTGAAAAGTTATGATTTCATAGTTAATCTGACTTTTTCTTGCTTTTCGTGTCAGACGGATGTGAAACTCTCTGCTACACATTGACTTTCCAGGCTATCATTTTCTTAAAAGAGTCTTATTTTCAGCTTGTATTAATGTAGCTACATTATGTTAAATCATATTTATCCTCTCAATATTTCCTGATTCTGGATACTTTGATATCTTTGTCTCATCATTAGGCTCTGAAACAGGTTTATAGCATTTTAATAAGAATATGGAAATAGAATAATGATATACAATGATATTTTATAAGTACTTTCTAGAATTTGAAAATAAAACATTTCCTATTAAATTATGACCATAATAAAGTAAAGGGATATTTATTTTCTCTGGATGTAGCTTTAAAGCTATTGCTAGACAAAAGGTCTTTTGATGAAGTACCATGAATGTTATATTTCGTTTTGTCCAGGCCTGAAATCATATTTCTGAAGGTGTTAATTGCTTCCAAATACACAACAAAATACCCTGTTTAATGGTATTAATCTAGTTACATTCACTAGATACATTGTTTTTGACTTGGGATGAAAAATATCTTAAAGTATTTGTTTACAAGTATATGTTATGATATTTTCCATGAGAAAAATATAGCAGAATTACTGTTTTTGACTCCAAAATCACACATTCTTATGAATTTTCAAATACTATGTAAAAGAAAGTGAAGCTGCTCTAACAACATTCTCTACAATTAGCTGAGTGTCCTGAAATTCTAAAATCTGGCTGGGACTCAATATTATTACCTATAAAAATAAATGTTGCATCTAGTATAACTATATGGTCTCTTGCAGCTCCAAGATTCTATAATTCTTAAACTGTAAATATGTTTTTAGTAATGTGATTGAAAATTAAACTTACAATAAATCTTTCTATAATTGCAGGTTTTATATGGGGAGAAATAAAACAAATGTGGGATGGTGGACTTCAAGATTACATCCATGATTGGTGGAATCTAATGGATTTTGTGATGAATTCCTTATATTTGGCAACAATCTCCTTGAAAATTGTGGCATTTGTAAAGGTAACTATTGTTTATGTTATTGGTAAGGCACAAATTCTGATAAATATTGATGTACTTTCAATTGCTATCAATTTTATTAATATTGTTACTTAGTGTTATTTATCTATATGTGATATTCATCAGTTCATGACCTTGTTGATAGATAGATATAAAATACGTAGATAATACACAATTTATAGTCATAATACAAATTTAATAAACAATTAAAAGTTACCACTCAATTTTCTTGCATCTAAATTGAACGATGCCTCAAAATTATTCATAATAGCTGCTCTTGTTTCTATTCCTTTCAATTTCTAATGAAATTCTACCTCGAACACTGTTTAAATTTTGGCAACCAAATCTATTTTTATCAGTCATAACTAAATGATAAAATTACATAGCCAGATCAAAATATTACTCTTCAAAGTACTGAAATTATTACTGCAGTTTATACTAACATAGTTTGATATTATTAGAGCAGAATATAATTTCTTTCTCCTCATCCATTTCAACGTGATGGTGCCTGAAATCTTACACACCCATTACTCCCCCAGATTTTGCACATCAATCTTATGCCAAACCACATAATTTACATAATACAGTTTTGTTCTGCAATGACAATTGGGATTATTTTGTACTTTGGGGGATGTTTTTCAAACCAAAGTATTATCGTCTCTTCCTTCCTGCATTTCTTTTTCCGTCTTTTTTTTTTTTTTTTGTCTCTTTTTAAAAATTTTGTTTCAAAAATGATTAGTCAGTTAGTAAAAAATGAAGAGCATCTAATTGTGCTTTGCAGGAATGATTCATGCAACTTAGTGATCTGAACTAGAAAATGCTAACACGTAGGTGAACTCATTCATTTACTCTCATTTTCAAAATAAAGACCTCAGTCTCCTTGTGCAATATTCAGTAATGACAGGGTCAAAATTGCCCAAATTGGAAAGACCATAGTTTCCAGAATTTGTTCAATTCAAATGTCTTCAGCACTCATCAAAACATTAGGGAAAAGCACTTTTTCTACCTATTTCATGGAAAGCAAGCTATGTTTTAATAATGGAAACATAATTAGTAATTGTTCCTGTTAGTATTGAAGTTAATGCCCTTGAAGACCTTGAGATAGTAAAGGTACTGTCTTAACCGAGAAGGTTATGGATCTATGTAGAAGATGGACAGTCTGTTTTTAAGTGCAATTCCTCTTTCCTTTGTAATGATCCTTAAGTAAGTTTATCTATAAAATTCTTGACGTCTCTCTACTAAAAAGCAGTGTATTTTTGTGTGTGTGTGGCCCCATGCAGTTATAAAATTCTGGTTTTCTACGACTATAGCAGTTTTTCTCAAGCTTTCTGGTGCTTAAGAATCACCTGGAGAGCTTGCTAAAACACAGATTATTTTCCTCCCTCCGCAGAAATTCTAAATTGGGAGTATTAGGCAGGGACCTAAATTTGCATTTCTAGCAAACTCATCAGGTTATGCTGATGTAGCTAGTCTAAGGAAAAACTTAGAATAGCACTGGGCTGTATAAGTCTATTCAACAGCACAGAGAACTATAAGATTGATTCCAAAAGGGATCTCTCTCATAAGAGGTCAGACAATTAAGTTCGCAAACTTATCCTAGAAAAAGTGCTACATACCTCATTGCTGAATATCACTATGGTCACCTTCGAAGTACTCCCCTTGAGAAGCTATGCACCGATGCCAGTTACTAGTCCCTACTTCAAAGTAATTTTGGAACCCTTTTTCTGGAATGGCCATTAGAGATTTCATCATATGACCCTTGATGTCCTGAATGTCATCAAAATGTCTCTCTTTCAATATTTCATTTATCTTTGGGTAAAGAAAGAAGTCATTGGGGGCCAGATCAGGTGAGTAGGGAAGGTGTTCCAATACAGTTGTTTGTTTACTGGCTCAAAACTCTCTCACAAACAGTGCTGTGTGAGCTGGTGCATTGTTGTGATGTAAGAGCCATGAATTGTTGGTGAAAGGTTCAAGTCATCTAACTTTTTCATGCAGCATTTTCAGCACTTCCAAATAGTAAACTTGGTTAACTGCTTGTCCAGTTGGTACAAATTCATAATGAATAATCCCTCTGATATAAAAATAAAAGGTTAGTAATATCATTGCAACAAGTTCACAAGTCAGACCTCATATTTTTCTTATACATAATATTTATACTAAGATACATAATATTTTATATATTACTATGGTGTTTACATGTAGTCAATATATATTTTCACATATAAGATTCTTGTATACAGAAGACACAAATACATAAATTAATGGATACTGTGGGTTTTTTGCTTTCATGCTGTTAGACATGGGATTTTAATTTTCTTAAAAAGTTGTCAATTCTTCATATGCAATGTCTATTTTAATATTAAAATATAAACATCATTCTATAGTCTACATCAAGGGAATATTTATGCCTAACATTCAACTCATCCACCCCAATTGATGAAGAAGGGGAAGGGGCGTGGGAAAAGGGAGGTAGAAAAGTTGTCACTTTACCTCAAGTGATAATGAGGTAAATGACATGAAATCTTCTGAAGATATAGTTTATTTATGCACTTGAGTGATAGGAGTTATACATATATGATTACACATATAAATTCTGAAATGTTCTCCCCGAATGATTAGTTTGTGTGACTATAACTTGAGTTGCAGAATAATGGGTAATTGGGTAATTGCTTGCACTTTAGAGTCAGGCTTCCTGAGCTCAGTTCCTTCCTCCATCACTTACTAGTTGTGTGAACTTGAACCTGTTGTTTCACTTCTCTGTGCTTTATCTATAAAATTACAAAAATAACAATTTCTACCTTATTGTGTTGGTATAAGATGTAAAAGGGTTGATATATTTAAAGTGCCTGTTGCAGAATAAATGCTCATGTTAGTTTTTCTTTTCTCATTTACTCCTTTCCTTCTCCTTCAAGTACTCATCCCACTGGACTTGCTTTTTGTAATGTCTTTATTACACCTCTCATTTGTTTTATTTTAGTTGAAAAAGAGTTTGAGCTCTTGATTCATACCTCTGTTTTTTATAGCTAACATACAATATTATATTAGTTTCAGGGGTACACAATAATTATTTAACTAGGTATTTATATACCTAATGGAGTGATCACCATGATAAGTCCAGCAACCATCTGACACCTTACTATGCTATCATAATATTATTGAATATATTTCCTATGCTGTATATTATATCACCATGACTTATTTGTTTTATACCTGGAAATTTGGATGTCTTATTCCCGTTCACCTTCCTTTAATTTCCTCAACTATGGTTGACATTCAGTATTATTTTATATTAATTTCAGGTGTATAGCACAATGGTTAGATATTTGTATAATTTAAGAATTGATCCCCCTGACTAGTCTAGTACCCACCTAGCACTATACATAGTTATTGCAGTATAACTTACTATATTCCCTGTGCTTTACATTACATCTCCATGACTATTTTGTAACTACCAATTTGTACTTACAAACCCATCACACTTTTACCCTGCCCTCCGACCCTCTCCCATCTATCACTCCTATAAATCTAACACCCATCTGACACCATACATAGTTATTACAATATTATTGACTATATTCCTTATGCTATACCCTACCTCCCCATAACTACTTTGTAACAACTAATTTGTACTTCTTAATCCCTCCCCCCTTTTTCATCCACCCTAACCCCCCTCCCATCTGGCAACCATCAAAATGTTTTCTGTATCTGTGAGTTTGTTTTGGATTCATTTGTCTATTTTCTTCTTTAGATTCCAAATGTAAGTGAAATTACATTGCATCTGTCTTTCTTTGTCTGACTCTCCGCTCAGCACAACACTCTCCAGGATCATCCATGCTACCACAGATGGCAAGAACCCTTTCCCTTCCCTGACCAAGCAATATTCCATTGTATATATGCACCGCCTCCTCTTTATCCATTCTTCCATTGACAAACACTTAGGCTGCTTCTACATCTTGTCCATTGTAAACGATGCTGCAATGGATGCACACATCCCTTTGAAGTAGTGCTTTGGGTTTCTTCAGATAAATACCCAGAAGTGGGATTACTGGGTCCTCCTCTGTCTATTGTTATAGCCTTTGTTTTAAAGTCTATTTTGTCTGATATAAGTATTGCTACTGCAGAATTTTTTGTATGGTTCTCATTTCTATTTTCATGAAATATCTTTTTCTATCCCTTTACTTTCTGTTTGTGTGTGTCTTTTGATCTGAAGTGATTCTCTTAAAGGTAGTATATGTAAGGGTTTTGTTTTCTTATCCAAGCAGCCTTCCTATCTTTTTTTTATTTGTTTTTAATTGGGGAATATTGGGGAACAGTGTGTTTCTCCAGGGCCTATCAGCTCCAAGTTATTGTCCTGCAATGTACTTGTGGAGGGCACAGCTCAGGTCCAAGTCCGGTTACCATTTTCAATCTTAGTTGCAGGGGGTGCAGCCCACCATCCCATGCGGGAATTGAACCGGCAACCTTGTTATTGAGAGCTCGGGCTCTAACCAACTGAACCATCTGGCTGCCCATTTTTTTTTTTTATTAGAGCATTTAATCCATTTACATTGAAAGTAATTTTTGATAGATATATAGGTATTGCCATTTTATTATTCATATTTTTATTCCCCCGCCCCACCATCTTAAAGAAATCCCTGTAACATTCCTTGTAATACTATTGGTTCAGTGGCGATGAACTCCTTTAGCTTTTTCTTTACTGTCCTTCGATTCTAAATGATAGTTTTGCTGTGTAGAATACTCTTGGTTGTAGATCATTACTTTTCATCACATTGAATATTTCATGGCAGTCCCTTCTGGCCTGCAAAGTTTCTGTTGAGAAATCAGCTGACTGCTGAGGACTACCTAGTAGGAGCTACAAAGTAATCTTCATTTGTTTGCTCCCTGTGCTAAACCTGGTGGCATGTGGGAGAGGTCACACTGCAAACCAAAGATGTCTGCCACCAGTACCAGGCCTGGGGTTGTTCTGCAAAATGCCAGGGGCCTGTTGCCACCTGCCAGCTCCCTTAAGGTTCAGCTACTGATAAAGCTTCATGTGGTATACAAGTTGGGTGAGGCAAGGTCTCAGGGAGTCACTAGAGTGGGAAGCGTTGTGGTCACCAGATAAATACAGATTCTGGTTTAGTGCCAGTGCTGAGCCTGGCACTACTCAGCAAAAGTCTCAGAGCACACTGAGGCCAGTCATTGCCCTCTTGGAGCCCACGGACTCATAGTTTTACAAGAAAGAGTTCCCCACCTGGCTGCTCAACCAGAAAGTGCCTCTGGGGGAGTGGGGTGGGGTCCTAGTGAGTCAGCAGGGTGGAGCAGCAGAGCTCACCAGGTCAATGAGATTCAGATTTGGCCATCAGCATTTGGGGAGGGTTTAACACAGGAAAGATGACTGCTGCCTGCTAGCTGCATGGGAGAAGGACCCTACACAGGGAAAATGGTGACTGTCTTCCAGCCCTTTCCTCAAAGCCTTATACCTCAGTCTGCCTCCCCCCATATGCCTCTGATGCTTCCTGAGTCATTATCCCTCTGGAGAGCGCAGGGTGAGTGCATGTGAGTGAGTGGGTCTGTGCACAGTACCCAAAAGTGTATGTCTGAGTTTCCCTTAGCCTTCCTTCCCACCCACATGGTCAGAATCCCCACTGTTTTTCACAGCCAGATGTTGCGGGGGCTCCTCTTCCTGGCACCAGTACTCTGGGCTGGGGAGCCTGATGTGGGGCTGGGGTATCTCTCTCCTCTGGAGGGAACCTCCACAGCCAAGATATCCCTCCTCAGTCTCAACTGCCACATGGAGGTTTGAGGCAATCCCATTTCGTGTCTCCATCCATCCAACCAGTCTGGAGTGGCTTCTTTTTTATATCCTTAGCTATAAAACTTCTGTTCAATTAGACTTTAGATGTTTCTCCAGGTTGATGTTCTATAATTTAGTTGTAATTTTAATGTGTTCATGGAAGGAAGCAGGCACAGTGTTTATCTAGTCTACCATCTTGGATCTCTCGAGGCCACATGCGCCTTTACTGCATGAAATCTGTCTGATTTGGGGCACATTATAATATTTAATGAAGTCCTCAATTTTATATGTGTTAAATAATGATAATTAAAAGAGTGTCTACTTTGGGAGTCTGTGATGTCATACTCACTTGTTGACTAAGGCTTCCTTACCTTCTTTTGTTTATCATTTAATTTTTCATGCTAATTTTTAATAATGTATGACTCACTATTTCAGGAAAAGGTGCCTTATTGTGTACAAATATAGACTCTGTGATAAGTAAAGAGGACAGCCATTATGTAAATCAATCAATAAGAATTTATAGGGCATACTAGGAAACCAGCTTTTGATATGGTTGCTGAGAATGCAAAAATAAAAGATATAACCTATGCATTTGAGTGGTTCACAGTCAGGTGGAGGAAAAAGAAATGCATATAAATAAGGGCCTTACAATGTGATAAGGTCTACATCAGAGGCCCTGGTTGCATCAAGGAAGGAATTAAACTTTATTGGCACTGTCCTGAAATTATATAGAAGATAGAGGGAGTGGGCAACTGTCATGTTCATGAACATGTATGAGCATTCCAGACAGAAGACACAATGTGCCTGAGTGTACAAAGGAGGTCAATATCTATGAGATATGATACCAGAAATGGAGGCTGGAAGAGAATGGGAAGGACTTTCCATATTCTGCTATAGAATTTGGATTTTGCCCTATAAATAAAGAATTGCCATTAAAGAGATTGAAACAGAATGAGTCAAATGATGATGAATCCTGAAGTAAAGCAGTGGACATATGGGAAGCTAATAGAAGGCTGGATTTGGAAAAAAGAAATTAGAGGTAAGAACCACAGGATAGGTGATTTATTAATTGTGAAGTATCAGGTAAATGGAATCATCTAATTCTGCTCCTTGGTAAATAGTTTACCTGTGATGGCATAAGCAAGATTACCAAATGTTATAACTAACATCTCTGCTGGGATCATACTAGTTCTACCCCCCATCTGAGGGTGCATGAATGGTAGTGAGAATCCAGCCCTAGCTCTTTTTTGGCCAAGTTATGGATCCAGACCAAAAACGCTGTCAGCCAACAAAAAGGGAAACTTTTCTGTAACTGGTCTCTTCAGAGAGAGAACCTTTTGTAATAGGTCTGACAGAAGAGTCACACTTGCTTAATTGCTTTATTCTTTTGTAATTCTTCTATCTGGAGGTGTTTTGTCTGTTTTTTAATACCAAAAAGGGCCTTTCTAACTAAGGCCATGGTGAAGTTTGGACTCTGATCCACACTTGATATAAGTATTACCTGTGCCACTTCCTATCTGTGTGATTTGGGGCAAGTTACTTGATGTATGCCTCAATTTTCTTATCTGTAAAATGACACTAATAATTAAATCCCATAGAATGTTTGTGAAGATTACATTAATAAACACATTTATTACCATAGAATAGAGCTTAATATAAGCACTCAGTAGTTGTTTTTACTTTTATGTATATAATATAATGTACAATGCAATAACATTATATTGTACAAACACAGAAATATACGTGACTTCAGTATTCTCCTCCTTATATGAGAGGCTTTGTGGTGCTTCCTTAAATAGCTTGATTCATTAGCATTTCACAATTCATGGATTGTGGCTTAAAAAAACAAAACAAAACAAAAACTCCTAATTCTTAAAGAAGATGGTTTGTAAACTGTTTCCTCTTCTCACTATGTATGAAATGTTAGCTAATCCAGAGTTTGTTGATGGCTGGGCATAATTATAAAACATTAGTTTAGCATCATCAGGACTGATTTTCTCCTGAATATTATTTAGTCCCTTTCCATACATACAACTTATCTCATATTTATCTTCAGTCATTTGGCAAAAATGATTAAATTCTTATGCCAATTCCATTGTGTAATTTAAGTGATATTTTCAAAAATCAAAAATATTATAAATAGGAATATTTATTTTAATTGTTATGATAGATTTTTTTATTGCTCTATTCTTCTAAATAGTTCTGCGTATATATTTCATTGATCATCTTATTTTTATCAGCTAGAAAAGAGGCAATATTGTTGTGTCCATTTCACAAATGCTGTAACAGTAGTGTACTCTCCAAATTATGGGATTTTCTAAATATCTTTCAGTTTGCTAGCAGAGAGCTATAGAAGTTTGAATCCTAATTGTTTAATGTAGTATTATCTATCACAGAAGAAAATCATATGGCTTTCTACTCTTTTTCACTACTTAATTATCTAACCAATTTGTAGAAAGGGAATGGTTATTACCTTGTAAATTAGACATTAAAACCAGTCTACATTTTCTATTTAATCTCATATGACAAACATTTTTATTTTGCATCAATTAGTTTTACTCATTTTGATTGATCACTTGGCTTTTATAAATATACATCAGAGTCTAAGAGGACATAAAGATGCACTAACATATATTTTTCTGTATCCAAGGAACTTATGACCCAGTGCTATGATTCAATCATTCCTCCTCTCTTCACATTTCTGCTATAGTTTTTATGACCTGGTTCCAACTTCCTCTCATATTAATCTCACTATTTTCAAACGCTCCATTTCCCATTTTCCATTTTCCATTTCCACAAATGATCCACCTTTTCTAACAACATTGCTTTTGAATATGTCTATAATTTTCTCCCTTGAATGCTTTTTGAGTTCCCATTTATGTATATGCCCAGCACATAAAATCATTAGGCAAAGCTTCGTGCATGGGAAACTAACAAGAAATCCAAGGATGAATAATCTATTTTGTAGATCTGCAAAGGGGCAGTTCTCTTAAAATGAATCTGAATAGAAAATGAAATCTTAGGGCAAAACGAAACTGTGACAGGTTTAGACTAGAAAGCAAATACTTGAGAGAAAAAGGGAAGCAGGAATTGATGGTCCTCGAGGGGCTATGGATGTTTATGGTAGCTTTTGATCTCTCTCTGTCAAGGATTATTCTACAACATGAAGTGGACCAGCTCTGGTCAGTAGAATCCTAGTGTCCAATCATCTTCAGTCAAAGTGTACTTATAAAGGGAAGGATTAGAGTTATTTCTCTAATGTCTGTCTTCTTCACTACATTGTAAGCTCATATGACATGAACTATATCTTGTCTGATCAAGATGCTGCACCCTGAAGATAGTGCATGACATGGAATACTGAAGATAGTGGCACAGAGTAGGCCCTCAACATATATTTGATGAATGAATAACAGCTGAAAAATCAAAATAATTAGAATTTAAATCCATTCTGGACAAAGGGCCCAGTATTCATAGAAAGGCATTTTGATGAGAATGTGAGGGTAATTTGGGGAATTAGAAGGACAAAATGTTTGAGCCACAGCATTTGGTACCTAACTGGGGACAAGTGACAGGTTAATCTTAAGAGGAAATCAGAACCCAGATTCCAGATTCTTCATGTGACATGTTGGGAAATTGGAATTTCATCTTGAGGACATTGCAGAGAGTTGAAGTTCTTTAAGCAATATGTGCGATGGTCTGATTGGCCCTTTTAACAGATGATTTTGGAGGAAATAGATGATTGTTGAGATAAGGTTCAAGTCAGGGAGAGTAGTTAGGAGGCTATTATAATAATTTCTGTGTGAAATAGAGAAACTTTTTTAAGACAGTGAGGATACAAATGAAGAGAAGTAAGCAACATATGTAAAATTTTGGTTTAGAGGCCGGGAATTTGGAGAGGAAGACTCGAGGATCAACCTCAAATTCTGCCTTGGGTGATCTGCGGCCATTCACTAAGAATCCAAAAGCATAAACGGAGAAAGAGTTTGAGGATGATAAGATGATGAGTTCCAATTTAGCCTCTGAGTTTGAGATGAATATGAGATATCCAAGTGGAAAAGTCAATGAGGCATTAGAATATGAAATATGACTGTACGGTGAGGAGGCTAGGCTGGGGATATGGAAGTGAGAGTCATCAGCACATAACTGACAGTTGAAATCATAGGAAACTTTCAGGGAGTGTAGACTGAATGAAAAGAGAAGAAGCTTGCAAAGTGAACACAACATTTAACGGGCAAGGGAGAAAAACGAACCTGAAAAGGATACTGAGAAGAGGTATCACAAAAGGCTGGAGGCAAACATACAAAGATTGAAAAAAGAGAGAGAGAGAGAATATACATAGATTTTGTGAATACATTTTTGAAAATAGAGCCAAAGAAAAATGTGAAATTCAAGTTAACCTTTTAATTCTTAATAACGTATGTGGAAAATGCATTATAACTGAAGAATTACAATTTCCTCTGCAAATTCAAAGAACATGATGGTTTGTAAAATAAATTTAGTTGCTCTGTAAAACAATGACTGTGTATTTAAAAACCTAAGCTAAATGGCTATGTGAATGGCAGGAGAAAAATTAAAAAGCAAAACGTAAAAGAATGAAATTAAGAGACAATTGCTATAGGTTTATATCTCTACTTACACTAGTACCCCCTAATCTGTGGCTTTGCTTTCCACGGTTTCAGTTACCCACTGTCAACCACAGTCCAAAAATATTAAATAGATAATTCCAGAAATAAACAATTATAAGTTTGAAAATGCGTGCTCTTCTTAGTAGTGTGATGAAATCTCATACAGTCTAGCTCTGCCCAGCCCCGATGTGAATGACCCCTTTATCCAGCATCTCCACACTCGAGACACTTCCTGCCCATTAGTCACTGAGTAGCCATCTGGGCTATCAGATCAACTGTTGTGGTAGCACAGTGCTTGTGTCCAAGTAACCTTTATTTTACTTAATAATGTCCCCAAAGCCATTCACATACCTTTTATTACAGTATATTGTTAAAATTGTTCTATTTTTTTAATTACTGTTATCAATCTCTTACTGTGCCTAATTTACAAATTAAACTTTATCATAGGTATGTACCGTGTTTCCCTGAAAATAAGACCTAGAAGGACAATCAGCTGTATTGTGTCTTTTGGAGCAAAAATTAATATAAGACCCGGTCTTATTTTACTATAATATTTTATTTTACTATAATATAAGACCGGGTATAATATAATATAATATAATATAATATAATATAATATAATATAATATAATACAACACAATATAATACAATATAATACCGGGTCTTATATTAGTTTTTGCTCCAAAAGACACATTAGAGCTGATTGTCCAGCTAGGTCTTATTTTCAGGGAAACAGGGTATGTATAGGACAAAACATAGTATATATGTGGTTTGGTACTATCTGTGGTTTCTGGCATCCATTTAGCATCTTGGAATGTATTCCTCATGGATAAGTGGGAAATACTATATTCCTGACAGGAAACAAAGTTGCTGGATCAGGGAACAGACAAATTATTTACTTACAAAACAATCTTAGCATTGGTTTCCGTGCTGCAGATCCCCACAGTGTGGCAGATGAGAGCCTGATGAACCCAATGCATACAGGAGTTTGTACCACGGGAGAGGAACTAGGAAATTATAAATCTCAGAGCTTATATAGTGCAGCTTTACCAGCTGCCCATCTTCCCACTGGAGAAGGAGAAAGACCTTAATTTTCTAAAGTAAAGGAACTCGCTCTGGGCAGGCAAAGGTCCCTAGGTTTATTATCTTTAGAATGTTAGCAGATGGCTCCAGGGGAGGAGCCATCTTTGACTTAAGGTTTCTTTACCATTCAAACATTCTTTAATCCAGATGCTCGCAATGCTAGGATGCTCAGAAAGTCCTGACCTTGCATAAATGTGAACATATTCACGAAGCGTTGTTTCCCAAGAATTACTAGAAGTGCTAGACCCTGAAGCAGACTGGAGTAATTATACTGGGGCTGACCCTAGTGTTTCGTTATTTGTAAAATGGAAGACATTCCTTTTATGATTTTGCAAATCCCAGCTGAAATAATTTGCTATGAAGGGCTCTGAGTAGGTTGATAGCAGAGTTGGAGTCATTCACCATGTGATGATGGATTCCACATCCAACTGTCTAGAATAAGGAACAGCATCTCTGTTAGACACGATAATTGGAAGACCCCTAAACTTTGAACAACATGTAATCTCTATTCATTGCTGGCCCCATCAGCCCCAGTCTGAATTTTCCACTTTCTCTTTTGTTTTCCGATAACACTTTATGTTAAACTCTTAGAGCATTTTTTACTACAATTAGTTGTCCCTGTCATCCTCACTGGACTATGAATACTTACTGGGAGAAAATATTTCTTGAGCAGCTATTACATGCAGGCCATAGTGTTAAATCTTGTGAGAAATTCCTAGAAAATGATCACATCCTTAGGAATGCTTACTGTTTCGTATTTTGTACATTTTGAGATGTAATTATAAGTCATATTGGTTAAAAAAAAAAAAAGAGAGAGAGAGAGAGAGAAAGAAATATAGAATTAGCCACTGATGGGGGGAGATGTTCTTTACTTACAGATGTATGTCTTACAAGAAAACTGAGAAAAGGGAAGTGAATGGGATCTTAGTCTTTGAAGGAAAAGATCACATGTGGGGCACCCAGTGGAGAGAGTTAGGTGGTGTTTAATACCACAAACCCTCACTCTGATACTTGTTATAATTAATTGTAAATTTTTAAAAAAATTTTCTTTATCTACAATCATTAGCTATTTTATGCTAAAACTATGCATAAGAATGGTTAGAACAGTTATCAGGATTTAAAAATAGAAAATAATTTCTCTCTAGTTCAAACTTGATTGTTTTAAATTGTCACTCAAGCGTCTGCTTGCTGAACAAAATCAGTCACTTACAATATATTTTGTCCCCGGGGTGATTAAAAAATACTATCTATTAGTTTCAAAAGAAGTAATTACCACTTGTAAAGTTCTTTGGTATAAAATATAAAATGAATGGAAATATTCTGATGGGACTCACACAGAAGTAAAAAGTATTTTTCTGACATGATCATTGGGAGAAAGATGCAATTGTCTAGACATAATTTGTAGTGATGTGTATGAAGAAGATAATTTAATTTATTGTTAAGTTCTTATACATATTTAATTATAAGTTTTCATAATGCAATATTTCAGAGAGCATGTCTGATCTTTTTTGTAAAAAAAGGGAACAAATGTACCTCAATAGTGTGAGGAATAAATTTCATTGTGTTCTTTATATAGCTCAATATCAAGATAATTCAAAGCTGTTATTTTATTTAACTCTTACTTTTAAAATAATTCCTGGTCAAAGTTTAACATAGCAAATATATTTTACATTAAATATAAAAAAATTAGCAATTCATTGACTTCCAGGATGATATCCAAGTTAGGATTTATCTACGCTTAGGATATAACAGATATGAAGCACTAATTATTATACCTATATTGGTCATTACTATTTCCAAGGCAACAGACCACTACTTCCACTCACTTATATGTAATTTGTATGCTGCATGCATTCCTCTAGAATAGGTAAGTGTGTCAAAATGGTAAGTAAAGCCATTGATTATTTTTCAAAATTTAGTGTCTTTCATTTATAATGTCGTTTTCTTTGTTATAATGATACTACTATCTTTTCCCAATATAAAATCAGTTTTTTTCCCTATGTCATAAAGTTCCATTGGAAAGGTCAAGGACAGATATAATTCGCATATTAACAAATACTACTAATGACAAGGACAGATCAGGAAGGCCACTATATAACTGAAGTTCATAAATTATAAATTGCTTTAATAGATTCTTATTTTTGTGTAGATTAATAATGTTAGGGATGGCCAATTATCTCCGTTGGTTAGAGCATGGTGCTAATAACACCAAGGTTGCTGGTTCGCTCCCCGCATGGGCCACTGGGAATTGCACCCTCCTTAAAAAAAATAAAAAAATAAAAAAATAATGCTGCCACTGGCTTGGTGGACATCGCTTCCTGACAATAGGCCATTGTGCTGGATCTACCTGAAAAAGCATCGGGACCTGAACTTGATATATTCATATGTATGTGTTTATTTTACTTTCCCTGTGTTTCTCTCTTTTCTCCAGTACAGTGCTCTTAATCCAAGAGAATCTTGGGATATGTGGCATCCCACTCTGGTGGCTGAAGCTTTATTTGCTATTGCAAACATCTTCAGTTCCCTGCGCCTGATCTCACTGTTTACTGCCAATTCTCACCTGGGGCCTCTGCAAATATCTCTGGGAAGAATGCTCCTGGACATTTTGAAGTTTCTATTCATATACTGCCTTGTGTTGTTAGCATTTGCAAATGGCCTAAATCAATTGTACTTCTATTATGAAGAAACAAAAGGGTTAAGCTGCAAAGGCATACGATGTGAAAAGCAGAATAATGCATTTTCAACGTAAGTGGAACAAACATTTCTATGGGTAATGTTGTGCAGAATTTAGAGTGTATTTTATTATGAATTTGAAAAATCCGTGACAAGTGGTTGCAAAAAAATTATGCTTAATGCAGGAAACAGAATTAACCTACCTTTGAATATCAATGGCTCCTTCTGACATTAAAAAATATATATAGGTAGTACATTTAAGTTTTAGTAAAATGGTCCTTTCTTTCAAAATGACCTCCTAAAAAAGAAAGCTATATATACTATTTAAAAATGTGAAATAAAATGGAAATCTGTGCCCTACTGACAGTTTACAAGCACATTAAAAGATAGAATATGTATATGTAAACGCAACCATTTAAGAAAATCCAAGTGTGTTTCAATCTTTCTTCATGTGTTTTCCAGATGCTAAAGTACCCTTCACGTTTCTCTTTCATTCTCTAGTTTTCTACACACAAATCTAAGCATGTAGAAATAATCCAAGCTAGGTCATTGTTATTATGCACACAAAACTTTCTGTGCCCTTACACCTGAGAAGTAATAGACCTTGTCCAGTGTCACCTTCCAGCATATATCACAATCAGATCTGCTGACAGCACAGGTTCATGACCACTGTGTTTGATGCTCACAGTCCTCATAGAATTCACCTCTACAAATCTGTGTCCATCTCCTTCCCACCATGGTAAACAGTTAATTAGCAGATTAATGAAAAAGGTAATTTTCATCTCCACAGTAACCACAAGTAGACACATGGTCATTTGGGAGTTGATTTAAAAGTCAGACACTAGTCATGGGCTGTTCCAGAATTTTGTGTACTATAAGAAAGTACAGCAATTCGTCAAGTGGGAGGAAATCAATAACGTCTCATAAACTGAGTCACTTATGGGTAAAATATCCTTGTTGGTTCAATTCTCTATCTTTCTCCCAATATTTAAAACTCCATTTTAATTAATCAAGATCTGATTATTTGCATGTGAAATTTTAATCTCAGCCTTAGCTGACTCAAATCCTTTCAGAAATAGATTCGATACAAACCACGAATCATGAGGAAAACAAAAAGTCATCCCAGCTTCCCATTGTCATGTCATCATTTGCTCCAAGCCTCTTTATTCTTCTGGGCTTAAGCGGCAGTTCTCCAGCCAACTAGCTCGCTCAGCTTTGTTGTTTTCCTTATGCTCTTTTCTGACCCTGGACAGGAGGCATTCAATGAAACTCAGCAGCAACATCCTTGTGACTAGCATGGCCTTGGATCATGTCTGTTTTGATACCAGAACCTATCTTTCCCTACTCATTTGTGATCCCTGTCTTGGTAATTAGCCTGTGATAACTAGGACCAGGGATTTACAGTGGTCAGATGCCACCAGCCGACCCCTTCAGAGACTAGAATTCTGCCTTTAACAGTCTTCCTGGATATTGTATGTCTGCTAACTGGCCTCCCAGATTTTTGATGGAGCACCCTTTTGCACACTCTGTCTTCCACAAGTGCCTTGTTATTCGTACTGCGTGCCCTGATGCATACTGCTTGCCAAGAACACCCCATCTATGTTTGTTGCCATATCCTTCTGATTCCATGCTTTGTCTTCCAGAAGGAACTTCCACACAGCATCTAGAAATGACTAACCTAGCTCCCAGGTCTTCTTTAATTCAGGGAATAGCTCTGGTTCAAGACCGTAACCCCTTCTCAGAAATCTGATTCATCTGCAGCTATAAGTTTACATCTAACCCCATCCTAATTTACCTTCTTTAAGGTTCCCAGGAATCCCCTTGTCTTATAACTGTTTTCATGGTAAATGTTTGCATATTACTAACTAAATTAAATCTCCATCCAAGAAGAAAATGGCTAGAGAAGTCTGATGCAAAATAGCTAACATACAGTAAATTGTATTCTAAAAGCAAATATATTGAATTCCTGGGATTATGTATTATTTTCATGTATCCTTATCAATGCCCTACTCTATAATCATGAAGAGCAACAGATAATTGCATATTTAAAATATTATGGGCCCAAATCATTCAACCCAAATAAATCAGGTGTTCTACCTGGAAATTTTTTTCCAAATAACAGAATGTAAACCATCAAGCAACAAATTATTTTTGTTCAAAATTATTCAAAAACTAAAAAAATATGGTAATAACTCCTAGTATTATGAGTGTACTAGAGTATATAGAATGTACCAGGCAGGCATAAGTTACCTGTTCCATGATGACTCTGTTCCAGCTTAATGGATGTCAATCACTGTCAGGGGATGTCTAGTGATGCCCTCGGGCTCCTGCGTCTCATTTCTGTGTTTCTGTTTGTCTGCAGTTTTCTTTTTATTACTTTATAACTTCCGTAAATTTCAAGGTTTGTTTTTATACCCACCCTCTCAGAGATTTTATTCCATATGAGGATTAAAAAACACATTAATTAATGTACACTGCCTAATACAGTGCCTGTCATACAATGAGATTAAAAAAAAAGGTAGCTACTTTACTTCTTTAAATTATTAGTTGTACTAATAGAGTATTTATTATCTCTCCCCTATATCTCTCATAGTTCCTTTCTATTACTCCTTCCATGGGAGTACAGATGGATGCTGAAACTTTGAACCCTGTATTTCTCATTAGCTACCACTCCTGTGTGTCTCCTTCCTTTCATCCAAGCAACCCTGAAATGAAGCCTAAACATGATACCTTGTTTTCTTGCTCCTTATTCATTCTTTATCCAATTTCAATTTGGCTATTGCTTCCACCACTCCACTAAGACTATTTTAGAAAATGCCTAGAGCTACCGTCAATGGACATTTATCTTTTTATATCTTATTTAATGTCTCTGCATCATTTGAACCTGTTTAACACTTTCATTTTTTTTAAATCTTGCCCTCTTTTTTTAATTTCAATGTTACTATGTTTTTAGATTTCACTTCTTCTTTAATCTTTCCCATTTTTCTCTGATAATTATTTTACAATTATTGCTTTTAAATAGTGGTCTGCCTTAGCAACTCTCCTCAAACCCTATTTCAATATCCCTTTGAAAACTCATCTATGATTAAGGTTTTGGCCCTATATAGTGTCTGAGATGACTCCTACGTTCATATCACTAGCATAGATCCTCAAGATTTGTAGGTCCAACTTTTAGACACCTCTGCATCTATATCTCGTAAAAATGTAAACCCAATCAAAGAAAATTCATCAGAGTCTCTCTCAAAATTTATACTTCCTCCTCCTCAACTACCGTTTTAGTCAATGTTACCATAACCCACCCAGATACTTAAATTAAAAGCTTGTGTTAGATATTGCCTCTCCCTTTCCCCGTCCCGGTGCAGTCAATAAATGTTTACTTCTGCTCTGTTACCTTGGTGTGTCTTCCTTGCTGACTCTTATGCCAAAAATCTAAGTTCTCGTACCTCTCTGTTCTGTCTTTGGTCATATGTCTTCCACCCTGTTACCTGAATGATCTTTCTAAATGAAAACATTGACACTCCTCTGTTTAAAGTATCAAAATAGATTCTCATTCCTTATTGGATATACCCAAATTGCTCTTCTTGAGATACCAGGTCCTTCAGGGATCTTCTGTCTTGCTTCTTCTTCAAGCCTCATCTTTCTCCATTCCCTAATCACACATTTCTAGTGGGTTATCAATCCCCAAATATGTCATAATCTGTTCTCGCCACAGAATGCTTTTTTTTTCTGCCATCCCACTTGGCAAAATTTTATTCTGTTTTCCAAAATCTGTCTGAGATGCACCTTTTCCAGAATGCTTTCCTGATTCCTCTCCTGTGAGCTTTCAGGGGGCGTAAACTGTGATGTATGTCTTCTATGTCTCTCCCTGCTTGTTCCTACCAGCAAATGGACACTTCTTCCTGTTATTTTCTCTTTAACATGGGAAGAACTACATGTTACTAAAAGAAACCAATGTTTAATCATTGAAGTTATTCTATATACAATTTTAAACTAATAGTCTCTGATTAAGGGACTCTCCTTTGAAGAGAGGTGCATCAGCTTTGTGACAGATACTGTCTTATTAAGAAAAACCCTTTGATGTTTATTGGAGCTTTATTCCTCATAATTAGAACTTGCCAACTGAGGTCTTACTTTGTTTTAATTTTACATTATTCCTTATGAATTAAGAATAAAATACGCAGATGTGTTTTCCTCATCGTTTTAGTCTCAAGGTGATAAAGGAAAATCTCAACTGTGGAATACATTACCATTTTACTGGTTTGCTTTCTCTAGTTGTAAGTACTTAAATAGGGAACAAGCCAACTTTTAAAAGTAGCAATTGAGAACTATCTTCAAAGAGCAAGAGACAAAATGCTACCTTTAGAAAGGCCATGTTATAACATCATCCCATAGAAATTGCCAGATTTTAGTCTTCAACTGAAGTTTTATGCTATGTTGTTTAATTAAGAGGGGCATTACCATAGAAAGCTTTCTGTCCTTATTTCAACATGGAATTATGAAAACAGCTGTCACCTAAAGGCAGTCTGAGATTTGATGTAGCTAATGACTCTTCACTGTATGGGAAATGTTGATATCAATAGATTTGGGAATCACTAAGTAAGAAAACATTTCTAGAAGCAATGACTTTGAAATGTTAACCTAGTTTGATTTTCTTAAATCATACAATAAAATAATAATTAACTTATAAAGACCAAGGTTTTAACTCATCTAAGAAGTGAATATATTTTAGTTAAGTGGAACTATTCTGCAAACCTCATTTCAGATTCATTCCATTCAAAAAAGAAAAATTAAATTAAAATAAGAATGAAAGACATAGGAATTATTAATAATAATCATAAAACATTATTCTATTTTGAATTTTCTCTTTTTCAATTCTAATTAAAAATGTAAATAAATATTTTGCCTAAGGGTTTGCTAATATTCTCTAATAATTTAGTACTTCTTATGTGGACAGAAGTAAATCCGTATTATTAAACCATGAGAATCCATTTATCCTACATCACTTTTATTTAAACATTAAAGAAAACAACTGTTATGGGATTTTGTTGGCAACATTTTATTATTTATTTATTTATTTATTTATTTATTTATTTATTTATTATATCACTTATATAACCTCTAGCTCTCTCTGAACTGCTATTGAGGTCAAGAGAAAACCATGTGAATTACATTGATACTTGCACAGTGAGACTACACACTATTCAGAATGAAAGAAAAGAATTTCACATTGAACCCAAAGACACTATCATTAATTTTAGAAATTGTCATTAAAGTTACTAAAAATAAAGACTCATAATGCTCATTCCTGATGATAGAGTCACAGTCTGACTCAGGTTGATCAGATCAGCACCCTTACCACTTTATGGTAATTTGTCTCATTGTTGAACAGCTTTAGCAAAATAAACCAATAAACACACAATTAAATTTCATACCTTATAATTAAAATTGAATTATACAATGAAAATATGAAATTGCTTACTTTTTTAAAAAAGCAATCCCTTTGAGAAAAGAAATTCTGAACTCCAATTAAGGCACCTTTAGTAAGATTATCCTGGTTATACAAACGAGAAGTTCATGGATTATTTCAAGTAATGGACTTTTTTACAAGAATCATACAGAAAATTGCAGTCCTTTAATCCTCTGAGCAAGGGTTGATCTTAGCAAGGGCAGAACTTAGAGTAAAACCTGGCTTCAGAAAGAACAGGAGTTGCCATCATGCTGGATCATAGGATTTTTTTTTAATGAACATTATCTTGATTCAGCTAGTCCATGTATATTCTCTTCAATAGTTAATTATTACCTGGCTTCTTCATCCTCAATCCTCTGCTTAGTTTGTGCTTTTCAAACCTTTGGCTTCTCATAATTCCAGCGATCCTGACCCTACATCATAACTCATGTCATTTGAGTCCCTTTTGGCAACTACCTCATTCTCTTGATAAATCTAAATTAAACTTTCTTAGAAAGGAAATCAGATTATTTAGGCTCATCTTTTCACATTAGGCCAGGACACTGTCCAGTAGCCTCATATGAATTGGCTCTCCTTAGGTCACTCGACCATGACTAACCTTATCCATTGAAGCTCTGGGTGAGAAACTCCAGGGACCTACTAAGGGCCACCCCTACATAAAATAGTACACATGGAACAGTGTCACAGGGGCTAGGAGCTGCTAGGAAACATGATTGACTGGGTCCTACAACAGGATTCCAAACTAATGCTAATCTTCCAAATCACTGAAATCTCAGTCGCCATGCCATGTATGAAATAGGTTTGCATTTGTTTTTACAATATAATTAAACTACAGTCTTATCGTAACCTTTTATCAGTTCTGTTGTCTTTTTATGATATTATATGAAGGTGTTATAATGGTTCTCCTGAAGCAAACAATTCTTCATTTGGGTTCAGACATTCTTCATCTTATCCCACTTCGTGCAGTTAGTTACAGAAACTTTACTTTCAATAAAATCATCAAAGTTCATTCATTGGCAAGAATGAGAAAATGTTCCCTGAAATATAAAAAATAGCAAATTTTATAATCTAAGCATTCTGAGACACTGCCATTTTACAGGATTCACTTTGTGCAACTTTAGTTGTCAATGTGGAAATCCATAATGATAACATGATTTTTAATCTACCTACAACTAAAAGCAAAATAAGGTAAAAGAACTGACATTTTTCAAAGACTAAGCTTGAGAATCTATTATTTCTTAACTATCATTCAGTGTTTTAAGATAGTTGGGCAAGCTTTCTATATAAAGGACACATAGTAAATATTTTAGGCTTTATGGGCCATATGTTCTCTGTTGCAACTACTCATCTTTGCCATTGTAACACAAAAGAAACCATAGACAATGCATAAATGAATGAGCATGGCTAGGTTTCAATAAAACTTTATTTATGGCCATTGAATTGTAAATTTATACAATTATTGCATGTCACAAAATATCACTCTTCTTTTTATTTTTTTTCCTCAACCATTTGAAAAAACAAAACTCATTCTTAACTCAGTGGCCATACAAAAACAGGCTATGGGTCAGATCTGTCATTCCTGCAGTAGCAAATTAAACGTAGTTTTCAAAGATCTTAGGAAAATTAAGTACACCATTTGTGCTAGTATGATAAAAAAATGTTTCAATTTTTTAATTAAGTTTAATTTTATATTTGCCCTAAAATATTATTTTACTATTGATACGTATTTGTAAATTAATCAAATATTCATAACTAATCAAATTCTATTTTTATATCTTATTGTATACTGGTTCTAGTAATATAGTTATTAGTGGTTCTATTAATATAGTTATTAGTGTCATTTTATCTTTTTTTTCAGATTATTTGAGACACTCCAGTCCCTGTTTTGGTCAATATTTGGGCTCATCAATTTATATGTGACCAATGTCAAAGCACAGCATGAATTTACTGAATTTGTTGGTGCCACCATGTTTGGGACATACAATGTCATCTCTCTGGTTGTCCTACTCAACATGTTAATAGCTATGATGAATAATTCTTACCAACTTATTGCTGTAAGTTGAATAACTTTATTTTAATTCAATATTTCACCCTACAATTTGTTGTTCCTAGTTATACACCAACTTATTATTTTTGGAAATAAAGTCTGTAATTGGCTATTGATAAGATAGGATCAGATCACAAGTATAATATGAATGGTTAATTTGAAGTTTCTGAGCAGTGTTCACTGTATTTAGCTATATACTAATTTGGTGTTATTATATTACACATGATTATAAAATAAACTAAATCTATCTTGCCAGACAGTCATTGGCTATGAAAAGCAGTAGATGAGATATGAATTATAAACAGGCTACTTATATCTATGCAATGCCCTTTGGACTTTGCATTGTCTTTGTCCATTTAACCTAGAATCTTGGTATAATCAAATTCAGGCCAGCTTGGCAAGATACAAAAGATAGGCCGGAGGGGAGTCTGAGGGGAAAAGCCATAGGATTTTCAGTTTCTTGAAGTATAGAAAAAAGCTATGTAGGTGTAACCCTGACTTCTATAGCAGAACATACAATATCTGTATTTATTTGAAATTCTGGAATCCAAACACTTAGTTTAATTTATTTATTCATTCACTCAGCAAATTCTTATTGAGTCCCTACTCTGCTGCCAGGTTCTGTTCTAGGAATTAGAAACATAACAATGAACAAGGAAGACAAAGTCCTTTATCCCCTTGAACTTACATGCCAGCGATGATATATGTCTATGGCCAATAGCAATAGATAAACTATACAGAAATGAAATATTTTTCTTCAATCTTTAATATAACCTTGGACAAGTATATTTTTCTTCAGTCTTTAATATAACCTTAGACAAGTAGCATTTTATAAAGATAATTATAGACTGCTCATTTTCTCTGTAAATACCTAAAATTATATTTCATCTTAGAATCTATTGCTAAACTTCTTGAGTGTTATTATTGTTATTTTGAAAAGCAGCATTCAGAATTTTATTTAAACCTGTCACAGAAGAAAAACTGCATAAATATAAGAATAGATGATTTTTATTTACTGATTGACAGTCTAAAGTATTCCCACTTGGATATACTTAGGTCCTAGGATTTGCATGTGAATAGGTAAATCTGTGGAGTTCATTTGAGCATATTACAAATCTGAAATTTGTAGATAGCCCCTATATACGTCCCTCAGAACTTATGTATTCCTCTAGTCAACACACTTTCGCAATGTGGATTCTATTTTCCAGACCACTCCATCAAAAACATTAGAAAGCCTCTAACTATCAAGCTATATACAGAGAAGCTGTATGTACAATTTGGAGTCTATAAAACATTAACTATACCGATTCATCAAGAGAACATTATTCAAGAACAGTATGACATTTTCTTGTTGCTTCTTTGTGGAGTGTCTTCCTAGGTTCCTTCTTACAGAGACAAGAACAAGCTTCAAGTCTCTGTTTTTGTTTAGCCCAAACTCTAAATCTTCTTGACAGGAGCAGGCACGAGGAGGCTGGGACAGGTATACCTCCCACGACGCCTCCTTGGAACATGATTGTGACAAGTATTTGACTTTCACCTATCCCAGAATATCAGAATTTACCCTGAGGGCTTTCTCTTTGGTCCTGCTACCTGTAACTCAGAGCTTTAGGATCAAGCATGAAAACAGAAGACAGCTTAATAGTTAAAAGGCAAACGCAATCATGCAGGCCATGTCTAAAGCCTGCTTTTCACTCACTCATTTGTTCATTGATCAAATATTTATTGTGTAGCTAGTACATGCCTGACAGATGCTTGATTTTAGGGATACGCCGAATAATGAGGTTCCTGCCCTCAAGAAAAATGTAATGCAGTAGGGACAAAGTCTGAATAATTTCAATACTGAGAAAAGGGATTTGAGAATTTGATGGAAGTACAGAAGAGAGGACCAAGACGGGCTGGGGGTGGGAGGCAGCTGAGGTTGATGGCAGTCAGGGCAGTCTTCCTAGGAGAGGAAATACCTAAGCGAAGTTTTAAATATTGACTGAGTCAGAAGGTGAGTAGCAGAAGATGGTTTTTAGTCATCACCAGTCTAGAACTTTTCACTTTCAGTTTTTCTAACCACTGTAGACTTTGTTTAGACCCTTTCTGAATCCCAAACCAGGAATAGCTTTGTATTAGCAGTAAGAGAACATGATGAGGCCAGGATAACCCTTCATTTTTGACTCCCTGAGAATCAGAAGGAATAGAAGGCACTGTAGGCCAATACTCTAGCTAGATAGAGTGACTGCCTTTTTATTACCATAAGCCAATTCTACTGAGTCCCATTCTTTGTGAGTGCAGCAAACAATACATAAGTTTCTTCATTAATGCAGAATAAAAGCTTGTTTAAAAAAAAAAAAAGGGACGGAGGAAGAACTAGAGGAGAGGAAGAGGAGGGAAAATAGGAGGAAAACTGTAGCTTCTGTGCTTCCATTTATTGATTGAACCTTCCAATTAGACATTTGCTAAGCAACAATGAAGGCCACATATTTACTAGACATGGTGATTCCTGTTGAAAGCACAATTCATCCAGTGTCTAGACTAAAATCGATATTGTTTATATTAGAAATGTGTACACAGCATATGCATTTATTAGCACCCACCCAACAATTTAGGGCTATTAGAATGGTATATTATCCTACTCTAAAGATTGAGTTTTAAAAATAACATTCATGGGTGAAAATGAATTATTTTGAATTTTTATTTGTATGTATGCCTTGGTTCTACCACTTCCTACTTCCCAGATTTTTTGCTTAAATTAGTTTGTGGTTAGTTTGAGAGGAGACTGGCTGCCCTCTATCTAATTGCCACAAATGTTCCTAAGATTTCCCAGGAAATTAATAAAATGGATTAATAAATGATGATGGAGGATAGCCTCAGGCTTGTTGGCAGGCACAGGCCAGACCCTTGTCTGGTGCCCTTTGTCAAGGTTCAGCACTGTGTCAGTCCCTAGTCTACCTGTGGCAGGGGATGTCTGAGTTTACACCTGTTGCCTAAGGGTGGACAATAATTATTCACATGGAAACCTTATCAAGTAATGCTTTTCCTGGAAACAACAGAAGGCTGAGCTGCAAGCATCCATAAAGGTGGCATTCACCTAGGCAGGGGTTCAAAGCCTTGAGTAAGACATAAAGCCCTGTTTGTGGCTAAACTCTAATGACTTTGAGCTGATGTAAGCCTACAGTGCAGGAAATGAAGATTCAACTTCAAGGCAAAACTAATCACTGCAGTCTCTTTAACATGGAATTATTTCAGATGTCTGTCTCATGGGAGAGGGAAAGATGAAAAGTGACAACAGAGCTGTGACACCTTACCAGGGTCAGCCCCCATCTGAAATGTTTGGATGATTATCTCCGAGAGTCAGCAATGTTTTTATAAGCAATTTAATTAATATTCCAAGAGCCACTCAAAGTCAGGTTAAAGGATCTCTGTGAGGTTTATCTTACCTTATTAATTAAGAAACCTGTCAGCAGTTGTCATATTCTCTTGTTCAGGACCATGCAGACATAGAATGGAAATTTGCTCGAACAAAGCTTTGGATGAGTTATTTTGAAGAAGGAGGTACCCTGCCTACTCCCTTCAATGTCATCCCAAGCCCCAAGTCTCTCTGGTACCTGATCAAATGGATTTGGACACACCTGTGCAAGAAAAAGATGAGAAGAAAGCCAGAAAGTTTTGGAACAATAGGGGTAAGAATACAGCATGTTAGTATTCCTTTTTACTTTAATTGTGTATTTAAATATATTTGTGGTCCTTGTTGAATATTTTTGCATTTTTAGCTTTTTTCTTCTTACTTGTTGCATTGAACATTTTTTTGCACAACTACCGTATCTAAGACACGTCTGAGTAACTGACTTTTTCACTAAGCTATTTCCTACACTGAGGGCCATCACTGTTATTTTAATAGGATCCACACTTTACACAAGACTCTACACCCACCAGTCATTGCTTGGGGAACTAGCACATTCTCTCTTAATGTCTTAGTTTCTAGCTCTTTTCAGAGAGATCCCCTCAGGTTATTTGTGGGTTACTTACTCTTTGTTCGTTTCTTTCTCTGGATGGAAGGGGTCTGCTTCATTCACCTAATAATACCTGCCATCGGCTTCTTCACAGAGCATATTGTGCTTGATAAAATTTTCTCAATTAAATGATTGAATGAATATTATCACTTGAAAACGCTGTGCCATATTCAATCACAGTGATTTGAGAATGTTTAATTTCTCCACATTTTGCTTCTACTCCCAATCATATTAGATGCCAAGAAGTTGTGTTGTTTTAAAAAAAATTATTAGGACTCCTGAGAGCCGTGCCCCTCTTATATTGGAAGATTATACTTCCTTTGGCAATTTCTTTCACACTGGATGGAAAACAAGAGTTCAAGCAATTCAAGCAGAAAAATACATGGACTTAGAGTTCCGTTCCAGCCAAACCACTGACATGGGACAAGTGATTTCTTCATTTCTTTCTCACTTAATTTCCTAATTTTAAAGGTCTCATAGTGATATTTTGGGAATCAATACCCTAACATTCATTAGTCACTTTGACCTTCTCAGAGAAATTGCTTTGGAAGTATTCTAATATGCCTTTATATTAGAATCACTAAGTAATGTTAGTTACTTAATTAAAAATTATAATTTGTTTTTTTTATTTTATTTAACGCATTTTGTGACTGCTAGTTTTGCCCTAAGTGTTCCTCTTCACTCATTAACTTCATTGCCCACTAGGCATTGTTATCAGCACAAAATGGGGCTTTCTGTACCGAAAGTGGTATTGATATTTCTGTAATCTCAATAACAATTCTAATTCTAAAGAGAATTGACTGGCAAGAGAGCACAGCAAATAAAGAGGTGGTTAGGAGAAGCAAATATATTCTTTCCTGTAAGCTGTTACTCTGTAAACTTGGAGGACTAAAGTTTGGGCATATATCTGATCTTAGAAACAAAGTCAGATTACAGTGTAGCCTTATGCTGCGATCCTCATACTCATTTGTAGACTTTATCACTGATACTAGGAAGAGTTACATTATTTTACTCCAAATGTTTGAATTCTTTGTTAAATAAGTTCAACTTATTTAAAAATATATAATTGTAAAAAATGTAATAATTTAGGTTTAATAGGCAATTATTATATGTTTTCCACATGCCAGAAACTGAGCTAGGAATCGGCTCTGGGATGGGGCACAAAGTTGTGGTTTCCATCCCTGAGGGCCTTGAGATATGAGAACATATTACTATAATACTTCTTATATAATAAATTTAACATTATAATATAGTTACATGCAAGATGCTATGAGCACAGTGTGAGAAATATTTTTTTTTTCTTTGAGAGAAACAGTAAAAGACTTCAAGGAAGCCAAACTCTGGCTTACTCCCTTCCACATCAAAATATACTTGACCTTTTCTCCATCTTATTCTTAAATTCATAACAAATGTATTTAATCCCTAAAAAGATATTAGTGAATAAAACTATGGTATTATGGTATCTGTTCATAGGAGTATTTTGATTTAGAAAGAGTTTCTGGGTCCAAAACTGAAGGCCACTGTCGTGCGGGAGACCCTGCTCGCTCCGCCATTTGTTGTGCGGGGAGGCCTGCGGGGTCTCTGGTCCGCTCCCCACATAAGAACGCAGGATATGGTGAGGCCAAAAAGGAACACCCACGGAGCCATAGGTAGGGGAGTCATACCACTATGGTCTCACTGAAGGCTGGGCCCACCGGATGCGCAACCAGCCGTCAGCCTTTTCGCCAACAGACCAACCGACTGTCCTCCACTCTCCTCGACTTTGTTCCTCTCCTGTCTTCCGCTCTCCTCAGCTCTGCTCGGCTCTGCTCGGCTCCTCGGCAGTCCTCGGCTCTCCTCTGTAGCCGCAGCAGTTATACCGGCGGCCAATCGGCTAACCGGCCACAGCCGACGGCCAATCAGCCACAGCCTACGGCCATCCACTACCCGAGCCAGCACCTTTCCACGTGAGGCCGAGAGCCTATAAACTACTTTCTGGGGCTCTGTCCCCACAGCCACACACAAAAGATATTTGTCTTTCAATTTTCAATTTTAGGCCATAGCAGAGGGAATCTTTGGTTTTAAGATGCCACAAAACTTGTCAGAAGATCTGAGGCCCTGCTCTAATATTTTAAGAACTCCATCTGTGCGACCACCAAAATCATGGAGAACCACTCTAAGAATTTGACTTCCAACTCTCCTGCTGCCCAACCCAAGGGGAACCCCCCACTGTTGATGCATTGTTAAGAATATGTTACCATCATTTCTTAGATTAAAGAGAAGCTTAACGTTCCCTTGGGGTTTTCTATTAAAGCAGTGATTCACACCTATCAGAGGGAGAGGGTAAATGGCACAAGTTAAAGAGCTTTCTTTTCTATAATTATTGGGCTCAAAAAAACAAATTTCTTTTTATGTGTCTATCTCTACATTTGAATATTTTGATCCAAGCTGATCACAGAAAGATAATTCACAATTTGTTGTGACTTCAAAGCATTCCCTTTTCCTTAGCCATGTAAATGTTGTTAACCATTGGATATTTTTATGCTTTGGGAATTTATTAATGCCATATCACAAAACTCCCGAAGCGGGGACTCAGGCCCTGGGCCAAGAAGGTTCCTGGCTTCATGTAGGACAGAATTCAAACATGAGCCCTGTCATGCAGGGTGTCATGCGGGGTCTCTGGTCCCACTCCCTACACAAGAACGCAGGATGTGGTGAGGCTGAAAAGGAACACCCACGGAGCCATAGATAGGGGAGTCAGATCACTATAGTCTCACTGGCAGCTGAGTTGGAGACACAGGAAACAGGATCGACAGGATCTGCAACCTGCTGTCCGCTTCTCTGCCCACCAACCAACCCTACCTGCTAGCTGCAACCCGCCGTGCTAACTGCAATCTGCTCTTGATAGCTCAGCCACCATCTTCTTGCCAGCCCCCATTTGCTGCTAGCATAGCCACGGCAGTTATATTAGTGGCCAATGGCTCACTGGTTACAGCTGACAGCCAACTAGCCACAGCTGATGGCCATCCAGTTACAGTTGATGGCCATTTACTACCCAAGTGAGCACCTTTCCATGTGAGGGCAAGAGCCTGGAAACTGCACTTCTGGCTCTGTCCCCATAAGCCCTGTCATTCGGGGTCTCATGCGGGGTCTCTGGTCCCACTCCCTGCACAAGAACGCAGGATGTGGTGAGGCTGAAAAGTAACACCCACGGAACCATAGATAGGGGAGTCATACCACTATATTCTCGCTAGCGGCTGGGTTGGAGATACAGGAAGAAGGAACCACATGATCTGCAATCTGTAGTCCACTTCTCTGCCAACCCTCTTGCTAGCTGCAATCTGTGCTTCCTAACTGCACTTGCTAGCCGCAATCCACCATCCGCTTCTCTGCCAACCAACCAACCCCTTGCTAACTGCAATCTGCCCTTGCTAGCTCAGTCACGGCACTTAAATCAGTGGCCAATGGCTAACTGGTTACAGCTGATGGCCAACTAGTCACAGCTGATAGCCATCTACTACCCGAGTCAGCACCTCTCCACATGAGGCTGAGAGCCTGGAAACTGCTCTCTGGGACTCTGTCCCCACAAGCCCATATAGAGTTTAAAGTAAAATAATTTTCTTTAGCAGAGAATGAGTAAGAAAAGGCCACTCCACAAACATAGTGGTGGACTCTAATCACTAGCGGAAGAGACCTTCTCCCCCCATTGGGCTAGGGTTTATATGTGTTTCTTATTTCTATGGAAAATTTCTTGGTATGGGAAACTTCTGCAAAACACAAAAAGAATAGGGGCAGGTTTCCGTTTAACCTTTGTAAGGTACAGCCTGTGGCTAGTTTGTAATAAGTTTAATTACCGGAATGGCCATAATGGAATCTCTTTGCTCAGTAGGCTTCAATTGGACTGTTCTGTGTGATTGATGAACATCTGACCCAGTTCTGTTTCTGGCTGCACACAGGCAGCAGGCTTGCAATCCAACTTCCTAGATCTTTCTGAGAAAACAGTCCTCATGCCCCTTCCCTATATTATTATGACAAACTAAATAAATATTGTGAGTCATGTCTCTTTTCTCCAGCCCCATTCCCTCTCAATCCTGCCTGTTCTCTGCCAAGCTAAGGCTTTGGGCAAGCACGAGCCTAATCAAATTCAATGCTATAAATTTACTTTTTATCTAGATTGTATTTCACAGTGAAAAGGAAATAATATATATTTTTAATTTTTATTGGGGAATAGTGTGTTTCTCCAGGGCCCATTAGCTCCAAGTCATTATCCTTCAATCTAGTTGTAGAGGGCACAGCTCAGCTCCAAGTCCAGTCGCAGTTTTCAATGTTTAGATGCAGGGGGTGCAGCCCACCATCCCATGTGGTAATTGAATTTGCAACCTTGTTGTTGAGAGTTGTTGGTGAGAGTTCCCGTTCTAACCAACTGAGCCCTCTGGGGACCCAGCGGCAGCTCATTGTCTTCAATCTAGTTGTGGAGGGCGCAGCTCACTGGCCCATGTGGGAATGGAACCGAAAAGGACATAATATTAATATTTTGTTTTGCATACTTTCAGTTGAGTTTTATCCATTTAGATTTTAAATGGAAATAAATAATATATATTATTTGTAAAGAAAAGTATGATAAATGAAAAGTAAATTAAGAAGATTGTAATATTAAAAAGAGTTAAATGAGAAAATAATGACAAAAAGTAATTTATTTTGCTGCGAATTCATTTTAGTTTAGTTAATCTTCCTGACAGTTATTTGTGTAGACATATGAAGACAAGGAGATATACATATAGCCATTAATTAAAAGGTGACATGGAAATACCAATGACAGTCACTTTGTGTAACCAAGACATAGCTTAAACTATCTCATTATACTTCAAAGAGACCTTAGAAATCATTTAGCTCAACCATTTCTTTTAAAAGATAATTTGTTTACTTGACCCAATGTTTCAGGGTCCCTTGGCAGTGACAAAGCTGGGAAAAAAACCTGGGTCATTTGTTTCCCAATCATTGCTTTCCATTGCCTCCTCTTGTTTCCCTGAAAAGTCTGATGACAACACACAGTATCTTCCATGTTGTGTGTTCATCTTTTGGGTTTCCTCATTGGAGGTAGATTTTATGCATTCTTTTAGGCATTTTCTCTAACCTTCCCACCTGTGATTCACTTACTCTTGTCACCCAGCAGCTGCCTGAATGTCACCCTCATGCTCATTCCCTGCAAAGGGCTGCCACATTAGCCTCTCTCTAGGAGCCCATCATTGGTGAGCTTATGTTGCTATTTATGACTTCCGGTAATATTAATACAGCTACTTGTGTAAACTCATTAACTCTTTTTTTTCCCTTTAAACTTTGGACTTCTTTCTATGGATGATTAGGAGTTCCGGGTAAATTAATCTTTCATTTGGAATGCTTGATGAGGGAAAGTATAAATGAAGCAGAAATGCTTTACTGAGCAAAACATTTATTGTAGGGATCTGTTTAGAGGAATTCTGTCATGCAGGGCGGCTTGCGGGGTCTCAGATCCCGCTCCCCACATAAGAACGCAGGACATGGTGAGGCCAAAAAGGAACACCCACGGAGCCACAGGTAGGAGAGTCATACCACTCTAGTCTCGCTGGCAGCTGGGCTGGAGACACAGGAAGCAGGAGCCACAGAATCCGCAATCCACACTCTGCCACACTCCATGCTTGCTAGCTCAGCCACCATCTTCTTGCTAGCCCCCATTTTTGCTGCTAGCATAGCCACAGCAGTTATATTAGTGACCAATGGGTCACAGGTTATAGCTGACTGCCAACTAGCCACAGCTGATGGCCATCCAGTCACAGTTGATGGCCATTTACTACTTGAGCCAGCACCTTTCCACATGAGGCTGAGAGCCTGGAAACTGCACTCCTGGCTCTATCCCCACAGATTGTAATGGTGGCACTAAATCTTCTATTTTGAGACTTGTGTCTCTGGTATAATTTGATTTAAAAAATGTAATTCAGCTTGGGATTTTTTGAAAGCTTTTCTTTCTCTGCTTCCTTTCCGCCAAATGTTAATAATCCTGTTTCCTATACATTTACTATATGCAGTTTCAATGGTTCGTTTATTTCGGGCGCACAGTGCTGGCCCTGTGACTTAGGAGAGATTTTGCATCTGTATGGGATAACCAGCTTAACTGCACCTTCCCCCACCCCAACCGACAAAGCCGAACTCAATGGAAAATTCCACTACAGGCTGAAGCAATTTACATCCTGGTTAGAAAATATAAAACTTGAGACCAAACAAAGACTCCACGCAGTAGTTTCCAGAAGACTCTGAACACCTGACCCTTCTCTTAAATCTTCCTGCTATTTTTCTACCTGACTTGTGAATGCTTTCATGGCCTGCTAGCGAGCAGCCAGCGAGCAGCCACAAAGGAGCAAATTCATTATTGAGAAATGGTTTCTCTCTGGGAAATCATGAAAATCCTACCAAAGGGACAGCCTATTGAGAGTGCAATAATAAAATACAAAACATATTGGAGCTTTGGCGTTTTGATATTTCTCACTGTCGAATTTTTTGCTTAATCCCATTTTATCAACAAAACCCCCTTTCAGTATCTAAACACTGGTTCTCAAACTTTAATGTGTACTAGAATCATCAGGAATATCCATGTTAACAAATATTTCCAGCTTGTAACTTTAATTAGAAACTCCTGTTGAAGAAAGCACTGGTATCTAGCTCAGCTTTTTAAACTAAAACAAAACAAACGTTTGTACTTGTTGCTCGTGGGGTCCAGGTCACTTAATAAAAGTAGAAAGATGTTAATGCAATACATCGCCAAGGTGTTTAATTAATATGAAACATTTTTAATGCCATAGACTGGGTTTCTAAATGGAATTCTTAAGTTAATACGTCAATATGCTAAACCAAAAACTACTAGATCTTTTAACAACATCATTTAAAAAATTATTTTTAATTCCTTCATTTAATGTTTTCCACTTTCTAGTTTTCTCTGGAGCACTGAGTGAGCTCATGAGATACCATCCTTGTTAGGGTCATTTAGCACCCCTCAGCTCGGGAATACTCATGCTAATGAGTTGCCATAAAAATATGCTCAGTTAAGTCATGGAAAGAGAATTAGAAACTTTGAATGGGTTATCACCACCAATCATCATAAAGGAAAAATACTAATAGTACATGCCTTTCAGACTTCATTTTTAGTGATAATTTATCAGAATGCATTGTTCCTTAATCTCCATCACTTTCAGGAGGCCTAACTACAAATCTTACAGATATGGCAGTATCCATCTGTGAATAACTCTCAATCCCTAATTTACTGCTGAAAGATTTTCTGACAGGGCCTTTTAATTAAATTTTCTTTCCCAAGTAGGGATGTAGAGGAATGAATTGCTTGATATTCTTGGTATTTCAAGAGTAAGATCATGAATATTTGGTTTGACAAGGCGTATTTTATTTCTTTTATTTTTATATGCTTGGGAAGTGTGTTTATAGAGAACAATATGTAGATCCATCTGTAAATGAGCCAAACTGCAGTTTGTTAAAAAGGGGTCGCACCCTGGAATGGCCCCTTGCCATTTTTGCTTCGTTTTAAAAGAAGGAGAGAGCACAGCAAGCTGCATCCCTCAAGGGATTCACTGAGCAAAGCAAAGAATAAAAAAGGCATAACTCCTGGGCTTAAAATTAGTGATCGACCAAAGCTGGAGTGGAAATGAGAGAAAACGGCAATGACAATTGACTGCAGGGAACCAGCAATAGGAAGTGAGCCTGACATCCCACTGAGTGGACCTGCAGAGAACTAGAGATAAAGAGTGAGAAAAATGTCACAGCTGATTCCCCAGAGCCTTTTCTTTCAAGGCTGTAAAACCCTTCCTGCTCTAAAGCAACCTGACACTTCTGTTGAAATGTGAAGCTACCACATAGCAAACAGGAAATTTCTCACCAGTTGGTATTTTCCTTTATCATTAGTTCAGTGATCCAAATACTGCCATTGTCTTGTCCTTACAAATCAGGAGGAGCCTGCAAACTGAAAGTTAGCTAATAGGTGCCCTGGGCACCTGCCAAAAAATATTCTACACATAATGCTAGGCTACTGATATAATTTACGAAGAAAACTGCCAAATTAAAGGGCACGACTTCCTTCAAAATATTTTTCCTAGACACCAAGTTAAGAAAGGAAGGTTCTTGATTGGCCATGTAGTCCATTTTTCCTGTCTTAAACATAACTGACAACCGATCTGATTTTTTTTTTCTTTTCTTTTTTTTTTTTTAAAGCTGCAAAATGCAACTCCATAAAAGCCTCAGAACTCATTCATGGAGGAATTCTTTTCTAACCTAGGTCTGCCTAGTTTATTTTTAGTAAAGACAGAGAACATCTAGACATTGCAAATTACTTTATCAATCAAAATTTAACATGTGAATGGCTTGAAAAAATTAAATACGCATTACCCACTCAGGTAATTTTTAAAGAAATGTCCTTTATTACATTACTTTCATAAACACAAATTGGTCAGTTCTATTCTTGGTTATTTCCAGTGACAATTATAAGTTGTAATGTTTTCCCTTATGATAGTAAATCCCTTTGAAGCTCAACTGATCTTTACCCAACAAAAAATTGCAAACATATGCGGTATTGTTGATGTTAGTTCTCGTATTTGTATAATATTTAATAATGTCACTAAGTTCCAAAAATCATGATCATATTTATTGCAAAAAGTATATATATTATGGGTAAAATTGTGTCCCCAAAAAAGATATGTTGAAATCCTAACCCCCAGTACCTCAAAATGTGACCTTATTTGTCAGTAGGGTCTTTGCAGGAGTAATTAGTTAGGATGAGGTCATATTGCAATAGAGTCCTTATAGGAATATGATGATGTGAAGACACAGAGACACAGAGAACAGCATGTGAATGAAGATAGAAACAGAGAATGGAATTAACGCAGCTACAGGCCCAGAAACACCGAGGATTGACAGCTACAACGAAGAGCTAGAAAGAGGAAAAGAAGGATTCTACTGAGTCTAAGAGAAAACATATCCCTGACAAAGTCTTGATTTGAGACTTCTGGTCTCTACAGGTGTGAGACAATAATTTCTGTTGTTTTAAGTCACCTGGTTTGTAGTACTTTGCATGGCAGGCCTAGGAAACTAATACAACATATACCATACATTTTGTGGGTATTAATTTTTTTAAAAATAAATATGGATCCAGTATGGTAAGGATGCTGACCCTCAAATTAAGATGTGTTGGGAGAAGGAAGCAAAGTCACAGAATACATAGCAGATGTCTCTTAATGTCTTCTTGATAGAAAGAGCAAGGAGTAAAGTGAATTCTAGCCTGGGATCCTAGAACTGGCACTGCCGTGAGAACATCGTGGTATTTTATTTACTCACGGAACTCTGTGGGCCTTGCTTTCCTTACTTATAAATGAGGTGATGAAACTGGAACAGCTTTCTTTTTCTAATAAATAATATGTCTGTTCTTATTGCCTGTGTGTCAACTGTCAGGTATTAAAATTTAAATCCCACCCTGTTTTCCTAGACTTTTGGTAGATCCTAGGAAGTTAGAGAATTAAATTCACTGTAGTGTTAGCCTAAGAATGCTAATTAAAAAAGATAGAAGGTCATTTTGTGCATACCTAATAACTATAGTCAAGATTTATCACTGACTTTATTGTCCGTGATAGTTTCTTTTTGTTCATGCTGAGACATGTGGGTTAGTGATTATATCCACTGTTGCCTCTAGGCATATAATCCCCAAGTCTTCTTCTTTAGTCCTAAACTTCCCCCAAAGATATAAACTAGACAGTGGCACCTCTACCTTAATGTCCTATGTCAATATCTCCTGATAAAAGTGAACTGGCATCTTAAGATGCTTAGCCATAGAGCTGGGAGGACTATGGGTGGAGCTGGGCCCCTTGTTAACTATCTAGTCTTTACTTCCTGTTGAATTTTGTGGTAACTTCCAGGGGAAAGATGCAAATAAAGGGGGAAGCCATGTTGGTCTCTGCCCTTTTTTTACCATGTGGACGGCCGGTTGGAACACCAGCCTGTGAGTGTGCATATGCACACTCCTTGGTGGCTTTGTTTCTTTTTTTTTCTTTTCCTGAATAAACTGTTCTTTTGGTGGATTTTCTGAAGTTATTTTTGCCGGTTGACACTCCTTATTGAATTCTTTATTATTTTTTAATAGCACCAACATCTCAGCAGCCAGACTAAAAATCTTTGTCATCATGCTCCCACCCTAGCGTCAAGGCCCCCTGGCTTTTCTTCCCCCCTCAACATTCCCTTTCCCCTGCAACTCTTCCTGTCCCTTCCTGTCTAGTCACACTGCTATCATTTTATCTCACAGCCATAATGTATCTTTACCCTTCAGTTACATTATGGTAATAGCATCCCAACTAACATCCTCAGCTACTGATTATCTCACATATACCTTTCCTACCTAATGCTGCTGCCAGATGACTACAAAAGTTAAATTTTCATCACATCACTCAATTAGTCGGAAACTCCAGGTGCCTACCAACCACGGAATTCACTGTGCCATCTAAGATTCTCTATAAAGAACCCATTCTAACTTTCTTACATAACCTAATCTATATACTCTTATTATCAGAGCACATTGCAACTGGACTGGAAGTCACCATAACGTGTATCTTACTCTCTCCAGCCAGCATATTTGCTCACCCTGTTCCAATCTTCTAGAACACCTGTGCGTCTCTGCTGGTCAATGTCTTATAATTCTTTCACATTCAATCTAAAATCACATTCCCTGTTTGAAGGCTGTTGCTGATTCTTTCCTTAGTCCAATGATATGTCTTTCTTCCCTATGCTCAAATAACATTCTTAATAGCACTTCCCATATTTTCTTTTGTATTTTGCCCTCATCTATAGACATATGCATTCTTGGCATTCCATTAACAGACTGACTATAAGCCATTTAAGGGCAAAAAGTATGTCTTACCCATTTCTGGTTTCTTGCAGCCCACTTACAGTCACTTGTTAAATTTGTCTTAAATTGATCCTTCAAACTAAATTTCATGATATAGAAACCCACTAAGCAAAATTCACAGGGGTCATAGCAAAACTCCAATATCATGCAGAGATGTTCATAAAACTTTTGGGACCCTCAAAAAGATGATTGACTAGCATTACAGACCTATCAGATGGGCTAAAAACCAGTGCACTGACACCACCAAATGCATAAGGATGTGAAACATTGGGAACCCTCATACATTGCTGGTGGGAGTGCAAAATAGTGCAACCACTGTGGAAGATAGTTTGATGGTTTCTTACAAAATTGAATATAATCTCACCATACAATCCAACAATCATACTCCTTGATATTTACTGAAAACAGTTGAAAATGTATGTCTACAAACATCTTGCCAAGGATGCACATGGCAGCTTTACTCATAGTTACCCAAACTTGGAAGACACCAATATGTCCTTCAGTAAGTGAATGGATAAATAAACTATGGTACATCCAGACAAAGGAATATTATTCAGCACTAAAAAGAAATGAGCTATCAAGGCATGAAAAAAACATGGAGGAACCTTCAATGAATATTGATAAGTGAAAGAAGCCAATCTGAAAAGACTACATACTATATGATTCCATTTATATGACATTCTGGAAAAGGCAAAATTATGGAAACAGTGGTTGATAGAGGTTGTGATGGAAGAAGGGATAAATAGGCTGAGAACAGATTTTTAGGGCAGTGAAAATACTCTTTATGAGACCATAAGGATCACATCATTACAGTAAACATTTGTCCAAACCCATAGACTTATACATCACTGAGTGAAACAAAGTAAACCATGGATTTTGGGTGATTACAATGTGTCAATGTAGGTTCATTAGTTGTAGCAAATGCACCTCTTCAGCAGGAATGTTAACATTAAGGGAGCCTGTGTATGTGTGGCATTGGAGATGTATGAGAAATCTCTCTGTACCTTCCCCTGAATTTTGCTCTGAAACTTAAATTGCTCTAAAAAAATGAAGTCTAATGAAACAAAAATGACTGCCTATGGGTGTGTTACATCTCTCTGTACTTCCTAGAACTAGCTCCTCACCCTATTACTTAAATATAAATTCCTTACTTCCTACCTCCAGCTCTGTAGCTAAAGAAAATGCTCTCCTCAAGCATGACATGCCATGCTAATCACACAAAGAGAGACAATGGCATCTAAGTACATTCTTTTACTTCTCAAGGTAATCCTGATACCTGTCAAACTATCCACAGGTTGTTTTGATTCAAGAATATTTTTTAAAAACTGTTAAATCATACTAATCTGGAAAAAAAATGAAAAGATGATGGGAAATAATATTAGAGAGACATTATCTCATTTAATCTCCAAAATCACCCAGTGAGTTTATTCTCATCTTGCAAAATAAAAAATGGGGAAGGGAGAGGGCCTCAGAGACAAGTTCCTTGTTCATGCTCAGTCAGCTTCAAACCCACTTTTGACCCCTAAGTCCAGGTTCCCAACATCACACCACCCTACCTCCCAGAAAGTAAAAGAAGTAGAAAACAGGTACTCATAATAGTAATGGTCAATCAGACAAGATCAATTCTGTGGTGGTAACCAGAGGAGAGATTAAATAGACACGAGGGATATCTGAGCTACATAAAATTAGTGGTCATAATTTGGTTAATTTATTTCATTCATTTTTATTTTCAATATTCAGAAGGTGGTTAACTTCATTTTTATTTTCCTAGTATATTGAAGTTAAGTTGGCTGATATAATCTCGCAAGACCAGAATAGTTTTGTAGTATAGTCATGTAAGTTGGAAAGAAATTGATGGGCAAAAATAATTGACTATATTAACCTAGTCTTATCCTGGGATAAAGATATTGAAAATTCCTGAAAGTTATCATAGTAAACTTTGTCTGTGTTCCCTCTCTGCCAGAATACTTTTTCCTTTTTTTTAAAAAAAATTTCCCTAGAAAAATAAACCTGCAATTTTTTAAAGTGTGATCTTTGATCTTTCCATATTTGTGTTAAAATTTAAAAATTTGTATATAAGTAAGTTACTGCTAAAGGAGAGAGAGTTGTGCTCTTTTTAATAATAAAATACACTATGATTATTTTCATTTATTACTCAGAATTTTCTGATTCTGTCATCCTTAGTTTTAATTTTACAGTAAGGAAATTTCAAGTTAAATCATGACTTCAAACTGCTCTTTGCTGACTATTTTTACTGGCTTTTTAAAGACTAAAATAGAATGGTGAAATGCCATAGAAGCCCAAAATAATAAAAATTGAGTCGACTAAATCCTATGTTAAATTCAGAGTTTCTATCTATTTAAATTATGGAACATGGATCTCTTATACAATATTTATACTGATAGTGTTAAAGAAGTAAATATACAGCTTGCTTTAATATTTGTGTTCACTTGCGGTAAATTTAAGATCTGGAAGATTTGTTTCCTTCTATAAGTGTTTTTGTTTTGGAGTTTAGCTTACCTCTGTCTCAAAAAGAGTCATATACCTCCATCTGGTGGCCCAGTACAAAATATTTTTTCAAGATGTTTGAATTTTGTAGTTTCAAATTTCCCAGTTTTTAAATTAATACCATAATCATGTTGAAAATTTGTTGTTTAAAGTTCATGTTATAGTAAATGGTTTTCAAATAATTAGTGGACTTTAGGAAGTTAAGCATTGTCTCATCTGTTCCTCAAAGTCACTAATAATGATGAAACACAAATCTATTCTCGTGGCCACTGAAAATGCCATCTTCCCCTATTCCCCTAAAGAGAAAAAACAGTTTCTTTTAAATTGTTTGGTTTTTTTCCTAATACCATTTCACAGTGATGAATGCACAGCTCTTTCTAAAATTCCATTTCGTCAGCCTATGATTATTTAGTAAGAAACAAGATCAAAAGACATTTAAACCCAAGATATTTGTTTTGCTTTTCTCGCAATTTTGCTTTTTATTTAATTTGCTTTCTCGCAATTTACCAAATTCACACCTTTATTACAGAATGTATTTATTTTAGATTATTTTCACCAGTTTTCTTCTTTAAGAATCAATACTGATATTTATTGAACATCCATAAAATTGGAATTATGATCACTTTTTTCTAACATCTTTAGAATAGTTATGAAATCTGCAAATATATAATTTAAGTGTTTTTTATTATTTAATATAAATGCACTTTTTTTTTTCAGTCGTTAAAACATCTTCTCTCTTCATTCTGCACTCCAAAATCACTGTTCTATGCTAATCTTAGCTCTGCTCCCAAACCAGTCTGATCTCTTCAAAATGATAGCTAGGACTCACACTTATTTTTTTTAATGATAAAATAATGAATCCTATGTTAGAACAGAATCTTTTATTTTTTTGTTAAAGTCAAACTTCGAATTTAATTAAAACACCAATCCCCTCTTAATATACATTGATTGAAATTAGTGTTGGGGTATTTATTGACTAAAAATGTTTTTGATTACATGTTGCATATCGTGGCTAAACTCTTAATCTTGCTATGTTGATATTTATGAAGACCTTTATATTATTATAACGCTAGCTTTTCAGTCTATCAAATTTGTATTTTTATTGGATATTTCTTTCTTTTTTTTTTATTTGATATGTCCCATCTGTGTCTCTTAGCATCATTTAAAGTGATTTGAGGCACGTATCAACTATAATTACATAATTCTTCATCACCTTATATTAGAAGAACAACATTTCCACAATTGTTAACTTATTCTACATATCAAATGCCATACAGATTGTAATCTCACACTTTGTTGCTTTGGTTCACTCATTCTTTTGATTCATGCAAAGCAGTCTCTAGCTACTGCTGTCCACTGTCTAATAAAAATCCCACTTGGAAAAAATGAGGAAGCAATATGCTTGATTAAAAGAACAAATAACTTATCTTCCAGAAGAGTCATACATCAATGTAACTGGAAAGTAAACATTCTTTTTCTTTTCAGAGGCGAGCTGCTGATAATTTAAGAAGACATCACCAGTATCAAGTAAGTTATTCTTCTATAGTATCTTGAAATTTGTATTAAAATTCAAGTACAGTCCCCTCTTCAGAACTGACTCAAGAAATAATTCGTATTTATGCACTGAATATCAATTCTGTTGTTTCAAAATGCCTCAGGAAGTTATGAGGAATCTGGTGAAGCGATATGTTGCCGCGATGATTAGAGATGCCAAAACCGAAGAGGGCCTGACTGAAGAGAACTTTAAGGTAACCGTTTTCATTTTAGTGTTGAAAGCACCAAAAGGCAGGTTCTGTAGAATGTGCAACCAGAAAAAGAATATTTGAAATCAAAGCTGGAAACTCAGCTGTGTGTTCCAACAAGACTGTGTCTTCTGATTTTTAAATTAAAGCCCTATTGAATTATCAAAAAAAAAAAAAAAAAGTGGTGACATTTCTTCTTAAAATACATTGTTTTCAAACATACTTAATCTGAAATGTCAAGGGGATTTATTTGGAGGCAGAGAAAATCCTAGGGCCTTGTAGCATTCTGACTTGCTGATCCCAGCAGCACTCACCTGAGTGAGCTCTAGTTTCAAAATTTCAATCTAATTTCTAATCCTGAAACATTAGGTAACCTAGGTGCTAAAAACAACAACAAGAACCCTCTTTGTGCTCTGCACAGCTTTGGTAGCAGGGATTTAAGGTTTGAGCTTAATTGTAACTTATAAACTTAGTCTTTCTCCCTGAGTGTTTTTTGTTTGGTTGGTTGGTTTTGTTATTTTTTAATTCTTGCAGAGGAGGTAGTGGGTATAAAAATACCTGTTATTCTGCATGAGTTTTTAGAGATTTTGGAAGAATGATTAAAGTCAGTAAGATCTTATAGGGAAATACAAACAGACAAACAAAATTCCAACAGGAGACTTTTAACAGAGAAAAGCAGCAAGTTTGACAAAGAACAAAGATAAGCAGGCAATTCAGTAAGAAAGTAGATAAATTGCAAAACTTAAAGCACAGATTGAAAGTTGACTAGAATCCATAATGTTCTTGGCAGACACAAAATCCAAATTTTGGAGTTGAATGATTCATGGTGCTTTGGGAGATAAATTAGAGGCAGGAGACGACCTCAAAAGCCACCATCAGGTCAGACTGAGAATTCAGATATCCAAAAAGAGAAGAAAAAAGGGTGAATCTCAGGAATGCTGTCTGACTTGACGCATTTTGCAGGACGAATTGGCTGACCCAAGGGTTGGGGTAAAATCAACTCCAAGGTGTTAAACAATGGAAAGTATTGCCGACTCTAGGAAAGGTAGACTACACTTTAATTATTTTGTTATCGATGTCCCTTTGGACAGCTAATTGTGCCTTATTAAAAATCTTTACAAAATGCATCCCTGAGGCAGTGTGATGTGACTTGAAAGCAGATGAATATTGGAAGAGGAAATATTTGAAACTTTAGTCCCCCCCAAAAAAACAATGTACTTAACTACACAGTTGTGGAAAAGAAAACCCTTCATGTTCCTTTTCACATCAAGCTTAGGAAGTCTCTTTATTACCTCATAATGCCACAAATGCCAGGAAAAAAACTGAAATTCTAGGTAGAACCACTGGAATCCTAGCTCTTAAAAATGAGTGAAAACACATCAGACCCATATATGAAATGTGTAAATGACGTTTCCTAATGTTTATTTAGGTCACAAACTAATTTGATCATTTTAAATTTCATTTAGGAACTAAAGCAAGACATTTCTAGTTTCCGCTTTGAAGTCCTGGGGTTACTGAGAGGCTGCAAACTCTCTGCAGTCCAGTCCGCTCAGGCCGCGAAGGACTCTCCCAATTCAGCAGACTCCGATGAAAAGAGTGATAACGAAGGTAGCAGCAAAGACAAGAAGAAGAACTTCAGCCTTTTCGATTTAACCACTCTGATTCACCCGCGATCAGCAGCAATTGCCGCAGAAAGACACAGCATAAGCAATGGCTCTGCCCTGGTGGTACAGGAGCCCCCGCGGGAGAAGCAGAGAAAAGTGAATTTTGTGACCGATATCAAAAACTTCGGGTTATTTCATAGACGATCAAAACAAAACGCTGCCGAGCCAAATGCAAATCAGATCTTCTCTGTTTCAGAAGATGTTGCTCGTCATCAGGCTGAAGGACCCCTGGAGAGAAATATTCAACTGGAATCTCGAGGACTAGCTTCCCGGGGTGACCTGAGCATCCCAGGTCTCAGTGAACAGTGCGTATTAGTAGACCATCGGGAAAGGAATACGGACAGCCTGGGTTTACAGGTCAGCAAGAGAATGTGTTCGTTCAAGTCAGAGAAGGTGGCGGTGGAGGACACTGTTCCAATAATACCAAAGGAGGAGCACGGAAAGGAAGAGGACTCCAGCACAGGCTATGATGTCACCCTCCCAGACTCAGCTACGCATGACGATTATGTGACCACAAGATTGTGATACTTGAAGGAGGAACCGTTTATCCTACGTATACATATTTTCCACTGGGGGGAGATGTTTAAAAGTAAATTAGCAAATGCTAACTTACACTTTATAGCATTTATCCACTGTGGCATAATAATGTGTAACATGTTTAAATAAGGCAAAGGCTATCGAAAATCCTTGTTTTGGACCCTGCTTTTGCTTTCACAATTTGTTTTACAATTTTTTCGTTGTTGTTGTTGTTAATAAATAAATACACCATGTATTCTTGTACTGTTGCAATAACCCACATGAAATTTTTAGCTATCTTTTTCAATTAAAACAAATGCAATTACTTCATGTGGTAGTTGACTCCTATAATAGATATTTTTATATGCAAACATCAATGTAGCTGAATTATTAGAGCTTTTTATAAATTTTTAGGGTCTCTAGAGATGGGTACTAATTAAGAACATTTCACTTAGCCCTACAGTTTAGCTTTAAAAGACAAAAATTAGCAAATTATTTCTTAAAAACATATAAATAATTATAGTATGCAATTAAAGCAAGCAAGCCTTCTTCTCATGGAGTCATGATCAAACTCTTCCTTAAAAGTGAAAGTCAAGTATACTTTGTAGAGTTTTAGTTTGTGCAGTTTTTCCTTTCAGAAAGTAAGTTTTTCTAATAAATTTTAATGGTTGATGATTTTTACCGTTTTGCCAGAAAAAAATTTTACTTCAAGTTTGTTTTTTTAATGGCCCTTTTCAGGTTCAACTGCTGATCAGTATAAATACCGTGTTTCCCTGAAAATAAGACCTAGCCAGACAATCAGCTTCAATGCATCTTTTGGAGCAAAAGTTAATATGAGACCTGATATTTATCATATTATATTATATTATACTATACTATACTATACTATACTATATTATATTATATTATATTATATTATATTATATTATATTATATTATAGACCCGGTCTTATATTATGTAAAATAAGACCTGGTCTTATATTAATTTTTGCTCCAAAAGATGCATTAGAGCTGATGGTCTAGGTAGGTCTTATTTTCAGGGAAGCACAGTATGGGGCTTTACAAATAATGGAATTTCAAAAAGGAAAAAGTTCTCATTGCCACACAGGAATCACAATAAATTAGAATAATTTAAGCACCTCAAACCAAGCAAAGTGATTGCATGCTTATAATACCCAGGTGATAATTCATTCTAACAATCTTAAATCTAAGCAAAATTAAATTCTATTTTCAATTAGTGCGGTATTGTTATCAGTTCAAAAGAAGTACAAAAACCTAGTAGTTTCCTCTTCTTTCCCACAGGGACTGGTATATAGTTATTTAAAATTAAAATTACCCCAAAATAATTATTAATCTTAGCAGTGGCTATAGAAATGCAGTTTTCCCCAGAAGGACAACATTCGTAATTGCTTGTTTCTTCTGTAGTTTTCGAAGTAATTTAGCATATATTACACTCCTTCACTGAACTACTAAGAGGAAAATGTTTTCACCTGATATAAAACAGAGACTGGCAACTTTTAAAGTTTAAACTATATAACTTGTGTCTAAGCCACCATGGAAACAGAAGTTTCCTCATTACATGCAATTTGCCTTTATTTCAAATTAATAGAAAAATGCTGAGTTCATTTTATTTCAGAAATTACCTCCATGGAATAGACAAATTCTGTGTTTTCCTGAAAATAAGACCTAGACGGACAATCAGCTCTAATGCATCTTTTGGAACAAAAATTAATATAAGACCAAGACTTATTTTACTAAAATATAAGACCAGGTTTTATGTAATGTAATGTAAGACCGGATCTTATTTTAATTTTTGCTCCAAAGACGCATTAGAGCTGATTATCTGGCTAGGTCTTATTTTCGGGGAAACACAGTTGTATTTGATTTAGCATTAACCAAAAACTGCACAGTGTTACAAAACCCAGTTTCTCATATTCATACATCAAAAATAAGGAATAACAGCAGTAACAATGCCAGCCACTGTTTTATGTGCTTTCCACATATTAGCACATATGTGCTGCTCATAATGACACTTTGAGGTAGCTACTATTCCTACCTCCACTTTATCGATGCAGAAACTCAGGCAAGTACTAACTAGGTAGGCTAAGGTTCACAATAAGTGATGGAGCTATGAGGTGTTGTCCTTCAGAGCCATGTCCTAACCACTGCACTGCACTGCACTGCACTGCCTCTCAGAACATAAACAGACCAAGCAAAAACATGCACATAAAAACTCTGGAATTTAAGTTGAATAGCTACTTTCCAGTGACCTGGAGGGGACTAACAGGATACCATGACTTTTGGTTTACTATTTCCACTTCTGAAATGCTATGTTTTGACAGAGAATGAATTTAGTAAACTCCATAAATGTGTGTCCCTTCTTGTAAAGCAAGACGAATGTGCAAAATTAAAGATGTAACACATTTGATTCTTTAGACTCAATTACAGTGTGGGAACAGAGCCCCAGAGAGCAGTTTCCAGGCTCTCGGCCTCACGTGGAAAGGTGCTGACTCAGGTAGTAGATGGCCGTGGGCTGTGGCTAGTTGACCATCATCTGTAGCTGATTAGCCAATTAGCCACTGATATAACTGCCGCGGCTATGCTGGAGAGTGGGTTGGTTGGTAGAAAAACGGACAGTAAGTTACACGTCATGTGAATCCAGCCTCCAGTGAGACTATAGTGGTATGACTCCCCTACCTATGGCTCCGTGGGTGTTCCTTTTTGGCCTAGCCACATCCTGCATTCTTATGTGGGGAGCGGGAGTAGAGACCCCACAGGCCGCCACGAACGACATACAGTACAGAAGTTAGATTTTTAAAAACATATTTGTTATAGAATATCAAAATTCAGCTTGAAATATTAGATTTTAGTTTTCAGAAAATCCATGGGCATTGATATACTGCTCATTCCTAAATCTGGTTTTGTACTGTGGATTTAGGAATGGGCCCAGTAGGTTTGGAGAAAACAATAAGCCTAACAAATGTTCTTCTTGCTTTAAGCACACCTTTACCTCAAGTATTATTATATATTAGGACTCAAAATAAGCCCTGGAGGTAGTGAAATACCCAAATTGTTCTAAGTCAGACATATAGTAGTAGGGGAATTGTAGGCTTATTCTCAATACTTGGGGTATTTTCCAATGATTCCATTTTAGCTCTCTCTGATTTTTGTTTTAGGTTTTGTTCCCCAAAGTAAAAATCATATACATCACAATTATACATACTCCACCAGAATTTAATTTCAAATTTCCTCTGTTCCTTTGAATAACAACAACAATAAGGGAAACAAAAAAAACAAAAAAAAATTTTAGCGGCTTGTTTATATCCAGGGTTAGGATGCTGATATTTTATAGGTGAACATGGTGATCATAGAGGATTTGCTCATATTTAGAACCAGTAACACCTTTCTTTTCAGTTTCTTGAAATGATGGTTTCTAACAACTCTCAGATGTCATTGACATATACATTTATGAATGTAAACAAAGTTTTGCATATTGTTAGTCCCACATGTTCTAAAATTAAATATTCTAAATATGTACTGATATTAGGTAGCATTAAGGAAGACGAATAGGGGAAACATAAGAAAACATAAAACAATAGCAGGATTGCAAGTTAAACAGACAATGTTTTTTGAGGTCTTTAAATAAGTAATTTGGAGTTTCTGTCCATTTCTATTCCTAGCAACAAAAAAGTTCCTAAACACCAAAGACAGGTTTGACCTCACACCTTCATTTGTATAAATAATGTTCTTGTGTTTCACACCTTCTTGGTCTTCCTGTTGCTCACCTTTATTTATTTATTTATTTATTTTTGCCAGATTGGGTGGAAAAATATTTAGAAAATTTAGTTTAACTTTAATAAAATTAGGTTAAATTCACAGCACTTCATTTATCATCGATATATTTTGAAAAACCTATTTATAAGAAAGAATGCTATAAAGATGTACCTCACCATTTGTGACAGATGTATTCTTGAAGATATTTGTGTAAATAAATGTATATTAACTTTAGTAGGGAAACTGGCTGTGTAAAAGGGGGAAAAAGATTAAAAAAAGAAAGGTATTGAATTATTTTGTAAAATGATGAATTATTTTTCAAAGTGATGATCATCCTCAAAATGTTAACTGTTTCATAAGCTGGATATTTGTACATTAAATTTTCTTAAATTAGATATTATATTTACTGGCCGGCAATTAAAACACTGCAAAATCATGCTCACTTTTTTGCCTTGACCTGGATAGCACCTTGACAAACTTTAGTAATCAAATACACAAAGCCAAATGATGAAATTTCTTGAGTAACTGTTGGAGTGTAAAGAAAAAAACTGATGAAGAGTTAAGGGGAGTAAACTTATAGTATTCTCAAAGAAGCACCCATTTTCCAACCCAAGTGGAAGATAATCAGTGGTATAAAAATACACTCTTCCAAAAGTCAATAATCTAATAATTCTGGGATTTAGTTGAGTGATTAAATAAAATTATGTCTTCAGTTTAGCTTTATTATATCTTTTTACTTGTCTTATATTCTCCAAAATTCAGACCTCACAGGAATCATAAAATTTTGAAATTTAATATATCTGGCAGTCTCCTTAAATTTAAATTCAAAAGTGTTATTTCACAGTATGCTACAGTGCATTTTGTTTATATAGTGTTATCACATGACAAAAGAAAAATTATAAACTAATTTTGGAGAAACTAATCTCAGGGCATTTATGGAAGTTATCCAAACATACCCAGCTACTCAGCGGTTGGACTGGATATTAAAGAAAAAATTTTCCATCTAGATATTCAGATGAGACGTTAGGTCATAAATGTCTTGGCTAATGAATTGTTAATCTTGTGGAATTTTATCTTCTTTTCTCTCTCCTTCCATAGAAAATATTTATAGTTATTCAAAGTTTTCCACAGCTAAAAATCAGAATTAGTATCATATTACCTATTTTCCCCTATAAAATCGTGTTCACAGATTTTTAAAAAACTGGTTTCTTATCCTTTTTTAAAAAACACTTTATTATTTTCACTTGAACTGTAGATTTTGTGATAGTTCTTTACGCACAGTGGTAATAATAAAATGTGTCAAATAATATAAGGCTTCTCAACTGAAAAATGATAGAGCTGGAAAATATGAAGATGAACCAAGATTGAGACCAGACCAGATATGGCCGTGCTGTCACTGAGCTGACAAACTGTGAAGCTGTCTCTGCCAGTGAAACACTCCAGTAACAAAATCATCAGTTTTCTTTAGAGCTGCACTGTCCAATAAATATGGTAGTTACTCTCCACATGTGGCTACTAAGCACTTGAAATATGGCTCTTAGTATAAAACACACACTGGATTTCAAAGACGAAATATGAAAACAATGTAAAATATCTCATCTCTTACAGTGATTGTATGTTCAAATGACAGTATTTTACATGCATTGGGTTAAAATATACTAATTAAATTAGTTTCATATGTCTCATTTACTTTTTAATGTAGCTACTAGAAATTTAAAAATATATCTTGGCTTGCTTGCATTTGTAACTAGCAGTGCATTTCTATGGACAGTGGAGCTCTGGAGGATCTCTATTTGTTTCACTCAATTCATGTATTTCCATCATTTGTATTTCATAGGTAAAACTTACATATTCAACCGCCCCAAAAATATTGATGTAGCTCAACTATAATTTGCTATCTCTCGTCGATTCCCAACTTCTTAATGGAATCACTATTGACAATTCCCTGTTTTTCACGTTTTCCTTGCCTCTGCAAATATAGATATGTATGCATAGATTTAGGTTATAGTTTTTGTTTTTATCAAGAATGGGATTATATTATATCTATAACTCAGTGCCTTGTTTGTTTTTCATATAATGGAGTATCATGGAAGCCTTCTTTAGAGTCATTTAATATAGCAGAGCTGTTTGAATCTATTCAAAGAAGTACCTTCGTTCGTTGTTTTACCTACTGAAATATATGCATATGCTGTTCTTAAAACCACTGTGGAAGAGCTGCTTATTGGACAAAACATGAGGTTTTGAGGAGTAGTTGAGACACAATGTTTCTGAAAGACAAATAAGCTCATTTCTCTCCTGTTTACAATCCTGCAGAGCTCTCTATTTTCCTTGCGATTAAGTGCAGATTCCATAGCATGAGCTTTCTAAAGTGACCTCACTTTGTGATACCGGCATCATTTCTCAGCATCATTCTTTCAAACACACTAAACTTCAGCCATTCTGGAGTCCTTTTATCTATTTAGGACAATATTTCCCTTTCTCCAACATTTGCAGATACTGTTTCTCTAGGCTTGGCTCAGAATTGGACTGAAATGGTATTACTTTAAAGAATTTGCTTTAGTCCAGGATTTTAATTATTTACAAATGATATGTTTTTAGGGTTTCCTTTAGATCTAATGTTTTACCAGATATCTTTTTTCTTAAAGATTATCTTTTCCTAAACCTGCAGATAATGAACCGGGTTTCCCCATGCTGGGAATAAGTTATCTGTATTAAATTCCTTTCAGGGCATCAGTGTACTTAGAGTGGTTTCATTTACTCCCAGGAAATAACTCACAGTGTTACTTCAGCATTCAGAATGCAAAATACCCTGTGGTCTGGAGGACAGCAGGAAGCTGGCATCTTTTTATAGCTGCTGTGGAGTGACCCCAAATCAGGCATTTCACTCATTTAGACCTCATTGGCTGATAAAGTTTCTGGATGAAAGTGTCCTATCTACCTTTAAAATATTGAACAATGCTAAATTACCTTTCTAAAGTGAGAAGAATCAAACAAACAGGAGAGTGGAAATTCAGGAAAAATAAAGGCACCATAAAATATTCAGTTACTAGTTATTTCTTCTGTGTTTTTTTTTTTAAATTAGACTCGTTTTGTTTTGTTTTAATTTTGAGATCGTTATAGATTCATGTGCAGTTGTAAGAATAATACAAAGGTATCTCATGGACCGTTGACCCATTTTCCCCCAATGGAAATATTTTTGAAACTATAGTACAAAATTAACATAGATAGAATCCACCGATCTTATTCAGATTTCTGCAGTTTTACTGGTACTTGTTTGGCTTGGCTTGTGTGTGTACGAGCATTTAGTTTTACTGAATTTTACCACATGCATCGGTTTGTGTATCCACAACCATAGTCAATATACAGAGCATTTCTACTGCCACAAGGATCCCTGGCATTGCCCTATTTTAACCACACCCATCTCCTAACAACCCCAGTTCCAAATCCCTGAAAACCACTAACTTGTTCTCCATTTTTATAACTGTGTCATTTAAAGATTGTTATATCAATAGAATCATACAGTTTGTACATTTTCTAAGTAGATTATTTATGGTGTTTTTTTTAACGTTGAGTTTTGAGAGTTTTTTTCATGTATTCTAGATACTAGTCTTTTGATAGATATGTGTTTTGCACACATTTTCTCCCAGTCTGGAACTCATCTTTTCATCCTCTTAACAGGGTCTTTCACAGAGAAAAATTTTTAAATTTTGACTAAGTTCAATTTTGCAATCTTACATTTTATGGCGATTCTAACAAGTCATTTTGCAGACCTATGTCATGAATATTTTCTCCTGTATTTTTCTAAAAGCTTTATACTGTTATGTTTTACATTGAACTATGTTGTTTTTCCTATCTCTTTTCTTCCAAATACTTTAGCATGTAGACACATTTACAGAAGAAAAGTCATTTTGAAGAATGGGATCACATACATATACAGAAAGGACATGATAAGGAGGGTTGTTGAGAAGCAAACCTGCTGGTAGTAGTGAAATGGGACAACAAGAAAGGTAAATCATTTTTATGAGCTAGCAACTGACTTAGTTATCCTGAAATTATAACCAGACTTTCTTGAAGCTTGAAAAATTAAAAGCTCAAATAATATTTCAACTCCATTACATTTTCCCCAACTTCCTGAATCAGATGGAGAGGCTGATGAGCAAAACTGCTATAATGAAACTGGAAGCCAGAAATACAACAAAATTTCAAATGCATCCCTCTTCATGAAATCCAATTGCTATTTGAAAAAAGCTAGGCTTGTTGAAACATGATCTGCCCCTCTATTTTCTGAAGGAAATTTACTACATTTGAAGTTAGTATGTAGATATCATTAAAACAACCAATCATTTGTTTAAAATGATTTTTTTGGCTTTAACAACAAAGAAGTGCACAACAACAAAAAGTAATTTGGGTATAAAAGCAATGTAACCCATTGGTGTACACTTAATAAACTAGCATAATAAAATTATGACTACATGAGAATATATGAAGCAATTTAGAAACAAAGCAATTTAGTGCACACACAAAAAATAACAATTGAATAATAGAATGTGGCATAAAATTCCCAAGTTAATTAAAATAATTTCTGAGGCTTGCATTAGAAAGTAAAATTATCAATAATACCTACAAAAATGTGGACTAGAATTTTTGACTAAGTCATTATGATATATAACATCACAATATTTTGATTCTCAAATGGAGATACAGTAATTAACTGAATTGCTTAATCAGTGGGAACAATGGGAATTTTTCTATAAATTGCAAGTTACCACTTACAAAGCACAGAATTGTAAATTGTAACTTAGTTTGTAAAATGAACTATCTTTAATTTTGCTTTTACTTTCTATCATTTCCATCCCCCACCACACACACACATACACACACACACACCCCCAATTAGAGATTTGCCCATTGATAAACAACAGGGATAAAAAGATAAAGTATATTTTCTAGAGGAGCTCACAAAGTCAAATCTGGAAAATCTCACTTACATTCCACATTATAGGAGATTAGAAACATTATTATTTTTCATACAGCTGGTGCTTAGCAGTCAAGGTTTGTAGACTGAATTTCTTCTTCTTCATCATCTGTCAAGCCATGTGAAAAGAGACTTTTTAAAAATGAGGTATGTTTTTTTAGTTTTCTTTGAGACAAAAATATGAGAAATACAGAAAAACAGTCTTTAATTTCATGCCTACAATAAATTTATTTAATTGGTGATACATTGATCAACTTTCATCTTCATATTTTTACCCAGCCACTTGATAAACTGCTTTTTGCAACAATTACTCCATTCACAAACATTGATTAAGCACACACTTTGTGACAGGCATTTTCATGCATGTTGAGAATAAAATAATAAAACAAGAAGTCCCTGACCCAAAAAAAGGTTAATTTCTGGAAATAACAATTCAATATGATAAGCACGGTTGCCCTGGGGAGCATCTAGGAGGGTCACCCAACCCTGTTTGGGTACAGTTTTATAGTTTTATAGCTTTAGCCCTTACATTTAGGTCTTTGATCCATTTTGAACTAATTTTTGAATGTGCATTGAGGTAAGAACTTCATTCTTTTTCAAGTGTCTATCCAGTTGCCTCTGCATGGTTTGTTGAAAAGACTATTCTTTCCCCATCAAAAAGTCTTGGCACTCCTGTCAAAAATCAGTTGACCATAGATGTATCTGTGGACTTATTTCTGGACTGTCAATTCTATTTCATTGATATATATGTTTATCTGTGTACTATTACTACACTGTCTTGATTACTATTGCTTTGTAGTTTTGAAATCAGAAAGTTTGAGTCCTCTTACTTTAATCTTGTTTTTAAACATTGTTTTAGCTATTATAAGTCCCTTAAAATTCTACATGAATTTTAGAATCAACTTCTCAATTTCTCCAAATAAATTAACTGAGGTTTCGGTAGGGATTTTATGGAATGTGTAGGTCAGTTTGGGGAGTATTTAACATTTAATCTTCTGATCCATGAACATGGGATGTTTTCCCATTTTTTTTAGATCTTCTTTAATTTCTTTCAACAATGTTTTATAGTTTTCAGAACATAAGTTTGGTACTTCTTTTGTTAAATTTATTCATAAGTACTTTATTTTTTGATGCTATTGTGATTGAAATTTTAATTACTACTTAAGATTCTCAAGTCAGAAATTATTGACACACAAATACATATAAATAAATTCATTGATATAATTACATTAATTAAAAACTGGATAAAGTGAAATTTCTATCCCCTGTTACCTTAGAAACTTTTGATTAATAATGCAATCTCTGAAGATTCAATCTTTTTTATTAATAAAGTGATTTAATGGCTTGAATTATTTTGAAGATGGTATATATAAAAGCCAATAATAAAATGTATTATGTATTTAAGCATAGGAATTCTCCATTCCTGTTCAGATTTCTGCTAAATGGTCTCATTTTAATTATTCTGTGTAGTATCTACATAACTTTTGTCAATTTAAATTGCAGTATGGTTACATGTGTTAATAACATGATTGTACTTACACCTAAACCTGGCATTGTCGTCTATCTCACCATATCATAGTATGAACCCAAACTACCCATGGTTCATTTTTAAGCAGGATCTTTCAAGCTGTACTGGGTTTTATGTATGTACATATTGTAGCTTATTGATTCTATTATACACTAAGTAACCATTATAGGAGAACTCACAGATATCTAATTATAATCCTAGTGAGCAATGAGGAGTGAGGAGTAGGGAAGTAAACTAAAATACTTACTCTTATTTTTCACATTTGTAATTATACTATACTTAGTTTTTTACTAATATGGAAAGCATGCCCACAAGTTTTACCCATTTTCAGAATCAACATATTCCATTAATCTTTTATATATGACAGGAAGAAAGATAAATCTAGATACTTTGGAGAATCAGTGCTCAAATTACTTCTTAGACAAGGCCATAACTAGACTAATTGGTTGCATTAGTTGAAAAAGTGAGATTAAAAGAAAAAGATGAGTGGGCTGTATTGGAAAACTTGGTCCACGTATCTGAAAATTAAGATTGTACTATGGATGATGGGGGAAAAAAAGGGAGAAGGAAGATGGCAATAGCACAGCTTTACATCCACATCTCAGTAGAGGAATGGTTAGGATTGATGCTCCTGACAATGCCTTACTTACTCATAGGCCTTCATTTGCTTTTTCTGTTCCTACAAGGAATTTAAAGAGAAATAAAAATGTATTGAAGAAATCAAATAGGCCAATCACAGATACAAATATGCTGACTTTATATATATATATATATATATATCTACATGGCATTAAACTGAGTGGGAATTTGTTTGTAATTATGTTTCACAAATAAAAATAGCCAAAGCTCCAGCCCCAATTTGTTAACTGGACTCCTCTGCTTGACAACTGGACTTGAAAGCAAGAAGTTCAGTTTCCAGCTTCATCCTAGTTTTTATTGGCTCATTTGTAAAATGAGAAAATAGCAACTCATTACTCCTGACCAAGGAGCTCAATTATCATTATGATTAAAAATGCAAAAATAAATGAAAAACATTTTTTTAAGTATAAGGAACTATATATGCATGATTTTCTTTTCATTCCCTGAAGATAATACCACTAAGGAGCACCAAAGAATTTAGGATTAAGTGATATGTAAGTTTCCTCTCATAACTTGGATCAAAGAAAAACTATGAAATCACATTAAGGAAGCAGAATGAGCTGCAGGTCAAGCTTTCATTGCAACCTAATCAAATGTATTAATGTGGCAAAACAAATAATATATATGTCAGAGTGGGGGTGACAGCCACAATTGGAGAAATGTCATAGAGAAAAGGGAAAGGAGTGTCAGAACAGCCAGTTTTTGTATTTTGCAGTCACCTATGGCCCCGGAAAAGAAGGATTCTTAGCCCATGGGCTTGGATCACTCAGATCCCATGGGTAAAGCTGACCCAGTTGTGGAGATAAATGAATGAAGGTATGTTAGCTAGATGGCTCTGATATCATGCCTAAAATTTCACTTTTTAATACTAGTGAGGTCCCCATTATAGTTTTATTCATGGAGCAAATGCTGTACTAATGTTGAGTCATGCGTTTTGTTTATGTGACAGCTATAACCATGGAAATAATAAGTAGGCATTTTGATTACAGAAAGCAAGCTTCTAACTTAAGTAACTTCAGTGTGTGAGAGATGGGACCTTTGAAGACCTTAGTTACTCAACACCAAAAAAATAAAAAGTCCTACTTGGATTTAGATCTGATTCTGAAATTTACAGAAATAAAAAGAATGTATATGCTAACACAACCTATGAATACTCTAGTGTTTGATTTTAAAGATCAACTTAATATTTTTGCGATAAACCTCTATAGTCGAATGATATTTCCATGCTGCTGACTGCGGCCTTCAACTTTACCCCGGGGCTCAGTGTTTCAGAAAGGAAGTTTAAGAAAGCAGATGTACATTTTTCTATATTTTTGTGTTTTTCAAGAATGAATAACAATAGGAAATTTTTATGCTTTAAAATAATCATTTATTTTAACAAAATGTAGCGCCTTAACTCTATTTACTTAAAAATATAAATACTGTAATTGTTTTTGGTGGATTTTTGACACATTTTGGAGAAAAAACTTGAAATAAATTAATGCAGAGAAAAGGTTAAGCTGGTGGTGAGAAAGATGGGTCATCAAGAAGCATACTCACATCTCTGATATGAGAAAATGAATAGTATAAGGGATGGGCAGATGAAAGGAAATGACCGAACAACCTAAATAGCTACAGCCAGAAAAGATAATGGAAAATCAGGCAATATAAGAAAGGAAAGCATTTTAAAGAGAAAATGGCTTACACTGACATAAGATCCAATAACGTAAAGATAGAATTTCTCTGGGAACAACAAAAATGTATAACAGTAGGTTAGAGTTAAGTTAAAATGAGATTTACAGGGTGGAGGAGTAATATTCTGAAAGGTGCATTGAAAATTGAAAAGATTTCACACTTCCAGCTTTCTCCTCTCAAGATACATGGGATGTAGAGAATGAACCACACCCCCATGACAGAGCTATATGGGGAGATGGTTTCCTCAGGAGGGAACCAAAGATTCAACAGTGGAAAATTGGTGGAAATTATTTTCAATGTAGAGGGTGATTATTTTAAACTGATTTCTTTACAATGAAATAAAAAACAAACAAACAAAAAAATTGTTCCACAGTTTAAACTAGAAGGGAAGACATCATAAAAGAAAATAAATGACTGGGAAGAATAACATTAAGAGTAGTTAACAATAGAACAAGGATATCAAATGGTGGTTCTAATGTGTTGCAAGATTACCTAAAATAATTGATTTTCCAAGTTTCTAGTGGATTTGGGAAGATAGTGAGAGCATTACTTTTTTTTTTTTTTTAAGTTACCAGTTTATTAAAGGATGTGATAAAGGCCACAGATGAACAAGAGATAAAATGAACGAGGTCTGGGAGGGTCCTGAGCACAGAAGCTTCTGTCCTGTGGAGGTGAGATGCATCACCCTCCTGGTATATGGATATGTTTACCAAACTAAAACCTCTCTGGACCTCAGCTATTGGGATTTTTATGGAGGCTTCTTCATGTAGGCAGGGAGCATTACTTATATTAATCCTCTTTCTGGGAAAAATCAGCCTCATCCTAATTGTGTTTCTGAAGGGACCTTAGCCCAGGTGAGCAGGTATGTTATGTTACAGGTTAAATTAAAGATTAAGAGTCTAATCAGGAGTTCTAAATAGCAATATATTTATTCATTTGTTGAATGAAAAGAGGAACTGAAATCAACATTTCATTTTGTATCTTGAGAATTATTTCTGAAAATCAGGAAAGAAAATATTAACTTGGTTGAGCTGGTGACATAAGCTTATTGAAAAGGGATTAAAGGATCCAGTGAAAATTTTACAGGAGATTGGATAAGTTAATTTGCAGCTCTCAATTTTTATAACAGTTTTCAAAAATCACCATACCATCTAAAATTTTTCCTAGCCAGGAACTTGTTTATTTGTTACTTCTCTTTGCATTTTCTGCTTCTTTGTCTCCAAAATACTACTCGGTAAAGGCAGGGGCTTTATCCATCTTGTTCACTCTTATGTTTCTAGTACCTAGAAGAGTTCTTGGGATATTAGGGTACCCCTAATACATAATTTTGAATAAAGTTTTGAAATGTTCCTTCATACTACCAGGTCATTCATTTGCCACCCCAATTTCCTCTATCGATAGTCAAACAAGTAGGAAGAGTAAAATGTATATAAATTCAATGGTGTTCTAAAATCACAATTTTTATAGAAAATTTAACAAAGAAATAAAGGAAAGAAAAGACATCTATTTTTGAACACTTAACTTTTATCAGGAGACTTTCACACATATTTTATTTAATGTAGTTCATAAAGGTTATTGAGTAAGTTTTGTAGGTGAAGGAAAAAGAGATTGAGGAAAGTTTAGCATTTTGCCTTGTTTCAAATGATATGTTTGTGGAATAAGATGGATTTAAACATATGCACCTCACTTCAAAGAAAAAGAAAAACAAGGAGGAAAAGGAAGAAGAGGGAGAGGAGGAGGATAAAGAAGAGAGGAGAAAAATTATACGGAAAAAGAACTACACTTCTTGAGATAAACATTTACGTCATAATTTTCACAAGAATTAGACATGACAAACACCATTCCTCCCTCATGCAAAACCGATGATTATAGTGTTTTGTGATTTTTCCAAGTGATTCATAGCTAAACGGTAGTGCAGCTGGGACCTGAATCCCAAAGCCCATGTTCTTCTGATTATATCAAAGATTTTGACAGAAATACAGAACATACTCAGTTTCATTTAGAACCCAAACTGACTGTAGACTATTCTATTTGGGCTGGTTCTTACAGTCATGAGAAATTGAAGGACACGGTGTTCCTTCTTTTCCACAAGTCCCCATGATTCAGTTGGTGAGTTATATTGTTTGCATTCACATATTCATATTACACTAAAAATGAAATTATGAGGAACTTATGATTAATAAGCTATTATTCCTTACATATATAATTACCATCATAGGGGTAATTGTTTCCTGTCACATTGGAGAACCTGTCAGAGAACTATTGTATAAACAGAAACAAAAAGACTTTTTTCCTTTGCTTTCTGTCTCTACAGACTCACGTGTAGAGTTGCCATGTGATTCTAAAGAAATCCACCCTGAAAGTTACCCCAGGAGTGATCTTTGTGATGAAAAATGGAACGATATTCAATATGATATTTAGTACATTTTTCATTAAAGATATATTTAAAGCACTGCATTTTCAGTTAATAAAAGCAGAGCAATTTTAATGGGCTGTGCCTGCCTACTCTAACCTTTCACATCTGTCTGTCTTCCTGAGCTTTCACGCTGTTTCATTCATTTCATGTCATCACCTGCAATAATCATTATACACTCTCATAAACGTTTCCATCATCTGATTATTGAGTAAGTGATGCATATAATAGCATAGGCTGAAACATCCAAAGCTACAGAAGCCAGCATTAGCTTTGTGGGCAGAAAAAAAAAAGGGGGGGGGAAACAATTGCATCAACATAGAGTCAAGGCAGAGTCTGTTGTCATGACATGATGTTTTACAAAGGTTTGTCTAATACATTTGATCTGATAATCTAATTTGATCTAATAATTTGATCTAATAAATTTAACAAGTACTGCTTTTGCTTGAAGTTTTTAAAGTATCATATTTTAGAGATTTCTGTTATGAAACTTTTTATACATAGCTATTGCCTGGCTCTAAAATAAAATAAATATTCATGCCATACTCTGTGCAGGATGATTATGATTTCAGCTTTTGAACAAAATTGGCTATTGGCTGATTGGATGAGAACAAATAGGGACACGAATGCTCTTTATCTTTTCCTCTCTGCTTTTGTCCTTCATTCTCTCACCCACTCGAGTCACTAGCTCTCAAAATCTTTTTATCTCACATCATAATGCTCTCTTGACCTGACTCAAGTAGAGAAATAATGGCAATTGTCACAGTTTAACTCTTTAGCTCACAGGTTATTGCAACAGTAATGTATTTATTTCCAATCTTTCACTCCCTGTCAACAATTCTCTGAGAGAATTGTTTTACAGAAGAGACAAAATGTGATGTGTCCAGGTCCAAAGCCTTTGATCATGCGTATAGAGGGGAAATGTGAACTCCAATCAGGAAGAGAGTGCTACAAGGATGACTTCAAACTTATTTTGGCCTCAAACATATATTTGAGTGTGAGTTTGTGCATTGGCGCATGCATCTCTGTGTCATAGGCAGGGAGTAATCACAGTCTGGCTCCCAATGCAGAGAAAATTATCAAAGGTAATTCTTCCCAGAGAGGAAAAATTTGGCAATGGCAAAAACTCAGGTGATGTATAAGCTTACTGTAGTGGACATAAAAGATCTTTCCATTCTCTCTATTAGTACCATGAAATTCCCTATATGATATATTACTATTAAATGTAATAAGAAAAGCTATAAAATTTGACTCAGGCTCTGCACATCTTTTCAAAATACTTAGTCTCATTATTTCCAAATAATATGTGCTATTATTCTCATTGTAAAGATGATGAAACTAAGGGTCTTCCAACATCAAACAGCCGGTGGAACTTGTGCCTGGATTCTAATTCTCTGTTTCATGTAATAGTTTTTTGAGTATTATAAATGAATACCACATATTCTATACTGTTAAAAATAAACTCTCTACCATTTTTCTTTTACGTAGTACATGCTTTGAGCTTCCCAGTCCTGCTCTCTCCTGTCCATGGTTGCCAATGGGAATCCAGGGTTTAAATTTGAGAATGTTGCTAATGAAAGAAATCTCAGAAATATCTGAAGGAGTGGATGATCCTTCTCCCCCCCGCAGCTTTAGTAGGGACACACCATTCTGAGTCATAAAACTAATTAAAAGAATCTCAAGTAATAGGTGGTGAATCAATATCAATTTTTGTTTTTTTCCTCTCCAGTATGGAGACATTTGTGAAACCTTATAGCTATTAACTTCCTGCTTTGTATTCTTGTATTATAAAACTGTTCTTTAATGTGCAGTTTGTATACCTTTCTCTGAACATCAGAAATTGAGAAGTAAGTTATTAGCTCTAAAAATTCTGTCATCGTAATTGATTATCTTACCTAACACATCAGTACACAGTAATAGTTTAATCAATATATTCTAAAATGCACAGACTTTATCAAAATTATTTATCAAACAATAGAGAATCATTGGCACTTCTGTCTTATGCCAACATATATGAAAATACAAGTCATTTAAAAAATTCCTTGTTCAGAAGAATATTTGAGGATTGTATCTTGCTTAAATTAACTGTGTGTTGTAGCTTAGTTATAGAATTTCAAGTTAGAGGAAATCTTTAAAGTCATCTACCCAGCACTCAAATTTCAACTGAGTCTTTGTGAAGTGAAAATGTATTTACAAGGTTACAGTCAATTAGAGATGGAAGCAACACTGGAACCCAGGTTCACAGATTCCCATCTTAAGTCCGACCTATATGATCAGCCTTGAGAAATTATACTGAATGGCACCTACCCCTGATTAAATACTATATTTTGGAGATTCCTATATAAACCTCTCATTCTACATGAGACCTGATTGGGTTGCTGACTTGCTGTGATCCTATGGTAGGCTAATACCTCAGAGCTATAACTAGATCGTGCTTAGAGACTATGTTGTAGTATGAGAGACATGATATTTATACTAAGTCATATTCAGGAAGTTGAAGAATGAATTTGTATACTGTGTTGATTTACAGTATTTCATCTACTTGTAGAACTTGTTCTGGGCACTACTAAGCACCACTTACCACAGTAAAATGTTTACCACTATCTGGGACGCATTTATTACTATTTGATTGGTAGTGCCTTATTTTGGCTAATTTACAGCAGTGCAAAAAGTCAGAAGACATTAGAATTATCTCAGAATCCATCATTTAGGCCTTATTCTAACTTACCTTCACTAAGAGCTGGTTGCCATAGCACTAAAATGGAGTTAATCGTAATACTTGATTTACTGAACTATGAGAATCAAATGAAGTCAGGTGTTTGAAAGTTCTTGGAGGTGCAAAAATGTAAACAAACATAAGCTGATGGTTCTCTTGCCCGACTGAACTTATAGATGCCACAGAAGCAAGAAAGAGATTGAAAGATGCCAGAATCTCTCTCTCTCTCTCTCTCTCTCTCTCTCTCTCTCTCTCTCTCTCTCACACACACACACACACACACAGATTCTTGGAGAATAAAACATTTTTATTTTTAAGATTGGGGACAGAATAGTAGTCTAGGATATTATAGAAAGAACGTAGACTGAAGAAGAGATTTCTAGATGTCTATCACTAACGGAATGGATACGTATAATATCCTATAAGCATAAAATTGAATGTTATGCAGTAGTCAAAAGTACAAACTAAATCTATATATAGCTATATGGATCAATTCTTAAAACATACCATAGCACTGAGTAAAATACATACATATCCATAGCAAAATATTATTTGCATAAATTCATAATGGGGACATACACAAAACCAAAATATTTTTGCTTACACACCATATATTTATAATCAATTGAGTTTCTATTGGAATAAGAGGAATGCCATGTGGTATGAGCTTAAAAAAAAAGAAAACAATAATAAACTGAACAAGGGAAGAGCCTTAAACTTCCCCATTATAATGTTTCATGAACAAAGGAATATTGTTATCTTTAATCCACTAATTTGATGAAGAAAAGAAAGGAAGATCAGGAAAATAGAAAGGATGAGGAAAGTAGGGAGTGCTGCTTAAAATTAGAGTATGCTTCACCTGTCTTCACTGCAGAAAAGCATCCTATGACGGTTCAACAGTAACCATCCCAATAATACATCACTTTCTCTTATTAATATTTGTATTCATACATACACACACACACACACACACACACACACACACACTTTTTTCCACTCACATCTTTAATGTCTGCTCAGATAATAGAGGTTTAATAAAGAGCTGAAAATAGTCTGACTGTATTTTTGATGTTTGAGCACTTTCAAGCCTCACTCTTCCTTTTCCCCCTCCTGACGCACATCTAGACAAGCCAATAAGAAAGATTACAAGCACTTACTTCCTCCGTTGGTGTTGATGGGACATTCAAACTAAACAAACCCAGGCCTTGTGTGAAACTACTCATCCTGGCCCCAGAATTTAACTCCAATGAAAGTCAAAGTCAGTTCTGCCTTCCTGCTCACTCGAGCCACTTTTGAACGATCTGAGAGACTACCCTGCTCTCCAGAGAAAGCCTTGGTATGTAAGCAATAAATTTCTTTATGCTTCTTCATGCATATGTGGCATCATCAGTCTTGCTGTACAGACCAAATTTGAATAGTGGAGTCAATTCTGCCTCCCCTCAGGACAATCACAAACGAAAAGGGAAAATAAAATATAAACAGGTACCAGTTTCCACTCGTGAGGTCATTGTAATGATGATGCTGGCCTGAGGAACCAGCACATAGTAAAAAAGTTGCTAAAAAGACGTATACATAGGTTACTTTTTCCTTCTTCCTAAAATTACTATTAAGGCTAAAGGCAAAAGAAAAACATTTTTAAATTTTATCTCTATTTCATTTTGAATAATTCAAAAATAGCACTTAAGCAAAATAAGTCTTTTCTAACTCACAGGAAATGTATTACTATGGTAACATGATCCCCAACAGAAATAGTAACACTGATCTTGACATAGGATTAGTTTTCTCAGTGGTATGCAGATAAGACCTGCACGACCTTAAGCAGAACACCTAAGCTGCACTTTAATGCAACCTTATAATGAGGTTATATAAAGCTTTGCCATGAAAAGTCACCATGCGATATAATCAAAAACTGCTTTCTGGACTGTTCATTTTATATATTGATGAGGAATACAGAGCACAGTTGCTTTTTCAGGGCACACAAGCAGAATAGAAACCCCAGCAGGCACTCCTTAAATTTTTAAAATCAGTGGCAACTATTTATGTCTCCTGGCAGGCAAAAACAAGCAAAAAACAAAACGAAACCCAAACAACAAGAAGTATCTTGTACCTATGTAGACAAAATACTAAAAGGGGAGTTTTAAAATTTAATTTACATTTGTTTACAAACAAATGTGGAAAATGATTGTATATCATCCTGATATACTGAATAATATTCATATTCATATATATTTCTTTTTAATTTGGATATGTTCCATTTTGAAGACTTGTTAATTTAATATCTCCATGTCACCAGGACCTAATCATACAACTCTCACAGTAAAATTATTGAGCAAGTATTTCTCTCTCTGTCTCCCCCAATGTTGACTTCCTCAGTAGGTTGAGTAGGTACCCCTACATATTTTCCTCCCTTCAGCAGTCTTAATCCTAGAATTCCAAATCTTCCTGCACCTACTTTACAGTTTAAAAAGCACTTTCACACACAGTTCACTTCATCTTCAACAATGAAAAATAACAGTAGATATTTTCACTGTCATTTTTGGTGCTATCGTATGACAGTTTCTTGAGGTCAATCACTGCACCTGTAAAGGCTGAAAAAAAGGTATCGCTTAGTACCTTCTGAGGTTGCACTTGACATTAATATGGAGTTGGCGATTTTGAGAGTGATGTTCACTTTTGTCAACTTTGAAAAGACACAGAATTTATTCCATTTGGACATTTACTTAAAAACTTCCTCCTATTTTAAAAATAACTCCTAAAACATCTCTAAAGGGTTGAAAGGGCAGATATTTTTAGCTGATTGTTCAGCTAAGGAAAATGAGGCACAGGGATGCTAAGTGATTTTCCCAGTGATCTCACAGCTGACAACTGGGATTGTTCAAGGGATTGTTCAACCCGGGCTACCTGATGTCCTAATAGCAGCCACTTTAAAATATCTATATATTTTATGTCTCTCTCTTTGCCTTGAGTCTTTAAGTTTTAATTTGTTTACTCTGTCTTTTTACTTTCATTAATATCCAAGTATCCCTTTAAATTTTAACAGTAATATATAAGTTTCTATGAAAAATGATCTAATACAAAGGTTATAGAGAGGAATGAAAAAAAGAGGAGTAAAGAGCAAATGATCTTCACTAAGGGATAGAATTGGTGCCAATCTCATAAGTTTACTTAGAGTTTTTCCTAATTTTTTTTATGAGAATCTGATCTCAAATAGACAGAGATAAGCTCACTTTTACCTTAAAAATTAAACAGCTGATAACAGATAAAAGTTTTGCTCCTACCTCTCAGAGATGTACTTTAAAAGACGAAATTCCTTTTTTTTTTTAACTTTTCAATTACAGTTGACATCCAACACTACTTTATATTAGTTTCAGATGTACAGCTCAGTGGTCAGCCATCCATATAATTTCCGAAGTGATCCTTCCAATCAATCCAGTACTCACTTGGCACCATACATAGTTATTACCATATTATTGACTGTATTCCCTATGTTGTACTTTACATCCTCATGACTATTTTGTAACTACCAATTATATTTCTGAATACCTTTACCTTTTTCACCCTGTCCCTCAACTCCCCTCCCATCTGGCAACCCTCTGTTTGTTCTTGTATCTATGAATCTGCTTAACATAAAATTCTTAAAAGAAAAGACTTCCATACAGTGGAATTTCATGTTACATCAAACAGTGGTGGACATTTAAAGGATGAAGAATTTGGAATGGAAGGAAAGAGTGTCTGCACTAGTGTCTGAAACATACTCAGTAGGTATATGGTTTGGGTCATTACCATATGGGCTAACCCTAAACACCATCCATCTCACCTTTATACTTTTCAACTGTGTGAAGCTATATAACACTGAACAAAAAAGTGATCCTAAGAATCATCTAATTTCATTGCTTTATTTTGAACTAACCTCAAAAGGAAAAAAAAAGAAATCTTTATCTTGAGTTCTAAATATGTTATCTAGTAAAGATGTTTACATCCCAAATTAATTAGAAGCAAGAAGTATTTGTTTGTTTAACTGAAAGGAAACAACAACTGAATCCACTGACACACTTAATGCCAGAATCACCTGAACTAAGGTTTCTCAATTCTGGCTGCTTTTCACGAAGAATTGATTTTATTTTTTAATTTATTTTTTTTTTTTTAGGTAGTTTCTAGCTATCTATATTTTTAAAGCTTTTCAGGTCAGTCTAATGTGCAACTAGGGTTGACAACCACTGATCTACATTTTATATAATAGTACTTTAGATTCCAAATTTGCTAGGCAGTGGCCAAAATAATTTCTTCCCTGAACAGTGAGCCATAATTTGCACCACAGCCTCGCTTGGGCAGTTCTCAGGTACCTGTGAGCCTGAGGTGAACAGTGGCTGGCTGCAGTATTCTCATGGCATTTTGTGAAGTGATCACAGCCCAGGCACTGGCACAAGAACTTGATTTGCATTAACCTTGTAAAAAGTCATGACTTGTGACTCCCTGGGACCCCACCCTGCCCAGCCAGTGCTGCATCGCCAGAGGCACTCTCAACACCAGCTCAACCAGTCCACCTTTGCAGCAAAGGGGGCTCTTTCAATGGCTGAGCCTTACAGGCAGCTGGCAACAGGTGTAGGGGAGACCTGGGCCTCCTGCTGAGCTGACCCAGGTCCAATACTAGTGGCAGTTGGCCTCAGTTCACAGTGAGGCCACCCCTACATGCCTCTAGGTCCAGCACAGACAGCAACCAACCACATATAGCTGTGTAACTCTTACCAGGTAGCCTCGGGCTGGACACAGTCAAAGCTCCAATGGCTTGCATGGGAACCCTCCCAAGAGACACCAGAAACAATAGACCCAGAGTATAGCTTCAGACCACAGCAGAACACTACCTGGTTAACCCCACAAACAGCACACCCAAAAGGGTGGTCTTAACAGAGACAAGAGACTGTGGGGGTGAATCCCCCTCTGAAAGCTCACCTCTCCACACAGCTGATCATACATTGCAGGCATAGCCAATCCTCAGCCAGTCAGCCTGGGAGACAATCCCTTTCACTGACACTCCAAAAGTAATAAAAGCTCAACTATAATAAGAGAATACACACAACACACACAAGAGACACTCCAGGAACACATGCACAGTTGATCAGGCAGATTGGGCCACTGGACCACACAGGACACATAAGGCCACCCAGCAATAGGAGATCTACCTAACACATACAAGCAAACACAGAGAGGCAGCCAGAATGAGGAAACAAAGAAACATGTCCCAAAGAAAAGAACAGGAGAAACCTTCAGAAATAGAATTAAATGAAATGGAGGAAACAAATGCACCAAAGACAGAGTTTAAACACTGGTTATAAGAATGCTTAAGGAACTTAGTGAGGATTTCAGCAAAGAGATAGTATGAGTAAAGAAAGACATAGAAACCATAAAGAAGAATCAGTCAGAAATAAAGAATACAATAACTGAAATAAGAATACACTAGAAAAAATCAACACCAGATACGAAGAAGCAGAGGATTGATTCAACGATTTAGAAGATGAGGTAGCAGAAAACACAAAATCTGAACAACAAAAACAAAAAAGAATTTTAAAAACTGAAGATAATTTAAAGGGACCTGTGAGATAACATTAAGCATAAAAACAATCACATCATAGGGTACCAGATGGAGAAGAGAAGACCAAGGGATCAAGAACCTATTTAAAGAAATAAAGACAGAAAACTTTCCTAACTTGGCAAAGGAAATAGACATACACATCAAGAGTCTCAAACAAGATAAGCCCAAAGACACCCACACAAGACACATTATAATTAGAATGCCAAGGTTAAAGGCAAGGAGAGAATCCTAAAAGTAGCACGAGAAAGACAACTAATTACCTACACAGGAGCTCCCATAATACTATCAGGAGATGTCTCAATAGAAACTTTGCAGGTCAGAAGGGAGTGGCAGGAAATATTCAAAGTGATGAAAAACAAGGGCCTACAACCAAGACTACTCTACCCAGCAAGACTATCACTGACAACTGAAGGAGAGATAATGAACTTCCCAGACAAGAAAAAGCTAATAAAGTTCATTACCACCAAGTCAGTATCACAAGAAATATTAAAAGAACTTCTTTAAGCAGAAGAAAGGAGAAAACAAATGAATATCAAAAATATGAATAAAATGCAATAACTATGTACCTATCAATAATCACTTTCAATGTAAATGGGTTAAGTTCTCCTATCAAAAGACATAGGGTAGCTGACAAGACCCATGCATATGCTGTCTACAAGAGAACCACCTCAATCAAAAGACACATACAGACTGAAAGGAAAGGGATGCAAAAAGATAATTCATGAAAATGGAAACAACAACAAAAAAAAACTGGGCTAGCAATATCCAGACAAAATAGACTTTAAAACAAAGACTATAATAAGAGACAAAGAAAGACATTACATAATAATAAAAAGATCAATCCAACAAGAGGACATAACCCTGGTAAACATTTATGCACCCAACATAGGAGCACCTAAATACATAAACAAATACTGACCTACGACCTACGTAAAGTCAGAGATCAACAGTAACACAATCATAACATGAGACTTTAACACCCCACTGACACCAAATGGACAGATCTTCCAGACAGAAAATCAACATGGAAAGAGTGGTGTTAAATGACACACTAGATCTGATGGATTTAATTAGTATTTTCAGAGCATTTCACCACAGAGAAGCAGAATATACATTGTTCCCAAGTGCACATGAAACATTTTCCAAGACAGACTACATGGTAGGCCACAGAAGTCTGAATAAATTTAAGAAGATTGAAATCATATCAAGCGTCTTCTCTGACCATAACTATGGTGTACACCTGAAAATGATGCAATGTTGTATGTTAGCTGTATTTTTAATTTAAAAAATCTTTAAAGAGCTATTATATACCCTGAGATATATTAAAGAAGATATATTAATTAAATAAAAATTGCAAAATATAGATACTTGAAAGACCAAACACCAATGATCTCATTATCCAGACAAGCACATTATGTGTTCTTACAGGATTTTTCCTATGATTTAAACAATGTATAGTTTAACCTATCCAGTGTATATAACTTTATATCCACTTTTTCAAATTTACTTCAGATCATGAGCGTTTCTTCATGTTTTCACTTTTTGTAGATGTCGTGCGGGGGACCCTGCTCGCTGTGCCATTTGTCGTGCGGGGAGTCATGCAGGGTCTCTGCTCCCACTCCCTGCACAGGAACACAGGTGTCATGCGGGGCAGCCTGCGGGGTCTCTGCTCCCGCTCCCCACATAAGAATGCAGGATGTGGCCAGGCCCAAAAGGAACACCCATGGAGCCATAGATATGGGAGTCATGCCACTATACTCTCGCTGGAGGCTGGGTTGGAGACACGGGAAACAGGAGCCACACAATTCTCAACCCTCATTGCGCCGCTTGCAGGCTCAGCCACCATCTTCTTGCTAGCTCCCATTTTTTCTGCTAGTGTAGCTGCAGCAGTTATATTAGTGGCCAATGGCTCACTGGTTACAGCTGATGGCCAGCTAGCCACAGCTGATGGCCATCCAATCACAGTTGATGGCCATTTACTACCTGAGCCAGCACCTGTCTATGTGAGGCCGAGAGCCTGGAAACTGCTTTTATGGGCTCTGTCCCCACAGTAGATAGACAAAGCTTTTAGGTAATGGATGGTACTTCTTTTCCTCCCCCGCTTTTGGAAGCATGGAAGAGCTGGCTCAGGGGCACTAGGCCAGCTATACTCAACAACAAGATCTTGGCTGTTGTATGTAAATTCCCTTTGCTAAGCTCTAGAAGACCCCTTACCCAACAAAGGCATTCTCTCAACCTGAAACCTTTCATTGTTGCCATTCCCATTCCCCTATAAATAGCGGTAGCATGGGGACAGGTCTCTCTCCTGGAGCATTTCTGTCAATGTGTCCACCTGTAAGCAACTCTGTGGGGGCAGAGCCCCAGAAAGTAGTTTCCAGGCTCTCGGCCTCACATAGACAGGTGCTGGCTCAGGTAGTAAATGGCCATCAACTGTGATTGCATGGCCATCAGCTGTGGCTAGTTGGCCGTCAGCTGTAACCAGTGAGCCATTGGCCACTAATATAACTGCTGTGGCTATGCTAGCAGGAAGAAGGAGAGGGAGAGAGAAAGAATGGGGCTAGCAAGAAGATGGCGGCTGGGCTGGCAAGCATGGATGGTGGTTTGCGGACAGTGTGGATCCAGCCTCCAGTGAGAGTATAGTGCTGCCAGAGAGAATATAGTGGTATGACTCCCCTACCTATGGCTCCGTGGGTGTTCCTTTTTGGCCTCACCATGTCCTGTGTTCTTCTGTGGGGAGCGGGAGCAGAGATCTCGCAGGCCTCCCCGCATGACAAATGGCGCAGCGAGCAGGGTATGGTGCCGGCCAAAGCTCTCCAAAGGACGGTGGAGCAGTTTGTGTGTATGAACACTCAGTCTGAGGAAGACCAGGAGGAGCAGCTGCCGGAGAGCTGTACCCCCGTGGAGGGGTGGGAGGACGTGGACAGTTCTCCCACCAGCACAGGAAAAGCCATGCAGCTGCTGGAGAGATGGAGCCCGGTGGAGAGGTGGAAAGATGTGGATGGTTCCCCAACCAGCACAGGCCGGAGAAAGCGAAGGTCGTTGCAGCCCTGTGGGCCGGGGCAGTTCCTGCTCAGGCAGCCCGGATGCAGGACTTATAGTCCCAGGAGGTAACGCTTGCTGAGTCCTCCGTGGGAGATGAGGGTGAGGTCAAGGTCGTCCCTCACCCCCAGGACAGCCCTGGTGAATGACTATGGACTATGGGGAATTGCCTTCCATCCCTAATTTAATGGACCGCTTGACTGTTTGTTTGGGAACTGTTGTTAGTGGAACTGGGGGATATTTGCTTTAGTCTCTTGACTGGCCGCCATTGAGAATATGTAAGCACCTTGATTGTGAGTTGCTGTTGTTCCAGCAGGGTACCCTGAGAGGCACAGAGAGAGTGGCAGTGCCCTGAGAGCCCTGGCTGAGTCCAGGAAGTCTGGCTGTGCCCTGAAGATGCTCTGGCTGTGCCCAGGAAGTCGGGCTGTTCCCAGAGAGAGTGGCAGTGCCCTGAGAGCCCTGGCTGTGTCCAGGAAGTGTGGCTGTGCCCACAGAGAGTGGCAGTGCCCTGAAAGCCCTGGCTGAGTCCAGGAAGTGTGGCTGTGCCCACAGAGAGTGGCAGTGCCCTGAGAGCCCTGGCTGTGTCCAGGAAGTGTGGCTGTGCCCACAGAGAGTGGCAGTGCCCTGAGAAACCCTGGCTGTGTCCGGGAAGACAGGTGGTACCCTAAGAAGTCCAGGAAGTCTGGCCGTGCCCAGAAGCACTGGTGGTGCCCTGAGAAACCCTGGCTGTGCCCAGAGAGCCTGGCTGTGTCCAGGATATTGCATTCACCCCCAGGCTCCTCGCACAGGTCCCCTCGCGGAAGACGCTTGTCGCGTAGATTGTGAGGCGAGAGCCTGTAGGGGTGGAGTGTGGGGGCAGAGCCCCAGAAAGTAGTTTCCAGGCTCTCGGCCTCACATAGACAGGTGCTGGCTCAGGTAGTAAATGGCCATCAACTGTGATTGCATGGCCATCAGCTGTGGCTAGTTGGCCGTCAGCTGTAACCAGTGAGCCATTGGCCACTAATATAACTGCTGTGGCTACGCAAGGAGAAGAGGGAGAGAGAAAGAATGGGGCTAGCAAGAAGATGGTGGCTGGGCTGGCAAGCATAGATGGTGGTTTGCGGACAGTGTGGATCCAGCCTCCAGTGAGAGTATAGTGCTGCCAGAGAGAATATAGTGGTATGACTCCCCTACTTATGGCTCCGTGGGTGTTCCTTTTTGGCCTCACCATGTCCTGTGTTCTTGTGTGGGGAGCGGGAGCAGAGACCTCACAGGCCTCCCCGCACGACAAATGGCGCAGCGAGCAGGGTCTCCCGCACAACAAACTCTCTGTGAGATAATGAGAGCAAAGGGATTGTGCACTCTACTGCTTCTTTGCGTAAAAGTTTTTCCTTAACAAACTTTACTTTATCCTTAAAAAAAAAAGAGAGAAAGTGGCAGTGAGAGTGAAGCTTTAATATTCTCACCATAACAACAACAAAATGGTAATCATATGAAGTGAAGGATATGTAGCTAACCTTATTGTGGTAATATTTCACAATTCATATGTATATCAAATCATCACATTGTACACCTTAAACTTACATAAAGTTATATGTCAATTATGTTTCTATTAGGTTAGAAATAAAAGGAAAAAAGAACATAAAGACACACTGTTCTTTAAAAAGATATACTGTTTAAAAATGAATCTACAGCAAACTGGTGTAGCTAATTTAATAATGTGAAAGCAAAATTAAAAACTAGGATAATGATCAGAGATAAAGACTTAGAATTCATAATTATCAAACGGTCAATTCATAAAGTAGACATAAAAATCCTAAAAAAGTGTACTCAATCTCAGAACTTCAAAATACATGAAACAAAAATGGAAACAGCTGAATTGAGGCGTGAACAAGTCAAAATAGTTAGAAAGTTTGCAATCAAGAAGAAGCTTATCTCCCCTTTCCTATAACCAAGACCACCTGTGTGAACTGTCAAGAAAGACTAAAGGTATGCTCTCCACCTTGTTGGGATTTCAAATAGGGCAGCTTCTTGAGGGTCTTACCTCCTAAACATAATAAAAGCCACCTCCCACAATTTACCTACTTATCAGATCCTTGATGAGCCCTCCTCATATTTGGGAATCCCCCAACTTTTGTGAGTACTAAGTAAACTTTATTCTTATTTATTGGAGATGGCATGTGTTATCATTGTCAACATCCAAATAAATTCCTCAGTGGACAATCATACCTGTCTCTGGGGGGACTAATTAGAAGAGCTTTTAACACTTTGTTCTCAAGAATGATTAAAAATATATGTAATCACGCAATTAATGAGGATATTGAAGGATTAATACCATCCACCAATTTGACTTTATTGACATTTAACATTTATTGACATGAAACATTTACCAAGATAAATCATATGTTGGACCATAAAAAGTCACAGTTAATATAAAAAAATTGAAATTGTACATAGTATGTTCTATGACCAGGATGAAATTAGACAGAAATCAATAAGACATATATAAAATATCCAAGGTTACACAATACAAGATCTATACAAAATCAATTATATATATATATATATATATATATATATATATATATATATATATATATATATGCAATGAACAATTGAAAAAATCTACCATTTGTGATAGCATCAAGCATAAAACACTTTGTGAAGACACAACTTTAAAAAATGCATACAAATTCACAGTTGCAAAAATTAGTTGCAACCACTAGAGGTCAGACATTTAAGTGCAATATGATGCTCAAACACTAAAATTCATCCAGTCTAGAATTCTGTACCCTGATTTTCAAAATATTTTCTAAATTTTCTTCCATTATTAAAAGTCATTTCCTTTCATAAAGCTCAAAGACTGTGTGGATACATCTTTTATACTATGTTTAATCCAAGCTGCAGAATTCCAAAGAGAAATGTAATCCAGAAATTCAGAAAGACAAAGCACTATAGCATGGTCTGAACATAAATTTTCTGAAAATACAATAATAATAAAGTAACTATTAGTTGTATAGTACTTCCACATACATGATCTAATTTACTCATGGTTAGAGGACTCTGTAGGCATTTTTAGGTTTACCAGGAGTCCCAGGGCCTAAATGCCATTCTCCTATAACCACAAATATTTTTATTCTCCTGTCATTGAGGGGTGGAGTCTATGTGTTCTGTTATATTTGGGTGGACTTGTGACATCTTCAACCATTAGTATGTATATGTAGCAGAACATCACCATGTGTGGTCTTTGGCTAGCTAATAAAAGATCATGCATATTCTGCTTGTTAGGTGGCTCACCAAGCTAGCATGTACAAGATGCAAATACTCTGAGGCCACCATGCTAGCGAGGCCACATGGAGATGCTATAGCTGACAGTCTCACCTGAGCACAGCCTTCCAGTATCGTTGCTAACATGCTAGACATGTGAGTGAAGATGCCAATTTGGGAGTGAAGCCTCCTCCTTTCTGAGACGTTCCAGGTGGCACCTGGTGGTCACTGGAGTTGCCATTCTGGTCTTCCCAGCTTAAGCCACAGACATGACAGAGCAGGATGGCTTACAAGCAATCCCCATTATGCACTGTTGCAATCTATGACCCATAGAAACCATGAGTGTAATAAATTGATTGCCATTTTATGCCAATAAGTTTTTAGTGATGTGTTAGGCAGGAACAGATAATTAGAAAACCCAATGAAATTTCCTGAACTCCCTCTCTTCAACTGGGCTTTTGTCAAAGCAGAAATACTCAAAATGAAGGTCAACCTGGGTAAGTGATTTGTTTGTTCTTCTCAATTACCCTCTGACTATGCAATGGCAGTGAGAAGAAAAAGAGAAAAAAAAAAAAACTGAAGAAAATGCTGCTGCTTTTGGTAAAAACATGTGGTGGTAGATATTTAAATACAACTGAAAAATTAACATAATCTGCTTCAAAACTGAAGTTCCCCAAATATTTTCTCAGGCTGAAGAATTATTAATTTACAACTTTTATGGCTTAACACTGCTTGGCTACTAAAATTTCTTTTCATACCAGTATATCAACTCCCACCCAAAATAATTCTTTTTCTACCATATTTTACTTTGTGTATGAATTCCAAACACTGCTAATGTACATGAATATAGTCATTATAATGAATATCTGCTATTACTGTTTTTATTTTAACCAATTTCTACATACCTAAGAGTTTATTTTAATTAAACTGAAAATAATTTGCTAAATACAAAAATGTACAACTGTGTATGTGTCTGTTTCTGAGACTTAAAAACTATTAAAAAAATCAAAGATTCTTTTCTCATTTAAAGGTCAAAGGGTTCATTAACTATTATAGGTCTTTTTGTTTTCTGAGTAAGCACCATACCCTGTTTTCCCGAAAATAAAACCTAGTCAGACAATCAGCTCTAATGCATCTTTTGGAGCAAAAATTAATATAAGACCTGGTCTTATATTATATAAGAACTGGTATTATATTATATTAATTATATTACGTTACATTACATTGTATTATATTATATAGACCCGGTCTTATAGTAAAATAAGACCAGGTCTTATATTAATTTTTGCTCCAAAAGATGCATTAGAGCTGATTGTCCAGTTAGGTCTTATTTTTGGGGAAACACGGTAAAATTAGTCTCTATGTCCACTGGAATAATTTTTCTTCCCAAGAGTTTTTTTCTAATGAGATCACCGTCTCTTTTCTTGTTCATTAAATACTGGGAAGCTCTGCTCAGGTCATGCATACAGACATGACCTGAGGTCCTGTGACTTGTCTAATTACCCTTTCCACAAGTATGGGTATCTCTGGGAACAAGAATAGAAATATAAAGAATGTTAGACATTCGTTAACAAAGAATAATAGTTTTTTTTCCATTTTTTCACGGTATTAACAAAGTTCTCCAAGATTGGTTTGCATATAGGAAAATTGTAATGAATACAAACCTTCATTAGATGCATATATTTAGAGAAGAAATTACATTTTTGAGTAAACGTGAACAAGGAAAGCAGAAACCCTCATGATGTATGGGGAGAACAAGAAAAAAGAATCTCTAATAGTAGTAAGGCTGAATCCCTGCAATTGGAAATTAATTACATATGATTAATCTCTGGAGAAGAGGAGAAACACAGTTTATTTTAGGGTAGAATATATTCAATGTCTTTGAGGAGAGCAGACAGATTTTGGTTAACAAATGAGAAGTAACTCAATTTTGGTCGCCATTTTTCCTGGGACAAAGTGCAAGCCAGTTTTCAGATGTGCAGAGAGTACAGAACATGTATTACAAACACTGGGAACAGAAGATGAAGAGAATTTGAGGACAATGTTGACTTGATCAAATAAACAAAGGCGATATCAGCAGACAGACGGGCTAAATATGGGACTTGAGAATGTTTCTATTCCAGAAGGACAGGTTCCAAAGAGGGTGATAAATGAATGATCATGAATTATGGAGTTACCATAATTCAGACCATTGTTTCAGCAGACCAAATGGGCCAGATGTTGAAATTCTAGTACTATAAGGGATGAATGTCTACAGAGTTCTTTTAATTGCAGCAATTACCCATCCCCTTATCATAGGGTCTGATCTGAAGAAATATTGGAAGTTATTTGTAAGTGGGAAACAGATGATGATGAGTCTTAATTGCCTCTGAAACAAAATGTCCAGATCTAAATGAGAGAAAAGATGAAAGGAACAATATTAGCAGTACCAAGCAGGCCAGTGATGATAAATACTGGGTGTATAAATGTGAGGGGAACCAATGAGTGAGAACAGACTGCAGAAGTGATTATTTCTAATCACTTATTTGAAGTAGAAAAATCCATCACAACTCCTTAGTCAAAATTTCTTATTCTTATCTCTATGTGGTGTAGAACAGCAACAACAAACTCAGATAAAAGGTAAAGCAATTTATTCTTCAGTCACTTACATACAAAAACAAACTAGTTTGTTCACTTTTTTCCAGAATTGATATCATTTATTGAGGTCAACCTAAATCAACTTTAAAATATTTTACATAAGAGACAATTATTAATCTTCAGTTGTTTGGCATTTCGAAATGCATGTAAAATAATTAAGAATTTTTCATATCAATTTCATATTACTATTTTAATCAAAATGTAATAGATGGTGTCTGCAATACCATAAATGTATACTGTACTTTCTCCACTAGATGTCTCCAGAGAAATACAAGTAAATACTGCTAATAAGAAATGCTGTTATTACGCACCCAGTTTTAAGATTCAAAAGTACTCAGCTCAACTAGGGACAAATAGTTACATTGATTACTTAGTATGAGAGTGACCTCTGTCACTTGATAGCTTACTACCTACATTTATCAAAGAAAGCCTTTTGTTCTGCTTCTAAATGACTTAACATTAAAGAGACATCATTTGATGTTTACTTAGGGGTCAAGTTAGTCATCTCTTTCTCTGAATATGATTTCACTATCTTATTTCACTATCTTAGATATGTTAGGCCAGAAAATCTATGGAAGAGCTATGGGAGTAGAGGAAAATATTGGGAGGAGGGCTCAGGAGGCCTCACTTCTTTTAGGTTCTACAATGTGTCAGCCACAAATATCTGAGCCTGTATATTGACTTTCTCACGTGTTTAAGTTGGTCATTGATATTTAATTTGAGTTTAGCTGTATGAAAATTTATAAAAGGAAAAAAAAATCACAAAATTTAATTTTTGCTTACTTTGAATTCCTTCTATTGTTGGCTTTGTTCAGTAATAATCTAATAATTTTAAGAAAACTTTTCTCCTCACTTAAAAGAAACAATGATCACTGAGTCTTTTCCAGAGCAGTAAGATAGGAAAGTGATATTTAAAAAATGTCAGGATTCCATAGACCATATGTTAAAAAGCAGGGGTACATAAACTTTGGGCAGATAACCACTCTGGATCATTCAAAACCAAGGAAATTCTGTCCTAAAAATCTACTTTTGGCTTGAGTATCCAGGTTTGTTGACTCCATAGACCGTGTCCAATCCTAGACAGTGTAGAACAAGTTTAATGTTGATTACATGCTAGTGACAGTAAGCATAATATTACAATGACCTCACAGTCTCCAGAGGCTACTTGCTACGAAGATCCACCGGATAATTTGGGAACTACCAATAAATTAGCATCCTGATAGCTAGAAACAAATGTCTCTGTCTTTCAGACACATTATTTCTGATTGCATAATAAATGGTTTCTTTTTCGTTAATGACTTCCATTTCTGGGTCAGACTTTGCAACCCTGAAACTCAGATTTAATTGCTGGGATTTCAATTTTCCTCCAAACTGCTAAGAAAATTATGTAGCCAACCCAGGGGCAAGATCGAAGCTGAAGAATAAGGGTCCTATGTGGGGAGAAAGAGAGAGACAGACTCTTGATGAGGGCTCTGAAAGAAGAGAACTGTGTTCCTTTCAGAATTTTTCAGTCTTTTCTCTGTAACTTAGACTATTTTTTCTTCCCATTCATTCTTTGGAACTTCCCATTCCTTCCCTCACCCTACCCCAAACTGTCAGCTATGGAGTAGGATTTAATTATTAGCCTCCATGAAGCCAGGATTCTAGTTAAAGCAGTTGCTTGGATTTTCTCCCACTATATCACATTTCTGGGCTTGGCTCAGCTTTTTAAGTTGCAGTGCTTTAATGTTTTTATATTTACCCTAAAATTTTCCTTCTCTTGGAATATTCTCCAACCTCTAAATTTACATGTAGTTTATACGCCCAATCCGGCCCTCATTTTCAAGATTCTCTTTGAGTGTAAATATTTGTTACATTCATCTTGAGTGTGAATATTTGTTGAGGCATTTGTTGACTTCCATGGGACTTATTCAAGCTCAAGATAGGATGTTCAGGATGGATAGACTGAAGACTCTATTATTTGAAGCCCTGAAAAGGAAGATTTAAGAACTTTCTCTCTAGTGTATGTGTATATATCATGGTTTTTACAGAAAGGAAACCTGTATCTCCTGTCGGAAGAGAGCAGCCCTCTTTTGAAATACCAATACATTTCCATTTTCACTACTCATCTCATGCAATTATTTGTCCATTTAGACCACTGAAAGAAACAAGATGAATGGAAGCCATTGATTCCAAATGCTAAAACTGTGATCACAAGGAACAACTAAGTCAAAATTGATCATGAAAAAATCAATATATTTTTAATTTATTGCAGGCACTAGTAAGAAAGTAGGTGACACGGCAGGAAATTATCGACTCTTCCTTCACCCCTATACTCATAATCAAGTTTATCTGCTATCACTCTGGCCTGTATTTAAAGAGCTCTTTTACTCTTGATACATAATTTTCCAAGTCTGTATCTCTTTATCTGTATACCCCATTCCTTCCTCTCCAATCAAATCACACTGGTTTTCAACAGATTTCAGCTTCATTACAGAAAAACTTATAAATAGTTACAGCTGTCTAAAACAAAAAGGGTTGTATTAATAGTAGTGAGCATCCAGGGAAGAGTAAATTATTATTTTTAGTGGTGATGTTAGAGAGATTTCTGTGTTTTAAGTTTGATGTATTTTTCTGAAATTTCAAAATTTTATTTTTGTGTCTTAAGAAAATGAATAATCTACATTATAATGTCTAACCAGTCTAGAATTGAAGACTTGTATATAACTATGTTATTAATAATGTTCTCACATCTAATTTGCTGATATTAAATAGACCTTGTTTTCATAAAATCTTTCCATCCTCGTCAATATGCAATTACTGATCAACTACTCTTTGTACAACATAAGAGTAATAGAAATCTATTATATAAACCATGCCAGTGACATACAGATGAAGTTAGAATAATTACATTCAGAGAAATATAGGTGATAGGCTAATTCTCTTCTGCCCACTGGGGACAGGGAAAAAATATAATTTAGCTCTTATGATATCTTCTCTCCAGCTCTCCTTTTGAATTGCTCTATCATTTTCTATACCTTACTACCAAGATTTTCAAATTGAGAAGAAGCCTCTGAATCATATTTCAGAATTTATTTTTTCATTGTGTATGTGTTTTTTAATATACTAGGAGCAAGTTACAGAATTATTTATTTCCCCAAGACAGAATCTTGTAACAAGCTTAATATAACTTTCCTGACAGTCAAGATTCTCTCTGGCCCAATCCAACCTTCCATAAGAGCCCTTCCAATTGGACAACATAGAAATTTGGTGTAAAAATTTCTCTTTATAACACGTGAGGAAACAACATTGATGTGCTATTACAGCATGAGAACTTTGTCACAAGAAATACCTGAATTACACTTTGACTATAGGATGGTGTACTCATATAACTTGTTTATTCAAGGAGACTCATAGCAGCTATCATTTGAACTTATTGTTGACTTCTGAACTTCTGATTTCTTTTATCCAAAATGTTCTGAAGATTTGATATATCATGAGTGGAGTGGTGAGAATACGTATTTCCTTGGCTAGGAATTGCATAGTGTAATATTAAAAGACTTCAGTTACTCTTGAAAAATATCAGAAGACTAAATCTGGCAATGTCCCTGTTTCTTAATATGTGTCTAATTATTCTATTATTGTTAGATGGGTAATACTTGTTTCCAATAGGGGATGCTTTTGACCAGTGGTTATCAGTAGATGTGCTGCCTGGAGATTTTCAACGTCATGTGAAGTATGTGATGAAAAAACAATAAAGCACAAATGTTTTTCTTTTCTGCTTCATTTCAAGAGCCAGGGAAACTTGCCAGAAGTAAGTAGATTTATGTTAACTCCATTCCTTGATATTTAAAGAGAGAAGTGAAGTGGGAAGGGTCTCCTCAGTTAAGTAGAATTGCAAGGAAAATTAGTCTCTCTTACATGTTTTGTCAGCAAGTTAGAATTCTTATTCCAAACTTTATGCAAGTTTTAGATCCATTCAACTTTTGTTTTTAACCAATAGCTATTACTCCTTTGTGATTATCAAACTTACATCTACCTTTGTTTTCTGGTGAATAAAACAGTAACTGTTCACTTCTGATGTGAATTGAATGTGACAAGATGTGATAAGAACAAATAATGATCTCATCGAGCACAGGGACGAGTACCCTGAAAGGGACGGATTGCAGAATATTCCTTCAAACCTGAACAAAATCATTTTCCATCAAAAAACCTCTGCTACATTACCAAAGAATAAAACTGAAATATGAACATGCAATGAGCCAGCTATTAAAAATAAAGAAAAGTACAAATAATATAAAAGTAAATATCTTCTTCATAATGAGAAGAAAAAGTGGCTCAATGAGTTCAGTAAACCTAACTAACAAAAGCAGATTTTAGCTGGCAACTTAAGTTGCTGGTGTGTTTTGCAGAGTTCAGATTCCCAAGGTTGATACAGTGCTCCCTCCCACAACTCTGACATGTATATAAACTCTGAGCTCTCCAAAGCCCACTGCCAGTTCTCTTCGGGGACAAACTGCAGCGGAGAGACTAAAGATGATTCCTTTCTTAGCCATATTTTCTCTACTCTTGCTGGTTGTTGTTAACCCTGCAAATGCCAATGGTCATTATGACAAGATTTTGGCTCACAGCCGAATCAGGGGCCGAGATCAGGGGTAAGTCATGGTTATAAACCTTTTGTTTGCCTTTAGCTTGTTATGTACAAGTATACATAAAGTTTTTTCTACTTATTACAAAGTAAGAATAAAAAGGAAAAATAATTATTTTGTGATATGTGTTTTAAACTTTAAGAGTTACTGTCACAATAACATGCATAATTGCTTTTTATGAAACATTATATAATTTTAATCAATTAATAACATTAAACAGAGCATTTCTTTATGATTCAGTTTATTTGTGTGTTTTTTTCCTTCCAAAAATCTGGAATGAAGTTTTCAAACTTAAAGAATCTATGGTTAAAGCCTCTTATTATGTAGACAGCTTTGCAATATCTCACATGACATTAAGGAAAATTTTATTTAAATAGTATATGAAAACTAAATAATGGGTTATGTAACCATTTCTCTGAATTTTTGAACAAAGCTTTTAAATTTTACATTCTGTAAAATTACAAAAACAATTTATATGTCTTGAAATAAATTTAACTACAATTTAGCATTTTTAGTTATCAATCATAATTTAGTCTCTTAACCAACTACTTATAATTTTTGTAAAGTGGATCTTGGCACTTCTTCCTATGTCTTAAAGGGATATTCATAATTCCCCAAAGCTCCTTTGCCTAACAGTGCAAATAAGACTTCTATTTCTTTAAGAGAGAAAACACTTAAAATTCTGGCAGAGAATGTACTTCCATTCAAAGAAATAAATTTTCCTTTGTGCAGCCACATTATTTAAGTTAATTTTAGCACTCTTTTATTTCTGTGATGACTTACCTAAAAAATTACACAGTATGCTGTCTGTAGACATGGTAAAACTTGTCTCTTTTTATCTCTGATTCCTTATTGTTCCAGAGCCCAAAGGCTCCCCAACACCCAAAATGAGCACGTTTGGTTTTAAAAGGGCCAATGGATTATTTACTATTAAAAGTAGTAAGACACATGAAAACAAAATTATGTTAAATTTAATGCTGCCTTTATATTCCTATTAGATTATCTTTTGGATCACTGGCATTTTACTCTCAGGGATGTATAATTTCTTCTCTCTAGTTCCAATGAGTCAGTAAGATTGGATTAAGAATCAGATTTGTGCAAGACTAGAATCACTTCTTTGAAAATCAAATCCCCATATTTACTTTTTCCTTTTCTTTTTTTTCTTTTTCTTTTCTTTTTCTTTTTTTTTTAACCATTTGATCATTTGATATAGAAAACTCGTCATCACTGGGACATTGACTGTCTTTCTTTCCCTATATCTTTTAGCCCAAATGTCTGTGCCCTTCAACAGATTTTAGGAACCAAAAGGAAATACTTCAGCACTTGTAGGAACTGGTATCAAGGTGCCATCTGCGGAAAGAAAACGTAAGTCTCATCTTTTTCTTAATGTGCCAGTTCCAAAGGCTACATCCTGATCTCTGTGCCTTTCCTTGGGCATACGCTCCATTTTTCTTGAAAATTCTCTCCAAAATTGTGAGCTTTAAAAAAATAAATCACATACATAACTAAAGAAATTACCCCTACATTTCTCCAAATACCTGTGGAACTCTCCTTCCTGAACCTGTGTGTCATGGAAGTCCAAAGGAGGCAAATTGCATGGCAATGTGGTTTGGTATAGAATTAGTGTGAGAGGTTGACTATGTCATTTCTACTCCTGATTTGGCCCTCTTTTCTCTTAGGTAAGTCAATTAACCTCTATGCCTCAGTTTTCGCAATATATATACATATATACACACACATACACATATATATATATGCAAAAAAAAAACCACACAAAATAAGCTGAAACATCAGAGTTTTTGAGGAACAAATTAATGTTTGCCTATAGTCATTTGGAAATTATCCAAAGTACTGGAATTTATCTCAGAGTTTTGATCAGAGCTTAAAGTTGGAAAGGACTGAAATTTTATCTCTTCATCTAATCCAGTCATTCTATTCCAAAATGCCAGATGCCCAGGAGTCCACAAAGGTGAGAAAGTCCACCACTCTAGTTACTGTTTCAATAGCCAAAAAGACAATTACTTTTTAACTTAGCTAGATATTTCATTGATTAACTTAAAATTGGAAAACATTTTTTATTACTTGATAGGCATGCTTATTGGTTTAATCTATCAATAAATTTTAGTAGAAAAATACGAGCCTGGACACACAAATCTCATGTGAGCCAAATTCTTCATTTTAAAAATGAAGGGGCTGAGTCACAGAGAGAATTAGTTACTAGGTCAAAAAGAGTAGAGATGTTCTCCCCAGTCAAGAAAATAGCCCCTTCTTGCTTCCTATTAATTTGGACCCCACCCTCAGTGAGGGCACCTTGAGAACAAGAGTAGCTCAAGGAGGACCTGTTTAGCACGTCAGCATTAACCATCAGTCACCCTAAAAAGGGTGGAAGGATTGGAGCACTGTTAAAAACGTATTCCTAGCTTAATAATATTGGTACAAATAATAAATATGGAATTATTTAACCTCTTGCAGTCTTCATTTTCTTTACTGTGAAATGTTGATTTAATACTTATAGAGTTTCTGAAGGTAAACTGAATGGACGAATGTGAAATTGCTAAGTAATTAACTGCCAATATCAATTGTCCTTAAATTTTAACTATTTTAAACAAATGGATACATGCAGGTGGGAAAAGGAGTTGTGAGAAGAGCCTGTTTAAAATCCATAAGATTGTCTTTATATCTGTGTAAGAATCGTGTATTCAAGGCATATAACTTTAGGTGGACTGTACCTCCCCATGGTAACCAGATCTAACTCACTTATTGGCTTAACAGAGTTTCAACTGATGTTAAATTTTGACCTGGACGTTATTCTTATTAGTTTGCAGACATCTGCCAGACTTGTGAGTCATTCACACATTTACAATTATAAGTCAGTGGTGACAATGATCTTGGCCATGAGTCAGGCCAGGCCCCAGCTGGGAACTCGAAGGCTCTGGATTCTCTTCTCTTTGTTCTTTATATTCTTGGTTACCATGAGGCATTTTGAAAAGCACACTAACTACATAAGAAAGGACATGTTCTCTGAAATATTTAGGGAAAATCTTTATTTCATCCTTCCTGGACGTTAAGAAGTGCGATATAATCTTTAACCATCCAAATATATTAGAGATGCCAAAGCTTGTACAAAACATATGCCAAGATTCTTTTTTGCTATCTACTAAAAAATTGTTTTCTGCTTTGAAGTCTGGCTTTTTACCATAAATATAACAATGCCTGCTTTGTTTAATTATGTTAGTTTATTCCTCTCAAGTAACTTCTTTTTTCACAAACACATTTATATCTGTGCTCTGGGATAAATATAAATGCTAGTTGCTAGTTTTAAATAACCAAATAAATCAATAATATTGATAGGAAGAATGCCTAATTTGCCATCTGTTTGCAGGTGCTAAAGTTTCCGATGACATCTTCAGGATTTTATGTATCAGTTGATAGAAATTTTGTCTTCTGGTTGAACAGCTGCTTTGGGGATATGGGGGTAGTAGCTGGGCAGGTCTAATGAAAAACATGAGGTTTCCTAGGTTTAAGATATTTCCCAAAATATAATTGATGAAGTAATATAGTATTTTATAGACTTCCTTTAAAGAATGTCAGTGACATTTTCAGTTGGCATTTCCATGAGATTTTAAATACTATTCTGAAAATGAGAATAAATTTCCCACTTTCATATATGTTCATAGCAGTAATTTTTTTTTCTTTTCTCTTATTTGTCCTATTGATCATGTGGGAACTTTGAATTTCGTGTAGCATAAAAGTTCTCCTGAAAAACATTATTTTTTCTCTTTTTAAAATGTCAACTCAAATAACCATATGGTTAAACTATCAGCTGAATTTGCAATTTACTGTTTTGAAATTCTAATTTATCTGGTATATTAACACTCTACATTAAGACTGATCCTTGGTTTATATTAGCATTTGTTACAGAAAGTTTTGTTACATTAACATTTTCCTCTTCCATTCACTTTTTTTATTTCAAGTAAGTATTTTTAGTCATAGACTATAAAATATGTATCTCATTTTTTATTGTTTACAGTATATGATAAAGTGAATGTCTAAGTAATTTTTAATTAGTGCCTTGACATTCAAATATTGAAATGTTTATATGGGGATCTATGTAAATAAAATTGTTTCAAGAGCTATATTAGGATTTACATAATGGTTCCCTAGTTTTGCATATGTCTCCCATACCAACTAATCTTGACATTATTTTAAAATCAGAGAACAATTTTAAATTGTCATTTCCCACTTAACTTTGTCTATATCATATTATCTATTGAATATTCTTAAGCCAATATTCTTGCCAGAATTTTTTATCCATATTTTCATATTTTACTAAGTATAAGTGTATGTATATACATAAACAATATTACATTATGCTCTTAAAATTTACATTAAGAAAATAGAGAAATAAGAATCCAACCAAGATCATAAGCAGGACCACAAATCATAGATAAACAATTAATGGACCTGGTTTCAATTTGAAAAGCTTATTTGCTTTTTGTTAACTACATAAGATTATTTCTTACATCATTAGAAGTTATGCTTTTTGGAGATTTGCTTATTGTAATTTTTATCATACTAAGAAAAAGTCTTTTATTCTTATATTTGGCAATCTTTCTCCTAAATATATCCAAACTCTTTCATTCATTCATGCTTCTTGAATATAATTATCACAGATAATTAACCAGAATGAAATAATATCTGGATAAACTAATATATGCTTAATTATTAAATTGCAAGGTATTTTGTCCATAAGTAATTATCTTAAGTGGTATGACATGAAATTTATCAATTAAAAATTACAAAATTATCTGTACTTCCTCTTGTAACATCGCTATATTTCCAATTGTTTTATATATTCCTCTTCATACTTCTATGGAGAGGAAGCAAAGCATTATGTAAAATTTTAATTAAAAATACTACTTATAATAGATCTTGAAGAAGTCCAGAAAGTGTCAAATGGAATTTAATAAAATGAAGATCAGGATGAAATTTTTAGTAAAGTAAAAAAATAAAAGAAATTACATAGATGATTTCAGATTACTATTTTCCCAGAAAATACAGTAAATTAACAAGTTATTTTGTATATATCTTTGTTTGCTTAAATTTTCTGACTTGTTGCCTTAATTAATTATTGCCTGTATATAACTTAACACACTTTGCTAACTTTGAATGAGGTAGCCTTTTCTTGAATATGTTATTCTAACAACTTGAAACAAACATTTAAATTGTCTTTTCAAACTCTACAAAAATAAAGAAGATTTTAAAGATTTTCTTTAAAAAAGCATTATTGTATTTAGCAATGAGATAACTTTTATTGATTGGAATGGGTTAATTCATTTCCTGATGTTTCTAGTTTTTAATAAATTTATACTAATAAATATTTTTAACTATTTGTAGTTTACAAAATGATTTCCAAACCATAATTTTAGATTCACAACTACTATAGGTATTATAGCTACTATATCCATGTTAAACAGTTGGAAAAACTGAGATTCAACTTTGTTAAATGACTTGCTCAAGGTCATACATCTACCAAGTAGGAACTGGGAACCAAACTCCATTGTTTTGGCTCAAGATCCTGGAACTTTCCTATAATGCCATGAGGCTATAGAGAAAAAGAAAACCAATATAAATCCTTGGTGTTGGAAAAAGAACTGATTTCTGGATTCTAAAAAAATCATGGCAATAGTGATGTGTTTTACTATGTTTATGTAAAAATATATCCTACTTAGGTCCCCATTTTAATATTAATTTTCTTCCAATGTACAGGACTGTGTTATATGAATGTTGCCCTGGTTATATGAGAATGGAAGGAATGAAAGGCTGCCCAGCAGGTAAAATCTCAATTACTGAATTAAATGAGGAATTTTTCTTGTGTGAGGAAAAAAGTTTGAGGTAGTTTATAGAGAAGCCAAGTGTGTGTGTGTGTGTGTGTGTGTGTGTGTGTGTGTGTGTGTGTGATCATGATAAATCCTAGATACACCCCATATTTTGGTGTTAATCTTGAATTTATCACGGTGCTAAAGTATTAAAAGATACAGTTCTCATGCACTGAATGATGGACAATACAACAGAAGTTCAGTCATAAATTTAAATTAGTTTAACTTTCCTTCATGAAGAAAACTTCTCTCTACAAAATTCCTTTCTTTGGAGTTGTCTAGAGACATGTAGCTGGCTACTTGGCAAAGCATCATCTTTCTTAATTGAACAGCTCTGATTTTATAATGTTCTTCATATTGAAAGTCAGTTTCCTATAACTCTGCCAATTAGAGAAAAAAATAGTTCATTTTTTTTCCTCTTTGAAATGAGAGACATTCTGATATTTAGTACCAATCATCACACCCTTCCTCCAACTACCTTGACTTCCCCACCAGAATCTCTTCTCTTCTCTGGGCTTGGCATCCCCACTTCCTCTAAAATTACATAGACTTCGGATCCTTATCATCATGGACACCAACCTATAAAAAGCCTTTAGTCCAGTCTTTTTTTTTTTCCCAGACTGGTGTTTACAGTTCATGTGGATCCAAGAAACTGAGAGATATTAAGACATACCTCCATTTTGGGGGCTGCTGAACTTTGGTTAATGTCATAGGTTACCATGTCATATCATTAGCTCATATGGAATTTGCACTCAATTAAACTTGATTACAGGTCTTGTTTACATGAACACTATCAAGTCAGATCTTTTTCTAGAATTTCTTTTTTTTTTCAACCGAAGCATAGAACTTACATGGAACACTCCTCTACTTAATCTGTTAATTTTGACTCATTTTTCTCACCCTGTTGAGGTCCTTTTAAATCCTGATTTTATAATTTAATGTATTAATCATATCACCTAGCATTGTTATATTCACAAATCTAGTAATTGTTTCTCCTATGATATTGTCCAAATCAGACAAATTCTCAAATAAGATAGAGTTATAACAAAATAAGTTGGCTGCACCAATATATCAAATAAGATAGAATTATAACAAAATAGGTTGACATTCATATATTACTCTTTCTTCTGAAGTTCAAGAAAACTGTTCTTGAAATGTTAAATACTTTGATCTATTTTCCTTCCTAAAATTATGATGAAAAGAAGCAGGTCTACATATTTCTTTTAGGGACCCATATCTATAAAAAATTATATCCCTATATTTAACATTATTATACTATTCAGGAACTTTAAGCCAACATGAAAGAAAAATACTACCTTTGCCATGAAATAATCAGATATTTACTGATAATTATAGTTGAGCTGCTTGACACGGAAATAGATTAAGTGTTAAACCAAGATGATAATTTAAAATTCATTTTCCCTCAAAACAAGGAACATATGAAGTAATAATTTTCAATAATATTTCATTATTTAGTGCTCAAAAGGCAACTTTCATATAAAATTGGTGACTCATAGAATTTTATTGTTAAAATTATCAGCTCACTGTATTGGGAAACTTAGTGTAAAGTTCAAATGATTGTGAAATAGTACTCTTGACATAAAATCCTAAGTACTTATTCTTTTCTTTGCTATTTCAGTTATGCCTATTGACCATGTGTACGGTACTCTGGGCATTGTGGGAGCCACCACAACGCAGCGATATTCTGATGTCTCAAAACTGAGGGAAGAGATAGAAGGAAAGGGATCATTCACTTACTTCGCACCAAGCAATGAGGCTTGGGACAACTTGGATCCTGTAATTCATTATTTTTATTAATATAATTATTTTTGCTGTTATTTTTATTGTTTTTTAATTGCTTTATAAACTTGGAAATAAATAAAAATTTTACCTTTCTATTATACATATATGAAGATAAAAGGATAAGTTATTGAGGGTAAGGAGTAAATCAGTTTCATATGTCCATAAATGAAATAACTTTCCAGCAGGTTCATAGCCTAATAAAGAAAAAGCAAACCAAGAATGGACTGAATAAGCACTTATTATTATTCTATTTTACTCCTTGCCTCCTTCCTTTTTGGTAGTGAGAAAATGTACGTAATTTTAAATGACATATCTAATAGAAAGGTATGTTAAGAAGCCTCGTGGAATTTAACATTTATTATGAGCTATATTTTATAGAGATAATTATTATTTTAATTATATGTAAATATATATGGCTGTTCAGAGACTGACAGATATATAAACATGTGTGTGCATATTTAAATGAAGTGTTGTAAAAATTCATTTCATTATCAGATTTTTGTGCATAGTTTGATTTACAACGCACTACATTATGACTCATTTTCCAAATCTGTAAAACCAGTGTAGAAATATATTCCTACCTTCTACTTGATATGAAGATGAATTAATAATTACTACTAGAGTCAAATAATATTTCGTAAAACTTAGGTAGATTCCTCTAGATATGATCTTGCGACATTAACTGTGTAGTTGTTAATTGCTTGCTTTGTAGAACACACTCTCTCTCTTCTGGTTACCTTTAACCACATCTCTAACCACCTTTCTGCTTTCTTTTCCTGACTCCCCTTCCTCCTTGCCTTAAGAATGAGTCTTATTAAAGTCTCTGCAGAAGTAGACTTGGCTCTTTATGTGCACTTCTGATAGCTTCAGCTATCACTGTAGTGCATGTAACCATGAAATCTGTGTTTCTTGTACTTGGTACCCTTGGAAACCCAGGAGACTATTTCTAACATCTATCTTAATATTTCTCCTTGGATACGCCATCTGTATTTTTCAACAAAAAAGTATCTAAAATATATGACGCTCTTTTATCCCCGTAAACAAACAATTGCTTTTCAGCTGCCTATTTTTCCATAATTGGCAGTGGTAATCTGGGTGTTCAGACTTGAAAACTGTGAGTCATCCTCACCACTGCTCTCTCCAATGCTTACAACCTACTACTGTTAGTCACCCATATCCCATGTTTCATCCTCTTAATACCCTCATTTCTACTATGCATTACCACCATATTAACCTTCTCAAAGCCCAGTCTAATTTTTATGTTCCAATGCCACAAAATTGTCAGTGGCTTCCCATTGCCAGTTTAATTTATGCTTTACTCAAGTATTAAAGTCTTACATGTTATTGTCCCACATACTTTTCTAAATTTCTTTCTTAATATTACCTGAGAAACCTAGAAGTATATACTAACTACACTGGACAATTTCTGCCCTCCCAATATTCATCCTGTGTCAGCCATTGGACTTAGAATGATCATTACGCCATTCCTATCCTATCTACTCTGGAAGGCCTATCTCCATACCTTGAATAGCTGGCTTTCTTCATTTGACCTCTGAAAACACTTTTTCCTCCTTCTGCCCTTTATGTTACTCTGTTTATTTTTATATGCTGTTACATGATAAGGACCTTAAAGGCAGAAACTTTACCTTACTTGCTATTGTATTTCCCATAAAACCATGTACAATACGATAGAATATATGGTATTGGATAAATAAAAGAGTGCAGAATGGTTGAATTCTTAAATTTGTTTTTGAATAAACATAAAATCCTTGTTTAAATTCAAATGTGTACAAATATAGTGTTTTTTGTTTTGTTTACAACTCAAAAGAATTTAAATATCTGATAATTTTCATTTTACCTTAAATCTTTATATCAAGATTGTCTCTGTCAATTATTCATTTAAAAAATTCATTTTGACTCCAAAAATGCCCAAGCATTCAGAACCTTTAACTGAGTACCAGAATTTACAAAATTCCTTAATCGATTAAAGTAAGATAATATTAAGTCATTTATGTCAATTGGTTTGCCCAGCTGGACAATGCAATCAGAAAATATTTAGAGTAGAAATAGGATAATTATAAGAACATTAATAATGAACTGCAATAAAATAAACTTGTATCATTATGATTTATTCTAGGATATCCGTAGAGGTTTGGAGAGCAATGTAAATGTCGAATTATTGAATGCTTTACATAGCCACATGGTTAATAAGAGAATGTTAACCAAGGACTTAAAAAATGGCATGATCGTTCCTTCGATGTACAACGATTTGGGGCTTTTCATTAACCATTATCCTAATGGGGTAAGTTTCATTAATAAGCAGTACATTTATGAGTAGTTTTTCTGTATAAGGTTCACAGCAATAATAAAAATTAGTGAATTTAAGTGCAACATCAAGACTTTCCCCCACATTTAGGGCATGTAAACTTCTGATTCAGGGACTGATTTTTACTAAAGAGTGATTGTGAGGAAGAAATTAAATTGACAGTTCATTGATAGTAGACTTCAATGTTCTAAAAAAGGACATTTTATTAGTTGATGTGTTTGAAAAAAATAATAAATAAGAATTTATCAGAGAATTTGTCAAAGAATTATCAGAGAATAAGTATTCTTTTATTCACCCTCTGGCTACTAAACTTATTTAGGTTCTTGTGTATTTAGATAAGAGTCTTTGTGTAAAACTTAAAAGTTCATAGGGATCTTTCAATAGTCAAATTTCCAGGGACAAAAAGGGTCACCGATAAGGCAGTATTTAGGAAATTACTATAATAAGACTTGTTATATTTATGCAATAATTATCTGTTTTTTCCTCTCAGAATTTATTTTAGGACTATTTAGACTTCTTTATATAATTCATTGATCTACATTGGAAATATTTGATTACTATATCTATAAAAGAAAGATAAGAATAAAAGCAATAATTCAAATGAAAAAATACTTTAGCCTTATATTTCATGATATGTTCAGTGTAACTGAACTTGGGTTCTCTACCAGCTCTGTTTTCCCTTATTTATTTTTTTTTTTAGACATAATAATATGTAACTCTTCATTCTCAGTGTTTATATCAGAATGTCAGTTCCTTCACTATTACTTTTACTAGTATAAATAAAAAATAGGGAAAAGGCTTTCTGTCTCAGTGGTCAATGGATAGATAGTCCTGATTTCTGCACTTTGATTTTCCCAAATAATTATAGGTTGTCACTGTTAACTGTGCTCGAATCATCCATGGGAACCAGATTGCAACAAATGGTGTTGTACATGTCATTGACCGTGTCCTTACACAAATTGGTACCTCAATTCAAGACTTCATCGAAGCAGAAGATGACCTCTCATCTTTTAGGGTAAATACCTAGAAGTAACAGTAGATTGTCTTGAATCATTGAAATTTCTTCCTTTTCCCTGTCAGAATCTAAAAATAATTTTAAAAATGCTGTTAAATCTAGCAGAAATATAACAAATATATTTCTTGAACTGAAAAGATTTTCATATTACACACAAGAAATCATCTCCTAGTATGAAATAATACTACTTATGTGGATGATATAAATACAGAGTGGTAAGTTATGAGACTGTAATATATTTAGTGCATTTAGAATGTGTCCGTTTCAGTTATTATATGTATGGTTGACAACATTTTCATTCTTACAAACATAGTTTGAGAAAAGTTGGAGAGGACATAGTTGGTGTGCCAAAAAATAATGTCTTAAACATCATAGTTTCATAGTTTCCTGTAGAATGAGCTTCTTCATGTCAGCCTAAGCTAAGTGTGTTGTAATTTTCTTTTGGATTTGCTAAGCACAAGGTCCTGAAAAGCATGTTTATGTTTCAGGCAGCTGCCATCACGTCTGATATATTGGAAGCCCTTGGAAGAGATGGTCACTTCACACTCTTTGCTCCCACCAATGAGGCTTTTGAGAAACTTCCACGAGGTGTCCTAGAAAGGATCATGGGAGATAAAGTGGCTTCTGAAGGTACAAAAATGTCTTCCTCTATGAGAAGCCTCCCAGAATTCCAAGAAAAAGAAATGAAAAAGAGATTATCATGCCAATGTTATCAGCTTTGATAAGTAAAGACAAAGAAAACATTTTTTGAGGTGGACTATAAAAATCTTAAAAAACAAAGTCCTTGGAAAAGCATGCAGAGTAATTAATTAACTTAATAATTAATTAAAGTAACTAAAATAATAAGAATATCCTAAAGACCACATTTTTGTATTGCTTTCAAGTAAAAAAGTAGCAACACTAAAAAGGATTAGCAAGTGTTGAAAAGAAATATAAGATCAAATTTTAATATCATATACATATGCTCTTAATTCTAAATTTATGCTAAAAGATACAATTGAGTTAAGAAAATTGCGTGGTTCTCTTGGACCATTACTTACTGATACACAGAATTTTTCAAATAGATTTCAATTGTGACTAGTACATTTCACTTACTCAGGCTATGCCAAAATACATTTAACCAATTTGAGGAATTTTGAGGATGTAGATATCAATAAAATATAGTTGACGCATAGATTCCTTCAAGAAATCATCTACAGTTTGGCTACTTCCTAGATGTTGTTGCCTATAGTTGGCTATAGTTTTGGCTACTTTCTAGATATTGGGAATTATTTGTCTTACTTCAGCCTCTATTAAACTGTTTACAAATTATGTACAGCTGTTCTATTAAGAGTGACTATTGCAAGATATTGCTTGGGTGTTTTGGAACAGGTAGCACTGCATGAATAACTTTACAGGCCTTCTGAGTGAAACTATTTTTTTGCTTCCGCATCAGAAATTACTTCCTTAAGACAGCGGGAACTTGATCTCTAACATTATTTAGTACTACACAAATCATTTCATGAAATTGATCTTCTCTTCTACTTCCTACCAAACTAAGCTTTTTTGATTATGTATTTGATGAAAAAAAAAAAAAAAAAAAAAACATTCTATAACTTAAACAGTATTTAAAAACTTTCAGTCAATACTTAGGTCTTACATATGCATTGTATTATTGGGAATACTTAGTTCCACAGTGAAACACATCTTAAGGGTCAAATGCTCTTTCCCTTGATCTAAATGCATGTTCTTTTTATTTTGTCTTCCAGCTCTCATGAAGTTCCACATTTTAAACACTCTCCAGTGTTCTGAGGCTATTATGGGAGGAGCAGTGTTTGAGACTTTGGAAGGAAACACAATTGAGATAGGATGTGATGGTGACAGCATAACAGTAAATGGAATCAAAATGGTGAACAAAAAAGATATTGTGACAAATAATGGTGTTATCCATTTGATTGATCAGGTCCTAATTCCTGATTCTGGTGAGCAACAGTTTCATATTCTTTTACTTACTATTGTTTATGAATTGTGATGCCTCAGGAGTAAGTCCATGAAAAATGAGTATGTAGTATAAGGGATAGTATGTGATGACTGCTAATTAGGTAGCCTGCATAGTCATGGGCATTCCATGCATGGAACTTTGGTTTTCTAGGGTTTCTAACGTCTAATATTTATAAAGATTCTCACAGTGCCAAAATTTTCTGGAAAACAGAAGGCAAGATAGAACCAAATGGTCAGCTTTGGATAAACGAAAGAGCTATGGCTCTCACAAGAGTAGAGTCAAGAGATAAGCAATAGAGAACCAAAGAAAATGAAAAGTAAGAAGACAAAGATATTTTCCTTCTGAAACATTTTGTGATTATCAAACCCAAAAAAGGGAAGTTGAAATTCTTACTCGGGCAAGGCAGAATGTCTCATCACATTGTCAGTGCAGCAAATAGCTTATAGAAAACAGCCAAAAATTGATTTACTAATTTCATGATGATGATAATAACAATGATGACATTTGGGGAATGGTGATGGTTTATTTTACAGCCAAACAAGTTATTGAGCTGGCTGGAAATCAGCAAACCACTTTCACAGACCTCGTGGCCCAATTAGGTTTGGCATCCACTCTGAGGCCAGATGGAGAATACACTTTGCTGGCCCCTGTGAATAACGCATTTACTGGTATGTACTGGACACTGTCATTCCTGTTCTCCACACCCCCTCTACCCATGCATACCTTTTTTCTTCACCATAATTGTTTGTAATAAGAATAATAGATATTTTACAAGGTATTTATTAGTTTCTGCACTGGCGACACATACGGTGTGTGTACGTAGTACTATGTAGTCACTTTTAAAATGCTTTTCATTTCAAAACATTTCATAATAACAGATAATAGACTATAGGGAGTGAAAGTTTTTGATGAGAAGTATTCATTTATTCTCTGAACATAACCATATTTCCAGCACACATAATTGATGTTAAGAAAAATAAATTTGATTTTCTTATTTAACACATCTTATTTAAGATGTTAAATTATAAACAAATAAAAACAAGAGACTATTATTCACTTTCATAAATGATGTGAACTATTATTATAAGTATTTTTCCTAGTAACTGCTATTCAAGGGCAGTGTTTACATTAATGCAATCTGCCATTTTTTCCAGAAAAGTGATTCACAGAGACCTATTTAAATTGTTAGGTCCAATTTAGTAATTAAAAAAACAAATAAGCATCATTTTTTTTCCACATTTTTCCAAATACCAAATTGTGACATAGAGATTATTAATAAAAATTCAAATTCCTAGAAATGCCATTTTTCCTCTTTGTAATAACAATGTCCATATGTGTTGACATTAACCCATCTTTAACAGGTTGTGTGCTTTGGTTTTCTGTTCAGTTATAAAGATAAATTAACAAATGATTCATCAGTAGTCTTTCATGTGACTAATGGGTATCTAATTCTCAGAAAATATCTTGACCAGCATTACAGTTTAACTTTTGCCAATGACCACATAAAACTATGTAGCCCTCATAGAAATGAAACCCATTGTTTGGACTGCTTGGAGTCATGTTGTAGTCACTTGATAGAAGAGCTCATAGAGCTTCTGCTGGTACATAGAATTCATTGCCTTGAGCATCTAGCTGAGTCCTATATTATATGAGTGTAGACTCCACAATACCAATAGTATTAGGAATTATCCATTTTCATAATTTTCCCTTACCAGGAGAAACTTTAATGCTTTCTAAATAAAATCATCTTTTTTCTTTAAAACTGTATTTATAGATGATACTCTGAGCATGGATCAGCGCCTTCTTAAATTAATTCTGCAGAATCACATATTGAAAGTCAAAGTTGGCCTTAATGAGCTTTACAATGGACAAACACTTGAGACCATTGGAGGCAAACATCTCAGAGTCTTCGTGTATCGTACAGTAAGTGAATCAGAATAATTAAAATATCCACATTGGCTTAAATGTCAAATGATGTGCCCTTATCAAAGAATGGTGTTACAACAAATGTTTCTCAGAATTTTATCATGTGATTTTAATAATAAATATGCATAGGAAGATCAGAAACTGAGTAATGTGTGAAATGACTAAGAAAATTACACAAAAAGTGCTACGTATTAATAATTCAGAAGATTTGCATTTGTTTCATTATAAATAATTTTATGTTCTAAAGTATTAATTATTTCAATTAAAGAAGTCACTAAAACTCCTCTAAAATAAGCTTTTTTAAAATGTAAGTATAGGTGGTATGCAAATTTGTTTCAGGTGTACAATATAGTGTTTCAACATTCATGTACCTTACAGTGTGATTGCTGCACTAAGTCTAGTAATCACCTGTCACCTTGCAAACATATCACAATATTATTGACTATATTCCCCAACTCTTTTTGTACTCATTTCCCCCACCCCTGGAAACTATCGGTTTGATCCACGTTTCTAAGTGTCTGTTTTTGTTTTATATTCCACATATAAGTGAAACTATATGGTATTTGTCTTTGTCTGACTTATTTCACTTAGCATAATACCCTCTAGGTCCATCCAGGTTGTCAGCAATGGCAAGATTTCATTCTTTTTATTGCTGAGTATTATTCCATTGTATGTATATACCACATCTTCTTCATCCATTCACTTAGTGATGGGCACCTAAGTTGCTTTGATATCTTGGATGTTATAAATAATGCTGCAATGAACTAGGATGCATATATCCTTACAAATTAGTGTTTTGGATTTCTTCAAGTAAATACCCAGAAGTGGTACTTCTAGGTGATATGGTAGTTCTGTTTTTAATTTTTTGAGGAAATTTCATACTGTTTTCCATAGTGGCTGCAGTAATTTGCAGTCCCATTAAGAGTGCACAAGGGTTCTCTTTTCTCCACATCTTCACCAATACATGTTATTAGTTGACTAGAGTGAGGTCATATCTCATTGTGGTTTTGATTTGCATTTCTCTGATGATTAGTGATGTTGAGCATCTTTTCATATGTCTGTTGGCCATCTGCATGTCGATGTATAGCATCCTTTACTGTTTACAAGATAATTAGGTAATTTTTATATAGAATCAAATATGTAGGATGATCTTTTACTGTAAGATCACGATTCAGCTACTGAATCTCTTTTGAATGACTTTCAAGGTAAACTTTTCTAGACACGTAAAAATCCTGAATGCTATAAAATGGTTCTAGTGTAATTATCTAAAGAAAAATTTCTAGAAAATATTGCTTATCAAAATTACAATGCAACTAGTGGTGCTGTTCACTTTCTGTCTGGGCAACACATGTGGCTGCAGCCAAAATATTTCACAAGAAGTTAAGTATTACCTAGCACTGAATGTGACACCCAGCAGCTGCTCGTCAGTTTCACAATTCCAAGACACACATTTTAAAGGTGCAGAATATGGGTCCACTCTAAATTTTATATATATATGTTTGTTCAAAAATACTGTAATAAAATCAATAATTTCACTTCTAATTGATCCTACAGTCAAGAAAATATAGTAAATATTTCTGAAGACCACAAGAGGCACTGGTCATGAAACTTAATGGTTAAAGAGGGTCCTAAAGAATTAAATGGTTAAAGTTTCCTAAGAGAGTTAGAAAAATGGTTAGAACATGGAGAGGAATGATATAAAATAGAAGTAAAAAAACCTTGACTAGTAAAAAACCTGGTTGAATAAGAAGTGTGATGTCAGGTTGTACAATATCTTAAAAACAGAGAAGAGAAGCTATTTCCTCTGGCCAGAGAGTTCAGGTGACCTCTTAAAAGAGTCAATGCAGAAATGTAATTATGCAACTATTTCCACATAGGAAATTTCAAGTAAGGAAATGGACAGCTGTATCTTTCTTTTCTTTGCTAGGCTGTCTGCATTGAAAATTCATGCATGGTGAGAGGAAGCAAGCAAGGAAGAAATGGTGCCATTCACATATTCCGAGAGATCATCAAACCAGCAGAGAAATCCCTCCATGAAAAATTAAAACAAGATAAACGCTTTAGGTGAGCTCATTGGTTCTACCTCCACAAAAGAATGAGAGTTATTGGCATACTTTTGTTTCACAGTTAGCATTCCAAACTGTATTTAGTATTCAGTATTGCTAAAAATAGAATTTAGAATGAGAAGTCTATGAAGTATTTTCAAAATTGGAATACGTCCTTAGCACAATGTTGCCTCCTGGTGTACCATAATACATATAATTTGGTGAGTGATAAAAACAACCTCATAAACTGAACTGTTCCTTGCACATTTTCTATAATTAAGTTTTTTTTAAGGATAATATATACCAGCAAAGACTATTTTGTGAAATATTAAATTTTAAAAAATGCTTCTGATTTGTTATAAAGTGTGACCTTGCTAAGTTTTATAGGATAAAAACAAAACATAGGAAATTTATTAGGTTGCTTTATGCAATACATGGAATCTATTCTATTCCATGCATTGTGGCTGAGGATACCATATCTAAATCTAAATCTAACACAATAAACATATGTTCTTCCTGCTTAGCATCTTCCTCAGCCTTCTAGAAGCTGCAGACTTGAAAGAGCTCCTGACACAACCTGGGGATTGGACTTTGTTTGTTCCAACTAATGATGCCTTTAAGGGAATGACTAATGAAGAAAAGGAAGTTCTGATTCGTAAGTAGAAGATATTTGCCCCTTGATTTCAGGATCTCATTTCTTCCTCAAGTATACCTGCCCAGACATCAGCCTCCAAAATGTCTCTTGTCTAGCCTTAGTTTAATTTCACTTGGGGTATGTGGAGGGCCACTCATTAATGTTCTTAACTAACTTCATACTGTCATATTGTTGGGCTAGATGTTCACTTATGTTGGCCACATAATTAGGTGAAAAAGAAGGAAACAGTCACAATTTCAAAAATTTTGTTTTTCTCCTAGTAAGTTGGATAATATTTTGATTGAGCTGATTGAAGTGACTGTATATTTTGACATAGCATTGATATCAATTTGAGAAAACAATGACATTATGAGAAATTACAGTGTGGAAAAAATAAAGACAAAGAAATGTTTTTCTCTTTAGTCTTCATAGTATCAAAATGTGAAAAAAATAATGACATGTTATTAAATAAATATATTTTTTCCCAATAGGGGACAAAAATGCCCTTCAAAACATCATCCTTTATCACCTGACACCAGGAGTCTTCATTGGAAAGGGGTTTGAACCTGGTGTTACTAACATTCTAAAGACCACACAAGGAAGCAAAATCTATTTGAAAGGAGTAAGTTTTCTAGAATGAATTTATGATAATGTTCACCCATCATTTAATTATCTTAATGTTCATTTTTCATTAAATTTCTCATTGACATTATCCCTTATTTTGATAGGTAAATGACACGCTTCTGGTGAATGAATTGAAATCAAAAGAATCTGATATCATGACAACAAATGGTGTCATTCATGTTGTAGATAAACTCCTCTATCCAGCAGGTTGGTCATTATTGAATTTATTAATGGACTAGATTTTTTTCAATAAAAACCTAGATTTTTATTTAACATATTCTTGCCAATATTCATTTAATATTCCTCTTCATAGACGCACCTATTGGAAATGATCAGCTGCTGGAAATACTTAATAAACTGATCAAATACATTCAAATTAAGGTAAAGAATGTTATTGGATTTATTTCTAATGTGTTGAACATAAGAGACTAGAAATGTATACATTAATGAGTAGATGTACACTAACCTTGGATTGGTCTCTGTTGATCATGCACTGCTAGCCCACCTATAAAGAAGTGACATAATTTCTTTATGGTTTTATTCAATGAATACCTATTCAAATCTACATGGTGCCAAGCAGTGTATTACATGTTATGGAAATATTAAGTTAAATCAGATAGGATCCTTTTTTCAAAAAATTTACAGTGCAGTTGGGCAGCTAAGATACATACATTAAAAAAAACAAAACTATAATCTTTCTATCATCAAGTGTCTTTGCTACTGAATATAAAGAAAAGATATAATATTTACTTACAAAAAGTTGTCACTAATCACAGTAGTTAAAGACAAAGGAATGTTTTGCTTCTTTATCTGTATAAGATCAAAGTGTCAGAAAATATATGAAATATTATTTTATAAATCTATTTAACTTTTGATTTACTATTCTATAATTTTTGTAATTGAGTAATGAATCCAATAATTTTTATGCCATCTAACCATAGTAGGAAATTGAAAGATGATACATATGAAGACTTCATTTCTAAGTGTAATGATAGCTTCACTTTATTTATTTTAGTAAAAATTAAAGTAGTGCCATGATTTTGTTAATATAACTACTAAATTTCATGTTACTCAGTATAAACATTTATTTTCAGTTTGTTCGTGGCAGCACCTTCAAAGAAATCCCCATGACTGTCTATAGTAAGTACATAATGTATGTTTGTCACATATAAGTAACAAAATTAAAATAATAATAGTATTTTTTGTATTTACAAACAGAGATTATTGATAATCTGGTATTTAGAATTCCAAACAATGGCAAATTTCATCCCACTTGAACCAGGGCTTGGGGTCTGGATGAGGCCTCTCAGACCTAGCCTTAATCTCCACCTCCAACCAGTTCCTTACTCATCCAAAAAACAGGAGTGATAAGACATGTAAGAATATCAGTAAAGTATAATAGCTATCATGACAAAGAAGCAGAAAAAAAGGCATACAATCATAAAAGGGAAGAGATAACTAAAAGGTGCTCCAGAGCAATCTGCAAATTCAGATGTGTGGACACATAAATAACATTGCTGAAGGGTTTGTCACTCATTCCACTCTCAAGCCCTCAGCCATCTAAGGGCAGATAGGGAGACAGTGTGCCAAAGAATCCTAATGTGTCTGAGTTGGAGGTTAAGAAGCTCTCTTCATCCAAAAAATTGTATAAAAGAATAAAAAAATTGCTAGGTAATAAACCTAAAGTTTCTAGATCCCAAGATCCTTTTATCCCTGACTACCAGATTATCAAAATTAAACCTCTACTACTTAACAATGGTAAAGGGTATTTCATTCTCATAAACATAACTCATGGTATTTCTTTGTCAAAGTGACTTTTCTTCATTTGTCTTTTTTCTTTCTTTCTTGTAGCTTTCAAAGCAGAAATTCATTTCATTTTGTTTTGACTCTACAATTAAACACTCAAAATGTATCAGTAGCTAAAGCATTACATCAATTCCAACATTTATCTTGGCTAGAAAATTATTCTCTTTTACAACATGAATATCCTGTTATTTAATTAAGAAAAATTTTCTTAAGATTTACACTAGATATGGAAAAGGAGTAAAAATAATGTAAGGAGCAAAACAAAATGTCTGCTGCTCTTCCTGATTTCAATTATGTAATAATAGCATATGCAAATCCAGTATCAGGCCAGCCCAACAGTGTTTTAAAGATATAGTTGGAATAGTTATGATTCAACATCGTGTAAATTTCAGTATGGAAGTACACAATATTGTTAAAGATATATTTTATAACAAATTATGGGCTCTATTCATCAGAAATGTTATGTCATCTTTCTCCACTAAAGATATATATCTGCACTACATTTTTTTATTTTTCCTACTTTATCCATAATAGGTCCATCACTTTCCATATATGTCAATGCAATATTTTGCTTACAATGAGCCAACATATTATAATTCCTTTATTTTCCTCTACTGAAATGGAATCCTCACTCACAGAAAATAAGTTACTCTTTATGAAGTGATGCAAGTCTAATGAAACTCACCTACCAACTCAGAGCTCTTGAAATAGCTCTGAGGTTTACATTCTGGTGTCGATGTTTATTTAACTCCTCTCCAGATGGGTATGCTGTTATTTAGGCATACTTCAAATAGAGGTAGAGACCAATTAACCAAAGATTTCATTTTAATGTTCCTTTCTTGACTTGTCTATAAAATTTCCTTGCTATGTATTATTCTTGTTCCCCAAATACCATACATTTTAAATTGTTTTTTGGGGAAAATGCTCTTTAGTATGTGAAATATATAACAGTTGAGGTGGAGAGGAGTAAAATCAGCATTTTCTTCTCAGCCTGTGACCTGTCAAAATATTTAAGTCCTAAGAATAGCAAGATTGAAACAAAACTGACAATCAACTAAACATCGTAAACTTCAAGTTCCTTAACGTGAAGTAAAGATTTAAGATAAAAGTAATTAACCCATTCTGATAGTAGCAGAAGATTTGACCTGTGAATTTGACCTTCATAGAAAGGTTCCTCTATAGTAAGACCACCTGTGGAATCAATACACAGGTGGTCTTGAATACAGAGATTTGATATATTTTAGAGCTTCATAATTTGAGATATCAAGATATAAAATCTTATATTACCAAAACATAGTCACAATTAAGGTCCAGAACCCAGCTAAACATCGCAGAAACCTGAGGTAAAATGTGACAGTATCCTAAACTATGCTAACATCTCATCTCTACAGTGTCAACACAATCTGTTACAACTGTAAGGTTTAGCTTTAGTGCAGCCTGTTTCCTAATGGAGCCATCTTTTCAGGCTTCTAATTAGAAATGACAAAAAGCCAGTAGCTCTGGTTGTGTGGCTCCAGAGGCCCCTTTCCAGTTAGTCTGTACAACCAAAAGCCAACCAAATCGTTGGCTGTTACCTTAAGTAAATTTAGCACATTATTATCTTTGTTGGGTGGATGACATACATTCAAGAAACATACCTTTACATTTTTTTAAAAATGATGATGATGATAATGCTGAAAATTAAAGACATTTTAGCCTGTAACTTAAATATTGATCGTATTGTGCTTGTTGCATAGAGCTCATATCTGGCTGGCTGAAATTTATTTTTACTTTTAAGTATAGTGATCTATTATTCACATTTTCTTTTCCCATTACTGTTATAAAATGCATGAAAACTATTTTGAGTCTTTTTCCTTTAGTTTTTTTCTTTTAATTGAGAAAGAATTCAACAATGCAATTTGAGATATTATGAATTGCATGAAATTAATCATGTTTATTTGTCTTCTGTTGCTATGCAGCCAATATTTTCAAGAAGTACAAAAGAAGGTAAAGAGCTTTAGTGGTGCAGTTCAAACTTAGATTTCTAGATAGACTTCCTCACTTAGTGAGTGTATATTTCACTGGAACAAATCCAAGTCACTGGACGTCAGAGTTCACCATCTGGACATGAGAAGATAATACTAGATAATGTACCACGAATAATTCCTGTATCTGACTGCCCCATCATCTTACCATATCAAATATCTCAGTACCCACCAAAGACAAAAAAAATAAATAAATGAAAAGAACAATTTTCTTAAGGATGTTTTATATGTAAACATCATTTATGTTCCACTTTCTATACTTTCAGCAACTAAAATTATAACCAAAGTTGTGGAACCAAAAATTAAAGTGATTGAAGGCAGTCTTCAGCCTATTATCAAAACTGAAGGTAAAAATATCAATGTTATATATGGTTCCTTTTATTGTGAAAAAATCCATATAATAGACTGATTTCTATGAATGTATCTACATTCTTTTTGAAACTAACATGCTAAATATTTCTATACCAGTGGCATGCTCATGTTATTGCAGAATGCGGAATGCAAATCGTTTAGCAGAACAGATGGTGCATTCCTAATACTTTCAGTACATTTGCTTGTTCTGTACTGAGACAGAACATTAGTTTCAAATGAACCTAATTGGCCATTGCATTAGCACTAGTACCCAGATACTTGCTAAACAAGTAAATCCTGAGCTTTTTTTTATTGCAGTTAGACTCCTTCAGAGAATATACTCTTTTTGTCACTTTATTTCCAATCTTCCCATGTGGATTTCTTTTGTACTGTTACAAGAACCTCTTCCAAAAAGTGCAGGCATTTTTCATTCAACAACTTAAGAAAGAAAGCACAGAAGCTGCACATTGATGAAAGCTTTGAAAATTACAACCACACATGATATATTTTGAAATTAGATCACCAAAAACAGAAGAGGGAATAAGTACTAGCTGCGGGTGCAGTGAGTCAAACCTTAGAATCCTTAATTCCAGCCCTGAATTTATATATATGAGGACATATATATTATATATTATGTATTACATAATATATAATATGTATGTTAAACATCTCTCCTGATGTTCAGACTACAACATTAAATAAACACTTTCCTCTCTAACCTACTGTCTATGTTCGACATTCAACTTCAACTTCAACATTGTTGATGCCACCTTTATTTCATGTATGTTAATTATTGCTAAGGGTCAGACCTTAAGAAGTTTTATTTCCATGTCTAAACATCTTTTGTTTTTTGGTGAGGGGGGAGACAATTGTTTTAATTTTAAGCCTTTTTACATTGCTTAAGTTTTCCTTTTTAATTACATTTATTGGGATGACATTGGTTAGTAAAATTATATGTTTGAAGTGTACAATTCTGTAATATATCATCTATATATTGCATTGTGTGTTTACCACCCGGAGTCAGTTCTCCTTCCATCACCGTATATTTGACTCTCTTTACCCGCTTCTACTACCCTCTGCCCTTACCCTCTGGTAACCACTAAACAGAAATTTTTATTTCCATGCCTAAATATCATAATGTGGCAACTTGCCACAGAGAAAAGACCATGTTATCTTATTTATTCTGTAAAAAGGATAGAAACAGGCTTCCAATATATATATATATATATATATATATATATATATATATATATATATATATATATCATGTTCTCAATTGAATCTCAAGAAAACCATTATTTTAATTATCTTTGATTTTGGTATTTTTTCCCATTCTCTGAATTGAAATGGAAAATTCTTGAATACTTTTGTCTAAGCCTTTAAAAACTAGTCATGACTTAAAACTTGGACATTGGAAAAACATATGTAAAAGTTTATTCCCTACCTAATTAGTTATCTACATTTTGAGACCTAAAATTAAGGTATTCTTTGAAATCTGTGCTTCTTTTCTTAAAAATACTATACTATGATCATTTTATTCCTTTTATATATTGATGAAGAGAATTAGGTGTCTTAAGAAGAAATTAAATCACCGACATTTTTGTTGAGAAAATGTTTCTTGATCCTTTGAAATACATTTCATTTTAAAATTCATGTACAGTTTTTAAAAATTAGATTCCCTAAATTTTATATAATCACTAGTGTATAGCTTCTATATCGAAATCATTCACATCTGCTGCTGTGCTTATATTCAGAGATTCCTATCTTTTATTTCAAGCTTCTTCATTCAATCCATTTATTTTCCCAGTCTTTGTCAGTGGTATTCTATTGTATTAATCTTTCTTCAATTAAGAACACAGTGGAGCATCAACTTTATTTGGGTTCTTCCTATAAGGAGAACAAGGATGAAAAATGGAGTCATGTCACCTAAGCATTAACAACTCTTCAATCCAAAAATTCAGAAGTTCTGTTTCTGTATAACATAATGAAGGAAACAAATACTTACCTTGGCAGCCATTTACAATTGCTGAGCTCTAAGACTGCTACTGGCATTTGTTTCTCACTGTTAGTACTTTTGCAGATTAATTGATCAATTCTTGAATACTCACTAAGTAAATTAGACTCCAAGACACAATTTTGAGATGTTTCTTATTTTAAAAAGATACTTAGTAAAATTTTAGAATTAAGAATAAAGCAACTGAAACTCAATTCAACACATACTTACTGAGAACTGTGCTGATTTCTCTCCTAGATGCTATAAATAAATATGAAAAAGAAATTATAAAAATCCTGCCTTCATGGAGTTTAACTATAGAGAGGATATTTTTGAAATGTCAATTTAGATTCTTTTAAATAAATGTTGATTTGGATAATTTATTTACTCATTTCCTGTTTTTAAACTCCTTAAGTGTGCTTTCCTTTTGAAATTACTACATCTTAAAAACCTAGCCTTATGCTTTGATATTTAATATGTCTTAGCCCCATAGATCAAATATCACGGTGTGAAGTGTTTATTGTTTGAAAGAACTATACTTTTAGTTTCATTATTTTAAATTGTTCTAGACTATTTCGTTCTGGGTAATGGTGTACACTGACAAGCAAATAAACCCTCTCAAAGATAGCAAATACAGTTACATTCGACTGTTGAAGGGTGTTACAGTATGAGTTAAATGTACTGAACTTCATTTTTCTTCTCTGTGAAACAGTCTTGATTAACTAATGTAATAATCAGCTTTCTAACATTCAAAATGATTTTTGCTGGAAGTAAAATCATTTTGCAAATCAAATGCAACACTTGTTTAACTTTGCATTTGAAGGACTGTTTAACTATTAATTAGTAAAATTTTACATCGTTTGCATATAGAAGGTAAGTACTCAAATCCATTTTCTCATAAAACCTGAAATTCAGTATCTTACAGGTAGGCATAAAGTTGGGATTTTTTTATGTTCAATCTTATGCCCATTAGATAAAAAGTGTAAGATACTGAATGATTAAATTAAAATAAAATTTTAATAAGGAAGGAGTAATAGACAATCTCAGTATGGTAAGTAAGATTTATATCAGTTATCATTAGAGCAACTCAAATTTTACATATTATATGATTCACATAGTATACTTACACATAATATTTTGTGTGATCATACTTTACAACTAAGAATGAGTAGATGGACATATATATTAGTTTAAATGCTAATTTCAGATGAAAGTAATTTTAGCAGTACACCAATAGACTGAGGCATTTGTTCTCATAAATACTGCCAAATTTGAAAAAACTGGGAAATGTTTTAAATGGATTTCATGAAGCCGGAAGCCACTCTGATGTTGCAGTAACACCAAAAGTTGCAATAAATTTCCTCTTCTGGTACATTTAAAGGACTGCTTTAACATGACAATTTGTCTCCTAAAACAATGTCTCAGGACCCACAATAACAAAGGTGAAAATTGAAGGTGAACCTGAATTCAGGCTGATAAAAGAAGGTGAAACAGTAACTGAAGTGATCCATGGAGGTGTGTTAATGTGTTTCCTGGTGCCTAGTTGGCATTACTGTGATTATTTTAAAATACTGTTGGTTTAAATATACTGAACATGTGATGTTTTCTCTGGAATTTTGTTTTATATGAATTGTGAGACTACTTTTCTTAGTTATGGACCTGTAAAGGTAAATTATAGCTTACCTTTCAATGGATCTAGTTGGAATTAACTTACCCATTAAGTCATCCTTTCAATAAACTGTCATTACTTCTGCATATGCAATGATGACAATGAAATATAGTAACAATAATGTTAATACAAAAGAACATATTGGACTTAGAAGAAAAAAAAAGGCCATTGTATAAGACTAGTAAGCCACTGTTAGGACTTATCACAGGGTTCTCATTCTAATGATTCTGGATTCTCACTAAATACTCATTCCACAGTCAGGAAACAAACATGACACGGAGAGTTAGCCTGCCAGCTGCCTCTTAACCTCACCTAAGATTCAGGACATAACTAGTACCTTTTAGACCTCTGTTGATCTGAATTTATTTAAGATATGTCCCTAAAATGATTATGATTTCATTCCAAATGGCATTGTTTTGAAAAATATATTTAATCAAATGTCTAGTTTATGACGGTTTAGATACCATCAGGTGATAAATCAAATGCATTCTTCTTCCCCTACTTTCAGAGCCAATTATTAAAAAATACACCAAAATCATTGATGGAGTGCCTATGGAAATAACTGAAAAAGAGACAAGAGAAGAACGAATCATTACAGGTAATCTTTAATTCTATACATGGAACTATACTTGGATTATAGAGAGCAAGTTATAGTTAACCTAAAATATCTCTATAGAATCATTTGAGAAGCAGAGTAAGTCATTTTCATGGTGGTTACTGAAGTTATTTCATCACCTTTTTTTCATATATAATATTCTAAATACAATGTCCCATATAACACGGTGGTTAGTTTCCTTAAAATGCCATGTTATACAAATTCGTGTTATACAAAACAAACAACTAGTACAAAAAAGGGGGTTAGGTTCCAAAAATTAAAAAAATATATATTATGTTTTTATAATTAAGAGAATAATCTTTATTAAAGCAATTTTCACCAAAAGAATAACATATTAATATGTATAAAATAATATTTTCTTCGTCATCACTACTAAGCACCATTAACCGAGGGCATTTTCTTTTTGATAAAATACATTCATCCTCTGAACTTAATACTCCGCGAACAAAATGGATTTAAAATTCTAATACATTTTAAAATTCTGCAGTCAAATCTGATACGACATTCATGCTTGAATGAAAAATTTCAATGAGATATCTTTTGCTCTTAAAAGCTTTTATTGTGTTCCGTGTTGTTCGGGGATTTCTCTAATTTTCAAACCGTGTTAGAGTGAAACCGTTTTCTTGGGTGCCCTGTTATACAAGGGTTTTCCCCAATTCTCAAACCGTGTTAGAGTGAAACCGTGCTATAGAAGTGCCATGTTATACAGGGGTTACCTGTATGTAATCTATGTTTTTCTCTGAACTAGAAAATTTTAGACAACTCTAAGTACTTTTATTATATGTATTCATAAATAATATATAATATACTATTATAACCTAGAATCAAAACCTTTCCCTCCTTTGATTTTCCATTAATCTTAAGGTTTACACATCTATGTACCAAAATATATGCAAATTTGTATAAAACTATCGATCAATAATTTTAGTTAACCTCCGTATCAGTCTCCTACCAGTAAATTAGCCTAAAATTCTGAATACATCTGTTCTATAAACATTTGTTTAAATGAACAGTCAGCAGTTACGGCCTGTGCCACCTACATATGTAAATAAAGTTTTACTGGAACACAGAGTGTCCATTCATTTATTTAAAGTTTATGGTTGTTTTCACACTATAGTGACACCATTGAATGGTTGCAACACAGGCCATAATGCCCACAAAATCTGAAACGCTTACTGTCTGGCTCTTTCTAGAGGAAGTTTGCCTACCGGTATTAGACACTTTTTTTGTAATTGTCTTTATTTTAGGTCCTGAAATAAAATATACTAGGATTACTACTGGTGGTGGAGAAACAGAAGAAACTCTGAAGAAACTATTGCAAGAAGGTCAGCATTCTAAAAAAAAATAAGAACATGATTTTACTTAAGCTACTTGTATCAAAGTCTAAATAATCTTTGAGACCTCATATATGTTTTCTATTCTATATCATTTCTTTGTTTAAGTTCCATACCAACTTAAGGAAAAAGTCCAAAGATACACAATGAAACTTAAATGACAGTCATATAGATTGTTATGTTATATATTTGTTATATATTGTTCAACAGCTTTATAAGAAAATTGGTTTATCAAAAGACAGCACTGAAAACTGAGAAAGAACCAAATGTTGGTCTGGAATTCATTGTTGGGCAGATGCCGTTATATATCACATCAAGTGTCCTGTCTTTTTGTTACATAAACCTATTTCTGCTATAAACATATATCCTCTCAGAGGTCACCAAGGTCACCAAATTCATTGAAGGTGGTGATGGTCATTTATTTGAAGATGAAGATATTAAAAGACTGCTTCAGGGAGGTTAGTAAAAGGGAAATAACTAACCCGTTAACAGGTTCTGGTGACTGAGTTCAACTTTTTAAAGACTGAGCATTCAGGATTTTTTTTTTTTTTTTTTTTAAGATGGCATCATGTACTGTCTTAACACTATGATTTGTTCAATGGCAGTTTAATTCATATTTATAAAGAAATGTTACTAGTTTAAGCAGTCTTTAAAAAGTTCTATGGTACAAAGCTTGGGGAGCAATGAATATTTTTTTCTGCTTTGATACAGATAATTGTAAGGACATTTTAAGTATGTGAAAGGGGAAAACTTTTTAAATTGATAGTTGTTTAAACAAGCCCAAATTGACATACTTTTTATATTAAAAAAAAATGTATTCACTGCCCCCACAACAATAATAAAGGCATGTTTATGGATTTTTTAAGTGCATAGATCTAGAAAAAAAAGTGCATTTAGTAATTTTCTTTTCTAAAACTACATTCTTGGGAATGGGTATCTGTTTCTTCTAACAGTTTGAGTAATAATCTATATCTGGAGATGTAAATTATTTTGCACATGAAATAATCTTAATCTTTAAAGTATGGAATGTTCTCTGTCTATGGCATTAAAAGGACCTACTTTTAAAAGCAAAAGAGGAAAAAAAAGAATTCAAAATCTTAATGCAAACTCAAAACAGTAATTATTCAAAGAAATAGTAAATGTTATAAATATAATTTGGATAATTTTCATTTGAATAAATGAATTTCTAGCCCATTTTATTAACAAAATCATTTAGATGACATTGTTTTAGAGAAACAAGTATTTAAATTATATAGAAAAATCAAATATGCTCCTTGAAATATGCTGTGAATTGGGAAACACACCTGCAGTTTGATACTTATCCAAAGTATGGTCTAGAAGGCTTTTCTGCTTAAAATTTTAAAAATTGTATCACTATGTCCAAAAAAATGTAAATTATCTGGGGACCATTTGCATATTCAGCAATTATTGTTTCTTTAGTCCTTAGTTTTATATAAATAAAATCTCGTATATAGTGTTAAAACTGTTCAGCAATAGTAAAAATAAATAATTTTAATTCAACCCATGATTGAATTTTCCCCCAATAGAAAGATATGTATCTGAAAATTACAGGATTTCCTTTCAGGCAGGGAGTATATGACACACCCAAAGCATAATGGAACAAAAATTTTCTGTCAGATATAATACAGAATTCACTCATCTACCTCTAAATGCTTAACAATCTGCTAGGTAAACATACGAATTTGAGGGAAGAAGCAAAGACTTTATGAAGAGTAAATTGAATTCTTTTTTTTTCAGTCCTTGCCATAGTAAGCAGCTTTGTAGAATGGCAGTGCTTTTTAGAGAATGAATCGATTACTAGCTGTACCTGTTTACATTGCTTTAATTTATTTAAGCTTAAACTTCAGGTAAGTATGTTTCCTTCCCTATAATGAGCCCCCGTTAACAAGTCCATTATAAACAATAAACTAAGAACAAAAGAATAGCTTCAGCCAAGAAAAAAGATATACTTACTACAAGTTAAGAATATGATACTCGATTTTTAGTTAATGAACTGTTCCTTTAACTCCTGATTTTGTTCATTGAAGAGGTTGGTTCCTGTAGTTGCTAACATACGGTTTCTCTGCATATCTATAAAGCATCAGTTTCCACAATGTACACCATAAATTTTTACCAAAATATTTCCAAGGTTTTTCTTGTTAGCAGTATATTCAGTATAGCTACTAATGTCTGGACATTGATTGGACATGTTACTTTTCTTTCTTCCATCCCTGTAAAGTCATTAGGTCAACCCTGAGTTACAAGTATGCTCTTGCCTAGATCCTAAGAGACACAGATTTACAAAGAAGCTGGTGTGAATAAAGATTATGTCATGTGACACTGGCTTTTTTCGAGATAGATCATTGATCTATATCCAAACTATGGTCTTCATCTCTAAGTTTAGAGTTTTCTATCTAAACTGTTCATGTTGTGGTACATATAGTAAACTTTGATGAACTGAGTGTATTCCTCAATCATTTAAGTCGTGACTTTTAATATGGCTAACTGGTCCTTTCAGTACTAATATTGTGATTTGTCCCTGAAACACTTCAGAGCCCTTAACTGAAAAAATGTTCTCACAAAATGCATAAAGATTTTCATTCTTAGGTAGAACTGCCTTTACTGAAACTGCTAAAGTAATTAAGGGAGAATATTAGGCTATGGAGAAAGGAACCAAAAAGAGTCATTTTGGAAGGTTTTGACAAATCTGCAAATATAACATGTAAAGATTTATGGCTTCTGTAGTGAATAGGGGATCAGGTTGTAGATCTGACTCCCAATCTGGGCTCCAACTCAAACCAACTTAAGTAAGTTGATTCTTTCCTGCGTTGGTCCTTCTTCTGAAAAGTGGGATAGTAATGTTATCTAAATCTGAGTTAATATATGAAAAGTGCTTGAAATAATGTTCAGCATATATAAATTCTCAGTAATGTTAGATATTATCAGAATTATGTTCAATTAACATTAATCTGATCAATACAGTCATATTTTACACAGTATTTAAAATTTCCAAAATGATAGCCACATAAAAATGCAAAAACGTTGCAAATAATTGAGCTGAAGCACTTCGCATGTTTCACAAAACATGCTCTTCTAAACATGACCTGATACAACGCTCTTCATTTTGAGGTAGCAGGGAGCCAGTGGGAAGAAATCTGATTTTGTGCATGTTATTCACGTTTTCTTCTAAAGATGTTTGTTTGTCACAATGAACATATATTTTGATATTATCACAGTAAAATAGTAATAAATTAATGAATTAGTTAACTGGGTGCTCATCAATTGGATGCTGTCAAGTGTATGAAAGAAAATCTAAGTGTAAGTGCTTGATTTGAAAAGTAATGCTGTGAATACTTCTATGATCTTGTTTTAAATTGTACAATAACAGTAATTTGGAATTTAATAAGTCTATTATAAACAGTTATCTTATTCACTAATTAAAGATTGGATCCATCTTTTCTTGACAATATTTTATAAGCCATAACTTGTTACCAAATAAATCTGAGGTTAAAGAACGTATATAACTTGGAGCATATTCCAAAATTCAGACTTTCCTATATCATATAAACTTTCCCCCATTATCCAATCTAATGAAGTTTTCAGTTCTGTATTATATTACAGCATTAATATGGTTATTCATCTTATAGTCTGGGAGAGAAAAGGACATGTTTCATATGTGTTACATAGACAGAAAGAGAATTCTTCAAAAAAATTTGTAAATGTTTTCTTTTTATTCGGTGTCGTATAGCCAAAATTACTGTTGGTGACTATTGCATACCTTACATTTTGTGGAATTTCAGAGAATTAAGAAATATACATAATAGAAAAAAAAATTTGACTTAATTGTTTAATGTGGATGATATATAAAAAGCAACAAGTCAAAATTTGGAGAAAAAATAAAGGTAAACAGAAAAAATGAAATTGCTAGAAGAACATCTTTGATCTCAAATGCCCAACAACAGAGTGAAACTGTGACTCTCGGCCTACCAGCTGAGTATTATTGATGAATTAAAAGAAAAACAAAGGAATTGAGAAATATTTTGCAACTGTCACAACCAAAAACTGCATTGTGATAGACTCGTGAGATTATTAACTAAGAAAGCTTTTATCACTTTTAACTAATTAATCTTTTTTGAGAGGTCGTGTTGGATTGGAATTAAATTTGGGGATATGTTGTTGCACATTTCCTGAATTGCTTATTATTATATAACCATAACCTTACAAGGTTTTGCATCTTTGTATTAGAAATTCTGGCTAACTTTGGGATCCATTGAAAAAAACTCTTATTACTGAATTCATTACATTTCAAATCTGTTTCTAGACTTATTAGGACAATGCTATTTTGTTGTCTTCATGTACTACAAAGTAATCATGAATTAATTTACAATGAGAATTTATAGAGGCAGAAGTCTGGCACGTCACAAATAAGAATTAGTGGATATCTTTCGGAAGATACTTCTGCTAAACTTTACATCCCTTCATCATAAAATCATGCTTTTTACAAAAAAGATGAAAAAGTCATGTAAGTTATTTACTCCATGCAAAAGTTTCACATTATATGGGGCTCCAAATGCCATAATGAAATAATATGTTTGCAACAGTAAACATTTTCATGCTGTATGGAAAATAACAAGTGTGATTTGTTGTCAATGCAAAAGTCTCATGTTTGTGAAATTCACTACTCCAGAAGAAAAGCCATACGTTTAAGTGATGTTTATTTAAAACTTTATACTTTTCCACTTAACTATGATCTCCTGTCTGATGTTAGCCATAATTTCAAAGTTTTTTCTAACTACAACTATTTAATTTTAGACACACCTGTGAGGAAGATGCAAGCCAACAAAAGAGTTCAAGGTAAATGTACTGACTATAGTACATTATTTTATGTTAAGAAAAACCAAAGAAAAGGAGAGTGCTTTCATATATTTTATTGGACTTTGTTCAGTCTGTCAGGGAGAAAAGGTAGCCAGTGTCGGGGGCAAAGTATTTTAATGACAAAAATCAGAAAATAACTTGTTCATGTTCTGCACTATCGTTAAAATCTAAGAATAACAAGTGTTAAAGGAAAGACAATTATGCTCATGTAAACTGCTAGATATATTGAACGCTTGAGGAAGACTCAAATAGAGTTAATCTGAAAAGAGATCCTTGAATATCAGAGCCAAGAAAAAATAGGTTCAGGAGGACCTGAACTCTGTTAAATGTTATTAATTGAAATAATAACTGTATGTTACAGTTTGAGGCATAAAATACAGAAAATTGTTAATATAATATGTATAACATTTTGATATAATTTGTAGATTATAATCATGTATATATCACTCATGCACTACAATATTTTTCATTACTCTTCTTACGTGCATTTTCTAATCTTCCACTTAAGTTACCCTACATTCTCACATTCAAAAAGCAAAGATTCCCCTTGTGGAACTTAGAATAAATTACAAGTTTGGAATTTCTAAAGTAATTACATAGTAACAGTCAAAAGAATTTGCACGGCTTATAAATACATTATGAGTATATCTGATTTTAAGTTAATCCACTGTAGATATTTAAAATTAAGTAATCAATTGTACCCGTAATTTCTAATTGAGGGATTTATGAGTAATTTCTTCTAAACATTCAAATTCATACAAATTTTCTGAAGAACTGAGATCATCATTTTTAATTATTATTTTCATATACCTTTAAACAGAGGATAACCTTGATTTCATCATCATAAATGAAGTATTTTATTACTAAGACATAATCTAAAGTTTATTACAATAAGGAATGATGGTCTTTTATAGATATATGTATGCATAGAATATCATATTTTTAAACTGTAAAGTTTCATCACATTTACAATCTATATGTTCTCCCTTCTTCCTAATCAGGATCTAGAAGACGATCAAGAGAAGGTCGTTCTCAGTAAAAATCCAGACGAGACAACAAAGTTCATACAACCCTAAATTGATAACCTGATCTTAAAGGAAAATTATAAGAGCCACTTTGACTTCAGGAAATGAACTGTCAGTGCAAAAAAGCAATCATTGAACAATTCAGAATACATTTTTTCCCCCCTGGATGAGGAACATGAGGGAAATTGTGGAGTTAGCCTCCTGTGGGATGGGAACTGAGGGAATTAGAATACCTTACAGGCTTTTACATCTTTTCATTAGAAGTTCTGGCTAACTTTGGGATCATCAAAGACAATCCTTATCACAGGATTCATTACAATTCAAATCTCAGAGTGGTGAGCGGTTATCCCACTGAGAAGATTGAGCCTTGAATGTTTTTGTAGAGGATAGATAAAACGCGTGCAACCAGTTACCTCCCCATGGGAAGCTAAGTTATAAAAAAGAGTGATCAGTATTCAAAAAGCAAACAAAACTCTTACATCAAACTGTTTTGCACATTTCTAATGCGATGTGGATCTACCGGTAAATTATGTTACTTCTACAACTAATTTTGTACTCTTGAAATGTTTGTCATATGCTTCTTGCAATACATATGTTTATCTCAAACATTTTAATAAAATCGTTTTTCAGGTATAAAGAGAATTACTTCAAATTGGGTAATTCAGAAAACTCAAGGTTTAAATTAATAAATTTGGACTTGGGAACGGGACTTTATACTCCTTTTTAATAACAAATACTCATTAAAGGAAATTGAATGAATTTAGTGTTTCTTGCATTTTTAAACTATTATGATAATAAAGAATCATTATACAATAAAGGAATAATTAAACACGACCTGAGTATCTAATATAACCCCAGAACTATACTATGTTGTGAGGATTCAAAAGATTATTAGACCTTTACTGTTCTCAAAGGGTAAAGAGACAAACCATCAATAATTTACAATGCACCATGTCCTTTAATCAGCACTACACAAACACAAGTACGTCAATTACTTTTCCTAGGGTTGGGCTAGTCATAGGAGGAGTCAGAGAGATGCTCTAAATTAAGACTGAAGTAACACTAGAGTCCATTGCAGGACAAAAGAGGGGAAGAAAACTACTTGTTTGCTGACAATGATAAAAGTATCAGTTTGATCTACTCAGGTCTCAACAAGTGTCTGCTTGCTTGGACTAATTGATAAAAGAGCATTTAAGGAATAGAATTCACAGTGACAAAAACTGAGTGGTGATTATGTAATAAAATGATGCCATGCATTGGAAGTCAATGACTAGGAGGCTATAAAACTGAGGAAGATACCAGTCGTGACAATAGCTGTCCACCTTGGATCAGAGGCTCAGTTCTAAGGTATCACTAAAGAACCTGGAAAGGTGTTTGGGTAGCTTACAGGCTTTTACATCTTTTCATTAAAAAGTATTGGTTCTTCGTTTGAGGGAGGCTTGGGATAAGGAAGTGAGATACAAAATTTTTATAGTACCAGATAGTCTTGGTTTTACAGAATGCTTTCTAGTCTGGGACTAGTGGTGAGATTAATGTCTAGCATATACAACCCCTGCCAGGAAACAAAATGTCCTACAACTCGGTACTCATGAGAGAATGTTGGGACTTCAGTCTGAACTGGATGGGGTGTGACCGTGATCTTCCCAAAATGACTCAGAGGAGGCGGACATAAGGTGGGGATTGTAGAAAACACTAAACTATCAACACAGATGGCTATTCCAAACACACAGCATGTTTGTCATGATCTGCTAGAACAGGGGTGTCCAAACTGCGGCCCGCAATCCATTTTTTATTGGTTCGCAGCAAAGTCCAAAAATATATTTAGTTTACTTAAATAAACCAGGTGAGGCAATATGTACTTCACCTCGAATGAGTGGCCCGGCTTTTTGTGTATTTTACCGCATATGGCCCTTGGTGAAAAACGTTGAAAAAAGTTTGGACACCCCTGTGCTAGAAGATCACAAGTTAATTGCATAGAACAAACAGTAAATATATTCACTCATTCACCTCCTTCAGGATTTTCATTGATGATGATAAGCCAGGTGTTCCAGTGTTAAACTTTGAACACAATAATCCAGGACAACAGGAATGAGGTTGAAAGGTTGAAGTATTTTTAAAGACTTCTAACTTAAAGGCTTCTTTTTTTTTTTTTCCCTAGAAGAATAAAGAAATCAGTATTGGCCCATACACATAAAATCTAGTATGTCTCTCTCTGGTAAAGGACACAGTCTTTTAAATGGCACATGTAAATACATTTAAAGATAAAACTTCAAGAGGAATTATTAATAAAATAGAAAAAATTACACAATAATACAAAAAATAATATTAAGATACATGAAAATAAAGAATAATTTAAAACCCTAAACATTTAAAATAGATAGATAGGTAGACAGATGATGATCGATAGATAGATGATATAGATAGATACCAGTCCTACTCACTTTGTTCAAATTGAAGAGGCGGAGTAGTGTGTACTTTTAGACACAATATTTAATCTTTTAAAAATCCTGAAAAGTTTTAGTATCTCTAGTTTTATATGAAAAAAGTTAGGCTTAATGAGTTTACGTAACTTTTCTTTCTTGTTTTGCTCTGTACACTTAAATCAGGCCACCAACTTGCCACATGTCCATTACCCAAGTGCAAACTAGGACAAAGCAAACGCATTTTGTTTTCACCTTTGTGCTGACTCTATACTACCTGATTTCATCTTTTTTTCTAGCCATTTTCTGCACAAGTAGCATTTAGCAGGTTCGAGCACACTGAACTTAAGACTATTTTAAAATAAGCCCCTTTAGTTTATCCTGATGCACGAGGCCCACGGCCTTAACTTTGAGAAATATTGTTTTAGAAATTTCTGCTGATACCACAAGTCTCCAAGCAATCACTGGTACACTTTCTATCACTATAGAAAACAGCATTTTCTAGACTTTTATATAAATTGAATCACTCAGTATGTATGGCTTCTTTGTCTGGCTTTCCTGGCTTTGGGATTAATATGTAGATATGGAATGGCAGGACCATACAAAAGGTGTATGATTAACATTTTTGGAAAAGGCGAAATCATACTCCAAGGAGCTTCATTTTGCATTTCCCACAGAAGTATATGAGAGTTCCAGTTTCTCTTGCCAACACTTGACATGGTCAATCTTTTTAATTTTAGCTACTCTAATAGGTGTGTAGTAGTATCTCATTGTGACATTTAAGTTGCATTCCCCTAATGTATGTTTTCTATATGCTTATTTGACATTTGTGTGTCTTCTATGGTGAAGTAAGTTTCTTTTCAAATCTTTTGCCAAATTTTAATTGGGTTGGTTTTAAAAAATATTATTGTTTTGAGATTCCTTATATATTATGGATACAAGTCCTTTATCAGCTATATAAGGTGCAAATATGTTCTCCCAATATGTGACTTTTCATTCTCTTAGCAGTGTTTTTGAAGATATCAAAGTCACATTTACCTTTTTTTCCTTTTATGAATTGTACTTTTGGTGCAATATCTAAGAAATGCTTTATTAACTGAAGGTCACAAAAATGTTCTGATGTTTTCTTTTAGAAGTTTTATTTAAGTTTTACATTGAGGTGTATGATTTATTTTGAATTAATTTTTATTTATGATACAGGTATGAACTGAAGTTCTTTTTTTCCCTATAAAAAGCCAATTATTCCAGCACCATTTTCTGAAAAGATTGTTCTTTGTCTACTGATTTGCCTTTACACCTTTGTCAAAATTCCATATATTTGTGATTCTATTTCTGTTCGTTTTTTTTTTTTATTCTTTTTATTCTGTTCCATTATTCTATTTGTCTCTCTTAATTGAAATGCCACACTTACTGGATTAGTGTAGGTTTAAAATAAGTCATGAAATCAGGTACAATTAGTCCAAATTTGCTCTTTTTTTCAGTTTTTTGTTTGTTTGTTGTTGTTGCTATTTTAAGTCATTTGCATTTCCATATAAATTTTGAAATCAACTTAGCAATTTCTACAAAAAAAATAAGACATATGTTGGACTTTTAATTGAGGTTGTGTTGAATCTATGGATGAATTTGGGGATAATTAAAATCTTCACCAAATTTAGACTCCAAATCATGAACATAGTAAATTTCTCAGATTATATAGGACTTCCTTAATTACCTTTCCAATATTTTATCATTTTAAGTGTACAGATCTTGCACATCTTTTGTAGATTCTCCTTAAATACTTAATATTGTTAATGGTCTTATAAATAGCATTGCTTTTATTTCAATTGCTTATTGTTCATTTTCTGTGTATTGATCTTGTATTCTGAAACCTTGTTAAGCTCACTTATTAGTGCTTTAATAGTTCTAATAGTAACTTTGTGATAGTTCCACTAGTAACTTTTTCATAAATCGCATCATATTTTCTACATTGACCACCATATTGTCTGCAAATAAAGACAATTTTACTTCTTCCTTTGCAATCTCAATGCCTTTCATATTTTCTTGCTTTGTTTTATTGGTTGATGTTGAATGGTTGTATAATGCTGAATAGAAGTGGCAAGAGCAGCCATTCTTTTTTGTCATGATCTTAGAGGGAAAACATTCAGTAAGTCATTTAGCCTTAAGTATGATGTTTAATTTGATGTTAGCAATCACGGAATTTTTCATGATCCACTTTCGGGTTTAAGAAAGTATCTTCTATTCAAAGTTTCCTGAGAATTTTTAATCATGAATAAAAGTTGGTTTTCACCAAACCTTTTTTCTGCATCTATTAAATAATAATGTGGGTTTTCTTTTTCAGTTTTTTTTGTTGTTGTTTTTTTTTTTGCTTTTCCAAAATTATATTACTTTTTTTTCAACCTTTTTCTTTTCTTTTACTTTTTTTTTAAATTTATTGGGGTGACAATCGTTAGTAAAATTACATAGATTTCAGGTGTACAAGTCTGTATTACATCATCTATAAATCCCATTGTGTGTTCACCACCCAGAGTCAGTTCTCCTTTCATCACCATATATTTGATCCCCCTTACCCTCATCTCCCACCCCCCACCCCCCACCCCCTTACCTTCTGGTAACCACTAAACTATTGTCTGTGTCTATGAATTTTTGTTTCTCATTTGTCTTGTTCTTTTGTTGTTTTTGGTTTATATACCACATGTCAGCGAAATCATATGGTTCTCTGCTTTTTCTGTCTGACTTATTTCGCTTAGCATAATATTCTCAAGATCCATCCATATTGTCACAAATGTTCCTATATCATCTTTTCTTACCGCCGAATAGTATTCCATTGTATATATATATATACCACAACTTCTTTATCCATTCACCTATTGAAGGACATTTTGGTTCTTTCCATGTCTTAGCCACCGTAAACAAAGCTGCAATGAACACTGGAGCACACGTGTCTTTACGTATAAATGTTTTCAGATTTTTTGGGTAGATACCAAGGAGAGGGATTGCTGGGTCATATGGTAATTCTATTCGTAATTTTTTGAGAAACCTCCATACTGCCTTCCATAGTGGCTGCACCAGTCTGCATTCCCACCTACAGTGTATGAGGGTTCCTTTTTCTCCATAGCCTCTCCAACACTTGTTACTATTTGTCTCGTTGATGGTAGCCATTCTGACTGGGGTGAGGTGACATCTCATTGTGGTTTTTATTTTCATATCTCTGATGATTAGTGATGTTGAACATTTTTTCATATGTCTCTTTGCCATTTGTATGTCCTCTTTGGAGAAATGTCTCTTCAGGTTCTCTGCCCATTTTTCAATTGGGTTGTTTGTTTTTTTGTTGTTGAGTTTCATGAGTTCCTTGTATATTTTGGATATTAGACCCTTATCGGAGGCACTGTTTGCAAAAATCTTCTCCCATTCAGTTGGTTGCCTCTTTATTTTGTCGATGGTTTCTTTTGCTGTGCAGAAGCTTTTAAGTTTCATATAGTCCCATTCATTTATTTTAGCTTTTATTTCCATTGCCTTTGGAGTCAAATTTATAAAATGCTCTTTGAACTCAAGCTCCATAAGTTTAGTACCTATGTTTTCTTCTATGCAGTTTATTGTGTCAGGTCTTATGCTTAAGTCTTTGATCCAGTTTGAATTAATTTTGGTACATGGTGACAGATAGCAGTCCAGTTTCATTCTTTTGCATGTGGCTATACACTTCTCCCAGCACCATTTATTGAAGAGGCTGTCTTTCCTCCATTGTATGTTTTTAGCTTCTTTGTCAAAAATTATCCATATTTATGTGGTTTTATTTATGGGTTCTCAATTCTATTCCATTGTTCTATGTGTCTGCTTTTCTGCCAATATCATGCTGTTTTGATTATTGTTGCCCTGTAGTACAATCTAAAGTCAGGGAGTGTGATACCTCCAGTATTGTTCTTTTTCCTTAAGATTGCTTTGGCTATTTGGGGTTTTTTGTGGTTCCAAACAAATCTGATGATTTTTTGTTCTATTTCTTTAAAAAATGCCATTGGGATTTTGATGGGGATTGCATTAAATCTGTATATTGTTTTGGGTAATATGGCCATTTTAACTATGTTGATTCTTCTAATCCATGAGCACATAATGTCTTTCCATTTCTTTGTGTCGTCAATTTCTTTCAAAAATGTCTTATAGTTTTCAGCATACAGGTCCTTCACATCCTTGGTTAACTTTATTCCTAGGTATTTTATTCTTTTTGTTGCAATTGCAAAAGGAATTGTTTTTTGTATTTCTTTTTCTGAGATTTCATTGTTAGTATATAGGAAAGCAATGGACTTTTGTACGTTGATTTTGTAGCCAGCAACTTTACTGTATTCGTTGATTGTTTCTGATAGCTTTTTGGTGGAGTCTTTAGGGTTTTCTATACATAGCATCATGTCATCTGCAAAGAATGATAATTTAATTTCTTCATTCCCAATTTGGATGCCTTTTATTTCTTTCTCTTGCCTGATTGCTCTGGCAAGGACTTCCAACACTATGTTGAAAAGCAGAGGTGATAGGGGACAGCCCTGTCGTGTTCCTGAACGTAGAGCAAAGGGCTTCAGTTTTTCATGATTAATTATGAGATTAGCTGAGGGCTTGTCATATATGGCCTTTATTATGTTAAGGTATTTCCCTTCCATACTTATTTTATTAAGTGTTTTAATCATAAATGGATGTTGTATCTTGTCAAATGCTTTTCTGCATCAATTGATATAATCATATGATTTTTGTCCTTTATTTTGTTTATGTGATGTATCACATTGATGGATTTGCGGATGTTGAACCATCCTTGTGCCCCCGGGATGAACCCCACTTGGTCGTGATGAATAATCTTTTTAATGCATTGTTGTATTCGATTTGCTAGAATTTTGTTTAGGATTTATGCATCTGTATTCAACAGACATATTGGTCTGTAGTTTTCTTTTTTGTGTTGTCCTTACCAGGTTTTGGTATCAGGGTAATGTTGGCCTCATAAAATGAGTTAGGGAGTACTGTCTCTTCTTCAATTTTTGGAAGAGTTTGAGCAGGATTGGTATTAGATCCTCTTTGAAGGTTTGGTAGAATTCACTAGTGAAGCCATCTGGTCCCGGACTTTTGCTTTTGGGAAGGTTTTGGATGACTGATTCAATTTAGTTACTGGTGATCGGTCTGTTTAGATTTTCCAGTTCTTCATGGTTCAGCCTTGGAAGGCTATATGTTTCTAAGAACTTGTCCATTTCTTCTAGGTTATTGAATTTGGTGGCATATAGTCCTTCATAGTATTCTTGGATGATCCTTTGTATTTCTGTGGTGTCCGTGATAACTTCCCCTTTTTCATTTCTGATTTTGTTAATTAGTGTCTTCTCTCTTTTTATCTTAGTGAGTCTAGCCAAGGGTTTGTCAATTTTGTTAATCTTTTCAAAGAACCAGCTCTTTGTCACATTAATTTTTTCTATTGTCTTTTTGTTCTCTATTTCATTTAGTTCTGCTCTGATTTTTGTTATTTCCTTTCTGCTGTTGACCTTGGGTTCCACTTTTTCTTCTTTTTCTAGTTCTTTAAGGTGTCAGATGAGGTTATTTATTTGGGATTTTTCTTGTTTCTTGAGATAGGCCTGTAGTGATATAAATTTCCTTCTTAAAACTGCTTTTGCTGCATCCCCAAATTTTGGTAGGATGTATTTTCATTGTCATTTGTTTCTATGTTTCTTTTGATCTCTCCTCTAATTCCTTCTTTGACCCAGTCGTTCTTTAAAAGTATGTTGTTTAATCTCCATGTGTTTGTGGTTTTTTCTGCTTTCTTTTTGCAGTTGATATCCAATTTCAAAGCCTTGTGATCAGAGAATATGCTTGGTATGATTTCAATCTTCTTAAATTTGCTGAGGCTGATTTTATGTCCCAATATATGGTCTATCCTTGAGAATGTTCCATGTACACTAGAAAAGAACGTATACTCTGATGTTTTAGGATGAAGTGCTCTATATATGTGAATTATATCCATTTCATCTAGTGTGTCATTTAGGACTGCTATTTCGTTATTTATTTTCTGTTTGGATGATCTATCCAAAGCTGTCAATGATGTATTTAAATCCCCTAGTATAATTGTGTTCTGGTCAATTTCTCCCTTTAGTTCTGTTAGTAGTTGCTTGGTATATATCGGTGCTCCCTGATTGGGGGCATAAATATTGATGACTGTGATGTCTTCTTGGTGTATAGTGCCCTTTACCATTATGAAATGTCCATCTTTGTCTCTTGTTATCTTTTTCACCCTGAAGTCTGTTTCATCTGATATCATTATGGCTACACCTGATTTTCTCTGGGTACCATTTGCTTGGAGTGTCAATTTCCACCCTTTCACTTTGAGTCTATGCTTGTCCTTGTAGCTGAGATGTGTCTCTTGGAGACAGCATATGGTTGGGTTTAGTTTTGATCCAATCTGCTACTCTGTGCCTTTTTATTGGTGAGTTCAGTCCATTTACATTTAGGGTGATTATTGATATGTGAGGATTTCCTGTCATTCTATCTTTAGTTTTCTGGTAAGGCTGTGTCTCCATTGTTTCTTTGCCTTTTGTTGTTGTCTATTATTTCTGTGTGGTGGTATTCTATGATGTTTCCCTCTGTTTCTTCTTTTATTTCAGTATATATTTCAGTTCTGGATTTTTTTTGAGTGGTTACCCTTAAGTTTATGTAAAAGAAAGTTTGATATTTAGAGTATTCCATTTTCTTCAGCACACTCACTTTCTCCATTCCCATGTTCGGTTCAGGTCTTTACTCTCCCCTTTTTTATGTTTTGGTTGCCACAAATTGTCCCTGTTGATGGTGGTCGAATAGCCTCCTTTAGTATTTCTTGTAGTGCAGGTCGTGTATTAGAAAATTCCCTCAGCTTCTGTTTTTCTGGAAATTTCTTTATTCCTCCTTCATATCTAAAGGATATCTTTGCTGGATATGTTATTCTTGGCTCATAATTTCTCTCTTTCAATCGTTTGAATATTTGGTTCCACTCCCTCCTGGATTGTAGAGTTTCTGCTGAAAAATCTGATGATAATCTAATGGGCTTTCCTTTGTAGGTTACCGTCTTCCTTTCCCTGGCTGCCTTGAGGATTCTTTCTTTGTCGTTGATTTTAGACAGCTTCAATACAATGTGCCTTGGAGAAGGCCTGTTGGGATTGAGATAATTAGGTGTTCTATTTGCTTCTTGGATTCGAGGATCCAGTTCTATCCAAAAGTTTGGGAAGTTCTCATCAACAATTTGTTTGAATATATTCTCTGTTCCCTTCTCTCTTTCTTCTCCTTCTGGTATGCCCATTATTCTTATATTGCTCTTTCTGATGGAGTCAGAAAGTTCTTGTAGAGTTCTTTCATTTCTTTTAAGTCTCAAGTCTCTTTCTTCTTCCATCTGTGTCATTTCCAGGTGTCTATCTTCGATGTCACTGATTCTTTTCTCCATCTGGTCAACTCTACTACCTAAGCTGGTTATTTAATTCTTAATTTTCTATTGAGTTTTTAATCTCCAGAAATTCTATTTGGTGCTTTTAGAAAATTGCAATCTCTTTCGTAAAATGCTCATGTTGTTCTTTGGTTGTGTTTCTTAGTTCATTAAACTGCCTATCTGTGTTTTCTTGCATCTCGTTGAGTTTTTTCAGAACTCCAGTCTTGAATTCTCTGTCATTTAAGTCACATATTTACATATCTTTAAGTTCCTTTTCTGGAGACTTTTCACTTTCTTTCTGAGCTGTCTTGTTGCCTTGGTTATTCTTGGCAATTACTAATTTATTATTTCTCTTCCTGGACATCTACAGGAGTGGCTTCATCAACAGGGTGATAGGAAGAGGTCTTTCTTTTGTTTTCCAGTACTTGTTGGTAGAATGTTTGATTTTCTCTCCGACTGCAGCCTTTGTTTTCTCTCTCACATGGTAATGCTATGTTTTCTCTGCACTATTCCAGCTTCTGACACAATGGGGGGATTCCCTGGGAGATGGGCTTCTCCTCTGTTAATAGTTCACCTTGGTCACTGGGTGCAGTGTCCGTGTGGGTATGCGGAGAGCTTTTGAAGTTCCAAAGTTCTTCCTGCACCAGATTCAGAGCCCATATGTTTTAGCATTTCTGTTTACTCCTGCAGTGATCCGACCATATAGGTGGGTCAGGGGCAGGGTGAGTTGTGAGAGGTAACCCAGAGCAATGGCAGTGACCACCACCACAGTCGGTCCTGCTTCCACAGCTCCCTCCCCTTTGCCGGAACTTTTTGGGCTGCGAATCTGTGTCTGTGGTCCACATTTCTCAGAACAGCAAATATTCTGTTCTTTTGATCTGACACTGCTACTGTTCTGCTTCTAGCACCGGGCCGGTGGGGGTGGGGCGAGCTCTGGGAGGTTAGGGATGGGGCGGCTAGTCTCAGTGCCAAAGGCTTCAGTTCTCTGCTTGGCAGTGAGGGCTTAAACCACCGTTTTCAGCCTTCTTCCCTCCATCTTTTCTCCGAGGTCTCTGCTGTAAACGTTGGGTTCAGCCATCTTATATGCTGCCCCCTCAGCTCTGTGGGCCGTTAGCGGAGCCCTAGCAGTCCAAGTTCTTCCCTCTCCCATAGCTGCCGTAATTCCGGGAAGCAGCGAGCTCGGAGCACTGAGCTAAGTCTGCGTCCTGCGCCCGTATGTCTCCGCCTGCGCACTTCTCCCTTCCCTCCTCCCCCACTCGCACGATTCACCCACCTTTAGGTGAATTCAGTTGTGGGCCTCTTCATCTTGACTGTCTGCTGTGTAGGGAGTCCTTTGTGGAGTTATTGTTGTTCGAATAGTTGTAAATTCCAGGGAGCTTTACAGAGGCTCACCTCACACGGCCATTTTGATTCTATTCCTTAGTTTTTTTAATATGGTAAATTACATGGATTTAATTTTGAATGTTAAATCCCTCATTACATTCACCTCATTTATTCTGGGTGAAATTCCACTTAGTCATGATGTACTCAATCTGCAATAATTTTGTTAAAATTTTTTACCTGTATATTGACTAGGGATGTTTGTCTATACTTTTCTTTTATTTTAATCTCCTTGTCTGAGTATAGTATCATGCAAGATTTACAGGATGAGTTGGCAAGAATTCTCTTCTCTTCAGTTTTTAGAAAAAGTTTGTGTAAAATTGGTATTTTTTCCTCCTTACCTGTTTTGTAGAATTGACAAATGGAGTTATTCACACTTGGAGTTTTCTCTGAAGTAAGGTTTTTAACTACAAATTAAATTTATTTAATAGATATAAGACTATTCAGATGATTTCTTTTTGAGTGAAATTTGGCAGTTTGTGTCTCACAAGAAACTTGCCTATTTTACACAATTTTCAAATTTATTGACATAACATTGTTAAAAATATTCCATTCTTGAAGAGTAGCATCAGAAATATGGTGGTGTGAAGGATGCTCCTTGATATCTCCCCTGACGTTTCAAAAAATTGAACAAAGCGTTGCCTACGCAACACACAAACATATCTGAGAAATCCGCACATTGAAACATCTGAAGGTGGGTGAATCAGGGCAAACAGGTAAGAGGGAAGGGAGAAGTAAAGAGATGGGGACTGCGGGAAACAGCCTGGAAGTCACTGCAGTCCCCGGAGAGGGAAGGAGTGAGACTGCAGGTGCACACTCTGAGGCCTCAATAATTCTGCCTGTGTGATCAGCATATAATATAGCTGAACCAAGCAATGGATGCAGAAACCTTGGGGCAAAGACCAAATAGAGAAGCACAACAATTGTGGTCTAATAGCTCTCACTGCCAAGCAGAAAACAAAGCCATAAAATTGGATATCTCTCCCCCATCCTCCCAGAGCTCATCTCCCTTACACCCTCCCAGTGTTAGCAGTGGGACCCAGAAAAACAGTATAGTAGTGTCAGATTGAAGAGCAGAATAACTACAGCCCGGAGAACTGGAGAGACAGTTCCTGAGTGGCAGACGCACATACAGCTAAACCCAGTGACAAAGGAGGAGACATAGGGGTGAGGCAGCTGTGTTCTGGCAGTCATTATTACGCAGAAGAGTAGAAAGCTACAAACATATCTGCTACCTCTCCCAGTCTACTCCATTGCCACCTTTCCCATCTGATCACAGTGGGGGCACCCAGAGCTGCTGAGGCACACAGCTCTGCATCTGGCTGCAGGGGCAGCACTGGGATTTCAGAGTCTGTAAACCCTATTGCCCATCACATCCTCCCCCAGGGTGGTGCCCTGAAATTGAAGCAACATGGTCAAAGAGGAGAAGCCCACCTCCCCAGGATCTCTCCCACTGAGCAAGAAGCTGGAAGAGCACAAGAGAAAATAAAACACTCCAGCACAAGAGAGAAACTAAAACACTCCAGAACCACCTATTGGAAAGCAAAAGAAAGACCTCTTTTTGTTAACCTGCTGCAGAATCCACTCCTGTAGATGCCTAGGAAGAGCAACAGTCCATTAATTGCCATGCATAACCAAGGTAACAAGACAGTTCAGAAAGAAAATAATAAATCTCCAGAAAATGAACTTAAAGACACATAAATATGTGACTCAAGTGACAGAGAATTCAAGATTGTAGTTCTGAAAAAACTCAATGAAATGCAAAAAATTACCAAAGAGATTGAAATTTTAAAAAAGAACAAAATTGAAACTCTGGTCCTGAAGAACTCAATAAAAGAGCCAGCTTAGAAAATAAAACTGGCCAGATTAAGGAAAGAATTAATGATACTGAGGATAGAAATCTGGAAACAATACAGATGGAAGAAGAGAGAGACTTGAGAGTTAAAAGAAATGAAAGAAATCTACAAGATTTATGTGACTCCATCAGAAAGAGCAATATAAGAATAATGAGTATACCAGAAGGAGAAGGGAGGAAGAGGGCATGAGAGAGAGAGAGAGTATTCAAATAAACAGTCAATGAGAACTTTCCAAACCTATGGAAATAACTGGATCCTCAAATCCAAGAACCAAACAGAATACCTAATTAACTCAATCTTAGCAGGCCTTCTCCAAGGCACATTATATTGAAACTGTCAAAAATTAATGACAAGGAAAGAATCCTCAAGATAGACAGGGAAAAGAAGTATGTAACCTACAAAGGAAAGCCCATTGGATTATTATCACACTTTTCAGCAGTAACTCTACAAGCCAGGAGGGAGTGGAATCAAATATTCAAACTACTGAAACAGAAATTACAAGGCAAGAATAATATATCCAGCCAAGTTATCCTTTAGATATGAAGGAGGAATAAAGACCTTTCCAGATATATTGAAGCTGAGAGAGGCCTGCATTACAGGAAATAATAAAGGAAGCTATTTGACATGAAAAGAAAAAAGATAAAAGGATACAAAACTATAAGCAAGATTACTAACAGACAAATAGACATAGGCAAGAAATGGCAACCATACAGGGAATAGAGCACTATGTACTTAAACATGACATAAAGGGTAAAAAAGATAAAAGCATAATAAAAGGAAAAGAGAAGACAATTTGCTACTACAACTGAGAAATCAACTGACAGCATAAACAGGGATAATTTGTGACAACAAAAACATAAAAGGAGGGAGTAAAGGTCTGAATTTCCAAAGGGGATGGCGATAAGAGGCATGCTGAAGAAAAAACACTCCTGTGCATGTGAAACTTTATTTTACATAAACTTAATCATAACCATTCAAAAACAACAACAAGAGCAACAACAAAAAGCAAAAAACAAAACCCTACCATATGCTGCCTTCAAGAGACACATCTCAGCTGCAAGAACAAATATAGACTCAAAGTGAAAGGATGGAAAACAATACTCCAAGTAAATGGCACCCAGAGAAAAGGGGGTATAGCCATACTTATATCTGACAACACAGATTTCAAGATAAAAAAGTAACAAGAGACAAAGTTGGACATTTCATAATGATAAAGAAAACAATAAATCAAGAAGACGTAACACTTACCAGTATATATACTCCCAATCAGAAAGCACCAAAATATATAAAGCAACTACTTGCAGAACAAAAGGGAAAAACTGACAAAAACACAATTATAGTAGGGGACCTAAATAGTCCCCTACTATAATTGAAAGCTCTGAATAGACCATTGAAACAGAAAATCAATATGGAAATATTGGCCTTAAATGACATGTTAGACCAAATGGGCATAATAGACATTTACAGAGCCTTTTATCCCAGAATACCAAACTATACATTCTTCTCTAGGGCACATGGAACATTCTCAAGGATAGACATTATATTGGGACACAAAACAAGCCTCAACAACTTAAGAAGATTGAAATCATACTAAGCATATTCTCCAACCACAATGCTTGGAAATTGGAAATCAACTTCAAAAGACAGGGGGGAAAACCACAAATATATGGAGATTAAACAATATGTTACTAAAGAATTACAGGGTCAGAGAAGAAATAAAAGGATCAAAAGATACATAGAGACAAATGACAATAATAATATGACATATCAAAACTTTGGGATAGAGCAAAAGCGATAAGAGGGAAGTTTATATCATTGTAGGCATACCTCATAAACAAGAAAAATCCCAAAGAAAATAACCTAACATTACATTGTAAAGTACTAGAATAAGAAAAACAAATGAAACCCAAAGTCAGCAGAAGGAAGGAAATAACAAAATTTAGGGCAGTATCAAATGAAATAGAAAACAAAAAGAAAACAGAAAAATTTAATGCAACAAAGACCTGGTTCTTTGAAAAGATTAATAAACTTGACAAATTCCTGGCTAGATTTACTAAAGAAAAAACAGAAAAGACACAAATAAACAAAATCAGAACTGAGAGAAGTTATGACGAATGCCACAGAAATAGAAAGGATCATGCAAAAATACTATGAAGGACTATGTGCCACCAAATTCCATAACCTAGAAGAAATAGACAAGATCTTTAAAATACATAATCTTCCTAGACTGAATCATGAAGAACTGAAAAATCTAAACATACCAATCAACAATAAGGAAATTGAAATTGTCATCTAAAATCTCCCAGAAAGTACAAGTCCAGGACCAGATGCTTCTACTAGTGAATTCTACCAAACATTCAAAGATGATTTAATACCTGTCCTTCTCAAACTCTTCCAAAAAATTGAAGAAAAGTCTACTTCCCAACTCTGATGCCAACATTACTCTGATACCAAAATCTGGTAAGGGTAACACACAAAAACAAAAGTACAGACCAATAACTCAAATAAATACAGATGCAAAAATCCTAAACAAAATACTAGTGAATCAAATACAACAATACATTAAAAAGGGGGGTGGTAGGTGGGGGGTGGGAGATGAGGGTAAGGGGGATCAAATATATGGTGATGGAAGGAGAACTGACTCTGGGTGGTGAACACACAATGGTATTTATAGATGATGTAATACAGAATTGTACACCTGAAATCTATGTAATTTTACTAACAATTGTCACCCCAATAAACTTTAAAAAAAAATAAAATAAAATAAAACTAAAGTTTATTAATTAATATATATAGCTATAATAACAAATAAAATTTGAAATTAAAAAAAAAAAAGGTTATACATCATGATCAAGTAGGGTTCATTCCAGGAGAACAAGGATGATTCAACATATGCAAATCAATCAATGTGTTACACCACATAAAAAAATAAAGGATAAAACTTATATGATTATCTCAATAGATGCAGACAAAGCATTTGACAAGATACAACATCCATTTATGATTAAAACACTTAATAAAATGGGTGTAGAAGGTAAGTATTTCAACATAATTAAGATGACAAACCCTCAGCTAATATCATATTTAATGGTGAAAATTGAAAGTTTTTCCTCTAAGATCAAGAACAAGAAAAGGATGCCTCCTTTCACCATTGTTATTCAACATAGTATTAAAAGTCCTAGCTAGAGCAATCAGGAAAGAAAAGGAAATATAAGGCATCCAAACTGGGTATGAAGAAGCCAAATTATCACTTTTTGCAGATGACAGGATTCTTTATATAGAAAACCTTAAAGACTCCACCAAAAAACTATTAGAAACAACGAACAAATACAGTAAAGTTGCAGGATACAAATGAATGTACAAAAATCCTTTGCATTCCTACACCCTAACAATAAAATTTTAGAAAAAAATTATTTACAGTTGCAACTAAAAGAATAACATAGCTAGGAATAAACTTAATGAAGAATGTGAAGGATCTACACACTAAAAACTACAAGACGTTATTAAAAGAAATAGAAGACTTAGAAAAATGGAAAGATATGGGGGAAAAGAGGGTTCAGGAGCTAAGTGAAAAAGGTAAAGGGATTAAGAAGTACAAATTGGTAGTTGAAAATAGTCACAGGGATGTAAAGTACAGCATAGAGAATATAGTCAATAATGTTGCAACAACTATGTATAGTGCCAGCTGGATACTAGACTAATTTGGGGAAATCACTGCATAAATTATACAAATATCTAACCAATACGCAGTACAACTGAAACTAATATAAAATAATATTGAATGTCAACTGTAAAATAAATAAATAAATAAATAAATAAATAAATAAATAAATAAATATTTAAAGGGCTTATTAAAATAATAAACTAGTGACAACAGGTGAAATAAATAAAAAAATCAAAGATACTTTGCACTCATGGATTGGAAGAATCAACATAGTTAAAATGACTTTGTTACTTAAACTATATAAAGATTTAATGCAATGCTATCTTCATCAAAATTTCAACAGCATTTTTTAAAGAAATAGAACAAAAATCATCAGATTTATATGGACTCACAAAAGACCCTGAATAGCCAAAGCAATCCTGAGAAAAAAAAAAAAACAAAGCCGGAGGTATCATACTTCCTGACTTCAAATTATACTACAAAGAGACAATAATCAAACAGCATGATATTGGAAGACAAATAGAAACACATTCCAATAGGATACAATTAAGAACCCAGAAATAAACCCACATATATATGGGCAGATAGTTTTCAACAAAGTAGCCAAAAACATACAATGAAGAAATGAAATTCTCTTTAATAAATGGTGCTGGGAAAACTGGAAAGTCACATACAAAAGAATGAAACTAGACTGCTGTCACCATACACCAAAATTAACTAAAAAGGATCAAAGACCTAAACATAAGACCTGAAACAAAATTGCATAGAAGAGATATTTAGAGATCAGCTGCATTTTTATATACTAATAAACTATCGGAAAGAGAAATTAAGAGAAGAATTCCATTTACAGTTGCAATAAAAAAATACGTAGGAATAAATTTAACCAAGGAGGTAAAAATCCTATACTTGGAAAACTATAAGACGTTTAAGTAAGAAACTGAAGAAGATACAAATAAATGGAAGCATATACTATGCTCATAGATAGGAAGAATTAACATCGTTAAAATGTTCATACTACCTAAAGTATTCTATAGATTTAATCCAATCCCTACCAAAATACTAAATGTTATTTTTCACAGAACTAGAACAATAATCCTAAAATTTACATGGAACCATAAAAGACCCCAAATAGCCACAGTAATCTTGAGAAAGAAGGACAAAATTGGAAGTATCATGCTACCTGATATCAAACTATACTGCAAGGATATAGTATTCAAAATTGCATGGTATTGGCATAGAAACAGACACATAGATCAATAGTACAGAATAGCGAGCCCAGAAATAAACCCATGCCTACATGGTCATTTAATCTATGACAAAGGCGGCAAGACTATAAAATGGGGTAAAGACAGTGCCTTCAATAAATGGTGTTCGGAAAACTGGACAGATATATGCAAAAGTATGAAACTATACGATTTTCTTACACCATATATAAAAATAAACTCAAAATGGTTTAAAGGTTTAAATGTAATACCCCAAACCATAAAATTCCTAGAAGTAAACATAGGCAGTAAACATTTTGACATTGCTGTTTAAATAATATTTTTTGGATATTTTCCTCAGGCAAGGGAAATGAAAGAAAAATAAACAAATGGTTCAATATCAAACTAAGCAGCCTTTGCACAGTGAAGGAAACCATCAACAAAACAAAAAGACAACCTACTGATTGGGAGATGATATTCAATCTCCCAATGACACATCCAATAAGAAGTTAATATCCAAAAATTTTAAGGAACTCATACAATTCAGCACCAAGAAATCAAATAATCCATTTAAAAAATGGACATACACATTTCACCAAAGAGGACATACACATGGGCAATAGCCATATGAAAAGATGCTCAACATCACTAATCATCAGAAAACTGCAAATAAAACCATACAATGAGATATCACCTCATACCTGTCAGAATGGCCATCATCAATAAATCAACAAACAACAAGTGCTGGCAAGGATGGGGAGAAAAGGGAACACTTGTGCACTGCTGGTAGGATTGCAAATTGGTGCAGCCACTATGGAAAATGGTTTGGAGGTTCCTCAAAAATTTAAATAGAACTACCTTATAACCCAGCAATTCCACTTCTGGGCATTTATCTAAAGAAATTCAAAATACTAAATAGAAAGATATATGCACCACTACATTCATTGCAGCATTATTTACAATAACCAAATTATCAAAGCAACTGAAGTGCCATCAATTGATAATTGGATAAAGAAGGGGTATATACGTACAACGGAATATTACTTGACCATAAAAAATGAAATAAAATCTTACCATTCGTGACAATATGAATGGACCTACAGGGTATTATTCTAAGTCAAATAAGTCAGACAGAGAAAGAAAACTACTCTATGATTTCACTTACATGTGGAATCTAAAGAACAAAACAAAGGATCAAACAAAACAGAAACAGATCCATAGACACAAACAACATAGAACAAACTGATTGCTGTCAGATAGTAGGTGGATTGGCAGGCTAGGTGAGAAGGTGAAGGGATTAAGTACAAATTAGTAGTTACAAAATAGTCATGGGGATGTAAAGTACAGCAAAGAGTGTACAGTCAATAATATGGTAATAATTATGATGCCAGGTGGGTATTGGACTTCTTGGGGGACCACTTTGTAAATTATTTAAATATCTAACCACTACACTGTGCACCTGAAATTAACATAAAATAATACTGAATGTCAAATGTAATTGAAAAATAAAAATAAAAAATTTAAAACAATTAAAAATCATTATGAACTTCTTTTATCCTTCCAGCTATAAAATATTGTAATGGAGTATATCACGTAATTTGAAGGGGATATGAACTCTCCAATTTAAGACAATATTTGGATTTATTTTTAACAGTCAACGCCAAAAACATGAGATTTAACTTCTCAGTCAAAGGCAAATTTCCAAAGACTATCAAATCTAGTGTATTAAGTCACAAGCTAAGACTTACACAAGCGAGAGTCTGCTTAGTAGAATACTATTGTTACTCATGAGTTTTAGATATTTTCCCCTAATACTTAGCACTGAAATGTATGGGTCTGTGGCCACCAGACACCTAGTATAAAAGTTAATAAATTTCTGATAATGTGATATTAATAATAGAAAAGTTATCCACATTACAGAAGTTACAATACATTTTATAATAATAACTTTAGTAATGTTCTTTGCAAGATGTGGTTTTTCTTGTTGGTTTGTCATCACCCTTATTATGAGTGGATCTGTTTACTCTCATACTTTACGAGATATAAAGCATAAATAGGTCTAGTTTTTCTAGAAGTCATTTTGAATTAAAAGCATGCCAACCCTTTAAACCAGTAATTCAGCTTACAAGAATCGTTTCACAGGAAATCAGAGAAGCATATTATTAAAATATTGACTATAGAGTAATTTGTAATAGTGGAAAATGGAAATAAGCTTCATGTCAGACTTCAAGAGAATGGTTAAATTATGGCTGTTAGAATAATATTCAGGCAGAAAATGTTTTAATACATTTTTCTTGAAGATTCTGACAGAACAATCCAAAGAACAATAGGATAATGTGTTACACAACAAGTTACTGCAAAGACTATACAGCATGGATCTACTTGAATAAAATATGTATGCGTAGGAAACAATACAACTTTTGGTAAACCTCCACTTTTTTAAAGTTCACTTTATGCACTTTGCTTTTATGAAAGACCCGCATTAGTCCCTGTCTCACTAACCAAAAGAAATCTGAAGAGGATTTCCATTTTTACGAAAGAAGGTGAATAGTGAAAAAAGCATTTAGCATTTGTTTTGCTGCGAGCCCTTAAAATGGCAGCGAGCAGAGCACGGAGAGTAACACCGGCAAGCTCCTTCCCGAGGAACCACGCTGAGCATCTCAGCATCAAGCTGCTAGAGCTTTGAACTGTCCGTGAGCATTTGTGCTTTATCTCCATTTATTCTGTACATCTGTTGGCAAGATATGTCCCAAGGTGATTGCTTCTTTGCTTTACCCCATTTTGTCTTATGAAAGTTTTCATAGGAACACTCTACTTTCAGAAGTGAGGGAACCAGGGTCTTAAAAGTGATTATTTTTAGTAGTAAAATTAAACTTTCTATGCTAAGAAAAATTAAAAACTAAGCTGCATCACTATTAGAATAAAAAAGAGTTGTAAAAATTAAGTTTTAGTTATTTAATTTCATGTTTTAATATATTTACATGTACTCCGTCCCAGTGTGAAAGAATATGAGGTAATGTTTCTGAAGGCAGAACTAAGGACAGAGAGGGAGCATTTCTTCCGACTTACAAAAGAGAAGGTAAAGGCAGGTATTATTTTCTATTTATGGAGACAAGGGCTACCTTTTGTTTATAAAAGCAGAAAGTATGTGCAGACTCTTTAAAGCTTTCTGTGAATGGAATGGAGTTAGAAATGTCTGACCTACTGTCCACTAAACAGAAAAATGAAGACCAGTTAGAAAACTACTGAGGCTTGAACAAAGCTAGTGGCAATGAAGATGAAGAGAAAGTGATGGTTTGAAAATATATTTTGAAGGTAGAAATGACAGGTCTTGGGACAGATTGGGTGGAAGGTGAAAGAGAGAAAGGAATCGAAGATGACCCTGAACCCCAGGTTCATGGCTGGATGATGGTGCCATTTAATAAAATAGGAATGCCTATGGGTTTTGGGGGGAAATTAAGAGAACTATTTTGGACTTGATAAATCTTAGGTTCTTTAAAAACATACAAGTGGATACATCAAATAGGATTTTTTTTTGGGGGGGGAGTTCTTTTTTTATTAAATGTATTGGGATGACATGGGGCTAATAAAATTATATCGGTTCCAAGTGTACAATTCTATAACACATCATCAATATATTGCATTGTGTGTTCACCACCCAGAGTCAGTTCTTCTTCCGTCACCATATATTTGATTCCCTTTACCCTCTTCCACCCCTTCCCCACCCTCTATACCCCTGGTAACCACTAAACTGTTGTCTGTGTCTATGAGTTTTTGCTTGTTCGTCTTGTATATTTGTTGCTTTCAGTTTTATATCCCACATATGAATGAAATCATGTGGTTCTTGACTTTCTGTCTGACTTATTTCGCTTAGCATGAAAATCTCAAGATCCATCCAGCAACAACAATCAAAACAGCATGGTATTGGCAGAAGAACAGACACATAGACCAATGGAAGAGAGCTGAGAACACAGAAATAAACCCACATATATAGGCAAATAATTTTGACAAAGAAGCCACATGCATACAGTGGAGAAATGAAAGCCTCTTCAATAATTGGTGCTGGGAAAATAGGAAAGCCACATGCCAAAGAAAGAAACCAGACTGCTATGTGTCACCATTTACAAAAATTAAGTCAAAATGGATCAAAGACCTAAACACAAGACCTGAAACAACAAATTGCATAGAAGAAAACATAGGTACTAAACTTATGGACCTTGGTCTTAGAGAGGATTTTATAAATTTGACCTCAATGAGGAGTAAAAGCAAAAATAAATAAATGGAATTATATCAAAATTAAAAGTTTCTTCACAGCAAAAAAAAAACAAACACAAAACTGTCAGCAAAACAAAAGGGCAACCACTGAATGGGAGAAGATATTTGCAAAAACATCTCTGATAAGGGGCTAACATCCAAAATATGTAAAGAATTCATACAACTCAACAACAGAAAAACCCAAACAATCCAATTGAAAAATGGGCAGAGGACCTGATCAAATAGGTTTTTGGACACAGGACTTTAGAATTCAGAGAAGATATTCTTACTAGAGTTGATATAAATTATGCTCATATTGCCACATTGGTGTTTTTTTCAGTTACACTTGACATTCAATATTATTTTATATTAGTGTCACTTGTACAGCATAGTGATTAGATATTTATGCAGTCTAATTTATGTAGTGATCCCCTGATTAGTCTAGTACCCACTTGGCACTATACACAGTCGTTGCAACATTATTGACTATATTCTCTGTGCTGTACTTTACATTCCTGTGGTTATTTGGTAACTAGCAATTTGGCCACATAGGTGTTTTTTTTTGTTTTGTTTTGTTTTTAATTATAAAATGGATAAGAGAAAAGTTAGAGAAAATTAAAAAGTTATATGCATCTTAAAGAACTTCATTAGCTGGAGATTAGTTGGAAAAGAAAAAGCTAGGAAAGGACATTGAAACAGAGTGAAAACAAAGATGGGAGAAAAACTGTGATCATAGTTTCAAGAGAAGCAGTTGTCTCAAGAAGAATAAAGTGGACACATATGTTGAGCAATGGTAGGACAAGAAGAAGGAGAATGGCAGAAGGGTGCTCACTGAGTATTCCAACAGAGATGTCATTGTGGGCCCTGGTAAAGTTAGCACTGGGAGCAGAAGCCAAGAGTGTATTGACAAGAACATGAAAAGTAAGAGAATGAAGACATTAGAGATACTCATACCACTTTTTTGACAAAATTGTCTTTGGAGGGAAGAGAAAATTAGGCAGGACTTGGACAGGACTCAGAAATCAAGGGAAGTGATTTGTTAAGGAAAGGTTTTATTATTATTATTGTTATTATTATTATTATTGGAACGATTCAGTGAAGAGAAGTCAATATAAATTATATGAAGCAAGATGCTTCATATCACGCACTGTCAATAAAAATTTTCTGGAAGGTAGACAGCTTAAAAATGTTTCTAAAAGACCTCATTGTATATCCAGTTGAGGTAGCTATGGATGAAACTTTTTTTTTCTTTCATCTTTTCTTCATTACCACTCATATAATATATATATTTTTAACCATAATTTCTCATCTGGATTACTGCATTAGCCACTCACTGACTCTAGCATTGCCACTCTGTTATCAGTAACCTTTCAAAATCCCAAATACAGTTATGTCTCACCATTGTTTAAAATCTTCCTTAAGCTTTCTGGATAAAGGCCAAACCCCTTACTTTAGCCAAATCAGCCCTTACCTTCTAAACATCTCTTTCCACGTCATTCATCATGCACCAGTTCCCCAAACTACAATGATATACTGAATATAGTCTGACTCTCTCCTTCGTACTTGAACATATGCTTAGAATACACATTTGCTTAGAATGTTCTCTGCAATAATCCCAGGACTCAGACCGTATCCATAAATACATATACCCTCACACATAAAATAAAACCTCTTTGTACATCTAGCTAACATCCAGTCATCTTTCAACTCTCAACTCAAATGCCACCTCTTCTGGTAAGCTTTTCTTATTCTATTTGCATCTTACAGATTCTGATTGCATAAAGTACATTCTACCAATCAGAACACTAATTCTACTGTATCGTATCATTGGTTTTCTTTTCAGAATTGGAAGAAAATAGAAAGTCCTTGAAAGCAAGAGAAAAGGGTTGTGAACCTTGTAGTCTCAAGACAGTATAATGCAATTGTTCTTAACATAAGATACAACAAAATAGCTGGAAGGAAACTGGAAAGAGCATGGGGGAGAAAAAAAGGATTTACAATTTATAGGCGTTCCCCAACTGAACCTTAGTTCCAATGTGCCAACTTCTGAGAAAACTACTGATCTCGGTGAACATCCATTCCTGGGAAGCAAAGGAAAAAATTACTTCATTGTTTTGTTTTTGGGTCTGAAATCATACCTAATTAAAAGGACACTTTGTTTTTCTTAACAGAGCATATACTAAGAATTGCAGATGTCAAATTTTGGCATATTTGCAATAAAATTACCAAACAAAAATTGTAAATTCATTACTTGAACCAGATAGATGATTGGAGGAAAATAAAAAGTAACATTTAATGATAACCACATTTTCTTCAAAATAGGCTGCACATTTTTTTGAATAAAACTGTTATTCCTTATGGTTTGACTAATCCAAGTGAAATAATCGTTGCAAGTTTTGATGTGGCATTGTTTTTGGTCTTATTATTAAAACTGGAAAAAAAAAGTTTAAAGTCTCTTTGCCCTTTTAAACAATATGGCAAAGTAACAACAAAAATAGCCTTTGGTGCAGTCTTATATGTACATTTTAAAAACGGATTAGGCCTTCAAAATAGGTGTTCTATTCTCCTCTGTTTGCCTACTGAAGATATCTATTATACCTTGTATTGTCTTCAAATGAATAACAGGTAACAAAACAATCTGCCTGCTGAAAACACACTCAGAATTTTTTTCTCACACTCAGATTGTCATTAAAGGGTAAGGGAAAAGAAAGAGTATATTATACTTTTTAATTTGATATCTTCTGGTTAGTTTATAGGTCCCAAACTTACAGAACTTGATTGTCATTTTCAGAATTTTTCATCATAATGATACATGCTTTGCCGAGTAGTTGGTTTCTAAAAGGACATGCCATCTTGCTATAGAAAAATTTAGAATAAAACCACAGTAAAATACTTAGAAGTTTTAATGCCTCTCAGACAATACAATTTTAGAACTATAATTCTTAAAGTGAAGCCAATGATTTTTTATGTCTCCTGTCTTCTCACTTTGGAAATGTCTCAATGAATCCATCTCTGATCTCTGCATTCTTGAGGCCATCTCATTTATTTGTCTGTGTCGCTTCATAATATTTAATCCTTCCATCTCACTCGCATCACTCACATACTCAGTTATCATCCTATTCCTAAACTAGGCTCATGACTAAATGAGAAAGGAATTGAGGGACCTAACTTTGGATTCTCTTCAAAACAGCTATGTCATCTTGGTCATATTCAAGACACAGAATTCTCAACTGCCACCACAATTATATTACAATATTTCATAAACAGAAACAAATAAAGCTGCCTTCCAAGAATATAATTTGCATGCCAAGAAATACAGCAAATCTATGGAATTTCATCTTTTTTATTACTGGAAGGAATTAGGGAAATAAAAATTATTAAAATTAAATTCATAAAATAATTTTCCTAAAACAATTTCCTCTAGTCATGTATGCATTTTGAAATATTTGTTTTAGACATGTGGTTTTCTTTTCTTTCTCCCTTTATATGCTTTATATTTTATTTTTCACAATTATTTTAATTATGGTCAGGGTCACTGGGGCAGACAAGATCTTCATTTGTATAATTTAGGCAAATGAAAAATTTTTGAAGCTAAATTATTAAAATACCCTGATTTTTTAAAATATACTTTTTTTCTGATTAAAGTTGCACTAAATCTTTGTCTATGGCATTTAATGTAGTGGCGGAAATTGATAATTGGAATGATTACATTAAAGTACTGATTAAATCAGTTTTATGTTTCATCGACACTAAAAGAACAAGAGGAAAGAGTTTAAAAAAAAAGCAGAGGAAAATGCTGTAAGGAATGCTTTTATCTCCATTCTTGTGATAACTTCTGTAAAGTGTTTTCAAACTATTACTTTTTTTAATATACATATATGCAGAGGCAATATCTAAACTCAAGTTTGGATCCCTTTTCAGTTATCTGAAAAAATAACCATACTGCATTTCAACATCCACAAAATTTCATGAACCACCATTAAAAAAAAAAAAAATTATACATTCTGACATCTTCCCTTTGGGATTAAGACAACCTAAATATCAATTTATGCCATCTGTACAGGCTTATATATTAGTTTCTTCCAAGTTTCAGAGGACATGGAATAGCCTATTCAACCCAAACCCTGAGAAAATATGAATGACTATATCAAGAAACATAAGTGCTTTGTTATACACAAATGAAAAACAAACAAAGAAAAACTGAAAAATCTAGAAACTACATCAAGAAAGTCAGCACTGATTTGGGGAATAGTCTGACTTTAACACAGTGTAAACAGAACCTGATAAGAGTTTAGAATGCAAAGGTACATCGTAAGTTACTTCAGTATAAAGAATGCATCTTTTCCATAATCCCTTTCTAAAGAAAAACAGATATTTTTGTAAAGGTCTATGATTTGAAAGTGAGTAACTACCAAAATTAAAAAGCCAGAATATTCTTTATGAATAGAAAGTAATCCATGGGCATGGGTTTAAGGGGATAAGGCGCTGGGCAGTGTTGGAGGAAGTTTAGAATAATCAAAGGGATAATGACAAAGAAAGTCGTCAATTCCTCAAATACTGCTAAAATCTTAAAAACTTTCAGCACTATTTACTTATACTTTGACCTTCTACATATAGTTGTCAGGTAATTTAATCCTACATGTAATTTAGGCATGCAGTAATTGTTTTGTATAGTCAATATTCACTTGTTTACCAATATATTTATTATCTTATTGTTTTTTATTCCCTCCTGCTAGTCAAGTTTTTAACTTCTTTATTTCTGCCTGAAAAAAATTATTCCTTTAGTTTTTCCTTTGGTTCAGGGTAGATGCTGACCTAGTCTCTGTCTTTCTCTGAAAATGTTTTCTTTCACCCTTATTTGAAAGATATCTTTGCAGGGTATGGAATTATAATTTTGTAATTATTTCAGCAACTAAATATGTCATATTATCTTCTGATGTCCAGTATTTCTGTTGAGAAATTAATAATATTTGTTTCTTTGATAGTAATATACCTTTTTTTTTTTTTCTTCTGACTGCTTTTAAGATTTTCTCTGTCTTTGGTTTTCATCAATTTGATTACTCTATATCCTGGTGTGGCTTTTTATTTAGCCTGCTTTAGGTTCTCCGAGATTTTTGAATATGTGTGTTGAATACTTTCATTGGATTGAAAACTCCTTGGCTGTTAACTCTGTCTTATTCTTTTTCTGGGAATTCAATGAAATATATATTACATTATTCTAGCATGTTGGACACGTTTGCTCTGCCCGGTGGTTTCCATGCTTTTTATTCTCTGTGCTTCAAGTCAGATATGTTCTATGGGTCTCTTTTTCACTTTACTAGTCTTGTCTTCTACTGCATCTAATCTGCTGATAAACCCATCTATTGGGTTGTTAATTTTAGATGTCACTTTTTTTTTCCATTGTAGAATATCAATTTGAATAACTCTTTAGAAAATTTTCTGATACTATTTTTATACTTCCATCTATTTTGTCCAACTTTTTCTTTATATTCGTAAACATAGTAATCATAGTTATTTCAAAATCATTTACTGCTAACTACAACCTCTGGATTAACTGTGACTTTATGATTACTTATTTTTTATTTTCATTTTTATCATTTTTTTAACTTTGTGATTGTTATAAATGTTTGACTGCAGGCTAAACAAACACTGTGCACAAAAGAATGTGAGGCTCCAGATGATGTTATCTTCCACCAGAGTGTTTCCCTTTTTTTTTTTGTTATACAAATAATCTGAGTTGCTGATCATATCAATTAAATATGAGAATAAACTTATTCTGTATTTCCTTAAAGATTTATCTACTTCTGGGTCAACTCTGTTGTTCTGGCATATATCATCTTGGCTTTAGATCGAGAACCTGGCAGGTATCCATGTGACCAGTCTTGAAACTCTGCAGGAGAATGAGCTTTGAATTTTAAAAATTTCCAGCCCATCTTCTAAACTCTTACCAATATGGCTTCAAAATCTGTCAAATGTCTTAAAGTGGAGATTGACAAGGAAATTTAGGTTGGCCTCTTCCCCTTTGTAAGACTGGCTTCTTAAACTATGTAAAACTGTCAGAGATTTCATTCTGCCTTTTTAGGAGGCTCATTCTCAACTCTCTAGCCTTCTAGATAGCCCGAGTCAGTAAATGGCTGCTGATAATCGGTCTCTATTGTAATTGTAGCTTAGCATGACCACTAAAATTGTTACTTTAGCTTACTGCCCAAGCTTCTTGTCAAGATCAAGCCCAATCATTAGCTTTCCCATAGGATCAAGGAATGTCCCCAGGGCTGGGAAATATTCTTCACTCCCTGAAACATTATTTCATCTAGTACTCGTCCCTTCTAAAGCTCTCTATGGAATGTGATTTATGTAATTTATTCTGCTTTTTCTCATTTTAATGGAAATATTTGTCTCCAATTAACTGCTTCTCATCCAGAAGTAAAAATTTTCTCTACCTGTTTTTTAAGCTTAAAAATTTTGTGGAGCTTGACTCTGTAGTTTGTGTTACCAAAACAAGCTACTAAAAAGTTGTGATTTAATTTAATGTTCTGAATATTGAATTACATTTTATCAAATATGACACACCAGCATTCAAAATTCTTTTATGTCCTCCTTATAAGGAAGATCCCACACCCTCTGCTGTTGTAATCACTTTCCAATTTAGAACACACATTTATACTATGAACAGTCCATTGCTATTGTAATTTTTGTCATCAGCTCATAAGAGCCAGAAGGAGGGACAAAAATGGTTTAATGTTTAATTTTAGGAATCAACATAGAATGAAGAAGAGAAAATTAGTAGGTGGAGAATTGAAAGTGCTAGAAAACAAAGTTAAATATTCTATGGAGTTGATATAAAACTAAAAGCTGCATAAGAAACTAGATAAAAAGTAGGTCCCAATGAAGTGAAAAAAAAACTAAAACTAAGCTTCACAAGAGTAACTGAGTGAGGGAGCAAGGATGAACAATTTGGTATAAATTTGGAGAGCATATATGAAATATAATCTAAACAGTAATTTTTCAGAAATAGTTAAGTTGCTACAATTGACTAGAACCTAGAAAGAATAAAATCATGAAGTTGAGAGAGTGCATTTGTTAAAAATAGAGTCTCTGCTATTTGGTACTTATATAGGATTCTGGTGTCTGGTTCCCCAGGGCTCATGAATGAGAATGTGGACCCAGAGAGGTAAATTGAAGCCATATACAGTTTTATTGCAAAAGTGAAAAGCACAAGAGTACAGCTCCCCCGAGAGAAGGGGATCCGAACAGAATGTCCCGCAGGCTAAGCTGAGCCTGAGACTGTATGTCCTTGGATCCCTAATCTTTAAGTTGTTTACCAGGAGCCAGTTGGGCTCCCCTCTCCCCCATCCTGTACCTGGGCTGGTATCTTGGCTGACTCTGACTCTGATGTCGTAGCCCCTCCCGTCTAATTCCTTTTCTACATTTTTTTTCTGTTAGTTACTGTTTCTTTGGCCTTGAAGCCCTCTGCCGCACATCCCTGACTGCCCACGATTTTCTCATCTCATTCTGAGACTGTTTGTCTGGGCCTTGATGCCCTCCCCGCGGTCCTGTCTTTAACTGCGTATGACTTTCCTATCTCAGTACCAAGTGCTCAAAATTAGTATTATGTTAAAATTCAAATAAATATCTTTTCTTATTGTATTTCACTTTAATTACCTTTTAAATTTTAATCTTTAGGTTAGGTAATTTATATTTTATTGAACATTCTTTGGGTTATACATAAATAATCCAGAAATAGTAAACATAAATTTTGCTGAAAGTAAGATTGATTGTTTAAAACAGAGACTCTTACTAAGCAGAATACCAAGCATCAAAAAACAATACCAAAGTTTTCACCATGGAAAAATCCAGAATAAAGCCTATAAGACATGGAAATACTGACCAATTCTTTATGCAACACAGTATATGAGAGAAGATTATAAACCTATTAGGTAATTGATTTATTATCCTTTGATATAGGCTCTGACATCAGGTGGAACAAAACAAAAACTTATTGTAAGTTCAAAAAACCTTCATTAATTGAGTCCATTGCCTGCCTGTCTATACATTTGATTCTATCAACCCAACAACACAAGTGATTGCTCAAGACATGAATTAACATTTATTTGGGAAAACAATAGGGAAGAAACCAATAAAATAATTTATGAAAGACGTGTGGCCCTGAGTGGCAGTGTGGTAAAACTGAAAAAAGACAACTTCATTGGGAATCAAGAGTTTCAGGTTTTGTTTTGTTTTTAGGGTCCTAAGGTATATAGCACAGAGTATTCTAGGTTTTTTCTTTCAAAACATGTTTTGTAAAGGTAATCAATGTACAGGGCATAAAATATAAAGTACAGAGATGACCATATTTTAAAATAGTCATCTTCCTTCCTATCCCTAACCATTCTTTCCAATTTTCTGTATTGTCTTCAAAAAATATATGATGATATGCTATCTGTCATCTGTTAATATCATCTACCTATCATCTTTCTATTCATCCTATACATCAAAGGGAGCATATTAAACCTATTCCTTGTGCCAATCATTCTTTTGAAAGAGTAATATATTTTGAAGATCTTCCATATTGATATAGATAGGGCTACTTCATTATTTTTAAAGCCTCCTAAATTCTGTAGAAGCTTTCTTCTTTGATACAAGCTGGCTTCATAATTTGTCAGATAATAAGTTTTTATTAAAGAAAGAAGTAAAAAGATAAACTTGTTTCGCTATTGGTAAACATCATAAGTCATTCCTTTCATGTTTACCATGTATAATAATTTAATACATTTTCAAAACTCATAATTTACTTTAGTTGTACTTTATTAATTCAAAGTTTGAGAATTATGATTTTGAATAATGTCTGGCTGTCTTCTAGTTTTGAAAATACTCTGCTCTTAGCAGAATTGGGAGAAATCTGGCAAAGAAATTACTAGATTAAAACTGACATCAGTCCAGAAGGCCGGCTCCCCAGCTAAGAAGCTGTGGTAAAGTTCACATCCATTAACTCGGAGAACCTTTACAAGTATCATTTAACATGTGTGCATAGTCTCATGGGGAGCTGGTTTCTGACTTGACCAGCTTGGGAAGCTGACAAGTACAGATTCTTTCAGAAAATAGCTTCCAAACTAAACTAAAATCCTTCCAGGCTAGTCATCTACTTAGACAAAAATGGCCAAATCTTCAGTAACTGTGTAGAAACAGGAAAAAGCCATCATATAAGGAACATTGAGTTGCATTCTATTAGATTCTGTGAATGACATGATCAACCTAAAATTGTGCAAAATACATATTAATTAACTAAAAATATAAAAAAGAAAATCATAAGAAAAATCAGTTAATGGCCTTTCTCATCCAGTCAAATAAGTATAAAATGATAATTACTAGTATTTGCATAATGTATTTTAGGTTTACAAAGTACATTCACAAACATGGATTCAATTAAACATTTGGAAGTTTGTGTATTCCACATGTATGACTATAACCACAAGAGAATTCAGTGATTTGCACATTAACATAATACCATATGTTCACACAGGCTTCTACTCAAGACTGAAGACTGACATTAATACCTTTAAGAAAATTATTATAAGGTAGTGAATGAAAAGGATGGAGGGCAGTTGGTTCTTCCTGAGGTTTTGGTAATGTCTATTTCTTGATTTGGGGACTGGGTACACTGGTGTACTCAATTTGTGAAAAGTCACCAAGCTGTAAACTTATAATTTGCATATGTTTGTGTATCTCTTCTATTCTTCAATTAAAAAGTTTAATATGGTAGAAAAACTACAGAGTAATACATGCTCCAAATATTAGAAGAAAAACATTTAAAAATATCAACCATAAATTTATCCAACTCTCCAGAAATAACACATTTTTTATTCTACATATTTTCTATTTTTAATTCATATGTTATATAGGTATTTTAACATTATTAATCATAATGTGGTACTTCTTTATAATTTTTTCCATTTTATGACATGTTGTAAGCAAACATCTTTTCCTGATGATAATAATATCCCTAAAATAGCATTTTCATTAATTTCTCTGTATGGTGACACCATCATTTAATTTTGGTCATTTTGGTTATTTTGGGTTATTTTCTTCCTCACAAAATACTGAAATGTATCACAAGTGAATTGGCACCTTTAACTGTTCTGTTAGTGTTGTTGTGTCCTTCTCAGAAAGTCTGTTTTGGTCTCCATTTTTATTCTAATCAATTCTTTCCAAAATTTTGCCAGTTATTAACAATAGCCAGCAATATCTGAATGTATTATGAAGCCACCATGGATTATTTATGGTCTAAAAAGGATTTTATAGTAGAGAAGTCCTTGGTGTCCTAAAAGATTAGAATAATAATGGTAGGCAAATAGATGCTACTATACATACCTTGGGACAATGGAATTGGCCTCCACCATTGCTGGTCCCTCAATGCAAGGACTGGCTTTGTTCTTATTTAAGGTAAATTGTAAATCTCTCCCAAGTAGACTGTGAAATCTTTCATGAGAGTAAACATGATATATTAATTTCCTTTGTATCCCTAATTCCTAGAACAGAACATGGTAGGTAGCAGATGCTCAATAAATTTTAGAATGATGAATAATGAATTCAAAGGTGAGTACATGCAGTACATGCATTAATGGACTAACAAGTAAATAACTTACTGTCTTCAAAACACCTTTGGTCCCTTCTTGCTTATAATATCTGATAGTGAGGTAAAGACAATTGAGGTTTTGCATGGATTCAATTCAAACTCAAAGTCAGTATGCCAAATATACTGAAATCCTTTATTTTACCATTTTGGGAAGTAGTAGTTTGCACAGGTTACCACTACTATTTCCCTTAAAAATTTAAGCTGCCAGCTTTCCATTTCTTATTCTGTCTACATTTTCTGCTTTACCCCAAGCCGGTTTTCAATTAATCTCGCCTTGAAGGCAGAGAGCACCATCTTTACGGTAATCTTTATTTACTACTCCCCAGTGCCTAGCACAGGAGTTTACAAATTATAGCTCTTTGTTAAGTATGTGTAATATGTACCTGCCAAAAATATCTGATATACTCAATACTACTTGGATATATCCGAGGAACTCTCATCAAATTAAAACATAAAGTACCAAATCAGTCTGTCCACAGATTTAGGTTTGTGTCTAATATGACAAAGAAACTTCATCACACTGATTTCTATATCCAGACTATATGTTATAAGTGATTCAAAACAGGGAGAAAAAGTTGCCTCTGCTCTCAAGTGTGATCTAACTAAGAAAAGGAAGACACCTGGAGGTGATTTTCTTGCTTTGTGCATGTTAAGAAAGATCAAAACAATATACAAATACTGATTATATACTGCTAAGATGAGATAATGAAGAAATGTCTGTGAAATTTGGAGGTGATTGAAGAAACTTTGGAGAAAGTTAACTTTGAAGGTGATATATAGATATACTGTGGGGTAGAAAATTATAATTAGAATTGTAGTTGTAATTATAATTACATTACTGAATGTAGAAATGATCATTCATACCACATTTCTTTTCATTAGCCATATATATGATTCATGGTTTCCATATAGACTAGTAAATATTGGATCCTGGGAGGCTCTAATTAGCTGCCTTGGTGGAAAAAAAAAATTTAAACAAAAAATTTTAGATAATGTTATTTATTGAGGCAGGAATCTGGGCAGGGTGGCAATTTAGAATTATTTAATCTGAAGGCTGAGAGATTGAAGAAAAAGTATTTTAATACATTTTTATAAATATATATGTATTTATACATGTGAGACCCATGGTAAAGGACTTGGATGTGAGATTTATATCTTTATTATACTTATGACTCTCCTTTTTGTGTAATTACAAAAATCAGTTTCAAAGTTATTTTTTTTTTACTTTGATCTATAGTCTTCTGAATTCCAATGATTTCATGGGACTCTTATAGAATATGACCATTAATCCCTAACCCATGTCAAAAAAATTGTTTTTCAAGAGTCCCAATTTTGAGCTCTTTCCTCAGTTATGTAAATATTTAAATTCAAATGTAGTATAGGTTTTAGATCCATAATATTTATTTCTTCTCCCTTTGGCCAATAATAAAATGATAAATAATAAATAATAGTGTAATAAATACAATATATTATAATTCATAATTAAATATGAATGTAATCATATATTTAAATGACTAATTTTAAAATTAATAATACAATTTTAATTATAACTAATGTAGAAAAATTACACTATATTTTTACATCATAAAGAAATATAGTAAATAACTGAGCACTTATCTTCATGATTAATTTTTCTAAAAAAACACACTACTTGAAATATTCAAACATTTAAATAATAAAGCAAGAAGTTCCAGTCATGCATGGCAAACTGAGTAAATGCTGTGATTGCTTCCTCCCAGATCACATCAGAATTACAACTAAACTACTGAACAACCATCAGTGAGAACCATCTGCACACTAGCTGAGCAGAAATCCTATAACTAAGGATATAAAGAGGAAGCCACTACGAGACTGGTAAAAGGGACAGAGATGCATAATGGGCTGGTTCCATATCCACGAGTGGTGGTTAAAAATCAGGAGGGATATCCCCACTGCAGAGGTCCCCCCTGAGGAGTGAGGGGTCCCAGCCCCACACAAGGCTCCCCAGCCCAGGGTTACAGTGCCGGGAAGAGACTTCCCACAACTTCTGGCTGTGAAAACCAGCAAACATTGTGGGTGAATGAGATGGAGTGAGGCTAAAGTCCCAGGTGCTCCTCTTAGAGTGCCCAGGCACAGACTTATTCACTGACGGACTCACTCAGCTCCAGGGCTGGGGAAGCAGCTTTAAAGGCACCAGGAACATATGGAGAACTGAATTGTCTGGCTGCAGGATGAAGGCTGGAGGGACAGCTTTCTACCAGAAGAAGTGCTGGCAGGAGCCCTTGTTCTTTTGTTGAGCTCTCCCCATCCCAGCATGCAGAGGCAGGTGGCTGCTATATTTCAGTCTCCATCGATCTGGCTAACACCATTTGTTTGCCCTGCCCTGGTGATTCCCTGAGATCATGTCCCACCTGCCTTGCAGACCCACCCAAGTTGCTTCTAGTGGCTTTTCCATGCAAATGTCCTATCTAGGCTCATGTTATGGTATTTCCTAAGTTCTCTCAAATGTTCACAAACCCCAGACAAGCAGCATCTGGCATTGGTGTGCCCCATACATCTTGCTAAGCAGCCCTAAGCCTGTCACTAATGGCAGCTGGCCTTGGTATGCAGCTTAGCCTCACCCAGGCATCTCCAACCCTAGCTCAAGTGGCAAGCATCTGTTGATCATGTTGTACTCATACCAAGTGGCCCCAGACAGAAGCTGATCTTGGCCTGCACCAGAAGCCCCTCGCCAAGAGTTCCCAGAAACAACACACCTGGTGGTCAGCTTCACACTACATAAGAGCACCACCCAACCAACTCCAAAATAACACCCAAAGGGCTGACTGGTCAGGCACCAGAGCTCCACTAAAGCAAATCACTCTACATAGAGCTTGTCTCTGCACAACAGTTTCTCCACAGTAGTCACAACCAATACTCAAACCAATCAACCCGAGGATCAATCCCTCCTACTAGTATTCAAAGAGCAACCAAGACTCAACTACAACAGAAGGGTACACACAACCTACACAAGAGACACACCTGGAGCACCCAGCTCAGGTGACCATGGAGACTGTGCTAGTGTAATCCACAGGATACCTAGTACATAAGGCCACTCTACTAAGACCAGGAGCCCTACCTTATAGATAGAAAAAACACAAGGACACAGCCAAAATTAGGACACAAAAAAACACGTCCCAAGTGAGAGAACAGAACAAATCTCCAGAAAGAGAAATAAACAAAATGGAGACAAGCAATCTACCAGACACAGAGTTCAAAACACTGGTTGTAAGGATGCTCAATGATCTCAGTGAGGACTTCAACAAAGACATAGGAAACATAAAAATGGAGATAGGAAATATGAAAAAAGAACCAGTCAGAAATGAAGAGTACAATAACTAAAATGAAAAATACATTAAAGGGAATCAACAGTAAATTTGATGAAGTAGAGAATCAAATCAGTGATTGGGATGATAAGGTAGCAAAAAACAGCAATCAAAATAGCAAAAATTTTAATAAAATCCAAAATAATGAGGATAGTGTGAGGAGCTTCTGGGACAACATCAAACATACCAATATTTGCATCATAGGGCTACCCGAAGAAGAAAGAGAGCAAAGAATTGAAAAACCTCTTTGAAGAATTAATGAGAAAAAGCTTCCCTAACCTGGCAAAGGAAATAGACATACAAGCCCAGGAAGCACAGAGAGTCCCACACAAGATGAACCCAATAAGGCCCACACCAATACACATCATAACTAAAATGTCAAATATTAAAGACAGAATCTTAAACTCAGCATGAGAAAAGCAGTTAGTTACCTACGAGGGAGCTCCCATAAGACTGTCAGCTGCTTTTTCAACAGAAACTTTGCATGCTGGAAAAGACTGGCATGAAATATTCAAAGTGATGAAAAGCAAGGACCTACAATGAAGATTATCTACCCAGCAAAGCTATCATTTAGAATTGAAGAACAAATAAAGAGCTTCTTAGACAAGAAAAGGTAAAGGAGTTCATCACCACTGCACCAGTATTACAAGAAATGTTAAAGGGATTTCTTTAAGAAAAAGAAAGAAAAGATCAAAAATATGAGTGATAAATGGCAATAATTACATATCTATCAACAGTTAGTTTAAATGTAAATGGATTAAATGCTATACTCAAAACACATAGGGTGGCTGAATGAATAAGAAAACAAGACCCTAACATATGCTGCCTGCAAGAGACTACTTCAGATTAAAAGACACACACAAATTGAAAGTAAAGGGATGAGAAAAGATATTTCATGAAAATATCAGACAAAATAGACTTTTAAAAAAAAGGCCGTAACAAGAGAAAAAGAAGACTCCAGTAATCTCACTTCTGGTTATTTACCAAAGAAACCTAAAACAATACTTTGAAGGGACATGGGCATCCCTTCATCCAAAGATGAAATAGTGCCATTTGTGACAACATGGATGGATCTTGAGATTATTATGCTAAGCGAAATAAGTCAGACAGAAAAAGAAGAGGACCATATGATTTCACTTATATGTAGGATATAAAAATGGAAATTAACAAAGGAACAAGACAAACAAACAGAGCAACAAAAACTGATAGATATAGACAATAGTTTAGTGGTTACCAGAGGGTAAGGGGACAGGGTGGGTAATAGATGAGTGTAAATGGGATTAAATATATGGTGATGGAAGGAAAACTGACTCTGGGTGGTAAACACACATGTGAAATATAAATGATGTATTATAGAAATGTACACTTGAAACCTATGTAACTTTATTAAACATTGTCACCCCAATGAACTTTAATTAAAAAACAAAGAAATATACTCAGTAGTACTATAATAACTATGTATGCTATCAGATGGGTACTGGATTTATCAGGGTGATTACTTTGTAAGTTATATAAATGTTTAATCACTGTGGTCTATACCTGAAATTAATATAACATTGTATGTCAACTGTACCTAAAAAATATTTTTAAAAATTAAAAAAAATTTTTTTAAAGTAAATATATAGCAGAAATGACTAACTTGAGTTGTTCAGAAAAATTTCACTATACTTTTTGTGGATAGTCACTGATCTTTCTCTATAGACCACAATGAATTGTGGTTGTTTGACAATTAATAAGCAGAGCCTATGCTCAGCTGATTTCCTTGACCATGATGGTCACTGTAAGGGGAAATAATCCCTTCCACTCACCTTGTCTCTCCTCAGTCTTTCAGTGACTTGGGAGTTTTGGTAAAGAAGCTTTTATTTCTATTTCCACCACTTATTACTTTCCACAAAAGAAGTGTGACATAGGATTGGAAAATGAACTCCATTAGTGTTCAGCAAAGCCCCTGGTTCTATAGAAAATTTGCCATGTCTTATTCACCCACTCTCCCCTCATTTGATTTGCTCACATTTGCAGGGCTTCCCCATCCTGGAGAGGCACTAAAAACTCTCCAGCCACGGTACTGCCTGGCAGGATGGGTCATAATATGTAGCCCATTTTCACTCCTGGTCCAAGCCCCATTCCCCATTAAGTCTTACCACTGTTAAAGCTGACTTTTTTTTTTAATCCCAATCTGAATTTATGTCTATTTCTCAATTTATTTGGAACCTGAAAAGCAGGGTATGATTAATTAGCTTCCTCCAATGCCAACGCTTTCAACACAACAATAACAAACAAATACAGCCTAAGTATGCTGTCATAGGGTAATTTTCCTAAGCTGATTTTGAAGCATTCAACTTTTAATTTTTCTTTTAAAAAATCTATAATTCCCCTAAACTTTCTTTACAAACAAAATAATTTTTATTCATCCCATTAAAAAATAGATATATGTCCTATTGTTTAATAGGCATTTTCTATATATCAACAAGATCATTTTGCTTGTTTGAAAGCATTTAAATAAGAACAAATTTGCAGGGAATGTACAAACCGGTTGCACAGAAATACTAAAAAGAATAAATGTTTTCTACAGATGTAATCTGTCCTACAATTCTCTACCTGCCATGTTATTTGAAAGACTAAAAAGCATATACTTTAAGGAAGTATTATTGGGATATTCTGTTTTGCCATAAACTCATGTCAATATGTTCTCTATAATTCTCCTGAAATGTACTCACCAAGACTACAAACATTTCATGTATGTATAGTAGACAATAATGAAGGACTCTGTGAAGGACTAGCCTATTTCCCTTCATCCTCCCTTATCTGCCTTCCCCTTCAAGGAATCATCAGCTATTCCTTCCTCTGATAGTTCCTTGTTTATATTTATCTAATGCATTTATGATATTGTGTGTATTGGTATTATAGCTGTTTTTCTCGTTAAATCATGACATTTTTTCTTTAGAGTACTCTTCATGTGTCATAGATAAACACTATATTGTAATAGTTAACCACTTATATTCACTTTATTTGTCCTTCAGTTCTAAATGATAGCTTTGCTGCGTAGATCAATCCTTGTTCTAGGTTCTTGCTTTTCATCACTTTAGTTTGGACTCCAACTCATCCACTTATCATCTGAGTGACTCTGAGTAAGTTACTTAGCATCTCTGTGCCTCAACTTCCTCATCTATAAAATGGAGGTGATTATAAACTCCACAAAACTGTTGTGAAGACTCTATGAAATACTATACATAAAGCACCTAGAAATGAGCTGACATTGAGTAAAAATTGTGTAATTGTTGATTTTTTTTATTTGGATTTTTATCACCAGCTGCTAACTTAATTGCTTACATATTTTTGATGCCAAGTAAATGGTTGTTAGGTGAATGTATAATTTTAAAATAAAAACACTGACATGGTTTTTCTGCCAGTCATAAAGATAATCAGGAAAATTATGACTGAGGAGCTCTATGCTGAACAGATTTCCAGAACTAACACAGCTCAAGGGCAAGGGGCCATTTGGACTCCAACTAACCAGAGTGGAGATCATCTCACTGATCGTTCAGACTACTCTGTACAAATACCAAAAGTGTTGCACCATAGTTGTAGGGTTTGATTCTGTCTAGAATAAGGCTACTATAGATCTGTCTTCTAAAAGCTTAAAATCAGGACTCAGAAAGATAAACCTGAGCTGTGAAACTTTACCGTCTGCTAGATCAAAGTCCAACATTCTTCAAGACAAGAATCCAGATCCTGAAATATATAACAGCTACAATATAAGCACTGGATCAAAACTGCTAGGTATACTAAGAAACAGAAAAAGGCAACTTGTCATCAGGAAAATAATAAGTCAATAGAACTAGACCCAAAAGTGAAAGTATACTTGAGAATTTAAAAGAAAATATAAATATTATGAGGATAAATATGGAAGATATTTTAAAGGAAAGAATGAAAAACAAATATATAATAGAGAATTCCTGAATGGAATAAACAGAAGATTAGACAATGCAGAACAACAACAACAGCAAAAAAGTCAGTGAATTTGAAGCTATAACAATAGAAACTAACAGAATTGAATGAAGGAGAGAAAAAAATGGACAGGCCTTCAGTGACCAGTTGGAAAATATCAAGTGTTTATAGATACATGTAACTGTCATCTCAAAAGATTTGTGAATGTTTGTCAGTGCAGGGGGAAGAGGACAAAAATATTTGAATAAGTAATAATATTAGGTTGGTGCAAACATAATTGCAGTTTTTGCAATTATTAACCTAACAGCAGCAATTTTCTAAATATTTTGAAAATGATAAAGCCACAGATCCAAAAAGTTCAATGAACCACAAGCAGAATACTTAAAATAATTCACACCAGGACATGTCACAATCATATTGCTTGAAACCAGTAGTAATGATAAAATCCTAAAATCACTCAGAAGAATAAAATTCATACTATTTCAAAGAGACAGTGATTAGAATTAAGAATACTACAGAATTTTTATTAGAAATTATGTAAGACAGAAGAAAACAAACCTGAAATCTAGAATTGTAAAGCCAGAAAAAATAATCTTCAAAAATAAGGAGGACATAGAGACTTTGTCAAACTAATGAAAGCTGGGATAATTGTTGCCAGAACACTTACACTACAATAAACTGTAAAAGCAGTTCTACAGGCAAAAGGAAAATGACTCCTGACAGAAACTTGGATTTAGACAAAGAAAATAAATGTGCTGAAATGATAATAAATTTATAAATTTATAAATGTAATAGACTTACAGTAAGTCCTCACTTGACATCATGGATTGTTTCTAGAACACTGTGACTTTAAGCGAAATAATGTACAAGAAAACTCATTTTATCTAGGCTAATTGATATAAACAGAGTTAGGTTCCTACAGCATATTTCTGGTCACAAAATCATCACCAAACTTCTAAATAAAGACCTCTTAACTGAAGGTTGTTGCTATCAATTCAATACAGACAGGAGTCCTTCATTCAGGGTGCAGTGAAGGGGGACACTTTATTCCATGCAAACAGCTCAGTTGTGGCATAGTTCAGCTGTGGAACAGCATGGCTGTGAGACAGCTCCATAGTGTTACAGCTGCGTCATGATACAGCATGGCAGTGAAACAGCACAGCTGTGGGGTAGGCCTGGGTGAGGTGGGTCCCAGTGTTGCAGCTCTGCTCTTCATTGGCAAGACAACTCTGTTCGCCTCTGCCCTGGGTTGCAGCTCAGCCCATCTCCAGTGAGACAACTCTGCTCCCCTCTGGTCCAGTCCACTGAGACAGTCTGGTCTTGTGAGACAGTTTTGGTGTTACAGCTCCGGAAGGGGAAATGCAGTCATTGGTGGAAACTGAAAGTGATCCCTGAGCCAGAGGGGAGCTCGACTTATATAGAGAGAAGTCCCCACTTCTGGTCCCTAATTGGTTTGCCTTCATGCAAATGAGTACTGCAAATCCTCACAGCACTATTCTGATTAGTCAAAATGGAGCTACTCTGAATGGTTGGTGAAGATGCTAATGAGGATAAATCTGCTGCAGAGCTCCAATTGGACAGGGGAAGTCTCAGTCTTATTGGCTGAAATAGGATTCCAGGAATTCCTTTATAAGGACTGGCTCAGATGGAAGGACATAGGGCAGGCAGGCAGTTTAGTGTAGGCTTCTTCCTGAAGCCTGGCTTTCATGAGAGGCCCCTGTTTATCAATGGCTGGTAGGTTCTGTTTATAAATTTGAGCCTAATCAGCCACCAGGAGCTGATCTCAACAGGTACATTTATTCAGAGGGTCAAGAGTCCCCAAATACTTCTAATATTAAACTTTGAAATAAATGTGAGCTATACATACATTTTAGAAAGATTAATAACAACAGAGAAGATAATGATTTTCCAACCTGTTTATTCCATTTCAGATTGGCCAAAAGCCTCTCCCGACAACCCAGGGTGGGACCCTAGGCAGGATGCCCTTCCATTGCAGGACACGCACACAACCCACACCCATAGTCACTCAAAGTGGGACAACATAGACATGCCAGTTCACCTAATATGCACATCTTTGGGATGTGGGAGTAAACCAGAGGAACCAGAGAAAACCCATTTGAACATGAGGGCATGTGCAAAACCCACACAGACAATGGCCCTAACTAGGAATCATTTTTGTTTCTCATCAATATTGTATAAAACAAAGTTGAACAAAACAACATTATTCAAGGGCCTGCTGTATTTTTGCACTTTTTAAATTCTTTAAAATATGATTGATGGCTTAAAGAAAAACAAAAACATTGTATTGTGTTAGGTTACTAGCTTAAAACACAGGGATACAATCAGTTACAACATGCAAATACTAATAATTAGAAAGCTGAAGGAGCTTCATACAAAGCACAGAAGATAGTAGAAAAAAAATATTACCAAGGATAAAGGGGATATTTCATAAAGATATAAAATCATCAAGAAGATCAAACTTAAGTGCTTATTCAATCATGACACCAATATAAACAACTGGTTTTTGACAAAACTGCAAAGTCAATTCAATAGAAAAAGGATAATCTTTTCAACACATAAAACTGGAACCTTTGCTAGAAGAAAACACAAAAGAAAATTACTATAGATATATACATATATTTATATTATATTTTATATATATGTATCACCAAAAATATGATATATTAAAGAAAAACAGTAAATTAGAATATCAAAATTAAAATATTCTTATCTTTGAAGAGATTAAAAAGAAAAACCACACACTTCCAAGAAATGTCCGCAAAATACATTTATAACAAAGAAGCACCTGCAGTTAAAATATATAAAGAAGTCTCAAAACTCAATAAGAAAATAAGCAATCTAGTAAACAGATAAAAGATTTAACAAACACTTCATTAAAGAACATATATAAACAGCCAATAAGCATATGAAAAGATGTGTAATAACCTCATCAGTCACCAGGGAAATGTAAATTAAAATGACTACTCACCATTAAATGACCAATATTCAAAAGGTTGACAACAACAAATGTATAAATATGAAGCAACTGAAACTCTTGTATATTGCTAGTAGGAATGTAAAATACTACAATGACTTTGGAAAATTGGCAATTTCTTAAGAAGTTCAATATACACCTACCATAAAATTGAGTTATTTCATTCTTAGGTATTTAACTAAAAGGAATGAAAACTTAGGTCCACACAAAGATATGTACATAAATATTCATAGCAACTTGATTTGTAATATTCAAAAACAACCTAATAATATCCACCAACAAATTAGTGGATAAACAAAATGTGCTTTATCCATAAAATGGAACACTACTTGGTAATCAAGGAACAGACTTTGCAGTATAAATAAATCTCAAATATTAGGATGAGTGAAATAAGCCATATATTTTTTAAAAGAGTGTATTGTCTAATTCTATTTGTTAAAAATGCAAAATAATTTATAGTGACAAAAAGAAGATTAGTGGTTGCCAGTGAGTTGAGGTGGAGTGGGGTGGGGGGTGATGAACTAAATAGGGTTACAGGAAATTTTGCAGGTTCTTAAATATTATCTTGATTTTGAGTATATCTGTTATCTTGGTAGGAGTTTATGCAATTGTCAAAAATCATGAAATTTCATGCTCAAATGTTTAAGTGTATGACAGTATAGGTGGGAAAGAAGACAAATGTAAAAGACTACTAAACAATATAAGAGAGATCTCATAATTAAATGCTAAAATAGTCATTAGCTACATCAGCTAGAATAGGCAAGAATGAGAAAGCAATTTTGGCTATAATTATCAGGATAGGTTACATAAAAGATGCTCTCAGAAAAGAGAAGATATTCCACGTGAGGAAAAAACAAAACTTAACTAAAGGGGCAAATGATATGGCCTATGGAAAGTTTGTGTGAAGAGTTTTCAGTTCAGGTTTTGTTTAATAATAAATAAAGTTTCGTATCTTTGGCATTTTACCCTGCTTTTATTAAAAACAACAACAACAACAACAACAACAACAAACAACAACATACCCACAAATCATTCAAAATCCAAGCTCCAGTGCAAACTGATTTACACCTCTGTGAAAGAAGTGAAACATCACAGGTATGAAATGCTCTAATATCTCTGTGACCAGTGTTTTCACACCCATGTGCACTGACATAAGTGTCCAAAAGGGGAAAACAACATAAATCAGAGAGTAATTTGGAAAGGGCCATGATTATAACTTGTATTTAACAGCATAATTTGATCAAATAGGGAATGTCTTTTAGGTTTTTTTCTTTTTTTATTTAGGTATAATTGAGATATAAAATTATATTTGTTTATATAAGATTATATTGGTTTCAGGTATACAACATAATGATTCAATATATGTATATATTGTGAAATGATCACCACAATAAGTCTAGTTAACATCTATCACCCTAAATATAAGGTGTGATCACAAAATACAGTGAATGTTTAAATAAAAAAAAATTATTACAGTAAAAGACATTGCCATTAATCCCCCTCAACATACTCCCCTTTGCTTTGAACACACTTATCCCATCATTCTTGCCACTTTCTGAAGCAATTTTGGAAGTCCTCTCTTGCAAGTGTCTCTAGTTGTGCTGTCGTGGCTGGCCTGATGTCCCAAATTGATTCAAAATGTTTATCTTTCAGGGTCGTTTTGACTTTGGGGAAGAGCCAGAAGTTGCACAGTGCCAGATCTGGTGAATAAGGTGGATGAGGACACACCATAATGTTTTCATTTGACAGAAATTGCCATACCAGCAGCGATGTGTGACACGGCATTGTCATGATGGAGGATGACACCGTTTTTCCATTTAATGTTAATGCATTGTTTGTGATCCATGATTTATGGCACACTTTAAAACACACCTTCTCTCAACTGTAGCTCACACCCAACTGACTGCACCGAATAAGGTGAAACTTGTCACACACTGTTACTAAGATTTGACACGTCACTTCCTGTATTGTAGATCCCTGCCTTTCCATTGAATGGCACTTGGTAGCAGTATTCAGTATGTTTTGATCATACCTCATAGTCACAATATTTTTTTTATGATGAGAACTTTTAAGATTTACTCTTAGCAATTTTCTAACATTATAGTCACCATGCTATACATTACATACTATGACTTATTTATTTTATGACTGTAAGTTTGTATCTTTTGACCCCCTGCATCCATTTCACCCTCATGCTCTGCCTCTGACAACCACCAATCTGAGTTTTGTTTTGTTTTGTTTTGATTTTCAGATTCCTAATATAAGTGAGACAAATAAGATAATATTTGTCTTTCTCTGACTTATTTCAAAAAGCATAATGCCCTAAAAAAAAATCCATCCTTGTTGTCACAAACGGCAAGATTTCCTTCTTTTTCATGGTTGAATAATATCCCATTGTGTATATATACCACATTTTCTTTATCCATTCATCCATCAGTGGAAACTTAGGTTGTTTCCATGTGTTGGCTATTGCAAATAATGCAATGAATATGGGGGTGCAGACACCTATTCAAGATAGTGGTTTTTTTTCCTTTGGATAAATACCCAGAAGTGGAATTACTTGATCATATGATTGAGTTGTGGAATAGAAATTGTGTTAAAAAAATGGTTTTTAAAGCCTCATGGACATTAAAACCTGATTCCTGTTTAAATTCTTGATACCATGTGTCTGTTTCTCAGTTTCTCCTATACTGATCATCTTCTATGGGCTGAGTTTCTTCATTTTTGATTTGAGATAACGCCATCTATCTCAGGACTGTCATAAGCATTAAATCCCTGTACATAAAGTACTAAACATATTCTCTGATATATACTAGGCGTTCAGAAATATTAGCTTAGCATTTTTTTGATCCAAGATGAAATAAGAGTGCTATAGTGTAGAAGAGATGAATAATATAGTCAAGAAACTGGAAACAGACATCAGTTATGAGGTAATACCATCATCTTCTTCAACTTTAATATAGCCAATAACTCATTCACTTCTCTGGAAATCAGCTGCATCATTTCATTGCCACTACTTTTTTTTTTTCCAGATTCCTAATAATCCACATTATAAGGACAATATCTTAGCAAATTTTCTGACCCTATATTCTTTCTCTCTAATGTATTCTACATACTATTGACATAGTTGTTTTTTAAACAATATCATACCTGGAGGCCTACATAAAAGCTTTACCAGATCTTTGTCTTTTAATACTCCAAAGTCAAGATAAAAAAGTAGAATTTAAAAAAATCAAAGTGGCAATTTAGGTCCAAGAAGGTGACATGTAAGTCTCTTAAATTCATCTCCTCCCACAGACACACCGAATACACAATACCAATGAGCTGAGTGACTCCTACACGTCAAATGAATGAGAAAATACCCACATCACTCACACTGAAACGGAGAAGAAAGGCAGAGACACACTCCTGCCATAAACCCCATCCCTGGCAAAGCACCACACAGTTGAAAAGGATCTCTGAACTCCCATCTTCTCCCAGAGGAGCAAAGGGTTTGGACCTCATAGTTAGCACTCCAACTTTTAAGACTCCCAACTGAGGAAGAGCCCCCAAAAAACTAGCTCTGAAAGCCAATGGGGTTTGTGTCCACAAGACAAACAGTATCACAGCAAACAAATAAGCAGTTCTTAATGGGTTTGATATGGCTATCCTCCCAGGGATTAGCACAAAGAGAGCAGGCAAAACAAAACAAAATAAACAAACCATTTCTCAGTCTATCCCTGAAAGAGGCCTATTTGCATACTTTAAAAGCTACTGCCTGAGGATAATCTAGGGTCTGACCACCATCCTCACCAGAGATTGGAGAGGCCAGCAGATACCACCTCCACCTTCTCATTCCAGCCCACACCAAAGAATGAATATCTGTCAGGAAGGAGCTTGTACCCACCTCTGGCACCCCAGCTTTTGCAGCTGCTACCCAAGAGACTGGTCCCTAGATCACCTAGCTCTGATTGCCAGCAGGGTTTGCTAATCCCACAGCACTAAAGCAAACAAACAATAAAAATAAAAAAATAAAAAAGAAAAGAAAAGAAAATTCTTAACCTGCTATCCCCCAGGGCTCACTACTGAGGGAACAGACAGAAACACCCATCTACCAGTCTTTCCCTGAAAAAGATCTTTTAAAGCTGCTCCCTGAGGGCCAGGCTTCTAATGTAACACATTATCTCAGTGCTGACTATGATCCTCCTGGGAGACTGGGGAAACCTATGGACACCTCCCCTGCCATCTCCCTCTAGCCTGCTCCAAGCTGCCAGTATCTCCCTGGAAAGAGCTTGTACACAGATCTGGTACCCCAGCTTTGTGGCTACCAGCCAGTGAATGGCTCCTGTGTCTCTGGCTACAATAGCCAAAAGTGATTATATTCACAAGTCCCACAGAACTGCAGCCAACAAAGAAACAGCTTTAATGGGTGCAGAAGCACTCTCCTACCCCTGTGGCTGAACGGATTTAAAAAAAAGACCAATTATATGCTGTCTACAAAAGACACACTTCAATTTTCAAACACATACCGACTAAAAGTGAAAGGATAGAAAAATATATTTTATGCAAATGGAAACCAAAAGACAGCAGGGTAGCTATATTTATATTAGATAAAATAAGCCTTAAGCCAACGACTGTAATAACAGACAAAGAAGGTCATTATAAAATGATAAAGAGCTCTATCCAACAAGAGGATATACTATTTATAAATATTTATAAACCCATAATAGGAACACCTAAACATACAAAGCAAATATTAATAGACTTGAAGGGAGAAATAGATTGCAATACAATCATAGTAGGGTATTTTAATAACCTACTTTTAAAAATGGATAGATCATTGTGACAGAAAATCAATACAGAAAAATTGGACTTAAACTACACATTAGATCAGCAATCTGACATTTGCAAAACATTCCATCCAAAAGCAGCAAAACACACATTCTTCTCAAGCTCATATAGAGCATACTTCAGGATAGATCACATGATAGGCCACAAAACAAGTCTTAATAAAGTTAAGAAGATTGAAATCATATCAAACACCTTTTCCAAATACAATGGTATGAAATGAAAAATCAATTAAAAGAATAAAACTGGAAAATTCACAAACATGTGGACATTAAATAATACACTTCTGAAAAACCAGGGTTAAAGAAGAAGTCAAAAAAGAAATAAAAAATATCTTGAGAGAACTGAAAATGGAAATACAACATACCAAAGCTTATAGGATGCAGCAAAAGCATTTCTAAGAGGGTTATTCAGCATAATAGATACCTACATTAAAAAATATATAAATCTCAAATGTACAACCTAACTTCACAACTCAAGGAACTAGAAAAAGACCAAACTATGCTCAAAGTAGGAAGAAGAAAGAAAAAAGGAAAAAAAAAAAAAATAAGAGTGGAAGTAAATAAAAGAGACTGAAAGACAATAGAAAAGGTTAATAGAAGTAAAACCTGGTTTTTTGAAAAAATACAAAAAGCAGACAAATCTTTAACCACTCTTACCATGAAAAAAAAGAGAGAAAACTCAAATAAATAAAATTATAAATAAAAGAGAAGACATTACTATTGATACTACACAAATGCAGAAGATCACATGACTGCAATGAACAATTATGTGCCAACAAATTGGAGAATCTAGAAAAAATGGATAAATTCCTAGAATCATACAACCTATCAAGACTGAAACACGAAAAAATAGAAAATATGAATAGACCAATTGCTAATAAGATGATTGAATCAGTAATCAGAAATTTCCCAATGAAGAAAAGCCTGGGACCAGGCCAGTATTGCTCTGATTCAAAACAAGACAAAGACACTACAAGAAAATAAAATTAAAGGCCAAAATCCCTAATAAACATAGATGCAAAAATTTTCAACAAAATATTAGCAAACAGACTTCCACAGTACATTAATGAACCATACAACATGATCAAGTGGGATTTATGTCAGTTTAATATCTATAAATCAATCAATGTGATACACCCCATTAACAAAATGAAGGATAAAAATCATATGATCATCTCCATATATGCAGAAAAAGCATTTGACAAAATTCAATATCTATTCATAATAAATACTCTTAACAAGGTGAGTATAGAGAAAAAGTACCTCAACATAATGATAGGCATAGATGACAATCCCACAGATAAAATCATACTCAATGGTGAAAAATGGAAAGCTTACAGCTTTTCCTTTAAGATCAGGAACAACACAAAGACACCTACTCTTGCTACTTTTAGTCAATATAGTACTGAAAGTCCTAGCCAGGGCAATTAGGCAAGAAAAAGAAATAAAAGGCATTCGGATCAGAAAGAAAGAAGTAAAATTGTCTCTATTTGTAGGTGACATGATATAATATATAGAAAATCCTAAAAACTCCACCAAAAATCTGTTAGAACTACTAAACAAAATCAGTAAAGTTCCATGATACAAAATCAATATTCAAAAATCAGTTGTGTTTCTATACACTAATAACTAACTATCAGAAAGACAAATTAAGAAAAAATTCATTTACAATTGCATCAAGAGTAATAAAATACCTAGGAATAAATATAACTAAGGAAGTAGTTATATTTCAGTACACTGAAGGCTATATTAATGAAATAAATTGAAGATACAAATAAGTTGAAATGTATCCATGCTCATGATTGGACGAACTAATATTGTTATGCCCATACTACTCAGAGCAATATACAGATGGAATACAAATGCTATCAAAATTCCAATGACACTTTTATAGAAAGAGAATAAATAATCCTAAAATTTGTATGGAACTCCAAAAGATGCTGAATATCCAAACATATCTTGAAAAGAACAACACAACTGGAGGCATCACACTTCCTGATTTCAAATAATATTACAAAGATATAGTAATCAACACAGTATGGTATTGGCATAAAAACAAACATATACACTAAAGAACAGAATAAGGAGCCCATAAACAAACCCATGCACATGGTCAATTAATATATAAAAAAGGAACCAAGAATATGCAATGGGGAAAGGATAAGATTATCCTTTAGTAAGTGGACAGTCTCTTTAATAAGTGCAGAAGAATGAAACTGAACCACTACCTTAAACCATACACAAAATCAACTCAACATGGATTGAAGACTTGAATGTAAAACCGGAAACCATAAAACTCTTAGAAGAAAACATAGGGGGTAAGCTCCTTGGCATCAGTGTTGGCAATGATTTTTTGAATTCGACACCACAAAGACAACAAAAGCAAAAATAAATAAGTGGGAATCTATCAAACTAAAAAGCTTCTGCACAGCAATGGAAACTATAAATCAAATGAAAAGGCAACCTAAAGAATGGGAGGAAATATTTTCTGATCATATATTTGAAAAGGAATTAATCATCATGAAGTATACTTTAAATATCTTATTATTTTATTTGTCAATTTTACCTCAATAAAGCTGAAAAACTATTTTGCATTAACAAAAGAAACCAAAGACATGAATCTTCAAACACATCAACAGAGTATGGAGTAGACACTATTCCAAGGCGTGACTACCATGAGACCCATGAGCTGGATCCATGCCAAAAGGGGGAAATTGCTCCACACAAATCCCCGTTGGAGACTGTCTGATCGTAATTAATGTTCATTCTGAAATAGACCAGTTCCCCACCTCTAACTCCTACAACTTGCTGGTTCCTGGAACAGGCCATAGTCCTGACCTGGTGAAGTATGTAAAGTAATTTCCAGTACCTGGTAGCATTCACGTACTAGTAGACATGACTACCTCAACTTTACCCTATATAATTCTTTGGCATCTGCCAAGAGGTGCAGGGGATTCATTTCATCTTGCTGCTACCCAAGACACCCCTTGTATGTAAATTTTCCCTTAATAAACTCTTTTAATTACCAGACTAGAGTGGCCAGCCTTTTTCTTCAGTCTTTCCCTGCCCTCCACTTAGGCAGGGAGACTTTTCCGTCCCAGGAAATTTCCCTGGGTCTGCGTGTACAAACACAGGGTAGCAGATCTAAAACATTCCAGAGGCAATCATAGAGGAGCCTGGTACTCAAAGCTCATGTGACAGCTTAAAACCTTTCTGACTGAGTCAAGATGGTGTTTCATGGCTTGCTTTGAGGCTCCAGATACAGATAATCCTGATGGATAACACACATAGCATTAACAGATAATATTTAAAAAACTAAAAAGATATATTGCACTTAAAAATATCATAATATCATTATGACCAGAAATGGAATGGAAATTTAAGATAGTAGGCAAAGCTGCCTCTAGGGCCACTAAAGCTCATTTCCAGGTGTGAAAGCAGAAGCTGACAGAATTTCATAAACTTTGGGGTAACAGGACTAAAACTGTAGTAGGAATCAGACCCAGTGTTTGATACCAGGGACTGAAGTAAACTTCCTTCTCCAAAGGAAGAGCCTAAACAAAGTGACCAGATTGTTACTAGGACTGTGACATAAATCAATCTACATGTCTGAACTAGAGGAAGCAAAGGTGTCCTCCTGACTGAGATCTGAGCCATCCTACCTACTGGTTCAATACCTGGGTCTATAGTACCATCAATATCACTTCCAAATGTGGCTGTCAATACAAGAATAAGTTCTAAGACCAGTGGAGAGATAAAGATGAGCTCAAAGATAACTGGGGTTAGGGGTGAGGGGAGGGAAAATAACTTTCATACAAGATAGGCCTTTACACACCCAGACCCCAAAACATGAGATGAAAAAGCTTAACCCAAAATATGTGATGATAAGCTAATGCTAAGAAAAAAATCCAACAACTCAACCATGAGAAAATTCATGCATCTCAAATGGAAATAAAATTTCAGAGTTTAGGATCTTCAAATAGCTAGTATTTTTTTTTTCTAATTTAAGCAATAGGTTATAAAACAAAAACAGGCAAAAATAAAACATAAACAAGTAGATATGTAAAAAAAATAAAATATTTACATAAGACTAGTTATTAAATGGATGAAAGAATCAGAGGGCAGTGACTCCTAAGAGGTACAAAGTTTTTTGAGGGCTGATGAATATGATCTAAAGTCATTATAAAGATTACAGTGATGGTTGCACAACTCTATAAATGTACCAAAAACTTTTGACTCATACACCTAAAATTGGTAAACTTAATAATATGTAAGTTATATCTCAATAAATCTCTAATAAATTTATTACAATAAAAAAGTCATTTTTCAACAGAAAAGTCAAACTGTAAATCCAAGACGTAAAGAAAATTGCCATATTTCATCAATTCTTTTTTATTTTTATTAAACTTACTGGGGTGACAATGAGTAGTAAAATTACATAGGTTTCAAGTGTATATTTCTATAATACATCATCTACATATCGCATTGCATGCTTACCACTCAGAGTCAGTTTTCCTTCCATCACCATATATGTCACCCCCTTTTTCCTCTTCTACCACCCTGCCTCCCTGTTTCCCTCTGGTAACCACTAAACTGTTTTCTGTGTTTATGAGTTTTTGTTTCTTTGTCTTATTCCTTTGTTGCTTTCAGTTTTATATCCCACATATGAGTGAAGTCAAATGGTTCTCAACTTTTTCAGTCTGACTTATTTTGCTTAGCATAATAATCTCAAGATTCATCCATGCTGTCACAAATAGCACTATTTCTTCTTTTCTTATAGCAGAGTAATATTCCATTGTGTGTATGTACCACATCTTCTTCATCGAATCATCTCTCGAAGGACATTTTGGTTGTTTCCATGTCTTGGTCACCATAAATAAAACTGCAATGAATATTGGAGAACATATGTCTATACAGATAAATGTTTTCAGATTTTTGGGGTAGATAACCTTGGAGAGGGATTGCTGGGTCATATGGTAATTCTAATCTTAAGTTTTCAGGAACCTCCATACCATTTTCCATAGCTGTACCAATTTACATTCCCACCAACAGTGTATGAGAGTTCCTTTTTCTCCACAGCCTCTCCAACACTTGTTATTATTTGTCTTGTTGATGATAGCCATTCTAACTCTGTGAGGTGATTGCTCATTGTGGTTTTGATTTTCATTTCCCAAGTGGCTAGTGTAGTTGAGTGTTTTTTCATGTGTCTGTTGGCCACTTGCATGTCTTGTTGGGAGAAGTGCCTGTTCAGTTCCTCTGTCCATTCTTTAATTGGATTGTTTTCTTTTAGTTGTTGAGTTTTATGAGTTTTTTAATATATTTTTTATATTAGCCCCTTATCGAAGGTGTTGTTTGTGAATATCTTTTCCCATTTGGTTTGTTGCCTCTTTACTTTGTTGATGGTTTCTTTTGCTGTGCAGAAGCTTTTTAGGTTGACATAGTCCCATTAATTTATTTTTACTTTTACATTCCTTGCTTTTGAGGTCAAATTTATAAAATCCTCTTTGAACCCAAGGTCCATAATTTTAGTACCTATGTTTTCTTCTTATGTTTCAGGTCTTATGTTTAGGTCTTTGATCCATTTTGAGTTAATTTTGATACATGGTGACAGAGAGCAGTCAAGTTTCATTCTTTTGCATGTAGCTTTCCAATTTTTCCAAAACCATTTATTAAAGAAGCTGTTTTTTCTCCACTGTATGTTTTTGACACCTTTGTCAAAAATTATCTGTCCATACATATGTGGGTTTATTTCTTGGTTTTCAATTCTATTTCATTGGTCTGTGGGTCTGTTTTTCTGCCAATACCATGCTGTTTAGAATATTGTCACTTTAAAGTACAACCTGAAGTCAGGGTGTCTAATACCTCCAACCTTGTTCTTTTTTCTCAGGATTGGTTTGACTATTTTGGGTCTTTTATGATTGCATACAAAACTGACAATTTTTTGTTCTATTTCTTTAAAAAATGCCATTAGGATTTTGATGGGCATTGTATTAAGACTGTATTTTGCTTTGGGTAATATGGCCATTTTAACTATGTTGATTCTTCCAATCCATGAACATGGTATGTCTTTCCATTTCTTTGTGTCTTCTTCAATATAGTTCATCAATTTTAAGATGGAAATATTCTTCACATTTTAACATCTCTGAAATCAGAATGCATCTTGAAACCAATGGTGACCTATCATCACTCTCACCCAGGCAGACTTTATAAAGAAATAGTCACTGCCTCATGTCTTACATATGTGAATTTGCTCATATCTGTTCATTTGAGTTAGGTGCTTTGTAATGCACATTTCATATAATTTCCATTTAAAATATTTTTCAAATATTGTATTTATCAATATTTTATCTTCTTAGAGTCATGGAAACAGCAGCAGGAATAAAATTTGATATTAATGAGACAAATATCACTGTAGGAAGACTAGTGATAATTCAAAAAAAATTTTGCAAGAAAAAACAAAATTCTTTAAGGATTCTAAATAAGAAAAATACCCATTAGTTGGAATCTTCACTTCATTTTGATTACAAACAAAAGCAGGAGAAAGTGTCAAATCCCAGAGAGAGGTATATTTACTGCAAAGTTAACGAAGCTTAATCTATAGGACCCTTCATTTGCGCAGAACTTTTCCAAGGCACTGACCCTAATTTTCTTTTTTCATAAAGAAAGATCCCAAAATTATGACACTGTTGGTCCTGCAGAACCTGGATCCAGCCCTGCCCTCAAAAATTTTCAAAGCACAGGTGGCTGATGTGATGAATTCATGGGTAAAGTAGGATATTATCAAGGTGACAAAGATGAAGTTCACAGACATTCTGCTTAGATTCTCATGTCATGTAACTCAGTTGGAGGAAAAATACAATGATGGATTTTATTAAATAAGAAAAACTGAAGAAATAACATTGTTCTTCAATATGGCTCAAAATGATTCTGTCAATGCTAATGGTGCTAATGAGATCAAATCACATACATGAATTACAATAAACAGCATTATCACTGGAATTCCATTCATAATTAGTCAAAAGATTTTTTTTTACCATAGTTAATTTAAAACTGAAAAAGAAAAAACAAAACAAACCAAAATTACTAAGAATGAAAACTCCCCAGAAATATTATTGTGCCTGCACCACCACCCCCAAAAAAGGAATGATGGCTATGCTAATGAATGGAGAGCTGCTGTCATCTGGAATAGATATCAGACATCTGTACATAACCCAACAAGTATGTGAATTCTTAATGAAGTTCATAATGTGTGCCTAAATGCTTAAAAATAGCTGATCTGAGTTGAGTAACTTAGTTGTGACTCCTGGCAGCATGACTGGACATTTGTAACCAATCCCTAGGGATGTCATCAGGAACACTTATGTTCATACTGGAGAAGTTGAGGTCAATTTCATTCCTCCATCACCTCACAGTACAAGTTAGCTTCCAAATTCCTTGTTCTGCCCAAATGGTTTCAGAGCCAGATGTTCTAATCCATTTAAGCAGAAGGGATGTGCTCTCTTCTCAAGGAATTCGAATTGATCAATCCCTGGTGATGCTTGAGGCTAGTACAGATTTTGAAGTAGGTATTCTTAGTGCTATTTTGGTGATCTTGTGGTTTATTCTTGGTGCCCAATATTCTCCAGTATTTTACACACGTATTTATTGACTCATACTCCCAGTCTCATCCTCATTCTCAAAATTAACTTCTTAGTAGTAGACCCTAACTGCAAAGTAGATTGAAGTTTAAAGAGTTTTGAAATTCCCCAAGTCACCCTGGGACTTGAGGTAAGAAGACAGAAGTCACTTGAATTTTTACTAAGGTTTCTAAGTAACTTAAATTTTCACTGAAGTTAGTCAACCAGCCCAAGGTAAATTGTTAAATGACCACTTGCTTTAGGAACTGCAATCTGGAACACCATTTTTGGTTTAAAATTAATATTATAATTTTATTTTTATACGTTTAAGAAGTTCCTTATTTAATATGTAATTTTTAGTCTCATTATTTCTGATGTAGTCACATTTTAGTATACAATAGTCCAGATGGCAATAGAATTGTATATTTATTTTGGACAAAATCTATTTTTTTCTAATTTTCAACTTAATATGCATTAATTAATCATGTTTTGAAAGAGTTTCAAAAAACTCATACAAATGTTTCCAGTAATTTTTGCTGGAGCAGATTATAGGAAATTATTTTCTTCCTAATTTGAGGTCAAAATTTTTTATTTGCCACCAACTCCCCCAAAACAACAACAACTAAAACCTGACATAGGACTAACTATATTAAGATAAAGAGGCCAAAAGCTATGTTCTGACTGTTGAATCAAAACACATGTAATCTATCTTTATAGTCATTGGAAATCACATATTTTATTTTCCATACTAACATAAAAAAGGAAAATAGAAATATACCTGGCCAAATAATCAATTCACTGAGAGTAAAAATCAGAAATAACTTATCATTCAAGAACTTGGGGAAGTGAGATTTATTTAGGGCTTTCTTTACTTAATAAAATATCATAAAGAAAGAAAACAAAACAACACAAAATTATTACATCTCAAATATTTCCTGATGGTTACGTTTCTAACTCAATCCTTTTGCTTACGAATTTTGCTCCTTGTAGAGTCACAGGAAAATTGTGGGACAGAACTTGAAACCTAAAAGGAAGAAGGAATCACATGTTGGACATAAACCCTGGAGTGTCTCACTCAGCAGTGACAGCTCAGCCAGCCACAAGTGTTTACCAGATGACCATGAGTGTCTGATGACATTCCATGGGCAGCCCATCCCATGTTTTATTGGCTTCTCGAGTATTTTACACAATGAATGCACATTTTCCAAAATTCTCCACCCATAATAAAGAATTTTTGTTACTCTGTTCCTCAACCATCATCTTTGCTCCAAAATGAGGATGTGGGTTTTTGCTGCCATGCTCTTCTAAAGATCTTACATTCTGTGATTTTTCTTTTCCTACTTCATAAAAGTTTCTTCCAAGAAACAGCACTTACATGGTTGATGGCGGATAATGGGAATTTAGGTCCATATCCAGTGATTTGGAAGGAATAGGGGAAGTAAGAACACGTTATCCAATGGACATATTACATAACCTCTACATAGCGCCACAGAAAATATTACTATAGTAAAGAAAAAGTCAACATTTATTGAAGACTTTTATATAAATGATTGAGTGCTAGTTTAAGAAGTCCACAGAATACAAATATATCTATTCTATGAGGCTGAAAAGAAAGAAATACCTGGTGTTAAAAAGCTTTCAATTAAGTAAAACGATGGATAAAGGTACAGAAATCCCTGCTGCATTGGTCAGAACACACGAGTCATGACTAGGCTGAGCAGAGAGAGGACTTCCTCTATGTATTCCAGACACTGCATTTCTTTCTATACTGAAGGTCTTTTATTCTAGTCCTTCAGGGCACATACAGTTTCTGGCACTTTCTTTCTTAAGGTAAATCGAGAAATCTCTCTGTACACTCATATCTTACCTTGAAATTATTTGAGAGATTAAATGGCATTACACATATGAAGAACACAGCATGTGGGTATTTAAAGGTCAATTTGTCTCCTGTTGGGAACTTGACGGACCTATCACACCAAAGTCATATTCTAGGCTCAGAGCAGATTCTTTCCTTTCTGAAAACCTCAAATTTCTATCATCTTCAGTTTCTATTCAATGTCTTGAATTCATTTTGTCATTGAAGATTTATACCTTTGTGGACGATGCATGAAGACAAAGGCTATAGCACAGAAGTTATCAGCAACAGTTGGAAGTTGTGAAACCACTGGAATAGCAGTGACCTGCTTAGCCTGTCAGAGAATGGTGAACGCCATCAGTCAGGAAAGCCTGGAAGCAGACTCATTGTGTCGCCAACACCCAGAAAGACGTGGGAAATAAAAACACCGATTTGGACTTCTTGACAGGAATACCATGATCTAGAAGACAATGAATCAATGTTTTCACTATTAGAAGTTCAATGTGTTTCTACCCAAAAAGCTATACCCTATTAAACTACCCATCAATCGAAAGGGGGAAATAATGGCATTTGGGGCATGCAAATGCTGAAAATATTTTTGTCCCATGCACCCTTTGTCAGGAAGTCACATGATAATATGTTATATTATACAAACAAATTAACCAAGGAAGAGGAAGACATGGAATCAGGAGATGGGGAGAAGTACTGAGAGAGATAAGGGAGGTCCCAGGTGATGGTGAAAGAAGATCTAGGATAATGGCCCTTCAGTGGATCTGGAGAATAACAGCCAGTTCAGATTGGTATAGAAGAATTAGGGCTCCAGTTGGGATACCTTCTTGAAAAGGATGAAATAGAGTAAACGCCTCATGTGCCTATAGGTAGGAGAGTCACACTTGTATTAGAAAACGTGTAGATTAATTCCATGCTGATAACACCAAAAAAACAAAAATTCCATGGAACCTAAATTTTTGCTCTAAACAAGTGATCATGGTCAATAGCTTAACTCTGAATTCTAGTTAGATATTCATATTACAAGCTATGAATGCTACTCCAAGACAAATTAGGATGAAACTCATTTTGAAAGTGGGAGTGAGAAAAGGCATAAACAAGAGAGAAGGAGGAAAACTGGGCTATAAGAATTTAATGCTAATTTTCTGTTGTACGAAACCATTGTGTCAAACCTAAAAAGTCATCAAATAATAGTACTGAAATATTACTTAGTAATGTGGATTCAAATGCCAAAACAATTCACTAGTCTAGCTGAAACTGGCTGTTTCTGTAGAGTAGGAATTGGGAGTACGGAGAAGTTAAGAGACATTCTTCATGGAAAGTCTTGTAGAACGGTTTGCCTTTTTAAAACTTAGTGCATAACTGTAATAATAAATATTACATTTAAATAGATAAAATTTTACTTAAATAAGTTAAATTAAATTTAAAATTTAAAATTTTTATTATGATAGATAATTCTTACAGATATTCTAGATCTGTATGCAGACATAAAATAATTATTCCTCTCTTATCATCCCCTTTCTCAGGCATTTTCCTATAAAGCCATAGAGTGCATTACCTAGCGCCTGGATACTCAAAATGTGGTCCTAGACCAGAAGCATCAGCATCACTTGGGATCTTGTTAGAAATGCAGGATGTTAGGACTCATCTCAAACATACTGATTTGAAATCTGCATTTTAACAAAATCCCTAAGTGATTTGTACACACGTTGAGCCTTGAGAAGCATTGATTGGTCTAGGTCACTACATTAGCACTCATCTCTAGGCAAAATGTTTAGTTCTCTCTCATAGATATCTTGCTCTATCTCTAAGCTGCAAATCTCAAAAATAGTAAATAGTCCATTAGTCTTTTGACCAGATATTTCTTTGTGATGGGGGGCTGTCCTATGTATTGTAGGATGTTTAGCAGATCTGTGGTCTTTTCCAACCTCTCTTCTTAGAGTGACAACCAAAATCATCTCCATACTTTGCCAAATTATCCCTGAGGGGTAAAAATCAGGCCCTAATTTAGAACCACTGCATTAGAGAAGGTATCTTGAGGTAGGGAGAATGGCAGCACAACCTGCAGTCTGAAGTACAACCAGAATTTGGGGGGAGTGAGTTGGAAGGCAGGCAGAAATATAATTTGAAATAGGATAGTAAATATTACAATATAATTTTATATTTGAAATAAAGTACCTGTGGTTTAAATATGCGTTACTAACAATAAAGCACCTAAACATTTCCTTGGGGATATGCAGGAGACTCAATAAATCCTAATTTAAGTCCATCTCCTTTTGGTCTTGGGGTTTTTATAGGCAGACTTCATTCTTGAACTTCCTAACCAGAAGGTACACAAATAGGACCTCTAGCTTAAATATTTGAATAGCAAGTTTCAAATTCCAAAATTATTTTATAAAGAACTGGTTTCAAAATTGGAAAGAATATACCTAGAAATGTATAATACCGTTGGGAGTACAGAAAAGACATCTGAAAACTTGTTTTATTTTTTAATTAAAAAGTTTTAAAATATCTAGATTTACTGATAATTGTAATGTGGACTGACACCTGCACCTTAACTCAGTTCATATATCAAATGGTCAAGTCAGTGACTACAGAAGCGACACCCTGAGGGAAGTGACAGTAGGACGATGATTCATTCATGTTGAGATAGATCACTGTTTAGAGGAGCTGCAGGTAGATGCCTTATGGATCATTTGTTCTCAACTCATCAAGCCATCTGAATGAAAAACAGACTTTAAAAGATCCTCCTGGTATTGCAGACACAAGGGAACAACAACAAAAAAATGCTGGAGTTGACCTGTGTCCTACTCCTACTATAATTTCTTCATGTGGTGCAGTTAAGAAAAAAATGAAAAATGTGGACAAAAGTGTGAACAAAAATGGCATTTTTATGAGGACTATTTAAAATATGGACTTACATAAACTGTTAGTGAAAACCTCTCAAGTATATATTATACTGAGAATACAGTTAACTATATGTCTGTATATATATATAATTAAGAGATATATACCTATATGTACATATAAGACAAGGCACGTGTGTGTGTATGTGCATGCATGGGTGTGTGTGCGTGCATATGTGTGTGTGTATATATATATGAGCTTGAAAGCTTGAAATTTCTCTCAATTAGAGAGGTTTTACTTGTAAAAATCTTCCCAAATAAAATCACTGTAGATGATCTAGAAAGCAGTTTAATTTACTCATCCTGCTTTAGAACTGCATGTTGTTTGGAAAATATTGAACTCCAGTGTTATCAGATCTGGAGGCCCTAGAGCAGGGGTGTCAAAACTTTTTTCAACGTTTTTTACCAAGGGCCGTATGTGGTAAAATACACAAACAGCTGGGCCACTCACTCGAGGTGAAGTATGTATTGCCTCACCTGGTTTATTTAAGTAAATTAAATATATTTTTGGAATTTGCTGTGGGCCAATTAACAACGGATTGTGGACCGCAGTTGGCCCGCGGGCCGCAGTTTTGACACCCCTGCTCTAGAGCCTGCAAGGGAAAAAGCAAAAATTTTTTCCATTTATTAACAAATAAAAATACTTAAAATTAAAATCAATTTTTCACACCTTATCAAATGCCTACTGCATCCCAAATACACTGCAAACCAGATTGCACAAAAATACAACCTCTAGACTAAAATAGATGTGTAGTATATTATTACTGAATTAAAATAGGAATGAATAATTTTACAATGGGTCAAAGCAAAAAAGGACTTTTTCATTCATGGAATTTTTGTCATTTAAATAATCTGAAAGCAGAGTGGCAATAGTCCAGTTGACAAAGATATATATGGGAAGATGTGATGAAGGAAAAGAAGGAAACAAAAAGAAAAGATGGCAAATGCTATAGCCTTTATAGAACCTCAAGAAATTCTGCATGGACAGAAGGACATGGCTAGTCACCTTTGCACAGACTTTCAAAGATCCCGTGAGCTAAACTCCAAAGCTGTAGAACTCGTCCTTTAGCCTGGACGATGACTGGACATTGAAAGATTTTAAACAAGGAAGATGGATGGGATCCAGTTAAACATCGCATTCTCTCAGAAGCTTTGTCTGGTTCCTAAATTATTTTCAGTTCCCCTGGTAATAACTACACAGTGAAGGCTTTAATGCAATTATAGATGAACTCAAGTATATTTTGAGACATTGATCTTTGTTAATTTTTGTTATACATGCATATACACAGAACAAACAAGAAAGAAATTCTTCCAGTCTGAGGAAAGGAGAAAGGGTCTAACATGGGTTAGACAGCAGGTCCAAGAATGGCATAGAACCTCAGAGAAGAAATAACCAGACCTGCAGAGGGAGTGGGATGTCTCCTGGACTTCCTGTACAGACTGGTGCAGAGTTATTAGCCTTTGGAGGAGTGCAGAGTAAGCTATACACAAAAGCAGAAGAATAGAGGCTCAAAACAGCTAATTAATTTTTGTATTAGTTATAGATAAATAAAATCCTATTTTTAAGAACTCATACTTCTTTCCTACTCTAGATTGTAAAGTCTGTGAAATGTAAAGGTGATATCTACTTTGATCACTGTTGTATTCCTAAGATCAATTTTATCACAAAATAGATTCCCCCAAAATGCTGTTTAAACAAATAAATATAAGACTAGATGTTCTTTTACAAAATTAACTCTGGAAGCAAGGTGTAAATGGACTAGAAAAGGACAATTCAAGCACAGTGTATTGGGTTATATTCTGGAGAGGAAGATGAGCGTCTCTTCTAAGTTGCAGTGGCGATAAAGAGGAGGGATATATTCAAGAAATATTTAGAAGGTAAAATTTAGATATTGAATGACAATTGGGAATTGAAAATAGGAGCATGAGAAAAGTCAAGAATAATATCTGAATAATGATTTGGAAAGAGTGATGTTGTTATTCATTGAACTAAAGCAAACAGGAAGAAGAAACAGTTCTCAAAGCAAAATATTAGTAATTAACTTAGTTTAGGTGACTATGACACACTCTCTCAGAGGTTCTCAACAGATATACTATTATGTATAGACTGCAGGACTGTATTTTGGCCTTGAAATTCAAATTTGGAGTTATCAACAAATAGAGCACTCAGTGGAAGACAGTGTAGAATTGTGTTGTTCAATGTGGTAGCAAATACCCATATTTGGATATTTAATTTCAATTAAATTAAAACAAACATAAAACTTCAGTTAGTCGCACTACCACATTTCAAGTGCTCAATACACACACATTGCTGGCAGCTACCATGTTGGACAGCATGGAGAATATTTTCATTTCCATTGTCACATCTATGACGTTGTCATCACCTGGCCCTGCCCAGTTATCTGTGAAATTATAAATTCCATTATTTCAATATCTGATCAAGCAGTGTATGTCTCCAGCTTCCCTCACCCCCTTACTTCTTGGTATATCTGTTTAAAAAACCAAAAAAAAAAAAAAAATCTTTATGTCATTTTCTCCTTCCCTGTTTTCCTACGCTAAGGTGAGCCTCCTGATCATATTACTTTATATAAAGTCTCTAGTCAGCCTCAGTACCATGATCTGTCAATCCCTTTCTAAACCTTCAATAGTCTCATGCTCTTGCTCTTTTCCAAAAAGTGCCTGAAAGCTTTCAATATTGTTATATCAATTCCAAAACATATCTTCTGCTCTCACACCTGGGTCTTTTCTCTAAAGACTATTAACTTTCTATCTTAAGTTAAATAAATATCCCTCTGGCCCATGCATTTCTCCCTGTCAGCTGATCATTCTCATATTTTTCTTTCAAATCCAAGATTCTTATAGAATAGTCCACACTGAACAACTCCATCCCTTTCTTCTCATTCATCAATTTATGGCTCCAGTGACATGTGTTGTAATATGGACTCTTCTTAATTCTCAGGCACCAAGTAAAGAACAATAGGAGATGAGACTTCACCTAAAATGAAGGTGATATCATGCTACCAGGTTTATTTATATTATTTGACCTGCTTCATGAAGTCCTCTAGTCACTTTGTTTTCATAATGCCAGAGTAAGGCTGTTTTTCGTCCAATTTATTCTCTTCTCCTAACCCTCTGATCATTTCTTCGTAGTCACCTTCCAGCTCCAGTCTTATTTCTAATTGCTCCTTCCTATGGCGTTTCACTTTAATAATACCAATCAATTTGCAACTCCTTGAATACTTAGTGCTATTACATGCTTTGGATCTTTGTACTTGTTATTTTTCTCCCCAATGCTTAATTCTCATTTTTTAGGCAAAGTCCCACTCAGGTATTAGCTTCTCCAGGAAGACTGCCTTAAGGCTCCTACTCTCAGGCTCATTTGGAGGACCCGTTCAAAGGTTTCCATAATACTGTGTTTGCATTTCCATCTCTGCACTTGATTTTCTCTTTTTGATAGTTTCACAATTATTATTTTTTTTTTTTTTCCATTAGGCCATTAGCTTCTTAAAGTCTTTGGTGTTTCATGACTCTCTGCATCCCTAGCACAGAGAACATTGTGAGTGCCCACTAAAAGTTTGTTGAATGGGTACAATTAACTTAATAAAGTGGAATAACTTAGTAACAATGCAAAGCTACAGGAAGTGTTTGGGTAGAAGATTTTTATAATTTAACAAGTATTTTGTGTCATTAGATCTGAAAGCTTATGAAACACAGATTTGAGTGAAAAAGAGTAAGGAAAGCAGCATCAGAGGTCAGAGAACATGGCAGGAGTGACAGTGATGTCACACAGGACAAAAGACAAGAGATGCTCAAGAATTAAATAATAGTCAGCAATATTCCTATAAGCAGGCCAGACAGGGAAGGCAGAAAACAGACTGTGATAGACTGAATAACGGCCCCCAAAGAGGCCCACATCCTAACCCAAAAAACCTGTGAATATGTTACAGTACATGGCAAAAGGGATTTTGTAAGGTGATTAAATTTAGGATCTTGAGATGGGGAGATTACCCTAAATTACTTTGGTGGATCCAATGTAATCACAAAGATCTTTATAAGAGGAAGCAAAGAGGATCAGAGCGAGAGGCAATACGTAATGCCAGAAGCAGAGGTCACAAGGCTATCGGGCCACAAGAAATGCAGACAGTTTCTAGAATACAGAAACCAGCAGGGAAAGGATCCAGCCCTAGAGTCTCCACAAGGAACACAGGTCTGGCAACTGAGTTTCAGACTTCTGAACTGCAGGATGTAAGAGGATAAATTTGTGTTCTTTGAAGCTACTAACTTTGTGACATTTTATTATAACAGGAAAAAGAAACCAACACACAGACCCTGAGAGAGTAAAAATGCAGTTACAAGGGGAGATAGCAGGTATAAACCACATGTGAAAATGCCTCTTAGTGAATGATATAAAAAATAAGATAGACACTTTAAAAAAACAAGATCGTGAAGCTTTTTCTTCACAGAAGGAGAGACTTAGATATGTTCAAAGGAAGAAAGGAAACGTGGAGAGAAAATTATTGAAGATTTTGAAGAGAAACTGTGTGTGAGAGGGAAGTTTCTAACGGACACAGGAGAGACCACTGTAATAAGTACAGTTTCCACATGCCTGCTTAGTGTCAGTCTTTGGTAGTCACAGTCCTTCCCACTTTCCAGAACCATCTCAGTCAGTCCTTAGAGGAACCCATTTACTGATGAGGAAATTATGGCTGAGGGAGGTTAACTAATTTGCCCAGGCTATACACATTACAGATTGTGGAGCAGGACCTGAATCCACGTCTGCCTGATAAAGTCAATGCTCTTAAACTCCCCAAGGAGAGGAAAGATTAGCACTGCTGTCAAGTGCTGACTCTTATCCTTTGAGAGGGGACAGGAGGAAGAGAAAATGGGTGAAGCAACAGCTATGTTTTGGATATAAAAGAAGGAAAATGACAATATACTAATAAAATAGGAAAAAATGTTTTAATGTGTTTAGTGAGCCAACTTTTAAATATTTCCCCACTGAATAGCAATAGTCAATCAATATGTGATTATTTTTATGCACAATTTTAACAACTGTCAAATGGTCAAGAGTTTCAGTTCAACTAAATTTTCATGTTTTTCCCTTAAAAGAGAAAAAAAGTTGGGAATAAAATTAACGTATCAGAGTGGTCGGGTTTAAATCAAAATAAATTACATTTCTAGTGAGTTTCAAAAGTGCAAGCCATTTTCCCACATCTCTAAGTGATAGATTTTACTGAGTGTGAGAAAGTTCAGCCTACTTGGCAGAGTACATTGTAAATTGCCTTATCTGAATGGCATTTTGTGCTTCTAATTTGGGAACTTGCTTGGCTTAACAATTTGTCTGCATCCAAAAAATGGAAGAGAAATTACAATAAAAATTGGGGAAGTACAGAGTCACTCATTAGTATGCAGGTATTTTCACTAAGAATTTTTTAATGTTTAAAATTTATACTTTTTAAAATATCCACAGATCATGCTGTTTTAAACAATTAGATCAGATTTATTCAACAAATATGAAGTAGTTCAATTTGTGCTGTTCTGAAGATAATTTAAAATGTAAATCAATGACAAAGAACATGTAAATTAATAAAACATTTTAAATGAGTGGGCCAGTTTGGGCAGTTGAATATAAGTAATAATAAACAAGATAAATTAAAGAATTCAAAGAAAACTGTTGTACAGCAAAATTAAATTTTGTACTGAAGTAGAAAGAACAGAATTGTCATTTTGAAGAAATAAAATTGGGACATTGACAACAAACATAAAATGGTGTACCAGAGTTTATAGGAAAAGTAAAAAGTTTAACTTATAACATAAATGGAAGATGGAGAACAGAAGAGCAAAATAAGAATGACCAGTGTCCCTGTAGAAAAGTAGAATAAATGAAACAGAAACAAAAATGAAGAAAACGTTGCTGAGTTTTAAAAAACTACCTAATATAAATTAAGATATTTTATTATATTCTGAGGGGGGGACAATGAAAAAGACACTCAGATTAGACACATCCTGGAAAAATCACCTACCTAATAAGAATAAAAGTATACCTCCAAGCATCCATGCAGAAACTGAATATACAAAAAAATGTGAGACCCTATTAAAGAACAAAACTCAAGGTTTCTCCAGACAGTCCTTTTTGAAATCCTAGATAACCTAGAGAAAGCTTAAGCACAAACATAAAGTTCTGAATGCACATGATTTTGGTCACCCAGCCACATTAAATTTTATCTAAGATAGCAACAGAAAATTTCAGATATTTAAAGACTCTGAAAACAAATCTCTTTTGTCCCCCTCTTAAATAAAATATACCAAACGATATACTCCAGTCAAATAAGAATGACATTACTGTCTTGCACATCCTTTCATAGCCCTTCTTTTTTTTTTTTTTTTTTTCATGTGGTAGTAATTTATTATGAATTTAACTGTTACCTGATTCTACCATAAAGTCCCTCATAGCAATTATAGTGTCTATATAGATTCACAGATTATTTTTAGAAATACTTTTTTTTTTTTTTATTAATTAGTTTCAGGTGCACAAGACAAAGCAAAACTTAGACATTTATCATTTATATCCCTCACACTGTGTGAACCCCCCTCCCCCCATCCACTATCCCTCTGTACGTTCCCAAAACCTCTCACCTTCCCCTTATCCCCACCCCCCCCGCCCCTCTAGCAACCCTCTGTTTTCCCTCCATGTTTCCAAAACTGTTTCTGATTAGTTCATTCACTTATTCTTTTCTTTAGATTCCGCATATAAGTGAGATCATATGGTATTTGTCTTTCTCTTTCTGACTTATTTCACTTAACATAATGTTCTCTAGGTCCATCCATGTTGTTGCAAATGGTAAGATTTCTTTCTTCTTTATGGCTGCGTAATACTCCATTGTATAAATGTACCACAGTTTCTTAATCCAGTCATCTACTGATCATAGCCCTTCTTGAAAGAGTCTGCGTTTGTGGACATGTTGCCTCACTCATTATCCATTGTCAAGCAAGGAGAGCTATATTCCTACTACGGCTTTACTCACAAACAGATTATACAATCACTACTGACTCTGGAACACTTCCTGTTGACATACAGAATGCTTGCTCAGATCTATTGTTGTAGGTAATTTTATGCCTGGTCTCAATTGGAGCTCTGCTTATTAGAAGCGCTCTCATTTCTCTTGCTTATGATCTGACTCTGTTACTTTGCTCTTATTCTGCTGGTATTAGTGTCAGGATTGAGTCTGTGGTGTTGATGATGGGGGTCAGGACTCTTCTGCGGAAGGCCTGTGTGCTCCTACAGCATCTGTGTTCCACCAGCAAAGGACTTATAATACGTAGGACACCTGCCAATTAAATATGCATTTCCTATTTTTCCTACAACATTCATACAATCCTTATAAATCCGTTCCCAGCAGAGTACTTGAGATGCAGTACATATTTCAATTTTTTTGAATAAATGAATGAAAAGGAGCTGTAATCCAGAAGTTATTTTGTATTTTATTTTTAGTTGACAGAGGCTTTAATAATCCATGTGTGATATTTCAAAATCTGTGCTTCTGTTGTTCTTAATATATTAAACAGTGTTCTGATTTGTGGGCCCAAGTATGGCTAATTTGTTACTATAATTTATTTACACAGAGATCTTTTCCTTATTTTTGAAAAATATCGTTTTCCTGATATAATTAGGCTCCCGTATGTCTTTTACATGTATCATTCAAGTTATGTAGTTAAAAAGTTTTAATAACTTAATCAATTCTGAGCATGTTAAATCTGAAAGATTTATTAATCTTTTTAATACTCCATAATCAGTGAAAACAAGAAAGTAGGCCTGCTGGAGCAGGCTCATACCAGCTGATGAGAGCCAATTGTTAAATTTTCAAAAATTTTAAGAGCTGGCTGTTAAACATAGGCATTAATACAAATAAATTATATAAATCTATAATTAAATAAGTTACATTAAAAACAAATATAAATACTCAAACTCATCATTTTCTAATTGTTTACTACAGTTTACTATTTTCTGTGCTCTTGAGTTTATATTTATTGTAACTGTATGTTGGACCTACTATATAACGGAGTGCTGCTAAATATATTTTCCCAATTCATCATTGCTGCCCACCCTCATCTTTGTTCATATTTTCAGCACAAACATGTTGGATTTCACCATATTAATTTGAAGTTTTCCATTTTATTAGTCAATGTGGTTATTTACAACAAGATCTGAATCTTGTCTTGATTTGGTATCACTTCCATTGCACAGAACAAACAAGTGCTGTTAGGCTTTCTGCTACACAGGTATCTTGAGGATTCAAAAGTAGAGTTCTTTTTCAGCAAAGAGGACCAAAATATCCTACCGAGCATAAAAAGTCTGATAGTTTAAGCTCCTGATTCTTCATTTCAGGGGCTGCTTAAACTACCACCATTTCCTTGATGTCTGATTCTGCCATAGTCTGAGATTTCCTGATTAGTCTGAGTACTACAAGAGGAAGAAACACAATAAATGTATCTTACCAATGAGAAGAAATGAAATATGACTGGGAGAAATGCAACAGGAGCATACCTAGGTGATATGAAACAAGAATAGCAAATTAGAAATATAAAGGAAAACAATATAGGGAACAGAGAAAGCAGCGTATATTTTTAATTATACACATATCTCCAGAATAAGTCATTGGATTTTCCACAAAAGGAAAGAGTATTTGGTACATATTCCTATATAAGCCACTGCTTTCTTCCTCCAAAGCTTAAGCCTGTTATGGGAGCCTGTTCCTTATCTCTTATTACTTTTTTTATGAACAAATACTTGGCTTATATCCTTATTTTTACCTAAAATATAGCATATCTAACATCTCCTGAGATAACAGATTTTTCTTTTTACTTAACATTTCCCAGGCTTTTCCTCAGAGTTTTCTAATACACCACGCAAACTCCTGTGTAATTTAGTATAAAATCTGGATAATCCTTCTCACCTTCTCCTCACAGAATGAATAAAAATTAGAATTTCACAATTTCTTGTAAGTTGATTAAAATATATTGAAATTAAGAAAAATTGGGTTAAATAAAAAGAATGAAATATCACAGATGCATTTATAATTTGTTTATAACATATAATTTTAAAACAAAAGATTTTCATACTATGCGTCTGTGCTGTATTTCCTATGGGTTGGTAGGCTATGGGCATTCTTACATACTCTAGATACAGGAAAGAAGTTTTCTGTGTGCATAAATTGAAGCCACTATATGAAGTTCTCCCACCTGTCATCTCGCTACAGTAATATTTATATGCACACAAGTCAGTACTATTGGATTTTTTCCATATCAGTGTTGTTGGAATTCTCTCCAAGTTCTGCTTGCAACAGCTTGTATACAGGATATTTGCTTTGCTATGTGTAATTCTATATGCAATAATCTTTGGATGTGATAAATGGAAGATACTGCCAAGCCTGCATGTCTTCCATCCTTTATTAAATTTTAATTTACTGTGAACCAACTACACAATCAGCAGTAGTGCTAGATATTCTAGGATAATATTAATAAGACAAGGATTTTACATTCAAGGTGATAAAAATTACATCAAGGAAGAGAAAACTGCAGTGCAAAACAGAATCCTTTATGTAGGGGTCTCAGGGACAGCATCAAATCAAGTGTACCAACATTTGCATCATAGCAGTTCCAGAAAGAGAGGAGAGAAAGCACGGGATTGAGAACATGTTTGAAGAAAGAATGATGGAAAGCTTCCCTACCTTGGCAAAGGAAATAAACATATAAGCCCAGGAAGCACGGGGAGTTCCAAACCAAGATACATCATAATTAAAAGACCAAAGCTTTCCAGTTCTCCATTTATTGAAGAGGCTGTCTTTTCTCCATTGTGTGGTTTTGGCTTCTTTGTCAAAAATTATCTGTCTATATTTATGTGGGTTTATTTCTGAGTTCTCAATTCTATTCCATTGGTCTATGTATCTGTTTTTCTGCCAATATCATGCTGTTTTGATTATTGTTGCCCTGTAGTACAAGCTGAAGTCAGGGATTGTGATACCTCCAGCATTGTTCTTTTATCTTAGGATTGTTTTGGCTATTCAGGGTCTTTTTTGGTTCCACACAAATCTGATTTTTTTTTGTTCTATTTCTTTAAAAAATGCCATTAGGATTTTGATGGGGATTGTATTAAATCTGTATATTGCTTTGGGTAATATGGCCATTTTAACTATGTTGATTCTTCTAATCCATGAACATGGAATGTCTTTCCATTTCTTTGTGTCTTCAATTTCTTTTAAAAATGTCTTATACTTTTCAGTATATTGGTCTTTCACATCCTTGGTTAAGTTTATTCCTACGTACTTTATTCTTTTTGTTGCAATTGCAAAAGAAATTGCTTTTTTCTTTTTTTTTTTCCTTTTTCTGAGATTTCATTGTTAGTTTATAGGAATGCAATGGACTTTTGTACGTTGATTTTGTAGCCAGCAACTTTAATGTATCCGTTGATTGTTTCTAATGCCTTTTTGGTGGAGTCTTTAGGGTTTTCTATATATAGCATCATGTCATCTGCAAAGAGTGACAATTTAACTTCTTCATTCCCAATTTGGATGCCTTTTATTTCTTTCTCTTGCCTGATTGCTCTGGCTAGGACTTCCAATACTATGTTGAAAAGCAGAAGTGATTGGGGACAGCCCTGTCATGTTCCTGAACATAGAGCAAAGGGCTTCAGTTTTTCACTGTTAATTATGATATTAGCTGAGTGTTTGCCACAAATGGTCTCTATTATGTTAAGGCATTTTCCTTCTATACCTATTTTATTAAGTGTTTTAATCATAAATGGATATTGTATCTTGTCAAATACATTTTCTGCATCTATTGATATAATCATATGATTTTTGTCCTTTATTTTGTTTATGTGGTGTATCACATTGATTGATTTGCGGATGTTGAACCATCCTTGTGCCCCTGGGATGAACCTCGCTTGGTTGTGATGAATAATCTTTTTAATGCATTGTTGCATTCGATTTGCCAGAATTTTGTTTAGGATTTTTGCATCTCTATTCATCAGAGATATTGGTCTGTAGTTTTCTTTTTTTGTGTTGTCCTTACCAGGTTTTGGTATCAGGGTAATGTTGGCCTCATAAAATGAGTTAGGGAGTATTGTCTCTTCTTCAAAGTTTTGGAAGAGTTTGAGTAGGACAGGTATTAGATCTTCTTTGAGTGTTTGGTAGAATTCACTAGTGAAGCCATCTGGTCCTGGACTTTAGCTTTTGGGAAAGTTTCAGATGACTGTTTCAATTTCCTTACTGGTGATCAGTCTATTTATATTTTCCAATTCTTTGCGATTCAGCCTAGGAAGGCTATATGTTTCTAAGAACTTGTCCATTTCTTCTAGGTTATTGAATTTGGTGACATATAGTCCTTCATAGTATTGTTGGATGATCCGTTGTATTTCTGTGGCATCCGTGGTAACTTCCCTTCTTTCATTTTTTATTTTGTTTATTTGTATCTTTTCTCTTTTTTCTTAGTGAGTCTAGCCAAGGGTTTGTCAATTTTATTAATCTTTTCAAAGAATCAGGTCTTATTGCATTATTTTTTCTATGGTCTTTTTGTTCTCTATTTCATTTAGCTCTGCTCTGATTTTTATTATTTCCTTCCTTCTGTGCCTTTGGGTTTCATTTGTTGTTATTTTTCTAGTTCTTTAAGGTGTAACATGAGGTTATTTATCTGGAATTTTTCTTGTTTCTTGAGATAGGCCTGTAATGATATAAATTTCCCTCTTAAAACTGCTTTCGCTGCATCCCAAAAATTTTGGTAGGATGTATTTTCATTCTCACTTGTTTCTATGTATCTTTTGGTCTCTCCTTTTATTTCTTCTTTGACCCAGTCTTTCTTTAAAAGTATGTTGTTTAATCTCCACACATTTGTAGTTTTTCCTGCTTTTTTTTTTTTTTTTTTTTTTTTTGGGGGGGGGTTGTTATCCAGTTCCAAAGCCTTGAGATCAGAGAATATGCTTGGTATGATTTCAGTCTTCTTAAAGTGTCTTTCAATAGATGAATGGATAAAGAAGTTGTGGTATATATACGCAATGGAATACTATTCAGCCATAAGAAAAGATGAAATAGTACCATTTGCAACAACACGGATGGCTCTTGAGATTATAATGCTAAGCAAAATAAATCAGACAGAAAAGTGGAGAACCATATGATTTCACTGGCATGTGGCATATAAAACTGAAAACAACAAAAGAATAAGACAAAAAAAATGAAGAAAGAAAAACTCAGACATAGACAATAGTTAGTTTAGTGGTTACCAGGGGGTAAGAGGGGAGTGGGGTTCTAGAAGAGGGGAAATGGAGTTAAATGTATGGTGATAGAAGGAGAACTGACTCTGGGTGGTGAACACACAATATGAGATGTAGATGATATATTACAGAATTGTGCACCTAAAATCTATGTAACTTTACTAACAATTGTCAATAAACTTTAATTTTAAAGAAGATATATATAAGTAAAGAATTGGAAGTAGTTTTTCCCAAAGTCTTCGGGCTACCAAATATGAACTGTGTAAAACATCCAAAACTGAAAGAGGCACACCAAATAGAAAGGAACACGAGAAATAAACAGCAATGCAAAATTACCATGCTCATCACTCTATCCTAGGAGGAGTTGAGATAAGATAAGTACATCTGGAAAACATGGTCTATCAACAAGTATTTCTGTGTTATCAAAGGCTACTATATGTTTCATTACAGTGTTACTAGAAAATAAAACACTTACATACTACCTGCCCAGATTTTGGCAATCCTACCTTAACATAAGAATAAAGTCAGTGGGCTGAAAATCTAATCCTTGCCTTTTCCTGTTCAGAGTCTATGGTTCCTCAGTGCTCTCTTTAAAGGAAAATTTACTCTGATCACTTTACAAACTGGTTACCTAAAAGTGAAATAACTTCTTGAAGGCTCAGAGCAAACCAGAATCTTGAGCCAAAAATATGGTTATATGCTCTCAAAGCCTATAGTTTTATAAATTCAACATATTGTTAGGTGTAGGTAACTTTAGCATAAAAATACACAAGAGTAGGGTAAAGGATTTGTGGGCCATAGGTTATATTGATCACTGCCTTTTATAATTACTCAGATTTCAGAAATCAAGTCTCCCTGAATAAAAATTAAATGACATTTTTAAACATCTTAGAAATTCTTTACTTTCATTCATATCAGCTTCATTAGATTACACCTATATTAGTCTGTTTAATCCCAATGATTATCATGTGTTTTGTCTGAGCAAGAATGATCATACTAGGAAATTTACTTATCACTGTTTTACTATACAATGTCACCACAGGAAAAAAAGAAATGAAACCTAGGTAATCACTTAGTTTACATGGAAATAGCAATAATACCAGATACTACCTACCAACTGAGCATTCAGTATGACCGAAATACACTGCCTCATTTAATCATCTTGGTAACCTTTTGATGAAGATATTATTAGTCCATTTTAACCATAGGAAAGTTGTAAGTTGCTCAGTCACATTCAGTAAATGACAGGACCAACGTTCTGAACCAGGTTTGTCTGATTTGCTATTCCTTAATCAATCTACTTAAAGTAAAACTGTATTTGGTTCTTTTTTCTCCCTATTTTTAATTCTCATGGAATCAACCAGTTATTTTGATTTATACCCTAAGTATAAATTGTGTTTATTTCTTTAGAGTAAGAAGAATAAGTCATAAATTTTTTGCAACACAAGTGTTCAATAATCTATACTCATGGGTTGAAAAAAAATTTTTTTAATCAGAGTAGCTGACAACACTGATAATTTATCACTGTTTTTCAGGTTTAGCTACATCAACCTTGCACTAATGAACTAATTAAAAGATCATACCCAGAATTATTTGTGTATTGGTGTCTGTGCAAATTTTATTGTCATTTCCAATACAATGTTCGATAATTTTGATTTATCAAATTTTAAGGAATCAGAACAAATTTAAGATATTTTAAAAGAAATGTTTTATATGTCTACACCATTAGGAATATTTTTTTACTCAAAATTAACAGGAAAAACTTGATATTATTCCTTATCTATTCCTAAACATACCAAAAGAAAACATAAGATGTTACTACATATAAATATTACAGTTAAAAAAAAAAATTTGGAGTGCCAGTACAGGGCAGGACTTTTGTTTCTGATGTTTGATTCCTGAAAAGCCAACTGCTAGTGAGAATTTTGTCTATATTAACATAGACCAAACTTTACTTAGAAACCAATTTGAACTTTGAGAGAGATAATTGGATTCATAATAAAGAGAACTTTGTCTGCATGTCCAATGTCTAACTATAACATCTCAAAGGAATAAGAGAAAAAAGAACAACCATTACCTGTATTTTTGTTCTTAGAAAATAAGTAGTAGTTTCTATGGAATTAATGACTTGAGGAATCTGTTTTATGCAATTTTCACATGCTCTTTAGTTAGCAAGAAAAAAGTTTGAAGCAGTGAACGTTAAAATTTCTACTTTGATTCAGGATGTAAACCCTAATTTAGATATGAAAGTCTTTTGTTAGCATTTCCTTCTGTTAAAGATGTAGGTGATATGTTGAAATGTAGCTAACAATTTTTTTGGAAAAATATATGATTCATAAAGAAATTTCTTAAACCATAATTTTCTTACATTCTTTAAAAAGAAGAAAACAATATCAGTTTAATAACACTATTTTGTTTCAAGCTAAGTCAAGTTAACCAAAGAGACAGTAGAGAAAATGAACATTAAATACGGCTGTATTTCCAAAGTGATAACAAGAGAAAAGGGAACACTTTGATAAATAATAAGATAATAATACAATATTCAAATATTGTTCAGATGATTTGGAAATGTGTGCCAGCAACCCATTTTGAAATGTAGAGACTAAAAGTCTTATTTTTAAGACTTAAGAAGATTTTTATTTTTTAGATGTATTAATTATGCCCACATACTAGAAAATAAGGTTATGATTTATCACATTATAGAAAATAAAAATTGATAATTCAGATACAAAATTAGATAAATAATAGTTAGTTATAAATGTAACAACATGTATACATGACTTGCAAACTGAAAACTACAATAATGATGTAAGAAATCAAAGAACATATAGAGAGATATGTTGTCTTCATGAGTGAAAAATTCATCATAACAAAGATGTCAGTTTTCCTCAAATTGATATACAGTTTTAATGCAACTCTTATCAAAATCCCTACAACATTATCTATTTAAAATAAGATTATACTGAAATTTATATGGAAAGGCAAACAAACTAGAATACCTAGATAATTTTGAGAAAGTAAAATAGAATAAAGTGAGAGATTTTGGGCTACTCAATTTCAAGACACTATATAATTGTAATAATTAAGAATATGTGGTAGTGGTGGAGGAATTGACACGTAGATAAACAAAGCAAAATAATGAACCAAGTAGATTCACAAAAGTATGTGCAACCGATTTTTGACAAATGTTCGAAAAGAATTTAATATAGGAAAGACAGTCTTTTCAACAAATGGTGCTAGAGTAATTGGACATCTATAGGCAAAAAAACAAAAACAAAAATCCCTCAACCTAATTCTCACATTTTATACAAAATTAAATTCAAATTGATGATGGAATTAAATGTGAAATTGAAGAAAAAATAAAAAAACTATAACGCTTCTAGCGGAAAATTTATGAGAAAATCTTCTGGATTTAGAACTAGGCAAAAGGTTTTTAGACTTCACAACAATAGCATGATACATAAAATAAAAATTGATAAAAAAGTCTTCAACAAAATTTAAAACTTCTACTCTGAGAGAGACCATTAAAAGGGTAAAAACAGAGGCTACAGAGGAAAAATATTTGAAAACCATGTATCTGACAAAGAGCTAGTATCTGAAATACATAAAAAAACTCTCAGCACACAACAGTAAAAAAATAAACAATTAAATTGGAAAATAGGCAAAAGACATAGAGATACTTAAACAAAGAGGGAGGGTAAACAAATGGTAGATAAGCATATGAAAAAATGCTCAACATCATTAGCTATTAGGAAAATGTAAATTAAAATCTCAATGAAATATCACCACACACTTATCAGAATGACTAAATAAAAAATAGTGAAACAACAAAGACTTAAGAGATTGTAGAAAAACTGGATTACTCATACATTGCTGGTGGACTATGGAATGGTACAGGCACTTTGTAAAATCATTTGGCAGTTATTTAAAGATTTAATAGATGGCTGCATACAATCCAGCAATTGCCATCTTGGGTATTTTATCCAAGAGAAATGTAAAGTTATGTTCACACAAAAACCTCTACATGAATGTTCTAGCAAATATATTCACAATAGTGAAAAATAAAATAATCTAGTGTCCTTCAACAGTGAATATTTAAAGAAATGTCCCATACTCAGAAACAAACTGTTCAATCTATTTTTAAAATGCCAGTAAAGATTAGATAAATCTCCTGAATGACTAATCAAAGAGTAAAGACCAAAAGGAATAATAATAATATAGGGATTTCAAATAACGTACAACTATTGAAATATAGAAATTAAAAATATAAGTAATTACTATGAACAACTGTTTACCAATAAATATAAATATTTAGATGAAATGGTCAATTTGGAGTATCAAACTCCCTGACTTCAAACCATACTAGAAGGCTACAATAATCTAAAGAGTATGCCCCATGCAAAAAACAACAACAACAGAAAGAAAAACAGACCCACAGGCAAATGGAACACAATTGGGAAGCCAGAGATAAACCCACATATGTAGAGAATTTTCGGCAAAGCACACAGAAGCATGCAATGGAGAAAGGAAAAGTCTCTTCAACAGAGGGCATTGGAAAAACTGGAAAGCCACATGCAAAGAATGAAACTAGACTGCTGACACGACACACAAAAATTAAACTCTAATAGATTAAAGACTTGAATATAAGGCATGAAATACCAAAGATACATATGAAAAAAACAGGCATTAAACTTATGGACCTTGGTCTCCAAGAGGTCTTTGTGAACTTGACCCCAGAGGCAAGGAAAGAAAAAGCAAAAAATAAATGAATAGACTACATCAAATTAAAATGTTTCTGCACAGCACAAGACACCATAAACAAAAGAAAAAGGCAACCAACCAAATGGGAGAATATATTTGCAAATGATACCTCCAATAAGAGGCTAATATCCAAAACATATAAAGAATTCATACAACTCAACAACAACAAAAGTAAACAATCTGACTTAAAAACGGAAAGATATTCTAAATAGACACTATTCCAAGGAAGACATATGGATGACCAACGGACATATGAAAAATGTTCAACATCACAAATGGAAGATACGCAAATCAAAACCACAATGAGATACTACCTGTTAGAATGTCTATTATCTACCAGACAAGTAATAACAATTTTGGAGAGGCTATAAAGAAAAGGGAACCCTCAAATACTGCTGGTGGGAATGTAAATTGGTACAGCTAGTATGGAAAATAGTATGGAGTTTACTCAAAAAATTAAGAATAGAGCCACCATATGACCCAGGAATCCCTCTTCTGGTATCGACCTGAAAAAAATTGAAAATGTTTATTCATAAAGATATATGTACCCCCATGTCATTGCAGCATTGTTTCTAGTAGCCAAGACATGGAAACAACCAAGTGTTCTTCAACAGATGATCAGATAAAGAAGATGTGGTACATATATACAATGGAATACAACTCAGCCATAAAAAGATAAAATATTGCTATTTGCAACAATGGATAGCTCTTGAAAGTATTATTCTAAGTGAATGGATGAATCTTGAGTGTATTATGCTAAGTCAGATGGAAAAGGACAAGAACTGTATGATTTCACTCATATATGGTATATAAGACAAAAGCAACAAACAAATAAAAATTCATAGAAACAGACAGACAGAAAAAGCAGAGAACCATATGATTTCACTGATATGTGGTACATAAACCAAAACCAACAAAAGAACAAGACAAACAAATGAGAAACAAAAACTCATAGACACAGACAATAGTTTAGTGGTTACCAGAGGGTAAAGGGGGAGGGGAGTGGTAGATGAGGGTAAAGGGGATCAAATATATAGTGATGGAAGGAGAACTGACTCTGGGTGGTGAACACACAATGGGATTTATAGATGATGTAATACAGAATTGTACACCTGAAATCATGTAACTTTACTAACAATTGTCACCCCAAAAAACTTTAATTTTTTCAAAAAAGAAAGAAACAGACAAAATAATAGAGTTTACCAGAAGTGAAGGGGGTGGGGAGAGGACAAGAGGGAAAAGGGGTCAAATACAAGGTGACAGCACACAGTAGATTTTAGGTGGTGAGCACACAATAGAATATACAGATGTTGTATTATAAAGTTGTGTAACTAAAAGTTATTATCCAATGTCACCCGATCAATTTAATTTAAAACTTTTTTTAAATGGGTAGAGGACTTGAATAGACATTTCTCCCATGAGGACATATACATGGGCAACAGACATATGAAAACATGCTCAACATCACCAATAATCAGAGAAATGCAAATTAAAGCCACAATGAGATATCACTTCACACCTGTCAGAATGGCTCTCATCAATAAATCTACAATTAACAACTGCTCTTGAGGATGAGGAGAAAAGGGAACCCTTGTCCACCCTTAATGGGATTGTAAATTCCTGCAGCCATTATGGAGAACACCATGGAGATTCCTCAAAAAATTAAAAAATAGAGTTGCCATACGATCCAGCAATTCCACTTCTGTATATTTATCTGAAGAAAACAAAATCACTAGTTCGAAAACACATATGCTCCTCTATGTTCATTGCAGCATTACTAGTAATAGCCAAGATATGGAAGCAACCTAGATGTTCATTCATAGATGAATGGATAAAGAAGATGTTATATAGAGAGAGAATGGAGTATTATTCTGCATATAAAAAAGAATGAAATATTGCTGTTTGTGACAACATGGATAGATCTTGAGGGTATTATGCTAAGTGAAATACATCAGATAGAGAAAGATAGATACCATATAATTTCACTTATATGTGGAGTCTAAAACAATGAAACAAATGTAAAACAAAACAGAAACAGACTCAGAGATATAGAGAACAAGTTGACAGTTGCCAAAGGGAAGGGGAGTGGGGTGGGAATTTTTAAAAAAACAACACACAATGAAATCTAGAAATATTTTGAACTGCACAATGATAAAAATGCAACATGACAAATCTTGTGCGACACAACTAAAATTATACTCACATGCATATATTGCTCAACTTCACTAGCAATTAGGGAAATGCAAATCAAAACCACAATGAGATACCACCACATAACTGTTAGAATGCTATTATCAACAAGACAAGTAATAACAAGTGTTGCAGAGGCTATAGAGAAAAAGGAACTCTCATACATTGCTGGTGGGAATGCAAATTGGTACAGCCACATTGGGAAACAGTGTGGAGGTACCTTGAATAATCAAGAATAGAATTACCATATGACCCAGTAGTCTCTCTCCTAGGTATCTATCCAAAAAAATCTGAAAACATTTATCCATAAAGATATATTAATATGTTCTCTGGTGTTCATTGCAGCTTTATTTACAGTGGCCAAGACATGGAAACAACAAAAGTGTCCTTCGATAGATGATTGAATACAGAAGATGTGGTATATATACACAATGGAACACGACTCTGCCATAAGAAAATATGAAATACTGCCATTTGCAACAACATGGATGGATCTTGAGATTATTATGCTAAGCAAAATAAGTCAGAAAAAAAATCAAGAACCATATGATTTCACTCATATGTGATATATAAAACCAAAAACAACAAAGGAACACGACAAATAAATAAAGAAACAAAAACTCATAGACACAGACAATAGTACAGTGGTTAGCAGAGTGTAAGAGGGGAGCGGGGTGGGAGATGAGGGTAAAAGGGGTCAAATATATGGTGATGGAAGGAGAACTGGCTCTGGGTGGTGAACACACAATGTGATATATAGATGATGTATTACAGAATCATACACCTGAAACTTATGTAACTTCATTAACAATTGTCACCCCAATTAAATTTAATTTTTAAAAAAAGGAACAGAATTAATATATGGCCCAGCAATCCCTCTTCTGGCTATCTACCCAGAAAGTTTAAAAACATTTTTCCGTAAAGTTATTATGCACCCTTATGTTCATTGCAGCATTATTCACTGTGGCCAAGAGATAGAAACAACCAAAGTGTCCTTCGATAGATGATTGGATAAAGATGTGGTACATGTATACAATGGACTATTACTTAGCCATAAGAAAAGATTTAATACTGCCATTTGTGACAACATGGATGGGTCTTGAGATTATCATGCTAAGCGAAATAAGTCGTACAGAAAAAATCATGAACCATATAATTTCACTCATATATGGGATACAAAACTGAAAATGACAAATGAACAAGACAACAAACAAAACTCATAGACACAGACAATAGTTTAGTGGTTACCAGAGGATAAGGAGGGGGAGGTAGAAGCGGGTAAAGAGGGTCAAATATATGGTGATGAAAGGAGAGTGAGCACACAAGGCAATATATAGGTGATACATTATAAAAAATGTACACTTGAAATCTATATAATTTTACTAACCAGTGTCACCCCAATAATTTAATAAAAATAAATAAAATAAAATAAATTTTAAAATTAAAAAAAAGAAAAGGAAATCAAAGAGCTTAATATCTATCTCAAGAAATTGTAACGAGAAAATCAAATTAAACCAACAGGTGGTAGAAGGGAGGAATTAATAAAGATACAAACAAAAAATAATAAAATATAAAATAACTAAACATACAACAATGTATATAGAAACAACAAAGCCAAAAATAAAAAGGAGGCAAGATTGATAAAATGAAAAAATGTTCAAGTTACCAATATCTAGAATAAAACATGGGATGTATATACACCCTACATATATGTATAAGATAACAAGGGGATCTCATGCAAAACTTTATACCAATGAATTTCAAAAGGTAGATTAAAAATAACTAATTCCTGGAAAAATTAAATTGTCCAAACTAAAACAAGAAACATAAAAACTCTGAAGAGTCCTATATGAAAGAAATTGAATCAATAATTAAAAACTTTTCCATAAGAAAATTAAAATTTCAGTCCCAGATGGTCTTACCAGTGGGTGTGGGGAAGAATAATTTGTCATCCCAATGTACAGATAAGAGTACATTTTTAATGCCTTTCTTGGGGATATAATATTGTGTCTTCTTTCCATTTTACAATCTAGGACTTTGATCATCAAACATCCCATAAAGCATTACATGAAACCATTGCATCGATAACATTTAATTAATTGATCCTGGTGAGCAAGGAATAACAAGCATCCTACGTACTTTATTGAGTAAGATGGATGGCAGGATATACAAGTATCATATGTATGTGATATGTGGGGGGGGGGGGGGGCAGGGTTATAACCAGACTCAGTGGTTTTGGAAGAGCTTACAGTGAGCAGACATGCCATATGGAACTTTGGGCAAATCTCAACTGGAAGATAGTAACACGTGCTCCCAAATTTTGGGACAGAGTCATGCCTTCCTTTGCTCACAAATATTCTCTACTTGAAAGACTTATTGCTGAGCCATAGTAGGAGCTTAACAACAGCCCCTATGACATGCAATACAGACTATCCATCCTGGGCAAGGTGTTATATAATTTACCAAATCATGAAATTGGACGAGTACAGCAGAATTACATTGTAAAATGGATTATAAAAATGGATATATACAACTAGGTCCAAGCAGTTTCAGAAGTCACGAGTAAACGCTACAAGCTGTGGCTCAGACACTCATAATACCTATCCCTACTGCTTTTCTACCTGTTTCTCAAAATATCTATAAGTCCTCACTGGAAGTTCCCTAAGACCAGTTAAAAGAAATGGAAAAGCAGTGGGCCTGATTAGCAATGGATTTGTATGGCATGCAGGCATCAGCCAGAAGTAGATGATGACCACACTACAGCCTCTGAAAGACAGTAATGAAGGAAAAACACCCCATGGGGAGAACTCCAGAATCCAGCATCAGTTTGTTCACATTACCTGGAAGGAAAAATAGAATGTGGTATGGACCTTGTTTCAGGGTCAGGGACTTGGAAAGAACATGATTAAAATAGTGGTGATAAGAGGTATTAGTGTACCTTTCTAGATGCATGCAGAGTGTGAAAATTATTTTGTCCACTACAAAGGAGATTCTCTGTTATGAGGAAAGAAGACCCATATTGCGAAACATGTTATAGAAGCTTCTTTTTCTCAATGAGCCATTGTGTAAAGCATTTTTGGTAGCAGGGATTGAGTTATGCCTGCAATATGGACTATTTCTCATTAAAGCTGATCTGACTACTACTGCTGCTGAGTGCTTAATTTGCTAAGGAGCAGAGGCCAATGTCATCAGGTCACTATCCCATGGGGAGGATCACGGGACACCTGGTGGCACTGACTATAATGGCTCACTTCCACTATACCACAAGCAGCAATGTATCCTCGCAGGGACACACAGATATTTTCAGTCCAGACTTTGTTTTCTTACCTACAGCTTTTCAATTAGCATGACCATCTATGGACTTACAATATGTCTTATCTATTCATTGCAAAATTATTCCACACAAAAATCACCTTTGAACAAAGGACACATTTTGTAGTAAAGGAGACAATAAACTCATGCTCACTGAATTCACTAGTCATACCACAAGTCCCATCTCCCAGAAGATGGCTTCACTGAACAGTAAATACCTTCTGAATACTTAATTGTGGCACCAATTGAAAAATAAGATTTTTGAGATTAGAGTGCTATCCTAGAGAATATAGTATATAACTTATAACAACAACAAATAGATAGTACCATCTCCCCATGGCCAGAAAACCTGGTCTGGGAATCAAGGAGCAATCAACATTTTCTTCTTTTGCCATCACTTGGTATCCGTGGTCTGGAGGTCCTTGTACCGAGAAAGAAATGATAACATATACTCATGTATCTGTTAAATTGGATGCTAATGCGGATCTGGCTACATTGGGCTTCTCATGTCACAGTAAAATGTCTTCCGACAGGTGGAGGAAGGGATTGATGTACTGATTGGGGTGACCGGTCCCAATTGCAAGTGAGAAATCATGTTAAGAAAAAAAAAAAAAGACTATCTCTAGAACCCAGGGATTTGTTGGGGAACCCCTTAGTACTCCATGACCAATAGTCAGAATCAATAAAAAACTGGGCAACACGATGAAGAAGAGGATCACCAAGTACTCAAATCCAGCATAACTGAAGGTTTGGGACACACTAGTAGATTCAGAACTCCAACTGGCCAAGGCATTAACAGATATTAAGGGGAGCATGGCGATGGAAGAAGGAAGTATCAGTCTCAATGTAAGCCTCACAAACAACTACAGAAGCAGGTCCCAAACAGCTCTATTTCTGCTATTTAACTCCTTGATTTTCTTCTTCCCTTCCTTTTCTTGTTAATTTATATGAAGAACATTGATGGTGACTAGCATTTTAGACTCAAAGGTGGAGTACACTGGAGTATATGCAAACTGGCATCACCCTGCACGGTTAGTATAATGCATAGGATTTTGTCCCCTGTATCTACATAGTTCATACCAGGCACTCTCGATACAGCTACTCTCCATGTTTTGGTAGTTATCCCTACCCTCTTTCCTCTCAGGTCTTCCTGTAGTAAGGGCTCACTGCAGGACTATCACCACTCATTGATTTTACTAACTTATCCACGTCTTTATAAATGTCCTTTATTAAACTCTCCTGAAAGACCTGGCTTGAGCACCCATCTGTTTCTTACAAGGACTCTGAGTAATAAAGGAAATATGATTTCAGATCAGCAGTCTAATTTTCATACTTCAACCTGAATTAGAATCACCTGTCTGGCACTGGCACAGCTGGACAAATAAGGTCTTCCCCACAAGGACAGAATCCCTGCTACACGGCACAGAGAAGACCTGTCCTGCACTCTTTCTAGCTCCAGGAAAAGAGAGATCCAGTAAGGACTGCATAGAGCATGCTTAGATACATTTAATCTCAACAGTGAGATAATTCATTCAGAAGAGGGAGTAAAGGGTGGGCAGAGAGACCAAGAATAACAACTCTGAGGACATTCAATCACATGGAAAAATTAGGTCAGAGAGATGGAGGCCATCCTCTAATATACAGCATATACTAAGAAATCTTATAAACCAAAGAGAAAAGAACAACAGAAAATAGAAACTTTCCAAAGGATATGAAAAGACAGTTCACAGAAGAAGAAACACAAATTATCAGTTATATAATTCCTAGCCCAAATAAACATCCAGGATTCTATTTCTTTTTATGAGATCATATTATCAGTAATAGACATTAGCTTTCTATTTTGTGTCATACTAAATATTTTGTCATTGATCAAATGAATCAGAGGTAATCTGTAAGTCAATTCTAAACTTTAAACTATACTGTAAAGGATTAGACTTGTCTTCTTAATTCAGGACTGTCCTTCCCATATCTTTGACTGTAATTCTGTCCTTAAAAATAGAAATAATAATGTTATTTATAAATCAGATTTGCTATATGCCAAGCAGAGTTCTAAGTGCTTCACACATGACAACTAATTTAACCTACACAACACTCCTTTGAAGTACATAGTATTATTATTCCAATTGATACATGAGCAAACTCTGTGCCCAAGGTCATATGGGATCAAACAAGGACAGTAGACCCCAAGGTCCACAGTATGAAATACTAGCGCATCATGCTGCCTCTAATATGCAACTCGTTCCTAGCCTGAGCAGCATTCAACCTATTTTAACCATCTTTCTCTCCATGACTTGAATAGCATAAACATGACCTCCTTCAAGGGAAACGTACCAAGTCACTGGTGGAAAATGTAAACTGTGGTCTAATCCAGTGTGAATACCATGAAGAAATATGGTATGCATTAGAGTAATAGATTTCATTGTAAAACAACAGATATAATAATTTAGAGCCAACATTCCCCTCCATCTTTGACTTTCCCAGCATTTGGGAAAGATTTAGAAAAACTTAATGGCAATGGGAGGGGAAATTCCAGGCTGGAAATAGAGCTTGGACCCAGCAGCCTATTTAAGGAGGCAGAAGTTATGGCCTCCACAGGATTTCCTAGGGAGATAAGCAATGCAGACCAAACAAGGAGCCCTGATGAGCAACACCACAATACCGGATGCTGCTGAACCTGTGAAAGCATTTCAGCAATAAACCAGGACCACAGGAATGCACTGCTTCTCTCCTGGACAAAAGGTGATTGTATCTTAAGCACAAAAAGTCAAAGGTCCTAAATGTTAGTACTTAAAAATCCCTTTTGTCTTCCTTTAAAATATTTATAAACTAGATCAAAATTGGCAAAACAAGAAAAGAAATTATGGAAAGAAAAAAGAAATACAAAATGTAGATTACAATTAGTTTTTAAAGATATTTGGGAGAATTTTTCAGTAAAGATGGGAAAACCCTCCAGTAAAATATCAGTTCCATAAGGGCCTTATTTGTCTTGCTCATTGTCATGCGGGACGGCCTGCGGGGTCTCTGCTCCCGCTCCCCACATAAGAACACAGGACATGGTCAGGCCAAAAGGGAACACCCATGGAGCCATAGGAAGGGGAGTCATACCACTATCTTGCTAGCCCCCATTTTTGTTAGCATAGCCACAGCAGTTATATTAGTGGCCAATGGCTCACTGGTTACAGCTGACGGCCAACTAGCCACAGCTGATGGCCACCCAATCACAGTTGATGGCCATTTACTACCTGAGCCAGCACCTTTCCACGGAGGCCGAGAGCCTGGAAACTGCTCTCTGGGGCTCTGTCCACACACTCATTATTCTGTCCTCATTGCCTAGAACACTGTCTGGCATAAGGAGATACTCAATAAATATTTGTTGAATAATTTAATTAATTAATTGCCAAACAAAAGAACTAACATTGGCAGGCCAGAAACCACAAAACATTTCTATTTCTTCCTTATACACAAACCCTACCCATTTGGCGCTGAAATTATCAGGATTATGTGAATGAAGATGGTATTTTGGCTGTAAAGATCAGTCTGATCTCAGCTGGTTAAAACATTTTCAGATATGCCAGACTAGTGTTTTCTTGCCAAGAGTTCCATTTTTTTTCTTTCTCCCAGTCCAAGGCACTTACCTTCTTTTTGCCTCATCACCCTTAGGCCTATTTTAGTTTAAACATAAAAACTTCAGCAATAGGATGGTCTCTCTCACTCTCTCTCTTCCCTCTCTCTTCTTTCCTCCCCTACTCCCTCCCTCCCTCACCAGCTACTAATTAACTAGGACTGGGCTCTTAGTTACTTCAGAGAAAAAATAATAATCAAGCCATTCACAGATGCATGTGTTTATTTGTTGAAATCTCTGGTTTCTCCTGCCAGGGCAAAAACTTCACTCTACCAAACGCTTCTTTTAAACTCACTGTGTTCAGAGACAGAGAAAGCCTTCAAGAGCCAGTGAGCATTCTAAGGAACCATCCATCTGCCCGTGTAAATAAGAAACTGAAACCTTTCAGAGCAGTCACTGAAAATACCTTAAAATCAGCACATAAATACATCTGAAATTGTCCCCTCTAAGCCTTAAAGCCACTGCTTGAAAGCAGAAACTAATAAATCAAAACCATATTTTAGATCTTGTCTGTAGTTTCGAATGTTCTCACTATCAACCTCAGAGGTTTTCTAGGGTCCTGCCAATCATGTCCTGCCAAGCCAAAGGTAGGTAGGCACACGGGGCAAGTACTCATTGGTTTCTGTTAATGCTGCTTCCAATGAGCTAGTAAATGAGTGAATGTGGTGACTATAATAGGTGTTGTACCTGGTACAAAGCATCACTCCAAAAATGGAGAGTCTTTCTGTTTTCCCTTTCCCACTTAAATACAAATCAATCGCTTCCCCCAAATCTCTTGCGTGAATATTTTAAGTTAATTATATTTGATTGGAGTTGAAAGTCAATATTCTGGTAACTTCTGATTTTCTTTTTGGCTTTTGGGGCGGCTTTCATTAATATAGCTAAATTAGTATAGGCTGGTTAAATATTATCTAGATATTAAGGCAAATATTCTATTTAATTATGGGAGAAGGAAAAAGATTAATATGTCATCATTTCTTTCCAGCTAATATGCATTAATCTTAAATTTATACTAATACTTCAATACCTACTAGCATAGCATCTTTTTTTAGCCTATTTTGTCTATTTAACTTCCTTCAGGTTCTTCATGCCTTTGCTTGAATCTCTGTCTTGAATGATTTGAAACCTGACAGTTGTCTCTACCTTCCATGAAAAAGGCATGGGAACCTGAGGTATAATATAACTCCTTTCTCCACTATATTATTAACAAGCCTCTTCTACAGACTGTGTACTAAACAAACCTATATTTTGAGAGATCCTGCCAATTTATTGTTTTCTTCCTTCCTTTTCAAGAGAGTGATTGTGGTGAAAGTCATAGGATGTTAGAACCAAAGTTACTTTAAGCAGAATCTAGACTAGCACACATTTTTAACCCTTGTACTTAGAAAACAGTTTCAAATAAACGTTTACCATATAATAAGCAAAGTCTAGATAGAAGTTCTTGACGTTTTATTGTTATGTGCATTCTAAGGAACCAGATGTCTCCACACAGGTAAATTTCTTAAAATTATTGGGGTTTAGCTCCAGGATAACAATGTAAATGAGGAATAGGCTCCAGGTCCAGCTTTTTAAATTAGTTTTTTACAACTATCCTCGACTACTAGAATTTTTAAAACAGAATATGTAATGTTATAATGTGATTGAAGAAACTGTAATGAGATATAAAAAAACAAAATCCTTTTCAGGACTAGCATTGTATTTACTTAGAGAAAGATCTCTAAGCCAAAATAAAAAACAAATTTGCTGGAAAGGACTGCCTGCGTAACAAGAGGCTATGAGGAGTTCGTTCTGTATAGGAATAGTAAGAGATTTGAGGTTCTGAGGAAAACCAAATCTGGATCAAACTAAAGGAGCCAGTAAGAAGGGACAGAGAATGACCAAAAAGAGGATAATAAAGAGTACCACTGGGAGTGTGATAGAGCTGAGAGTTTGGAGAAAATAGAAATATTTAATAACGAGAGAGATTGTGGTATGAAATAAGTGTCTCCCTCTCCTTCTTTTACAGAATTTTCATGGGAACCTATATTGCTCACTTAAAGTTTTGTTTGAGTGGATTTGAAATGAGGAAACATGAAAATGTCCCTATCTATCTTTGTGAAGAAGAAAAAATCCACCCGGGTGAACACAGAAACCTGGGGTTGAGAGTAAAGCTTTAATACGTGTTATAGTGAAATGAAAATTTATCTGAGCAATCATGATAATACCTTCTCTTTGATACATTGATGGATCTTTATTGTATACTTCCTTTATTCAATATTTAAACTTTTCCTTAGGCTGCACATGTAGCCAAGAAAAGTAAATCCTGTAATGATAGAATTGTTCCTGAGAGTAGTGGTGATATACTATGACCTACAATAGACTTAATCTTGAGAAAGTGAGTGTAGGATTATCTAGCAATTTTGACATTTGTTCACCTAGCACCGAATTGGGTTAGATAGTATCTTGGAGATCGCATGTGCTTAATTAACATATGTTCTGGAAGGAGTTTCTGTCCCATTGTAATACATGATTTCATTAGTATGGATGTCAAAAAAAGTATGAAATGTATTTCCATCGTGCACAATGCTCTAAATCACAAATTTTTATGGAACGAATTTATATCTATTTATACTACGTTGCCATATCAGAAGTTATTTTTCAGCTATAACAATGCAAACTAAGACTGGACAGCTCACTTTTTTCCAAATAGATATCTACACAGTTAAGTGTATCCTTTTTATATCCAAAAATTACTAAGAGCTTTGAAGGTATAATTTATTTTTTAGAAGAGTATAGATTTTTGTAAATAATGATATTCCATTAAATAACTCTATATTTCAGATTTAGCAAACATAGTGAAGACATTGTATATTAAAAATGCTTCATGTTTTCAATTTTTGGATTGATCTTTTTCTGACTATACATCCAGGAAATTAAGTGTAACTTAAAAATTGATCGTTTTCCATTAAGAAAGAAAAATAGTCAGTTTTAAATGCTAACAAACTACACGTATCCTTTTTCACCGTAGTTACTGATAAAATTAAGTTTTTAAACAATTAGTTAAGGAAAATAACATGATAAAACTCAGTTGCAAGGTAATTATTTTTCTTAGAATAGAAATATAGATTATAATGGTATATTGCTTCTTACTGGATACCTACTGTACACTAGGAACTCTGCTTGGTACTTTTCATAATTACTTCATTTAATCTTCAAAACAATCGTGGAAGCTAATTATTTATATTTTACACATGAGGTCATTGAGATTCAGAGATTTTTGCCAAATATCACAGAGTAATAGATACTGCTGGGATTCTAAATCAATTCTACCTCCCAAACTCACAATCCAGCCAACTTCATGAGGGTTTAGTTCATTGTGTTTTGAAACAATTAGTTTCACATTAGGTCTAATGAACTTAGGAAAATATTGCTCCATTTTCAAGAAAGCACGGATGAATTTGCATCTCCAAGGTATAGCTTAGATGAAGAAAAACGTGGAACATTGAAACAGAGAACTGGTCAGTTTTTATAAGTGTGTTGGGGGTTAAGAGAAAAATACATGAAATACAAGGAAAAAATGCAAAACCTCCCTTTTATTTAATGATTGGAATAACATGCAAAATAATTTACCTTTTCCTGAGTGTTCACTGGCGTCTCTGTCGATCTCCCATTTCAGTGACTCATTTTTGTTGTTTTTCAAGGGCTTGTTTGTGTTAATAAAAGTCCTCTTGTAAGAATTTTTTCTAAAAGCATGTCTCAAGATCAAACTAAAAATTATGTGCATTCATCAGTTTTATACAGTTAACAGAATTTAAAATAAAATTAACTCTGTAAAGGGCTGCTTTAAGGTGGAAGATGCTCCTGAGGCTACTGGACTTGAGCTGCATTTTGCTTCTACGCCATCCATGTTCCCTTTCTTCGTGCACACACACAACTTAGAATAGCTCTCTCTTTAATTGTTTCTCTTTTAAACTCAACAAGACAGTAACTAAAACATGGAGGTTTTCTATTACTAAAACATGGAGGAATTAAATTAATAATATAATTCAAGCCCACTTTTTGTATGAAAAACTGAGTTAACCAAGATAGTATGTGTAAACTTCAATTATTTGTATTCTTTGTCAATTTTTACATCACCCTGCAAAGAGAGTGAGAAAGAAGATGTACAGACACTTGTAGAATCTCTGGGCGTACTGATCTCATCTCCTTTTTATTTCCTGGGGAAATGCTGGCTTTGAAAATGGCTCCCTTTGCAGCATTAATTGCTTATTTATAATGTGCCAGAAAGTCTTTTCTTACAATTAATATGGGAAAAGATACAAAATAAGCACTGTGTAAACTATTTGGCAAATAAAGCACAGGAGCGATTTTGTTGTTTATTTTTTCTAGTTTTTCAGACAGGAACTGAATGAAAATCAGATTTTTACACTAGTAGTCAGAGGTTCAAGGTGAATAAAGATTTAAGAAAGTAAAAGTTTTGCAAATAAATGTATTAGATTTTACATTCCCCTAAGAAAATTATTAAATACTATCTTGGATTTATAACGAGCATTCTGCCATAAAAGTTTTTAACTTTCTTGAGGTTATAACAAAAAATAAAGATTTCCACAATCTTTAATGATAGCTTTGTGAAAATATAAAGTCAAAGGAAATAGCAAATACGTTTCATGATAGACTCAAGATAGATATCGATGAGTAGAAAAGATAGACCATATTTAATTAATTGGAATTTAACTTGAAATAATGTAAAATCCATTGAAAAGAATGAAAAAAATATTGAAAGTTATGGAAGACATACTTTATTATCAGCAAATGTGTCAGACTTTGGAGTTTCAACTGATGATATTTCTATTATTAAAAGTCAGTTATGTACTATGATATTAAAAAAAAAAAAAGACCAGTGAGAACTTCAGGAGCAGTATAATAATAAAATGTACAAAAAAAAGACAATTATCATCCTACTCTATGTTGCTCTGACCAATGTGCTTAATTCTCCCTCATGTTAAGACATCTATAGGCAAATAAGGATACATTGAGAGGCTAGCAAGTAAGATAGTTTAGGAAACTACCTCACATGAAGAAAAGTTGAGGAAACTGAATAAAGAACCTGGAGAAGAGAAGACTCAGCAATTGCCAGGAAAAAGAGAGAGTAACTTTCTCTAAGTGTTAGAAACATTGTTATATGAAAGAAGAATCACACTTTTTCTGCCTGTCACCAAAAAGACATCTGGGCTCCATATAGAGAAAAGTGTTCTAAAAGCAAAAACTGTAAAAGACAAAGGGAGTTTACTGGCCCCCACACTTGAGAAAGCCAAGGGTGGAGTTAGCTTTGGGCACAGAGCCTGCAGAAGTTCAAACAGTGTCATGTTCTCCATTTTTGAGCTTTCATCTCTTTTGTGTTTCGTTTCTTTTTCAGGCAGTCTCTTGCTACCTGAAAGTTAAGAGGACCACTGGAAACACCAGGCTTACTAAAGCTTGAGATCACAGAGAAAAGAAAGCAGCTTTCTATCTCCCATCTTTCATTTTTGAGTTTTAATAGAGAATTGTGATTGGGTCTGCTTGGCTTCCGGGGTGGTCACTTCTTGGACCAATCACTATAAACAGAGAGAGGGATGCTGTAGAGACCAACCCTGGGTCACGTGCCTACTCCTAAAAGCACAGTAATCATGATTGACATGAGCAGAATCACTCTAAGAAGAATGGACCCTAGGGGGGAGCTGTACAGACAAAATCAAACAGGCAAAATAATAATAATAATAATAATATAAAAAGTACAATAAATACAATAAAAAGTGCATCACAGTACTTGGCAAGGTAATGAATTTTTCATCACTGAAAATGTTTGAGCAGAATTTAAATAACACTTGTCAATGTTAAAAGGCCACATTGCCCCTTGTCAACTGTGGATCCTGAGCTAGTCAGCCCTCATATCCTTGTTCAGTCAGCATATAATCACAGAGCACTCACAACGTGGCAAGCCGTGCAGGCGCAGCGGTGTGTAAGGATGGCCAAGGCCACTGCCCTGCAAGCGTTTACAATCTATGGCTTCTAATCTTTAAAAGAGATCATATTTGTCACACAAATGTGATATGTATGTGGAAACTCACAATTATAAAAGAGCTTATGAATGCAAGATATTAGACAGCATAAGAAGAATAACTAATACTTGTGCTGGGAAAAGTGGGAGTCCAAACCAAACTTCATCTCTAAAGGAATTTTATCTACATAGGCCACACGCAGCCCTCCCACTGTGCAGATGGTAGTCTAATCCCAAATAAATTGTTTTATCCAGCAAAGATCAAGGGAAAAAAATCCTCAGGGTGACTTCTCAGCCTAGAGGGCTAGGGTCAGAGATTTAAGGAGCAGTTTATCCCATGGGCCATAAACACGGTGACACTGCTTCTAAGACAGAGACCTGGGTGAGGTCCACAGCAGGCTTGACCCCAGGGCTCCACGAGCCAACCCAAAGCAGGGCAACTTCTCAGAGCAGCTAGAGTGCCCCGGTACCCAACCTTCTGGGACACCAATGGCACTGGCCTGCTAAAATTTAAAGGACATGAAACAACCTTGGGAAGTGTGGGTGGCCTCATCAACAGACACTCCACTTAAGGAGGACTGAAGTAGCAAAATCTCATCCAGTAATGTGTCTCTAGTATGCAGGCACAGTGCCAAGCACGTCTTCTGTGTGACTTTTGCCATTGGTGGAACATACTCTAATTCTAACTAGACGTATTTTGGGAAGCTCTTTATGTGAGTCATGGTCACTTTATTTTTCTAAGCTTCAACTTCCTAATCTGAAGGTGAAATGAAAATGAGTGTGAACTTAATAAATTCTAAGAAACTAAATATACTTATAGGATAAATAATGGAATATTGCCTCTCTGTAACTAGCTCTTAAAGGTTGGCTGATGCTACAATTGTGTTGCCTTAAATGAGTGCTAATTTCCCCACCGAAATGCATCTATTCAATGAAGACAATCAAAGATGTAAGAATTTATTGTTTGCGCATGGGACTTAAATACTTTTGATTCATTTTAATTGAAAAAAAGTGGTCAAATAATCTATTTTAGGGAATGGGAGGTTGCAGTTATTGGGCAATGTGGAAAAATAAAAAGTTACTCACCATTCTCTTACATTTTATCCTAGTTACATCACTCATACTTTTTCCCAGGCACTTATATGGTGTAGTGACAGCCCCTGATGTATGATAGGAAGCAGTAGGATTAAAAGAAACCTCTAAATCAAAGAGCGCTTGCCACAGCCTAGTTTCCAAATCATCTGACCAGAAAGGTCTGTTTGGACCAAGATTAGATTTGGCCCACACAGGACCCTTCATATCTTTAAATCAGCCATTGAAACGCAAATATGGAATTTCCTTCTAGCTCCCAAATATTGATGTCATATTTTCACAAGAATAAACCGTAAATAACCTGAAGAAATTTCATTCCATCTGAGAGAGTCAAATAGGATGTAGGAAAACCCTGCTGCCCAGCTGACCCAAAATGAAAAGTCAGGAAGCAGTTGCCAAAACATCTACCTCAAAGGAGACATTTACATTGAAAAAGGAACCCATCTCTAGGTAAGGACCAGTCCTTTGGTATTGAAACACAAAGGATATGGCAAAGCCTTTTGTTTTTCCATTCTCAAAGATAAAGAAGGCTTCTGAGTCAAATAATTTTGTCAGATATTAAGTATTCTGTGGGTACCATTGATCAGTGGATGTGAGGTGACTTTGGTTGTTTGTTTCTTTTTAATCCCCAAGTTCCTTTACTGCATACTTTAGTCATTTAAAATGAGAGGATAAGATGTCTTGTAAAAGGCCTGGTGATTCTTTCCCTGTTAGTATTAATCTTCAATACAACACTTTTTCTTTTTCTGGTGAGAAGGACAAAGCTGTGTGTTTATGTGCATGTGTGTGTCTATCTTTCATTTTGTCCTGAAGACAACAGAAAGCAGTCTCTGAATAAAAGTGTCTTTTGGTTTTCTGAGTCTATGCAGCTCAGATATTCCCAATAACTGACCCTGCTTGCTTTTTGATAGAAATAGTCTATTGCCTCATAGCTGCACTTTCCAACATTTCCCTTGCCATAGCACACATGGAAAAACCAGGGCTGCCTCTGGCTGGAGGTGATCAACTTACAAAGGAGTTCTTCACCTGGAGGTGAAGACCAGGTAGGGCACGGTCAACTTTGTCTAGAATTCTCAAACAACTCCCTCCAAAGGAGCTGGAACACACAGTCTTTCTCTGTCAACAATTCTAATAAGATCACCCAATTTTTCTGTATCAGCTTACAGGCTTGTGTTCTCTTTCTCATTTAGAATACATTAATTATTAATATGTTTGGAATAATGTACTGTGTGATTTAGTGTCATTTTCCACAAATACAGGTTGCCTAACCTAGGTGGGTCCCTCCCCACACACTGAGAAATCTCCCTCTGACCATACTGTCTCTGATAGGATTCCATCCTATGTATTTTTGCTGCATTATTCTGCAATCAAGAGGGCTTTCGTAAACAAGCAGGCAGCTCACAAGTGAAGAAACAATACCTTACAGACTCACAGAATTTCTTTCAAAATTCAGGATCTAGGCTTTAAAGGGAAAACACAAAGTTAGGCAATTTTGACCAAAATAACCCCTACCATTTCAATGCCAAAAACAGATAGGTATGGGCAATGTAGTTTTGATATTTGTAACAGAGAAGAATTAGTGTTTGCTAAACAGGGCTGGTCTCTGTCTACTGTGTCAGGAGAGGTTCCCTTCCTGATGGAGCACTTGTGAACAGCAGCGACCAGGAGACTGCAAAATGTGGGGAGGTGAGGACTGGGCATTTGTTGGGCAGCGCTAGAGCTGATTCTCACAGGATAGCTTCTGTTCTAGCCAAGTTTTGATTTGTATACAACAGTGCTTTCATAGGGCCAAGGAGAAGAGACAAGAATGAGCCAAGCATTAGCCTGCTAAGTCTTAGCCTGCTTTTACTGCTTCTCAAAACAGCACGGGAGTGGTCGATTCTGTAAGTCTGAATTTAGTATACAAAAAACTCTATTCCTAAAGCATGTCAGCTAATAATAGAATCTTTTTGGAAAGAAATATTCTTTTACACCCATGAAGGAAGTTAACCTACAAAAAGGAGGATGTGCTTTCCTAAGCCTTCTTCTCATTTGCTATCTCAGTCTCTCATTCTCTAATTCTAGCCATAAAATGCAAGATTGCAGTTGATTTTACTTATAAATCATATGACACGATCTTGGTTTGTTTTTAAGGAGAAACAGACTTAGTTAAATCAGACTTTTCAAAGTTGACTCTTATGGTTTAAATGTTTGTGAAAGATCTCTATTAAAGATTTTTTGGGGTTTTTGGTTTTGTTTTTGGTGGGGGGTTGTTGTTTTGTTTTATAACTGACTCTACCATTAGTTGGTTTCATTGTTTCCCTGAGGAAAATAATGTCCTTATATTTTAAAGATGCTGGTAAAAAACTTGGAATTACATTGTGTTGTTTTTTTCCAGCTGACTGCTTCCTGAAATGGATTATAATGCACAATAATCCCTTAGATGCCTTTTTTATTTAAATTAGTCTACTGCTTTAATAAAAAAATACACATAGCTACTATCATAAATTTTTAACTAAAAAGATATATAAATATTAAAATGCTGATAATAATTACTTATGTCTTATTTGATTTGAAAAATAAAAATGCTATTACACACTGAATTGGACAGAAATAGAATTGGAGTAAGTAGCTTCTGTCATTATTTATGGGAAAAGAAGAAAATCTTAATTAGTGATTATCTGAAAATCTTTACAATAAATTATTTACTTAACAGCTGATTTAAAATATACAAAACTAGAGACAAAAACAGCTTTCCTTCTTGTTCTTTGGACTTTGAAATAAAAAACTTTTGAGGAGAAAGCTCTGGTTTTCTTCAAGTGTGACAATAGACTAAATTGTTTCCTATAATTCAAACAAAAACCAACCCACTAGACAATCTGCAAAGCCAGCACTTTTATATATATGTATATTCAGAAAAGTTTGTGTACAATGATTACTAAACAATTAGTAAATTTCTCCCTTGCATGGCATCTGCACATAAGTGTTCACTGTACAGATGTAAGCAGAATGAAAGCCATCTTTGTGTGAGTATTTAATACAATTCCTCTTTAGTTTAATAAAATGTAATTGGCAACAAAATATTTAGAAGGTGCCATATAAAAATCAAAGGGTTTTATTGTCTCAGGTGCTTTCACTGGCAAGAAAAGGAGCTCTTTCTAAGTGTTCAGAGATGAAAAAGATACAGTGAAGAGCTTAAATAATCCCCAATCTCTGAAAATATCATCATGAAATGTAACACTCTTCTAAAAATGCTGCTGAATATAATTGTCAAAGGCTGACTACACTCAGAATGAACTGTTGTTCAGAATATGGATATTCTTATTTTCTAAGGTTGAAATAAGAGAACATAAAAAATTTGTGAAATGTGTGGGATGAAATATCACTTCATCAGTGAGTTCCATCAAGTTGCAGTTTCTGGAGAATATTATAGTATTTGTGCCAACTTTGGACTCCTTAGTGAACAACTTGTTTTCCTCGTTTTTATTATTGCCTTGGTTTTCAAGTTTTTTCCCACCTAATACTGAATGCTTCTTCTTGCTATTTTTAGGTCATCCCTTCTGTGTCCTAATAATTCTCCCATTGGGTCTAATCAGCTACCATTGAGATTGCAATTCATTCATGATTACATCATGAAAAGCCTGTGCTCTTTGCCTATTTAAGGGCATTATTAAAAATTTCCAATACTTCATCAGTTCCCTAATTAGAGAGTCAAATTCTCCCCACCTGATCCCTCTTCCAAAATCATTGTATCTAATGTAATGCACAAAGGGAGCGGTCGTCAGTCCCAGCCGTACTGGGCTTTCTCAGCAATGGCCCTCCATTGTGCAGACATTTCTTTTACTAAAATGACTGTCTCACCACAGCTAAACACTATGGCCTGCCCCCAAGGTTCCCTTTAATAAATTGGCCAAATGAAACATTGGGAATGTCTGCGTAGCAGGAACACTAATGTGCACTTTTTAGAAAATGACTACAATGTGGTTTTATTGAAAATTACAGTGTTAAAAAGAGAGAGAGATAGACAGACCATGCTGATGCATGAGTGGCCAGGTTTCCATAGACATAATCACTTACCCATTTATCCATTCTTTCATAATAATAGAACTTTTATCTGGATCACATGACTACTCAAAATAAAGACTATGTTTTTTTCTCTCTTGTAGTAGATACAGCATGTGACCAGCTTCTGGCTCAGGGATGCCTGTAACTTGAAATAGAGAGACATATCATCCCCTTCCCCCTCCCACACTGCTACCTAGAAAGTGCATGTGGACAGGAGTCATGGAAAGCCACAAGCATGAAGACAACCCTATAGAAATGGTATAGCCACATGATAGAATCTCGTTGGTCTCTGGAACTTGAATGGAATTGCTCTAGAATGGAATCACTCTCCTCTAACGTTTACATGAGAAATTAAATACTCTTTTGTTTAAGATGCCATTATTTTGGGTCAATAGTACCAGTAGCTGAAGCTATGTGCTCTTTCCATCAACCGCCAGCTCTCAGCTGTCTGAGAGTCATTGCATACAGAGATACCTTTATGTATTTATTGTTCTAAAGAATTACAAATTTTTCACTAAACTATCTAAACCAAATGTTGAAATTTCTAAAATCCTTGCTCCGATACTACCCACTGTGCTCTATCATAGGTGTACACAAGGAATAAGTAGATGGACACGGGCCTGGGAGACAGGCTGAGTGCTGGACCAGGGTCAGTTCACAGACACAATCACAGAATCAGGATTAGCATTTTAACAAGTTTTACTAAGGACAAAAGTGACGGTCTCTTGAATCTCAGAAACCAAACTGTAGACACCTGAGCAATTTTTCTAGCTTTTCCCTTTTCTGAATTTCTAACTACATATTTCTCCTTGTCAATTCTTTATTTACTAAGCCATCAACTGAACATCTCTCACTTAGAAACCACTCTCATGATTCCCAAGTGATCCTGCCGAGTCTGTGCCTTCTCTCACTTCATGTTTTAGGGAAAGAGGTAGATGATGGTTATCTTATTAATTTCTTGAACCCATGCCTATCTCTACCATTGCTTTATGAAGGGTTAGTAGTATGTCATTGTCAATAGTGTTCTATTTATTTGTCAGACTCCTGAGTACCTCTTAGTCTGATTCTTTATGAGGCATTCAAGTGAGACAATGTTTTATATGTCTTACTCTTGAAAGTGTCATCTGGTCCAACTGCACAACTAGTACAAAAGACTTTGACAGCTAGTTTCCAACAGTGTTTGAGTAAATTACTTATCCTCTCTGAACCTCACTCAGTTTCTCACTAAAAATACAAATAAATTTCTACATTATACAGTTAGCATTGCTTCAATAATAATAGTAATAACACCCAATGAAATTATCGCTTGATATACTATGTCTTGGACCTTCCTGAAGGGCTTGGAGAATGAATCTACTCCATTCACATGCGCCTGGTGGTTCCCAGCAAAATTTTTTATTCCTCAGCCTCAGCATTCCTAGTGACTCTAATATTTTCAGATATGAAAGAGATGCAAGTCGTTTTCACAAAGCTAGCTTCTCTCCCCCTGGTGATCCTGTGTCCCGTGCCCCTCATAAAGTATAGTACATGGACCCAAAACACGCAGATCAAGCTGTGACCTGATCAGCATTTTTGATGGAGGGCAGTGAACAAATACCTGCATCTTCTCACAAGAAGGCCAATCCAGAGGCAAGTTTTAGTCATAGTAGGGGTGACTTGCTCCAAGCTCTCTTCCTTAAATTTTGCTCCCCACTTACATTTTATTTGGCTTTAACTATTTCAGTGTGATTCAGAGACAAGGATTATTGAACCAAAGTGCTGTGTGTGTTTGTAGTTTCCATCATTTATGTGTTGGGTGACTTGGCCAATGCCTCATTTTCCTCTTTTGCAGAATCCCCACCTTGCCTGTTGCACTGGATTAATCCAAGTGTCAAATGAAAATATGACTCATAAAGCACCATATAAATGTTGTACGGTATTGATAAACGTGACAAAATTGTCCTTTCCTCATTATTTTATATCCTTCTGAGTTCCTCTGTTTATAAAGTGGAAATTAAAGTACAGAATTATGTGAGGATTGATTGAGTTATTATGTTTGCCTAACACAGTCTCCGACACACATTGGTTAATACATGTGAATTTTGTAACTTATAGTTAATTGATTCTGGCTCTCTAAATTACATAGCCATTGTACCCATTTGTACAAATGTAAGTTTGTAATCATCCTCTGTGGTGTCTCTAAGGGGGTAAGACACTAGATGCCACCTGGAAACTATTCATCTGTATGACAGAAGATTAAATTCACCAAATTTCCTTGAAATAATGTGTGTGTGTGTGTGTGTGTGTGTGTGTGTGTGTGTGTGTGTGATATATGTGTGTGTGGGATATATACACACACACATATACAGATAGATATATGTGTTTATATGTATATAATCTCACATCTTTATCCATTTATCTATCAGTCGACACTTAGGATGCTTGGATATTGTAAATAATGCTGCGATGGATATAGGAGTGCATATATCTCTTCAAATTAATGCTTTCATTTTCATCAGATAAATATCCAGAAGTGGAATTGCTGCATAGTATGGTAGTTCTATTTTTAATTTATTGAGGAATGTCCATAGTATTTTCCATAGTGACTGCACCATTTTACATTCCCACCAATAGCTTACAGGGCTTCTCCACATTCTTGCCAACACCTGTTATTTTTTGTCTTTTTGATTATATAGCCATCTGACATGTGTGAGGTGGTACCTTATTATGGTTTTGATTTGCATTTCCTTGATGATTAGTGATGTTGAGCATCTTTTCATATGCCTGTTGGCCATCTGTGTGTCTTCTTTGGAAAAATATCTATTCAAGTCCTCTGACCATTTTTTAATGAGATTGTTTTGTTGATATTAAGTTGTGTAAATTCTTTGTATATTTTGGATGTTAACAATTTATTAGATGTATAATTTGCAAATATCTTCTCCCATTCTGGAGGTAGCCTTTCATTTTGTTGATGGTTGCCTTTGCTGTGCAAAAGCTTTTTAGTTTGATGCAATCCCATTTGTTTAGTTTTTGCTTTTGTTGCCCTTGGCTGAAATATTGCTAAGACTGAAAACTCCTTAGACGAAAACATAGGCAGTAAACTCTTTGACAGTCAACTTAGTAATTTCTGCATTATTTTTAAATCAGCATTCTCTTTACTACTTTTCCAGAATTTCAACAAATTCTCTTTCCATTTATAAATTAGAACAAAGTATAAATAAACATCAATTTTATCCATGAAGTAAATTTCAAAGAATAACTTTGGTTTAGAATGGGACTGCTCTCTTTCTTGCTCTCTTTTTTTGGCCATACCCAGTTAGTTGCCCAGTCCTGAATCTTCTAGATTTCTCTTCTCTACATCTAACACTTTTACTCTATTCATATTGCTTCTTTCAGGCTCTTTTTGTTTATTGTTCAGGTCATTACAGTTGAATATCCAAGCTATCTCTCCTTTCAGTTTTTCCCTTCCAATTCATTCTAGAAGTAGCTGTTAGATTAATGTTCTTGAATACCTCTGACCTACTAGAAAACTATCAATGGCTCACTATTTCCAAATAAATAAAATTTATACAACCCAGCATGACAAAGATTCAAGTTTATCTTTTTAACTTTTTCTCTCACTCTCCTCCTTCAAAGTTCCTGGGAGTTAGTAAAATCAGGTTAATTATACTTATTATAATATCTGTACATTTTGTGTAATTTTCTACCTCCATTTCTTTGTTCAGGTTCTTCCCTTCCCCTGGAAAATCTCTCTCTTCCCATGTATATTTGACCAAATCATAACTGCAGTTGGGGCCCAATCTCCAAGGCTGGCTATGATCTTTTAATTCTCTACTCTTTTATAGTGGCTTCATTTCTCTTAATGACACTTAGTACTTTCTGTAATGTATATTAAATGTGTGTATATGAGGACCTCCTAGGAGACCATAGCTCCTTGAAAATAGATTTCTGACCCCTTTATTTTGTATTTGGGGTTGGGAAATACTTGTTTTGTTATCTCCAAAAGTGCCCACATACTCAATAAATATCTGATAAATCACTGAGGTACTCTTTGAATGGATGGATGGATAAGTATTAAGAAGAATGTTTGGAAATGGGCACTTGACCATTTTGCTGATGGTCTTCCTTTTTCTCTATAGCAGTTATGAGATTGTTACTATATTGAAAGAAGAAGAGGAACAGAGAACAAGTTTTAGGTGATACTTGAGTATTTTCAAGAACAGATGTAGCTTGTGGTTACATTATATTTAATAAAGGAAAAACAATAAATGCTGCTTTCCAATGTGGTTAGGGAAGAGTTGGAAACTGAAATGGTCCAGATCAACTTGGTTTATAAATTTTTTTTTCAACAGCATTTTTATGTTAAGCTCAGAATCTAAAGGCAGTGCATTATGGAAGAGTCTTATAAATTTAATGAAAAGGCTGTTTTTACCATACCAGAGAAATTGTCTTTTTAAAGGTTTAAAATAACTGCAAATGGATAATGTAGGGAAATATAGCCAGGAACCAAAGAATATAATTGATAAAAAAAAAAAAAAAAAAGAACAACAATAAAAAAAACACCTCACAATCACCAAACAGAGAATGGATAATGAATTTGACAGTGTTAATTTATATGGCTGTATCTTTCACTATACTGAGAAAGGAATCAGGAGACATACAAATTATTCCATCAGTTTAGGCAGTGAATCAGGTTAAGTTATTATTATTAGAAGAACAAGTTCTTCGAACAAGGGAGGTGAATTATCTCCTCTGCAGAATCAAGATGCTATTTGTTGTGTCTCACTTTTTCTACCTAAGGACAATATATTATATTTCAATTGATTTTTTTATGGATTTGAGTGTAGGTGAGGCTTAAAGGAACAGTAGCTGTTAATGAACATAAAGAGATTACCTTGGCCATTCAGGTAATGAATGACCAATTAAAAAGGTCACTAATTAAATTGTGATATATGTATCACAATTGTCAGCTATAAAAAAGATGAAATCTTGCTGTTTGTGATAACATGGATGGGCCTAGAGAGTATTATGCTAAGGGAAATAAGACAGAAAGACAAATACTATACAATTGCACATATATGTGGAATCTAAAAAATAAACAATTAAACAAAACAGAAACAGACTCAGAGATACAGGAAACAAACTGACGGTTACCAGAGGAGTAAGGGGATGGGGTGTGGGAGAGCAGGTGACTAAGGAGATTAAGAGGTATAAACTTTCAGTTATAAAGTAAGTAAGTCATAGGGATGTAATGTACAGCACAGGGAATGTAGTCAATAAAATTATAATAACTTTTTATGGTGACAGATGGTAACTAGACTTTAAGTAGGGATCATTTCATAATCTATATAAACATCAAATCACTATGATGTACACCTGAATTTAATAGGATATTGTATGTTAATTATACATCAATATAAAATAATAGTAAAATGAAATGTTACAAAGAATAAAAGAAAACAGAAATTAATTGCGCCAAGCCCATATGACAAAATCATGATAAAAACACAATACAGATAGTTTTCTAATTTAGCATAGAATAAGACTTCTGCAAAAAAAGGTGCTTGTTTACAGTGTGAACAATAATGAAAAGAAGAAATTTATATTTTATAAGATACAATGAACCTCAAATAAATATTTAACGTGTATGTGACTTGCAGTAAAAACAACGATGCAGAATTCATTCCAGGCTTAATTTTGGGCTTAACGTTGTACTTAGATACCAAATACTAATACAAGTGAAACCAGGACATAAACTCAGTAAAACATACTAAAAATGAAAATACCAAATACTTCTTTAAAACAATACAAAATTAAGCATTCTAGTCTTTACAAACACTATACTTCCATGATTTCTATTCTTTGTCTTTTATTTTCAACACAAAAATAATGAAGGAATTGTGTGTACACTTAACTGTAAACAATGAAAAATTCATATTCAGCCTCACTTATGAGTATAATATTTATAAATATATCATTCCCATCATACTTCAAGCAATACTTTAAAGAACAGCAACCCCCTCACCCCCGAGATATTCATTGAAGGTTTCACTTTGTCATGACTTTCCAAAAGGAAAGAGTTTTTTCCAGAAGGAAGGCAGTAAGATAGCATTTCCTGAGTACAGTTACCTTTAATGTCAGGACTGACTAGCAAATGAAAGGCTTGTTCTGTATGTGGAAATATTCAGAAAGGGAATTCAGAGAAGGGAAATTGAGGATAAAAAAGTAGAGTGAGAAAAAATAACATGCTAAAAAAATTGGGGCTCAGATTCTAAAGTTATACACCTCCTTATAAAATGAACATACAAAAGTTTTTGCAAAATGAAAATTTGCACATCAATATAAATTACTATAGCTACATACTTATAGAATTAAAAATATTCAAAACCAGAAAAGACCTTATAGACACTCTTTATTGTATGGACAACAAAGATGTTACTGAGAAAAGTTAAGACTTCTTCAATCTCTCCCTCCTCTCTGTTTGGTTTTGTTAATACATCAGCATCACTAAAATTGACTTTTTTTTTTTATAAAATGCAATAGTCTGTATTTTAATAGAAAGAGCAAACAAGAGGTGCATGTGCACTAATCCTCTGAGATTTTGAAATCAATCCCATTTCATTATTAAATCCATTGTGAGTACCCCTAACAACTCAACATCTAGTCTCTTCTACTGACTTCTGCGCATTCTTTAGGACTCTGAGTCTCTGCTTTCCTTCCTGCCCCTGCGTGTTGCTCACGTGGCATCTGATCTGGGCCTAGAGATCTGGCAGCTCTTCAGCCAGGGCCTCTGCCACAGTTTATGCATATGTAAGCTATTAATTCACGAGATCAAAGAATGGAAAAAGCTACAGGCCATAGCCCTAATGTTCCTCATCAAAAGCAAGTCCACAAGAATGGAGTATGATGACTGAAAATCTTCAAAAACTGCAGCCATTTCATTAAAGCATTATGTACTAATAAACAGATTAAATGGAGAATTTCCTTTCAAGGATAAAAAAGATCCACATAAGTACAAACACCTAAGATAGAAATAAATATAAATGTTAATTTAGAACTAGGAAAGGCATTTAAAAAAAAAACTGGTATGTTCTAAATGCATTTATCTAAAATTAGGTGAAAATGACTTTGGTTATTTATCAGTAATTAAAATATCAAACATCTGTGTCCTTTTCAATTACTGAAATTGTAATAAAATATTTTCAGATAATACATACTTTTTTATTTACCATTTGGGATATCATTAAGATTAGCATATTTAGACAACGACAACTGTGTCTGGTTATAATATTTTTGCGAAACTAAATGACACCAGAATATAAATTAGACTTGACATGTGATTATTGTAAAGTTTTTTTCTTTTCCCCCTCTTTATTTCTATTTAAACAACTGTGTAAGGGCAAAATTAAAATGTGTAAACAGTTTATTCGAGAATACTTGTAGCAAATTTTTCTTAATGTTGGCTGCATTTTCTTTCGTTTGTCCCATGAAATGCAATAGAGATGTTGGATAAGGAACTGCATGTGTCAGTACTATTTCAGCCATTATGCCTGTAGGTGTAATGAGATTTTCTTACTTGAAACCCTTGCGTTTATGTGAGTTCATGGCATGGCACTTCTGTGAGCATTCATCACTGAATGTCTGCAACAGGCTTCCAATGGGACATATTTATAGCAGCACAAGATTTTTTTCTAATTGAAGTCACAGTCTCCTTGTTTCAGATCTATGGATTGAAAAAATTCAAACTTTCTCAAACCATCCTGGATGACCCTATTACATATCTCCATATGCTAATAAAAGCAGATTTTATAAGTGTTCATAAATAATCATTGTATACCATGAGAAAATGTGAATGGAATGGAATAGTAACAGCTATATATGATGTCAGAGCGATAGTAGACTGTGGGGTGGGGGGGTATCACTTTGTGAGGGGTATAAATGTCTAATTATTACATTGTTCTGTACACCTGAAACTAATAAAAAAAAGAATAAACTTTCCCTCAAATACCCCCCCAGAAAGTAATAAAAAATTTACAAGTTTATATATTATGTACAATATAAAAAGTTATATAAAATATAATAAAAAGTTATATATATTATACATAATATGTACATATTCCAGAATATATCCAGAAATTTTCATTATAATTAGATGAGAAAACAAAGCTGATAGTTTTTAAAGTTCAAAAGTTTTAAGATCTCAATAGCAAAAAAATAAACAATCTAATTAAAAATGGGCAGAGTATCTTCATAAACATTTTTCTAAAGAAGACATACAGACAGATGGCCAACAGGTACATGAAAAGGTGCTCAACAACCCTTGTCATCACTATTCAGGAAAATTTAAAAAGCCACAGACAGGGAAAAAATATTTCCAAAGCACACATTTGGTAAAGGACTGTTATCCAAAATTTATAAAGAACACTTAAAATTCAACAATAAGAAAATAGTCTGATTTGAAAATGTGCCAAAGACCTTAACAGACATCTCACCAAAGGAGGTACAGATGGCCAATAAGTATATGAAAAGATGCTCTATGTCATTTTTCATCAAATGCAAATCAAAATGTCAGCGAGATACCACTACACATCTATGAGAATGGCTAAAACCCAGAACACTGACAACACCAAATGCTGGTGAGGATGTGGAGCAGCAAGAACTCTCACATACCTTGCTGGAGGAAATACAAAAGTTTGGGAGACAGTTTGACAGTTTCTTACAAAACTAAACATACTCTTTACCATAAAGTCACACTCTTTGTATTTATTCAAAGGAATTGAAAACATGACCACACAAAAACCTCCGATGGACACGTGTCCCATTTGGGAGACCACCTCAGGGATGATGTAGCTGCCTGATCTCTGCACTGTACACCTGAAGCTGAACAATAATGAATGCCAACTATAATTATATATATATGTATGCATATGGTTACAGGAAGCGGAGTACAGCATTAGGAATAGAGACAGTGGAAATGTAATGGCTGTGTGCGATGTCAGAGGGATAGTGGATGGGGGCAGGGGGATTCACACAGTGTGAGGGATATAAATGATAAACATCTAAGTATTGCTTTGTCTTGTGCACCTGAAACTAATTAAAAAAAACAAAAAAACAAAAAACTTCCATGAGGATGTTTATTGAGCTTCATTTATAATGGCCAAAACTTGGAAGTAACCAAGATGTCCTTTAATAGGTGAATGGATAAATAAATGGTGGTACATCTAGACAATGGAATATTACTCAGCACTACAAAGAAATGTGTTGTAAAGCCATGAAAAGACATGGAAGAATATTAAATGCATAATATTAAGTGAAAACAGCCAGTCTGAAAAGGCTACACATGATTCAAGCTATATGACTTTCTAGAAAAAGCAAACTATGGAGACAGTAGAAAAGATCAGTGGTTACCAGGGTTTGAGGTGGGGAAGGGATGAATATGTGGAACACAGGATTCTCTGGACCTTGGAAATACTCTGTATGATCCTGTAATGATGGAGTCACATCATTTCACATATGTCCAAACCCACAGAATGAACTACACCACTATAACACCAAGAATGAACTATAATATAAACTATGGACTTTGGGTAATTATGTTTTGTCAAGGTAGTTTCATCAGTTGTAATAAATGTATCCCTCTGGTGGGGGAATGTTGATAATGGAAGAGGCTATGCATGTGTAGGGTCAAGGGTTATTTTAAAAACGTCGTAACTTCCTTTCAATTTTGCTGTGAACCTAAAAGTGATCTAAAAAAGTAAAGTTTAAGAAACAAAAGAAAAAAGACAGATAGGGTCCTGTCTCCTAGTCTCTGTGGGAGGGTAGTAGACTAACTTCAGTAATCACCAGTTAGTAAATACAGACGGCCTAATCACATGACCAAACTTCCCACTAACATCCTCCAGAATTTTTCAGTAGCTCACCGCAGTGCTTAAAAATTCTCTAGCCTTTTGTTTTAATGGAGTTGAGTTCAATCTCTCTCTTTTTGCAATGGTCTTGAAAATGTCTCCCTTGCCTGTTTAACTTGTCCAGTGCAATTTGACATTGATAATTCTCGTAGAATGCTCCCTCCACAGTTAAGGGCCACATGACTCTTGCCTGCGGACTCAGTACTGGTCCAGGATCTGACATCAATCCAACCTTAAGTATGTATAGGGAAGTTAAGAAATCCTAATTCAATAACGCACATCAACAATGAACTTACTTTGACCTCACAATTTTTTAACGGGCCTGTTCTACCTTGCTTCTGAAATTACGCCTTATTTGGTTCCATTCACAGAGTATACCTCTTGACCTCTCTAAATAAAATTCCTGGCCTTGCAACCTTCCCATTACCTCATTCCTCCGAGATCTTGCCATTTCTATTTTCTAATCCCACCAGAAAATAGGTCCCAGTTCATGAACCCTACATTTGCTATGCGACAGTTCCTACAGGGGTCTTTACTTTCATGTCTAACACCTTTTCTGCTGCCTGCATACTTAGAAATATCAGACAACTTGCTTCCTGGATTTTTCTATAACATACATTGTCATATGCCGTGGAGTTGCTATTTGTCCTGTCAAACTGCACTGTCGCTCATCACTTAGGTCCTGGTAGGTGTCTACATCCCTGAGCTACATCATGAGTGGGCCTAGATTTCCTGGGTGTGCTGTCTGCTAGTCAACATTATCCCAAGGCACCTCTCAGGTGACTACTCAAGGCCATATTTTATGGAGAATAGACTCAGGTGGAGTCTGTGTTTTGTTCTAGGCCAGAGCGTGCAAATTGTGCTTTAATATGCTTTGTTTCATTTTAAAATCAGTTTAGGTATATCGTTTCAGGATGAGTTGTGTTTTATTGTTTTGTATTCAACTTAGGCATTTTATTTTTTTATTCAATATAGGCACATTGATTTAGAACAATATGTTTTGGAATGCCTATAAATATGCATAGAATTCTTTAGAAGATAAAATTCCATAAAAAGCTTCATAAATATTTTTTAAATATTTAATTTAAAAGAAAATAGCAAAGGCATGATGGACTAGTAGAGAGCCCCTGGTTTCCTTGTTACCTCCCGAAAGAGGTGCTGAAGAAGTCCCCACCCCAGAATGGCAACACAGGCTAAATAAGCTCCAACCAAATCCTGTTTCCCCCAGCCAAGGGACTGAGAAAGAATGGCCTAACAATTTTGGTAGTACCTGTGTTCCTCCAGCCAAACACTAACAAAAACCTCCTCCTCCCCCTGAACCCTTGCAGGTTCGGCGGACTAAGTGGGGAATTGATCTTCCCCTCACCACACACCCCAAGTTCATGGAAGCAGGCTTCATCGCCCTGCCCAGATAGAGAGGTAACCTTCTGTCCCCTGCCTGGCAGAAGTGGGCGGTGCTCTCATTTCTCTACTGGGATAGTGTCAGATGGGCTAAGTGGGAAGGCAATTTTCTACCCCCTACTCAGCAAACACAGGCAATACTCTGATTGCTCAGCCATCATGTGTATTGTTCTCTCCTTTTTTCTCTTTTGCCCTTCGGGGGTTTTTTAGTGTAATTTGTAGCTTATTTTTCAATATATTTATATTCTTGTAAGTACATTTGAGATAATCATCTTAAAGTACTGTTATGCTGCATTTCATAAATATAAGTTTCTATTCTACCAAAAGCTATTTAACAGTTTATTTTAGTTCCAAAGATTTTTTAAGCTGTGTTTTTGTTTGTTTTCTACTTTTATTTCACTGAGGTCAGAAAATATGGTCTATTTGGTGCTGATGCCTTAGAATATATTGAGGACTTTTAAAAAACCTAATACACACAAAAAAAAATATTTTCAGTTTTCATAAATATTCTATATGCGCTCAAAAAGAATATGGATTCTCATGTCTTGGGTTGTAAAGTTACATATAAAATACAAATCTGTAATCTTTTGTTTGCAATTCTAAAATATGTAAGGCTCCGAAGTTAAGATCTTTTCAACTCATTTGGTGGGGAAATCTGAGCTGATCTGCAAGAATTCAGTGACAAAAATCTATCATGAACAGCTACAGCTAATTAAAGTTTTTTTACTCTTTATTTATTTAGCTGCTGTAATATTAATATTTTGATTATGGAGTCTTGTGCTAGATCCCACCAGGGATAATATATAATATATAGCATATGTATTATATAATTTTACTTTATTACCAAAAAAACAAATCTAAATTCGGAAATTCTTCTGGTTTTCTGGGTTTCAGATAAAAGACTGTGACCTAAATATTAGGTTGGTGCAAAAGTAATTGCAGTTTAAAAATTTTTTAAAAAATTTGCAGAAAAATGCAATTACTTTTAATACATTGACCATTGACCTAATATAATACAGTTGACCATTGAACAACATTGGTTTGAACTACATGGATCCACTTATATGAGGATTTTTTTCAATTGACCACAGTTTAATTGACTCATGCAGTTCAAACCCCTGTTATTTGAGGGTCAATTCTATGGTTGGGAATTCACCTATGTGGAAGGCCAACTATAGTTACACAAAGATTTTTCACTACGAGGTAGGACAGTGCCTCTAACCCCAATGTTATTCAAGGGTCAACTGTATTAGTTTACTGATCATATTTAAACTTTCTATATCTTTGCTTATTTTTTTTTAATTTTGTTCACTTTTGGGAAAAAGTATATCAAAATTCTTCAGATCAATTATTGATTCATCTATTCTCCCTGTATTTCTGTCAGTTATTACATTATAGATTTAGGGATATAATGTTTGTTGCATATATTCCACTTTTGTATTCGTTATCTATTGGTTCATTACAAATTATCACATAATTCCTGGCTTAAAACAACACATATTTATTTTGTGGATCAGTAATCTAGTTGTAACTTAATTGAACTCTGTGTTCAGGATTTCACAAGACTAAAACCAAGGTATCAGCCAGGCTGCATTCTCATCTGGAAGTTCGAATAGAGTCCAATGTGCTTCCAAGATCCCTCAGGATGTTGGCAGAATTCATTTTCTTACAGCTGTAGAATCCGTGGCAACTGGTTTCTTCAAAGCCAGTAAAGGAGAAAAAGAGATAGAGAGAAACTGACAGAGAAAGAAGAAGGTTGCATATTCAGACTTCTGAATTCATGAAAGACATGGACACTCTTTTACTGGGTTCACCTGATTGGGTCAGACCCACCCAGAATAATCACCCTTTTGATTAACTTAAAGCCAACTGATTATAGGGCTTAATTCCTTCACACTTGCTATATTCTAAGGTCCAGGGCCTGGCCACTCTCAAGGAGAGGGGATTCCACAAGGTTTGGATCATTGGGAGTGGATCACCCTAGAATTCTGCCTGTCTCCCCTTTGATATATCATCTTATTCCATTGTGTCTTTTTTAAAAAAGTATGACTTCCTTTTGTACCATATGACATTTTTCCCTGTAAAGTCTATTTTGCTTGATTGAAAAAGTGCTACTTTGCTACCTTGATTTTATTTTGGGTATTGATTTGATAGTAAGTACATATTTTCCATGCCTTTATTTTCCAGTTATCATTATCCTTTTATTTAATTTTTAAAAACATATTTTATATCTGTTTTAAGAACTGAATCATTAGGTTTAACATTTTTATTGAGGGTAATTATCCTACAATAAGATTTATTGTATGATTTTATTTCATATTTTCTACTTTCCATATTTTTAAATATAGTTTTTTAATTCCATTCTTTTGAAAGGCATGTATCCTACTTGTCATCTTCTGTTCTCTCATACATGAACTGGAGGGAAATTTTCCCTGTTTAGAATCCTCCCCCTGCGTAGCTGACAGGCAGATACCATCTTTCTTGTGTTGAGTCTGCCCCCACAGGCCAAATCTAAATCTGCACTGGCTTGGTGAACTCCACTCACTCCACCCTAGTGACTCCCTAGGATCCCACTACACCCAACTCTCGTAATGGTGAAGGCACTTTCTTATCCTCTAGCCACTCCTGCCTGCACTACCCTCTTTCTTGGACAACTCTCACAGTTCTGTGGACCCCAAGTGGGTGGCAGCTGGCCATGGTGTGCTCTAGACTTTTGCTTAGTACTGCTCCAGGCTCTCCAAACTAGAATCTACGTTTGTCACCAAACTAGAATCTACATTAACCTGGTGAATATCACTCATCCCAGCCTGGTGACTCCCTGAGATACAGCCTCACCCAACTTGCATTTCTCATGAGGCTCCATCAGCAGCTGAGACTTAGAGGGAACCATCAGGTGGCAGCATGCCTCAGGGTTCCCTAAGATTTTTGTGGAGTGACTCCACGCCAAGTACTAGTGATGGCCAGCCTTGGTCGGCAGCATGACCTCTCCCATATACCTCCAGGTCCAATAAAAGGAGTGACCAACTGTGGATCTCTTTGTAGCTCCTACCAGGTAGTACCTGACCAGGAACAGGCAGTGGCTCACCTGGGCCTGCACAGAAGCCCTTCCCAAGACATCTCAGAACCAACATACCTGGTGGCCAGCTTCAAACCATAACAGAACACCACCAATTAGCCGAAGGGCCATCTCAGTAGGCACAGGAGCCTGCTGAGGAAAATCCCACTCAGCAGGGTAACATCCACACAGAGCAGGGGTAAGCTGTGAACATGGTCAATTCTAACAGCCAGTTAGCCTGAAAGTCAATCCCACTCATGGGCATGCCAATAGCAATCAAGGTTCATAGGAGGGCACACACAACCCACACAAGGGACACTCCTGGAATACCTGGCACAGGTTACCAGGGAGACAGTGCTAGGGTCCCATAGAGCACCTATTACATAAAGCCACTTGCATAAGACTGAGAGACATAACATATCTACATAATACATAGACATGAACACAGAGAGGCAGCCAAAATGAGGAAACAAAGAAATATGTTCCACATGGAAGAACAGCAGAAAACTCCAGAAGAAGAACTAAATGAAATGGAGGTAAGCAACTTACCAGATATAGAGTTCAAAACAATGGTTGTAAGGATGCGCAAGAAACTTACTGAGAACTTCAACAAAGAGATAACAAGTATTAAAAAGGACATAGAAACTATGAAAAGGAACTAGTCCAAAGTGAAAAATACAAAAACTGAAATGAACAATGCAATAGAAAGACTCATCAGTAGACTAGATGAAGTAGAGGATCAAATCAGCAATTTGGAAGACAAGGTAGTAGAAAACACTCAAAGGGAACAACAACAAGAAAAAAAGAATCAAGAAAAGTGAGGACAGTATAAGAGACCTATGGAAAAATATTTGCATCATAGGGTTACTGAGAGAAGAGAGAAAGCAAAGAATTGAGAACCCTTTTGAAGAAATAGTGATGGAAATTTTAGTAACCTGGTGAAGAAAATAGACATACAAGTCCAGGAAGCACAGAGTCCCAAACAAGTGGAACCCAGTCTCACATCAAGACACTTTATAATTTAAATGGCAAAGGTTACAGACAAAGAGAGAATCCTAAAAGCAGCAAGAGAAAGGCAACTATTTACTTTCAAGGGAGCTCCCATAAGATTGTCAGCTGATTTCTCAACAGAAACCTTGCAGGTAAGAAGGGATTGACACAAAGTATTCAAAGTGATGAAAAGCAAGGACCTACAACCAAGATTACTCTACCCAGCAAAGCTATCATTTAGAATTGAAGAAGAGATAAAGAACTTCCCAGACAAGAAAAAGCTAAAGGAGTTCATCACCTCCAAACCAGAATTACAAGAAATGTTGAAAGGACTTCTTTAAGAACTAGAAAGGGGAGAACATAAAGATAAATAAAATGGCAATAACTATGTGTCTATCAATAATCGTTTTAAATGTAAATGGATTAAATGCTCCACTGGAAAAAAAAAATAGGGTAGTTGAAGGAATAAAAAAATAAGACCTACATTTATGTTGTCTACAAGAGACCCACTGCAGATCAAGTCACACACAAACTGAAAATAAAGAGATGGAGAAAGATATTTCATGTGAATGGAAGCAAGAAAATAACCAGGGTACCAATATTTATATGCGACAAAATAGATTTTAAAACAAAGGCTATACTGACTAGTATGGGAGTTTTGATGTGCTCCATTTATGACCTGGGCCAGTTCACCCCTCCTTAGGCAACTTGGTAGTCCCCTGCTCCCAGGAGGTCACAATGTTGATGCCAAACTTAGTGCGGACAGCCAATCAGCATCACACACTACAGCCCAGAACTTCCTAGGCTCAAGTGATCTTCCTGCCTCAGCTTCCCGAAACTGGGACTACAGGTGCATGCCACCGCATTTAAAAAAAAAAAAAAAAAAAAAAAAAAGAGCTGAAAACATACAATGGAGAAAATGAATTGTGCTGGGAAATATGGAAAGACATGATCAAAAGAATGAAACTAAACTGATATCTGTCACCATATTCCAAAATTAACTGAAAGTGGATCAAAGACCTAAATGTAAGACCTGAAACAATCAACTGCATAGAAAATAGCATAGGTACTAAACTAATGGACCTTGGATTCAAAGAGGATTTTATGAATTTGATCTCAAAGGCAAAGGAAGTAAAAGCTAAAATTAATAAATGGGACTATATCGAACTAAAAAGCTTCTGCACAGCAAAGAATCCATCAACAAAATAAAGAGGCAACCAACAAAATGGGAAAAGATATTTGAAAACAACACCTCCAATAAGGGGTTAATATCTAAAATATATAAAGAACTTACACAACTCAACAACAAAAAAACAAACAATCTAAATAAAAAATTAGGCAAAGAACCAAACAGACACTTCTTCCAAGAAAACATACTAATGGGCAACAGATATATGAAAAATTGCTCAACTTCACTAGTTCTGAGTGAAATGCAAATCAACACAATGAGATATCACCTCATACCTGTTAGAATGCCTATCATCAACAAGACAAATAATAACAAGTGTTGGAGAGGCTGTGGAGCAAAAGGAACCTTCATACACTGTTGGTGGGAATGTAAATTGGTACATTCACTGTGGAGAATGGTATGGAGATTCCTCAAAAATTTAAGAATAGAGTTACCATATGACCCAGCAATCCCTGTCCTGGGTTTTACCCCAAATATCTGAAAACATTTAACCGTAAAGATGTACATACTCGGATGTTCATTGTAGCATTATTTATGGTGGCCAAGACATGGAAACAACCAGTGTTTTTCAATAGATGATGGATAAAGAAGATGTGGTATAATACACAATGGACTACTACTCTGCCGTAAGATGAAATAGTGTCATTTGCAACAACATGGATTAATCTTAAGGTTATTATAGCAAGCAAAATAAGTCAGACAGAAATAAGTCAAGAATCATATGACTTCACCCATACGTGGAATATAAAACTGAAAGCAACAAAGGGACAAGACAAACAAACAAAGAAACAAAAACTTATAGATACAGACAACAGTTTAGAGGTTATCAGAGGGTAAAGGGGGGGGCATGGTAGAGAGGGTAAAGGGGGTTAAATATGTGGTGATGAAAGGAGAACTGACTCTGGGTGGTGAGCACACAATGTGATATATAGATGATGCATTATAGAAATATACAATTGAAACCTATGAAATTTTACCAACCATTGTCACCCCAATAAATTTAATAATAAAAAAACCCAAAGGCTATATTAAGAGACAAAGAGGGACATTACACAATGAAAAGGGATTAATCCAACAAGAGGATATAACCCTAGAAAAATGTATGTACCCAACATTGGAGCTCCTAAATATATAAAGCAAATATTGACTGATGTGAAGGGAGAGATCAACAGTAATACAGTCATAGTAGGGGACTTTAACACCCCTTTGACACCAATGGACACATCTTCCAGACAGAAAATCAACAGTGAAACAGCAGCCTTAAATTACACACTATATCAGCTGGATTTAATTGATATTTTTAGATATTTCACCCCAAAGCAGCAGAATATATGAGGTGAGATCACAAAATATGGTGAGCGGTTAAATTATAAAAATTATTACAGTGAAAGACACATTGCCATTACAGCAAAAGACACATTACAGTAAAAGACACATTTTGATTCCCTCAAAATGCTCCCCCTTGCTTCAAACCCATCATTCTTGCCACTTTACGTAGCAGTTCTGGAAATCCTCTTTCATAACTATCTTTAGTTGCATTGTGGTAGCTGCTTCGATGTCCTGAATCAATTCAAAACGTTTACATTTCATGGTCATTTTGACTTTGAAGAAGACCCAGAAGTGGCACCGTGCCAGATCCAGTGAATAAGGTGGATGAGGACCCACTGTAATGTTTTTATTTGACAGAAATTGCCATACCAGAAGTGATGTGTGACATGGAGCATTGTCATGATGGAGGATGAAGCCATTTGCGTACTTCTCAGGCCATTTTCTACTCACATCATTTCTTAAACACTCTAATAAGCCCTTACAATATTCAGAGTTCACCGTAGTGTTGCTGGGTACAAACTCAGTTTGCACAGCTCTACCAAGGTCAAAAACCCCAATTAACATCACCTTGATTTTTAGATCTTGATTGATGTGCTTTTTTCTCACGAGGAGAACTCAGTGATTTCCATTGAGAACTCTGAACCTTAGTCTCAGGATCATAGCCATCATAGACACAAGTTTCATCTCCCATGATGACATGTCTTAAAAAGCAGGAGTCTGAAGCTGCACGATCACACAACTCCAACGAAACTGACAAATGCTGTTGCTTTTCTTTGACAGCCAAAAGTGAATGGAACAAATTTCGCACTCACTCACCTCATGTTCAAATCTGTTGTTAAAATGCTTTGAATGGAGCCATAAGAGATGTTCAGATCATCAGAAATTTTCCTAATAAGGAACTGCCTGCTTGATCAAATCATTTTGCTTACTCTTTCAACATTCTCTTGGGTTTTTGATGGTGGACCATTGGAGAAATATGAATATAAGATGCATATAACTTGATATTATTGAGTTATTGTTAAACTTGTCATGTGTAGTAATGGTTATACAGGAGAATTTTTATTTTTAGAAGTTACAAGCTAAAGTATTTGGAGTTGGGGTGTCACGATTTCTGCAATTCACTTTTAAATGATTCACCAAACAATGTTTGTGCGGAGAGAAGCCAATGAGGCAAAGTCGTAAAAAAAAAAACAAAAAAAAAACAGTGGATCTATATAAAGGGTATACAGGTGTTCATTTTTATTTTCAATTTTCAAAATAGAAAACTGAAGAAAATAAAGAAAAAGATTTCTACTAATTGTTTTGAGGAAATAGACGAGAGAAATATATTGTGTATGAGCAAACTTCCCAAACATCCCTTTAAGCATCTCTTTCACACAATTTCTACTCCCTACTACAGCTACTACATCCTCCCTCTCATTCTCGCTCCTTCTGTCTCCTTCCCTCCTTCATTCACTTCATCAAGTGCACACACACACACACACACACACCTAAACACATATACATAAAGACACCCCTAGTAAAATCCATTCAGATTGCCCACTGCCCTCTATGAAACAGAGGCTTGGTTATGTGCCCAGCATTATAACATGTACTGCACAGTTCTTGGAAAGGAGCTAGGTTGGAAGGTGAAAAAAAATGCTGAATTCATCCCTCTCAACAAAAACTGTGACATGAATCCATAGGCAAGACAAAGTTCCTGCTTTCTCACTCCATCACATGCAGCCCCCAAATCTTGGACCACTCTTTGTGAGAACCTGCAAAATGGATTTGAGTTGGAGGTTGAGAAAGCTGACCTTCGAATGCTGCCAAGCCCCTGACCAACTGGTTTAGAAACAGCTGCAGTTTAAAAGTTTGCCACAGTAGCAAAGCAATCAAAAAGCTGATTAAAGAATGTAATAGACTAGAGGGAACTCCAAACACACAAAATTAATGGCCAGAAAGTTAGAAATTATTTTCTCTTTGTTGGCTTTATTTTGCTGTGCATGAGGCAATATTAGACTTCATTTAAAGCTACCTCACTTATCTAGGAAAAGAAGGGGGTGATGATCAGTAATTTTTCTTCAGTAAACCCAAATCTGCAGACTTCATGAGCCATATATATATATATATATATTACAGACATTACTGAAATCTCCTCTGTGCTGAGAGTATGATGATAAATACTCAAGCACACCTCTTACACCTTATAACCCTAAACCATGTCTTGATTGAGAAGGGGGAAAGCAACCTCGTGGGCAGAACATAGGGATTAGGAAGGACTACTTAATCTAAAGATGTTTGGTTAAAAAAATTTTAGACCTCGGTGTCAGAACTTTTAGTGATAAAGTGCACTAAGTTTACTAGAAACTCAGTTTGCTATGCTCTTTCTTCTTAAATAACAATCAATAGTGTGTGTGTGTGGGGGGGGGGGTGTTGCATGCCATTGAGTCAGCTCCCACTGGTGGTGACCCTATGAATGAGTGACGTTAACCATGTCCTGTCCTCATCAGCCCTGATCAGCTACTGTAGACTCCATGCCTATAGCTTCTTTTATGGAGTCAATTCAGCTCATATTGGTCTTCTTCTTATCCTGCTGCCTTCTAGTTGTCCCAGCATTATTGTCTTTTCAAAAGAATCCTCCCTTCTCATGATGTGCCTAAAGTTAGAAAGCTTCAGTTTTGTCATTTTTGCCTCTAGAGATGTTTGCTCTAAGACTCACTTGTTGATATATCTGGCGGGCCAGGGTAGCTTTAGAGCTCTCCTTCAACACCATATTTCAAATAAATCATTTTTTTTATTCTATTAGCCTTCTTCAGTGTCCAACTTTTGCATCCGTACATAGTAATTGGGAATACAAGGGTGTGGTTGATCTTAGCTTTGAATTCTAACGACACATCTTTGCTCTTGATGATTTTTCCTGAGTATTCCATTGCTGCCTTTCCAAATGTCAGCCTTTTCTTGATTTCTTGGCTGCAATCTCTATTTGAATTGATGACTGAGCCAAGGTAAGTAAAATCTTTAACAATTTCAGTGTCTTCATTTTCTAGGTTAAAGTTGTGTATTTCTTCTGTTGTCATAATTTTTGTTTTTTAAAAAAGATTCCTCTCATTTTTTCAATTATTTTTTATTAAATGTATCGGGGTGACATTGTTTAGTAAAATTATATAGGTTTCAAGTGTACATTTTTATAATACATGATCTATATATTGCATTGTGTGTTCACCACCCAGAATCAGTTCCCCTTCCATCACCATATATTTGACCCCCTTTACTCTCTTCTATCATCTCCCTCCCCTGTTCCCTTCTGGTAACCACTAAACTGTTGTCTGGGTCTATGAGCTTTTGTTTGTTTGTCTTGTTCATTTGTTGCTTTCAGTTTTATATCCCACATATGAGTGAAGTTATATGGTTCTTGACTTTCTCTGTCTGGCTTATTTCACTTAGCGTGATACTCTCAAGATCCATCCATGTTGTTGCAAATGGCACTATTTCATCTTTTACTTTAGCCAAATAGTATTCCGTTGTGTATATATACCACATCTTGATGTTCAAAGGCAGTCCTTCTTTGGCACTTTCTTCATTCACTTTCAGAAGTCATTTCAAATCATTGCTGCTTTCTGCCAGTATGATGATGTCATCTGCATATCTTAAGTTATTGATATTTCTTCCACCAATTTTTACTCCTCCTTCCTCTGTATCTAGACAAGTTTTCTGTATGATATGTTCTCTGTACAGATTAAACAAATAGGGAAATAAAATGCACCATTGCCTGACTCCTTTTCCTATAGGAAACTATTTGTTTCTCCATATTCTTTCCTGACAATGGCTTCTTGTTCAAAATAAAGGTTAAATATCAACAGTACTAATGCATAAAATACCAAGAATTTTATGTGGTATTTGTTTTTATTGGCTTTGAAACACCCATATTTATAGACATGGGATCCACAGGGTCATGTACAAAGTTAGAAATTATTTTTCCATCCTTGTTGGCTTTATTTTGCTGTATATGAGGCAATATTAGACTTCATTTGCAGCTACCTTATTTATCTAGGAAAAGAATGGGGTGATAATCAGTAAATCCAAATCTGCGGACTTCAACAGCCAAAGCCTTCATATCATATGAACTACAAAGTATTCAAAGCTATGGGCGTCTCCTTACATTTCTGAAACAAATGTTTCTCCTAAATTATTAAGTGATACAATGCAAAAGGTATGTCCTAAAGGAGCAAACCCTGATTGATTTAAGGAGTGATTATTATTGCCTGTCAATTTCAGTGTCTATGTGGTCATGTTTGCCTGTTTATTCTGTTCTGAAGTTGCATCTGTGTAGCTGAAGAAACATTTGGAGAGCGGTCGATTCAGTTACCACACAATGAATATGGGGCAATGAAGCAAATTAGCAATAAGTTTAAACAGATAGAATATAACAGATATCTCACATGAACATAAAAACAACCAAACCAAAAACAGCAAAATAAGACAGAAAAATATAACTATCTAAAATGAATGTAAAATGAGACATTTTACATTCACCAGTTACGTTATGGAAAACTGAGTGACTTCTAAGATGCTGATTAGGGAAAACTTTGTCTTATTGCAAATAAAAGGAAATGTTCCCCAAAAGACATTTGATGTTTTACAATGTTAATATTCAGAATCATGATGAAAAAAAAAAAAAAAAAAAAAAAAAAAAATATATATATATATATATATATATATATATATATATATATATTAATGAGAGGTTGGTGCTATCCTGCAGAAAGGAAAATGATACTTGAGGTTTCTCCCAATAATATGCTTATTTTAAAGCAATGTTTACAAAACAAAATTAGATGGAGAGCTGCAATTATTAGGTTACTGTGTTCTCCCCAAATTATTTCAATTCTCCAATTTATTTACAGAGATAAATTGAGACAAGTCACTTTTTAGATAAAAGTTATTAATTACATTTTTGGAGATCCAAAAGATGTAATTCTGTATTTTAGAATACAGCATGCCATGTTTGAAATCATATTTGTTAAGCCATTTCTAGAACAGCAATTAGCAAATGTATTTGAGGAACTTCAAAAACATTACAATTTATCACAAAAGATGTTAAAATTGTCCAAATATTTTACATAATGTACATTTAAAACATATATTTATGACATCAACTGCTTTGTATTGAGAGATTTATTACATGAAATGACAATAAAAATTTGAAAGGCTCCAGTTCATTGCACTAGAATTGTATATGCCCAGAACAAAATTCTGAAGATACACTGTAATGAAAAAGTGTCCCATGCACACATAATGGGAGGAATTCTGCACTTTTGGCTGCAGAACTCCTCCTGAGAGATGGTGTTTTATGGTGTGCTGCAGAGAGCTCCAGGTGTTTGGACGCAAGGCCCTTCTTTGTGGAGTCTCTCCAGGACCAGTGTTCACAGGCACACACATTGGAAATGTCCTGACTGACAAACAGTAGGCTTATAATGGTAGGTAAAACCTTCTAGATGTGGGTAAGATGGTACTTTGGTTTGCTAGGGCTGCCATCACAAAGTGCTTAAATGACAAAAGTTTAATGTCTCACAGTCCTGGAAGCTAGCAGTGTGAGATCAAGATTTTGGCAGGAGCAGGTCCCTTGAAGACTCTAGGCAGGATCTGTTCCAGGCCTCCCTCCTAGCTTCTGGTAGTTCCTTGGCTTGTGGCTGCATATCTCCAATCTTGACCTGGAGTTCTCCCCATGTGCGTGTCTCTGTCCAGATTTCTTCTTCACATTTAACACATCACAGTTAACTCGTGCTTTCCAAATTTTGTATTGGGAAAGAAGCTGTTGTCAGACAAAAGAAATGTTTGCAATATTTCTTTGAGGTGGCCTTCATGTATTCTAGTGTGCTGTGAGCTACAGAGCTTGATGCATGTTTTGTTATATGTCTCCGTGTAAAACTTAATCTCTCCCTTTTTCTGACTGACAATAGAATTCTCTAAGACATATATTTTATCATTTAAAAATATTCAGTTTATCTTGTATTATATATATTGCCTTGTGCTATGTTCCAGGACTTTCAATAAGATTTTAAGTCCCTAGAGGGCAACAGCTCATTCTACATCAATTTTACATCCTCAGTGTGGCTTATCTCAGAGCTCAATGCAAAGTACATGCTGAGTGTAAACTTGCTTAAGGAATGAAATTAGTTACTCTCCAAAAAGAAATATCAAACAGTCACAAATGGAAAGGTCATCCAGAATTCCATTCTAAAGAAAACAAGGTTAAATCTACTCTTCAAGCCTTCTCTAACTGTAAAGTATACGCATATATAAAAGTTACGATTTTCATCATTAAATTTTTTGTCACCCCTTTGGTGTCTGTCTGCTCTCCTCCCATACATTCTGACGGCTATTTGTTGTCTTCCTTGACCAATTCATATCTCTGCCTTCTCCTTATAGGTTAGCATTTCCCAGGGTTCTGCGCTTAGCTTGACTTACATTTTCTAAATTATTTCCCTGGACAACATTCATATACTTCAGTTGTCAACTCCAAAGTCGATTATGCATAAGTATACTTCTCCAGTTCTGACCTCTTTTCTCAGGCTCAGAGACAAATGTCCAATTTTCACTTGCCCACACTTAAACTCATTATTGTCCTTGAAAACATCAATTCTCTCAATGAAGACTTACTTCTCCATTGAAATCATCTCTTGTTTCTTCGTTCTTCTAAATCTATTGCATTATTAATTAAGTTCTGGCTTAAACTATTCTATTTGTACTATTTCAAGTGATGGGCTATGTATGAATATTTTGTGTTCATATGAAATGTTCCATTTTTTTGTGACATGTGTATTAAGTGTACACGTCACAAAAGAATCACTCTCTCCATAGGCCAAAGTTTCTAGGAGGAAATGCAGCCTGAGCTAGGTGCTACATGCAACTGTAGTTCTGTGCCTCATCCAAAAACCCCTACATTCCAACCAAATGCAACTTCTATGCTATTGATTATTATCATAAAATGATAATATTGAGAGGAAAATACAGATGGCGAGTTAAAATAGAAGGTGTATATATAGTTCTTGGTAAAAGAAAAATAGACATAATTCTTAGAATGACATCTTAATTTCTGGATAGCAAGCTGGGGTCATAGGCAAGAGTCACAGACTAGCCAAGTGAGAATGTTTTTCTGTGCTTTGACTCATAACTTTGTGAACTTAGAAAGGAAGTCGAGAAATTCTCCCAAGAGAACCAAGGGATTTCTTACTTGGTTACATTGTGCTGAGAATGTTGAATAAATGTTACCCCTAATTTTTCCCATTACTAACATCCCAATTTCTCTGACTCTCTGGGAACACAATCAAATTCAATGCACAGATACTGACTTCAAATGATACTAACCCTTGAAGAACTGGTTTCTACCTTAGGCTAGAGTTAAATACAGGTCAAGTTGTGCAAGTGGAATAAGGTTCAATATATCTTTTGTTTTGTTTTTTACTATCAATAATATAAGTGCTTACATTACTTGGATGTGAGTCATGAAATCGTAGAGTATTCTGCGATGAATGATTAGAGCAAAGACTTAAGAGGCAATTGTGAGTTTGAAGCTATACATACTGAACTTTAAAAATATATAAAAAGAAAAGGAAACAAAAACAGCCCACCGTGCAGGTAATTGGGCTATAAGATGAAATACAATTCGATATATCAAAACAATAAGAGTAACGACAAAACTTTTCACTTTTTGTGAAATTGTTACATACCTTCATAGATCAAATTGAAACATCATTGCTTAAAACCAGCCCTGAGGAAAAGAGCATTTGCAGCCACATACATTTGGTGCTTAGTAGGTATCTAGCTCTTCAACCACACTTACATGCAGAGGAAATATTGAACATGAAATGAAGGATGGTGGGACAAAAAGTATTAGCAATGTACTTGGAACATCAAAGCTCATCTAGAATTTCCCTTGAATCAGGTCTTTTCTTTAAGTGAGGGACAGTTATCCAAGGCTGTGTGGGAATGATGAGCACACAAAGCCCAGACCCAGGCATAGTGGAAGGAAACACACATGCCAGGAGGGGTTGCCCCCAATTTTACCAACTCCTTTTATTGCCACCTCTAATTTTGTGGAACTCTGTCTTGCCTTTCTGTGCATTTCTCTTCCCACAATCTCCACAATTGCCACAACCCACAGCCCTTCCTCACTCTCCACCCAAGCCACTGCTGGAAGAACACATGATTAGCTTGAAAACAAACTCAGATGCTGAAGTTAGAGAAGTGACCCCATTACAGAAGTGACCCCATTTGTATCCATTTCTTGGTAAACTTTTTAAACTAAAGGGGGATAATTCTCTTGGAAATAACAACCAACATGAGATGCCCAGAAATCTAAGTCATTTCTTTGCACTGAGTGGGAGCTCAGTCAATTGTTAATTGGCAATCATACGTATTTCTATGAGTTGGATTTAAAATCACGTTATTCAGAAACTTGGGTTATATCTCCTCCTTGAAAATACGTAATTAAAGTTTCAACTTGGAGGAAAAGTCTTTGTGTTATAGAAAGGAATGTGTGCTTTAGTTTAAAGGTATATATTTTTAAAATAAATGTATACAAATAAAACTATATTTAAAAGTCAGCTTTATGACTATCTGCTATATTTATCAAGTATTTTTCTTAAAAACTAATTTTAGACCATATTTTATATCCACACATGATTGATCTAAACAGCCCCCTGCTTCTTGGTTTCTGCAGAGTGTGACTCACTATGTAGCTAACAAAGCAAGGAATTCCACATAATGTTGGTACTCTCATTGGAGCAGGAAATCACTGCATGTTTAATTTAATAGAATATAATAGGCGGAGACAAAAACTGTTTTGTTACTTTTTTCCCCCACTAATCCAAAGAAGTGGCTTTGTTATATCAGAAAGGAATTCTGTATTCAACTTTGTGGTCAATTATTTTTGTCTTTGTTTCCTTTAAAATATCATTATTTAGATACTGTGGTTATAAACCCACTAAAAGACATGTCCTTTTTTTCAAGGTTACTACTAAAATATGAAAGGTATTATAGTATCTTTAGAAGAAAATATATTTTCTATAAGCAGTAACTTTGTGTTAATTGCCAAAATAAAATGGAGTGATTGACCCATAGTATTAAAAGTATATCCAAATACTCTACTTTAACTATGTTATTATATTAGAATATCATAATGACCAGTTTGAATTCCTTCTGCCACTTAACCTTGCTTTCTTTGTCTATAAATGAGAAACCCATACCAAGTACTTCTGATTTCAGTCTACAACTATTTTATTATTTTAAGTCCTATCACATTGCTTGAATATAAGAAGGGAAGAAGCTCATCAACATCTAAGCTTATCACCACAGCCAGACTGTACAGCCACTGCATTAAAAATATTAATTGTAGACTTAGATTGATAGAACTACCAAACACAATCTAGTTAAACTGGACAGAGTTTACTGATAACATCACAAAGCAAAGACAGAACCATCAGTGACAGGACAGAGAGATCAGTCATGCTGTCTAAGATAGAGACAGGTGTAAGCTTCTGAACCCCAAAATTCACACCAGAATTATACAGATGGGAATAAAGTGTTTGAAAGAATAAGGTCTTTGCCTGACATTCCAGCTTCCAGTATATAAGACCCAGCTTTATAAACATATATCAAGTTTTTACATAGTGAAATTATTCAACATATAAGCACTTCTAAGTATATACAAAAGCCCACTTCATCTGGTCTTGGTCTTAGTGCACCTTTTCATATCAGAATTTTGCAAAAAAAAGTTGAGACTGCAGTGTGATACGATACCCTTACACAGGAACACAGTTCTTTTTGATGACACTCACCTCCCTGGATTAATCCGACTGGTCCAACTGTATAACAGAAATCAGTAGTGTGGAACAAGAAAAAGGGTCAGTTCTCTCCGAGATTTGGGCTAGCAGGGGAAGGCGATCAACAAGAAGACAACAATGATAAGTTTTCACAGTGAGAACTCAGAAAAGAAAGTAAAGAAAGAAGGGAGGCCATCCCCACACTCTTTACTCATATGCTACATTTATGTCCCTCATTCACTCATCTTACTAAGTATTGAGCACCCGCTGGATACCTGGTATTGCTCTAGGAGCTGAGTAAAGAATGGTCAGAAAGACACTGCTCACATGGTGCTGACATTCTACTAGGGTTGAGTTCTGTGTGACATTGAGCACTGTTGCTTGGAGAAAGAGCACACTTATGAGTTAATCGAGGCATGGCCTGTGTTTACTTGAGGATAATGGGATGTGGCAGGAAGGGACAGACTGCCCGGGGAAGCTGTCAAAGTTATGGGGAATGAACATATGGGTGATGAGAGCAAGCACTAGTACAAAAATTTGAGTCTTTCCCATGGGCCCATTTGTTAGCTTGTGCTAAAAGTTTTGTAAACTTCAAAACAGAATTGACCCTTGAAAAACAAGAAGTCATGGGAGAGTGGAGAGGTTATTAGCAAATCACTTAGGTACAGAGAGGGTCATATGTTTTTCTGTGGAATGAGAACCATTCTTAAAATCACTGTGAGTTGATTATAATCTTTAAGAGTCCCTGGAGTCTTTCTTGAGTGGAGTCATGTGCATGAATGAAGCTGCTGGTGGTAGAAGACAACAAGGAGGGATTTGTGGGAGCAGACTCTCTCTGAAGCCATTCAAACTTATTTTGTTAAGAACACTATGTAGGCTAAATTTGGCCCCAAACCTGCCAAATTACAACCTCTGCCACAGTATTATGAAAAACTAAGCTCTTTAAAATATAAAAAATAATAATTATTATCACTATCATTGGACATAGGAGTATTATTTTTGCACACCTCTTATTTCTGCCACCCAGAATCCAGTCTCTCTTCCTTTCATAATCATAACCCACTTTTCCTTCTGAACAGCCAATCTGTCCCCTATTTATTTTTTTTTAAATAAATGGCAATCATTTTTCTCACATTCTAGAGGTTGGAAGTCCAAGGTGCAGGCAGGTTCAGTAAGGACCTGCTTTCTTTTTCAGAGATAATTGTTGCTTGTGTCCTCACATGGAGGAAGGATGTCCCCTATTTTCTGACCATGGGCTTTGAATGGAATCTGCCATCCCAGGAAGAGATGCAGCATTTGATTTAGTATAAGCCAATAAAAGCCAATAACAATTCCTCAGAAAGGGTGATTGGTTTTATAAGATAGACACGATCCAATATGACCTAAAGAAATGGAATAAGCTCTTCCTATTATTTGTGGAAAGTACTGTATTTTGCCATGTATGATGCACACCCATGTTTTTGGCCCAAACTTGCAGGGAAAAAAAAATTTTTACTTTTAATTTTTAATTCAAATTTTTACTTGTTTACATTTAGGTACTTGTTTTTTGTATTATAAAGGAATTTTAGCATTGATTTTTTTTAACCTGTTAAGTACAAGAAATTTTATGTAACAAATAATTACAAAACACAAGAACAGGTACAAGGTATAAGAAATTTTCTGTACCAGTGACAAATTCACGATATTTACACATCATAGAAGGCCAAGAACTCTTCATCATTGCAAGTTCGTCGTAAGTTCCACAAAACTGATTATTATATCCCAGGGTATTATTTTGCATATGGATATTGTTATTGATTTCTAGAGTTACACTTTTAACTCATAAGCACAGACAAAAAAATTAAAAACATTTATATAGACACGGAATTAGTACTACTCATGTATAATGCACACCCTTATTTTTGTCTCAAAAACTTGGGCAAATAAGTGTGCATTATACATGGCAAAATATGGTATATTTCATTTCTCATTTTAAATATAAAAATGAGATGTAGTAAGGTCTGAAGCATTGGTTACCATCATGGGACCATGATGAGTAGAGCTTATCAGTCAGCAAAATCAAGGAAGACTGCTGTGAACATAGCGAGTGAACACTGAAAATGTATTGGGCAAATGAATGAACAGCATCAGCATTTACAGATCTGGGTTGCCATGGCAACTTAACATCGTCATGGCACAATTTCCTTTACTCTAAAGTAAATGGCACAGTCTGGGTCAGTGATTCAAGCTATTTACAGACAGGAAAACTATTCTCAGGGGATGAGGGAGTGTAACCAGCAACAGTCTCCCACCAGTGCAAATTGCATTCAGGTTTTATGTTTTATTTTAAATATAGGCACCTTTTTATTTTCATAATTTTTATTTTAATATAAAAATAATCCTCAAGTAAAAACTGATGTTCCAGGAAAATGAGTATGTTTATTGTCTAGCTTCAAGTAATCCTTGGGACATCATCCTGCCCTAGAGGTATTGAGAAACATGGGGCTGGATCATTCATAAATAAACATTAAAAGTCTGTTAATTTGCATTTCTGAACACTTGATCTTCAAGATACTCTCTTAACAATTTACAAGTAAAGGAGTAATATTATTGAGTTTTCCTATAGTTAACGGTGAAAATATATCAGCAAATAAGTGTCTCTGGAGAATTCAACTAGGCCCACTTCTTCTTCCCTCCTTCTATTTCTTATCACTACCATTTACAAACTTGACTACTTTCTTTCCCCTGTTTTGGCCATTAAAATTTTAATATGAATTTAACGATTGCTACTCAGCCAGTACGAAGAAGCAGCCTCTCTTCATCAAAAATGCAAAAATATGTATTAAGTGTTAAAACAACAACAACAACAACAACAGAAGCGTTTCCAAGGCAATAAATCATTTTGCCCACCTTATGTCAACCAAAAGAAGGTTTAAAAATGGGGGTGAGGGAGGATGTTAAACAAGTTCTTAACTCCCCAGGAGCTTTATTTCAATGTTTCCAGGTCTGAGAAGGCAGTGCAAGAGCAGCAGGGCACAGTGTCACTCAAAATCTTGAGGACATTCTGCTAATGAGATGTAATTATGGAAAGAGCTTGTTACTGAGACAATGAAAACCAATCCTGGATTTTTCAGTGTAACATCCATTTGCTGGAAAACTCAACTCTCCACAGGCAGAAGTCAGAATGTTTATAGCTTTCAGCCTCACTGTTTGTAAATGGAAAGCTGAGCTCAGAATTTGTAATCACTGATGAAGCTGCTGTTTTACCCAACATCGAGGGGGGAGGGCTGTGGGGGCCAGAGGGAGGGAACAGTGGATTCTCTTATACTGAACCATAAGCTCATGTGATGTTATGTGTAATAAATTCCCTAACATTGCACTTCTTTTGAAGGGAAGGATGAGGGATGTAATAGAATATTTTGTACCAAAAGCTAAGAGTCTGTCTAGCTGGCATATTAAACTAAAAATGAAAAGACAACCCTAGAAGTGGTGTACCATATGTTTTTATGAGTTAATTTTTAAGGGTTAACATTATAGAATGCTAAAGCTAGAAGAGCATTAGAGGTCATCTAATCCAACCCTTTCTTTACAAAAGAGAAAACTGAAAGCCATTGAAGCAAAGTGACTTACTCAGAGTCACACAGAAAGCGTCAACACAGAGAACAGACTGAAGTGTCCCGACTTCTAACACATCATTCCTTTACTGCACAAAGGACTGCACAGGACATACATTGATTTTGTACGTTAATAGCTAATCAGTACCACATATCACAAATTGTGACACACCATTTTGAATATATCTGAGTTCTCTTTCTCACCATTGTGGAGCCATATATTTAGCCATTATATTGATCTGGGACTTTGCTCACTGGAACTACTTTACCCCACTTATTTAAGCTGGTGGCTTGGGCTATTTCAGGGAGTTGCTCCATTTTCCTGGGTATACAGTAGGGATACATGTTAGTAAACTTTTGCTTGTTAATCTCCTGTTAATCCATCTTCTATTATAGAGAGGTATCAGCCAAGAATCTAAAAGGGCAGAGGGAAATTTTTTTTTCTCCCCTGCAAGCTCTTGGAGAACCTGAAGGTACAGCCCCTCCAAGATCAAGCCAGTTCCTAGAGAGAGTAAAGGACCGGCCTGCAGGGGCGCTGTTCCTGTGCAAACCAACCACTCCAGAGTCCACACTCCAACCGCCTCCTTTTCTGGCTCTCACTCTCTGGGCCACTACTCCTGCCTTAATCACCCCAAGGCCAGAACCAGATGAATAGAGACAGCTTCTATGCCCCAGGGCCCACCGAAATGATTCAAACTAACCAATCCAAAACATGGTTGCCCTGTCTTGCCTGTTACCTAAGGAAACCACAATATAAGTTCGAACCCACATTTTCCTCTTGCACCCTCTTCCCCCTGACCAACCCTGGTGCTTCTGCCATGTGGCCCTGCACAGCGTGATATGCCCCCTCCTCTCAGGATCTTTGAGTAATAAACTCTGTTTGCAGGGGAAATCCTCTTTTGATCTGTTGGCCTCACCATATTTGAATAATAATAAAGCAGATTTTACAAGACAGGGATCAAAGTTCAGGAAAAATAAAGGTGCCAAAGGGAGAGATGGATTTGAAGCAAACCAGAGGAAACTAGAGATAAGCCACAAGTCGGGAGAATGTGGCAAAGGACTGGCCGAGGTTGAACTCATACAAATACAGAATTCTGATTGTGATATCATGTTGGTGCCCTCATGCTCATGGGAAGGTTGCCTTTAAAATAGCACCTTAACAACTTCCTCTGGAACACACTGCTTAGTAAAGGGCATGTGAGCACTTTAACATTCCTAGACACAGACTCAGCAGTCGCATTCCCATGACCAGTGCCCCAGTTCTACTCCACAACAAAAGCGTTAAAATAGCCTCTTAGTCATCTCCCTGAGTTTTCTTTCTCCATTTTTTAATTCATTTATTCCATTCTGCGTCACAGCTTCTATATTCATAAAAAATCTCCACAATTCCTCATTTCTTTTTCAAGTATTAAGCCCTCACTCTCACATTAAAGCTCTCCAAAGAGTGTCTCCAGCCTAGTTTCCAGTCTGAACTCCCACTGTTGCACTATATTCTCCCTGATCTGACTAAATTGAACCATCTGCTGCTTCCCGCACATTTTTCTCACTCACGGAATCACTCCATTGTTAGAATCACCATAAATTTTGACAAATATCTTACAAATTTTACCATATTATCTTCTAATAAACTGTGGTATGATCTTGGAACTTTAAGTCTTTTTTTTTTTTCATTTGAAAATAGCATTAATAATACCCATGCTATAGGATTCTTCTACAGGTTAAATGAGATAATATGTATAAAGCTTTCAGCACAATTTTGATGTGAATTAATACTAGTAAGTAGCAGCTATTATATAATTACAAACCTTGAAATACTGTTTCTGAGCTTTCAGTGTGTCATATACATTACCATTTACTTTTACTCTTTTCTTCTCTACACAATAGCTGACTTGATGCCATATAGCATCATTTAGTGAAAGTATTATGGCTCATTTATCATTTATTTCCACAGTACCTCAGAATTTTTCAAAATTTAAACTAACTTTATTGCATATTTGCTATGTGTCTAACACTATTTTAAAAGATTTATATAAATCATATCATATAAATATGACAATACAGCCACAAGTCAAATATTATTATACCATTTTCAGGTGAACACATAGAGAATGACAGAGATTATTACCTGCTCACATCACACAGTGGTAACTGAAAACCCTAGCCATCTACAGCAAATTTGATGTTGCTTCCACAATGGGTTAAGCTACAGTTCAAAATAGGCATGTAATTCATTTCAAATTTTAATTGACATCTGGAAAATATATCTTCTTGCCATGCTAAAGAGTGCAAAATACTGAGATTTTTCTGGAAAACCTGTGTGTGTGAGTGTGTAGTATCTGACTGTGCCATGCATATCTCAATAAGCATTCTTTCTTTCAACAACAGAAATCCTCAGTTTAAGCTGAGCATGTGTCTACTTGGGGAGCACGGGACAGTTATGGGGGTTGGAGGGTATCTTTCCAGCCTTCTTTGCAACTATCTGTCTGTGACTCTGTGAAAAATTCTGATCAATGTGATTAGGAGAAATTATATAAATACATGTAAATAAGTTCCAAGAAGTGTCTTAAGGACAAGAGCAGGCTACTTCTTCTCACTTTCCCCCACCCTGCTTAAAGCACAGATGTGGTGGCCGCAGGTATGATTAGAGCAGGAGAATAAAGACCATTCCCTAGGGATAATATTGTGGACATTTCTAAGTAGCTTGAGTCCCACCCAGTCTGCTACCAAGGCACTTCGCCATTCCTGAACTCTAAATCCTAACTTTCACTTAAACCTCTGTTATTTTGGTTCTCTATTACATATAGCCAAGTTGTCATCATGTTTGTTTCTCAATTATTTACTGATCAGTAAGGAAAATCTAAGGAAGAAAAGAGAAAAACAATTGAAATGTATTTTGAGGGATTTATGCATTAAGGAGCAAGCCATAGAAATATGGCTTCTCAGGGTTGGGAGGGATACTAATGATAATGTAATCTGTCCACAGAGGCAACATTCAAATCCACTCTCCAAATTTTGCAAAGTAAAGCAACAGAAAAATGATAAACAAATATGGTGAATTAAACGTGTCTGAAATAAAGCGCGGGGTATTTATAGCTGTCAGAGACACATCTTTGAGTTGGTAGTCACTCCTTGGATGGGGAAGCAAGGCTTCCCTTCCATCTTCTTGAAAATACCCTCAAAAACTGATTATAAAAGGCTAACTTAAAAGATGCTCTAAAGTCTGTTGAGAGTTCAATTCTGGGGTACGTGCAAGGCACTGATTTGAGCCTAAAATGTGCTGGCTCTCCATGGGATAAAGCAGGAGGGACAAATCTGACGGAGTCACTGCGGAGGCCCATGGGGGATATTAATCAAGAGAAGAAAAGAACTAGATGCTCACGTAGCTTTACCGCTCAGTGCTACATCTAATGTCTTTATTTTGTTCATCTAATTCAGAATATTTTGTCTCAAATCTTAGAGACTTGGAGAAGCATTTTCTCCCACACATCCCTAATTGCACATCCTCAGTGACTTGCTTCATGGAAAGCAGGACGAAATCACATGAGACTCATTATGGTTTTTCAAATATGTGTATTATAAGGGCTGCATTTGCATGCAGACAAGTTGAGAGTGAGGTCATTGTTGCTGTACAAAGTAACCTTGTGGTCTAGTCTTAGGTTTATGCAGACTGTTCAGTAGGAAAACAAGAAATCAAAAATGCTGACACATGGATAATGCCTTAGGTAACAGAAAGTTCAATACCACACTCCTAAGCGGAGTTACATAGCATCTGCCCAGGGGCCTGAGAAATTATACCTGCACATTAGGCAGAGAGATTCCAAGGATGATAAGAGACACATACTCCCTTCTATTACTCAAGGGGCGGGGTGGGAAAGAGGAAAATAAGCTGCCCATGTGCAACAGGCTCTTCCTGCTGACTCCTAGCTTACCCCAGCCGCTCAGCCCAGAACCTCGATACTTGCGTCAGCCCTCCAGCACCAAAGCAAGGCTTCCCCTCCATCGTCTTGAAACTACCCTCAAAAACTGATTATAAAAGGCCAACTTAAAACATGCTCTAAAGTCTGTTGAGAGTTCAATTCTGCTCATGTAACAGAATCGCTTTTCCAAGCATTGACATTTTTTCTTTTTCAAAGACATAATTTGTATGTTCCATTGAAGTGAAAATGAACTGCTACAGGAGGCATTTTTAGGAAAAGAAAAACAAGCAGCACTACTTGGAAGATTTCGTTTGACTAGCATTCTTCTTTGGTCATCTGCCCACAAATAATGCTGTTATGACCTATCAAATGTATTTTACGCATTTAGAATGGCTAAACTTAAAACAACTTTCAGTGAATATGTCACAACTTACTAAAAGTACAAGTATTCAATTGTACATGTCTATATTAATTATAATTGTCACTAGTTATTTTTGCACTTTAAGGGAAGTAATATTAACCTTTAACCAACATAAAATTTACCCTCATTTATTTATTTTTTTTCTATTTTTTTTTTTTTTAAATTTATTGGGGTGACAATTGTTAGTAAAATTACATAGATTTCAGGTGTACAATTCTGTGTTACGTCATCTATAAATCCCATTGTGTGTTCTCCACCCAGAGTCAGTTCTCCTTCCATCACCATATATTTGATCCCCCTTACCCTCATCTCCCACCCTCCTCCCCCCTTACCCTCTGGTAACCACTAAACTATTCTCTGTGTCTATGAGTTTTACTTCTCATTTGTTTGTCTTGTTCTTTTGTTGTTTTTGGTTTATATACCACATATCAGTGAAATCATATGGTTCTCTGCTTTTTCTGTCTGACTTATTTCACTTAGCATCATACTCTCAAGATCCATCCATGTTGTCACAAATGTTCCTATATCATCTTTTCTTACCGCTGAATAGTATTCCATTGTGTATATATACCACAACTTCTTTATCCATTCATCTATCGAAGGACATTTTGGTTGTTTCCATGTCTTGGCCACCGTAAACAAAGCTGAAGTGAACATTGGAGCACACATGTCTTTACGTATAAATGTGTTCAGATTTTTGGGGTAGATACCCAGGAGAGGGATTGCTGGGTCATATGGCAATTCTATTCATAATTTTTTGAGGAACCTCCACACTGCCTTCCATAATGGCTGCACCAGTCTGCATTCCCACCAACAGTGTATGTGGGTTCCTTTTTCTCCACAGCCTCTCCAGCACTTGTTACTCTTTGTCTTGTTGATGATAGCCATTCTGACTGGGGTGAGCTGATATCTCATTGTGGTTTTAATTTGCATTTCTCTGATGATTAGTGATGTTGAGCATTTTTTCATATGTCTATTTGCCAGTTGTATGTCCTCTTTGGAGAAATGTCTCTTCAGGTTCTCTGCCCATTTTTCAATTAGGTTGTTTGCTTTTTTGTTGTTGAGTTTCATGAGTTCCTTGTGTATTTTGGATATTAGCCCCTTATCAGAGGCACTGTTTGCAAAAATCTTCTCCCATTCAGTTGGTTGCCTCTTTATTTTGTCGATGGTTTCTTTTGCTGTGCAGAAGCTTTTAAGTTTCATATAGTCCCATTCGTTTATTTTAGCTTTTACTTCCATTGCCTTTGGAGTCAAATTCATAAAATGCTCTTTGAACCCAAGGTCCATAAGTTTAGTACCTATGTTTTCTTCTATGCAGTTTATTGTATCAGGTCTTATGCTTAAGTCTTTGATCCATTTTGAATTAATTTTGGTACATGGTGACAGATAGCAGTCCAGTTTCATTCTTTTGCACGTGGCTATCCAATTCTCCCAGCACCATTTATTGAAGAGGCTGTCTTTTCTCCATTGTATGTTTTTAGCTTCTTTGTCAAACATCTGTCCATATTTATGTGGTTTTATTTCTGGGTTCTCAATTCTACTCCATTGGTCTATGTGTCTGTTTTTCTGCCAATACCATGCTGTTTTGATTATTGTAGCCTGTAGTACAAGCTCAAGTCAGGGAGTGTGATACCTCCAGTATTGTTCTTTTCTCTTAAGATTGCTTTGGCTATTCGGGGTCTTTGTGGTTCCAAACAAATCTGATGATTTTTTTTTCTATTTCTTTAAAAAATGCCATTGGGATTTTTATGGAGATTGCATTAAATCTGTATATTGTTTTGGGTAATATGGCCATTTTAACTATGTTGATTCTTCCAATCCATGAGCACGGAATGTCTTTCCATTTCTTTGTGTCTCTTCAATTTCAAAAATGTCTTATAGTTTTCAGCATATAGGTCCTTCACATCCTTGGTTAAGTTTATTCCTAGGTATTTTATTCTTTTTGTTGCAATTGCAAAAGAAATTGCTTTTTGTATTTCTTTTTCTGAGATTTCATTGTTAGTATATAGGAATGCAATGGACTTTTGTACGTTGATTTTGTAACCAGCAACTTTACTGTATTCGTTGATTGTTTCTAATAGCTTTTTGGTGGAGTCTTTAGGGTATTCTATATATAGCATCATGTCATCTGCAAAGAGTGATAATTTAACCTCTTCATTCCCAATTTGGATGCCTTTTATTTCTTTCTCTTGCCTGATTGCTCTGGCAAGGACTTCCAACACTATGTTGAAAAGCAGAGGTGATAGGGGACAGCCCTGTTGTGTTCCTGAACGTAGAGCAAAGGGCTTCAGTTTTTCACCATTAATTATGAGATTAGCTGAGGGCTTGTCATATATGGCCTTTATTATGTTAAGGTATTTTCCTTCTATACCTATTTTATTAAGTGTTTTAATCATAAATGGATGTTGTATCTTGTCAAATGCTTTTTCTGCATCAATTGATATAATCATATGATTTTTGTCCTTTATTTTGTTTATGTGATGTATCACATTGATGGATTTGCGCATGTTGAACCATCCTTGTGCCCCGGGGATGAACCCCACTTGGTCGTGATGAATAATCTTTTTAATGCATTGTTGTATTCGATTTGCTAGAATTTTGTTTAGGATTTTTGCATCTGTATTCAACAGAGATATTGGTCTGTAGTTTTCTTTTTTTGTGTTGTCCTTACCAGGGTTTGGTATCAGGGTAATGTTGGCCTCATAAAATGAGTTAGGGAGTACTGTCTCTTCTTCAATTTTTTGGAAGAGTTTGAGCAGGATTGGTATTAGATCCTCTTTGAAGGTTTGGTAGAATTCACTAGTGAAGCCATCTGGTCCCGGACTTTTGCTTTTGGGAAGGTTTTGGATGACTGATTCAATTTCATTACTGGTAATCGGTCTGCTTAGATTTTCCAGTTCTTCATGGTTCAGCCTTGGAAGGCTATGTTTTTAAGAACTTGTCCATTTCTTCTAGGTTATTGAATTTGGTGGCATATAGTCCTTCATAGTATTCTTGGATGATCCTTTGTATTTCTGTGGTGTCCGTGATAACTTCCCCTTTTTCATTTCTGATTTTGTTAAGTAGTGTCTTCTCTCTTTTTATCTTAGTGAGTCTAGCCAAGGGGTTGTCAATTTGTTACTCTTTTCAAAGAACCAGCTCTTTGTCGCATTAATTTTTTCTATTGTCTTTTTGTTCTCTATTTCATCTAGTTCTGCTCTGATTTTTATTTCCTTTCTTCTGCTGACCTGATGGAGACAGAAAGTTCTTGTAGAGATCTTTCATTTCTTTTAAGTCTCAAGTCTTTTTCTTCTTCCATTTGTGTAATTTCCAGGTTTCTATCTTTGATGTCACTGATACTTTCCTCCATCTGGTCAACTCTACTACCTAAGCTGGTTATTTCATTCTTGATTTCTTCTATTGAGATCTTAATCTCCAGAAATTCTATTTGTTTCTGTTTTAAAATTTCAGTCTCTTTTGTAAAATGCTCATGTTGTTCTTTGATTGTGTTTCTGAGTTCATTAAACTGCCTTTCTGTGTTTTCTTGCATCTGGTTGAGTTTTTCAGAACTGCAATCTTGAATTCTCTGTCATTTAAGTCACATATTTCCATATCTTTAAGTTCCTTTTCTGGAGACTTTTCACTTTCTTTCTGAGCTGTCTTGTTGCCTTGGTTATTCATGGCAATTACTGATTTATTATTTCTCTTTCTAGACATCTGCAGTAGTGGGTTCTGCAACAGGTTGATAGGAAGAGGTCTTTCTTTTGTTTTCCAGTACTTGTTGGTAGAATGTTTTATTTTTTCTCCAACTGCAGCCTTTTTTTTCTCTCTCACTCGGTAGTGCTATGTTTTCTCTGCACTATTCCAGCTTCTCACACAATGGGGAGATTCCCTGGGAGACGGGCTTTTCCTCTGTTAATAGTTCCCCGGGTCACAGGGTGCAGAGTCCGCGTGAGTATGCGGAGAGCTTTTGAAGTTCCAAAGCTCTTCCTGCACCAGATTCAGAGTATGTTTCAGCAGTTCTGTTTACTCCTGCAGGGATCCACCCAGGTTGGTGGGGCCAGGGGCGGGGTGAGTTGTGAGAGGTGGCCCAGAGCAATGGCAGCGACCACCACCACAGCCGGTCCTGCTTCCACAGCTCTCTCCCCTTTGCTGGAATTAGTTGGGCTGCGAATCTGTGTCTGTGGTCCACAGTTCTCAGAACAGCAACTAGTCTGTTCTTTTGATATGACACTGCTACTGTTCCACTTCTAGCACCGGGCAGGTGGGGGCAGGGCAGGCTAGTCTCAGTGCCTAAGGCTTCAGTTCTCTGCTCGCCAGTGAGGGCTTAAACCACTGTTTTCAGCCTTCTTCCCTCAGTCTTTGCTCCGAGGTCTCTGCCATGAGCATTGGGTTCAGCCGTGTTATATGCTGTCCCCTCAGCCAGCCCTGTGGGCCATAAGCGGAGCCCTAGCAGTCCGAGTTCTTCCCTCTCCTGCAGCTGCGGTAGTGCCTGGATGCAGTGAGCTCAGAGCACTGGGCTAGGTCTGCATCCTCTGCCCGTGTGGCTCCGTCTCCACACTTCTCCTTTCCCTCCTCCCCAACTCAGGCGATTCGTCCACCTTTAGGTGAATTCAGTAGTGGGCCTCTTCGTCTTGCCTGTCTGCTGTGCAGGGAGTCCTTTGTGGAGCTATTGTTGTTTGATTATTTGTAAATTCCAGGAGAGGCTTACAGAGGGTCATCTCACGCTGCCATTTTGATCCAGTTCCACCACCCTCATTTAATAAACACTCTAAACCTAATTATTTAGTTGAGTTAAAGACCAGGTATTTTGTGATTGTCTTCCTGAATTACATTTGCTTATTATAAAAAACACATAAAGAAAAAAATTGTACTATTGAATCACTATGTTGTAAAGCTGAAACTAATATAATGTTGTATGTCAATGATATCTCAATTTTTTAAAAAGTTTTAAAAATGTATGAAATACAAATAAGTGCAAAAAAGAATAAAATTTACTGTAATCCTTTCATAGAAATTAAGAAAAAACATGTTCTGATACATTATATATCTATATACATCACTATACAGTATATATTTTATAATTTTTAATATTTTTAACATTTTAATATATTTGATATTTAAAATTATATCATAAGCATTTTTCCATGTTTCAAGACGTTTTCTTCTTTCCTAATATTCTCCTTTGCTACATGGACTATATTTTACTTAGTTTTAACTCCTTAAGTTTCTTGATAAAATATCTTCTGATAGTAGTTAATTTAAAGTCTTCCAAAATAATTTCACTGTAGTACTACTCTATAAAAATAAAGAAAAAATGAACATCATTTAGGTCATCCCTTTATATAATAATAATAAAAAAATAGAATATTTAGTTTCCCTCTGTCCCTTCCTATTGTGCTGGCTTCATAAATCACCAACTTGGTGAGACTGAACAGTATTTCCTATATTTCTGGCTAAGGTGGGATCCTCGTGAGGTACGCTGGGCAGAAATGAAGTGGCAGCCATTGTGTAGCTTACAAGTATGCCAACTCATCTCACTGGTGTGATGAGATGAGGCTGAGCCTGCAAATGCTTCACCTTCCCCTTGATCCTCCCTCAGCTTCTCCAACTTCTAGGCCAGGTGTGTGTGTTTAGCTCTGTGTGAAGGGCCCTGGCTCCTGCAGGACACACACACAATCAAGTTCAGAGAACCAAAATCTAACAGGGTTCACACCGTCCTTGTAGCTCCTGCTCATGCTTGTGGATTCCAAGGTGTTCTTTTTTTAGGACAGCTTTATTGACATATGAATTACATTCACCCATAGTAAGTGTACAATTTATTGATTTTTAGTAAACTTATAGAATTGTGCATCCATCAGCATAATCCAGTTTTAGAATATTTCTCTCTTCCCTCCAAATTCCCTCAAACCCATTTTCAGCCAGTCCCTGCTTCCACTATCAACCTCAGGTAATTACTTTCTTTGTAAATGGGCATCTTCTGGGCATTTCATATAAATGACATCATGCAAATATAGTCATTTTGATCTGACACGCTTCATCTAGCATAGTGTTTCTGAGGTTCATCCATGTTTTAGTATATATCAGTATTTTGTTCTTTTTTATTTTATGGATGTGTTATATTTTGTTTATATATTCATGAATTGATAGACATTTGAAATGTGTCCAATTTTTGTCTATTTTGAATAATGTTGCTATGAACATTTCTGTTTAAGTCTTTATGTGAAATTAGTTTCATTAGATTCATGGGAATGGATGCCGGATTCTATGGTAGGTAAGTTTACATGTAACTATTTATGAAACTGCCAAACTGTTTTCCAAAGAGTGTGCATCATTTCACATTTCACCAACATTGCATAAGGGTTCCTGTTTCTCCATATCGAGCCAATACTTGCTTTTGAGCTTTTTTTTAATTTTATTTTATTGTAGCCATTCTAGTGGGTACCTTGGGTTTTTGATTTGCATTGCTTTAATGGCTTTTAGTCATTGAGCACCTCTTCTTGTTTTATTAGCCATTTGTATGTCTTCTTAATGAAATGTCTATTCAAACCTTTTCCTCATTTTAAAAATTGGTTTGTTTTCTTGTTATAATCAAGCTGTAAGAGTTTTTTATATATTTCAGATGCAAGTCCTTTATCATACATGTGATTGGCAAACGTTTTCTCCAATCTGTAGAGTTTTGGGAAGCATAAAAGTTTTAAAATTTTCCTGATATACAAATTATCAGTTTTCTTTTTTGGTCTGTGCTTTTTGTTTCAATTCTAAGAAATTTGTGCCTAATCTAAGGTTATTAAGATTGGATTCTATGTGTTCATTCAGAAGTTTTAGCTGTTACATTTAGCTCTATGGTCCATTATGAGTAATTTTTTGTTTATGATGTGAGGTAAGGGTATACATTGTTTTTGTTTTTTCAAATAGCTATCCAATTGTTCCAGAACCACTTGTAAATTCTATCCTTTTCCCCACTGAATTTTCTTTGTAGCTCTATTCCATCCTGTTCTGGCTCTCTCTGACTTTACATCAGTCTTTGTTTCTTAAATGCTTTCAAATAAGAAGACAGCAATGTTGCAGAGACTGTTTAAACAGCTCCCAATATTACATAAGGTTAAACCCCTTAATATAGATAGGTAGATGGTGATAGATAGATGATAATGATGACGATGACGATAGATGATAGATAGATAGATAGATAGATAGATAGATAGATAGATAGATAGATAGATAGATAGATAGATGAGATAGATAGATGATAGATAGACAGATATAGATAGACAACATACTGGTTCTGCTTCCTTGATTGAACCCTGACTGATAAACTAGTCTTACTGTGCAATGCTTATTAATATTATCTGGAATTTTCAACTGAAAATTTTTGTGTCAAATGTTATTCAGCCATCAAAGATTTCCTATTTGTATTCAGAGTTGTAAATATTCCTTACTAATAAAGCATAACTCTGTATTCAACTGGTTTCAATATTCACATCTAAGTCCTATAAATTTGCAAAACCTCAATTCTTGAAATATTTAATTTACTCATCTTTTAGTATATATGGGAAATAAGTTGTTTTATGCCATCAAAGTCTGAGGATGTCTTTCTGTTGAATTTATGCATAAATGAAAATTTAGTTGTGTATTAAATCCTTGACTCAGGAATGTTTGTGGTTCCATGGAAAAACTTAAGGAGAGATACATGTTTATTTCTGCATTCTTTTTTTCAATATATTAATGACTCTCCTCTTTCGTGACCTGAGTCTAGCTGACATGAGGAAAGTTAATAACTTGACATCAACATCACTTCAATTTTAAAGTAATTCTTCCTTTTAATGTCAAACTACCAGGGTACCCCAGGGCTAGTGAAAATTTTCTGTGAGTTTTATGAAAACAATGGTTAAAACACCTGGTATAAAGTATGGGGAATAGTCAATGAGTAACAAACAGTAAGCCATCTACACTTTGTCTGAATGTTTGTGTGTTGTTTGTAAATTAATTATGTGAAATATTTCCAAAAGAACAAGATATATTTTATCCACTAGTAGACATGTCTGTATCTAAATTCCTGCTTGAGTTTAAAAATGCAATTACGATTGGGTTACAATTTACTAAATATATTTGCCTGCTTGTATCTCATGTTTCCTTTCCTACATAATCCCCTCCAATTCATTTTATATAAAATTAATTCTCTTATTAAAATTTTATTATGGCATACAAATAATTAAATGAATGCTTGTGAACCCATCACCCAACTTAAGATCTGGGACATTGAATCTACCTATGTGCTCATCCCTGTTTCTCTCTCGCCCATCGTCCCCTTCCCTATTCTGAATTTTATTTTTTACATTCCATGTTTTTCTTTATTTTGTTATCTTTATTGAGTGGTTTTTACATGCAATATTATTCATCAGTTTTATTCAAAGAGTTTTGACAAATTTTAACCACCACCACAATCAAGATAAAGAATATTTTCATTACCCTGAGAACATTCCCCTTCCCCTTTGCATTCAGTCTCCTCCCCGACTCTCTAGAACCTGTCGACCACTGACTTGTTTTCTGCCACTATTGTTTTGCCTATTCTAGAACTTTCTATAAATGGAATTTATAATATATAGTATTCTGTGTCTGAGTTCTTTCACTTAGCATAATGATCTTGAGATTCAACCATGTTGTGTGTATCAGCAGTACATTTTTATTACTGAGCAGTGTTCCATTGTATGGATATACTATAATTTGTTCATCCATTCCTCAGTTGATGGAGATCTGAGTTATTTCCATTGGGGGTTATTATGAATAAATTGATATGAGCATTGATTACAAGGCTTTGTATTAGATGTAAGTTTCCATTTCTCACATGTAAACATCTAAGAGTAGAACTGCTGAGCAATATAAGTGTATATTTAGCTTTATAAGAAACTACCAACCTATTTTCCAACATGGCTGTGCCATTTTATTCATTGCTTTTTAAAAAACATACTTCAACACATGTATATGTATCCCTAAGCAATATTTTTAATTTTGCTTGTTTTAGAGCTTTATAAAATACTATCATAAAGTATGTAGTCTTTTCTGGCTTGTTTTTCTTCACTTAATATTACAATTTTAATGTTAATTGTACAGATACAATTTTGCTATCTGTAGTATTAGTTTTATTATTTTCACTGCTGTATGTAACTGTGTAAATATACCATGATTTATTTTTCCATTCTATATATGTATATTAAGTGAACTTTTACAATTGTATTTTCAATTCTTCTACACCTTTGTGAAAATTTTTGTCTGTATAGCCTATCAGCATTGAGAAGAGTATGGTGATAAATTTTCACTTTTTCCAAATATTTCTGTAAATTTTTAATTTACGTATTCTGAAGATGTTTTCCAAAGACCACATGGTTAGAATTGTTGTTTTCCTGATAAATTAAAATATTAGTCTTCAGTGCTTTCCTGTATATCTTGCCAAGCTTTTTAAGCATGAAGTCTACTGTTTTTGACATTAATATAATTACCCCAGCTTTCTTTTACTTAGTATTTCCCTGAAAAATCTTAGTTTTATTTGTTACATACAACTTTTCAACTTATTTTCATTTTGGATGTTTTTCTTGATAATAGCATATGGCAGAAATGTGCACTTTATCTGATAACTTTTGTTTTTTGACTGCTGAACTTAGCCCATATATTTATATTGTGATTATGCCCCACCATTTTCTTTCTTACTTTCTATTGTTCTCACTTCCTCTCTCCCTTTTTCTCCTTTCTTTATTATTTTCGTGTTAACTGAGTTTTTCTTTGTTTTCATCTTATTCTTTTTCCCTCTCTAGCAGGTATATAATTTATTCTTTCTTTCTTCCTCCCTTCCTTTCTTCCTTTCTTTCTTACAAAAGAGGTAATTCTTGAACCTTGCCCTGTATATTTATCACTTAATGATTTCCGAAGTTAATGCTTTAATCCCACTCATGAACAATATAAGCATCCTAGACCACGCTAACCTATTAGAGGAGGGAATGAGGAGACTCAAACATGGACAAAAGCAACAAAGTCCTCAAACCCTCCTCCAAGGCATAGCATCTCTCATTCTCTGTGAAATATTCTATCAATCTCCCCCAAAAGTTGATCATTCCTTTTCCCCACACTACTTAACACATATTACCATTGTTGTGTGTATGTCACACTGAAGCGTGACTTCCTTGAGGATGAGCAATATATCACCTTTGTTATTTTTTATTAGTAGTACCTGACACAGGACTTAGCATATAGTAGGATACATTTCATCTAGTGAATGAATTTAAAAAATGAACAAGTTTATGTTCCTCTGCATTCATAACTTTCATTTTTCTCATATTCCATGGAGATAATCAGCTTTATCAAAAACTTTATTCAACATGATCACTGATAAAAGAGGAAGTCTTATCAAGTTCCAAATCACAAAATGTATATTTTTCTATGTATGTATCTCCACTTTTCATATTAACTAGGATTCTGGTCTTTGCCTCCAATTAATTCATCCAAAGAGCCTAAGTACAACGACTTCAGTTTGAGAGAAGCAGGATGAGGCCTTTTAAGAATTATTCTATCAAATTAAATCTGTGTCATAAAGAGTTCCATGTGTTTAGAAAGCAAAGGAGAGAAAGATGACCTAAGTCTGGCTGAGCTAAATGAAATGGATTACACAATCACATTGTGAAGAAAACCCAGTAGGAATAGAGAAAAAGAGAAACTTGAAAAAGGAAACAGACCCACAGGATTAACGAGTACCTCTGAAGCTCTTCTGATCTGTCTACCCAGATCCAGCACAATCACTTCAGACTATGGAGTGCATTTTGCTTTTAAATAAGTCTAACAAAAGAGACTCCACACCATCCTTCCTGACAAATTCTAGTTTTTAAAAATCACCAGAAATGATTTCCCACTATAAATCAAAATTCCTTATGGTAAAAGCTAAAAGTGATAATGTGATAACTGCCTCATGTTAACTATCTCATTTAATCCTCATGATCATTTGACCTAGGAAGAAAAGAGAAAACTAAGGTTGCTAGGGATTAAAGAATGGGCAGAACCGGGACTTCACCCTAGGAAATTTGACTTCAGCATTCCCCCACATAATTATTATACTCTTCACTTCCTTGTGCTGTAATATAAATCATTTTCTTAATAGCGAATTGATAGTACAATTCAATAACAGATCTCCATTCTTAAGAAGCCTCAATTGAATAAGTATTTATATATTTTAAGAGTATTTTTAGAGTTAATTCCTACTTTAAGAGGGAGTAAAGCAAGGATAAATTGTATTTCCTGCTTCTTTGTCTTCTCCCCGACACCCACCCCAAACACTCCACAACACACCTCACCCTCTCCACACACATATACAACTTTTTAATCTGTATCAAACTTATTTAATATCACTCTTAGACCAGTTCTTCATAAGTTCTTCAGCCATAGCAAATAAGAAGATAAAAATGCCACTGCTATCAAAAATTTCCTATTTCCAGAACCATCCAAGAGTACGTGAAACAGGAAGTAAGATAGTTTAGTGACTGAGAATTTAAGCTCCAGAGTCAGAATGTCTGGCCTTTAATTATTATTTGTGAGGCAATGGGCAAGTTTTTATTAACCTCATCTGTAAAATAGAGAATTAAACAATTTCCAGTTGTCATAAGGATCTAATTACATAGTCTCTATAAAGTTTTCCACATTACTCATGGCACACACTAAGTGGTCAACTAAGGATTAATTGTTACCTGAAAAAATATCTAGTCATAAATTATGCCACAAACATGGTGGTGGTGGTGATTTTTAGCAGATTCATTATGATAGCTACATAGAAAACGATTGTTCAGATGTTAACACATTAATTATTAAGAGGATTATTTTACAATCCTGTTCTGGTACACAGTCATAGCTAGAAACAAATGTGCTACAAGGATCATATTATGTTTGTGCAATGGTAGGTGTAGGCATTTGAGATTATTTAGATACAAAACTGTGCCTCTTTTTCAACCATGTATAAGGCTCTAACACTGTTATTGGGGAAAGTGCTGTGTGATTGTAGGCATTTCTCCAGCACACCTTCATGAAGAGCTGGCATAGCTCTCTAGAAAGGTAAGAAAACAAGTCTGGAATTTCCACATCAAAGTATCATCTCTGCCATCGAAACAACTGAAATGAAGCTCTAGTTTACCTCCTCTAGCTTCTTACCAGCAACATCTATTTCAAATGAACCTCACTCCGCTTTTAGCAAATTCCTGATGCAAATATCTGATCATTGCAGCAGCCACATATTCCTCTAAAGACTCCAAGCTTGATTCTTACATTAAACCAGTTATCCATAAAACCACAAAATTGGAACATGTTATGCTTGACCTCATATTATGCCTTCAGCTTTCATATAAGCTGTTTCCAAGTGTCGTAAAATTATTATCAAGTACATCGCCCATTTTGTCCTTTATGAAAACCATCACATGAAAAGTTTCTCTTTAATCTCAGGGCCAGATTTAAAAAAGAAATATACTTAACAAATTTCTAAGCTTCCCATTTTAGGATAATGAGAGTTTTATGATACGCCAACTACTAGGATAAAGTTCTGAGTTAAATTTGAGTTCAAATATATAGTTTTCCACTACCATTTTTTCCCTTTGGTTATTTTAAATAGCTTTATATTAGTCAGATTTTTTTTTTTTTTTACCTGGTTTTCATAGTACCCAGTACAAATATGGTCCCTGCAGTATCTATCTGTTGAGACACTAAGATGACCACTGCTTGTGATCATGTTTGGTATCTCCAGATCATCTGACCAGTACCCATGCTCAGCTTTGCTCAATATCTGATATAACTACTCTGTATACCAAGCCTTTCTAGATCACTAAAGCAAAACAATATTTCATGATGTAGTTTCCAACCTCCAATCACTGATCTATTCTGACCAAGTACCTCTGCCTGAAGTTTATTGCTCCATTTCTTTCTTCCTTTTTGCTTAAAAAATCCTTGAGAATTTGGCTATATTCAGTGTCACTGATACCTCACCATTCATTTTTTCTTAAACTCACTCACACCCACTTCTCCACCATGACAGCTATTTTCATAGCTACCAATGACTTCCCAGTTATTAAATATAATAGTTAATTCTCAATTTTCATTTTTCTTCAGTAGTATTTGACACAGGTGCTCACCCCCTCTTCCTAGGCCTCTCAGGGACTTTCTTCACTTGCCTCTCATGGACACCTTACCCATTGCTCCTTCTGTCTCTTTGGTTAGCTCCTCTTCTCCCATTGCTAATGATGGAGTCTCCCAGGGCTTAGTCCTTGGACCAGTTCTCCATCTTCATTCCCTCCTTTGGTGATCTCATCCAGACTCAAGATTTCCATCTGTATTCCCCCATGACAGAGCTTTTGGACATCAACTATTCCACCTATCTTAACTAAGGGCAATTCTGGTCTTAAATTTCCTCAGGCCTAAATTCTTACAGTCATTCTTATTTCCTCTCTTTTTCTCACTTCTTACACCCAGTCTCTCAGAAAATATTATTGGCTGTAAGAAAATACATGCAGACTCTACCAGCTCTCACACCTACACAGATTCCACCTTGACTTAGGTCACCTCATATCTCACTTGGATTACTACAACAGCTCCTAACTGATTTCCTGTCTCTATCCTTGTCCTACTACAACCTGTTCTCAACAAAGCAACCAGACGGATTCTTTCAAAACATAAGTAAGATGATGTCACACTTGTCAAAAGTCTTTTGAGGCTTCCTATTTCACTAAAGAAATATCTAAATTCTTTACAGGTAAGGGTGTACCATTACCTTTCTGATCTCACTGCCTTGCTCACTTTACATTGGCTTCTTTGCTACTTCTCCAGCAAATCAGGCAGGTGCCCACATCAGGGCCTGTGCACAGGCTCTTGCCTTGGAATGATTTCATCTTTTATTTATTTTATGTGCTTGCTCAATCCCTCCTTTGCAATGAGAGTTTCTCTGACAAGCTAATTTAAAATTATTGTCTTCTTGCCACACTCATGCCTCCTCTGTATTTCCCTTTCTCCTGTCTCTGCTTTATTTTAACTTTTTTTTCAATATAATTTAACACTTTCTAATTTACTTATTTTATTTATTGTCTACTGCTCTCTTTCTTGGCATATACTAGGGACTCAGTAAATGTTTGTTCAATGAACATGGCTAGAATATCTATATTAATCAACATTCTTGGAGAAAACAGAATCCACTCTAGTAATTTGAGAAAATTATGAAATTGTCCCTTTTACCTTTGGTACAACTGAAGAGAAAAAATAGAGTCACTTTTCGGTAATTCCCAGAACCACATGGTAAACCTTTCCAGGTAAAAGAGCAGCTGCTGCCATTACCCTGCTTCATGGTCAAAAAGCAACCAAACAAGAAAGCTGTTGAAACTATTTAGACACAAGAAGAACCAATTCCTTTTGTCACCATTCTTACCAGAATATCCCATCTTTTCACTCATGACTGCCACCACGGAAAAACCCACTTGGCCAAAACCTAGGTCATAAGCACAACCAAAGCTGAAGGGCAACCTGATAAATGTAGCTTTTATCTTTCTAGTCTCTTACTTTTGATCTTTCCAGGAAGAGGGACTCCAAAGGAGTGGGAGTGGGGATGCACTAAACCAATTGCATTACGTATCACAACCCACCCTTGTGGCTACTGTACATCAATAGGGTCACTAACTCTTATACTTCAAGTTTCAAATAAAAACAGCATTGCTCTTGCCTAATCATAATGCAACTTTCCTCACATAAATGAAAATATGCAGACTATTTCCTCAGAGGAGGAGATCCAAAACTTCATCAAACATTATGATCATTTCTTGATGATCAGCTCTCCTCAAATTCAGTCACATTCCTCTCTCACTCCCCTGTAAATATATATCATCCTGTAATTATTCAGATCATCACCACCACTACACTTATATAAAGTACTAGTGAAAACAGAGGGAAAGGAGGGAAATTTTTACATATATAACTATATATGTGACAGACTAGGAAGGGAAGACATACCCTAATTTCAGCACTACAACTGGTCACAAAGCCATATAATTTATAACCTCCTTCTTCTACTATGCACTCCGTGTTCCCTTTCCTGCAGGTAGCGTTAGAAAGGGCCCTCCAAATACATATATGCATATATTACTATATATAAAATATCTACTATTTTATCTTGTCAGTTGTAAATATGTTTTCAATTTGTACTTTTCCTTTTTTTGACTTTATACTTCTAACATAAATTATTTATGTGATAATATCTGATACCCTCCTTTGTTTCTTTTATACATCTTTTATACATTATTTTGTACAACTTTTTTATATCCAGCATCTTTTATTAACATAGTTTTTCTTAATGACATCATTTTAAAATATTTTAATCTATCTGGAATGTATTTTCGGATCTGGTCATGCCCCAACCTTATATATTCTATTGTTATTCCAACACTTATATTATATCTTGTACTATTCCAACACTTGTACTATATCTATTGTGTCAATATCACTATTTTTATAGGTTTAGATTTGTATTTGTTAATTCAATAAAAAATATTATACAAGTTAGTTACAGTGCTAGGTGATAAGGATAATGAGAAAATATCTTTACCGTTACAGTCTGGTGATTAAAATAGTTAATAAATAAGCTGGTAAAATAATTTCAGAAGGTAGAACAGTGCATCAGAAGGAACAAATGGGACGTAGTGATCTGAAAAAAAATGAAAATACAAAGGACATTCTTGTAATAGCAAGTCCAGAGGAGGTCTCTTTGAGAATAGGCATTTAAGCTGAGAACCAAAGGGTGGGACAGCAGCTAAGACAAAGGGACCAGGCAGAGGACAGATAGCTTTTCTGCATGTCCAAAGATTGGCCATCTATTCAGTGTGATTCAGTGCCCAGAGGTTGGGCTGGAAGGATAGACAGGGTTGGCATATGTAGGGCCTCATAGAGAGCACAGACACTTTGGATCTAATTCTCAGTGCAATAAAGAGGAACTAAACGGTGTCCTTTGGCTACTATTTGTAGAATTGATTATAAGGGGGCAAGGTTGGAAGTGGGGAGTTTTGTTAGAAAGTGTGGCAGTTATTAGTACTCTCTGCCACATGAATGAGATGATTACACTTCCAGGTCCTCTTGTGGTTAGAGAGATCATATAACTAGTTCTAGTCACTGAGTCATGAAAAGAAATATCCCTTGTAAATTCCAGGGTGAAGCATTTATTGTCAATGTGAGACTATCCAGTGTTCACTATCTTCCCTCTAAGCAACAACTGGCAATGTTAGAAATGATGCCTGATCCTTTTTTAGGATGAGTCCAGAGATGGGCAGAATTTCAGCCTATTCGTGATGGACAAGGAGCGTGTCCCCATTAAGTCTTTATTGTTACAGACCAGAATTTCTGTTACAGACGGAAGCTTTTGGGACCATAATTTTTTTTCCCCAGCTTTATTGAGAAAATTCTAAGATATTTGAAGTACACAACAATAAGATTTGACATACATATACATTGTGACAAGATTCTCAGAACCATTTTCATAGCATAACCTAGCTCATCCCAGTTAAATACAAAAGGCTATTTTAAAAGACTAGTTGAGAGATGGCTGTGGCCTGAGCAAGATACTGGCAGTGAAGGAGAGAAATTGACAGATTCAGTGTATGTTTCTGGCTGATAGGTTACATTTACAAGTAGTATTTAAATGTATGAGGTGACCAAGGGAAGTGACATAGAAAATTCCAGTTTCTGGCTTTAGTAAATGGTGCCATTTACTGAGATAGAAAATAATAGACTTGGACCAGGCATAATGGAGAGAAGCAAAAAATTCTGTTTCAGACAAGTTAAATTTGAAACTCCTGCATGAAGCTGTCATTTAAGCAGTTGAATACATGAATTTGGACCTGAGATCAGAAATGATAGTGGCATTTATAAAATTTGGGAGCTGTCTGAATATATGTGATAGTCAAAGCTGTGGAAATGAATGGGATCTCCCAGCAGGAGATAAGAAGACACCTCAGAGCCAAGCCCTCAGGAAATCCAGCATTTAGCATTTTGTAGAAGAGGAGGAGCTGGCAAAAGAGATTATGAAGATGAGACTAGTGATTAGAAAATAAATACCAGGAAATGTTGAGAAGTCAAGTAAGATAATCACCAAAGAGCGTTCATTGGACAAGTCACTGATAACCGTGACAAGAATATTTTTGATGCAGTAATGGGCACTGAGGCCAGACTGGAGTGGGTAAAGGGTGAACAGATGAATAGGGAGTAGAGGTAATAGGAATGGAGAATTGTAAAGGGAGCAGATAGAGGGCAAGTTGCTTGAGAATTCTGCAAAGACAGAAAAGAGTTTTATTGTGACCGTTATTAAAGCTTTAGTGAGAAATAAAAAGTACATTAGCCTTTTTTAAAAAAAATATGTAAGTTTCATGATAAAAATGATCCAATCAAGAGAGACTAATATTTTGATATATAACAATATAAGCTTCCTCTTAATTCTTTTTCTTTTCTTTTGTTTTTTTAATTAAAGTTTATTGGGGTGACAATTGTTAGTAAACTTACATAGATTTCAGGTGTACAATTCTGTAACACATCATTTATATCTCACATTGTGTGTTCACCACCCAGAGTCAGTTGTCTTTCCATCACCATATATTGGACCTCTTTATCCTCATCTACCACCCCCTCCACCCTCTTACCCTCTGGCAACCACTAAACTATTGTCTGTGTCTATGAGCTTTTGTTTCTTCATTTGTCTGTCTTGTTCTTTTGTTGTTTTCAGTTTTTATATACCACATACCAGTGAAATCATACAGTTCTCTACTTTTTCTGTCTGACTTATTTCACTTAGCATAATAATCTCAAGAACCATCCATGTCATCACAAATGGTACTATTTCATCTTTTCTTAAGGCAGAATAGTATTCCATTGTGTATATATACCACAACTTCTTTATCCATTCATCTATCGAAGGACACTGGTTGTTTCTATGTCTTGGCCACCGTAAATAAAGCTGCAATGAACATTGGAGCACATATATCTTTACGGATAAATGTTTCTCAGATTTTTTGGGTAGATACCCAGGAGAAGGATTGCTGGGTGATATGGTAATTCTATTTGTAATTTTTTGAGGAACCTCCACACTGCCTTCCATAGAGGCTGCAACAATCTGCATTCCCACCAACAGTGTGTGAGGGTTCCTTTTTCTCCACAGCCTCTCCAACACTTGTTACTATTTGTCTTGTTGATGATAGCCATTCTAACTGGGTGAGGTGATATCTCATTGGGGTTTTTATTTGTATTTCTCTGATGATTAGTGATATTGAACATTTTTTCATATGATCTGTTGGCCATTTGTATGTCTCCTTTGGAGAAATGTCTCTTCAGGTCCTCTGCCCATTTTTTAATTGGATTGTTTGTTTTGTTGTTGTTGCTGAGTTATCTGAGTTCCTTATATATTTTGGATTTTAGCCCCTTACTGGAGGCGTTGTTTTTAAAAAATCTCCCATCGGTTGGTTGCCTCTTTTGTTGATGGTTTCTTTTGCTGGGCAGAAGCTTTTTAGTCTGATATAGTCCTAGCTTTTACTTCCCTTGCCTTTGAGGTCTAATTTATAAAATGTTCTTTGAACCTAAGGCCCATAAGTTTAGTACCTATGATTTCTTCTATGCATTTTATTGTTTCAATTCTTACGTTGAGGTCTTAATTCTTTTTCAAGAACAACTTCAGCCAAGCTTTTAAAAATTCTTTTACATTCATTTGTGAGTTTTGTTTTTACATTTATTACATATTAGGCACACCATGGTTACATCCAGACCTTCGCTTGGGTTTTAAATAAATGAATCCTTTGTGAACCGTTTAAAATTTTTGGCCACAAACTTAAATTGCTTTTTATTCATGTCAGGAGGCTTCGCTGAGACACAAACTTATGTGAAACTTTTCTGTTTTCTTCTTAATACTTCACTAAATTACAGTAAAAAATTCAGTGATTAAAATTTTAAAATAATTTAAAAGTAAAATAGAAAACAAATCTCAATGCTTAAAAATATTTTAAAGTAAAACAAATTTTGTTCATATTTCATTAAAATATATTTATATAACTTTATATTTACCTATATATGCGTGTATGTATGTATATATAGATATATATACATATATATGTGTGTGTGTGCATGCACACATGTATTTTTATCTATGAGTGAAATAGAGAGTCTTTAATGTAGTTGGAAAAAGATATTCTGAATGGGAAACCAGCCTAACTCAATTAGCAATTGCAAACAAATGAAAATAAATAATTTGTTAAATTTCTGTTCCTGATTTAGGAAATAATAAAAACTGTCTTAATGAATGATTATAATTTTTACTTTTAAAAGTGTGTTTCTAATTAGTCCTAAGAAATACTTTTGAATAAATTATTTTTCTACATAGCTATTTGTCAGCTCTAACAGTAATTTTGCTGTACTTTTATTATCAAAACTGCTCTTTTTTATTTTTTTAAAGATTTTTATTGGGGAAGGGGAACAGGACTTCATAGGGGAACAGTGTGTACTTCCAGGACTTTCTTCCACGTCAAGTTGTTGTCCGTTCAGTCTTAGTTGTGGAGGGCACAGCTCAGCTCCAGGTCCAATTGCCGTTGTTAGTTGCAGGGGGCGGAGTCCACCATCCCTTGCAGGAGTCGAGGAGTTGATCCCGCAACATTGTGGTTGAGATCCCATTGGCCCATGTGGGAATCGAACCGGCAGCCTTTGGAGTTAGGAGCACGGAGCTCCAACCACCCGAGCCACTGGGCCGGCCCTCAAAACTGCTCTTAAATATCCTAAATACAAATTTAGATGGTAATGACATTTCCTGAATTAGACTTGGTAGACTTGATTTTCATTAAGTAGTTGGTAGAAAAATAGAGGAACTGATTTGCCTTGCTTTAATGTTTATTTTAATATGGAAAATCTGAGGAATATATATTAAAGAAAATACAGATATTTTGTATATAAAAAATTACTATTACTGTACTCTCAGTAAATTAATATTACTGAGTACAGTAATATTCCACCAGAATATATGGTATTTATATCATATATTCCACCAGAATATATGGTATTTATATCATTAGAAACTGTCCTGTTATGGTAGTAGAGTTGAGTTTTATGATGTTCATTGACCCAATTACTAATTCTAGAAGTATATGTACTTTAAACACTTAAGAGAGGGATGCCATCTCCACTTCTGATAACAAATTTAATATCCAAAATATATTAGGCTCAAGAATCAATAACCTGAATACCAAATACTAACATGAGAAAATGTATATAGAAAGTTAAAGATCACTCACAGAACTCTCAAGGAAACCGAGAGCCCTGACATAAGTGTACAGATGGACACTGCCTCTCATCTTGCCCATTGCTCCCTTGGCATGGATTGCAAAATATACAGATCTTGAGTCTGTGGGTCTATTCCTCACTCTTCTGATAACTTGCTTTTGTACTTTTCAAATACTTGACCTGTCTGTGTTTAGATTTTTCTTATATACTAGTCAGGAGATGATTGAATGCAAATAATTTAAATCTACATAAAAATTAATTTATTGGAAGACTAAATGGGTACCTCTTAGAACCCAAGGAATACAGCAGAATGCAGCAGACTATAAGGAAGGAGGGGGGAGGTAGAAGAGGGTTAAGGGGGTCAAATATACGGTAACAAGAGATTTGACTTTGGGTGGTAACCACACAATGCAATATATAGATGACATATTACAGATTGTACACTTGAAAGCTATATAATTTTATTAACCAATGTCACCCCAATAAATCAAAATAAATAGATAGGAGAAAGAAAGGAAGAAAGAAAGAAAAAGAACTGAGGAACTAGAATCAAAAAATAAAACTGTTGGGAACCAAGGCATTTACTTTCTACTTTTCTCTCTCTGTAGCCAAATGTCTCATTTCTGCTTCTTTTCTGTCTGATTTTTCTTCTGTCTCCCTCCATCTTGGTTCCACAGTTTATTTATCAGCATGTGGCCCAAATATGACCATACTCACTCAAATATCTCTATAAATTGCATACCCACAGCTAAATGAGCAAGTCCCTCCAAACTGCAATTATTTTGTTTTACTTTGCTGTACAGTGGTGGTTTAAAGTAGACTACAGATATTTGGCAGAGCTATATATGCGGAAAACTGCATAGAAAGACAGGAAGCAAGCCCCCACAGGAATGTGAAAAGAGAATTCTCCCATTCTGCATTTAGTTGCCAAAGTACTATATTTAAAGAATAAATTTAAATTACAGGGTGGAGTAAATAAATAAAAATAATTAAATAATATCATTAATTAATTAAAATTACAGGAAGCTTTTTAACTTCAACTATACTCACAAAATCATGTTTCAGCTTCTCTAAGCAGTTCCGTTCCCTTCCATCCTTGCCTTCATGTGCATCATAAGGTTGAACCCTTCCTTTTTTCTAAGTTACAAAACCTCCTTTCTAAAAGCTATGTTCATGTTACAGTTGTTTTTCCCTCTCACAAAGATTATGTCAGGCCTATGTTTGGAGATGAGAGCAGGTTTCATCACTATCCTCCTTTCTTAGATGAGAAACTTGAAAAAGGACTTGTTTTACCCAATGCTTAAAGTGAAAACACATTTTTTAACGTTTCATAGTTGTAGAGCCTTTCATCATTTAGTCACCTTCACTTCTACGTTACCCCTCATATTGAAAAAAACCCAACCAACTACTTCCTGTAAGTAAAAATTATATAATAATTCCCTGAGCATTTACATTGAACTAAACACTTGGCTTATTGCTTTTATATCATTTGTTTTTAGTACTTTGTTTAACATACACTTATGTTATTATTATTTGGCAGTAACTGGTTTAAGCTCTTTACAAGTATTAACATATTTAATTCAGAAAACAAAACCAAAAAACTTAGGTTGGTACAATCATTAAACCTGTTTTACAAATGCTGAAGTTAGGCACAGGCACATCAAGTAACTAGCCTAACATCACAACCTAGTAAGTGGTGAGGCTGGGATTTGAACCCAGGCAGTCTGTCTCTAGAATCACTGCTCTTAACCACTGTGCTGTCCTCCCACATTCCCAGCATGTGGCATCTACCATTCTATGGATGCTTTACACCATGTAGTCCTCAAAACTAGTATATGAAGTAATGTTTCAGTCTGAACACTTTCAGGGCAAGTGTCTAAAACTCAGGGAGCACTCATTTAAACAACATTGAGGCAGGTTGGAAGGATGTTATCACAGCCCAGAACTGAAGCAAGAGCCATGGGAACAAGAGCAGCACTGGAGACCTCAGGGGTCAGAAGAGGGACTCCATCACTGTCAGTTTATCTTCTCATGTTTTCTCTCTTTTTCTAACAGTTACTTTCTTTTTCTTTTTCTTTTACTTATATGAGACTTTCTCCAGACTATAAAAAACATAGATCAGGCTTTCTCTAGAATCACATACTTTAGCAACTTGACCAGAGGATCTTTCCTTACCAGCTCTACATAAAAACAGTCCAGAAAGATGTATGATTTGTCCCCTGCTTAGGACTCCATGGCATCCCTGTGGCCAGCAGGATGGAATTTCACAATTGGACAGTCTGTGTCAAGTGTCCAATCTTAAAGCTTGGGGATGAGGTTGTGTTTATCTCTACTCACCAAAACCAGCAGTTTCCTTAAAAGGAGGTTTGGCTTGGGCAAAAGACAGGGCCAGTTCTGATTTGGATTGACTCAATTATTTGTTTCTTCTATAAATGAGTGCTATTATTGTCCCATTTTACCAGACTGTGCAACAAAGAAGCTGCTGAGTCAGGACTTAAGCTGAACCAGGTCAACTGAAAACAATGTCCCAGCTCTTAATAATTAGGCACTTTTTATTATGAGTTTGTCTGTGTGGTATAGTTGCATTGACTCATACTGACTGAGTTAAGATATTTACTGTTTACTATGCGTTTCAAAAATGAAAAGAAACTAACATCTCTGATAATCTACATTGAGCTAAGCACCTTTCTAAGTGGTTTAGCATATGATCTTATTTTTTTATCTCATATTAATTCCGAGAAGGGGGTATGTATTTTTGTTTATTTCACAGACCACTTGATGTATGATAAGTAATGAGCCCAAGTTCATACATCCAGTTAGATATAGAACAATAACTTCAACAGAGAGATTTTTCATATACCCATAGTATTACAATACATCAGAGATTTCCATGCTTTTAAATACATGAACCAGCAAAATATTGAAAAAAAGAAAATGAGGGAACTGACATGAGCTGCATTTTTTTTTTTTGGCCAGGTTAGGACATACAAAAACAAACAAATTAAAACAAAGAAGTAGAGGTCAGAGGAGCCGTTCCCTTCAGCAGTCACTATCAAGTCATGGCTGGATAAGATGCAAGAAGACCTTGTCACCTTGGTGAAAACAGCAAATGGAGTCAATCGGCTTGTTGATATTTATGAGAAATACCAATATTTGTATACTGTAGAACCAAATAACGCACTCCAGCTGGTGGAAAATGCATCCAGGGATATTGAGAAACTTCTATGCAACAGATATAAAGCCACGGTGCACCTGGTTTTGTAAGCAGAGAAAGTTCAAGCAGCCTACCAGGGAAGGGAGGATTTTGCAAGCAATGAAGTTATCTATCACAATGCAAAAGATAGTCTCTATCCTGAAAACAATGACAGTGAGCCAGGCAATCAGAAGATAAAACCCGTTTTTATCAAAGATGCTAATTTTAGAAGACAAATATCCAATCAGCATGCAGCAGTTCATATTCCCACCAACATCTATGAGGGCTCAACAACTGTGTTAAATGAACTCAACTGGACAAGTGCCTTAGATCAAATTTTCAAAAAAAATCAAGATGAATATCCTTCATTGTTGGGGCAGGTGTTTGGCAGTGCCACAAGCCTGACCTGATACTACTCAGCTTCTCATGGGTTGATAACAGCAGAATTCCAAACAAGATCGACCTTTACGATGTATGCTGAAAACCTTGGTATATCCAAGGAGCTGCATCTCCTAAAGTCATGCTTATTCTGATTGATGTGAGTGGAAGTGTTAATGGATTGAAACTTAAACTGCTCTGAACATCCATCTCCAAAATGATGGAAACCATCTCAGATGACAATTTTTGATTGTAGCTTCAAATAATCATTAGTACATTTTCATGATTCAAAAGTCACTAAATGATGTTGTGATCATACTAGTCCAGAAAATAGATTTGCCCTTCAGAAAATCAATACATATTTTCTGGTTAAGATGGCAGAGCAGGTAAATGCTGTGCTCGCCTCCTCTCAGGACCACATCAATTAAAACTACACTACATAACAACCATCATTGAGAATCATCTTAAATCTAGCTAAACAAAAGTCCCACAGGTACGAACATACAGAAGTCACCTCGAGACTGGTAGGAGGGGCAGAGATACTGAACGGGCTGGTTCCCACACCCACGTGTCACCATTAAAAATCAGGAGGGATTTTTCTCCTGCAGAGGTTCCCCCTGAAGAGTGAGGGGTCCCACACCAGGCTCCCCAGCCCAGGGTCCCAGTGCCAGGGAAAGAAGACTCCCAGCAGAGATTGTGGCTAAGTGAAACCAGGGCAGCTGGAGTCCCAGGCAAGTCTCTTAAAAGTACTACACATGGACTTATTCACTGACGGACTCACTCGCTCTGAATTCCAGCACTGAAACAGCAGCTCAAAAGGTGCCAGGGACATATTGGGAGAAACTGAATTGTCTGGCTTCAGAATGAGGGCTGGGGGGTGGGCAGCTTTCTCCAGGAGCAAACAGCTGTCAGAAGCCATTGTTTACTTGTTAAGCCCTCCCACTCCCTGCATGCAGACATAGGCAGATGCCATCTCTGAGTCTCCATCAAACTGGTTATCACCTGTCATCTGCCCTACCCTACTGATTCCCTGAGACTATGCCCCACCCAACATTCCAGCACACAAAAGCCGCTTCCAGTGGCTTTTCCATAAAAACTGTTTTAGCTCATGCTGTGGGCTTTCATAAAATCTCACAAAGACTCATAAAACCCAAACAAGCAGCATCTGGCTTCAGTGTGTCCCATACATCTGGCTGAGTAGCCTTAAGTCTGGCACTAGCGACAGCAAGTCTTGATTCACAGATTAGCCTCTCAGGGTACCCCTAATCCTAGTGTGGGCAACTGTCATCTGTGGATTGCTTCATGGCTCATACCAGGAGGCCCCAGGCAGAGCACAGTTTGCAGCTAAACCTAGCTTGCAGCGGGTTCCCTCCCAGAAGCCCTCAGGACTGGCATACCTGGTGGCCAGCTTCAGACCAACCCAGAGTAACACCTGGCCTCTTCCAAGAATGATACACACCAAGGGCAGACTAGGCAGGCACCGGAGCCCCACTAAAGCAAACCCTGCTCTTTAGGGTCAACCCTTTCACAACCTCCTCCACTGTAGTCATAGGCAGTCCTCACAACCAATCAGCCCGAGGGTCAATACCTCCCACTGACATGCAAACAGCAACCAAGGCTCAGCAGGAATGTACACACAATCCACACAGTGGACACACCTGGAGCATCTGCCTCAGGTGACTAGAGACTGTGCCACTGGGCCACATCAGGCACCTACTACATAAGGCCGTTCTATTAAGACTGGGAGGCATAGCAGCCCTACCTAATACATACAAACAAACACAGGGAGAAAACCAAAATGAGGAGACAAAGAAACGTCCCAAATTAGAAAAACAGAACAAAGTTCCCAAAAAAGAATTAAACAAAATGGAGACAAGCAATCTACCAGATGTAGAGCCCCTTTCATTTTTCATTGTATGTTCTTGTTTTCACTTTGTAATTAATCATTTGTGTGACTATTTGTCTAATTCTTGTTCTTCTACAGTAGATTATAAAATCCCGTGAGGACGTGTCACTCTAGTTCATTGCTCTATACCCAGCTCCAACCACAATGCCTAGTATGTAGTAGAGGCTCAAGAACTAAATTGTTAAATAAATAAAAGGTACCTACGGGACAGGCTAAGAAGTATAAATTTATTGTGTAGGTAATGGGGAGGAACTAAGGATCTCTTAGTTGGTGTCTCTTAGGTTTGACAATATTCTGGGACCATTATTCTGGCAGAATGGTATAGAATCATCTGGATGGCAGGAAGTCTGGAGACCTATTCCTCACAACATTGACCACAGGGACAGACTGTAACCTCCTGCAGCACACAGGTAAACTTAAACAAATGTCCAAGCAAATAAATCAAAACTGTCATGACCATTTTTGTTTGTTTTGTGTATTTGTGTGTATGCTGTGTTTCTTTCCCCTCACTGAAATGATTGGTTGGCTGCCTGAACTGATTAAAATCACAGAAAATTAGGGATACATGGCCTGTAGCTAAAATCAGATGAAAGTGGTTTCTAACCTATCCAGTAGGACTTATTGCTGGAGAAGTCTTAACTGGACTTCAGTTTTGTAAACATGTGAAAAGGGCAAGAACATCTGTCCAATTTCTCTTTCCAGTAATTTTCATAACTTTTCAAAGGAAGAGTCTTTAATGTTTCACTTTCCGGACTGGAGAGGACGGCAGCTTCTCCGAGCCAGGAAACGAAGGTCTGGCTGGAGAGACTCTGGCTTCCAGCTTGGGTATCCCTAGAGAAACCATCTTCATTACAGGAGAAAAAGATCAAGCTGTATGGGTCAAGTTCAATCAAACTTGTAGAAACTGCAGGTACAAACATCGTTATTCTCATTCCTTCACATTTCCACCTACTCCACCTCCACAACTCTGTTCTTCTAGAAAGTCATGTTTATTCAAGACAGTGGATTTACTAGAACTTACCTTGTCACATGAGTCATTAAACCATATTTTATAAACTATGTGGAAAATGTCCAGTTAACTTATTTTCAGACACTTCTGGCCTACGCTACAATGAATTCATTTTCCCCCCTGAATTTTATTTCAGTAAAGATAGCCAAACTCAGTAAAGGCATTCAGTAAAGGAGTCCAAACTCAGCATTCTCTATATGAGAGCCCAAAAGAAGTATACGCCATTTTCTAAGATTTGAAAGTACCAGGAATATTTTTTTTAAAAACTGAAATCCCCTCAGAGCTCTAAAATTTGAATTTTCAAAATCTTATTTCCACTCAAGTTACTAGGGCTACATCTATTATATAAGATATATGGCTATAACATATCAGATATGTGGCTATAAATGCCTGCTTTGGCATTTATAACAACATGACATTTACCATTATTATTTAGGAACAAATAGATTAACAGTAAGAAATAGGAATTAGAAGTAAAATTATCTATTAAGAGCTTATCATTGGTATCATAATGATCTTGCTACTTTGAAGTACATTATAGATGGGTTTTATAGTACAGACTTGCCCAAGCAAGTATGTCACTGTTTTTCCTCACTATGTCTTGGTACTTGGTATAGTGCTAGCTGGACGCTAAATATATATTTGTAAAATAAATATTAGTGGGAGGATAATGAATGAATGAATTCTCGATTTGATGTAAAAATTCTTCTCATGTTATTTTACTTATAGTGCATTGCATCTGAAGGTCCTGCAAAATTCATGCTCTAATCTAGTCCCATGGCCTTAAATACTTATATGCCAACCACTCCCACTTCAGCTCGACCTCTTCCCTGAACTTCAGACTTACATATCCAACTATCGTGCAAACACTTCTCCTTAAGTGTATGCATGTGTGTGTGCACATGAGAGTGAGCAAACAATGTATCGAAAACTGAACTATTTCTAATTATCCCCCCATAGCCAGCCTCTCTTCAGTCTTAGTCTCATCAGCAAATGATAACTTCACATCTCAAACAAAAGTCTGGGAGTCATCCTTGAATCCTCTCTTTTGCTCACATCCTTTATCCAACTCATCTGCAAATCTTGCTTTACCCTCAAAATATATTCTAAATACAACCACGTCTTCCCACTCCAGCCTTGATCCTGCTAATACAAGGGAGTTATCCTAGCCTGTACCAGGATAATGGCTGCCAGATGTTCATCCTACTTCTACTTTCCCCACCCCCATCACCACCAAACAGGGATTGTGCAGAACCGAAGTCATGTCACGTTCTCTTCTCCCATGCTTTTCCATCTCACTTTGAATAAAACCAAAGCCCTTACCTGAGTCTACAAAGCCTTACACAATCTGCTCACTGGCTGCCTCTCAAGTATGCTCTTTCCCTTCTACTGCTATTGATTCTGCTACAATCATGCGGGCCTCCTTGCTGCTTTTCAAGTCCACCCAAAATGGTCCTGCCTCAAGGCTGTTGTGTTCGTTCTCTCCTCTGTCTAGGGTCTTGCCCAGATGTTAATGTGGCTCATTTCACTGAATTCAGATGTCACCTCATGGGATCACCTTACCTAAAACACCACTGTCTCAAGTCACCTCCATCCTTTTACACTGCTTGATGTTAATTCTTATTACTTATCACCACTTGAAATGTTGTCATATTTGTATATGGATCATTTGTGTGTTTGCTTTCTACTGCTCTGCACTGGAACAGAAGCTCTGTGAGAGCAGGTCTTTTTTTTTTTTTTTTCTAGAATAGAGCCTGATAGTACTGTGTGAACTGAATAAGAGCCATGGCACTCTTTATTATTCACTTTTGGATGTCCCATGCTTAGATTTGGTACAAATCGTTACTATGTAAAGATCTATTAAATGAAATAACTTATTTATTGTAGAAATAAGTCCACTCAGGGGACCATTAAAGTAATAGAACCAGATGAGATCCCACAGACCTAAGTCAGAGTCCATCTTGCTCTTGCTTGTATGTGTAGATAGCTTAGAGTCAAGGCCTAGTCTGAATCTTAGCTCTAAAAGAACAACTCCCTCCCTTGACGGTATATGTCAGACAGCTCAGATACACGTTTTGGACAAAGCTGTGCTCTATGTTCAATTTCACTATAACCGGGATTGGTTAATGATTTCCTCAGAGCAGTCTGAGTTGTCAGGGTCTGGTTTCCTAGCACTCTCCTCACCATGGCTGAAGAGTCATTTTTTTTTACAGAAAAATATCCTGCCTTGACAAAAAGTGGTAGAAACTTTTATTTATTTTACATTACCCACTACTTTCCTGCACTTGAAGTTTATGCTGCATTAATCTTACTGAGATCACATCAAAGCATATCAAATTGGTCATTTATGACATTCATTTGAAACAAGAATTGTATTTTTTTAAAAACTTAAAAAGATGCCAAATCCTATTTTCAAGATACACATGAGTATCTAGGATGTTGACCAGTCCCTTCCTTCTCTTTTCATACTCAATTACATACTCTGAACAAGAAGTCTTAGGACAAGGCTTTCTTTCTTTTTTTTTTTTTTTAACTTTTATTTATTTTAAGTGTGTTTTTCCAGGACCCATCAGCTCCAAGTCAAGTAGTTGTTTCAATCTAGTTGTGGAGGGCACAGCTCACAGTGGCACAGGCAGGGATTGAACCAGCACCTTGTTGTTAAGAGCACCGCACTCTAACCAACTGAGCTAACCGGCCACCCCAAGGACTTCATTTTTAAAAACAGTTTGCACAGGATGGCCAGTTAGCTCAGTTGGTTAGAGCGTGGTTCTGATAAAAGCAGTTTGCACATGAGAAGCATCGATAATAATAGTAATTATAATCCGAAATTACTCTCCCTCCTCCTCCAAAAAAAATGTTTTAGGTTCTTCTATCTGAAAATTAAATGTCAATGAAAAAATAACTTTATTGAAAAGTATGTGTACAATGACTCTATTTGAAATGTATTGTGCTTTGTTATAATGAATGATCCACAGAGTCACATTTTCTTCCTGTAAATTAGAGTAGGATTACCTCTCAGAAGAATTTTTCAATTTGAATTTTTCCTGCGTTGATCTGTGCTGCATCCCAAAGCATATTTGCCTGAGGAGATAACTTATTTACTCTAAAAATTCCCTTGAGCAGTAACTTATGGCTTGAATCAGTCATTTTTTATAACAAATCAATAACTATCTTTAGACACTTTGTGATAGCTATCCATTTCCTATGGATAGCTATTTTTTGAAGAGTCCCTGGAGCTCAAAATATTTATCTTCAGTCTTAATTTTACATACACTTTCCCTGAAACACAGCCCAGCAGGTGTACCCTGATCGAGGCCTGACTGACCAATCACAGTAGCCTATGACCCTGAGTGCAGTGATGGCTCCAAAAAGAGGCAAGTAACTCCAGCAGGTCAATCAGAGCCATTTCTCTGAAGTGATTTTTTCAGACACTAAAAGAAAAACACTCTTCTGGAGTGGTCAAGCTGAAAGGGGCCACCTGCCCAGACAGCCTCAGTTGGAAAAGGTATAAACAGGTGACAATCAAGATGTAGATCGTTTACCACCTTCTCTACTTGAAATAATCCCAGAAATTATCATTTCTGCTTATCAAAAAGCAATGCCAAAGCCACCTAGAAATAAGCAGTAAATTTAAATGGCAGCTCAGTTGTCTGACTTGTCTTCATTTTTTCAACATTTCCCCATTACAGATGTGTGGGGCAATGATTTGTTAGGTCTTTGATGGTAGTCTTTTGTATTCACGATTTTGTTTTCCCTTTCAGGTTTAGACCTTAGCTTTTTTATTTCAATAGGAAACTGCGGGCAGGCTACTGCAGCTCAGTTCTATCTGCTGGCATTGGTTCCTGGAGTTACAGATTAATCAGGAATTATTAGTGGAAATATATGGAAGCAAGATGAGATGAGAAAGAAAACTGTATGTGGTCCCTGGGTGGGCATCCAAAAATGAGAGCGGGAAGGTCATCTCAGTACCATCCTTCATCTTATAGACAAGGCTCCTAAGAGAACAGAGAGCTCTCAACAAACGTCTTGCACAGTTAATGGCAACTCAGCCTCCAGCCCCTTCTTTATCAATTGCCCTTTATGGAGAAAGCCCACATATACTGTGTTTCCCCAAAAATAAGACCTAGCCAGACAATCAGCTCTAATGCATCTTTTAGAGAAAAAAATTAATATAAAACCGGGTCTTATATTATATTACATTATATAAGACCCAGTCTTATAGTATAGTAAAATAAGACTGGGTCTTATATTAATTTTTGCTCCAAAAGACGCATTAGAGATGATTGTCCGGCTAGGTCTTATTTTCAGGGAAACAAGGTAGTTGAAAAGAACGAGGCCAACTCACCAAAGAAAATGCAATTGAGATATAGGCTGGAGAAAGAGAAAGAGCGAGAGCGGGGATGAGAGTGAGAGAAAACATTCATGACTCTGCATCAATTTGTCCTGTTTTCAGTTCCATCCCTCTCCTCGCCAGGAACACGTAGTCCCAAACTCTCTATTTTTGGTGAAAATTAATTTGTGTTAGGTTTGTGTTGCCACAAATATGCTGATTTTAGGCAACTTGAATTCTCTGAGACTCATTCTGTGTCTCTATAAAATGAATACAATAATATACCTATCACATAAGATCCTATGACTAATTAAATAAAGCCATGTTCATTAAGTGCTGGTCTGATTTATGGCAGGTACCTATGCTTAACAATTGTTACTTGCCCCTTTCATTTACTGAGCCTGATGGTAGATGTGAAAATAAAAATGGCACTTCTGATAGGACTGTTCTTTCTAGAAAACAAATGGGCGGGGATGGGGGTGCCATATTGTGCCCAACTGCTCAAAGCCCAGCCAGACTATTCTTCAAAATGTGCCATAACTCTAAAACACAAAGAATAAAATGGTCTCCAAATGTAAAACAATATACCCACAAAAATATTCATTTTTCTCCTGGAAGTATTATTGTTACTACCATATAGATGAGAACAAAAAAATTTTTCACCCAAACATCTGAGTCTGAGATACAGACATTAAGGTGGGGAGAGGGTTGTGATGACGTTTGGAAAGACAGTAGTATCCTTCTCATGTTTCTTGGAGCATGTGAGTAATGCGAGTCATACCTTGAGAGTCATGCTCTGGCTACCATCTTATCCATGTGTGAGCACACTTCCCGCCAGCCAAGAGGAAAAAAATCTCTCTGCTTTTCAACAACTTTCAAGCCATGAGAAAAAGATCTCACCAGGCATGTGTCCTCTACAAAGTTTGCTAAATATAGCTATTCGTTATTTTATAGCATTTTACAAACTGTCTTTTTAGTCAATCTTTGTTTTGGTTGGGATTGGATAATACAAGCAAACAATTTGGAGAATACAGTCATTCTCAGAAAAAGGCTTCATGAATATCATTGATCTAATCCAAATTAGATGACAGAACAGGTTGTTTCTGACATTATTTGTTGATTTTGCCAACTTGAAAGAAATTGATGTTAGCTAATAACCAATGTTTAATCAAGCATTGCCAGGGGCATGGGACAAATGATGTCCTAGGGATGGTTTGCATCTCATTCAGATTTGATGTCTGGCCTTTTAGAGGTTGAGGGAAAAGACATCTGCTTAAATTATCATTTATTGAACAAATACAAAAGAATGAAGAAAGTCTTGAATCCAAATCTTACAAAATAAATAATAAAACATCTATGCTTATTACTCCTTGTCCTACGTGGCTATTCATGGACAGAATGAGAATAATCATATACGGCACACTTGTCTTGTCATCTTGAGAGAGTGTTATGCTTAAGAGCCAGGCTCCTGGGTTCAAATCCAGCGCTGCCCATTATGAGCTGTGTGATGTCAAGCAAATCCCTTAACCTCTCTACAGCTGTTTCCTCATGTAGAAAAAGGTTAATGCTAGAATCTTCCTTGTTGCAAAGAAGAATTGTTGCAAAGAAGAAATTACATATAATATGAAAATTATTTAGAACAGTGTCTGGCATATGTATGTTAACTATTACTATCATCAGCATCATCTGAATCCCACCAAAGTGTCTATCACATAATAAGTGCTCAGTAAAATGTACTGGCCAGCCGACCAACAACCAGCAACCGACTGCCTCAGCCAAGGGGAGAGCAAGGCTCATAATACCAGCATGGGCCAGGGAGCTGTGTCCTACACAACTAGACTAAGAAAAAATGGCTTGAACCAGAGTGGGGTGGAGAGAGGTAGAAGAAGGGAAAAAAAAATGTACTGGCTTAATGAATGATTAGTGGAAATTCAGAATCAAAAGCATAGCCCCTATTCTCAATTTATGGTATTTGGGTAGATACGAGCTAAGCGAGTAGCCCCCCAACTGAAAAACTTTTAAGTTTTCTTTCCTGTAGGGATTTTAAGTTTCGGTTTCCTTAAGTTTCCTTTCTCCCAGTTTCTTAGCTCCCTGGTTCCTGATCTTAATCACCTTTCAAATCAGCTTTTTAATCTTAAACAGAAGATTGTTCCTAGCCTGAATCCTAGGAAGTCCCCTGCCCCCTCCTTGAGGCCATTCCAGGCCCAGCTCCTGGGTGAACACCGTCACCTGAATGACTGGATTAACCAGAGGGAAAGACCATAGGCCCCACGAAGCTAAACAGAATTTCTATCACACAACCACCTTGCTTTGATGGCTTTGGGTCCTGCTTCTTGAGCCAATACTTTTAACTCTGTTTAACCAAAATCTATCTGTCCTCATTCAGGAGCCTTGGGGATACAGAGGATACCCCACCAAGATTACCAGTCCCAACCAAAGAAGCCAGCACGGTCTTCCAGGCGGATCTCAAGACCCCTTCCTCTCATCTAAGGCCAGATAGGGTGAGAGTTCCATGAATCCCCCAATAGGTAGGGACAGCTCTATGCCCCTGCCCAGCAGGAAGCAGATACAGAAGAACAGATCTCCTGTCCCTCAACTTCCCATAGAGGTTTTATGGAGATCACGTCTCTCAGGGGGAAAACAAGGCAGGCAGTTAGAGATAGACATCGGGTCTCTGCATTCTTGCACGTCCAACACATCCCACAGAATGCGACCACCCGAAAGACCTTCCTTCTCTACCCAAAACTTTCCCTTTTCATTGTAATTATCTATCCCTATGAGGAAAAAAATGGGTACAAAATACCCAACTAAATTAAACATTCACTCACACATGCACAATAAAGGCCACAAGGACCTTCATTTCACCTGGGCCTCATTATGCCATCATTATAATATAATGCATATGCCCAGAAGTTCATTAATATCATTATAACAGACTGAATTCTGGGAGGGAACACGTGTAGTTTAAAAAGATGAGGTAATAGCCCTCTGTCAATCACAGGTGTCAATCACTCCTGGAAAGGAACAGCCCATTCTAGAGAAAAAAGGGATAAAAACTCCAAGTCCTCGCAGGTCAGCGCCTTTGAGCCTCTTGAGCTTTGCCTTTGCTCAGGGGCCCGCTCCAAACTCTTTGGAGTGTACTATCTCTTCTCTTCTAATAACAGCCCTTGAGCCATTCTCTGCTGCTCGGATCCGTTCCTACTTATTTGGAGTGTACTATCTCTTCTAATAAACTATTTTTTTACCACTTTATTGGTAACAGGGTGACTGGCTAAGATGGTATATATTATAAAAAGAATATGATTTTTAGTGTCAAATAACTGACTTTGAATCAGCCACTGATTCAAACCTTGAATCAGCCACTTCAGCTCTATGTCCATATAAAACGTGGTCTCCTTGAGCCAGTTTCCACAGTTGGTGACAATTTGCTGACACATATGTAGTGCTTCACGACAGATACCTGCCAGATGTTTGTTCTCCTTCTGACACCCTCCCTCTCAAATGCTAGTTACCAATTTAGTAGCAGAGACAATAATGTTTCCATTATTTAGAAAGGAGAGGATCAGGAAAAATGAATCATGTGGGTCTGGGGAAATCTGGGAAAGTTTCTTGAAAGAAGTAACCTTGAACCAGATTGGAATGCTGGGAGAATGTCAACATCCTAGAAGGGAGGGAGGAATGGTGTGGGAACAAGACACAGAGCAAGAACTAGAGCACAGGTGACCACTTTGACAGGAGCAGGGGGCTGTGTGAAAACCGTTAAAGGAAAAGAGAGGTACAAATAATAACATTAGTGAGTCCGACATGAGCGCACTATTGCATGGGAAGCTCGGTCTGCTGGCTTTGGGCACAAAATGGAGGCGAGATTGGCAGGAGGTGATTGTATTAGATGATGAGGCATTTTCAGAGACTTGGAAACTATGGGGTTTTCTTTACCAATTGTCTCACAGAACAGGCTTCCAATACCTGGATCAAGCAACATGCTAACAAATAATCATAGTTATGAAATTTTTTTTTTTTTAGTTTCAAGGAACAGAAATTTGGCCTAAGTAAGTCAACCCAATATATTATCCATATGTAAAGGAAATAATTTTCCTGTGGTCAAAAGGAAACAGAGTGTTAAGATAAAGTATTTTTGAAAGGATTACAAATTACACTATAAAGTATTGATATTTTACTTGCAATACCATTTTGTATAAATAAACACTATCTACCCAAATAGAATCATTTTGCAATCATTAATTCATTACAGATTTAACAGTCATTTTCCTAAGAAATGCTGGAGGGATTGGCTTGTCACATAAATCAGACAGATGGCAAGTGTGTTTCTTAATCTCTGTTTGCCCAAAATTATCTCAACCACTTTTACCAAACTGGTGCTTTAATTTTTTTAGAAAATTTACACCCCTGTGGACACAAGAATGTCCAAACTTGTAGACAACTTTATGAGTTTATTTGAGCCAAACAGAGGATATAATTGTATGCTTCTCTTAAGGGTGGTTATGCTTCAGGAGTCTGAAAAATAGGATTACTCTGGCATTTCCAAGATGTGTTAACCTAGATACACAAGAACAATGGACCAGGCTTGCTTAAGGCAAAAATAAAACTTTTACTAAAAATGTTATATGCTTGGAGCATGACTACCCACCATGACTTGCCCGGTTAGGAATTTATGATGAGATCATCTATCACTGGAATTGTCAGTTTCATTAAAGAACCCCTTTCTTTTGCCCACACCCCTACTTTATAATTGATTCAACCAATGCTAAATATCTGGCACTTAGTGGGAAGTGGCAGTCTCAGATACATGGACTCACTTCTCTCTCCGAAGGTCTCTGTCTCAGATCTTAAACAGTAACTTTCTTGCTTAATCCAGGTTCTTCAACACAAAGAAAGTTAAGCAGTGCTTTCCTGGTTTGCAAAGGCAGACGGTATTGTTTGGTCTTTAGAGCTGCTAAGTAACAAAGGCAATTTGGGAACTTGAAGAACTAACTTGATTTCGTTTTCAGGGGTAATTATTTCATTCTTCCCCTCCCCTTTACTTCTTTAAAGTGAACCTCTTAACTAAGTTCAATTTGCAAAAAAAAAAAAAAAAAAATATTCATTTAAACCTTCATATAATTTCTTTACATTTTTAACTTCTTGAAACTTCTTATTTCCTATATTGACAAAGGAAATTATGTGTACCTCTTAATAATGCTAGATTCTTAAAAGCCTGAATATTAAATATTTATAAATAAAAGCTAGGAGTTGGCCCTTAATTATATATATAACAATATGAAAACAAATTGATTATGTTTTATTTTACCACGTGTCACCTTTCATTTGCAAATCATTCACTGTTACCATCCTAAGTGAATTCTGTGTCTTGGGAGACCAGAAAATGTAATGAAATATGGCTCCCACAAACTTGAAATCAGTCTGTAGTGTTAACATATTAATATAGATTATTATTACCCTCATCAAATTCTGAATTAATGTGTGCCAGTCACAACATACTTTACAGGTAAGATCTGATTTACTTCTCATAAAAATCCTGGGAGGTACAAAATATTATCTCCATTTTGCAAATGAGCCAAATGAGGCCCAGGGTGACAGAGCTTATCAGAGACAGGGCTGGGATTCAGCCTTAGGCTGCCTGACTCCAAAGGCCTTGAGCCATAAATATGCTGCCTCTATTAATATCATTTCCAAGATTCCACCAATCACAAAACAACTAAAATGACATGGAACACTTGACTCTAATTAGGGGAAGAAAAGGATTCTATGACTTCTACAGGGACCTCTGTGTAAAGGTAAAATTTTAGAGAATACCGGATTGGAATACCTAGAAATTCTCTAACTCAGAGAACAGAACTATAATAGACAGATTTTTGTAAACAAACCTTTCAGCAAAAATACAAGTGTCCTAAGTAAGCCCACGTTTGTCTGACTCAAAGCAAGTTTTCAGTCATTTCCACTGGCCTTGGCTTTCAAACCCATTGTGTGCTTTCCCGTCATAATGGAAATGAGTGTAATACACATACAAGTTCTTGGTAGAATTTTTGCAAAAACACTTTTGTAAAATTTTTTGGAAAAAAATGGTAACTCCAATATTTTTCAAAATGATTCATGCAAAAAAAAAAAAAAATGCTTCCAGTTAAAATAAGCACTTTTCACCAATAGATACTATCATCTAAAGTCTTATCTTACATATTCATGAGCTTGTTCTGGTTTCTTGATTTATTTGCTTTTCATAAAATTACTATTACATTCAATGTTTGGAAGAGATAAAGATAGTGTATTTGGCAGCCCAGAAAACCAGATCTATATATACCAAATGTCATATTCCAACTCTAGTTTTGCACCAAACTACGGAATTCCTTTTTACTAACAGTAAACCACACCACCAAATACACAAAGAGACACCAAAAGTTTGGAAAGGAAGCTCAGAAAGCTGAAAGGATTTTTCAACAACCACTAACAGCCTGTATGGTACACAAAGCTTAGCATACAAAATAAATGCTGAGACATGAGAATAACGGATTAGTATGTATCAGAAATATAGCCCTACTACAATCACCAGGGAGCCTCACAGAATCAGAGAATCCCCACATTCACAGATGGGAGAGGGATGTAGCAGATTCTATATAATCTTATAAGGTTTGAATAGCTAGTGAATTACACTACCAAAACATTTTCTAAGAATATAGCTCATGAAGGAACTGCTATATTGCTTCTATTTGTGGGCATTTACTTAGGTAACTTAAAGAGTCACTTAAACTTCTGGTTTCCTTAAACTGAAGAAAAAGTGCTATCAATTTGCTGCTTTCCTGGTCATAGTCATTACACCCCAAGCAGGGTTGACTGTGTACCGACAGATGACTCAGTTGCTGGCTTAGTGTATTCGGAAAACACTAGAAAGGAAAAACTGGCCTATTATAGTCATGCACCACTTAACAATATGGATATGTTCTGAGAAATTCATCATTAGGTGATTTTGTCATTACATGAACATCAGAGAGTACACTTACGCAAACCTAGATGGTCTAGCATAATACGAGTACACACCTAGGCTTTATGGTATGGCCTATTGCTCATAGACTACAAACCTGTACAACACATTAATGTACTGAATACTGTAGGCAACTGTAACACAATGGTAAACTATTTGTCAATCTAAACATACTAAAACATAGAAAAGGTACAGAAAAAAATGTGGTATTGTTGATGAAAGACATTCCAAACTTAAAGAAAGATTTGAAGAGTTTATTTGAGCAGGTTTCAGAGCCAGTCCTAGAAACAAACTCTCAAGGGAATGAGAAAATGCTCCGAGAAATAGCAGCTTTACAGTTTATTTTATACATTAGAATTAAAGGAGAAGACATAAAAAGGGTTACATGAAATCTTGAAATCTTTTGTGGTAGATTAAGAAGGAAGTAAAGAAGGGAAGCCTCTAGGATTGGATAAAAAGTAAAATGGAGAAATACTTCTTTTACATTGGTGGGTGCAGGACACTTAACGTTTAACATATATGGTTTACAGAGGTATGCAGGTGAAAGATAATTATGAGGAATGTTGGGGTTATCTTGCCCCAGTCCCAGGAGTGTTTATCTTCGCAGGTCTGGAGAAGAGATCATTCTGACATTTTAAGTCTGTTATTCTAGATGCAGAAAAACAATGGTAGAACTTGATAATGATTAATCTATCATATAGGCCTTAGGGCATGACTTCCTATTAAAACTCAGGAATTTTCTTTTAGGATTAAAACATCCTGTGTGGTTACTTTCAGTTACTGAGCTGCTCAGGCTTACTAAGGTAGCTCCTTTTTTGTTCACAGTACAAAGATTTTTTTAAAACGGTACACTTGTATAGGGCACTTACCATGAGTGGAGCTTGCAGGACTGGAAGTTGCTCTGGGTGAGTCAGTGAGTGGTGAGTGAATGTGAAGGCCTAGGGGACATGACTGTACACTACTGTAGACTTTAGAAACGCTGTACACTTAGGCTACACTAAATTTACAAAACAACACGAGATTAAATTAAGCACAAGAAAAATGTGCAATCAAGAAACAATAAAACACAAAATGAATGAGAGGCATAACACAGCATGGTGTTTTACAGCAAACTTTCTTATAAGTAAAAAAATGTACACTCTAAAATAATGATAAAAAGTATAGTACAGTAAATACATAAACCAATAGCATAGTCATTTATTATCATTATCCAGTATTATGTACTGTACATAATTTTATGTGCTATACTTTTATACAACTGGCAGCACCCCAGCATCACCACAGACCCATGTGTAATGCATCATGCTACCACATTATAATGACTAATGTCACTGGTCAATAGGAATTTTTCTCCTCCATTATAATCTTATGGACTACCATCATACATGCAGCCCCTCATTGACCAAAACTTCATTACATGACTTCATCTCCCTGGTTCTTCCTATTGTGTTTCCCTGAAAATAAGACCTAGCCAGACCATCAGCGCTAATGCGTACTTTGGAGCAAAAATTAATATAAGACCCAGTTTTATTTTATTATAATGTAAGTCCGGGTATATAATATAATATAATATAATATAATATAATATAATATAATACCAGGTCTTATATTAATTTTTGCTCCAAAAGACACATTAGAGCTGATGGTCCAGCTAGCTCTTATTTTCATGGAAACAGGGTATTCCACCACTGCAAATTGATTTTGTTTTTGTTTTTTTAAATACCCATGCCATTCTGTCATTTTTTAAAATGCAAATATTCTTGAAAGCATAGAAAATTACTCCTTATAATGCTTCTTTGAGTATCAATGGATTTCTCTTTGCCTTAGTAAGATGAATTCAGACTCTGAGAGGAGTAATGAGCTTATGAGAAAGGACCTGAGAATGGCAGCCAGTGGTAGAGGAAAACAAAACAGGTGTTCGATTCAATAATTTTATGAACAATGTCTTAAGTTTCACAAAAGCTGTACAAAGTGCCTTTTAGTTGCGTTTTATAAAAGAGCAAATGAAGTTAGAGAGGTTCCAAACCAAAATCTGTCTTCCTCCAAAACCCATAGTAAGTTACAATTAGAAGGAGACTGATATACCGAGATTGATGGAAATGGCGACCAAAATAATCAAGAATGCTTTTCACTATAACATGCTCTTTTATGTAAGTCTAAAGTCACTCAGATACCATATCATGAGTATTTACTGAGTACTTGATTGCTCATAAAATTCTGGAGAGCTCTGGGAGATAGAATTAGAAAAAATTACAGCATTTTGATTCAAGAAAAACAAAGGTGTTAAAGTCTCAGACTGTCAGTGTTTAACTTTAGTATATTAATTTCTCTGAGCCTCAGTTTCCCTTAGAATACTTTCATAATAGCATTATTTTTATAAATTACTTAATTTTCAAAAACCCCTCAAAGTATACCCTATATTTACAATTCCAAAATTGTTGTCACACCAGTCAAATATAGGCAATATTAAACAATTTGAAAAAAATATTTGAATGACTGACAGATTTTTGAATTTTTTTCCTGATAGAAGCATTAGGTAACTTGAGCAAGATTGTATAACTAGTTAATTGCATAATATATATTAGCTGTTCGTATATTCACTGTAATGTATATGAAAAGAATACGAATACATAAAGTTTGTGTATATACATTTATGGCCAAGACTAGATTTCAAACACTACTGAAGAAAAGCCATGGCATAAAAAAATCCAATATGTGATAGAAGGAGAATTGACTTTGGGTGGAAAAAACAATGCAATATATAGATGATGCACTATAGAATTGTACACTTGAGGCCTATATAATTTTGTTAACCAATGTCACCCCAATAAATTTAATAATTTGTTTTTAAAAATCCAAAATGCCAGATACCCCACTGTATTTTGGAATGTCCTTTTGTACTCACCTTTGTATGTATGCTTGACATTTTTGGAATTGGCACTATCTTGAAAACAATAATTAAACCACACTATGAAAATGACTAACATAGAATTGAGAGTTATATAGCTTCCCCATCAAGGAAATAATCTTATGTTGATGTAAAATAATCTTATGTTGATGTAAAGTACAAAATAAATTATAATAATCTAGAATTTTTCTTGCTATCTTTCTTGTATTTAAAAAGCAATTAGAAGTTTCTGCCAAAGAATTTCCTAAAGGGGGCCAAGCTTCCAGCAAAGTAAAAATAAGACAACCAGGCTAACAATAATGTTGTGGGACAGATTTAATTCCCAAGGACTTGTTACATCATTTTTCACTGATCCCTGAAGCAAGTAACACATTCAGTTGGGAAGCTCAAAGCAAGGGCAGAAATGGACCTGTACTCTATGGCTAATGGGTTTTAGAACCAGATACAGGCGGTGGAGGAGAGAAGATTGTAGTATAATATGTCTAATGTCCACACCGTTCCATGTTCAATAGTGAACTTGTTAATTAACAAGTAAAGGATTGACAATTTAATAATGAATTTTCCAAGATGTCTTACTTAGAAACATTGCATTGAATTCTAACTGAGACTTTGTGTTATTGGTTCATGCTATTAATTACCTCCAGATTATCTACATAAGGTGTATCCTTCAGTATCAGACATGTTCACCCACAGCTCGCTGGGCTGCAGAGCACCAGAGTCAGGCAGGCCACTGCCCATCCTGCAATGGCTCCAGTGCTCTCTTCTAGCCTCAGGACAACTCTGCCAATAAGAACAAAGCCCACTATGTCTGAAAGTAACACAGTTTCCATCAAAATTAAGTTAATTAGTTCTAAAACATTTGCTCTCTCTTGCTACTCTCCTCTCTTAAACAGGTAGAATTATTGTTATCATTTCATTTTATCTATTCACTTCCCAGATGCATATATCCAGATGTTTAAACATTTTTCTCCATCACCCACCTTCACTCACTAATCAAACTTCATTTTTCCAACTTCCATTAAGTTGGCCAGGTCTTCATTTAAATGAAGAGTTCCTCAGAACTAGAAATAGACTTTTCTTCCCACTAAGGAATTTTTTTTTCTTTTTTCTTTTAAGTTAAATTTATTGGGATGACAGTAATTAGTAAAATTACATAGGTTTCAAGTGTACAATTCTATAATATATCATTTATATATTACATTGTGTGCTCACCACCCAGAGTCAGTTCTCCGTCCATCACCATATATTTGACCCCCTTTACCCTTTCTACCTTCCCTGTCCCCGCTAACCCTCCAATAACCACTAAGTTGTTGTGGATATCTACCCCAAAAATCTGAAAACATTTATCTGTAAGATGTATGTACTCCAATGTTCATTGCAGCATTATTTACAGTGGTCAAGACATAGAAACAACCAAAGTGTCCTTCAATAAATGATTGGATAAAGAAGATGTGATACATCTACACAATGGAGTATTACTCTGCAATAAAAAATATGAAATACTGCCATTTGCAACTACATGGATGGATCTGTAGATTATTATGCTAAGAGAAATAACTCAGACAGAAAAAGTCAAGAACCATATGAATTCACTCATATGTAGGATATAAAACTGAAAGCAACAAAGAAACAAGACAAACAAACAAAACCTCATAGACATGGAAATTTTTTTCTTGGTGATGAGATCATCAATTTGTATCTAATGAATAGAAACATTTTTCCATGGAATTTTAAATGAATAGCATTTAAAACCTCATTTAGTCCAAAATTTCTCATTCTATCATCTTCCAATCTAAGTGAGTCATGACAGAACAAAAATGTTTCTTTCATCAAAATGTGCAGACAATTCCTTCAGAATGAGTATAACTAGATTTCAGGTGGTAAAGTAACTAATTAATTTACTGGAAAAGAAAATCAAATACATAACTGTCAAGCTACTCTGTGTCTTCATTAACCCATCTTTGTAACATAGCCAGGTCTCAATGAGACATCTTAAAATGTTTGAATGTTTAAGATAATAATCAATCAGACCCACCAGTAAACAAATACAGATCACAAATTACTTTGTTTTAAAAGGCATACTACGCATAAGTCTAGTACCCATCTGACACCACATATAGTCATTACAATATTATTGATGATATTCCCTATGCTATACTTTATATCCTTACAATTATTTTTATAACTGTTAATCGTACTTCTTAGTGGTGACTACTTTGTAAGGTATATAAATGTCTAATCATTATGTTGTACACATGAAACTAATATAATATTACATGTCAACTGTAATTGAAAAATAAATTTAATTTTTTTTAAATAATAAAATAATAAAGGCACAATAATGGAACAGCCACCAAATGTGGGATTCCAAATTCATTTACTGCAAACACTGAAAAACTTCAGAAATGACATGGTAATATAATCCCACATCTGTGTAATATAGTAACAACTGATAATAATGACAGAATCATTTAAAATAAAGGTCTAGCAGGCAAGCTTATGCAAGTGCAATAAAGTACTTATATTACACAGTGTATTTTATTTTAATTTAATTTAAAGTAAATATTCTGCTTGGAGTCATATGAAATACTGGAAAGAGTTTGTTGCCACATTATATTGAAATTATTTAAGTCCTTTGAGAGCAAGGAACATTTATGATTATATGTGCACCACCTGACGTGGCACAATGCCTGCCTCACAGAACAATGGCATCAGGTAAGGAGTTAAAGTGCAAATGCATAGGCCTCACTCTTCAAACTCCAAAACAGAAAATTTTAAGTGAATCACAGAAACCTGCACTTTAAAAAAATTGTCCAGAGCTTTGCGCAGTGGCAGTATCGTAGCCAATGAGGTTTATCCGAGGCGATTATTGCTAATTAAAAAATTGTCCAGGTGATCGTATGCACACTGAAATCTGATAATGATTAACATAAAAAGCTACTCAGAAAATGTTTTAGCGACTTTGGAACACTGATGTGTAGAAAGTAGAAGAACCACATTTGCATATTCCATTGCAAAAATGTTATGTGGGCATGAAGTCTAGTATTCTCCCTCAAAGAGACTGATGATACTAAATCACCATATTTTTCATGGGTTAATGCAAAAAAAGATCATGTCATGATCAAGTGGGATTTATTCCTGGGATGGAAGTTGGATTCAATATCCACAAATCAATTCACATGATATACCAAGTAAATAAAATAAAGGATAAATATATATATGAGCATATCACTTAATGCAAAAAAAAAGCATTTGACAAAATCCAGCATCCATTTCTGATAAAAACTCTCAGCAAAGGGTGGATGGAGGGAACCTCCAAATAATAAAGGCCACGCATAACACACCCACAGCTAACATCACATTCAACTGGGGAAAGCTGAAAGTTTTTTCTTTAAGATCAGGAACATGACCAGGATGTCCACTGTCACCACTTTCATTCAACATAATATTGTAAGTCACAGCAATCAGACAAAGGAAAAAAAAAAAAGGCACCCAAACTGGAAAGGAAGAGGTAAAACCATCATCATTTGCAGATGACATGATACTATATAAAGAGAACCTTAAAGATTCCACCAAAACCCTATTAGAACTAATAAATGAATTCAGTAAAGTGGTAGGATATAAAATTAATATTCAGAAATACATCTATGATGAGCTATCACAAAGAGACATTAAGAAAACAGTCACATTAACAATTATATTAAAAAATAAAATTCTTAAGAATACATTTAACCAAAGAGGTAAAAGATGTGTACTTGGAGAACTATGAGACATTGAAGAAAGAAACTGAGGAAGATACAAATTAATGGAATATACTGCGCTATGGATAGGAAGAATTAACATTGTTAAAATGTTCATAGTCACCAAAGCAATCTACAGATTCAATGCAATCCCTATAAAAATACTAATGTCATTTTTTCACAGAACTAGATCAAATAATCCTAAAATTTATATGGAATTACAAAAGACCCTGAATAGCCAAAGCAATAGTGAGAAACAAAAATAAAGTTGGAGGTGCACACTACCTGTTATCAACCTGTGCTACAAGGCTATAGTCATCAAAATGGCATGGTAATGACATAAAAACAGATATATAGATAAATGGAACAGAATAGAGAGCCCAGAAATAAATTCACACATATATGGTCATTTAATTTATAACAAAGGAGGCAAGAATATACAGTGGCATGAAGGCAGTCTATTGAATTAATGGTATGGGGAAACTGTATAGATACATGAAAAAAAAACTGTACAACTATTTTACACTATATACAAGAATAAACTCAAAATGGATTAAAGACTTAAATGTAATACCCGAAACCATAAAACTCCTAGAAGAAAACATAAACAGTAAAATCTTTGGCATTACCCTTAGCGATATTTTTTTGAATACATCTCTTTAAGCAAGGAAAATAAAATAAAAAATAAAGAAATGGGAGTACATCAAACTAAAAATTTTTTGCACAGCCAAGGAAACCATCACAAAAATGAAGGCAGCATAATGAATGGTAGCATATATTTTCCAATGATACATCCATTAAGGGGTTAATATCCAAAATATATAAAGAACTCATACAAGTTCATACCAAAAAGAAACAATCCAATTAAAAAATAGGCAGAGGACCTCAATAAACATTTCTCCAAAGAGGACATACAGATGTCCAATAGATATATGAATAGATGCTCAACATCACTAATCACCAGAGAAATGCAAATTAAAACCACAATGAGATATCATCAATAAATCAACAAACAAAAAATATTGGCAATTATACAGAGAAAGGGAATTCTTGTGCCCTGTTGGTAGGATTGCAAGTTGATGCATCCACTGTGGAAAACAGCATTGAGTTTCCTCAAAAAAATAACAGTAGTACTACCTTATGACCCAGCAATTCCACTCCTGGGTATTTATCCGAATACAAAACACTAATTTGAAAAGATATATGCACCATTATGTTCACTGCAGCACCATTTACTATAGCCAAGATATGGAAACAACTGTAGTGTCCATCAACAAATGACGGGAAAATGAAGAAGTGCAACATATATGAAATTGAATATTACTTGGCCCTAAAAACAAATGAAATTACCATTTCCAACAACATGAATGGACCTGTAGATTATTATGCTAAGAGAAATAACTCAGACAGAAAAAGTCAAGAACCATATGAATTCACTCATATGTAGGATATAAAACTGAAAGCAACAAAGAAACAAGACAAACAAAACCTCATAGACATGGAAATTTTTTTCTTGGTGATGAGATCATCAATTTGTATCTAATGAATAGAAACATTTTTCCATGGAATTTTAAATGAATAGCATTTAAAACCTCATTTAGTCCAAAATTTCTCATTCTATCATCTTCCAATCTAAGTGAGTCATGACAGAACAAAAATGTTTCTTTCATCAAAATGTGCAGACAATTCCTTCAGAATGAGTATAACTAGATTTCAGGTGGTAAAGTAACTAATTAATTTACTGGAAAAGAAAATCAAATACATAACTGTCAAGCTACTCTGTGTCTTCATTAACCCATCTTTGTAACATAGCCAGGTCTCAATGAGACATCTTAAAATGTTTGAATGTTTAAGATAATAATCAATCAGACCCACCAGTAAACAAATACAGATCACAAATTACTTTGTTTTAAAAGGCATACTACGCATAAGTCTAGTACCCATCTGACACCACATATAGTCATTACAATATTATTGATGATATTCCCTATGCTATACTTTATATCCTTACAATTATTTTTATAACTGTTAATCGTACTTCTTAGTGGTGACTACTTTGTAAGGTATATAAATGTCTAATCATTATGTTGTACACATGAAACTAATATAATATTACATGTCAACTGTAATTGAAAAATAAATTTAATTTTTTTTAAATAATAAAATAATAAAGGCACAATAATGGAACAGCCACCAAATGTGGGATTCCAAATTCATTTACTGCAAACACTGAAAAACTTCAGAAATGACATGGTAATATAATCCCACATCTGTGTAATATAGTAACAACTGATAATAATGACAGAATCATTTAAAATAAAGGTCTAGCAGGCAAGCTTATGCAAGTGCAATAAAGTACTTATATTACACAGTGTATTTTATTTTAATTTAATTTAAAGTAAATATTCTGCTTGGAGTCATATGAAATACTGGAAAGAGTTTGTTGCCACATTATATTGAAATTATTTAAGTCCTTTGAGAGCAAGGAACATTTATGATTATATGTGCACCACCTGACGTGGCACAATGCCTGCCTCACAGAACAATGGCATCAGGTAAGGAGTTAAAGTGCAAATGCATAGGCCTCACTCTTCAAACTCCAAAACAGAAAATTTTAAGTGAATCACAGAAACCTGCACTTTAAAAAAATTGTCCAGAGCTTTGCGCAGTGGCAGTATCGTAGCCAATGAGGTTTATCCGAGGCGCGATTATTGCTAATTAAAAAAATTGTCCAGGTGATCGTATGCACACTGAAATCTGATAATGATTAACATAAAAAGCTACTCAGAAAATGTTTTAGCGACTTTGGAACACTGATGTGTAGAAAGTAGAAGAACCACATTTGCATATTCCATTGCAAAAATGTTATGTGGGCATGAAGTCTAGTATTCTCCCTCAAAGAGACTGATGATACTAAATCACCATATTTTTCATGGGTTAATGCAAAAAAAGATCATGTCATGATCAAGTGGGATTTATTCCTGGGATGGAAGTTGGATTCAATATCCACAAATCAATTCACATGATATACCAAGTAAATAAAATAAAGGATAAATATATATATGAGCATATCACTTAATGCAAAAAAAAAGCATTTGACAAAATCCAGCATCCATTTCTGATAAAAACTCTCAGCAAAGGGTGGATGGAGGGAACCTCCAAATAATAAAGGCCACGCATAACACACCCACAGCTAACATCACATTCAACTGGGGAAAGCTGAAAGTTTTTTCTTTAAGATCAGGAACATGACCAGGATGTCCACTGTCACCACTTTCATTCAACATAATATTGTAAGTCACAGCAATCAGACAAAGGAAAAAAAAAAAAGGCACCCAAACTGGAAAGGAAGAGGTAAAACCATCATCATTTGCAGATGACATGATACTATATAAAGAGAACCTTAAAGATTCCACCAAAACCCTATTAGAACTAATAAATGAATTCAGTAAAGTGGTAGGATATAAAATTAATATTCAGAAATACATCTATGATGAGCTATCACAAAGAGACATTAAGAAAACAGTCACATTAACAATTATATTAAAAAATAAAATTCTTAAGAATACATTTAACCAAAGAGGTAAAAGATGTGTACTTGGAGAACTATGAGACATTGAAGAAAGAAACTGAGGAAGATACAAATTAATGGAATATACTGCGCTATGGATAGGAAGAATTAACATTGTTAAAATGTTCATAGTCACCAAAGCAATCTACAGATTCAATGCAATCCCTATAAAAATACTAATGTCATTTTTTCACAGAACTAGATCAAATAATCCTAAAATTTATATGGAATTACAAAAGACCCTGAATAGCCAAAGCAATAGTGAGAAACAAAAATAAAGTTGGAGGTGCACACTACCTGTTATCAACCTGTGCTACAAGGCTATAGTCATCAAAATGGCATGGTAATGACATAAAAACAGATATATAGATAAATGGAACAGAATAGAGAGCCCAGAAATAAATTCACACATATATGGTCATTTAATTTATAACAAAGGAGGCAAGAATATACAGTGGCATGAAGGCAGTCTATTGAATTAATGGTATGGGGAAACTGTATAGATACATGAAAAAAAAACTGTACAACTATTTTACACTATATACAAGAATAAACTCAAAATGGATTAAAGACTTAAATGTAATACCCGAAACCATAAAACTCCTAGAAGAAAACATAAACAGTAAAATCTTTGGCATTACCCTTAGCGATATTTTTTTGAATACATCTCTTTAAGCAAGGAAAATAAAATAAAAAATAAAGAAATGGGAGTACATCAAACTAAAAATTTTTTGCACAGCCAAGGAAACCATCACAAAAATGAAGGCAGCATAATGAATGGTAGCATATATTTTCCAATGATACATCCATTAAGGGTTAATATCCAAAATATATAAAGAACTCATACAAGTTCATACCAAAAAGAAACAATCCAATTAAAAAATAGGCAGAGGACCTCAATAAACATTTCTCCAAAGAGGACATACAGATGTCCAATAGATATATGAATAGATGCTCAACATCACTAATCACCAGAGAAATGCAAATTAAAACCACAATGAGATATCATCAATAAATCAACAAACAAAAAATATTGGCAATTATACAGAGAAAGGGAATTCTTGTGCCCTGTTGGTAGGATTGCAAGTTGATGCATCCACTGTGGAAAACAGCATTGAGTTTCCTCAAAAAAATAACAGTAGTACTACCTTATGACCCAGCAATTCCACTCCTGGGTATTTATCCGAATACAAAACACTAATTTGAAAAGATATATGCACCATTATGTTCACTGCAGCACCATTTACTATAGCCAAGATATGGAAACAACTGTAGTGTCCATCAACAAATGACGGGAAAATGAAGAAGTGCAACATATATGAAATTGAATATTACTTGGCCCTAAAAACAAATGAAATTACCATTTCCAACAACATGAATGGACCTAGAGGATATTATGCTAAATGAAATAAGTCAGACTGAGAAAGACAAATACCGTATGATCTCACTTAAATGTGGAATCTGAAGAACAAAATAAATGTACAAACAATAGAAACAGACTCATAGATACAGTGAGCAAACTGATGTTGCCAAATGGGAGGGTTTGGGGAACTGGGTGAAAAAGGTGACGGGATTAGGAAGTACAAATTGGTAGTTACCAAACAGTCTCAGGGATGTAAAGTCAATATAAAGAGTATAGTCAATAATGCTGCAACAACTATGTATAGCCCCAAGTAGGTAACAAACTAATCGCTGGGATCACGACATAAGTTATATAAATGTCTAACCACTATGCTGCACACCTAAAACTAACATAAAATAATATTGAGTGTCTACTGTAACTTAAAGACATAAATAAATTTAAAGAATGAATAAAACAAAAAATAAATAAATTACTAAAAAAGTTTCAAATATTAAATACTTAAAGAACTGATTGAAACAATAAATGCATGTCCTTTATATATTTAATATTAATAAACAATATCTCACACTAAATTTTGTAGTGCTGATTGAAAGATGTATTATATATTCTACTGAAACCAGACTTAACTAAAACATATTTACTTCTCTGATACTTCTATTCATAAAAATCCAAATATAAACTAATATAAATTAATATTTCATTAATCCAATAGTCTAGAATGTCATTAATTTAAGAAGTTTATTTAAACTACTTCTTGCTGCTATTAATATAAAATGAAAATTTTCACACAGTCAATTCCTTTACTATTTTTCATATAAATGAATACTGTTTCTTTTTTCACCACCCTAGGAGAGTAGAGATTAAAAGTGCTGTCTTTCTATTTGGCTATTTTTCTTTTCCTTCAAAGGAGGAAGGAAACCTGGCACATATCCCTCAATCATTATTTGTTAAATTAATGAACGAATAATTGAATGAATGATCACACATGATCCAGACTCATCAATGCAGAGAGAAGTAAAGGTAATTTGGGTAAAGGAGAAAGAAAATAGTAGAAAACAGAGAGGGTCTAACCCAAGAGATATTTTTTCATTCAGCTATGCGCGAGCGCACACACACACATACACAGACACACTAACACCATCTACATCATTCTGCAAACGAAGGTAAAGATGGATCACCAGAAAAGCTCTGTAAGTAAAAAAATGAGATTTTTATCAACGCGTTTTTTGTATCCCAGAATACATTGTCCTTGTTATTGCTCTTTATTTCAAAGAAAAACGATGGTCGATCAAGAGCCTCAGTATTCAGGAAAGAGGTGTTTGGAGAACACATTCACCCAGTGTTGACATCTATGCAATAACTATATATATGTTGGGAGTCCATATAGCACATATGTTCTAAGTTCTTAATAAGATATTCATATATCAAACTTATTTTCAGATTATAAAAACTCTTCTCCAATTGACTCCACTAAGGAGCAGAGACAACCTTAATCAAGTTTGCAACCTGAATAAATATAAGCTATTTGTATCATATTCACATAAGATAGATCGCAGAAATGTTTCTGAAACTCTCCCACATCTGGAATGATAAATTGCTTGCTCTTGGCTTATTTGCATTACAAATCACAAAGAAATCTTGTATTATGCTTGGTTAGCAATATGTCCCATCCTAAAAAAAATTAAAAATGCCTCTGAAGTATTGCAAGGCAAATAACCTCATAAATAAGCCATTTATGATATTCTAGTAACATGTCACATTTGTAGTGTTTTAGCTTTGTTCTTAAAGTACAGAGTTGACATTCAAAAGTAAAAAAGATAGGTAAAAGTAATAAAAACTATATAGTCATGCATATATCTTGATAAAAGTTGGTTTTGAGTAAAATATATTCAGAAAAGTTATCTACTAAATTTTTTCAATGGTTATATCTGCACCGTGGGTTGGAAGTGATTTTCTTCTGTTTTGCTCATCAGCATTTTTCAAATACACTTTTATAATAAAATAATCTTTAAAATTACATTTATGTTCAACACACATAGTAATCATTTGCTAACTGAAAATAAAAAATTAAAGTCATTTTCATTTTAATTTCAAGAAAAAGAAGTTCATGATTGCGTGTTCCTGCATCTACTACAAGAAGTCTTGACTCTGGAAAAAGGCCTCCCAGCCCCTCATTTCCTGTCACTTTAGCAGCTGCTTCTTGTGTTCATTTTAACACTTTATCTGCCTCTTTATTTCCTGCAGATCAGTGGTGATGCATGAGTCATAGTTACTTACCACATTTTATTAATTTGGCCTAACTTTGTATTTGTTAGCTGTGATCTCATTAAACTTTTAATTTTCTGTGCTTGGCAAAAAGAGCACATTGTTGAGGATGTGTAGCTCCAAACTTTCTCCTATGGACTTTCTTCCCTTTTGGAAAATCCCATGCTGCTGAGGAAAGCAGCAATTTGACCATTTGGTTGAATGTGCTTGTGCATCTAACTTCAAATATAAACTCTAGATTATATTTATGTAGTGGTAATTTTATCAGTTTCCATGCTTACCTAAGTAGGATGTTGTTTTCTGCTGTTTTATTTTTTTTAAGATTTTCTTATCCATTTAATAATTGTTCAAAGTGATCAAGAAGAATACAAAGTAAAAGTCATATATTACTTAACACAATTTTCATTCATTTAATTCAACGGGCGTCTAAAATGCTACATTAGGATTTTGAAAGGAGATGTTTCCTCTTGCTCTTTTCTCTTCTCTGTATAATACAAATAACTATTCAAAGTATTTAATTATTCTGTACCGTTACAAGAAAAGCCTTCAAAGTTGATATAACCACACTTTTCACAATGGAAGAGCTAGTCAGAGAGATAAATTTATATTGGTCAAATTCTTTTCATTCCTATACAGACGACAAGTTTTCTGTGGATGCAACTCTGAGATGGGATTTCCAGATCATCCCTGTGAACTGAAAAAGTGATGAGAGAAACTGAGGCCATGAAAATAAAACAACTTGACAACATTTCTCAGGCTGATTCTCTTCAACCCAGTGTAGCCAGGTGAGGGCTCTCTTATCTTTAGTGTTGCCAGCTGCTGGGAAATGTTAAACCGATTGTCATGTGTGGTATTGAAATACTGGGAAGAGGTAGCACAGCAAAAGTGAAAGCAGGAGCATGTCCTAAACATTAGCCACTGCAGACCACATCATGAACTAAAATTTTGTATTTCCTGGAATTGCCCATTTTTCTTTTGCCTTGTTTTCTATACATCTATCACTTCCCCGATTCTTCCCCAAATTCTCTGAGAGAACAATAAAACACCTGCTGATATAATCACATATGTCCTAATCCATCAGTTCTTTTTGATTTTTGTGTATGTGTTGCTTCAGGAGCACTCCCTCCTCTGGCAGTGTATAGTCACACTATGCCTGCTACTCAGCGTTTGCCATAATATTTATTTTTGCCCCCATCCTAGGATTTCCAAAGCCTCTCTCCTGCACACTCTATTTCCTGGAGCCCAGATCATCCTCTTTTGTCTTCCTCTCTTTCCTTTTGTTGTAAAGATCTTCTGTTCATTTCTTGAGAAAGAGTGCTTGGAAGATAGAATTAGTTAGAACTTTAATATCTGAAATTGTCATATTCTAGCTGCATATGTGATGATAATTTAACTAAATACTAAATTTTAGGTTGAAAAGTTATGGTCCATGGCAGACTTAATCAATTGTCCACTATCATTACTATTGTTGCTTTGAAGAAGTCTAAGTTATTCTGATTCCTGTTCCTTTACATATGTATTCTGTTTTATTTCTAACTGGAATATTTTAGGATCTTCCATTTCTCTTTGGTATTTTGGACTTTCATGATGATAAGGCTCAGCATAAGTCATTTCTCATTGGCTGTGCTGAATAGTTGGTAGGACCTTTCAAGCTAGATACTCATGACTTCAGTTATGTGAAAGTTTCTTGTATTATGTCTTCTTTTTTTCTGTCCATGTCTGTCCTCTTTTTGAAACTGTAATTAGTTGTATACTAGATCTCGTAGTTGACCAACTACTTCTTTTATTTTTTTATCCTTGCTCTTATATTCTAGCTCCTTTTCTTTTTGTTTTAGTTATTATAAAAATTCATTAAAATGTTCAAAATTTTACTAATTTTTTTAAATTTCTTCCTAGTGTTTTCCATTTCCAGGATCTCTTTTAGTCTGTAGTACTTTCCTCCTACTTTTAAAGTAGTCTAGGTTATTTTCCCATATCTCTTTGAGAATAACAATTTTCTTTTTATTCAAAATAAAAATTCTTGTGCTAGCTGCATTTCTTTTCCTTTAACTCAAAATTCTCAAAGGCTTTAAAAGCTAAGATTCAATAGGGAATATAAATTGGTACAGTCACTGTGGAAAACAGTATGGAAGTTCCTCAAAAATTTAAGAACAGAATATCGTTTGACCCAGCAATCCCTCTTCTGGGTATCTACCAAAAAAAAAATCTGAAAACATTTATCTGTAAAGATATATGTACCTATAAGTTCATTGCAGCATTATTCACAGTGGCCAGGACATGTAAATACCAAAGTATCCTTCGATAGACAATTGGATAAAGAAGATGTGATACATATATACAATGGAATATTACTTAGCCATAAGAAAAGATGAAATATTGCCATTTGTGACAACATGGATGCATCTTGAGATTATCATGCTAAGTGAAATAAGTCAGACAGAAAAAAATCGAGAAATATATGACTTCACTCATATGTGGTATATAAAACTGAAAGCAACAAATAAAGTAAACAAACAAACAAAAACTCATAGACATAGACAACAGTTTAGTGATTACCAGAGGATAAGTGGGGAGGTGGGTGGTAGAAAAGGGTAAAGGGGGTCAAATATATAGTGATGGAAGGAGAACTGACTCTAGGTGGTGAACACACAATGCAGTATATACCACGGGTGCCAAAGAAATGTATACGCATGACTTGTATTCATCTTTTGTTTTCAGTATATACTGAGTATTACAATTTTAATACAGTTTTTTCCTTTCTTAAATTTGTATACATATTTTTGGCACCCTCTATAGATCATGTATTATAGAAATGTACACTTGAAACCTATATAATTTAACTAACCAATGTCACCCCAACAAATTCAATTAAATTTTTTTTTAAAGATTCAATAGGAATAGGCAAATTATTTTTCTCTCAGAATAATGTTTAAGTGATCTGTATAGCTGAGGCATAGGTTATTAACTATTTCATCCTGACAATTACTGTGATCATTTAAAATCAAAATAACCTTTCATTTATTTCTTATCAAATATACATAAATGGCAGCACAGAAAATCAAAAAGCCTTGACTTAATTATTTGATTTATAGTTATTAGGTCCAGATCAGATATAAATGAATGAGAGCATCACACTGGACACTCCTCAGTTAAAGAAAAAGGGAGTCTCTAGCACAGTAAATAAAGATTCCTTTCCTTTATAGTTATTTCTCTCACAAACAAACAACAAGCCAACACTGGCTCTATTTATGTAACCTTGAGTAACCTCAAAAAATGTGGATGATAGACTAAGGGTTTTTTTCCCCTTATACATGTCAAGTTTACAGAATGTGGAACTGCTTTTCTCCAGAGCAGAAACCAAACATGTTGATAAATTCTCAGGAACTCAGACACTAGTTTGGCTATTTTCCAATAAGTGTTCTGAACATATTCCCACGTATAAAGTCTCCCTATCTGGCACTTTTCCTGCCAGCTGAGAGGGATGTGATAGTTCGTCTTTCTGTTTCCAAGAACATTTCTTTGCACAAAGTTTTGATACGTGAAGGAGAATTTCTCCCCAGTAGCAACTCTGCTTTCTCAGGGAATGTGATCTCTTTACTGAGAACAGTTAGTCAGGAACCTTTCATTTCCACAAACATGAGCCTGTGATTAGTTTCTCTTGTGTCTTATAATGCCTCGATTTTACTGTATGTAGTCTAAGGAAAACTTTTGAAAACATTATACTATTAGTATCAGTCAAAATATTTATTAACACTAACTGAAAAAATGATTTCTTAAAATATGAAAAGCTAAAAGTTAGAAAACTAAACAACTAATTGTTCGATCATATGGTAGCTCCTTGTAACAGAATTGTTGGCCAAAACTGTAATAAAAAAATCCCATATCAGGATGTTTCTCCATTCTATAGTCAGTGATTTAAGAACCCACACTAAATTCTAAATGCGCACCTATAATTTTTTCATGGAAATTTTTTTTACATATCATGTATAGCATAAAAATGCCAGCTGTAGATTATTCTTCACAGTGATCTTTATTTTAAATTATTGGACTTTTTTATGTTGTCTGGATTACACTATCCATGAGAATATGAGCTCCACGAGATTAGAAACCTGTTATCTTTTTCTCTTCACCATACCTTACACAAAGTAGATGACTCAATGAATATTTGTTGAATAAATTAACAAAACTCAATTTACATTTATAAAACCCTATGTTTTTTTAATCCCTACAAATATACTGTCCTGTTGTATTTTTTATCTCTGTTTCCAAAACCTACATATAAACTAATATAAATTAACATTTCATTCATTCAAGCCTGTGCCCTTATGACTTTAATGAATTTAACTTCATTTCAAATGAATTTGTGGAGCAGATACTTGTGGTAGGCAAAAATAAAAAGTATATTTTAAATAAAGCAACTGTATTTTAAATTTGGTGATTACTTCTACATTTTAAATAAATAATTTGAAATTTTTTTAGAAATTCTACTAATTCACTTTTTACTTTACAAGTACATCAATTTTCTCTTAATTTTTGTGCATTCCTTGTCATTAACTTATTCAATAACTATGTCAACAAGCATATTCATTTGTTCAATATGTATATTCATGTATCTATCGATTAAATATAACTATATTTATATTCATTCATAAAGAGAGTTCTTACTATTTTAAAGGAACTATGCTGAGTCCTAAACATAAAAGTGAAAGGAATCTCATTAAGTAAATTCATGTTGATGTTTTTCATGCCTCCATCAGGTTTTTTTAAACCTGAAAGTTATGTACTCTAAACTGTATAAAACGATATCTTATTCATATTTCTGAAAAATGCAAACAATAAGGCACAATAAATATGTGCCATCCTGATTTTCTTAATTATCTTTCCTAAAATTCATCTACCAAATGAAATTATCTAAATTGTACTCCTAAAACTGTAAAATTTTTTATCAATAATTAATTGCATAGTTATATGTACAACAAAGTTTAAAGAAATTCTCGTTTCTGCCATTCAATGATCTTGATAAGGAAATAATAGCAAAAATATTTCCAAAAAATACTAAATACTCAGCCCCATACTACATAAATATGCTTTTAAAATAATAACATGGTGAAAAATTATTATAAATCAGTTATTGGATATGTTTTAAGTCTAATCAAGTGCCCTGACACATTGCTACACAAAGTTAAAACTTTTAAAATGCTTTCTCTATATTATAGGTGTGCATGGGGGCGGAGCTTGTATCCAGGCAACAGCAATATAACTTAGACATGTTGGACATGTTGGACTTGTTTCTCAACTGTAACGGGGTGCTACTATTCTGGAAATTGTCACTAGCTAGTAATCAGAGACCAAGAAATTTGGCTGTGTCTGCTTCTGCTCAGTATAGCCATTTCAGTTCAATTAAATTCTATATTCTTGGCTAAAATAAACTGGGAATTTACAGCAACTATGTGTGTCAGACTTTTCCCACTAATACATATCTTAACTACAACAATACAAATACCAGAATATAATATTTGGAAGATGATTAAAATACATTTTGTTTTGATAATACTAACTGTAGGAATTAAAGCCAAATCTTGACCCCTTAAAAATATTAGAAACTGGGAGAGTAAAGTGGGCCTTACACCTTCTACGTTCTTTAATAGGAAGCAGGAGTTCAAAAAAGTTGACAAGATAATGAGGATGTTATTAACTGCCTTAATTACTCTCATGATTCTGTGAGAGACCAAAAGAGCAGAAGGTCAATGGGGATGGTGCAGAGGAAACAAGGGATAGAAGATATTGCAGATTTGGGTAAAGGCCAGATCATTAGAGTTTTGTTGGCTGTAATAAGGAATTTCTATTTTATTCCAAGTACAAAGGGAAGCCCTTAAAGTGTTAGTATCAAACAACAATAGTGGCTTAAAGTAACATAGAAATTTGTTCCTTTCATTTAAAAGAAGTCCAGAAGTAAGCAGATTGGTTTTGGGCTTCAATAAGCTTAAGGGACTCAGTGGTCTGGTCAAGATGGTGAAGTAGGTAAACTCTGTGCTCACCTTCTCTCAGGACATCAATTACAACTAAACCACCACACAACCATTATTGAGAATCAGCTGAAGTCTACCTGAACCAAAGCCCAACAAGTACAGACATACAGAAAAAGCCATCTCAAGACTGGTAGGAGGGGCAGAGACACAAAATGGGCTGGTCCCACACCAGCATGTGATCATTAAAAATCAGGAGTGATATCTCAGCTGCAGACTTCCCCCCCTGAGGAGCAAGGGGTCCCAGCCTTTCCTCAGCCTGGGGTTTCAGAGCTGGGGAGAGAGGTACCCATAATTCCTGGCTGTGAAAATCAGTAGAGATTGTGGCTGAGTGAGATGGAGGGTGACTGCACTCCCAGGTGCTCCTCTTAAAGAGACCGTGCATGGACATACTCACTCACAGAATCACTTTCTCTGAGCTCCAGGTTTGGAACAGAAGCTTGAAAAGTGCCAAGGACATTCGGGGATGAACGGAATTGTCCAGATTCAGAGTGAGGGCTGGAGGGGCAGCTTTCTCCAAAAGGAAGGAGCTGGTGGAAGCCATTGTTTCTTTGTTGAGCCCTGCCCCTTCCTGCATGCAGATGCAGGGAGACGCCATATCTGAGTCTACATCAAAGTGGCTATTACCTTTTATCTACCCCGTCCTAGTGACTCCCTGAAATCACGCCCTACCCAACTTTGGGGAACACCCAAGCTGCTTCCAGTGGATTTTTCCTACAAACATCCTCCTAATACTCAAGCTTCGGACATTCCTAAAATCTTTCAATCATTCACGAAACCCAAACAAGTAGGATCTAGCTTCAGAGTGTCCTGTATCTCTGGCTGAGTGACCCTAAACACAGCACTAGAGAGAGCCAGCCTTTGTTGGCAGCTTGGCTTCTGAAGGCAACTCCAAGCACAGCATGGGTAGTGGGCATCTCTGGATTTCTTTGTGGCTCATGCCAGGTGGCACCAGGCAGGGCATAGATTGCAGCTGAACTTGGCCTGCAGCAGGCCCCCTCCCAGGAGGACCCAGGGTTGGAAATTCCAATGTTAAGCTTCAGAGAGGTCTGGAGCATCACCTGGCCACCTCTAAAAATGACACACCCAAAGGGCAACCTGGGCAGGCACCAGACCCTGACTCTGTAGGGTCAGCCCCTGCACAACAGCTCCTACACTGTAGTCATAGCCAGTCTCCACAACCAATCAGCCTGAGGGTCAATCCCTCTCAATAATGTGCAAATGGCAATCAAGTCTCAACTAAACAGGAGAGCCCACACAACCCACACAAGGGACACACCTGGAGCACTGGGCTCTGGGGACCAGGGAGATTGCACTACTGGGTCCAACAAGACCCCTAATACATAAGGCCACTATACTAAGACCAGGACACATAGCAGTCCTACATAGAAACAAACACAGGGAGGCAGCAAAAATCGGGAGAAACATGTCCCAAATGAAAGATCAGAACAAAGCTCCAGAAAAAGTACTAAACAAAATGTACACAAGCAATCCACCGCACACTGAGTTCGAAAGACTGGTTATAAAGATGCTCAATGATCTCAGCGAGAACTTCAATGAAAAGATAGGAAACATAAAAATGGAGATAGAAAACATTTTTTTAAAAGTCAGAAATGGAGACTACAATAATTGAAATAAAGAATACATTAGGCTCTCTCTTGGCAACTTGGAGGCAATTGGCTGCTTCAGGATAAAGCTGAATATCTCTTTCCCAGCCACTGGCTGCCAGAAAGTCATTGAAGTGGACAATGAACGCAAACTTCGTACATTTTATGAAAAGCATATGCCACAGAAGTTGCTGCTAACACTCTGGGTGAAGAATGGATGGGTTATATGGTTCAAATCAGTGGTGGGAATGACAAACAAGGTTTCCCCATGAAGCACTTTAGTTTGCATCCTATTGGCCACAACTTACTTACATGGCTATACCAAATTGCAATAAACTCAGCTTGCAAATGGCAGTTCCAGTACTAAAGAAGAGGAGGATAGATATTGAGTAAGGAAGGAACTCACACTCTGTGATATAAACATTGTCAGAATTGACTGGGCTATACAACAATAAAACATCACCTCAAAATCTCAGTGCCTTGAAACAAAAATGATTTATTTCTTGTTCATACCACATGTCATCATGGGTCAGCAGGAGGACTCTGTCCATCATTCAGACCCATGGATAGGTGACCCTGATGAAGAAGCCTCTAACTCATATGGTATCAATCACCATGCCAGAAAAAAAAAAAAAGAGGAGTAAGGAAGCGACATTGTGTAGTAGTCAGCCTCAAAGATGACCCCTACCTCCTAGATTCACACACATCCCCCAACACTGTATCAGGGTTGGCCTATGTGATAAATAGAATACTGCAGAAGTGATGTTGTCATTTCCAAGGCTAGGTCATAAAAGACATTGTGGTTTCTGCCATTCTCTCAGGTTACTAGCTGTGGAAGCAATTAGTTGCCATGTTGTGAGTAGTCTCATGGAGAGGCCCACATAATGAGGAACTAAGGCCTCCTGTTGACATCCAGCCAGAAACCAAAAGCTCCAGCCCCAGTGTAGAGAATCTTCAGACCCCAAATGACTACAGTCCTGGATAACATCTTGACTGCAGTGTCATCAGAGACTCTGAGCCAGAACAAACCAGATAAGCAACTCATGCAGGTTTATGATCCAAAGAAACTATGGAAGAAAAAATGCCTGTTGTTTAAGTTTTGGGGTAATCTTTTATACAGCAGTAAATAATAATACACATTGTCTCTATACTTCTATACACATATTGCAAATCATTGACTAAAGCGAGTCACATGGCCACAGCTACAGTCAACTACATGAGGAAGTTCTACACTATTCTGTGTGCCCAGAATAATGATTCTTATTTTTATATATTTAAAATTTCATTCTTTCTATTATGTGAGAAGTGGACTGGAGTGGACAATATTGTAAGTGAAGAGAGCAGTTAAAGCAATTTTACTAACCTAAGTGCGAGAGGATGGAAGCTTGGACTAGGGAGGAGTGATTATGGGGGAGGGACATGGCAATTAGAAATTTATTAGTGACCTCACTAGGAGCCATATCATTTGGATGCTGAAGGTAAAATCTGTATATCTAGAGGTTGAGAAATGGGAAATAAAGAAAAGGAAATTGAGTATAGAATAATTTTTCAATAAATTTAGATATTTTCCAGAAGGGAAGAGCCAGTTGGCGTGTAAGGAGCATGGAAGTCATCACTCCTATCCTCAGAACAATAAAAAAGCTGAACAACCTACAAATCAGCAGTTCTTGTGAGATGTGTCAGCGAAGTGAGGGCACAGGCAAACCACTCCCCCAAAATTGGAGAGGGAGAACAGGCAGACAGAGAATCACAACTTAACAGACTACAAACCCAGAACCAGAAACTTCTGTAAAAACCACTTCTAAGGTAAGAAAAATTAAACTGTGATTGATGAACTGCTGGAAGTTCATCGTGGACAGGCCTGAAAGTAAAAAACTTCACGGATGCCCAGACGTGAGAGGAGGGCCTCACAATTTCATAAATTTTACTTTCAGGAGCCCTACCAGGTTCCCACAGTGAACATCAGAGAAAAATTCCCTCATACTTCCAGCAGGAAAGAAAAAAAACATTTTGAAATAAGCCCATTCTGTTCTTAGGAAGGCCTGTCCTTAAGCAAAATGATTTTACCAGAGCCTAACACACTGGGGTTTTATCAGACCCTACCTCACCTGGGGTAAAGGAAACACCCAACTCCAGAGCTCTCCAGCCTTCCTAAATCACCTTATGATTTTTGTGAAATTTGGACATGTTGTACCAGGTAAAAAGAACTGAGAAGCACATGTGAATATCAAAGGCCAGGGGCACAGGCTCACTGAAATGTTGAGACCCAATCATAGGACTGAAAATAATTACTGCCCCCCATACTTTGCCAGCACATCTTAGGGCTCCTGTACAATAACAGGGAATTACAACTGAAAGAACCTCACCTTATTGAAGAAGGAGAACCCAAAGACAACATGGAAAACAACAGGGACACCAGAAGAAATTTTAGCCCCTGACCACCGATAGCTACAGCAAGCAGTAAGTACAACATAATTCCTACCCAGATAAACATAAAACCTCACACTAAAGGCCTATTTGCCTCAGTTCTTTTTACCTGGTAAAACATGTCCAAATTTCACAAAAATCATAAGGCAGTTAAAAGACAAAAGACCCAGTTTGGGGTGTGGCCAGATGGCTCAGTTGGTTAGAGCGCAAGCTCTCAACAACAGAGTTGCCTGTTTGATTCCCACATGGGATGGTGGGCTGTGCCCTCTGCAACTAAAGGTCGAAAACCGCGACTGGACTTGGAGCTGAGCTGCGCCCTCCACAACTAGATTGAAGGACAACAACTTGGAGCTGATGGTGGGCCCTGGAGAAGCATACTGTTCCCCAATATTCCCCCAATTAAAAAGAAAAATAAAAGACCCAGTTTAAAGAGATAGAACAGGCAATAGAATCAGACTCAGATATGAAAGAGATATTGGAATTATTGGACTGGAATTTTAAAACAAGTATGATCAATATGCTGAGGCATCATGTAAAAAGTATAAATATAAAAGAATTGATGAAAAATGAATAATAAAGAGAAATGAAAAGTCTAAGAAAGAATTAAAGGGAAATGCCAGAAATCAAAAATATGATAATACAAATGAAGAATGACTTTGATAAGCTCATCTATAAACTACACACAACCAAGGAAAGAATCAGTGAGCTTCAAGAAATATTAATAGCAACTCAGAAAACTGCAAAGTAAAGAGAAAAAAAAGAATTTAAAACACGGGGCAATATATCCAAGAACTATAAGACAATTTTTAAAAAGATAACGTATGCAACAGGAATATCAGAAGAAGAAAAAAGAAAAAAGGGAAGAAGAAATGTTGAAGTAAAAATGGCTGAGAATTGTCCAAAATTAATGACAGTCATCAAACTACAGATCTAGAAAGTTCATAAAATACAAAGCAGGAAAATACCCAATATCATACTCAAACTTCAGACAAAAATAAAATCTTGAAACAGCCAGAACAACAAAAAAACTTACCTATACAGGAACAAGGATAAGAAACCTTAAAAGTGAGACGAGAGTGAAAATATTTAATGTGTTGAAAGGAAAAAAATAAACACCAACAAAATTCTCTATACAGAGAAATCATCCTTTAAATCTGGAGGACAAATAAATACTTTATCAGACAAACAAACATTGAGAGATTTTTCTCACCAGTAGACCTGCTTTGCAAGAGGTGTTAATAGAAGTTCTTTAGAGAGCAAGAAATAATATAGGTCAGAAATTTGGATCAACATAAAGAAAGGAAGAATATTAGAGAAGGAATAAATGAAGTCAAATGAAATCTTTTCTTTTTCACATTCTTAGTTGATCTGACATAATTGTTTATTCAAAATAATAACAACAATGTATTCTGTGATAATAACTTTTGGATAAGTCAAATCAATGACAGTAATGTTATAAGGGATGGAAGAGAGGAATTGGGAATATTTTGTTATAAGGTACTTACACTACCCATGAAGCAGTATAGTTATTTAAAAATGAATTTAGATTAGTTGTAAGTGTATTTTAAAAATTTGAGGGCAACCACTAAAATAATTTTTTTTAGATGTCCTTGATATGCCAAGAGATGAGAGAAAGTGAAATCGTATAAAATGCTCAGTTAAAACCAGATAAAGCTAATAAAGAGTGGAAAAGCCCCCAGAAAAGAAACAAAGAACAAGGGCAATAAATAGAAAACAGTAAAAATATGATAGAAATTATTCCAACTACATCAGTAATGCCTTTAAATGTCAATAATCTAAATACACCCCAATTAAAAGAGAGAGATAGAGCGAATTTTTAGAAAGGCCAATTATATATTGTCTATAAGAAACCCACTTTAAATATGAAGTAACAGATAAATTAAAAGTAAAGGAATAGGAAAAGATATATGCTAACACTAATCAAAACAAAGCCTGAATAGCTACTATATAAATGTCAAATGAACAGACTTAAGATCAAGGGAAATTCTTAGGAATAAATGAAAAAATTACCTAATGATAAAGAGGTCAATTCTCTAAGAAAATTTAACAATTCTTAATGTGTATACATCTAACAACACAACATCAACAAAAACTGTAGAGGTTCAAGGAGAAATAGTTGACTGTTATAGTTGGAGACTTCAACATCTTCTCTCAGTAACTGACAGATCCCACAAGCAGAAAATCTGTACCAACATAGCTGATCTAAATAGCACCATCAGGCAACTGGATCTAATTAACATCTACATAATAGTTTATCCAACAACAGCAGAATGAACATTCTTTCCAAGCTCACATGGAACCAAGACAATCAACATTCTGGGTCATGAATATCTCTTAACAAATTTAAAAATATAGGAATCATACATGGTATGCTTTCATACCACAATGAAATTTAACTAGAAGTCAGTAACAGAGAGATAGCTGGAAAACACAAAAACATTTGGAGATTAAACAAAACACTTTCAAATAACACATGGGTCAAAGAAGTCTCAAGAGATGTTAAACAATATTTTGAACTATAGTAAAATGAAAACTAAAGTTCACAAAACTTGTGGGATACAGCAAAGGCAGAGTTTAAAGGGAAATTTCTAACATTGAATGCATACGAGGTGTGATCAAATAATACAGTGAAAGTTTAAATTAAAAAATATATATTACAGTAAAAGACACATTGCCATTATTTCCCCTCAAAATACTCCCCCTCTCTTCGAACACATTATCTCATCATTCTTGCCACTTTCTGAAGCAGTTCTGGAAGTCCTCTTTCGTGAGTGTCTTTAGTTGCTCTGTCATGGCTACCTCACTATCCTGAGTCATTTTGACTTTGGGAAAGAGCCAGAAGTCACACAGTGCCAGATCTGGTGAATAAGGTGGATGAGGACATAACATAAGGTCTTGTTTTGTTTTTTATTATTAGTTTCAAGGGTACAAAGCAACATAATAGTAACATATTTATACCCCTCACAAAGTTGATAACCCCCTCCCCCAAGCTACTGCCCTCTGACATCTTATATAGCTGTTACGATATCATTGACTATGTTCTTTATGCTATACTCCACATCCCATGACTATATGCATATATATATATATAATTATAGTTGACAAAATATTATTCTACTTCAGCTTCAGATGGACATCGCAAAGCTCCTTGTCACACATTGCTTCTGGTATGTCAATTTCTGTCAAATAAAAACATTGCGGTGTGTCCTCATCCACCTTATTCACTGGATCTGGCACTGTGCGACTTCTGGCTCTTCCCCAAAGTTAAAATGACCATGAAAGGTAAAGATTTTGAATTGATTCATGATATTGAGGCAGCCATGATAGTGTAGCTAAAGACACTCACGAAAGAGGACTTCCAGAACTGCTTCAGAAAGTGTCAAGGATGATGGGATAAGTGTGTTCAAAGTGAGGGGGAGTATTTTGAGGGGGATTAAGGGCATGTCTTGTACTGTAATAAATTTTTTTAATTTAAACCTTCACCACATTGTTTGATCACACCTCATATATTGGAAAGAATAAAGAACCAAAATCCATAATTCAAACTTCTACCTTAGGGAACTAGAAAAATAACACCAAGCTAAATTCAGAATAAACAGAAGAAAATAAAAAATAAAAATTCAAGCAAAAAAAATAAAAAATAAAAGTCAAAATTAACCGAATTGAAAATAAAAAACAGAGAAAACTTTGTTAAAATCTGCTTCTTTGGAAATAGCAATAAAATTGATAAGCCTCTAGCCAGGTTAACTAAGAAAGAAAGAGAAAAGACATCAATTACTAATATCAGAAAGAAACAACATAACTAAAGATCTCATGGACATTAAAATAACAATAGAGGAACATTATGAACAACTCTATGCACAGATTTGATAACCTAGATTAAATGAATCAATTTCTTGAAAGACATAATCTACCAAAACTCACACAGGAAGAAATAGAGAATCTGAATAGGCCTATATCTATTAAATAAATTGAATCAATAATTAATACCTTTGAAAACAAAAGTCAACAGGCACTGATGGGTTGGTTCACAGGTAAATTATACCAAATATTTAAGGAAGAAATTACAGAAGAAATTCTCTACAACCTCTTCCAGAAAATAGAAGCAGGGGTAAAACTTCCTAACTCATTCTTTTTTTTTTTTTTAAATTAAAGTTTATTGGGGTGACCATTGTTAGTAAAGTCACATAGATTTCAGGTGTACAATTCTGTATTACATCATCTATAAATCACACCGTATATTCACCACCCAGAGTCAGTTCTCCTTCCATCACCATATATGTGATCCCTTTTACCCTCATCTACCACCCCGCTCCCCCTTACCTTCTGTCCTAACTCATTCTATGAAGCCAGCATTACCCTAATACCAAACGCAATGACATTACAATAAAAGTAAACTATGGATCAGTGTCTCTCCTGAACATAAATGTAAAAAGTCTCAATAAAATATTAACAAATTGAACCCAACAACATAAGAAAATTAAATGAGCTAGTGGGACATACCCCAGGTATACAGGCTGGTTCAACATTTGAATATCATTAATCCATCAACAGGCTACAGAAGAAAAGTGATATGATTATATCAATAGATACAGATAAATCATTTGATAAAATCCAACACTAATTCACAGGGGGAAAAAAAAAACTCTCAGCAAACTAGAAAAATACAGAATTTCCTCAACTTCATAAGGCTAACATCATACTTAATGGTGAGAAATTAGATACTTTTCTGCTATGATCAGAAACAAGATAAAGATGTCCCTCTCACCACTCCTATTCAACATCATACTGGAAATCCTAGCTAATGAAATAAGACAAGAAAAGGAAATAAAACATATAAGAACTTAGAAGAAAGAAATGAAGGAAGATATAGCTAAATTGGTGGTAAAGAAGGGTAGGAGAAATATATTTGGAGATACGGACTTTTGATTTTGGGAAGAGAACTATGAATATACCTATGATCTGGAGGAGAAGTTATAGAAAGAAAAATGTTTAAGATATGGAATATAGAGAGAATAATCCATAAAGCAATGTCCCTTAGAACCAGCAAGGGACAGAATTCAGGATATAGGTAAAAGGAGACACAACAATTAATGCTGAAGTTAAATATCCCCAGGTTTGTCTTTAATCAGTCATTGACAGAGGCAGTAGAAAAAGAATAACTGGGTTAATGACTCTCTAGAATTCTGGGGTTTTCTACCCTAAAAAAGAAGAAAAAAAATCCACCTAGGCTATGTATTTTCATGTTCTCAAGAAGTCATTCCCCCTCAGGCTCTGCAGAAATAGCCATACCAAGGAAAATTTCCATTCTCCCTCCCCATTCTACCTCTCTTTCCATCCCTGACACATAAAATCATTGCTGTGTTTCAAACCATATGCAGTTTTGCTAGATTTTATATTCAATTATTAATTGTGCTGGAATTTCTCACAATGAAATTTTTAACAGAAGCGTTTCACTTACCCAAAGTCAACTGGAAGACAATCCCATTAAAGAAAATGAATAATGGTAATTAATAACGATAATGATTACTATTACTGAGCACTATTATGTGTCAGACAAAGTGTATCTGCTATGATGCTTCACTTCATCCTTGCTGAATGGGCACTTAGTACCAGTGCGTGTTAGACCACTAGACAGTTTTTAAAGTGAAAAGTTTGTTTTGAAACTATTCCTAAACTAGTTTATAACATGAGGTAAATTTATTAAGTCTGGTTAAATGGAGGAGAAGTAATTTAAACATATTTTATGCTTTTAAAATGTTACTGGTAAAATATTACCTAGGCTAAAGAAAAATTGGCTCATGGATCACAGTAACTCATTAGAAGTTGGACAGTGGAATCTGTTTCCTGGCAAAGGTTTCCTCCTAAAAATTAGAAGAAAATCTTTAGCTGAAGCCAAAGTAAAAAATAACTCCAGTGTGCCACATTTGAGAATGTCAAGTAAGCAGAACTCTAGTTGGACTAAACATTTTTATTTATAATAGGTACCAGACTAGTTTATCTTTATCATCACTAAAGTTAAATTTTGCTTTGATTTGGTGCAGTTTGTAATGAATTTTTTTTCTAAAACAGTTACATGTGATTTTAGTATCTTTCTAATGGTTAAGTAATCTTTGTTTAAAATTCAATTCAATTGCTAAATTGTCGTTTATAGAGTAATTTTAATGAAATGTTGTTACTCACATCTCAAAATAAGCCAAATTCATTTGTAGAACCACTTTTAAATCGGTATAATTTACTACTTACATTTTTAAACCATGACTTTCTAACCGACCGTATATAAGTAACAATTAAGAAACCATATTTCTGTAAATGTAGACATTTCAATACTTTTCTTTTGGAAACTTTGTTGCATGCTGGGGAACTGGTAAGTGACAATGACTGGGTGGAAAGCTTGAATATGGGAAAGAAAGGAAAAGTAACATGTGAGCATAAGGCTTTCATCCAGGTCCAAAATGCAGCTCAACAGATGAACAAGCACAAGTAATCAGAGAACAGAGAATAAACCAGGAAACCTTAGGCACAAGGAAGGAAGCCCGAATCAATCAGAGAAAAATCTTGAGGTAACAGCAGAAAGATAAATTGAGAGCATTTGCAGATTCAAAGTAATAGGACATTTATTACAATAGACTTGCTCGATAGTCCAAAATATTTTATTGTCCCTGGGTCAGGATATTTTGGAGGCATGAAAAGATTTGGCATGTCCTAGAAAAAATAATGGTACAGATTAGAACATTAATTCCCTAGAAATATCCTCTTCCTATCAACACCAACTCTTTATCCATCTTCATTAGGGATAGCTAAACTACAAAGTCATAAAAATAGATACTGTTCAGATAATATTTTAAATTTCTCTGCAATTCTTGGATAAAAGGTATTGCAAATGATACACAACAATCAGCTTTCTGGAAGTTATTTTTCAGATACTGCTCATATTCTGGAACATAGATAACAGACAGAAATGAAAGTAAAGCTCCTCTGGCAATTCAAAACAGAACTAGTCATTCATTCACTCATTATTTGTTGAGTAATTACACCATGAACAAGGGATAGTACTGGATGCCACAAAACACTGGAGAAAATACAACCTCTGCCCTATGGCTTATAGTCCATAGGAAAAGATAATGGTATAACAGGGCATGCACAGGGTATCTAGAGATATATAGCAGGAACCCATATCCCCATCACTCCCTGAAGAAGATGGCATGATAGGGATCAGGGAAAGCTATCCAAAGGATAAAACCAAATTAATATTTAGATGATAATGTTTTGGGGCAAAGGTAGGCAAGGTTGTGAGAGAAAAGGAGAGGAAGATGTTGTTTTAGGCAAAGTACAAAATAAGTGAGTTGAACTCAACAGAAGAATGCAATGCATTTGAGGAATCAAAAAGAAATACATTTTACTCAACAATTATTTATTGAACATTTAGATGGCTATGAATAGAGCCATGGACAAGACATACAAGATCTCTGCTCTCCTACTGTTTATACTTTGGTTGTTTGAAATACATTCAAAACAGAGGAAACAACAGAAACTAGAAAGGCTTGATGTGTTTCAGGAATAAAGAATGGGCCAGAGAGGCCCAATGTATTGACCAAGAATTGTGATCTGTAGTAAGGTGGACATATATTTCGGACTCAGATCCCATAGGGCTTTGTTAGCCAGAGTCAATATATTTTCTTTTATTTATTTCTGGAGGGTTTTAAGTAGAGGAGATATAGAATTTGATTTACATTTTTCAAAGTTTACTCTGGCTCTATTATGTATAGAGAGTGACAATGAAAGCAAAACAATCACAGACTAGTATATTCAGGCAACGCAGAGATAATTGTGGCTTACAATGGAAGCAATGGAAATGACAGAAAGTGTTGAATTTTGGGTATAGAGTTATAGAGATAGAATTTATAGCACTTGTCAACAAATGCAATAGGCATGAGGAAGCTAAGGGAAAGAAAGATATCAAGATTAATACAGTGGCTGGAATTTAAAGGAAATGACAAGGCTGGCATGAAAGATGAGGTGGAGCAAAAACAAGAACTATGTATTATATGTCTTTGTAGAATCTAAATATTAATACCAAGGATAATAAGAATCCATTGAAGGATTTTAGGAGCTATTTTTCCCTGAGTAGATATACATTTTTGAAAGATCACTCTGATGGAAAAGTGATCACACAGAAAAGATCATGTAAGTATTGTAAAAACATCTATAGAAAAAAATATAAAGCATTATTAGAAGAGAAAAAGAAACTTAATTAAATGGAGATATAACATATTCATGGATTAGGAGATTCAGTGTTATAAAGATTTCAGTCCTCTCCATAGTTACTATGTAAATTCAGTGCTATGCCAATCAAAATCCCCAAAAGTTATTTTTTGTTACTGAGTGTTATGGTTCTAAAATGTCTATGGAGGAAAGCCCTGATAATAGATAAAATCATTTTGAAGAAAGGAAGAGTGTAGGAGTTCTTGCCCTTCCAGATATCAAGACTTACCAAAAAATAAAAATAAAAAAAGCTGTAGTAACTAAACTATGTGATAATTAACAGGGTGAGAGAAAAACAGACTAATTAAGCAGATAGATAACTCAGAAACTGGCTGGATGTAAAAGGAAAAAATATAGTAATGGTATTAAAAGAAAAAAATGTATATATATATATATATACACACACAATAAATACATGGTATTGGGATAATTATTTATTCATATGAAAAAAATAAAATAAAATTAGATTCCTACCTCACAATACACACTGTAGCCAAGGGGAAAAAGGAAGCAAAGGATGCAAATGTTGCAATATTTTAGGGTTAGTGCCCTCAGTGGATGGCCTATTCTTTCCTGTGAGGTAAGATCACCCACTGAAAGTGACAGTAAAAGTAAAATATTTTTGAAAAGGGGGAGAATTTTGAAGCTGTGAAGAACAGGAGACAGAATTGCCTAGGAAAATATAGAAATTAAGTGTAGTATTAAAATTCATATGAGTTTGGAGACTTTGAATTTAAGGCAGCACCCATCTTAGAGCTATCCAACTTTCCTGTTCCTTTCTGATAGAAACTTAAAGGAGACAGCTGGATTAATTGAGTGTTGCTTACCACAAAGAAAGGAAAGTGGGTTGAGGAAGTTTAGAATAATATCAGGGGAATGCTCCAAGTGATGGAGCATAAACTATCAGAACTGAGAATCCAGAGTTTGGATCCATAATCAGCATGGCTGAGAAAGTCAACCAAGGTGAAAGGAGAACTTGGAGTGAAGACAAAAACAGGAACTCACATGACAAAATCTTCCCAAAATCCATGGAATAAAATGTATTCCCTTTGTTCACAGTACTTACTGGTTTTATTTTGGAGACAATTAGAATCCATTACCCAGTCTTAGAAAGTGACTGCTGTTGGACTGAGAGCAGAAAAAATACAATAAAAACCATAAATAACAAAGAGAAAAATTATGAAAGCATAACAGTTTAGGATCACTTACAATGGAGAAAATAGCCCTACATACATCAAAGACCATGGAAGGTAATATCAAAGCACAATATGATAACATTGCAAAATCCCAACAGTCAGCAAAATTTAGATCTCTCCCCCTGATCTCTCTTGGGGAATTCTCTGAGATTCAGATTATATAACTGTCTAATGAAGAGATTAGACTAGATTATCTCTAAATTTATTTCTAGTTTACAGCATCAATGTCCATAATGATGATCTTGATATGCCCAGAAAATATTTTTATTTAGGAATAGATTGTTTTATGTTTTAGAAAAACTTCATCAAAATAATATAAACTAAAATATCAAGGTGATAAATTTCAATTATTTGAAAATTTTACCTATATTGGATATTGCATATTCCACCGGTGGAAATAAACTAAAAGGAAATTGTAGTAGAGACCTAGTAGAGACCTAATTGAATTCTCATATTCCAGAATTCCTGTACTCCACAATTTAACACTATCTTGTTGAGTTCACTCTTTGCTTCATCTTGTGCCCCAATTAGATTGTGAGTTCCTTCAAGGCAACTTTAGTCAGTAGTTCACTTTTCTTCTCCAAGACAGTTCTGGATAAAAAATAGACACGATTTTTTTTCATGTCTAAGATGAATAAAGACCAGATTTCTAAAGTTTCAAAAGAAAAAGGACATGATCATACCCACACACAGAATACCCCAAGAACTAGCACCCAAAGCCAATAATTGTCTTATTTCAACAGAAAAGCATTTAATGAGACTCCTGATATCCTACATCAAAGGGTTTATTTTTTTTAATGTAATGTTAAAATGGATTTTTTCACATAAAACAAATCAATCCCTAGCCTTACCCATTTCTGGCTCATATATCATGGACTGCAGATGTTTTTAAAACATTATTTGTCTTGATCTGCTTTCCAGTTATGCAAAAAAGCAACATATCAAACACAAAACGCCTAGAATTTTACAACTGTGCCCAAACCTAGAATTCAGATTATTCTTATTAATTGCCCCAGTGCTTTCCAAAATAGATCATAGCCATAAAACTGATTGTAAAAGCAGTTAAGAAAAGAGCACTTTATATTTTAAAGACTACAAAATGAGGTACTAGCTGAGATGACAGCAAATCTTTAGTCTAAGCTTAATGTTTCCAGGAACAGATGAACCCCGGGCTCCCCTCCACCCGCAACTAAATCTCCACTAGTCTTTTGCAAAGAATGACAAAAGCACTAGCAGCCAAAGGCACGTGTGCCACACTCTTCTTAACTTATTTCGCTTGTCCTGGCTTGTCTCTCCATGGAGCATGAAAGTTCCTTCCAAAAAACATCAAAAGACCCTCAACAGCAAAAATAAAATAAATACATGTCAAGAGGATTGGGCTGTTGGTGAAACAAAACTTACAACATTCTCTACCACTGGAGTTGAACATCTTTTATGCTCTGAGGGTTCTCTGGCATTAAAAGAAAAGTAAAATCTCTTGTTCATGTTTCTGTACTTAAAAACCTGAAGCAATTTCAACAGAGTATCCAAATGTGGACATAATCCATTTGGACATGTGTTTCTTTTTCATTCAACTCACAATCATCAGACACTAAAGATATAGAGGAATAAGAAAGAAATCGCATTAAGAGGCCCAGAGAGCATCAATGCACAAACACATAGTAAATAGCAGAACAGGGACTAGAACCCAGGATTCCTCATTGAGAGTCTAATGCTCTTTCCACCACATCAAGATGCTGCTTGTGTCAAGTTTCACATTAACATCCCCACAATTAATGGAAACATATCTCTTCAGCAAAGACATTTTCCTTTCACAGGGTTAAAGTCTGGCCCACTCTTCGTAAAGTATACTAATAGTGAGCTATTTATATTTTGTGTCATATTCTGACAATTGTTATTTTAAATCACTAAGAGTACTATAATTAATCACAGATTAAGTAACATTGATTAAATTAATTATAATTGAGATAGCACCTTTATACAGGCACAGAGATGTAATACGTGGAATTCAAGGCTACTGTTAAAACGCCCAACCTTCCTTTCTCCTCTATAACTCTGAAGTACAGAACAGTAAGCTAAAACTTCTCTGAATTCAATCATTTGGGACTACTGCTCCATTTTTCATATACCTCCCACAACTCTTACTCTAGAGCTACCAAGGATGCTCAAAACTAGCTCTCCCACTTCCAAAACCACCATCCAAAAGTAGGTTTGATCATATGTCGCTTTTTCAAAATCAGGAGCATTTTATATATATTTAAAAAGTTAAATAACATGACTAACAGAAATTCTTCATCCTCTCTTTGCCACATCTGTGAGGCTGAAGACCGTTCTCAGCAATCAGATGGCGGACATTCCAGAAAATGTGGACATCACTCTAAACGGGATGCAGAGTTATTGGGAAGGGCCCCAGAGGCATCCTACAGAAGGACTTCTATCACATCAATATCGAACTCAGTCTCCTTGGAAAGAAAAGGAGACTCCGGGTTGACAAATGATGGGGAAATAGAAAGGAGTTGGCTCTTGTCCACTCTCTGTAGTCACGTACAGAACATGACCAAGGGTGTTACCCTGGGCTTCCATTATGAGATTAGGTCTGTGTGTGCTCACTTCCCCATCAACACTGTTATTCAGGAGAACGGTTCTCCTGTTGAAATCTGAAATTTCTTGGGTGAAAAATACATCCACATGGTCTGGATGAGGTCAGGTGTTGCTTGTTCAGTATCTCAAGCCCAAAAAGATGAGTGAATTCTTGAAGGAAATGACACTGAACTTGTATCAAATTCGGCTACTTTGATTCAATAAGCCACAACAGGTAAAAACAAGAATATCAGAAAATTTTGGATGGTATCTATGCTTCTGAAAAAAGAACAGTTCAGCAGGTTGATGACTAAAACCTAAATTGTCCAGCTACAGAAATGTCAAGATGCTCAGTGATTTCTCAGAGCTATTTGTGATATTTTAAAGATGCAATAAAAGTCATGTATTGAAAAAAATTATTCATAATTGCTATGTTGTAAGAGCTGCTAAAAGTTTTCTCTAGTACAAACTGTATAAAATTAGATATTGAGTACTTCTCATGAAAGAAAACATGAAACTTAAAGTGGGGCTTGTGAGAGGAGAAATGCTTATCATACCAAATCTCCCTATAGTCTTAACATATTTTTATGCTTCTCAGCCTCTTCTCCAGTTATTTCTAGGACATCATTTTCTTTTCTCCAATTATCCATCATGTCTCCTTCTCAGTGCCCATGTGAACTTTTTTTCCCCTGCCTGTCCATAAATGTTGATGAGTCTCAATATTTCAACTCAAAAACTTTTACCACCTCATTCCCTATGTCTTCCATAGATAATGTCATCTATTATCATGAATATAGCTATTACCTATATGCTGATAACACCTCTCTCTATATATTTTTCTGGGCCTACCTCATTCATTTAACAAATACAGCATTTTTGAGTCCCTTCTATGACCCAGGCACCATTCTCAATGCTGGAGTTACAACAATGAATAAAATGTAAAAATCTCTTGTCATCATGGAAACGACATTGCAGGTGAGGAAAGTGACAAACAAAATAAATAAGTAAAATATATAATATATTAGATGATGATAAATCCTGTGGCAAAAAAAAATGCAAAAGGAGGAAGACAGCACTGATCAGAGCACTAAAAACATGAATACAGTTGGGTGAAATAAATTCGCTCCGCAACAAACTTTGGGATCTGTCATGTATGTCTATTAGGCCTCATATGATAAGGACAATACAGGATCTCCCATTTCAAATTAGTGCCAAAAGTTTAAAAATCTTCTTTCATTCTAAACTTCTCAGAGCTTCTCCAGCTGATACCTTCAAAGTACGAATATATCCAATGTCAGTCAAGTCTTCTTAGTAGTAAACAGTTTACATTTCTCCTCTCTGTCCTTTGTGGAAAAGATCATTGATCACAGTCCTCTATCCCAGGAATGTCACAGTGACAAACCATTCATGTGGTGTGAGTGCAGAAGACAAAGCCCCTAAACCAGCATTTCCAATTATGCATTCCATGATCCAGTGATTCTGATAAACATCAATAAATGATATAGAAACAAATAATTGTTGGCTTGAATAGTTAAATACAATTGCCGAATGCTGTGTTAAACAGAATTAAATAATTTTTTTTTCACAAGCCTTTTTAAAGTGTTTATGATCCTAAGGTGAATTTTGAATTTCAAATAAAGGGATAAACAGCCTTTCCCAAAAATTTGACCACAGAATCTTCTTTAAGAAAATTACTTAGGACTCATGTTATATGGACAGTCTTTCAGAATTGCTGGCTTCAACTACTCTTCCTTATTCTGCAGCTCATAAAGAAGCCCCCCAAAGAGTGTGGCTATATTTACTAACATAGGATCACTCTGGAAATAAGTAAAGTTTAGAATATTATGAGTGTGTAACACCTTCGTATACAATTGAGTACAGATTTTGGTGATGGTAGCTATCCAGAAAATAAGAAGGAATCAATCTGTTGAAATGGGTGGAGGAAAAGCAATAAACTCTAACAGGAGGAGAAAGGCAATAGGTTATTTCCTTAGAGGCAAACTTCCCCTATCAAAAATTTTCCAACAGCTAACCTTAAATTGAATAATGCCATAGATTTAATAAAATTTGGGTTAAATTTTCCTCAAGCCTTTCTTCATATTTAAAAAATTCCAAATCCCTTGAATATATCAGCCATTCATTTACTAACATTCACAGTTTTCTTCTGACTCAGTAAAAAACTAAAGAGCAAGTTAAATATGCACTATTGATAACCCATCAGATTTGCCCCTTTACAGACAAAGGAAAAAGTCATTAAATCAAAATTGAGTTGCCCACGTGTACGAGATATGTAGAGAGAAAAACTAGAGTTGATACTGTCTGCTTCTAGATCTTTTGACTTTTTTTAATAATGTTTTTCATTTTTCAATTGTAGTTGACATGCAATATTATATTAGTTTCAGGTGTACAACATAGTGATTAGACATTTATATAACTTATATAGTGATCACCCCAATAAACCTAGTACCCATCTGACACCATACATCGCTATTACAATATTATTGAATAATTTCTTATGCTATACATTATATGCCCATGACTATTTTGAAACTACCAATTCGTACTTCTTAATTCCTTCATTTTTTCACCAAACCCCCAAACCCCCATACGGCTGGCAACCATCAAAATGTTCTCTGTATCTAATAGTTTGTTTCTGTTTTGTTTATTTATTTTGTACTTTAGATTCCACATATAAGTGAAATCATATGACATTTGTCTTTCTCTGACTTACTACACTCAGCACAATACCCTCTAGGTCCATCCATATTGTTGCATGGCAGATTTCATTCTTTTTTATGGCTGAGTAATATTCTATTCTATATATGTACCACTTCTTCTTTACCCATTCGTCCACTGATAGACACCCAAGCTGCCTCCATATCTTGGCTATTGCAAATAATGTTGCAATGAATATATAGATGCACATGTCCCTTCAAAATAGTGTTTTGGGTTTCTTCAGATAAGTACTCAAAAGTGGAATTATTGGGAGCTTCTTTGTCTCTTATTATAGCCTTTGTTCTGAAGTCTGTTTTGTCTGATCTAAGTATTGTTACTCCAGCTTTCTTCTCTTTTGTTTCTGTTTTCATGAAATACCTTTTTTCATCTATTTACTTTCAGTCTGTGTGTGTCTTTTAATCTGAAATGTGTCTTCTGTGTCTTGTTTTCTTATGCATTCTGCCAGTCTATCTTTTGATTGGAGTATTTAGTCCATTTACATTGAAAGTAATTGTTGATAGATATGTAGTTATTGCCATTTATTATTCATATTTTTCAATCTTTTCTTCTTCTCCTTCTTTTCTCCTACTTCTTCTTGAAGTCCCTCTAACATATCTTGTAATACTGGTTTGCTGTTGATAAACTCCTTTAGCTTTTTCTTGTCTGGGAAGCTTTTTTTGTCCTTTGATTCTAAATTATAGCTTTGTTGGGTAGAGTAATCTTGGTTGTAAGTCCCTGTTTTTCAGCATTTTGAATATTTTGTGTCAATTCTTTCTGGCCTGCAAAGTTTCTGTTGAAAAATCAACTGACAGTCTTATGGAAGCTCCCTTCGTAGGTAACAAACTGCTTTTCTCTTGCTGCTTTTAAGATCGCTCTTTGTCTTTAAATTTTGGCATTTAATGATGATGTGTCTTGGTGTGGACCTCTGAGTTCATCTTGTTTGGGATTCTCTATACTTCCTGGGCTTGTATGTGTATTTCATTCAGAAGGTTAGGGAAGATATCCATCATTATTTCTTCAAATAGGTTTTCAATTCCTTGCTCTCTCTCTTCTCCTTCTGGTACCCATATAACGCGAGTGTTGATACACTTGATGTTGTCCCAGAGGCCCCTGAAACTCTCCTCATTTTGTAAAATTATTTTTCCTTTTTGCTGTTGTGTTGGGTGCTGTCTGCTACTTTCTCTTCCAAATTGGTGACCCAGTCCTCTGCTTCATCTGATCTATTATTGATTCCCTCTAATGTGTTCCTCTAATATGTCCCTGGCACCTTTTGAACTGTTACCCCAGTGCTGGAGCTCAGAGTGAGTGAGTCTGTCAGTGAGTAAGTCTCTATGTGGGCCCTTTAAGAGAAGTGCTTGGGATTGCAGCTGCCCTCTGTCTCACCTGGCTACTATCTGCACTGGTTTTCACAGCCAGAAATTATGGGGACTTTTCTTCCCAGAACTCGAGCCCTGGGCTGGGGAGGTTGGTGTGGCGCTGGGACGCATTGCTCCTCTGGGATATCCCACAGTTGAGATGTCCTTCCCAATTTTTAACTGCCACACATGGATGTGTATTCTAGATCTTTTTGGTATAATAACTCCTCACGTATATGGAATTTATGTATGATAATTCCACCTAAATGAACTGAGAGGCAAATTATCTACTTCAAATTATTTATTTTAATACCTCTCTCTCTCTTTCTCTCTCTCTCTCTCTATATATATGTATATATGTATATATATACATATGTATACATATATGTACATATATATGAATGTATATATACATATATACATATATGTACATATATATATATATATATATATATATATATATATATATATTTCTTTTTCTTTTCAAGTTAGCAAATATTTTTCCATATAGTACCTGAAGCAACTATGAATCATATTAATGTGCTTCTGGGGAAAATATGTGTTAACAAATATGGAAGGAAACAGGGATCTATACCAATCAGATTATAGTCTGTACTTTCATTAGCTACAAGCTGTGGATTTTGGCAAGACTAACTTTCAAGGCCACATGAACTGCAGCCAACCACTTCCCTCACCACATCCCTTAATTTCAGGGTTTGTAGAGCTACACAATTTGTACAGACTTGTATGAAATTATTCACTGAAGAAAAACTGCTGATTTATCAACTAGGTTAAAATCCCCTACTTACCATCCTTCACTGAAAAATAGTTTTTATTCTACAATAGAATAGCTTTGGAACACTATCAAAAAATAATACAATAATAATAATGTAATTTATATAATTCATTTAGAAATATTTTTGAAGATTAAAGTATACCAGAAAAATTCTGAGCCCCAGCAAACATGTGATAAGAATTGGTTCATGAATAAATGGTGGTTTGAGAAATCCGACACAAAGATCTTAAATGTTCTTACCTTAAAGAGAAATGATAATTATGTGACATGCTGGAGGTATTAGCTAATGCTATGGTTATAAACATTTTACAACATATAAGTGTATCAAATCAAACCAATACTTTGTACACCTTAAATTTACATAGTGTTATATGGCAATTATATCTCAATGAAGCTGTGGGGGAAAAAAGAAATCCCTCACAGTCAAAATCTTTCCTCTATCCTTTGAATCCTAATGTTTTATTCCACATTATAATTCCTCCCACATCTCACTTCTAATTAAAACTCAGGTAATTCTCATTCATGACTCTACTCTTCCTAATACTAATGCTACTAATAACAGCAATAATTATGTATATATTATTTTATATTATATGTATAATTTTATATATCGTATATTTTTCTAATGAACACTGCCTCCAGGCAACATGTTCTAGGAACATAAAGGCTTATTCTACATCCATCTAAACTCAGAAAAACTAGATTTTCCCAAACGTTGTCACATAGTGTGCTATCTAAAGAATTATAAACTGTATGTTCCTAAATGAAGTGGAGACTCTGAAGTAGAATAGTGATGAATATTTTCTGTAGAATTTAGAAATTTATACTTTTAAATACAGAAAAAACTATCCCACCACTTTTTGATTATTTTATGAAAATAATTTCCATTCTTTTCACATTTGGGGGCTTTCTTCCTTCATGTTATTCATCAAAGTCAAATTGGAAGACTTTATTGAGGATTAGTCATGTTGTTGAATGGAACATTTCATAAAACTGGGGAAATTTTCCATACATTTCCAATTAAAGAGCCAACATTACTGATTACTTAATGCATACTTTTACTTAATGATTTCAGGAAATGTTTATGCTGAAAACGCTGATAGTGTTGTCCAGACAGCCACATGTACACACACACCCTCATACAACCACACCCCACAGAAATGATCTCCATAAAGAAGCCTTCAGAGCAGAGGTGCAGTTACTGCAAAACAATGAAACAACTGCACATACGAGTATGTATCAAAGTAGACTTTGGATCTCTTTTAACAAACCTAGTACCAACACTATTAAATTAGCAAAGCACATGAAATACAGGGATCTTGTTGAATTTCATTAATAAATGCAGCTTAAAAATATTTAGCATTATAGTCACCCTATGTTTTATATTGTTTTAAAATTGTTAACAAAACTTACAATGATTCGAAATCTATGTTGGGTTGCTTATTCTTTCTCTGATATTGTCCCAGAGGTTTCCTACATAGTTCCTAATAGGTTTTTGTATTGCTGCTTATTTTTCCAGTATATCCTCTATTTCCAGTTGCATATCAAAGGATATATCCTCCATGATCTTTTAAGTGCCAGTGACTGAATACATGCCTCTCAACTGGAGTTCAAGTTCAAAAGAATGTTATCTAATAAAGTCACTACTCTCTCCTATGTCTTAATATAGGAAATAATTTTGACACTACAACTACAAATAAGGCTTAGCTTAGAAGGACTACAGAGACTTTTTAGGGCAGTGAATTACTTTATATGATACTATAGTTCAAGAATATCATACCTTGGGCCGGCCCGGTGGCTCAGGCGGTTAGAGCTCCGTGCTCCTAACTCCGAAGGCTGCCAGGTCGATTCCCACATGGGCCAGTGGGCTCTCAACCACAAGGTTGCCAGTTCAACTCCTCGAGTCCCGCAAGGGATGGTGGGCTCTGCCCCCTGCAACTAAGATTGAGCATGGCACCTTGAGCTGAGCTGCTGCTGAGCTCCCAGATGGCTCAGCTGGTTGGAGCACATCCTCTCAACCACAAGGTTGCCGGTTGGACTCCCGCAAGGGATGGTGGGCTGTGCCCCTTGCAACTAGCAACGGCAACTGGACCTGGAGCTGAGCTGCGCCCTCCACAACTAAGACTGAAAGGATCACAACTTGAAGCTCAATGGCACACTCCACAACTAAGATTGAAAGGACAACAATTTCTGAAAACATTTATACATAAAGACATGTGTGCTCCAATGTTCATTGCAGCTTTGTTTACGGTGGCCAAGACATGGAAACAACCAAAATGTCCTTCAATAGATGATTGGATAAAGAAGTTGTGGTATATATACACAATGGAATACTATTCGGCGGTAAGAAAAGACGATATAGGAACATTTGTGACAACATGGATGGATCTTGAGAGTGTAATGCTGAGTGAAATAAGTCAGACAGAAAGAGCAGAGAACCATGTGATTTCACTGGTATGTGGTATATAAACCAAAAACAACAAAAGAACAAGACAAACAAATGAGAAACAGAAACTCACAGACACAGACAATAGTTTAGTGGTTACCAGAGGGTAAGGGGGGTGGGGGGTGGGAGATGAGGGTAAGGGGGATCAAATATATGGTGATAGAAGGAGAACTGACTCTGGGTGGTGAACACACAATAGGATTTATAGATGATGTAATACAGAATTGTACACCTGAAAACTATGTAATTTTACTAACGATTGTCACCCCAATAAATAAAAAAAGAAAAAAAAGAAAGGACAACAACTTGACTTGGAAAAAATGCCTGGAAGTGCACACTGTTCCCCAATAAAGTCCTGTTCCCCTTCCCCAATAAAATATTTTAAAAAAAAGAAGAAAGAAACCTTTCTTTAAAAAAAAAAAAAAAAGGAATATCATAACTCATATACTCTACTTTTGTAGTTTATAGTTCTGGTCTTGGTATGCTACCAATAATTCAGTGAAGGTTATTTTCCTTTTTGTCTCATCATATACAAATAGACATAATTACTTATTGTAAAAGTTTTTATTCTAGTGCATATTCATATCCTTGCTCTTTCATTTTCCTGCACGTCTTATACAGATTGGCTTGTGATCATTCATCTTAAACATATCCATTTTAAATATCAGCAACATGTAATATTTCATTACCTCTTCCTGGGTAGTTATGTCCAAACATATTCAATTAAAATGCATATTATTTTGTTATAAATTAATTTCCTTCTACTTTTCTTTATGTTAAAGTTAAGCCCAGAGAATTATAGTGATGATTTTTAGATTTTATATGTAGGCAGGTTATATTACGTACAGACTTTGGATGATTATGATGTGTCAGTGTTCATCATGTGGGTTCATCAATTGTAACAAATGTCCCACTCTGGTGAGGGATGTGGATAATGGGGGAGGCTATGGTCAGAGGAAAACTACAAATATTATTTTATAAAGAGAGGTTATTAGTTAATGTACATTTACAGCAATTAGTATACAAAATTTCAAACAAAAGAGATAAAGTATTCCTTTTCATATAAAGATTTGTCCATCAAATGACACTGGGAAAGAGACAAGGTGAACAACAAGATTATTCCAGAAAGAAATTTATGAGGATTAACATTGTGACAAATTCCTATTATATATTGATAAAAAGTGTGTGAATAAACTGAGCTGCGTAACATCTGATTCCAACTATATGACATTCCAGAGATAACAAAACTATGGAGACAGTAAAAAGACCAGTGTTTTCCAGGGACGGAGAAGAAGAGATGAATAGAAGGAGCACAGAGGATTTTTAAGGCAGTGAAAATACTCTGTATGATACTGTATGATAGACATATGTGATTACACATTTGTCCAAACCTACAGAGTGTACAATATCAAGAGTGAACCCTAAGGTAAACTATGGACTTTGGATGATTATGATGTGTCAGTGTTCATGATGTGGGTCATCAATTATAACAAATGTCCCACTCTGGTGAGGGATGCTGATAAGGGAGGAGGTTATGCCTACGTGAGGCAAGGCCTATACAGGAAATTGTACCTCCTCTTAATTTTCCTGTGAACCTAAAAGTATCCTAAAAAAATTAAGTTTTTTAAAAAAAATAATAATTGTCAAATGATGGTAAGGCCTAAGAAGAAAAATAACATCCAGTAAGGATACAGAAAGTGCTCATTTATGTAGGTCAAGGGGAAAGAAAAAAAAAGAGACAAACTGATAATAAAAATGCAATAAACAATATTTTATTACATTAGTGTTACATTTACAGAATTTAGATCCCAAATTTTAGGGTTTTTAAAACTATATAAACTTAATTGTAAAAATAATTTTAATTATTTTACAAAATAAATATATTTTGTAAAAAGCAGTTGCCTCAAACCCAAGGAAAGCAACAAAGATCATATTTATGCATGTCCTTTGGGTCTTTTTTTAATATGCATATATGTTCATTTAAAACACCATAAAATTTTATACCTTATATATTTTTTCTTTAAAGTATCATTTTACTGCAATTATTCCACAATTTTCATAACCATCATTTATATCATTAAGATAAATTATTGAAGGGATAAATTGTAATTTACTTAAGGATTGCTCTACTATTAAACCTTTGTATTGCTTCCAGTATTTCACAGTTTTCACTAACAGTGCCATAAATATATTTAAACATTTGTATTTTTTCCATATTTCAAATGACTTTATTAGACTAGCACACAAGAAGACGAAGTAAGACTATGCATAAGAGAGATTTAAAGCAAACCTTTACATCTCTTGCCCCAAAATTTTGTAAATATTGCCCCAATATGTTGTACCAATATAGATGTCATAATCAGTGTAATTACTGTCTCAGCACTATTTTCTAACATTGGAAGTTCATCATTTTAATTAAAAGATTCTACATAAATGAATAGGATATAGCATTTTCCCTTAAGGAATTCATAACATAATCTGAGATACAGATGCATAAAGAGTCATACAACATTTGGATACATGATCTAATGGAAGTTATTGATTTATAACAAGATTGATGTATATATGCACATCTGTGTGGATTTTTCTCTTGTACATTCTATTTTCCATTGTCCAAATAAGGATATGACTTCCCATATCTTTCTAAGTATCACAAACAATGTCTGCCTTGCAACTGGTGGGATTTCAAGCTAGGATGTATATCATCTGCAAAAGTGACTACCAGTGATAATCACTTTCCTGTTTAGATCTTGAAATTCACATATAATATAGGTATTACTGAAACCTATGCTGGGTTATGTTAAAGTTAGCAAAAGTAGATTTATTTGCTCATTTATTCATGAAGCATTGGCACTTGTATTCCAAACTCAGGATGGCCAATGGCAAAGAACTGTATAAAATTGCTAATATTTGATTTTATAAAGACCTGCAAAAATTTGATTTCATTAGTTCAAAGTGTGTGTGTGTGACTGTGTGTGTGTGTGTGTGTGACTGTGTGTGTGTGTGTGTGTGTGTGTGTGTGTGTAAGTTTAATATTAGATACATATCCTGCTAGAGGAGAGTGAAGATGCTGATTGTCAGGAAATTGTGCTGGTCTCCAAGAGATGTGCAGGTCTACCAATAGAGTGACCAGCTTCCAAACAAGGAATTCAGAACAAACAAACCCATGAAAGCATGAAAAAATATGGCATGGCCAGGGAATAACAAATGTCTGAGTTGTCTAGAATACAGTTTATTTTAAGATTTTTACTAAAATGTAGTTAACATACAATATTATATTACTTTCAGGTGTATACCATAGTTGGTCAACATTTATATACCTAAAGAAGTGATCACCATAAGTCCAGCAACTATCTGACACCTTACTATGCTATCACAAAATTACTAAATATATTCCATATGTTGTATATTACATCACCATGACTTATTTGCTTTATACCTGGAATTTCAACCTCTTATTCCCCTTCACCTCCCCCCCCCACTTTTTTTTAATTTTTCAATTATAGTTGACATTCAGTATTATTTTATATTAAATTCAGGTGTACAGCATAGTGGTTAGACATTTATATAATTTACAAAGTGATTCTCCTGATTAGCCTAGTACTCACCTGGCACTATAGACAATTATTACTATATCACCAACAATATTCCCTATGCTTTACTTTACATCCCCATGACAATTTGTATTTCTTAATACTTTCATCTTTCTTACCCCATCCCCAAAAACCCTCCCATCTGGCAATTATCCACTTGTTAGAATGCAGTTCTTGTATGGAGGAAGTGAAGTGGCTGGAGGTAAAAACAAACAATAACAAAACAGTATTGTTTTAGCCCTAAGAAATCTAGCTAATTCACAGCAGTGTTCTAATAATTATCAGTTTGCAATTAAGTATTGAGAATTAACATTCTGCTAATTCTGTTTAGAACAGAATTAACCTTCTGTTCTAAAAGGAGATGCATCAAAGTTTAGCTAATACAGATATGCTTACTCTTTCACTTTATGACCCTAAACTTCTGTACTTTTACAATTCTTTTGTTAACTTACATATTTTTTTCTCCTTTCCCTAACAGTCAGCTATCACTTATCACTTTGACCTCACACCATAAAACAAAGTATACTAAAATCATGTCTAAAGCAAGTTTAATGATATAATTCCTGAATAACAACTGTTAGAATACAAATATAAGGTTTAGTAGTCAAACTTTTTAAATATAATTTTGACTTCTAGTGGCCTTTTTTCTTAGTTTATATTCAGGATTGGGCTCCACAGTCAAGACAGCTAAGAGGCTAAATGTTTGATAACCTGGGTTATATTTATATACTGTACCGAATGGTTTAATAGTCATGAAATTAACCTTCCAGAGTCCACCAAAATAGCCTATCAGTTATATGAACTGTCTTGTTTCTCACACTGAACTCTGTGGTTGGTACAATGAGTGTAAATGCCCACCCAGATGTGAACATATAAAAATTGGAAGGTGGGGCGGACTGGTGGCTCAGTTGGTTAGAGCACAAGCTTTGGGCAACGGGGCTGCCGGTTCAATTCCTGCATGGGCCAGTGGGCCAGAGAGCTGCACCCTCCGCAGCTAGAATGAAGTAAGTGAGCTGCCGCTGAGCTCCCGGGTGGCGAGATGGCTCTGATGGTTGGAGCGCAGGCTCTCAAACACCAGGTTGCCGGTTCAACTCCTCGACTCCCGCAAGGGCTGGTGGGCTGTGCCTTCTGCAACCAACAATGGCAACTGCACCTGGAGCTGAGTTGTGCCCTCCACAACTAAGATTGAAAGGACAAAAATTTGACTTGGATGGAGCTGATGAGTCCTGGGAAAAACACACTACTGTTCCCCAATAAAAAAGTCTTGTTCCCTTCCCCAATAAAATCTAAAAAAAAAAAAAAAAAAAAAAATGGGAAGGTACCTCTTCCAGAGAACAACCACAGGAGACTATCGGGCATTGCCATCCAGAGGATAAACTTTTATTCCTACAATTTCTCTGTTTTTCATCCCTTGACCAGATTGAGCTTGGAACATGAAGACATCTAGTAAATGTAATTCTGCTCAGCTGAATTTTATATAATTTCCCAATACCTACGATAGATGCGAATTTCAGAACTAAAATGGAATTACTATCATCAGTTGCTTTGCCAATGGTAAGAATCAGATCCTACAACTGTGAAAGCAAATAAAACTGAACTGGGAAGTCTGTGTTGGTTTGCTATGTCAACTATTTTAACTTGTTCTTTGCATTTCAATGGACTTATATGGAGAGATGTAGAAGAATAATGAAAGCAAGTAATGCCAGAACTAGAAAATATTCGTCCATGCTAACTCAACTATGGTACATGCCAAAACACATCACTGAAGTTCTCAAATATGCAGGCTTTTGGAGTGATTTAATGTACAATATATTCCATTGATTTCCCTTGTTAAAAACAGTGAAGTTTTCCAACTACACATTTTGTTAAAACTAACAAATAAGAGTTGGTTTTTTATGCTTGAAGGCAGTCTTGTAACATTTTCTTCAGCCAAATCCACAGTTATTTTTTATCCAACTATTATTACTAATCATTAAGATCCCACAGAGAACTAGGGGTTATCCAGTCCATTTGCCAAGCACTCAAACCCTTATGGTGTTGGAAGTTTTGCCTTCATGGTAAATGTATGTCAAGAGAATTTTTCTCTAGTATAAATTGATATTAAACAGAGTAAAAAGCTTTTATACCTACAAACACACATTGACATAATGTACAAAAAAATTAAGATCATTCTCAATCGTAAATATGTATAAGGAGCTCATGAAAATCTTCTCACAGTGCCTAAATCACTCCCCAGTAACAGCTTGGCATTAGTATGTGATTGGATATAGCAAGGAACTGTATAGGTCACAATCATATTCCAGTTTATTGAAAAGAAAAGTCATACTAAATTCAGGCTGATGCATTAATAAACTACAGAACTAAAAGCAGAAATGTACCACTGATCCCAGAACCTTCTGGAAGAAGTTTAAAAGAAAATTTTAAAAACAAATTTCATGGTAAACACAGCAGATAAACATGACTATCTCTACTTCATACCAAAATCAAACTAAACAGATAATTAAGAAATTCTAAAAAGGGATAAGATCACCAAGTAAAAAAAACAAGTGCAAAAACAAACAAACAAAAAAGAAAGATAAGAAAACAGCAAATAAGTTTGGAGCTGAAAAGCTAATGGTAGACTGTTACCTAGTTTATCTAATCTGAAAAAGCCTAGGAAAGAAGGATGTTAATAAATATTGCAGCAATGCCTGGAAGCATCAGGTGTTCTGAAGTATGTGGGTTGGGCATAACACAAGAAAGACAGGTTTAAAGTTGAATAGCTCCCTAACCCTTTGACTGTGCTGCACACCAGACAACTACCCCTCTGTTACCATGGCTGAAAACGTTAGATGGACTCTCTAAAGAGGCTGATGTAGAGAAGCTCTGAGGTAAAGTACAATAGAGTTAAAATTAAAAAAGAAATATTAAACTAAAAACAGAAGGATTAATTAAAAGTTAATATGCAAAATAGTGAGAACATGAGTGTCCTTATATTCCCCAGGCAAAAAACTTAGAAGGTTCTAAAGAAAGTGATCAACTGAAGGGAAGAAAATACAAATGCAAACATTTGGAGGTTCCTCAATGAAAGAATTTGGTATCCACTGGATAGCCCTACAATTAAGCCCACCAGTAAACCCCAATCCATATAACTTCTGATAAACTTTTTAAAATCTTATTTTTAAATATACATGGATAGCCTACAATGACTAAATATTTAAAAATACCATCCAACTTGAAAGAGATTCATCAAAATAAGGAAGTAAAGAGGTTACAGAGAACAGAAGGAAAATATTTTTTTTTTCAAAACTTAATTAAGATCTTTAGATTGTGCACCTGAAATCTATGTAATTTTACTAACAATTGTCACCCCAATAAATTTAAAAAGAAAGATCTTTAGAAGAGAGATGATATTGCATCTATGAAACAAGGGTGGAAAACTATAAAAATGTTTTTATTTTTTATTACTTATTTCTTTTCAATTACAGTTAATATTCAATATAATATTATATTAGTTTCAGGTGTACAACATAGTGATTAGATCTTTATATAACTTATGAAGTGATCACCCCAATAAATCTAGTACCCATCTGACACCATGCATAGTTATTAAAATATTATTGACTATATTCCCTATGCTGTACTTTACATTACATTATTATTTTGTGACTACAAATTAGTACCTCTTAATCCCTTCCCACACTTCACCCACCCCTACAAACCCCTCCCATCTGGAAACCATCAAATGTCCTCTGTATCTATAAGTTTGTTTCTGTTTTGTTTGTTCATTTAGTTTGCTCTTTAAATTCCACATATAAGTGAAATCATATGGTATTTGTCTTTCTCCATCTGATATTCCACTTAGCATAACAGCCTTTAGGTCTGTCCATGTTGTTGCAGATGGCAAGATTTCATTGTTTTTTTATGGCTAAGTAATGTTTCACTGTATTATATGTACCACTTCTTCTTTATCCATTCATCTATTGATGAATACTTAGGATGCTTCTATATCTTGGCTATTGTAAATAATGCTGCAATGAACAATAGATGCACATATCTTTTAGAATTAGTATTTTGGCAGCATGGTATTGGCAGAAAAAAAAAACACACTGACCAATGGAATAATTGAGAATCCAGAAATAAACCCACATATATGGGGGCAGATAGTTTTTGACAAAGGAGCCAAAACATACAATGGAGAAAAGAAAGCATCTCCAATAAATGGTGATGGGAGAATTGGAAAGCCACATGCAAAAGAGTGAAACTAGACTGCTACCTGTCACCATATACCAAAATTTACTCAAAGTGGATCAAAGACCTAAATATAAGACCTAAAACAATAAATTGCATAGAAGAAGCCTAGGTACTAAACTTATGGACCTTGGGTTTAGAGAGGATTTTATTAATTTGATCTCGAAGGCAAGGGAAGTATGCAAAAGCAAATTTAAATGAATGAGACTATATCAAACTAAAAAGCTTCCGCACAGCAAAAGAAACTGTCAGCAAAACAAAGAGGCAACCTACTGAATGGGAGAAGTTATTTTCAAACAACACCTCCAATAAGGAGCTAATATTCAAAATATATAAGGAACTCATATAACTAAAAAACAAACAAACAAACAAAACAAGCAAACAATCCAATTTTAAAAATGGGCAGAAAACCTGAAAAGACACTACTCCCAAGAAGATGTACAAATGGCCAGATATATGAAAAAAATGCTCAACTTCATGAGCTATTAGGGAAATGCAAATCAAAACCACAACAAAATACCACCTCACATCTGTTAAAATGGCTATTATCAACAAGAAAAGTAGTAACAAGTATTGGAGAGATTGTGGACAAAAAGGAACCTGCATATACTGTTCGTGGGAATGCAGATTGGTGCAGCCGTTATGGAAGGCAGTGTGGAGGTTCCTCAAAAAACTAAGAATAGAATTATCATATGACCCACTAATCTCTCTTCTGGGTATCCACCTAAAATACCTGCAAACATTTATCTGTAAAGCTATATGCATCAATATGCTCATTGCAGCATTATTTAGGGGGGCCAACACTTGGAAACAACCAAAGTGTCCTTCAATAAATAATCAGAGACATTATCAAAATGGCAGCGTGAAGTGAGCCTCTGGAAATCTCCCCTGTAATTTACAACAAATTGGAAAACTATAACTCCACAGAGGACTCCCTGCACAGTAGACAGGCAAGACGAAGAGGCTCACTACTGAATTCACCTAAAGGTGGGTGAATTGCGCAAGCGGGGGAGGAGGGAAGGGAGAAGTGTGGAGACGGAGCCGCGCGGAAGCAGGACGCAGACCTAGCTCAGTGCTCCGAGCTTGCTGCTTCCCAGAACTACCGCAGCTGTGGGAGAGGGAAGAACTCGGACTGCTAGGGCTCCGTTTATGGCCCACAGGGCTGAGGGGACAGCATATAACATGGCTGAACCCAACACTCACGGCAGAGATCTCGCAGCAAAGACTGAGGGAAGAAGGCTGAAAAAGGCAGTTTAAGCCCTCACTGCCAAGCAGAGAATGGAAGCCTTAGGCACTGACATGAGCCACTCCCTCCCCACCCGCCCAGAGCTCGCCCCGCCCCCACCTGCCTGGTGTTAGAAGTGGAACAGTAGCAATGTCAGATCAAAAGAACAGAATATTTCCACTTCTGAGAACTGTGATCTGCAGACACAGATTCACAGCCCAACCAGTTCCGGGAAAGGAGAGGGAGCTGTGGAAGCAGGACTGGCTATGTTGGTTGTCGCCACCATTGCTCTGGGCCACCTCTCACACTCACCCAGCCCCTGTCCCCACCTATCTGAGCAGATTCCTGCAGGAATAAAAAGAACTACTGAAACACACGAGGCTGTGAAACTGGTGCAGGAAGAGCTTTGGAACTTCAAAAGCTCTCTGCATCCCCACAGGTACGTGATACCCTATGACCGAGGTAAACTATTAACAGAGGAGAAGTCTGCCTTCCAGGGAAATCCCCCATTGTGTGAGAAGCTGGAATAAAGACGTTTCCAGACATACAGAAGCTGAGGGAATTTTCTAATACACGACCTGCACTACAAGAAATACTAAAGGAGGCTATTCGACCACCATCAACAGGGACAATTTGTGGCAACCAAACCATAAAAATGGGGAGAGTAAAGGCCTGAACCAGAGTATAGGAACGGAGAAAGTAACCATGCTGAAGAAAATGGAATACTCTAAATATCAAACTTTCTTTTACATAAATTTAAGGGTAACCTCTCAAAAAAAAATCCATAACTGAAATATATACTGTAATAAAAGAAGAAACAGAGGGAAACATCATAGAATACCACCACACAGAAATAATAGACAACAACAAAAAGGCAAAGAAACAATGGAGACACAGCCTTACCAGAAAACTAAAGATAGAATGATAGAAAATCCTCACATATCAATAATCACCCTAAATGTAAATGAACTGAACTCACCAATAAAAAGACAGAGTAGCAGATTGGATCAAAAAACTAAACCCAACCATATGCTGTCTCCAAGAGACACATCTCAGCTACAAGGACAAGTATAGACTCAAAGTGAAAGGGTGGAAATTGACACTCCAAGCAAATGGTATCCAGAGAAAATCAGATGTAGCTATACTGATATCAGATGAAACAGACTTCAAGGTGAAAAAGGTAACAAGAGACAAAGATGGACATTACATAATGGTAAAGGGGACTATACAACGAGAAGACATCAGAGTCATCAATATTTATGCCCCCAATCAGGGAGCACCAAAATATATGTAGACCAATGGAATAGAATTGAGAACTCAGAAATAAAACCACATAAATATGGACGGATAATTTTTGACAAAGAAGCAAAAAACATACAATAGAGAAAAGACAGCCTCTTCAATAAATGGTATTGAGAGAATTGGAAAGCCACGTGCAAAAGAATGAAACTGGACTGCTGTCTGTCACCATGTACCAAAATTACTTCAAAATGGATTAAAGACTTACACATAAGACCTGAAACAATAAACTGAAACATAGGTACTAAACTTATGGACCTTGGGTTCAAAGAGCATTTTATGAATTTGATTCCAAAAGCAAGGGAAGTAAAAGCTAAAATAAATGAATGGGACTATATTAAACTTAAAAGTTTCTGCACAGCAAAAGAAACCATCAACAAAATAAAGAGGCAACCAACTGAATGGGAGAAGATTTTTGCAAACAGCACCTCCGATAAGGGGTTAATATCCAAAATATACAAGGAACTCATGCAACTCAACAACAAAAAAACAAACAACCCAATTGAAAAATGGGCAGAGGACCTGAAGAGACATTTCTCCAAAGAGGACATACAAATGGCACATAGACATATGAAAAAATGCTCAACAGCACTAATCATCAGAGAAATGCAAATAAAAACCACAATGAAATATCACCTCACCATAGAATGGCTATCATCAACAACACAAATAGTAACAAGTGTTGGAGAGACTGTGGAAAAAAAGGAACCCTCATACACTGTTGGTGGAAATACAGATTGGTGCCGCTGCTATGGAAGGCAGTGTGGAGATTCCTCAAAAAATTATAAATAGAATTACCATATGACCCAGCAATCCCTCTCCTGGGTATCTACAAAAAAATCTGAAAACACTTATCCATAAAGACACGTGTGCTCCAATGTTCATTGCAGCTTTATTTACAGTGGCCAAGACATGGAAACAAACAAAATGTCCTTCAATAGATGAATGGATAAAGAAGTTATGGTATATATACACAATGGAATACTTCGGCGGTAAGAAACGATGAAATAGGACCATTTGTGACAACATGGATGGATCTTGAGACTATAATGCTAAGCAAAATAAGTCAGACAGAAAAAGCAGAGAACCATATGATTTCCCTGATATGTGGTATATAAACCAAAAACAACAAAAGAACAAGACAAACAAATGAGAAACAAAAACTCATAGACACAGAGAATAGTTTAGTTGTTACCAGAGGGTAAGGGGGGAGGAGGGTGGTAGATGAGGGTAAGGGGGATCAAATATATGATGATGGAAGGAGAACTGACTCTGGGTGGTGAACACACAATGGGATTTATAGATGATGTAATACAGAATTATACACCTGAAATCTATGTAAATTTACTAACAACTATCAGCCCAATAAACTTTAATTTAAAACAAACAAACAAACAAACAAATAAATAAATAAATAAAATCATTAGAAAGAAAGGCTGACTAGCTGTGAAGACTGGCCACAACTACAGTGGAGGAGCTATTGTGCAAGTGCTGACACTATGGAGCATTATTTGTTTCAATGGGTCTCTTGTGCCTCCACAGTCTGTCCATCAAATGTGCCATTTATGTAGGTGGTTGAGTGGTACTCTGGTGTTGTCTGAAGCTGGCTACCAGTTGTGTTGATTCTGATGTCTCTTGAGAAGGTCTGTGTTGTAGGCCAAGTTCAGCCACTGCCTGTGCCCTGCAAGGGATACTTGGTGTGAACTACAAAGTGATTTGCAGATGGAAGCCACTTGTGCTAGGCTTGGAGGTGCCTGAGAGAGGCTAAGCTGCAAAAAGACTGGCTGCTGCTAGTGCCAGACGTGGGGTTGCCTAGCAAGAGGTATAGGGCACACCAAGGCTAGGTGCTGTTTCTTAGGGGTTTGTAAACATTTGAGAGATTTTAGGAAAATCCACAGCTTGAGCTAAGACATACCATATGTATGGGAAAACAACTGGAAGTGGCTTGGTTTGCCCCACAGGTTAGGTGGGGTGGGGTCTCAGGATATCAACAGGGCAAGGCCAATGGTGTTAGGTAGGTTCGTGGAGACTCATATATAGTGGCCACCTGAACTGAATTCTAAGGTGGGGGGAGGGCTCAACAAAGGAACAATGTCTTTTGCCAGCACTTCTGTCTGGGAGAAAGCTGCCCCTCCAGCCCTCACTTTGAAGCCAGACAATTCATTTCCTTCCTGTATGTCCTTGGTGCCTTTTAAGCTGCTGCACCAGTGCTAGAGCTCAGGGTAAGTGAGTCCATCAGTGAGGAAATCCTGCACAGGCCCTTTAAGAGGAATGCCTGGACCTTCAGCCACGCTCCATCTCTCGCAGCCATAATCTCTGCTGGTTTTCACAGCCAGAAGTTATGGAAACTTCTCTTCCTGCCACTGGAACCCTGGGTGGGAGAGGCTGGTGTGGGTCTAGGAACTTTTACTCCTCAGTGGAGAACTACACAGGCTAGGATATCCCTTACAATTTTTAGCCACCAGATGTGGGACCCACCTTATCTGCATCTCTGCCCATCCTACCATTATCAAGGTGGCTTCATCTGTATATCCTTAGCTATAGGACTTCTGTTCTGCTAGACTTCAGCTGATTCTTAGTGATGGTTTTCCATAATTTAGTTATAATTTTGAGATGGTTCTGGAAGGATTCGAGCATGGTGTTTACCTACTATGCCATCTTGACGAACCTCATAAAAATGTTTTTAAATATTCACATAATAATAAAGAACCATTAAACATTTTTAAATGTGGTAGTATAACTATAAAAATTCAACATAAGCTTTGTAAAATATAGTAAAGGAAGTCTCCTAGAAAGTAGACCAAAAAGACAAAGAGACAGAAAATAGGACAGGAAATATCTCTTAAAATCCTATTCCATTAAGAATATCCAACATTAACATAATTTAAAATTTTTAATTAGAGATTATTTAAATACAATTAGTAAATAGCTTGCTGTCTTTGGTTCCATTGAGAGTACTTTGCTATTTAGAAAGTAAAGTAGAAAACTAAGCCAACTAGAAATTGAGGAAAGTATTAAGTTCAGGAAAAATGAAATGACATGCAGAAAGAAATAGTGATCATAATATAATATGTGACATATATATGTATATATATATGATACATCTATTCATATATATACTAATCTTAACACTGAATATTGACTTACCTCAATATCATGGTATAAATACTCTTATATTGGCAGACTGGAAGGAAGACATATATGTAGGGAAAGTGTGAAATCCAACTCCACTTCTTCCATAACAGTAAATTAAAAATAAAAAGTAACAATAACAGTTACCACAGTCCTTACTGTTTACATATTTTACTTTATTTAATCTCTTCACCATCCTTATGAGGTAGTTGTTATTATATTCATATTATACTTAATATTTAGAAGTATGAAGTAAAGGCCAGTAAAAAAGATCAAAATAATTGCCCTTTCAGAGCAAGCCTAAGTTTTACAAAGTAGTAGAGAAGGAAGATTCTGGTTTATGTTATCATAGAGTAGTATTTGATGTTTTTACCAAATATGTACTTTGATGGAAAATTTTAAATCTACTGAAAAACCAAACCTAAGAACTTGTTTCTCACCTATAGTAATGTAAGTAACCTAAGTAAAAGAACAGATTTTCATTCTAGACTTAATTTCACCATTTGCTAATCTTGTAAAACACAGTATTCTCTGTCTCAGATCTTTTACAATGGTCCTTGTTTCCTTATCATAAATTTCTTCTTAACCAGTAAACATTGTAGCCAGAGTTCAGTTCTTGGTCTTATGATCTCTTGTCATCTTTTTATATACTCACGCCCATGTGATCTTATCTGGTCTCATTACTATACACTCTCTATACCCTGATAACTTCCACACATATCTAAATTTAATTTTTCCATTAAATTCTAGAGTCTTATATCTAGAGTGACCTAGATATAAATCTGTAACTCACCCTTAGCACAGTTCAAGTTTATGCCTATTGTCTTAACTTCCTACCAGTAAGATATCCCTTTCACTCTCAAAAGTGACATGGTTGAAACGATCAATTTTATGGTCACCCTAATTGCATCCTACTTCTAGTTAATAGATTTCAAATAGCCCTCTGCAATTTAAATAACCAAAACAGAACTTTTGATTTTCTTTGAAAAACTCCATCTGCCCCATGTTTCTCATCTCAGAAAATGTGACATCATTTACTCTGTTATTCAGTTTATAAAAGTTTCAAGTCATCCTTGGCTCCTCTCATAGCTCTTAATCAATCACTTATAACTTCAAAGTGTGTACAGAATCTGACCATTTCTCAATCTCTTCTCTATGATCTTCACCTAAGTCACTATTATAACTCACCTGGGCTATTACAATTGCTCCTGCTTTCACCCTTAACCCCCACGCCTTAATATATTTACCAAACAACAGCCAGAGTATGTGTCAGCTCAGGTCACTTGCCCCTTTATAACCCCTTGATGAATTTCCATCTCACTAAGAATAAAATCTAAATCCTTACTTAATTTTGCTTGGCTTCCTCTCCAATGTTATCTCTCACCATTCTCTTCATTAATCTGCTCCATCCATACTGCCTTCCTTGCTGTTCCTCAAAAGATCAAGAATGCTTGAATCCATCATAGATGGTTTATACCTTCCCTTCATTCAGTCTCTACTCAGACTTAATAATAGCTACACAGAGGCACCTCTGACCATTTAAACTAGCAGGCTTAATCATTTCCTGGCCCTTGTCTTGCTTTACTTTATAGCATTTATCTCTATGTGACATTACGTTTTTATTTCTTTTTTATATGTTATATGTTTTCACATGGGAATCCATATTCCATGGAGATAAAGAGTTTATTGATTATGTTTACTGCTATATCCTCAGCACTTAGAATAATGTATAATGAAGAAAAGGAGCTCAATAAGTATCTGAGAAATAAATGAACAAAATTTTATGAAAATATTTCTGTAAGTTAAAATATAAGGTAATAGCACTTCCTGAGTACCAACATTGTAACAGTCACTTTATTGATAATAATGGTGAGCATATATTGCATGTGTATAACACAGCAGTCACTGCATTAAGGGTTCCATTTTCATTAGCCCAGTAAATCTCACAAAAATTCCTAAAGACTGTAGTTCCGCATTTTTAGGTATGATGAAACAGGCCATCTAGGGGTAAGTGACAGAGCAGACTTCAAAACAAGATTAGTTATCATGGATAAAAAAGGACATTACATAATGATAAAAGGGTGAATTCTCCAATAAGACACAATAATTTTTAACGATCCTATATGAGCCTAACAACGGAATAGCTAACTACATAAAGCAAAAACTTAGAGAATTACAAGGAGAACTACATGAATGCATTATCACAGATGTAGATTGCAAACCTCTTTATCAAAAATGAACAGACCCAGCAAGCAGAAAATGAGTAAGGACATAGTTGAACACAACAACACCATCAATCAACTGGATGTCACTGACATCTATGGACTATTTCATTGAACAACAGCAGAACAACACATTTTTCTCAAGCTTACATGGAGCATTCACCAAGATAGACCATATTCTGGGCCATAAACCATATCTTAACAAATTTAAAAGAGTAGATATACACTGTGTACTTGCAAACTACAATGATACTAAATTAGAAATCAATAAATAGAAAGATGAGCGGAGAATCCCAAAATACATGCAGAGCAAACAACACACTTCTAAATAACACATGGGTCAAGGAAAAATCATACGAGAAATTTTAAATGTTTTGAGCTAAATGAAAATGAAAACAAAACTTATCAAAGTTTGTGGGATGTAGCAAAAGCAGTGTTCAGTGGAAAATTATATCACTGAATGTCTATATTAGAAAAGAAGACAGATATAAAATCAATAATCTAGGTTTCTACCTTAGGAAACTGGAAAAGCAAATTAAGAAAAAAAAGAAACAACAAGAATTAGAGCAGAAATCAATAAATTGAAAAAAGTATATCAACAGAGAAAATATGCAAAACCAAGTGCTAATTTTTTGAAAAAAAATCCATAAAATCAATAAGCTTCTATGCAGTGAACTAACAGAAAAAGTAGAGGAGAAAAAATTACTATTATCAAAAATGAAAAAAAGAACATTAGCACAGGTCCCATACATGTTAAAAGGATAATAAAGGAAAAGTGTGAACAACTCTATGCCAACAAATTTGATAATCTAAATGAAATGGACAAATTCCTTGAAAGATACACACTGCCAAAACTGACACAAGAAAAAACAGGCAATATGAATAGGCCAATATATATGAAATAAATTGAATTAATAAGTAATAACCTTCCAAAACAGAAAACACCAGAACCAGAGGGCTTCGCTAGTGAATTCTACCAAATATTTAAGAAAGAAATTATAGCAATTATCTAGTACTTCTTTCAGAGAACAGAAGCAGAGGGAATACTTTCAAACTTTCTCTATGGCTAGCATTACACTAATACCAAAACCAGACAAAGACTACAAGAAAAGAAAATTACAGACCAATATCTCTTGTGATAACAGCAAAACATTAGCAAACTGAATCCAACAATGTACAAAAATTATTATACACCACACAAACTAGGAATTAATCCAGGTTGCAAGGTTGGCTCAACATTTGAAAATTAATTAATTCATCACATCCATAGGCTAACAAAGAAAAAAATATTTGATGAAATCAAACATTCATTCATAATAAAAACTCTCAGTAAACAAGGAATAAAAGGAAACTTCTTCCACTTGGTAATTTCCTCAACACTCTCCACTCCTTTACAACACTGTACTGGAAGTTGTAACTTCCTAACAAAATTCTAAAGCAATTAGACCAGAAAAGGAAGGAAGAAGTAAAACTATATTTGTTAGCAGATAACATGATCATCTATGTAGAAAATCCAAAAGAGTTAACAACAGCAAAAAACACCTAGAACTAATAAGTAATTATAGTAATGTTGCAGGATATAAGGTTAATATGTGAGAGTCCTACACTTTCCTATATGTGAGCAATGAATAGGTGGAATTTGAAATAAAAACACAATACCATTTACATTAGCATCCTCAAAAATGAAATACTTAGGCATAAACCTAACAAAATATGTACCAATCTATATTTAAAAACTACAAAATTTCTATGAATACAATCAAAGAAGAACTAAATAAATGGAGAAATATTCCATATTCATGGATAGAAGACTCAATATTGTCAAGATATCAGTTCTTCCCAACTTGATCTATAGATCCAATGCTATACTAGTCAAAATCCCAGCAAGTTATTTTGTGGATATCAACAAAATGATCTAACATTTATGTAGAGAGGTAAAAGACCTAGAATAACCAATAGAATATTGAAGAAAAACAAACTTGGAGGAATTATGCTTCCTGACTTTGAGACTTACTATAAAGCTACAGTAATCAAGACAGTGTGGTACCTAGATGAAACCAAGTAGAGAGCCCAGAACTAGATCCACTTAAGTACAATTAACTGATCTTTGATAATGGAGCAAAAGCAATTCAATGGAACAAAGTTGGTTTGTTTCTTCAATAAATAGTGCATCTACAACTGGACATCCACATGCAAAAAAAAAAAAAAGACTTTAGACACAATCCTTGGGAAATAATCTTTGATATTGAAAAGGAGATAGATTAAAGATATGGAAGGGGGAAAAAACTAACACTTGTCCAATAAACATGTAAGTTAAGTAATGCCAAAAGAGAGAAATAATTATTCCACACAATAAATGAATAAAGTCTCATCTTTTATTAAGAGAAAAAATAACTATGTAGAAAAAAAATTGAGAGATTATATTTGGGGAAGTTTTTATGATGAGTTTATTACCATGAAAGGCTGTAACAGACCATTTAAGAGCTTGAGGTTTTGCTTGAAGTCCAACAAAGTAGATAAAAATTTCTATTTGTATTTTCAACATTATGAATTTTTCCGTCAAAGAACCTTTTGGATAACTAAGAAACTTTTTAAAAACAAAAAAACAGAGTGGTATTGATAGAATTGAAAGGTCAATGTTCACCAACAAAAGTTCTTTTCCTGATTCACTAGTAGAAAGTAAAATTTAGGTAAAACTATATAAATATTTGTTTGATTCTTTTCACTGGGAGAAGAAACATTGAATAAAATATATTATTCCCATTGGAAAACTCCGTAATGCATAAGGAGCTATCCAAAACACACAACAAACCTACTGGCAAAGATTCCAACACTGACTCACTAAAAATTTTGGATAGAATCAGCATGCATTGATTTCTGGCAGTTATATATTTGTTTGTTCATAAAGGAGAATAAGCTGTTGTGGGATTTTTTTTTTCTTCAAAGAGCATGTTTTAACTAGTCCTGAAGATATTTTACTATTTCCCCAACATCTACAAAGATACCTGTGTGTAGAATAAAGGTCTGAATGTTGCATTCCAACACTTAGGTGAATAATCGTAATATGACCAACTGAAAAGTTAGATGAGAGCATACCCTGTGGGTTTACAATTTAATTTGTTCTGAGAGACAACTACAGTCATTCCAAGTCCTTCTGAAAGGCAGTAGCTGTGCACCTGGATAATCTCCCACAGCTTGTCCTGCAGCTCTGAGCTCAGTGAATGATGACTGAAAGGAGCACCGAAAAATTCAACAGGAAAGCATAAATGTATAGCTCCATTCAATCAGGAAACACTCATCATTAAAGGGGTGTCTTATATGGCAGGTTTGCATGTCTCTGTCTTCAAAATATAGCTGCAGTCTGATCCTTCCCAGTGCACTGCTGGTCATCTCAAAGATAGTTGAGTTAGTTGTTTCATGCAAAGCTGGCATGGTCTTTCAGGTTGGCTCTCTTGCCTATGTTCCAAGGCCACATGGGTCCAGAAATCAAATTCACTTTAAAGGAAACCAGATTTGAAGGAATGGGTTCATGATAACTTAAGCAGTAGGAAGTGGATTTATCAACCAGAGGCCTATCATTTACAATTAATTGATACCAATATGTGTTACATGTATCAGTCAGATAATCAGTTTCACCTTTCTAGAATGAAGATACTATTTCGATTTTCACATGGGCTAATTACCATTTCCAAATGATTGTAAAAATTGGTAGTTATGAGTGGTTGCTGCTAAATCTAATGTTTTCAAGCCACTACCCACAGTAAATTGGCCATCCCTAGAGTTCTTTTTGGAATGAATAATGAAAATGCCAGGGGATGGGTTAGCAATAATCATAGGGGTACATGTCATTTTAGTGTTTTAGATTTCTTCAAAAAAATACCCAGAAGTGGAACTGCGGGGTCATATATATGGTTGTTTCAATTTTTTGAAGAGCCTCCATATTGTTTCCACAGTGGCTGCACCAATTTACAGAGTGCACGAGGGTTCCCTTTTCTCCACATCATTACTAACACTTGATATTAGCTGATTTATTAATAATGGCTATTCTGACAGATGTGAGGTGATAGCTCATGGTGGTTTGCATTTGCATTTCTCTGATGATTAGTGATGCTGAGCAACTTGTCATATGTCTATTGGCCATCTGTATGTCCTCTTTGTAGAAACGTCTGTTCAAATTTTTTAATTGGATATTTATTTCTGGTGTTAAGTTGTATGAGTTCTTTATAAATTTTGGATATTAACCCCTAATCCAATGTATCATTGGCAGATATATTTTCCCAATTGATTGGTTATCTTTTTGTTGTTTATGGTTTCCTTCACTGTGTAAAAACTTCAGCTCGATGTAGTCCCAATTGTTTATTTACTCTTTTGTTTCCTGTGCTTGAGGAGACATATCCAAAAAAATATTACTAAGAACAATGTCAAAGAGTGTACTGACTATATTTTCTTCTGAGTTTTATAGTTTCAGGTCTTACATTTAAGTCTTTCATGCATTTTGAGTTTATTCTTATTCATGGTGTGAGAAAATGATCCAGTTTCATCTTTTTGCAAATGTCCAGTTTTTCCAACATCATTTATTAAGGAGACTGTCTTTCTACCACTGTATATTCTTGCCTCCTTTGTCATAGGTTAACTGACCACATAAGCATAGGTTTATTTCTGGGTTCTCTATTCTGTTCCATTGATTTATGTGTCTGTTTTTATGCCAGTACCATCCTGGTCTAGTTTGTTTGTTTGTTTGTTTGTTTTTGTTTGTTTTGTATAATCTTTGAATTTTATTGGTAATAATTGATAGGAATTATATTAGCTATAGAAGAGTTCTCATATTTTTCCCTAAAAGCAACCGAAATGAAAATTACAGGGATAGTCAGATAAAAAAAAAAAATGATGGCTACAAAATGGACTAAAAAGTGATTTCTATGGGAATGCAGATTGGTGCAGCTGCTACGGAAGGCAGTGTGGAGGTTCCCCAAAAAATTACAAATAGAATTACCATATGACCCAGCAATCCCTCTCCTGGGTATCTACAAAAATCTGAAAACATTTATCCATAAAGACACGTGTGCTCCAATGTTCATTGCAGCTTTATTTACGGTGGCCAAGACATGGAAACAACCAAAATGTCCTTTGATAGATGAATGGATAAAGAAGTTGTGGTATATATACACAATGGAATACTATTTGGTGGTAGAAAAGATGAAATAGGACCATTTGTGACAACATGGGTGGAGCTTGAGATTATAATGCTAAGCAAAGTAAGTCAGACAGAAAAAGTAGAGAACCATATAATTTCACTGATATGTGGTATATAAAACTGAAAACAACAAAAGAACAAGACAAACAACTGAAAGAACAAAAACTCATAGACATAGACAATAGTTTAGGGGTTACCAGAGGGTAAGGGGGGAGAGGGAAGTGGGGCTCTAGAAGAGGGTAAATGGGGTCTAATATATGGTGATGGAAAGAAAACTGACTCTGGGTGGTGAACACACAATGTGAGATATACATAATGTATTACAGAATTGTACACCTGAAATCCATGTAATTTTACTAAACATTGTCACCCCAATAAACTTTAATTTAAAGAAAGAATATTCAGGGGTTCTGAAGGTTTTATGTTGGGTTCCAGGTTCCTGCTGCTAGTATTTAATTTTCAGTTTCATTAGCATTATTTCCAGTTTATTTCCATTTCCAGCATTATTTTCAGCTTATGTAGGAAATTTTGGATTAAAACGATTCACCATATTTCCAGATGATCCGAAGAGAAATTAAATACTAGCTTTTATATTCTTTATTCTCAAAATGGAAGTATGCGCTAGATTAGGATAATTCCTATTACATAGCCCCATGTGATTGGATTCATGGTTCAGGATGTATTGGAATTCACTATATACTTTAGCATAACTACCAATAATAACATGACGTTTCATAGGACATTGTCTGATTTCCTGGGTTGCCTTATTTGTTGTATCATTTCTATCTCACAAATTCTGATATTATTTAAAGATTTTTATTAAATTATAGCTAAGAAAATATTATATTAGTTTCAGGTGTACACCATAGTTATTCAACATTTATTTTCCTAAAGAAGTGATCACCATGAAAAGTCCAGCAATCATGTGACACTGTACCACACTATCACTGTATTATTTCTTATGCTGTAAATTACATCCCTATGACTAATTTGTTTTATACCTTGAAATTTGGACTTCTTATTCCCCTTCACCATTCCCCCCTTTTTAATTTTTAAATTACAGTTGACATTCAGTATTATTTTATATTAATTTCAGGTGTACAGCGTGGTGGTTAGACATTTACATAATTTAAGAAGTGATCCTCCGACTAGTCTAGTACCCACCTGGCACTGTACATAGTTATTACAATATTATTGACTATATTCCCAATACTTTACTTTACATCCCCATGACTATTTTGTAATTACCAATTTCTACTTATTAATCCTTTCACGTTTTCACCCTATCCCCATCCCCCTCCGATATATCATCCTGAGAAATCTAGTACCCATATGACACCATACATAGATATTATAATATTATTGACTATATTCTTTATCCTATATCTTACATCCCCATGATTATTGTGTAACAACAAATTTGTACTTTTTAATTCCTTCCCCTCTTTCATCTACTTCTCATCTGGCAATCATCAAAATGTCCTCTGTAGGGGTGGCTGGTTGGCTCGGTTGATTAGAGTAAAGTGCGTATAACACCAAAGTCGCCGGTTTGATTCCCACATGGGCCAGTGAGCTGCACCCTCCACAACTAGATTGCAGATGACTTGACTTGGAGCTGATGGGTCCTGGAAAAACACACTGTTCACCAATATTCCCCAATAAAAAATTAAAAAATAAACAGAAGAATTTGTAGAAATAAAAAATATTTATTTTAAAAGTATTCTCTGTATCTATGAGTTTGTTTCATTTTTGTTTATTTTGTTCTTTATAGTCCACTTATAAGTTAAATCATATGACATCTGTCTTTCTCTGTCTAACTTACTACACTAAGCAAAATACCATCTAGGCCCATCCATGTTTTTGCAGATAGCAAGATGTCATCTTTTATTATGGCTGACTAATATTCCATTGTATATATGTACCATCTCTTCTTTATCCACTCATCCATTCAGGGACACCCACGCTGGCTTCATATCTTTGTAAATAATGCTGCAATGAACACATAGATGCACACGTCCCTGAGAAGTAGCATTTTGGTTTTCTTCATATAAATACCCAGAAGTGGGATTACTTGGTCTCTTATTATACGTGGCCTTTGTTTTAAAGTCTATTTTAAAGGTATAAGTATCGCTACACCAGGTTTTATGTTTGTTTCCATTTTCATTAAATATATTTTTCCATCTCTTTAATTTTAGTCTGTGTGGATTTTTGATATGAAGTAAATCTGTTGTAGGCAGTATACATATGGAATTCGTTTCCTTATCCATTCAGCCATCCTATGTGTTTCGACTGGAACATTTATTAGAATGGTGCAAAAGTAATTGCAGTTTAAAAGTTTAAAAACTATTGCAAAAACCACAATTACTTTTGCACCATTCTAATATTTCATTTACATTGAAAGTAATTGTTGATAGATATGGAATTATTGTCACTTTTGTATTCATATTTTTTTATCTTTTTCTCTTTCATCTTAAAGAAGTCCCTCTAACATTTCTTGTAATACTAGTTTGGTGGTGAGGGACTTCTTCAGGTTTCTCTTGTCTGGGAAGCTCTTTCTCTCTCCTTTGATTCTAAATGATACCTTTCTGGATAGTGTAATCTTTGTTGTAGGTCTTTGCTTTTCATCACTTTGAATGTTTTGTACCAGTCCCTTCTGGCCTGCAAAGATTCTGTTGAGAAATCAGCTGACAGTCTCACAGGAGCACCCTTGTAGGAAACTGCTTTTATCTTGCTGCTTAAGATTCTCTCTTGGTCTTTAACCTTTGGCATTTTAATTAGGATGTGTCTTGATGTTGGCCCCTTTGAGTTCATCTTGTTTGGGACTCTCCATGCTGCCTGGACTGGTATATCTATTTCCTTTGCCAGGGTAGGGGAGTTTTCATTCATTATTTCTTCAAATATGTTCTCAATTTCTTGCTCTCTCCTCCTTCTGGTACCCCTATGATGCAAGTGTTGTTACACTTGATGTTGTCCCAGAGGTCCCTTAAACTATCATCATTTTTTTGGATTTTTTTTCTTTTTGCAGTTCTGATTGGATATTTTCTGCTACCTTGTATTCCAAATTACTGATTCAGTCTTCTGCTTCATCTAATTGTTGTTGATTCCTTCTAGTGCATTCTTCATTTCAGTTATTGTATTCTTCATTTCTGACTGGTTTTTTTTTTGATTTCTATGTCCTTTTTCATTCTTACTATCTCTTTGTTGAAGTTCTCATTGAGTTCAGCTATTATTTTCCTAAGTTCATTGAGCATCCTTATAAATGGTATTTTTTTTAATATAATTTTATTAGTTTCAGGTACACAAGACAAAGCAAAACTTAGACGTTTATCATTTATATCCCTCACACTGTGTGAACCCCCCTCCCCCCATCCACTATCCCTCTGACATCGCACAGAGCCATTACATTTCCACTGTCTCTTTTCCTAATGCTGTACTCCGCTTCCTGTAACCATATACATACAAATATATACACATACATATATATATATATATATATATATATATATATATATATATATGTATTCATATGAAATTATAGTTGGCATTCATTATTGTTCAGCTACCCTACAGAATCTTTACATTATTGATTACGTTCCCCAAATTAATTTTCAAAACCCCGTGGCCATCTTGTGGTTACCAACTATTTTCTAAACTTGTCACCTTCCCCCTTATCCCCACCCCCCCCGCCCCTCTAGCAACCCTCAGTTTTTCCTCTATGTCTCCCAAACTGTTTCTGATTAATTCATTCACTTATTCTTTTCTTTAGATTCCGCATATAAGTGAGATCACATGGTATTTGTCTTTCTCTTTCTGACTTATTTCACTTAACATAATGTTCTCTAGGTCCATCCATGTTGTTGCAAATGGTAAGATTTCTTTCTTCTTTATGGCTGCATAATACTCCATTGTATAAATGTACCACAGTTTCTTAATCCAGTCATCTACCGAGGGGCATTTCGATTGTGTCCATGTCTTGGCTATTGTGTATAGTGCTGCAATAAGCATAAGGGTGCATAAAGATGTTTGAATTGGAGTTTTGGATTTCTCCGGATAGATATCTAGGAGTGGGATTGCTGGATCATAAGGTAGTTCCATTTTCAGATTTTTGAGATACCTCCATACTGTTTTCCATAGTGGCTGCACCAATCTGCATTCCCACCAACAGTGCACAAGCGTTCCCTTTTCTCCACATCCGCGCCAGCACTTGTAGTTTGTTGATTTATTGATGATAGCCATCTTGACTGGGGTGAGGTGGTATCTCATTGTTATAACCGGTGTTTTGAACTTTGCTTCTGGTACATTGTTTGTCTCCACTTCTTTTAGTTCTTTTTCTGGAATTCTGTCCTGTTTTTTCATATGAGACATGTTTATTTGTTTCCTCATTTTTGCTGATTCCCTGTGATTTTTTTTCTATTTATTAGGTAGATCTGCTTCATCTCCATCATTGAATATTGGCCTTATGTGGTAGGTGTCTTGTGGGGCCCAATGGCACAGTCTCCCTGCAATTCAGGTATGTTTATGATGGCATAAAACAGTGGAGAGTATAGAACCACATTCTAAACAAAAATGTTCTGAAAGTGTTTTCCATTTTTACAAGACAAATGTAAATGCTATAACATTTACCTATGATATAAACTTTAAAAAATTGTTGCTGTTTTCAAAGACTATACAGCTTGTGGAACAAAGAGAAGCATGAACTATTTATCTAATACACTGTGAATTCTCCTGCAGTTGAAGTATAAATAAAGTATTATGTGAATACAAAGAAGGGAATGGCTTAAAAAAGCCAGTAGTGGCTGGTAAAAATTATCAAGCAACAGAAACTTTGTTTTGATTCATGTTAATGCTACATTAATGTAAAGTAGTAAACAATGGAGTGGGAAGATGTATCAAAATCAGTACAGAAAATTGGGAATTTGGACCTGGGATGTAGGGGTGGTGGTTTTTTTTAAAGAATATTGAGGAAGAAATTATTTATAACTTAAAAATGTTGTAATATTACATTTATCAAATAAATATATAATAAATCATATATTAACATTTAAAAATATGTACTTCATGCCTACTCTATGCTTAAATTATGGTAGGTACTGGGGGCATAACAGTGGGCATAGAAACATGCCCCTGCTCTCGTGGAATATATTGTCTAGCAAGGCAGTCAGAGATTATGTAAGCAATAATAATGAAGTACAATGAACACTGGTAGAAGATAAACCAGTTAAGAGTCTCAGCTGCCAGTGAGGAAAACATACACATACAAACACAACCTGGCTTAAACAATAAAAGGGAATGTATTGGCTCATACAACTGAAAACATCAGGCATACACTTACTTACAAGTGATTTTTGATGCAGAGCTTTCTATTAATATAATACCACCCAAAAATGTTTCCTTTCTTGCTATCTTTTGGATCCCTTCTCTGGGTTGGCTGCATTATCCAACTGTCTCTCACTTTGTGGAGACAACATAACTATAGCAACCATCATCTCATATCTTCACAAGAACAACAGAAAAAGAGAGTCACTTTTCCAATTGGTCCCTAAGAGCTCTGAGATTCACTCTGATTGTTATCAACTTGGATTATATACAACTCTGAGACAATGCTCACAGCCAGGGAAATGTGATATATTGATTGTCTAGGCCAATATTTATCGCAATTATCTCATGGAAACAGCTACCATATTACATCAGATTTAGCCAACACATCCACAATTATTTTTGTTAGATCTAGACTCAGATATCAATGTGTCAGTGTTGTTATTGAGCATTGTAAAAGGATAGGAATAACTTTCTGAATCCTTTTTTCTTTCCTAGGTAACACTGATGCATCTTAAAAGAAATTTATTGACAACTAATATATTTACCCCTCGTTATCAATTTTGAACTTCAAACCACAAAAATATAAATGAGGCATTCTACTGTCAATATGCTGTAATCCAAGAATTGAGTACATCACCAAAGCAGAGAGTATTTAACATAAAATACTATTTAATTATTTTAAGTATGTTAAATTAAAAGAAGAGATCCTTTGGTCCAGGAGAAACCCCGAGCATAAAATTACTTAAAGATAACCAATATATATGATCAACTTCAGATCTAATATGTGTTGAAAGTTAAAAGATACCTATGTAATAGAACCTGAAATTCCTTATGGATCATAGACTTTTCCAAAAATTTCTGTTGTATTTGGGGAGAGAGAAGATGGACATAAGGAGAAAAGGAAGGAATTCATACAAAACAAGAAGGAAGAAAGTCAATTCTAACATCTTATGTCAAACAACCTGACACAAGGTGCTTATTCCTCCAAAGTAGCAAGTTACAAACTTTAGAGTGCATCAAATACTTGGGAAACATATTTAAAATACAGATTCTTGAGCCCTACTTCCAGAAATTCTGATCCCATAAGTTTTTAGTGGGGCCTAAGATCCTACCTTTTTATTATAAATTAATACTTAGGATGATTCTGATGCTAGTGGTCCAAACCAGACTAAGAGAAAATTACTTTGTGGCTAAATCAAAAACTTCTATATCTTAGAAAACCCAAATTTTAAAACTACCCTGCACTGCAACAATAGGGAGAGTGGACATCTCAGTCCCATCTCTCATTCATGAGTAAATCCCAGCAACAGATCAGTTCTGCTTCACAAATGCAAGCCTAAATAAAACAGACAACACAGATAAAGACCAGTTCTTAGAAACATTCAGACAGTAGAATTTAAGATAGTCGTGCCCCTAAGGACAAACACTAACATCTTGGAGATATGGTGCATTTTTTAAGTAAAGATAGCGAGCAGGACTATGTAAGGCAAAGGCTTCAATCCAGAAGGTTACTTGGAGGTCAGCTGTGGAATTCTCTGGAACAGGCATCAGATCAGCACTATTTGTTCTATCTGTAAGCATTTTAGCAAACTTCCCTAACAAATCGTGAGCTCTGGTTGATTTCCAAAATGATTCCAAGGCAGTTGGAATATCTCATCTGCAGAAGCAGTGACTAGTAGGGAATTGTGGTCATCCACATCTCCCCATCAGGATCCAATTTCTGATTCATCAGGTTACATCATGTAATGTAACCAGAGAAGAGCAAAATGTAATAAGCAGACTACTGTTCATACAAATACCTGTTCATTTTCAAATCCACTAGAAATCCAAGGAGACTGCTGTGGCTTTATACTCTCCATTAATTTTTCTACCCAGTCTATCCCCATAAAGTTGATTTCTGCTGGACTTGCAGAAATTTTCTGTACTGTACATTTTTACAAAGCCCCAAAATCCATGGGTAATAACTGGAGATTTAAGAGTGTTCATCTCTGATAAATCTGGCCTTATAAACATATTCCAAGACAGTTTTGACAAAAATTCAGATACCCAGAAAAAAAGATTTCATACTGCTATGATATATATTGTGGGGGCAGGAAGGGGGTTGGAGGGGTATATGTGTAGGCAGTAGTGTAAATTTCAAGTAAAAACATGTATTTATCTCTAATGGAAAACTGTGTCTCTCATCTTTTTAACCAATGTTAATTTATTTTAGGAGAAGATTAAAATCAATACAGCATAGTGACTGAAAGCACAGATTCTGAGTTGAATTTGAATCTCAACTTTGTTACCACTTTTGAGATTTGGGATAAACTTCTTCAATCTTTGAGCATCAATTTTCACATCTCTAATATGGACATGAAAATAACCTGCCTTACGGGATTGTTGAGAGTATTAAAAGACACAATGTGTGTAAAGCACCTAACACAGTGAACTATACATAACATAGCAGGTAATTCTAACGATGGTGTTGGTCAATAGCTACCTTGAAAAAACCAATTAGTAAGAAAAAAGACACATTCCTTCATTGTTTTCTCATGGAATCCTGAAGAGAATCAACTCAAATGGTTTCAGAGAATATTTGAAAATTTGTTAAGTGACCGTAAAACATCCTGGACTTCTTACACATCACAAAATAGGGGGGTCAGAGTGGAAGAGAAAACCTTTTTACCTGCCTTAACTGAAACTCATGGCAAAGATGTTGGTTCTCAAATAGTTAGCTACTGTCTCAGGCTGTGCTAAAATCAAGGCATGTAACATTTCCATTGTATACAGCCCTGATTATTGTGTTTCTTAGGAGGACCAGCACGCAATTGAAAACGAAATTCACTTATAAAAGGGCAATCAGAATACTAATGAGTCTAAAAAACCAATATGCCTGAGAATGTTTATTTTCCTCTAAAATTTATTCTGTTCTCCCACAGTGACCAAACACCTGATTTTAACTGGACAACTGACCACCCAGAATAAAAACTCCCTCACAAGTGGATCTGGCAAGTAATCCTGTCTGTGGATGTCAGCAAGCCCAGTCAGCAGTCACCCCAGAGCCATAATGGGCACATGAATAGAGTGGTCAAGGTGGAAGATATAAAGGTTATATAGGGCCCAGCAGCATGAGCTCCCACAGACAGGCTGATTTAGCTGCTGTGGCCAATGAATGCCCAACCTGATAGCAACAGAAGTCAATGTGGAGCCCCTAATATGGCACTATTCCTCGCAGAGTTTGGCCAGCTATATGGGGTCAAGCTTCCTACATGGGTCTCTTACATCCTAAAAGGGGCAGTGACTTGATTTCCATGAAATAGATATATATTCTAGGTATGCGTTTGTTTTCCTGTCCTTTAGGCCTCAGCTAGTGCCACTATCTAAGTGCTTACAGAATGTTTATTTCACCAGCATGGGACCCACATAATATTGTATCAGACCAGATGACCCATTTTACAACAAAGGAGATACATGAGTAGACCCATGAAAATAGACAGTATCCAATAGATAGGATTACATATCATACCACCAAAAAAGCTGCTATTGTTTCTGAAAGTCACATCTGATGTGCCAGTTTACAGGCACTCCTCTATGAGGATAGAATGTCATCCTCTATGAAGCAATACATATATTGAACTAAAGAACTTTATATGGTACTGTGTACTTAATAGGAAGAATACATGAGTTTGGGAACCAAGGCATGCAATGGCTCCATCGTTACCCATGATCCACTGAAGGACTCTGGAATTACTATCAGCACAACTCTGAGATCTTCAGGGTTTGAAGTCCTGATCCCTAAAGCGAGCACAATTGCACCAGAGAACAAAATAATAGTCCTTTTCAACTCCAAACTATAGCACTGTCAGCAACAAGCAGGCAAGAAGAGTCACCATCTTGACAGGAATAAGTGGCCCTGATCATTAGAAAGAGGCAGAACTGCTCTTTTACAGTAGCAGCAGTGTTGGGCACTTTTGAGCACCTCTGGTACTCTCCTGCTCAGTTGTGATACGTATAACAGCCTTGGCCTGACAAGAGCATGGAGACTAAACACTTACATTCAGGCTAAGTCATTAAGACAAGCTGATATAGTACTAAGGTTGAGGCAACTTCAGACTGGATAGTGGAATAGGGTCAACAATGAATATCAGCCTAACACTATATACAGTGAAGGGGCTATAGGTCTTCCTACTAGCCTTCCTCTTCTAAGTTTCCCCCAGAAAGACAAGTATGCCAGAGTCCTGGAGGAGCTGCTGCCGAAATACACATGAAGAAGTGGATTTGAGCAGCGTAAAAGGTAGTTTGTGTGGGACCTACCCCAGGGGGTAGGCAGTGATGGACATAGATCCCACTGATTTATAGCTCCAATTCTGAAAGTTCTATGAGCTCCCTCAAGGTTTGCCTCAGCTGCAAAAGCCACTTCACATGAGAGTACATATTTCTGGGGCAGTCCAGACCCAATGACTGATTTCTGCAAGAATACAGAGGTCTCATTTCTGCCGACCAAGAGACATCTGTGATACGCTATATCTGGAACCACAAGGTTCCAGAGAACCTTGTGGGGTTGGCCAAGGCTTTGTCAGGCTTACATTGCAGTTTGATTTTTTTTCTTTGCTCAATCCTTCTTCCTATCCTCCCTTCTACAAGTGTTGATCCTTTATAAATTGCCTGTACACCAAATATTTTCTCATCTGCTTTCGAAAAATCCAACCAGTGGCAAAAACACCAAATAACCAGGAATGAATCTAACTTTGCAGAAAAAATTTTTTACTGTTACTGAGAGAAAATAAAGATCAAATAAATGGAGGAATAATTCATTTTATGGATTAAAAGTCAAATTCGTACAAATGTCCATTCTTTCCAAATTTATCTATAAATGTAATACAATCCCAAAAAATTATCTCAGCAAGTTTTATTTGTGAAAATCGACAAATTGATTCTAACATTTATATGGAAATTCAAAAGGACAAAAACAGCACCCCCAAAATGAAGAATAAATTTGGAGAACTACAATTCAGGAAATTACAAATTACAAAGCTACAGTAATGAAGAGAATGCAGTTGTGGCATAAAAAATAGACAAATAGACCAAAGAAATATAATAGAGAGTTCAAAAATATATATAGACAGAGACTTGATTTATGATAAGGTGATGGTGCAGAGCAGTAGAGGAAAGCATGATCATTTCAATGTGTAGTTTTGAATCAATGGTTTCCATATGGAAAAATAAAATTCATCTTACCACCCACCTCACATTATGTTCAAAAATCAACTCTAGGTGAACTGTAGCTGTGAATATAAAAGATAAAAAAGTAACATCTCAAGCAGGTAATATAGAAGAATATTGCATGACCTTGGAATAGACAAGGATTTCTTAAACAGGATATCTGCCTACACACACATACACACACAAAAACTAATCATATTTTCATCAAAAGACACAATTATGACAGTGAAAACGCACAGAATAGAAGATGTAATCAGCAAAAGATTTGATTCCAAATAATAAAAGAACACCTATAAATCAATTAGAAAAAGACAAACCCGTAGTAGAGTTCTAAAGTCTAAATGGAGGTTATTTAAGGAAGAGAGGGTAGTGACTGCGAGAGGCACAAGAGGGGCATTTAGCTGTATACATATGATCTGTGGACTTATTTTGAAAACTAATAAGTTACACACTTAGTATAATGCTAGATAAAAGGAAACTTAGATATCTGTAGATTTAATTGGTGAACTTCACTTGCCATATACACACTGCATCAAAAGAATGGGAGATCTGGGTACCGGAAAAACAGATAAAAACCAATCTGCCCTCACAGGTGCGAGGGAGGGCTGAGTGGAGAGTCAGGCCCTGATGTCTGTGCCAAGATCATCACACCCTTGGCACAGATGTGCGTGCCCATGTGCCATACTCACTTTATAGAAGAACATTTTGCTAACTCTCTAAGGCCACAGACCTAAACACAAAACTCTGTTTCTAAGATAACATCCTGTACCATAGCTTATGTTTTACTTTGGCTGTTGAGTTGGAATAGTCATTGCCTCCATTATTTTTAAGTGGAGGGCCTTTCAGTGCTACATTTATGAGTTTCTCCTTTCTTAAGTGGATAAACCTGGCCAACACCACTACCCTAAATACTCCTACTCGTACAATTACCGTCCACTGCAGACACATTCTTCTCAGGGAAAAATCTGGTTTTGATACTTTGGTTTGGCCAACAGACATCCCGCCAGGTTTACAGTGAAAGATTAGAGTTCTTTGACAACAGCATGAAGAATATTTCCTATCCAGGGATGAGTTTGCAGGTCTGGCAAGACATTGCATGGACCAGGCCAAACCAAACATCAAGTGGAAAACTCCACTCAGACAGTGTTCCATGGGCCCAGGCCCCCTGTGGCCAGCCCACTTGTGCAACTGACTCTAGTAAGTAATGAAGCAGCAGCCAAACAGTACTGCACATACTGTACAGAGGGCTCAGCCAGGTGGAGGGAAGGAAAACAGGGCCACTTGAACACAATCCCAGGCCTACTCAGAAGAGCACACTGAGTTTTTCCAGGATTTCATAATGCCAGAGATATTCTGATCATGGCTTTGAGGAAATATTTTGAGCATAAATGTCGTTTGTGACCCATATGTCTAAATATTTTTCCTTTTATGCTAGGAGAAAAGAAACTGTGTTTCACATCGCTACAAAGTATTTAAAAAAAATCAAAAGGGAGAGAAAACTGTACTTGAATCACAAATGTATCCTACCAGATTCTGCCATCTCCCTTCAACATTCTTATTCCTCAACTGCAAATTCACTACTCAGGAACAGTGTTCCTATACCTTTTGCATAGTGACAGCATACTATTCATACCCAAAACTATTGAATATTTATTCTCATATCTACTTTTGTTAATTTATTTTAAAAACTTTAAAAAGTGCTACTACCTCTTGAAACTCAAAAGGTATCTTGATGAGATACCTTTCATCAAGAAAGAGAACAAATTGATTCATCACATCTAAACTTGCACTGGCCACAACTTTGACATTACTTCTCTTCATTGGCATGAATAATTGAGAACTGTTTGTGTATTTGCTTTAAATATATGTGATGTTTACTCATTGTTTCAGCAGCATGGTGATACATGTGGACAATGCAGAAATATTCTCCCAAAAAAGGTGGGAAATGCATTACTTACTTTTTATTATAGTAGACTTCACAGAGCAGTTGAAGACAACAGGAGATCCCTAAATGTGGAAAGAAAGATTAATTTTAAAAATCTGTGAACTTCAAAGGATTGTGCAGATATATAAACTATATCAATTATATCACATGCACTAATGTCCCTATGACTAACAATGGCTAGTAACATCCAATTTCCAAGAAGATGCATATTTCCTGAAAGATAAATTGTTATAACTAGAACAGCATAGTTTTTCCAAATAAATATACTCACATTCATTTAAATAAAATCACATTTTATCCACATCTTATTGTGCAAACAATAAACAAAGAGACAAAAATGACTGTAAGCTGTTAACTCTAACAGAGGTCAGTTACCTTCTGCTGTGCTTCATGCTTCCTCAAAACTCCACATCACTCCACTTTGCAACCTTATATTTTCAGTTAGCTCAGTAAAAATTCAAAGATCCCAACCCTTCTCACAAGTGGCAAGGAAGGGTAAAAGATTGCACCCCAGGTCAATTCACTTGCCAGGGAGCTAAGATTTCCCGTACCCATTTTCCAAAGGCAAAAGATTTAAGAGAGAGAAGAGATAGGTTATTTTGTTCAATCCAGAAAATGTTTTGACTGAAATATTTTTATCTTTTCTAAAAAATGATACCTACAATTTCTATAGCCACTTAGAGTTTACAAAGCGGTGCCCCCATTTTGTTTAATAATCACAAGAACATCATTATTTTGTAGATGTAGAAACTGAATTTAGAAACTGAATCTAAGCCTATGACCCCCAGCACAAAGCTTTTCCCTCTTGACCACAACTACACTAAATACATGAAAAAAAGATGAGGCTGCTTAGAACTCCCTTCTCTTAGGTGAGATGAATAAAGAAGATACATGATTTAAAAGAAATAGAGATGTTAATAGAGCCTGAATCGAGATACTTAGCAATTCTGATAGCTCTGTGCAAATAATTTTTTGATAGCCAATGGAGAACTGATGCATGAAAGTGATCATTTCAACCTCTAAGTAATTCACTAAAAAATGAGAACCACTGTAACATCAGTATGACTAATGCTAAAGCAGAGGTTCTGACTGGTGGTACAAAAAGTCAGAGATTTAAAACACTACATTTGTTGTCATAGTAAGGATAGGTCTGTGTAAGAGATGTTTGTAACTGGTAAATAAATAACATGCTAATATAGTCAAGTACAAAAAACACTTTTAAACAGAATTTTCAGTGTAATGGTAAGATGGCTGAAGGGCACGGAAATTTGAAAGAGGTTTGTGAAGAAAATTATGCTATCAAGCAAAGTGGGAAAACCTACGATCTAAAAATTGATTGTAATTGAAAAGAAAATTATTAACCAGTTTAAGCTGATAATCTTTTGCAACTGTGCCAACTGTATGAGTTGAACTTACTAGTGCGTTTCCTGCCTTACAGATCTGTTTGAGACTTCAACTAACAATTCCTACAGCTTGTGGAAGCACTAAATGTTCCCATGGTCCCCTTCTGCCTTCATCTTCTACTTCCACCTGTGCTGTCTCAGTGTTTCATGCATCAACTGAATTGTGACCTCCTACCTTTTACCAGTTTCAAAGAAGTTAAAACAAATATTACCTTTTTCTTAAAGTCATAATCACATCAATCATTATGAGCAATGGAGATTTTATTAACGATTTCAGAAGATTAGAAGAGTGTGGTATAGCTCAAATTTTTAAATTTATCTCTCAGATACCATCTTTCTCAAAATTTTTCTGACAAGAATGGGATTTAGGTATCCTTTCTTGGACCCTTCTCTATCCTGCACTCCATCTAGTCTCCCAATCTTTCACTGATCTTGTTTCTCAATAACGTCCTTTTCTTCTCATTTTCTTCCCCCTCCATCTCAGGGAAAAAAAAAAAAAAGTTCTTTCATGTCTCAAGTTTAACAATTTAGTGATTGTCTTTTCTTGTTCTGATGTTCCTAAGGTCTCACCATCCAACCCAAAAAATTACCCAAGCATTTTTCTCCAGCAATAGCTCATAACTATAGTACAGGGAAAAGGAATGGAGCAATAGTCATAAATGACCAAACAACACTTGTCGGCCATTGATTTAAAAAGAAATGTACATTTAAAACCAATTTAGATAATGTATGATTTGTCCTGTGAATTTCATCTTCACAATTGGGTTAGAAGCAAACTGCTTGTAAATATCCAGGTCATACAAATCTGAAGGATCAGCAACCAGAATCCCTCATCCAGAGTCATAAGCAATAATGAAGAGCATGGCATCTGAATCTAGACAGCAAAGTTCAAATTCTGTCTTCTCCACTACCTTAGGCAAGTTATTCAACCTCTCTCACCTCAATTTTCTCATGTGTGAAATGGAATGATAATATTGCTTCCACCTCCTAGGATTATCATATGAATAAAATGAGTTGATACATATAAAGTCATTAGAACATTCCTGGCACATAGTAAGTACTGAATAATGTTGGCTCTTATTAAAATTATCTTAACTCACTCAAAAAGGCAGTGGTGTCTTCCTCCTTACACCTCTTCTTAAGAATTTTTACTATTTATTTATCAATTACTAATGTGCTACTTTGAAATAACTCTTATACATCTATGATATAATAGAGTACAACTTATATGCATATCTTTACTCAATGAATTCATATATGACTGTCTGTTCTAAATTGTGATCTTCTTACAGACATTGACTGCATTTTAACATCTTTGTATCTGCCATAGTGCTCAGCAGAATAACTTGCTCATAATAGGGACTTAACTAAAATGTACTAGTTCAAACACCAGCTATAAGAAAACCAATGGTGTATTGATATATTTCTGACTTGATTTATGACACTTTATGGAAGAACCACCTCAAAACTACTTATCAACCAGTATTTGCCTTTTTCTCCCTCTCCATTACTGGAGATACTATGACATCATTTCCACGAGCTTTTCATTGTCCCTACCAAAATTCCAGGCCAAAAAAAAGGTGGGAGTGGGGGGTTGGGCAGGAGGCTAAATAAAGTTAGATTCATGAAGCTGCATCTATACCCATGGTAAACAACGTATTTCTGTACTTTCTACCTTCCAGTAATTTTGTTTTCCAGCATATTTCCAATGTAAAATATGTAAGCAATTGCAAAAGAATATTTTTAGTTGTCATTTTAAAATTTATTGGAAAATGTGAGCATACCTGAGCATGAGATTTTTTCCTCACTTGTGTTTTTCATTTTACTTTAAAATTATTTTATTTGCATGTAGCTAATGGTTATGGTAGAGTTAATTTGTAACGGACATTTTAGCTGTTTTTCATGGCAATGAGAAAATCAAGGATTAGAGACTACTTTCCAGACATTTGGGTCATGCTATCTCTTCATTTTCCTGCTCTTGTCTCTCACTCTTACTCCCACAAGCATACACACCCCACCTTAAAACAAGTTCTCAGACTCACAAGAGACAAATATTATGAAGTGAGTGAGGAAGTCACCCAAAGGAAAAAAGAGGAGGCAATTTTAGGTTTATGATTCTTTTCAGATAGCAAAACATGAGGCTTGAGCTGCCTGCGAACACTTCTTCCTAATTAGGAGAGCAGTACTGTGTTTTGTAGCTCTCTAACAAAGTACCTCTTAATGAAATATACATTATCATTTTTATAGAACAATTTCATGGAAATACACTTTGCTAAGAAATGATAAATATAGAAAGTCAAATTATTGACATTTTATTCCTTTTGAATCCATGAATAATAATATGTATCAGGTAAGATTTCCAGTCAAGATGGCTGAGTAGGTAAACTCTGTGCTCACCTTTTCTCAGAACCACATAAATTACAACTAGACTACAGAAAAAGCATCATTGAGAATCACCTGAATTCTAGTTTAACTGAGGCCATAAAACTATGGACATACAGAAACTGCTAGGACACCTAGAAACTGGTCGGAAAGCAGAGACACTGAACAGTCCCACACCCATGTGTGACCATTAAAAATCGGGAGTGATAACTCAGCTGCCGAGGTCCCCCTGGTGGAGCAAGGGGTCGCAGCACCAGGCTCCCCAGCTCAGAGTTCCAGGGCCTGGGAGAGAAGTCCCCATAACTTCCGGCTGTGCACACCAGCAGAGATTGTGGCTAAGTGATATGGAGGGCGTCTACAGTCCTAGGCACTCCTCTTAAAGAGTCTGCACACAGACTTACTCACTAATGCACTCACGCTCTCTGAGCTCCTGTGCTGGGGCAGCAGTTCAAAAGACACCAGGGATATATAGGGAGGATTTGAATTGTGTAACTTCAGAGCAAGGGTTTGAGGGGCAGCTTTCTCTTGGAGGGAGGACCTGGTGGAAGCCATTGATTTTTGGTGAGCTCTCCCATCTCCCTGATTGCAGATACAGGTGGACATTATATCTGAGTCTCCATCATACTGGCTATCACCTTTCATCTGCCCCACCCTAGTGATTCCCTGAGACACCATCCAACTTTTGGGCCACCCAAGCCACTGCAAGTGACTTTTCCATAACCTGCCTTAGCTCATGCTGCAGACTTTCCTAAAGTCTCTCAAAGGTTCACGAAACCCAAAAAAGCAGCATCTGTTTTCAGTGTGTCCCAGACCTCTGGCTGAGAAGCCTAAATCAGCACTGGTGGCAGCCAGCCTTAATTCACAGATTGGCTTCTCAAAGTACCTTCAAGCCCAGGGTGGGTGGTGGCCACCTGTGGTTTGCTTTGTGGCTCATACCAGGTGGCACCAGGCAAGGCACAAGCTGCACTGAAACTTAGCCTGTGGTGAGGCACCTTTCAGTAGCCCCCTGGTCTGGCACACCCAGTGGCCAGCTTTGGACCAAGCCAGAACATGACTTGGCTGCCTCCAAGGACAACACACACAAAGGGCAAACTGGGCAGGCATCAGAGCCCCACTAAAGTGAACCCTTCTCTGTAGGGTCAGCCCTTGCACAATACCTCCTCCACTATAGTCAAAACCAGTTCTTACAATAAATCAGCCTGAGGGTTAATCCCTCCTATTAACGTGCAAACAGCAACCAAGGCTTAACTACAACAGGAAAACACATACAACACACACAAGGGACACACCTGCAGCACCCAGCTCTAGTGACCAGAGGGACTGTACCACTGGGTCCTACAGGAGACCTACTACATAATACCACTCTACTAAGACAAGGAGGCATAGCAGCACTACATAGAAATAAACACAAAGAGGCAGCCAAAATGGGAGACAAAGAAACATGTCCCAAATAAAAGAACAGAACAAAGCTCCAGAAAAATAAGTAAACAAAATGGAGACAAGCAATCCACCAGACACAGTGTTCTATTCACTGGTTATAAGGATGTTCAATGATCTCAGGGAGAACTTCAACAAAGAGATAGGAAAAATAAAAATAGTGATAGAAAACATAAAAAAGAAACAGTCAGAAATGAATAATACAAAAACTAAAATGAAGAATACAGTAGAGGGAATCAATAGTATATTAGATGAATCAGAGGATCAAGTCAGCAATTTAGAAGATAACATAGCTGAAAACACCCAATTAGAACAGCAAAAAGAAAAAAGAATCCAAAAAAAAAAAAAAAATGAAGACAGCTTAGGGGCCTCAGGAACAACATCAAGCATACCAACATGTGTATCATAGGAGGACCACAAGGAGAATGAGAGCAAGGAATTGAGAACCTATCTGAAGAAATAATGATGGAAAACTTTCAACCCTGGTGAAGGAAATACATATACAAGTCCAGACAGCACAGAGTCCCAAACAAGATGAACGCAAAAAGGCCAACATCAAGACACATCATAATTAAGATGCTAGAGGTTAAAAACAAAGAGAACCTTTAATACAACAAGAGAAAAGCAGTTAGTCACCTACAAGGGAGCTCCCATAAGACTGTCTGCCAATTTCTCAACAGAAACTTTGCAGGCCAGAAGGGATTAGCAGAACATATTCAAAGTGATGAAGAAAACATAAGGCTCTACAACCAAGATTACTCTACCCATCAAAGCTATCATTTAGAATCGAAGGACAGATAAAGAGTTTCCCATACAAGAATAAAACTAAAGGAGTTCATCACCACAAAACCAGTATTACAAAGAGTCTTAGAGGGACTTCTGCAAGCTGAAAAGAAAAAAGAAAGAACAAAAATATGAATAATAAAACGGCAATAACTGTATATGTAGCAACAATTACTTTAAATGTAAATGGATTAAATACTCCAATCAAAAGCTAGGGTGGCTGCCCTTTCAGCCGTGCCAGCAGTAGCCATGTCTCTGCACTATCCCATGGCCATAGGCCTCAATAAGGGCCACAAAGTAACCAAGAACGTCAGCAAGCCTAGGCACAGCCACTGCCACAGAGACCTCAACAAACATACCAATTTCATGCAGGACATGATCCCAGAGGTGTGCAGCTTTGCCCCCTATGAGCATCATGCCATGGAACTGCTCAATGTCTCTAAGGACAAGTGGGCCTTGAAGTTCATCAAGAAAAGGGTGGGGACACACATCCATGCCAAAAGGAAGAGAGAGGAGCTGAGCAATGTCCTTGCAGCCATGAAGAAGGCAGCAGCCAAGAAGGAATGAAACCCATCCCCTCTGTGTGTAATAAAACCTATTCAGGGGGTGGGGGAAGTTAGGGTGGCTGAATATATGAGGAAACAAGACTCTTAAATATGCTGCCTACAAGAGACTCAGTTCAGACAGAAAAGCACACACAGACAGAAAGTAAAGGGATAGGAAAAAGATATTTCATTAAAATGGAAACAAACCAAACAAACAAACAAAAAAGCTGCAGTAGCAATACTTATACCAGAAAAAAATAAACCTAAAACAAAGGCTACAAGAGACAAAGAAAGATCCAGTAATCCCACTTCTGGGTATTGAACTGAAGAAGTCCAAGGTACTTTAAGGGAACATGTCCATCCATATGTTCATTGCAGCATTGCTTACAATGTCCAAGATGTGGAGGCAGCCTGGGTGTCTGTTGATGGAAAAATGGATAAAGAGGAGGTGGTACATACGAGTATATACAATGGAATATTGCTTGGCCAGGGAAGGGAATGGGTTCTTGCCATCTGTGGTGGCATGGGTGGACCTGGAGGGTGTTGTACTGAGTGGAGTATGTCAGACAGAGAAAGAGATGCAGTGTCATTTCTCTTATATGTGGACTCCAAAGAAGAACATAAACAAACAAACAAAACAGATACTAATATAATATTGTATCTCACCTGTAATTTAAAAATTAAAATTATTAAAGGATAAAAAGTGAATTTTTGGATGGGGACATCATAGAAATGGCAGTGTGAGGTGAGTCTCTTGAAATCTCCCTTGGAATCTATAACAAATTGAACAATTATAACTCCACAAAGGACTCCCCTCGCAGCAGACAGGCAAGACTAAGAGATGCACAACTGAAATCATCTAAAGGTGGGCAAATTGGATGGGTGGGGAAGGGGGGAAAGCGGAAGTGGGGAGAGATGCAGGCCGTGTGGGAGCAGGATGCAGACCAGAGCTGCGAGCTCTCTGCTTTCTGGAGCTATCACAGCTGTGGGAGAGGGAAGAACTCAAACTGCTAGGGCTCCACTGACGGCCCACCGTCCTGCCTGAGGGATCAGCATATAACATGGCTGAACCCAACATTCATGGCAGAGACCTTGGAGCAAAGACTGAGGGAAGAAGGGTGAACATGACGGTTTAAGCCATCACTGGCAAGCAGAGGAAGGAAGGCTTAAGGATGGAGCCTAGCCAACCCTCCCCACCTTTCCAGAGCTCGCCCCACCCCCACCTGCCCAGTGATAGAAGCAGAATGGTTTCAGTGTCACATCATAAGAACAGAATATTTGGAGTTCTGAGAACAGTGACCCAACTAGTTCCAGCAAAGGGGAGGAAGCCCTGGGTGTAGGATGGGCTGTGCTCCAACAATGGTCGCCACCATTGCTCTGGGTCACCTCTCAGAACCCACCCCGCCCCTGCCCACACCTATCTGGGTGGATTCCTGCAGGAGTAAACAGAGCCGCTGAAACACACAGGCCCTGAAACTGGTGCAGTAAGAGCTTTGGAACTTCAGAAGCTCTCCACATCACCCCATGGAGGCAGTGTCCTGAGACCGAGGCGACCTGCTTGCAGAGGAGAAGCCCACCTTTCAGGGAATTCCCCCCATTGTGTGAGAAGCCAGAACAGTGCAGAGAATATTTAACATTACAGTGTGACAGAGAATAAAAGGCTGCAGTCAGAGAGAAAATAAAACATTCTACCAACACCTAACAGAAAGACCTCTTCCTATCATCCTGCTGTAGAACCCACTCCTGTAGATGCCTGGGAAGAGAAATAATAATTAATTGCCATGAATAACTAAAGTAACAAGGCAGTTCAGAAAGAAAATGAAAAGTCCCCAGAAAACGAACGTAAAGGCATGGAATATGTGACTTAAATGACAGAGAATTCAAGATTGCAGTTCTGAAAAAACTCAAAGAGGTGCAAGAAAACACAGGCAGTTTAGTGAACTCAGAAAGACAATCAAAGAACAAAATTGAACACTTTACCAAAGAGATTGAAATTTTTTAAAACAACCAAATAGAATTTCTGAAGATTAAAAACTCAATAAAAGAAATGAAGAATGAAATAGCCAGCTTATGTAACAGAGCTGACCAGGTGGATGAAAGAATCAATGACACTGAAGATAGAAATCTGGAAAAGACACAGATGGAAGAAGAGAGAGACTTAAAAGTTAAAAGAAATGAAAGAACTCTGCAAGAACTTTCTAACTCCATCAGAAAGAGCAATATAAGAATAATGGGCACACCAGAAGTAGAAGAAAGAGAGAAGGGAACAGAGAGTATATTCAAACAAATAGTCGACAAGAACTTCCCAAACTTGTGGAAAGAATTGGATCCTCGAATCCAAGAAGCAAATAGAGCACCTAATTACCTCAATCCAACAGGCCTGTTCCAAGACATATTATATTGAAGCTGTCAAAAGTTAACGACAAAGAAAAAATCCTCAAGGCAGCCAGGGAAAAAAAAGGCAGTAATCTACAAAGGAAAGACCATTAGATTATCCTCAGATTTTTCAGCAGAAACTCTACAAGCCAGAAGGGAGTGGAATCAAACATTCCAACTATTGAAAGAGAGAAATTATGAGCCAAGAATAATATATCCAGCAAAAATATCCTTTAGATATGAAGGAGGAATAAAGACCTTTCCAGACATACAGAAGCTGAGGGAATTTTCTAACACATGACTGCACTACAAGAAATACTGAAGAAGGCTATTTGACTTGAAACAAAAAAGCAAAAGAATACAAAACCAAGAATAGTATTATGAACACACAGACAGAGGCAGGAAATGGAAACCCCTACACCAAATAGGACACTATACACTTAAACATAACATACAAGGTAAAGAAGAAAAAAAACACTTTAAAAAGAGAGAGAGACACACAGACAAACAGACAGACAGAGGGGGGGGGGAAGACAACTTGTTGCTGCAGCACAGAAATCAACTCACAAATTGGGATAATATCTGACAACAAAAACATAAAGGGGGAGAGAGTAAAGGTCTGAACCCGAACAAGGGAATGGAAAAGGGAAGCATGCTGAAGGAAACGGAATACTCTAAATATAAAACTATCTTTTACATAAAGTTAATGATAACCTCTCAAAAAAAAATCCAGAACTGAAACATATAATATAAAAACAAGAAGAAACAGAGGGAAAAATCATAGAGTACCATCACATTAAAATAACTAACAGCAACAAAAAGGCAAAGAAACAATGGAGACATCTTCCTACCAGAAAACCAGACATAAAATGATAGGAAATCCTCATATATCAATAATCACCCTAAAAGTAAATAGACTGAACTCACGAATGAAAAGGCACAGCGTAGCAGATTGGATCAAAAAACTAAACCCAACCTTTTGCTGCCTCCAAGAAACACATCTCAGCTACAAGTACAAACATAGACTCAAAGTGAAAGAGTGGAAATTGACACTCAGGCAAATGGTATCCAGAGAAAATCAGGTGTAGCCATACTGATATCAGATGAAACAGACTTCAGGATAAAAAAGGTAACAAGAGACAAAGATAGACATTTCATAATGATACAACAAGAAGACATAACAGACATCAATATTTATGGCCCAAATCAGGGAACACCAAAATACACAAAGCAACTACTAACAGAACTAAAGGGAGAAATTGACCAAAACACAATTATAGTGGGAGACCTAAACACATCATTGACAGCTATGGACAGATCACCCAAAAGACAATAAATAAAGAAATATCAGTCCTAAAGGACACATTTGATGAAATGGACATAATTGATATTTATGCAGCACTTCATCCTGGAACATCAGACTGTACATTTTTTTCTAGTGTACATGGAACATTCTCAAGGATAGACCATATATAGGAACATAAAACTAGCCTCAGCCAGTTTAAGAAGATTGACATCATACCAAGCATATTCTCTGATCACAAGACTTTGAAATTGGATATCAACTGCAAAAAGAAAGCAACAGCACAAATATGTGGACATTAAACAACATGCTTTTAAAAAACAACTGGGTCAAAAAAGAGATAAAAGGAGAGATCAAAAGATACATAGAAACAAATAACAATGAAAATACATCCTATCAAAATTTTGGCGATGCAGCAAAAGCAGTTTTAAGAGGAAATTTATATCATTACAGGCCTATCTCAAGAAACAAGAAAAATCCCAGATAAATAACTTCACATTACACTTAAAAGAACTAGAAAAAGAAGAACTAGTGAAACCCAAAGACAACAGAAGGAAGGAAATAATAAAATCAGAGCAGAACTAAATGAAATAGAAACAAAGACAATAGAAAAAAATTAATGCAACAAAGAGCTGGTTCTTTGAAAAGATTAACAAAATTGACAAACTCTTAGCTAGACTCACTAAGATAAAAAGAGAAAAACACAAATAAAATCAGAAATGAAAGGGGAAGTTACCACAGATGCCACAGAAATACAAAGGATCATCCAAGATACTATGAAGGACTATGTGCCACCAAATTCAATGACCTAGAAGAAATGGACATGTTCTTAGAAACATATAGCGCTCTGAGGCAGAATCACAAAGAACTGGAAAATCTATTGGACCGCACAACAGTAAGAAACCTGAATCTGTCATCCAAAACCTTCCCAAAAGCAAAAGTCCGGGACCAGATGGCTTCACTAGTGAATTCTACCAAACACTCAAACCTGTCCTACTCAAACTCTTCCAAAAAATTGAAGAAGAGGCAATACTCCCTAACTCATCTTATGAGGTCAACATTACCCTGCTAGCAAAACCTGGTAAGGATAACACAAGAAAAGAAAATTACAGACCAATATCTCTGATGAATACAAATGCAAAAATCCTAAACAAAATTCTAGCAAATTAAATGCAACAATGCATTAAAAAGATTATATACATCACAACCAAGTGGGGTTTATCCCAGGGGCACAAGGATGGTTCAACGTCCGCAAATCAATCAATGTGATACATCACATAAACAAAATAAAGGACAAAATTCATATGATTATATCAATTGATGCAGAAAAAGCATTTGACAAGATACAATTTACGATTGTAACACTTACTGTGTTTATTAATGATTTATGATTTATGATTAAAACACTTATTAAAATAGGTATAAATGGAAAATACCTAACATAATAAAAACCATTTATGACAAACCCTCAGCTGATATCATAATTAACAGTGAAAAACTGAAGCCCTTTGCTCTACGTTCAGGAACATGACAGGGCTGTCCTCTATCACCTTTGCTTTTCAACATAGTGTTGGAAGTCCTAGCCAGAGCAATCAGGATACAAGGAATAAAAAGAGAAAGGAATAAAAGGCATCAAAATTGGGAATGAAGAAGTTAGTCACTCTTTGCAAATGACATGATACTATATATAGAAAACCCTAAAGACTCCACCAAAAAGCTATTAGAGACAATCAACGAATACAGTAAAGTTGCCAGGTAGAAAATCAACATGCAAAAGTCCATTGCATTCCTATATATTAACAATGAAACCTCAGAAAAAGAAATTTTAAAAAATCCTTTTGCAATTGCAACAATTAGAATAAAATACCTAGGAATAAACTTAACCAAGGATGTGAAAGACCTATACACTGAAAACAATAAGACATTTTTAAAAGAAATTGAAGAAGACACAAAGAACTGGAAAGACATACTGTGTTCATGGATTAGAAGACTCAACAAAGTTAAAATGGCTATATTACCCAAAGCAATATACAGCTTTAATGCAATCCCCATCAAAATCCCAATGGCATTTTCTAAAAAAAAATAACAAAAAAATCATCAGATTTGTGTGGAACCACCAAAGACCCCAAATAGCCAAAGTAATCCTAAGAAAAAAGAATGATACTGGAGATATCACACTCCCTGACTTTAGCTTGTACTACAGGGCAACAGTAATCAAAACAGCATGGTATTGGCAGAAAAACAGACACACAGACCAATAGAATAGAATTAAGAACCCAGAAATAAACTCGCATAAATATGGATGGATAATTTTCAAAAAAGAAGCCAAAAACATACAATGGAGAAAAGACAGCCTCTTCAATAAATGGTGCTGGGAGAATGGAAAGCCACATGCAAAAGAATGAAACTGGACTGCTGTCTGTCACCATGTTCCAAAATTAATTCAAATGGATCAAAGATCTAAACATAAGACCTAAAACAATAAACTGCGTAGAAGGAAACATAGGTACTAAACTTATGGACCTTGGGTTCAAAGGGGATTTTATAAATTTGACTCCAAAGGCAAGGGAAGTAAAAGCTAAAATAAATGAATGGGACTATATCAAACTAAAACGCTTCTGCACAGCAAAAGAAACCATCAACCAAATAAAGAGACAACCAATTGAATAGGAGAACATTTTTTCAAACAATGCCTCTGATAAGGGGCTAATATCCAAAATACATAAAGAACTCATACAACTCAACAACAAAAAAACAAATAATCCAACTCAAAAATGGGCAGAGGACCTGAATAGACATTTCTCCAAAGAGGACATACAGATAGCCAATAGACACATAAAAAAATGTTCAACATCATTAATCATCAGAGAAATGCAAATAAAAACCACAATGAGATATCACCTCACACCAGTTACAACATCTATCATCAACAAGACAAATAGTAATGAGTGTTGGAGAGGCTGTGGAGAAAAAGGAACCCTCATACACTGTTGTTGTGAATTCAGATTGGTGCAGCTGCTATGGAAGGTAGTGTGGAGATACCTTGAAAAATTAAAAATAGAATTACCATATGACCCAGCAATCCCTCTCCTGGGTATCTACCCAAAAATCTGAAAACATTTATCCATAAAGACAAGTGTGCTCCAATGTTCATTGCAGCTTTATTTACAGTGGTCAAGACATGGAAACAACCAAAGTGTCCTTCGATAGATGAATGGATAAAGAAGTTGTGATATATATATATACACAATGGAATACTATTCAGCCATAAGAAATGATGAAATAGTACCATTTGAGACAACACAGTTGGATCTTGAGATTATAATGCTAAGCAAAATAAGTCAGACAGAAAAAAGCAGAGAACCATATGATTTCACTGATATGTGGTATATAACACTGAAAATTACAAAGGAGCAAGACAAACAAATGAAGAAACAAAAACTCATAGACATAGACAATAGATTAGTTGTTACCAGTGGGTAAAGGGGGAGGGACATTGTAGAAGGTAAATGGGGTCAAATATATAGTGATGGAAGGAGAACTGACTCTGGGAGGTGAACACACAATGTGAGATATAGATGATGTATTACAGAATTGTACACCTGAAACCTATGTAACTTTACTAACAATTTTCATCCCAATAAACACTAATTTTTTAAAAAAGTGAATTTTTTCTTTTACAAAAGTAAAAAAAAATCTATACAACTTTGAATTAAAATAATCTACTTGATATCATAACAGTTCTTCTAAAACCAATTTTAAAGGATTTGTTTAAGCTTCAAGGCATTTTTTCAGGGAAGAGTTTAAAGGACCAACAACTATATAACTAATATATCAGTAAATGATCCTTTTTTCCCCTTCAAATAATTGTATACATGTCCTTCATCAAACCCAAGCATTGGAACTTTTACCAAAATTAGAGTGATGTCCCTGTGACATTGCACAGATACAGGATAACATTGTGGTAATCAGTCCCTTGCAGGCATTGCACATGAGGCAATTTAAATGTTGGTGGAGATAATCTATGGAACCAAACATAAAATCTAAAGTGGAAAAAAGCAGACCCCTTCTTTTCTGGAATGATAAGTCAGAGAAACAGGACAGAGTTTCCTGAAGATGTACTGGGAACCATGCTAAGGCCTGTGTTGATTGTTCCCAGAGGCTCCCTTGGCTTTTCTACCACTTCCTCTCAGATTTATTTTCCACCATACCAGTTCCCAGAGTGATTAGAAATAAATACTAAGGCCAAGCAAGTCCAAATATGTCCAAGATCCTCTAAAACAGCTTGGCACTTCCTGCTGCTTTCATTGGCAATTCCATGATGTGGGTTCCTAGGGAAGTTTTAATTTGAATCCAGCTAACACAATAACTTGAAATTTTGATTGATTCATTTTTAAAAGTATTTCTAGTTTTCTATTAGGAAAGACCAAGTTATACCACAGGTTAAGAAAGAGAGATATTTTATGTAGGTGTAGGCTTAAACATAGTGAAATAAACCATGATCTAAAGAATATGATTTGAGATGCATCACAGAAATCTAAATTATCTCAACATTTTTGTCCCTCTTACTTCCCTTGGCACTTCTCACCTTTTTATCCACCTTACTTGATATATTCATGTTAGAGTCCACCATTTTTGTTGAAAAAAATAAATCAAATTATCTCCAGAAGGCTGAAAATACATGCTACCTAGGAAGAGGAAGTGTGGGGAGGTTGCTTTGAAAGGGGGTTTCATCTCCCATTAAAGAATCATGGTGAATTGCTTTATGACACCAGCCATGTTTAATCTTTCAGAGCAGAAACTGAACAGAAGCTATATATGTCGCACTAACGTAGAGAAAATCATCTCATGTCTATTAGGTTGTGAACTTGCCAAGGGCAGGTCCAATTTAATATCTCAAACTCAATGTATGTTATCACAGAGTTCAGAGTCATTCCTGGAAATGGCCAGTGCAATACTAAGAGAAAAATATATGTAAACTTTAAAACAAAAGACATTTTGCTTTTCCCATATCAATTTCATCCTATGAAAGGTGTGATAGCTCTAAAAAGATTACATTCAGACTATTTAAAAAAAAAAAAAGTCTGAAGAAGAGTAAGGATCTCAAAAAAATCTGTTCCTCCATAAAAATAATATGAATGTCAAAATTGTTTTAAATCAACATTTTCAGAATTCTGGAAATAACTGAAAGCTTGCAAAAATCTGAGGAAATTTTATTCAAGTAAAAAGACTGAATAGCCGCAAGCTTTACAGCATTTTAAATTGGTCTATTCCCATTCACCTCACCCTAGTTTCACAGTGGCCATAAAAACCAACAGACTCACATGTCCTAGTTGCAAAATCCATAAACCTAGCAGCCATTAAAGAGAGAAGAATTGATTTGAAACTTCTAAAAAGAATCCCATCCCAGAAATTTGTCATTATTTGACCTGTCTTGTAGCTCCCTAGAAGCCCTCACTTGTAGGACTCACCTTTATTTGACAACTCAAGGCTTGTTCACTGCAAATAGGCTTCCTCCAGAGCCTTTATCCATCCGATAACATTCAACAGCAGATGTTTAACATTACAGCTGACTAAAACAGGGAGAACCGTTGGGGCAAACAAGAGGCTGACCAAAAAAACTACAAGGAAAAGCTGGGCAATGAGATGTCTATCATAGACCATAAAAAACTTCAGTATTATCCGGGAATTTAGAAGGCCACATGAATATGTCAGTGTATTGTTTATGATTTTTTAGCTTCTGTATATTTTGTTTTGACATCTTAAAAATCTTTTCGGCTTGAGAGAGACTGCCCTCCTGAGACTAGCCAATTCCTAGAGATTAGCAAAGGATTCGGGAGGAGCATGCCTTTGATGTGTAAACTAACCAGGCCAGACCATACACCGTCCTATGTGGTTTATGCAGCAGACAAGACTATATGCCTCTGCCTTACTCTGGATCCCAGGGCCAGGTACTGGCAACTAGAGACCCCCCCAATAGCCCAAAGTGCACTGGAAATATTCAAACTAGTCAGTCCTAACCTGTTTATCCTGATCTGTCTTGCCTTTCCTGAGAAAACCCCAATGAAGCCTCTGACTTAAACATTCCCTTGCTCCTGTTGATGTAGGATGTTCCTTAGTGTATGCCAGGTTTGTAGTTTCCTGGAGCCGAACAATGGATACATAGACCAAGGAGAGGCAAAGACTTGCACAAGAAGATAGTTTATTATAGCAAACAAAGAGTTACAGCTCCCAAGCGGCAGGGGGTACCTGAAGCTCGGATGCCCACTAGCTAAGGCAAAAAGCTTGTGTTTCTATACCTTTATTTCTTCCTGGGAGAGGGATGTTGGGATGTGGGTGCCTATGGGTACAATGTTTCCCAGACTCGCTCTACTGCTCAGCTTAGGGGAGACCACTGAAGCAACTCAGTTGTGCCAGACCATGATTGATGATATTGTTGCCCTGGTATGGGTGCCCTGTTACGGGTAAGTTCTGTTTTTTGTTTTGTTTTTGCTCAGTCTACCAAGGAATTTCCAACTGCCTGATTTCATACTCACTAACCTGCCTCACTGTTTTCTGTCTCCTGACCCAAACCTGGTGTTCCTCACATGGTCCTGTGTCGTGTTCCATGCCTTCCATTTACAGAACCCATGAATACAATAAATTTTGCTTTCCTGAGACTCTCCTGTGGCCCTTCTTACGGGTATACCTTACTAACCATTTTGTTAAAAAGTGGAGAACATCAGGGCTATGGGCATAACCAGAAAATACCTCAAAAGGCCCTAATGTCTCACCTCAGGCTGACCCCAAATCTCTGCACAAGCAGGAAATAAAACCTAAGGCAGAGCTATAAACTACTGGAACACTGAAGGCATGCCCCAGCTGAGAGGCAGAGCTGTTCAATGAAAGCTGAGAGATGGATTGGTGCAAGGCATTTAAGGATATGTCTAAGTATTAACTGACTACAAAGCTAACCAGGCAGGTACTTCAGTGGTCACATATGACAAAGAATAGAGACTTTATGTAATTACAACTGAACTAAATGAGCTTCCCAGACAAGAAAAACTTAAAGGAGTTCATCACCACCAAACCAGTATTACAAGGAATGCTAGAGGGACTTCTTTAAGACATAATAAAAATATATGAATAATAAGAAGGGTATATTTTTATCAATAATAACTTTCAATGTAAATGGATTAAATGTACCAATCAAAAGATAGGGTGACTGAATGCATAAGAAAACAAGACCCTTACATATGCTGCCTACAAGAGACTCAACTCAGATGGAAAGGCACACACAGACTGAAAGTAAAGGATAGGAAAAACATATTTAATGAAAATGGTAACAAACAAACAAACTGGGGTAGCAAAACTTATACCATACTAAATAGACTTTAAAACAAAGGCTGTAACGAGACAAAGAAGGATCCAGTAATCCCACTTCTGTGTCGTTATCCTAAGAAACCCAAAATGCTACTTCGAGGGGATGTGTGTATCTGTATGTTCATTGCAGCATTATTTACAATGGCCAAGATGTGCAGGCAGCCTGTGTGTTCCTCGATGAATGAATGGATAAAGAGGAGGTGGTACATACATACAATAGAACGTTGCTGGGCCGGGGAAGGGAATGGGTTCTTGCCATCTGTGGTGGCTTGGATGGACCTGGAGGGTATTGTGCTGAGTGGAGTGTCAGACAGAGAAAGGCAAAGGCAATGTAATGTCACTTAATGCAGAATCTAAAGAACAAAATAAACAAAATAGAAACAAGCTCATAGATACAGAGAATATTTTGATGGTTGCTAGACAGGAAGGGGGTTGGGAATGGGTGAAAAAGGTGAAGGGATTAAGAAGCAGAAACTGGTAATTACAAAATAATCATGGGGACATAAAATAAAGCTCAGGGAATATAGTCAATAATATGGTACTAACTGTGTATAGTGCCAGGTGGGTACTAGACTAGTCAGGGGGATCGCTTCTTAAATTATATAAATGTCTAATCACTATGCTGTACACCTGAAACTAATATAAAACAATATTGAATGTCAACTGTAATTTAAAAATTAAAAAGGGGGAACGGTGAAGGGGAATAAGAGGTCCAAATTTCCAGGTATAAAACAAATAAGTCATGGGAATGTAATGTACAGCATATGGAATATAGTCAATAATATCAATAATATTGTGATAGGCTGGTACGGTGTCAGATGGTTGCTGGACTTATCATGGTGATCACTTCTTTAGGTATGTAAATGTTGAATAACTATGGTGTGCCCCTGAAAGTAACATTATATTGTATGTTAGCTATCTTTTAATAAAAATAATTTTTAAAAATACGTCCTTTTTCTTTTTTGTGTCTTTTTCCTTTGATCCTTTGTACCTTTCACCCATTTCTTTGCTCTGGGTCAGTCCTGTTCTGGTTGTTGAGAACTAAGTGTGCTCCAGAGAAAGCTGAGCTAAGTAGGAGGTGAGAAGTTCTCCAAGCAGTGAGGGTGGAGAACAGCTGGTGCTACTTGCTTGTCTCAGTCTGAGAGGTTCTCTGCCTGCCTAACCTGAGATGCAGCAAACAGAGGCCCTGCAGGGCTCAGGAATTCCACCTTCTGGAAACAGACTAATTAGAAAGCAGGAGCCCAAATCAACACAAAGGCTACTTTGAAAATCCCTTCCTTAGCTTTTGTTTATCCTTCCCACTTTTAGAGCTGCAGGCATGAGGCCGTGCTATTTGAAAGAAGTGTATATAAAAGCAGTTGGAGTTAATATAAGCTAGGGAAAAATGGAATCATACCAGGCAAAAAAGTTGGCTGCCAGGTAAGAGGCTTGATTTGTCTAGGTTTGTGGATTTCTACCCATAGCACTGAGATATGAAGGAACTTTGCAGCAGCTAAAAATAAAAGATTTGGTATTTTAAAGGATGTTTCAATGCTACATTCTACTCTATTATTTTCTTGTATGTCATTATAGTTTTCATGACTTGGGACATAGTGTGAGGCTTGAAAAAAAAGAATCTGATGAATGTGAAAGAATGATTTGAGAAAACGCAAAACTAAAATTAGCACACTCTTCATCTGCAATGAGAAGTAGTATAAAGCTTATACTCATTCTTTTTCTGTTCATTTCCTCAAAGAATCTTTTAAATATTTGGGTTTTTGTTTTTTGTGTATGTGTGTGTGTGTTTTTTTTGTTGTTGTTTTTTGTAAAATAGAAAGGTCATAAAATTCCTTTCCTTTGCTGAAAACTTTTAGACTCATTTCCACTTTTTAAATAGGGTTTTGCAAATAGAAACGAAGCTAAACTATATCAAAATGGTTTTTAATCACATACAGTAATTTTAAACGTTCTGTAGAAAATTATAAAGAAAGAAATAGTTATAGGAGCCGAGATAATTGGTATTACTATGCTAATATATTTCCTTACATATTTTTTCATACATAACAGCACTTTTTACAGTTTGAGATACTATATACTACTCTTCTTTTTTTTAACATTTGTTTTTGTAAAATAGTAGGCATACAGAAAAACCCTCAAAACAACTATGAAACTAACAGATAGAGAGGGAAAACCCTCATAACCACCTCGCTATTACAATGCTAGGGCTATCAAATCCCATAATCAACTTCCCTTCAGGCTAAGTCTTTCTCATCAGGCAACTTTCCGTTCTGATTGTATTGCCCAGGTTGCCTGACCACAGGGAGAAGAAAGCACTGATGTGGGTACAAGTATTCCCTCCCCATGGGATTGTTTTCTTTTCTCATTGTGAAATGTTGTCATTTTTGTTCTAGATATCAGTGTTTTGAACTTAGTTTCTGAGAATCTCCTCCAGTGAAATGGATCTGATCTTGGTGCTACTAACATCACATTTCCAAGTCTGAAAGACAAAGGCCAGAAGTTGGCATGAGATAAAATCACCAAGGTAATTAATTATGAGGCTGATAGAACATGAGCCTACTGGCATTCCCAGGGCAATATGCCCTCTATCTTACCATTGGCTTAGTACACACTTGCTTTTCCCACAAACATTTTACTATTTTAATTTTGGAGGAGATAATTTGTCTACAAATTAAACTGAAGTTGCAAAACACAAAACAAAAAGCAAAACAAAACAAAACAAAAAACCAACCTGAGGGAAAATATAATTGCCCAGCAATCTGCCTACCTAGTCTTTAATTTAATTCAAAAGTGTTGAAGCTGGGCTCCAAACCTGAAATTAGGAGTTTACTACAGAGTCTGTCTTGGACTCAGAGAGCTACAGAAGACATATACTAGATGCATAAACAGCCTCTTCCTCTTTCCCCTTCCTCTGGCCTCCTGTTACCATTTCTAATCACCCAGATACACCCACTGAGTTTTCTACATGCACAAAACAACACAACTGAACAGTGGTTATCATTTCCCTTCTCAACAGAAACCAGGGTCAAATCTATACAGTCTCTTCATGGAAGCTTTGGCCAAATTGAGAGAAGGGGAGAGAGGACAGAAAATGTACTAAGAGATAAGTGATAATAATTACATTATACTGAATAAGAACAACTTGAAATATAATGAAAACACAACTTCCTTGGTCTTCCACTCCAATGGGGAAACATTTCCCAGGCCACTGGATAAAAATTCACCAGACTACATGATTTTCTTTCACTTTATATATGAAATAATTCTATTGCATGTATTACAGATATGTAATCTGTGTACTAAAAGTTCCCACTTAGAGAGTGGGTTGTTTAAAATTACCTCTGGACTCTCTGGGCCTGTCATGTCAAAAATTCACTCTCCCACAGGCTCCTCTGTGAGCTCTTGTGGGCCCTCTGGTGGGTCCTTCTGACCACAACTCCCCTAACATGGGTGGTGCTTCTCTTCCCATGGGCCATTCCCCACATATCCGCTCTTAAGTGCGGAGTCTCCTCACCCTCTTAGGTGGTCTTCTGGGGCAGCTTGTCTGCCCTTCCTGCCTTGCTGCTACTAGTTCTGTAGTACACCCACTCTCTCACTCTGCTCTTTTACATTCTGAAAATGAGTAAGGGAGTTTAAGAGTCTGAAACTGGTCCTTGAATAATCAACTTTGGAGACTCCTTCGGAGTGGTATGGCTCACACTCACTTTGGTATGTGCCTCAATTAAAACTTCAGTTTTAACATTCTGTTACTGTTTGTTCAATCGCTCAATAGTTAATTAACAAATGATATTGAGGACTAATTATGTGCCATGCTCTCTACAAGAAAATAAGATACAAAATTAAATATAATATGTTCCTTTCCTTGGAAGCACTCACAGTCTTTGATGGATGAACGTATTGGAAAGATGAATCAAGACATACATGTACATAAATAATTAAATACCATCTATAAGTGCTATAGAAGAATAATGAACAAAACACTGTAGAAACTCCAAGAAGAAAGCAATTTGTTCTCAGGGACTAGTAGGGTTATCTTCAGTAACTTCTCCATAATTAAATTATTTTTAATTATATGCCTCCATATGATGAAGGAGAAGAAAGGCTTTCCTTACATGTACAGAAATCTAAATCAGAGTTTATTTGTCAAATAAGTGAAACTGTTATTTTTTTGAATATACAGAAATTCATTGAGTTTTAGAAAGTCAATCCCTCATTTAGTGTTAACCCAATAGATAGCCTTTTAAAGCTAGTTTTTGAAGGAGGCAGTGTGGTACAATGGAAAGAGTATTATGAATAAGATTCCACTTAGAAGTCAACTTCTCTAGGAGAAAGCATATCCCGGACCACTAGAGCTGTGTTCTCATAGCACATTACCTATCACACAGCATTGTAACTGCCACTTCTGATTTGCCTCTCATATTAAATCATAAGATTCCTAGTGTAAGAGATCCTGACACAAACTCTTGTACATTGTAAGCATCAAGCAAAGGGTTTTTGAGTGGATGAATCTGTCAATGATTTACATGTCTTTGAATTTCTAACTGCCACAGTTCCTCACTTCCAGATAAATTTCTTTCTAAAACAGTTCATTGACAATGCTTAAAGACCAAAAAGAACAGCAAAAAAAGTGAATAATAATGTGAGAGCATGTGTCTCAATCTGGATCCAGAAAACATGATCAGCAAACCTATATATCAAATATTAGCTGATAATTTAACATTTCATTGATGATTTTCCCCTCAGCAATTACTTCATTTTTTTCTCTGCATCTTTTAAGCTCTGTTCAGTTGCTTTTATATTCATGTCTTTCTTTTCTATGCTTACTTTAATTAGCTTATGTATTTTATTATGAAAATAAACTTTAAGCCGTATCTTTCCTGTTTGTAATTTTTTATTAATTTTGTAATAGTAATTCTTTGTCTCCAGTGTGTCTCCTATTCTGGAGCATTTTTTTTCTTTTTCATACTTATTCTGATTTTTAGGCTCTTATCTTTGATGTTATCTTATTAAATTTATATTCTTTGACAATTCTTTAATGATGAGGTGATTTCATGGAGATGTTTCTTCTTTTCCCTGGGTTATGTTTACTTTTAGAATAATTTATTTTTTAATTTGTATTTTGCCTGCAATGATTTTTTTCTTTCTTTTCCCCCAACTTTTTCCCTAGTATATCTACTACAATTTATTTACATAGATCCCAGGCTGGCATACTGTTTTTTGTTTTCATTTGTATGTTGCTCATGCAAGGAGGTTACTGAGCAACTGAGTCAATTTCTGCATCATATGATAGAATTAGATGACTTCTTCCTGACTCCCTTTCCACACTGCACCTTCATAGTTCTATTTACTGCAGCCTCAAGACTTACTACTTGGGTTTGGAGAAAAGTCAGTTTCAGTTGTTACTTTGGCATATACAAGAAGTGATCAAACAATACAGTGAATGTTTAAATTTAAAAAAATGTATTACAGTAAAAGACACATTGCCATTAATCCCCTTTAAAATACTCCCCCTTGCTTCGCACACACTTATCCCATCATTCTTGTCATTTTCTGAAGCAGTTCTGGAAGTCCTCTTTCGTGAGTGTCTTTAGTTGTGCTGTCATGGCTGCCTCCATGTCCTGAATTGTTTTGACGTTGGGGAAGAGCCAGAAGTCACACAGTGCCACATCCAGTGAATAAGGTGGATGAGAACATACTGTAATGTTTTCTTTTTTAAATCTTTTATTTTATTTTTTTACTCAAACATTTATACTCCATGGGCTTTATTTTCATATACTCCCTTGATGAATTTAAGATTTTTTTATTAAAATATAGCTAACACACAATATTATATTAATTGTCATGATGATGATTTATGGCACACTTTAAAACACTCTTTCTCTCAACCATAGCTCACACCGGACTCCACCAAACAAGTTGAAACTTGCCACACACTGTTACTAAGATTCCACGTACTGCTTCCCGTATTGAAGATCCCTGCCTTGCTGTTGGATGGCACTTGGCAGCAGCATTGACCATATTTAGCGATCATAACAGAAAGGCTCCTGATATGACAATTTCTATCAAATAAAAACACTATAGTGTGTCCTCATCCACTTTATTCACTGGATCGGGCAGCGTGTGAATTTTGGCTCTTCCCCAAAGTAAAAGTGACCATGTGAGTACCCGTTTTGAATCAATTCAGGACATTGAGGCAGCCATGATAGCACATCTAAAAACACTCATGAAAGAGGACTCCTAGAACTGCTTCAGAAAGCGGCAAGAAAGATGGGATAAGTGTGTTTGAAGTGAGGGGGAGTAATGGCAATGTGTCTTTTACTGGAATAAATTTTTTTATTTAAACATTCACTGTATTTTTTTACCACACCTTGTAATTAAAAATAATTTAATTATGGAGAAGTTACTGAAGATAACTCTACTAGTCCCTGAGAACAAATTGCTCCCTTCTTAGTGTTTCTACAGTATTTTGTTCAGTATTCTTCTATAGTACTTATAGATTAAATTTAATTATTTATGTACATGTGTTGATTCACCCTTCTAATACTTTCATCCGTCAAAAACTATGAGTGCTTCCAAGGAAAGGAAGATACCATATTTAATTTTGTATCTTATTTTCTTATAGAGAGCCTGGCACATAATTAGTCCTCAATATCGTTTGTTAATTAACTATTGAACGATTGAACAAACAGTAACAGAATGTTAAAACTGAAGTTTCAATTGAGGCAGATACCAAAGCGAGTGTGAGCCATACCACTCTGAAGGAGTCTCCAAAGTTGATGAAGCTGTGAGTGGTCTTTGTTATCAAGATTGGGCTCTCTTCTGTCTTTGTGGATTTTGTTAAATAGTATGTAATCCAGTTCCCTCTTCCTAATCTTGAGTTTGCCTTAATACAGTGTAGGCAATTTGAAATTCAAACAATTACTCCAATTCAGCGTGAGTCCCTAGAGACTTAGCTCCATTAAGGTCAGCCTGAATTTTCCAACTGCATTTTACCTTTCCTTGTCCACCAGCCACTTCTATTCTCCAAAAGAAGAGGGGAAAGTGGGCTTTTGGGGGACAGGGGGGCATTTTGTTTCTTGGCCTCTGTGTTAAGAGTTCACAGTTTAGTGAAGGGAACTTTCTTTACCAGATGCTCTTAGCTGATTTCTTTCCCTGCCTCCCTAAGAAGATCTAGTCTTATAATAGATCTCCTCTTCTGCCTGTTGTTTCTAATTTCTATTTATTTCTGTATTAATGAGTATTTAGTATTTATAGGATCTTATTGTCTTCTTTCCTCCTCTTTCATCCCAACAGAAGGCTTCAAATATTGTAAACTCATTTTCCCCAACACTAAAAGGCAAACAGAAAACCTGGAGAGAGGTTTTTAATTTCAAGTGCATTTCCATATCTCCCATCGCTGCCCAATCTTCTCTCTGTCTCTCTTCTGCCACAACGGTTTGATGATGAATTTGATTTTTCAGAACTGTGTTTATCCACAGCCCTTTCCTCACTTCCATCTTCACCCTGACCTGCACAACAAATGTTTCTCTATAGGAAAGTCACAAGCTGCTCTGAGCATCTCCAAATTATGTTGTATTAACTCTTGGGAACATTGCTTGTTCTTTCATTAGCCACAGGCTCTTCCTTTGCATTGTTTAACTCATGCTGGCATATTTTCTTTCCAGATTCTTTTTTTTCCCTAATGATTTTCATTTATACCATTAGGTTTTGGAGGGGGAAGATTTTTAAATCTGGCTTTAGTTCACTGTCTTAAATAGGAATTCATTTATTTTGCTCTTAACAGGCCATAGGCAAAGGCTCCAAAGTCCTTGAGAAAGACTCTCCTAAGTTATAAAACCACCAAGAGGTTTTTTAAAAGATTTACATACATCTCAAAAAGGCCAAAAAAGAATTGACAATACAAATTTTCTAAAGTGCTCTAAGAAAAAGGAGATTGGGGGCCTAGAGTCAGGACAAATCTGTCTAAAGTCTAGTCAAGCTAAGGGGAGCCGTAAGCTTGACTTAGTCATCTTATTTGCCACCAACTATGACAGCATATGAAATGCAGGCTGCTGAATGCCTATCTCGTTCTCCTTACTTAACTTACTTGGTAAAATGTGATATAGAACTGATTGATCATCAAGGCCACAAGATAATTGAATAGATAGTTTCAGTTGTTGGTAAACAATTATACAGAGTTGTAGCTAGACCCACAAAGATAAAAAGATTAGTACAAATCCTCTGAAGTCAGAAAAACAAAAGTTTAAAAATTTCCTTTGAAGATCAACTTACTGCTTCAGACTTTCAAATTCATACAGCCAAAGGCTCCCAATTTCTCACTGTTCAGAACATATGAGTTTGGACAACTAAATTCGCGAACTCATCCTAGAAAAAGTGCTACATACCTCATTGATGACTATCACTACTATCACCTTCAAAGTACTCCTCTTGGGAAGCTACGGCCCAATGCCAGTGCCTAGTCCACTCTTCAAAGCAATTTTGGAATACTTTTTCTGAAATGGCCATCAGAGCTGTCATCGCATTACCCCTGATGTCCTGTACTGAATGTCATCAAATTGTCTTCCTTTCAATATTTCCTTTATTTTCAGGTAAAGAACGAAGTCATTAGGGCCCAGATCAGATGAATAGGGAGGGTGTTCCAATACAGTTATTTGTTTACTGGCTAAAAACTCCCTCACAGGCAGTGCCATGTGAGCTGGTGCATTGTCGTGATGCAAAAGCCATGAATCGTTGGTGAAAATCTCAGGTCATCTAACTTTTTCAAGCAGCCTTTTCAGCACTTCCAAATAGTAAACTTGGTTAACTGTTTGTCCAATTGGTACAAATTCATAATGAATAATCCCTCTGATACCAAAAAAGTTTAGCAACATCATTGCAATCAGTTCACAAACTTAATTGTCACACCTTGTATACAGACATTGAAAACTGTTCCTCAGTGATCAAGTATTTTTATTCAACAGCAATGAGTTTGCAAGGTTTCTCAGGGTATCATTGCTAAATGTGATTATCTTTTAACACTCATAAATTAGACTTCCTTTTACACATTTAAAACTATACTTTCATATTTAATTTTTATCTCAAATATATGTCCATACATATTTCTCAATTATTTATATTAATAAACAGAAGCAAGTGAAATACTTAAAACACTTTGTGTGTGTGTGTGTGTGCTCGTACTTCAAATTACCTGATAATCCAAAACTGTATTTTCATTTCCTTGCCTCAAAAAGAGAAAGTTTCTGGCTCTTTCCATCTGAATTTAAGTTACCTCCTCACTGCAGCACACTGTATAGTTGTAATTAATCTCTCCCTTGTTAACTCTTACTAGGCTTAGAAATTCTGGTTCATATTTTTAATTCTGAAGGACTTCTCCTCCTGAGACTTAATTCCATTCCATTCCATTCAATAAACACTTAGTATCACCTACTATGTGCCAGCCATTTTATTATTCACTGAGGTGCCATACACTCTCAAGGAGCTCATGGTCCAATAGGATTCAAATTAAAAATAGGAGAGTGAGAGATAGGGGTTAAATTTTTTTTAAAAAATAAGTGAAAAATAAACAATTCTACAAATGCTACCAATAAACTTCAAACCAAGATTTAAACATGTGTGAGTCATATTCAGATATATTTTCAGTCAAAAATCTTATTCCCTCTGCCTATAATACTATTACCTACTGCCCTAGTAAATCTTTCATCCTTTAAACTTCAATCCAGATATCACCTTCAAGTAATTTTCCATGGGTTCCACTTCCACCCAGGTTGGGTGGCTCATAATATCCTGCCTTATCACTTATGACACTGAATTATATTCATTTATTTACTTGTCTCTATTTCCAACTGGATAGTGAGTTCACTGATGACTGAGGCAAAGCCTTTATCTCTGATTTCCATGCACCTCACCTCTGGGCATCCATGAATGAGTAAATGTGTTGAATGAATACATGAATAGATAACTACATCCAATAATAATAATAGCTAACATTTATTGACTAATTTATCTGTGCCAGTCACTATGCTAAGATGTATTACTATGTATGTTATTTTAATCTAATTATTATTCACAATTTACAGATGAGAAAAACAGAAGCTATGAGATATTAAGAAACTTCTCTAGAGCTAGAATTTAAACATTAGCAGTCTGACTTTGGAGTCTGCTCTCTTGACCGCATCATGAATGAATAATGTAATTTTCAAAGTGGTATTACACAATTCAAAATGAGACTAACTTCATGAAACAGATGGAAAAAATTTCTGGTAGGTCTAGCAATTTAACTAAGATTTCATCATGGGAGTTAAAATGTCAAGAGTTTCAATTGTCCTTGCCCCACAGCAATTAACAAATGCTAAATGTCACACTGGAACTGGTTAAGCATAGATTTGTCTAAAGGCAAGGAGAGCCTTTCCAGGAATTCTCATCTGGAGACATCACAATTAAATAGTATTTTCAAGATACAAATCCAGTTTTGGAACTAGTGTAGTAAGCCCCATGAACGCATCACTCAGTTTCTATAATTATCATCACATAGCTTAACTTTTTTCATTTACAACCCTATTTTTTTTCTGCTCTTGATCCCTAACTTGAATTATTTTAAAGCAAATCTCAAGCACCCTGTTATTTCACCTATAGATACTTCAAAATGTATCTTTAAAAGAGAACTTGTTTTTCACTTACTTGAATCACTAAACTTTTATTCATGATAGGAAACATTATGAAGAAGTAGAATTTCTAAGCTGTTACACAATTAATAACCTTCACATTAAAGAATACAGTAATAAAAATTCATGAGAAGAAAAATACCATAAAAGACTGTTCAGTATCACAAGATGTGCTTACAAGGAAGAAAATTATTAATAAGACTACATATTCTCACTTTAGCAATACAAAAAAGCCCCTCATAGTTTAAACTTCCTTCTTCATTTCATTTCTGAGGAAAGCAAATTAAATATATTCAGGTACATTTTGTTCTATCTGTGTGCTGAAGATTATAAACTTAAGGCTAAAGGTATTCTATAGAGGAAAAGTTTACACATGTAACTGATTCTTTTAATTTCATTTTTTATTATTAGTTTCAGGTGCACCAAACAACATAATCATTAGATATTTACATCCCTTACAAAGGGATAAGCCTAACAAGCCTTCTACCCATCTGACACGGTACATAGCTATTACAATACCATTGACCATATTCCTTATGCTGCACCCCATGACTATAAACTTTTTAAATTACAGTTGACATTCAAGATTATTTTATATTAATTTCAGGTGTATAGCACAGTGGCTAGGTGTGTATATAATTTATGAAGTGATCCCCCCCAATAAGTCTAGTATCCATCTGACACTATACATCGTTTTTACATTATTGACTATATTTCCCATACTGTATTTTACATCCCCATGCATTTTTTAATGGAATTTTTATCTCTAACTCAATTTCATAAGCCTAATAATTCAATTTGACATATATGGAGTCTGACAATTAAGTTCGAGAACTTATTGCAATGCTGTTACTAACTTTTTTTGATATCAGAAGGATTATTCATTATAAGTTTGTACCAACTGGACAAACAGTTAACCAAGTTTACTATTTGGAAGTGCTGAAAAGGCTGCATGAAAAAGTTAGATGACCTGAGATTTTCACCAACAATTCATGGCTCTTGCATCACGACAATGCACCAGCTCACATGGCACTGTCTGTGAGGGAGTTTTTAGCCAGTAAACAAATAACTGTATTGGAACACCCTTCCTACTCACCTGATCTGGTCCTCAATGACTCCTTTCTTTACCCAAAGATAAAGGAAATATTAAAAGGAAGACATTTTGATGACATTCAGGATATCAAGGATAATATGACAACAGCTCCGATGGCTATTCCAGAAAAAGAGTTTCAAAATTGCTTCGAAGGGAGAACTAGGCACTGGTGTTGGTGCAGAACTTCCCAAGGGGAGTACTTTGAAGGTAACCATAGTAATATTCAGCAATGAGGTATGTAGTACTTTTTCTAGGATGAGTTTGTGAACTTAATTGTCAGACAATGAATTGACAGTGAATTTTTGTACTAATAACGTTATATTAAATGTGTAATCAGTCTCTCATCATAATTAAAAGCCCTCACATTTAACTCAAATCACAGAGTAGTTATACCGACATTCTACCTGGAAAGACTGATTGTTTTGAGCCAATCAGTCTCAAGATGATAACGGAGGTGTTTATTTGTTTAGCAAATGTCATTCAATTCTTTGTACTCCTTCATCAAAACCATATAGTGATCTAAAATCAAAACATTTTTCATAATCAATCAGCTGGAAACTCATTTAGGTCTTTCCTCAATACTACTGAAAGCAAAGAAATGGAAACCTACTGATTGCAAAAGGATTGTCACACAAACAGTAGTCATTCACATTCTCATTTTCTGAGCTGTATTATTATATTACATTAATATTAACTATACCATTATTCTTTCATCTAGAGGCAGATGGCTAACTCTACATATGCAGAGACGGTTGGGGAAGCAAGATATTATCAATTCCAACTTATTTTTACCATTATAATTATCTTATTATATGCTTTAAATCACTTGTCAAAAAGCCAAAATTGTATGTTTAGCTTATTCAGTTACTGTTGTATGATTTTATTATAGATTTTCAATCTCTAATCATAAATGTAAGTGACCTACAATTTTCCTTTCTTTTTTTTTGCCTTTGAGATTTTATTATCTGGTAGCTAAGTTATACTAGCCTCATAAAAAGTATCAAGCAATTTTTACCTCTTTTACTATTTGTTTAGACAATTTAAAGTAAGGTAATATTGGCTATGGGGTACTTGAAAGTTGTATAGAACTAGCATGAAAAATCATCTATCCTGGTGCTTTTATAGAAGGGATGGTTTTGAGTAACATTTTAATTTATTTTGTGGTCGTTATCTTCTCAAGTTTTCTGGCATTCTTTTCTATTTATTTTTCTATTTGACTAGGAACCAATTCTAGCATTTTATAGTTTTTCCAGAAATGTAACCACATCATTTTTGTTTTCAAATTAGTGTATCATTGTTCATAATATTTTCTTTTGATTTTTAAATTATTTATACATACAATTACTTACATTTCATTTTTCTTTCTTCTACATTTTCTGGGTAAGCTTTTCCATGGGTTTATTAGTTTATCAATCTTTTCAAAGAAACATTTCATTTCTCATAATCAAATGCATGAAATAATAAGATGAAAGAAATACCATTCACAAGAAACAATAAAAAACCTGAAATGCATATGAATGATTATTTTACAAATGCATTTGAATCTTATGAAGGAAATTATAAATATCGCTACAGGAATTAAAATGTAGTCTTATTTCTGCACTGAAAGATTAATGTTATAAAAATATCAATTCTTCCTACATTACTTTACAGTTTTAATTTTTTTCCAATAAGAATGCCAAAATATTTTAAAGAATTTTAATGCCTAAAAAGGATTTTGAGTTTTATCTGGAAGAATAATTATACACAAATATCAAAGACCCTTTTTTAAAGGAAGTAGGGATTCACACACAACAGTTACTGAAATTTGTTATGAGACTATAATAATTTTTTAAATGCAGTGCTAGCACAGGAATAAGGTGGCAAGTCAACCTACTTTTAAAAAATATTTGGAAAAATATCCACAAAAGTGACAGAGACATTACTGTTCACTGAATGCCCATGGTTTCACCTACAATTCTCAACCAACTTGCATCTAGGTGGAGCCATGTGACTAGTTATAGTCAATCAACAGGAAGTGATGGGAGTCAAGGCATACAAATGGGTTGGTGTTCTCCACTTATTATCACCCCCTGCTTTGCCATCAAGAGTATACGAATTCAGATAGTAGCACCCAAAATGGGAACAGCCTTAATCAATCATCATGTGGAAGATGAAGGATTAAGCTGCCCTAAAGAGTCATCCAATTCTCACTGAATGTTCCACGAGCTAGAATAAATCTTGGTTGTGTTCATCTACTGAGACTGGGGGGTTGATTTGTTATCACAGCATAAATAGCTTATCCTGACTAATAACATAAATAAGGAATAATACTGGTGTCTTCCAATTAAAAAATCCTATTGATTGTCTGAGTCAAGTACTATGAAAAGTAAAGAGAACAATTATGTACAGCCCTTTAAAACCTTAGAAATAGGGGAAGTAAAATTTCCTTTGAAAATTAGCCTAAAGAAATAACACTTCATTGACTGGAGAAAAGGCCCTAGGTCAGAGACATAAGACATTTTTACTCATGGAAACTGAGCGTCATGGTCATGTCTATCCCTCTTGCCCCCCAGTCCTATGAGAATGATGCAGAGTCAGGTGGGTGGATATCACACACACAGTGGGTTATTGTCACAGCTGAAGAACACTTCAGCTTAGGTAACCCAAATATTTTATAATGGGCAGTAAGGAAACCTGTATGACCTTTGCTGTGGAAAGAGGCATTATCTTTATTATACCAAAAAATAAGCATATCTGTTGTCTCTTAAAGAGGGAGACATTATTTTTATCTTCCAAAGCTATTCTCTGTATAAACATGCTTGAAAATATAGTGTGGAACACGAAGGGCAGTTAGCGCCTCTGCTCACATGATGTGCAGACACAGAAGAGACCCATAGAGAGTTGTATCCCAACGGTCATAAAAGTAAATAACCAATTCAGTAAGTCTACCATACTAGTTTGCATGAGTCAAGAACTATCTACTCAGCTCTACCCCCAAATTACTTATAAGGAAAATTTAAAGCTTTTTATCTCCATGAAGAAATGCCTTGGAACTGGGTCATCTTTCTTTCAGTTAGCTTCTGTCATAATGGGATTATGGGAGAAAAGGGGAAATTAAATTCAGCATAAGCTTATCACTACCCAAATGCCATTTTGATAGGTTTATTTTATTAACTGTCATTTCTAAAGATTCCCATATTTCATAGATATATCAATAATTTTAGCAAATTTCTATGTGCATTATTTCCCTCTGTCCCTAGGGTAAGGCTTCCTTTCGTTTCATTTAACTTGGGATAGGAGGACTTTTTTCCATACTTATAAAATTATAAGAAGTGAGAATGCATGCAAATTAAAGCCAATGGCAAAGTGAATTAAAGAGTTCCTGGCGAAGTCATTAAATGAGAACAGGAGCTGCCAGACTGGGCTTAACAAACACCTAAGCTTTCAGTAAGAACTTGGCAAGCCACTCAAAGCACTGCTCTTTGGTAGAACCAGAAGCTCATTAGGTGCGTTCAAGTACAATGGAATAAGTGGAGTGAAAGTCTATGTAAAGAAAACCAAATGTATGTGTCATCTATGATAATGGAAACTCTGAGGATCATATGTGATACTCTGACTAATTTGTCAGTGTTTCAATGCACTAAATGTTTTAAGACTCTCTAGAGAATAAAGTCTCAGCCACCAAGCAGTTCTTTGCTGTTATACAGTTTTGAAGAGCACTGTATGTTACAAATTACTTCTAAAGAAAATATTTTCATTTTTTAAACGTTTTCTTTTAAATTTTATCTTAAAGGTATTTTTAAACTTTTTTTCTTTTTCTTTTTTATTGAAGTTTATTGGGGTGACAATGGTTAGTAAAGTTACACAGGTTTCAAGTGTACAATTCTGTAATGCATCATCTATATATCACATTGTGTGTTCACTACCCAGAGTCAGTTCTCCTTCCTTAAAGGTATTTTTAAAGGAACTTATCTTTGCTTTAGCATTGTAGAAAGAAAAGTTATCATACATATGTGGAAAATTAACAATAAAACATGAAATTTATAAAAATGAACAAGGGTCTGAAATATCAATGTCGCTGTTGCCTAGTACCTTTTAAAATTCCTACACTAACCCAAAACCTGCAGAAAATCCCATGAGCAATGAAGAGTAGCCTAAAGGCCTGAACCATGTGTCTAAATATGCAACCATTTTACATGTTCTTTCTGAACCTTAAATGATACCATATGGTTTGTTCTAGATGCCATTTACTAAAACATTTTGAAGATTTATGGGTTCATATAGAACTATTAAAAGTTCTAGACCAGTTACTTTTTTTCTGTCTACGTAGAAAATTTGAAGTAAAAATTCTTTTTAAAATATTTAAGGCTGTTATTTTGAAAAATGATAAAAAACAAGAGTTTTAAACATCAATTTAAAAGCCTGGGTAAAAAAAAGGAATTGCTTATTCTCAGCCAATACTGGATAGGAAATGTAAAAATTTAAGCTGATACAGATCAACCTAGAGATGTGAATTTAGCAGTCACCAATATGTCAACATAAAAACGTCCAAACCTGTAGAGAATACTTATAAGAGTTTATTTGAGCCAAACTGATAACTAGGAAGTAAGATTTCAAATGCTCTGAATAATGACAATTTTCATTCCCTTTTATACATTTGAAATTAGGGAGGGAACATAAGAAAGATTACATGAGGGTGGCAAAAAGCAAAGCAGGGAATTCTCTATGATGGATTGCAGGATTGTAAAGATTATATGCTCCCTTGAAGGTGGTTACATTTCTGAGGGTCTGGAAAAGAGGTTACTTCTGGCATTTCAAAGATGGGTTAACATAAATGAGCTAGAACAATGGACAGGGCTTGCTTAAAGCAAACATAAAGCTTTAAATAAGGAAGTTATAAGCCTGACACATTACTACCCACCATGACCTGCCCAGTTAGGAATTGATGTTCAGATAACACTGAGATGTTACTTTCAGTTGCTGCAGATGTATTACAGAACACTTTATCATTGACATACATCAATATGGGGTAGAAATCTTAAGGACAATATAATAATTTTTATTGAAGTGTAGAAATGAGCTGAAAAACAAAAGCTGAGACCTGTTCAGAGTTACGCAGGAAATAAATTTCTTGTTTCAAGTGTACAAAATAGTGGTTAGACATTTATATACTTTATGAGGTGATTCCCCAAATAAATCTAGTACACACCTGGCACAATGCAGTTATTAAAATATTATTGACTATATTCCCTATGCTGTACTTTACATTCCTGAGACTATATTGTAACTGCTGATTTGTACTTTTTAATCCCTTCACCTTTTTCACCGAGCCCCCAAATCCCTCCCATCTGACAACCATCAGTTTGTTCTCTGTGTCTATAAGTCTGTTTCTATTTTGTTTGTTCATTTGTCTTTTAGATTCCACATATAAGTAAATTATATGGTATTTGTCTTTCTCTGTTTAATTTATTTCACTTAGTGTAATACCTGCTAGGTCCATCTACTTTGTCACAAATGGTAAGGTTTCATTATTTTTTAGGGCCAAGTAATATTCCATTGTATATATGTACCATTTCTTCTTTATCTATCATCTATCAATGGACACTTAGGATGTTTCTACATCTTGGCTATTGTAAATGACGCTGCAATAAACATAGGGATGCATATTTGTTCGAATTCATGTTATGGATTTCTTTGGATAAACACCCAGAAGTAGAATAGATGGATCATAGTTAATTCAACTGTTTAATTTTTTGAAGAACTTCCATATTGCTTTCCATAGTGGCTGCTGCAGTTTGCAATCCCACAAACAGTGTACTTAGGTTCCCATTTGTCCATACTCTTGCCAACACTTGTTCCTTGTTGATTCACTGATGAGTCATTCTGACAGGTATGAGGAGAGATCTCAGTTAACTTATATCTGATGATTAGTGATATTGAGCATGTTTGTATATGTCTATTGACCATCTGTATGCCCTCTTTGGAGAAATGTCTGTTCAGGTCCTCTGCCCACTTTTTAATTAGATTGTTTATTTCCTTTTGGTATAGACTTCTATAAGTTCTTTACATAGGTTGGATATTAACTCCTATCAGATGTATCATTGGCAAATATCTTCTCCCTATGAGTACGTTCGTTTTTTTGGTTTGTTGATGGTTTCCTTTGATGTGCAAAAACTTTTTAGTTTAATGTAGTCCCATTTGTTTACTTTTTTCTTTTGTTTCCCTTGCCCAAGGAGATATATCAGGAATATATATATATTCTTAGTAATATATATATATATTACTAAGAACAATGTCAAAGAGTTACTGCCTATGTTTTCTTCTAAGAGTTTTATGGATTTGGGACTCACATTTAAGTCTTTAATCCACTTTAAATTTATTCTTATATATAGAATAAAAGGATGGTCTAGTTTCATTTTTTTCCCATGTATTTGTACAGTTTTCCCAATACCATTTATTGAATAAACTGTCTTTGCCCCATCATATATTCTTGCCTCCTTTGTCATAGATTAATTTACCATATAGATGTGTATTTACTTCTGGGCTCTCTATTCTGTTCGATTGATCTGTGGGTCTATGCTTATGTCAATACCATGCTGTCTTGATTACTATAGCTTTATAGTATAGTTTGATATCAGGTATTGTGATACCTCCAGCTTTGTTCTTCCTTCTCAAGATTGCTATCTCTATTCCAGGCTTTTCATGGTTCCATATAAATTTTAGGATTGAGAAACCAAACTACCAGAAAACAAAAGATAAATAGCTTTATAGGAAACCCTCATATATCAATAACTACCCTAAATGTAAATGGACTGAACTCACCAAAAAAGGCACAGAGTAGGAAATTGGATTGAAAAACAAAACTCAACAATACACTGCCTTCAAGAGATACATTTCAGTGGCAAGAACAAATATAGACTCAAAGTGAAGGTTGAAAAATGATATTCTAAGCAAATGTCATCCAGAGAAAAGTGGTGTAGCCATTGAGATAGCTGATGAAATAGACCTCAAAATAAAAAAGATAACAAAATACAAAAAAAATGACATTTCATAATGATAAAGGAGACGATACATCAAAAAAACATAACACAGCAATATATATGCTCCCAATCAGAAAGCAACAAAATATACAAAGCAATTACTAGTAGAACAAAAGGGAGAAACTGACACAAACACAATTATAGTAGGGGACTTAAATACTCCAGTGACATAATTTAATTGTTCAAGGTCACCATCTTCTGTAGTGAATGTGTCTGGCATATGTATTATTCAAACTGGTAGCAAAATGGTATGGTGAATGAAACATGTTTGGTGTTTAAGTTCATACCTTGATGGTTAAAGCTGGGTTAAGATGTAATGCATATTGATTGTCTCTTTGTGAATCTGAATGTGGGATCACCCAAACAGAAAATCAATAAGGAACTATCAGCCTTAAATGACAGTCCAAATGGACATAACCGACATTTATAGAGCCTTTCATCCCAGACAATCAGATTATACATTCTTCTCTAGTGCACATGGAATGTTTTCAAGGATAGACCCTATATTCAGGCACAAAACTAGCGTCAAAAAATTTAAAAAGATTGAAATCACACCAAGTATATTCTCTGACCACAGTGCTTTGAAATTAGAAAACAACCGCAAAAAGCAAGTGGGAAAAACCACAAATATGTGGAGATTAATCAACATGTTACTAAAGAATGAATGGGTCAAAGAAGAAATAAAAGGAGAGATCAAAAGATACATAAAAACAAATGAAAATAAAAATACAACTTATCAAAATTTTTGGGATGCAGCCCACGTGGTAATAAGAGGGAAGTTTATATCATTATAGGTGAATCTCAAGAAAAAGACAATTCTCAAATAAACAACCTAACATTACGTCTCAAAAAACTAGAAAAATAAAAACAGGTAAAACCTAAAGTCAGCAGAAAGAAGGAAATAATATATTAAGCAGAATTAAATAAAATAGAAAACAAAAGACAATAGAAAAAACTAATGCAACAAAGAGATGGTTCTTTGAAAAAATTAATAAAATTGACAAATGCCTGGCAAGACTCACTAAGGAAAAAAGAGAAAATATACAAAAAAAATAAAATCAGAAATGAAAGAGAAGTCACAACAAATACCATAGAAACACAAAGGATCATACAAGAATAAAATAAAAGACAATATGTCACCAAATTCAACAACCAAGAGGACATCGATAAGTTCTTAGAAATATATAACCTCCCTAGTCTGAATCAAAGAACTAGAAAATCTAAATAGACCAATCAACAGCAAAGAAACTGAAACAATCATCAAAAACTTCCCCAAAAGCAAAAGTCCAGGACAAGATGAATTCACTAGTGAATTCTACAAAACATTCAAAGATGATTTAATACCTCCTCCTCAAACTCTTCTAAAAAATTGAAGAGGCAATACGTGGTGTTGATTTCTAGTTTCATACCTTTGTCATTGGAGAATACTCTTGATAGGATTTCAATCTTCTTAAATTTGTTCAGACTTGCTTTGCAGCCTAAAATGCTGTCTACTCTGAAAAATATGTCATGTGAGTTTGAAAGAATGTATATTCTGCTCCTTTTAGGTGAAATGTCCTAAAATTATCAGTTAAATCCATATGGTCTAATATGTCATTTAAGGTTGCTATTTCATTGTGCATTTTCTATCTGGATGATATATCCATTCATGTGTATGGGGTGTTAAAGCCCTGCATAATTACTGTATTACTCTAAATCTCTCTCTTTATGTCCATCAATATTTGCTTTATATATTTAGGTGCTCCTACACTGGGTGCATAAATATTTCAAGGGTTATATTCTCACGTTGGATGCTGCCATATCATCATGAAATATCCTTCTTTATCTCTTGCTGTAGACTTTGTTTTAAAGTCAATTTGACTTAAATAAGTATTTTTCCTTTAGCTTTTTTTTTTTTTTTTGGTTACTATTTTCATAAAATGTATTTTTTCATCCCTTTACTCTCAGTCTGTATGTGTCTTTCAATCTGAACTGGGTCTCTTGTACACAGCATGTATACAAGGTTTGACAATTAAGTTCACAAATTCATCTTAGAAAAACTGCTACATACCTCTTTGCTGAATATCACTATGGTCACCTTCGAAGTACTCCCCTTGGGAAGCTATGCACTGACACCAGCACTTAGTCTAACCTTCAAAACAATTTTGGAACTTTTTCTGGAATGGCCATCAGAGCTGTCATTATATTACCTTTGATGTCCTGAATGTCATCAAAATGTCTTCCTTTCAATATTTCATTGTGGATCAGATCAGGTGAGCAGGAAGGGTGTTCCAATACAGTTATTTATACACTGGCGAAAAACTGCCTCACAGAGAGTGCAGTGTAAGCTGGTACATTGTCATGATGCAAGAGCCATGAATTGTTGGTGAAAATATCAGGTCATTGTCATCTAATTTTTTCATGCAGCCTTTGCAGCACTTCCAGATAGCAAACTTGGTTAATTGTTTGTCCAGCTGGTACAAATCCATAATTTGTAATCCCTCTGATATCAAAAAAAGTTAGCAATGTTGTTGCAACAAGTTCGTAAACTTAATTGTCAGCCCTCATATACTACTAGCAATGTTCTATGAAACATTTTTTAGGGAAACTCATGAAAATTTTCAGATATATATACCATACTTTCAAGTATTCTTGCCACCCACACAACTTTATAAAGATAAATGGCCCTCCACCAGTCAAGAGTATAGGTTAAATTCCTGAAATCATGCAAAAGGTGGCAGATTTGTCCCTATCTATCAAAAGTGCACTGATAGCCAGTAATCAGATTGTTATCACCTAGGTTCTCCTCAGAATTCAATCTCTACTCTATAAGTCAATGAGAAATCAACTGAGAGATATATTCAGAAAGTCATTGATATATATTCATTCTAAGAGTTTCAAAATCATACTAAGTTAACCCCATTCTATTGAACTTATTTTTCATTCATTCAGTTACTAACCAATATTTATTGAGTGCCTATCTTGAGCAAGGTGTCCTTCTAGGCATAAACAGAATGACTGGAAAGCCAAATGAACACAATTCCTAAGGGTTATTTTCCTCCTGTTTTTACAACTATTTAATTTTCCAGATAGAATTTAGAAATATTTCTATACTGCTATAAGAATAGACAGGTAGCTATGATAATAAAAAATAATAAGTAGCACAGAAACAGATTATTTTATATGTAAAGATTTTGCAAATGACAAGGATGCCGTCAAAAATTCACAGAGAAGAAAAAATTATAGAGCAAATGGCCTTAGGATAATTTGTTAGTAATTGAATGTTATCCCTTCAACTCGACACCATGCAGCAATACAGAGAGTATATTCCAAAATCAAACATACAAAAATCAAAAGACAGCACAATAGTAACCAAACGTCCCTAAGGAGTTTTCCAGTAGCTTGAAAATTAATGGGGAAAAAAAACTACCTAGAAAAACGAAAACAATCATAAGATTTGACTAGACAGATAGACGGCTTAGGAAGTCTATATAATGACATGAAAAACAATTTTGACTAATTAATGGAAGCTGTTTAGCACATGACTGCAATTATGTAAAGAAATTATGGATAGAAGAAAGATATTCAAGCAGTAATCATTTATTTGACCAGGACCACTGTATGATTGGTATATAGCATTTCCTAATTTCTAATTTTTTCTAAGCACTTAATATTTGAATTATGAAACATTTCAAATAAATACATCACACACATTTGACAGCCTTGTCCATCTAAATTCTTCTGGGAACAATAAGTCTACAAAAATGTACTATCATCAGAATGAAGCATAAAATTATATAAATTAATTGTTTGTAGTAATCAACATTACATTCCATCATTAATCCATAAATAATGGAGTACTTACGGTTTTATTATTTTAATTCCTTCATAAATACTTCTAAGAATTTTTTTCTGTTGAAACTTGTGACTGAACACTGAAGTTTAAAGATTATTTGGGGGGAAAGCACACACATGGTTTTTAATTTTTCTCTTTAAATGATAGTAGCATAAACAATTCATTTAAATATTAGAAAACCTAATGCATACACCCACTCATAGCATTACAAAGTCATGATTTCAACAGGAAATTCTGCTGCTCATGTTTCAACCACGCACAATTCATGAACAAACTACAAATTTTCAGATTGTGACTGTAGATTTTCTGAGCCTTGCTAAGACTTCTTGGTCTATGGTCTATACCTCCTTCTCTCCAGAGCTTAGCAGATAGTGGGCATTCAATAAATATTTACCGAGTGAATATGTTATTCATTTACTCCCATTATCCACATGTATCCACTTCTAAAGACATACTAATAAGAGACAATTTTTCCAGTAGCATGAAATTCATCACATGTATAAATATCACTGAGTATCAAAGCAGATACTATAAGGTATTCAAAGTAAGAAAATTTAGAATTAGAATATTACCTAGTCAAGAAGTTTCATTAATAAGAATTAAGAATAATGAGATTCATTAATTTTTATACAGAAAAAGTATTTTCTATATCTTCCTAATTAGATCACAAAACTAGTAAACCCTAGAGTCTATCAGTTGTATCAACAATATTTGGCATTTTGTGTTGGTGGCAGTGTTTTTTACAGCTTTAATGAGAAATAATATACATATGTAACAGCCATTGTAAGTACACATTTCAGTAATGTTTTTAAAAATGTATTTAGTAAATTTATGGAGTTGTACAACCAATAGCACAATTCAGTTCTACAACAATTTCATCACTCAAAAATGTTTTCCTAAAGTCCATTTACAGTTAATCTGTGCTCCCACCCCAGCCCTGGGTGACCACTGATCTGCTTTCTATAACTAGAGATATTTTTCCTGCACATCTCATATAAATGGAGTCACATAATATGCAGTACTTTGCATCTGCCTTCTTCTTCTTTCTTAATATAATATTTTTGAGGTTGACACATGCTGTAGCATTTATCAGTATTCCATTTGTTCTAATTGATAAATAGCAGTCTGTTGTAGGGATAAAGCACACTTGTTTATCCAGTCCCTGGTTGACGGACATTTTGATTGCTTCCAGTTTTTCTCTTTTATGACTAACGCTGACATAATATTTGTATACAAATCTTTGTATAAATATTGGTTTTCATTTAACTTGAGTATAGAGATAAAATGAAACTGCCAGGTCACATAGTAAGTTTATGTTTAACTATTTAAGAAACTGGCAAAATTTTTCAAAAGGGCTATATACTACTTTACAGTTTCACCAACAATGTATGAGAATTCATATTTCTCCACGTCTTCCCAACAGTTTGTATCATCTATCTTTTTTATTATAGCCATTCCATTGGTTGTATGGTAGAACTCATTGTGGCCTTAATTTGCATTTCCCTGACAACTAATGATGTTGAGCACCTTATCATGTGCTTCTCAGCCATTCATATGTATTCTATGGTGAAATGTCTATTCAAGTCTTTACCCTTTTTTTTTTTTAATTTAGCTGTTTGTCTTCTTATTCTTGATTTATGAGGTCTTCATATATTCTGCATATAGTCCTTTATCAGACATATGACTTGGGAATATGTTCGTCCACTCTATGGCTTTTTCTCCATTTTCTCAATGGTATATTTGGAAACACTAAAGTTTTCATTTTGATAGAATCCAGTTTATCAATTTTTATTTTTATGGCTCAAACTAAGCCATAGGTAGCCTAGGAAATTGAAAACCCCTCCAGAATATGGTGAGGTGCCTCATTGGTTACACAAGTAACAAGTGACTCTATCTGGCACCTGCAGCTGGAAAAAAACAAGAACCAGTTTCATCCAGCAAAGCTAAATAAACACTGTGACCAGTACCTGACCTTTAGCTAATTAGATTATAATGGCATTGTATTCTGCTATTTAGATTATAATGGCATTATAATCTCATTTGCATTGCAGTTCCTATGATTCCCATCATGCACCCGACACCATGACAATCCGGAGGAACCAAATGGGGGCAAAAAGCAGGAACGAAGGGTGCCACCCAGCGGGAGGAGATGAATGAACCACGTCAATGGGATGTCACCAATTCCCAATTGGGAAGGATAAAAATGTCTGATCATGACTTCCTCAGTAGATTCTTCTCTGAGTTCACCCGCACTTTCCTCTCAAGTGTGCACTTTCATTTTCAGTAAATCCCTTTCACTTTCCTGCATCTGTCTCACTCTTAAATTTTTTCTTGCATGGAGACAAGAACCTGGTCACCTCCACTCCAAGTGAAATCCCACTGAGCCTCCAGCGACAAAATTTTTGTTCTCATTTCTAAGAAATCTTTGCCTCATTCAAGAGCACAAAAATTTGCTCCTGTGTTTTCTTCTAAAAATTCCTTCTATATCATCATATCCAGCATAAGAGTTTGGAAGTAACATGAATAAGAAAAAATATAATTCCTTGGTTCTTTATGTTTCTTAGACTGCCATTGATGACTTTGTTTTTGATGCAAGTGCTGGTTAAAATGCATAGTGTGGTCCCTCGAGGCTTTAAATCGGTCATAGATGTTAACAAAAATACATTTTTCTTGTACTTGCTTAGAGTCTCACTGAACTGCTGCCACACACTGAGTCCATAAGAATTCTATGTTCATTGGGGTATCACACAATTATATGTGAGTAGGGCAGCAAAAAACAGTGAACATGTGTGTTGCAGGAGATCTGTTCACATATGTCTTCCATTGTCACATAGTATTTCAAGTAGATGACTTCAGAGCCCTAACTCAGGAGTCTATGTGACTGCACCCATGAAACTGGCTGACAATAGATTTTTCATAAGTGCCTTTAATGGATAAAGGAAGTTTCCTTTTATTCCCAGATATCTAGTTGCTGTTTTTTTTTATCATGAGTAAATGTCGCATTTTGTGAATTGTCTTTTCCATGTGTATTAAGATGATCATGTAGGGTTTTCCCCTTAATTCATATTGAAATAGTTAAGCCAAACTTTCATTCATGGAATAAATCCTAGAATAAAACCCAGGTGTATAATTCCTTTACATGTTGCTGTATTTGGTTAGTTAATGTCTTCTTAATGATTTTTGTAGCTATGTCCATGGAAAAAAGATGTTGCTATGTAGCTGTCTTTCCTTGTGCTGCCTTTGTTTGATTTTGATATCAGGATAATGCTGACTTGAGAGTCACTTGAGAATTTTTCCTTCCTCCTCCACTATTTTCTGAGAAAGTTTGTATTTGGTATTATTCATTATTTAAATATTTGATAAAAGTGACTAATGAAGCCCATCTGGGCCTGGACATTTCTTTATGGGAAGATTTTTAACTAATTCAACATTTATACTTCTTAGAGATCTATGAAGATTTTCTCTCTATTAAGTCCATTTTGGTAATTTGTATTTTTCTAGAAATTTGTTTCATCTAAGTCAATTTGTTGGTATAGTAGTATGCTGTGGGTTTTTTTTTTTTTTAATAATATTCCCTTATAATCCTTTTAAATTTCTGTAGCATCAATAGTGATGCCATATTTTTCACTTATGATTTGGTATTTTGAGCCTCTGTCTCATTTTCTTTGTCAGTCTAAGTGCTTTTTCAATTTTGTCTTTTCAAAGAACCAACTTTTGGTTTCATTTATTTTCTCTATTGTTCTGTTTTCTATTTCATTGATTTCCACTCTCATCCTTATTTATCCTTCTCTTTATTTTGGAGTTAGTTTGTTTTGCTTTTTCAATATTTTTATATTCTATTTTTTCTATTTCTATATGTCTATATATTCTATATTATTTTTTCAATATTCTGCATTTCTATATTTAGTTTGCATAAATTAAAGTGGAAGCTTAGGTGATTGATTTAAGACCTTTTTTCTTTTCTAACATAGATATGAAAATTTTATTTTTCCTCCAAACATTGCTTTAAGTGCATCTTATAATTTTTGAAATGCTGCATTGTTGTTTCATTTAAAAATATTTTAAAATTTTTATTGCTATTTCCTCTTTCACTCAGTTATTGTGTGCTTTTTAATTTTGAAAAATGTGTTTCTCATATATTTTTTTATTGTGAAGATCTAATCAAATGCCACAGTATCAAAAAACATACTTATGATTCAAATTTTTAAAACTGAGACTTGTTTTGTGGCCCATCATATGGCCTATCCTGCAGACTGTTACATGTGCACTTCAAAAGAATGTGTATTCTGTAGTCATTGACTATATATGTCACTTAGATTGAGTTGCTTGATAGTGCTGTTCAAATCTTTTTTTATCCTGGTGATTTGTGGTCTAGTTGTTCTATTAATTATTGAAAGTATTTAAATTTCCAGTTATTGTTGTTTGCTGCCTCTTTTTTAAATTTCTTCATGCATTTAGGGCTCTATTGTGAGGTGCATATATATCTATAAATGTTATATCTTCCTGTTTGCTTTGCCTCTTTTATGATTATGAAACGTTCTTCTTTGTCTTTAGTAATATTTATCATCATAAAGTCTATTTATTATAACATTCATATAATGACTCAAGCTCTCTTATGGTTACTGTTTACATGGTGTTCCTGTAATTGAATCTATGATGTGTCTCTTATTGACTGACAGTTTATAGTTGTCTTGCATTTTCATTCAGTCTGACAATCTTTGTCTTTTGATTGGTTTGTTTGGTCCATTCACATTTAATATAATATGGATATGTTGGGATATATGTCTGCATTTTTCTCTTTGTTTTCTATATGTCTCAGTTTTTTTTATTCAACATTTTTTAGTGCCTATTTTGTAATATATGTGGGTACCATTTTAATTACTTTGTTAAATTTTTACTATATTTTTAGTTATTCTCTCAATGATTGCTCTCTGCATTTTAACTTATCACAATCTCCTTCAGAATAATACTAATTTAATTCTGATAAAACATGCAAACTTTGCTCCAATATATTTCCTTTTCTTTTCTCCTCCTTTATGTTAATAATATTCCATCTATTACTGCTATGTTATAAAGTTAAAAATACAGTGTCATAATTATTGTTTTAAACAATTTTGCTCTTGAAGACATTTTAAAAACAAGCAAGATAAATATATTAATAGAATCATTTTTATTTTCTACACATTTGCCACTTATGTCATCCCTCATTTCTTCAGTGGAATTGAATTACTGTCTGGTGTCGCTTGTTCTCAAACTAAAGGAATTTCTTCAGTATTTCTTGTAAGACATATTTGTTGGTAACTAATTCTCTCCATCTTTGTTTATTATTTTTTTATTGTGCCATTATTTTTGAAGAATAACATTGCTATGTATAGAATTATGGCATTTTTTTTCCTTCACCACTTTTATATGGCATCCCACTGCCTTCTGACTTCTATTATCTTTAATATGAAATCAGCTGTTATTTTTTTAGTTGTTACCCTGTACATGATGAGAAATTTTTCTCATCTTTCAAGATTTTCTCTATTTCTGAACAGCTTGCTTTACTGTGATATGTTTAGGCCTATAAGTTTTTATGCTTATTTTTCTTGGCTTTTGTTGCAATTCTTGACTCTGTAGGTTAACCATTTTTACCAGCCATTATTTCTTCAAATGTTATTTCTGTCTCTTTATCATCTCTTTTTCTAGGACTCCCATTACATGTGTGCTTTGCTTTATGTTGTTCCACAGTTCTCTAAGGTTCTGTTCAATCTCTGCAATTATTTTTCTCTCTGTTCTTCAGAATAGATAACTTCCATTGATCTATCTTCAAGTTCACTGATTCTTTTTTCTGCCATATCAAACCTGATATTGAACCCCATTAGTAAAATGTTCAATTCACTTACTATACTTTTCCAATTCAGGATTTCAATTTAGTTATTTTTTATAATTTCTATAGCATCATATTTTATTGCATCATTCTCTACTTTCTTTCTATAAGCATTGTTTTGTTTAGGTCTTTTGGTATTGTCATCATAGTTGCTTAAAGTATTTGTAAGATAAATACAAATTCTGCGGAAATTCCAAGAATTTCTGGGTAAGGATCATACTTTCTTGTTTTCTTACATATACTGCAATTTCTTATTGAACACTGGACATTTTAGATAATATGTTGTAGCAACTCTGACTTATCATTTTACTCTATGAGGGTTGTTGCTGATTATTTAGTAACTAGCCTAGACTAACTCTGTGAAGTGTGTCTCAGTCATAATGTGTCTATTCATTCTTTTTTATTTTTCTCCTTGTTTTTATTTTTTAAGCCTGGTATCCCAGGAATCACAGATGTATTCCCATAGCTTAGTGTTCATTCAAAGATTTTTCACAAGTTATATTCAAGGACCTCAAGCTAGTAAGGCTCTCTGCTCTTTTGGATGGATCTTTGTGTGGCCTGGAGAGAACATTCAAAATTCAAGCCACTTTCAAGCCAGTCTCTGCTTTTACTTTCCACCAAGCTCTCTTGCGTCTTTTCTATGCATGTGATATTCTATCAGCCAGGGATACATAGGTGCCTTAGGCTCATTTCTGTCTTTACGTCAGAAGACAGAAGCCTCTGGTCAACTTGGAATATGTGGAGAGCTTATCAAACCCTATGACTGGTTCACTTCCTAGAAGTCCCCCAGCTACTCCATCAGCCCACTATTTACCCTGAATGGGACCACAACCTCAGGCTAGCAGAGTTGCTAGTTCTCCCTGTTTAGTTGGCTGACAGTGTTTTTAATTCAGGACTTTATAACAACCATACAGGGATTCATTCAAGAAGTACTTAACGTCCATTGTAAAGTTAATTCTAAGTAGTTTATTACCAATTAACTTAAGCATGGCTATAACTACAGTGTGCTTTTTATAATTGCAAATTTCTTTTCTATGTTAGATTGATATGGAGTATGGAGCAACTATGAAATCATGGATTCTAGATTCAGAATGCCTGAATTTTTACCCCAGCTCTACCATTCCTAACCTTGAAACAACACTGAAAAAATTACTATAAAATGAGACTGACAATAATCGTGTCTAAAGGTTTGAAGTGAAGATTAAATGGAATCATATGTCTAAATCATTGGGCAGAGTGCCCGTTGTAGATTATAAAGCCCTTGATCATTAATAATTTGGGTCATATTACTATCCTGGTTCTGATCTTGCTCTAGTTATGTATCCCAACAGTTGCTAATTCCTATTGAGAATGTCATTTTCTTGATACCAATGCTGAGACATCAATTGAAAAAATAAAAGTCTGCCGTTGCTCAAAGTTCAGATAACAAAGTATGGGTCTAGTGCCTCATATTTCTTTTTTCTCTTTCTAGATACTTTTGCACCAATATACAACCAGAAGCTACAAAAGTTAGGCTGTCCAATACAAATATTTGTAATGTTTTTGACCATATACAGTAGTATGCTGTGCAGAGAGAGTGACTCTTGGGTGAATATACTGTTATATGTAATAAGGGATTTCTCTGTGACTCTCTTCTACTCCTTTATTCCATAAAACTCATTTTCCTCTTTGGTTATTTCCTGCCTTTTGAAACAAAGAATTTATATGATTTAGGATCCACTTTCTTTCAGAGCTGAGCCTAGTCTAACATAGGGCTTTGCTACTTCACTGTTTCATATTTAGTACATATGTGTTTACTTATTTTTTGTTAGAAAAATTCAACCACTTAACAGAATACTGGGTGATGGAGAGAAAAAAATAAAACACAGCTGATCCAAATTTAAGACCTATTACTTGGAAGTATTTATCCACAGAGATTCTCTTTTAGAATCTATGAAAGTTGAATTAAGTAAATGTCTTCTATGTGTACTTCAGAGTTTATAATCCAACACAGATGTTGTTAGTAATAATAGTAGGTTCTATTTGTTGAGTGCTTACATGCCCCAGGCATATTCTAAGTGCTTTATATATTATTCTATTTAAACTCACAGCAAACCTCTGACTTTGGTACCATCAATATGTCAATTATACAAATGAGAGCATTATGGCTCAGTGATATTAAATAGCTTGTCCAAAGGTAGAACCAGGAAAGGATCAAACAAGTTTGACTCCAGAGCTTTGGCTTTACCTTCCATGCTCTACTCCATTCCATAATAATGGTCAACATTTACAGATACTTCCTATCTCTTCTCAGTACAATATAGGTGTGACTCCTTTCATCCCAGCCACAGCACTAGGAATTTGCAATATCACAATGCCCATTTAGAGATGGGGAAAATGAGAACAAAAAAATTAAGTAAACCCACAAGTACACATGATAGGAATTGTTGGAACCAGGTTTATAAACAAAGTATATGAAATCAATAGTATAGAAGCAGCTCACAGCATCTGATTCTTATTAAGTAGTATGTTTAGATAAGGTAAATTCCAGAGAAGTTTTCAAATTTTTTCTCCTACCCTTTTGCCAGAGAATCTTACAGTGTGTTGAGAGGGGGACCTAGAGTTTTCATCTCATATGTTATCTCCTATGCCCATAATAAGTTACCTAGGTAGATGCCCTTTACTTATTTATATGTGCTAAGCATATGGTAGCAAAACCAAATTAAATGAAAGGGCCTGCTTACTAATTTGATCTTGAAGAGACAACTACATGAATTCAACTCAATGAAGTAAAATAAAAATTAAGATTATGTTACTACAAAATGGAAATTATTTTGATCACTGAGCTATTTATGGATTTATTAATTATAAACACTTAATGTAATTAAAAGAGCATTAATTACTGAGTGAGATTATCAAATCAAAACACAAATCTAGTCAAAAACAAAGCACCCAAAATTTTCCCTTGTAAGGATTTGAAACTGCACTACAAGAAAAGTATTATCATTGATGATCTAATTATATTGCTATCTTCCAGGAAAATTCAACAACAATAAAAACATACTGTGATAGAGTCTAAAAATCCCAATGCTTGTTTTTAAAATCGAATTCTTCAGCTTTATCATTTGAAAATAATATGCTATATAACAGCATACAAGATTTAAAGTTGAATTACTTTTTCTTTTTTCCCTGATAAATCCAATATCTCAAAATTTTAGAGACTACCTAACATCAGTTTTGGACTTATTCAGGCAAAAAAGAAAAAAAGCATGTTATTTAAGTTTTATTTCTCCACACTTAATATTAATTAGTATAAAAATAAGTAAATGTAAATGGAATTAGGTAGAGAAAACTACACTCACTCATATTATGGTAATAAAATATTAACCAGCATTATGTACATCAGCTAAAGTTTTATACATTTAAAATGATGTCCTAAGTCCGTGGGAAAGAGCTCAAGAATAAATGGAACTTTAAATTATCTAAAGAAGAGTTTTAAGAGGTAATACTGGTTACCAATCATAGCTATAAATCTTCCCAAAAAATCTAAAAATAGGAATGTATTAAACAGAATGCACAAAGACATGGAAAACAGCTCCTCAAGCTTTCCCAGATAGGAAAATGTGGCTTTCCCATAGATCATTCAATAAAAAACAGATGGGGGGAAATTGGTTGCCAGAAAGAAAGGAAAGACATACAGCATGTTATAATTATGAGCTTCAGATAAACAAAGGGAGGGAGAAGAATATTTTAAAACAAAAAGTCAATGTTTCTTCCGTGAATAGGGCATGTAACTATATCTCTCCTGAGGAGGGAAAACTAAGCATAAAATGACATCCTCTTAGGAACATTAATGAGCTTCTTTTTTTTTTAATTAAAATCTATTGGAGTGACAATGGTTAGTAAAATTACATACATTTCAAGTGGTCAATTCTGTAATACATCGTCTATATTGTGTGTTCACCACCCAGACTCAGTTCTCCTTCCATCACCATATATTTGACCCCATTTACCCTTTTCTACTACTCCCTTCCCCCCTTCCCCTCTGGTAACCACTAAACTATTGCCTGTGTCTGTGAGTTTCTGTTTCTTTATTCATTTGTCTTGTTCCTTTGTTGCTTTCAGTTTTATATCCCACATATCAATGAAATCATATGATTCTCGACTTTTTCTGCGTGGCTTATTTCGCTCAGCATAAAAATCTCAAGATCCATCCATTTTGTAACAAATGGCACTATTTCATCTTTTCTTATGGCAAAGTAGTATACCATTGTGTATATATACCACAACTTCTTTATTCAAAACCCAGGAATAAACCCACATAAATATGGACAGATAATTTTCAACAAAGGAGCTAAAAACATACTATGGAGTAAAGAAAAGCCTCTTCAATAAATGGTGCTGGGAGAATGGGAAAGCCATGTGCAAAAGAATGAAATTGGACTGCTATCTGTCACAGTTGTACCAAAATTAACTCAAAATGGCTCAAAGACCTAAACACAGGACCTAAAACAATAAACTGTATAGAAGAAAACATAAGTACCAAACTTATGGACTTCGGATTCAAAGAGGATTTTATGAATTTGACCTCAGAGGCAAGGGAAGTAAAAGCTAAAATAAATGGACTTTTTTTTTAAGCATCTAGAAAGCACCCCCATTCTTTTGGTTGTAACACCCCAAATCCTTTGCCACTCCTGATACTTGTAGTTCAGGGGTCCTATTCAGGCTCTAGGAATGGACTATGTGATTCGTGGTGGTTCAGTCCCTCTAGCCTCATGATCAAATCAGGCCATGTCAGGGATGGGCATGTCTCTCAAACTGGTCCAATTTAAAGTAAATCTTAGGGTTTGTGCAGAAACTCTGAAAGTGCTATGCTCTTTTTCAATAGAGTTGAGAACAGGAGGCTACAGGTCTAATGCTCCTGACAGCCATACTGATATCACATGAAAGTAAAATGAAGTGACTATACAAGAAAGCAGGCTGAAGAGATAGATGGTGGGTCCTGACATTTCAGCCCTTGACCAAACTGCTCCCGAGTCAGATACTCCTCTGGAATTTTTGAGTCATGTGAGCCAATAAACTCCCTTTTTATCTGAAGCCAGTTTGGATTGGATTTTCTATTTATTGACCCTAGAAAAATCCTTAATAATCAGACTCAAGTCTCAGGAACAATGGTGAATAAAGAAAAACTAGATCCACTGCAGTTTAACAAAGCACCTTTTCCACATTCATTATCAAAACAACTCTGTGAAGGGTTACTATAATTTCCATTTTACAGATGAGATTAAATGGTGTGTTAGTCTGTTCAGGTTGCTATTTAAAAAACCCACTTCTGCTATCAGAAATACCACTGGGTGGCTTATAAACAACAGAAATTTATTTCTCACAGTTCTGGAGGCTGGAAGACGGAGATCAAGTTACCAGCATAATGGAGAGAGGGCCCTTTTCTAGTCTGCAAACTTCATGTTGTATCTTTACATGGGAGAAAGGGGGCTAGGCTAGTAAGCTCTCTGCATCTCTTATAAGGGCACTAATCCCATTCATGAGGGCAGAGCCCTCATGACCTAATCTCCTCCCTCAAAGGCCCCTCTTATACCATCATATCAGACATTAGAATTTCAACATATTAATTTTGAGGAGACAGAAACATTCAGACAATAGAAAAATGACTTGCCCAAGAGTGCAAAGTTGGCAATTAGCAGCACTCTGGTCTTCTGAATATAAAGTCCATACTTTTCCACTTCAGGTTAAAAAAAAAAAAGAAAGAAAGGTATTCTCAGTGCTATCACTGGTGGAGAAAAAGTCATAGTTTAAGTGTAACTTATCTTTCTAAAACTTCAGTTATGTTCAAATATCTTACTAAAAGGGTACAAATTATGTAATATAATTCATAAAGAGTTCTATATAGTATTATTGTATTTAAAATCTCTATATAATATAGAACAATGCAGACATTTTTAGAATTCAAATATCAGATCGTAATAAAATGCCAGACTTGCACTGGCCACTTGGGTATTTACCCCTAGACCAAAAAGGTAGGAGTTCTATCCTTTCACCATTAGGAAGCACATAAAATACAGAAGCATTTTTAAGCTCAAATGAAAGGACAAAATTGACTGTTTATAAATAAATGAGGTTCCTCAAGTAAAATCTGTCATTTTCTTTTACAGTTAGACACAGAAATACTAAAGGTCCCAGAGAATGATTGTTATAATGGCTAAACAAGCCCAGAACATTTTGAAAAAGACCACAAGCCTGTATAAGTACAAAATATTCCAAACAAACCAAAATTTCTATTGTCACTTACATACAATTAACCTACATGCTCTGGAAGTTAAGGTCACTAGTAATTGTGTAGACAGACTTCCAAAATACTCGTATCTTGGCAGTACAGTTCAATCAAATGTTTGTTTTAAAGCTAATACAGGAAAAATTAATTGTTGATTGATTTTTAATTTCATTCACTATTTTTGGCAGAAGTCTAATCCTCTTGAGAATATAGTAAGGATAAAACAATATTGAAAGAAATTTTTAAAAAATCTATATAAATAGATAAATCATAATTATAGATTTAGGAAATTCAAACTAAACAATTTCACACCCACTAGACTGGCAAGAATTTCAAAGATTAACAGTAACAAATATCGGCAAAGATATGGAGTAACAAGAACTTACACACAATACTGGTGGAAGTATAAACTAATACAACCAATTTAAAAAATAGCTTGTCATTGAAGATATAGATATCCTTTGACCCAGTAATTCCACCCACAGAAATATGGTCCATAGAAATGTGTGCATATATACACCAGAAAACATGTATAAGAATATTCCTAATGACATTATTGACAATAGTAAAAACTAAGAAACAACCTAAATGTACACTGACAATAGAGTGGATAAAGAAATTGACATATATTCATGCAATGAAATATATGTTTCAATAAAAATTAATACATGGCAGCTACACAAAACAACATGGATGCATTTCACAAACATAATGTTGAGCAAAAGAAGCTAGACACGAAAGAATAAATATGTAATACCATTCACATAAAATTCAAAAACAGGCAAGACTAGAGGCTTAGTGTTTATGAATGCATATTAGGTGGCAAAAATTATAGAGCAAAGCAGAGACGTGATTATCACTATCAATATAATGATTGTTTTTAGAAATAAGAAAGAGATGTGTAAGTGAAGTAATTGCAATATTCTGGCTGATTGTTACATATATGTTTGCTTTGAATTGTACACTTGCATGCACTTTTGCGTTTGTGGAAAAGTTTTTCCAAAATTAAAAGTGCTGCAGAAAGGGAAAGTAATCATAGTTTACTAAGTGGCTCAGATCTCAATAGTATACATAATCTATAATATATAATAATATAATATAATATTTACTAATATACTGATCTGAGTAAAATTATAGTGCAACTTTATTAAATGATGGGGGTTGGGAATGCATATTTATGTGTTTGGGGAAGGGGATTAAAGAAAGGTAAATCATTGTCGTTAGTGGAAAATTAACGATAATGCCTAAAATTGAGAAAACAAGAAGTAGCAATACAAGCATGTTATTTAGAGACATGAAAATAAATTCAAAAAGAATATTCTAGAAGAATCAAAAATTACTACCTCTGGAGAAATAAATAATTACATAGACTACTAAATGTCTTTTAAAATAGTGTAGATACAATTAACCATTTAAATTATGTCCTTATAGATCAGGCAGGAATACCTAGGTTATGCTGTGATAACAAACATTCACTAACCTTGAACCCAGAGCAAAAGGAAGAAGTCTCTTTTTTTTTTTTTTTTTTGGCATTAAATCACTGAAAGTTAGGGTTATTGACTTTACAAATATCTCTAAATTTAAGTAGATTGTATTTTCCAAGTTGGCTACCAGATGTTTCATTTCACATGTTCTTCTCTGAATGTGATATTGCCACTCCTTCCACAGGAAAGGTGGGTCTGTGTTCCTTGATTTTGGGTAAGCCTGGAAGAATTTATTAAAACACACAGAAGAAGAAATTAACAACCTGAACAAGCCTATATCTATTAAAGAAATTAAACCAATAATCAATAACCTCCAAAACAGAAAGCACCATGTACAAATGGGTACACTGGTGAATTCTACCAAATATGTAAGGAAGAAATTATACCAGTTCTCTACAATCTCTTCCAGGATAGAAGCAAAGGGAATACTGCTTAACTGATTCTACTAGGCCAGCATTATGCTAATATCAGAACCATACAAAGACATTACAAGAATAGAAAACTACAGACCAATATATCTCATGAACCTAGATGCAAAATTTCTCAGCTAAATGTTAGCAAATTGAATCCAATAACATATAAAAAGAATTATACACCATGGCTTCATGGGATTTACCCCAATTATACAGGCTGGTTCAACATCTGAATCCCAATACTGTCCATTACATCAATATGATTTAAAAAAGAAAATTCACATGATGATTTCAGATGTAGAAAAAGCAATTGACAAAATCCAACACCTATTCATAACAAAAATTCTCAGTAAACTAGGAATAAAGGAGAACTTCCTCAATTTGATAAAGAATATCTATTTAAAACAAAACAAAACCCTACAGTTAACATTATACTTAATGGTGAGAAATGTGAAGATCAGAAACAAGACAAGGGTGTCCACTCCCACCACTCCTTTTCAACATCATCCTGGAAGTACTAGTTAATGCAGTAAGACAAGACAAGACAAGACAAGAAAAGGTATACAAATTGGGAAGGGAAAAATAAAACTCTTTTCACATAATCATCTATGTAGAAAATCCAAAATAAAAATAAAAATAAATAACTCCTGGAACTAACTAATAATTATAGCAAGATTTCTAAATACAAGGCTAATATACAAAAGTCCATTGCTGTCCTAAACATCATCAATGTACAAGTGTAACTTACTATTAAAAATACAATACCACTTATATTAGCACCCCCCTAAATGAAATACTTAAGTATAAATCTAACAAAATATGTAAAGGAAGATCTGTGTAGAAAACTTCAAAATTCTGATGAATGAATCAAAGAGGAACTAAATAAATGGAGAGATAGCCCATGTTCATAGATAGAAAGACTCAATATTGTCAAAATGTCAGTTCTTCCTGGCTTAATATATAGGTTCAATGCAATCCCAATTAAAATTGCAGCAAGTTATTTTGTGGATATGAAGGCACCCCTATATTATCTTAATAATCAGGGTTAATCACTACAATCAACATTCCAATACCCTTTTTACCTTTTCATTTATGCCACAAGCATCAGAATCATGAGAGCTTTGTTTCTTAGAAATAACTCACAGAATCACATCACAAAATTGACCTGCTAATTTGTTGCTACTTCTGTCAATCCATTAACAAAAAATAGTTTTTTTACTCAGTTTTTCTTTTCAAATTTTCTGAGAGCTCTGAGTCATATGCTACTACCGCTTCATAAATTTTGGAACCTAAGAGAGCTTTGTTGGAAATGCCAAACATTAGAATAAAAACTTTTAACAAAATAACTAAATTTTGAAAATAAATAAATCAATAAAGAGAAGTAAGTATATCTGTTTTTTAAAGAGCAATAGTTACTAGCTAGAGCATTTACTTGGTATTCAAATATTCTACATAGCAAACAGGCAAATAATTAATTAGAATCTTAGTAACTTCACTAAAGGATCTATTCTGTAGTCACATGTATGTTACAGTGAAATGTCTTATTAATTAACACATTGTATACACTTGCCAAATCTCTATTGTCTACTTTATTCACATCAGACGATTATAAATTTTGTAAAAAAAAATGTACTTGGCAAGTCACTTCACAACTTAAAGAGATAAAGTGAACAAAATTTAAGAAAAGTTGATAAAAGCAATGTATTCCTGTTTTTTATATATATGGAAAATTTTAATCATATACACAAGTGGTTTTTAAAAAATCATTTAATTTTATGAATCACATAAACTGTTATTATAACTGAAATGGTACATAGAAATGACAGTTCTTACAATAACCATAATTCATCAAAAACACATTATTTCCTTATCTACTAAATAAGGAACAAGCTACACACACACATAGAAAGAGAGAAAGAGGGGGAGAAAACACTAGCCAGCCAAAAAAACATCGTTTTTTCTTAAGAGAATCTTAGGGAAATTCAACACTTTTTCTAATTTTTTTCCTTGTCATATTTTCCCTCTAAAGTAAAAATCTATTTTGGTTAGAATTAAAGAACACTGAAAACCCAACCTAGACTATAGAATTTAATACAGTAAGTCAGGCTATTTCTTCCTATTATAAAAATCAAAGCCTTGCTACAAATTTATCTAAGTTTTCTTTTTTTTTTTTTATTACATGTTTCTCCCACTACAGGCATAAACATTATTTGTGTTCTTCTTAGATAGGTGCTTTAGTTCCAAAACCTTTTCATTTTTTCAGAGTAAACACAATTCCAAATGTTATGTAATGTGATAAATATGGTATGAAAGGTCAATCAGCACTAATGTGGGTAGTGAAAATCTATAAGGGAAAAAAAGAAAATAAGGTGATGGGGGCATAATTTGTTCTCTCTCTTTATGTGGAAACACTAGATACTATTGATTGTAGGGGCCATAAGCAACAACTTGAATTTGAAAATTACTTGCACCAATAGAATACCAGCGATACAGAAAACAAATTTCCTTTGGCTCAGGATTCACTTGTTAACCACCATTTACTTTATAACTCTTCTATTGTTAAAAAGTGAGGGCAATACATAAATACATGAATCTGAGCACTATACTGTTCAATTATACTTTTAACTGCAAGTGGTTGGTTTCTATATGCAACAAATATAAGAGACTGGTAATTATTCAAATTCACAGTACAATTCACAAATTCCTACATCTACACAAATTCAATGCACAAAATAGAGTCCTGAAGCACAGTAGGACCCTCTTTTCATCCAGAGCTATGGTTGTGGGTATCTGATAAAATCCTCCTTCAAAAATATTTAGCTATTCAGCATATTCTTTTAGGCTCAGGCTTCCTCTCTGCACTTGATAGTATCTCATCCCAATCTGGTTTTCCTATTTCTTTCTCATTCCCTCTTTTATATTTTCTCTACTTGGAGTGATAACCTAATTGGTTATCTACCTGGATTGGATTTCACTCTTGCCTCCTAGACGCAGCATCTTGGACCACTAACCTTGTTTTCAGGAGGCCCTGTTGCCACACCAAATCCAGCTCCTATAACTCTGACCCCCAATACAAATCTGATGCAGAGTTTCTGTATTTTGGGGCGGAGGGAAGTGGCACAAGGAGGTGGGAATAGTTTGTTTCCCTAAGTCAAAATCACCATTGATTTAATAATAATGAAAAGTGGAGGGGTTTACTTCACACATAACCTTCAACTATAATAGGTATGTAAATTCAGAAACATAAGACTGCAAAGAAAAAAAAGGGGCTTTGAATAGAAGAAATATAACAGTATATTTCCATTAAACCATTGCTCTTGCCAGAGCAACCCTACATTAAACCCTTCAAAGAAAATGGTCACAAATTAATCTCTTTAAATAAGCTTTAAAAAATGTCTTTTTCAAACAAATGAGAAACAGAAACTCATAGACACAGACAATAGTTTAGTGGTTGCCAGAGGGTAACGGGGGCGGGGGGTGGGGGGTGGGAGATGAGGGTAAGGGGGATCGAATATATGGTGATGGAAAGAGAACTGACTCTGGGTGGTGAACACACAATGGGATTTATAGATGATGTAATACAGAATTGTACACCTGAAATCTATGTAATTTTACTAACAATTGTCACCCCAATAAATTTAATTAAAAAAAAAAAAAGTCTTTTTAAAGAAATGTGTTAAAATTTAAAACTTCAGGTTACAATTTAAATAATAACATTGAGTTCAGCAAACTGAAAACATAACCATATAACAACTCAAAAGAAGGTGAATTGAACTTCTGTGAACAGGGCTGTTCATAGAACCTATAGGAGAAATTTCAAACACAGATTCCCAAATAGCATCCCAAACCTGCCAAATCAGAATCTCCATGGATCAGGAGAGCTTCCAATCAAGATGGAGCAGTAGGTAAGAAATGTGCATACGTTCTCTCATGACCACATCGAAATTACAACTAAACTACAAAACAACCATCATTGAGAATCGCCTGAAATCTTGCTGAACTGAAGCCCTGCAACTAAGGACATGAAGAAGAAGCCACTCGAGACTGGTAGGAGGGGTAGAGATGAGAAACAGGCTGGTCCCACATCCAAGTGTGATGTGCAACAGCAACCAAGGCTCAAATATAAGAGGAGAGCACACACAACCCACACAAGGGACACACGTGGAGTTTGTGTGTCAAATGACAAGGAAGACTACTCTGCCGAGTCCCATAGCACGCTACATAAGGGCCCTCTACTAAGACCAGGAGACATAGCAGCCCTACCTAATACATAGACACAAACACTGGTGGAAACAAAAATAGGGAGACAAAGAAACATGTCCCAAATAAAAGAACAGAACAAAGCTCCATAAAAAGAACTAAACAAAATGGAGACAAGTAATCTACCAGACACAGAGTTCCAAACACTGGTTATAAGGATACTCAGTGATCTCAGGGAGAACTTGAACAAACAGACAGGAAACATAAAAATGGAGATAAAAAAACATAAAAAAGAACCAGTCAGAAATAAAGAATACAATAATGAAAATGAAGAATGTATTACAGAGAATCAACAGTAGATTAGATAAAGCAGAGGATCAAATCAGAAATTTAGAAAATAGCATAGAAGAAAGCACCCAGTCAGAACAGCAAAAAGGGAAGAAAAAAATGAGGAGAGTTTAAGGCACCTCTAGGACAACATCAAGTATACCAATATTTGCATCATAGGCGTACAAAGAGGAGAAGAGAGAAAGCAAGACATTGAGAACCTATTTGAAGAAATAATGATGGAAAACTTCCCTAACCTGGTAAAGGAAATAAATATACAAGTCCAGGAAGTGCAGAGTCCCAAACCAGATGAGCCCAAACAGACTAACACCAAGACACATCATAATTAAAATGCCAAAGGTTAAAGGTAAAGAAAGACTCTTAAAAACAGCAAGAGAAAAGCAGTTACTTACAGGGGAGTTCCCATAAGACTGTCAGCTGATTTCTCAACAGAAACTTTGCAGGCCAGAAGGGATTGGCAGGAAATAGTCAATGTAATGTAAGTATCTACAACCAAGTTTACTCTACCCAGTAAAGCTATCATTTATAATCAATAGACAGATAAAGAGCTTCCCAGACAAGAAAAAGCTAAAGGAGTTCCTCACCAACAAACCAGTATAACAAGAAATTTTAGAGGGACTTCTTTAAGACAAATAATAATAATAAATAAATAAATAAATAATAAAATGGCAATAAGTACACACCAATTAATAATTACTTTCGATATAATGGATTAAATGCTCCAATCAAAAAATTGGGGAGCTGAATGAATTAGAAAACAAGACTCTTACATATGCTGCCTACCAGAGACTCACTTCTGATCAAAAGACACACACAGACTGAAAGTAAAGAGATGGAAAAAAGATATTTCATGAAAATGGAAATAAACAAACAAATAAAAAAACTGGGGTAGCAATACTGATACCAGTCAAAACAGACTTTAAAACAAAGACTATAACGAGAGATAAAGAAGGACTCAGTAATCCCACATCTGGGTATTTACCTGAACAAACCCAATATACTACTTCATGCTCATCCATATGTTCATTGCAGCATTGTTTACAAGAGCCAAGATATGAAGGTACAACTGGCTATCCCTGAATGGATCAATGAATGAAGAAAATGTAGTACATATATACAATGGAATATATACATATTCCATAAAAAAGAATGAAATCTTGCCATCTGCAACAACATGGACGAGCCTAGAGGATATTGTGCTGAATGTAGTAAGTCAGACAGAGAAAGATAAGTGCCATATGATTTCACTTATAAGTGCAATCTAAAATACAAAATAAACAAACAAATGAAACAAAAACAAACTCACAGATATAGAGATCGTTTTGATGGTTGCCAAATGGGAGATGGGTGGAAAAGGGGAAGGGATCAAGAAGTACAAAGTGATTGTTACACACTAGTCATGGGGATGTAAGGTATAGCATAAGGAATATAGTCAATAATACTGTAATAACTATATATAGTATCAGATGGACACTGAATCTATCAGGGTTATAGATGGGAGGGGGCTTAGGGACAGGGTAAAAAAGGAGAAGGGATTAAGAAATACAAATTGGTAGTTATTAAATAGTAGTGGGGATATAAAGTAGAGTATAGGGAACATAATTGATAATATGGTAGTGGCTTTGTGCAGTGCCAGGTGTGTACTAGTCAGGGGGATCACTTTGTAAATTATTTAAATGTCTAAGCATTATGCTGTACATCTGAAGCTAATATAAAATAATATTGGATGTCAACTCTAAATTTAAAAGGGAGAGAAGATAAAGAAGAATAAGAGGTTTGAATGTCCAGGTATAATTGCTATATGGTCATAACTACATATAGTGCCATGTGGGTACTGTAGGGACTACATCAAACTAAAAAGCTTTTGCACAGCAAAAGAAAACATTAACCAAATGAAAAGGCAACCTACGGAATGGGAGAAAATACTTGCAAACCACATACCTAATAAGGGGTCAATATCCAAAACAGACAACTAACACAACTCAGTAGTAAAAATAAGTAAATAAATAACCCAATTGTAAAGTGTGCAAAGAACCTGAAAGACATTTTCCAAAGAAGACATACAAATAGTCAACAGGTACATGAAAAGATGTTCCACATTACTAATCATTACGGAATGCAAACCAAAACAACAATAAGATACCATCTCACACCTATTAGAATATTTATTATCAAAAAGACAAGAGGTAACATGCTGGCAAGGATGTGGAGAAAAAGAATCGTTGTGCACTGTTGGTGGCAATGTAAATTGGTATAGCCACTATGGAAAAATGTATGGAGGTACCTCAAGAAATTAAAAATAGAATTACCATATGACCCAGCAATCTCACTTTTGGATATATACAAATAAAATAAAATCAAGATCTAGAAAAGGTTTCTGTTCTCTTCTGTTTATTTAAACAATATCCAAATAATGAAAACATCCTAGGTGTCCATCAATGGATGAATGGATCAAAAAGTGTATATATATACACAATGGAATATTGTTCATCAATAAAAAAGAAGGAAATCCTGTCATTTGCCACAACATGGATGAAACTGGAAGGCATTATGCTAAACAAAAAAAGCCAGACAGAGAAAAACAAATACTTTATGGTCAATTCCAGTTCTATGTGGAATCTAACAAAATTTTTAAAAATTGAAAAAAATTGAACTCATAGAAAGAGAGTAGAATGGTGGTTGTCAGGAGCTGGAGGTTGGAGAAGTAAAGAGAGGATGGTAAAAGGGTACAGACTTTCAGTTATAAGATGAATAAGGTCTGAGGATCTAATGTATAACGTGATGACTATAGTTGATAACACCATATGATGTGATCAAAATTTGCTAAGACAGTAGAACTTAAATGTTCTCACAACAAAGGTAAATATGTGCGATGATTGATGTGCTAATTAACTAAATGGGAGGAATCCTTTCACATTGTATGTGTATATCTAATCATCCTGCTGTATATTTTAAATATCTTACAATTTTATTTATCAATTATACCTCAATAAAGTAGAAAAATAAATAAAAATTTTAAAAAAAGAATCTCCATTGTCAGGATAAGACATATTTTTAATAAGTGGTGTTATAATAGTCCCTGAAGAAACCTTTGCCAATCCCTGATGTCAGAGTGGTCCTTTAGTTCTCCATTTTATTGTGTATGCCTTGTCCCAAAATTGCCATGACAATAAGCAATCAAAATACCAATTCTAATGAAAGCCAGAGGTGGAAATAAAAAAGAAGACCTGATATAAGCATACTAATAGTTACTGACTCCGACTGATCATGACGTTTTTGATATTCACTTCGCATTTCACAGCTTCAAAGCAGAGTAGCATTTAAGAACATAGAACTGGGAGTCATGTGACCTGGTTCCAATCCAGGCTCAGTCACAGCACTAGCTCTTTGATCCTGAGAAATTTTCTCCATTTCTTATTTTCCTTAGCTGAAAACCCAGAAATAATATTAGTATTTACTTCATAGAGTCACTGTCAAGATTAAATTACTAAATAGATGAAAATTACTATGAAAAATTCCTAGCATACAGAAAGCATTCAAGAATCTGAGTTATAATAAATAGTATTTTCATTATAGCATTGGAGTGGGGTGGAAGAGTTGGAAAGATGCTACATTCAACTTAAAATAAATCAGGCTACAGAATATTTCAAATTACTGTTTCTTTTCATAGATATTAAAAAGTCCTTCTAGTTTATTAGAAACAAAATGTTTGCATACAAACATACTGAAAACCACTTACATATAATATGTATACTATATATGTGTATATATGTGTGTGTATATATATATATATATATATATATATATATATATATATATATATACATATATATACTTATGCTCAATTTTACTAGTTTGGAAATAGAGAGAAAGAGAGAGAGCCTTTGGTGGATTTATTTTTTTAATGTGTTTGTTTTTATCTAAAGTTTCTGAATTAAAAGAAAATATCTTGCCCAAGTAAATATGCCCCCATGACACATGAATGATAAATACATTTCATACTGTGGAAGGTTTTCTTTCCAAAAAACAGTTATCAACTGCTTAAATAAATTCCCACAGGGAAGAAGAAACACCACACAAGTTCTGTGTTTCTCATTCTTGTCATTTAATTGCTCTGTATTTGTGTCTGGCTTTACCACAGGAAAGTTTGATGCATGGAATTTACTTCAAAGTTGAAAATAATACTCTCTTCTTCCAGACTTATTCTATACAGCATAATTTTTAGGGGAAGAAAATGTGCAAAAGTCCTTTGTGGCAATATATATGTAATAGGGGAGAAAATGGTAAAAAAAAAAAAAAAAGTGCAAAGGAAATGTGATTGGGGTGAAACCTTCTGTCAGATAAATTTATGTTATTTAAACCCACATGTCAACTATTATTTATAATTGTTCAGGGTCTAAAGGTGAGTAGGAAAACAAAAAGTGAATTCATTAAGTAGGACTATTTTAAATTCATGCATACGTGTCAAAAACTTCTTGTGTTAAGATTTGAGGAAACTAACTCTTCTCACCCATCTCAAAAAAAAAATGCAGTGTAGATATTCTTTAGATTTTAGACCAGTTTTGTCTTTTCTTCTCCTATCCCCTTAATAATGTATAAGGTTTTAAAGTAAAGATATAACATTACAGAAATCTTTCAATCTTAGAACTGAAAAGTAAGTGGAAAGATTAAAAGGAGCTTATTTCTCAGTCCCCAAAAGATTAATGTGGAATCTTGATTGCTGCTAATTTAAATCTACCTGAAGAATATGTATCATGCCAAAGTACCCTCTTTCTCAAAGCTAAAGGACAAGTGGAAATCTCCAAAGGTAACACAAGTGTCTTGAGGGACTCTGTTCAAGAAAGGTGGAGGCTAAGTAGGGACATCTACCTTAAAATAGGGCTGGGTCTGAAAAGGCATTACAGTAAGTTAGTCATAAACTACACTGCCTGCATCAGGGACTGGGATAATGTGGAGGTCAGAGTAGAAAGAGGAGCGTCTACGAAAGACCTGAGGGGAGAGTATTTGGACTCCTGCCATGAAGGAAAGCTTGATGTCAGGCCAGTGTGAGTCAAAGCACAAAGGGCCCCAGCTATGTAACAGGTTATCCCTTTTCCTCTAACCTGCATTTTTTTTTTGCCTAGACCTTGATGAACAAGGAGGAATGGTAGGAGTAGGTGTGTGAAGAAACCGTTACTCCTAGTCCTTGATCACCAGATCTAGCTGGGAAAGCGTGAGAGTTGGGGCTGTGTGAGGAGAAAGAGAATCTTTGTATTGGGTATGAGATTAAAACTTTGATGTAGTCTGGGCTGGAGATACTCTTAGTATATTACTTAGTATAATATATTCTTAGTATGTAACTTGAAAATAAGAAAAGACCTGAAAGTTACTAAGAGGTTATGGGATCTTCCCAAGCCATCATCCAGGGGCAGGAAGGGAAATTTGGTGGACATATTTGAAGCTGTAAAGCGGGGAAGGGAAGAGTAGTAATTTCCTACTTGTATACCACTGAGTCCAGGCCATTTAATAAACAGGTTACATTTGGAGTAAACCTTGATTCACTAATATAAATTAAGTGTTTCTCTATTCTCTGGAAGGACCCAAACAAAAAGCTTAGATATTTTCATTTAGGCTGTCTATTGTGTAAATAACTTCTTTGCTAAGTAGGGAGGTAATATTTTGTTATAGCTTTCTCTTACTTCCTTTTTTAAAATTCAAGCTCTTATCTAAATCAATGAAAGATTATCTGCTTTCCTTTTTACCAGATATTTTGGAGGTGAGGCAGAAAAAACAAATTCCAACTTTATTTTTTAAATGATAGAAAGGAATAAGTATGAAAACTACAGGTATTCTTAGAATTCATGCATGCCTTATACAGAAGCTTACCAGAAGATAGGCTTTGCAGTGTTTTCTATAATCATTCACTTCACAGTAAGCAAATACTTTTGTGTTCACTTATCCAAAAGAAAATCTGGCAAAAAATGTTTTTTGTTAGTAAAAATCATGCTTAATAAGATTGCAAATATTTTTGATAACTTTGAACTGAATTTTTAGTTCCTGTCTATCACAGCCAAAGGAAAAAATTACTTCCTGTAGCATCATTTGACTGTATTGTCAAGGGCTTGAAATATACAGTCTACATACCCAGACATGCAGAAATATGATTTTCTGTGTTTTAAATTACTTACCTCATCTTGGCTCTCAAGCTGCTTTTTTAACTTTGCCAATCAAATGTATCCTTATAGCTTCACTTTAAAACAGTCTATTTAGAGTAATTACTCATTTCCAGATTTGTGCTTTCCCTCTAATTCTTTCTTCCTAACATGACCTCTCGGTTCAAGATAAACTGAAATTTCCCATTAGTAAAGGTCAGGAAGTATCTAATCCTTATGATTTCTTCTCATTGCATGAATCATCCCATTTGGTTAGAGCATTGACCTCTGCTCTCACTGCATCTGTTAAGATGTACCCTGGCCTGCCTGATCACTACATATCCTAAACTAATATTCATCAAAATGTGGCTGCTCCCACTCAGTTTATTTAGTTTTGGGCTCACAGATACTGCTAACAATCATGCAACTTCACTTTGCCTCCAACCCTAAAATGCTCACACATACTGTGGTCTCCTTATCCCAACCTCAGGCTTTTAACCAATGATTCACTCACCACTTCCTTTTCCCATTGTCAACCTCCATTTCAGTAGTTAAGCTTCTTTGTTATAAGCAACAGACGTATTTTCTGGCTGAATTTGTGGGTGGGGGTGGGGGAGAGAAAGCTATAAAAAGATTTTGCATGGATTGAAGAAATATTGAGAAGGTTATAGAACCAGATTTGAATCTGGGATTCCAGGAACACAATCCAAAACTATGCCATAGTACTTCTACTCCTGAGTATAATATAGTAGGTGGCAGCAGGCTAATGTTCCCACTGCAAAAGTTAGGAACAAAAAACCAGATGAATGATAAGAGTTATAAACACATTATAAAGCTACAAAAACAAAGATAACTAGGAAAACTTAAACTCTAGTCCTTCCTAAGTGAACCAATTATTTTCAGATGTCCCAGGGGGAAATTATTAATTTTAAGAGCAGGCTGAGGATGCAGCATGGATTAGGTAGATATTCTCCTGAGAAAGGGGAATCAGGGAAGTCTTTGAATTTCACATGAACTGAAATGATGTATTAGAACCTAGAGTAACTAAGAAATAGTAATCTGTTTTCCCTCAAGGGATATTTTTTTAAGTTCTGGAGTAGCATAAGAGCCTGATGCTCTAGGCTGAACACAAAATTCCCCACCTCCTATAGCAATTGGAGGGCAAAGTCTGCTAGACTGAGAAGGCCTGTCTCAAATAGTCCACTGGTCTCCCCATCAAGAGCTTTGCCTGATTTTGAAGGTACTTGTGAGGAAACCAAAGAATTTCACATAAAAAATCTGAAAGGCACAACTGAATCTCCCAGTTTCTCATGGTTAAAAAGATGGAGACTTGACCAGCTCTCAATCACAAACCTGGGAGGGAAATGCGCAAGGAGTAGGGTCAAACACAAATTGGCTGAATCTTAAGAAAACTGCAACCCAAAACCAACCCAGGCCAATCCTGTATTGGATTGAGATGATACTTCTTCCTATTATCTGCCTTACAGAGTGAAAGGGGTACAATCTCTGGCAGAAATAACATCATCAAGCGGACATTCTGGATCTGAAAACTATATCTAAAATTGAGAAATAGTCACAGGTGCTTAACAGCAAACAGGACATAGCAAAAGACAGGATTACTGAACTCAAAGACAGGTCAATAGAAAATATGCAGCCTGAGGCAGAGAGAGAGAGAGAATAGGGCATAAGAAAATATAAACACAGTAAAAACCTCTAATGTCAGGGGATCAAAATGGCGGCATGAGGTGAGCCTCTGTAAAGCTCCCCTGGAATTTACAACTAATCAAACAAGAATAACTCCACAAAGGACGCCCTGCACAGCAAACAGGCAAGACGAAGAGGCCCACTACTGAATTCACCTAAAGGTGGGCGAATAGCGTGAGTTAGGGAGGACGGAAGGGAGAAGTGTGGAGACGGAGCCACACGGGCAGAGGACGCAGACCTAGCTCAGTGCTCTGAGCTCACTGCATCTGGACACTACTGCAGCTGCGGGAGAGGGAAGAACTCAGACTGCTAGGGCTCCTCTTATGGCCCACAGGGCTAAGGAGACAGCATATAACACAGCTGAACCCAACGCTCACCGCAGAGAACTCGGAGAAAAGACTGGAAGAAGGCTTAAAACGGTAGTTTAAGCCCTCACTGCTGAGCAGAGAATGGAAGCCTTAGGCACTGAGACTAGCCGCCCCCTCCCTACCCTCCCAGATCTCGCCCTGCCCCACCTGCCCAGTGCTAGAAGCTGAACAGTAGCAGTGTCAGATCAAAAGAACAGAATATTTGCTGTTATGTGAACTGTGGACCGCAGACACAAATGTGCAGCCCAACTAGTTCCGGCAAAGGGGAGGGAGCTGTGGAAGCAGGACCGGATGTGGTGGTGGTCACAGCCATTGCTCTGGGTCACCTCTCACAACTCACCCCGCCCCTGGCCCCACCTATCTGGGCGGATCCCTGCAGGAGTAAACAGAACTGCTGAAACATACGGGCTCTGTATCTGGAGCTGGAAGAGCTTTGGAACATCAAAAACTCTCTGCATACTCACACAGACACTGCACCCTGTGACCCGGGCGAACTATTAACAGAGGAGAAGCCCGTCTCCCAGGAAATCCCCCCATTGTGTGAGAAGCTGGAATAGTGCAGAGAAAACATAGCACTACCGTGTGAGAGAGGAAAAAAAGGGCTGCAGTTGGAGAGAAAATAAAACATTCTACCAACAAGTACTGGAAAACAAAAGAAAGACCTCTTCCTATCAACCTGTTGCAGAAGTCACTCCTATAGATAGATGTCTTGGAAGATAAATAATAAATCAGTAATTGCCATGAATAACCAAGACAACAAGACACCTCAGAAAGAAAGTGAAAAGTCTCCAGAAAAGGAACTTCAGGATATGGAAATATGTGACTAAATGACATAGAATTCAAGATTGCAGTTCTGAAAAAACTCAACGAGATGCAAGAAAACACAGAAAGGCAGTTTAATGAACTAAGAAACACAATCAAAGAACAACATGAGCATTTTACGAAAGAGATTGAAATTTTTAAAAAGAACCAAATAGAACTTCTGGAGATTAAGAACTCAATAGAAGAAATTAAGAATGAAATAACCAGCTTAGGTAGTAGAGTTGATCAGATGGAGGAAAGCATCAGTGACATCGAAGACAGAAACCTGGAAATTACACAGATGGAAGAAGAAAGAGACTTGAGACTTAAGAGAAATGAAAGAACTCCACAAGAACTTTCTGACTCCATCAGAAAGAGCAATATAAGAATAATGAGCATACCAGAAGGAGAAGAAAGAGAGAAGGGAACAGAGAATATATTCAAACAAATTGTCGCTGAAAACTTCCGATATTTGTGGACAGAACTGGATCCTGGAATCCAAGAAGCAAATAGAACACCTAATTACCTCAATCCCAACAGGCCTTCTCCAAGGCACATTGTATTGAAGCTGCCTAAAATCAACAATAAAGAAAGAATCCTCAAGGCAGCCAGGGAAAAGAAAACAGTAACCTACAAAGGAAAGCCCATTAGATTATCATCAGATTTTTCAGCAGAAACTCTACAAGCCAGGAGGGAGTGGAATCAAATATTCAAACTATCGAAAGACAGAAATTATGAGCCAAGAATAATATATCCAGCAAAGATAGACTTTAGATATGAAGGAGGATTAAAGACTTTTTCAGACACACAGAAGCTGAGGGAATTTTCTAATACACGACATGCACTACAAGAAACACTAAAGGAGGCTATTCAACCACCATCAACAGGGACAATTTGTGGCAACCAAAACATAAAAAGGGAGAGAGTAAAGGCCTGAACCGGAGTATAGGAACAGAGAAAGTAAGCATGCTGAGGAAAATGGAATATTCTAAATATCAAACTTTCTTTTACATAAACTTAAGGGTAACCACTCAAAAAAAAAAAAAAACAGAGCTGAAATATATACTGTAATAAAAGAAGAAACAGAGTAACATCATAGAATACCACCACACTGAAATAATAGACAACAACAAAAAGGCAAAGAAACAATGGAGACACAGCCTTACCAGAAAACTAAAGATAGAATGACAAAATCCTCACATATCAATAGTCACCCTGAATGTAAATGGACTGAACTCACCAATAAAAAGTTAAAGAGTAGCAGATTGGATCAAAAAACTAAACCCAACCATATGCGTTCTCCAAGAGACACATCTCAGCTACAAGGACAAGCATAGACTCAAAGTGAAAGGGTGGAAATTGACACTCCAAGCAAATGGTACCCAGAGAAAATCAGGTGTAGCCATAATGATATCAGATGAAACAGACTTCAGGGTGAAAAAGATAACAAGAGACAAAGATGGACATTTCATAATGGTAAAGGGGACTATACAACAAGAAGACATAACAGTCATCAATATTTATTCCCCCAATCAGGGAGCACCGAAATATACCAAGCAACTACTAACAGAACTAAAGGGAGAAATTGACCAAAACACAATTATACTAGGGGACTTAAATACATCATTGACAGCTATGGATAGATCATCCAAACAGAAAATAAATAATGAAATAGCAGCCCTAAATGACACATTAGATGAAATGGACATAATTGACATATATAGAGCACTTCATCCTAAAACATCAGACTATACATTCTTTTCTAGTGTACATGGAACATTCTCAAGGATAGACCATATATTGGGACATAAAATCAGCCTCAGCAAATTTAAGAAGATTGAAATCATACCAAGCATATTTTCTGATTATAAGGCTTTGAAATTGGATATCAACTGTAAAAAGAAAGCAGGATAAAACACAAATACATGGAGATTAAACAACATACTTTTAAAGAACGACTGAGTCAAAGAAGAAATTAGAGGAGAGATCAAAAGATACATAGAAACAAATGACAATGAAAATACATCCTACCAAATTTGGGGGATGTAGCGTAAGCAGTTTTAAGAGGGAATTTTATATCATTACAGGCCTATCTCAAGAAATAAGAAAAATCCCAAAGAAATAACCTCATGTTACACCTTAAAGAACTAGAAAAAGAAGAACAAGTGAAATCCAAGGTCAGTAGAAGAAAGGAAATAACAAAAATCAGAACAGAACTAAATGAAATAGAGGACAAAAAGACAATAGAAAAAATTAATGTGACAAAGAGCTGGTTCTTTGAGAAGATTAACAAAATTGACAAACCCTTGGCTAGACTTACTAAGATAAAAAGAGAGAAGACACTACTTAACAAAATGAGAAATGAAAAAGGGAAGTTATCACGGACACCACAGAAATACAAAGGATCATCCAAGAATACTATGAAGGACTATATGCCACCAAATTCAATAATCTAGAAGAAATGGACAAGTTCTTAGAAACATATAGCCTTCCAAGGCTGAACCATAAAGAACTGGAAAATCTAAACAGACCGATCACCAGTAAGGAAATTGAATCAGTCATCCAAAACCTTCCCAAAAGCAAAAGTCCGGGACCAGATGGCTTCACTAGTGAATTCTACCAAACCTTCAAAGAGGATCTAATACCAATCCTGCTCAAACTCTTCCAAAAAATTGAAGAAGAGACAGTACTCCCTAACTCATTTTATGAGGCCAACATTACCCTGATACCAAAACCTGGTAAGGACAACACAAAAAAAGAAAACTACAGACCAATATCTCTGATGAATACAGATGCAAAAATCCTAAACAAAATTCTAGCAAATCGAATACAACAATGCATTAAAAAGATTATTCATCACGACCAAGTGGGGTTCATCCCCGGGGCACAAGGATGGTTCAACATCCGCAAATCCATCAATGTGATACATCACATAAACAAAATAAAGGACAAAAATCATATGATTATATCAATTGATGCAGAAAAAGCATTTGACAAGATACAACATCCATTTATGATTAAAACACTTAATAAAATAGGTATAGAAGGAAAATTCCTTAACATAATAAAGGCCATATATGACAAGCTCTCAGCTAATCTAATAATTAATGGTGAAACACTGAAGCACGACAGGGCTGTCTCCTATCACCTCTGCTTTTCAACTTAGTGTTGGAAGTCCTTGCCAGAGCAATCATGCAAGAGAAAGAAATAAAAGGCATCCAAATTGGGAATGAAGAAGTTAAATTATCACTCTTTGCAGATGACATGATGCTATATATAGAAAACCCTAAAGACTCCACCAAAAAGCTATTAGAAACAATCAACGAATAGTGTAAAGTTGCTGGCTACAAAATCAATGTACGAAAGTCCATTGCATTCCTATATACTAACAACGAAATCTCAGAAAAAGAAATACAAAAAACAATTCTTTTGCAGTTGCAGCAAAAAGGATAAAATGCCTAGGAATAAACTTAACCAAGGATGTGAAGGACCTATATGCTGAAAACTATAAGACATTTTTCAAAGAAATTGAAGAAGACACAACGAAATGGAAAGACATTCCGTGCTCATGGATTGGAAAAAACAACATAGTTAAAATGGCCATATTACCCAAAACAATATACAGATTTAATGCAATCCCCATCAAAATCCCAATGGCATTTTATAAAGAAATAGAACAAAAAAATCATCAGATTTGTTCGGAACCACAAAAGACCCCAAATAGCCAAAGCAATCTTAAGAGAAAATAACAATACTGGAGGTATCACACTCCCTGACTTTAGCTTGTACTACAGGGCTACAATAATCAAAACAGCATGGTATTGGCAGAAAAACAGACACATAGACCAATGGAATAGAATTGAGAACCCAGAAATAAAACCACATAAATATGGACAGATAATTTTTGACAAAGAAGCTAAAAACATACAATGGAGGAGAGACAACCTGTTCAGTAAATGGTGCTGGGAGAATTGGATAGCCACGTGCAAAAGCATGAAACTGGACTGCTGTCTGTCACCATGTACCAAAATTAATTCAAAATGGATCACAGACTTAAGCATAAGACCTGAAACAATAAAATGCATAGAAGAAAACATAGGTACTAAATTTATGGACCTTGGGTTCAAAGAGCATTTTATGAATTTGACTCCAAAGGCAATGGAAGTAAAAGCTGAAATAAACGAATGGGACTATATTAAATTTAAAAGCTTCTGCACAGCAAAAGAAACCATCGACAAAATAAAGAGGCAACCAACTGAATGGGAGAAGATTTTTGCAAATAGTGCCTCTGATAAGGGTCTAATATCCAAAATATACAAGGAACTCATGAAACTCAACAACAAAAAAACAAACAACCCAATTGAAAAATGGGCAGAGGACCTGGAGAGACATTTCTCCAAAGAGGACATAAAATGGCAAATAGACACATGAAAAAATGCTCAACATCACTAATCATCAGAGAAATGCAAATCAAAACCACAATGAGATATCACCTCACCCCAGTCAGAATGGCTATCATCAACAACACAAATAGTAACAAGTATTGGAGAGACTGTGGAGAAAAAGGAACCCTCATACACTGTTGGTGGGAATGCAGACTGGTGCAGCCATTATGGAAGGCAGTGTGGAGGTTCCTCAAAAAACTACGAATACAATTACCATATGACCCAGCAATTCCTCTCCTGGATATCTACCAAAAAAAATCTGAAAACATTTATACATAAAGACACGTGTGCTCCAATGTTCATTGCAGCTTTGTTTACAGTGATCAAGACATGGAAACAACCAAAATGTCCTTCGATAGATGAATGGATAAAGAAGTTGTGGTATATATACACAATGGAATACTATTCGGTGGTAAGAAAAGATGATATAGGAACATTTGTGACAACATGGATGGATCTTGAGAGTATGATGCTAAGCGAAATAAGTCAGACAGTAAAAGCAGAGAACCATATGATTTCATTGATATGTGGTATACAAACCAAAAACAACAAAAGAACAAGACAAACAAATGAGAAACAAAAACTCATAGACACAGACAATAGATTAGTGGTTACCAGAGGGTAAGGGGGGTGGGGGGTGGGAGATGAGGGTAAAGGGGATCAAATATATGGTGATGGCTGGAGAACTGACTCTGGGTGGTGAACACACAAGGAGATTTATAGATGATGTAATACAGAATTGTATACCTGAAATCTATGTAATTTTACTAACAATTGTCACCCCAATAAATTTTAAAAAAAAACCTCTAATGTAAACTGAAGTCCAAAAGATGAGAAATAAAAGAAATTAAGCAGAAGTAATATTTGAAGAGATAATAGCCAAGACTTTTCTAAAACTAATAAACGGCAGCGACACATAGATTCAGGAAGCTCAGCAAGCCTATAGCAAGATAAATACAAAGAAAAACACAGCAAGTCTCATGAAAATCAAACAACTGAAACCCCAAAACAGAAAAACAAAAACAAAACCCTTAAATACAATCAGAGGGAAAAAAAAAAGATAAATTATCTCCAAGAGAGAAACAGCAAGACTACAAGCTAGCTTTTTTTTTTTTCTTTTCTTTTTTTTAATTAAAGTTTATTGGGGTGACAATTGTTAGTAAAGTTACATATGTTTCAGGTTTACAATTCTGTAATACATCATCTATATACCACATTGTGTTTTCACCACACAGAGTCAGTTCTCCTTCCATCACCGTATATTTGATCCCTTTTGCCCTCATCTACCACCCCTCTCCCACCTTACTTTTCAATGACACTATGGAATCTAGAAGACAATAAAATGGCATCTTAAAAACGCTGAAAGAAAAAAATCTAGACTTCATTATCCAGCAGAAATATCCTCCAAAAGTGAAAGCAAATTACAGATATTTCCTACAACAAAATAAGCTAAGAGAATTTTTCACCAAAAGACCCATAATAAAAGAAGTACTATTTTGGGGCTCAGATATTTCAAAGAACTTTTTATCTCATTCTTGAAGTTTGCTAGGAAATCATTACATTTTTGGAATTTCTGTTACAAAAGCAGCTTTATATTGCCAAACTGAGGTTTATGTTTCCATCAAATAGTCCACAGTTTCCTTCTAGGTGAAAAACTAAAAAAGAATCACACAAGCCAATTTCCCTTCATGGATCACAATCATGATTTTCTACAGACAAAATTATTGAGTAATGTCTACATTTTTTTCATTTTGATATAATGACAGCAATGAATTTTATACTCTATGAAATAGGCATACAATATATAAATACAGAAATGTGTATGAATTTTTTTGTTTTCAGTCCAGGGACACTGAAACAGAAATTCAAGAAAATGTTTATATCTGTCCCTAATATAACTTTTTAGAGTTTAAAAATAATTTTCACATCTATGATGTTATTTAATACTTCTAAACTTCTAGATTTAATGGTATTCAATTTTTATATATGAGAAAGATGTATCTCCAATAAGTTAAGCAACAAATTGAGGTAAGAGTGTATATTTTCTCATTAGGTGGGAGAAAAGGTTGAGAGGAATAAAATAAAGAAAGCTAAGCTTCAAGGAAATTAAGTATCCATAGCCAAAACCTGATTTTTTTACCCCAAATTATCAAAATTTAGCACTATTTAAAACAAAAAAACGTGTGTGTGTATTCACTTCTCTCCTTTCTTAAAATGTATACACATTTTAAGAAAGGAATAAAGCTATTAAATTGTAATACTCAAAATATACCAATAACAAAAGATGAATACCGTGTTACCTTGAAAATAAGACCAATCCAAAAAATCAGCTCTAATGCATCTTTTGGAGCAAAAATTAATATACGACTAGATATTATATTATATTATATTATATTATATTATATTATATTATATTATATTATATTACATTACATTACATTATAAAGGCCAGATCTTATATTATAGTAAAATAAGACCAGGTTTTATATTAATTATATTAATTTTTGCTCCAAAAGACACATTAGAGCTAATTGTCTGGCTAGGTCTTATTTTCAGGGAACGTGGGACAAGTCACGTTTGACTTCTGCAATTACAAGAGGTGCTCAAACTGGTTACCATCAGCGTCCAGACACTACTGATTATGGTGAACTTCTGCGTGGGCAACATTGACCAAAGTGTCCACTTGTATACATTTTTTTGGCAACCTAGTATAAAAGAGGTCTGATAATTAAGTTTGTGATCTCATCCTAGAAAAAGTGCTACATACCTCATTGCAGAATATCACTACAGTCACCATCGAAGTACTCCCCTTGGGAAACTATGCACTGATGCCAGTGCCTAGTCTACCCTTCAAAGCAATTTTGGAATTCTTTTCTGGAATGGCCATCAGAGGTATCATCATATTACCTTTGATGTCCTGAATGTCATCAAAATGTCTTCCTTTCAATATTTCCTTTATCTTTGGGTAAAGAGAGAAGGCATTGGGGGCCAGATCACATGAGGAGGGAAGATGTTCCAATACAGTTATTTGTTTACTGGCTAAAAACTCCCTCACAGACAGTGCCATATGAGCTAGTGCATTGTCGTGATGCAAGAGCCATGAATTGTTGGTGAAAAGTTCAGGTCATCTAACTTTTTCACGCAGACTTTTCAGCACTTCCAAATAGTAAACTTGGTTAACTGTTTGTCCAGTTGGTACAAATTCATAATGAATAATCCCTCTAACATCAAAAAAGGTTAGCAACATTGTTGCAACAAGTTTGCAAACTTAATTGTCATACCTACTACATTGGGGTCAGGGACAGAAAAGTGGGGCAAAGGGTGGCAGCAGTCAACCAGTGGCCTTCACCAAGATAACTAAGTTGCAGACGTGGGAATCAATGCTCCTCACCCTTATGTGGCTCACAGGTATTGCAACCCTCACTTGGCAGATCATGAAGGGTTAGAAGCAACAGTACAGCCTATGCAGTCCCCAGGCCTCAAGAAGGTAGTGGCTGGCTTGTGCATTTTGCTAAGTGGCTCCAAGTTCAGCGTTCACACCAAATCTGAATCTGCATTAACATGGTGAACACCACCCATGCCATCCTGGTGACTCCCTGAGAACATCCATCATTCAACTTGCAACTGCCCAAGACTCTTTCAGGGGCTGAGCCTTAAGGGAAGCTAACACGCAGTACAAGGCCTTGGGGTTCCCTGTGACATTTGCTGAGCTACCCCAGGCCCGGTACTGGTGGCAGCAGGCCATGGATCGCAGCATGGCCTCCAGGTCCAGCACAGACAGTTTCCAACAGTGGATCACTTTGTACCTCCTATCAGATAGCCCTAGGCCAGGCACAGGCAGTTGTAGACCAAGGCCTGCACCTGCGCCCCTGAAAATAGGCCCCAGAAACAAAATACTTAGTAGCTGCTTTCAGACCACAACAGAGAACCACCTGATTAGCTCCACAAGTGGGACACCCAAAAGGTGGTCTCGGTTGCCACCACAGCCCACTAAGGCAAATCCCACTCCTTGGAGACAGCTCGTGCAAACTAGCAAGTATGCTGTGGTCATAACCAATCATCATAGACACTCAACCTGATTGCCAATCCCACCCACTGATGCGCTAACAGCAATCAAGACTCATCTACAACAGACAGGCACACACAACCCACACAAAGGACACTCCTGGAGCACCTGACTTAGATGATCAGGAAGACTGTGACACTGGGCCCAGCAGGACACCTACTATATAAGGCCACCATGCCAAGATTGCCAAGATTAGCAGATCTCCCTAATACATAGAAACAAACACAAAGAGGCACAAAATGGAAAGACAAAGAAACATCTCCCAAATGACATATCAGGAGAAAACTCCGGAAAAAGAACTAAATAAAATGGAGGCAAGCAATCTACCAGATACTGACTTCAAAACACTGGGTATAAGAATACTCAAGGAACTCAGTGAAAACTTCAACAAAGATATAGAAAACATAAAAATGGAGATAGAAACATTTAAAAGAACCAGTCAGAGTGGAAGAACACAATAACTGAAATAAAGAATACAGTAGACAGTATCAACAGCAGATTAGACGAAGCAGAGAATTGAACCAGTGATTTGGACAATGAGGTAGCAGAAAACAACCAATTGAAACAGCAAAAAGAAAAAATATTAATGAGGGTAATTTAAGAGACTACTGGGACAATACCAAGCAAACCAAATTCACATCATAGGGGTGAAGAAGAAGAAGAAGAGAGAGAACAAGGAATTATAAACCTATCATGTTTCCCTGAAAATAAGACCTAGCCAGACCATCAGCTCTAATGTGCCTTTTGGAGCAAAAATTAATATAATACCCAGTCTTATTTCAATATACTATAAGACCAGGTATAATATAATATAATATAATATAATATAATATAATATAATACCAGGTATAATACCAGGTATGATATAATATAACATGACCAGTTCTTATATAATGATATAATATAATACCAAGTCTTATATTAATTTTTGCTCCAAAAGACACATTAGAGCTGATGGTCCAGCTAGGTCTTATTTTCGGGGAAACACGGTATCTAAAGAAATGACGACTGAAAACTTCCTTAACCTGGTAAAGGTAATAGACATACAAGCCCAGGAAGCACAAAGAGCCTGAAACAAGATTAACCTGAAGAGACCCACACCAAGACACATCATAATTAATACGCCAAAGGTTAAAGACAAAAAAATCTTAAAAGCAGCAAGAGAAAGGCAGCTAGTTACTTACAAGGGAGCTCCTATAAGACTTTTAGCAGATTTCTCAACAGAGATTTTGCAGGTCAGAAGGAACTGGTACAAAAAATTCAAATTGATGAAAAGTAAAGACCTATAACCAAGATTATTCAGCAAAGATATCATTTAGACTCAAAGGACAGAGGAAGATCTTCCCAGACAAGAAAAACCTAAAGGAGTTCATCACCATGCAACCGATATTACAGGATATGTTAAAGGGGCCTCTTTAAGAAGAAGAAGAAAAAAAGATAAAAAATTACTTTAAGTGTAAATGGAAAAAATGCAAATCAAAAAACATAAAGTGGCTAAATTGATAAGAAAACAAAACCCTTTCATATGCTGCTTACAAAAGACTCATTTCAGATCAAAAGACACATAGACTGGGGGTGGCTGATGCTCAGTAATTTAGAGCATGGTGCTAATAACACCAAGGTTGCCGGTTCGATCTCTGCATGGGCCACTGTGAGCAGCTCTACCCTCCTTAAAAGAGGAAGGGAGGGAGGGAGGGAGGGAGGGAGGGAGGGAGGGAGGGAGGGAGGGAAAGAGAGAGAGAGTATTCCCACTACTGGATATTTTTCTGAAGAAACCAAAAACATCAATTAAAAGACATATTCATCCATATGTTTACTGCAGCATTATTTACAATAGCCAAGATTTGGAAGCATCTCAAGTGTCCGTCAATAGATGAATGGATAAAGAGGTGGTACATAATATACAATGGAACATTACTCAGCCATAGGAAAGAATGAAATCTTGCCATCTGCACAACATGGATAGACCTCAATGGTATTATGCTAAGTGAAATAACTCAGACAGAGAAAGACAAATACCATATGATTTCACTTATATGTGCAATTAAAAAACAAAATAAACAAACAAAGAAAATAGAATCAAACTCATAGATACAGAGAACATTTTGATGGTTGCCAGACAGGAGGGGGCCAAGGGGATGGGTAAATAAGGTGAAGGGATTAAGAAGTACAAATTGGTAGATACAAAATAGTCATGGGTATGTAGAGTATAGATGGGGAATATAGTCAGTAGTATTGTAATAGCTATGAATGGTGTCAGATGGTTACTGGATTTATTGGGCTGACCCCTTCATAATTTATATAAATGTCTAATCACTGTGTGGTGTATGTGAAACTAATATAAAACTGTATGTCAACTGTAATTGAAAAATATTTTTAAAAGATAAAGAAAAAATAAAATTAAAATTAAATACATTTTTTAAAGAATTAAAGAAAAAGAAATGGAATGATATTCTGTTTCTCAGTATTGGAAGAATCAGCACAGTTAAAATGGCGTTACTCCCTAAAGCAATATGCAGATTTAATGCAATCCTCATGAAAATCCCAATGGTATTTTTGATAGAAATAGAAGAAAAAAATAATGAAATTTGTATGAAACCATGAAAGTCCCCACATAGCTAAAACAATTCTGAGGAAAAGAAACAAAACCAGGGTTACCACACTCCCGACTTCAAACTGTACTATAAAGCTGTAACATTCAAAAAATTATTGTTTTGTCTAAAAACAGACAGACCAATGGAAAAGGGTTAAGAGCCCAGAAGTAAACCCACAAATATAGGGGCAACCAATATTTTACAAGTAAGCCGAAAACATATAATGGAGAAAGGAAAGCCTCTTCAATAGATGTTGGAAAATTGGAAGACAGCATGCAAAAGAATGAAACTAGACTGCTATTTGACACCATATACAAAAATTAACTCAAAATGGCTTAAAGACTTAAATATAAGACTGAAATAGTAAAACATACAGATGGAAACGTAGGTATTAAACTTGTGGGCCTTGGTCTCAGAGAGGCTTTTGTGAACTTGACCCCAAAGGCAAGGGAAGTAAAATAAAAAATAAAGGAATTGAAGGAACTACATCAAACTGAAAACTTCTACATAATAAAAGGAACTGTCAACAAAATAAAAAAGGCAATCAACCAAAAGTGGGAAGATATTTGCAAACAATACCTCTGATAAGGGACTCATATCCAAAATATATGAAGAATTCATACAACTCAACAACAAAAAAATGAACAACTCAATTTAAAAATGGGCAGAGGACCTGAACAGAAACTTTTCTTAAGAAGACGTACAATGGCCAACAGGTATATGAAAAGATGCTCAACTTCACTAATATAAGGGAAATGTGAATCAAAACCACAATGAGATACCACTTCACACCTGTTAGAATGCCTATTATCAACAAGACAAGTAACAACAACTTTTGGACAGGTTGTGGAGAAAAAGGAGCACTCATACACTACCAGTGGGGATATAAATTGGTACAGTCACTATTAAAAACAGTATGGAGGTTTCTCAAAAAAAAATAAGAATAGAACTACCACATGAATGAGCAATCCTTCTTCTGGGTATCTACCCTAAAATTTTGAAAACATTTATTTGTAAGGATATATGTACCCCCTATGCGCACTGCAGCATTTTTCATAGTGGCCAAGACATGGAAACAACCAAGTGTCCTTTGATAGATGGTTGGATAAAGAATACATGGTCATATATACAATGGACTATTACTTGGCCATAAGAAAAGATGAAATATTGCCATTTGGGATAACATGGATGGATCTTGAAATTATCATGCTAAGCGATATAAGTCAGAAGAAAAAGAACAACCATATTATTTCACTCATACGTGAGATATAAAACAGAAAGCAACAAACAAACCAGCAAAACAAAATCATAGACACAGACAACAGTATGGTTGTTACCAGAGGGTAAGGGAGGTAGGGGGTGCAGAGAGGTTAAAGAGGGTAAAGTTGGTCAAATATATGGTGATGTAAGGACACTAGACACAGGGTGGTGAGCACACAATGAAATATACAGATGATGTATTATGTAATTGTAGACTTGAAACTTATCTAATGTTTTTAACCAATGTCACCCCAGTAAATTTAATTTTAAAAAATCAAAAAATATAGACACATAAACCCCCAACAAACTATTATCAACCTAAATCCAGCAATATATAAACAAAAAGATTATACACCATGAAAAAAATGGGATTTACCTAGGGAATTCAAGGTTGATTTAACATCCAAACATTTATTAATATAACACACCATGTTAGTAAAATAAGGAAAAATAATCTCTTCAATAGATACATAAAATAAACTGACAAAATCCAACTCCCTTACATAATAATAAAACACTCAATAAACAAGGCGTAGAAGGGAAACTTCTCAACCCAATAAAGGACATCTACAAGAAACAACATCTGGTTTCATAGTTAAAGGTGAAGGATTAATGTTTTCCCCTCTAAGATCAGGAATAAGACAAGAATATCTGCTTTCACTACTTCAATTCAAGATTGTACTGGAAATTTAAGCCAGAGCACTTAGGCAGCAAAAATAAATAAAATACATGCAGATTGAGAAGGAAGAAATCAAACTATCTCTATTTGCAGTTGCCATAATGTTGTACATAGAAAATACTAACATGCACTAAAAAACTATTAGTATTAATAAATAAGGTAAGCAAGGTTACAGCATAAAAGGTCAATATGAAAAAATCAATTGTGTTTCTATACACTATCAATAAACAATCCAAAATTGAAACTAAGAAAACAATTCCTTGAGTTTGTGTAGTAAACACATAATGCAATATACAGATGATGCATTATAGAATTGTACATTTGAAACCTATATAAATGTATTAACTAATGTCACCCCAATAAACTTAATTTTTTTAAATGGAAAAAATAAAACAATTCCACTTATAATAAGATCGAAAAGAATAAAATAGTTAAATAAAGTGCAAGACATAAGAAGTATAAGACTTGTACATTGAAAAATACAAAATATTGTTAGAAGAAATTAAAGATGATCCAAATGAATGAATCAGAAAACTAATATTGTTGACAGCAATATACCCCAGTAGATCTAAATATTGTGATCCCTACCAAAATCCTAGCTGTCTTTTTTGCAGAAATTGATACACTTGTCCTAAAATTCACATAGAAATGCAAATAACTCAAATTAACCAAAATAACCTTGAAAAAGAACAAATGTGGAGCACTCATACATCTCAAGCTCAAATCTTACTGTGAAACTATAATAATCAAGACAATGGGGTACTGGCATAAGGATAGATGTATAGATTAATGGAATAGAATTGAGAATTCAGGAATAAATCCATGCATTTATGATCAATTGATTTTGAGAAGGGTACCAAGACTATTTCAACAGGGAAAGAGTAATCTTTTCAACAAATAGTACAGGGACAAATTGATATCCACATACAAACCAATAATGTTGGACTCATTTTAAAATAAAACAAAAATTAACACAAATGGATCATAGACTTAAATATAAAAACTAAAACTATAAAATTTTTAGAAGAAAACATGAAGCTAGTATTAATGACTTTGGGTTAGGCAATGGTTTCTTAGATATGACACAAAAGCACAAGTGACCAAAGAAAATTAGATAAATTGAAGTATATCAAAATTTTAAAACTTCTATGCTGCAAATAATACCATCAAGAAAGTGAAAATACAAAATACAGAATGGGAGAAAATATTTGCAAATTACATATCGGATAAGGAATTATATCCATAATGTATAAAAACCCTTACAACTCAATAATGAAAAGATTAATAATCCAATTTAAAAGTGCACAAAAGATTTGGATTTGAACGGACATGTCTCCAACGAAGATATGCAAATGGCCAATAAGAACAAGAAAAAGTGAACACATTAGGATCATTAGGGAAACAAATCAAGACTTTGTCTTTATAACTATATAAACTTTGTATAACTATATACAAACTATATATATATATATATATATATATATACATAGATATATATATAGTTATACAAACTTTGTATAACTATATAAACTTTGTCTTTATAATTCATCTTCACTAATCTTCAAAGATTATTTAAAAAAGAGAAACAATAGCAAAGTGTTGATAAAGCAGAAAAATTCATTGCTGATAGGACTGTAAAGATGGTGCAGCTGTTTTGGAATAGAATTTGGCAGATCCTCAAAAAGTTAAACTTTGAATTACCATATGACTCAACAATTCCACTTCGACTATATATCCAAGAGAAACGAAAACAAATGTTCACACAAAAATGTGTACAGAACTGTTAATAGCAGCATTATTCATAATAGTCAAAAAGTGGAAACAACCCAAATGTCTATCAAGTAATGAATAAATAAGCAAAACGTGTTGTATCCATACAATGGAATATTATTCAGCCATACAAAGTAATGAAGTACTGATACATGGTACAACATGTATGAGCCTGAAACCTTACATGAAGGAAGTCAGTAAGAAATGACCACATATTGCAGGGTTCCATTTATATGAAATGTCCAAGATAGGCAAATATATAAAAACAGAAAGTAGATTAGTAATTGCCTGGGGCTGGGAATGGGTGATGAGTGATAGGAAAAGTAACTGCTAAGGAATTAGGCATTTATTATTAGGGTGATGAAAATGTTCTAAACTTGGACTTTGGTGATGTTTGTACCATGCTGTGACTATAATAAAAACCACTGAATCATATACTTTAAATGGATGAATTTAATGGTATGTGAATTATATCTCAAGAAAGATATTTAAAAAAAGAAAGAAAAACAAAAAGAAAAAGAAAAACAATGCACTGCACTGAAGAGACCACAGAGCTGTGAACCAGAACAGTGACGATGGGTATGGAAAAAAGCGTACATGTGTAATACATTTGATATGGAAGAAAGGGAACAGAGATAAGCATCATTGATGGCTTCCTCTTTCTGGAATGATCAATCAGGTGTATAGAAATATCTTGGGCTGAGACAGGGAGATCTGGTGGAAAAGAGATACTGGGAATGTAGAGGGGGAATGATGATCACAAGTTCTGTTTGCTCTATCTTAATTATAAGGATCTAGAAGACACGCTAATGGAAATAAGTAGGTGATATGAATTGGGTAGTGCTCAGGAGGTAGATGGTACATAAAGGTTATGGAAGTAAGTGAGATCAACCAAGGCAAGACTGTACATATAGAGATGAAAATGACTCAGGATAAAGCCCTAATGAGCAAAAAAAGTTATAATTTATAAGTTGAATAAGTGATAATGACTCCTCAATGCCTGCAACAGGGCATTTCAGCATTGCTGAGAGCCTGTGTGTGTGTTTGCTTGGTGTATGTGTGTGTGTGTGTGTGTGTGTGTGTGTGTGTGTGTGTGTGTGTGTTCTTTGGGTTCTCCTTTGAGCCAGTTGTAACATGTTACAGGTGTCCTCATTAATGAGTTAAACAATATCTTCAATATGTGTTTATATCTATATGAAACACGATTTTATAGGAAACATGATTTTACCTTTTTAAACAATTATCTTGCAAATATACAACACACTATTTAAAATCCTTCCATGGTTTCACATGGTCCTTCATATAAGAAACCAAAATCCTTAAATGATCTGCCCATCTCTTCCGCCTCATTTTTATCAACTTGACTCGTTTTGCTTTTGCTCCTCCAATTATGGCTGGTCTTTAGTCCTTCCCCCGTTGCCCTTTCCCATCTTAGATTCTTCATTAAGTCCTCTTCCTGGAGTTCTTTGCTTTCTCAGTCTTTTGCTTCTTTGCTAGGTATCTACTAGCCATCACAAACACAGTGTTCCTTAACCGTTTCTGTCTAAGCCAGGGTCCCTCATTCTATGTTCTTTTATTATAGCTCCAGGAAATAGCACAGTTTAATACATAGAGAACACTTAAGATATGTTGAATGAATGTTACATAATTCCAGCTCTGATTGTTCTGATTTGTTGGTTGTATTCTTGAAAATCAAGAAAAGTATGGTGAACACACAATGTGATATATTGATGATGTAGTACAGAATTATACACTTGAAACCTATGTAATTTTACTAACCATTTTCACCCCAATAAATTTTAATTTAAAAAAAATGTATGTAAGGGCATCTGCTTTTAAGTTAGTGATTAAACTCAGCCAAATGTAAGACTTGAAATATATATTTTTCTTTGAGTTGAATTGTCCCTATAAGTGTCCAAAGACAAACTTCACACACATCATGCCCAGTACAGTACACAGCTACAGGGCCAGACTTCCACTGCCTGTTTCTCATCACCACTCTGTCCCTTGGAAGTTGGGTGTGTTTTTCTCTGTCTGAAAAAAAAAGGGCAAGAGCAACGTGATTCATATCTCCATGCCTTTTGGGAATCAATCAGTGCTCAGGGTTCTGCTACAAGAGAAGTCTCCCCAAAAGATCTGTGTTCCTGACAGGAGGCCTGCCTCTGCAGGTCTAGAAGTTAGTTCTGACACATCATCAGTCACACCATTAGATACCCACTCAAGCATGGTATAAAAAGGCAAAGGCAGAATCACAACATTAAAGGTTTCTGCCATGTTAAATATCTGTGATTTTGCTGATGAATCAGATCACATTTCCCTGCAAGTAGTTCATCTTTTGTACCCTCTCTACTCCCATGTTGCAGTGGGAGGGTGGAAAGGCGGAGATGGAGAGCAACTCAATAAACAAAACTAGATATATCACATATAAGGAACATAAAAACATGTCTAAAGATTGGTTTTCTTCTGTGCTTTTATTGTGTATAAATATCGGTCGACTTATGTATTAACTTTTAATTTTATAATATTGTCTGTTTTCTATATTATGAGGCTTGACTTGTCACAGAAGGAGGAGGCACTATAGTAAATAGCCAATGGATGGTTTTAGAATGGATGAATAAGTGAAACTAGTTCTTTCAACCCAAAAGCAATTTAGAAAATTACTAAAGCCAATGGGTCAGCGAGGTGACATTAGACATCATGTTAGAGCTTCTCGCTTAACTCCACTAGATGTGCCTCTCAGCCAGATCCTGGGTCAGATGTTTAGGTATCCATGAGATACCAGAGTTCTAACCAATTAAGCAGGCATTCTTTATATCAAAGTAGGACTTCTAATTACAAATGCCTACCTGATTTCAACTCTGGTGGACAGCCTGAACTGTGTAGACATCTCAAGTCTAACTCTCTTACAACCTAAACTAATACCAAGCCCTTAATAGACATTTTATATCACCTTTAAAAAAAATTTTTTAATTACAGATGACATACAATATTACTATATTAGTTTCAGATGTACAACACAGTGGTACTTACGAAGTGGTCAGCCCAATAAATCCAGTACCCACCTAACACCATACATAGTTATTACAATAATACTGACTATATTCCCTATACTATACTCAACATCCCATTATTATTTGGTGACTACAAATTTGCACCTCTTAATACCCTCCCTACCTTCACCCACCCCACAACCCTTCCCAATCTAGCAACCATCAAAATGCTCTACATATCTATGAGCTTGTTTATGTTTTCTTTTCCCATCCATCCGTTTCTCTAGATTCCACATCTAAGTGAAATCATAATGACATTTGTCTTTCGCTGTCTGACTTACTCCATTCAGCACAATACCCTCTAGGTCCACTAATGTTGTTGCAGATGGCAAGTTTTAGTCTTTTTATGGTTGAGTAATATTTCACTGTATATATGTACCACTTCTTCTTCATCCATTTATCAACTGATGGATGTCCAGATTGCCTCCGTATCTCGGCTATTGTAAATAATATTGCAATGAAAATATGGATGCAATGTCCCTTTGAAGTACTGTTTTGGGTTTCTTTAAATATTCATAAATACCCAGAAGTGGGATTACTGGGTCCTTCTTTGTCTCTTGTTATAGAACCTTTTCTTAAAGTCTATTTTGTCTGGTAGAAGTATTGCTACTCCACATATTTGTTTGTTTCCATTTTCATAAAATATCCTTTTCTATCCCTTTACTTTCAGTCTGTGTGTGTCTTTTGATCTGAAATGAGTCTCTTGTAGGCAGTGTACAAGTATGTAATGGTCTTGTTTTCTTATACATTCAGCCACCCTGTCTTTTGATTGGAGCATTTAATCCATTTACATTGAAGGTAATTGTTGATAGAAATGTAGTTATTGTCATTTTGTTATGCATAGTTTTTCTCTTTTTGTGTGTGTCTTAAAGAAGTCCCTCTAATATTTATTTTAATACTGGTTTGGTGGTGAGGAATTGCTTTAGCTTTTTCTTATCTGGGAAGCTCTTTATCTGTCCTTCAATTTTAAATGATAGCTTTGCTGGGTAGACTAATCTTGGTTGTAGGTCCTTGCTTTTCATCACTTTGAATATTTCATGCCAATCCCTCTGGCCTGCAAAGTTTCTGTTGAGAAAACAGCTGTTGGTCTTATGGGAACTCCCTTGTAGGTAACTAACTGCTTTTCTCTTGCTGCTTTTAAGATTATTTCTTTATCTTTAACCTTTGGCATTTTAATTATGATGTGTCTTGGTGTTGACCTTTTGGGTTCATCTTGTTTGGGACTCTCTGCACTTCCTGGACTTATATGTCTATGTCCTTCACCAGGTTAGGGAAGTTTTCAGCTATTATTTTTTCAAATAGGTTATCAATTCCTTGCTCTCTCTCTTCTCCTTCTGGTACCCCTATGATGTGAATGTTTGTATGTTTGATGTTGTCCCTGAGGGTCCTTAAGCTTTCCTTATTTTTTTGGATTCTTTTTTCTTTTTGCTGTTCTGTTTGGGTGTTTTTGGCTACCTTATCTTCCAAATTACTGATTTGATTCTCTGCTTCATCTAATCTACTGTTGATTCCCTCCAATGTATTATCCATTTCAGTTATTGTATTCTTCATTACTGACTGGTTCTTTTTTAATGTTTTCTTTTTTAAAAAGTTAATTGGGGTGACAATTGTTAGTAAAGTTACATACATTTCAGGTGTACAATTCTGTAATAGATCATCTATATATCACATTGTGTGCTCACCACCCAGAGTCAGTTCTCCTTCCATCACCATATATTTGATCCCTTTTATCCTCATCTACTACCCCTCCCCACTCACCCTCTGGTAACCACTAAACTATTGTCTGTGTCGATGCGTTTTTTTTTTATTCATTTGTTTATCGTGTTCCTTTGTTGTTTTCAGCTTTATATCCCACATATCAGTGAAATCATATGATTCTCAACTTTTTCTGTCTGACTGATTTCACTTAGAATAATATTTTTTATTTCCATGTTTATGTCTCCTTTTTGTTGAAGTTCTCACTGAGATCACTGAGCATCCTTATAACCAGTGTTTGGAACTCTGCATCGGGTAGATTGCTTGTCTCCATTTTGTTTAGTTCTTTTTCTGGAGCTTTGTTCTGATCTTTCATTTAGGACATGTTTCTTTGTATTGACTTAGTATGTAAAAGACTTATAGCTGCCAAACAAAGGTACAATTCAAAATCTTGGTATTAGAATTGAGAAAGTGAAAGACATTAATAACTGCATAGGAAATCTTCTTGAAAATCCAGTAGTTTCTAATCCTTTGCTTTTAACTAAAGAAAAATCTAATTAAGTTGTCAGCTCATAAATCATTAAAACTTATTTTTCATGACAGACCACTGTGTGATTTTCGGCATATAACTTGGAAGGAATTTATTTCAGGTGTCTATTTTTGCCTAACAAACAACCTTAATTCTGTAGGATAAGAATTTTAGCTAGGCTTAGCTAAGTAGTTCTTCTGCTCCTTGTTATGACAACTGTGATCATTCACTCGGCTTCTTTCAGTTGCTGAGCAGACTGAAATTAAAAGTCCAAGGAAGCTTCACTCCCATGTCTGGAGCCTCTCTCTCCTTGTGACTCTGTGTGGACTTTCTCCAAGTACAGTGGATGAAGGACTTCTTACATGTAGACCAGCTTAGAGAGATAATCAGTAGCTACAGGCCTCTTGAATGTGAGTCCTGAAACTCTCACAGTATCTCTTCCTTAAAATTCAATTGGTCAAAGCATATTACAAGACCAGCCTCAAGACAAGGATAGAAGAAATATATTTGGCTTCTTATTGGGTGAAATGGTATGAAAGTACATGCAAGGAAGGAACTGATAGCAAGCATCTTTGGAGATTACCTACCACAGAGTTCAAAGAATTGAATGACATCACTGTAACAAAACTTCTTCCATTCCTATATACTTTTCATGCATTTCTTTAGGAATATGGAGTGCCTACTCTAAGTCTATAACTGTTCAAAGATGGAGGATAAAATAGTGAGCAAGAGGCTACTGATTTCTAGCCTAGATTCTGGTGGGAAATGACAAGAAAATATAATCTTATTTTGTAAGAACTACATAGTACTGGTGACATATTTTATGTCACAAATTATTGAGGACTCTGAGGTGACAATTTGAAATAATACATCAGTCATTTAACTGAGCTTTGCAGCATGGTCACACTACAGGCACTAGGAGGTCTTAGAAGAAATTTCTATATTACTTTATGGTCTAACAAAAGACTTATTTCAATGGTTTCGGTATAGGAAAGCATAGAATCACAGGTTGGAATGAATTTATATTTCTAGCTCATTATTCCAATAAAAGCATATGGTTTTATACAGAAGAAGATCCCTGCTGTTTAAAGACTAATAGATGACAGGATTATAAAAAGTTCTGTCTGAGAGTGTTTTTCAGAAATTTGATGAGGAATTTCCTGTACAGTCTGGAGTGGAAAGACTAGGATGATGCCCTGGTCTTTGCAGGCTAAGTACCATTTTATTATTACTAAAAATACTCCTGCTTTATTATAGGTAGTACATATATTCTTATTATATTGTATTATGTGACACATAATTCTCCTAATAAAAATGTATTATACATGTAAATGTTTATATAGATAACTATTAAAGTTTTGATGATTAAGCAATCTTCCTAAATGGGAATTAATAGCTAGGTATGGGAATCCAGAGTTATATCAGTGTGTCAGTGAGCCATTGTGTCATCAGCCTAACGTCTAAACTCTATACACAGCAATCCCTCTCACCATCCCAATTAACATGCCCATATAGTGATGACCCAGGAGTCATGTCTGTCCAGTGGGACCATTACATCAACCATTGCTGGTTGGAGCAGGCTTGGGTACCTGATCCAATCTGGGACAATTAGTTAAGATTGAGGCTGACAAACTAGACTGCATACAAGTGAAGCTTGGGTACTGTGGGTTCACACATACCATACATGCTCCAGCAAAGCAGAAAATCCATTCCTCAAAGAGAAAGGAAGAGGAATGTCAGAGATTCTCAGAGTCTAGTAAATAAGGATCTTCCTGGCTTTTTTACTAACTGGGTCCAGTCCCTTTCTGCCCTTGAGTTCTATGAAACACCCCTGTATTCTCCTAATAAATTCCCTTTTTCCTTCAGCAAGCTATAATCAGATGAATGGTAATCAGAGTTAAAGGAGAGAAGGCATAAAGAAGGAAGTGGAGTAGGCCAGAACTAGGTAGGAGAACTAGGTAGGAGAAAATAAGAAATGAGGGTCAATAACAAATATAGTAGACATATATATGTCATGTAGACAAATCAAAAATTGATTCAAAACTGTCACTCATACACTGTTTACATTCCTTCTCTGTGGCCCAGACCAATTTATAGCTAACAGGTGACCAAGTAGGGGTGCATGATCTCTCTTTCCTCTATATTCCTAACCATTCTCTCTCCAAGGGCTTTTTATCCCAATCAAAACAACAAATCTGTCCTTCTAAAAAAAGGGAAAAACTTTCTTTCCTCCTTTGTCAATCAAACAAATAAAAACGAAAAATAGACTGCACTTCTGCCTCTGCTTGTCCTTACTCAGTCAAGTGGTTCTTCCCTTCAGGCTCCCCCATTACTGTGTGGCTTTGTTCCCAGACAGTCCTATCCCCTCTAATTCCCTACTCAGTCCCTCATCCTTTCTTACTGAGACCAGTGTAACAACAGCCTGTTATACTGTCGCCCTGTTCCCAGCCTTTCCTCTTTCCAATCCCTCATTTATAATAGCACTAGAACTAGCTCCTAAAAACATAAGTATGACTGGGTCCACTCCACTGTCATTTAAAGACTTCTTCATGTTGCCTTAGATTAAAACTGTACTTCTTACTTTGGCTGTCAAAACCATTTTCTATCTTACCCCAACTTATTTATTCCAATTTTATCTTCCACAGACTCCTCCCATGTATAATATGCCATACATTATAATCCCAAATACAATAACCTTTCATGCTTTTGTGCTTTTTTTATGTTGTTCCCTTTGTCTAAAATGCCCTATCTCTCCATACATACCATTTCTCCATTCTATGCCTCACAAAATTTTTCAAGTTCTTCTTCTGAAACTTTACTGTTTTTAGCTGCTACTATAGCTCATAAAGGCTATATTAATATTTAGCCTTTGACATCAGTAGAGCACTTGCTGTCCTGTACAGTGTGATCCTCCTACTGAACTATAACCCCCTGGAATCCAGAGACAATGTGTTATTAATGTTTACATCTCTAATGCCAAAAAATGTCTTTAAATACCAAATAAATGTTTATGAAATTATTAAATAGTAAACCTGCAAGTAAAAGATGGCATCCTAGTCCCTGTGATTTATACATTGACATGGAGGTGTTTTTATTTTTAAAATAGCAAGTCAACAAAGTCCATTCATTCATTCATTCACTCACTCAATAATTGATTCATTCTATTCCTCAAACATATTTTATAATTCAATTGTGCAGCAGTACCTTCAAAGTCCTTACTATACCAATTTTTACTTAAATAGTGAACAAATGTTCCAGAGATGACAGTAGTCAATATCCCAGCTAAGCATTCCTATATAAGTGGATATTGCAATACAATATCAAAATGCAGTCAAATAAGCAATATGACAACTCTGGTATTGTTTCAATACTTGCATTATATTTTAAACTATAATGTAAGTATTTCATAAAGAAACCAGAAATTAAATGTTTGATACATTTCAAATTCAAAATGATATATGCTTACTACAAAACATAAACTAAAAACATAATCTATTTTAAATATGTTATTAGAAAATAACATTAATTCTTACTCAAATATAATAAATACTACATTAACATGAGGAAAAATTTACTCATAAATGTTTGCTATTAAGCAATAGCCTAAAATATGAAAATATTCGTATTATAAAACAAATTAGCCAGCATATTCTAGAATCAAAATTTAGTTAAAAAAAAAAAAACAGCTTACTCCAAAATAATTCTCTTTTCCAAAAGTATTAAAGAAAACATATAAGAATGACGGGAATAATCTAAGATAATATATTTCATACCTAAATGATTTTCCACCTTGAGAAATTTTCATGTGCTCCAATTTTGTGATTTTTTTTTAATTCTTCCAGTTGTTTCTAGGTCCAAGTTGTCTGGAATAATATTCTGAATGTTAGCAGTTGCATAAAGTTAGTATAGCATTCATGTTTCTGCCAAATATCATTACCTCATTTCTCAAACTGAGCAATGGAAATAACTGGAATCTTTTTATATACACCTTTGGTGACCTCAAATGAAGAAATGAGAAAAGCAAAGATATGAAAGCTAGTAAACCTCTTCTGTGCTTTACAATTCAAATTATATCAATATGATTTATCAAATCTACCGACATTTGCTTATTTTGAGATGTGAGGCAATATTATGGACAAGTAAATGATTAGATGTTTACATAACCCAGATTTTGTGGCTCTGGTAACCAAGGGATTGCTTCATTTTGATCCACAAAAAGTCAACCAGCCATATAAACACACCCAGAACATAAGTCAGAGATCAAAAAATGATCAAAGAATCTTATTGGTGTCTCACTTTAAACAGAGTAAAAAAAGTTCCAAAGCTATGTCTGGTACCATAATAGTGGTCCCCTCTTCCCCCACTTTGCCCCTCCAAAAACTGCATATGATTGTTTGTGTGTGGATGTGTGCATTTATGTTCTCATATATACATTCAACCCTCATTATTCAGATTCCATAATCATGAATTCACTTACTTTCTAAAATGTATTTATAACACCCAAATCAATGTTCTTATCACTTTTGCAATAATTCATGAACATGTTCAGAGCAGCAAAATTTTAAGTTGTCCAAAGCTGAGGTCAAACAAGGGGATGCTCTGCTTTCTTGTTTCACTCAAATACAGAGATGATCAGAGAGGGTAGAGATGCAGGGCGGCACAGTGTAGCACAAGAAGCTCCAGATCTGAGGCCAGTTGGATGGGATTTGAATCCCAGCTCTGGTACCTGTTACTGAGATTAGAGCTAGAGATAGAGAGATCGAGATATATAGACAGAGATGCATCTACGTATCTATCTATATAGATATATATATATTGATATATAGATATATCTATCCCTTAGGAGCTATGTCAATGTTTGTGCTAATTCAGTGTTTGCAGTGACTTCATTGAATATAGCTACCTCTAATATTAAGAACCCATTGTAGCTAGACATTGTTGATGACATTCTAAGGCATCACAATAACTCAAATTTGTACTCTGAACGGATTGAGAGAGATGATTCTTACCCCAGGCTTTACGTGCACTGATTTTTACATACACTTCAGTATAATTATATTGCTTGCCAATTTAATGGCAGAAATTTATATGCTAGTTTTATTATAACCAGTCAAATTCCCTTTCTATTTGCTATACAAAACTGTTTATTGAATTGTTTCAAGCCATGCAGGACAGTTGACTTGTGTAAGCTACTCATGACTGATGTATTTCTCTTGATAATATTACTATATAATATTTATGACAGGTTCAAGTCTTTTGCAAAAGTAATAGACACTTATCAAGAAACAGTTTAGAGCAGTTTCTGGCCTCATGAAAGACTTTCCAACTGGCTAATTGCTGCACTTGACTTAGATATAAACAAAAATATATGAACTATTGAATTAAATCAGACATTTGTCTACCTTGATTAAACACAAAACTACCATTTTTAAATTAAAAATAAATTATGTATTGCTGACATATAAAGAACTCATAATTCATAATAAGATTATTAAATATATTTTAAATGGACAAAAGATTGGAATAGACACTTAAAAAGATATACAAATGCCCAAAAAGCACATGAAAAGATGATCAATATCATTAGACATAAGAGAAATGCAGAATAAATCACCATGGGACAGTACTATACACTCACTAGAATGACTAAATTTTAAAAATTGATAATACCAGTGTCAACAGGAACAAGGAAAAAGTGGAAGTTCATACATAGTTAATGGGAATGTAAAATGGCACAATCACTTTAAAAATAGTGTAGCAGATTCTTGTAAAGTGAAATATATATTTATCTTATACCCAGCAAAATAACTCCCAGGTAAGTACCTAAGAAAAATGAAAACATACGTCCACACAAAGATTTAGATACGAATATGTCTAAAACCAGAACCACCCAAATGTAAGCAGATGAATGAATAAACAATTGTGGTATATCCATATAATGAAATACTAATCAATAATAGAAAAGAATGAACTACTAAAACACACCAGCATGAATGAATTTTAAAACCATGATACTGAACAATATAATCATTCACAAAAGAGTACACACTGCATGATTCCATTTATATGAAATTATTGAAAAGACAAAACAAATCAATGACAATAGAAAGCAGATCAGTGTTTGTTTGCCAGGAGCTAAGGGGGTTGGGAGAATGTCACAAAGAATCACGAGGAAACTTTAGAGGTTATGGAAATAACCTCTGCCTTAACTGTGGCAGTGGTTACATGGCCATAGACATCTATCAAAACTCATTGAACTGTACACTTAAATGGATGTATGCAATTACAACAAAAAGAATAAAATATCTAGGAATAAATTTTAAAAGATGTGAAGGAGCTATGCACTGAAAACTATAAGACATTATTAAAAGAAATTGAAGAAAACACAAAGAAATGGAAACATATTCCATGTTCATGGATTGGAAGAATCAACATAGTTAAAATGGCCATATTACCCAAAGTAAGATACAGATTTAATGCAATCCCCTTCAAAATAACAATGGCATATTTTAAAGAAAGAGATTTAAAAAATCATCAGATTTGTATGAAATCTCAAAAGACCCCAAATAGCCAAAGCAATCCCAAAGGGGAGGGGGGAAAAGACTGAAGGTATCACACTCTCTGACTTCAACTTATACTACAAAGCAACAATAATCAAAACAGCAGGGTATTGACAGGAAAATAGACAAACAGACCAATGGAAGAGCATTGAAAGCCAAGAAATAAAACAACATACATATGGGCAAATAATTTTTGACAAAGGAGCCAAAATCATACAATGAATAAAAGAAAGCGTCTTCAATAAATGGTGCTGGGAAAATTGGAAAGCCACAAGCAAAAGAATGAAACCAGACTGCTATCTGTCACCATATACCAAAATTAATGTAAAATGTATTAAAGAGCTAAACATAAGACTTGAAATAATAAACTGCATAGAAGAAAGTACAGGACCTTGGGTTCAAAGAGGATTTTATGAATTTGACCTCAAAGGCAAGGGAAGTAAAGGCAAAAATAAATGAATGGCACTATATCAAACCGTAAAGCTTCTGCACAGTAAAAGAAACCATCAGCAAAACAAAGAGCCAACCAACCAAATGGGAGAAGATATGTGTATTTGTAAACAACACCTTCTATAAGAGGCTAATATCCAAAAATATTTAAAGAACTCATACAAAACTCCAAACAATCCAATTAAAAAATAGGAAGAGAACCTGAGCAGACACTTTTCCCCAGAAGATACACAAATGGCCAGTAAATATATGAACAGATGCCCAACTTCACTAGCTATTAGAGAAATGCAAATCAAAATCAAAATGAGATACCATCTCACACCTGTCAAAATAGCTATTATCAACAAGACAAGTAATAACAAGGGTTGGAGAGGTTGTGGAGAAAAAGAAAACCTCATACACTGTAGTACTAATCCACTGTTTGTGGGAATGTCAATTAATACAGCCACTATGGAAAATAGTATGGAGGTGTCTCAAAAAATTAAAAATAGAACTAACCTATGGTACAGCAATTCCTCTTCTGGGTATTTATCCAAAGAAATTTAAAACACTAATTTGAAAAAAATATTTTCATAACTATGTTCATTGTAGCACTATTTACCATATATCCATACAGATACGGAAACAACCTAAGTGTCCATCAATAGACCAATAGATAAAGAAGATGTGGTGCACACATACACTGGAATATTACTCAACTATAAAAAACGATGAAATCTTACCATTTGCCACAACATGGATGGACCTAGAGGGCATTATGCTAAGTAAAATAAGTCAGACTGGGAATCAAAAATACTATATATGAAATCTAAAGAACAAAATAAATGAACAAACAAAACAGAAACAGATTCATAGAAACAGAGAAAAACTGATGGTTGCCAGAGAAGGGGGGTTGGGGAGTGGGTGAAAAAGGTGAAGGGATTAGGAAGCACAAATTGGTAGTCACAAAATAGTCACAGGGATGTAAAGCACAGCATAGACAATATAATCAATAATGTTGCAAAAACTATGTATAGTCCTTTGGGTATGAGACTAATCGGGGTATCAGGGCATATGTTATATAAATACCTAACCACTAATACAAAATAATACTGAATGTTAACTGTAACTGAAAAAAAATAAGTAAAAAGAAAGAAGGAAAGGAAAAGCTAAAGGAATTCATCAAACCAAATCCAGTATTACAAGAAATGTTAAAGGAACAAAATGTGAATAATAAAATGGCAACAACTACATATCTATCACCAATTAGTTTAAATTTAAATGGATTAAATGCTCCAATCAAAAGACAGAGTGGCTGAATGGATAAGCAAACAAAATCCTTGCATATGCTGCCTACAAGAGATGCATTTCAGATCAAAAGACACACACAGACTGAAAGTAAAGAGATGGATAAAGATATTTCATGGAACTGGAAACAATCAAACAAAATATCTGTGGTGGCAATATTATACCAGACAGAATAGACTTTAAAACAAAGGCTATATAACGAGACAGAAGTACCCAGTAATACCACTTCGGGATGTTTTTCCAAAAAAATGCAAAACACAATTCAAAAAAATATATGCACCCCTATGTTTACTGCAGCACTATTTACAATAGTCGAGATTTGGAAGCAACCTACATGTCCATCAATAGACAATTGGATAAAGAAGAGGTGGTACATATATGCAATGGAAAAAGAATGAAAACTTGCCATCTGCAGCAACATAGATGGACCTAGAGAGTATTGTGCTGAAAGGAGTAAGTCACAGAGAAAGATAAATGTCTCATGATGGATGTGGAATCTAGAAAACAAGATAAATGAACAAATAAAACAGAAACAAGCTCATAGATACAGATAGCAATTTGATGGCTGCCAGATGGGAGGGTTGGGGGGATGGGTGAAGGCAGCGTAAGAATTAAGAAGTACAAATTGGTAGTTACAAAATAAATGTGGGGATGTAGAGTACGATATAGGGAATATAGTCAGTAATATTATAATAACTATACATGGTGTCAGATGTGTGGGTTTATCGGGATGATCACAACATATAATATTGAATGTCAATGGTAATTGAAAAAGAAAAAGTTGTTTAAAAATAAAATAACAATAAAAACAATAAACTGTCACATAATCAGAGGTCACTGGGTTTGGGGAAAAACTACTGTCTCTCTTCAATTGAATTTTTACTTTTTTAAAAATGATAATCAGGAAACATATCTGACCCATTTCAATTATTTAGAGCTATTTAATATGGCTCTAATGCATGCAGAAATGAGTCTAGTAAAGGACATAAACTGCTGGTGGGAATGTAAATTGGTGCAACCACCATGGAAAACAGTGTGGATGTTCCTCAAAAAAAAATTAAGAATAGAATCACCACACAACCCAGCAATCCTTCTTCTGGGTATCTACACAAAAAAATCTGAAAACATTTATCCATACAGATATATGTACCCCTATATTCACTGCAGCATTATTCAGGGTGGCCAACTAAACTGTCCTTCGATAGATGATTCGATAAAGATGTGGTACATATACACAATGGAACATTACTCAGCCATAAGAAAAGATGAAATACTGCCACAACACAGATGGATCTTGAGATTATCATGCTAAGCAAAATAAGTCAAACAGGAAACGTCCAGAACCATTTGACTTCACTCATCTGTGGGATATAAAACTGAAAGCAACAAATGAACAAGACATACAAACAAAAACTCATAGACACAGACAACAGTTTAGTGGTTACTAGAGGTTAAAGGGCAAGGGTCTGTGGTAGAAAAAGAAAAAGGGGATCAAACACTCTGGGTGGTGAACACACAGTGCAATATATAGATGATATAGTATAGAATGCACCCTTGAAAGCTATATAATTTTACTAACCAATGTCACCCCAATAAATTTAATATTTTTTTAAAAGTCACATTTAACCAGTGTCTAAAAGGAAGACAGAAAATACTTAGTTGATTAAACAACATACAAAATTAAAAATAGTAAAAATTAAAAAATAAAATAAACATCAATGTTCAAAGTACCACTCAACATATAATATGTGAAATATAAGTGGCAAAATAGATTGTAACTATAAATGTATTTAAAATAACTGTAATTGGTAGGTAGAGAGCAAGGGTCACTGTTGAGTGTTGAAAGATGCAAATGTTTTATACTGAGGACTTCTGGTTTGTTGGGCAATGATAGGGTGCATGACAGAGTTAAAGAAAATAATATAAATCAAATTATGTAAACCAAAATCCCACTGCATGTATATGAGAATTATGAATAGAACAGATACCCGGTATACTGGTTTTGTGCTAAGTGTGTCTGAAAAATCAAAAAAGTTAGAAATCACAGAGTTGGTGAGCCAAGTTAGTGAGTCTGAACTTTACTCAATCACAGAAGGTATTACTGTGTAATGGTTAAGACCCTAAGTGCTGTCCCCTTTCCCCTTCCAATCCCATCGCTAGCCTCCCACACCCAGTGTTTGACTCCTGAACTTGTCTTATAAGCTGTGTGATTTTGGGTGAGTTGCTAAACTCTATAAGACTCAGTGTTCACAGTTAAATGACAATCCTAGCTACCTTAAAAGATTCTTTTGAGAATTAATTAAATCTATGCATGCAAACTGCTTAGAATTGTGCCTAAGGCATAGTAAGCCTTCCATAATCGCTAGCTACTAAAATTTAGATTAAAGTAATATAACGAAAGCAAAGTAATATAAACTAAAGCCTTAGGAAGGTGTCAAAATGCATTGGAGAAGGGTGACCATAAGAAATGATTCCCATAAAGAGAATACCACTAATGTCTTAAATAAGTGGTGATTGAGGACTACACTAAAGTAGAAGAAGTGGGAAAATATGTGAGAAATATTCCAAAGGTAAATTTTTTTGGACTTAGGGATTGAGTCTCTCTGGGAGATAACAAAAAGGAATGAATCAAAGATGGCTCCAAGATTTCATTCCTGCGGAAATAGTCTCCTGTATAAAAATCGGGGAATAAACTAGGAGAGTGAGAGATCATTTGAATGAAAAGACCATGAGTTCAATTTGAGCATGCTGTGTTTGAGGTGCTTATAAATCCAGGTGGGAATGTCCACCAGCAGCCTAACAATAGAGAACTGGAGCTTATGAAAGAGAGGACTAGAGAGATGTGAAAACATCAGCTTACAAGTGATAGGATGAATATGGGTAGGGTTAGAAGGATTGAGAAACAAGAGCGAAGGACTAGAGAATGCCAATCTTTGGCAGGGAGGTAAAACAGTAACCAACATTTTCAGATAAAGAACAATCTGGGTTAAGAAGGAATCACTCTTGCAGAGACCAAAGAGTAAAAGTTTCCAAGAAGTATGTGCTACTTATCACAGCATAATGCCAAGGAAGCAAAAGAAGATAAAAAGGTTGTTGTATTTATCCCCTGGAAGTTCACTGGTAATTCTCGAGAACAGATTTAAAAAAAAAAAAAAAAATGAAGAAGACAGAAGACAGATTGCAAGGACTAAAGGATAAGTTATGAAGGCATCAAGTGTAGACATTACTTTTAAGACATAAAACGTTTGACCACAAAAAAGACTGGACAGCAGTCTTAAATAAACAGAAGTTCCAAGAAGTGATTCGTTTTGGTATGGATTTTTTTTATTGTTTTAAGGCAAAGGTGAAGGGGTGATATGCTAGGGCACCTCTCAGTGAGAACAGAAGCTCGACCAATCAGAAGGGATGCTGGTGGAAGGTCATACCAGTGCAGAACAGCTGAATAAACCCTGTTTGTAAGGACTAGGAGACCTGAGGGTGTCCATAGGAAAAAGAGAAAGAGCCAGTAAAGAGCAGAGAGATGCTAACATGAGAGATAGTGGAGATCACTCACTGAACAATTTTATGGAAAGATTTATAAAATAGTGATATAGAGAGCACAAGAGAGGTTTTTATTTTAGAGTTTCTGCTTTTTTGTTTGTTTGTTTCAGGTGTACAAGACAAACAAGAGACAATTTAGTCATGGAAAAACAAGAGATACATTTTTCTCCTTTGATTAAAAAAAAGGTGAAGATACAGTGAAATATGAGGTTATGGGGAACAAGTGACATGGAGGTATCTGAGGACAAGGGGAGAAACTTGCCAGAGCTCATGTTGGATGACATGAATGGGTGAGCAAGGGTCATCTCTTAGAGTGAGGGAGATGTCATAGCATTGGAAGTTGAAACGTGTAGAAAATCGAAACCAGCTGCCATGAGGAATGCTGGAAGAATATAACAAACAAAGAATAAAGAAAGTTGCATTCTTTACTAACAAGAGCCCAAATGAGTTTAGATAGCATGAATTTGAAGTGGATCAAATGTACACAGTTTCTTGATTTTCTGCAATACCAAATAGGTTTTATCATGTTATCAACTCATCAGTTGTTCCTCAATTAATACTTTCCTTTTCAATTTTCTTCCAATATACTTTTAAATGAATCCAGAAATGAATTAAAACCCCACACTATTTGATAAAAATACATAAAGCATAATATTAGAAAGATAAAATTGTTTAACCCTATATCGCACATTCAATTTTGCTTCTAACTATGTCCTCACAATATTATGTTAGCAAATGATTAAATGAATATTCTTGTCTACTCAAGTTAGATCATACAACATATGCTCATATAATTACCATAATACATAAAAAATATGGTCCAATTGTTTAATATAATTGATATTCATATTTTATTCCAGGAGTTGGCAAATTATACCTCACAAGCTAAATCCAGCCTACCATCTGTTTTTGTTTATCCAATTAGCTAAGAATGATTTTCAGATTCTTATTTTTTTATTAGTTTCAGGTGTACAAATCAACATAATGATTAGACATTTACACCCCTCACAAAGTGATAAGCCCCCCGAAGTCTACTACCCCTCTGACATCATACATAGGTATTACAATACCATTGATTATATTCCCTATGCTGTGCTTTACATCCCATGACTAAATATATATATATATATATATTTAACATTCAATATTATTTTATATTACAGTGGCATTTATATAATTTATGAAGTGATCCCCCAATAAGTCCAGTACCCATCTGACACCATATATAGTCTTTACAACATTATTGATTTGATTTTCACATTTTTAAATGGCTGAAAAAAATCAAAATAAGAGTATTTTGTGATGTGAAAAATTATATGAAATTCAGATTTAAGTGCCCATAAATAATTTTATTGGAACACATTTCTGTTCATCATTTATATACCGGTGTAGCTGCGTTTGCATTACAAGAGCAGCATTGAGTAGTTGCAACCAAATGGCCCACAAAGCCTAAAACATTTACTATCTGGCCCTTTGCAGAAAAAGTTTGAGGACCCCTGTCCTATTCATCCATTTAACCAATATTTATTGAGCACCTGCTATGCATTAGGTGCTGTGCTAAGTGTTTGGAAAACAGAAAGATGACAAGGGACATGGTTCCTACCCTCAAGGAGATTATAGTCTTTCAGTGGTGATAAATTAATGCCACTTTAACAGTGTTTGAAAGTTACCAAATCTGATTAATGCTCAGAGCAATGGACCCTCACAGCACTGCATCCTCTAACACATTTTCAGAAAACTAAAATTTCACGTGTATATGGCCTATTCACAACTGTACACCTCATGAGTAATAAAATAGAAAGTAGAACCCAAGTCTTCTGATGCTGGCTCATCGCACCACCTCACATCCCTCATATCAGTAAAATGAGGATGATTTATTAAATCATACAGTTTATGTGAGAATTGATAAATATAATGTGAATAAACTTAAATGAGTAAACCTTTAAAGCTATGAAAACTATGCAAATACCAGAAAGTACTCCCATTACAAAGTAATCAGGAAGAAGTTCATATAAACAATTGATAGAAGACCGAAAATGAAAAGTGTCACCAAAGGGTACAAAGAAATTGCTACAGTAGTCCATTTCAGAAAAGATCACAGTTTAATGAGGGTATCGAGGAAAACTTCATGAAGAGACAGCATTTGTTCTCAGCCCAGAAGGTTGAGTTAGCAAAGCTTCAATAAGGGATAAAGGAAATGATCAATACATTACTTATGATTTCATTTAGAAAAATATTGAAGTTATTAATTCCTCAAAATCATCCTCCCAGCTCCCACTGTTTGGTTGCAGTTTATCTGCAGACTCATATTAACATTAAAATATTTACACCTGTATACCACCTCCGTTAGTACCAAGAGGCCAGACAGGGTACACTGCCACTCTATCCCCTGATACATGGCACTAATCACTTGATTCCTGCATTTTCTTTCCTGGAAGGCAGAACCAGCCTGGAAATCATTCTGCCCACAGCTTCTCAGGCAGTACCACATAAGTTAAAACCTACCTGACAGCTTCGGACATTTAAGAAATTAAGCAGTTAACACCTTGCTGTGCTTCAGAAGAATTTGCTTAAAAGTGTGGATTATTGAGTTCAGTTTCTCTGGGAATGTACCAATTTGGTTTAATTTGGTCTATTTGTGGAAGACAAAATTATTTCCAACTAATTATGTGTATTCTTCACTAGAAATAAAATTTGTAATTACTCAAAATTGAAATACCTTGAGGCAGATTCTGACAGCAGCTTCATGTATATTCAGGCTTGGAATGTATTACGTGATTATAATTACTCTGTTTATGAAGGTAATTTTAAAGAACTTTTTGTCATTATTCTCTGAGACTGTCCTTGGACTTTCTATGCTTTGCCATGTCCTCATCAGTCATCAGTGTTTCTAATGCTACTCAGGATATTTTGACTCTATTTGACTTGGATCCTATCAAAATAGCACACCCTACTTTTCTAATTCACCTAATTAAGCACAGTAGGAGAGGGAGTCCAGATAAGAAATGATTTATTATTCCTAACCAAATTTAAGATAAAAATGATGCTATGATTTTTTTTTAATCTTAGAAGTTCAAATACTCCACAAATTCATTTTCCTTAACCCCCATAACTGGTAACTTCCACTAATCCAATTTATTATGACAGATTATACCTTCTTCAGCAACATCAAGATATTTAATAAAATAATTGAAAATGAAGATTTAAATTCAATCTTTGTATTATCAATTTATAATCTCATTCAAGATCACTGGTACCACATGTTGGAGTCGTTCCTTGATTGCTGAGGAAAACTTCAGTCCGCTCCACCCTCACCTTACCTTTCATGTACCTCATGTGCAGTAAACATTTTTTGAATGAGTGAGTGAAGGTATAATTATCATAGTGTATGCATTATAGAAATGTACACTTGAAACATATAATAACCGATGTCACCCCAATAAATGTAATAAATTTTAAAAATCTATACTTTTGCAGATAATCAAGAGTAATCTGTTTTCTGTCAAAATCCAAAAGTTGTACAACATATTGGCTACATTACCAACAAATATTAAAATTATTTTGGTGAGTTATTATAATTATTCTATTATCTGGAATGGTTACCGTATATCTATTCAAGTTTATTCAATAAATGAATAAGTCCTCAGTGATATTTCTTGTCTTTAATTCGCTCTCTGTATGTGCTGTGCTCTTCTGGAATCAAAGCACTGCGTGAGAGCTCCACAGGGTAGCCTCTTAGCGTAACTTGGCTTTTTTATGGTTTAAATCTTCACATATTAGTAACTTGCCTCCCAAATGAAATTGGGAGCTCTTCTTTCTTATTTTAAACATCATTTCATTATAAAATGTTACAAATATGCAGATAATTACAGGGAATTAATGAGCACCAAACTCCACAAAGCCTTAACATTTTGACATATTTGATTCATATTTTAAGTAATTAATATTACAGGTAGAGTTGAAGCCCTCAGCTATCCTGTTCTCTCTCTCTCCCCAGAGGTAACTTTTGTTCAAATTTGAGTTTGTCTTTTTCATACTTTTTTTCTTATGACTGTAGTGTATGTATCCCTAGACATCATAGAGTATTACTATTCATTCTTAAAAATAGTTGAAAGAAAAACAAAAAAGTTAGATGCTTGTGAGAGTCTTCATTCCCTCAATTTCTCCCTCATGTATACCCCCCAAAACTAGGGTTAACTTCAAAAGGAAGAGTTAATTCAAAGCTTCAGAGGACTTTGGGGCTATGGTGTAGAAACGACCTGTGCTATCTTCTCAGCAAAGGTCCAAGGAAGCAAGCTGGGTTCTAAGACTTCCCCTAGAGTAAAGGAGAGAGGCTGTTTTGGGGTATGTGACATAAATACCAGGAGTGCCCACAGCTACCAGACCAGAACACCTGCAGTTCTGAAGTGATATGGGAAAGCAGCCAAATTTCCCTACCCTACCCCCCTGGGACCAGGGACTAGGGGACTTAAAGACTTTCTGGTTAGGTGAGAGAGCACCAGAGTGTGTGAACCAGAGCCTAATCAGAAAGCAGACTATTCAAGGGATGGCAGTGTACTGGATGAGCCCACCAAGGCAGCAGATGAAGCAAGTTACATCTCTACAGATGAGAGACTGGATGGATGCCAACAACCAGTGGTCAAATGTAATCCCCAATGCCATCATGTAGAGTAAAGGTAAAGCTACTGGATTTACATGTGATTTCATTGAATTTACCCAGGATGCACTAAGATTATGTGTTCTTCCCTAAGAGACTGAAACAGAGACTATCATGAGTTAGCTAAAAAGGAAAAAATATCACTTATTGTCAAACCTAAGTAAATGAAAATATTGTAACCATTACAAGCACATTACAACACTCAGTTCATCACAGTCTTAAAATGTCACTCCACAAATTATTTAAATACAAAACTACCTTTAAGTGTGCTTTACTTGGAAATAACTAATCTACTGACAACTTTAAAGAATTACTAGTAAAAGCTGTTAAAGAGACCTCACCTTACAGAGGACAAATATTTGAATTATCCTTACACCTTAAGAATTTACCTCGAATAAGAAAAATGTAATATTGTCATTAATTTCAAAATCACAAATCAATTAGAAACTATAAACAAGACTGACTCTCAGTGCCCAGTACTGGTAGCCTATGAAAGAAACCCTTGAAACTGTAGTCAGAACTATGGATTTAATCCTTGTACATGTAGATGCTGCTATGTGAATTTGAATAAGACACTTAGACTCTGAGTCTCAGTTTCTATAAAAATGGTACCTACCCCACAGAATTTTGAAAGAATGGATTTTATGCTACATATTCTTATCGAATGTCTATTATACGTTAAGCATTGACTATAGATGAAAGCAAAAAAATTAAAACATTGGTCCCTGTCCTCAATGAATTCAGAGACTGGTAGGGAAACAGATAACAAAGATTTATAAGGTCATGTAGTACTTCCTATAAAGTTATGGGGTGGGGGAAATAAAAGGAAAAAGAACAGGAAAGCTTAGCACAGTGGATTAAGAATGGGTAAAATTCAGAAAGGTTAAGTTTGAGAAGACTCTTAAAAGATAGGATTCATACCACACTACTTGATCACCCATAAAAATCTATTAAAACTCTCAGAGATAAAAATTGGAAAAGATTGATCAAAATTGATATATAAGTTAATCAAGGGATATGTGTATTAAAATAAATTCAATTTAGAGTATCATTCAAAAATCACACAGTTGATGGTAGAATTGAAATTAGGTCAATAAAATTCAATTAGACCAATAAAATGCCAACAGATATGGTACCCCCTTTAGGCCTAACAGTGTGTTTTTTAAAAAGCAGTTATTAATAAAAGTTATGATTCATATTTTACCCTCAAGAAATTACACTATTCTAGTCAACAAGATTTATATACATGAAATTATTCAAAATATGAAGTAATATAAATTTGTATACAGTGCCAAAAAGACACTATATAACATAAAAGATCAGAAAGTGAATAGAAACAGTACTGTCTGGATTTACTGAGGAAGATTGTAAGGAAAATGTGGCACCTAGCATAGAACTCATCGGCTGTAAATAAATCATGAGAAAGGAGGCTGGCATCCCAAATAACTGACATGATGAAGGCACACAGCAGAAATGTACATGGAATATGAGGGACAGAAAACCCAATGGATAAACTTGAGTAGATTTAGGCATTGAAGATCATTATTTTGCATAATCACAGATATATCCTTGATAGCAGAAATCCTGAACTCTAGTTTAGTAATATTTTCATTAAATCATGAAATCAACCTTCTTTTCCTGTACCACAATTAAATTTTTAAGTCTACAACAAAAAATGAGAGAAAGGAAAGAGCTCCAAAGTATTCCATAAGAAAGATGTAACACTCCACGAGTCAAATTAGAATATAGATGCAGATTGCTCTGGAACACTGCCCTCCCTAACTGCCCTTCAGATAAATTCTACAAAGAGCATTTTGACAGAAAAACTTCTCTCATTACAGCTATATTGCACATACATATTTAAGACAATAAAACATTTTGTATTGAACAAACTGTTTTGATATCATGAGAACATGATTATGCCTGAATGTTTTTGTTCACTCAGAGCTAACGCATTTGTCTGCAATTAAGGATCCAGGAAGAGAATGTTATATATTATATGCATTATGTATAAATTTTAATTGAACCACTTTGCAAAAATGTTTTAACTTAATTCATTAGTAAAGCTTTCCAACCCTCAATATTAAACCACACATCTACTCTGAATGAAATTCCCAAACATGAGAAATAAAGAGCTAGCTCCTACACTATTGGGAAGGAACATTTATTAGAGCTAAAAGAAAACTCCAGCAGAGACAGGAAGTCAGACAGTTTTAGAGTTCCAACTAACTGAACATGACTTTGAGGAGCACATCTGGAATGAATTTCAAGTGATTCCCATGCAAAGTAGAGAATTGTAAGGTCAAATGAAAACCATACGCAAAAGTTACCAGTTGTAAACAATTTAAATCTGAAGCTGTTCAACATAGATCCTTAAAACTGAGTTTGTAGCTTCTTTTCAAATCAACTAATCAAAGCAATGCTAAAGGCAAAGCACTGTCAATCTATAAAAACCCTACCAGATTTTCTGAAATATTTTCTATTATAAATTATACAATTTGGCAAAATAGTTATCAAGTCTTTAAAAAAATGTTATGACAGATACCACAGAAATGCAAAGGACCGTTCAAAAATATGATGAAAGACCATGTGACATGAAATTCAATAACCTAGAAGAAACAGAAAAGTTCTTAGAAATATGTAACCTTCCTAGACTGAATCACAAAGAACTGGAAAACTAAATAAACAGATCAACAGTAAGGAAATTGAAACAATCATCCAAAACCTCCCCAAAAGCAAAAGTTCAGGATGATATGGCTTCACAAATGAATTCTACTCAAAGATGATTTAATACCTGTCCTCCTCAAACTCTTCCAAAAAATTAAAGAAAAGGCAATATTTCCTAACTCATTTTATGAGGCCAACATTACCCTGAGACTAAAAATTAGTAAGGATAACAAAAAATAAATAAAACTACAGACAAATATCTCTGATGAATACAGACACAAAACTCCTAAATAAAACACTAGCAAATCGAAAACAATACATTAAAAAGATTATACATCACGATCAAGTGGAGTTCATTCCAGGGGCATAAGGATGCATAAGTTAAACATATACAAATCGATCAATGCGATACACCACGTAAACAAAATAAAAGACAAAAATCAAGTGATTATATCAATAGATGTAGAAAAAGCATTTGACAAGATACAACACCCATTTATGACTAAAACACTTAATGAAATGGGTATACAAGGAAAGCACCTCAATATAACAAAAGCCATATACAACAAACCCTCAGCTAATATACTTAATGATGAAAAAATGAAATATTTTCCTCTAAGATGAGGAACAAGACAGAGATACCCCTGTCACCACTGTTATTCAACCTACTATTGGAAGTCCTAGCCAGAGCAATCAGGCAAGAGAAAGAAATAAAAGGCATCCAAATTGGTAATGAAGAAGTGAAATTGTCACTTTTTGCAGATGACATAATTCTTTAGAGTGAAAACAACAAAGACTCCACCAAAAAACTATTAGAAACAATAAACAAATACAGTGAAGTTGCAGGATACAAAAATCAATGTGCAAAAATCCATTGTATTCCTATATATTAACAATGAAATTTCAGGAAAAAAAATTCTTTTTGCAATTGCAACAAAAAAAATAAAATACCTAAGGATAAACTTAACAAAGGATAAAAGGACCTATACACTGAAAACTACCAGAGATTATTAAACGAACTGCAGAAGACATAAAGAAATGGAAAAATATTCCATTTTCATGGATTGAAAGAATCAACACAGTTAAAATGGCCATACTACCCAAAGCAACATAGGGATTTAATGCAATCCCCATCAAAATCCCAATGACAATTTTTAAATAATTAGAACAAAAATCATCAGATTTGTATGGAATAACAAAAGACCCTAAATAGCCAAAGCAATCCTGACAAAAATAAAAAATAAGGCTGGAGGTATCACACTCCCTGAATTTAATTTATACTACAGAGCTACAATAATCAAAACAACATGGTATTGGCAGAAAAGCAGACACACAGACGAATGGAATAGAATTGAGCCCACATATATACAGGCAGATAATTTTCAACAAAGGAGCCAAAAACATACAATGGAGAAAAGAAAATTGGAAATCCACAGGCAAAAGAATAAAACTAGACTGTTATCTGTCACCATAACAAAATTAACTCAAAATTGATCAAAGACCTAAACTTAAGACCTGAATCTATATATTGCATAAAAGAAAGCATAGGGATTAAATTTATAGACCTTGGTCGCAGAGATGATTTTTTGAATTTGACCTCAAAGGCAAGGGACGTAAAAACAAAAATAAATGAATGGGACTATACCAAACTAAAAAGCTTCAGCACAACAAAAGCAACCATCAACAAAAAAAAGAGGCAACAATTGAATGGGAGAAGATATTTACAAATAATACCTCTGATAAGGGGCTAATATCCAAAAATATATAAAGAACTTGTACAACTCAACAACAACAAAAATAATCCAATTAAAAAATGGGCAAGGATCTGAATAGACACTTCTCCCAAGAAGACATACAAATGGCCAACAGATATATGAAATAATACTCAACTTCAGTAGCTATTAGGGAAATGAAAATCAAACCTACAATGAGATACCATCTCACACCTGTGAGAATGCCTATTATCAACATCACAAGCAATAACAAGTGTTAGAGAGGATGTAGAGAAAAAGGAACACTTATACACTGCTGCTGGGAATGTCAATTGGTACAGCCACTATGGAAAACAGTATGCAGGTTCTTCAAAAAAGAATGGAATCACCATACAACCCAGCAATCCCTCTTCTAGGTATCTACCCAAAATATCTGAAAACATTTATACATAAACATATAGGTACCTCTATGTTCATTGCAGTAGTCTTCACGGTGACCATCACATGGAGAAAACCAAAGTGTCCTTCAATAGATGATTGAATAAAGAAGATGTGGTACATATATACAGTGGAATATTACTCAGCCATAAGAAAAGATGAAATACTGCCATTTGCGACAACATAAATGGATCTTGAGATTATCATGCTAAGTGAAATAAATCAGACAGAACAGTCAAAAACTGTGTGACTCCACTTATACGTGGGATATAAAACTGAAAGCAACAAATGAACAAAACAAACAAATAAACAAAAACTCATAGACACCAACAACAGTTTAGTGGTCACCAGAGGTTAAGGGGGAACGGGGGTGGTAGTAGAGGATAAAGTGCATCAAATATATGGTGATGGAAGAACTGACTCTGGGTGGTGAACACACAATGCAATATGTAGATCGTATAGAAATGTATACTTGAAACCTATATAATTCTACTATCATACGTCACCCCAATAAATTTAGTAGCTAAAAAACTACTAGCTATTGTTAGGATAAATATGTAAAAACAAAATGTTGAATTTTCATAAGAAAAAGAAAACAATTCCATTTTTAATAGCTCAAATAGAATGAAATACTTAGGGATAAATTCAAACTAAGTGGTAAAAGATTTGTACACTGAAACTGTAAAACACTGCTAAAAGAAATCAAAGAAGATATAAATAACTGGAAAGACATCCTGTACTCATGAATTAGAAAACTTAATATTGTTAAAATGTCTCCACTACTCAAAGTGATACAGATTCAGTACAATCTCTACCAAAATTCCAATTTCAATGTTTTGCAGAAACATTAAAAGAAATCCTAAAATTCATATGGAATCTCAAGGGATCTCAAATAGCCAAAACAATCTTACTAAAGAAGAATAAAGTTAGAAACCTCACACTTCCTGATTTCAAAACATATTACAAACAATAATTAAAACATAAAGATGGACATATAGACTAATGAAATATAATAGAGAGCCCAGAAATAAACTCTCACATATACGGTAAAATGGTCTTCAACAAAGGTGCCAAGATCACATATTGAGGCAAGGACTGTCTCTTCAACAAATGTCTTTCGAAAAACTGGATATCTACATGTAAAAGAATGAAGTTAGACCCTTAACTTATACCATATACAAAAATTAACTCAAGATGGGTTCAAGACCTAAATGTAAGACCAAAAGCTATAAAACTACCAGAAGAAAATATACAGTAAAAGCTTTAGGACATTGGATTTGGCAATGATATCTAGATATGACAGCAAAACTACAGGCAAAAATAGACAAATGGAACCATATCAAACTTTAAAAATTTGTGTAACAAAGGAAACAATTAACAGAGTGAAAAAGCCACCTATGGAATATGGAATGGGAGAAAATATTTGCAAATCGTATATGTGATAAGAGGTTAATGTCCAGAATGACATATAAGGAACTGAACAACAACCAAATAAAAACAAATAACCCAATTAAAAAATGGGCAAATATGAGAAACAAAAACTAATGGACACAGACAATAGTTTAGTGGTTACCAGAGGGTAAAGGGGGTATGGGGGTGGTAGATGAGGGTAAGGGGGGCCAAATATATGGTGGTGGAAGGAGAACTGACTCTGGGTGGTGAACACACAATAGGATTTATGGATGATGTAATACAGAATTGTACACCTGAAATCTATGTAACTTTACTAACAATTGTCACCCCAATAAACTTTAATTTAAAAAAAATGGTCAAAGGACTTGAAGAGACAATTCTCCAAATAACATATACAAACAGCCAATGGGCATATGAAAAGATGCTCAAGATCACTAATCATTAGACAAAAGCAAATCAAAACCACAACAAAATATCACCTTACACCACTATCAAAATAACAGAAAATAACAAGTATTGGTGAAGATGCAGAGAAATTGGAACACTTGTGCATTGTTAGTATAAATACAAAATGTACAGTTGCTATGGAAAACAGTTGGCATTTCCTCAAAACATTAAAAATAGAATTACAGTATAATCCAACAATCCCATTTCTGTGTACATATAAAAAAAAATTCAAAGCAGAAACTTAAAGAGATATTTCCACATCCATGTTCACAGTAGCCATTCACAGTAGCCAAGAGGTGGAAGCACCCCAAATGTCTATCAACAGCCAAATGGATAAAGAAAATATGGTATATACATGCAAAGGAATATTATGTAGCCTTAAAAAGGATATCTTGTCAAATGCTGCAACATGGATGAACTTCGAGGACATTATACTAAATGAAATAAGTCAGTCACAAAACAATAAATACTAGTGTACAGTCACAATCATATGATGTCTCTAAAGCAGTCAAAATCATAGAAAAACAAAGTAGAAAGGTGGTTGTCAAAGGCTCAGAGGAGAGGAATTAGTGTTTAATGGGCAGAGTTTCAATTTTGCAAGATAAAAAAATATCTAGAGATCTGTTGTACAACAATTTGAATATACTTAACACTACTGAACTGTATACTTTAAAATGTTTGAGATGGTGAGTTTAATGTTATTGATTATAATCACAATTGAAATAAAATTAAAATTAAGAATTTTAAAAGCTTCATGGAAATAACTACGTCAAAATTAAGGATATCCGTTCAGTGAGGATTAGCTTAAACAAAGTAACTAGCAAAGCAAACTAAGAAATGATATATGAAATTTCTTAAGGATTAATATTGAGAACATACAAAGAACATTTTAAAATCAAAATGAAAAAGACAGGGCGATCTAAGATGGCAGAATAGATAAATATTGTGCTTGCACACTTCCATGAACACATTAAAAATTACAACTAAATTATAGACAAATAAACCTGGAGAATCATTTGAAGTCTAGCCAAACAGAAGTCCTATTGCTAAAAATATAAAGAAGCAGCCACATTGAGACTGGTAAAAGGGGTAGAGATGCGGAACGGGCCCCAAACTTCCCTGTGGTGGTTGAGAATCAGGAGGGATATCTTGGCTGTGGAGATTCTCCCCAAAGGAGTGAGGGCTCCCCAACCTGAAGTACTGGTGTGGGGAAGAGGAGCCCCCACAACATCAGGCTGTGAAATTCAGTGGGGTTTCTGACCATCAGGGTGAAAGAGATGGCTGCAGAAAACCAAAAGGTCCTCTTAAACAACCCGCGCACAGACTTGCTCACTCGCAGGCACTGACCTTGGACTCCCGCGAAGGGACAGTGACTTGGGCAGGGACTCAGAGACATGGGGGGAGGGGGGGCAGACTGAGGTGTGTATCTTCAGAGGAAGGACTGGAGGATAGTCGGCATTTTCCAGGTGAGAGGTCTTCCCTTATAGCCGGCAGGCAGGCACCATCTTTCTTGTGTGGAGCCCGGCCAAATCTGAATCTGATAGGCCTGGTACGCTCCGCAGCTCCATCCTGCTGACTCACTGGGACCCTGCCTTACCCAACTCATGCACCGCCAGAGGCACTTTCTCCACAAGCAGCCAGCCCCACTAGCATTGCACTCTTTCTTGGAAAATTATCAGAGTCCACTGGCCCCAGAAAGGAAGCACCTGGCCTCAGTATGCGCTGAGACTTTTGCTGAGTTGCTCCAGGCTCAGCATTGGCACCAACCCAGAATCTACATTAACATGGTGACTACAACTCTTCCCACTCTATTGACTCCCTGAGACCCTGCCTCAACCAACTTGCATATTGCAAAGGCTGTATCATTGGCTGAACCTTAAGGAAGCCAGCAGGTGGCAGCAGGCCTCCAGCTGTCCTGGTTTTTTGCACAGTTACCACAGGCCTGGTACTGGTGGCATCCATCCTTGGTTCACAGCATGGCCTCTCTGACGTGCCTCCAGGTCCAGCACAGGAAATAAACAACTCCAGATTGCTTTGTAATTCCAACCCAGTAGCCCTCAGCCAGTCACAGGCAGTGTGTGGGAACGCAGTCCAGGAGAGCAGTTTCCAGGCTCTCGGCCTCACATGGAAAGTTGCTGGCTACTGGTTGGCCATCAGCTGTAACCAGTTAGCCAATTAGCCACTGATTAACTGCCATGGTACACTGGTTGGTTGGTTGGCAGACAGAAAAGCGAACGGTGGATTGCAGATCATGTGGATCCTATTTCCTGTGTCTTGCCTGGCCGCCAGCAAGACTAGGGTGCAGGAAGACCCCTTGTTGGGATACTGGCGGATGTTTGCTCCCAGTGTCTCCAGCCCAGCCACCAGCAAGAATATAGCGGTATGACTCCCCTATCTATGGCTCCATTGGTGTTCCTTTTTGGCCTTACCATGTCCTGCGTTCTCATATGGGGAGCAGGATCAGAGTCCCTGCATGACACAGTGACTGTGGGGTCAGAACCCCAAAGTGCAGTTTCCAGGCTCTCGGCCTCACATAGAAAGGTGCTGGCTCAGGTAGTAAATGGCCATTAACTGATTGGATGGCCATCAGCTATGGCTAGTTGGCCGTCAGCTGTAACCTGTGAGCCATTGGCTACTAATATAACTGCTGCGGCTACGCTAGCAGGAAAATGGGGGCTAGCAAGAAGATGGTGGCTGAGCTAACAAGAGCGGATTGCAGTTAGGATGGCTGGTTGCGGACAGTGTGGATCCAGCCTCCAGTGAGAATATACTAGTATGACTCCCCTATCTATGGCTCCATTGGTGTTCCTTTTTGGCCTCACCATATCTTGCGTTCTTATGTGGGGAGCGGGAGCTGAGACCCCACCTGACACCCTGCATGACAAATGGCACAGCAAGCAGGGTCCCCCTCACGACAAATGGCGCAGCGCGCAGGGTGTGATGTCGGCCGAAACTCTCCGGAAGGTAATGGAGCAGTTTGTGGGTATGAACACTCAGTCTGAGGAAGACCAGGAGGAACAGCTGCCGGAGAGTTGGAACCACGTGGAGGGGTGGGAAGACGTGGACAGTTCTCCAACCAGCACAGGCCGGAGAAAGCAAAGGTTGTTGTGGCCCTGTGGGCTGGGAAGGGCTTGCTGAGGCAGCCCGGATGCAGGACTTGTAGTCCCAGGAGGAAATGCTTGTTGAGTCCTCCATGGGAGGTGAGGGTGAGGTCAAGGTCATCCCTCACCCCCAGGACAGCCCTGGAGAATGACTATGGACTATGGGGAATTGCCTTCCATCCCTAATTTAATGGACCGCTTGACTGTTTGGGAACATACCACCAAGTAGTGGAACTGGCGGATGTTTGCTTTTGTGTCTTGACTGGACGCCATCGAGGATATGTAAGCACCTTGACTGTGAGCCGCTGTTGTTCCAGCATGGTACCCTGAGAGGCCCAGAGAGAGTGGCAGTGCCCTGAGAACCCTGGCTGTGTCCAGGGAGACTGGTGGTACCCTAAGAAGCCCAGGAAGTCTGGCTGTCCCCAGAAGGACTGGTGGTGCCCTGAGAAACCCTGGCTGTGCCCAGAGAGCCTGGCTGTGTCCAGGATATTGCATTCACCTCCAGGCTCCTCGCACAGGGCCCCTCGTGGAAGACACTTGTCGCGTAGATTGTGAGGCGAGAACCTATAGGGGTGGAGTGTGGGGACAGAGCCCCAAAGTGCAGTTTCCAGGCTCTCGGCCTCACATAGAAAGGTGCTGGCTCAGGTAGTAAATGGCCATCAACTGTGATTGGATGGCCATCAGCTGTAACCAGTGAGCCACTGGCCACTAATATAACTGCTGTGGCTATGCTAGCAGGAAAATGGGGGCTAGCAAGAAGATGGTGGCTGAGCTAGCAAGAGCGGATTGCAGAGAGGTGGATGCCACCAGAGAGAATATAGCGGTATGACTCCCATACTTATGGCTCTGTGGGTGTTCCTTTTTGGCCTCACCATATCCTGCGTTCTCTTGTGGGGAGCGGGAGCAGAGACCCCGCCAGATGCCCCGCATGACAGTGACTGATCTAGGCCTGCAGCAGGGCTCTTCCCAAGAGGCCCCAGAACCAATGTACTTGGAGGTTGGCTTCAGACCACAGAAAAGCACTGCCCAATTAGCCCCATAGGTGATACACACAAAGAGTGGTCTCAACAGACATCAGAGCCTACTGGGGCAAATACCACACAGTGGCGTAGCCTCCGCACAGCAGCCCATAAGCTGTGGACATAGCCTAATCCCAGAGCCAGTAAGCCTAAGAGTCAATCCTACCCACTGATGTGTCAATAGCAATCAAGGCTCAACTACTACAGGAGGGCACACACAATCCACACAACTCTCCTGGAGCACCCAGCCAGGTAACCAGGGAGACTGTACCACTAGGTCCCAAAGGACACCTACTACATAAGGCCACCGGGCCAAGACTGGGAGACATAGCAGATCTACCTAATACATAGAAACAAACACAGAGAAGCAGTCAAAATGAGGAAACAAAGAAACGTGTCCAAAATGAAAAAACAGGAGAAAAATCCAGAAAAAGAACTAAACAAAATGGAGGCAAGCAACCCACCAGAGACAGAGTTCAAAACAATGGTTATAAAGATACTGAAGGAACTTAGTAAGAACTTCAACAAAGGGACTGCAAGCGTTATAAAACAAAAACAGAAACAAAAAAACATTGAAACCATAAAAACAAAAAAACAGTCAGAAGAGAAGAATACAATAACTGAAATGAAGAATGTATGAGCAGACTAGATGAAGCAGAGGATAGAATTAGTGATTTGGAAGACAAGATAACAGAAACACCCAATCAGAACAGCAAAAGAAAAAAAGAATTTTTAAAAATGAAGATAGTTTAAGAGAACTCTGGGACAACAGCAAATGTAACAACATTTACATCATAGGGGTAGCAGAAGGAGAAGAGAGAAAGCAAGAGATTGAGAACCTACTTGAGGAAACAATGACTGAAAACTTTCCTAACCTAGCAAAGGAATTTGACGTACATGTCCAGTAAGCACAGAGCATCCCAAACAGGATGAACCCAAACAGGCCCACACCAAGAAACATAATTAAAATGGTGAAGGTTAAAGACAAAGAGCAAAGACAAAAGCAAGAGAAAGGCAACTAGTAAGTTATAAGAGCACTTCCATAAGACTGTCAGCTGATTTCTCAACAGAAACTTTGCAGGCCAGAAGGGATTGGCAGGAAATATTCAATGTGATGAAAAGCAAGGACCTACAGTGAAAATTACTCTATTCAGCAAAGTTATCATTTAAAATCAAAGGACAGGTAAAAATCTTCCCAGACAAGAAAAATCTAAAGGAGTACATCACTACCAAACCATTATTACAAGGAAAGTTAGAGGGACTTCTTTAAGACGGAAACAAAAAAATCAAAATTATGAATAATAAAGTGGCACTAGCTACATATACATCAACAGTTACTTTCAATGTAAATGGATTAAACACTACTCAAAAGACATAGAAAAGCTGAATAGAAAAGAAAATAGAAACTTTATATATGCTGCCTACAAGAGACTCAGTTCAGATTGAAAGGCACACACACAGACAGAAAGTAAAGAAATGGAAAAAGACATTTCATGAAAATAGAAATGAAAAAAAAAAAAAAAGCTGGGATAGCAGTACTTACACCAAACAAAACAGACTTTAAAACAAAGGCTGTAAATAGAGACAATGAAGGACCCAGTAATCCCACTTCAGAGTTATTTATCCAAAGAAACCCAAAATGCTACTTCAAGGGGACATGTGCATCCATATGTTCATTGCAGCATTGTTTACAATGGCCAAGATGTGGAGGCAGCCTGGGTGTCCATCGATGGAAGAATGGATAAAGAGGAGGTGGTACATATATACAGTGGAATATTGCTCGGCCAGGAAAGGGAATGGGTTTTGCCATCTGTGGTGGCATGAATGAACCTGGAGGGTGTTGTGCTGAGTGGAGTATCAGACAGAAAAAGACAGATGCAATGTGATTTCTCTTATATGTGGACTCTAAGAACAAAATTAAAAAACAAGACAGAAAGAAACTCATAGATGCAAAAAACATTTTGATGGTTTCCAGATGAGAAGGGGGTTGGAGGAGTGGGTGAAAAAAGGGGAAGGGATTAAGAAGTACAAATTGTTTGTTGCAAAGTAGTTATGGGGAGTTAGGGTATAGCATAAGGAATATAGTCAATAATACTGTAATAACTATGTATGGTGTCAGATAGGTACTGTATTTTTCAGGGTGATAGATGTGTGTGGGTTGGGGATCAGGGTGAAAAAGGTGAAGGCATTAAGAAGTACAAATTGGGAGTTACAAAATAGTCATGGTGATGTAAAGCATAGGGAATATAGTCAATGATATATGGTAATAACTATGTATAATGCTAGGTGAGTACTAGACTAGTCAGAAAGATCCCTTGTTAAATTATATAAATGTCTAACCACTATGACACCTGAAATTAATATAAAATAATATTGAATGTCAACTGTAATTGATAAATTTAAAAAAGGGGGTAAAGAGGAAGGGGAATAAGAGGTCCAGATTTCTAGGTATAATACAAATAAGTCATGGAGATGTAATGTACAACATAGGGAATATAATCAATAATATTGTGACAGTGTGGTACAGTGTCACATGGTTGCTGGACTTATCATGGTGATCACTTCTTTAGGTATATAAATGTTGAATAACTATGGTGTACCCCTGAAATTAACATAATATTGTATGTTAGCCATATTTTTAATAAAATCTTTTTAAAAAGAAAAAGAGAGGAAGCCCAATGGAAAAGAAAGGTATGAATAAGCAATTTACAGAAACGGAAGCCCTAACGCCATAAACATAAAGGCTTATGAGGGTGATGTTCTTACTTGTTAGTTATCAGAGACATGTGACTCCACAATGAGATACCACTTTATAGCCTCAGAATGAGAAAATTTAGAAAATTGTGCTGGTACAAACTGAGAATAAAAGGAAATAAAAACTCTCATATTTCACAGCCTTTCTTACGAGCAATCTAGTTGTAGAACATATTAAAGTTACTTAATGGAATTATAAAGGCATAAACTCTAGATACAGCAATCCTATTTTGTGATATATATTTTAAAACACATACACACGCGCATGCAACAACCTCTTAACCAGGTCAGTTCAAGAGCACAAAGCAGGGTGTTCACCAAATTACTGTTCCACGATTTTGTGATTGGGGTAAATGTGGTAAATACTATGGAATAATACACAAAAATTAGAAAGAACAAAATAGATACACAGGTAACAATGTTAATAGATCTTTTTCTTAGTTTATAAATATTGAACATTTTTATTATGTACTTTTCCAAACATACAGAAAATAGAAAAAAACAGTTCAGTGAACATCCATGCACACACGACTTAGATTCAATATTAGCCATATATGTTTCATGCACACACACATATACACTCTGTTAAATCATTTAAAAATATATTAAGAGACATTATAAAACTTCACTTGTAAATACCCTAGAATGCAAATTTAAAAAGACATTCTTCCATAAAATACAACACTCTTACCACAGCTCATAAAATTAGCAATAATTATCTAATATCATTTAAAATCCAGTTCATATTCAAATTTCCTCAATCCCCAATTCTTTTCAAACCAGAGTCTAATCAAGGAAGTCACACTGTATTTAGTTGCTGGATCTCTTAAGTCACTTTTAATCTAGAATAGTCACCCGCTCCCCACCATTCTTTTTTTTTTTTTTATGACAATGACTTTTTAAAGAAACGAGGTCAGTTGTCTTCTATAACACTCCACATTGTGGAGCTGTCTGATCATTTCTTTTATGGTGTCATTCAATTTTTTGCTCTATCCCCTGTATTTCTGGTAAATGGGAAGGTAGATCTTAAAGGTTTGATTAAATTCCAATTACACTTTTTAAACCTGAACACTTCATAGATAAGACAGTGAATTTCATATAGCATCACAAATCAAAAAGCAAGCCTGGCTGTCTGACCAGTGATACAAAGTTTCACCACAGAGTCTAAGGATCTCTTTATTGGAAAGTATGTATGCTTTTCTTTCCACCACCAACCAACAATTTCATGAGAATTCTAGAGGGATGTAGACAAAACTTTTACCACAGTTTTGGCATCAAAGTGTATTTAATATTGTTTTATATTAACTTTTTCACTTTGTAACATTTCAATTTTTAAATATATGTTTTCCACAAACTATAAAATTTATACAAAGTAAGGTTCATTTTTATAATGATGGTAGCTTACTTCTTAATTAAAATGTTAGCACCTTCCTTCTTTTCTATTTTGTTTGAAACCCATAGAGTAACTGATATGATAGCCAGTCATGCATCAAGAGATTAACGTACATCCCAAAGCATCATCAAGAGAATCTAGACATATGGGAGGTGGTGGGGGAATCACTGGTGGTCTAGAAGGAAAGGAAGGCAGCCAGCATGGCAGGAAGTGTGGTAGTGGCGGTGGTGGTTGGGGGGCGGTGGAGACTGAATTTTAGACCTGGCTTTCCTGGTCCCAGCCTTCATCCTGGCATGGGCGGTGATGGAGGGAGAAAAGGACCCCATGTAGCAGCTTTTGAATTGATGTTATTTGCTTTATTTCCAGGAAACCTGGAGGAGTTCTCATTTTGATCTGTTGAAATTTGGCTTTCCTTTTCATTCTCCTGAGCATTCTGTTCAATATTATTAATAATAGCTACTTCAGAGGTTGGGGAAAGCAGATCAGACAGGTTGGCTCTTCTCTATTTCCGTATCCACTGTAAACCATAACACAAGTTTTTCTCTTAAAATCAGTTGAAGTAATGGTAGCTGGGTAAATGGAGCCGTCTTCGGATCACATAGCAGAACATCTGTCATAAATTTTCCACTGCTTCAAATGGGTTGTAGTACTCTTTTTTTTTTTTTTTTTTGTTTGGCTTTTATTCTTCTTAGCAGGTGTTCTTTTAGGTGTGCTTTTTGGTTTATCTGAAGCTTCAGAAATGCCACCATTGTTTAGAGCAGGCTTACGTGAAGCCACAGGTTTATGGCAAGCTTTTATCAATGCTGTATTATCCCAGATGTCAGCGTCATCCCTCTGGCCTGTGCTGCGCCTCCTGGCTGCACCTCCTGGCCAGGGCACTGCCACCACCACCTCGTCCTCTCATTGCCACTGCGAGACGACTGCCAGTGTAAATAGATCTTTAAAACATAATGTTGAGTTAAAAAAAAAAATAGGTAGAATGCGATTTATAGCCCAATGCCATTTAAGAAATACACATATAACACCACGTATTTTGTAAGGCTCTTAAGAACATATATAAAATATTGGATAGGATGGAGGAGTTCAGATAAGAGAATAGAAAAAGAATAAATGACAAATGCAAAGTATAAAATGTAGTGACGAAAGAGGAAAGTAGGTAAAGAAGTATAAAAGTATAATATAAAATAAAAGTTTGCATGCCCTGCAGTAATCAATAATAACAACGAGCTGAGATCCTCAGGAGAATGATTTCTTTAACAAGGAAAGGGTAGGAGCGACATTCGGACCACCATAAGACAAATAGAGCTTATAGGATATATAAGGCCCAGAACTACAACTGTTAACCGGCAAGCAATCAGGAACTGATAAATCTCTAGGAACCAATTACTGTCTCTGTTTCTCAGGTCATCTCTCTTCTGGCTTTCAATTTGCTGAGTTCTCTCCCATTAGACTACTGTCTTATCCAGTCCTTCATTTTGTATTGTTTTTACTTCTTCATAGTATCAGCTTTTTCATCCTCACTTTAGTTTTGACATGATGGAACATTGCATAAACTCTACATCTGTTTTCTCCATGCGTTCCTCACGCTATTCCCTAGCTCCCCCATGGGCAGCCTTCCCACTACTGTCTCATGCCTTCACATTTCCTACTTCAAATACATCTGTACCCAGTTTAGCATTAGAGATAATACTCCTGGAAATAGGAGGACTGCATAAGCACTGCTCAGGGTCATTATAAATTTGTCCCTGTGGGATTCATTCTTAACTACAACAACATACCACTTGAAGTTCATTGGATGACATTCACATTCTCCTTGTTCTTTAGAATTATTCTAATGATGGCTTTAGGCTAGTGGGTATTTCAGGTACTTGGAGTCACACAGTACAAATGGCTGCCTAGACTTGCACTTTCAATAGAGCTCATGATTAAGACAATTGTTTGGAAATGCATTGAATTTATAGACTAATTTGGAAAGAGTTGATAACTTTAGTTTTAAGTTACTCTGTATATGTATAGCTAGATAGATAAATAGATAGGTAGATGATAGATCAGATAGAGAGAGAGAGAGAGAGAGAGAGAGAGAGAGAGAGAGAGAGAGAGAGAGAGAGAGAGATATTGTGTGTCGTGTGGGGTGGCCTGCGGGGTCTCTGGTCCCGCTCCCCACATAAGAACACAGGATGTGGTGAGGCCAAAAAGGAACACCCACGGAGCCATAGGTAGGGGAGTCATACCATTATAGTCTCACTGGAGGCTGGATACACATGACATGTGACCTGCTGTCTGCTTTTCTGCCTGCCAACCGACTGACTCCACTCTCCATCGCAGCCACGGGCAGTTATATCAGTGGCCAATTGGCTAACTGGCTACAGCTGATGGTCAACTAGCCACAGCCGATGGCCATCTACTACCCGAGCCAGCACCTTTCCACATGAGGCCGAGAGCCTGAAAACTGGTCTCTGGGGCTCTGTCCCCACACTGTGTTTCCCCGAAAATAAGACCTAGACAGAGCATCAGCTCTAATGCATCTTTTGGAGCAAAAATTAATATCAGACCTGATGATGATATGATATATGATATGATATGATACTCAGTCTTATAATAAAATAAGACCGGGTCTTATATTAATTTTTGCTCCAAAAGACTCATTAGAGTTGATGGTCCGGCTAGGTCTTATTTTCGGGGAAACACGGTGAATAGATAGATAGACAGATAGATAGGCATGTATCTTCATTTATTTAGGTATTTTCTATGTCTTTCAATGAAGGTTCAAGACTTGTCTTGTTCATTCATTATTAGGTTAATTCCTATATAATGTAGAGTTGTTTTCCTTCACAAATGACTTATATTCTATTGTACTTTTTGTTTATTTTTGCTAAGCATAGAAAAAATATTGATTTTTATAAGTCGTGAATCTTATTTCTGAGTGAATTCTCCTTCTGTTTCTCTAGATAATTCCTCTAATAAGACATAGTCTCCATCATCATTTTGTTCTTTTTCATTTTGAGTCTTTACACTGGTTCTTTTTTATATTATTATTCATCTTTGAAAGTGCTCAGCCATTTAGTTTAAAAAAAAATAGTAGAGAGTCTTTGATTTGGGTTTTTGCTAACCAAATGCTATTGCCTTAGCCCTAAATTTTTGACATGAAACATGGTGGTGTGACTCATAGAACTGTCATTAAATCCCAACTCTTTGTGTTGTGATCCAGTTTCCCTGCTTCCCCACCCTCTCTCTCCTCATTTGCCCTCTAGAAAGCAACACTGTAGTTAACTGAAATGTCACATCATTAAACTTCCAGACAAAATGGTAGCCTGAACAGATACATACACTCTCCTTCCCTGCATCATCTTTGACAACTAGAAATATTGGGTCAATGTGTTTTAATTCAAACTACGTGTATCTTTTTAAATACAGTATTCTGATTTTACATCGTAAGTGTGATATTGTCTAACAACAAGAATAATGAAAAGAAATATTTAAACTTTTCTCGTTTAAGATTACTGTTAACAATAACATCAGTATTATAATTTGCAACTACTCTATGTACCTTGAATGATAAAGCAACAATTAAATATATTAAGATTTTAGGAACTGTTTTACTTAGGATTCTTCCAGAAGCAGGCCCTGAGACAGGAATTAAAGTGAGAATAGTTTAGTTGGAAAGCACAAATAACACTGTGCTTGATAGGGAAAGGAAGGCAGCCTATAGGGTGGTGCTATTAAACCAGCTACCATAGTGAGAAATTAAAGCTTAATCCCACAAGGAAACTCTGAGAATGCATGCAAAACATATGCCTCAGAACTCGCCAGCTCTATGAAGAAAGGAGCTCAAGTTTTTATATACCTGCTTACAGTGATGGAGAGCTGCCCTCTAGGGATTGTTCATTCATTAGCATTTCCAGTCTGTCATATGTACAGGCAGTTTCCTACAGTTTCAGGAAAAAGGAGCAGATACTGGCAGTTATAAAGGAGCAAGATTTCCCAGAGATACAGATTGGGAACAGCCTGTATCTGCTGCAGTCCATCCCTGGCATTAACCAGATGCCCTCTGTCCCCATGCTGAGTTCACTTCACCTAATTATTGTTCTTCAAAGTGGTAAACAATCACAATTTTTATTTAAAAAGGAAATAAACTTACAACGGGGTTAATATCAATGCGAACTACTGTCTTGGCTGGCTGTTGCAGATGGTCCCAAGGCTACAACTGATATTCGCCATCTCCCTTTTCTAACACACATTATAGATTCTCCTCACTTTTGGACAGCACTTGTGCCCATCTAGGTGGGTTGCTCAGTGGGGTAACCCAGACCTTCCAACCTCAGAAGTCTGCACCTCTGATTACCTTTATCTTGTCAGGATGCTGTTCTTGCACTTCCCTATTCATGGTAATCATTGGCTTTGAAGGAAGTAAGAGGCACCAGTAAATCTCCTAGTTCCAGATAGGTGTCCCTATTTGGTAGCTGTCCCTATTTGGTAGCAGAAATCCTACCTTCTCACAATAATCAAGGTCAAATTACTCCTGTCAATATACTAACCACCGCCCCCTTTCTTTTTTCTTCCAGTCTATTTCTGTGTAAAAAAACAAAAACAAAAACCTATTAAGGGTAGTTTGAACAGTGGTTGCCTTCTTCTTTCTGTCCTATACCTAATGATAATGATGAAACATCTTTTTATGCCTTGGCAAATGTCATACTACTTTCTAACTTTGAATCAGCTTCCAGCATTTTATCCCTTCCACGTTCAATGTGGCGAACTATCTCTGAGAATTCCATGAATGTACAGTTTCTCACTTGCATCCTTCTTTCTGCGATATCTTCGTCCTTTCTGTCATGACCATTTTTCCCATTCATGTCAATAAGGTTGTCTTCACTAAGTTCCTCTGATTAGAGTCTCTTAAACAGCAGTAGTGTCAATATTTCCACAATCAGCTATTTCTTCTTTAACCCCGTGTACGTTCAATTAGAATTTCACTTCTAGCATTATCACTTTTTGTTCCTTTTCTATAGTTTAATTTTTTGGTGGCCAATTTCCCCTTTCAATTATTTTTGTAAAATGTTACATGGCTTTCTCACTGGGACACAAAGAGACAACACAACTATACATTTTCCATCTGTGTATAAACTGAATAACAAATGTTCAGTGACCAATTACCTACAGACTTTGAATAAAGTGACATAATTGGTCATTGATCATAATGTGCATGTGTTATTTATATAGGGATCTGTGCATTGAAGAGCCAGCAGCAAAGTTTGCACTTTATGTGGTTACAGTTAATATGTCTTGGTAACTGAAATTTGAACTTTATTGTTGGAGCACTGGTACTATTTAGCTGAACTGTGGTAACCAAAATTCATGCATATCAGAACCAACTAAAGCAAGGACTGTAAATCCATTCTAACATACCTAGGTCCCTGAGCCTTTTGACTATTCCCTCAATACTTTGCCAAAGCAGTTCCAGCATCTCCACCATCCAAGCAGAAGATTATAACTGACTCCTGGTCTCCTTGCCCCACATCAAATCCTAAGTCATGTGAGAGTACTCACATCAGTAAACCCTATTTACATTCAATTAGAATTTCACTTCTAGCATTATCACTTTCTTTTTCCTTTTCTATAGTTTAGTTTTCTATACTATAGTTTAATTTTTTGGTGGCCAATTTCCCCTTTCAATTATTTTTGTAAAATGTTACATGGCTTTCTCACTGGGACACAAAGAGACAACGCAACTATACATTTTCCATCTATGTATAATCTGAATAACAAATGTTATTAACCGCCCTATTTTGTAAGTCCCGACGCAGCACTCTCACAATTGAATTCTAGGCACACTTTCTTGGTTCCTGACAATATATTATAGATAGTCCTGCAACTCCTCTGGTGAACAATCCCTTTCCTAACAAATCCGAGATAGTGCTTGCCTAGTTGGGTCATGCTGAGGTAGAGCCTAGTTGTGGGCCTCAATACCACAGGGAGAAAATCTTGAGGTAAGTATACTTGCAAGCATATTACCTTACAAAACATCTGCCTCAGGTGAGGAAGGATTGGGTGGGGAGGTGATTGCTATCATCTAGTAAGACAAGTTATCAACTTCTACAGGCCTAGGAGTTCAGGGAGATCTTGGGGAAATTCACTGGGTTACTTCTGCAAGTCCAAGAGTTCATGAAGATCTTCAAGGAGTTGAAGATTCTCGAGTCAATCCATTCTAGATATCAGGGCCCCACTCTTTTCTGGCTCCTAATTTTAAAAAGAGACTTGCCAGAGCTGTTACAATTCTTTGTATTTCTACTACTCTCACAGTCAGATCCTGGATCTAATTTTCAGCATAATCTGTAATCTAGTTTTAGAAGATGAGAGCTTCCTTAAATATTGCCAGAGAGATTTTCTGGCTTTCACACAATTCCCATGGTTCATGACTGGCTAGTTTGAGTGTGTGGTTCTCTTTCTTCAGCACGTTCATGTCATTTAACAGTAAGTGATCAAATCCATAGTCCTGATAATTACCAATGCCACCATCTCTCAAATTCTGGAGATACCACATAAAATGGTGCACCACCCTTCAGCTCATCCCATCCCAATTCAGCACAGTAAGAGTCTTAGTGATTGTAACGCTGTTCCATGCCAGAGCTTATCACCACCCACTTATTACTAGCAATGGGATCTTTCTGCAAACTGGATGTCAAATAATTCTAGAATTCAACCAGAAGATCTGCTTTCTAGAACAACTTGTGCTATCAATTGCCTTAGTTTAAGGTTCTGCAACCCCAAAGCAGACCCAGAGAAAATAATCAAATACAAATATTTATTTGGGAGTAGCAGTAAACAATGGAGGGGAAGGCTGATGTGAGATAGGGAAAAGAAGACAGTCAATGAAGAGTGCATTATGAAACTAAATATTACAGTAGGCAACTGGAGTTTAATCCCTTGGGGAATATCTGGGAATTTATGTAAAATGCATGCCTCAGAATTATCCTGAGGGCCAAAGAAGCTGGAACATTATATACCAATATCTCTCAGTCATTTGTTGAGAACAGCACCCGGGAGTTGTTAATCCCTCAGTATGTACAACCTGTCAGGCTCACAAGGAAAGTGTGGAGAGCCCTCATCCAATACTGGTAGTTGAAGTCAGCCAGAAAGCATAGTGGAAAGACTTCAGGAATCTGAACAAGGCAATACAGCATCTGCTATACCAGACGTCCCTGGTCCTCAGAAAAACAAACTCTTGAACCCTGGTGCAGAGTGGAATTAAAAAATAGTCTCCCCATGAGTCTGGATATAGAAAATTCCGTGAATCATCAGATCACCAAAGAAGGGGGAACATTAGACTGGTGTTATGGCCTGACTTGTGTTCCCTCAAAATTACATGTTGAAGCCATAACCCCCAGTCCCTCAGAATGTGTCTATATTTGGAAATAGGGCCTTTAAAGTGATGATTAAGTTTAAAGAAAGCTGTCAGGGTGGGCTCTAATGCAATCTCACTGGTGTCCTTATGAGAGGAGGCGATTTGGACACACAGTGAGACACCAGGGGCACAAGTACAGGGAAGAAAGACAACGTGAGGAACAGCGCAAAAGCAGCCATCTGCAAGCCAAGGAGAGAGGCCTCCAAAAAAACCAAAACTGTCAACAACTTGATCTTTGACCTTTTGCCTCCAAAACTGTGAGAAAAATATATTTGTATTATTTAAAGCACCCAGTTTGTGGTAGTTTTCCTGGCAGCCCTAGCAAACTGGGATGGCTCCAGGGACGTCATCCCTGTGGATGCAGAATCACAAGAAAAGGACCCTTCCATCAGGCAACTCTATCCTAACCAAGCACTTCTTCCACAAGTGCAATACAGAACTTGTCTTGGAGCTCCTTGCCCTGCCAGACTCTCAGGACCACAGTACTTGTAAGGCTCATTATGCCTTTAATAATACAGAAGTCCATCTTCATAAATGGAATCCAGTCGAAATGACACCACAGATAATCTTGGTCCTTTAAGTATGTCTGATTCACTGCTCCTACATGAACAGAACACAGCTGGCCCAGACTCTGGTCTTCCACTGCATCCTTCAGTCAGAAGTTAGATGCTGCAGAGGATGCCAGGGGACAACTCCTGAAAAGAGGCCTTCCTGTCCCTCTTTCTCCCCTGGAAAGCTACTACAGACCCTCCCAAGAACCATTTCCACCAAGTGATTTCCCTACTGTAGCACACCTTCCACTGGCAACAAGAAATGTCTCTCCACCACGCACTGTATTTTGTCTTCCATCCTACAACCTTAAAAAAGAAGTGAGTCACTTTCAGAGTTGATCCAGCCTTCCAGTAAGATCCAGGACCACAGGAAAACGTTCTTTTCTGTCTCAGCTAAGGTAATTTTGATTTGTTTCTTTTAGTTTTATTGCTGCTAGTTAAGTGAATATACAATGGCTCAAATGGAAACTTGATAGAAGTATAATTCTTAAGATAGTGATTATTGTAATTGGAATCCGATGTCACTTCCACTTTTTATTGTAAATAGTATACATATAGTAAATCTGCTGTTTTTATCAAGTCCAATAAAATAATTCAAACACACAGCGAGAATGTTTTGTCTTCTAAAATATTTTTAATTAATTAATTAATTAATTTTTAATTTTTTCTCTTTTAATTTTATTGCTATTAGTTAAATGACTGTATAATAGCTCAAGTTGAAACTTAATAGATTTATAACTCTTAAAGGTAATGCTTTATAAATGTACATTCTATAAATGTAAATCTTATAAATTATTTCCATTTTATAAGTTTAATTGGAATCCAATTCCAAATGTTTATATTTAAGGCTTAGATAATGTTACTTTAGTATTTTCTCATTGCTATTAACAAGTCTTCTTATTAATCCAGAAACACATCATCTAGTTTCGGTGCTATAGTCAAGTAATTATACAACTGTTCTAGTAGAAGCTTAGTAGAATTATAATTCTTAGGATACTGTTTTATAACAATAAAAGTTGTACGTTTTGTTTATTTAATAGTGAATTTTGTGAGTCAGTGGTTTTATTTTCTTCTATTTTAAATAGTGGAAGTATAGTATTTTGATTGTTGCTGTTTGTATTAGCTTCCTGTAGCTGCTATTAAAAATGACCACAAACTACAACAAATTTATTTTCTCTCTGTTCTGGAGGCTGGAAGGCCCAAATCAAAGTGTCAGCAAAGTCACACTTCATTTGGAGGCTCTGGGGAGAATCTTTCCTTGCCTCGTCCACCTTCTGGTGGCAGCTAACATCCCCTGACTTCCTTGGCTTATGGCCACATCACTCCATTCTCTGCCTATCTTCACACTGCCTTCTCGTCTGTGTGTGCCTTCTCTTCTATGTGTCTATCTTGTCATTGGATTTAAAATCCATCCAGGTAATATAGGATTATCTGTTCATCTCAAGATCCTTAATTATACCTACCAAGTCCCTTTTTCCAAAAATGGTAACATTCACAGGTTCCAGGACATCGGATATAGACATACCTTTTTAGGGGAGCCATTCAACCCACTACAGTATTTTTCAAGTCCCCCATAATGTGAACTGTAGTGAGACTTTTACATGAGTAGTCTAGAAAGTGGAGACATTTGAACCTCAAAGTCTATTTCTGTATACCAAGAGTTGTATTTATTCTGGTTGTTAGATGACTATATTTACCTTTAAAAATAGTTATTATTCTTTGAAAAAATAAGATAGACTAACATTTGTGAAATGAAAAGATAGTAGAGTTGGAAGTCAAAGTATATTTATTTTTTTAAATGTTTGCGTGGATTAAGGACTAAAAAGATGCACACTAAAATGTAAACAGTGGTGCTGGAAGGAGAGAGGGAATTGGAGGATGCGGAAGGATGAAGTGGGAATTTTATATTCCTTCTTTGTACACATTTGCATTAAAGTGCACACACAGTAAAAAAATAAACATACATAAAGAGAAAAAGAGATAGAAATTCAGAATGGCAGAGAGAAAATAAGTACAGGAAGTTGAAAGTTGGTTCAGAAACCACTCTCTAAACTACAAATGCCCCCATGACAGTCCTCTTCTGTGTGGCCCAGGAGCTTCCCCCAGCCAGAGGCAGAACTTCAAAGTAAAGTCCCTACAGATGGAGAGGACTGGAAAGAGAGACCATATTCTGTGAAAATGAACTTCATCTACTTCACGACTTGTCCCAGGGCTTGGGTTAAACTATGGGTACATTCTAATTTTCACAAAGTCTGTTATTCTGGGCCTTAAAGATAAACATTTTGAACTGGATCCCAAATTAAACTCATAAAATGCAAAAAGACCTGATTCATACACTCAAGTCACACACACACACACACACACACACACACACACACACAGCATATATGTTTATGAGACTAAGAATTATTATATTAATCATTAATATGTGTTCAGGGAATAGTTGTAAGAAAACAAAATTCTAGCCAGAACTATGAGTTATGTTCCTTTAGGATTTAGGAATAGAGTGAAGATGTGCATTTTTCCATAACATTTCTCTATTCTTTTAAAACACTTGAAGCATTAGCTGAGCACTAACATGAGAATGTCTGACAGAAAAAAATATTCTACAACTATTTAAAATGTCTTCAGGAGCACAGATTGAATTTCTTCTGATGCATCAAAGTTTGAAATAGGTGAATCTAGCAATGTTACTTTTTCTTTCTTCCAAGAATATCCTTCATGGTTAAATATGTTTTTCCAACTTGTGCTCTAAGCAAACATTCCTTTTCACAGTCCTTCTTCTAAAAAGAATCCATTAAAAGCCTTTATACCATAAAGGTCCAGTCTACATCTTAACTTTTATAAGTCAGATTTTCATGAATACACATAAGGAATTTTGTCAACAGATAAATTATGATGGCTAATGAAAAGTGTCATGTTTTTGGAAGAAAATTTAAAACTGAAGCTGTGTATATCTTATATGGACATCAAGAATCCATAATGTTTTTTTCTTAATAATTGATGTTTATTTTTGTTTCTGTTCATTGCCAGAATTTTTTTTGCAACTAACCAGTATACAAGGAGCCAGGTCATTTCCCCAGAAATATGATTACATTAGTCACTCATTAAATCTTGAATTACTTTTGTTCCAAAGTTTTCTAAGGAACTCATATGATCATCTCTAGATCTAGGGAAGTTAGTCACAAGTCCTAAAGGAATTCACGTTTGCTGAACCAAAAAGAAAAAAAATCAGTAACAGCAAATAGGCTGAAGAAATTTTAACAAAAAGCTTTCCCAACCTATGATAAACATGAATATTTCTACTACAGAATAAATAACCAAAACCTATATTTATAACATCTTATGTAGGATGATCTGTAAATCTCAAGATTAGTATAAATCAGTGATTTACTTGAAGCAGCACAGCTCTAGGTCTAATAGCCACTGGGGTGAGTCTTCAACAAAGGTCACTTTCATTTCACAGACCTGAACTACAGTTCTAAGGTATCTCTGATAAAGTGCTATGCTGCTGGAAATAAGGTCTTTCAAGTAAGGTCTCAAATGACAGTTCTCGTCTCACTGACACGTTGCATTCGCCCTTTTCTCCCATCATATTTGAATCAAAAGCAGCCAAAATTAGGAGATAAATAGTCATGTTGTTGAATATTCATTAGCTCCATCCTTGCCAGCCCTCTCAATGGTATAGTCTATATGTTACTTGTTCCAGAGATCATATAGACAGGAAAAGTACACAGGTAATTGTTAGACTCCAACCCCACAGAAATCTACCATTCCCACCCCAAAAACCAGTACCAGAAAATCCATTTACCATGTTTCCCTGAAAATAAGACCTACCCTGAAAATAAGCCCCAGTTAAGATTGTCAGCCAGACAGACGCATTTAGTACCTTATGACGATGTTCCAGAAGATGACATGACTGTATTTGAATAAATGTAAATTGTTCTGAATAAAAAACTAAGACATCCCCTGAAAATATGTCCTAATGCTTCTTTTGGAGCAAAAATTAATATAAGACTCTGGCTTATTTTCGGGCAAACATTGGTAGCTCCACACACAGAGAATAGGATTCAGAATCAGTTCACCCACTGCATTACCAGATCAATTTTCTATCATACTTTTCTTCCTAAAATTTCAAAATTGCCTTTAATTAATTAAAAGTATTAATTAATTCCTACCTTTAATTCCCAGAAATGAACTCTAAACATAATAAAAACAAAACTTTGTTTCATAAAGAAATAAGACTAGCCTTGTCCCCAGTTTGTGTAGTTGTCAGCAGCAAGTTTAGAACTAAAAGGTGCCATGGGAAATTAGAGCAACAGTAAAAGGAAGTCAAAGCAACTTTCAACATACTTGATGGACTCTTAAGTCATGTTACTCATAAGCAGTGAAGAGTCAATGGAATTCAGAAAATCCTTGTAACTTTGAGTTTTGTTTTCATCACTGTGCTATGGAGAAGAGAGTTTTGTTTTCACTGAGTTCTGGCCTCACTAGAATGTGTTTAATTTCTTTCTAGCAGTGGTAAATGACAATGAAAATCTAAACCCTGCCTTGGAGGACTCTTAACTTCTAGTTTTCACTGTAACATATAAATCTTACAAAATAAACTGTGCTACAGTGTATTCCAGCTAGCCTTAGTTGCCTCAAGAAGCCACAACAGCTGTGTGAACTCCTTAATAAATTTGCCCCATTTGGTAGAAGGAGAGGTTAAAGGCTACAATAAACAATGCGGAGGGCTGGTGTGGCTAGAGGAATTTTGTTCCCTGCACGAAACACGAAGGCCCAGATGTCCAGTTGCCCAATACACCATTCCCCACCTAGTCCACACAGTTCTTATAAAGACTTTGCTGAAACAGTCTATATTCATCTTGAGAACAGACAACACAGAAAAGAAGACTATGGATCTTTTCAAGATTTGGATTACAAAGCACAATCGGTAACCACAAGATTGCCCTGAGGATCCGAAAGTCAATTTGGGGAATATAATCAATAATGTTGTAAAGATTTTCTAGGGTATCCGATGGACACTTGTCTTATCAAGGAGACCACTTCAGGGATGCTGTAGATGCCTGATCACTGCACTGTACACCTGAAGCTGAAGCTGAACAATAATGAACTATAATTTTATATATAGTCACAAGAAGTGGAGTACAGCATAAGGAATAGAGACAGTGGAAATGTAATGGTTATATGCGATATCAGAGGGGTAGTAGATTCGGGGAGGGAGGTTATCACATTGCAAAGGGTATAAATGATAAATGTCTAACTACCACAGTGTTTTGCACACATGAAACTAATAAAAAAAATTTTTAGACACTAAAAAATGATTTGAGTTTGATAACTCAGGGCAATTTGCCCTTGAAGAGCAAAATTATCTCTGTATTTATGATATGGAATAACACATTAAGATACTTAGGAAATGAGGAAAATGCTAGGACCTTGGAAGGTTTTTTTAATAGAAAAAGATAAAGTCTGTTTTTATAGCTTAATTTTTGCCCTTTCTCACATCTTTTCAAGCAGTTGGCTTACAATGAATTTTCCCCAAAGAATTATACTTATCTAAGAAAACCATCTGAATTCCATTAGTGAGGCAAGCCCCAACAAAGATTAAGACAACCAACTGACATCAGGATATCATATGCTATGAAGGAAAGGGAATAAAATTCACATTGACCCAGAGAATCATAATACACATCCATTATATACTGTTTAAGTTGAATACTGCAAGGAAAAGTTACAGAGTAACAATTTTATGTAAAATACAGGTTATTAGCCCAGTATTCAGTCTTGTCAAGTGAGTATACGAGTATATTACAGGAGAGTTAACAGAGAAATAAATGGCTAATAAAACTTCCATTTCTTGTAGTTTTAAAAATTAAAATGAATTGTCAAAAGGCTGCTTTTCATCCTGTGTAGAATATATCTGTATGATAATTTATGAATGAACACTCATTATTCAGATTTAGAGCCCTTTCTGCATCAGCATCAGATTCACACCAACCAAATGCCTCAGTGAATGCTTTTTTCTCAATACTCTATACCAGGAGTTCACAAATTAGGCCCTGCCCCAGCCTGTTTTTGTAAATAAAGTTTTAATGGAAAACAGTCATGTCTATTCAGTTATATATTTTTATGGTTGCTTTTGAGCACAGATTAATAGTTGCAATAGAGACTTTATAGTCCAGGAAGCCTAAATGAATTACTAACCCCCTACTTTAACAAAAAGTTTGCCTACTGCTGTTCTATACCCATTCTACCTTCCTTTTCTCTCCCAATTTGACTCTCATTTTCTATTGAAATACATATTTCTAACACCTTATTTATTATAAACCCTGATGATCATTCATTATACTTTCAGGTTTTGGCTTGGAAAAGACTTTTAGTAGATTATAGTTCTTTCCAAGGAACTATAAATTGCTGTTAGCTTCCATAACATAGGCCTTACTCTTTATTCTCCACCAATTTTACATTTACCCACTTGCACTTTCCTGGTGCAGCCATATAGGGTCATGCAGGTTATCAGTTGCACAAAAGAACCCAGCAAAGGGGATGAGGCCAAAAGCAGCTTGTTTACCATGTGACAAGCCATAACCCTTGGCACAAGGTCACATCCCTCCAAAAGAAAGGGCACTTTTATTTTAAATTGTGTTGACCTAAAAAAATAAATAAACAAACAAACAAAAAACACCAGTTCAAGAGACAAAGCATTTATTTGGGATCTAGGAATTGCAATTCAGGGGACACAGATTAAGAAAGATACTCAAATAATGTCCCAGTTACAAGAGAGGGAATTGGGGTTTTTTAATGGAAAAAAGAGGAAGATGAGGTAAGTTGTTTTTAAGAATTCATTGTTGCTGACAAGCAAAGCTAGTTTTGTAGTTCATCAATTGGTCAGGTGAAGTCGTCAATAGGAAAAAGTTGAATTTTACCAGTTCTTTCAACAAGATATTCTTGTTTTCACTGACTTTTTGGAATGTTGATGGTTTGGCCCAGTTCAAATGTTCGGCAAACAGGACATGCAAGGCAGTTCCTCTGGAGGAGATGTAGGAAAGGCGGAGCAAATAATGGTTAAAGGGAAGAAGAGAGGTTCTCATGGAAAATTAGGAGGAAAGTGAACGATGAGAATTAAAAGAAAGGTTTGGCTATGAAAAGAAGAGCTTGGATAAGGGGTGTGAAAGGAAGTTTGAGATGACAAACATGAGTTAAAGAGAAAAGAAAAATGAGAAATGGAACCATAGTTGTGACTAGCTAACAAGTAATTAAAGAAATTGTTTTATTTTGTCTTAAAATATACAATTACCCCCAACATAAAATGCATGATAGCAGAGCTGAAAGAATTTCTGTAGAGATCAATGTTAGAATTCAAGGATTTAAATATTTAAATATTCATAATAGGAAATTAAAATAAAGAATAATGCATAAAACTAAATTTGCATTTTGTGTTTTTCTCAAGAAATCTTTAATGTTATACATTTGGATTCTTTATATAATTTAACTCTCTTGAAATAAATACATTATAATTCTGATTATTCAAAGTATTATATTGACTTACTAAAAGATTTTGAAACTTATTTATGGGTAACCAGTTAGAAAGTGAAACGTTTGAAAAAAAAAAAAAAGGAATTAACCCGAAGCAATTCTACACTACACATTACAAAGTGATTATCTGACTCATATACTTGGGTTTGCTTTAAGTCAAAACATGAAGTGTTTCCTGAAGTGACTAATAAATTAGATGACTATTCTAAACCCCATGTTGATAGAAATATTAATGATAAAAAATAGTGAACACAAATACACCCAACAATTTGCAGAGAAATTTTATGGGGAGAATTCCCTTTCTTTAACACATTCCTAGATTTTGCAAGGTTTGAAGTGGGCCTCTCCTAAAAAAACCACCTTTCTTTTACAGGGGGCTCTCCTCTAAAATATGTCTCCTCACCATTGAAATCATACAATACTGTATATGACCTGAATAGAGTGATGACATTTCAAGACCAATCTTAGCATGATATCACATCCAAGAGAATTAAAAGTTGGACAAAAAAAAAAAAAAAGTTGGACAAAAGTTGTATTGTTTTTGGTTTTGTCTTGAATGTTTTGTTGTTGTTTTTTTGGTTTTTTGCTGCACAACAAATTATAACAAACTTAGCAGCCTAAGGCAACACCTATTGAGAGCATTTCACTCCAAAGTAGCAGAATATACAAGATTGTACAATTAAGTTTGCAACTCATCCTAGAAAAAGTGCTACCTACCTCACTGCTGAGTATCACTACAGTCACCTTCCAAGTACTCCCCATTGGGAAGATATGCACCAATGCCAGCACCTAGTCCACCCATCAAAACAATTTTGGAACTCTTTTTCTGGAATGGCCATCAGAGCTGTCGTCGTATTATCCTTGATGTCCTGAATGTCATCAAAATGTCTTTCAATATTTCAATATTTCCTTTATATTCAAGTAAAGAAAGAAGTCATTGGGGGCCAGATCAGGTGAGAAAGGGGTGTGTTCCGATACAGTTATTTGTTTACTGACTAAAAACTCCCTCACAGACAGTGCCCTGTGAGCGGGTGCATTGTCATGATGCAAGAGCCATGAGTTGTTGGCGAAAATTTCAGGTCGTCTAACTTTTTCATGCAGCCTTTTCAGCACTTCCAAATAGTAAATTTGGTTAAGTATCTGCCCAGTTGGTACAAATTCATAATGAATAATCCATCTGATATCAAAAAAGGTTAGCAACATCATTGCAACAAGTTCGAAAACTTAATTGTCAGGCCTCATACAATGGAATATTACTCAGCCATAAAAAGAATGAAAACTTGCCATCTGCAACAACATGGATGAACCTAGAGGGTATTATGCTGAGTGAAATAAGTCAGACTGAGAAAGACAACTACCATATGATCTCCCTTATATGTGGAATCTAAAGAACAAAATAAATGAACAAACAAAATATAAACAGGCTCATAGGTACAGAGAACAAACTGATGGTTACCAGATGGGAGGGGGTTGGGTTGCTGAGTGAAAAAGGTGAAAAGATTAATAAATAAAAATTGGTAGTTACAAAATAGTCATGGAGATGTAAACTGTAGGGAATATAATCAATAATATGGTAATAACTATGAATGGTGCCAGGTGGGTACTAGACTTATCGGGGGATCACTTCCTAAATTATATAAATGTTTAACCACTATGCTTACACTTGAAACTAATATAAAATAATATTGAATGTGAACTGTAATTGAAAAACGTAAAGAGGGGGGAAAAGATCAATAATATTGTGATAGCTTGGTACAGTTATATAAGGGTAGGGGGTCATTGGGAGTTATCTTAGAAATCTGCAGTTTTGTTTTAATTTTATTCATACTGTAGTGTTGGTGATGATGCCATGAAATGTGCCTTCTCATATGACCAGTAACTACCCTGTCATCAATTTCTCAACATAGTAATCACCCACTGACTAAGGCAGTTACCCTCCTGAAAAATACAGTAGTTGGTAAGACTACAGTTGGTAAGATCAGGATCTTACAAAAGAAAGGGACCTGGGGGAGCAATGGAAAAGTCTTTATGTGTTAGGGTCTGATATTCTTTACAAAGGCATCTGTTTCCTAAACCAATGATATTAGTAGACATTAAATTGTTTGAATAAACAATTGTCCTGACTCATCTTTATTTATTCAGGAAACACGGCTGTAGACAATCATGATTTGCTAAGACTTGTAAATTTGATTGTTTAACTTGCTTGTAAAATTTCCCTCTTTTACAAAGGTTTTTGGAACAGCACTTACAGGCTTACAAATCTAAAGTCTTTTGCACTTGCATTTTCCTTTTTGGTATCACAAGTTATATAGTACAATGCTTGTATTGCTCTCTTCCTTAACATTTTATTTTCTGGATCTGATTTCTTTATATCACTGCATATCTTCAGTGCCTATATCTTTAATAAATATTTGTTGAAAGACTGAACAAATAAATTAATAATTGAATGATTAAATATTGAGAGGCTACAGCATAAAGAGATATCTCAACTCTTTCCTAAATCTAAGGGAAAAACAATTATTACCTCATTCTTTTTTAATTAAAAGAGCTGAACTGAACTATATATACATAGAAAGATCATGAATTTTTAGTTAGGACACACTGACATAAAACTATGTTTATTCCAAAACAGCATCTGTCAGTGGAGTAACTTCTCAGGTATAAATGAGGAAGGAGAAGTGTCACGGTTAATTTTATGTGTCAACTTGGCTGGTCCACAGTGCCCAAATATTTGGTAAAACATAAGGGTGTTTTTGTACAAGATTAACATATACATCTGTAGACTTTGAGTAGAGCAGTTTGTCCTGCATCACTTGGGTGGGCCCCATCCAGTCAGTTGAAGGCCTGACTAGAACAAAAGACTGACTTCCCTGAAGCAAGAGGGAACTGTGCCATAACACAGCCTTCAGACTTGAACTGGAATATTAGCTCTTCCCTCAGTCTCCAGCCTGACGACCCACCCTGCAGATTTTGAATTTGCCAGCCTCCATAATTATATGGGTCAATTCCTTAAAGTAAGTCTATCAAAATCTCTCTATCTTTCACACACACACACACACACACACACACACACACACACACACACACCCTTTAGGTTCTGTTTCTCTAGAGAATCCTTACTAATACAGGAAGTCTCAAGGCACAGCTACACTGTCAGAGTGGCAGCCTGCTAAGCTTGGAGCCCTCTTTCCCTCACGACATCCAAGGCTTTGCTCTTGAGCCACAGTCATCACCTATGTTGGATTGTCTCTTGATCAACTTGACATCACAGCCACCCTCTTCAGAGGTCTCCTATGCATCGCAGAAGAGAAACCAGGAACTATGTTGCCAGAATCCCCTCGCTGTGTGGTCACAGGCTAGAGCCCACCAGTGAGAGGCACTTGCAAGAGCTCTAAAAGGCAGGAGACGAGGAGAGGCTGTTACCCTCTGGAGGCCGTAGCAGGCAGCTGCAGGCAGATATGTTCGCCAACAACAGGAGGATCAAAGTAACTCGAGCTTCTTTGAAAATCACTGAAATCACTGCTGCAGGATGAGATCACCAGTGCGGCTCTCCTGCCCTTTGCTCGTGCAGGCCTTCCAACAGTTACATAAGCCTCCATTCCCTGTATCGAAACCTTTCGTCTTCAGAGCACATACAATGCCTTCTGTGTTCTAGCCAGACCATACATCACTGACACATTCTTTGGGAGAGAGAGAAAGGACTCTCTTCATTCTCTCCAATTAAACGTCCTCAGTTGGGGCTACCCTAATATATTAGATAGGGTGTAAATAACTTCGAACTCTAAAGGGATTTTAATCATCTTCCTCCCAGAAAGCCCCATGGCTCCTATGAAAGTGGGTCAACTCTTCATCGTCCTGAGGTCATTAGGAAAGCAGCATGACTCTCTCAGAGCAAGAATGAGGTGACTCCCTCAGCAAAAATATCTCCCACTACACTTCCCTGGAAGAGTCAGTACCAACTTATCTTATACAATCACGATTGAAACTCTAAAACAGTTCTTCCCAGAACAAAGAAGTTAAATTGCTGGTTTCACCTTTAGAAATAAAACTGCTGACAACACTAGAACAAGAGTTTATCCCTCTTAAATATCTGTGGGCACCATATCTGTGTTTAGTTCCATCTCACATGTCCACTACTGTAAGGTAAACCCTAAAATTCACCCTCTTACAGTAGGATAAACCTCAAACTCTTAACCTGATGATGGCTCTTCACCTGGTCCATCGGGCCTCTCCATAACATCTCAGACTAACTTCATTCAACCTGAATTCAGGCTTCACTAGTCTTTTTATGATTTCTTGAGCCAATTCTGTTCTTTTAGGTCTTAGGGCCATTGCACATTCCATTCCCTGTACCTGCCTGAAAAAAACTCCCATGGATTCTGACCCTACCGTCATACCCTTTGTCTTAGCAATTTCTACTAATTCTCCAGGTCTCCCTTTACATGTCACTTCCACAGACAGGTTACTTCATCCCATTATTCACATTTACATTATCTTGTACTTCCCCTTTGTAGTGCGTATTGCAACTATAATTCACTAATTTTTAAAATATCTTTATTCTCTTCTAGGCTGTAGCTTACATATCACCACTGTATCCTTGGTACCTGGTATGGTGCTAAGCAAATAGACCTTAATATGTATTGAATAAAAGAAAGGAAGGGAATGAAGAAGGAAGGAATGGAGAGAGGAAAGGAGGGAAGAAGGAAGAGAAGAAGGGAGGGAAAGGAGGTGATGTGATGGCTAAAATTAAATTAATATTAAATTCACCATAAATCCGAGATATTCCAGGCAGCACCTAGGAAAAGGAATCTATGGATTGAGAAAAGACCTTCACAGAAGGCTAGAGAAGTATTCTGCCTGGCAAAAAAATTAATACAGTGCTGGGTCACAAAAAGAAACCTTGTTTTTTAGAGATGCTGATAATGACAGAACTTGGAGAGAATTCTGTATTTCATCTGCAGTTTTGAGTAGGGAAGTAAGTTTTTACAAAAGGTAGACTGACATTGGTGGGCTGGCGGAAACCTCCTTTTTTGGAAGCATTTGGCTGCCCCTATTCCCAAAGGAACTCCATGGTCTATGTCATCAAACAACGGCTCCAGCCTGTTGTGGTTCTTGGCAATATAAAATAGGCTGAATCATAGGGCAGGAAACAAAAGAGACGTGGACTATTCTCCCCTGTGTACAAGAGTAGCCACTTGCCACATGAAAAGGAAAGAAGTGAATACATCATATCGCCTACTCAGAATACAATGTGTAGCTCACCATTTGAATAAATCAATTTGTTCTACAATATCTACTGAAATCTTACCATTACTCTCCAACTTCTTCATTGTACCTTCATAATCATCCCCCTCCAAAAAGTCAACATGATAACTTTCCCCAGAGATCTGCATATATGTGTGTGTGTTGGGTCACAAGAAGAAAAAAACTTGGCCCCACGAGCACACTTAGATAACTCAAGCCAGGTCAAAGAGAAAGGTCAGGTCAAGAGGAAATGGGAGACACACACTGAAGGGTACATTTCTTTAGAACTAGATTCTTGGATATTGGCCAACACTACACAACTGCTTATTGTGTGGAAGAACGCCAAAATGTGACAGTAAGAAATTTCCACAAATAAGAAAATAAAAGTCTTTTTATAAGCGCTTAATGCACCAAGAATGAAAAGCAATGTAATTTCATGACTTTAAATTATAGGAAAAATGATTGAGTGGAAAAGTGAAAAATAGTTTTAAAATTATATATATATTACATAGAGCAAAGAGGCTGCATCCAAAACATGTAAGATCTGGAGAGCAAAGTACTTAAATTTTCCCAGTTCTCTGAGGGAATGAAAGAATAGATGCACACATATATAAAAATACACATTGATGGTATAAGGCAAAAAGGGAATATCATGTTAATAAGAATTTTGATGAGAATTCATGGCTATCAGACTACACTTTAGCTTTCAGACTCTGTATTCTTATGTTGATTGCTTTTGCCTACTTTTCTTATATGATTCTGTGCTGTTCAGGCATCATCTGAGTCTTGATCGCTTTCTTTCCTAAATCTGCATAACCTTCCAAGACATTTTTTGAGCTATGAACCATTTTCCTTTCATCACAGAACTGCCAAAATCTATTCTACTTTTTAAAATGTATTACTTCCTTAAATCTCCCCAAACCCATGATGTAATCCTTCAGAAAGACAAGGGAAAAAAACACTAAAAAATTCCTTAAAAGCTCTACTTTTTTCCATGCTACCTATTTTGTCCGGAGTTCAACATGTAGTAACTATTCTGTCTGCCTTTTGTTTCTCACAGGATGAAATCTGGCTTTGTATGTAATTCAGTTTATTATTGCCCCTTTTGCAATATTATACAGATTGATTGATTATGCAGAATGATTAATTATCTCCAAATTTCTATCCCTTGTAATAAAGCACTTTTCAATTTCAGTAAGTGAGCTGATGAAAATACATGGAGGATATAATTGCATAAATTTACTTCTATAGATAATAGCATTCCCATGAAAAGGGTGATTTCAAGTTCCCCTCCATAGAGTTTGTGCCATTTTGCATTCCTCACAGCCTTGTCAACAAAATGTTGTAAACTTTTGGAATTTTGGAAATCTGATAATTAAGAAATGGCATGTGAATATAATTTTAGTATGCATTTCCCTTGATAACAGATAATTTTGAAAAATTGGATATTGAAACACACTGCTTCCAGTTTCTATTGCAACTTTGTGCTATCTTTAAAATACAAGAACCCTGGGGGCGACCAGTTAGCTCAGTTGGTTAGAGCGTGGTGCTCTTAACCAAAAGGTTGTTGGTTCGATCCCTACATGGGCCACTGTGAGCTCTGCCCTCCACAACTAGATGGAAACAACCACTTGACTTGGAGCTGATGGGTCCTGGAAAAGCACACTTAAAATAAATTAAAGTTTTAAAAAAAAACGAGAACCCTGGAGGAATTCTTCAAAGAATCAATGCATCTTTGTATATGAAATCAAGGAACAGTATTAACAATGAAGTGCTAGATAAGAGAGGAATTTCAAATGTGGTGAAAATTTCTACTTCTGGGAGGTAACTTAGGACATATTCACATATGTACAATATGACACATGTATGTGTGTTTGTACATTCATACATTGTACATATACATAGTAATATATTGAACCATTTTTTAATAATAAAGAATTGGAGATAAACTAAATGGCCTTCAATAAGAGATCAGTTTAATAAATAATGGTGTATTCATACCATGGAATTGCATACAGCTACAACAAAGAATGGGGAAGCTTTTTATATACCAATATAAAATGATTTTTATATATTTTAAGTAAAAATGTATATAAAGTGTGTATAATAAAGTGTGAATACTATTCTATTTGTGTAAAACGAGGAATATGTATTACCATCGTGTAATTACCACAACATATGCATTCCTTAAAAACCTACATTCAGCAAAGGTTTTTGGGGTGGTTTGTTACAGAGCATTATTTTAGCAGTAGTTACCAATCCACTTCATATATGTACCATAATTTATTCAACCAGTACCCTATCAAAGGTCATTTGGGTGACCCCAATTTTCACACTTCCCTGAAACTTTTGATATTTTTACCAATATATCTTTAGGATAGATTCCTTGAAGTGGAATTGCTTATTAAAAGAAAAAGATGCTTATGAGTATGTAGTTTTGCTGGGTAATGTCAAGTTCCCCTCCATAGAGTTTGTGCCATTTTGCATTCCTCACAGCTTTGTCAACAAAACATTATAAACTTCTGGAATTTTGGAAATATGATAATTTAGAAATGGGATGTGAATATAATTTTAGTATGTATTTCCCTTATTATGAGCAATACTTTTATGCATGTTATATACGTTATATCCTGGTGCAGGATGTCAGATCCTGAGCAGGATAAAGACGTTGTCTCTGTTGAGGATGGCAGTTCTACAAATTAGCTCAGGGTGCTGTCACCTGAGTTGGTTGAGGAGGGCATCCACAAGAGAGAAGGTGGCAATGAGATATTGGCTACACACAGGAGTATTAATAAATAAGTAAATATGTTATAATGGAAGCCAGATTGCTCACTGTCAGAGAAGAAAATTACAAATATGGGAAGAGAAAATTAGAATAAACTCTATGGTGCTGGATTAGAATTGGGGATATTAGTGCAAACTCATGGTTTTCAAACAAACAGATATAGAAATAAGTGGGTGGGTACGTGGGTGTCCCTAGCTCTGTCACTGGGAAGGCCTAGGAGCACGGAAACCCATAACATGAGCACACTTAGTGCCCAGGTCATGGCTTCTAAATACTATTCTCCAATGAAAGGAACAGCTCTTTTGAGAAATGAACTGATTCCAGGAATGGGAAAAGAAAAGCACAAGATGGGCCTGGGACTTCTCGTATCAGAAAGTAAGAAAGTGCTCAAAGAATAGTGGAGAAATGTCAAAAGGACACAGACACCAGCCAAACATGGGATAATTTGAGCATCAAATTAAATAATGATAACAGCGGCTTACAACCAATTGCATAAAATGGTAAATATTGAGTCCAATCTGATATAAATAAGAAAATGAAGAAAATGAAAGTTTTATAAAGAACAAGATATTTTCATAGTTTAAAAGTATTTATTAATTTCAATGGGGAAAGGAGTAACATTGCAGGAGAGAATTCTGTAGACTCCACTTTCATCAAGTGAATAATGTGAGCATTGTTACTAATGGGACAAACTGAAATCTTGTGTCACCTGATAGGATGCAATGTGAACACAGCACTTGTGTGCTATTCCTGCCAGAGGTGCATAACCTGAACAGGATCATGAGGAAATATCAGACAAACCCAAAGGGAGGGACATGCTACAAAATAACTGGCCAGTACTCTTCAAGAGTCAAGATCATGAAAGTCAAGGAAAGACTGAGCAAAGGTTCTAGACTAAAGCCTACTAAAGAGACCTGACAACTAGATGCTACACATGATTCGCAACTGGATCCTTGTTATAAAAGACCCTATTAGGAAAACTGGCAACATTTGAATGTATCTAAGGATTAAATGGTACTAATGAATCAATGTTAATTTTCAGAATTTGATGTTCCTATTGTGCTTATATAAAAGAGTGCCCTTAATTGAAGGAAATGGACATAAAATATTCTAGGGTGCTGAGGCATCATGTTGGAAACTTACTCTTCAATGGTTCAAGGGGAAAGAGAGGTCTTTGTACTGTATTTGCAACTGCTCTGAAAGTTTGAATTATAATTTTTCATGAATTTTAAAATAATTTTAATGAATTTTAAAAATGAAAAATTAGAGGCAAAATTATGAGAAAACATCCAAATAATTTTTAAAGGCATAAACTTTGACCCAGAAATTTCACTTCTGATAGTCTACTTTAGGAAATAATTCAAAATACATGCTCACCTCCAATAGCCCTAGAACATCAGTTCACCTTTTTGCTTTTAGCTCAAAGTTCCTTCAGTTTATAATTATATATTTGTGTAAACATTTGATTAATGACTCCTTCCCCTTGAAGTCCAGGACCATGTTTGCTCACCATTGTATCCCCAGTCACTAGCACATGGCTGGTACCCAATAAAAATAAATAAACATGCAGTGAATGGATGAGTAGGTAAGCAGACAGTTAGATACACAGATAGGTAAAATCTTAGTCCATTTGGACTACTATAACAAAATACCATAAACTGAGTAGCTTATAAACAACAAACGTTATTTCTTACAGTTCTAGAGACTAGGAAGTCTAAGATCATGGTGCCAGGAGATTTGGTTTTGAGTGAGAGCCCACCTAGATGGCCATCTTTTCAATGTAACCTCACATGGTGGAAAAGTAGCAAGGGAGCTCTTTTACAAAGGCACTAATCTCATTCACGTGGGCTCTGCCCTCACGACCTGTTCACCTCCCAAAGGATCCACCACCTAATACCATCACCTTGGGGATAAGGATTTCAACACATGAATTTTGAGGGACACAAACATTCGATCAAATGAAGGAAGGAAGAAAAAAAGAAGGAAGGAAGGAAGGAAGGAAGGAAGGAAGGAAGGAAGGAAGGAAGGAAGGAAGGGATGAGAGAGAGAGATAGACACAGAGAGAGAGAGAATCACATCCCTGTCTGGAACCTTGTTAAATATGTAATTGATTGGTTCTTATAGCCCTTCTGGTCGAAGATAAATATAGGGGAGAAACTCTAGTCTAGCCCCTAAGCACATACATTTGACACTAAGGACAAAAGAACCATAAGCAATAAAAAGCTGCTTCCCTCAGTACATGTTGGGGCCTAAAATAATTTGCTCTGTGAGCCCTCTAACAGATATTAACACAAAAAGAGAGAGTCCTTCATCCCCATTCCCTCATTCGACCACAAAGCATCACACCCTGAGGGCTATGAGCCACGGCCTGTGGAAAAAAACTGGACTCTGGAGCACCTTCTGACTGGAGTTAGACAAATCATCAGCAAGCTGGTAGGGTTTGGGCAACATCCGCAGCAGCTACCACACCATGCCAAGGACAGACGGAAGCACCCAGTGGAGCGGCACAAGGTCGTGAAATAGTGCCAAGACCTGGAAACACTCCCTGGGGAGTCACAGGAATGCTTAGGCGAACTGTCCTGGGGCTTGCGTGCCTCCCCTGAACAGAAGGGGACTAGAGCAGAGCCACCCATGATATATGTGTTCACCAAAAGAATGTGTAAAATATTTCTATGAAGAAAATCCATACTTTTATTCCCATCCCACGTATAAGGAAATAACAGTTTTGAGAAGTCGTGTATCAGCCACATAGAAAATCCACCTTTGCACTAGGATCATGTAAAACACCTCCTCTTCTTTTTGTCAAAGACACTGTTTATCCAGATAACAAGTGAGACATAAACTAAAAGACTCTTTGTCGTGCGGGGGACCCTGCTCGCTGCGCCATTTGTCGTGCGGGGCGGCCTGCGGGGTCTCTGGTCCCAATCCCCACATAGGAACGCAAGACATGGTGAGGCCAAAAAGGAACACCCACGGAGCCATAGATGGGGGAGTCATACTGCTATATTCTCGCTGGCAGCACTATAGTCTCACTGGAGGCTGGATCCACACTGTCCACAACCCACTGTCCTAACTGCAATCTGCGCTTGCCAGCCACCATCCTCTTGCTAGCCCCCATTTTGCTGCTAGCGTAGCTACAGCAGTTATGTTAGTGGCCAATGGCTCACTGGTTACAGCTGACGGCCAACTAGTCACAGCTGATGGCCGTGCAATTACAGTTGATGGCCATTTACTACCCGAGCCAGCACCTTTCTATGTGAGGCCGAGAGCCTGGAAACTGCACTCCTGGCTCTGTCCCCACACTCTTCTTTTCAAATAATAAATAAATTAAACAGCATGCCAGACAAGATTTTCTTAATTAAAAGCAAAATGAGCATAGGAAGCATTGCACTGAATAATCCAAGGAGAAATTTCTTTATCTTATGTTATTCTCCATTTGAATTTGAGCTGTATAATCTAAGTTATCCATTACCCAGGTATTTTGGTTATGTTTGTTTTTAATAAAGCGTTAACACCTTTCATTTTTCGTTTATCTGATGTTTCAGAATATAGTTGAAACCGCCTAGAAGTGAAAGCAGACACTTAAAGCACTGATGTATGGTGGATATTTCTATTTCTCTTCCTCAGATTACCCTTGCCAGGCTCACATCTTCAACCCCCCATTTCAATACAGCCTTACTTCTCTCCAACTAATCCCCACCTCTCCTCACCTTCAAAGCTACACTTCCCAAAAGCATTGTGCACACTCTTTTCCTTCTTTTCTCACCCCTCATTCACTCCTTAACCCACTCCAACTGGCTTCCACTCCCACCAAAACCACCCTCCATTAGATAATAATTATCTCCATTTCCAACAGGCATCATTTCTCTGAAGAATTTTATATTGCACACCACTTCTCTTCCTCTTGCTTCTCTGACTCCCCCTTTTTACCTCTCTGGCCACGCCTTTCCTAGCTCAGCTCCACACCTCTCTTCATCTACCAGCCTTTAAATGTTCGACTAAGCGCTTCTCGGCCTTTTGGCTAAGATCAAGTGTAAATGTTGGACTTCCTCAACAATCAGTCATGGGTGCCCTTCTCCTCCTACCCTATGCCAGGGATTGCACACCCAGATGCCTCAGGAGCTAGGCAGGTAACCTAACACAGCAAAGCAGACTGGGAAACACCCTCATGAAGGGAAAATCTGTCATGGAAAGGGGAAACCCAGCTAATTTATTGTAACATGCAGGAAGCAACAGAAATGTTGCCCCTAGCTTCAATTACATGTAAACACCAACTTTCAATTATTTACCTTGAATGTAGGTAAACTTCTCTGCAAAACTCCAGATACATACCAGTACATTCAAATGCCTACCCAACATTTTCACTTGGATGTTTTGAGAGGATTTCACACTAAACATGTCCAAAACAGAATAAATGACCTCCTGACGTGGTTCTCCTGGGAGAGCAGACTCATTTTATTATCTGCAATAAGTGACATCATTATGGCTACTGAGAGCTAGGTGTTAAGTATAGTTGAACATCTTTCACCCAATTGTTAACAACATATTTTCAGAGTATTCAAAGTACCTGTTTTCAGAATATTTACATACAGCTGACCCTTGAATGACACGGGGGTTAGGGACACCGATGCCCACACAATCAAAAATCCACATATAACTTTTTTTAAATTTAATTTTGTTTTATTTTTAATTTTTTTATATTAGTTTCAGGTGTACAAAACAACATAATGATTAGACATTTACATCCCTCACAAAGTGATAACACCCGAAGTCTACTACCCATCTGACATCGGACACATATAACTTTTGACTTCCCAAACACTTAACTACTAATAGCCAACTGTTGACCGGAAGCCTTATTGATAATGTGAACAGTAGATTAACATATATTTTGTATGCTCTACTTGTTATATACTGTATTCTTACAATAAATTAAGCTAGAGGAAAGAAAATGTTATTAAGGAAAGCATAAGGAAGAGAAAATACATTTATAGTATTGTACATATTTATTGAAAGAAAATCTGTATATAAGTGGACCCACACAGTTCAAATCCATGTTGTCCAAAGGTCAACTGTATATGATCTATGTATATGAATATGTGTGTAAATATAAACATACATTTCAGCCTTTTGTGTATATGTTTATATATCATTTACATATATGTGAAATATATACATGTGTGTATTATAGCAATTGTTCTGGCAGAATATAGTAAAGAATTATGCTAGAAAATGTTGGTAAGACTTGGAATTGACTCCAAAGAGAGTATATTACATGACAGTCACAGTGAGGAAGACTTTCACTCAATGTAAGACAGTATTTTAGCTGAAGGGCTGATCTGGACATCTGCTTTCAGGCACACATCTCTGTTTTTATGTGTTTGTTTTTTTGTGTGTGTTTTTTTTGCTTTTTTAAAATTAAAGTTTATTGGGGTGACAATTGTTAGTAAAATTACATAGATTTCAGGTGTACAATTCTGTAATACATTATCTATATCTCACATTGTGTGTTCACGACCCAGAGTCAGTTCTCTTTCTATCACCATATATTAGACCCCGTTTACCCTCTTCTAAAGCCCCTCTCCCCCCCTTACCCTCTGGTAACCCCTAAACTATTGTCTATGTCTATGAGTTTTTGTTCCTTCATCTGTTTGTCTTGTTCTTTTGTAGTTTTCAGTTTTATGTACCATAAATCAGTGAAATCATATGGTTCTCTACTTTTTCTTTGTCGTTAATTTTTGACAGCTTCAATACAATGTGCCTTGGTGAAGGCCTGTTGGGGTTGAGGTAATTAGGTGTTCTATTTGCTTCTTGGATTCAAGGATCCAGTTTTTCCCACAAGTTTGGGAAGTTCTCATCAACTATTTGTTTGAATATACTCTCTGTTCCCTTCTCTCTTTCTTCTCCTTCTGGTATGCCCATTATTCTTATATTGCTCTTTCTGATGGAATCAGAAAGTTCTTATAGAGTTCTTTCATTTCTTTTACGTCTCAAGTCTCTTTCTTCTTCCATCTGTGTCATTTCCAGATTTCTGTCTTCGATGTCATTGATTCTTTCCTCCACATGGTCAACTCTCCTACCTAAGCTGGCTATTTCATTCCTCATTTCTTTATTGAGTTCTTAAATTCCAGAAATTCTATTTGGTTCTTTTTAAAATTTCAATCTCTTGGTAAAATGTTCATTTTGTTTTTTGATTGTTTCCCTGAGTTCATTTAACAACCTGTCTGTGTTTTCTTGCATCCCATTGAGTTTTTTAAGAACTGCAATCTTGAATTCTCTGCCATTTAAATCACATTTTCCATGTCTTTTAGTTCATTTTCTGGAGACTTTTCATTTTCTTTCTGAGCTATTTTGTTACCTTGGTTATTCATGGCTATCAATGATTTATTATTTCTTTTCCTAGACAATATAGGAGTGGGTTCTGCAACAGGTTGATAGAAAGAGGTCTTTCTTTTGTTTTCCAGTTAAGTGTTGGTAGAATCTTTCATTTTCTCTCTGACTGTAGCCTTTTATTCTCTCTCACACTCTAGTGTTATATTTTCTCTCCACTATTCTGGCTTCTCACACAATGGGGGGATTCCCTGGAATGTGAGCTTCTCCTCTGTGAACAGTTTGCCTGGGTCATAGGGCCCCGCCTCCGTGGAGGGATGTGGAGAACTTCTGAAGTTCCAAAGCTCTTCCTGCACCAGATTCAGAGCCCGGGTGTTTCAGCAATTCTGTTTACTCCTGCAGGGATCCACGCAGATAGGCGTAGTGAGTTGTGAGAAGTGGCCCAGAGCAATGACGACAACCACCACCACAGTCAGTCCTGCTTCCATGGCTTCTGCCGGAAGTAGTTGGTCTGTGAGTCTGTGTCTGCAGACCACAGTTCTCAGAACTGCAAATATTCTGTTCTTTGATCAGAAAGACATTGCTACTGTTCCACTCCTAGCACTGGGCAGGTGGGCGAGCTCTGGTACGATAAGGAGAGGGCAGCTAGTCTCAGTGCCTAAGGTTTCCATTCTCTGCTCAGCAGTGAGGGCTTAAACCTCCATTTTCAGCCTTCTTCCCTCAGTCTTTGCTCCAAGGTCTCTGCCATGAGCTCTGGGTTCAGCTGTATTATATGCTGTTCCCTCAGCCCTGTAGGCCATAAGCGGAGCCCTAGTAGTCTGAGTTCTTCCCTCTCCCGCAGCTGCGGTAGTTCCTGGATACAACGAGCTCAGAGCACCAAGCTAGGTCTGCGTCCTGCGCCCACGCATCGCGTCTCCGCACTGCTCGCTTCCCACCTACCCCATTTCTGCAATTTGCCACCTTTAGATGATTTCAGTAGTGGGCCTCTTAGTCTTGCCTGTCTGCTACACAGGGAGTCCTTTGTGGAGTTATAGTTGTTCAATTTGTTGTAAATTTCAGGGAAGATTTCAAGAGGCTCACCTCATGCTGCCATTTTATGATGTCATCTCTGCCAGATTTCTCTTGAGGAAGGAAAGACTTATTCCCCCAGTTGCAGGAGAAGATGGTCTTCAGCTTTTAACCCTCTTTGAGGATTGCCAGAGCTGAAGAAAACTGCCTTGATGTAATGACTGGCCAACAAGGGGGTATAAAATCCCAGCCCTCTATCCAAAACTCATGAGAACTCTGATGCGCCATTGCAGTCCACAGCTTGTGTGGGTTCAGCTGAAGCTTTCACCAGGACTGCATGACAGCCTGACTTCTCCCTCTGCCCAATTCTGCCTCCTTCCCTCCTTTTCGCAGGTGTTGATACCAAGGGCACTTACTAATAAATGCCCTGTACCCTAATTTCCCACTCTGTGTCTGCTTCCTGAGGAACCCAGCCTGGGACACTTGCCACATATAGAATAGCCTGCATCCTAAAGAGTATGGGCCTATCACTGGAAATATGGGACAATTATTTGTTATGTTACAGAAAAGATGCATATATTGGCTATCCTCTACTGTTCCTTTCAAATATATGATTTTATGATTCTAAGTTTTGTACAGTGGAAATCATATAATTAATCTACTTTATGTACAGAGTATTTTACAGATGATACATATTATCTCATTCAAGCCTCATAAAAACCAGATGAAGTAGAGAGAATACTAGCCCCATTTTACAGAAGAAATTGAGGATCGAAAACATTATTTAGCCCAAGGTCACATATTTATTAAATAAAGGATCTAGTGCTTGAACTGAGTTCTTTTCAGTTCTCAATCTACAACCAACGTTCCTTACACTGTATCAATTTTGAGAAGGGACTATGGGTTTCCATCAAAATACTGTATAACCAAAAATCATATTAAAATTTTAATTTGCTGTGCCATTGCCAGTATTTCAATGAGTATCTTTTTAAATTATTGAAAATGCAGCTGTATTTCCATTTGCTAAGTGTAAGTAATTCCATCCAAGAATTTTGATGGGATCTTTGAGACTTACGGGAGTCCTTATTATGTCATTTGGTTCCACATGAGGCTCTGCCTTTCGTTCAGTTGTATAGGCATGTCCTATGATATAGCTGGCAGTACACATTTCACAGCCTCTAGACTGCTAGGACCAAAGCCAGACGTCCTTGAGTAAAATTTTGCATGTTTCATAAGAACATTACAATAGCAGATGTGGGAAGCTTTGTACAAAATATTTCTGAAATTAAAAGTTAGCATGTAGACTCTATTCTAGCATCCATTAGGCTAGACAAAGCAAAACTAGCTCTTTGTGTTGTTGAAACTTAAGGTTGTGTGTAGAAAAAAAAAAATAAACAAAGGCCTGACAAATGCCATTATGATGTTGAGCGTTACACTAGATTCTCAGAATGGTTAAAGCACTTGACTACACTCTGAGGAGAGGCAATAGCATGTTTCTTTAGCTCCAGAATATGTTCTTTTAAACAACAGGATAACCCAAATTAACCTTACAAGAGCAAAACTGAGGGCAGAAGTTTTCATGGAATCTGACCCGACCATATTAGCCTTTTAATTAACGAAGACTAGTTCTTCTAACATGTTTTGTTGTCAGAAAAAATTTTTACCCCAGAAGTAGAAATGACAGTTTCAGACTTGATTATATGGAACTCTCTTGGGGGATCCCACAAGAAGAAGAGCGGGTACCCATGTTAAGCGATGACAGGGCTATATATACCCACTTCTACTTCAATTTTGTATTGGACCTTCCTATAAACTTTCACTTAAAACATGTTACACAAGTTTAGTGGGGGGCGTTTGAAACCACTCCAGTAGTGACACAAAGCTGTGGTTTCAGAACTGGTGTGCCTCCCAGGAGCTGCAAGCAGGACAGAGCCATCACCTCCTTGCTGGGAGACCTTGGAAGTCCAGCTTTCAGTCTGGCCCCAAGAGAAATTACTAAGTCCACATTGAGGGCTTTACATGTATTATTTTAAGTAATCCTAGCTACAACTTTGTGAGTTTAATATTATTACCTCCTTTATGCAAATGAAAAAAGTAAAGCTCACTCTTCCTAGGTTCACTTGACTTATAAATTTAGAGCTAGTACTGAAGCTTCTAAGAATCTGAGCTCTTAACTGATGTTTAACACTGCTTTTACTAAGACCTTTAAAATGAAAAACATCCCATTTAAAATCATCTGAAAGTTCCACACATTGTATAAAAGCAATCTGTAAGTTATGTTAAAACTGAGCAATAACTCTAGCTGAACAGAATTTTTGGGATCCTTAAAACTCTGTAAATGGCAACCTGTATCATAGATAGAAGGATACTGTCTGAAGCTCTGCTCTAAGCAGTGATTCGCCCACTGTGGACAAAGTCAAAGAAGATAGCCTAATTAACATGATTTTGAGTTTTCTTGAAAAGCAAAAGACAATGAATATTTTAAAGGGCCAAGTAGTATAACCAGGTAAAAGAGTAATGGGGATAATCAAAATGCACACTTCTAACTTTCCAGGCAAACGAGTCCAGATGCCTAGGAGAGAAGCAAGTCAGATATTAGTTACCAATAGTATTCTAAATTCATTTAATGCAAACAATTTGTCAAAGTAATATAATCTGGATATGTATAGCTTACAACCTCTTGAGGAAACCAGGCAGAAAATCCAGGAGGACTTTCCCAAAAATAAATCAAAGCTTTACCAATGATATTCATTACTGAAATGTGGGACAGAAGTACGAGGCCAAAGAGAAGGCAGAACTATGAAATGGTTTGTCAGGAGCCAGAGTCATTGTAAATAGATCTGACATTGGGAATTCAAAAACTATTACAGAAACATATGGCTTAAAATATTCCAGGGATCTAAAATTTCAACTAAAGCAGGTAAATGCTCTGTACAACACAAAATATTTCTGTAGGTGGCCTAAAAAAATGAGGTATGATCATACTACTAATTCCTTCCATTTCCACAAGCCACCACACCTCTGTAGCCTACTGTTGAGCAGAGGTTGCAGTAATTACAACTCATTGTCAGTTACCTACCCGCCCCTAAAGTCGCTGAAAACCATGACACGATTATTAGAAATACAAGAAAGAACAGAACTGATGTGTATAAGAGAGAAAGTGTTATAAACAAAAGACTAGCCCAGATTTTTAGAGAAGTGAAACTACTCAGTATAACACGATAACGGTGTATACACGTCATTATACGCTTGTCAAAACTCACAGAAGGTACATCACCGAGAATGAGCCCTAATGTAAACTATGGACTCTGGGTGACAATGATGTATCAGTGTAGGTTCAGCGATTGTAACAAGTGCACCACTCTGGTGGAGGATACCCACAGTGGGGGAGGCTGAGCATGGGGTGGGGGCGGGGATATATGGAAACTCTTTGTACTCTCCACTGAATTTTTTTTGCTATGAGCCTAAAACTGCTCTAAAACTTAGTCTCTGATAAAACAAAAGACTAGCCCATGGGTCACTGACAAACCCACAGAGTCCACAGACAACACCTTAAAGGGTGAGCAATACCAAACCGAGCTCCACCCTGCTGCATTCTAGTTATTTTCTGTTATGCTAAAATAATCACCACATATTTCCACCTGCCCACTCCTCCTACTCTCACATTGTTTTCATTGAGTTGTCTACTTTTTTTTCATTTATTTCTTCGTTCATTAAATATTTATTGAGAGCTTACGAAGAGGGGGTAGGACTCCATCTGTAATTCTCTGGGGTTAACCCTAAGAAGCCAGAAAATAGTGTTCATTAACTCTAACAAGGTTGCATTGCCAAGTTTTGCTCCTCTGGCCACTGTGTCACTGGTTAAAAGGAGTTGTCTACTTTTGAAAACATATTATGAGTGTGTCCATTTCAAAAGGAAATGTCTAAGAATAACAACTTAGTAAAATCCATTATTGAAATTTTCATTGCAAATTTAAAAGTTATTAAGTTTACCCTACAAAACTCTGTCTATAATTACTTCCCTTTTGTAGTAAAAATTAGCATAGCAAGCAGTAATTTTAGCATTTCTAGAAAAAGCTCAAAGCTATGTGATGGGTACATACATGAAGGATCATTATATTGTTATATACTTCTGTATCTGTTTGAGAAAGTGAAAGTATATACTCGCTTAATGTACGAATAAGTCTATATAAGGTTATTTGATTGCTATCAGATCATGTTATAGAAAAATATTTTATATTCAATAGTACCATTGTCATGTAGGGTGGCCTGTGGGGTCTCTGGTCCTGCTCCCCACATAAGAACGCAGGACGGATATGGTGAGGCCAAAAAGAAACACCCACAGAGCCATTAGTAGGGGAGTCATATCACTACAATCTCACTGGTGGCTGGATTGGAGACACAGGAGGCAGGAGCCACAGAATCCGCAATCCACACTCCGCCACACTCCGCTGTGCTAACTGCAATCTGCTCCTGCACGCTCAGCCACCGTCTTCTTGCTAGCCCCCACTTTCTGCTAGCGTAGCCACAGCAGTTATGTTAGTGGCCAGTGGCTCACTGGTTACAGCTGATGGCCATCCAATCACAGTTGATGGCCATTTACTACCTGAGCCAGTACCTTTCCATGTGAGGGCGAGATCCTGGAAACTGCACTCCTGGCTCTGTCCCCACAACCATCATCTGAAAATAAAACATAGTATTTAAGCATACGAATTCATAAATCAGACTTCCTGAAGTTGCAGTCCATCTACTCCACTTCTTAGCTGTTGTAACCTTGGAAAAGTTATTTATTCTGCTTAAGCTCCGATCTCCCCACCTGGCAATGGAGGTAATATTATCATAGGGTCATTGTAAAATTAAATGACATAAAATGTGTAAAGTCAGCACAGCGTCGGGCTAATAATAGGTGCTCAATAAATATTAGCCATTTTTAACATTCCAAAGTTCTCTACTAATAGTATTGCTCTAAAACTAAAGAATAATAGTAATCAAGAGTTCTACTATGCAGATGGGAAAAGAGATTTCAGAGAGTGGCAATTCAGAGATTAAGAAACTATTCTCAGGTGGGGCTGAGAGAGAAGGTGAAGGGATTAGAAAGCACAATTGGTAACCACAAGATTGCCATGGGAATACGAAAGACAGTTTGGGGACTATAATCCATAATGTTGTAAAGACTTTGTAGGGTATCCGATGGACACCTGTCTTATTAGGGAGACCGCTTCATGGACGGTGTAGGTGCCTGACCACTGCAGTGCACACCTGAAGCCGAAGCTGAATAATAATGAATGAATGTCAACTATAATTTTATATATATATATATATATATATATATATATATATATATATATATATATATATATGGCCACAGGATGTGAAATACAGCGTAGGGAATAGAGTCAGTGGAATTGTAACAGCTGTATACGATGTCAAAGGTGTAGTACATTGGGGTAGAGGAATTATCACTTTGTGAGGGGTGTAAATGTCTATTACATTGGTTTATACACCTGAAACTAATAAAAAAGAAAATTCATGGTGAGTTCCAAAAAAAGAAACTATTCTCTATTCTAGTGTATTCCTAGATTAAATATTTAGAAATTATAATTTACAAAAATAAAAGAAATTATATAATCCTATCATGACCTTTTCATCCTAATTAAATAACCTGAAAAAAAGTTTTGCCATTGAGTTAATCAATCAGTTTTCAAGACTGCCCTGGCTTTTACTTCCCAGTAGGCCTTCCCACACGCCCTCTGCACAGGCGTATACTCTCATGCTTAGCCAGGAACACGTGAGTTATGTGTGCCTTCTCCTGTCTCTCCTGAGTACATACATGGAGAGAGAGCTTATCAGAGCCCTCTGCACCTCTCATTTCACATACCTCCCTGTTAAGACCAGGCTAATCTGCTGGTCACTACTTGCCCCAACCAAGTCTGCAGCCTCAGGCTACCTGAGCCATTGGTCTTACCCATTTATTTTTCAACAAAATTGGTACTTTTACTGACAACACCACTAGATGTGAGGGGTTTCCACACTCTGCTCCAAGCCAAATGAGCTCCCCCTGACAGAAAAGCTGCTGGTTCTGCTGTTCTGCAGTGCCCTGTACATTTCTGCTCAGATCCAGGTTGGGGTGAGGGTAGCTGGGTAAAGCCCCAGGCGAAAATACCATAGACTTCCACTGTTCTCATCTGACATCCAGTGTTTTTTCATGAATAATTGCTTCTCAATGTGTTGTATGGCTTTGGTTGATTTCAAGAGTCCTGAAATAGTTGTTCTTGACAATATTGTCCAGTTTTATTGTTGCATAATGCTTTATCAGAAAACATAATCAGAAATATCAATTTCATGAAAAACAAACAAAAGGCAACAGGGCTATTCTAGATTAAAGGAGATGAAAGAAACATGCCAACCAAATGCAATATGTGGTTCTTGATTGGATCCTGTATTTAAAAAATTAAACAGCTATAAAAAATTGGGGGGAACAATTGAGAATATTTTTAATTAAAATTCTTGGGTATGATAATACTGCAGTGTTAAAGGAGAATGTCCTTGTTCTGGGAACAAACACACTTATGTACTTAGGGGTGAAGTGTCATGATATCTCCAACTTTCCCACAGTTCAGAGAAAAAGAGTGTATAGACATAGGGAAAGAAAATGTGGTGAAATGTTATTAGTTATTGAATCTAGGTGAACGATACATAGTTGTTCATATGCTGTTTTTGCTACTTTTCTCTAGGTTTAAAATTTTTTGAAATAAAAAGTTTTAAATAAATGATATATAATTATACAAAAAAAGAAAATAATCAGAACATACAATGTTTCATCACAAAAGATAAATAGTAAGGTGTATCTAACTGGTAGCTACGTATTATTATTAACATTTTGTTTTGTGGATCACAACAAATATATACAAAATTAAATGATCAGCTAATCTCAGTAAAATATTAGCCCTTTTCTATAGAATGTTTATATGTTTTCTATATTAAGTTTATATGAGGGCCCTTTTCTATAACATTTCTGTACAATATTTCTATATAATTTGTATGTGTTTATATTATCTGTTCCCACATGTTTATATCTTTCTATCTAATGTTATATGTTACATGTTCATCTAATTTCAATAAAATATTGGCCCTTTTCTATATAATGCTTATATTCCTTAATAGTTAAATTATTCAAGCTCCTCAAGAAGCAAGAATTCTGAAAGCTGGTAATAAACAATAATTCATTATTCTGAAACTCTCATTTCACAACAAATGTTTTCTAAAGGATGATTAGAATTTTTTTTTCTAAGCAGGATTTTAGAAAAGTACTTTTAGTAAGAGTGAATGATGGCTGGATAAGATAAAAAGGTCTCTATGAACATAATTATAAAAAAAACAGGTTGAGGCTCCAAAAATAAATATATTTGGCTATAGAACCCAGAGTTATCAAAAATATTTGTGGTCCACTGAAGAGACTCTCTCCTAGACAATACTGGTAAAAAGGTACTCACCGGGACTAAGTACAGTACACTCAGGGTGCACTAAACTGTAGCTCAGCCAGTCCTTTTATTTTCTGTGCCATTATCTGTCCTGATCACAGCCACACTAATCACAAGATGATCCCGCAGAATAATTAAGGCAGGCTTACATAATGGATCACCTGGACTCAACCCCATTCATTGTGAACATCTGACATAGTTACAAGCTACAGCTTTTTAAAAAAAATTATAGGATATAACTTTATTAGAACCTGAGCACAATTAGCTGAAAGGCAACTGGAAAATGTAATAAGTGTGATATTATGTTATGAACTGCTGTCATGTAATATTTCTGATCTTTGAATAAAGTAATATAATTTACATGAATGCGTTCTCATAATAATCTGCCAATAAATTGGATGACCTTAATAAAAAAAAAGGAACAACCTGTGAGGAAAAACAAAAGAGAGTGTACCATTCCTTACTGCTGTAGAAGGAAGTGAAGAAAGAAGTCAAAAGTTCCAACATCTTCACAGGAACCAAGAAAAAAAGGTAATGTATTTTAAAGTTTATATTGCACCTACATTCTCAATACAGCAAAATTGGTATTTAAAAGGTTATTGGTTTTGTTTGTTTTTAAGTAAATATAATGCAAGTTTCAGAATGAGAGAACAGATGCAGAGCAATGGAGAGAAAACGTTCTTTCGTGGAGAAAGAAAACCCCAGCACATTGCAATGAGGCCCTCTGCTGCCGCTTTTTAATATTACACCAAACAGCCTCATTTCCAGGGGTGTCTCAACGTCGTTGCAGAAAAGTCTGAGCAGAAATGAACAGGGCGCTGCAGAACAAGAAACTCAGCAGCTTCCCTGCCAGAGGGGTCTCACTTGGTTTGGAGCATAGTGTGGAAAAACCTCACATCCAGTGCTGTTGTCAATAAAAGTACCGATTTACTTAAACAAAGCTTTAAGGAAAAAATGACTTAAATCCTTTAACAAAGTTTAGTCATTGCCAAAATTTTTAAAAATTAAAGTGATTGATTCTGAGTAATGTTATTCTGAACATAGTGTCTCAGCCACATAAACCGCAGCTGAATCCCTTAGTGACAGTATTATTTATTTAAGAGCAGATTTTTACTGTTTATTTTGTATGCTATTTAAACATTTCCAAAAGGAGATTATATCCATGCCAAATAGCTTCAATGATGACAATAGTCCACCCAATGCTATAGCCAAAAAAATATTTCTGTTTTCATTATAAAGAAGCTGTTGTGTCTCAAAAGGCCTTTCCTGATAAAATATCTCCATTTCTTGAGAAAAGTTACCAAGAAGCCCAGAAAATTAACTCAAAAACTCATAGGGGACTAAAATCAATGCCCTTTAACCATTATTTTTGAATTGACAGGACCACAGATAGACTTCCTGGAAAGTGACTAAAGCCTCTGTTGGTGCTGGGAATGACCAGGAGTTATGAAATATTCTAGGTGGGGAGGAGAAGCCAGGTGACAACAGGAAGCATTTCTATGTAAGTGTTTCTGGTCCATTACCTCAAGATAGCTTAGAAAAATACCAGGAAAGGAAGCTAAACCTCCAATGCTCAAGTAAATTATCATGATTTGTTTTCCTATGCTAAATATGTCATACCTGTTTTTATATCTGTAGTTTTACTTTCTTTTCATAAAGAGAGCCCAAAAAGGTCTGTAAGCTCAAGACCCACAAAACCTGAATCTGCCTATGGGCTGTACAGTTCACCCAACGCAGTCCACCCAGAAAATATTGTTTACTTTTAATGGGATCACCTTATATAAATAGGGGGGAAAATGGTTTTGAAAGACTAAGTAGTAGCTCAAAAAGGCATTGGTGAAATACTGTATACAATTTTATAAGAGAAAGAAAGAGAATTAATATCTGCCTAACAGTGAAGCCACCTAATGTTCAGAAACCTCTAGCTCAGGGGTGTCAAAACTGCGGCCCACAGGCCAACTGTGGTCCGCAATCCATTGTTAATTGGCCCGTAGCAAATTCCAAAAATATATTTAGTTTACTTAAATAAACCAGGTGAGGCAATACGTACTTCACCTCGAGTGAGTGGCTCGGCTGTTTGTGTATTTTACCGCATATGGCCCTTGGTGAAAAATGTTGAAAAAAGTTTGGACACCCCTGCTCTAGCTCTTGGTATTGATGTGGTGGTTATCAGTACTGGCAACGGAGTCGGGCAATGCTGGATTTCAATTCCAAATCCGTCTCTCTATAGCTGTGTCACATTTGGCAAGTCAGTTGTGCCTTACAAATGGGAGGCCACCCATACTTCAAATTAGCTCCTTCTCTCGCCCCAGGTTCTTGCAGATCAAAAAATTGGGGAATAGAACATTTGATGTGAGAAAGTATGGACAGATGGAAGTACCAGCTGTCAAAGCTGCACCTCGTTCTCCTACCCCTCTCCGTTGTTCCCCAAATTCAATGTCACCGCCCCATTAGCACAGTACTTGGTTCCTATCCCATCTCCTTACCATACCTCATAAAACAAAACATTCTTGGGGTGTTTTATTTGTGATGTGAATTCCCATGAGAACATTGAAAGGGGAAAATATCTTTAAAATTATACAGCTTTTCATGCTAGAGCTTGTCTCAATTCTTCTGAGTTAATGTTCAGAAACACTTAAATCTGGTTTCCCTCTGTATTTTGGTTAAATCTTACTTGAGTTTTTTTAGGCAGAGTTTTGCCAGGACTTATGTGTGGAATCCTGTTTATACTTAAAGGATTCCATAGGGGGAAAAACACCTTAAAAAATAGCTTTAAAAAAAAGGCATTCAAATTTAACTAGCAGTTAAAAAGAAAGGCTTGACTAATCTCAGTAAGGCAGTAACCATAAAGATGGCAGAGGAAAAGCCCAAGAAATGGCACCTTGATTCTCAATAAACCAGGTAGAGATGATGGCTAGGGAAACAGGTGAGCCAACAGGCCAGAAAATGAGAAAATCTTTATTATTCAAGCCCCTAGGACTCCCATTTCTTCAAGATGAAGTTGAAAGAACATAGGCATCAGAGTTATGCAAGCCTAGGCAGCTTTGAATTCCAGCTCAGCCACAATCTCTGCACAGCCTTAGGCCAGTACCACAATTCAAGACTTACATTCCTTACCCAGTAAATGAGAAGAAATAACAATTACCTCACAGGATTGCAGTGCCTATTAAATAAACGAAGGTGAGTGGAGCACCTAACATAGCATTTGGACAACAACAGCTTCTCAAAAATTCTCATTCTTGGCCCTTTGCCATTAACTCTTCTTCTCCACATGCCGTGAACCAATCTTCAATAATCCATATGTAACTTCCCAGGTTGGGAACCTCCCACAGAGTTACAAAAGGGAGTGTAATCTACCACATAAAGACAGAAGACAATAAAACAGTTTATGTTTTAAAGGTAACAGTTTGTTTTAGTATGCACATATTTATATGTAGATACTTTTTTCTTAGTATATTTACAGCTTTACCTTGGACACAAAAAATAGCACATATCCAAAATATGTAAAAATAAAATCACACAGTTTCCAAATAAAGTCACATCAGTTCTGTAGTTATCTGACTTCCAACTTTAAAATCCCTAGGAACTAAAAAAGAAGGGGAGAGGGCCCTCACCCATAAAGAGGTCATACTGAGTAATTCCAAGGAACAGTAGAAATCCTGTACTGAACCTAAGTTCTAACTGCCAGGTTTTTAACTCCTGGCTACAGTTCCCATCTACAACTTAGAAACTTAGTTTAGGCACAGGAGCATCATAGGATTTAAAACACTTTGTCCCTCAATATGTAAAATGTTAATGAAAAATCCAGGAAAGTCATAATTTATTATAAACAAACTAGAAAACAAAACGAAATTTGCAAAATGGCAGGGAGACCTTTGTAACCAAAAATGGAAAAGAAGGAAGGATTGCTACTTTATTAATCTGTAAGTTGAATGGGCCTTCCTAGGTCCTTCACACTCATTCCCTTCTTCAGACATCTGCTACATCCATGATTCCCTACAGCCATTATGACACCTACTATAAGGATGGAACAACCAAGTGTGGTATTATTTTTCCAATCAAAGATGATAAAAAAAAGTTTGGAAAGAACAGTTTTCACCCCAGTCCACCGGTATCAGCTCCATTACCCACAACACGTGCACACATAAAAACTTGTTCATATTCACCCTGAGAAACACTTCCAAAGGCATCCTACTGCACTTTTTTTGAACACGTTTGTTGATTATTGTTCTGATAATTGACTCAAAAATTCTAGAGAGATCCACTCAAGATGGTGGAGTAGTAAATGCTATACTGGCCTCCTTCTACAACCACATCAAAATTACAACTAAACCGCAGAACAACCATCACTGAGAATCGCCTGAAGTCTAGCTGAAATGAAACCCTACTACAAAAGGCATACAGAAGAAGCCATCTTGAGAATGTTAGGGGGGCAGAGACTTGGAACCTGCTGGTCCAACACCCAAGTGTGACCATTATAACTCAGGAGGGATATCTTGGCTGTGGAGGTCCCCCTCCCAGGAGTGAGGAGTCTCAGCCCCATAAGTTCCCCAGCCCAGGATTCCAGTCCAGGGAGAGAAGTCCCCATACCTTCTGGCTGGGAAAACCAGTGGAGATTGTGGCTAAGTGAGACAAGGGATACTGGGGTCTCAGGTGCTCCTCTTAAAGGGCCCACACAGACTTACTCACTGATGGACTCACTCTGAGCTCCAGCACTGGGGCAGCAGCTCGAAAGGCACTAGGGACATACGGAGATGAACTGAATTGTCGGGCCGCGGGGCAAAAGCTGCAGGGGCAGCTTTCTCCTGAATGGAGGAGTTGGTGAAAGCCATTGTTTCTCTGTTGCGTCCTCCCTCTTCCTGGCATGCAGACACAGGCAGCTGCCATACCTGAGTCTCCATCAATCTGACTAACACCGTTCATTTGCCCTGATTCCCTGAGACCCCGCCCCACCCAAATTTTGGGACCACAAAAGCCTCTTCCAGTGGCTTTTCTGTATAAATAATTTGTCTTGACTCATGCTAGGGAATTTCCTAAAATCTCTCAAACGTTCACAAAACCCAAAGAAGCAACAGTGGGCTTAGCACGTTCCATACCTCTGGCTGAGCAGCCCTAAGCCTGCAGGAGTGACAGGTGGCTGTGGTTCACAGCTTGGCCTCTCGAGGCACCTCCAAGCCCAGAGCGGGTGGTGGCCATATACAGTTTGCTTTGTGGCTCTTTCCAGGTAGCCCTGGGCAGGGCACAGGCTGTGGCTGAACTTGGCCTGCAGTGGGGTCTCTCCCAGGAGGCTCCAGGACAGGCACACCTAATGGGCAGCTTTGGACCCAGCTGGAACATCACCTAGCTGCCTCTGGGGACAAGACACCCAAAGAGCAGACTGGACAGACACCAGAGCTCTGCTAAACCAAATCCTGCTTAATAGGGTCAGCCCCTACACAACACTTCCTCCACTGTAGTCATGACCAGGCCTAACAATCAGCCCAAGGGTCAATCCATCCCATTAACATGCAAACAGCAACCAAGGCTCAACTACAACAGGAAGGCATGCACAACCCACACAAGGGACACACCTGGAGCACCCAGCTCAGGTGACAAGGGAGATTACACCACTGGGTCCCACAGCACACTTACTACACAAGACCACTCTACTAAGACCAGGACATATAGTGGCCCTACCTAATACATAGAAACAAACACAGGCGGTAGCGAAAATGAAGAGACAAAGAAACATGTCCCAAATAAAAGAACAGAACAAAGCAGCAGAAAAAGAAATAAACAAAATGGAAACAAGCAATCTACCAGATGCAGAGTTCAAAACACTGGTTATAAGGATGCTCAGTGATCTCAGTGAAAACTTCAACAAAGAGACAGGAAACATAAAAATGGAGCTAGAAAACATAAAAAAAGAACCAGTCAAAAATGAAGATAAAATAACTGACATGAAGAATACATTAGAGGGAATCAACGGTAGATAAGATGAAGCAGAGGACTGAATCAGCGATTTAGATGAAGTACATAAAATACCCAATCAGAACCACAAAAAGAAAAGATAGTCTAAGGGGCCTCTCGGATAATATCAAGCATACCAACATTCATATCACAGGTGTAACAGAAGGAGAAGAGAGTGCAAGGAGTTAAAAACCTATTTGAAGAAATAATGATGGAAAACTTCCCTAATCTGGTGAAGTGAATAGACATACAAGCCCAGGAAGCTCAGAGTCCCAAACAAGATGAACCCAAAGAGGCCCACACCAAAACACATCCTGATTAAAGTGCCAAAAGTTAAAGACAAAGAAAGAATCTTAAAAGAAACAAGAAAAAAGCAGTTAGTTACCTACAAGGGAGCTCCAATAAGATTGTCAGCTGATATCTCAACAGAAACTTTGCAGGCCAGAAAGGATTGGCACAAAATGTTCAAAGTGATGAAAAGCAGGTACCTACAACCAAGATTACCCAGCAAAGCTATCATTTAGAATTGAAGGACAGATAAAGAACTTCACAGACAAGAAGAAGCTAAAGGAGTTCATTGCCGCCAAACCAATATTACAGGGAATATTAAAGGGATTGCTTTAAGATTACAAAGAAACATAAAAAACAAGAATAAAATGGCAATATGGACATACCTATTAACAATTACTTTCATGTAAATGGATTAAATGCTCCAATCAAAAGATAGGGTGACTAAATGGATAAGAAAACAAAACCCTTACATATGTTGCCTACAAGAGACCCACTTAAAATCAAAAGACACACACAGACTGAAAGTAAAGAATGGGCAAAAGATATTTCATGAAAATGGAAACAATAACAACAAAAAATCCGGGGTAGCAATACTTTTTTTTTAATATAATTATTTTATTCCTTTCCCCTCCTCCCTTCTTCCACCTCTCCCCCCGACTCCGGTTCAAGGCATTGTTTTTCAGTCTGATTGTGTAGTGCACAGCTCCCTGGCCCATGCTGGTATTATGAGCCTTGCACTCCCCCTGGCTGAGGTAGTCAGTCGCCGGTCATCAGTTGGCAGCTCACAGCAGCTCACGGCAGTTCTCCCCAGCTGCCGGCCACTCACACTGGCCACTGGCCACTCATGCTGGCCACCGACTGCTCCTGGCAGTACACGGTAGCCACAGCAGCACACAGCAGCTCACGCCAACTTCTAGCTGCTCACAGCAGCCCAGCCCAGGGAGAGCTGTTGTTCACAACCTTAGCTGTAGAGGGCGCAGCTCACTGGCCCATGTGAGAATCCAACTGGCCACCTCCGTGTTAGGAGCCCGGCGCTCCAACCACGTGAGTCACTGGCCTGTCCCGGGTAGCAATACTTATACCAGAGAAAATAGACTTTAAAACAAAGGCTATAACAAGACACAAAGAAGTTCCCAGTAATCCTACTTCTGGGTATTTAACCCAAAATGCTGCTTTGAGGGGACATGTGCATGCATATGTTCATTGCAGCATTGTTTACCATGACCAAGTTGTGGACACAGCCTAGGTGTCCATCAATGGATGAATGGATAGAGGAGGTGGTACATATGTACAATGGAATATTGCTTGGCCATGGAAGAAAATGGATTCTTGCTATCTGTGGTGGCATGGATGGATCTGGGGAGTATTTTGCTGAGTGGAGTATGTCAGACAGAGAAAGACAGATGCAATGTGATTTTGCTTCTATGTGGAATCTAAAGAATGAAATGAACAAACAAACAAAACAGAAACAAACTCACAGATACAGAGAATATTTTGATTTTTGTCAGATGGAGGGAGGTTGGGGAGGTGGGTGAAAAAGGGGAAGGGATTAAGAAGTACAAATTGATAGTTACAAAATAGTCTCGGTGATGTAAAGTACAGCATAGTGAATATAGCCAATAATATGGGAATAAATGTGTATACTGTCAGGTGGGTACTAGACTAGTTAGGGGGATCACAAATTATATAAATGTTTACTGTTATTCTGTACATCTGAAATTAATATAAAATATTGAATGACAACTTAATTGAAAAATTAAAGAGGGGGAGAAAATGTGAAGGGGAATAAAAGGTTCAAATTTCCAGGTATAAAAAATAAGTCATGGGGATGTGATGTCATTGTGACAGCGTGTTACAGTATCAAATGGTTGCTGGATTTATTATGGTGATTACTTCTTTAGGTATATAAATGTTGAATAAGTATGGTGTACTCCTGAAACTAATATAATGTTGCATGTTAGCTATATTTTAATAAAAATATTTTTAAAAATCTAAATAAGAGTAATTTTACCTATAAATTTCATCTTTACCTCTAAAATCCCATATGGTCAATTTCAGTTATCCCTGTTACAGAAAAAGAGAAGTACTACAACACAGAAAAATTTATCAATTCAAACACAACAAATTTCCTCTACCCTTACTAACATTTAACTTTAGACATGTTCTGATACATAGACACCTATCTGGCCAGAACTGTAGTTCTCTATACTTGGGGAAATAGTTCCAGAAATAAATAGTGAAGAGAAAAGGCCACAGTTATGTTTCAGCAGTTAACTTATACCTTCTTTTATTCATTCAACATTTCTTTATTAAGCACCTATGACATGCCAAATAATGTTCTAGTCGCTAGTAGGTTGTATTCATGAACAAATAGATGAAAACTCCTACTGTTATGGAATCTATACCCTAGAAGGGGCAAATAAATAAAATAAATAAGTAAATAAAGTTACTTAGAAGATGGTAATTGTTTTGGTGAAAAATAACACAGGAGTATTGTAAGCAGTTACAAATTCAAACAGAGTAATCAGAGAATCCCTCATTTAGAAAATGCTATTTGAGCAAAGACATGGAGTTGAAAGACCATTCAACAAGTGCAAAAGCTCTGAAGCAGCGACACACCAAGAGTATCTGAGATATGGCAAGAGGGCCAGTGAAGCTGGAGGATGAAGCAGTAGAAGATGAGGTGAGAGACCTGGAGGAGCAGCAGAGGAGACTTCATTGCGAATGCGATGAAAAACTATTACAGGGTTTTAGGCAGAGGAGTGGCATGACCTGACTCAGGTTTCAATGAATCGCTCGGACTTCTCTGGAAAGGAGACTGAAAGAAGGGTGAGAAGGTTGGAAGCAGAAAACCCAATTTGGTCTCTACCACAATAATCTTAAGTACTCAGGTGATCAAGGTTAAGATCACACTATGAAAGGACAAGAAGTTATTGGATTCTGGGTATATTTGAAAGGGGGAGCCAACAGGGGTTTTTTCTATATGTAAAAAAAAAGAGAGAAGGGCTGTCGGATGGCTCAGTTGGTTAGAGCACAAGATCTGAGCAACAGGGTTGCCAGTTTGATTCCCACACGGGCCAGTTAGCTGCACCCCCAGCAACTAAGATTGAGCTGAGCTGCCGCTGAGCTGCTGATGGGCAGCGGGATGGCTCAGTTGGTTAGAGTGCGTGCTCTTAACAATAAGGTTGCAGGTTCTACTCCAGCATGGGATGGTGGACTGCAGCCCCCACAACTAAACTGAAAACGGCAACTGGACTTAGAGCTGAGCTGCTGTTGCCACTCAGCAGCCTACCTGTCTGTCCCCTCGTACCTGCCCCTAAAGAAAGGAGAGTCTGTGAGATGGATCCTTTCAGGGACTTTGCTTCACCTTTGTGCTTACACCTTATGTCTCCCTGTTTGGCCCCAAAGGATGGCTGGTTAGTCAATGACGGGTAAGATTCCTCAAGGAAGGAACAACATAAGCCAGGCACAGTCACATGGGGGCCAACTGGAGAACTCATGGGGTTGATAAAGATGGGCACAGACCCCCATCTTCCCCGGCTAAGGAGAGCTTCTGCCTCTGTGGCTACATTCCTTGCCACATCCTGTTTGGGAAGAAGAGATTCAATGATATGATAACATCAGTTCTCCATCTATTCATATGCATAAAGGTTTTGTCCCTTGGGGAGGTACATTCATCCTGAGACTTATGGTTCCGTCTGCTTGCAGGCAAGGGTGAGTGGTTTGAACCAGTTTCCTAGTATAATGTGTGAGATTCACAGATCTTGAGATTAACAAGCTTTACTTCCTCATTTGTTAATCAATAAAAGCTATGTGTTGGTCCTATTTGGGTCTCAGTCCTTGAGGCTGGAGTCCCTTTGCCCCACTTGCACTCTATTCTTGGCTACTGTATTTCTTAACCCTGAGCCACCCTCCTTGCTTCCCACAACTTTTGTCGTGCAGGACGCAACAAGCTGTGCCCTCCACAACTAAGATTGAAGGACAACAACTTGACTTGTAGCTGATGGGTCCTGGGAAAAAGACACTGTTCCTCAATAAAGTCCTGGAAAAACATACAGGTCCCCTTCCACAATAAAATCTTTGAGAGACAGAGAGAGAGAGAGAGAGGGCAAAGAGAACTTTTTGATGTTTGGAGGAAGTTACAATAAACTGAGATGGGCCTGTTTGGGGCAGGGCAAGAGTTCAATTTGCACATGTTAAGTTTGAGATGCCTGTGAGATGTGGATGCCTAAGGAGAGACGCCTAACGGGAAAAGGTACAGTGTGCCTAACGGAGAGCAGTCAATTCTGCTGACTCTTCCTTTAAAGCTATGTGGTTTTAATGTACTTCCAAGGGGTCCTCTGATGGTCTCCTTTGCCCTTCAGCCATCCTAAATACTTCTCCCTTTTGTAGAGGATTAAGATAGCACAGATACTTCCACTGCTGATTCCATCTACGATTCAAGATTTCCTCCATGTTTTGTTTAGGTAACTATTCATCAGTACTGTGAAAGCTAAAGCATGGTAAATAACAAACAGAAAAATCTTAAAGATACTGAACTGTCCTGGAAATAATTTGGAATTTTAAAATCACATGCAAAAAAAATCTCTTGAAGTACATTGGGAAACCAGTTATGGCAGAAAAACTGCAACTATTAAGACCACTGTCCAGTGTGAGATATTTGCATAATTGGTATTTGATAATATCAAATTGTTCCCTCTATTTATTATTGAACTAATGCATTTCAGCTGTTGTATCTTGAGGTTTACAAATCATCAGGAGCTTGGGATATTCGTGGTCATGTGAAAAGCCAAAAAAAAAAAAAAAAAAAAAGGCAATGTCATTTTTCAAATTAAAAACCAATCTAATCTTGTTAGGAACAAACATAAATGTGATGAGCAAAGAAGCAAGCCAACCTAGCGTTGCCTGTAGATCTATAAAGTTTCTACCAGCGCCAAACTTGAAAAAGGAGCTATGGAAGAACACTGTTTAGATGACAATTCTAGCATTTATGTGAGTAAAGATTTATTCTAACTCTCAGTAACACTGTGGATCCTGCCTGCAAGTAATGTACATTCTAAATACGAGTGAAAATATGTGTATGTTGACGGAATTCTTGAGCACTGTCACCCCATCTAAAGACTAGAAAAAGGCCAGCTTCTCTGTACCTATTAACACTCCTTGATAAATGATAGGAAGCTACTTCTTTTTAGGTTTCTAGTAGATTCCTTCAACTCCTTTGCTCCTTTATTTGAGGAAACCCATCTGCGCAAGATTACCCACCCTTTCCATTGTGCAGTAATACCACTTAAGGCAGAACTAATTACCAGATGATGCAGTTTTTATAATTAGTCTCATGTCTTAAAAGGTAAATCTTGGAGTCTGAACAATGTGTTGCAGATTCCCAAATGATTATTATTTCCAGACAACCCCACTATTTGTGGTTAATGAGTCTATGTTTTATTCCTTCAAAATAAATGAGAATCATGACTGCCATTTTAATAGCCCTATAGTGGGGTACAGTGGCTAAGAGCGCCATTCCAGGCCTAGCTCTGCCTCTTTTGAGCTGGGGACCTTTGATAAAGTTACTTAACCTCTCTATGTCCCAGTTTCATTGTCTGTAAACTGATGACAGTAATAGGACCTGCCAAATGGCTATTGTGTGGATCAAATGATAAATGACACTTCTCATTGTGACTCACAAATAACAAATTCTGAATAAAAAGGCCCACCTCTAATATTTGTGGAATCTGGAAAGGTATATAAATGAAGTCTCTTATATTGGCAAAGAGAACCAAAGCGAGACTCTGGTCAAGGTGGTAAAGATGGATTTTACTCAAAAACTATTACAATTGGGGTAAAGAGACTTCAGTATGTAACTGAGCTCAATTCTGAGTACAAGTTGGGTAAGCAGGCATTTATAGCCAAAAACCAGAATAAGGAGATCAGCAGATGGAAAATTACTAAGAGGAGAGAGACTTCAAGGGTAGGGGAATTCTTGCTCAAACAACTTAACCTGATTCTTGCTGAAGGGAGGCCAGCATTATCATATATAAAGGGTGGGAGATTTTCCATAAACTGACTTAATAAGATTCTTGCTAAAACTGGGCTATGCAGGCCCAGCAAGGACTGGGGCACAAGAAGAAGGCTGAGGAGCCTAAAGTGTGGTCAAGAAGAGTTTTTGTCAACACCACAGGTCCAAATATTTAAAAGATATAAAACCAAGTCAATAAACTATTAAATGGACCATTTATTATTTTATCTATTGTATTTATTATCTATTTATACAGTCTTATAATGACCTAGGACTCCTTCCAGTTCCTCACTAGAATATTGGCAGTTAGGGGAAAGCCAGAACGCTTCTCCTCAGGCAACAACTGCCCTCAGGTACCCCTGGGCCCAGGTGTGTGCACACTAGCAGGGCAAACCACACTCAGGAGGATGGAGACTGGGAAGAGACCGAAAGAGGCCCCAGAGGCAGGCTCAAGAACATTTGGGCAAGGAATTCCAGGGTCACAGTTACCCACATGTCCCCTTGGCCTTATGAACTCCTTAATCCATGGAAAAGAGGGTTAAAGCAGGTCTCAAAAGCATGGTGACCACAGAAAGACCTCTCCAGGTATTATTCTGAATGAGTAAATTATTACTATCTGCTATAGAGTAACGAAGTTGTTTTAACAGCTAAAACAAAATAATCTGATAGTATGAGGTTGAATAAAATGTTTCCTACTACCCATTTAGATTTTTCTGTCCAAAACAAAAAGGTAACCATAGTATTATTTTCAAAATGACTTCATACACACACACACACACACACACACACACACACACACACATATATATTAGGGTGTGGGTATAAAAATTCATACTCATAGTACATATATGTGTACTATTACTATGTGTAGATATGGATATATATGTATCGATATGTTATATATATAAATATATATACTATGTGTAAATAAATATATGTATATATAATATATGTATGTATATATATGTGTACATATACATACATATATATATATATATATATATATATATATATAGAGAGAGAGAGAGAGAGAGAGAGAGAGAGAATTGAATTGTATCCCCCACCAAAATTTATATATTGAAGCCTTAACTCCCAATGTGCTTGTATTTGGAGATAGGGCCTTTAAAGAGGTACATTAAGGTTAATTAGATGATAAGGGTGGGACACTAATCCATTGTATTGGTGTCCTCATAGGAAGAGGAAGAGACTCCAGGGGAGATGAACAGAAAAAAGGCCAATTGAGGACATAATGAGAAGACAGCCATTTGCAAGTCAAAGACAAAGTTCTCTGGAGAAACCAAACCCATCAACATTTTCATCTTGGATTTTTAACCTCCTTCTAGCTCCAATTAAAAGAAATAGGGTAGCTGAATGGATAAGAAAAGAAGACCTGTACATAGTCATATGCTGTCTATCAAAGACCCACTTTAGATCAAAACACACAGAGACTGAAAGTAAGGGATGGAGAAAGATATTTCATTCAAATGGAAACGAAAGGAAAACTGGTATAGCAGTACTTATACCAGACAAAACAGACTTTAAAACAATGGCTATAATAAAACATAAAGTAGGACATTTAATAATGATAAAGGGACCAACCCAATAAAAGAATATAATCTTTTTAAAAATTTATGCAACCAACATAGGAGCACCTAAATACATATAGCAAATATTAATCGACATAAAGGGAGAGATTGAGAGTAATACAGTCATAGTAGGGGAATTTAACACCCCGTTGACACCAATGGACATATCTTCCAGAGAGAAAATCAACAAGGAAACAGCAACCTTAAATGACACACTAGACCAGATGGATTTAATTAATATATTTAGAGCATTTCATCCCAAAGCAGCAGAATATACATTCTTTTCAAGTACACATGAAACATTTTTCAAGACAGACCATATGTTAGGCTACAAAACAAGTCTCAATAAATTCAAGATGACTGAAATCATATCAAGCATCTTCTCTGACCACAATGTTATGAAACTAGAAATCAATTACCAAAAACAAACAAATAAACAAACCTAAAAAACACATGGAAACAAAATAACATGCTACTAAACAATAAGTGGATTAACAAAGAGATCAAATAAGAAATCAAAAGATACCTTTGAGATAATTGAAAACAAAAACACAATGATCCAAAATCTGTGGGACACAGCCAAAGCAGCCCTAAAAGAAAATCATAGCAATACAGGCCTACCTCTAGAAACAAGAAAAATTTCAAATAAACAATCTAACCATACATTTGAACCAGAAAAGAAACAGCAAACAATCTCAAAGTGAGTAGATGGAAGGAAATAATAAAGACAGAGAGGAAATAAATGAAACAGAATCTAAAAATATAATGTAAAAAAATATAAAAAAAACAAGAGCTGGTTCGTAGAAAAGATAAACAAAGCTGATAAAACTTTAACAAGACTCATCATAAAAATAAAGAGAAAAAGGACCCAAATAAATAAAATCAGAAATGAAAGAGGAGGAATGACAACTGACACCACAGAAATACAAAGGATTATATGAAAAACACTATGAATAATTATATTCCAACAAATTGGACAATCTGGAAGAAATGGATAAATTCCTAGAAATATATCTTCCAAGACTGAATCAAGAAGAAACAGAAAATCTGAACAAACTGATTATTACTAACAAAATTGAATCAGTAATCAAAAGATTCCCAACAAACAAAAGTCCTGGATCAGATGGCTTCACAAGTGAATTTTACCAAACATTCAAAGAAGAATTAACATCTGTCTTTTCAAGCTATTCCAAAAAATTCAAGAAGATGGAAAGCTCCTGACCTCATTTTACAAGGCCATCCTTACCCTGATTCTAAAGTGAGACAAAGACATTAAAAAAACAAAAACTATAGGCTGATATTCCTGATGAACATAGACACATACATTCTCAACAAAATATTAGCAAACTGAATTCAGCATTACATTAAAATCAAGCGGGATTTATTCCAGGGATGCAAGGTTGGTTCGACATCTGCAAATCAATTAATGTGGTACACCACATAAATAAAATGAAAAATAAAAATTATATGAACATATCAATAGATGCAGAAAAAACATTTGACAAAATCCAGTGTCCATTTATGATAAAAACTCTCAGCAAAATGGAAATAAAAAGAACATACCTAAACATAATAAAGGCCAGATAAGACAAACCCACAGCTAACATCATACTCAATGGTGAAAAGCTTTTTCCTTAAGATCAGTAACAAGACAAGGTTTTCCATTTGTACTACTTTTACTTAACATAGTATTGGAAATCCTACCAGCAGCAATCACACCAGGAAAAGAAATAAAAGGCATCCAAATTAGAAAGGAAGAAGTAAAACTGTCATTACTTGCAGATGACATGATACTATACAGAGAGAACCCTAAAGATTCCACCAAAAAACTATTGCAACTGATAAATGAATTCAGTAAAGTAGCAGGATACAAAATTAATATTCAGAAATCAGTTGCATTTTTATACACCAATAATGAATTATCAGAAAGAGAAATTAAGAAAACAACCCCATTTACAGTTGCAACAAAAAAAAACCTAGAAATAAATTTAATTGAGGAGGTAAAAACCTGTACTCAGAAAATTATAAGATATTGAAGAATAAAATTAAAGAACATACTAACAAATGGAAGCATATACTGTGCTCATGGATCGGAAGAGTTAACATCATTAAAATGTCCATACTACCCAAAGCAATCTATAGATTCCCTGCAATCCTTATCAAAATAGCAATGGCATTTTTCACAGAACTAGAACAAATAATCCTAAAATTTATATGGAAACACAAAAGACCCTAACTAGCCACCGCAATCTTGAGAAAAAAGAACAAAGTTGGAGGTATCACACTACTTGATATCCAACTAAATTACAAGGCTATAGTAATCAAAACAACATGGTACTGGCATAAAAACAGATACATACCGTGTTTCCCCAAAAATAAAACTTAACAGGAAAATAAGCACTAGCATGATTTTTCACGATGCTTGTAATATAAAATAAGCCTTAATGCATCTTTTGGAGCAAAAATTAATATAAGACCCTGTCTTACTTTTGGGGAAATATAATAGGGCTTATTTTATATTATGAGCATCCTGAAAAATCATGCTAGGACTTATTTTCTGGTTAGGTCTTATTTTGGGGGAAACACGGTAGATCAGTGGAACAGAATAGAGCCTGGAAATAAACCTATACCTACAAGGTGAATTAATCTATGACAAAGGCGGTAAGACTATACAGTGGGGTAAAGACAATTTATTGAATAAATGCTGTTGGGAAAACTGGACAGATACATGCAGAAAAATGAAACTAGACCACCTTCTTCCACCATGTACAAGAACAAACTCAAAATGAATTAAAGACATAAGGGTAAGACCCAAAACCACAAAACTCCTAGAAGAAAACATAGGCAGCAAACTCTATGACATTACCCTTAGTAATAATTTTTCTGCTCTATCTCGTCAGGCAAGGGGAAAAAAAGAAAAAATAAACAAGTGGAACTACATTAAACTGAAAAGATTTTGCACAGCAAAGGAAAGCATCAAAAAAATGAACAGACATCCTACTGAATGGGAGGCGGTATTCACCAATGATACATCAGATAAGGACTTAATATCCAAATTATAAGGAACTCATATAACTCAACACCAAAAAAACAAAAAAACAAAACAGCCCAATTAACAAATGGGCAGAGGACCTGAATAGACATTTCTCCAAAGAGAACATACAGATGGCCAATAAACATATGAAGAGATGCTCAACATCACTAATCATCAGAGACATGCAAATTAAAACCACAATGAGATATCACCTCAATCCTGCCAGAATGGCCATCATCAGTAAATCAACAAACAAGTGTTGGGAAGGATGTGGAGAAAAGGGAACCCTTGTGCACTGTTGGTGGAACTGCAAATTGGCGCAGCCACTATGGAAAACAGTATGGAAGATCCTCAAAAAATTAAAAATAGAACTACCTTATGGCCCAGAAATTTCACTTCTGGGTATTTATCCAAAGAAATCCAAAACACTATATTCATTGCAACATTATTTACAGCAGTCAAGATATGCAAGCTACCTAAGTATCCATCAACAGACAACTGGATAAAAATATGGTACATATATACAATGTAATATTACTGGGCCATAAAAAAGAATGAAATCTTACCATTTGCAACAACATAGATGGACGTGGAAGATATTATGCAAAGTGAAATAAGTCAGGCAGAGAAAAGCAAATACCATATAAACTCACTTATATGTGAAATCTATTGAACAAAATAAATGAACTAACAAAACAGATCACAGATACAGAGAACAAAACTGATGGTTGCCCGATGGGAGGGTGCTTGGGGGTTGGGTGAAAAAAGTGAAGCGATTAAGAAATACAAACTGGTAGTTATGAAATAGTCAAGGGGATGTAAAGTACAGCATAGGGACTATGGTCAATAATATTGTAATAACTATGTGTAGTGCCAGGTGGGTACTTAAATAATTGGAGGTACAGGGGGGAATCAGTTTGTAAATTATATAAATATCTAACCACTATGCTATACACTGAATACTAATATAAAATAATATTGAATGTCAACTGTAATTGAAAAAAAAAAAAAGTCTGGTTACATGACTATCCTCTGTGAGATACACCCTGTCAAAGTTTTCTGTTTTTTTTTTAAAGATAGTCATGTTTGAAAAAGCAGATTTTGTACTATAGCACAATTCCTAGGAACAATTTTATTATAAGAGTAAAAGGGAGAAAACTGTGTGGTATGATATTTTCACTTGATAAAAATGCTTTCTAGGTTTCATTGTTCCAATTTATTAGCTAAGTAGTACATTAAATGCTTCCATATGACAGTGACTTCATTTCTGTGAATAAACTAACCTAAATACATGCCAAGTGAGATTGCTCAGTTAAACCCATGAATGTCAGATTAGAAAATATAATTAAACTCTAGCCACAAAGAGTACAAAGTAGGAATAAAAGATGCTGCATAGAGTCCAGGTCCAATAGAAATGCAGTTAATTTCCAAATCCTCTTTAAACACTTAAAAAATAGAAAAGCAGCAATGTGCTCCTGAGGAAGTCCATCAACTAAAAGGTTTTTTCCACATTTAGATGTTTATTGCCTTTCAAGCTTACTCTGTCTAAACAAGTAGTTATTTTGAACAGCGTGTCTCAAAAACTCTTGTCAGAATTTTCACCAAAAAATGGCTAAATACGTAAATTATCCTATATGTATGAGTCAGTCAAAATCTAAAAATGGTTATTAACAGAATATTGAGACCCTGATTTATAGTCTTCTTATGACATTTATATTAACATGACATCTTCCACTTGAAACTCAGAAGAATACTAAGTGAGCTACAAAAGCTAAACTTCAGACTATGACCGATTTACAAGGTCAACAAAATGACTTGCAGATTAATCATCAGGAAAATAATTTTACATCACAGTCTATGCAGTTCAGATTATCAAGGTTCCTTTTATTAACTCAAACCTGATCTGAACTAACATGAGGACATTTATAGTCTTTGTTTGCCTACTTATTGTGAACTATTAATAAGTAGTGTTAACACCATGAAGAGGAAGCATTCTAAATTCCAAACAATCTGGCCCCAAAGGTTCTGAATGAGGCCTAGGACCTGTACCATTATTTTATAATATTGGAAATGTTGATCCGTTTCTTCATTGTGTGCAGATTTTAGAAACTAGATATTTTTTAAATTAAAGTTTATTGGGGTGACAATTATTAGTAAAGTTACATAGATTTCAGGTGTACAATTCTGTATTACATCATCTATAAATCCCATTGTGTGCTCACCACCCAGAGTCAGTTCTCCTTCCATCACCATATATTTGATCCCCTTTACCCTCATCTACCACCCCCCTCCCCCCTTACCAGCTGGTTAGAAACTAGATTTAACATCAGTGTTAGAAATAAAACAGAAAGTTCCATAAGTGATCCAATTAGCTATTTTCTCACCTCCCTCATTACTAAGTATTGCTTATAATTGACCAGCTACTTTGAATAGACCACCATGCGAGGCATTAGGGCATGAAGATGGATAAGGTATGACCCCTGTGGTTTAGATATTCACAAACTGGGACATGCATGTTTTTAAAATCCACCAAATCTGTTAGTAAAGTTTTAGAATTTCCAAGGAAAGAATGGTTGCTTAAGCCTTTAATCTCCTGGGGGCTATTTAAAGGGAGTTTTGTGCTGGATTTGGAAGAATATGGTAAGACTTACACAGAAGAGTGCATTCTAAAATAAGGGAAATGGCATAAACACAAGAATTTGGAATGTTTATGGTCAGTTCCTAGAACAATGAGATAACCAATTTAGCTAGAATGGAAGAGGTATCGTCCATTTTTTGCCACCACTCAACTGGAAACTTGAATTACAACTGATAAATAAGAGAGCATCTGCCCTCAGAGAAATATAATCTAGTAAAGATAGGTACACAAAGAATTGTCCTAAAATTTTATAGGTGTTATGATAATGTGACATGAGGATACAAAGGAAGAAATAGTCAAATCTGTGTGGGTGGCTAAGGAAAGGCTTCTTAGTGAAAATAGTGACTGAGTTGGGTCATAGAAAGTACATTAGTGCACAAAGCCAGAGGTTGTTCTAAAATGTTATCTTAAAGGGATCAATATCGTAAACTTAAAGCTCTTAAACAAGAAAATTCCACAATCTCTTTTAATACCCATTCCAACAGTCAATAGGCTGCACTCCTATAAGGTTCTCTTTACTCACCATCTTAATGCCTTTCTTTTTACAAAACTCAACATGGAATATTTTATCACTTTCAGTTTAAGTTTCCCAAGTTCCTATTAACGTTTTCTGTGTGGAACAATTAAAGTAAAAAGGTATATTGCTTAAATCCCAATACAGACAACTTTAATTCTGTAAATCTGACAAAAAAACAAAACAAAACAAGAAACCTGATTTAGCCTCAGGCTGGCAATCTATCTTTGTTGGCTTCCTTGGGCTGCTATACAAATATGGAGAACACTACAGCTTTGAGGAAAAGGATTAACTAAAATCCAGGGGCTTAAAATATTCCCCAATCCAAACATAAACACACCAGAATGTTTATCTATTAATCACTCTAAGTACCCCTCACAGGCTATTTTACGTCTCACTTTAGTTTACTCTTTATAATCCTTTCTCTTCAACATTTTCAGGAACCCTATTAAATAATAGCAAAGGTTTTCTTGCGTGTGTATGGAATTTCTGTCTTGCCATTGGCAGAATACAAACCTGCATAAATCCCTGTATAAGCTTAAGGGAATCTTTTTGCCTAAGAGCAAATCTCCCCAACCTTTTCCTTGATAAACTTAATGTATTTTTTTTAAATGCATGACCGATGAGTTCCCAGGTTTCTTAGGACACTCACATTCCTGGTTCTCATGAGCACAAAGACTTTCCCAAACTTTCCAAGGCAAATGTCATATTCTTTGTTCACATTACCATGTGAATAGATCCATTCTACAAAATACAGAATTATATCGTAGTTAATCCTTCAAGACAGAAGCCCCACTTTTCATTCTTACGTCTACAATACAATTTCTGGTACGCAGGACATCAGACAATTAAGTTCACAAACCCATCCCAGAAAAAGTGCTACATAGCTCATTGCTGAATATCACTATGGTCACCATCAAAGGACTCCCCTTGGGAAGCTATGCACCGATGCCAGCGTCTAGTCCACCCTTCAAAGAAATTTTGGAACTCTTTTTTGTAGAGGTATCCACACTAGGGCTCCAAAACATAGACGATGTCACACTGAAACACATAACATCATTTCCAAAAATCTACTCAACATCACTTGTGATCAAAATGTGCATGATGTATTTGGAGCAATTGGAGGAAATCAGTGGTGTGCTGGAATTAATTTTTATAGGCTTTTGAGAGTTTACTGCTAAATTTTCAGAAATTTTATATGCCAGACGTTAAACATAACCTCTATTAAAAATTACACTATATGAACTTGCAATTCACTAAATTATGTTAAAACAAAAGTAATATTTAAAACTCATCAGTTCCTAAATATATGATTACATTTTTCTATTACTTTGCTTTTGAGATTATTAATTTCTATTGTAATTATATGGTGTAAATACTATATAATGACGTGCTACTGCGCATCTCTTCCCAACTCTGTGTTCAGTGATGTCATGTTGATAACTTGAAATCAATCATGGTGAGAGTATTTCCATCATGAAAACTGGCAAACACTACAAATCAGGAATTGATTTGGTGCTAAAGTTGAAAAATATTTAATAAATATAAATTTGTTCAGGTGAGATATCATTTAACAGTAGATCACATATCAGATAATAAATTTATTGAGAAAGAGTTAATGGATTGAGATGTAACTCAGTTTGTCAAATTATTGTTGAATTGCAAATATAGGTCAGTAATGGATATAAGAATTTGCCCCCCCCCAAAAAAAATCAATGAAAACATTCTGTGATAATCAATTGGTATGTGAAATTACAAGACAAAGTATTGCATATTTTATTAAGTGCATACTGCACTTCCTTTTAAATACTAAACTTTATAATAACTTACATACACATCGATTTCACATTTTTTCAGAAAGTTGGTTGTTAAACATTTAGCCACACACCAGTGGTAGAGAGTTGGGGTGATAGTTCCTCTAAATATAAAGATCGTATCAACAGTTTCCAAGTCAAAATAGAGAAACTAGAGGCTCCAATGATAAAATTCTTAGAAGAAAAAAAATGTGAAAATCTTTGTGACCTTACATTAGATGGTGGTTTCTTTGATATAACACCAAAAGCTCAAGGAACACAAGAAAAAATAGATGAATTCAATATCATCAAAATTAAAATTTTTGTACTTCAAATTACTCTATCAAGAAAATGAAAAGGCAACCAACAAAATTGGTAAAAGTATTTACATATCGTATCTGATGAAGGACTAGTATCCAGAATATATAAATTACTCTTACAATTCAACAATACAAAAATAATCTAAATAAAAGACGGACAAAAATCTGGAAGAACATTTCTTCAAAGAAGACATAGAATGGCCCATAAACACACAATAATATGCTCAGCATCATCAGCCATTAGGGAAATGCACATTAAAACTACAAGGAGATACCACTGCACATCCACTAGGATAGCTGTAATCAAGACGACAAACACCCATAAGTGTTGACAAGGATTTAGAGAAATTAGATCCCCCTCATACACTGGTGGGAATGTAAAATGACACAGTCACTTTGAAAAACAGTCTGGCACTTCCTCAAAATGTTAAATATAGAGTTCCCACATGACTTACTAAGTCGACTCCTGGGTAAATACCCAAGATAAATGAAAAGATATGCACACTAAAACTTGTACACGGATGTTTATAACAGCATTAATCAATACAGTTAAAAAGTGGAAACAAACCAAATGTCCATGAACTGATGAATAAATAAAATGTGACATATCCATACAATGGAATACTGTTTAGCAATAAAAAGAAATGAGGTTGGGACTATGCAGAAGATCCAGCAAGGGAGAGTAAGTAGAAGCAACTAATAAGACAAGAAGGAAACCCAATTCTTGCAACCACCTTGGAAGTTCCAGGTCTTATTGGTCCCACTTCACACAGAGATAAACAGAAGCTCAAAGTGGTCATGTTACAAGATACCATAGTAAAGTGGTGTCAGAATCTAAACCTGGATTATCTGGGTGTGGTCCATATTCTTGCACCTCTGTAGAATTGTAACTGAAGAAAAGACACAATTCAAAAAATGTATTGTTATAATCATACTCATCTATTGTTTTGACATAAGGCTTTTAGCCAGTAATTTACTGAGTTAAGTTTTTCCTACTTGTGAAGAATACAAAAAAAAAAAAAAACACATCAGCATCCCTGATCAAAACTCTTAAAATGATTAAATCGAAAAACTTTAGACTCACAAGGCTGCCCAGCCAATAGCAAGGCGTGTTTCATACAAAGATCTAGAGAGCGCACTGGGAAACCTTCCCGACAACAGTCCCAGGGCAGAAGCACAGCTTCAGGCTCCCACTGCAGCCACAGAGATGGAAATTTACCTTACTTCCTCCTCTCTGCTACCAGTCCTTTTTCCCACGTTCTGTTTCACCGGTATTCCTGCTACTGTCCTATCTTTCCTGTTTTACCATCCAGAGTATTGTGTATAGTTAGAGGAGCATATAAACTGACAAACTTATAGAGTACAGGAAACATAATTTTAGCACAGTGATAATGGTTAAAAATGGAAAAATTATGTTGCAAACACAATATTTAACTTTTTAAAGCAACCAATATTTAACTTTTTAAAGCAAACAACATTTGTATTTAAGAGTCAAAAAACTTTATCCAGAAATTACAAATAATGGCAGTTCATTAATATAGACTTTTTTCACTGTTTTACAAAACTTGAGTCTAGATCCTTTATGAAGTACTTATTTTAAAAATAAAGTCCTGACCTCTAGTGGCTAAATTGAATTAAGTCAATATGTGAATCTACTAAAAAACATCACAAAAAGAGAGACAAACATTATAACCACCCTAAAGTAATGCAATAAGCAATATAGAGATCCACCTGTAAAATATTTGTGGGGAAAAAAATCAAATTTGAATCTGATCTAGCCTCCAGGTCTACTCTAACAACAAGGTTGGGGGAATAAAAAGGAGATAAACATGTTATGTCTATCTAGAATGCGGGAAATTCTATACCACAAAAGACCCAGTCTTTTTTTTTTCTTTTTTTTTTTAAGACACAAAGAACTTTTAAAAAGTGGTGAGAGAGAGAACTCTTAAAGATTAAACGTGTCTTAAGAGACATTAAGCAAATGCAATGTGTGGACTTCCCTTGGATACTAATTTGAACAAAAATTTTCTTTTATATTGTGAAAACTAGGGAAATGTAAACTTTGGATATCAGATGACATTATGAAATTATAGTTTACTTTTTAGGTGTGATATTGATATTATGATTACTTTTTAAGTGATCTCTTAGAGAAGCATTTACAATTAGAAATATGTGAAGTATTTACAATTGGAATTTTTAAAATATTAAAGAAGAGAATTACAAGTAGAAAAAAAACTAAATATGTGAAAGCCTTGAGGCAGAAATGTTTTTGAGAAGATAAAATCAAAAAGGCTATTGGGGGTATGGGACCTAGGGTTTTGTAGGATTTTTAATGATGTTGACCAGAGCATTTTTAGCATGAAAGTGATATAATCAAAGTTAGATATTTAAAAGGTCATTCTGTATGAAAAGAATACTCTCAACAAGCAGTGGTGAACACAGGGTAACCAGTTAGGAAGCTACTATCATAATCTAGGATAAGGAAGATGGTAGCTTGTACAGCATGGAAAGAAGTGGTATTATTTATTTATAATTCAAAAGTAGAGCTGACAGATTTACTGATGGCTAAACATGAGTGTGAAGAAAAAAAAGAGTCAAAGATGGCCATAGTTTTGTAGCCTGAACTCTTGGAAAGATAAAGTTGCCATTTGCTGAGATGGGAAAGATGGTAAAAGAGGACTTTGTGGAGAATTTGAAGTTCAGTTTTTACCATGATATTTTCCCCCAGTTTTATTGTGATATAATTGGCATATTAACATTGTACTAGTTTAAGGTGTACAACATAGGGTTTACGTATGTACATATACTGAGAAATGATCATCGCAATGTCTAATTAACATTCATCACGTCGCAGTTAGATTTTTCTTGAGATGAGAACTTTTAAGATTTACTCTCAATCAACTTTCATAAGTACAGTATTGTTAACTATGCCCACCATGCTGTGCATTGGACTTATTAGTCTTATAACATGAAGTTTGTACCTTTTGACCACTTTTGACCTCCTTTACCCATTTCCCACACCCTCAAACCCCTCTGGCAACCACCAATCTGTTCTCTATTAAATTCAGGTTTTTTATTTCATATGTAAGCGAGATCATACAGTATTTGTCTTTGTCTAGAGGACCTATTTCACCTACCAGTGTATAAGTGAAGAAAGTATAGCACACTGATTTTTGTATATTGATTCTGAATTCTGAAAATTTTTCAGATTTGATTAGTTCTAACAGTTTATTGGTGGAATCTTTAGGGTTTTCTATATATTATATCATGTCATCTGCAAGTAAAGACATTTTACTTCTTACTTTCCAATTTCAATGACATTTTTTCTTGCCTAATTTCTCTAGCTAGGACTTCCAGTACCATATTAAAGTGGCATGGGCATCCTTGTCTTGTTTCTGATCTTAGAAGAAATGCTTCCAGCTTTTCACCATTGAGTATATTAGGTGTGATCTTGTCTTATTTGGGCCTTATTTATGTTGAGGTATGTTCCCTCTAGACCCAGTTTGTTGCAAGTTTTCATCATAAATGGATATTGAATTTTGCAACATGATATTTCTGCATCAATTGAGATGATCATATGGTTCTTATGTGGTGTACCACCTTGATTTGTGGATACTGAACCATCCTTGCATCCCAGGAAAAAATCCCACTTGATCATGGTGTATGATCAAATCAGATTTATTTTAAAGTAATGTTAAATTCAGTTTGCTAGTATGTGATTGAGGATTTTTGCAGCTATATGTTCAGTAGTGATACTGACCAGTAATTTTCTTGTAGTGTCCTTGCTTGGCTTTGGTACCTGGGTAATACAGGCCTCATAAAATAAGTGGAATTGTTCTCTCCTCTTCTGTTTTTTTGGAAGAGATTGAAAAGGATTAATTCTTCTTTAAATGATTAGTAGAATATACCTGTGAAGTGAATGGTCCTGGACTTTTGTTGGGAGCTTTTTGATTACTGGTTACATAAGCTGACTAGGGATTGTTCTGTTCAGATTTTCTATTTCCTCATGATTCAGTCTTGGTAGTTGGTATGCTACTAGGAATTTATCCATTTCTTCTAGGTTGCCCAATTTATTGGTGTAAAATTGTTCACAGTAGTCTCTTATGATCCTTTGTATTTCTATGGCAACAGTTGTAGTGTATCCTCTTTCATTTCTAATTTTATTAATTTGAGTTCTCTCTCTTTCTTAGTGAGGCTAGTTAAAGGTTTGTCAACTTTATCTTTTAAAAAATAGCTTTTTATTTCATTGATCTTTTCTGTTGACTTTTAAGTCTATTTCTACTCAGATATTTATTTCCTTTCTTCTACTAACTTTGGGCTCAGTTTGCTCTTGTTTTTCTATTTCCTTGAGTTACAAAGTTGGGTTTTTTACTTGACATTTTTCTTCTTTCCTAATGTAGGTTTTTATAGCTATGAACTTCCATCTTAGAACAGCTTTTGCTATATCCCTTAAGTTAGGGTATATTGTATTTCCATTTTCATTTATTTCAAAGTATCTTTTATTTCTCTTTTAATTTCTTCTTTGACCCCTTTAATGTTCAGGAGCATGTTGTGTAATCTCCACATATTTGTGAATTTTCCAGTATTTTTCTTGTAATTGATTTCTGGTTTCATATTATTGTGGTTGGAAAAGATGCTTGATATAATTTCAATCTTCTTAAATTTATTAAAACTTATTTTGTAGCCTAACATACCATTTATCCTAGATAATGTTCTATGCATGTTTGAGAAGAATGTATATTCTGTTGCTTTTTAATGGAATGTTCTGTGTGTGTGTGTGTGTGTGTGTGTATATATATATATATATATATATATATATATATATATATATATATATGTTAAGTCCATCTGACACAGCATATAGTTTAAGTCCTGTATTTCCTTATTGGTTTTTGTTATTGTTGTCTGGATGATCTTTGCTGATAGCAGGATATTGAAGTCCTCTGGTATTAATGTATGGCTATCTAGTTCTCTCTTCAGGTCTGTTAATATTTACCATATATAATTAGGTGCTTTTATGTTGAGTGTATCTTTACAAATGTTATATCCTATATTGGATTGACCCCTTTATCGTTATATAATGACCTTATTTATCTGCTATCATGCTTTTTGGCTTAAAGCCTATTTTGTATGATATAAGTGTATCTTCCCCTGCTTTCTTTTGGTTTCCATTTGCATGGAGTATCTTTTTCCATCCTTTTACTTTCTCTGTATTTGTCTTTAAAGCTAAATTGAGTCTTTTATAGGCAGCATATACTTATTTTTCTAATCCATTTAGCCACTCTATGACTTTTGATTAGAGCATGTTAAATTTGAAATACTAAATGATGAAGAAAAGATGATGGGTCTGCAGTCCCTTGGAGTAATCTAGGCTGGAGACATAATTATAGGAGTCATTAAACTCTACCAATAACTCTCTCTTGCCTATCTTAACCTCTCCAATTTCCTCACCTTTTAGTTTGGATCTCATATAATCGCTATTTTCATAGGTCAAAACTCATAAAGTATTCACGAGGCAGTTAAAATGCTCAAATAAGATTAACACATATGTGAAAATTTACAAAGTAAATGTATTGTTATGAGTTTGTTTAGTGATAAATTAGAAGAGACATTTTCATAACTCAGAATTCATTCTCATGCAAAATACACACTGAAGATCATTTCAGGTTATCCATATGGACTCTATAGTGAGGCCCGGTGACCAGGTAAATGCACTTAGCAATGTGGAGTGCTCACTGTGTGCCAGCATGTTGTTCACCACATTTAGGCAACTGCTCTTAAACAATGTTAGGGAGATAAAGTCTACCAAAACCTCCTTTTAAAAATAATCCAGTCTATCACACACACACCCCGTCCCACAGGTAATGCCGACCTACCCTCTAGGCCTGTTCCCGACAACCCAGCAGCCTCCAATTTGTCCTACTCTGGGCCGTATGGTCACCTCCTGCCCTATACCGTGCCAGCAACCCCCGGAGATGCCTACCTGCCTTGCCAACAACCCATGGCAATCTCTTAGCCCTCTCAGCGTCAGCAGGTGACAGACCCGGAGGAGTTCCCGCTGTCCCCAGAGCCCTCGGGACGGCATCTGCAGTCCCTAACCAAAAAGCTGCACAAACCAGGGGCCATCTACTGGAGCTCTCAGCTGCATCTAAACCAGCATTTCCAGCACACGCAGTACCTGGAGCTGCGGAGAGGGCCCAGCTGGCCGAGCAGCTCAGCCTCACCCAGACCCAGGTAAAGATCTGGTTTCAGAACAAACCTTCCAAAACAAGAAGCTCCTTAAGCAGAACTCTGGGGGACAGAAAGGGGACTTCCCAATAGGCCCCTCTCCCTGATTCCCTGCTCCCCTCCCCTTCTATGTCTCTGGGATCTACCCAAGGCAGGGGCTCTGACCAGTGGGCGCTATGGCAACAGCTTTGGAGCCTGTTATCAGCATCACTCCCCAGATGTTCTGCCTCCACCTCAGATGATGTGAGCCTGGGCAAGGACAGGTCAGGCCCCCAGCCCTCCTACAAAGCTCAGGACCCTACCACCTACCTACACCCTTTCTGGGCCAAGAGGAAACCAGCTCCAGATGGGTTTTCTCAGGAGGATGAGGAGCTAGAGGAGAAAAAAGATGGGATGGACTGTGTGGACAGAGCCCCAGAGAGCAGTTTCCAGGTTCTCGGCCTCACATGGAAAGGTGCTGGCTCAGGTAGTAAATGGCCATCAACTGTGATTGGATGGCCATCAGCTGTGGCTAGTTGGCTGTCAGCTGTAACCAGTGAGCCACTGGCCAGTAATATAAGTGCCATGGCTACTCTCTTAGAAAATGGGGGCTAGCAAGAAGATGGTGGCTGAGCTAGCAAGTGGCGGAGTCAGGGTTGCGGATCATGTGGCTCCTGTTTCCTGTGTCTCACCCAGCCTCCAGCAAGAATATAGTGGTATGACTCCCCTACCTATGGCTCCGTGGGTTTTCCTTTTAGGCCTCACCATATCCTGCATTCTTATGTGGGGAGTGGGACCAGAGTGGGACCAGAGCGGGGGCCTGGCGACACCCTGTGTGACATGCAGTCCTATTCCCCTTGGCTCATAACCCAAATAGCCTAATTGAGGACTTTGGTCTTAGCCACTGCCCCTCATCACTACCATGGACTGGACACCATCCCTGTAGCTGGTCAGAGGCTCTAGAGAGAGTCATTGGCTGCAGTTCAGTGCTCACAGGACCCCTAGTCTTAGCACCCCTTCCTTGAAAGGACTGCAGTCTCACCACAGCCTGAGATCAAAACCAGCAAGAAACACTGAGTGTTTCTTCTTTGCGTGCCTTGCACCTTGCCCAACACATTTGCGAGCAAGAACAGAAGTGAAGTGCATATCCAGTGTTCAAGTCGGCCACCCACAGGTCCCACCCACCAATTGTTCCTGGAAGTCAGCCCATCACCCCATCACTGATACACCTGCTCACCCTCCTGTAGCTGGAGAGGGATGCTGAAAAAGTGGGATTTATAGACCTATTGGTAATTTATGCTCTCTTCCTTAAAAAGTCCTCTTTTCCCCATGTCTACCATTATAAGTAGATAATGGATCCAGTTATCCATATAATTCAATAGGTATTTATTAAGAACTCCCCCATACCAAACAACCCCACATGCACACTCTTGGGAACACAGCAGGGTAATACTTTGGGCAGAATGGGGACAAATAGGCTCTCTGGATGAATGTAAGTTAGAGACACCCCAAATAATGGGGTGGGACCATCAGTTCAGCTCCTCACAGCTATCTCTGTTTACACAAACTGCTTACGTTTATAACCAATCTGACTAGCATCCCTAAGCTCTTTCCACCCCTCATACCATGAGTTCCAGAAATTAAAGCTTATTTTATACATATATATATATATATATATATATATATATTCATTCATTCATTCAGTCTAGAATAATCCAACCCTGGATCAATACCCCTAATTAGCATACCAAAAAGTTGTCCAGTCTTGACCCAGGGCCTGCTGAAGTCAGTTCAAACTCCACTCAGTGCTGAGTAACCAGGTTAGACACTCTATCTAGCAGGAATATCTTAGTTTTGGTCACTTCTTTTATCTCTGTTAACTAAACTTTAGCCCCACTGTTTTCCTCACTGTCATAGAATGTGCCAAGGATTCTCCCATTCCCTCCTACTCATTTTCCCACCATTTTACTTGTTGTGGGTTCACTCTCTCACCTTCTTCAGACCTTTGCACACATGTTAATTACTCAGAGTCTTTCATTGACCATCCTTATTAAAATCAAAAGCACTCCTGTCTATCGCCACCCAGAAATCCCTTATCACCTTTGCTTGCTTTATTTTTCTTCTTCATGGTACTCGCTATCATTTGAAAAAGGAAAGTCCCTGACATATGGAAATTGGCCTGATGCTGACAGCTAGGCCGTGGCATTCTCCTGCTGCACATTAACAATCTCACAGAATGTCAGCAACAGAAGACACTGAATCATAGAATTGTGCCTGCTTTCTGAAAACATCCAATTCAGAGCAAATCTCCACTTCCTTAAAACCCTCCCAAAATTACCCAGCCAAAGCCTAATTCCTATAAAAGGCTCTAATGCTCTCTTACTGAACCTCTCCATGGTTCCCCATGGTGACAGTTCTCCCTCAACCACAACAATAAACCCAAGTTGTTCAACTTGGTGATCTCTGCCTGACGGACACAGACAAATCTAAGATGTTTCATGTTCTTCTTGTTTGTCTCTTCCACCAATGTATCTCTGTGAGGGCATGAGTTCTTCTCTATTTGGTCATTACTAACATCCCCAGCAGTTAGAGCCATGCCTGGTATATTACAGGTTCTCAATAAATAGTTGTTGAATGAATGAATAAATGAATGAACCTAAAACACTCAGGTTTCAGCAGTCATTAGCGATTCCAACATGAATCAGATCATGTCCTTGAAATGTTCAGAGTAGTGGCCAATGCCAGTTCAGTAAGTTTGCCTGAGGAATTAGAAAAAGGAGACTTTTTAATTGGAACAAAATTTTCTAAGTTCATAATAAAATTAGTATTCTACATCGAGCTTAAGGTCTTAAAATCTAAATTTACAAATTCACAATTTTAATAAACTGAATATTCATGAAAACACTGGCAATTACAGATAGTTTTTTAAGCCCAAAATCTTCCCTCATGACAATTAGCAATACAGCTGACATTTCTCAGGGTTCTTTGCAAATCCTCTTGCCTTTATGACCAACACACACTTCTCCTTTTCCTTAGTTTCAACTATCATCTTTATGGCAATTATTAAGATATTAACCATTCTGACTTAGGGAATCTCTTAAAAGTGCGGTGGGTTTCCAGACCTGGCAGGAGCTGTGGTGTTCTAGCCAGGAGTTGTCCCAGGTTGACTCCACCCCAGTAGACAAAAGCATCTTTTAGGAATAGCATTAACTCGGTACCTCTGATTGCAACAATCCTTCTTTTATGTAAACTTTAAAGAAGATATATGGGATCTGTATTTTTAAAAAGAAAACAATTTGTTCAAGAAAAATGCTAATACAGTAGTGGTTATTCCATTTGGTGCCACAAGATGTCACTGATATACAAGAAAACTCCCCATGCATAATAGAAACTATTTTAATGTTTTTCAGCAAACATGTTTGAGGCCCTAATTTGTGAGGACAACAGAACAGGCATTCTGGATGATAAAAGTATGAATATAACATGGCTCCCAACATCAAGGGGTTTAAAATATCACAGAGAAATAGATGTATGCTCAAATAGGTAAATACAGTAATAATGGTACATAGAATTAATTCAATGTCCGAAATACTAATTTTCAAAGCAACACCAAACAAAGCTAAAAATGTAAAAAAGCCTTTATTCAAGGCTATCAAAACAGGTAAGAGATCAGAACGTAGTACTATTAACTCCACTGAAACAAAGAATGGGAGAGTTGTTTGTTTTGCGTTTTTTAAATGTTTTTATTATGGTAAAATATGCATAAGATAAAATTTATCAGTTTAACCTGTTTTAAATGTACAATTCAGTGGCATTAAGTACATTCCTAATGTTGTGTAACCATCAGCGTTATCTATTTTCAGAATGTTTTCATTTTCCAAAATGGAAATTCTATACCCATTAAACAATAATTTTCCATTCCTCCTTCCCCACAGGCCCTGGTAAACTGTTCTACTTTCTGTCTCTATAAATTTGACTATTCTAGGTACCTCATTATGTGGAATCATACAATAATTATCTTTTTTGTGTTTGGCTTATTTCACTTAGTATAATGTTTTCAAGGTTCATCCCTGTTATACAGTATGTATCAGAATTTCATTTCTTTTTAAGGCTGATAAATTCTCTGTTGTATGTATATACCACAATTTGTTTATGCATTCATCTGTTGATGGACATTTCAGTTGTTATTTTGGCCTTCCGAACAAAGCTGCTGACGTCTATAGGGTTGATAGGCAATTATGCCTATGGGCAATGGGTACTTCAAACGGTGGCAAGAGTTTTCTTTGCCAGGATGTTTGGTTCTGGTGCAGTCAATGAACAAGAAAGCTTGGCTGAGTATTCAATAAAATTAAGGCATTCTTCCTTTAATAGTACTCTGATTGAAGTACAAAGTTTCAAAGCCAAAAGAGCTAAATATATAGGAGAAAAAATAATCCGTGTTCTCTAGTCATGAAAAATATATAAATTTATTACATACTGTGACTTCCATTTTTTATGAAAGTAAAAAGAAACTGTAGTTATCTTTCAAGGCAACTTGAGAAACTACTGCAAACTCATCTCAAGCACAGCTCCTGCCATCATCGCCTTCATCTTATTTTCTCATTCTGTCCAAATAGCATTCTCTTGTGTTTCAAAAAATCCTTTAAATAGGTTATTATTCAAAATACTCTTGATAAAATGACACAAATGATCATCCAGAAGATTAGAGTTATAGGAATCACCAGAGAAATCATTTAGCAGGTTATTATAAAGAATATTATAAAGGACACGGATGAACAGCCAGATAAAGAGGTACACAGGGCAAGATCAGTAAGGGCCCCAGGCACAGCAGCTTCTGCCCCCAGGAAACCTGGGTGCCTCACCCTCCAGGTATGTGGATGTTTTCAGCAACCCAGAGGTTCCTCCTTTGCCCGTTTTTCAATCTAGTTGTTTTTTTGTTGGGTTGTAGGAGTTCTTTATATACTCTATATATTAACCTCTTATCAGATGCATGATTTGCAAATATTTCTCCCATTCTGTGGGTTGCCTTTTCACTCTGTTGACTGTGGCCTTTGATGCAGAGATGTTTAGCAGGGAAGCTTTTCAAGCCGGGGTGAGGGAGATATAGGCCACCTGTGCGGACTGGCCTCCCGAAGGAAAAGTAACCTTTCCCTTATCTTCACCATGGGGGCCTTTCACAACTGTAGTTAGGCATCCACAGAACTTAGGCTCCTACTCTCCCAGCAAACAAGGGGAGATAAGGGCATATCTTCCTCGATGATTACATTTCAAAGGCATGGCTCCCAGGCCTTTAGGTTGTAAAACTGGCTAGAGGTGCTGCTTTTTTTTTTTTTTTTTTTATCTCAAAGGGGCGGAGGAAGAATTTACAATTATAAGTAAATGCCTAAGAAAAAGGGAAGCCAGGGAACTAGAGTCAGGAAGAAGCAGTCCCTTATGGTAAAAATAAAACATTTGGGGACATCACTAATTCCAACTAGGGGAATCCCAGAAACTGTCCCATAGGTGATATACCGTTTATGTGGCCTAGAAGGTGGTGTAAGATTCAGTAGACAAAATTATTGAGGGGGAAAATGCCAAGTAAGAGAGAGAGAAATGGAAGTTCAAAACAAGATAGGACAGTACAGCTAATAAGACACGTGTGTAAAAGGAATCACTGTGGAAGACTCGGTCTGGAAAACAGTTGGAATCAGACTGTGGAGAGACTTAATGTCACGCTAAGGATGCAGAGTTTTGGGGGACACTGGAGGTTCAATGGAAACATTTAACAGCGGGAATACAACATGATTTTAATTGGAGATGTATGAAAAGCAGCTAAGCGAGGGGCAACAGTCAGGAGAGGAGGACCTGCCAGTCAGGCCTTCCTGTTGCCAGTCACCCACACCTGGCAGGGCAGCTGTCCTTAAGCCAACAGATAGGTCCTCCTAGAATACAGCTGCACCCACCCTCCCCTCTCTCCTACTCCTACACTCACCCTCCCTCTTTCCTAATCCTCTGAGAAGCAGCCTGAGCCAGAAAAGAAGCTTCCACATGAGTCGCAGGGGCACCAGAGAGTCAAGCATTTGGGAAGGAGGGAGGAAACAACACTCAAAGAAACAATTTCCACTCAGAGCAGAGCCAGGCAGTCAAGCTTTCAATTCTAAAATTGAGGACGTACTAAGGTGGCGGGTGTGGGTGGGAGGAACGCAGCAGCCAGGAAAGGGCTCTGAGGCCCCAGGTGAGTGATTTGCATCACAAGAGCCAAACACAACCAGATTCGGGAGGGTCTCCAGCCCACCGCTTTTGGTCACGGTAAGGAGATAAAGAGCTTTTGTAGAAAGCAAGAGAAAAAGACTCTCAGCCTTGCAGCCTTGTGAACCTTTCAGCTAATGTGACCTGGGGTAATTTACTTAATATTTCCTTGTAGGCTTGTGGTGAATGTGAAACATAAAGCCCTTAGAACAACACACGGCATGTGCTCAATAACTGTTATTAAAGATAAAATTATTCTAAATTACTCTGACACTAGTTAGAACTGTAATGAAGGCTTTATTCAGGACTATGACGATAGGTGTGGGTGGCAAGACTCACAATAGCGGGGAGGGATGGAGCTCAACTCCAAATCCAGCAAGGAAATATGGGAATTATAGCCAAGGAGCAGGCTGGGGGGGGGGGGGGGCAGGGGTTGCTAGAAGCAGTCAGTGGATGGAAAGTTACTAAGAGGAGACATCAAAGCTAGGATTCGTGCTGGAGGCAGGCCAGGGTGATCAGATAGCAAAGGAAGGGGATTCTCTCTAAACTGACTTAGCAGGATTCTTGCTCAAACTGCTATACAAGAACCACAGGGTGGAGGTGACGGCTAGCGGGGCAAGGCCAGGGCCTAGTAGAGAAGAGGGCTCAGAGCAACCTAACTTGGATCACGGAGAGAGCCTATCGCTGTTAGGTGTTGTTTAATAACTCATGGAATTCAGGATTAAATGAAAGGACACATTTCATTTGAAGTGAGAATTGTGCTCAATAAACTTTTTTCTATGACTAGCAGTGTAACTTTAGTGATTAAGATCATTGACTCCAAAGCCAAATAGCTTGGATTCACAGCTCGGCAGGGTTAAGCTAAGAAATGTCCAAATCTGTAGAGAATTTTCGAGTTTATCTGAGTCAAATCAACAATTGCTGGGAAAATGTAAGGAGGGTTACGTGAAATCCATTGGTGGTGGTAGAGGGAAGGGGCAGGAGAAAGCAAAGGAGGGGGGGGGGTCCTCTGGCATTGGGTAAGAAATAAAACAGAGAGACACATACTTCTTTACATTGGTGGGTACAGGATAGCTAATAACTAACATTTACCACACAGAGATGGTATGCGGGGCACAAGATAACAAGGAGGGGTTCTGCCTCCTGCTCTGGTGCATGGGTTGCGCCCTGAGGGGTCTGGAAAAGGAGATGACTCTGACATTTCAAAGGTATGTTATCTTAGATGCGCAAAGACAAAGAGGCTCACTTAAGGTAGAGATTGACCTTTGTTAAGGAAGCTACAGGCCTAGGACGTGACTACAGGCCATGACTCACTTTTAGTTAGGAATTTTTATGTTCAGACCATCCTATGTGGTTACTTTTGGTTTCTGAGTTTATAACGTCCACCATGCAGGCCTCCCCTGAGCGTGTCAGGTTTAGTACATGGTCCTTTTTTCGTCCACACCAACTCTGCCATGTATTAGCCTCAGTTTTCTATCTGTAAAATGGGGATAAAAATAGTACTTCCCTTGTATGGTTCTTATGAGAGTTAAATGGATTATTTTAAAAGTAAACAATAAATGAGTATTTGCTATAATTTTGATGATTTGGAGGTTAGTGGTATGAGGTACAGTTTGTGGATGAAAAAGGGGTGTTGTAATAAATCAGAAATTCCTGTCCACTGTTTTTTTTTTTTCTTTTCTTTTTTTTAATTGGGGAAGGGGAACAGGACTTTATTGGGGAACAGTGTGTACTTCCAGGACTTCTTTCCAAGTCAAGTTGTTGTCCTTTCAATCTTAGTTGTGGAGGGTGCAGCTCAGCTCCAGGTCCAGTTGCTGTTGCCAGTTGCAGGGGGCGCAGCCCACCATCCCTTAGCGGGAGTCGAACCGGCAACCTTGTGGTTGAGAGGACACGCTCCAACCAACTGAGCCATCTGGGAGGCGGCTCAGCTCAAGGTGCTGTGTTTAATTTTAGTTGCAGAGGCGCTGCCCACCATCCCTTGTGGGACTCGAGGAATTGAACTGGCAACCTTGTGGTTGAGAGCCCACTGACCCATGTGGGAATCGAACCGGCAGCCTTCGGAGTCAGGAGCATGGAGCTCTAACCGCCTGAGCCAGCGGGCCAGCCCCTCTCCACTGTTTTTATGCATCCCAGGTTAACACACCTGTGAAATAAGAGCACATAATAATCTAATCCCTGCTTTGCGTTCTCCCACCTTCATGTAATCTTCCTTTCCTTCCCTCCATAATCTCCAATGTATAAAAGAAACTGCAAAACTTATTCTCTGGAACATTTGAGATACGTCATCAGTTTAGCTCAAAGAAACTCATAAAAATTCCTGACATGTTTCGACATTTCTTACGTCAACAAGTTTATCAATCTTTGATTAATTCGTTATTTATTAGGCAGCTAGCTTCTCAGTACCAAATACCTGCTAGATGCTGGAAATAGTTAACAAATACAGTCTTAACTTTAAAGCACTCAAGATCTAGCAAAGGAGAAAGATGGTTACATTCCAGTGGAAGTGCTGATAGAAGGAGGCATAGGAAGCCAAGAGGCCCAGAGGTAGCACACTGAAGCCAGGCATAGCAGGTGGTGGGGAAGAAGGGTTAATGATTCTAGCTATGTCACTTGAGCAGAAACATGAAAGGCAACGTAAGGTGGGGGAAGGTTGGGGGAGGTTATAAATGTATGAAAAGATGTTCACCTTCACTCATAAATAAAGAAATGTGAATCAAAACAAAATCATCAGACTGGCAAGATCAAAGAGTTTAATAATACACAGTTTTGGTGACAGAGGGAAGAAACAGACACTCATGGAAGTGTCTGTTGATGTAAATTCTTAAAGGAATATTCTACAATACTATGATCTAACAAAATTTAAAACACATATATATTTTTTGCAGCAATTCTATTTCTACTAAAAATTTCTTCTGCAGATAGTGTCACAGGGTAGCAAGAATTTGTGTGTGGTCATATACCGCATAACATTTCAGTCAACAATGGACCACATGCAGCTATGACTATGGTCCCATAAGATTATAATGCTGAAAATTTCCTATTGCCTAGTATATCGTAGCCATCTTAATGTTGTAACGCAATGTATTACTCACATATTTGTGGTGATGCTGGTGTAAACAAACCTACCACGCTGCTAGTTGTATAAAAGTATAGCACATACATTATATACAGTATATAATGATGATGATATATTTGTAAGGAAACACTATTATGTGTTTTATAGAATTTCTTATATTCTGGGTCTTGCTAGACTGCATTCCTATTATGTCATTTAACATATTCCGTTGACTTCTTTATTCTTTGTAATAATTCGTGAAATATAGAGGCATGATTGGATTTTTCGCTTTTTTTGCAAGACTCCCTCCTAAGTAATTCCATGTACAACTGTCAGGAGGAACATAATGTCTGGTTGTTTCTCTTTGTGTGATGTTTGCAACCAATCAAATGCCTAGGTGCATTATTTCACTTGGAGTTTCAAATCGTGAAATTCTGATTCTATCCATCCCTCTGCATTTATTAGCCTTTATTCTTCTTTAAAAAGAAACTTCTACTCATGTATTAATTGAATCCCTTGAGGTACAGAGAATTACAAAAATAGGATAAATGCTTAATTCTATTTCTATTTAGCAGTTTCTATTAGTATTTGTAATAGTAGGTACATATATAGGTGTGTATATATATGAGAGAGAGAGAGAGAATACTATATTAAAATAGAATAAACAAAAAAATTAAAACAATGATTTACCAACAGAGGGAGGAAATAACAGGATGACAAAACTGTAATAGAAGTTAGCATTTCTGAGTTTAACTTTATTTTGTAGATTTGATTTGTAACCATATAATTATTTTACATACTTATAAAAATAAATTATTAAACAACCAATTCCTAAAAAAGAAAAGCAAAAACAATATCTCTGTATCAAGTTGTTGACATAACCAACCAGAAAGAATTATTTTAAATGACTTTAAAAACACATAATTCATATACGCATTTCCAATAATATATATTCTAAGGACAAAAAATAGTCTTAAAAAAATCTTTAAATGCCTCAGTGAGCATGTTGTTGACGGTAGTCTTGGTGATGTTATTCTGACACGATTGCAAATATTATGTAGGATAAAGCAATTAGTCATTACTTGGCACCAGCAGTTTCAGTGTGGGAGAAAGGCTATACAGATATAAGATCAAGAGGTTAAATAAAAGCCTTATAATGCTGAATTTGAATTGGAATGGCCACATAAATTCATGATGGATGTCATCATATATTTAATTTTCATTTATACTTATATTTATTTTCTACATCTATCCCCTGGATTACTAGAAACAGTGACTAACCCACTAAGTATGAACACTGGTAGTGCCATGTTCTGATCTACTTCCCCACCAAAAGGAACCAGAGCTCCTAACAGGTGTGGAGCTTTTTTCACATAACGATATAGTCTACATAGAAATATATTCTTCATTCCCGTTTAGGGCCACAGATTACTCCATTATGTATCCCTACTGTGGTTTTATTCAAATTACCTTTTGATGGAAATTTGGTTCCTTCTAGATTTGTGCTATTATAAATAATGCCACAATGATATATTCACTTTTTTATTGCTGTATACTTTTGCATTGGTTCATGTATTCTCTGTCCAAGTTTCTTAAAAAGTTATGAGAAAAGAAAGATAACTTTAGCAACAATCTGAGCAAAACTGGGAGTGGGAGGTACAAGATGAGACAGGAAGCAAGGACAGGTAACAGGGGCCTACAGCTAACCAGGTAAGAACACAGCGAACCAGAGTGAGTGTCCTGCAAGTGACACCGCAGGAGAGGAGAGGCCAGACCGGACAGGTATTTACAAGCAGAACCAGGGACTTAAGGACCGGTGGGATGTGGGCCTAAAAGAGTTTGCTAGGCCAGACTCTTGTCTGTGGGAAGTTGACAATCACCAGCAGGGAGAACACAGAAAATCTGAAAAAAATATATGATGAATTCATTTTGGACGCTTTACTTTTGAAAGGCTTTTGGTACATCAAGTAAAAATGGTGAGTTACCAGAAATGAGTAGAACTGCAGACTTAAGAGTCCTTGGTATATGATATGGGCAGCAACCAAATCCATGACAGTGGATGAGTTTGAGCCAGAATCCTGAGAAAAATTCTATTTATATATGACATAATTGGCATATTGCATGTATGTGTGTTTAACTGTTTAGTGTGGAGATTTTCAAACATATACAAAAGTGGAGATACAATGAATTATGAATATCTTTTACTCAGTTTCAATAATTAACAGTAATTTACCATTTGCATTTCATCTAACATCTCTTTTTTTTTTTTTTTAAGGAGGGTGCAGCTCACAGTGGCCCATGCATAAAAACCAGCAACCTTGGAACCTTGGTGTTTATTAGCACCACGCTCTAACCAACTGAGCTAACCGGTCACCCCCACCTAATTTTTTTCTTAAGTATTTTAAACCAGATCCCAAAATTTATAATTTCATCTGTACAGATGTTCCTCAACTTATGACAGAGTTATGTGCCAATAAACCTATATCATAAATTAAAAATATCTTAAGTTCAAAATGCATTTAACTACACCTAACCTACCAAACACCATCGCTTAGCCTAGCCTACCTTAAATGTGCTCACAACACTTACATTAACCTACAGTTGGGCAAAATTATCTAGCACAAAACCTATTTAATAAAATATTGACTATGTCATGTAGCTTATTGAATACTGTACTTAAAGTGAAAAATAGAATGGTACTCACCATTACTGCACATAGCTGAAAGCACACTGGGCCTTAAGCGTGTCTGAAGCATTGAACTAAACAAATGCTGGCCACACAGTACACTGAGGAGCATCTATTGCTTACCCTCGTGACTACGTGGCTGACGGAGAGCTGCAGCTCGCTGCCACTGCCCGGCATGGCAGAGAGGATCATACCGCATATCGCTAGTCCAGGAAAGGATCAAAATTCAAAGGACGGTTTCTACTGAAAATGTGTATCATTTCTGCATCACCGTAAAGTAAAAGAATCATAAGTCAAACCATCGTTAAGTCAGAGACCATCTGTAAATGCTACATTTTGTATCTCTAATAGATCAGGTCCATTTTTCTTATTCTCATAACCAAAGAAATCACTAGTCCATCTCATGTTATTGTATTAGTTTGCTACGACTGCCATAACAGAATGCACACTGTGTGCTCGCATCCCTGTTGTCTCTCTGTGCATCCTCACTGCTTCTTATGAGGATACCAGTGGTCCTGGACTGGGGCCTACCCTAACAACCTCATTTAACTTCCTGACGTCTTTAAAGGCCCTGTCTCCAAACACAGTCACGGTCTGAGGTACCAGGGGTTAGAACTTCAACATATGAATTTTGGGGGGGACACATAACAGTTAACAGTAATTCCTTAATATCATGTAGCCAGTTTACATTTCGTTTTCCTACAGTATTTACATTATGTACTGGGTACATTGCATTGTCATCATCTTACTTAACATGTTTCTTTTTTAAGTAAATTGGTAGTTAGATCTAGAGACTTGATTAGATTCAGATTCAATTTCTGTTTTGTGAAACTATTTCATCAATAGTAATATGAAATACATAACATCAGAAGGCATATAATACCTGATCACCTCACTTGTAGTATCGTTAAGATTGATCAGGTATTGTCAGCCAGTAATGATTATTTGGCAACCATTAGTGATTCTTTCCTCAGCTGTGTCCTGTCTACCACTACACCCCTCAAAGGCATTCTTCATTTCTATTGCAGTGTTTTGATCTCTAGCATTTCTTTTTGGTTCTTTTTCAGGATTTTCATCTCTCTGTTTACATTGCCTATCTTTTCTTGCATACTGTCTACTTTACCCATTAGAGCCCTTAGCATATTAATCATAGTTTTAAATTCCCAATCTGATAATTCCAACTTCTATGCCATGTCTGTTTCTGACGCCCGCTCTGTCTCTTCAAACTTTATGTTTTGCTTTTAAGGATGCTTTGTAATTTTTTTTCCTAATAATTGAACATGATTGTACTGTGTAAAAGGAACTGTTGTAAATAGGCCTTTATAATGTGGTGATAATATCTGGGGGAGGGGAAGTGTTCTATAGCCCTATGATTGGGTCTCAGTCTTTATGTCAGCCTGTGTCTCTGAACTGTGACCTTCACAAGTGCTTCTCAGTCTCCCTCTACATATCCCACACATGGGGACATGTGGGACAGGATGGCTAGAGTAAGCAGGAATTGAGTATGTACTTTCCCCAGGTCAGTTAGGCTCTGGTTAGCTAGTTTACTCTGAGGGCAGTCCTTGCTACGAACTGAGTGCTCTGGTGTGTTTTTTTTTTAAATGGCTCCTTTTCCCCTCCTCCTGCCTGAAGCAAGATATTTTTTTCTGCAACATTTACTGGGAGAACCTGGTAGAGTTTTTGGAGATAAACCTTACAAAAGTATGCAGGTCACTTTATGACTGAGTGCCCCTGGAATTTTTAACTGAGCCTCCAGCAATTCATCAAGTATAGTTCAGGTTTCCCTAACCCAGGAATGCTTCCCATAGAGGTTGCTGCTCCAATAAGTTGTGATTCTATATTTACCTATCAGTCTAATGTGGGGGCAGGGGTTTACCCTGTGACCTCACTTCTCTTATGGATCTAAGAAGAGTTGTTGATTTTTCAGTTTGTTCAGCTTTTTCCTTGTTAGGATGGAATGGTGATTTTTCAAGTTCCTTACATATGGAACAAGACTGATTATTCCTAGAAGCATTATTTTCTTATGAGCTGCAAATAGTAATATTCCATTATCATTTCTCTTTCATTTATTCACTGGACTTTTTCTCTGGAATTCAGTTTGTGTAGGAAAAGCAGAATTAAAAAAAAAAATTTAACCTTTATTTATCAACTCCAGAATGAATTGGTTTCCTAGCAATCTTCAATGCAACCAGTGAATTTTTTAAAGCATTATTAAGAATTCACGTATTTTAAACATATTTGATGTATTTCAATCCTTTGCAGTCAAAAATATTTTTGATTCTCCTTGGTGCTCCAATTTATCCCTTCTTTTGCTAGGAGAAGCTCTTTTGTGGATACTATATCACTGCCTACAGAAACACACACATACAAACACACAATACACACAAAAGCAAAATATTAAGAACACGCATGCCTTCCCTTTCACTCCAAGACCCCATCTAGTTTCCTAGCCAGTGGACATATGTGACTGCTCACATTCCATTGGCCAAAGCAAGTCATATGGCAAAATGCAGTCACTAGGGCAGGGCAATATGCTCTACCGAAACTGAAGCCATGGAAATAGGAAATTTTATTTAAAAATTGTGAACTAATACTACTATCTACCACCCTGGGGGTAATGTTGGTTTTATGTGTCTACTTTGCTAGGCTATAGAACCCATTTATCTAATCAAACACTAATCTACATGTTGCTGTGAACGTACTTTGTAGATCTGTTTTTCATCTACAATTATTTGACCCTCAGTAAAGGAAATTATTCTTGATAATGTGGTAGGCCTTTTTCAATCAGGTAAAGAAGGCCTTTTGCTTTTAAGCAAAATCTGAGGTTTCTCAGAGAAGAAGATATTCTGTCTCAAGACTGAAGCATCCACCCCTACCCAAGTTTTCAGTCTACCAGCCTTCCCTACCAACTTCAGACTTGCCAGCCTCCATAATTGCATAGGAATTCCTTAAAATAAAGGAATGACTCTAACCAGAGTAATTAAACAAGGAAAAGAAAAAAAAGGCATCCAAGTCATAAGGCAGAAGTACAACTATCTCAATTAACAGATGACATGATCCTATATATAGAAACCTAAAACACACACACACACACACACACACACACACACACACACACACACACAATTAGGGCTAATAAAGAAATCCGGCAAATTTGCAGAGTATAAGATCAACACTCAAAACCAGTTGTTTTTACACACCAACAATGAATAATCCAAAACGGTAATTAAGTAACAATTCCATTTATAATTGCATTTGCTATGGAATGTACTGTGTTCCCCCAAAATTCTGTGTTGAAGCCCTAACCTCTAATGTGATTGTTTTTGGAGATGGGGCCTATAAAGAATTAAGTAAAGGTAAATGAGGCTGTAAGGGTAAAACCCTGATCTGATATGGTTGGTATCCTTACAAGAAGAGACACCAGAACTCACTCTCCCTCCCTCACTCTTCTTCCCCGATACATGAAGACATAGTGAGAAAGTAGCTGTCTACCAGCCCGAAAGACAACTCTCAGCAGAAACCAAATTAGTTAGTACCTTGATCTTGGACTTCCCAACCCCCAGTACTGTGAGAAAGAAATTTCTGTTGTTTAAGGCACCCACTCTGTGATATTTTGTTATAGCAACCCAAGCAGACTAAGACAACTTGCCAAAAATTAAAATACCTAGGAAGAAATTTACCTAAGGAGATTAAAGACTTGTGCACTGAAAATTACAAAACATTGAAGGAAATTAAAGAAGACCTAAATAAATGAAAAGACATCATGTTCATGGATTAGAGGACTTAATACTTTAAGACACCAATACTTGTAAAAGTGATCTACTGATTCAAAGCAATCCCTATCAAAATCCCCGTGGCCTTTTTTTTACAAATGGAAAAGCTGATCCTCAAACTCATATAAAATTGCAAGAGGACCTGAATAGCCAAAACAATATTGGAAAAGAACAAAACTGAAGGACTTACACTCTAAATTTTAAAACTTATGACAAAGCTACAGTAATCAAAACAGTATGCTACTGGCATAAGATAACCATCTAGACCAATGGAATAGAATTAAGAGTCCAGAAACAAACCCACACATCTATGATCAAACTGATTTTTTTGATAAGAAAGTCAAAATCATTCATTGGGGTAAGAATAGTTTCTTTAACAAATGGTTCTGGGATAACATGCAAAAGAATGAAATGGAACCCCTATCATTCCTATATATTAACTGAAAATGGATGAGTGATGTAAATATAAGAGATAAAACCATACAACTCTTAGAAGAAAGCATAGGGTGAACATTGTAGAACCAAAACTAAAATGGAGTCTCTTCTGTTGGGGACAAAATGGAGTTGGCAAACATTAACACATTAAAGAAAAATGAAACTTAGCCTTCCCTAAGTTTCAGGAATTTACAGCTCTTCTCAGAAATCAGAACAGGATGCCAGCCAATCCCCACCCATCAAGTCTGTTTACGCCATCTTTGGACTTTCTTGTTCTTCTGTCTCAGCTACCCTGGTACAGATAAGGACGAAAACCACTAAGCAATCAATAAGCTGAAAAAGCCAAATAAATTCCACATTTACCCACATAAAAACCCTTCAGTCTGTGAGCAACTTGAAACTCATTGCTTCTTAGTCTTGAGATTCCAGGAATGCAATAAACTCATCTTTCTGCTTTGTTTTACTCAGTCTGCAGAGTTTATTTTTTGACAATCCTTAGAAACTTGGATTTGGCAATGGATTCTTAAGTATGACACCAAAAGCACAAGCCACAAGAAAAAAAATAAATTAGACCACCAGAAATTTAAAAGTTTCTATATCAAAGGGCATTGGCAAGAAAATGAAAAGACAACCTATGCAACAGGAGATAATATTTGCAAATCATATATCTGATAAAGGCCTAGTATCTGTAATATAAAGAGAATTCATAACTTAACAAAAAGACAAACAACTCAATTAAAAAATGGGCAAAGGAGTAGACAGTTCTCCAAAGAAGATGTACAAAAGGCCAACAAGGACATGAAAATATGTGCGACATAACTAGCCATTAAGGAAATGCAAATCAAAAGCACAATGAGATACCATTTCATATCTACTGGGATTGTTATAATTAAAAGAAAAAAACAGAAAAAAGTGTTGGGAATGATGTAGAGATATTGGAACCACCGTACATTGCTATATATATGTAAAATGTCTCAGCCACTATGGAAAAGAGTTTATTGCTTCCTCAAATATTTAAGCATAAGAATTACCCTATGACCCAGCAATTCCATTCCTAGGTATGTACTGGCCAAGACTTTCTCCTTCACTAAACTTTAGCCAGGCTTCTCTAAGCCCTCTAAGCTTCTACATTAGCATCTTGTGACCTGCATCAACCAGTTGTAGTAAGAATCCTGCTAAGTCACTTTAGAGAGAATTCCTACCTGGATATGTAATCACCTTTAATACCTAGCTGATCGAATTCTTCGTCCCCCATCCTTGGAATCTGATCACCCTGATCTGCTTTCAATCAGAATTCTGTCAAGTAGGTTTAGCAAGAATTTCCCCCCTCACCTCTGCTATTTCCTTTTAGGCACTTTCCATTCACTGACCCCATCCATCTGTCTTCTAGGCTGTAAATCCCCACTTGCCCATTCTGTATTTGGAATTGAGCCCATTCTATACTGAGGTCTCTTTTTCCCTATTGCGATAGTTCCTGAATAAAATTAAAAGTTTTTATCACTTGGAGTACTGCCAGACTCTGATTTTCTTTAATAGTATATACCCAAAAGAACTGAAACCATGGACTCAAATACTTTCACGTAAATATTCACAGCAGCACTATTCAGAGCAGCTCAAAGGTGAAAACATTCCAAATGTCCATCAATGGATGGATGGATAAAACTGCGGTGTATACATGTAATGAAACGGAATATTGCCATAAAAAGGAATAAAGTACTGATACTTGCTGCAAAGTGGATGAACCTGGAAAACATTGTGCTGGGTGAAAGGGTGAAAGACAGACACAAAAATTATTTCACAGAAATGACATAATTCATTTCTGTGAAATATCCCGATTAGGTAAATCCATAGATTCTAAAAGCAACTGTAGTCCTCTAAGGCCTGGGAGAGGGAAGGAAAGTAACTGCTTAATGGTGGGAGAGTGATAAAAATGTTTTGGAACATTGTGAGTGTACTAAATGCTACTAAATTGTACACTTATAAATGTTTTGTTTTATTTTCTATGAATTTCACCTCAATAACATTTTTAAAAGTTTATACCTAAGTTGTTTAAAGGTGCAGAATTACAAACATTGCAACGTGTGCTGGTTATTCAGTTTCTGAATTTTAGAAACTCTTCAGTGAGGTTTTGTTTTGTTTTCAGCATTAAATTCATTGGCTTTGATAACACTATCGAAGGTTACATGACTTAGACTAGTAAATAGAGGAATGTCATTCTCTTTCCATTTGGATGGGCTGGTCAACAAGGAAAATTCCAAGTTTCTTACACTCTAGAAATTCAACAGTGTACCCTACCCCTCAAATAACATCCTACCTCGCAAGTTACAGTCCTGGAAGCCCACCCCACCAAGGAGCGAGAAGGCCCCACCCCCGGTGGGGCCTGAGTCCTAAGGGCCTCGGTCTCCCGGCAGCGCCCGAGCCTCAGGGCTGCAGCCCAGCCCTCCCAGTTCCACCACTTCCGCCCGCGGTCGCCGGCCGCCCCGCCCACCGCGCGAGACGGAAGTGCGGGTGCGGAAACAGCCCCTGAACTGGGCTGCGACGGCGCCACGGCCAGTGAGCGTGCGGAGCGAGCGGCAGGCGAGCTGCAGGTGGGTGCGCAGCCGGCGGTGCGCGGCCGATCTCGGCGCGGCGCGTTTCGGCCGAGCCTACGGTGCGGTTTTCTTGATGCCCACAGCTGCGGCAGCCCGCACAGGTGGGCGGTGGCGGCGGTACGGGTGTCTTGCCCGCGGTGGGCGGGGTGGGCGCGCGAGAACCCGTCCGGGGTCAGGGGTGAGCGAACGGCTTCCCGAGTGGCTTTTCGTCATTTTGCCGAGCCGGTGGGAGGAGGACGCTGTCCCCATAGACGCAGGCCGGGCCAGCCACCATTTAACGATCACCTCTGTTGCCTCTGACGGTGCTGCCAAGCCACGCTTTTCATTTTAGTTTTGACTTTTAGGTTCCAGTTACAGGTATTTACGGAAACGCAAGAATTTTGCGTAGCGTTTCTTCGGGGGGCGGGTTTCTTGATGTCCATATTGAATAAAGGCTGATCGCTCAGCTGTTGAGTTGCGGCGTTTTGCTGGTAAAGCCTAAGTTGTTACTAGTGGAATCGATTGCGATATTAGAATTGGATTAACTGCTGGTCCTCGCCATGGTGGCCGGGAGTTAAAAGAACTTGACGAAAGCCTCTGGAAGCCTCCCCGCCGCATGGGGAGGGGGCTGCGTTTCCCAGAGTACAATACCTTCCAGTCTCTGGTAGGACCCGAAGTAGAAAGTGGTTATTGCTAACGCAAGATGTTTCGGAGTTAGATTAAATAGTGTCGTGTTGGATAACTATGATGTAAAGTTAGGTCAAAATTAATATATTAGTCTGAGTAGAATCAGGTTTTTATTTTAAATGCTTGGCTTTTGAAAACCTAAAAACAGGTCCTGGATTGAGTGGTCTGAAAGTTGTAAGCTTTAGTAGAAAGAATCTAAGATTTAAAATTATAGAGGTCTGAATTCAGTGTAGGTGCGTGATCTTGGGAAATTCACTGGTTCTGAGTGCCTTATTCTGTAAAGTGAAGACGATGATTGCATTTTTTTTTTCTCACAGGCGTCTATATAATGTATACAGTCAGAATGTTTTGTCTGTAAGTGGTATACCTAGTAATTGATCTTTGTAGAACTTACATCATTTAAAGTCACTAAGCCTTCCTCTTCCCCATCCCCCAATTTAGTGAAGGATCTAATTTTAAAGCCATCATATTTTTGCCAGTATGTAGTTTATCTTTAGATTCACTGCTCAGAAATTTTTCAACCTAATTTGAATTCACATTTAATCTCCTATGAGCTCTTCGAGGGTAGTATTAATGTCTTAATCATTTTTTTTAATGATTATTCCTGGTTTGGGTCTTTTTTTCCTTCTCTCTCTTTTTTTAAACCTAAACTGACAAAAATCGAAGGTTTGGGTTCACCAAAAACAAACCAAAACAATTTTACGTGGAAAATACTCTTTTCTATCACTTCAAGATGTGCTTTTAGCCTAGCTGTATAAACACACGGGTTATAAGGAATTAGGTGAAGAATTTACATTAAAAATAAGCTTTATTTAGCATCATTCTCAGAGCAAACACACCATCTCTGTGGGAGGCAGAGACAGCAGTGGAGTTCCATACTGGCAAGCACCTTTGAATCTCCTGGGGAGTTCCAGAAATGCTGATCCCCAGGCCCTACTCCAGACCAGTTAATCACTGGAAGGTGGGGCATGGGTATTCTACTTTTTAAAGCTCCTGAGGTTACTCTGTTGTGCAGCCATGATGAGAACCTGTGTGTTAGAGAAAGGAGGTTCCTCGGGAGTGTATCCAGTTTGCTTGAGGGGAAGGGAAAGGCTGGAGGAACTGGAGATGCATTTGGAAAATGCCTGGGGCATTTGGGGGAATATGTTTAGAAAACTTTTATCAGGTATGATGAAATAAATGTATGATTTGTAAAGTGAACTACAGTTACCAAGGCCATTTGGCAGGGTGTTAAAATCCAGAGGAACAATGAGAGCAACAACAGAGATGATAAGAGAAGAAATTAAAAAATGTTGTTGGGGGCTGAGGTTAGCTCAGTTGATTAGAGCGCGGTGCTCTTAACACCAAGGTTGCCGGTTCGATCCCCACATGGGCCACTGTGAGCTGTGCCCTCCACAACTAGATTGAAGCAACTACTTGACTTGGAGCTGATGGGTCCTGGAAAAACACTTAAAATAAATAAAAGTTTAAAAAACACATGTTTAAGAAAACCAAAGACACATTTGTTCTTTTCTTTCCTGGATGTTAAATATTGTTGAACAAAGTGAGTAATTTTAACTTGCAAACTGTATTTTGCCCAACCTAGTTAAAACTATACTTTTCCACAAAATGATAGATTGTGGTACATGAATTTTATTGTTGCTGATTATTAAAAAGTGTGTTAGAAATACATGCACCTCAAATAATTTTCCTTGTTAATTACTAAATCTTATTTCTCTTGATAGCTGTATGTTAATAGGGGGGTTTTGTTGTTTTTGCTTTTACAGTGCTATAAAATTGATATTAAAGACATGGTTTTCACCCTACTTCATCAGCGCACTTAAGTTTTCTTTTTGGACCCGTTTTATACCACAATGGTAAGCTACAGCTGTTTTCATATTTGTGTATTAGAATGTTTTCATCCTTCATCTCCATAAAAATAGCACATTTCTGTCACTGACTTACAGTCACTGAATATACTTAGGGCTGGGCATTTCACGTTTGCCATTAAAAAATTAAAGATGAAGGGGAAAAAATCACTTTCTAAAGTTTTAAAAAGAAGCAGCAGTATTTGACAGTATGAGAATAAATGAACACTGACCACCACTGAATAAAGCTCATTTATCTTTCTTTTTTGGGGTCTTGCCTCTACCTCTGCTCTATTACAAAATATAAGGCAAGGTCTGAAACCCACTGCGACAGCTCTACTTTATTAAAGTAGAGCTGTCGCAGTGGGTTTCAGACCTTGCCTTATATTTTGCATCCATATTAGCTAATTTCCTCTAAAGTATTTGAAGGAGGTAGTGAAGAAATTGTGTTTACTTATGCAGGTATATCTCACTAGACATTTTGAAGTTTTGATTTCAGAAGATGCAATATTTACTTGAGAAGACTGGCTATTTAAAATTGTCCTACAGTATATATTTGATTGTGTTTATTATGATTTTTTATATAAGCTTAAAGATTTTATGGCCAAAAGAATTAAAAGGACCTTATGTATTTGTGAAGTGGATATATCCAGAGTTATGTTTTTGTGCTGGCAAATGCATTATATTCAAGAATCTCATCTTGAATCCTGGGAACCAGTTTCATTGGGAATCTACTCTTTATAAGATTTTTTAATAAATTGTTATAAATTTATTTGAACTGAATCTTTTGAAATGAGGGCATATTTCAGTTTTTTTTACTTATTACATTTTAGATGTTTGATAATATGGGTTGTTTTTTATTGCATTTTATAAAGGCCAACTATTTTCGTAATCATGTGAATTCTTCATCCTTAGGGTTAGGGTGGCAGGATAACTTAAATGTTTCCATGATTTCCAAAGTCTGGCAATATTTATTCTTCCCCTTCCCCTTTTGGGATTTTGGTGGGTGCTGGGAGTCATGCAACTTGGTAGGTTGAGTTGTTGGGAGTCTACAAAATAAAACAGAAAAATACAATAGCTCTGTGTGGTACCCAAACCACAAAGCTAGAAAGAGAAATTATTGGTATGTTTACTGAACTTTGTTTAAAACCTAGTACTTTTTATTTTTAGGTGTCATTACAAAAGAAGCTTTACAAATGAGGAGGACTGAGCTTACCTTCTTATTTTTCCCTGTTGCCTTAAAATAAGGGTTTCCAAGTAATGGATGAAAGATGGGCATCTACTAGTAGATCTCAAACCGTACATGTAATAATAATAATACTGTATTTCATCAACTCTTAAGATGTATCTTCTTTTACATTTTAATGTTACCGAATTGATGAGTCCACAGTCAATGACTTCTTACAATTATAGTTGGCGGCACACTTTTCTTTCTTAATGTTACCTAAAATAATGATGTGTGCTTATAGTTAACGGTATCTTAAAGTCATTGAAACATGGCAATTAGCCATCATTTATTGCATTTCTACTAGGCACTGATCTAAAAACACTATATTTTAGATTCTCTGCATTAATATATTAGGGATTTCTGAGTTGATGTTAGGTACCAACATAATAGCACCACCCCCAATTTTCGGGATTCTTAGCAGATTAGGAGAGTTTAGTCTTTGCTTCACTTTAATTGCATACTTAATGTCTAATGTATTTTCCTGAATGGTGCTCTTAGAATTTTGAAGAAATTAAAGTTTATAAAATGGTAGTAGTTACCATATCCAGCCCCTTGCCCTGTATCAGCCTCAGAAGCACTGGCCAGAGAAAGCCATCTTAGCATTTCTTACTTAATTTGTTGTCATAATCAGGTGCCCAAGTCTGCTGTGTTTTTTCTTTGTGGTAATATATCTTGAGCATACCCTGTTTCTCCAAAAATAAGACCTAGCCAGACAATCAACTCTAATGCGTCTTTTGGAGCAAAAATTAATATAAGACCGGGTCTTACATTATAGTAAAAAATAAGACCCGGTCTTATATTAATTTTTGCTCCGTAAGACATATTAGAGCTAATTGTCTGACTAGGTCTTATTTTCAAGGAAACACGGTACAATGGGGTGGGTGGAAGAGTTAAAGGAAAATATGCTAGACCTGTTTTAGAAAATTAAACACTTTTAAACACTTAATTACAAATGTTATATGTATATTAAATTATTTTTTGTGTGAAAATAACTAATATTACCAAATACACTATTTACTTTTACAGCAACAAGCTTTAGAACTAGCTTTGGATCGTGCTGAGGTGAGGCGTGACTAAGTTACATATTGAAATAGTGTTGACTTTAATTGGCAAAACTAAGTTTTAAGAGATTTTTGTCTATGTCAAAGTAGTGCATTAATATTTTAGGACAAGTATGCAAATAATTTTGCTGTAAATGTATTAAAATACCAGGTGATACGTGGATCATCTGTTGGAATTCTCAGAATACTCAGAATAAAAGTGCTGCGGAATAAATATTACTTGAACAAGGACATAGAGTTTCTAAAATTATGTTTTCCTGTTTTGACAAGTTTTCTAATTGCTCTCAATTAAAGGGCAAAATAGCTTAAATTTACATACACACACACACACACACAGAGTCCTTGCAATTGGATATACTGTGCATATTCTGAAAAGTCATGTAAAACATTTGAGAATATTTCTGCTGTGAAATCACAGTTGTGAAGCTATATGATTTTGCTTATAGCAATGAAATATTGTGCTAAATTTTAGTGCAGTTTAAATTTCACTTGTTTATAACCTATTTAGAAGTTAAGTAGTTTTTCTTACAAGGTATAATTTAATATGAATCAGATTTGAGTGACTAAATAGCCTTTTTAGCGTTATATATGTTTTAAATATACTTAATACAGTTGTTCATGTACTAAGCAAAAGGCAAGCTATTTTCATGAACTTTTCTTTTTTAGTATGTCATTGAAAGTGCCCGACAGAGACCTCCTAAAAGGAAATACCTATCTAGTGGAAGGTATGAATACTCAATTAATTGATGACATCTTAGATTCATTGAAATATAATGATAGCTATCATTTATTGCATTCCTACCAGGCACTGTGCTAGACTTGTTATATATATTACAGGTAATTTGCAGCTATTCGAACTTTCTAAGTTAATATTAGCTACCATATCCAATCTCACTTCCCCAGTGTGTGGGAAATAAGAAAAAAAATTATGGGACAATTCAAAATAACACTTATTTTATAATGATTATTGTATTCACATCATTTTGTATATTTTATTTTTAGAAAATCTGTATTTCAAAAACTTTATGACTTATATATTGAAGAATGTGAAAAAGAGCCTGAGGTTAAGGTAAGTATAAGTTTTTTGTGTTTTTATGGCTTTTGAAATATAGAAGACAAGGGAAGTTTGAATGAGTTACATTTGAAGTAGATACGGATTTGTGTTTTTGTGAGTGAACTAACACCTTATCCAGCTAGATTCTAGCCAGTTCCACAACCAACCCAGAGACCTGGCTAATCAATTGGGCACAAGGCAGAGATCACATGCTTAGATAGGTGAGGGGAGCAGTGTTTACTGAGTAACAATATCTCAATGGAAAGTCACTAGATACAATCTTTGCTTCATTTCACTCCTGAGAAATGATTTGTAGACTGGAGACAGGAGAAGAGTAACTTATTTCCTCATGATTTGCACTAGAAAGTTAAAACTATTGCAGGACACATAGGAAAATCAGATGTAATAAAAGGTGAATTTGGTCACAAAAATTAGTTCATGGCTGGGTTAACTTAATTTTTATTTAGCATAAAAGTATGGGCAGTTGAAATGTAGTAGAAATTGATTGCGTGATATTTATTATACCCTTGGGTTGTAAGGGCCTTAAGGCTTCTCTGTGAGTTTCTGTTGTCTTTCATTTAAAAATGAATACCATTTTAAAATATAGCTAACATACAATATTATATTAGTTTCAGGGGTACATCATAGTTATTCAACATTTACATACCTAAAGAAGTGATCACCATGATAAGCCCAACAAACATCTGACACCGTACCACACTATCACAATACTATTGACTATATTATCTGCTGTACATTACATTCCAGTGACTTATTTGTTTTATACCTGGAAATTTGAACCTCTTAATTCCCCTTTACTTTAACCTCTTTTAAAATTTTCCAGTTATAGTTTGCATTCTATATTATATTAATTTCATGTGTATAGCATAGTGGTAAAACATTTATGTAATTTATGAAGTGATCCCCCTGACTAGTCTAGTATCCACCTGGCACTATACATAGTTATTATTATATTATTGACTATGTTCCCTATGCTTTACATCCCCATGACTATTTTGTATAGGAAGAAAAACACTAAATTTAAATATGGTTATAAGTAGCAAAATAAGAAAAATCAATATGAGGATAAAAAGTATAGCATAAGGAATATAGACAGTAATGTAATAACTATGTAGGGTGTCAGATGGGTACTAGATATATCAGGATGGTTACTTTGTAAGTTACATAAATGTCTAATCACGGTGTTGTACACTTTAATATTGTATGCCAACTGTAGTTGAAAAAAATTACTAAACAACCGAGGGAGAAATGTAAAAGAAAAAATAAAAATGAATACCATTTTACCTTTTAGGCAAAAAAATTAGTGGAAGTCCAGTAGTATCTAACCTTGAAATCTTTACATTGGGAGAAAAATGATAAACTATGAATAAATCTTATGGTATGGTTTCCCTAAGTTTTACTGAGGTATAATTAATTGATATAATAAATTCCACTCATGTATACATCCATGAAGCTATCATTATAATCAATATAGTGAACATATTCTTCACCTCAGAGACAGAACTAAGGAGAGATACGTAAGTAAAGAATCTCCATTGGGTTGGCAACCATTATCCACCAGCCAAAAATGGCCCACTGGTGTTTTTGTAAATTAAGTTATATTGGAATCCAGCCACACCCAAAGGTTTATGTCTTCTCTATGGTTAATTTCACTATAAGATAGCTGAGCTGAGTGGTTATAACACAGCCCATATGGCCCCCAAGCTTGTCCTTTGAGAAAATGTTCTGTCCTTTGATCTGTATGCTCACCCCAGAACTACATGGGAACCAACTTGTTTTCTTGAAGAGTACTCATACTATTCTGTTTTCTGTCCAATTGTGACCTTTTGTTACACTTGAAAACAAGACTTGAAAGTTTTAGTCTTTACTAATTTTTTTTAATATCAAAGTAGTTAAAAGTTGTTTTGCCATTTTTTTTTTTATTTGAAAATGCAGTTTTTTGATTTTACGGTTATAGTAATCAAGACTCCGCATGTGACAATATATATTATGTATATTATATATAATACACACACACACACACTTAATATAAGATACTCAAAACATGGTTTTTGAGATCATGCAAAAAGAAGTATTCTACTGACTGATATCTTTTGTAAATAAGATTTGATGACAAGAATTGTTATATCTCTAAGTGGGCTTTAATCATGTACATTTCTAAAATAATTTATGCTGATGTGTGTGTATTGTATTTCCGGGTGGATTTTTATTAACAAAGTGGTTCCTAAGGAGTAAATTGAATTTATAGAAAATTGCTTAAATTGCCTACTACCTCTTACCAAATATTAGATATTTTTGAGTTTAACATTTCAGTGAATTTGAGCTGTTGAACATGTTGGATCTAATTTAGGCCATAAAATATGTAAGAAATGTACACCTATAACAGTACAACCAAAGCAAATGCCTCAAATTCTTCATTTACTTAATGTAGACTTTTAATTAATAGAAACTATGTAGCATCTTTTAAGAAAATATTTACACTAAATGGTTTTTACATTTTACTTATTTAAATATTTTAAATATTTGCTACTTATGTACTCAAAGGTACATATTTTATATTTAACTTTTTACTGTTTCATATAGATCGCTAGTTTTTCTTTGTGGTATAAATTAATTTGCATAAAACAACAATAGATCACAATTAAGTTTACACAGATGTCACCTATTTGGTAGCTATATATAGTGTTTGTGAATCTTCCCTATATAGAGGGTACCAAAAAAATGTATACACACTTTAAGAAAGGAAAAAACTGTATTAAAATTGTAATACAATGAATGATGACGCTAGCATTCATTTGAACACATTGCTACCACAATTCAACTTTGAAAAGTAATACATAGATAACATCTCTTAAAATGCATACACTTTTTTTGCACTCCCGGCATATTTAGGATCATAATATGGAAAGAACACCAAAAGATTAATTCAGGTCAGCTTTTGTTAAATCGTAACATTATTAAAGTGATACTGGATTGCTTTCATGAGCTCTGCCTCTTTTTAAAGCAGAAATTAAGAAGAAATGTGAACTTATTAGAGAAGCTTGTTATGCAAGAGACATTGTCATGTTTAGTGGTCAACCTATACCCAGGAAATGAGGGATATTCTCTGATGCTCAGGGGAAAAAATGGATCAGGTAAGAACCTCCAGAAGGCAGCAGCCACAAAAATCCCTCTGCCTGGCAGGATGTGTTGTGTTTTAGAAGTACCTTCTTACCTGCTTAATATTCTGTCCTTCAGATCAGTGATGACTTGATAAAAGACTGATGAGAAATTTTCCTGTATTTGATGTTTTGTTAGAATATTAGAAATCAACTCTAATATAATTAGCTTTCCTGAATATGCATTTGAGAAGTATTCTGATTGAGATAGGTCTTTGAAATTAAATTGTAAAAGATGTAATTTTTAAATAATTGTTAAAATTTTCTTTCATTCTATTGCTGTTAATATTTTAAGATAGCACAAGGTGTTTTAAGGCATGTTTCTACATTTTGAATATACTAAGTCTGAAAACTCCAAGATTAATCAGACTTTTTGAGTAATTTACATATGTTAACATTTTATTAATGTGACTATGAAAATAGTTTTAATATGTAAATAACATATTTCACTAAAGAGGAATCTAAAAATGTGATATTGTGGTATTATGAGTTCTAAAAGGAACTCACTTGGTTAAAAATTACTTCTTGTGTTGATACTTAATTGTAAAATGTAAAACAAAGAGAATTTTGTCCTTATAAATGACTGTTTTTCAGATGAGGTACCAAATTACTCTGATTTTCAGATTAGAGTAAGCAGTTTTCAAGGTCCTTTCAGTTACCAGATGTCAGGATTTTATCATAATCTGTATAATGTACTGCTGTCTGTGATTTGTATTGTGATTGTTATGCTAGATGTGTTAGGCATTTTTCTCCTTTCTGATCTAAAATTCTATACAGTTTATCAAGTCATTTAGCAGTATGTAAAGTCATTCATTTAAAAGACTTAACATAAAGAAGGACTTTAGGAGACCCTTTTGGCTTTATTGTCTATTTTTTTTATGAAAAGTCATTTAAATTATGCACTTAGACTTTTTAGTGAGCCTCATAATTCTCACAAACTTTTATTTTTTTAAATTAAGATTCTGAGACCATTCGACTGCCTTATGAAGAAGGGGAATTGCTTGAATATTTGGATGCAGAAGAATTACCTCCTATCTTGGTTGATCTCCTAGAAAAATCTCAGGTACAAAATTTTTTCTCTTTAAAATATTCTTAGATTTGTCAACTATATTTTGTGATAAAGGATATTTAATCGTGTTTACAGCTGCGCTTGGAGCATGAAATGAGACATGTACGTAGCTATATGAACACTGGTTTATTGTGGGATATTTATCCTTTAGGCTGTACTGAAATGTATAGCTTTAGTTGGTTCTTCTACAGTTGCTCTAGCGATAAGCTCATCCACTGGAAATTTCTCTATAGCTACAATCAAGAAATTACAAAAGAAACTACTTACTCCCGTGGCTTCACCCCAGCCACACTATGTACTTTACTGAAGAAAAAGAAGGCGTCAGATGGGAACTTTGTTTGCTCCTAACACTAGATACCAGCATCCCCACATCTCTGTCCACACTTTCTGTGTGCTTTGCTGTTAAAATGGATGAAGTAAGCTCTTCCTGAAGCATCCTTTACGCTTCTATTCTGGGTCCTCCTCCTCCTTCTCACTGGCTTGCTACTATAACTTCCCTCTCTTTTATTTTCCCCCCTCTCTTTTAGCTAAAGAATACAAGCATATTGTACTATATTGTACTATTTCTTAACTTAAAAAAAAATCCTTTTCTGTTCTCATCTTAATTGGTCTCTTTGCAAAGTTCAGTGCAAATGACTACTTGAAATACCCTTCTTTTGGCTTCAGAGACATCACGTTTTTGGTTTTCCTCTTTCTTCTCTAATCCTCAGTCATCTTTGCTGTCATCTCTGTTTCACTGATAACTGTATAGGTTTGGGGATTCATTTCAGTCCTGGGCACTCTATTCTTTTTTTTTTTTTTTTTTTTTTCCCCTGCCCCCTCCTTCGCCTCCCTGGACACTCTATTCATTAGTAACACTCCCTGGATGATCTCAACCAGCTTCAAGTGTTTAAAAATGACATGTAATCTCTTGCTTATCTCTCTCACAGTGACCATTCCAAACTTATATATTTACTAGAATATATAATAAGTTTTTCAACAAGACAAAACACTTTTTATTTTACTTTCCAAATCTGCTCTATCACCAGTCTTTTTAATCTAATGGATGACCCCACTCTTACCTTTTAGCATTCACTCAGCAAATGTCAGCTGTATCTTCAAACTATATGGTCATGACCTGCTATAGTTACCTTGCTGAACTTCCTGCTTTCATTCTAGAATCCCAGAAATCAATTCTCCACAGACAGATTAAGCTTACAAAACAAAACACAAAATAAAGCCCCTGCTTAAAGTTCTCTAGTGTCCTCTCACCGCACAAAGCCACTGCGTTCCTGTTTGTCTTCACCTTCTGATTCTCCCCACTCAGGTATACTCCAGCCATTCATGCCTTTTTTCCAAACTGAAACACACCAGTCTTACTCATCTGCTATTCCTTCTATCTGGAATTATCTATCCCAAATATCTGGCCCTAGTGTGATTCAGGTCTCAGCTGAAACATCACTTCCTCAGAGAGGTTTTTATCTGAGCACACAATTTAAATGAACCCCTCCCTGTTTTATTTCCTTTATAATATTCACCACCATCTAAAATTATTTTATTTGGTTACATGTTTATTGCCTATCTTTCTACACTGAGCAAGTGGTGTCTCGGCACCGAATCTGTGAAGCTTCTTGGATAGTGCCTGGCACATAGTTCACATCGTAGGGGCTCACTAAATACTTACTAGAAAGCATGAGCATAATGATGACTGATAAACGTGGAGCTCACATTACGCACTATAAATTCTGAATGGGTGAAAAAACAATGCTATGAGTGACTGTGGCAAGGGGTAATTGACAAGACTTGAATGATAAAGGTTCTTACCTTTGGACTTAGGAAAAGGCCTAAAAACAGTATGTTTTACAGAAGATTATTTGAATTTATAATTCGCTTCCTTCCTCTTATTAATAAAGACTATCTCTGGAAGTTTTAGCAGAACAAATATAGTTGTTGTGTCCATAAGCTGAAACTGGCAGGGTTGATTGATAATTTGTAACTGATAAAGTTAGCAAAGTATAACTGAGCCAATGAAACAATTCCAATGATCTATAACAGTAGTATATAAATGCCAAAAAATCTATAACTAGACACTTTGTTGAACTGCTTCTTGGGTCATAGTGGTAAATCTGTCAAGGAAATCCATTTAAGAGTATCTGAGTGACCAGAAACGTTGCATGAGAGTATAAAGAACTGACATATTCAATATAAACCCACTTATTTAAGCTTTGGAAAAATGACATTTACTTAAATATTTTCATTTAAAATAGGTTAATATTTTTCATTGTGGATGTGTCATAGCAGAAATACGTGACTACAGGCAGTCCAGTAATATGAAATCGCCAGGTTACCAAAGTAGGCACATTCTCTTACGTCCAACAATGCAGGTAAGGAATGTTTAATTAACTATTGTTTTAGATTTGATTTGGAGTTTTATTTATTAAATGTCTTCATATGTTTGTGTGACTATACATTAATGTGTTTTTAAATTTTTGGTTTCTTCTAGACTTTAATCTGTGATGTACATTCAATAACAAGTGATAACCATAAATGGACCCAGGTTAGTTGATTTGTTTTTTAATCCCAAACAGGCAAAATACAGGATGAAACAACACTTATTATTAACTTAAACAAGATATACTTTCTGCTGGTAGTAATATTTGGGGTTCCTTTGTGAACTTTAGAACTTACGGTTTATACTGTGTTTCCCCGAAAATAAGACCTAGCCAGACAATCAGCTCTGATGTGTCTTTTGGAGCAAAAATTAATGTAAGACCTGGTATTATATTATATTAATTATACCTGCTTTTATATAAAACCGGGTATGTATTGTATTGTGTTATATTATATTACATTACATTACATTACATTACATTATATTATACGGGGTCTTATATTTAGTAAAATAAGACCAGGTCTTATATTAATTTTTGCTCCAAAAGACTCATGGCTCTTGGAAATTTTTATAATGCAGAAATCTGAGTAAACCCAGTGATCTAAAAGTGGGACAGTGCCTCCTGATGTGATGCATGAGAAAGTACACAGAAGTACCAATAAACTCTTGCCTAAAAAAATAGAACCTGAAATACAACAAACCTCTACATCTAACTAACATTTTATAGGGAATTCAGGGAATAAGAGAAACCATTAAATGACAAGATAAGGAAGCAGATGATACTATGAGGAAGCAAGTGGTCAAATCCAGCAAATCAGTTGCATGGAAAAAGAGAAAAGGTGATCATTACAGAGTAAAAAAAGATGCTTAAGAGAGAGAAAAACCAAATAACAATGTGTAGGCCTGGTTTGACTTCAAATTCAAACAAATCAACTAAAAATAAACTCTTGAGATAATGGGGAACTTAAATATAGACTGGATATTAGAAGTCCTTGTCAGCAGTGCACGCTGAAGTATTTTCAGGTGAAATAATACAGTGTCAGAGATACATTTTAAATTAGTCAAACAAAAAATAGAGGGGTGGTGGTTAAATGAAATTGGGTGTTGGCACATGGGTGTCATTACAGTTGTGCTTTTGTGTATTTTTGTAAATTTCAATAATTGAATGGAACTACTGAAAGAAGCAATGGTTTTTTTGTTTGTTTTGCAAAAATTCTTATTCAGCAATAAGAACTTATTTGACTCAGAAAGTTTACTTATAGCTATTAAAACATTTCAGAGATTAAGTGATAAAAATAGGATTCAGTAAAGTAAGTTATGTGATATCAGTGAAAAGCTTGTATAGTCTTTGGAATTCGGTATGTAGGGTTTACACAGTATTAGTGTAGTCAATTTTATTGTAATGAAATTAAGCTGAGTATAGAATGGGACCGTTTTCTCCTGGTTACTGAAAGTGCTGTGATCCATCTTGATCTATAAGCTTTGTGGGAGAAGAGGATTTTATCTTCCCTACTTCATCCCCAACTCCTAGAACAGTGTCTAACACAGTAGGTGCTCAGTAAATATTTGTTGGATTTAGGAATGGGCATCCTTACAATTTGACCATTTGGTACACTGTACTAGTTAGTGAATTTCCATTAGTAGTTTCACTATGCTGTCAAGTTTCTAAAGTTTACACACTGAATTGGAACTTGAAATAATGTATTTTACTCTAGTCCTTAGCAGAATTCCAAGGAATAGTTCTAGATTAAGTCATGTGTGATTAGAATTTGTGTTGACATGTGCTCTTACCTATTTCAGGAAGACAAACTTTTGCTTGAGAGCCAACTGATCCTTGCTACAGCTGAACCACTGTGTCTTGATCCTTCTATTGCCGTAACGTGCACTGCAAACAGACTGCTTTATAACAAGCAAAAGATGAACACACGCCCAATGAAACGGTAATTACCTTTGTGGAAAGATAAACCAAAATGGGCTTCTAGACAAGTAGCTCTAAATTTTGCTATGTATGGTACCTTTTTCCTCCAAAGGACGTATACAAGTGCTTGTTTTTGTTTTTTAATAGGATTTTTAATTGTTTTGTGTTCACAGTTTTCAATACTGTTTTATATGGAAGTCATGTATTCTTTTGAAGAACAAACTTCCTATAAATTTAGAATCTATTCACCAAAAAGATAGAGACAAGTATGAACAAAAAAAAATAGTTTATTACTTCCTAATACCCAGTAACCAGTTTAAATTTTGTTAATAGTACTTTTAAAGAAATTTATTTTGAGATTTAGGAAAATATCACAGTTTCAGAAGTTTATAATCAAATACCTTTTAATAACATGGTAATTTGTCTTTAAATGTTTTAGCTATCTCTTCTACTTAAAAGAATGCATGTTAATTTGGACTACAATTTTAGTGGCTGATCGTTAAGTTCTTTTTACATTTAATTGAGTTGCTCACTTTGGGTCTTTTTCAGGTTTGAAGGGGATTAAAAAACCTATCTATTTTCTAAGTCCTGTATTTACCAATGAAATAATATATACTGAGGATAAGGTACAGCTTTGGAAATAGCGAAATAAGTCCGTATCGGATCTGTCAGCAGTCCCATAAAGTCTCCTTGTATCTTTGTCCACATCTCTTCATGCCCGCCACCATCATCTTCATCTTCTGTAGTAAACTCCTACCCAATTTGTCGTCCTGCTTCCACCTTTGCTCCCTTCTTGTCTAGGCACCATGTAAGCAAACTAGAGGAATCTTTCAAAAATCTTAAAGCAGATTATGGCATCATTTTCTTAAATTTTCCTAAGAGAATTCCATCACACTCCACACTGAATCTAAACACGTTATCATTGACCTGTGAGGCCCCTGCCTTGTTCTCTGACCTTATTTCCTACTGTATGGACCCTGGTGTTCTAGTCCCACCTACCTTTTGTTTTTAAAGCAAACCAAGTTTGTTTCTGCCTCAGCACCTTTTAAAACTTTTTCTGCTTCAAAGTCTCATTCCCTGATCTTTCCTTAGCTGGTTCCTTCTTGTCAGTCACATCTCATCTCACATAATTTCTTCAGAGTCCTTCCCTTACCTAATGTGGCCCTTCTTGTCAGTTATTCAACCACACTAACCTTTTTTTCCCCCTGCTGCCTGTTGCTATCTGAGATGATCTTAACTATTTACTTGTGAATGTGTGTCTTCTGCACTGGACTGTCAGCTCCAGGGTTGCAGGAATTTTGTTTGTCTTGTTCATTTTTATGTCACCAGTACCTAGGACATTGCTTTGCAGGTGGTAGTAGTCTACAAATATTTGTGATTTAATTACGTATTTAATGCTTACTTATTTAAAACCATATTCGGCATTTCTCTTGTTAGCTTTGTTTAGTTCAAATCTTTTAATATTTCAGGTGTTTCAAGAGGTATTCCAGGTCCTCTCTGAATCGACAGCAGGATCTGTCTCATTGTCCACCTCCTCCTCAGCTAAAATTACTTGATTTTTTACAAAAAAGAAAGGAAAGAAAAGCAGGTCAACATTATGACCTCAAAATTTCTAAAGCAGGAAATGTAAGTATATGTATTTTTAAGTCTAGCTTATTATGCCAAAAGCCTTGCCTTATTTTGAATTTTCAGTATACTTACACTGTTTTTAATTTTTTAGTGTGTAGATATGTGGAAACGGAGTCCCTGTAATTTGGCCATGCCTTCTGAAGTGGATGTAAGTCAGTTCATGAATTGCACTGATTTTCATATAAGGTTCCTACGTTTAACAAATGGTAGCTTATACTTTGGGAAAACAAAGACTCTTACTTTTTTAAAAAAGAAAATGAGTTTTTTTAGAAATCAATTGTTTAGTTTTAGAAGTTGTATTCTTTAGCGTTAACTGCTAGAAAACAGTAACTCCTTAATATAGTTCTGTGTTTAGAGCAGGAATAATAACCAAAGAATTTTGAAATGTGGGAAAAGATGGTACATGTTACGTAATAGCATTAAATGCCTCTGTCTTTTTTTCATAATACTTTGTCATAATTTTTTGATAATGCTTTTTTCTCTCAAACTGGATAAATTTAAAATTAGTAATATCGGAGCAGTGGTCAAAATGAAGAATCTTGGGTAGTATTTTTTGCTGATCCATACTACACATGAACTGTAAATATAAATGATCAAAGACAGGAAAGGGATCTTTTGATGAGAGGTCCCATATTTATTTTATTGCCCTATTTCTTTCTCCTGCATTCCTTTTTATTATGCACTCAGCTGTTTATAATTGGTTAGTTGTTTCAACAGATGATTGCTCTTCTTCATCCTTTCCAGGCTAGCACATGTACTATTTTTTTTATCTCTGATTTTAAAAACAAGAATTTTTGTTTTCTTTTGTGTGTGTGTGAAAAGCACAAAGCTCAAATCATCAGAAGTAGACTATATATTCAGCTCAAGAGAGTAAACCCCATTATTTTTTGGTAACTTACGTGCTCCTGGAAGAATGCAGCCTGAGAAGAAATGTTTAGTGTAAATACCAAAGAGTGGAATTTAGCTGTAGAGGACAGGTTGGCTATCTAAGCAGTGCTTCCCAAACTCTAGTGCACATGCAAATCACCTGTGGTGCTTGTTAAAATGCAGATTCCAATTCAGCAAGCTTGGGCTCAGGGCTGAGATTCTGCAGTGCTGACAAGCTCTTACATCACAGTTTGAGTAGTGAAGCCCTAATACAGAGTTTCTCAGCCTGACTCAATTAGAAGAACCATCTAGGACACCAATTAAACATACAGATTTCAAATCCAACTTCATACCTACTTACTGAGTCAGATCTCGGGATGGGGCGGGGGGACATGGAAATCCAAAGTTTTACCAAGTACCCAGGTGAGTCTAAGTTACTCTTAAGATCATGGTTTACCAGGAAGATAAGAGCATTTGATTCACAGGCTAGTAGGAAATATACAGAATATATGATCTAAGTCTGACTAAAAAATGCAAAAGGTTCATAAAAATTTTATCAACTTCCCTAGTCTCCTTCAGTGTTGTCCCCACTGTTACATGACAACTGTTCCATTAAAAACCCAGCCAAAGGAAAAGATCCTGGTCCTAATCACCTCTGTGACATTCTAGTTTTCCTAAAGGACAAATGTGATACTAATTTATGAAATAAAAAGAATAGGCACTGTTTAAAGCGCTGTGCTTATTACATTTATTTAATGGCAAAGAGATTTAGTTTTCTTTTACTTTTAAACAGTTGGTTTAATTGAATATATCAGGAGAGTTTTAAACTACTTAAGTATAAGTAGTTGGTGATCGTAGGGACAAAGAAGTTAGTCAGGCTCTCCCCTCCCCCCACCGCCAGCTGCTGGCCCTGACTGGCCCCCCAGTCTGATAAGATAGTACATCCCTCAAGTGCCGTCCATTCTGAAGATGTTGTTTGTGTATGCGCTTATGTAAAGCACCTTGGCTGTGTGCCTCTTTTGTCTCTGTACGCTGTAAAGGGGGCCTGCCATTTTGGGGGACGGGACGGAGACTGGGCTGTGGCTGAGGCGGAAACATGGTGGAGACCGTAGGCCGTATTGTACAGAGCTGCTGAGAAAGGGGGCTGTGGGGGGCCATGTCCCAGGGCTGGTGCAAAACAGGCTGCTGTGAGTTATGAGGCTGCTACTGGCTGCAGGTTGTAACCTGAAAATGTCCAGCTGTGTGCAGCAGTGAGAAACCCCTGGTTGTGTCCCAGGAAACCTGTGAATAAAACATGTCTGCTTTGCCTTCAGCTCCACATATCTTCAAGTTCTCCAAGTCACAGATACCTTACCCCCAGGACCACAACCCACTTGGACATTGACACGACAGTGATATTAGTGATTTAAGAATTCTTGTGCTAAAAAGTATATTTTATTGTTAAGTTACTTAGATTCTTCTCTTTGGTCATAATACAGATTTCATTATATCTGCTGTCTCTTGATTTGATTGCTTAGGTGGAGAAATATGCTAAAGTGGAAAAATCTATCAAATCTGATGACTCACAGCCAACAGTCTGGCCAGCCCATGTAAGTAAGCATTGCAGTCTTCATTTCTAATGATGCTGCTTCCAATCTGGGATCTGAATTTATTAAACAGCAAAAGTGGTTGCCTTTAGTTTGGGATCTTTTTTTTAAAAGGACTTTCTGGGAGTTCATTGAATTAAAAGAAGGAACAACTAATTTCGTTTCTCATAAAGTACAGTTTTCAGTTTAAAAGGCAATTTTAATGCATAACCGCATTTTTACTTTTGGTGGCATATTGGTAGTTCTGATTTGTTTCCTGTTTCAAATTAGTAACTAGTAAATTATTCTAAGTATGTCTCTTAAGGGAAATACTCTGGGTCACTTACCCTATTTGTGATGACAACTCCTTAAATGAAGAATAGGCATAGTATTTTAAATAAGGTGAATCTAGGAGTGAAATGGTAAGAGACGTTTTGTATGTGCAACAGCAAAAAGACTAATGACAAATAGAAATAGAGCTGCCTTTGAAAGTTTACTTTTATAATTTACATTCATATGTCCATTGTATGAACTTCTGCCATATTTCACTTAGGTTTTGTTAACTAAATATCCAGATGGTACGCATATTCCCAAAGTTCAGGTGAAAAAGATTTCTGGGCTTTATTATCTTCAGCAGTTTTAAACAGGTTTATAGCCTACGTGCCATGTGTTTTCCTATTGCCACATATGTTAGTGTGTTGTTTATGCCTGATTTTTGCCCATTTCTGATTGTGTTTATTAAAGAAGGCATTTATCTGGTGTCCATAAGAGAAATTTCAAACCTAATGAAAGGTTTAAAGAGTTTATTTGAGCTGGAGCTGAGAGCCAGACCCAGAAGCAAAAATCTCAGAGGACTGAGAAAATGCCCTAAGGAATAGCAATTTTACAGTTTATACATTAGAATCAAAGGAAAAGACAGAAGGAAGGGTACATGAAATACACTGGTGATAGATAAAGGAGGCAGGAGAAGGTAAATTGGGGAAATTTCTAGGATTGGATAAAAAGTAAAATGGAGAGAGACATATTCTTTTACATTGGTGAGTGCAGGATTGTTAACATTAAATATATGTGGTTTACAGAGGTATGTGGAAAGATAATCATGAGGAATGTTGGGGTCATCTCACTGGGGTGTTTATCTGGAAATCTGGAGAAGAGGTCGTCCTGGCATTTTAATTTTAAGTATCTTATCCTCGAGACACAAAAACAATGGGTGGGGTTTGCTCAGAGTAAAGATTTATCATAAACCTTAGGATGTGACTTCCATTATAATGTAATCAGTTTTTATGATCAAAACATCCCGTGTGGTTACTTTCAGTTACTGAGTTTGTCAGGCCTGCCAGGTAGCCTCCTTTCATTCATGCTCTGTCTTTTTCAGGATGTAAAAGATGATTATGTATTTGAATCTGAAGCTGGTAATCAGTATCAGAAAACAAAGCTGACCATTTTGCAGTCACTTGGTGATCCACTTTACTATGGTAAAATTCAGCCATGTAAAGAAGATGAGGAAAGTGAGAGCCAGATGTCTCCATCCCAGTGAGTTCTGTTAAATGTTTATAATTGACAGAATCAACCATCAGAATTTATTTAGCCACTATTGATAAACTATTAGTGATTAAAAATTTCCCCTTGGGATTCATTTGTTAACTACTGCAATTAGATATGGCAGTAGACCCAAATCAGTAAACTTAAATTATAGTTACTGGGTTGTACAAGAGTTATTTAAAATAACAGTAATTTTTAAAAAAAATCCTATGGTATAATTATTTTTATATTTGCTTTGAGGGATATGCCTGTGATATCCCTCTTGGTATATTTATGTTTTACCACTTAGGAGTTTAACCTCTAAGCATGAAATGGTTGCAGGCAATGGTTTGTTTAAATGGGAAGCAAGTTTACTGTAAATGTAAGAATTGTTAAAGATGCTAGGTATTTCGGCACTGTGTTTAAGGACACAGACTCAGATCTTCATGTAGTTACTGGCTCTAGAAATATATGTAGTTGATCTTCCTAAATTTATGAACTTACATATAATTAGTTTGTTTTTATTAGTTTTTTAATCAAGTTGATACTCTTTTGAAAAGAAGAAAAATCAAAGAGAAGCTCATCAGAAAAAAGCAGGGCAGGTCTATGTTAAATTGTTTATTTATAAAGCCTTTACTTAACACAAAATACTAATTGAAACTGCAGGAGAAAAATGGATTTTAAAGAATAACCTCACCGATGCCTTAAAGTCAGTGGGAGGGAACAGTAGCAGTCAGGGAATCTTCTCATAGTTTTCTCACATTAGCAATTTCTATTGTTGTATGTTAAGTAGAAAGGTCAGATATTTTGATTACCTATATTTTTTTAAAATCTTCCCCTTAAAGATATACATTGGTCATTTTAAATAAATTTATTAACTTTTCTTGAACACAAGGGAATAACATGTTCCCATTTAAAACAAAATCAGTTCAAAAAGCAACCAATTAGATTTGTTTGACCAGAAAATTGAATTTTTTTTTTTTTTTTTTTTTTTGCCTTTACATCAGGGAGTCGCTGCAAAAATGCATGATTTATTGCCTTCCAGTCATTCTCCATATTCATAAATTACTTGATTTGATAACTATGAAGTTAAAGTTTGAGCTGCATTAACCAGGTTTTTTCTTTTTTTTACATTTTATATTTCAGCTCCTCCACAGATGATCATTCAAATTGGTAATTAAAAAATGAACAAACTCACTATTTTAATCTGTTAAGCAAACTCACTATTTTAATCTGTTAAGTTTGACATAAATGTCAAACTCTTTAAAAAGACTTGGTAAAGAGATTTTATCTGAATTGGTGATAAACTATCTTCCTCGTCTAAAGTATATTCTATGGTCCTGCTGTGTAGAACAATGATTTCCAAAATCAAAGGTTAAAGTGAGAGGAAGGCCACAGGCCTTACACATGGAGTTCAGTGAATTTTGCTGTAGGTCAGACACTTGCAAGGGTGCATAGCACTTGGTAACTTTCAGCCCAAATTTTGTTTCGATACTTAAGTTTTGTGCCTAGTCTTTCTTAAATGAAATCAGCCAATTTATTCACAGAATTATTGCATGCAAAACTTGGTCATTGCTTCATAAATTTAAATGTAGTTTTGATTTTTTTTCATTTCTTGGTAGATTTTAACTCAATTTATGAAATTGTCACTCAAATGTGGAAGCCTTCATAAGTAATCCCAGGGTTCCTCTTATCTAATACTTTTCTCTCTTTTTAAAACATTTTAGGTTCATTATTGGATCAAAGACTGATGCTGAGAGGTGAATATACTAGTATCTTTATTTTTTATCTGGATGGATATGGAAAACTTCTGTCTTAGAGGATAGAGAATACTCTGTTAGTTGTCAAAACTTTGGTTTTAGTTATGCCATAGGTATTACCAGAATTTTAAAAAATAGAATTAAGAAAATAACAGTTAAAAGAATAATGTTTAAAATAGTTTTACTTTAAATAAGAAAACTTAGACATATCTATGTGGTAGGTAAGGAAGATGATTTCTAGGTAGCACTTTAATCACAATGTAAGTGAAAGTTATTGGTAATGTTTTTGGCTGATTATTGGTTAAATAAATGCTGTAATTTCTATTTAGAAACAAGATAGATGCTAAAACTGTATCTTTAGATTGTTGATTTAAATGCAGTGTTTTGAGCATTAGTTTGTCATTGAAAAGATTAGAATGTACTTTTAACAAAAAGTTAAATGGCCAAATTTTAATTTTTGTGTTAATTCTGATGGAACTTTTTTTCATTATCGGATATATGTTTTCTATATAATAAATTTGTTTAAAAGAGTTAACTAATTCTTAACTATTTTTTCCTAATATTTCAGGGTAGTCAATCAGTACCAGGAATTGGTCCAGAATGAAGCCAAGTGTCCAGTCAAGATGTCGCACAGCTCCAGTGGCTCAGCCAGCCTGAGTCAGCTTTCTCCAGGGAAAGAAGCAGAAGTGTGTTTGTTTACCTTTTTGTGCCTACCCTGTTTCCCCGAAAATAAGACCTAGCCGTACAATCAGCTCTAGTGCGTCTTTTGGAGCAAAAATTAATATAAGCTGGGCTTATATTAATATTTCATGGATTTCCTTGTGTGAAATTATATTCTTCTGTAGCACCTATAATCACTGAGAGTACTTTGCAGAGTTTTAAATTATGTTTTCATCTAAGAGTTATACTGGTATTAATTTATGAATTACTGATTTGACTTTAATTTTAACAAGTCTACTTGATGTCACTGTCCCTTAGCAGCAGCCTGAGACCGTGTCAGTTCAGTCTTCGGTACTGGGGAAGGGAGTAAAACATCGACCCCCACCCATCAAACTTCCCTCAAGCTCAGGAAGTAGTTCCTCAGGTATTAATTACATTCCTTAGTTTCCTGTAATCTACAGTAAGAAACGTGTGATCTTAATCAGTTTTTAAGACTTTACTTATACTTTGATTTTCACAGAATTTTGAGTTGTAAATTTAGGAAATAACTTTTATATTCTTCTAGGTAACTATTTTACGCCACAACAGGCCAGCAGCTTTCTTAAGTCTCCAACTCCTCCTCCTGCTTCTAAGCCACCAAGTCTTTCTCGGAAGTCATCTGTGGATCTAAGTCAAGTTAGCATGCTTTCTCCAGCTGCCCTGTCACCTGCCAGTTCATCACAAAGTGAGTCATAACTTACATTCTTCATTAACTCTTCATAAGCTTTAGCATTAGTGTTTCTTAAGACAGCTTTTTTTGACCAGTGAAGTAGTGAAATCTGAATGTACTGTGTACTCAAAATGTGCAAGTTTTGAGAAGCTTCTGGCAAACCTCTTGTTGAATGTATGTATTATGTGTTTAATGTAATTGTATTTGTTTTTCTGTGTGTATGCACTTTGTGTATACCTTTCTTATAGACTTACAACCTACACATCTCCTTAAAAAAATCTGGTAGTTAAATGTGGCAATAAGATTCCAAAATATTTTTTTATTTCATTGTACTCGAGGATCATTTTACATTTTGTATAAACTATGCAGCTGATACAGAAAAAAAAAGTCTAAAGAGTTGTTGCTGCAGTCTTATCTTTGTATATGTAAAAAGCCAACTAGTTCCAAGGTGGTGATACAATAAACTGAAAGCCAATTTTTCATAAACACTTCTACACTCTTAGAAATTGTTGTCAGTTACTAAACCGTGGTGATGATCATAAAGCATTATCTGAAGATAATAAAATGTAATTTTTAGTACTGAATACTTTTTTTAACCATTAAGAGGAGTTATACAAGAATTCTAGCATTAGTTTGGGAGAATTTCTTGAAATGAATAAATATCTGAGATATTAGTTACCAATTTACAAAAATGATTCCAGTTTTTTAGATTTTTTTTGTAGATAACTAAAGTGTGCTGAAAGTTTTAGTACACTGCACAGTGATAGGGTGGTCTTTGCATTAGCTAAACATCTTCATCTTGATAGCTCAAAAGGTGTAATTTTTCTGCCTTCTTGTTTTGCACAAAGAAAAATTTATAAATTTCCTGAAAGTCTTATTCACACTTCTTATGTTGTGGGTATGGATTATGTTAATCTACTGCACACAGTTGTTACTTTAAGTAAGGGTTGAGTGACAGCTTCTGGACATTCACATTTCTTTCCTTTCTTTCTGCAGGACATGAAAGCTAAAAAAGAAAACACCTCAAGAGCTTTTGGTTTTATTTTTTTGGTTTTTGTTTTTTTTTGTTTTTTGTTTTTTTTAAAGTTGATAAACTGTGCATACTTCATTCACAACAGATTTTCTATACATTCTACATTTAAACAGAAGTACACAGTTACTGTTAAAGATGCAGTATTATCTATCAAATATTTACTTTATTACTGTGTTTTGTAAATTTGTTTGTCAGGATAAACTTGATGTGTTAGGAATTAAACGTATATCTAGGTGCCAAATATGATTGTTAACCATATGTAATTTATTAAATATGTTCAGAGTTTATCTCAGATTGTTACAGAAAATAAGCAGTATTTTAAATGAAGTCCTAAATTAGTGAAATCGTAAATAACAAAAATTAATTTGAATTCCTTTTAAACTTTTTAGGCCAAAGGTAGCATGTAGGAAAATAACTTTTAAATGGGTATTGTGGTAGAATACAAATGTATACTTTTACTGTTACTGCAATAGCATCTCTGATGGGATTTTTAGGTGATATACTGCATCCTTAATTGTAATTGAGTGTAGCAACACTCATGTATCATGTGTAGAAATTAACACTTGCAGTTAACTGCTTAAAAAAAAAACTGGAACAAATTGTCAGTGCTAAGTAAGATTCCATTAACCTTATTTTAAAAAGGACTGGCCATTTATAACAAACTAGCAATTTTTATTTTTCTCAATGAGCAGGATCTGGAACTCCTAAGTCATCTACTCCTACACCAACCCCTTCATCGACCCCACACCCTCCTGATGCTCAGAGCTCAACTCCTATTACCCCTTCAACCACCCCTACTCCCCAAGATTCAGGCTTCACCCCTCAGCCCACTTTGTTAACTCAGTTTGCTCAGCAGCAAAGGTCTCTGAGCCAGGCAATGCCTGTAACGACCATTCCTCTTTCCACCATGGTAACATCTATAACTCCAGGAACCACAGCCACCCAGGTCATGGCAAACTCTGCTGGACTTAATTTCATCAATGTAGTGGGGTCTGTTTGGTAAGTTTGAATTGATGCCCTGAATTTTTTTATTTTAAGATATTCTCACCAATGTGAATGAATTCTTATTTGTGAAATTAAGAACAAATTACATGTTATTGAAACTGAAAGAAAATAGTTTGGATATAGTTAGAAGCTGTCTCAAGTATGTTTTCATTTTAGGTAATACATTTATTACATGCATTAAGACGATACTACTCATTGACAGTAGCTTAGATTTTCCTGTTCGTCCTGTTACCATTTTTTATTCCCTTGTTTAGTGCTTTTCTCTTTCAAATTATACTGTAAACCTTAATAAATATACAAAACTTAATTTTAGCCAACTTTGCTGTCACTTTCTAGCATAAAAATGAAACTCAGCTTTGAAATTGAAGATAGAATTATCTAATTGTGTGTGTTCAATAGTTTGTTTTTAAGTCAAAGGAATAATTATGTAGCTGAATTTTTTTTCCCCCTTTTGTAGTGCAAGTTTAATGCTTTGTTTTGTTCTCCTGCAGTGGAGCTCAGGCTTTGATGAGTGGTTCAAACCCTATGCTGGGCTGTAACACTGGTGCCATAACTCCTGCAGGAATAAACCTGAGTGGCCTTCTCCCCTCAGGAGGTCTGCTACCAAATGCATTGCCCGGGGCTATGCAGGCAGCTTCTCAAGCAGGTCAGCATGTTGGAAATAATAACCTCTAAAAAAAATAAAGTACATGCTAACTTAAAGTCATTTTAAGGATATTATTAAAGACATTTAACTTACTTATTTCATCAAGTATCAAAAGCTTTTTAAAATAAAAGGCTTTCGTTTTGAAAGCCTTTAAAGTTCTGATATTTGAAGTAAAAACCATCTAGCAATCAACTTCTCTGAAGAAACTTGGTAAGCCTTTAAGTCTGCAAATTATATCTTTGCCTTCCAAACATTTATAATAAAATTAACATTGATAGTCTTGCTGTTGTCAGTGCAGTCTTATTCCAAGAGAAAGAAATGTATTTTGAAAACATACGTTGTGCAAGAAAGACAACATAGCATGGCAGGGAAATGCCCAGCTTCTGGACCCAGACTACCTGAATTTGAATCCCAGTTGTGTAACTGAGTAGCTGTGTAATTATGGGAAAGTTACCTTTGTGCCTCACTTTCTTCATAAGTAAAATGGGAATAACAATAGTGCTTTACCTCATAATTGTGAGGAGTAAATGAGTATATACAGATGAAGTGCTTAAACTGTGCCTCAGACCTAAGCATTAAAGCTGTTTGCTCTCATCATCAGTAGTAGTAGTAGTAGTTAATATTACATATACTGGAAAACAGAACACTTTGTGCTCTTTTTTAATGCTCTTTAAGAGAAAGCAACATAATATCTTGGAACAATCCAATTTCTTACTACTGGGGAAAAATTTAACAGGAAAAACAAACTTGACAGTAAGAAAACTTGAAAAACTTTCTATGACTTAAGAGAAAGAGAGCCCCAAAATACCCTTTAAACACATTAACAGATTGCTGTGATTCCCTAATTCCAGCTGATGTTCTTATTTTAATGTGTATAAATGTACTCTTAATGGCAGAAGCCCTGGAAATGTAATCACGTTGAGTTTAGAATGTTCATATTTACATGTAACTCTGGCTTCAGGTGCTAACTGGCGCCTGAAAGAAGCCAGTTTTTCTCCTGTAGTCTCAGTTCTATCAGCTTTAAAATATCCAACTTTAGTAGGTACTTACAAGAAATACATGAAGGGATGTGAACGTGCCTTTGGTAAGCTGTAAAGCATTATATACAGATGCCATCTACCTTTAAAGGGAATGATGTCAACTCTTTTCATGAGAATTCCTGAAAGGCAAATCAATACTGTCATGTTTTCATCTGACGAAGCTGTTTTAATTTTTATACAAGGCTTTGATACTATCACCTGTGATTTCCTGCCTCTCATAACCTTTTTTCAAATACAATTACATGCTTAGAGGACAAGATACATTTTTAATTAGTTCAAATTGTGTATATTGTTGATGAGCAAAATATACAGGTATTTTGACACCTGGGTCAGAAAACTACAACCTATAGTCCAAGCTAAGAATGACTTTACATTTTAAAAGATGTGTTTAAAATAAAACGAAGAGGAAGAATATACACAGTGGCTCTATGTGGCCAGTAAAGCCTGCTGAAGAAGTTTGCCACCCACTGGTTTATGTTGTCACAGATTTGGGGTACTTTACATTTAACATAGCATTGTTTCCTGACATTCAGTTTGATTCTTACACTCAAAATTCCACATTCTTTAGCATTATTAATATTAGCATTTGTCCTGTAAAATACTAGCACAGAGCACACTGGTTCTCAGTTATGGTCATCATCATGTATCATGGATTGTGTATCCTTGAGGACTGGCAGTGGGTGCCAACCTGAAATGCATTTGGCACAGCTGTGGTATTAGGTTGGTGCAAAAGTAATTGTGGTTGTTGCAATTATTTTTAACCTTTTAAACTGCAGTTACTTTTGCACCGACCTAATCGTTTAATTATGTTCACGGTCTCTGCATAGTTCTCCAGCTAACAGTCAAAACAGTGATTAAGAAGCCCCAGTTTGTGAAATACAGAATAAAATGTACATGTGGTGCTGCACGTCTTTGATCTCAGTATTGATGGATATAGGTGAAAAAAATGTTTAAGATATTTAAAAGTACAGAAAATAAAGCACATCTTTGCAGAAAGTATTTACGATGTTATATATACTAAAGTAGAAAATATTTTCAAGTGTAATAAAGTTTTAATTCCCTGTTATAACCATGAGTTATATTTAACAGGTGTTCCATTTGGTTTAAAAAATACTTCAAGTCTCAGGCCCTTAAATCTACTCCAGGTAAACCTGAAACTGCTTTTGATTAAAGTTTTTATACCTTTTTTTAACGATTTTTTAAAAACGATGTATATCTGTACATAATAGCATTTGAAATTTTGAGGCGGATCAGAATCTTGAGGGTGTGGTTATTGCTACCTCTGCATGGTCAAGTGGGTAGGGAGAAAGCATGGGCATCTTATACACCGCACTTTCACTGACCCCTGACAGCTACCAAGGAGAACACTGCCTCCAGTAGCAGCAGTAGATAGAAAGTAATTCTTCTCAGTGAACATTTTGTATATACATAATATGTGTTACTGTTTGCTTACAACAGATTTTGCGCTTGAATAGAGATTCAAAAAATAGGTGTTGTGTGCTTTTCCTAAGAATATGATTTCTTAGCACAGTGCCAGGCACCTAATAGTCATTCAGTAAACGTTGGTTAGATTACAGTTTGTGTCTAATGGAGAGGCTTTTCTTACATACGTTATCAATGTCAGCACAATAGAGTTTGAAGGATTAGTACACACTGTATGTGACTTACAGTATTTGGGGGTGTTATGCTTTAGGTCCTCTAATGGTGGAGTTCAGTATTAACTTAGGTTGGAAAATGGGTGGCATTATCTACAGAGAATTTTTACAAAAGGTAGACATGACTATAAAGATCTGCAGACACAAAATGGCAGAGCTGTGCATTATTGGGAAATAATAACAGATCAACCCAACCTGGTATTCAGAAATAACAAATCGGGCAATGTGTTTACAGCCAAAACAAAACTTATTTATCTGAAATGCAAACTGTGTCAGTATTTACAGACTGTAATTGCGGAACAATTTACTTGTAATATGGACAAACCACAGATCACATTGGTTTGTTTAGCCCACGTTCTTGTAGATTGCTGTCGGAATTTCTCTCAGGGATTAGTCTCAGTGATAAGAGTGGAATTAGTAAAACTGATAATAAGGAATAAGGACAAAACCACTTTATAAATAATATTTTGCTACATTTATTATCTGATTGAGGAAGGAGAGTTTGATCTGCACTATGTCCAAATTTCACTAACAATGAGTTGTGGTGCATGTAGAGATTTAGACTCAAGGACACCTTTTTTTTGACTGTACAGACCTCAAAGGTCTGTATTTGGTATCGACTTGGACTTTTCTCCTAAGGACTTCAAAGTGCTTATAACTTATACCCATATAGAAGAAAGTGGAAAAACCATTGTTTCCTGATGCATTTGGAATGCAGTTTTGATTTTTCAGCATGGAATTTTCTGAATGCTTCTTAGAAAAACCTTTTTAAAAAATTTTTGAATTAATTTAGATTCAGAATGACAGCAAGTTGTTCGCAAACTAATATGGACATCTAATGCACTTTTCAGCTTTGGAATTTCTCACTGTTATATAAGTACCCATGCATTTCTGGGTTTTGACAAAGCTAGAACAAATTTTGGGAGATGAGTTTTCATAATGTATATCTGATTTTCACTAATTACTTGTTAATACTTTCTAATGCTGTTTTATATTGAGGTAGCTGTAAGAAGAATTGGATATCTAACTTAAAGAAGATTTATGTTTGAGTATTAACATATTTGAGAGCCCTCAGTAATAACACAAAAATTGTTTTAAAATAGATCTTTTTTTAAGGGTAGGGATATTTTCATTTTTGTTCACCCCTGTTTCCTCAATCCCTAGAAATATGCCTGATAACATAGTGAATGCTCCAAAAATATTTGTGGAATAAATAAATTTAAATAATGGAAATTGGCTAATTCATGTTTAAATTCTTTGTAGCTTCCAGGTGGTTCACTGATTTTCAACACTCTGCAGCAGCAACAGCAGCAGCAGCAGCAGCTCTCTCAGTTTACACCCCAACAACCTCAGCACCCCACAACTTGTAGTCCTCAACAGCCTGGGGAGCAGGTATGTGTCTTTCTGGCCTTCCATATGCTTTATATTATAAAATTGTAACTTTTTTTGTATGTTCTGAGCATATTTCTAGTTCTTTTAATTAGTTTCAACAAACATTTCCTATACTGTTTTTCTTTTACTAACAATAGTAACTACCAGTTACTGGGTGCCTGCTTCTAATTCTCAGAACAGCAATACCGAGTACACGTCACTTCCATCTTGCGTGGCATGAAACAGATTCAGAAGAATAACTTGTTAATGGCCATACAGTGAGTGGCAGAGCGGGGACTCAAACCCAGGTCTTTCTGCTCCATAGGATAGTATTTTCTACCTAGTCAACATCCTTCTGTTTACAGTATTTTGTCTCTGTTAGAATAGAAATGTCCCTAATAGCATGAAGCTTAGAGCAGAGGGAAGGTAGACAAAAACAAATACTTGAATAATGTCAAACAGAATGAAATTGAATTAGAATTGCAGTAAATTTAAAGTAGAAGGAACTACAAGTTTTTCTGAACCTTTGCTACACTTTGGAATCATCTGGGAAACTAAAAAATACTGTTTCTGGGGTCCCACCCCCAGCTTGCAATTAAATATATGAAATTTCACCATCAGTCCTGCCAGATAGTCCCCTTTTCAATATCTTTTATTTCCTTTTTTTGACTTAATATGTTCACTGGAAATTCCAACACTGTTGCAAAAAGTTTTAAAAAATAGGTTTGATGAAGCTTTATAGAGAAGCCTTAGGAATTATTAATAGAGGCATCAAACAATAAACCAATACATAATCAATTCTGAAAAATTTGATTTTCTTCCTTTCAAAATACCATACATTTGTTCTTGCTAATTATAAATATCTTTGAAGCCTTTTCCTTATGTTACCTTTTTTTTCCTTATGTTACTTTTTTTTTTATTATTAAATTTATTGGGGTGACAATTGTTAGTAAAATTACATAGATTTCAGGTGTACAATTCTGTACTTATGTTACTTTTTACAAGACCTAATCTAATGTTGGTATTTTTTCTCCTATAGGAAAAAGTACTAATTTTTTTTTTTTTACCAGCACAAATTGTTTTTCTTTTTGTGCAAGTCATGTATTATTTTTTTATTCAGGGTACTGAACAAGGTTCAACCAGTCAAGAACAGGCCTTATCTGCGCAGCATGCTGCTGTTATTAATCTTGCTGGAGTAGGAAGTTTTATGCAGTCACAGGCAGCTGGTGGGTATCTTCATAACTTAATATATTGCATTTACTAAGTGTCTATAATCTAGTTGTGTTCTCACCTTTTTAATGATTTCTTTTCCTGCGCTTATAAGCATTAACTAGGAAAAGTAGTGTAGTGCATCAACTGTTAAATCAATTGGTAGCCCTCTGAGGTTTTTTTCCATTGACAGTTGATTCACCAAAAGTGCTTTGACTTACATATATATATTAATATCAGTTGTGTTTTCCTCATGTTACAGTTGGCAAAATTATATACAGCTATCCAGCTTACTAGAGCTGCCAAAGCTGTTAACGCTTCAGTTTCCTGGGTGATTTGAGACTGCATTTACAGATTGCATAATTTTTTGTCTCATTCTGGTAGCTTGTAGTTGCATGAATTAAGATTTAATGTCAGTAGCATGACTTCTATAAGCCACTTTTTTCATTTGTAAAAAATGAGATTGTACTAAATGACTGTTTACCACTTCTAACAGTAGTGAACCAAAGATTTACCTTTAATGAAAATTATATTGTGAATTGAAGATATTATAACTACATTTAATTAAAATCAGTAAGCTAAATTTGTGAGAAAGCTGTGATAAAGTTTGCGGATTGAATGAGTATTGTCATCATTTTGAATTATCACTGGGCTTACTATACCTTTAGAATCCTATACAACTGCCAGTGTCTGAATTTAGAATAAGCAAGATCTTACATACAGTTCTAATTTAGAGCTAGTGAATTTCCAAATGGAAATTTATGATTATAAATCTTTACCACTCAAGTTATACATTTTCTAAAACAGTTGTATAATTTAGTGTAAAGAACTCTAGGCTGAAAAACCTAAGAATGGTCCTTACTCCAGACCTGCCACTAATTACTTTTTAGTGAGTCACTCAAACCATCTGGGCCTGAAATTTCCTTATCTGTACAGTGAGAGGGTAGAACTGATTGTTTTGAACTCAGCTCAAAATGGAATAATGCAGCCTCAGTTCACTATCTTTGATGTAATAGTATAGTCTGATATTCATTGCAACATCTTTTGTTTAAAGTGCTTGTGTCTACCAGTTTTATCATTATGGTAGTAGTTTGGATTTCTCCCACTCCTTTTCCTTCTTCATTGATTACATTTTTTAAACATGTACTGTATTTTACATTTTTCAAAAACACCTTGTCAACAAAATAGCACTAGGATCAAATTTCATTGAGATGTAAGAAAAGAGGGATACAGTGCTCAAGCACAGGTGCACTCCCTTCCCTTTTATGTCCAGAAGTTCCCTCAACTAACAGGACACTAAATTTATTCTGAAATGTCTGTGATTTGAGACTTAAGATTAATCATACTGATAACTTTTCTATTTCATTTTCTGTGTTGTCCTTTTCTAACCCTGATAGCCTTCAAACTTTCTGACTGGCCTGCTTTCCCCTTCTCCTCTGTAGTGTTGTCTCAGCTTGGCTCTGCCGAGAACAGACCTGAGCAAAGCCTTCCTCAGCAGAGATTCCAGCTCTCCTCTGCCTTTCAACAGCAGCAGCAACAGATACAAGTAATCCAGCAACTTCACTCTGATTACATTTTAAAGATACTCTGCTCCAAAAGTACCTCAAAATACCTTACTTTAGTTTCATTTTACTGTCTTTTAAGACTATAGTAATAATTTATTTTAGCAAATTTTATTTAAAAGTGACATTCTAGCCAGTCAACTTGGAGCACTGAATATATTTTGTACATTTAAGCCCTACTCTTCCTAATTTAAAATCTTTCATGAAGTGCTGGTGGCACACTAATATCCATTTTTGTAGTTTACAGTATAGTTTGAAATAGACAGTTCTAAGTGCCAAAGGTTAACTATTGTACTGCAGAAAAAGGCAAGTATGCCAGTGTTCCTATTAGTAAATGTTATACCTGTTTCAGAAAAATGTTACTCCATTTTAGGAAGTCAGCATATTATAGTTGACTGTCTTTAATATGCAGGGTGGTTTTCTATTGCTATAAATTTATCATACAACAAAATGGTAACTGAAGTTGCTGAGTTACTGCAATGTAGATTGGCAGGGCAAAGTAACAAATATTTTTGAAGTTTACCAAGAACCATTTTAAAAGCCCTCAGCAGGCTTCTGTGCCACTGGTGCTGTTTGACTGTGCATTGTCTGAATGTGGTATAGTCCCTTTTTGTTACCTTGGTGCTTTCTCCCTTTCAGTTTTTTTGTTGTTTTCATCACTCTCAGGAAAAGCACCTTTTCACACCTGCCTACACTGAACATAACTTGATTTCTTTTTCCTCTCCCTTTTGCAGCAGTTGCGATTCTTGCAGCATCAAATGGCTATGGCAGCAGCAGCAGCACAGACAGCTCAGCTACATCGTCATCGGCATACAGGCAGCCAGTCAAAAAGTAAAATGAAGAGAGGCACGCCAACCACTCCAAAATTCTGAGTCTTGCATTATTCTTTTTCTTTTTTAAAAACATAAGAGCATCGAATCAAAAGGATTGAGTTTCTACTTCATTTTGTTTTTTAAAAAATGTCAGTATTTTACATTGGTAGATGGACAAACTTTATACAGAAGCACAGGACAACCCTATGATTTTTAAATAAAAACAGGGAAATGGTTTAACAATCTATTAGGGTTGGTTTGCTGATTATGTCATTGCTTTTTCAAAACGGTTTCACTGTACATAACACATGGAAGTGGCCTAAGAAATACTAGAAACATGTTGCGAAAGAGTTAGTTTGATATTTATTTAGTATAAAAGGTTTGTGCACAGTATAACAAATACAGTTTTTACAAATCTGTTTTGAAAATGTGGTGGTTATTTATTTGGGTTTCATACTTTTAATTACTTCATCCATCAGTTTTTTTACTTCTTTGTGTCTCGTAACTGCTCGGCTCATACAGTCCTGAAGTTTAGCTCCAGTCAGCCCACTTCCACCTGAAAAAATTGTGCCAACACTTTTAATGTTACTTTACTTGTAATGATCAATATCATGTCGAGTTATAAAACAATAGTGTAAACCACAGGTAGTCTCAAGATTTGCAAGTGGTTTTAACAAGACCGCCAAGTGATTCTAATGCACGCCATAAGTTTAAGAACCACTGGTATATCATATAAAAAAAGTAGGGAATTTGAGATAACAAACTGTCCTAAACTTGCATTAGGTAAACAGTGAAACATCCCACATTCCATTTGGCCCTCCCTTACATACAGAAGCTCCCACAGAGTTTTCATCTACATGTTTAGGACTGAAATACAAGGAACATGCCTGGTTTGTGAAGACAACATAGCTTGCCTTCCTCATCCATTACTACGGTTAGGGTTCCAGTTGCCAGATGTTCCTCCTCTCCAGTAGGGTCAACTATGAGCAGAGTGCTGTTTTAAAAAATTTTTAAGTGAAAGTTATCAATCCACGAAACACTTTATTTTAGAAGAATACTTAATATGCTTTTTATAAGTTTGATTAACTTACTCATCAAACACTGCAAAGGAAGTTGCAACTGGATGAGTTCTAATGTTCAAGTAATTTTGCTTCTTTAAATTAACCTCAGCTAAAGCAGTCTCTTCATTTATAGTAACTTCAGGCAACTGTACTACAAAAAGGCAAATATGTTAAGTCAGTTTTTCACTCTAGTGTAAGTAACAAACAAGGCTTTCTGTGCTTTATTTTTTAATTTATTGGGGTGACAATTGTTAATAAAATTACATAGATTTCAGGTGTACAATTCTGTATTACATCATCTATAAACCCCATTGTGTGTTCACCCAGAGTCAGTTCTCCTTCCATCACCATATATTTGTTCTGTGCTTTCTTAATTCACTCTTCCCTGCTTAATTTGTCCAAAAGTATTCTTTTAAAAAAAATTATCTTAGAACAATTAAGGTAAATATAGTGTGTTAAACATTGTTACTCTTTAATTTAGAAACACTAAAATGAGTGACAGCTAAATCATAACACCTCTAAAAAGTCTGAAAGTTTAACAAAACATAACATTATGACAGAAGTAGTAGTATTGCTGTTTATTAAGGTTGCTTACCATTTTTTAAAGCTGCTAACAAAGCAAATGTACAGGCATCCAAAATATTTCCATCGTAGTCGAGGCAAATGAGGTCACAGTATAGAACCCAAGCAAGCTAAAACAGTTTACACAGATGTAAATTAAAGCCTTCTAGTAGGTACTGCATGATATTTGCTTCAACTTACGTACCACAGAATTCTCAGTTAGACAAGATAAACTTCAAGGCTCAGAAACTTAACCAAAAACAAAACAAAAGAACCCTTTACCTTAATGAAGTAAAAAACCAAAAAAAGTGGACAGGTTTGGTAAAAACTGGCTTTTGGCTACCAAGCTGACAAGTGACGAACATTTCCATTCCTGTTAAGTTAGCAGATGAGGGAAATGCTTTTGAAAGTCCCAAATGAAAATCAAAATGCACTTGCCCAAAGAAACTTTAATACATTAAATGTTTGGGTTTTAGAATACTAATCAAATAGGAAAAGTCTATAGGTTCTAGTCAACTTAGTTCTAAGTTTTCAAACAGACTTGAAATTTACAGTGTGGACTCACTTTAAACACATTAGCTGATCAGACATACAAATTAACAATAATGAATTAAAAATATGTATATTATTTGTTGTGGCAATTAAGGGAAAAAGAATTACCTAAGCTTAAAATGTAGCTTTCAGTCAGGCAATAAATTAGTTAACATTGGTTGTTTTTTATGAACTACATAGTTTCAGAATAAGACTGATATTTTTATTGAATTCCATCTAAAAACAGACATCCCGTATTTACTGTGATTTGTTATTTTAATTTCCCTGTTCATTTCTCCCCACAAAAAACCACTTCATAACTAATAAAAGCTCATAGCTTCTTTATTCCTCTTACCTTTCCTGGAGAAATGCATAAGTCCTCTTTCTGAATTATCTGTGAACTTGATTTAATGACAAAGCACAGTAAATGAAAGGTCAAAACTATCTGAAAACGAAGGATACATTTTATCACGATAATCTTACTTTTCAATGACATCTGCAATGAATTGGCTAGCCACTTGGGCCTCTTCTCCAGGAGGTCCAGACCGAAATCTCGAGGAACACAGAGGTGGCAGATCCACATTAGGAACTGAAAGAAACACTGTAGCTATGAAAAACTCATAAGTTTTCCAGATTTCTTTCAAAATACCTTAACCTGTAACGGGAGATAGCCCCTCTACTCATACCCAACTGTTCCGCATTTTTAAAAGGTTGGTTCCTCCTATAAAGAACAGATGGCTAAAGTCAAGAAATAAATAGATAATGGTATAAACGGAGAATCTTGATGGAAATAGAAGTTTGCAATTACAGCCCTTTGCCTAAGAGATTCTGTTTTCTTGGTTGATGACATTTGAATGTATCAACAATTGATCAAGTCTGAAAATTTACAAAATTCTATTTTGCTAGTATGCTATCTTTTAACACATAGAGAATACTTCAGGAATGTCTGCTTCATTACTGTGTATTTCTTATTTTCTTCAACTCTACTAGGACTTGTAAACTACATTAGCATTAAATGTGTTAAATTATTTGTATGAAAATTACAAAATCATTTAGCTTACCAACATATCCTTTGTTAGGGGCATCTGTTGGTGGTGCTGCAAATTCCTATAGGAGCAAACAAATTTTCCTATGAAAGCTGAAAAAATTGTGACGACAGCTTAGCAGTCAGTATGGAAGGTTCTACCGAAGACCACATTAGCTAATTAACCATGAGCATCTATGCTTGGGATTTGTGTCGGCTCTATGGACCAATCCTCACAATAGCTCTGCAAGGTAATAAGGCAGTACAGCATAGTTCACTGTAGTGCTACTCATCAAAGTTACCTGGGGCTCTTTTCAGGAAGTATTCATTGGATTTCTGCTCCACCTTTGCTTCTACTTACTCATTAGCCAAGAATTTGAATTTAAACCCTAAGGTAATAGTGACACAGCTAGATTTAAGAACTGAGCAAAACCTCTGGAATCACCTGGTTCAAATGTCAGACTGACACTTTGGCTGAGACTGAAAAACTAAGTTACTTATTAACCTCTTACCATTCAACATCGTCATCTGTAAAATGGGACCTACTTTTAGGGATTGTTAATGAGGGTCAAGTGAGATAATGCCCATTAAATCCCTAACAAAATGTGGCAGTAAGTGCTCAAATCTTGTTAGATATCCCAGCTTTACCAAGGAAGAATCTGAACTTAGGTGAAGTAACTCTCAGAGTGAGTAGTCAAAAAGCACAGGCTTTGGAGTCAAAGTTCTATTTGTGAGACTTCATTCCTGAACCTCATGGAATGAGGTTCACAAGACAGTAAAATTATACCCCAGATGATCGTTCGGAGAATTAAACTGGATAATTCTATAAAGCACCTAATATAAGGTGCCTGGAACATAGCAGGTACTCAGTACCTGGTAGCTATTCCCTCAAGCTTTTCTTTTGAGTGATCTCAATTTTTTACACATTTGCACAGATTAAATGCCATCACTGGATAAAAGGATGTCACCAAAAAACCTCAATTTCTCAAATGATAACCAAATTTTTTTTAAAAAATTAGTTTCAGGTGTACAAAACAATATAATAGATATTTATAGCCCTCACAAAGTGATACCCCCCCCACGACCAAATTCTTAAAAAATTAAAGGTGGTGAGGATTTGATAAATTATTTGATTTCAGTACATTTGATGTTCTTAAATTACAACTGAATCATTAAACAGGTCGTATTCAATAAAAGATGAAAGCTCTTGGGAAATGAAAACAAATACTACAAAACTGACATCTGACTTTCCTAATCAACAGAATTAAAAGTGTATATTTATATTACAATCTAATAAGTATACGAAGCTAATTTGGCAACTCAAATCTCATTAAGACATATTAAACCTACCGCTTTAATTCCGCAAATCACTGTAGTATTTCCTAGCTTCACTAAAGCAGAACCATCTGCAGTACTAATTGAACCTGAAAAGAAGCAAAATGAAAAAGTCCACAGTGTTTTCATTTTTTACGTATGATTTTATCTTGTTACATATCTTAGTTTCTTATGAAAATTTATTCCTAACTTACCTCTGTAAAGTGGTATGACTACTGTTATAAAAATTATATACCTGTCCTTGAATTCGAGTTAATCATTTTCATTCAGTCACAGGACTGTTGTACAGATAAAAATCTCTTGACACAAAAATCACTGGAATCCCTTAAACATGGTAGAATTTGGCTGAAATATTGTTTAAGTGGCTCAGAGGCTAAAACATGGGAATGCCACACAGGTAAAACTGGAAAACTCCATGTTTGTAACAGAAAGTTTAATAAGTTTAAGACATAAAACCATGTCATAGAGATCTGGAAGGAAGGAAGGGGAGGGGGGGAACGCTCTGTAGTTACTTTAAAATGAACGTATCAATTGAGAGGAGTGAAAAAAAAAACTACAAATAAAAATTCTTTACTAGTATTAAAAAAACGAAAAATTCTAGTTTCAAAACTGAAGCAATTTCAACTTTCTACTTTAGAATTCAAAATATCCTCACCTATGTTGACAGTTGTGGTTCTGAATTCACCAAGTTCTCTTCCATCAGGACGGCAGTTCTCTTTCTAAATAAATACATATGACAGATTACATCTACATGTTTGTTTTACATACAACCAGGGAAAACACATTAAACCTTGTTAATTGAAATTACTTGAAATGTTTTTTTTGGTATAATTGACATATAACAGTTTCAGGTGTACAATGTAACAATTCAATATTTGTATGTGAAAAATGTCTTTAAAAATATTGTTATCAAAAGTCATAACATGTACATAATCACCTTTACTCACCAAAAATCTCCTGAAATACTCCAGAGGTTCCACAGTTCTGAAATGTTAGCAATATATCCGAGGTAAGTTAATGAATCTTAATATAAATCCAGAAACTGGAAAAGATCTTAAAAATGTAGTCATGCAGTATAAATCTCCACAATGTGTAACTAAGTTTCCTTCATAAATTCTGACACTTATGTTGCCACATAACTAATTATAAGAAGTAGATACCCTTGATGTAGCAAGCACTCAACTGTCCTTAACTCTGCCTTAAACAATTTCAGGATTGGAGTCCAAAGCCCTTGGGCTTCTTTAAAAGGATTAGTCCAGGTGTTAATGTCACTCTCCCTCTGAAGCAGGGATTCTCAGCACGGAAAAAAAGTTACATCTTTATTTTTCACCACCCTATAACTGAAATTTAGCATATTCTTAAATTCTGACTGGGTAATATTAGCAGTACCTGCGACTTTAACAACCACAGACATTAAATGTTTTCGTTTTTACTTAATAGTTGTTGAAGGTAGATATAGACTCAGTTACTTTGAAATTCCAGGAGTTATAGACTCCCCACTAGATGTTGTTTAAGTTAATTTTAAAACAAATATATGTACATCACCGTATCATGAACTCGGGAATTTATAGAGATAAGTGTTTCAATATAATTGGTTTTCTTCGGAATCCTACTTATCCGTTTAAGAATTTGACTCCGAGAACGAAAATCTGTAGGCTTCACCAGAGTGCCACACACACACACAAAAGCTTAGCTAAAATCGTCCGAACAGGGCACAATCCTTTTAGAAATAAATTATGGAGGGAGAATAGAATGGCACGTGGTTCTGATGCAACACTTTTTAAAAGAATACAACTGTCTCCTGGGGCTAAATGTCCACTACACAACAAGGCACAAGCGCTCGGCAGCGGGTACTGAACCCTATATACAGTCTTTTCCATCTTCCCGTCTCAGTGGCGGGGAGAGGCCCCCTTTCCTTTCACTACAACCACCTCGAGGTCCTCCCGCCCGTCGCCTGCTTCCGCGAGAGAAAGTGGGAAGATGGTGGGGTGGCCTCCAGGTGAGAAAATCCCAGCTAAGGGTTAAAGGAAGCCGCCATCCTTCAGGATACAAACTCGCGCACACCCGCCGCCAACACTCACTTGAACCCAGCCGCCATCTTCCCGCCCGCGCGCCTGCGCCTGCGCGGGGGTAGGACCCTGCGCCTGCGCCTGCGCCTGCGCGGGGGTTGGGGGAGGACACTGCCTACGCGCCGCGCGCCGTCTGGGCCACTACACTTTTCGCAGGGACTCCAGCCCCCTTCTTCTACCGCTGCGGGAGACCGAGAAGGCCAGGGCGTCGCTAGGGTGCGACCCGACCCTTCGCTTCAGCAGTCACTAGCCAGACGCACCTGTAGGTTTCTTTGCATTCTACGCGTTTTGACGAGTCTGCTGTTTTAGAAGTGATAAGCTTCTCTGTTTACAAACAGTTCAAGAGTTTAAGAGAAAATCGACTTTATAGCAAATAATCCAGTATTGAGCGTGAAGCATTAGCCCAATGTTCTTAATCCAGTGTTTCTGCGTCCTTTTCCTGCCTCCCTCTTAGGTTATGCCTGGGTTTTCCTTCTCCCAGGTAAAGGGCTCCCTGCTTCAGCACTGGAGATTACATACATTTTCTTTGCGCTCATTATCCGCACCGGGTTACACTTTTCAGGTCCTGGGGCGGGCTCCACAGAAGCTGCTTTTATTGTAGGTTGCATCGTGGGGTTGCCAGATAAAATAAAGGACATCCAATTAAATTTGAATGCCAGATAAGCAAAGAGTAATTTTTTACTATGAGTACGCCCCAAATAGTGTATGTTAGTAGTTGTTACCAGGAGCTGGAGCAGGGAAAGTTTTAGAAATAGTGATGATGGTTGCAGAAAATTGTGAATAATTAATGACACTGGATTGTGCATTTTAAATAGGTAAAATAGCAAAAAAGAAATTCAGTTTTAAAAAGTTAGGTAACATACCAAAAACTTTTAAATGTGTGGATTGTATGGTATGTGATTTGTATTTTAGTAAGTCTGTTAAGAAAAAAACACAACTTAGTTGCTTATCTGAAACAAATTAAGTGGGCGTTCTGTTTTCCTTAGTGCTCATTCTGGCAACTGGAGCAGAGCGCCTGGCTGGCAGACAAGAGCCATGTGTTCTCGCCTCGCGAGGGCGCTGTGGGCGGCGGGCGCTGCCTCTCTGCCGGCGGGAGGCGGGGCTGCGGGGCCGGCTTCCGCATGTGTGTAGGTGCTGGATAGGGCGGCGGTGCAGCCGGCGCACGGAGGATGGCTTCGCTCCCGCTGCTGCAGCTGGTGGTGCTCGGCGCGGTGCTCGGCGTGGCGCTGGCGGCCGCAGCCCTGATACTGGTGAGAAGGGGTTGGGGACCGACGCGGGCCTGGGCTCACTGCTCTTCTGGAGATAAGGCCCCAGGCGTGCTCTCCTCCTCACTGCCGGTTCTTCGACGTGTCCCTTTTCACCATGCTTCCCCTAAGCCTTGAGCCCAGAATTCCTGTCCTGCAATTTCACATCCCTTTCCTTCCGTTGTTAATTTTTATTTTGGAGCTTTCTCTCCCAACGTACCCAGAGCATTGTACGTTTATTAATGTTGGGACGTGCTCACCCAGGCTTCACCCGTCCCCGGGTCCCCGGACCCTCTGTCCATCCCGATGGCCCCGCCGGGGAGGTCTTGAGCCCCCAGAAGGTGAGTGCTCTCTAGACTCCCTTTTCCTGATGCCGTTAAGCAGATAAGAAGCGGTGATAGCCTAGACGGGAGCCCTCTATGACAGATTGGAATGAATCAATGGATTACGGAGACCCACCATGGACATAGGAAGACCGAGATAGGCAAGGCCTGATGGTAACCATGCGTCTGAGGGTCGTTATGTCCCAGAATTAAACACCCTGAATTTGCTGCCTCTCAATGAGGCAGTAAAAAAGATTTCAAACTCGATTTTTCTTTGCCATTATTCTGGAAACACAGAATCATTGTAAACACTTGCTGGTCCATAAGTAGTGGAAAACGGCCAAGTGAACTTTCTCCCATATAATTTGGAGTGAGCCTGTTCTCTAGTAAGTAAATGCAGAGGTTTCAGCATCCTTGGCATCAGCAGCCAAGAAGGCCACTCTGCCATCTTGCCAGAAAGTTTGTCAACTCACAGCTTAGACATAGTGTAGATAGAGAAAAAGCACTGTATCCTGATTTCTTTGGTGATTTGTGTCTGAGAGAGGAGTCCTCTCTTTCCCTTGGTGGTATATGGAGATTTTAGTTGTTTTTCAGGTTTTTGAGCAACTCAGGTTTTTGGCGGGGCAGAGTATGACAAAAATCCTACATTGTATCAACCTTATGCTGAATCTGTTGTACAGATTTACAGCTGTACATTATGAGTTTGTACTGGGAGTATTTGATCCCACTGGCTTAAAATGATTGTAAGAGCTACCATTTATTGAGTACTTAAAATATCTTGCGTATTCATAGTTTAACAGGATTATCTAATTTGATCTTGAAAATAATAGTGGCAAATGTTATCATTAGCTACGTTTGTCTGGAAAGGCAACTGAGGTTGGAGGGATAAGCTCATGTATACAAATGTCACACAGCTCATGGAACTTGTTTTTTTTTAATACCACAGTGAGAAATCATTACCAAAAAGCCATTAATATTGTTTACATATATATATATATATATATATATATATATATACACACACACACACACACACACACATATATCCACCCTCCATACGTACTTCCTCCCCACCCCACCTTTCTTTCTGGATAATTTTGAAGCAAATCCAAGACATAGTATTTTATCTGTAAAGCCTCAACATTTATCTCTAAAGATAGGACCTCCTCCCCTTTAAAGTATAATGGCAATAGGGTTATCACAGATTTTTTTTAAGTTAAACATTCTTCCATGCTTTTAAATACCCATCATTTCCAATGCCTCATGCATGTCTTAGTGTAGTCAGTTTGTTCCAGTCAGCAGTCACACACAGCACTTCATTGATATGTCTCGGGTGTTTTTTTTTTCTCTTCTTTTATTGGGGAATATTGGGGAACAGTGTGTCTTTCCAGGACCCATCAGCTCCAAGTCAAGTCGTTTTCAATCTAGTTGTGGATGGCACAGCTCAGCTCCAGGTCAAGTCGTTGTTTTCAATTTAGTTCTGGAGGACACAGCTCACTGGCCCATGTGGGAATCAAACCAGCAACCTTGGTGTTATGAGCACTGCGCTCTAACCACTGACCCAGTCGGCTGCCCGATCTGTCTCAAGTCTTAAATTATAACAGTTTCTTGTCCCTTTTTTTCCTTTTCTTTAATAAGTTGTCATTTGTCCTGTAGAATTTCTGACAATCTGGGTTTTACTAATTGTACCCTCTTTGACCTTTAATATCTTACTCTGTCTCCTGAATTTCCTGTAAAGTAGTAGTTACATCTAGAGACTTGATGAAATGCATGTTTGAGTTTTTTAATAAAAAAAAAATGTGAGTGATGCTGTATACTTCCTCTTCCATCACATCAGGAAGCATATAATATATGATTTCTCTGATGTTAAGATGGATCCATGGGTTCAGGAGTTGTTAGCCTGACTCTCCAGTTATAAAATCTGTCATTAACCTAATGGTTTTAGCAGTCACTGATGATCACTACCTAAATCCTTATTTCACCGGGAGTTGCAAAGTGCGATGTTCTAATCGTATCATTCCTTCTTCATGCATTACTTAGAAAACTATAATGAAAAAGAATTTAATCTCCCATGATCTAATTAACCTGAAATACCTTTCATATATAAAAGGTAAGATAAAAGGCAGGATTTTAAAATAATGAGATAGTTCCCTGGCATCTTACAAAGGTGACCAATTAATTTTCTTTATTTTTGGTATCATTATGAATCCATGGCTTAAAATACTTTTCATGTGTTTCCATGCATTGCTGTAATTTGATGCTTAAAACCCCCGTCATAAGCCAATGAGAGCCCCTCAGTTTGGCTACTTTGTCCATTTGGCATGGTCCTTCATCATCATCGAGGTGCTGTTCCACCATTGTCCGTTTCCTGCCCCAGACCTGAATTAGCTGTTCCTTTGAGGAGCACTGGTTGCTTTTAGTGGGAGATGGAATTTAGAAACCACAATCTGGACACCAGGGGTGCAGAGCAGGACCTTTGACCCACCAGTCTGGATGTTGCCTCCATGCTCACACCAGTCAGAAGCATATGCAATTTTAGTGTTTTCCCAATGGAACATTATAAAGGATTGTCAAATTACAAAAGAGTAACATTCCAAAAATTTGTAGATTGATTGTTTTGAAAGCCGAAGGTGTGCCAATAGAAACAATGTTCCAAAGAATAGTTGTGTCCAAAGCTAGCTCCCAGATGCATATGGAAGGGAGCTGTGTAATATTAGTAGAGCATGGTACCTACAGTCTACTACAAGTTTGATACTTTACTCCAGAAAATACTGTATTCTGAGTTCAAATATAGGATAAGTATACCAAGAATATATTCTTAAGCATTACTGCTCCTCACTGTGGGGATTGGGGTTGATCTGGTCCTGGATGGGGAGGTCTGACCTCATCCCATGCATTCAACTGCTATATGAACTTGTCCTCTGTTACATACAGGCTCCAAGTAGGGATGGGACTTCACTGTGTGTGACAGAGATTGGGGGTTCAGCGCATCTAAGAGTGGATTGTACTGTAATCTGTTCCCTATTAGATCTGGGATGATCGAGTCCAGGGGAAGGACAGGTGGGAAGAGACAGAGCCCCGTAAGGCATTAGTACCTTACTAATGGAGAAAAGGACGATCATTGTTGTTGAGACTGGTTTGAATTTTGGGGTCACCTCTAGACCATTGTTAATGCACTAAAAACAGAATACATGTTTCATCAAAGGGAAATAAAGTCATGTAAATGATGTGTCATTCCAACATAACAAATAGAAAAACGGTTACCCTAACGTAATTTCCTTTTAACATACCTGCTTTTAGATTTCCTTTGTTGCATTTATAACTGCTACGGAAATGCCACCTCTTCATCAACATGAAGAAGAGAGGTTCTTCTTAAATGCCAGAGGCCAAAAGGAAACTCTGCCCAGCATAAGGGACTCACCCACCAAGCAACTTTCTGTTGTCGTGCCTTCATACAATGAAGAACAGCGGTGTAAGTCCTATTTGACTTTTTGGTAAGGGGTAGTTTGGGAAGAAAAGGAAATTTAAGGTATTGGATTTTACTCTCTTTGCCAGAGCATGAGTAGATGTGGGCTGTGGTGAGGATGTAGTTGGTAGTTGCAGTTCAAAGAGGGGAGATGACTATTAGCTGTAAAGCTATGAGCATCATGAAGTACGGGACTGAAGTGTTCTAGAGGAGTGATGAGCAGGATACGAACAGAAGACAGACGTTCCGGTGGGAATGGCCACTGGCGAACGTCCCAGAGGGGCTTCTTAGATTAGCAGGACTTTTGCCGCCATATGTAAACTGAATGTGCCAGGCCTTGATAAATCATTTTCTAAAGCAATTTTTAATATACTATTTTGTCTTTAAGTGCCTGTGATGATGGATGAAGCTCTGGGCTATCTAGAAGAGAGACAGGTATCATGTTTTCTCTTTCATTATGATGCCTCCAATTAAAACTAGATCAGGTCACCAACTCGTGGACCCCAGGTTAGATCCACTGTGAGGGGCAGTGGCGGCCATGCTTGGGCCATCATGATCATTGGGTCTCCCCATGCTCAGCTCATTGCCCCATGCTCAGCTTGTTGCTAGGCAAGCCCAGCACGTAGCAGGTTATAGATGTCTAGGTAATACATGAAGGAGGAATGATACGATTCGAATATTCTACTTTGTATATTTCCAGAGGCAGGTGAGTTACCCCAGAGCAAATGGAAAGCTGAAATGTCTCTTTTGTACCCTCCCACCCACTTTTTAGCCTCTCTTGCCTGATGATATACTTAAAATAGCATGATAGAGTGTCTGCAGACTTTGTATGCCAGCACAATGCTGTTTTTACTCTTGTGACTTTATTTCGGTTGAAATTATTTTGCATTTTATTATTCCGAAGAGTTTCTCCTCATTTTTTTCCCCTCTTTCCCTGCATAAAGACAACAAAAGTAATACGTGCCCCTCTTTTGTAGCATTAGCTGCTGTTGGAATCTCCTTGAAGATTAAGAAAGCAAATAAGCTTTGTGGCTGCTTCTGTTTTAAGAAAATTCCTTGTTTTGATTTACTTTGATTTTAGGTTTTTTGTATAAAGGGAAGATAGAAGATTCATCAAAAGAGAGGGGTCCCTATTACTTACTCAAGAAATTAAAGAAAAAAGGAAGAGAATGGAGTTCTTATTAGTATGAGGCTTCTTTCGCTTCTATTACATGTAATCTTCACACCAGCCACAAAGATGGAGGTTTTTTGTTTTGAATGAGAACACAGGCCAAAAATGTTAACTTGCCCAAGGTCCTAAGGCTAGGACGTGGTGCATCCAGGTGGGGATCTGCACTCTCTGACTTCAGACCTCATGGCCTTTTTCCTCATATGCCTGCTGGCCTCTCTTGTGCTCAGTGCAAGAACCTGGTGCCGTGACCAATGGGGCATGGCAGGCGAGGGCAAGAGTGGGATCCTTATAGAGATTTAGTCAGCGTCCGCCCTCTGCTCCTGCCCAGGGTCTCCTGTTTGTTGGCCTTTTTATTTTATGTGGTTTGTGCACTTCTTTATATACATATTTGTACACATCCATACTAAAACAATTGTTTTTTAAATTTCTTGTAGTTTTACTAGAATTCTTCATGACAGTTATGCCAAATCATGGTATTTAATTTTTGCTTCTTGCAGAAACAAGATCCTGCATTCACTTACGAGGTGATAGTAGTTGATGATGGCAGCAAAGACCAGACTTCGAAGGTAAGTAAACTTGCTTTTAGAATTGCCGTTAGATAGAGAAAATATAGAAAAATTTAGTAATTGTAAAATCTTATGTCCACTCATCAGAGAACCATAAAGCTTTGCTAAATAGTCTCCATTGCTATAATGTAGATAGTAAAAGAAGCAGAGAGATTTCATTTATGGAAAGCTGTTCCACTGTTCCATAAGACCAGGGAAGCTTTGAAGATCACCAAATTAGGACAGAATGTGCACAACCACTGTTGACCTTGGCCACTAGGGAACCCCCTTTGTCTATTAACTTATGGTTCCTTTTCCCTAAGCATGGTTCTATTCTTTATGTGTACCTTACCTATCAGTTTCTGAAGTCATGCAAATAAGAAGATGCCTTTATATTCCCCCTGGGTGTCATTTGGCATACCCCCATCTAGATTTACCCATGGGGGGCAACAGTATTTTAGGGTCTTATGTCCTCTCATTGCTCCATTTCTAGACCTGTGGCTGCTGGGCCCAGGTGCGCTAATTCTTATAAAGGTGCATTTAGTAAATCTTGTCAGTGATCCCGATTACTCTCCAAACATCCAAATGTTTTTATTGTTAAGTAGGCTTCATATTTTCTTATTTGACATATTTCTACGAGTGAAAGACTCATTAATTCATATTCTTGTTAAATGGTAACATGTTGGCCCTTAAAATAAACGCACAGTGAAATATCTGTTCAGTTGATTATGCATCAGTAATGATTTTGTTAAATACCAACTATGCATGAAGTGCTAGACACTGGATGGACTGTGCATCCCTGAGCTTGCCCCTTGGGAGGAGCATCTGCCAGGACAGTCGTGCAACATGTCTACAAATTCTGTAATGCAGGTAAAAAGTGGGGCCGAGAAAATGCTATAAAAAATTTGAGAGAAAGAGAAGTGATTTTTGAACTAAACCCTTAAGCATGTTTATGACTACAAACATGGAAGATAGTACATTCAGATTGAAAAAACTGTGTAAACAAAGGTATAGAGGCCAGAAAGTATTGTGAGATCTGTTTTAGGAAGAGTAAGTGCTGCACTTTGCATAGTGAATATGACATGAACGCAGACTGTTCCAGCAACTTATTAATACGTGAAGGGCAGGGCATCGAAAATCAACAATTGGGCGCCTGCAGCTGAGATGACAGAAGCAACATCAGCCCAGCTGGGGAAAAGCTAGTTTTCCAGTTCTCACATGCTCCCTCATCACAAAATTGCCACAGCTCCAAATGTCACATGTCCTGAAGCTGTTAAAGCGACAGCCAGGATGTTAAGAATTATCTTTGAGTGCCCCTTTCCTTTTTAACTGGGAATAAAAACCTTTACCAGAAACCTTACGTTCCCGCAGACCTCCTAGAGTTCATGAGCCAGAACTTGGTGGCATGACCACCCAGGCCTGTAAGGGGGGCTGGGAAAGTATTTGGCAAAGAGGATTTGGAGCAATCATGATTCATGTCCCAAGGTTGCCCATACTGTCACTAGGTGAGACGGGGGCCATGATAGCAAGGAAGGAGGAGGCATTGTCTGTCGGGTAGGCAGCTAATCGTGCTTACCTACCACAGTGCTATAATAGGAGTCGGTACAGGGGGCTATGGCTGCATTTGTTGATTGAGATTAATTAATTCTAGACTATGTGTCAGGCACTAGAAGTAGTAATCTTTGCCTTTAAGTAGCTCACCACCTAATGAGAAAGGTCTGTAGTTACATTATGTGATGAGTGATGTAACAGTTGAATGGGAAAATGCTTTAGGAGAACATATTATTAGAATTATACTCTCCTTTTTCTTGGAGGAGTGTGAGGGTAGGCATGGAAACCAAGAAAAAGACACATATTTGAGCTGCGTCTTAAAGTGGCCTGACAGGAGGGTAAACACCAAATGAGAATAACTTCACAACTGCCTATGGAAATGAGTGCCAAAAGGAAAGGGTGCCGAAGATTAGGAGTTAAGTAGAAAGGCAATACGGAAAAGCAAAGGGTATGAGCCGTGCTATAATGGCTTGAAGACTACGTAAGTGAGGAAGAGATGTAGATAGCAGCTGTAGGTCACTGTGTCATTACTTTGATTATAAATCAAAAAATAATGGCAGTTGCTTAAGATAATAGTGAAATCAAAGGAAAGTTTTTAGTATGCTGGAGCCTTGAGCACTTTTAAGGCTGTGGAGCCAGCGGAGAGGAAGAGATTGAAGATTCAGAAGAGGAGTTACGGCATGAGTATCTGCTGAGAAAGTATTTCAAGTGAGATTTAGGGGAAATGGTGCGGATACAAACAACCTCTCTGGGTAATAAGATCAGTTGTTGACAAGTAAACAAGTCGTTAAGCACTATTGGAGGCCCCAGTCACAAGTATGTGCTAGTCGATTAGCAAGTGGATTTTATCTTTTCTAGCAGCTCAATAGCTTAGGTACGAGAGTTGACACAACAAGGGGCAGCTGCTGGCTATTCTGGTGGTTCCTCTGTAGGAAAGTGAATTCTGACTTCAACCTCGTAGGTCAATGTCAGATCTCGGCACCAGGAATTCAGTAACCGAAATGCACAGTGGGTATAATCGAGTCACAGGAAGAGGGCAACTGGAATAGTAAGCAGTGTTTAAGCCAAAATGAGAAACCCACTTTAAATTGCTATCTTGAAATCCAAGTAAATTTTTTTCTCACTTTTATGTAATTTGACAGGTAGCTTTTAAATATTGCCAGAAATACGGAAGTGACAAAGTACGAGTGATCACGCTGGTGAAGAATCGTGGGAAAGGTGGAGCTGTTAGGATGGTAATACAGTTTCAATATTTTTATCTAAAATATAAAGATATTTTGAATAACCTCTCTTACAGCCTATAGTACATGTATATTTTACAGCTGGCTAGTTGAATACCAACATTTCAAGTTAGTGGGAAATTACTTATTTAATAATAACTTCATATATATATGTATATTTGATCAAATCTGAAAATATGCCATATCTATAACATACTAGGTGATACGGAGAAATATGTTTACCTTAATCAAAGTTTAAAATGTTACCGTTTACCTCTACGTGTCTTTGATAGTGTCATTTGTATAATAAGATTATGTGACATTTATTTATTTATTTATTTGCAGTTTGCAAAATGCTTTGTGTATAAAATTTTACCTTTATGAAGGCACTTGCTAAGCGTGGTAGCATGAACTAAGATCAGCCTGACGTGGGTCTGTCCTGAGGAAATTTACGGTCTAATAGAAAAGGTGATTGTACTTAGAGAAGTGCAGATGAACTGCTATAGAAACTGCAAGGAAGAACTTACTTTCAGCGGAGGCATATCACATAGGAATCAATATCCCCTAACAAAAAGACCAAGAGTCAAGATATGTGAAAGAAAATCCAAATAATAGTGCTCTAAATGACTTAGAGTTTTATTTATTTTGCCCCCCCTTCCCCAAAAGAAGTCTAGATATGGACATTCTAGAACTTGTTCAGCAACTCCATGCCGTCATCAGAAACCCAGCTCCTATTTTCTTCATGCACACAGGATGACCCCTGGAGCACTAACCATTACATCTACATTCCTGACAGGAAGATGGGCAAAGGGCAAAAGATGCATGCCAGCTGGTTTGTCCACTTTTAAGGAGCTTTTCCAGAAGCTCCACTCAATGACTTAACTTACTTATATCTCACTGGCCAGAACAGTGTCACAGGGCCACCCCTATTTCCAGGGAGGCTAAAAAATGTTTATTCTAACATATTCATTCCCAACCAAATGAGGGCTCCATTAGTGAAGAAGGAAAGAATAGATACTGGGGCAGGTCACGAGCAGTCTCGGCCAGGCACATGAAGTAGCCGACTTCACAAAGGAGATACTGCTGAAGCCAGGCCTCCCGCCATGGTGAGCACCAGCTTCCAGTTGCTTATGGATTATTTTGATCTGGACAGTAAATTAACCGCTTCTACATAATTATCACACGTAATCCTCCTCACATCGCCTCATGAGGTTAGGTCCTGTTATTTTGATTATCCAGATGAGGAATTGAGGATAGATAGGTAGAGTAACTTAGTCAGGGTCACATAGCTATTAAGTCCAGATTTGGAGTAGGTTAGTTTAAGCCTGACATCCATATTCTTCCCCTCTGCTACTATATGGAGAAAGAGGTGAGAAAACAGAAGAGCATGCCAGTCAGCAAAGCAAGGAAAGCCACGTCGGAACTCTTGGGATATGTCCTAGAAACAGTGAGTTTGCTCTGACTGGGTCACAACATACAAAGGAGAAAAAGAAAATAGGATTGATGCAGTATCATAGTGGGCTTTAAATCCATCCATCCACTTATTCAGCCAACATTTGAGTTTCTACTATATGTCAGGTACTTTATTAGAGATACCGAGGTGAAAGACACCCATCGTATCCTTAAGGATACCACAGTTTACCATTGTTGTAAATGCTGTAATAAAAGTATATGCAAAATGTTAGCACCACCCTCTGCCTGGGAGGAGCAGCAAAGATTCCCACAGGAGGTAAATTTTGAATGGATTCCTCAAGGAGGAATAGGGATTATTCAGGCCAAAGCTGGGGCAGGGAGCTTGCAGAGGAGGAACTGCTAGTGGTACTTGTGGCTTGACTTTAGAGATAAGGCCAGAGGGGTAGGTGGGTTCTGATCAGGAACTTCAGACGAGGTGGGGGCTTTTAGACTTTTATAATCAACAGAGCGACAGTAGCCAGTGTGTAGTAGTTAGCCAGTGTGTAATCTGTAATGAATATTATTTGGATTATGGTAGTGACATAACAGAAGAGAGGAGGACAAATGTAGGAGGTGTTTAAAATGAGGCAAAATTGGATCAGGTGATGGGGGAGAGGAATTAGTTATCAAGGGTCTTGGGAACCACTGGCAGAGGACCTGGTTTAAGAGACAAGATGTTGAGTTGAGTTGGAGCCATATTAAATTTGAGGTTCCAAGTAGTGGTATCCAGAATAGCTTGGGAGAGAGATGAGTGAGTCATCTACATATGTCAGATAGTAATTGAAGCCATTAAGTTGGTAAGGAAGAGGGAATAAAGAAGCAGGGCCAGGAACCAAGCTTTGAGGAAATGAGGCACATGAGGAAGAAAAATTGGAGTAGTCAGAGGGCATAGGGAATGACTGAATGGCAGTGAAGTGAAGGCCATTGGCGGTAGCATGAGAGAGTGGTAGACATTAAAGAATCCCCCTTTGGAAAATAAATAAATAAATAAATAAATAAATAAATAAATAAATAAATAGATGAAGCACCTCAAACCAGTTAGAGAGCCAAAGGCAATTTTCCATTAATGCTAAATAGTAACTTCCAGTTCACCCTTATTACATATCATTTAAATAGTCTTTTCTTTCTTTCATCCTTCCTTCCTTCCTTTCGTTTCCTTTCGTTTCCTTTCGTTTCCTTTTGTTTCCTTTCCTTTCCTTTCCTTTCATTTCATTTCATTTCAAATTCATGGCTACAGGTTTTGTACCTTGTAATGTTTTCTCTTTTCTAAAACTTCATGTATGTCATTCAGGTGTTAAATATAACATTTTTATTTCTGTTTTTATTTGCCCATATTCTAACGGGTATGACAAACATCACAAATACTAATTCGTGGACCCATAGCATAGAGTAAATGATCAAATTTCTGTCTACATTTGTATTACATGTATCTTATCTATATTCACACTCTTATGTGATATCAAAGCTGTATTTTACTGAATCAAACCATAAATATGTTTACATTTAAGAAATAGTGAATTCACTCAAATGCGCCATGAAAGTAAGAGTTGATGTTTAGTTTATTTTTGTGTGAAATCTACACTCATAGAACCATATTTTACACAAAAGACCAATCAGTCAAAATTGAGTGGCATAATTTTGCTAAGTGTCAGATGCCTCAAATAACATGAAACAGTATTTGAATATATCCAGACTTACTAAATTTTACTGACATTCCATATTTCTTTATTCAACAATTAATGTAAAATATATTAGATTCCATAGTAAAGAATACGAACTTCGGAGCAAATTTGTATTAGGTTGGTGCAAAAGTAATTGCGGTTTTTGCCATTTTTAACCTTTTAAACTGCAATTACTTTTGCACCAACCTAATATATATTATATCTGTTCCATCTGTTCACAAATATGTTCTTTATATGCTGCTCTAAGTAGCCGCTGATCCCTTAAGCACCATGATACATATACATACAATTCATACATACTGTGTATGATAGGTGTTTCACTTTTTTAATCTTATTGATGCAGAATATCTTTAATTTGTCTAAATTTGTTTTCTATCTTGATATTTTTGAAATGTGACCTCAAAATGTTTTTAAAATCATGAAGTAGACATTAGATACATTTAGGAAGATCTTATCAATGTAATTTGTTTTCAGTAAACTTTGGCCTACTGCTGCCATTTCATACCTAATTATTTCACTCTTAGATATCTTAAGTGAAGCAAAACAGACTGATATGTCATTGAATTTAACCTTAATTCTAAGCATCTTTCTTTTAATTTTTAAATGCAGGGTATATTCAGTTCTCGAGGAGAAAAGATCCTTATGGCAGATGCTGATGGAGCCACAAAGTTTCCAGATATTGAGAAATTAGAAAAGGGACTGAATGAGCTACAGCCTTGGCCTGTGAGTATAAGAGTATAGTTTAAACGATAATCAAGAATGCAGGGGTTCTGAAGTAAAACGAAAATGGAGCTTACTTGTAAGTTAAAAAACTAGGGCTGTTTAGGGTGTGAATTCTGTATACGGGCCCCCAGAAGAGCTAGTCATTTTATTATAAACATTCACTGATTTTCTGAGGTTCACTTGACAATTACTTGTTTAATATTCTGGGTATCTCTTGATTTTTAATTGCCTAACTTATATTTATCATGCATATTTAGCAAATGCTTATTTAAAAACATAGACTGAGACTTCCAGGAAAAGAAAGTGTGAAATGAAACTGGATCACAGAATTTTATTTTTGATGAAACAAAGTAGCAAGCACTCAAAAAAGATTATGTGCAGTCTCATGCTATAACTTCAGAAAGTAAAGGTTGACTTTCACTCAGCATAATGCATTTGAGATTAATCGATATTGTTGTATATATCAGTGATTGATCCTTGAGTTAATTGCTCATTAGTATTCTGTTGCATGGGTACACTACAGCTTGTTTATTTGTTCAACTGTAAGGGACATTTGGACTGTTTCCAGCATTTGGCAATTACAAATAAAGCCAGTATCAACATTCATGTTAAAAAAGAAAAAAAAGAAAAAAAAAGTTGAGGAAAGGAAGAAACTCCTGGTGTCACTCCCACCTTTTAAAAGCCATTTAGAGAAAGAAGATGAATTTACCAAATTCTGATCTTTTACCAAATACTCCCAATCTGGAAAGAATCAAATGGAGAATGAGGAAACACCCTAGGACAACATCAAACAATACACCTACTTACCATCACACAGCATCCCAGGATTTCAGCAGAAGCAAGAAAAATTGCTAGGTCTCACCATTTTCTTTGTGACAGCCCTTCATAGAGTAAAAGCTGTTTTCCATTTGTCTTCTCTATTTTAGGCTGTCAATAGTACTTCCAGGTATTAAAAAGTGTATTTCTTTTTCTTATCATCCTGGTCATTTTCCATTGAATATGCTTTGGTTGGTGTGGACCTGGTTTCCACAGTCCACTGTTACCTCATATACCCAGCTCTTTTTCATATCCATTGCCAGTGAACCTGGTTTCCCCATCCTAATACTGTTGTAGATGTTGTTTTGTTTCTGTATTTCTTTTGCTTTGTTTTATTTAGGAATGGAAGTGTGGCTCTTATCCTTATTAGATGTCAGCATGTCCAAATTCAGTTTTTCGAAGTGAAGGATCTTATTCTATCTCTAATGCAATTGCTGTTTCCTTCTCACTTCATTTAAGCAACAAATTTGATAAGCATGCCTTGCATATATTCCCTTAAGCCCTAATAACAATATTGAGTAGAATAGTTCAGAAAATAATGAAACCGGAATATGGGATTCAAAGTAAAGTCCCAGAGAGACTGCCTTGATTGAGTCACTAGATGGCAGTAGTTAACTTAAATGTCTTTCACAGTATTGTTTTGATAGGCTTTGCTGTATGTTCTTCAATGGAGTCTAATGTTTTCTTCTCAGCTGATCTTATTTTTAATTGCAACAAAAAGAAATTTGCTACTACTTTTTACTAGTATTTCCTCTTAGAGTAACCAGGTCACATATTCTAGTCTCATTATTCTTATATGATGAACTTAGAAAGTTGCCTATAATTCCTTCTCTGAAGATAATTGTTCTTTTAAGATTTAAAAATAAATGTACATAATTTGAGTTTTGTATGACAAATAAAAATAGGGCTTTACATTCAGTTCCAAGTATTTTATTTGTATTATCTTTTTTTTTTAAGTACAAACCTTTTCTCTAAGCTCTTCAGTTTCCTAACCAGTAGTTATTCCATTTCTTTTAATAAAAATTGTGCTTGATTTTATAGTAATTTTTCTGAGCTAAGTATATATAATGATCACTTGTTTAGTGGCTTAATTATTTGAAGTAGAATCAAAAATCCCTGACCAGGCAAAATAGATGACAAGAAGTCTGTATACCATAATCAGAGTAGCTGCTCAGGCCCTGACTTGGACCTTAAATTCTCACTTAGACATAGTTCCAACAAGCTTTGTTTTTAGGGTTTTAAGGCCACAAATACTGAACGGTAATGTGTGAAAGAGATAACAGAATAAAATCCATTAAGGAAAACTATAGGAAATAGATGTTAACCACACACACAACTCAGTCTGGAGTGATTGCTAACTAATGACCTGAATGTTCCTTTGCCTTCACTATAGTAATCTTGGCCAAGTGTGGTTTTGGTACACCACTGTTTCATGTGTGTATGCATGGCTTTGTTGGCCCTTCAACAGAACAACATGACAATTACAGCTTCCCTTTTTGTGGATCAGGTGGGCAGGTCTGAGAGCCTATTATGTTTGTCTCACCCTCTCAGTTTGTGGGTAGATGACCAGGCTTCCAAAAGAGAGCCCTTAACTTCCCAAATCATTAATTTTATAGACCAGGTAGTTACACAAGCATTTTGCTCATATGTTGGTGAAAATCAAATAAAGGAGAATATGAAAAGTAAAAAGGCAGTCTTGGAAACATAAAAGGAGGTAGACTGTACATAATAAAATTCAGTAGATTCTGTCTCAGCAGATCACAAAGTTTGTTTCCAGACCTCTGAAGGACAAGGGCTGCCTATCAGAGCAGGTGTTTAAAACAACAACCTGGTGTGAAAGTGGATATTTCTTAGAAAGGGAAAGCGAGCTTTTTCTGTAAAGTGCCAGAGAGTAAATATTTCGGGCTTTGTGGACCATGTATGGTCTCTGTTGCAGTATTCTTCTTTTTTTAGCAACCTTTTAAAAACTATTCTTGGCTCTCAGGCCATCCAAAAACAGACAGCAGGCAGGCTTTGACTCACAGGCCATAGTTTACCACTCTTATTCTAGAAAATTGAAACCTTGATCTTAACAACCATGATTTTTGCTAACCACAGAAATTTTCATAAATTTAATATCCTCATGGTTATCAAGAGAGAATACTCTTACTTTAAAAGGCAGGAAAGTTATAAGGCACTGCCCTGTGAAAGAAAAGGAAAAAAAGGAATGATGTTGCCAAATTTATCTGTTGCGTCTGTGCAGGTTGATACAATATTTTTTTAGAACAAGTTGGAAATATGAATCAAAAGCTTTAAGTAATTCACATCCATTGACACCGTAATACATATCCACTGATCCCAGCTTTGAGAAATTTATCTCAAGGAAATAATTAAGAATGTATGTAAAAATAAATTTTCAAGGATTTTTGCTTACTTTTTTAATATTGTATATCAGTGTTTTTTAATAAAAGGAAAAAGTAGAAACAATTTAAAATGTCCAATATTAAATAACACTAAGTTCACTATATAGTGACTATTATACATAATTAAGTGGAAAAAGCAAATTTTAAACATCTGGAGCATATGTAAAATAATGTGTTAACATCTGTTGTTTCTGAATGGTGGGATTATGGATATCTTTTCAAGTTTTTTTTTTTTTTAGATTAATTTATTGTTTGTTTTTAACAATGAACCTATGTTGCTTTTGAGGAAAAAAAGGAAGGGAAAGGATTTCTTAATCAAACCTTAATTTTTTTAATGAATAAAACTTTTTCTTAGTACTTTGCTTCATATACCAAGTTTTTTGTTTCTGCCCATATTGAATATATATGACTAATTTTACTATCTGACTTACTAGTTTCTAAATTATTTCAACTTTTTTTATGTGTCTCGACATCATTTGCAGTCAGTTGTCTTTTGGAGTGCCTGTGCCAATTTCCTTTTCCGTTTCAGTATGTTTCTTAACTTTGGATGTGGAGTTCAAATAGATCTAGGTTCAAATTCCACAGAACTTGAACAATTTAATCCATCTACCTCACTTTCCTCATCTATGACATAAGGACAATGAGCCCAAGTTCATAATCCTGAGGTAATGATTAAAATTTTTTAAATGTTTGTCTAGTATTTAGCATGTGTTCAGCATTCAGTAACCATTATCTCTAAATTATTAATATTAGTCTTTGTGCTTGATTATCAGAGTTAATTCTAATGTTACTGTTTATAATTGTTAATGCAGGTTGGATTTACCTAGTTCTAGTCTATTCTTTCTCTGAATTGTGAGAAAAGACTTAACTGAAGAAGTACTAGGAAAGAGATTCTGAATAAGCATTTCTTTGTAGAATATAATACAGTACCACTTTTTACCACTTTTAAAAAGGCCAGCTGTCATAGTAGCTAAAATATTTATTTTTAAAACCATAAAAATTTCAGTGATACTCTGAAAGAGGCTTAAAAGAAAGAGACTCCATGTCTACATACATTTTCTAATATGAGCAGTATTCAAACAAGAATATCCTTCATTCCTGAAGGAACAGCTAACTATTCTAAAAGCTACTTAGTTGAGATCAGTATCAGGGATTCAGTTCTTACATCAGAACTTCAGATAGACAAAACTTTTAAAAGCTTTTAGAGACTTATGATGAAAGAAGATTTTGAATGAAAGCTTTTGGTTTTGGTTTGTTTTTAGTTTAATTAAATGATTTTTTAACTCTTCTAAGTCTCTGAAAGGTAGATGTTCTTTTTCATCAATCGCTAGTAATGTTACTGTTCTGTTTGGATTCAAAGTTAAAGCTTATTTGCCATATACTATCTGAACTTTTAATGTGGTTCCTCTTTAAGAAAACCATTCTCTCCCTCCCTGAGCAAAGTACCTCTGCCAGGAAAAGAAGGAAAGAAATTATTCTTACTATTAAATAGGAAGCAAAGTATATGACAGATAATTTCCAAAAGAAAAAAATGGACGGCTAATAAAAATTCCCCAAAAGTTTATCATTTTATTAAAAAAAGGAAATGAGATCACGTGTGGTTATATTTCCCCCTTATCAAATTAGCAAATAATTAGTATCCTTTAAACCTAAAAAGTACAGCTTTAATAATAAATACCTTACACTGAAATCCCTTGTGGTTTGAGACCTAAATAAATATTAATTTGGGAAACAAACATCTTTCAGAAGAGTTGAATATATTCATTAACTTTATGTACATCCCTGTACTGTTTCTTTGTGCATGGCTGTTGTGCATGAATCCTTGGAAGGGGGATTGAGTTGTCTCTGCAAGAGCATGTTTGTATTAACCATGGCTATAGTAGACCTAATTGGACTGCAAGGTCAAAAAACAAAACAAAACAAAACTGAGTAGATGGAAGCTAAACTCATTGGTTGATATTTAATATGAGTTAAGGGTTACCTATAGAGGCAATTTTCATTCCAAAAGCAGTGTTTATTTTCACTTGAGACAAAATTAGACCTTTCCGGTATCTCTATCTTCTTTCGGTAAACAGGGTTGAAAGTGCTTAATGAGAGGTTAGGTGGGGCCTATAATTGAAAAGTTCTTCCAATATGCAGTTGACCCCTTCCATCCGATCCCTTTCCATTGTTTTTGAGTTTATACCTAGTTGTATCAGATGAGGTCAGCTTGCCACTTGATCAAGATTGTAAATGATCAAATGACTTAGCCTGTGAATACAAATGCATATGTACACATGTATATAATATACATGTTTGATTTCCACAATTCACACGTAAGTGTATTATCCAAGTGAAATTGCATATAATGTGAAGTCTGTTAAAATTTAAGTGGTGTTGGTATTAAAAAAATGAGAATAATTAGAACTGCAAGAATTTGATGAAATAGTCAATCATACCCAGTTAGTGGGAATGTAAGGAGACTTAAAGAATAATTTGGTCCATATACATTAAGCACCTTCATACTTTTAACTTAGTATTCCACTTCTGTGACTTTTTCTAAAGAAAGAAAACCAAAATGCAGTTAGAGTTTTATATTCAAAAATGTTCTTTTAAGCACTTTTATAATAACATGAAATTAGAAATGGTTAACATAGGCAAATAGTGAAAGTATGGTTGTATGGTTAATCTATACAGTAAAATGTTATATTGCCCTTAGCATGGACACAAAAAAGAAAGACAGGTATGGAATACTACTGTGACTGGTTCTTGAAAAATGAACCTAAATCTTATCAAGCCTCTAAATCTAACAACCAGTATACAGGAAATACAGAGGACAAAGGAACATGTTAAATGTCAATAGGGAGATTAATCAGCAAAATCCAAAACCTAGGAAACTACAAGAAAATTCCATGTTTTTTTCAACAAATAAATTTTAAGAAAAATATTTAAGAGGCATGGGGAGATCTCATAGATAAAAGAAACCAATTTGAATGAATTTTATTTGGCTTGTAATTTAAACAAACTGAAACTACTTATGAGATATAATAATTGGGCAAATTTGAAAATTAACTATATCTAATGGTGTTAGGGAATTATTAATGTTTTCAGTATGATAGTAGTATTGAAATACATTATCTGTTTATTGTATCTGATGCCTAGAATTTGTTTCAGTCTAATCCCAGGTTGGGTGGGTATAGTGAAGGGTGGAGAGGAAGCAAGACTGGCGCTGGCCATGTGTTGATGGTTTAAGCCAGGAAGTGGGTGCCTGGGGCTTATTTTCCCATTCTCTCTACTTTTGTGTGTGTTTGGAATTCCCACAATAAAATGTTCAAAAACAGTAAAGTAGGAAATTTTTAGCTTATTGTAAATGAAAAAGAACATGATATACATAAGTAGATTTCAGCTATTGTTTTTTAAATACAGAGAAAAGAACCACAAGGAAATATACAAAATGTTTGCAGCGGCTGCTTTTAGGTAGTGAGATTATGCATGATTTCATTAATAAAGTTTTATTGTATGTGTAAATTTATATTCTTAACAATTTTTACAGTGAGCACTTTTAAATTTTATGTATTTAGTGATTGGTTCCAAATTTAGATAATTAAGAAGATATACATAGAGTGGAACTGGCTCTATCCTTCATTTTGTCACCTAGTTACTCCCAGAACTTACCAGTGTTGTCCATTTCTTGTATATCCATGTGGAAGATGTGTGTATCCTTTATTTAAACATACAAATTGTAATGTACTAGACACTATTTTGTTGTTTCCGTTTAACAACATATCTTGGACATTGAGCAATATGTATACATCAAAGTGCTTCCTCATTGTTTTACAGCTTCTTAGCTAGTCCCTTTGGATGGACATACATGTTTGATGCTTTAAACAATACTGAAATGTTTAACCTTGCATGAATATCAATTTACACATATGCAAGTTTGCTTATAGAAAGAATTACTAGTTGTGGAATTGCTGGGTCAAATTATATGTATACTTGTGATTTTGATAACAGTTTTCAGTTGCTCTCTGTATAGAGTGTGTAGGCACAATATGGTAAAAATTGATAGGTTTTATTTGCATTGCTCTTGGTATAAGTATGATTGAGGATCTTTTCAGTTACTTAAGAGTATTTTCGCTACCTCTTTTGTGAACTCTGTTCATAGCCTTTGCAACTCTTTTCTGACTGAGTTATTGAGTAATTCTCTTAATAATTTCTAAGAGCACATTATGCATTTTGGAAATTAGCTTTTTGTCTGCAATATAAATTTCCAATGTTTCCCCTAATTTATTTGTCTTTTTTTTAAGATTTTATTGGGGAAGGGGAACAGGACTTTATTGGGGAACAGTGTGTACTTCCAGGACTTTTTTCCAAGTCAAGTTGTTGTCCTTTCAGTCTTAGTTGTGGAGGGTGCAGCTCAGCTCCAGGTCCAGTTGCCATTGCTAGTTGCAGGGGGCGGAGCCCACCATCCCTTGCAGGACTTAAGGAGTTGTACCGGCAACCTTGTGGTTGAGAGCCCACTGGCCCATGTGGGAATCAAACCAGCAGCCTTCGGAGTTAGGAACATGGAGCTCCAACCACCTGAGCCACCAGGCCGGCCCCAATTTATTTGTCTTTAATTTTTAATATGGTTGGATTTCGGTTGTTCTGCCATACAATAATTTTTTTTTTTAATTTTATTGTCAAATTGATCTGTTCTTCTGGGTTTTGTGTGCTTTTGCCTTCCTAGAGATTTAAATTTTTATTACTAATTTTTACTTAAATACTGGGTGTATCTGGAATATATCCTAGTCAGTATGAGGTTCAGGTTCACTTTAACTTGGTTTCCAAATGGCTACCAGGATGGCCCACAGCATATTTTTCCCACTAATTTAAAATGTCATCTTTATCAAATTCTAAGTACCCAGGTGTTCAATGTGTATATGTTACTGGCTTCTCCATTATGGTCCATGGATTTATCAATTTACATTCCAGTACCTTAGCTTTAATTATTGTATCTTTATAATACATTTTTAAATCCTCTGGAGGTAGTCCTTCTTCACTCCTAGAATTTTAATGGCTCTTCTTGGTTCTTTGTTTTTTTAGTGTTAACTTCCAGCTTCTCTAGTTCAATGCAAAATTATTTTGGTATTTCTATTATTATGGCCTTAAATTTAAAGATTAACTTAGGGGACATTGACTTTTTAATGCTGCCATCACATCCTGTCATCTATGATCATGGTATGCCCTTCTGTGTGTTAGATTCTTTTGTTTCCCTTGGTAGCATTTATATATTTCCTTTATTTAGATCCTGCTACATTTCTTGTAAAATTTATTTCTACATTTTTGTTTATTGCTGTTATAAATACTGTCTTTTCTTGCATTATATCTTTTGATCACTGTATATATGAAGGCTAAAATAATATATTCATTGTGTGCTCACTCATTGTTTTAAATTCACCTATTCTAGTAGTTTTTCAGTTGACATTCTTGGATTTTTCCAAATGTAATGATTATATATCATATATGTATAAAATCATACCATCTACAGATAACTCTTTTCTTTCTAATACTATTATTTTTATTTATAATTATGTTAATATAGTATTTTAATCAGAAAAATCATTTAAAGTACATGATTTTTGAAATAATGCATAGTGTAGCCCTGTGTAGCCCTGAATATATCCTCTTAGTAAGTAAAGTTAGACTTCTTGAAGGTGTACATATTCTGAACTCCTTAATAAACCTCTAAAGATACTTAATGTTACTTTTTCAAAAAACCGCTTTCTAAAAAATGAGATATTCACATTGAAAATAAATGTTTTATTAGTGATGTTTAAATATTGAAGAATTTAAATTGCTTTTTTCCTCAGGATCAAATGGCCATTGCATGTGGATCGCGAGCTCATTTGAAGGAAAAATCCATTGCTCAGGTGAGGCGGAGGTGTTCAGTAACCATGTGCTTCAGTAGCTTCTCTTCACATATACATTAGCAGAAAATAAGCTTTCAGACTTAGTCTCATAAAAATGAGGTTCCTCTCAAAAGAAAAGAAAAGAATTTTTAATTTGGAAAATTGATGATGGAGTAACACATTTAGGAATTGACTTTTCTTTTTTTTTTTTTACATGAGTATCGACATCAGAAAGGTCCAAACCTGTAGAGAACTTTAATTAGTTTATTTGAGCCAAATTGATCACAATTGGGGAAGCAGAATCTCAACAGATTCAGAAAAGGCTGTGGAGAATGGCAGTTTTGCAACTTATTTTATATATTAGAATCAAAGAAAGAGGCCTAATGAGGGTTACATGAAATCATTTGGTGGTAGATTAAGGGGGTGGGAGAAAGCAAAGTGGGAAAATCTCTGGGATTGGATAAAAAGTAACATGGAGAGACACCTATTTCTTTTATATTGGTGGGTATAGGATAGTTAACAATTAAAGTTTACAGCACATAGAAATGGTATTCGGGGAACAAGATAACAATGAAGGGTTCTGTGGTCTGTTGTGGTGCAGCGGTTGTGCCCTGAGGGTCTGGAAAAAGGGATTACTGTGACATTCCAAGGGTATGTTATCTTAGATGCACAAAAAGACAACAGATAGGCTCACTTAAGGCAAAGAGTGACCTGTGACTACCTGCCATGACCCGTGTTTAGTTAAGGAATTTTTATGTTCATACCATCCAGCGAGGTTAATTTTGGTCTCTTCGTTTGTAGGGCCCACCTTGCTGGCCTTCCCAGAGCTTGTCAGGTTCAGTAAATGGCCCCTTTTTTGTCCACAGGAGTACACAAGTAGAATGTACACTTCACTTTGACAAAGAATGCAAACAGCTCTTTTGATTTCTTTTTTTAAGACCCAAAGAAAGAGTCCTCATTCAGTTACCATATAAGGCAAACTTTTCCAAGTGATGCATTTTGAAACTATCAACTTGCTTTTAGGTTTTTTCATATTGACACACTTAAGCACTATATTTCATTCAAAGTAAAAAAAAAAAAAAAAATTTAAACTTTATTCCTCTTAGAAAAACACTATACCTTAAAATTTGATAAGTTGTAACTGCCCTTTTTAGAATTTTTTTTTTTAAATCACTGAAGACAATAATTCTTCATTTTGTAATTTGTAAATTAGGCTAGAAAAGCTGGAGTAACTTGAAGGAATGAATATTATTAAGGAATTATTCTATGCAATTTTAAAAAATTTTTTCAATTACCATTAGCATACAGTATTAGCTTCAGGTATACAATGTACTGATTAGGCATTTATTTTATTTTATTATAATTATTTTTTCACTTAAAAATATAGGCCTAGTATGTAGCCCAGTAATTGTCCATTATATTCTTAATAGTTCATCTACTAGAATAGTCAAGTAGATCAAGAATAAAGCTGTATTTTTCAGTGTACAGTCAAAATTATCTGGGGAGGGTTTTTTTCCTTTTTTTTTTAATGCATATTTCTAGGCCAATCCTAGACACATTGAATCAGACTAGTAGCTATGGGGCCAGGAGTCTACATTTTTAACAGTTTCCCAGGTTACCCTTATGCATACCAGAGTTTTAGAGCCAGTGGAATGAAAAAGCGAACCTTTCCCTCAATGATTCTAAAGTAAGATATTTAGAAATTCTAATTTTTGTCAAGATAAATCGATGGCAAAGTCATAAAGCCTCTTAAGGATTATGCTTAAATGTGGAAACCTAGATTCTCCTTTTTTAAGACATAAATGGTTTTAACATCTTCAGCATTTGGTCCAGTATTCTGTATCCCTATAGATTCTCATTGGTATTCGAAAATAGTTGATCTATTAACCATAGAGAATATCACACTTCTAGAAATTTGAAACTGAAAGAGTATAGAGATTAGCTAGTCCAATTTCATCATTTTACTGATACATGAGAGATAAAGAAAATATATTCCAAGATGTTCAGCACTAATTATAATTAGTTATAATTATAAAATACTAGAAGCTATAAATTGTTAAATTCTAACCTTGGAAAATACAGATATTTCCCCTGGATAAAATGTCATGCAGACAATAAAATAGATGAAAATGGAAACGATATAATAATGTGGGGAAATACCTAAAATATTAGGTTATAGGAAAAAATAGTATGATATTGTAAATACAGTATAATTGTATAAAAATATGCAAACAAAAGCATTTAATGAAAATAGGCTGAAATTAATTTAATGGTTTTGTGATTAAATTCTTTCCTGTTTAAAAATAATGTATCAGTAGGGGAAATAAAGAATAATCTACTTGGTGAAGGATAAAGACAGATTGGAGAAATAGGAAGCAGTAATTAGGAAGCTGTTGAAGCAATTGAGGCAAAAGATAGTTGGGACCTGTGTTTATTGTTGGTGGCAGTAGAAGGAACTGGCTTTTTGGGTTTTATTTTTAATGGTGTACATTTTTTTCACTTAGAACTTCCATTACTAGTTTAAAACTCTGAATTTTTTCTACAGTAGTATTTAAGTGAGACTGCTATGGTCTAAATCTTCTTTTACCCAGTACTGATTTTAGCCAGACATCAAGGGTCCTATCCCAGGGTCTCCGTGTTTGTAATTTATCTTGTCATCCATCCATCCATTCCTCATTTCTAAAACTAAGTGATTGATTTAGTGCTTTTGGAACTCACAGAATTGGCTGCTACTCTATAGAACGGAAGGATAAACTGATCCACTGATTAGAGATTAGCAATTGTCTCCTGGAGATGCCGTGTATAACTGCTACCCAGTAGGCTTGTAGTTCAAGTCCAGATGATCTCATAGAACTGTACCTGTCTTATACCTACCGTGTTTCCCCGAAAATAAGACCTAGCTGGACCATCAGCTCCAATGCGTCTTTTGGAGCAAAAAATTAATATAAGACCCAGTATTATATTATATTGTATTATATTGTATTATATTGTATTATATTATATTATATTATATTATATTATATTATATTATATTATATTATATTATATTATATTATATTATATTATATTATATTATACCGGGTCTTATATTAAAATAAGACCAGGTATTATATTTTATTTTGTATTTTATATTATTATATTATACCCGGTCTTATTATATTAAAGTAAGACCAGGTCTTATATTAATTTTTGCTCCAAAAGACACATTAGAGCTGACGGTCCGACTAGGTCTTATTTTCGGGGAAACACAGTAGAAGTTCCTCTCCAAAAGGAAACATCCATCTGCCGCATGTGCAAGAAACCGCAGCATGACCTCCCATTTCTGAGCCACTCAGGTTTTTTTGTAATGTGCTATAGGTAATATAAACCCTGGTATGGTGGACAGTGAAAAAGTTATAAAAGAATTAGTAATCAAGATAGTAAAAGCTTAATTACAGTTTTCAGTCTTACCTCTCCTAAATATCTATGTACATATTCTCTCTTGGAAGACAAACATGATACAGCATTGATGGAGTCTTTTAGCACCCTTAAATGTATTCATATACACATTTGTTCTGTTTAACAGTTATAACAATAATAATGTTTATATTGTCTGGGTATTCTTGAATTTATCATTTTTAAAAGATTCAATAAAGAATCCATTCCTATCTATTCGATGTATTTAGATTTTCTTTGACGAGTTATTGCTTAAGTTTTGGGGCTTCTTTGAACTTCTTATTTTAAGATAATGAAATTACTAATCAGCTTTAAATTTTACCTAAATTCCTTGTTTATATGTCATAAACGTTAGAAAGATTATTGTTAATATTGAAGTAGTGAATGTTTTTTCCTTCGTTTTTCAGTATCTACTTCAGAAGTTCATATAACTTCTATGACTTTAATTTTCTTTAACTAAATAAGCCTATCCTATATTTTAGATGTCTTCTAAATTTTAAGATGTTTTGCCAAGTTTTTAAAATTAAAGATCCTTTTGTATTGTGCTGAGTGGAGTATGTCAGACAGACAAAGACAGTTGCAGTGTGATTTCACTTGTATGTGGAATCTAAAGAACAAAATAAACAAAACAGAAATAAACGCATAAATACAGAGAACATTTTGATGGTTAGCTGGGTGGGAGGGGTGTTCAGGGTAGATATTAAGGGGAAAGATATTAAGTACAAATTGGTTGTTACAAAGTATAATAGTTATGGGGATGTAGGGTATAGCATAAAGAATATCATTAATAGTATTGTAATAACTACGTGTGGTCAGATGGGTTCTAGATTTATTAGGGTGGTAAATGGGTTAGAGGGCTGGGTGAAAAAGGTGAAGGCATTAAGAAATACAAATTGGTAGTTACAAAATAGTCATGGGGATGTGAAGTAAAGCATAGGGAATATAGTCAATAATATGGTAATAACTGTATAGTGCCAGGTGGGTACTAGACTAGTTGGGGGGATCACTTCTTAAATTATGTGAATGTCTAACCACTATGCTGTACACCTGAAATTAATATAAAATAATATTGAATGTCAACTATAATTGAAAAATTTTAAAGGGGGTAAAAGGTGAAGGGGAATAAGAGGTTCCAATCTCCAGGTATAAAACAAATAAGTCATGTGGATGTAAAGTACAGCAGAGGTAATATAGTCCATAATATTGTGATAGCATGGTACGGTGTCACATGGTTGCTGGACTTGTCATGGTGATCACTTCTTTAGGTATATAAATGTTGAATAACTATGGTGGACACCTGAAGCTAATATAATATTGTATGTTAGCTATATTTTAATAAAAATCTTTAAAAAATAAAAAGATCCTTTGTAGTTTATCTTGTTATGCATTTAAATATGTTACAAATCAAGTAAGTTAAGGTATTCATGTGAACTCCATTATTTCTAGTTTTTTAAAAATAACCATATTCTAAAACAAAAAAATCTACCAACATCAAAGCAAAAAGCAGCTATGAGTCTTTTTGTTTAATAACTAGTAAGCTCACCTATCACATTAAAAATTATTCAAGGAGAATAGTTTATAGGTATTACTTTTCTACCTTTTAATTTTTATTTTTCTATCTTTCAATTTCTATTTGTTCCTTTCCTAAGCATAAATGCTCTTTTGGAGGTTAAATCAATCAACCAGTATTTATTGGAAGTATTTTATATGGAAGGCACAGAGCAAGCTGTTGTGAGATTCCCAGAGTATTTTAAGATGAGGTTTCTGCCCTATCTGCTTAGAGAGGTAAGACATATTTACATCAAAACATAGCTAGTGATTCTGAGAAGTGTTAGATCCTTTCAAAAAGTTTGTTTTACATACCTTATAGATAAGTATTTTATTCTGCCTCCCCTTCTTGTCCTATTTAATACACAAGTGAAATTGTGGTGAGAAGGTTAAAGTGAGCTTTCAAGCTTCTTTATTGAAAACATTTATTGAGTTCCTGTTACTTCTTGTGCCAAACACTTGGCTAAAGACTTTAATATTATCTCATTTAATCCTTCTAATAACTTTGTGAGGTAGACATTTTTATTCCTATTTTATAGATGAGGAAACTTGGACTTAGAGAGTGGAAGTAACTTGCTCAGAGTAACCTGCTAATTATTAATGGAACCAGATTTGACTATAGCAGCGAGCTTAATTAATTCAATAGTTTAGTTCTACTTATGTCATGTTGTCAGTGTTGAGTCATGGTTCTGTTACATGACAATAGTAAAAGCTATGTGAATGAAGAATGACACTAAAGATTACAATTATGAAAAACAAAAGCCAAAAGGAGAAATGGGCCTTTATTTACTACTACTGTGTTTCCCTGAAAATAAGACCTAACCGGAAAATAAGCCCTAGCATGATTCTTCAGGATGACATCCCCTGAACATAAGCCCTAATGCATCTTTTGGAGCAAAAATTAATATAAGATCTGGTCTTATTTTCGGGAAAACATGGTATGAGATACTAAATATTCTACATAGACTCTTAACCGTGTTTTCCCGAAAATAAGACCTAGGCGGACAATCAGCTCTAATGTGTCTTTTAGAGCAAAAATTAATATAAGACCCGGTCTTGTTTTACTACAATGTAAGACCGATTCTTATATAACATACCGTGTTTCCCTGAAAATAAGACCTAGTCAGACCATCAGCTCTAGTGTGTCTTTTGGAGCAAAAATTAATGTAAGACCCAGTCTTATTTTACTATAATATAAGACCAGGCCTTATATAATATAAATAATATAATACTGGGTATAATATAATATAATATTATAATATAATTCCGGGTCTTATATAATATAATGTAAGACTGGGTCTTATATTAATTTTTGCTCCAAAAGACTCATTAGAGTTGATGGTCCAGCTAGGTCTTATTTTCGGGGAAACACAGTATCATTCCATGGGTCTCTTAACTATAGAAAACTTTAAGAGATGCTGTTTTAATCCTAAATATGCAAGTCTTGAATACAATGATAATGATCTATGATCTATTTTTATTATGATTTAAAGTTTGCAGTATTTCATGAATAATTGAATATTATGTCCTGTTAAGTTCTAATATAAAACTAATCACTAATAACACTAGTAAATACTCAGGATTTAAAAACTAAGTTTAATAAAAGTATTAAAGAACTTAATTGTTAAAATCTAGTTAATTAGACATCTGTCATACCTAATTAAAGACTGGGTTTTTCTTTCAAATTTCTTTCTAGTCTCTAACTTTTGTGACTTTTGTGACATTACACTGTACCTCTTTCATCAAATTTTTTTATTAGGTAGGATTGAACTTCAGTTTTAAATCTTACTGTTTTGTTTTTTCAAAATAGTCTGGTTAACTGTCACCATTTTTGAAACTGAAATATATTTGGGGCAAAGGCACAAAATGTGTAGGGGAATGAGATGTTCTCCCAACTCATACGTAGTAGCCCCCAGGGCTATGCTTGTTAGATTAAAGCTCCGACCTTTCACAGATAATGTGATTCTTCTTGTCTGACTCAAACTCCAGAAAATGAGCTAGGACTGTTGTAGTGCCTCTGCCCTTCTCTAAGTAGACAGCATCTGCATGGTTTCTATAATATACTTTGCCAGTGAAGCTAGTGGAACAGTGGTGTTCATATGTAAGATCTACCCAGTCAATTAAATATTAGTAGCAGTTGTCTACAACCAGGTGTTTTCAATTTCTTTACAGGTAAATGGAAAAGTCATTTATATTGTCTTTGTTTCAGCGTTCTTACTTTCGTACTCTTCTCATGTATGGATTCCACTTTCTGGTGTGGTTCCTTTGTGTCCAAGGAATCAGAGACACACAGTGTGGGTTCAAATTATTAACTCGAGAAGCAGCTTCACGGACGTTTTCATCTCTACACATTGAACGATGGTAGGTTCCTAACTAGAATGTATCTGGTATATCTTATTATACAGCAGTTATTCCAGGTAATGAGCTGCATAATGAACATCCAGGTTTAAACAAAATTGATGCTTATATATGTAAACTTATCTGTGCTTTATACTTTTACTGGGTTGGGACCTTATTTTGAAAATCTCAAACCAAACATCAGGTATAAAGTTATGAATTCACCTTAATTATGGACAGTACAAATTGAGAGGCCTGAAAACATCTTGTTTCCCTTAAGCTTCCTTTTTTTCTTTGTGGAAAAAAATAGAAAGCTCAGAAATATCAAAGCAGTAGAGGGCACCCATTTTCTCTCCTTTTCTTCCTTTTACAGGAATAAGTTCTCCCTCCTGCCTAAAACCAATCTTTCAACCTCTGCATCCCCTTCCACCTTTTAAGAACCTAATCCTGTTTGCTTATTTTTCTCTTCTACTTTCAGTCTTTCCCCTCAGCCACATCTTTCCCGTCACTTTTTAAAACAAGTTTCAATTTCTCTTGCCATTAAAAAGAAATCTCTATTGACACCCCTCCCCCAACACCCCTCCAGCTCTAGCAGACCTTTTCCTGAGAGTGGTCTGTATTCACTGTTTGTTTTCTCCTCTCACACTTCTCACCCCACTATGCAGATTTTCCCTCATCCCTCCATTTAAACATCTAGTTACCTTCATGTAATTAAATCCAGTGGTCATGTTTATAATATGACCTCTCATTATCTTAATTAACCCATCAGCAGTGTTGATCTTTCTGATCTGTCTGTTTTAAAATATGCTGTTCCCTCGGTATATCTTTAGCCCCAGTCTCTACTCAGTTGTCAGCCTGTTTAGTGAATAACACACAAAAGCTTGAAACCTTGGAGACAGCCCCTCCGTATATCCATTGCATGACCAGGGCCTGTGGATTTTAGCTTTTATGTCCCTCCATTTTCCTTCTGTCTTCACCACCACCATCCAGAACATCATCATTTCCTGTGCTGCGGCCCAAAGGGACTTTTCAAAAATTAAAAGTGATCAATCAAATGCACTTCTTCTGCATACAATCCTTCTGGGGCTTCCCATGGCGCGAGAGGGACCCTGGTATGCAGTATCAGTACTGATTGCCTAGTATGGCTTGCCTGGGTCTGCGCATGCAGACTCTTCCCGTCTCGCCACCCCCTTTCTCAACTTCAGAGCACGCTTAGGACATCTGGCCCTCACTCTCCAAACTAGGTCAGACACCCCTAGTTGTGCGCTGTTTCAGTACCATAAGCCTCTCTGTCGGATCTATCACACATGTAGTTTTTTCTTGTGTAATGTTTCTTTTTCTCTATTAAAACAGAAGGTCCACAAGAGCTCAAATCCCATCTGAGTTTGCTTACTGGTGTATTCCACTGTCTAAGAGTGCCTGACACATTGCAGGCACTCAGTAAATATTGTTGAAAGAATTAATGCTTAGTGTTAGTCATGGGTCCTGTGTGAATTCTGTTCATGGTGGGCATCTGCATAATTTTTCCAGTAGATATTCCTTTTTGTGGTCTCTGAACTTTTGTGCATTTATTTCCCTAGAAATAGATAACATAACCCCGCACCCCCAAATAACGTTAAAGAAACTATACTTTCAGAGTTCAAATTATCACACCTGTTTGTAATCTTCTCTACCTAGATAAAAAAATGTTAAGTATATTTGGTCTTCAAATTAAGATACATGTTTCTATTGTGTTGAAGAATAAAATATACTGACAGTTAATGAACTCCAAAATCAGAAAATCTAATTTAACGGCTACTCTGGAAGTAAAGCCCTCCCTGTGCATTAGATATTTCACAATCAGCTGTGATGTCCAGAACTAGGATCAAAGGACTAGGTTCTTTCTAGTTTGAAAGGAAGGATTTGCAAATGGAAAACATTAGGATTAGGGTTGGTAACTTAAAAATCATGAAGGTTCCTTGTCAGGATTGTTCTAGGGCAGCATCAGCCAATATAAATATAATATGACCCAAATGTAACCCATTTATGTAATTTTAAATTTTCTAGTAAGCCATATTAAAAAAAAAGATGAACTTATTTCAATAATATCTAAAAGTATTGTCATTTCAGCATGCACTCAGTATGAAAAACAGTGTGAGATATTTTACATTCTTTTCTTTGTACTATGTCAAATTATAGTACAGCTCAGTTTAGACTAGCCACATTTCAAGTACCCATTAGCCACATGTAGCTAGTGGCTGCTGTATTGCACAACACAGTTCTAGGGTTTTTTGTTTTTTTTTAAGTTGAACATGTTTTGCATTTTTTTCTTCTTTAAATGTTATATTCCTGTGCATGCCTTTTATTTTTTAATAATTTTTTATTTTTTCATAGTTGACATACAATGTTATATTAGTTTCAAGTGCACATCATAGTGATTAGATGTTTATATAACTTACAGAGTGATCACCCCAGTAAATCTAGCACCCATCTGACACCATACATAGCTATTACAATATTATTGACTATATTCCTTATGCTGTACCCTACATCCCCATGACTTTTGTAACTACCAATTTGTACTTCTTAATCCCTTTCCCTTTTTCACCCATTCCCTTCAACCCCTTCCCATCTGACAACCATCAAAATGTTCTGTATGTATGAATTTGTTTCTGTTTTGTTTGTTCTTTTGTTTGTTTTTTAGATTCCACATATGGTATTTGTCTTTCTCTGTGTGACTTCTTTTACTTAGCATAATACCATCTAGGTCTGTTGTCACAGATGGCAAGATTTCATTCTTTTTTTATGGCTGAGTAATAATCTATTGTGTATATGTGCCACCTCTTTATCCATTCATCTATTGATGGACACATGGGTTGCTTCCATATCTTGCCCATTGTAAATAATGCTGCAGTGCACATACGGATGCATATGTCTTTTAATTAGTGTTTTGGATGTCTTTGGATAAATATCCAGAAGTGGGATAACTGGGTCCTTCACTGTCTCTTGTTAAAGCCTTTGTTTTAAAGTGTATTTTGTCTGGTATAAGTATTGCTACCCCACCTTTATTTTCATTTCCATGTTCATGAAATAATCTTTTTCTATCCCTGTACATTTATTTCAGTCTGTGTTTGTCTTTGGATCTGAAATGAGTCCCTTTTAGGCAGCATACCCTGTTTCCCCAAAAATAAGACCTAGCCGGACCATCAGCTCTGATGCGTCTTTTGGAGCAAAAATTAATATAAGACTGCATCTTATATAAGACCCGGTATTATATTATATTATATTAATTATATTATATTAATTATATTATATTATATTATATTATATTATATTATATTATATTATATTATTATATTTTATATTATATTATATTATATTATATTATATTATATTATATTATATTATATTATATTATATTATACCTGGTCTTATATTATATAAGACCCAGTCTTATGTTAAAATAAGACCGGATCTTATATTAATTTTTGCTCCAAAAGACGCATTAGAGCTGATGGTCCAGCTAGGTCTTATTTTCAGGGAAACACAGTATATAAGGGTCTTGTTTTCTTATCCATTCAGGCACCCTCTGTCTTTTGATTGGAGCTTTTAATCAATTTACATTTAAAGTAATTATTAATAGATATATAGTTATTGCCATTTTATTTATATTTTTTTATCTTTTTTCCTTCTTGAAGGAAATACTGGCTTGGTGGTGAAAACTTCTTCAGCTTTTTCTTGTTTGGGAAGCTGTTTATTTATCCTTCAATCCTAAATGATAGCTTTGCTAGGTAGAGTAATCTTGGTTGTAGGTCCTTGTATTTCATCACTTTGAATATTTCGTATCAATCTCTTCTGGCCTGCAAAGTTTCTGTTGAGAAATCAGCTGACAGTCTCATGGGAGCTCCCTTGTAGGTAAAGCAAGGTAATTGCTTTACTCTTGCTCTTAAGATTCTCTTTTTCTTCAACCTTTGGCATTTTAATTATGATGTGTCTTGGAGTGGGCCTCTTTGGGTTCATCTTGGTTGGGACTCTCTGTGTCCTCCTGGGCTTGTGTGTCTATTTCCTTCGCCAGGTTAGGGAAGTTTTCAGTCATTATTTCTTCAAATAGGTTTTCAATTCCTTGCTCTTTGTCTTCTCCTTCTGGTACCCCTATGATGCCAATGTCGGTACACTTGATGTTTCTCAGAGGCCTCTTAAACTATCCTCATTTTTTTGGATTCTTGGGGTTTTTTTGTTTGTTTTGATTGGGTGTTTTATGCTACTTTATCTTCTTAATCACTCATTTGATCCTCTGCTTCATTTAATCTACTGTTGATCCATCAGATGTATTCTTCATTTTAGTTCTTGTATTCTTCATTTTTGACTGGTTCTTTTTTGTTCCATATCTCTTTGTTGAAATTCTCATTGAGATCATTGAACATCCTTATAACAAGTGTTTTGAACTCTGCATCTCATAGATTGCTTGTCTCCCTTTTGTTTAGTTCTTGTTCTGTTCTTTTATTTGGGACACGTTTCTTTGTCTCCTCATTTTGGCTGCCTCCCTGTGTTTGTTTATAAGTATTAGGCAGCACTGCTGTGTCTCCTGGTCTTAGTAGAGTGGCCTATGTAGTAGGTGTGCTGTGGGGCCTAGTGCTACAGTCTCCTTGGTCACCTGAGCTGGCTGCTGCAGGTGTGCCCCGTGTGTGGGTTGTGTATGCCCTCCTGTAGTAGTTTAGCCTTAGTTGCTGTTTGAACATCAGTGGGAGGGATTGATCCACAGGCTGATTGGGTGTGAGGACTGGCCATGACTACAGTGGAGGAGCTGTTGTGCAGGGGCTGACCCTACAGAGCAGAATTAGATTTAGCAGGGCTCTGGAGCCTGCCAGAATTGCCCTTTGGGTGTGTCATTTGTGGAGGTGGTTGGGTGGTGCTTTGCTGTGGTCGGAAGCTGGTCACCAAGTGTATTGGTTCTGGGAACTCTTGGGAGGAGCTCTGGTGCAGGCCAGGATCAGCCACTGCCTGAGCCCTGCCTGGGGCTACTTGGTTTGAGCTACAAAGTTATGTGCAGATAGTTGCCACTTGTGCTGGGTTTGGAGGTGTCTCGGAGAGGCAAAGTGGCAAACCAAAGCCAGCTGCTGCTAGTGCCAAATTGGGGCTGCTTAGCAAGAGGTACAGGGCATGCCAAGGCCAGGTGCTTCTTGTTTGGGGTTTGTGAACCTTTGAGAGATTTTAAGAAAGTCCACAGCATGAATCAAGACAGTTTGTTTGGCAAGTAACTGAAAGTGGCTTGGGTGGGTTCGCAAGTTGGATGGGGTGGGGTCTCGGGATCCCAGAGCAGGGTGAACGATGTTAGCCAGGTTGATGGAGACACAGATATGGCTCCTGCATGCTGGGGGTGAGTTGGGGTTCAACAAAGGAACAATGGCTTCTAGCAGCACTTCTGTCTATGAGAAAGCTACCCAGCCACCCCTCACCCTGAAACTAGACAACTCAGTTCCTCCCATATGTCCCTGGTGTCTTTCGAGCTGATGCCTCAGTACCGGAGCTCAGAGTGAGTGAGTCCTTCAGTGAGTAAGTCGATGCGCAGGCCCTTTAAGAGGAGCACCTGAGACCCCAGCCACCCTCCGGCTCACCCAGCCACAACCTCTGCTGGTTTTCACAGCCAGAAGTTATGAGGACTTCTCTCCTTGGCACTGGAACCCTGGGCTATGACCCCTCGCTCCTCATGGCCAACTTCTGCAGCCAAGATGTCCCTCCTGATTTTTAACCACACATAGGTGTGGGACCATCCTGTTCCGTGTCTCTGTCCCTCCTACCAGTCTCAAAATGGTTTCTTCTTTAGGTCTATAGTTGTTGTAGGACTTTGGTTCAGCTAGACTTCAGGCAATTCTCAATGATGGTTGTTCTATAGTTGAGTTGCAATATTTATATGGTCATGGGAGGAGGCAGACATAGTGTTTACCTACTCTGCCATCTTGACTGGAAGCAGTGCATTATTTATTTTGGACTTGGTTGACATAGTATTAACCTGACTTAAAATTTTAGCCTCTCATATCACTCTTTAAGGTCCAATTATGTTTATTTTATATCTGTAAAGGAGAACCACCAAATATGCGTGAATCAACTTGATTATCTGTGTACCATTCACTACAGTAAAGTTTTATCAGTGGTTTTCATTTAAACATCTCTGTTGCACGTTAAATCAAGAAAGATTAAAGAAAAGATATATATTTTCTCATGCAGCGTAATAAGTTATAGAAACCAAGTTGTGCCTCTACTTATTTCCATAAATATCACCTTAGAGTTGTTTCTTAAAGTATTTATTCTAAAGATTCATTGAAGATTTTCTTCTAACTTTCAGAACATCCAAGTCAAATAGAGTGTCTAGGTATAGAAAACATCAAGAATTATCGCTGAAGTTAAAAGACTAGGCAACTCTTTCATTCATAATTACAGACTTGAGTATGGGTAATGTTAAGTATTAAATATATATATATGTAATTTAAATAAAATATATATATATACATATAATTTCCATCCTCAACTGTACTTTACCTAAATTATTTCCATTTAATGTTGAATTATAATTTGACTCAATTTATGAGTAACTTTAAAAATGAATTCTTCAAAATGTACTTTCTACTGATGAATTCTTTCTATTTTTAATCAGTGTAATTAATATATGTTTATAATTTAAAGTCAGTTCCATATGGCTTATAACAACAACAAAAACAGTTTTCCCTTGCCCCATGTCCTTCCATCCTTAGCCCTACTCCCCAACTATAGGCACTTTCAAATCTTTTCTGTTTCTTTGTGGTATTTGCTTTCATACTCAAAATAATGGGTCTGCACAGCTGTATCTCCGTTTTTTTCGATTTTAGATATTACTTTCCAAAACAGGAAATCAGTGGATACTCATGTAATTCTCTTAAACTTTTCTATACCCTCCACACGTATTTTCCTAATACAGTTTTAAAATAATTTTTGGTTAGGTCGGTATTGATTGTTACAGCTATATAAAGGTAATTCACATTTGAATCCTAGGGTACAATTTGAGTATTACCTTTCTTGTAGTACTTTTTGTTTTCTTGAGCATAATAACTGGAGTTTTTTGCTTGCATTATTTTACTATGGATCTGTCACATACTCATGCTTATGCTCCGTCAGGAGTATCAATTCTCTCTCAATGTCCCAACACAGCAGATTATGCGTCAGTTTCATCTTTTTCTTAGAGACATCTCGTTGGCTGCACCTTTCTAGTTCTCTGGCCTCCTACACAGCTCCTGTCATCCACCTCCTTTTCCTTGGTTTACAGCCCTATTGTACTAGAGTATATCCTCTGTTAAACTTACTAAAAATAGGAGAAAGGAATTTTGAGATGTTTTGTGTGGAAAACTATCTTTATTCTACTCTCACACTTGTTTAATAGTTAGCTGGAGGAAAAAATTATAGGTTGGAAATCATTTTTCCTCAGGATTTGAAAGCATTGCTCTGTTGTCTTTGGCACTCTGTTTCTGTGGAGAAGTTCGGTTCTGTAGATAATATGAATCTTAATTCTTTATCTATGGTGTGTTGTTTCCACCCACACCTTTGGAAGCTTTTTCTTCATAGTGTTTTGAAATAATGATTCTGGTACTTCATGTGGCTCTCTTTCATTTACTTTGTTGAGTACTCAGTAGGCCATCTAAATCTGGAAACTCCATGCCCTTTAGTTCTGAGAAATGTTCTTTACATTTAACAATCTTCTCTTACTTTTTCTCTGTCCTCAAAACAGATGTGGAACCTCCTTACTGATCCTATAATTTCATGTTCTCTCCTTTTTTCTATTTTTCTTCTTTTGAAGAGATTTTCTCAATTTTACCATTCAACTCTCCTTTTGAATCTTTATTTCTGCTCTCAAAATTTTAGTTTCCTTTTTGTTTTCCAGTATTCATTGTTTAAAACTCTATTCTTGTTTCATGATTATAATATCTTCTACTACTTCTTTAATCTCATTTAAAACTTTGACATTTTCTACTTTCCCTGTATTGTTTCTTGCTCCAATTTTTTTTTATCTTGTTTTTATCATTAAAGTCTATCTTCAAATGTCTTTACTATGATACTTAAAAAGCTCATCAGAAAGTGTGTTCATGGTCAAAGCCTCTGATTGTCTAATAGACTTCACCACAGATTAAATAGTGGGGCCATTTTTTGTGCGAAATTCCCACCTGTCATTATTTTTTGGGCTAGTCATTTTCATTAAAGAGAGCCTTCAATCTTCTGCTTAGGAAATATGAACCAATTGGAGGAAAGGAAAATCTCATTTGGATTTTCAGTGAGTCCTCCCATTTGCAGCCCCACCTGCACCTCCACTTGAAGAGTCATTGATACAGCTGATGCCTGAGCCTTTGTGGGGGGCTCGGTGGTACCTATTAGCCTGCTTCTGGCTTCTCTCACTGCCATTGTCTACTCTCCGTTACCAAACGGAGCTTCTTTCCCACTTCCAAAAAAAATTTTTATTACTGTTGTCTCCTTCTTCTTGTGTTTTTATTCCATCGTTTTAATTTTAGTGGGATTTCAGGAGGGAGCAGTAGGGTACGTGTGTGTCTGTTGTGTTTAGGAGTCTCAACATACTCTGTTCTCCAGGAATATATCTCTGCATGAGATAATAGCTACAGCAGGAACTGAGTAACAAAAGGAAGCATGGTGGCTCAGCCGTCCCCACATTTGTAAAAACACATGAAGGCATCTTAGTCGGAGAATATATATATATACACACTGCTTATACTGCTCCTCGTACTGCTTCTCTGTAATAGCATAAGGTTCTATCCAGAAGTACTTGGCATTTTAATTATAATGTTTGCTTTGGTAACCAATTGGTCTCTTACTTATAATATGGTGATAAGAGCTGCAATTTAAAAAAAATAAATATCACATCTTTTAAAATGTTTAAGGGGAGAAGGATATAATAAAAATAATAGTTTATAAGATGAATTGTCCTTTCAGTTTTTTAAATATAAAGTAATTCATTGAATCAGAGCTTTCCCCCTTCATTCTTATTTTGTGTCTTTGGTAAGTCACTATTACTGCTATCCTTAGAAAAATATTGATCATCTTGTTCAGATTATTGAATATCGTTAGAACTAACTCAGCCCACTAGGTAATTTTTTGTTTTTGTGTTAAAGGAGAGTGTTAAGGATTAAACTCCAGGCTTAATATTCAAACTATTTCCTCCTTTCATGAGTGTCACAATTCTAGTTAACAGAAGTTTTACATAGTCCTTTTAAAAGCACAAAGAACACTTCTGTAGATGCTTTTATCTTCTTAAGTAAATATTTTATTAGGATAAGAAAAAGCATTAAATGTTTTAAAAAATTGTTTTCATATTGAATTATCCAAATACTTGGGATTTAAACTAGTCGCATAATGGACGGTTGTGGTAGTATGGCCAAGCATACAAACTCCCAAATTCAAATTGTCTGGGTCAGGAAATCAAATAGGAGTGGGCTTTAGGCATTTTCTTGTCTGTGCTAATATTTTAAAACCAAGCACTGCAAGTTTGAATTGTGTTCCATGCAGTCTAGAAAGTGGGGTCTCAAGGATGACTCAAGGATGAAACCAAAATGGTGAAGGACTTAGCGCTTTGGAACAGTTAAAAGAGCATATAGAAGTAGAGCTCAGGAAGGGGTGCTTCTCTTTTTGAGCTTAGTGCCAGTGAAAGGAAGCAACTGGATGAGATAATTTTGTAAGTATAATAGTAAAACTTCTGAGTCGGGATTCAGAAACTTGAAGGAGAACAGATTTGACCCAAACCAAGAGGCTGACTGAAGAGGAGCTTTAAGAAAGAGCCTATCTCATGGGTAGAAGGATGAACTGAAAATTTAGACTAGAGATGATTTTAACAGTGTATATAAAAACGAGACAATACATCCAATTCCTATGTATGCGTTTAGTTCCATTCAGAGGGCATTTCAGACTAGTCTAAGCGGGCTTCTCACTTTCAGTAGGTACCAACACTATTGTCCAGGATGGCATGGGGAAGGGAAAAGGGAAAGACAGGCCCTAGGTGCCCTGTATGTAGAAAAGCAACCTTGATCCTCTGGTGGTAGAAGAATGGAATCAGATAACTCTGAAGCGGTTGAGAACATTCAGTCCATGAGCTTCTCAGAGCTCTTGTTTTATTAGCTCTCTCAATCAGTTGGAAATGCTATCAAGTCTGTACCCTGAGCCAGTTAAAGCTGGGATGCAAAACCATCAATCTTGAAAATTTCCAAAATTAAATTTTCTCTTGGGGCGCAAGAGGCTGATTTCACCTCTGGGAGTTTCTGAGTTGTGATAGAGGCACCATATTTCTCATTTAAATGTTATGCAGTGACACACCAGATTATTTTATTTGCCTTGAAGCTCCTGAACTGCTTAGCTTTTATTTGACCTTATGTGAATTTGACCTTCAGTTTTATAATGTAAGCTTTACATCTGCCATGTAAGTTTCTTTAAAACATGCCAAGGTAGAGATTCAATTACACTCTATTTATCTTTTAAAAAATAAATACAAATATATTTTCTATTTCAGGGCATTTGATGTGGAACTTCTTTACATAGCACAGTTCTTTAAAATTCCAATAGCAGAAATTGCTGTCAATTGGACTGAAATCGAAGGTGAGTGTATTGTTTCTGTTACAGCTGATCCTAAGTGGGGGATGGGGGAGATGTGAGACAATACAGCTGTCCAGTAAAGTCAGCTGCTTTAATGTCCCCCGCCCCCATTAGGGCCTCCTCAGCTGTCTGGACACTGAGAGGCAGTTCCATAGAGCATGCTGACTGCCTACCAATCCCCTCCACCCTCCAGCTGCCTTACGTCTTCTATATTGTTTTCAGTCTTGGGGTCTTCAGTGGGCCTGCCACCCTGCCCAAGAAATTCAGTCGAACTTGCTGCAACAGACAAGATCATAATGATCTGAGGCTAAGAGTGAGGTTGATAGTCTTTTGAGATAAACTTTGTTTTTACCATTTTTTTAGTATTGTATTATTTCATTACTCAGTGAATATCAATTAAGTACCTAGAAACCACAATGCGCAGCTAAATAAGGAATTATAATTGTTGTTATTCCAAATGTCCACGGTCCATTTAGAGCCAATTTTTAACTGGTATCTGTACATATGTCCAAAAATGTAAAGCTCTCTAAGATCTATAGTAATGTGAAATCTATCATAATTCTTAATTTCCGTTCAGAAAAGCTTAGACAGTTCTGGCTGTGTGGAATTTAAAATATATTCTAGTCTTCTCTTTGCTTACCTTCGAATGATCCTAAATTCACAGTTACAGTTGCCTCTATCCCAGCTGAGCGTGGCCTGCTCTTGGAGCCATTGTTGCAGTAAGCCATTGATTGCTCTGTAACCTCAGACGTTTAGGGACAGAAAGAGGTTAAGAACCAACATGGAAATCATATAAACTGCATGGTCTAGAATGAATTCCAACCTCTTTCGGAGTCTTACTGATTCATTGATTTGACAGTAGCAGCCCAGATCAGAGGGGATGGCAAGCCGGTAAAAGGACGGCTCAGACTTGGAATGATCAGCTCTGTCGGTCTGTGTTAATCCATGTCCAGGACAGACTCCCTGGGAAGCTGAAGTGGGGAAAATAAAAATGTTTTTTGTATTTACATCTTTTGCTCATTTGCATTACAGAGATAGCATGTCTAATACGAGTTATAGGTACCTCAAATTCCTCATTTGTGGGATGAAGATGATATTTGCCCCTGGTTAATAATAGAGAATATGGCTAATGTGGACAGAGAGCTGGGATGGTAATGTTTTCAGAAGAAGAAAGCTGCTGTCAAATTCAGAGCAGTGAAAAAGTACACTTTGAAGATAAAGTGTAATTAAAATTGTAATGAAATTTTAAACCTCCTGACAGATGTTCATTTATCTGCAGGTATAGGCCAAGTAACAGTTGTAACAAGTAACACTGTGACGTGTGGATCAGATATTTAATTAGACTGGTATTCCCATGTAGCCTGGCACAAAGATCTGGACAGAATTGTCTTATGTCTGATCATAGGCTGTTTTTTACCTTTAAGATGTAGAAATAATCTTACTTTTATGCTCTGTCCTTAGTTGTTTTGCATGTATTACTAGTTTTCATTACCCAGCACTCAAAGAGGAGTTTTTGTATTAGTCATTCCCAGAACCCTCGACCATGTAGTCAGTCCCTCCTCCCTTTAGCAGGGCCATCTGAACTTTTCAATTTAGATCCTCCCAAGTTTCATTTAACTTCAGGATGTGTTGGTTGTTAAACATCAACTTTTTGGAGAAGCCACTTCAACATTGAAGAAGTTTCATTCTTTTGTCTATGATTTAAGTAAAATTAAGGTGGATGTGTTCATTAGCTTGTGGTAATCATTTCATTGTGTGTGTGTAAATATATATTTGTATATATAAAATCATTACATCTATATATAAAATTATTACATTGTACACTTTAAGTATATTTCCATGGATTTTGTCAGTTATACTTTAGTAAAGCAGGGAAAAAATACAGAAAAAGAGAAAGCCAGAGCCCTTGGCCTTAAGTCGGGAAATCGTCAGTGATTAGTATTGTGATCTTGGCCATGACACATTACCACCCAGCACACCAATTACCTGACCTGTAAAATCACACGGGGTGGAGGGGAGGCTCCTGACTTACTGAAAAAGACACTTCCAAGGGGTGAAGTCAAGGAATATGAGATATTAAAACATGCTCAAAGAGGTGAACTTTATGTAGTCAGCTGGGCTTGGCACGTTGCCATTTGCCAACCACAGGGCAAGAAGAGGCCTAGTTAAGATAGTATTTATTTTAGCTGATTGAGAGTTTTTGGGACAATTAGAATAAAAATCAGGTTTTTGTCCTAGATTTCTTATCTCAGATTATTAGTCTATACTTGTATTATGTGTAGAAGTATATTTGATTCTCTGTAGTATATATGAGACTGAAAAGTAGTGTGTAAAACATGAAAATTTGTCTCCACAAAATCATTTTGAAGTGCACAGATGGAATTAAATGTTTAACAGACATACATAAATACACACATACATAACCATAAGTAATATAAATAAAATTAAGGTGACTAGAAGCTCCCAAAGGTCATGTAAATAGTTTTAAACTGATATATTTTCTCCTGAGTTTATTTAAGTTAATTTATTTTTAATTATTTTTGAATTGCAGGTTCTAAATTAGTTCCATTTTGGAGCTGGCTACAAATGGGCAAGGACCTACTTTTTATACGACTCCGATATTTGACTGGTGCCTGGAAGCTTGAACAAACCAGAAAAATGAATTAGGTTATTTGCCATGTTTGATTGTATTATATATCAGTGTGACATTATTTCATTTGATTTAAAATTTTAAATAAAGCTGGAATAAACCTGTACCATTGTCTGCCTTTTGATCGTCTTAAAGAATTAACTGCCATAAGTAAAAATTTTTAAACCTTAGACAAAAAATATTTTTAAGGTGTTTGTAACAAAAGTCAGATTTTTTTTTTTGCTTTAGCAATTTTGTTTATTTACAAGGTGACAATTAAGTTCGCGAACTCATCCTAGAAAAAGCGCTACATACCTTATTGCTGAATATCACTATGGTCACCTTCGAAGTACTCCCCTTGGGAAGCTATGCACTGATGCCAGTGCCTAGTCCACTCTTCAAAGCAATTTTGCAACTCTTTTTCTGGAATGGCCATCAGAGCTGTCATCGGATTATGCTTGATGTCCTGAATGTCATCAAAATGTCTTCCTTTCAATATTTCCTTTATCTTTGGGTAAAGAAAGAAGTCATTGGGGGTCAGATCAGGTGAGTAGGGAGGGTGTTCCAATACAGTTACTTGTTTACTGTCTAAAAACTCCCTCACAGACAGTGCATGAGCTGGTTGGTACATTGTCATCAGACAAGAGCCATGAATTGTTGACGAAAAATTCAGGTCATCTAATTTTTTCACGCAACATTTTCAGCACTTCCAAAAGGTAAACTTGGTTAACTGTTTGTCCAGTTGGTACAAATTCATAATGAATAATCCCTCTGATACCAAAGAGGTTAGCAACATCGTTGCAACAAGGTCGCGAACTTAATTGTCAGATTAATTATCACTATGATTCTAAGAAATGTAATTTCTAAATAAGACAGAAGCAATTATTCTTTCTCTAAAGTGCCTTGCATAATTCTCATGAACTTAAATACAAACCACAGTCATGTAACAGTGTTCAGGGATTTAAAAAATAACATGTTTAAATATATACAAATTTATATGTTAACGACAAGGATATAGGCTCAGTCATAAAGGTATCCACTTCCTCGTAGTCTCATTTGTCTCCTTCCTAATTTTACATATGTATACCATACTGACTCCCTCTTTCCCTCTTGAGTTCGTTATTAGAAATTGGAAATTCTTCATTAAAAAGAGAAAGTATTTTAATAGTAATAAATGTATTTAACATCAGAAGCCTGTTTTTGAATACTGTAAAGACATACAAAATAATGAACCCCTAAAAATCAGAGTTAGAGTCCTTCTGATGTTTTAGAGAAACTGATAATAATACCTGAAATTTACTGAGTACTTACTCTATGCCAGTCACTGTTCGAAGCAGAGTATAAAATGATTACTCACCTGAGAAACTGAGACAACAAAGGGATTACTAGCCCAAAGTGACACAGCTAGGAAAATGGGGGAGTCCTTATTCTAGCCCATGTAGTCTGGATCCAGAGCTTACTCTCCTAATGACTATGCTACTTCAGTTTCTGAAGGTATGAAAATTGGGGATATATAAGTAGAAAGTTTCAGAAATACATTAAATATAACTTAAAGGCAAGACTTAAGTGGAAAAGTAAGCTAAAGAGTGACTCCAGTAATTTGAACAATGGTGATACTATTACATCTGCATTAGTTGGCTCCTTGAAAACAAACCATTTCTTATGCAAACTAGTATTCCCAGTATAATGCTTAGCAAATATTAAGTAAATAATAGTTACGAAGTGAATAAACAAACTTCATTTACTACCAGATTTTGAGAGCACTTAATTCATCTACGTGAACAGAACACAGCAAGGCTTATGCAAGTAGAAATGATAGGAAGCAAATTGATGAATGCCCATGAACATTTACAAGAATTTATAAGCCTTGAACCAAAAGTAAAATCCTTAATGGAATTATAAGACAATAAAAGTATTGTTCTTTGTAAGCTAGTGATAAGAATGCATATTTGAAACACAGAAATGTAGAGGGATCGTGTCAATACGTTTTATGTAGTTCATCCATGAACACTATTAAGAAAGGTTTCTAATATCCTTGATACCAATTTACCTTTCTAAGCAGATTCATTGAAGTTAACAGTATAGTATGTATATTATAGAATGAGACAGACTGTGAGAGAAAAGGTAGTTTAACTTGATATTACAGAGCCTGCTAACAAAAATAAGCAGCCACAGCAATAACAAAAATACCAACTACTATCATTTTACTGTGTGCAAAGAACTGTGATAAAAATTTTACATGCATTATTCAGTTTGATCAAATTATCCACACCTCACAAATGAAGAACTAGGCTTAGCCCAAGATCACACAAGTAGCCAGTAGTCATGCTTCTCCTGAAATAAAAAATAGGAAACAAAGGATCATGGGGCATGATTAAAACTGAGTATAATCTCGTTACCATCAGAGAACTTGACCATTTATTTTCCACCTCTGACTTGTTCTTACAGAATATTTATATATGGAGTTTATCTGATTTGAGATCACATCTGGACGATGCTTCTGGACATCTGTAATTCTGTCTATAGTTGTCAGCATTCATACCATGTTTCCCCGAAAATAAGACCTAACCCAACCATCAGCTCTAATGCGTCTTTTGAGCAAAAATTAATATAAATAGAGTATATAATATAAGTAGATAAATATAATAAGTAGAAATCTTGCCTTGTATTTGTGTGTCTCCATAGCATCCTAAATTCTGATTGTTTAATAAAGGTTTCCCAAATGTTTAGCTAATGCTACTATTTCAATTCATTTATCAAAAACAAAAAAAACTACACGCATGAGGTTATCCATTTTACGGATAGCTAAATCCCCTGAAGAAGTAGTCCAGTGGGTTGCTTTGATTTTGCACAATCTCAAAAGCATGAGATCCACAAAGTAATGATTTTATTATGTTAATCCAATAAAGGACTCTGAGTGAAACATTTGTAATTCACTGATTTTGAGTAACACTCCAGTTAGTATTTTGATAGTCACAAAAAGTAATACCTTCCCAGATTTTATTCTATCTAGGTTTTCTTTCTGTATGCTGTATTTTCTTTATTTGAAACCCATCCCACAATCACTTGACATAGTGATAGAGTGCTCTACAAGGGCAAGCAAAACAGATCCTCTCACTGCCCTCTGAGGATTTTGCTTTTTAAGGGTATGATGCCTTCAAACTCAAATCTCACCTGTAGAACCACATAGCCATATATGCCTAGAAGTGTTCAGTGCATCTTCAGTTTACAAGTGAGTTTCATTCAGCCAGCACATAAATCAATCGTTTGGAACCCAGAAGACATTTCCTCATGAAAATAGTGTGAGAAAGGATGGTTCAGAGCAGTCTGAAACACGAATAATATGGCTATAGTATAACCAAACTACTCTGTACTAGTCGGCAGTAAAACCTAGTTATGCTTTGCAACACTCTGTGGAGAAATTGTTCTCCATGTTCCACGTGGGAACGCCAGGGAAATACCTATCTCTACTCATAACCTCTGGGAATCCCAATGAAAACTCAGGCACAGCAGCAGAGGGTTTACACCTCACTGTGTTCTCTGTGGAGCCTGCAGGCAACTTCCCCCACCAAAGAGGGTCTGATGGGGTAGTGCAAGGGCTCCAGAAAAATCAGTGGCAGTGTGAGTCAGGGAAATCCGCTTCCAGTGCTACATCAAAAGAGTCCTGTAGAAAGACATGAGGGCAGAGAAAGGACCGAGAGTGGCAGCAGTGGTCCTTTTCTGGGTAGTATCACAATGTACCTCAGAAATGCTCCTAGGAAAATTTAGGTATGTATACTACCTCTCACCCATGAATGTCTACAGTAATAAGATGTAAGTGCAAATCTGTGAGAGAGAGAGAGAGGGGAAGGTGGAGAGTAGGTGACTATCAGTGCAACTCATTCTACTATCAGATCACAGACGGCAAAACCAAAGCCCCAAGACACGTAGTGCCCATAAAACATGCCCCAACCATCCAGTGATATGATTTTAAATTTGAATCCTTCAAAACAAAATTGAAGAGAAAGTGTAAGTCCTTAAAGTAACAATAGATATAGTCAAATCTTTAGAAGAAAATATGTTTTATAAATCATTCGTTCATTCCTTCATTTACTCAGTGAGTACATATTGAATGCCTAGATTCCAAGTATTGTTGGTAGATTTACTATACAATTAGGAGGAAATCAATAGCCATTCTACACAAAACAGATGCCTACCCTGAAATACTGTACTCAGAAAAGAAAATGTGAAACACTTTATAACAAATCAAATAATGTAAGATCAAGAGCCAGATATGTTCTGAGGAAGGGTAAATCTTCGCAGTTCAAAATTAGGAAAGTTTTCTCTGAATTTTTGTATTCCTCTGGGGCTCTCCATGCACAATGTACCACTTCAATGAAAGATGAAAGTAGCATCATCTCTATCAGGGAAGATGGTTTATGAGTATATCCTCTCAGCTTCTTTTGGTCTGTGTCATTCCGAAATAAAGTGAAAACAGCGGTCCTACTCATTCATATTTTGCACTGTATTCCTTGAGATCTAAAGAGATATTTTTCTCAGAAATTTTAACGGAAGGGTCAGCTAAATCAAGATAATTATACAATGACAAAAACCAAAATTAATGTAAGGATTTCCATATCTGGGAAGATGTAGTAAATGTACTTCTCCCTATCGCCCTTGCTAAGTACAACTAAAAGCCCTGAACAGTATACGTAAAACAAGCATAAATAAACTCCAAAAGGTGCTAAGAAGAAAGAAGATTGTCTAGGGACCTTGAGACACAAAGACTGACGAGACAGTGAGTTCCTCGGGTTTTCTTTTTGTCTCATGTATCCTAGACTTGGAGCTGAAGTGGACAACCTGAAAATATCAATGGGCACAGATAAAAACAAAACAAAAAACAAAACAAACAAAACACCCTGCAAATGCCTCTCTCCTTTGCCAAAGAACCAAGAAAGGGGCAAGACAGGCAAAACAGAAAACCTTTATGCTGTAACTGCTGTACTCCAAGCAAACACTACAGGAAAAACGGTGACCCCACAGCAATGGCAGAGTAGGGAGCCTACTCGCATTCTCACGAGGCTGTAATAACACTCGAACACCCTTACCAGGGTGATGTCAGAGAACAAATAGGAAGCAGGGCTTTCATCCCCACCAACCAGTAAAGAGTCCTCCACCTCATGACATCAATGGAGATCATTAGAGGAGCCAGGACCTTCACTCCCACCCTGCAGTAACAAGCTAATTCACCCCTCCCCACTGGGGTCGTGTCAGAGGAGGCCTCACTGACTCCAGCAGACCAGCAGTAATGAGGCCACCCCCACTGCAATGGCAATGAAGACTATGTAGTAAGCCAGAACTCCCACCCCTGCCCAACATAATAAGTAGTCCCCCTTCTGTTTGGTGTCAATGGAGGCCAAGTAGGGACCCTATACTTACACCTCCAACTGGCATATAACAAGGAGGTGCACCCCCTTCCCCTGCTGGAATAGTGTCAGAAAAAGGCAGCTAAAGCATAAGGGTTAAATAAGACCCAGAGTTTCAGCACCTAATAAAAAATGTCCAGGTTTCAAAGTCAAAATCAGTCGTCAATTTCAACTTCAATGAAAAAGGACAATCAAAAGACAATTAAAAAAAAGACATCACTGAGATTACAGAGATGCTAGAATTATCTGACAATGATTTTAAAGCAACCATCACATAAACGCTTTAATGCAATTACCAGCATGCTTAAAACAAATGAAAAAAAAAGAAAGTCTCACAAAGAAAAAGAAGATACCAACAAGAACCAAATGGAAATTTACTCAATCTGATCAACAGAGAAAGTAGAATTGAAGGGGGAAAAAAACAACAATGTAGCCTGGGGAACCTGTGGGACTATAAAACGATTTAACATCAGTTTCATCAGAGTCCCTTGAAGAGCTGAAAAAGTATGTGAAGAAATAATGGCTGAAAACTCCCCAAAGTTGGAAAGAGACATAGACCTACAGATTCAGGTCCCTTACAGGATAAACTCAAAGAAATCCACACCAAACACATCATAATTCAACTTCAAAAACTAAAGATAGAAAAAATCTTGAAAGACACCAGAAAAAAATGACAGCTTGCCTACAGGGGAAAACAATTAGAATGACAGTGAATTGATAATCAGAAACCATGGAGATTAGAAAGATGTGGTACAATGTTTTTCAAATGCTAAAAGAAAGGAACTGCCAACAGAGAATCTTATATTCAGAAAAAAAAAAAAAAATCCCTTGAAGAATGAAGAGGAAATCAAGATAATCTCAGATGAAGGAAAGCTTATAGAATTGGAAATTCACACATCTACCCTAAAAGAATGGCTAAACAAAGTTCTCTAAATAGAAATAAAATAATAAAAGAAGAAACCTTGGGATATTAGGTAGGAAGAAGCACATAATAAATAAAAAATATTGGTAAATATAATAGACTTTCTTCTCTGGATTTCTAAAATTATGTTTCCTGGTGGAAGCAAATGTTATAACACTGATGTGATTCTAAATGTACGTAAAGGAAATAGAGAAGACAATTATATTATAAATGAGGAAAGGTAAAGAGACAAAAATGGAGGTAAGATTTCTTTACTTCCCTCCAACTGGTAAAATAACACCACAGCAGACTGTGATAAGTTATATATATATAATGTAATACTTAGAACAATCATTGAAAAAAAAAGCTATACAAAAATATATACTCAAAAATACTATAGATACAGTCATGTGCCACATAATGACATTTCAGTCAACGACGAACCATATATATGATGGTGGTCTATAAAATTATAATGGAGCTGAAAAATTCCTATCGCCTACTGACATCATAGCCATCCCAACGTCGGAGTGCAATGCATTACTCACATGTTTGTGGTGATGCCGATGTAAACAAACCTACTGTGATGCCAGTCATATAAAACTATAGCACATACATTATGTATGGGACATAATGCTTGATAATGATAATAAATGACTATGTTTCAAGTTTACATATTTACTATACTATACTTTCTATCATTTTTATAGTGCACTCTTTCTACTTATAAAACAAAAAAGTTTGCAGTAAAACAGTATGCCATGTCACTCCAGCAGCAGCCTCATACATCGTTTGTTTACCATCCTTCTTGATTGCATTATTTGCTCTTGTGCTTACCATTGTGTTACAATTGCCTACAGTATTCAGCACAGTAACGTGCTGCTGATGTTACTTTGATTTGTAGCGTAGGAGCAATAGGCTGTACCATATAGTGTAGGTGTGTAGGAAGTTATAATATCTAGGTTTGTGTAAGTAAACTGTATGAACTTCACACAATGACAAAATTGCTAACAACACATTTCTAAGAACATATTCCTATAGTTAAGCAGTGCATGACTATAAAACAAAGTGAAATTCTAAAATTTGTTCAAATAACCCACAAGGCAGCAGGAAAAGACCAAAAGACAAAACAAAACAAAAAACAGAACCATACAGTAAAAAATATAATGGCAGACTTAAGCCCTAACATATCAATAATATATTACACTAAATGTAAATGGTCTAAATTCAACAAGTAAAAGACAGAGATTGGCAGAATGTAAAAACATAATTCAACTATATGCTGTTTATAAGAAACTACAAATATAACTATAGGCAGATTGAAAAAAAAGATATATCATACAAACCTTAATCAAAGGAAAGCATAAGTGGCTATCATATCAGTTAAAATAGACTTTAGATTAAAGAAAACTACCAGAGACAAAGGAGGACATTATATAATAATTAAAAAGTCCCAATCCACCAAGAAGACATAAAAATCTTAAATGTATATACCCAAAACAAAGGAGTTCAAAATATGTGAAGCAAAACTGACAGAACTGGGAAGAAAAACAGACAAATTATAGTTGAAGACTTCAATACTACTTTGTCAACAAATAATTAAGAAAAAAAACTACACAGAAAATCAGTAAGAATATAGTATAAAACAACACCATCAATCATTAGGCATTTATAGAAAACTACCAAACAACAGCAGAATATACATTGTTTTCAAGTATCCGTGGGAACATTTATCAAGATAGATCAGATCTTGTGTCACAAAACATTCATAAACAAATTTAAAAGAACTGAAACCATACAATGTGCTCCCCAGACACAATCGAATCAAACTAGAATTAAATAGCAAAAATATAACAGGAAATCTCCACCCACTTGGAAACTAAACATCAGACTTCTAAATGATCTATGGGTCAAAGAGGAAGTCTCAAGTGAAATTTTTAAAAATATACTGAAATGAATGAAAATGAAAATACAACATATCAAAATTTGTGAGAGAACAGCCAAAGTAGTGCTGCACGGTAAATTTATAGTACTAAGTTCATACACTAGAAAAAAGGAAAAATCTCAGATCAATAATCTAAGCTTCACCTCAAGAACCTAGAAAAAGGAAAGCAAAATAAATCCAAGGCAAGCAGAAGAAACGAAAGAGCAGAAATCAATAAAATTGAAAACAGAAAAACAATAGAGAAAATCAATGAAACAGAGAGCTGACTCTCTGAAAGAATCAAGAAAACTGACAAACCCGTGGCAAGACTGACAAAAAAAATAGGAGAGAAGACACAATTATCAACATCAAGAGTAAGAGAGAAGATATCACTACAGACTTTGCAGACATCAAAAAGGTAATAACGGAATACTACAAACAATTCTATACATATGAATTTGGCAACTTAGATGAACTAGATTTATCCTGGAAAAATCACATACTATAACTCACCTATGAAATAGATAATTTAAATAGCCCTAAACTATTAAGAGAATTGAATACGAAATTTTAAACCTCCCCAAATGACTCTCCAGGCTCAGATAGTTTCACTGGAAAATTATACAAAACATTTAAAGAATTAACACCAATTCTACATACACTCTTCCAGAAAATGAAGAGGAGGAACACTTCACAAATCACTTTATGAAGTATTACCTTGATATTAAAACCTGACAAAAAAAAGTACAAACAAAATTATATACCAATATCCCTCGAGAATATAAACACAAAATCCTTAATAAAATATTAGCAAATAGAATTCTCAATATATAAAAAAAATATATACATTATGACCAAGTGTGGCTTTTTATAGGGATGCAAGGCTGACTTGATATTTGAAATCAATCAATATAATACATCATATTAACAGGATAAAGGAGAAAAATTAGGTATGCATATCAATTATTTCAGAAAACAAATTTGAAAAGTTTGACATCCATTTGTGATAAAAATCCTCAGAAAAACATGAATAGTGGGTAACTTCCTCAACTTGATAAAGTACATCTACATAAAAACTACAGATAACATTATACTCAACAGTAAAAGAAGTGAATGCTTTTATCCAAGGTCAGGAAGGTGAGGATGTCTACTGTCACCATTCTTATTCAACAGAGTGCTAGAAGTTCTAGTTAGTGCAATAAGGCAAGAAAACAAATACAGAAAAGAATAAATAAAACTATCTGTGTTAGCAGATGACATGATTGTCCACACAGAAAATCCCAAAGAATCTTAAAAAAAAAAAAGCCTCCTAAAACTCGTAAATGAGTTAAATGAGTTCACCATGATCACAGGATGTTTCATTAAGCTTCAGGCTCCTCAACTGTTAAATGGGGGCAATAATTCTCATTCCCTGGGATGTCATGAAGGGTGACATGAGATGAGATAAGTCAGGTCCTGGCAGGACAATCTCACAGCACCAGACAGCTGTCACGCTTCACCACTAAAACAAGATGCCCCATTGTTCCCTTGCAGCAACCACACAGCACTTATCTGGTGTTGTCCTACCTTGTAAATTATTTTCTTATTTATCCGAGTTTGACAGTTCTCTTAGGAAAACTGTTTTCATATTCAAAAGCTGAAGGAATTTTGCATATAGTAAGCATTTGGGGCTGCCTTTATGATTGTGCAAGTTGTGCCTGCGTCAGACAGCCTGACCAGGGGGTCTGAAATCCAGCCTGCACTGAAGAGAAGCTGGCACCCACAGAGCTGAATCCACTATGACTGGGGTGGGGGTGGGGTTCTTTGGGTGGTAGGCATTCATTCTCACTTCTCAAGGTATAGGTGAAAGTTCACCTCCCCTCTGCCTACCTCTAAATGACACACGAAGTTATGTGACAATCATTGGTATGTGTGTCTCTCCTAGTGAGATTGAGTTTATTGGGAGCCAGTACTCTGTGTCCATATGGTCAGTTCAGGCACCTGGCACTCAGGAAAGTGTTCTATAATGGTTATGGAATGAATGATGGCTCTTGAAGGAAAGTTCGATAGGGAGGTAGAAAATGTGCAAACTTAGGACAGAGTTACAGATGAAATGCAGGAAGGAGACTAGAAATGGTAGGATCTCTAAGTGGAACCATTATAATGCTAGATTGAACAGAAGGTACAACAGATGTACAAAGCAGAATCTTTGCATCTCTGGATTACTATAGACTGACTGAAGCTTGCTCTATGCTGGGCATAAGACAAGTGAAAAGAACTGACCCTCTCATGGGAAAGGAAGCTGTTTTATAGGCTGCAGGAGCTCATGTTGCACAAAGGCTTTATAGTTTAGAAAAGGAGGAGCTTAGTTTCCAAAATTTTACTACTGGAGGTTCCACCAAATCACAACCTGTTACTCAGTCTCACCCCTCATATGATTTCCATTATTTAGTTTTTTGGTGGAAGTTCTAACAAGCAGTAAAATTGCAGCAAATCAAGAAAAAGAAAAAAAATAAAGCAAAGAGTCTGGATTTCCTATTACAAGGATAGCCAACTTCTGCAAAATGGAGTTTCAGCACTGAGCCTTCTTTCCCAGAGCAGGCATTTTCTTCTTTTTGGAATTCACTAGGTCTTAATTGTTCTCGAGTATAATGGATTAACTTTCTGTGGTACGTAGATTTGAGGAATAAATGATAGGAATTGTGTAAGTGACATGCTAACTTTTAGGTGCCAAAATTTCTTGGTATGTAAATGGGAATGTACAGAAAAAAAGCAGACTACACACACTCAAGGAATCTGTAAATGCAAGTCCTGCCAAAAGCCAGGAGAATTCTGTGAATTTAAAGACTCCATGCCAGGAGCAGAACTTATAATTCCTTGCTCCACATGGTGTTCTCTATACTTTCTAATGCACATAAGAGAAGGGAACTGAGATAGTGACTGGGCCATTTCCTTTCCTAACAATATTTTTTGAAAAAGTGATCCACAAAATACCAATTCTGAGGACCTAATTAGTTTACTTGCAATAAAACTGCAGACCAGGGACAATCTTTTGTCCCTGCTTTTAGCAGTCCAAATGTTTCCTGGTGTTTCACACCCAGAACAGTCTCAACCTTAACACCTAGCCTGGAGCAGAGGTAAATGGGTCAGGTGTAGAAAGATGATTTAAATTCCAGTTTAAGGTTCTTCTACAAGTGCTGTTTTAAACAAGGTCATTGCTCAACTACAACAGTATGATAATGCAAAAATGGCATGTGCGACGGGAAGAAAGCCCAGTGCTTTGAGAAGCAGAAAAAGCAGTTAAACACAAGGCTTTGCGTTTACATTTCAAGGGGGATTAGGGCCTTTTGAGGTCTAATTTTTCTATGCACAAGAGCAACTGAATACTGTCCTATGTGGCTTTATTCTACTTACACCTCTGCAGTAAATGCCTTTTCTGTGAAGCCATCAGGATGTTGGTAGCACTTCCTAAACATATTCTGAGTGAGTTTTAGGACTCCTCAGTGACCTCAAAAGGCAGGCTACCTAGGGGATAGCCAGGCCCTGAGGCAAGAAGGTTGTACATTAACGTTGCTCAGTGCCCATAGGTTGTATCTTTATTAGATTAGATATATTATATGTTACATGGCTGTTAAGCAAATAAATACGCATAAGGAAATGATAATCCAAATAATTACATGACTAGTTTTAACCACCACTCACCACTCAGAGTGATTAGATTTTCTTCTGCCTACGCCAGTGCAAAACCAGCTGCTCTGGCGCTGTCCATGGGTGTAAGGATCCCCTTTACTCTGAAAAGCTAATCAGGAACAAACGGCAAGTAACAGTAACCATGAGAGCCCACAAACATGTCAGAGTGGCTCAGGGGGGTTTCCAAAACGATTTGTTGGTCCTGTGCCTCATACTCGGGTAACAACCCTCCTTCGGCCTTGGGCTCCAGGTGGGGTGGCTGGGGAGAGAGATAGATGAGAGGTGACCCACCGTGGTCCCCGAGCGGGACCTGCTGGCGGACAGAGACGAGCCTGGGGTGTTCAGGAGGACGGAGAAGACAGCCAGGGCTGGGGGCCACGGCGCGCCGGCCCCTGCGCGGCGCCCCCAGCGCAAGTTTCCGCGCACGTGGCCGCGGAGCGGGCCGCGCTCCCCCTCGGCGCGGGCTCGGGGAGCGGCTCCGGCGCGCGGCAGCGGCGGGCGGGGGCGGGCCCGCGAGCAGGGCTGCTGGCCGCTTTCCAGGTCCGCGCACTAATACGGGCGATGAGGCTTCGCGGCTCCAGTCTGACTGACGCCGGCTGGGGCCGCCGCCGCCGCTGCAGCCGCTGTCTCGGTCCCCGCCGCCGCCGCCGGGCCCTGCAGCCGCCGGGCGCGCGCAGCCAGGCCGTGAGTGCGCAGCGCTCGGAGCGGGCTGCCGGGGACCCACCGCGGGGGGCGGGGGGCAGCCAGACCTGGGGAGGGGGGAGGGATGAGTGGCACCGTGGGGACAGGTAAGAGATGCCCTCCCTGGCGCGCGTCGGACGAGTGCGTGCGTGTGTGTGTGCGTGTGCGGCTAAGTTTTTCTTCCACAAGGAAGTCTTTGGGGCTCTTGGTGTGTGGCTTGGTTTATTTGTACTCTCGGTCTCCGGGTTTCTTGGTGGAGCCTGTTTGGATGGGAGTGGGTGGGGTGGGCGAGGAGCCCGAGGGGACAGCTCCGAGGAGTTGGCCGCGCGCCCTCCTCGAGGCCGCACGCTCGGCTGCAGGCACCTGGGACCTGTCAGAGGATGCTTGTCCCACGACCGGGACTCCGGCCGTGCAGGGCTGTGGCCCAGGGTGTGGGCAGGGACGCGCGCTCGCTCTTCGCTCCCGGGTCTGGGCACCACACGGGGGCCGAGTACCGTGGATGGGCCCCGCGGAGACCCGGACCCGGAGCCGAGTAAACGTTTGTTGTGGCCGGAGTGGGGAGAGGACAGTGATAGTAATTGTGACTCAGCTGGTCTCCCTGGCTTTCTGTGTCATAGACTTTTTACTCTGCTACCTTTGAGGCACGCGAAGTGAGGGGGTGGGGTGGAGGAAGAAAGTTAGGAATGCTGTTCTAGTGTCTCTGGGCTAGCGCTTGGTTTGTGTCGGGAGCTGGGATGTTTGTCTTTTTCTTCGCCTGCCATTCGGTGCCAGCTCTCCGCAGAGGGGAGGGGGGCGAGGTGGGGAACAGATACTGGAGACTGACTGACGCCAGCATTGTGATCGGAAGGAGGAGCGCGAGGAAAACATTTTTATGGAGGGCTAATCGCTGACAAGTCTTCCCGTTACTATTCCTTCCTCCTCCCACCCTTGACTGTGTAGAATTGAAATGACACTTTAGAAATATTCTGTTGACTTTGTCTCTGAGCTAGAACTGGCACCCCTGAGAAATAACCTACAAATGATATAAATCTAGTGTTGGAATAAAATTGCATGTAAATTCTTTACCCAGTACAGTGTTTTTAAGAAAATAAGACCTAATAGGAAAATAAGCCCTAGCATGATTTTTCAGGATGACATCCGCTGAACATAAGCCCTACTGCGTCTTTTGGAGCAAAAATTAATGTGAGACCTGGTCTTATTTTCCGGGCAACAGAGTAATTCACAGTTAGATACACACCCTCAGGACACTGTGATTGTTTTTAATGAATCCACCTTAACAAGTACCTTTTCAGTGCCTTGCCTGATTTCTCGCGTGATCTTTTGGAAGTCCTAAGGCATTTAATAATACTACATCCTTGGCCATAACCAAGCGGATCATTTGGGGCATCCTGGGTGAGTGAAATGGTAATATTACAGGCTTATCTTCTGCTTTAGGATTCCTGTCGGTGTGTGGGAATGCCATTGGATGTTTACATTTTAAAAATAGCGATCTATATTTAAAAAGGAAGTAAAAGTAAAACCCAAACATTCTCCTAACTCCAAATGGACAATTAAATAAGTGATTTTTTCCTATGCTTGTAGGAAACCATGAACATGATTTTGGACCGATTTCAAGTTTGTGGTTATCCAAGAAGGACACTGCAGATAAGAAAATGATGTAATAGTTTATAAATACGGAGCATTTTAAATATAATATGACAGAAGTTTCAAATAATAAAAATAACCTAGTGATAATAATTGCCTTAACTGATGGCAAGACAACTGTCTTTTTAACAGACAACCTTCCACCTCTTAATCTGTTCTGACACAACCAACTCCCATTTTTATGCTTGACTGGCTATCTTTGTCAGAGTTGTTTTATGGTTCGGCTCTGTGGTTTCAAGCTATGTTTAAGAGAATGCCAACATATTCTTGATCTGAGCAAACTCATTTTTCACCAGCACAGCATTTACTAAACATCAAAGATACAAATAAATTTTAGGTTAAACTTTAGGTTAAACCTTACAATTCTCACGCCTTTGTCATTAATATGACAGTGACAGTCAGCATAAGCTATTGAGCTATTTGACTTTTCTCCCCTTAAAATCTTTTTATTTCACTTATATATCCCCAGTTAATGAATAATCAGAAAATATTCACAAATGTCAACTACTGCATCTCTGATTGCCTAAGACAAGGAATTAGAAAGAAGAGCTTTGTTTTTTTAATGAAACATTGCCAAGGATATCTATAAGTAATAAACAACTGGTAAACTTGTTGATTCTTGTTAATCATGTGGTAGGTTGGAGGAGGAAAAAAAATCTGTCAAGATATTATTTTATAAAGATTAAAATACTTATTTTCAGTTTTACAAATAGTTTTAATTCTGATTAATGAGAGTGCAAATGCCTTTGCCAAAGTGGAGAGATGTGTTTAATAAGTGGTCACTATAGCACTTAGGCAACTAACTGGTTTATATCCGACATTCCTTCTACAATAAATAGAACAGAAATTTCATCACATTCTGCTATAATATGTCCAAACTAATACTTAGCAACAGGATGTATTCTGATTTAAGGGAAGGTAAAGCGTATGAAAACTAAAGAAGTTTTTTTTTTTAAATTTGCAAAACATACTACATTAAATTATAGAGCTCTAATGAAGCTTAAGGGCCCATTTTCTGTGTACTGCTGCTCGTAACATTTAGAGAGGAATTCAAAACAGGGAAGTGTCCAGAATAAAACAGTAAACATTGAAAGCAAGAATCTCTTCTAATAGTTGTAATTCTAGACTGTTGGATTTATATTTCCTTGGTTACTATTGCTAGTAAGTTGAAAAGTTATTCTAAGTTAAAAAAAAAAAAGCAAGCAGTAAATTCATAGTAGTTATAACAGTAAGCGTACTTCAGTGATTTTTTTTTTTACAGTTTACCTAGTGACTGTCCACATCATGAATAGGGACAAAACAAAAAACAAATATCACTTGGCAATAAACTAATCTTTTAAAATTAATATTCCTATAAATTCTATCTCTTAAGGAACATATACTAACTAAGGTTGTTGAGATTTCAGATAGTTGTTAGCGTTAGGAGCTGTCATCCCCGTGAAAGCGGGATGTTCACTTTGCCGGTGGACTGTGTCCCGACACTTCCACCCGAGCCAGCCCAGGTACCACATACAGCCTCAGGCTGACCCAGACCACCTTTCCAGGCTTATCTTCCCACTCCTTCCATATTTTATGCTGCAATTAAAATATGAATTATAATTTTCCACGCATATCCTGTCTTTCCTCTCTTCTGCACCTTTACTCGGGCTGAGGCCTAGAGCTAGGCTTTTCCTGCTTCCCTGCCTCTCACCAGAACCTCAGACTCAGCATCTTCCTGGTCTTTTATGGCCCTGGCCAGGGCTGCCTTCCCAGACCTTTCTCTGATGACCCTTATCCCAGGTGTCCTTGGAGCTCCTGTGGCTCTTTGCATTTCCCATTCCTGCCACATCTTGTCTTGTATGAAGTTACTGATGTGCTAATTTATTTCTTCTCCAAAGATGATCCTTTCAAAATCTGTGAAGGAAGGGACCATGTTTCATCTGTCTTTTTGTTCCCTTGATGCTGACCACAGCGCCCTGCCTAGTACTCAGTCAATAAATATTAATTAAATAACACATTTTTTACTGAACCCATGGTCTCTTCTGAAATAAAATCTGTAAAGGAGTTTCCCCCATACAATAGGTCTTAACAGTTCATCTTTCAAGAAGCCAGTGTTGAACTTGAGCTGAGGACTTGCTCAGAGGCTGTGGAGAGCTCGCCCTGAAATCCCTCCAGTCCAGCTGAACCTCCTTCTCCTGAATATTGTGGCTGAGCATTACGGTCAGGGAAGCTTATATGAGACTCTTATTGCATTAGCAATTTTCCATATCAGATTCACTAAATACACAATGGAAACCATTTAGTAAAAAAAAACAGATTTTAATGTGATATGGCTACCACAATGAAACTCTAATGTGATTCCACAGAAAATTGCTAACACGATACGGTGACCCCACCCTCCACCAGTAGCCACATAAAAATTGATACTGTTTTTAGTGTATATGTTTCAAATTATGCTCACAAAAGAAAAAGACTGCTACTGAGATGAGCTTCTGTTTTGGTCAGGTTGGAGGTTTAAAGGGTCTTCGTATCAGTCTTGTCAGAAAGCTGAATCTCCCTTGTGTGCCTTGATCATTATATTACCAAACAATACTAAATCACATCTGAAAATGCATCATATTCTGTTAAGTGATTCAGAATTAATAAAATGTAAAAATTATTTTGGTATAAATATCATGCCTATATAATATATTTGATTATACAGTTTTAATTGGGAAGTCCAATCAACTCAGAACCAGTCTTCTCAGAATCTGAGGCTGACACAAAATTTAAATTCAAAACTTGAAATGCATAAATATTAACAAACAAATGATAAACGTGAGTATACAGAACTGTGTCACTTTAGAAGTCATAAACATTAAAAAGATTTTTGGTTCTTTCTTCGTTCCCTAACCCATATTTAATTCAAAGACAAAAATATAACCCATAAAATAAGTGTAAAGGAGTCCTACAAAGTTCTGATTTTTTCCTACAAAAATAATTTTGATTTTCTTTTTTTTCTTTTAAATTAAAGGTTATTGGGTGACAATGGTTAGTAAAGTTACATAGGTTTCAGGTGTACAATTCTGTAAATACATCATCTATATATCACATTGTATGTACACATCCAGAGTCATTTCTCCCTCTATCACCACATATTGGATCCCCTTTACCTTCATCTATCCCTTTTCCCCCTCACCCTATGGTAACCACTAAACTATTGTCTGTGTTTATGAGGTTTTATTTCTTTGTCTTGTTCCTTTGTTGTTTTCAGTTTTATATCCCACATACCAGTGAAATCATATGGTTCTCAACTTTTTCTGTCTGACTTATATCTCTTAGCATAATAATCTCAAGATCCATCATGTTGTCACAAATGGCACTATTTCATCTTTTCTTACCGCCGAATAGTATTCTGTTGTGTATATATACCACAACTTCTTTATCCATTCATCTATCAAAGGACACTTCGTTTGTTTCCATGTCTTGGCCACCATAAAAGCTCAGTGAACATCGGAGCACATATATCTTTATGGATAAATGTTTTCAGAATTCTTGGGTAGATACCCAGGCGAGGGATTGCTGGGTCATATGGTAATTCTATTCTTAATTTTTTGAGGAACCTCCACACTGCCTTCCAAAGCGGCAGCACCTGTCTGCATTCCCACCAACAGTGTATGAGGGTTCCCTTTTCTCCACAGCCTCTCCAACACTTGTTACTGTTTGTCTTGTTGATGATAGCCATTCTAACTGGTGTGAGGTGGTATCTCATTGTGGTTTTTATTTGCATTTCTCTGATGATTAGTGATGTTGAGCATCTTTTCATATGTCTATTGGCCATCTGTATGTCTTCTTTGGAGAAATGTCTATTCAGGTCCTCTGCTCATTTTTTAATTGGATTGTTTGTTTTGTTGAATGAGTTCCTTATATATTTTGGATATTAGCCCCTTATCAGAGGTGTTGCTTGCAAAAAAAAAAAAGCCTTTTTATTTTGTTGATGGTTTCTTTGTTGTGCAGAAGCTTTTTAGTTTGATATCCTCCCATTGACTTATTTTAGCTTTTATTTCCCTTGTCTTTGAGGTCAAATTCATAAAATCTTCTTTGAACCCAAGGTCCATAAGTTTAGTACCTATGTTTTCTTATAAGCAGTTTATTGTTTCAGGTCTTACATGTAGGTCTTTGAGCCAATGGAATAGAATTGAAAACCCAGAAATAAACTCACATAAATATGGACAGGTAATTTTCAACAACGGAGCCAAAAACACAATGGAGAAAAGACAGCCTCTTCAATAAATGAGAATTGGAAAGCCACGTGCAAAAGAATGAAACGAGACTGCTATCTGTCACTGTGTACCAAAATTGATTTTCTTTTTTTGGGAGAAATACTAAATATGAAAATCTTTCTCTCTTTTGGTATTCTGATTAGCTGATGTCACTGGTGGGATAATATATGATTTTCCCCTTGCAGAAATTTAATATTTAATATCTGATCACTTTCTTTTTCCTTTTTTCAAATTTAACTTTGAGTGGCTATAGCTAGGAAATGTGTATTCCTCAATCATGAAATAGGTGTAGTGCTGTGGTAGTGAAATGCAGTCTTTTATTTACAAACACTTAGATTACCAGAGATGACCATTCATTCCAAAACTTCAGTCCCTAGCTTTCTACCACTGGACAAATAGTCTGGAAATAGCACATGTGCTCTTGGGCTCACCCACATACGGTGATACCATTGGGGATTCCCTGTGAAACAGTTTAGAGAGGGTTTGGAAGTAGTGGGAGTTGAACACTGTGAGGTGAGCCACGTCTTAAACTCGCTGATCCTGAGAGCGTGGCCTGTGCGCCTTCCAATCCCGTGAGTATCTTCTTCCACAGCATAATATTTTTCATTTTTAATCTGTTAAACTGCTTGGAAGATGATCAAATGTATATTTGTTTTGGGGTGTGTATGCATTTGTATGGTTTGATTTCTTTTTACAAAAATGCAATAATTGTGAAATGGGCAGGAGATAGATCTGGAACTGTAGATTGAGGCAGTTTACTGAAAGCCTGAGGATTTTGTCCTAAGTACTTGTGGCCTGTGGAAGGTTTAGAGCAGATTCACAGATATTAGAGCAGATTTCTAAAGGAGGGTTTGATGGGTGATAGAGTTCATCTGAAGTGCTAGGGGTTGCTTTCTGAATTCTTGTGTCTCACTTGAACTGACTTGGCAGTAACACGTTACAGAAAATAACTCAGAAAAAGGATTCACAGATTCCATCAGAGTTTTCCATCTCATGGTAGAATATATGAGACTTCTGTTATTCACACTGCATTACAAATCTATTTATCTAGACTTTTTTCTTTTCTAAGAATCACATGAGAGCATCGGACTTTGGTTGGAGGAGGAAGGAGAAAGAGTAGGTCATTTAAAAGTTTATGCATTTGGGCAATTATGAGGATTCAAGGCACCTAAATTTGGACATGGGGGTACTGCAGAAAGCAGGTTAGTAGATACCAAAAGTAGACACCATGCCTTTGGGTGAAGGTTAGCAGTATTAGAGGCCATATATTTACGAAGAGGTAAGAGTTTCTTAGTGGGCTGGCTAGGGAACATATCAGCACTCAGAACACTGTTTCTACACTATCCAAATAACACAGAAATGAGCACAGCTGGTTCCTAAAGTGTGACCAGTAGTGATTAATGATATGAGTGATTATTATTAATGATATGAGTGATTATTAAAAGCCAATGGTTTTCTTTCCCTTGTTGAGGCATTCGTATCATTCTCTCCCTGTTTTCTAGTGGTAGTAGTATTTCATTTTTAGAGCAGAAGCTGGGTCAGATGTTTTTCAAGACAAATCTTTGTGTATATAAGTGCTTCCCTTTGGGCCTATTGGTTATCTATGTGTTTACACAAAGCAGTTATTAGGTATTGGCTGAGTTTGCAAACAATGGCAAGTTGGTGGTTGGTGCTTAAATATTATTTCAAAGGAGTGGCATCTCCATTCTGTTGTCACTGATCTAAATTTATTGCAAATATGTACTTTTAATTATTTTCAAAATATTGATCATGTATTGGGGTTTTGAAATGTTGTGATTTTGCTCTAGAAAGTGGGACCTATCAATTTTGGGGATTTTATATAGGTTATTCATTCAAACATTATTTACTCTGTCCCTGTTGTACCTACACTGTGTATGAGGCCCCAAACCAGGCCCTCGGGACCACAACAAAATGAAGTAACATAACAAAATAAAATCCTGGTCTCCAGGATGTCATAGCCTAATTAGAGAGAGGTCAGGAAAGCGATTATCAGTGTTTACCCAATAATAAGATTTCTTATGTTAAAAAAAAAGTAATCTATTTGGATTTGTCTGTGTTTTTCTTGATTAGAATTCCATTTTTACTGTGTGTGAATTTTGAGTTACTCTTGACAGAGGTAAATTAGAATGATACATTTGGGGTGTGGGACTCCAAATAGAGGTGAAACAGAAGGCATAATGGGAATAGAGATTCTTGCCGGACGTCCTTGTGAGAACTTAAGGTTGCTAAGGCCGGGAATTGTATTATTGTGTCTGTCAGGAGGAAGAGCTGTTGATTCTGATTTTCTGCTTTATTCTCTATGGTTCAAGAGTGAGTTTGTGTGGCCCCTCTCGGGGGGAAATCTCCCTAAAGCCGGTTAATAGCAGTTGTAATAGTGTACCTGTCACCTGTCTGGTAATAATGTGTTTAGATTTCTGTCTCCCTCTGTAGACTGTAATATCATAGAGGGAAGGGAACATGTCTTATCTTGAAATACCCAGCACCTAGCATAGTGTCAGGCTCATCATTGATACTTGATGAATTTCGTTTCTTCCTTCAGCTACCCACCTTTCTCTTCCCTAAGGAAGGTTGGTGTTTTATAGGGCAAGGGAGAAGGAAGGAGAAGACATTTAGATTTTAGTCTGGAGAGCTATTACATTTTAAACCATGGTCACAGAGAAATATTAAAAGGTTTGAACAGAAAAAGCACATAATCAAAGGGGTATTTGAAGAAGAGGAACGACAAGTTGAAGTAGTATGATGCTTCAGAATGGCCACATTCACACCTAGGTGGTTGACACACCATCTCCACTGCTTCATGAATGTCTTTGGTGGTGAAAACTCTGAGCTTCCCAAACAGGAGTCCGTAACACGGTTTATTAGTGACTCTTCTCCATCGGTGTATGATCTCCATCCCTCAGGCAGCCTTTGGCCAGGAAACTCAACCTCCCACAACACACACATATCAATACAACTTTAAAAATTGACCACGCACCATTTTTAAGAAAACATTTAAAATGTTATTTGTAATCATTTAACACTGCAATTATTCAAGTACATGTTGGTGGTCTATATCACATCACCTTAAGGAGACAGACGATTAAATGCACAGGAAGGAGGGAATGCATCATGTGAGTCTGCCTTTCAGAGGCATTCATTGTATCACATCAGCAAAGCAATGGGCTTTAGGTCAGAAGTTAGACTAATTACATAGGGCTTAGTAATACAGTGGCTAATGTTATTGATTAAACTGGATTTTACCTTTATTCATGCAATGTTTACTGTACACCAGCCCTGATGTTAGGCAGTACAGACCACTCTGTGCCATGGCCTGGGGCCTTTAGAAGGAGCTTGACATCTCTGGGTAAACAAAGAATAAACACAAGGAGTCGAGTGTGTTGTGAAGGTATATGCTACCGTGTTTCCCCAAAAATAAGACGTAGCTGGACAGTCAGCTCTAATGCATCTTTTTGAGCAAAAATATAAGACTCTGTTTTATATTATATTATACTATATATTAAATTATATGTATATAATATGTATCATATAATGTAATATATATTAAAAACCCAGTCTTATAGTAAAATAATACCAGGTCTTATATTAATGTTCGCTCCAAAAGACGCCTTAGAGCTGATTGTCCGGCTAGGTCTTATTTTCGGGGAAATACGGTAGGTGCTGTGGCAGTCCAGACAGCTGGGGAGAGCTGGTTAATGCTGCTGCCTGGGGGCCACAGGGAAGGTTTCCAGGAAGCTGGCTTCAGGTCTGCCTGCAGGAGAAGCAGGATGTAGCTGGGCAAAGGCCTCCTGGGCAGAGGGGAGGGTGTGCAGGGCAAAGGAGGTGAGATTGATGAGGCTGGGAATGTAGATTGGGGAGGCCACAGCCTGCTTTGAAATTGATTTTAAAAGCATCAAATCATACTCCCCATGCTATATACTGTTTTTCCCCCCTATAAATTATATAAATCCATGCATATAATAGACATTTGGAGAAAAACATTTTAAAGCTCAAATAAAGCACTTTTAATCCCAACCCGTGGAAATAGTGACTGTCCCATTTGGCTGCAGTGTCACAGCAAGGTGTGTGGCTTAGGAATGTGACAGGATCAGCTCTGGATTTGGGATGCCATCGCTTGAGGGGCCCAACAGGGAGGATGCTTTCTGGGGGGGTGGGAGGGCATGGGATCTGGTGAGGGGAAGCACAGTAGTGTGTGCACAGAAAAAGAGCTTTCCTCCCACCTTACTAAGTTCCTCTGGCTGGGCTTATAATCAGACCAATCTGAGACAGATGAACAGGAGAAAAATGTCCAAAATTTATTACGGATGTACATATGGGGTTGCCAGAAGAATGTGGGACCATAGAAGAGGACACATGGGGCAGTTGAGGCTTATATGCCCAGTTCTGAATTAAGGAGAGGGAGGCAGGGGTCTGGGATTTCCAAGGGAAAGTCAGCAATTCACAGGTAGATGAGAAAGAGCAAATGTATAAACAAATTCTCTCTGGGCCACCCAGACAATGGGACACAGAGGGAAGTCCAACAGACGGACTTGCTTGCATCCTCCCTGTCTGCCTCCGGAATTCATATACTCATATGCTGAGCTAAATATGCTAAGGTGAATAGCTCCCTTCCTTTAAGCAGATTTTTCTGTCTGAATCTCTTAGGCAGGTAAACGGGGAAAGTCAAAGGTTCCTTCTGAGTCTTATTTCTTAATAACCAACTTAAAATCAATATCCCAAAAGGCATATATTGGGGTGGCAAACTCTGGTCTGCCCTCAGTGTAGGATACAGCTGCCTGGAGTGGAAGAGAGTCATTGGGGGAGTCTGGGTTGGGACATATCGAAGAAATATGTGGTAGGAGTTGGTGAGTTATTGGAATGCGCGATTGAGGAAGAGAAAGGGATCGAATTTCCATGGGCTGGTTCTGAATCAAGGGTGGCATCATGATCTCTAGCTTGGGCAGGTGGTTAGTGAGTGGAGCTACCAGCAAATAGGGAATGCAGGAAGAAAAAGTGTTTTAAGAAAGCTAATAGGTTCCATTTCTCTCTCTTTTTTAAAAAAATAAGCTTCATTTTTTCAGAGCAGTTTTAGGTTCACAGCAAATAGTGAGTGAAAGATACAGAATTCCCATATACCCCTGCCCCGCCCCACATGCAGAGCCTCCCCCACTGTGGACAACCCCCACCAGAGTGGTCATTTGTCACAATCGGTGAACCTACACGGACACATCATTGTCACCCCAATGTAACATTAGGGCTCACTCTTGGGGTTGTACATTCTATGGGTTTGTACAAATGGATAATGACACTTAGCAGTTTCTCCTGCTCTGACAATCCTCTGTGCTCCACCAGTTCACCCCTCCTTCTCCCCAGCTCCTGGCATAGATTCCATGTCTACATTGGCGCATATTGCATTTCAGGATCCTGGAGTGTGGAAGTCAGTGGTGGTCAAATTTTCATTAACTGTTTTTATTCTAACAACAGGGTCCTGTCATCAGGGAAGCCTTCCCGAGGAAGGCTGAATGAAGAAGCGCCGCTCTGCTGCAAGGTGGCATCTCAGAGGGACGGCCTTGTGCGTTGGCTTCCCCCTGGTGTCCAACTCCTCCCCACCACGCGCTTGTCGCTGTGTCTGAGGCTCTGCCACCTCCGAAATTCTAAGGACACCCTGGAAACTGCATGGTAAGCAAGTCTGGAGCTCAGAGGAAGGGTTGGTAGTTCCCAGATGCAATGACCTTAAACTCTTGTGCTTTTTGAGACCTGGTGTCTGTTTTTTAATAGTGGTTTCTTTTGTTTTTTTGTTTTTTTGTCTTGTTTGTTTTGGTCCCTTTCCTTGGGGTCAAGCTGCCAGCTTCAATTTTGCTTTGCTATGGTTGCACCTGCTGATAGCATCTCCTCTCCCTTCTCCCAGTTTGCTGCTCTAGTTTGCTACAAACTTGGAATCATATAAACACACTTGTTTAAACTGAATTGAAAACGGTTGTAAGTAGGTGGCGCATGATCTTTTCTGTGCAGACTTGGTAACGTCTGTTTTGGCAGGTGGAACCCTTGTTTTGCTTGTTGGTTGTTTTCAGTTATGTTTTGTACAAATGCAGTTGATGGATAGTCAGATTTTTGTACAGTGATCACGCCATTTCTTTCAGGGTCCAGTTGTCCTCTCACCTACTCCCTCTTTCTGTCTGACCCTGAAATTATATAGAAACTGTATAGTATGGGCTCAGAAATTTCTACCCACCAGCTCTACTAGGTGAATACTAGCAGTTAATGCTGATTAGGAAGAAAATAATGCCACAATTTTAATTCCTAGTGAGGTGCTAATATGTGGCACTCCTTGAGATACTGTTTTTTTTAATGTGAACCTTTAGCCCCCCCCTTTTATTTCCTTCTTTGCTTCTGATCTGTTTCTGAGATTATTTTTCTTTTTCCTTTTTTTTGGGCATCTTTTCTACAATGAGGCATGCAGGAGGAATAAGCAGAAGTAAACCTACTTGTTAATAATAAAAAAAACAATATCCTTACATTAGCTTAGTTTTCAAACTGTTCTTGCACACATCCTCTCAGAATGAAAGGTAGTGATTAGTGTTTCATATTTACACAGTAGAGGAAACAGGATTGAAGTGGTTAATTACTCGAAGGTCACAGTGATGGAGCTAGCATTCACAGTCACGTCTTCTTCCTCCAAATCCTGTGTTTTATCCATTGCATCATGTTGCCTCTTGTTCAGGGAAGCGCTAGTTAAATTGTGGGCCCTTCCAAACTTGAATAATAAAATGTGGGTGGTGTGCAGTATTTCCAAGCATATACTGACAATGCAAAGAATATAGATTGGAATGCTAGAAACGTATGTCATAATCTTCCCAAGGTATTGTTGACATTCTCTTATAACAGTATTATGAGTTGCTCACCCTTAAAATGTTCAATCATGTTCTTAACATGCAGAATAATACATGGAAAAAATATATAGCATTCGAAGCACCGTAAATGTGACCCAAACAATGAGGCATGTTCTTTAGGTTCCCTCTTTGCTACTCTAATGCCTACTCTGCTTCCCTTTCACTACATTTGGCATAAATAAAATATCAAACAGGCAATGGAATGATTATTCCATCTCCAAAAGAAGTGGTAACAGTAAAAAATGTATCTTATCTCTTTAAAAAATAATTCTAGATCTTCACTGTGACTTAAGAAATGATGTCTAATCAGCATTGGCATTCTAGCTGAAAACAGCTGTATTAGTGGCCAAGGGACGTGTATCTCAGGGATTTAAGTGAACATAGATCGAGGCGCCCCAGTGGCTTATTAAGCAGAAATTCCAGTGACATCAGTTTACCTTAGCACTCATATCATGAGTACAGGCTACCTACTCTAACTAAGTCTTGTTTTGGGCAAAATATATTACTTTTACTTAGGGTCTTTTGTTTCATGTGAAATTCAGTATTAATATGAAAAGAAACCAAGCTGTTATTGGAGGACTTCTATTTTAAAGTGAGCTTGTGTATATGCTTTATTCACTGATAGGGAGTTTATAAACTTCTGGGCTTTCCAGGACAAAACTCAAGCGATCAATATGTCACTTCCTCCGGGCCACAGTGTACCCAAATCCAGGAATGATGATTAAAAGTATATTTTAAAACGAACTTAAAATATTCTTGTACTTAGTTGTGTATTGTAAGCTAAATTTGTTTAACCCAATATAATTTTTATGTGGTAGATCTATGGTATTCCTGTTTCAGGAGGGACCATAAAGTCAATTTTATGAAATAATGAATTTCAAATTGTGTGTACCTTCCAGTGGATTTGAAATCAAAGAGATTCTGGAGTATTAGTAGGTTTTAACACAACTTTAAATATCAGATGTGTTAGTGTGTGAAAAGAAATTTATATTTCTGCTTTCTTTCAGAATGCTCACAGTCATTGAATCTATGGATGTTTGTTAAATTTAATTACTTGCTTTGACTGAAGGAGTTTTGTAGATTGCATTATAAGAATAACTGATTCCAAGAAAGTGAAAATAATATTGATTAATGGTATGTAACGTTGCTCTTGGTTGGCTCTGTGGTAGAAAATAGGTCTCATTAAAGAAATAATCTTTCTACAGATCATTCCATATTTTACTCTTTTTCTTAGTGTGGAAGCAAATGTTATTTTTAAAACAGTACTTACCCTTCCCCCCAAACTACCACTGTCAGAGAAAATTGATATGTTTACATGAATCATCATTAAGTGGAAGAAAGGATCTGAAAGGCTGGCAGAAAGCCAGGGATCCCACAAAGCTATGGCCATCCTTCCGTGACTGTGGGCTGTTGAAAAGAGATTAACCTCTGTAACAGGGCCTGGGGTACACGTGAAGATTTTGCAGCATTTCATGTTATCAGGGATTCTAATTTCTTTCAAGCCTTCCATGTACCAGTGGCACATTATTTTCCATCTCAAAATTAGAGTTTTAAAAAACCCTCTAATTTTGGCAGAGGGAGACTGTAAAATCCCTGGAAGGTAGCGATGAAGCAAATTATAACATTTGGAATGAGATTTTTCTTCTGTACAATATACATTTAATTTACCATTTTAACCATTTTAAGTGTATAATTTAGGTGCATTAAGTCCATTGACATTGTTGTGCAACCACAACCACTCTCCATCTCCAGAACCCTTTCATTCTGCCAAATTGTAACTCTGTACCCATTAAACAAAAACTCCTCATTCCCTTTCCTTCCAGTTCCTGGTAATCTTTATTCTCCTTTCTGTCTCTATAGATTTGTCTATTCTAGTTACCTCATGCCGTGTTTCCCCGAAAATAAGACCAAACTGGACCATCAGCTCTAATGTGTCTTTTGGAGCAAACATTAATATAAGACCCAGTCTTATTTTACTATAAGACCAGCTATAATATAGTATAATATAATATAATATAATATAATATAATATAATATAATGCAATATAATATAATATATAATGTAATATAATACCGGGTCTTATATTAATTTTTGCTCCAAAAGATGCATTAGGCTAGGTCTTATTTTCAGGGAAACATGGTATAAGTGGAATCATGCAAAATTTGCTTTTTGTGTTATAAGTCATTTCATTGGCATAATGTCCTCCAGGTCAGTCATGTTGTAGCACATGTCAGAAGTTCTTCCTTTTTAAGGCTGAATAATATTCCATTGTATGTATATACCACATGTTGCTTATCCATTCATCCGTCCATAGACATTTGGGTTGTTTCCACCTTTTGGCTGTTATTGATACTATGAACACTGGTATACAAGTATCTGAATTTTCAGCTCCTTTGTGTATATACCTAGGAGTGCAATTACTGGTTCATATGGTAATTCTACATTTAATTCTTGATAAGCTGCCAAACTGTTTTCTTCAATGGCCGAGCCATTTTACATTTCCACCAATAGTGCACAAAGGTTTTAATTTTTTCATATCCTTGCCAACATTTGGCAGTTTCTGTCTTGTTGATGATAGCCTTCTTAATGGGTATCTCATTGTGGTGTTGATTTACATTTGCCTGAAGACTAATGATGTTGAGCATCTTTCCTGTGCTTATTGGCCATTTGTATATCTTCTTTGGAGAAATGTCTGTTCAAGTGCTTTGCCCACTTTTGAATTGGGTTGTTTGTTTTGTTGTTGTTGAGTTGTAGGAGTTCTTTATATATTCTGCATATTAATCCCTTAAAAGATATGTGATTTGCATGGAATGTGATTTTTAATGGAAAGTTTCTAAAAAAATTTTGTATCCACATTTTAAGAAAGGAAAATACTGTATTAAAATTGTAATACAATGAATGATGCTAGCGTTCCTTTGATTAATGCCACCTTTTGAGCAAACATCTCACATTGCTATTGTAATTCAATTCAACTTTGAAAAGTAATACATAGATAACATCTCTTAAAATGTGTACTTTTTTTCCACACTCCTGGTGTGTATGTGTGTATGTGTGTTCCACCTATTTGTCTATATGACTTTACACATTTAAGAATTAATTTTGTAGCATTTCATAACATATGGTCATGTTAATAAAAGGAGTCAAATATTTTTTTAAAATTCTTTGTTTCTAAAACCCACCAATCTTAGGTCACATTAATTTTAAACAAATCACAGTTAGAGGATATCTAGCCAGCATAAGAGATAACAATCCAGTGTGTTATATAACATTCAGTGACACAGCATTTATTCTGCAAATGAAATTAGAAGGGCCATTTGGTCTTGGTAGCTCTAGAAATTTGAATCATTGAAGAAAAATTAGCTGCCATTCCCGTGTCTGTTTTATTCCCCTTCAGTGTCCTCCTCATTTAAAAGCTTTCCTTTGAGTTGAGATTTGTAAAGCAGATAGATTAGATGTAAAAAATTTTTTAATTGGTTCCAGTTCTGCTTTTGACATACTGATATTTTGATAGTGTTATTATAAATTCAGCAGCAACTCATAACTAAAAAGCAAAGATATTTTAAACAGTGCAAAATTTTTGAATAGGATAAGGACTATAAAGATTTTTAGTCTCATTTATATGTTGTATCTGAAAAAAAAAACAGCTCAGATACAGAGAACAGATTGGTGGGGAGCGTGCGATGTAGGCAAAATGGATGAAGGGGGTCAAAAGATACAAACTTCTAGTTAGAAAAATAACTAAGTCATGGAGATATAGTGTACAGGTGACTATAGTTAATAATACTGTATTTCACATTTGAAAGTTGCTGAAAGAGTAGATCTTAAAAGTTACGATAAGAAAAAACATGTTGTATCTATGTATGATGATGGGTGTTAGCTAGACTTACTGTGGTCATCATTTCCTAATATATACAAATATTGAATCATGTTGTACACCTGAAAGTAACATAATGTTATATGTCAATTATACCTCAATTTAAAAAAACATTTTTTTAGGAATAATAGATTAGAGGAGAGACAGAGTAGGAATAGAGTAGAATGACCAGCAGTCAGTTTCAAGAAATGAAAATCTAGGTCAGGGTTTCTCAGCCTCGACTGTACTGGCATTTGGGGCTGGATAATTCTTTGTTGTGGGGGGTTGTCCTCTGTGTTGTATGATGTTTAGCAGCATCCATGGCTTCTACCCACTAGATACCAGTGGTACCCACTCCCTTCAGCCCAGTTATGGCACCTGAAAATATCTCCAGACATTGCCAAATGACCTGTTGGGGGTGCAAAATCAACCCCTCTTCTCTCATTGAGAACCACTGGTCTCGGGTGATGAGAACCTGAGCTGCCTTCTAACAGAATGGTGATAAAAGGAGGAAAACAAGTGAAATTTTGAGGAAAGGAAGAAATTTCTGATAATTAATATTTAGTAAGCACCTACTATTTCCCAGGCTCCAGCACTAGGTGACATAGTCATTTAACATAAATAATAAGTATTTATTAAATGCCTATTTTATGTGAGGGATTGGAGCTACATCGATGAGTAGAGTCACTGTCCTCAAAGACTTTGTTGTTTAATAGAGGAGACATGTGAACAAACACATCACGAACTAAAGTGAAAATAGTAATGTGTATAAAGTACTGACTGAGAAGACATGCATCTGGCAAGTCACAGGCCTCAGCTAATGCCTGAGCTGGATTTGAAGGATGAATAGCCGTTTGATTCCTGGAGTGTGTTTTGCATTTGAGGTGGTGAATTGACCATGGTTTTTTACTCACTTAATTGAAGACCAAGTTGAGGCAAAGCTTTCTCCAGGCTGTCACCTCTGCCCAGGGAATAAAACTCCCAGATCATATTTAAACCTGAGATGACTTCCTGGTGCACTAGTACATTTTCCCTGAGGAATAGTACATTTTCCTTGAGTAGAGTGATTAGCACCTGGCAAATCGCAGCGCAATGCAATCGTAGTGACAGTTTATATACTTCACATATTGTTTTGAATCATTAGCAGTGCAAGGGGACAAGGAGATACATATCTAACTCCCATAATACATCAAACTCTCTGACAAATGATATCTACAACACCTTGTTGATTTTGAAAAAGTTAAATAAGAGGCATATTTGCATAACTATTCTGGTTAATAGTTTCTTTATTAACCAGTGGGTGTATTGTAATGAAACATAGAAACAGATGGGACCATATGGCTTAATTTGTGGAGTGGCAATGTATTGCTTAACCTCACAGCAGCAGTATTTGCTATTATGTAAGGACAATATAATTATTCAGTGGCAGTTTACATAACATATATGTTCAACAGTAGTGATGCTCTTCATACTTCCTTCATTATTTACGTTTTTAAAATTTTACATTGAAAAAGAAAGTAATGAGCATCAAAAGAAATTGCCAATGCATTTATCTTCAACTACCTCACATGGACTCTAGCTCTGCTTTTTCTTCACTGCTTTCTGTCCCATTAGTAACAATAGTTTTCAGACTTGCTGAGGTCACTACTCAGTTATTTAGTTTGACTACATGTGATAAATGTATTTATTTAAGATTTTGTTCTGAATTTTTTAAAAAAGGTCAGTATGGTACTTTTGCATTGCAAGGTATATTTTCTGATATGATTGTAAAATTGCATTAACTTATCAGCAATAATTATTTACATATACTAAAAGCTGTGGAGACTCTTGAGATAAGATGCAAAAGCTATTTTCCCTCTCAGTTCAGAGAAAATAATTCATTGTTATTCATTCTACTTCATCTTATCTGATGTTCTGTTTTTGAAAAACATAAAATATTTAATGTGATAGTAACTAAATGATTTTTAGTTTTAAGTACATTTGAATGACTAAAGCCTGACTCACATACCAGAATGGCTGCTGCTGCTCATGTGTCCTGCCAGTAATGTTTTGAGAGTCCCTTGGCACTGTAGCCCAGGGCCTAATGCACTCCTCCTTCTGCCATTTGAACTCTTCTCTGATGACAGTTGCTCAACCATGGTACCCTTTTCCTCCCCTCACCTCTTCTCCTCCCACTTCACCCTTACCTCTGAGCTATAGATGACTCTGTGACTCTGTCTTCACAGGAGCCCATTCATTCATTTAGCAAGTATTGAATACCCATTGTCCTCTAGGCCCTGTTCTATGTGCTAGAGTACCGGTGAACAAAATGGACAAAAATCCATGTCCTAGTCAGCCTATGTTGTGATGGGGAAAAGGAGATGATAAACAATAAAAATAATAAAATATAAAAATCTTGAAAAGGAAGAACAAATTTGGAAGACTCACACTTCCCAGTTTTAAAACTTACTACAAAGCTACAGTAATCAAAACAGTGAGTTCCTGGCATAAGGATAGGTAGAGATCAATGGGATAGAATTGAAAGTCCAAAACTAAATCCAAACATCTATGGCCATCTGAGTTTTGGCAAAGGTGTTAAGATCATTCAATGAAGAAAGAATAGTGCCTCTTCAACAAATGGTGCTGGGACAACTGGATGGCCACATGTGGAAGAATGAAGTTGAACCCTTACTTCACACTATATACAAAAATTGACTGAAAATGATCAATGACCTAAATATAAACGCTAAAATCATAAAACTTTCAGAAGAAAACGGGTAAAACTTCATAACCTTGGATTTGGCAATGGATTCTTAGGAATGACACAAAAACCATGAGTAACAAAAGAAAAAGTAAATAAATTAGATGTTATCAAAATTAAAACCTTTTGGACATCAAAGAACATTCTCATGAAAGTAAAAAGACAACATACAGAAAAGGGGAAACATTTGCAAATCATATATCTTGCTATCTGTATATTTAGAATATATAAAGAACTCTTACAATGCCAATACAAAAAGACAATGCGATTTGAAAATGGGCAAAGGACTGGAATAGACATTTTTCCAAAGAAGATATACAAATGGCCAACAAGCATGTGAAAAGATGCTCAACACCATTAGTCGTTAGGAGAACGCCACTTCACCCCCTATAATAAACAAACGAGCAAACAACAGAAAATAACAAGTGTTGGTAAGGATATGGAGAAATCAGAACTCATATATTTCTGTTGAGAATGTAAAATGGTTCAGCTGCTGTGGAAAAGAGCTTGGCAGTTTCTCAAAATGTTAAACAAAATGACCATGTGACCCAACAGTTCCATTCCTAGGTATATATACTCAAAAGAATTGAAAAAATGGACCCAAACAAACACTTGTGCACAGATGTTCATAGCAGCACTATTCACAATAGCCTGAAGGTGGAAACAGCCCAAATGTTCAAAAGTTGAATTAATTGTATGTATGTATGAATGTATGTATGTATGTATGTATGTATGTATGTATGTATATAAAATGAAATATTAGTCAGTCATAAAAAGGAATGAAATACTGATACATGTTACAATAGGGATGAACCTGGAGAACTTTATACTAAGTGAAGAAGCCAGATACAAAAGGTCACATGCTGTATGATTCCATTTATATGTCCAGAAGAGCTAAATCCATAGAGATAGAATGTATGTGGGTGGTTGCCAGGGATTGAAGAGGGGCAGGAGCAGGGAATAGGGAAAAACTGCTGAATGGGTATGGAGTTTTATTTTGGAGAGGTGGAAATATTTTGGAACTAGATAGAAGTGGTGGTTGCATAGTAAATGTCCTAAATGCCACGGAATTGTTCATTTTAAAATGGATGATTTCATGTAATGTGTATTTCACCTCAATAATTTTTTTAAGTAAAATATATGATAGGTTAATGATAAGTCCACTGCAGAAAAATAAAACGGAAAAAGGTGGTAGGAATAAGGGGAGTTGCAATTTAAATTAAGGTGTTCAGGGAAGGCTTCATGGTGATGACACTTGAGTAAAGTTGTGAAGAGGAAGGGGGAGGCAGCCATGTACATCCCTGCAGGAAGAGTATTGAAGAAACAGAAACACCCTGAGGTAGTTGCATGTTTGGCATGTCCCAGAGAAAGGAAGGAGGCAATTGTGGCAGAAGTTGAGAGAGTAGAAAGAAGAGAGGTCTAGGGAGATAATGGGCAGATGCTCAAGTGAGGGTCATTCTAATGTGTTACCAGGGTTGAGAAATAGTGGGGTAGGGCCTTGAAGACCATTGGAAGGACTTTGTCTTTTACTTAGAGTGAATAAAACCATTTGAGCAGAGAAAGATCATGAAATGGTTTTATGGTTTAATATGGTCAACCAGTGTAGACAAAGAAGCAAGTGAAAAAGCAGGGAGAGGGGTTACAATGTAATGGCTGTGTGCTGTGTCAGAGGGGTAGTGGATGGGGGGAGGGGGGTTGTCACTGTGTGACAGATATAAATTATAAATGTCTAACTATTAAAAAAATAAAATAAAAACATGAAAAAAAGGAATAAAAAAGAAGATAAAAGAAAATTATAAGGAAGAGAAAATAAATTCAAGAAAGTGTTTTTGTTCTGCTCCTGCTTTTTGAATACTATTACAGTCTCATCCAAACTATAGTTTCCTTTTCCCCTTAAATGCCCCTAAATTTGGAACTGCATCACTGTAGTTCATCCCTGCCCTCTGAGCTCCAGATCCATTATCTTACTGCCTACTGCATTCCACTTTTTTTCAATTTATTTTATTTTATTTTTTTAAAGATTTTCATTAAAATATAGCTAACACACAATATTATATTACCTTCAGAGGCACACCATAGTTACTCAAGATTTATATATCTAAAGAAGTTATCACCATGATAAGTCCAGCAACCATCTGACACCATACTATGCTATCACAATATTTTTTATTATAGTCCATGTTGTACATTACATCTCCATGACTTATTTGTTTTATACCTGGAAATTTGAACCTCTTATTCCCCTTCACCTTTTCCCCCACTTTTAAAATTTTTCAATTACGGTTGACATTCAATATTGTTTTTTATTAATTTCAGGTAGACAGCATAGTGGTTAGACATTTATATAATTTAAGAAGTGATCCCTCTGACTAGTCTAGTACCCACCTGGCACTATACATAGTTATTACCATATTATTGACTATATTCCCTGTGTTTTACTTTACATCCCCATGACTATTTTGTAATTACCAATTTCTACTTCTTAATCCCTTCAACTTTTTCACCTTGCCCCCAACCTCCTCCCATCTATCACCCCAACAAATCTAGTACCCATCTGCACCATACAGTTATTATTGACCATATTCCTTATGCTATACCCTACATCCCCATGTCTACTGTGTAACAACCAATTTGTACTTCTTAATCCCTTCCCATTTTTCACTGACTCCCACCCCACTCCCATCTGGCAACGTTCAAAATGTTCTCTGTATCTATGAGTTTGTTTCTGTTCCATTGGCTTATTTTGTTGTTTAGATTCCACATATAAGTGAAATCACATTGCATCTGTCTTTCTCTGTCTGACATACTCCACTCAGCACAATACCCCCAGGTCCATCCATGCTGCCACAGATGACAAGAACACATTCCCTTCCATGGCCGAGCAATATTCCACTGTATATATGTATCTTTATCCATTCCTCCATTGACGGACACCCAGGCTGCCTCCATATCTTGGCCATTGTAAACAATACTACAAAGAACATATGGATGCATACTTCCCCCTGATGCAGTGTTTTGGGTTTCTTCAGTTAAATACCCAGAAGTGGGATTACTGGGACCTTCTTTGTCTCTTGGTATAGCCTTGGTTTTAAAGTCTATTTTGACTTGTGTTAAGTATTCCTACCCCAGCTTTTTTTTTTTTCCCCTCATTTCCACTTTTATGAAACATCTTTTTCTATTCCTTTACTTTCCGTCTGTGTGTGTCTTTCAATCTGAAGTGAAGCTCTTGTAGGCAGCATATGTAAGTATCTTATATTGTTATCCATTTGGCCCTCTTATGTCTTTTGAGTGGAGAATTTAATCCATTTACATTGAAAGTAATTGTTAATAGATATGTAGATATTGCCATTTTATTATTCATAATTTTTATCTTTTTTTTTCCATCTTAAAGAAGGCCCTCTAACTTTCCTTGTAATACTGGTTTGGTGATGATGAACTCCTTTAGCTTTTTCTTGTCTGGGAAGCTCTTTATCTGTCCTTCGCTTTTAAATGATAGTCTTGCTAGGTAGAGTAATCTTAGTCATAGATCCTTGCTTTTCATCACGTTGAATATTTTGTGTCAGTCCCTTCTGGCCTGCAAAGTGTCTGTTGAGAAATCAGCTGACAATCTTATGGGAGCTCCTTATAAGTTACTAGTTGCCTTTCTCTTCCTGCTTTTAGGATTCTCTCTTTGTCTTTAACTTTTGCCATTCTAATTATAATGCATCTTGATGTGGGCCTGTTTGGGTTCATCTTGTTTGGGACTCTGCGCTTCCTGGACTTGTATGTCTATTTCCTTTGCCAGGCTAGGAAGTTTTCCTCATTATTTCTTCAAATAAGTTCTCATTCCCTTGCTTTCTCTCTTCTTCTGGTACCCCTGTGATGTGAATGTTGTTACACTTGATGTTATCCCAGAGGTCTCTTAAACTACCCTCATTTTTTTGGATTCTTTTTTCTTTTTGCTGTTTTGATTGGGTGTTTTATCTTGTCTGTTATCTTGTCTTCCAAATCGCTGATTCGATCCTCTGCTTCATCTAGTGTGCTGGTAATTTCTTCTAGTGCCTTCTTCATTTCAGTTATTGTATTTTTTACTTCTGACTGGTTCTTTTTTGTGGTTTCTGTGTTCTTTCTTATGCTTGCTATCTTTTTGTTGAAATTCTCATTAAGTTCCTTGAGCATCCTTATAATCACTATTTTGAACTCTGTATCTGGTAGGTTGATTGCCTCCATTTTGTTTAGTTCTTTTGTTGGATTTTTCTCCTGTTCTTTCATTTGGGATGCATTTCTTAGTTTCTTCATTTTGGCTGCCTCTCTGTTTGTCTTTATGTATTAGGTAGATATGCTATGTTCCCCCATCTTGGCTGGGGGTCCTGTGGGGCTCTGTGGCACAGTCTCCCTGGTCACCTGTGCCGGGTGCTCCAGGAATGCCCCCTTTGTGGGTTGTATGTGCCCTCCTATTATAATTGAGCCTTGGTTGCTATTGGCATGTCGGTGAGTGGGACTGACTCAGACTGATGGGCTGTGGGGTTTGGCCATTTCCACAGCTTACAGGCTACTGTGCAGGGGGCTTACCCCACTAAGTGGGATTCACCCCAGTGGGCTCTGGTGCCTGTTGAAACAGCCCTTTGGGAGTGCCACTTGTGGGCTAATTGGGCAGTGTTCTGCAGTGGTCTGAAGCCAACCTCCAAGTGTGTTGGTTCTGGGGCCTCTTGTGAGGGGCTCCAGTGCAGGCCCAGTTCAGCCATTGCCTGTGACTGGCTGGGAGCTAACTGGTAGGAGCTGCAAAGTGATCCACAGTTTTTCATTGCCTCTGCTAACCCTGGAGGCATGTGGCAGAGTCCACACTGCACACCAAGGAGATCTGCCACCAGTACCAGACCTAGGGTAGCTCCAAAAACTACTAGTACACCCTGAGGCCTGCTACCATCTGTCAGCTCCCTTAAGGTTCAGCCACTGATAAAGCCTCGTGAGGTACACAAGTTGGGTAAGGCAGCATCTCAGGGAGTCACTAGGAGGGAAAAGTTGTGGTTACCAGGTTAATGTAAATTCTGTTTTGGTGCCAGTGCTGACCCTGGAGCAACTCAGCAAAAGTCTCAGAGCATACTAAGGCTAGTCATCACCCACCTGGGGTCTGTTGGACTCTGATAATTTTTCAAGAAAGATTGCATGCAGGCAGGGCTGGCTGCTTGAGGAGAAAGTGCTTCCAGCATTGGGGAAGTTGGGTAGAGCAGGTTCCCAGTGAGTCAGCAGGATGGATCAGCTGAGCTCACCAGACCAATCAGATTCAGATTTGGCCTGTAGGGGCGGGCTTAACACAGGAAAGATGGCGCCTGCCTGCTGGCTGCACAGAAGGAGGACCTCACAGGGAAATGGCGATTGTCCTCCAGCTTTCAACCTGAACCAACACCACTTAGTCTGCCTCCCGTATGTCTCTAGCTCCTCCTCCGTTATTGTCCCTTCGCTGGAGCCCAAGGTGAGTGCCTGGGAATGAAAGAGTCTGTACGCAGGCCTTTTAAGAGGATGCCAGTGTTTCCCCGCTACCTTGCATCCCACCTGGATGTTCGGAATCCTCACTATTTTTCACAACCAGATGTTGTGGGGGCTCCTCTATCTGGCACCAGTACTCTGCGCTGTGGAGGCCAGTGTGGTTTTCTCGCTCCTCTGGGGGGAACCTGCACAGCCAACATATCTCTCCTGGTTCTCAACCACCACACGGAGTTTAGGGCTTAGCCAGTTCTGTGTCTCTGCCCCTCCTAGCTGTGTCGATGTGGCTTCTTCTTTATGTCCTTGGTTATAAAACTTCTATTCAGCCAGACTTCAGATGGTTCTTCAGGTTGATTGTTCTATAATTTAGTTGTAATTTTAATTTGTTCATGGAAGGAAGCAGGCAGTGTTTACTCCTCTATCTTGGGTTTCTTCTCTGCATTCCACTTTCATGTCATGCTTCCCCCAACCCTCCACCCACCTTACCACCTGAGATCCAGTATATCTAAAATAGATTTCATTGCATTTGTCTTACCCCCAACTTCAGTTCCTCCTGAATTTGCCATTCTAATGACTGGCACACCACCACCGAGGTGCTCAAGAAATTTGGACTTTTTATAGTTTCATGATCCTAGTTGTCAAGATTTTTTTATATTCTAAATTCTATACTTTTTTGTGTAAATTTCAAATTCACCCTGTCAATTTATACAAAAACTACTACTGCGAATTGGTCAAAATGGCATGGAATCTATAGATTGATTTGGGGAGAATGGAAATCTTAACAATATTGAGTCGACAAATTTGTGAACATGATATAACTCTTTTATTTGGTGTTAAATTTATTCCTAAGTGTTTTATGGTATTGTAAATATTTTTATTTATTCGTTTTCCACTTGTTTGCTGCTAGTCAGTGGGAATATAATTGTTTTTGTACTATTATCTTATATCCTGCAACTTGCTAAATTCACTAGTTTTAACAGTTTTTTTTGGGTATATTCTTTAGGATTTTTTTTGTTATTCTTTCTGTTGTCTGTGAATACAGTTTTATATCTTTTCTATGCTTTATGCCTTTTTTTTTTTTTTTTTTTGCTTTGCTACAGTAGCTAGGATATTTGGTATAATGATGAACTGGTGAGAGTGGATTTTCTTGCTTTGTTTATAATCTCAGTGGAAAGTATTGAGAATTTCACCACTAATTCTGATGTTAGTTATGGATTTTTGTAGTTAACCCTTTAAAGATTGTTGAAATTTTTCTCCTATTTTAGTTTACTGAGAGTTGATAATATTTGAAAACTCATGAGTGAGTAGTGACTTCTGTCAAGTGCTTTTTCTGTCAAGTGGTATTTCTCCTTTGTTTTGTTAACATGGCAAACATTGATTTATTTGATTTATTGATTTATTTTTAAATGTCTGTAACACCAGTCTTGCATTTCTGTGATAAATCCCACTTGTCATGAGGTAATAACCTGTTTTATACTGCTGGATGTGATTTGCTAATATTTGTTAAGGATATTTACATATGTTTCTGAGTAATTTGTCTATGTTTTCTTTTCTTATGATATCGTTATTAGATTTTTGAATCAGGATTATGCTGGCCTTATTAAATGAGTTGGGAAGTCTTCCTTCTTTCTTGATATTCTGAAGAGTTTTTATATTTTTACTCTCTTAAATGTTTCATAGAATTTGTCAGTGAAGTCATCTGGACTTAGTAATCTCTTCTAGGGCAAGATTTAATTGTGAATTTAATTTCTTTAACAGATGCAAGTTCATATTTTCAACTTTTTTCTCTGTACATCGAAAGATCAACTTCTGTGTTGCATACATCTGTATAACCCACACACTTTTTTTTTTTTTTTTTTAAGATTTTATTGGGGAAGGGCAACAGGACTTTATTGGGGAACAGTGTGTACTTCCAGGACTTTTTTCCAAGTCAGGTTGTCCTTTCAGTCTTACTTGTGGAGGGTGCCGTTCAGCTTCAAGTTGTTGTCCTTTCAGTCTTAGTTGTGGAGGGCGCAGCTCAACTCCAGGTCCAGTTGCCGTTGCTAGTTGCAGGGGGCACAGCCTACCTCCCTTGTGGGAGTTCAACCGGCAACCTTGTGGTTGAGAGGACGTGCTCCAACCAACTGAGCCCTCCGGGAGCTCAGCGGCAGCTCAGCTCAAGGTGCCATGTTCAATGTTAGTTGCAGGGGGCAGAGCCCACCATTCCTTGCGGGATTCGAGGAATTGAACTGGCAACCTTGTGGTTGAGAGCCCGCGCTCCAACCAACAACTGAGCCATCCGGGAGGCAGCTCAGTGCCATGTTCAATCTTAGTTCAAGGGGGCAGAACCCACCATCCCTTACGGGACTCGAGGAATTGAACTGGCACCCTTGTGGTTAAGAGCCCAATGGCCCATGTGGGAATTGAGCCAGCAGCCTTCGGAGTTAGGAACACAGAGCTCTAACCGCCTGAGCCACCAGGCTGGCCCTAACCCACACACTTTTTAAGTCATAGGACATTTCCATTAACTCAGAATGTTCCCATTGATGAACTTTGTATAAATGACTTTCTGTAAGTTGGGGTCTGTATGAATTGAATAATTATAATTGAAAATGCAAGTGTAATATATCTTTTTTTACCCAATCATGTATTAATTTTATTTCATTAACATTTATAAAAAATAGACATTTTTCTGTATTCTACTTTTATTGAAATTAGGTTATCAAATTCTGCATTTTCTTTTTTATTATTCAGGGCAAAGGTTATTTTAGAATTTCCTCTCAAGATATCCCACATGCCTTAAGTTGATGCTAGTTTTCAAATATATGTATATGAATATGTTTTTGATTTCCTATGCAGTGGTAGACTCTTTTGAATGGCAGGTTGGGCTTAAGCAGAAAAAGGCTTTGTCATAATATGGAATATTATGCAGCAGTTGAAAAGAATGAAGTAGATTTATATAATGTTAAAATAGAAAAATACCCTCAAGCAAGTTACAGATTAAGTAAACATCTTTAAAAACTCAAACTAATGCTGTATATATATTTTTTGTGAGGATCTATCTGTGCATGATGAATATATAGAGTAAAATATCTAAAAGTAAGGCCAAACTTGTAACAGTAGTTATACCAGGAAGTATATGAGGATTTGAGAATTGTGGTTGATGATGAGATGAAATTATCTATAATTTTTAAATTTTTGTAAGAATAATAACTAAATGTAAAACTTACGTATCTAGAACTATAAAGTGCCCTGACAAACTTAGGGCTTTTTTTTGTTTGTTTGTTTTTGTTTAGCAATTACTCTGAAATTGCTAAAAATCTGTACTAGAAGTGCTCTAAATCTGTTTTTTTTTTTTTTCCCTTCAAATTATGGCACAGGAAAGTATTACAAGTGAATTAAAAATGCAACTTGAAACTAAAATTAAAAGTCAAATATTATTGTGGTTACCATAAAACTTTAAAGACAAAATATTTAATAACATGAAAATGCTTATATACCCTTCATTGAAATGGACAAAATATGTTATCTCTATAAACTAATCCTATTTTAAATATATGTTTACTTAGAAAAAAAATTTTTAATTCAGATAAATATTAATAGTGATTATGTCTGTGTGGATGAACAGTGGTTATTTGAATCTTCCTTTTTAGGAAATTTTCCTAGCTTTTCTTTTTCTTTTTTTTACATTTTATTTATTTATTTAGACAGTCAGTATTATTTTATATTAATTTCAGGTGGACAGCATAGTGGTTAGACATTTATATAATTTAAGAAGTGATCCCCCTGACTAGTCTAGTACTCACTTGGCACTGTGCATAGTTATTACCATATTATTGACTATATTCTCTATGCTTTACTTTATATCCCCATGACTATTTTGTAACCACCAATTTGTACTTCTTAATCCCTTCACGTGTTTCACATTGCCCCCACATCCCTCCCATGTATCACCCTGATAAATCTAGTACCCATTTGACACAATACATAATTATTACAATATTATTTACTGTATTCCTTATGATATACCCTATATCCCCATGACGACTGTGTAACAGCCAATTTGTACTTAATCCCTTCCCCTTTCTCACTTACCCTAATCACCCCCAGCAGACAACCATCAAAATGTTCTCTGTATCTATGAGTTTGTTGGTTTTGTTTGTTTAGTTTGTTCTTTAGGTTCCACATATAAGCGAAATCACATTGCATCTGTATTTCTCTGTCTGACTTACTCCACTCAGCGCAGTACCCTCCAGATCCATCCATGCTGCCACAGATGGCAAGAACCCTCTCCCATCCATGTATTCCATTGTGTATATGTACCATCTTTTTTTTTTTAATTTAAGTTTATTGGGGTGACAATTGTTAGTAAAGTTACATAGATTTCAGGCGTACAATTCTGTAATACATCATCTGTATTTTGTTTCTTAAATTTCTACCTGCTGAGAAATACCACTGTGGTTTTTTGTTTGTTTGTTTGTGTGTGTGTGTGTATGTGTGTGTGTGTGTGTTTTTCTTAGATTTATAATTTGATCAGTTTAAAAATTGTTTTTAAATTTTCAATTACAGTTGACATAAAAATATTAGTTTCAGATGTACAACATAGTGATTAGACATTTATACCACATACAAAGTGATCACTCCGATAAATCCAGTACCCATCTGTTACCATGCCTAGTTATTATAATACTACTGACTATATTCTCCATGCTGTACTTTATAACCCGATGACTATTTTGTAACTACCAATTTTTGCCTCTTAATCCCCTCCTCCCTTTAACCATCCGCCCAACTCCTCCAATCCAGCAACCACCAAAATGTTCACTGTATCTATGAGCTTGTTTCTGTTTCGTTTGTTCATTTATCCTGTTTTCTAGATTCCACATATAAGTGAAATCATATAGTATTTATCTTTCTTAGTCTAACTTACTTCACTCAACACAATACCCTCTAGGTTCATCCATGTTGTTGCCAAAAGGCAACATTTCATTCTTTTTTATGGCTGAGTAATACTCCATTTTATATATGTACCACTTCTTCTTTATCCATTCGTCTATCAATGGACACAAAGGTTGCTTTCATATCTTGGCTATTGTATATAATGATGCCGTGAACATAGGGCTGCATATGTCTTTTTGAATTAGTGTTTTGGGTTTCTTTGGCTAAATACCCAGAAGTGGAATTGCTGAGTCATAAGGTAATTCTATTTTTAATTTTTTGAGGAACTGCCATACTGTTTTCCACAGGCTGCACCAATATACAGTCCCACCAACAGTGCACAAGGGTTCCCCTTTTTCCACATCCTGACCAACACTTGTTACTTGTTGATTTGTTGATGATGGCTATTTTGACAAGTGTGAGGTTGTATCTTATTGTGGTTTTAATTTACATTTTTCTGATGATTAATGACATTGAGCATCTTTTCATATGTTTATTGGCCATCTGTATGTCCTCATTGGAGAAATGTCTATTCAGGTCCTCTGCCCATTTTAAAATCAGATTGTTTGTTGTTTTGGTGTTGAATTGTATGAGTTTTTTATAGATTTTGGATATTAACCCTTTATCAGAGAGAAATACCAGTTAATTCACAATAGGGACCGTGTTATACATGTCCTCTGAGGTTTTTGTTTTAAGTATATTAAAATATTTTATGTAATATTTGATACTTCCAAAAGAATATGTGGTGCATGTATAAAAATTATGATGGGATATTTTAGTAGTTAATATATGACAATATAATATAAGGTGCAACATTATTAATGCCACGTCTTCCTGTTGTGCTATTCATCTGCCTCAAGTATTACTATCTTGAATTTTGTTTTCAGCACCTTAATGTTTAAAATATAATCACATATGTACGTATCTTTATGATATTTAAATTTTTTTAATTGTTTTTACATTTTATAAAAATGTTCATACTCTGTGTAGTCTTCTAGGTTCTACTTTGTTTTTTCATTTAACATTGTGTCTCTAAGATTAATTATTGTTGGCTGGTATAGTTAATATATTTTTATTACTGTATAATAAATTTATATAGTAATTTTGAGATTATTCCATTAGGAGATTATGCCATCATTTATTTATTTATTTATTTATTGTCTAGTTGGTGAATGGATTATTTCCAGTTTTTTACTATTTTGAATAATGCTGCTATGAATACTAGAGTGTCATTAGGGCAGTGCCTTTCAAAGGTTTTTGTTTTAACTATAATCTAACAGGACATATACACAAATATCTGTTTTTCTATTTCTCTCTGTGTCTATCACTTTAAAAACTCCAAGATATATTTAGGCAGTCAATATTATTTTATATTAATTTCAAGTGTATAGCATAGTTATTTACATAACTATGACATTTATATAATTTACACATTTATATAATTTAAGAAGTGATCCTCCTGACTAGACTAGTGCTCACCTGGCACTGTGCATAGTTATTACCATATTCTTGATTATATTCCCTGTGCTTTACTTTACATCCCCATGACTATTTTGTAACCACCAATTTGTACTTCTTAATTCCTACTCTGAGCAGTGACTCTAGTAAAATCTAGTCTATTTTTAAAAATGCTTATAGAAACCCAATAAATTGGTTTCATTAATCATTTCTATCTAAGATTTGAAAACTACTCTAAGATACATACCAGGTTGTGGAATTATTAGGTGTTATGAAATGCTAATTTCAACCTCACAAGATGATGGCAAATTGTTTCCATAGTACTTGATTCACCTGTTCTTACCAATTCTTGTTTTTCACATTCTTACCAAGACTTGGTATTGCAGACAAATTTAGGTTTTCAGCAAGAAGTCTATTAACTTATAAATCAAATGAGGACATATTAATGACTTTTACTTATGTTCTAATTTTATAACTAAAAATGTTTAGTCAAATAAAGTGCCAGGATTTCTAGAAGAAGGAAACCAGAGAACACTGAGTTGTCCTGTATTCTGTTTGAGATCTTGCTTTGGAATGTCTTCACATTTTCTTTGCTTAAAAATACAACTTGTTTATTGTTCTGTTTGCTTTGCTGCTCAAGTGTACGACTATTTTTTTTATATTTGCCAACAGCTTTGTTCAGTTTAAGTGAGTCTTTGACTATTTTAGGATTAAAATATTCTATGCGTTTCGTCATATCTGTGGTGCTAATCAAGGAATCTATAACACAGTTACTGTCTTGAAAAAAGGGACTAAGCACTGGGTATAAGATCCCCTTCCTGTGCCATTTGTTCCAGGTAAAGTATGTGGTAAAAGGGAATTAACCACATTGTGGGTCTAACGGAGCAAGGGTTGTGACCAGAGGATGAGCAGATGGCCAGTGTAGTCTTCCACAGTGGATCAGTTTCTTCAAGAGTAGTAATGACCTTCATAGGCTGGGTGATTGGGTGTACACCTGGCACACAGTAGTTAGGGTCATCCCAATGATTTCAGCAGGATCAATACATTGTATTTCTTTAGCATATTCTGACCTAGGACATCATTCAGGATGTTCGGGACTTGTTTTTACCCAACTGTAATAGTAGTGGGTAATTTTAAATATTTAGGTGCTGTGGCAAAAACTGAGATGTTCCAACCTGATCCCACTCAGCTATGGGGGAGGCAGTCAGTGGACATTTCCAGCAGTTAGCTCTTTCAGGATGTCTCAGCTCCAGGAGACCCTTTATCCTTCCCAGAGCCACCCTACCCTGTGGCTAAGTGAGGCAAGGGTAATAAGGCCAGGCCATTTTGGCCCAAGGTGGGTCAGCTCTGATGGGCAACATTGGCCCAGACTTTGTGCATTCTTCATTACAGTCTGACTTCGCTCACTTTCCAGAGCTTTCAATCCCTAATAAACATCTTGAATCCCAAATTTCACCTCAGTGTTTGCTTCAGAGAACCCAACCTGTGACAGGTGCCCATGGTTTCATGAATATAAGTGTATTTTTCTCATAATAAGACAAGAATTAAAATAGAATATAGGACGATTATCAAATATGACGATGATAGTAAGAAATTAGAATATACATTTATATATTTTGCTTTTTACTTAGGACTTATCCAAGTTTTGAACATCCTTTTGCTTTTTAACTGAAAACACTGTTTCTTTGATCTTCTGCAAAGTATAGTGCATCTTCTGGATATTAACATATGACTTTTCTGGAATTGGAATAATTTTCATAAATCAACTAATTTTATTTTTATGATTCTTCTGTATCTGTGCATTTCATTTAAACCAAGTCCTTACTGATCCAATGTCATTTACTTCTACAAAAATTGTAATAATTAAGTCATTCATATTGAAGCCCTCCTGAAAAACTACTAGAATTATAAGAAAAAGTGAATATTCCATCAACGAGAAGGAGTCAAACAAAAGGAGAGACAGATGAACATAATTGGCATGAATTAATATGAAATAATTGTTTGAAAATTAAGTATTAGGAAAATTTGGGGTAAAATGGGGGCATATGTCTTAAGTAATGAATTTGTGAAGAGGTAAATTGGATAGCTATTTGCATTAGTCAGCTAGGACTATAGCAAAGTACCACAGACTGAGTGACATTTATTTCTTAACCATTCTGGAAGCTGGGAGGTCCAAGCTCATTTGGTTCTTGGTGAGAGCCCTCTTCCTGGCTTGCAGACAGCCTTCTATCTTGTGTCCTCATGTGGCAGAGCTCACGTGTGCAGCTATTGGTCTATCTCAGTCGCAGCTTCGTGCTGCATTATTTTAAAGTTAAGCATCACTGAGAAACTATCTGCTAAGTAAAACTTAAACCTACTGAGAACACAACTGGGTTGTCCTTGATGTCGTATGACACATTTCATTCTAAAAAGCCTGGAATTTTTATGGACAGTGGTGATGTCAGTTTTAAAGCTCAGAGGGTTGGTTAAGTATCGTGTTTCCCCGAAAACAAGACCTAGCTGGACCATCAACTCTAATGAGTCTTTTGGAGCAAAAATTAATATAAGACCCAGTCTTTTATATTATATTATATATTATGTTATACTATACTATACTATACTATACTATACTATACTATACTATATTATATTATATTATATTATATTATATATAAGACCGGGTTTTATATTACAGTAAAGTAAGACAGGGTGTTATATAAATTTTTGCTCCAAAAGATGCATTAGAGCTGATGGCCTGGCTAGGTCTTATTTTCGGGGAAACACGGTATATAAGCAGGCTGTTTGACAGAACGTTTTGGTTGATTTTGTCAAAATGTGGCCTTTTGTAGAGTCATCTGAGGCTTCATAGTAAGAACTTAGTTGCTAGTGGTGGGTCTTGTCATCATTTTTAAGGTTGAGAATGTCTTTCCTGTAGTTTATTTACATTTGCTAGAGCAGTGCCTCTGTATGCTGGTGCATCTCTTGGCTTTTGCTGTGTTTTGTGACTCCTTAGCATGTAGAAATCTCATTAGTCTAGATTCAGTGACTAAATCTACATAGGAAGAATTTTTGTTCTTCACAATGACTGACTTCATTATTCATAGGTGTCCTCCTGGTTAATGGGTGATCAGCCATAACCTTGGAAGGCGCTTTCCTTGTGTCTGTCTGACCTGGGAGACTCCAACAGGAGGTAAAGTTCCCTCCAATTTAATCTTTGAAGTCAGTGGTACCATCTAGCCTAATCACCCAGCAATGCCATTTTGGTATATATTTCAACAATAGTATCATCATCATTGACAAAAATATTTCCAACCTGATCTGACACTCTGTCATTCTTCAGGGTGTGTGTTTTTCTGGAATCAGACTGTACAGAGCTCATTACCTTGGACAAGCTCATTTTCACTCCTATACAGGTTCAGTTTTTGTTTCTTTTTAGTTTCTGGAATTCTTTCTCAACAGCGAGAATCCACACTGGAGCTCTAAAGAGGTGCTTGCTTGCACAGTGGGAAAGTAGAGTAGCAGTTAGCAGATGCCATATGGAGTGGAAGGAGTAGATGAATTTACAGTGCAGAAATATTTAGACTAATTGGTGTCATTTTCTCAGTTACACCATATCTACATTTTCAGAAAGTTTCACCTGGAGAAAAATATAACAAGTTGGAGCAACGCAAGTTCATGCCTCACAGTCCATCCAGCTGTGGTCTAAGGAACAGGGATACTGTCCTGTGGGTGCCAGCTACTGATTGTGGGTCTCAGAGGGCCTGGTAAAGAAGAAAACCCATTGCTGCTGGGCTGGTCCAGTTTCAGACTCTCTTTGTTTAAAATAAGAATAAAACAAAGCCCAAAATAGTCCCCAAAATATAATTTATTACATTTTTAAGATTCTAAATATTGTGAAGCGGATTAATGGCATTTTGACCTGACTTAGATTCTTTTAATTCCTTAAGTAATGAAGATTTTGAATCTGGGTTGAATCTGGGAAGCTATTGTTCAGTTTTAGCACTCAGCACAGCAGCCAACACACGGTAGAAACACAATCAGTATTTGTTGACTGAGTCAAAGAATGAAGGAAAATGTTGAAAATTACTTCAGGATGGTTCCCCAGAGGATATTTTTAAGGGTTTTTTTTAAAGAAATAATTCCTCCTCCTTATAGTGCATCTAAACTCAAGTGAAGATAGTAAAATATTTTTAGTGGTCACTGGCAAATGGTCATTCTTCTGAATATTTGCGTTTCTCAGAGGACCAAAGTGGGAAAGAGGAAAAGTGAAGCGTTACGTGTGTTTAGAGGCTGGAGTTATGGAAATTAATAAAAAAAGGTTTTCTTGAGTAAACCCCAAGTATATTACTTGTGTGTTAACATGTGAGAAGTTCTGAATGAAAAATAGGGAAAGTTTTGAAACATACGTTTTTATCCTTTATGTGGTGTGGTGATGCACTGTTCTTGCTAACATTCCAATTTTGGGCTGACCTGCATTTGTGTGTTTGTTGACTGTGCGTGTGTGTGTATGTGTTGGAGGGGAGCTCATTTCTATTGTTCCTTAACACTCGTCAGGGTAAGAAAATGACATCCAAGTTGTCCTGAGGTGACTTTACAATAATGAGAAGGTGGAAATATACCTAGTTACCTACAAAATCAACCTTAAAACATCTCTTTTTAAAAAAGAGAAATATCCCTTTTCCAAATTTGAGCTAAGCTGTTCTTCATGGATATTATCTGATATTTGGAACACTACAGCTTATCTGTTTTCTGAAGGACATGCTGGGAACACTTTAAAAAAGTGGTTTATTGACGGCACCTGTAAAATAATACTGTATTGCTTACCAAAAAGCTGGAACGGTTGTAAAATTCTTAAAGTTTTAAGGATGTTTGGTGTTTTGATGGGCCAAGGGTTTATAAGATAAAGTGTCCCCAAACTAATGTGATTTGTTCCACAGTTCGCTAACAATGGTGTTTTTTAGTGTCTAACGAAAACAAGGAGAGAAATGGCCAGAATACATTTTTAAAGTTAGAATTCTATTTTAGAATTGGAATGTAAAGTGAGCCCTCCTCATTCTACTAAAGAGTCCAGATGATTTCTGACAAAAGAATTAGATCCATCTTTAAAAGCAAAATTTGTAAAGTTTGGCAGTTAACTGTAGCAACTGTATTTGGTAATTCAAGTACTTGGTAAATAATTATTGAACAAAAGGATATTTGTTTTTGAAACAGTTGTACATGTTTTAGATTTTTGTAAGTTAAATCGTACTTTTACATTTATTGTGATTCATTTCGTAAGACAAATAATCACTCCCAAATTTATATTATGGTAAACCCAGATTTTCATAGGTCAGAATTGCTGCGAGTAAGGACACCTCTAAAATGCCTTCCTTGCATAGGATCTGGTTTATTCTTTTTGAGGTTGCTAAGGTACAGAAAGTTTGTTTTTTAAAGGTAACAGTTATTCACCAGTTTATAAACAATTCAGTAAAAATAGATTTCTAAGGGTCTTCAATTTGTAATTGATAAATCATGCATGCTGAAATAGTTGGCCTTGATTCTTATTCTCCTTGAGAATGTAAAATGTTTATCAACACATCAAGATTTACAAATATAGGAGAAAAGAAAGAATTGCACTGTCAGTAATATGAGGATATACATTTCTCTCAAAACGCTCTAACGTAAATAATAAAGTGTGTTAGAAAATTTGGTCTAAATTAAGAATAGGATCTAAGAAACACATAGTCTACTTTGTTACAACCCTGTTTGGGTCCTACTGTGAGTTAAAGGCCTTTTTTATTTCTATTATATTGTTTGTCTGCTGAGTTCTGGCTATGTAATTAAAATTTCAGGAGAAGTAAGCTCCTGGTGAATGGGGTGTCTCTGTAAGATGTTTGCTACCTACTGTCTAAGTGGGAATGCAAGACTTATCTTGAGAGTGAAAAAAACGTGGAGCCATATTTGAGAGTAAATCACACTACTTCCTGAACGGATACTTGAAATCCAGTCTTCCTGTAGTTTTAACAAGAGCTGAACCAAGATCTCTGGGTACCTCAGAAAGACTAATCACATGGCATTGCTTCAAATTGTGTTGAGGAATAGTAGGGGGAAAAGTCAATCTTCGTTAATAAAAAGTTTATGCAGAAAGAATTTCAAGTATGATGCAGAATGAGTGCTTAGAAAAACAACAGACAAAGTATTCCCTACTTTTTTGCAGTTCTTCCCTGTCTTCTATTGTGATCTTTCTGACTCTGGAGGTACTTTTCAGTTGACACAAAGTTCACAAAGTACAGAAGTAACATAACATGTCTTCCACCTTCTTCTCTCCCACCACCTTTCCCTTTCCAAAAGCAACTAATGTTGTCAGTTTTTTGTGCACCTTTTCAGAGTTATGAAAGTATTTATCTCCAGCCTCTTCATCTAAGCTATTATATTAAAGCGCTCAAAGGCCAAGTGAATCACTTGTTTCTATAAGGAACGTAAGTACTCTGTATTACCATTTCAGAATTTCTTCTGACTTCGTAACTTCCAAGCACTGAGTGGTATGCTCATCACAAAAAATATTTAGAAGTGTTACTTTTTCACCCACTTGAGGGCACTGCCTACTTAGTAGGAATGTGACCAGCTTACAGTTTGAGTTTATTGCAGTGATATATTTGCGACTCAGAGATAAGTGCCCAAGTACCAGTTTGGCTATCCTGCTTCTTTATCCAGCTCTGGTCACCTGTATCATCAAGGAAGAGCCCAGTGGTAAAGGACCCAGGTTTCGGACTCAGCAGTGAGCAATCCTCGTTTTCCAAGAGTAGAGTTACTTTTTCTGAAGCTCCTCTGAGTGGGACCTTAGAGTGGCTTTGTTGTCAGCCATATTGACTGACAGCCATATGGTCCCTGCACAAGCTTGCCTTTTGTTTTCTATCCAGTATTTCAGAACATGCTCCCGCTTTCTCACTCTCTCCCTACTTCCCATCTTTTCTTTGCTCCTCAAATCTCTCACTCTCCCTCCCCACAGTCTTACTCAAATTTCTCAAGCTATAATCTTTAAGAGGGAATACTCTCATCTTCCTGTGACCAGATGGACAAAGCTACCTGTATGAGTATCTGCCCTCATTCTCTCCTCTTCCCTTCTGTGGTTGCCCTTCCTCTCTCTCTCTTTTGCAACATGAATCTTTCCTTTTTACTGAATAATTCATCTTTATCTGTAAGATGCTTTCTAGAAGCCTCCATCTTAAAACAACAAAACTAAACCATGCTCCACTGATCCCCCTTCCACAGCAGCTCCCGCCCCTATTGGTCTCCCATGGTCTCACCTGTACTTTACATACAATGTCTTCCACTTGGGTCTCCCTACTTGTCGCTCACACCACCCTTTCTCCACAGAAGCAGTCAGTGGGATTATTTTAAAATATGTCAAATCATTTAACTTGTTTTTGCTTTTAAAACCCATTCAAAGGCTCCCCTCTACACTTAAAATAAAATCCATTTTCCACATTTTGCCTGCAAGGTCCAGTGTGAACTGCCTCCAGCCCAACCCTCCTGCCTCACCTCCAGCTACTCACCTCCTTGCCTACTTCCTTGGCCATACAGGCTTTTCTTCGGTTACCAAAAAGCACCAAATTCTCCCCATCCCTATGCCACCCTCTTAGAACTTTTGCCTGGCATTCTCATTCTACAGCTTCCGAAGGGACTGGCACGTTCTCTTCCTGCTGGTTTAATTGTTACCTCCTCAATGAGTTCTTCACCAGCAGGTCCAAGGAGGTCCTTCACCCCTGCTTGTCTCTATCCCAATGCCATGTTTGTTTACTGCCTACTACTCCATAGTTTGTTAACATTTGCTTGTTTAAGACTCTGAGGGCAAGGACTATGTCTGTTTTGCTCACCACTAGGTAGTACCTGGCACATAGTATGTGTTCCTGGTACCTTTGTTGAACAAGTGAGTGAATGCTGTCTCATAAGCGAGGCCTAGCTTGGGTTAATCCGTTCCGTTAGAACAGAGAGCCAGTCCTTCAGTTGGGCTGCACGCCCCTTTAGAATCACAACATTTTGGAGATTGAAGAGACATTGCAGGGCTTCTATCCCACTTCTGCCATGTATGTCCCTCCCCCCATCGTCCTGCATTTCCGTATCGCTCAGACCCAGGCTTGAGTTCAGGGGCTCTCTTGCTCTCAGTCTCAGCATGACAGGGAGGCAGCCATTACTCCTGTCTTCTCATCTCCTTTGGGAGCAGGAGTATGGCGCAGTGGCTGAGGCTGTGGGTCTGGAGCCAGAGAGCTGGGGTCTGAGTCCTGTCACTGCCACTTACTAGTTATGTGATCTTGGGCAACTTATTTAACTTCATTGTGCCTCACTTTCCTCACATATAGAGTTAATCACCGTACAGAGTTGTTGCGATGATTCAGTGAGTGAATGCAAGTAAAACATTTACCACAGTAATGCTCAATCCATGTTAGCCGTAAGCCTTTCCTATCTCTACTTTGTTTTTCATTATCTCCATTAACTCTAGTCTTTAAAAAAAAATGTATTGTAGTAAAATATACATATCAAAATGTATCATCTTAACCATTTCAAGTATATAGTTCGGTGGTATTAAATACCAGGGGTGCCAAAAAATGTGTATAATCTTTAAGAGGTGTTATCTATGTATTACTTTTTGAAGTTGAATTGAATTACGTAGCAATGTGTAATATGATGTTCACTCAAAAGATAGCGTTAATCAAATGAATTCTAGTGTCATTCATTGTATTACAATTTTAATATGATTTTTTCCTTTCTTAAAATGTGTATGCATTTTCTTGGCACCCTCTGTATATTCATAATGTTGTGCAACATCATAATGTTCGCAATCAGCCCCACCACCCATCTCTATAGCTTTTTGCATTTTGTAAAACGAAAATACTATACCCATTAAACAATAACCCACCATCCCCGTCCCCAGCCCCTTGCAACCAGCATTCTACTTTCTGTCTTTTTGAATCTGGCTACCCAAAGTAGCTCAAATAAGTGGAATCATACAGCATTTGTCCTTTTGTGACTGACTTACTTTACTTCTCATAATGTCTTCAAGGTCCGTTCGTATTATAGTAGGTCTCAGAATTTCCTTACTTTTTAAGGCTGAATAATATCCCATTGTATGTATGCATTACATTTGTTTATCCAGCATTCAGTGATGGACATTTGCATTGTTTCTACCATTTGGCTGTTGTGAATAATACTATGAACAGTGATGTACAAATATCTGTTCAAGTCTCTGCTTTCAGTTTTTTTTGGGTATGTACCCAGAAGTGGAATTGCTGGATCACACAGAAATTCTATTACTAGTTTTTGAGGAGCTGCCATCCTGCACCATGCTGCTGCACATACAGCAGCTGCACCATTTTATGTTTCCACCAACAGTGCACAAGGGTTCCAGTTTCTCTACATCCTTGCCAACATCGTTTTATTTTCTGTTTGTTTTTATAGTAGCCATCCTAATAGATGTGAGGTGGTATTTTGTTGTAGTTATGATTTGCACTCCCCTAATTATTAGTGATATTGAGCATCTTTTCATGTGCTTATTGGTCATTTGTATATTTTCTTTGGTGAAATGTCTATTCAAGTACTTTGCCCATTTTTAAATCAGGTTGTTTGGTTTTTTGTTATTCAGTTTCAGGTCTCCACGTATTCTGGATATTAAACTCTTATCAGACATATTATTTGCAAATACCTTCTCCCATTCTGTGGCTTGCCTTTTTTACTCGGTTATAGTGTATTTTTATTTTTGTTGTTGTTGGGGAATATTGGTGAACAGTGTGTTTTTCCAGGACCCATCAGCTCCAAGTAAAGTCATTCTTTTCTTTCTTTCTTTCTTTCTTTCTTTCTTTCTTTCTTTCTTTCTTTCTTTCTTTCTTTCTTTCTTTCTTTCTTTTTTTTAAAGATTTTATTGGGGGAGGGGAACAGGACTTTACTGGGGAACAGTGTATACTTCCAGGACTTTTTTCCAAGTCAAGTTGTCCTTTCAGTCTTAGTTGTAGGGGGCGCAGCCCACCATCCCTTGCGGGAGTCGAACCGGCAACCTTGTGGTTGAGACGACTTGCTCCAACCAACTGAGCCATCTGGGAGCTCAGCGGCAGTTCAACTCAAGGTGCTATGTTCAATCTTAGTTGCAGGGGGTGGAGCCCACCATCCCTTGCGGGACTTGAGGAGTCGAACTGGCAACCTTGTGGTTGAGAGCCCACTGGCCCATGTGGGAATCGAACCGTCAGCCTTCGGAGTATGGAGTATGGAGCTCTAACCTCCTGAGCCACCAGGCCGGCCTAAAGTCATTGTTTTCAATCTAGTTGTGGAGGTTACAGCTCACTGGCCTATGTAGGAATCGAACTGGCAACCTTGGTGTTATGAGCACTGCGCGCTAGCCCACTGAGCCAACCAGCCGCCCTATAGTGTCTTTTGTTGAGCAAATTTTTAAAAATTTCATGATGTTCACTTTGTGTATTTTTTTCTTTTGTTGCCTGTGCCTTTGTTGTCATGTCTGAGAAATCACTACCAAATGCAATCTCATGAAGTTTTGCCCTATGTTTTCTTCTAAGAGTTTTATAGTTTTAGGTCTTACATTTAAGTCTTTGATGCATTTTTGAGTTGATTTTTGTATATGGTGTTAGATAAGGGTCCAACTTCGTTCTTTTGCATGTGGCTATCCAATTTTCTCAGCACCATTTGTTGAAAAAATTGTCCTTTTCCCCATTGAATGATCTTGGTACCCTGTCAGAAATCATTTGACCATCTATGTGAGAGTTTATTCCTGGGCTCTCTATTCTATTCCATTGGTCTAGATGTCTGTCTTTATGCCAGCAACACATTGTTTTGACTACTGTAGCTTGGTAGTAAGTTTTGAAATCAGGAAGTGTCAGTCCTCCTGCTTTGTTCTTATTTTTCAAGGTTGTTATGGCTATTCACGGTCTCTTGAGATTCCATATGAATTTTAGGCTGAGTTTTCTATTTCTGTAAAAGGCTTCCTGGGGATTTTGGTCAGGATTACGCTGAATCTGTAGATCACTTTAGGTATTGACATCTTAACAATATTGTCTTGTAATCCAGCAACATGGGATGTGTCTCCATTTATTTATGTCTTATTGTTTTCACCAATGTTTTCTAGTTTTCATTGTAGAAGTCTCTCACCTTTTTGGTTAATTCCTAAATATTTTTGTTTTTTGATGCTATTGTAAATGGTATTGTTTCTGTAATCTCCTTTTCAGATTGTTCATGGTTAATGCATAGAAATGTAACTGATTTTTGTGTGTTGACTGTATGCTTCTACTTTGCTGACTCTGGTTATTTGTTCTAACAGTGTTTCTTTTTGGTTGGACTTATTAGGGTTTTCTACATATAAGATCATATAATCTACAAACAGAGATAACTTCCCTTATTTCTTTCCAATTTTATGCCTTTTATTTGTATTTCTTGCCTAATTGTTCTGGCTAGAATGTCAGTGTTATGTTGAATATAAGTGGCAAAAGTGGGCATCTTAGCCTCGTTCCTAATCTTAGAGGAAAAGCTTTCAGTGTATCACCGTGGAATATGATGTTTCCTGTGGATTTTTCACAGATGGCTTTTATTATGGGTGATAGTTTCCTTTCATTCCTAGTTTATTGAGTGTTTATCCTGAAAGGGTGTTGAATGTTGTCAAATGCTTTTTCTGCATCAATTGAGATGACAATGTGTTTTTGGATTTTTTCCCCCTTCATTCTGTTAATGTGGTCTATTACATTGATTTTTGTAAGTTGAACCATCTTTACATTCCAGGACAAATCCCAGTTGGTGATGGTGAATAACTTTAATATGCTGTTGAATTCAACTTGTTAGCATTTTCTTGAGTATTTTTACATCAATGTTCATAAGGGATATTGGTCTATAGTTTTCTTACAGTGCTTCTGTTTGGCTTTGATTTCAGGGTAATGTTTGCCTTGTAGAATGAGTTAGGAAATGTTCCCTCTTCTTCAATTTTCTGGAAAAGTTTGAGGATTGGTGTCAATTCTTCTTTAAATGTTTGGTAGAATTTCCCTATGAAGCCATCAGGTCATGGGCTTTTCTTTGTTGGGTGATTTTTGATTACTTATTCAATCTCCTTACTGGTTATAAATCTGTTAAGATATTCTATTTCTTTATTATTAAGTCTTAGTAGGTTTTGTGTTTCTACGAATTTGTCCATTTTGTCTAGGTTATCCAATGTGTTGGTGTATAGTTGTTCATAGTACTCTCTTATAACCTTTTTATTTCTGTAGAATCGGTAGTAATTTTGCCACCTTCATTTCTGATTTGAGTCATTTGAGTTTTTTTCTTAGTCTGTCTAGCAAAAAGTGTGACAATTTTGTTGATCTTTTCAGAGAACCAACTCTGGGTTTCATTGATATTTTTTCTGTTCTGTTTTATTTATCTCTGCTCTAATTTTTATTATTTCCTTCCTTCTGATAGCTTTGGGTTTAGTTTGTTCTTTATTTTCTAGTTACTTACTTGTAAAGGTAAGTTTTTGATTTGAAGTCTTTCTTATTTTTTAATGTAAGTGGTTATAGCTATAAATTTCTCCCTTAACACTGCTTTTGCTGCATCTCATAAGTTTTGGTATGGTGTATTTTCTTTTTCATTTATCTCCAAGTGTTTTTTTTATTTCTCTTGTCATTTCTTCTGTGAGCTATTGCTTGTTTAAGAGTATATTGTTTAATTTCCGCAAATTTGCAAATTTTCCAGTTTTATTTCTGTTGTTGATTTCTAACTTCATCCTGTTGTGGTTGGAGAAGATACTTTGTACAAAACCTATCTTTTTAAGCCTTTTGATACTTGGGCGGCAAGATGGCTCAGTTGGTTAGAGTGCGAGCTCTTAACAACGAGGCTACTGGTTCAATTCCCACATGGGATGGTGGGCTGTGCCCCCTGAAACTAAAAATTAAAAACAGCGACTGGACTAGGAGCTGAGCTGTGCCCTCCACAACTAGATTGAAGGACAATGACTTGGAGCTAATGGGCTCTGGAGAAACACACTGTTCCCCAATATTCCCCAATACAAATTTAAAAATATAACTAACTAACTAAATAAATAAATTTATTGAGACTTAAGTTTGTGGCGTAACATATGGTCTACCCCAGAAAATGTCTCATGTGCACTTGAAATGATGTGTGTGCTATTGTTGTTGGGTAAAATGTTCTGTGTATGTCTATTAGAAATAGTTGTTTCATTGTGTTGTTTAAGTTTTCCATTTCCTTACTTGTCTTCTGTCTGTTCTATATATTATTGAGAGTGGGATATTGAAGTCTCCAATTCTTATGGTAGTGCTGTCTCTCTCTTCAGTTCTATCAGTTTTGCTTCATATATGTTTGCCAGTCTGAAGTGCGTAAATGTTTATAATTGTTATATATTCTTGCTGTATTGAGGTTTTAATTAATACATAATGTTCTTTATGTGTTGTAACCTTTTTTTGACAGTCTATTTTGTCTGATACTAGTATAATCACCCTGCCCTTTTTTGGTTGCTGTTTGCATGGAATATCTTTTCCATACTTCCATTTTCAGTCTATTTGTGTCTTTGGCTCTAAAGTGAGTCTCTTGTTGACAAAATATAGTTGGATCATGGGCTTTTACCCATTCTGCCAATCTCTGTCTATTATTTGGAGAGTTTAATCCATTTAGGTTTAAAATAATTAATGATAAGGAGGGACTTCTGCCATTTTGCTGTTTGTTTTATATGTACCTGATAGCTTTTGTCCCTTATTTCCTGCACTGTTGTCTTCTTTTGTTTTCTAGGTGAGGAGACAGATTCCTGGTGCTTTAATCTCTGCTATCTTACCAGAATCCACTGACTCTAGTTCTTTTTTTACAGCACTCGTCCAATAACTGATTTAGTCAGTTTTAATAGTCATCTATTCTTTGGTTTCTTCAGCTTGTTCTCCTTCTCTCTGTCACTTTCTCCTTTTTTTCTTCTTTCTAATTCAGTGGGTTTTTTTAAAAAAATCTTTTGGAGGTAACAGATTCTTTTAAGAATTTGAAAAAATAAAATCTATGAATTATCTCGCTAGAAAAATCCATATATGCATAATCACCCAAAATAAGCAGATAATTCAGAGGTCCATAGATGCCCTGATATCTCACCATGTCCATCTTGACTGGAGTCCCTATTAAAAGATGCATCTCTGTCATCTTTCTTTGTCACTATGGGCAGAAGACAGCAACCCTGTCACAAGATGCTCACTAGGAGACTGGTGAATGCGAACTGTCCTCTCTGAATACAGCCAGAAAAGCCTCTTTCCCAGAATATGAAATCATGCTACCATTTTCATGTTTATCCAGCTGCATGCCACTAAACTCATACATGTTTGAGGTAGTTATTTATACCTTACAATACAAACTTGTGATTGCTACTCATTTGGAATATGTAGGGATAACAGACTAGTTTAAGTGAGAACAATTTGAATTAATTAAATTGTGTGTGTGTGTGTGTGTGTGTGTGTGTGTGTGTGTGTGTGTAAGCCTGGTTTCCTTTCAAGAAACCAGTATAGCAATAAAAAATAATACATATGTATGTATATGCCAGTAGTGATAATAATAGTCAACTATTTTCTAGATGGACAGTCTTTCATTGGGATCTCTTTTTACACTTTAAAAACACTTATTATTGTCATATTAATTACTGGTGTACAAAAGTGTTGCGAAAGTCAAGGAAACAATCTGGTCCTTTAAGGGAATTAAGTGTTTGTTTGGCAAGTGTTCCTTTCAAATTCTAAATTTGGTTAGTAAACTAAGTTTTATAGAGGCAATTGTAGCATTAACAGCAGCTGAGAGAGTCATGCAATCCCATGTGGCAGGTACAGCCAACAACCATGAGTCATGGAACCATTGCCCAGACAGACCCTCACAGTGAAGCTCAGCCCCTCTTGATCTGCAGATGAGGAAATAAGGTGGCCCAGAGAGACCACATGACTTGCTGAAGATCACACAGTTGATTTATAACAGGGATTCATACTTTTACTATAAAAGTGAGAATTTAACCATAAAAGATAATCAGAAAATTCTCCTAGTCCACCAAGTTAGTTTATTTTTTAACTGATTTAAGTCCCTCCAAGTACAGCGCAGTTGTCATTCCGGAATTCTCCCAGAACCCCCTGCATTGGCTGAGGACTCCTCCTAGACCACCGCCTGCATCTCTCTTCCATAGCTCTTGCTATATATTTTGTTTCGTTCTATTTTTGTACTTGTATAGGAATGGAGTAACTACAAGCAATATCAACATCCCTTCCTCCTATTTTTGCTACAGTTGAGTTTTAATGATCTCTGAGAGTGCTTTTTTTAAATTATTATGGTGAGCCTGGGCAGTGGTGTTTTCAGGATGTCATGGTAGGTTAAAGCATATAGTCTATGGGCGTTTAACTTATCTGACAGTGGAAAGCTGTCTGAGCCAGGCTGATTCTACTGAACAAACTTGGGCGGGGTGGGGCCTGCACAGTTGATGGCAGAGTGATGGCCAGCTGGAGGTGAACAAGCACCCTTTGTTCTAGTAGCTAAAACATAGGAATGAGAATGGAATCACCTTTATGAACCTTAAACTGCTCCCTAGGCCAAATAGGGACTACTAACACACATAAGAACCTGAAACCTTAGTGATAGTGAGATTCCATCTTTGATTCATTTATTTTCTCTATTTAAACTATTATCAAACCTACAAACCAGAGTAGAGAATAATATTTTGAACATCTGTGTACCCACCAGTCATCTTTATTGTTATTTTCTATTCTCTTCCTTCCCTACCCAGAGGCCACTATTACGAATTTGGTGTCTGTTACTCTGAGATTCTACATTTGACTCCTTGGGGCTCCCTCCTGTGTATGGGGACAAGAGCTGTGTCTTGTGGCAATAAAATCATAGTTTTGGAGCCATTGTGAAACTTACAAAGATTTGAAATGTGGCAGTGAGATCAGACTGCAGAGCCAAAGTTTCTCAGACCCTGGATTCTTGACTACAGTTGACCCTTGAGTAAAATGGGTTTGAATTGCGCAGGTCCATATATCCATAGATATGTGGATATTGACTTTTTTCAATAAATACCTGTACTGTTTTCAATCTGTGGTTGGAAGTTCTCTGATTCATAAGGCCAACCGTATGTATTGATGTATACCATTTTTTTAGGTAGGGGACTTGATCATTCGTGGATTTTGGTATCCGTGTGGGGGTTGGAATGTCTTGGAACCAATTGCCCGTGGATACTGAGGGTTATTAAGTTTTTAGGAATCAAGATTTGTTTATAGATTTTTTGACTGGGGATGGGGGTTGGTGCCCCTGATCCCCTTGTTGTTCAAAGGTAAACTGTAGTTGGGATTTCTTCAAGGGACAGAGGGATGGCGGCCTCTGAAAGTCACTCATCGAGGTGAACCTCAAACAGACACAGTTTGAGGAACTGTATGGGTTAGGGTAGTGCTTTTCAAACTTTTTTTGGTTGTAACTCCTAATAATAAATAAATTTTGCATTGTGACCTTGACACATGCACATGTATACACACACAGAATATATAACTTCCGAATAAAAAGTTTTAATGAAATAATAGTTATTGTTTCTTTGTTAGTTACACTGCCATATAGTGTATTTTGTTATTTTTACAAAAGCATTGTCTTCCGATAAATCAATTTGCATAGCTATGAAACAACAACAAACTCTAGAGAACTGTTCTTTGTTTCTTGGAGCCAAAGTTTTTAAAAGGTATATTTAGTTTAACATTGCTGAACATTTTAATAAAAAGCCCTTTTCTACCACGGATCTAAGCTTGAAGATTTATGCTACAATTTACTAATAACAAATCCCATGTAAAACTAAGCAGAATTCAAAGCGCTGTTGGAATTTAGATGATTCTGTGTCATGCTACTTCTCCTCTTTAAGGCTCCCAACCCTCTGCAACCATTGCTTTGAGGCAGCCTGTCTAGATTAAGTAAACAGAACTTGAACACAGTGACTTAGCTATACTTTATTAATTCGTGGTTGTTAAGCCACAAAATCAACCTTTCCAAATAAAACTGAGTGTAAGTCAAACTGCCAAGTAAAAAAGAACAGCTATCAAGCCCTCAACTCTCCTTTTCACCATAGTTTACCTTTATATAATGCTAAATGAAATGACGTGTTGCTTCATATGTATTAAATGTCATCAATTTTTGTGTACCCAGGCTGTCCTCCTCCTCGCATCAGGTGCCTGGTCGTGATCAATGTAGCAGGGGTGCATATAACACCTTTGTTCAAAGACGTTTATATAATTGGACTCAGAAAGATACAGTTTTTGCCTCTAGGGAAGCATAGGAGGAAATTATGTTTAATGTATATTAAACAAGCAGTAGTTGGAGATTATGAGCTAGATTGATTGCAAGATACGAAAAGGAGTCAGCTTGCTTCCAAATGTTAGCAAGTCGCTTTAAACATTAATAAGGTAGCTGGTTTCTAAAATCTGGGAAGAGAGGATTTTGTTTAAGCCAACTATTTTCACAAAAGAGGAAGTGCAGTTCTACCTGAGGAAATTTAAATGGGACTGTTGAATAACTAGGAAAGAATGTCTCTTTGGGACGAGAGGGCAAAGAAGAGTTCAGTGGATTTTCAGGCAGAATAACAAATGTGACAGCAGTACTTTCTGTGCACGCATTTATATATGTGACTTTGTGTAACTTCTGCAAAAGAAGTTCTTAAACTTTGGTCTTACGACCTCTCCCCACTTTTAAGAATTACTGAGCATTCCGAAGAACCTTTGCTTATGTGGCTTATATCTATCAATTTTTATGATTTTAGGAACTAAGACTGAGAAATATAAAAATATTTCTTGATTCATTAAAAAAAATAATAAACCCATTATATACTAACAGGAACATATTTTTCTTTAAAAAGCTGTATTTTTCAAAAAATTCAGTGAGAAGAGTTATTGTTTTCTGTCTTTGCAAATTTCTTTGATGCCTGGTTTGATAGATGGCACTTGGATTCTCATACTCACTCCTGCATACAATCTATTGTGATATGTTGTTGGGTTGAAATACATGAGGAAAATCTAGCACACACAGATAAGTAGTTGAGAAAGAGAGGAACTTGCAGCCCCTATGAAAGGGACTCCAGGACTCCAGGCGTCCTTGGGTCACACATTGAGAACCGCTATCCTATAAAGTAGTTTGGAAGAACATATGAGTGGTGAGATCATTAGCGATCCTAATTTTTTTTCATTTATATGTATTTTCTACAATGAAGATGGATTACTTATGCAAACTATAAATGAGAGAGGAAAAAGCATGAGTATGTTGAGGAAAGATTTTGGAGGCCTTAGAGACAGAGGCAGAGAAATTTGTATTTGGGAAACCAAGGAGACACTGTAATTTCTTAAATAGGAGAATGACCTGTTAAAAGTTGTATTTGGGAGTAAATAGATTAGAATTGGAAGAGAGAAGCTACTTTAGAGGTTGTTGCAGTAATCTAGGTTAGTGGAGAGGTGGGCCGTACCTCAGATATTGGTGGAAATGGAAAGTCTCAAAATCTGAAAGAAATTTTGAAAGCAGAAACACTAAGACTTGGGTCTAGGGAATAAAGGAGAGGGAAGAGTTTTCAAGTCTAAAACACTTGAAGAATATTTTCTCCCTTAGGTTCAACTGTAACCTTTTCTGAAAATTATCCTGAGTAAGCTGATTGAAGTCTTGTCTTGTGTTTCAGAGCTGGCCAGTCCATTCCAGGGCTTAGGAGAAAGTCAGCACGCTTCCCACCCCAAGACAGTCACGGTTACTACCAGAAGAAAAGGGGGACCTATGACATCCCTGGAGAGTTACCTGCCGCTCATTTCCCATAAGCCCTGCAGGCAGTGAAGGGCTGTCTGTCCAGTCGCTGTGTGTAGTGGACGCCTGCTGTCCACCTCTTATGCACTCCAGCACCCCCATCAGCTCCCTCTTCTCCTTCACCAGCCCAGCAGTGAAGAGACTGCTAGGCTGGAAGCAAGGAGATGAAGAGGAAAAGTGGGCGGAGAAGGCAGTAGACTCTCTAGTGAAGAAGCTAAAGAAGAAGAAAGGAGCCATGGACGAGCTGGAGAGGGCCCTCAGCTGTCCAGGGCAGCCCAGCAAATGTGTTACGATTCCCCGGTCCCTGGACGGGCGGCTGCAGGTATCCCACCGCAAGGGTTTGCCTCACGTTATTTATTGCCGAGTGTGGCGTTGGCCTGACCTCCAGTCTCACCATGAGTTGAAGCCCCTGGAATGCTGTGAGTTCCCCTTCGGCTCCAAGCAGAAAGAGGTGTGCATTAACCCCTACCACTACCGCCGGGTGGAGACACCAGGTGAGTTTTCTTCGCGATATCACGGTTTATTGTAAAAGTTAACAAGGTATGTCCCAGTTGATGGAGAGTCATGGGGTACAAGCAAGACAAGCACGCCTCCCCAGAGAGAGAGGGGTGGGGAGGGGAGGTTCAATGTTTAGGGACTAATCCCAAATTCTATAGTCAGAAAAATCTGGAAAGAAGAATTTTCATTTCCGTATACTTGCAAGGTCTGTGTGATTTTTGAAAACTTCAGTTTTATTTTGATGTGTTTGGGAGTCATCATCATCATCATGCTTTTCCAGTTCTGGGGCCTTTGAAGGTCTCAATGTGGCCTCATATGATTAACTGTGAACAGTCAGCATCCTCCTCCCTGACTCCTCTCCCTCAACTCCACTGAACTGAGCTGAACTAAAATAGACAAGGTTTCTTGGCTGTCACTTTTCCCAAGCTCAGGTAAATGGAAGCATCTCATTTTGGGGTCTGAAAACAGCCTGTGAAAGAGTTGCTGGAAAGCCTCCGAGGACTGAAAGCAATGGAGGTTGGAGGACGATTGGTCATTGTTCTTCAATGTGGCTTTAAATATAGGAAAGTAACGCCCTAAAACTCTTCACGTTCCCAGGTGCATAAGCATGTGCAGACAGACATACAGTTCCCCCAGCCTCCCCTTTGGAGAAGTCTGGTATTGATCTTCATTCCTTCACACTGGCTGTATGTAGCAGTTTGATTGCATTTCTCTTTGGATGGTGTGTTGCTGCGGCTGTAGGGATGCAGTTGTTATTGGAGCTTCCCTGGTTGACCATCGGCCTCATTCCAGGAGACCTAAGGGCCAACCGGAGCTAGGGAAATGGCCACGTCCACTGAGACGGTTCTAAGGAAACAGCTGTGGTAGGAGTGCAGCCTGCCGCAGGGCTCCAGGCTTCAGTTAACCTTCCAGCAGGGCTTCGTGCCCGCCTATGACAGGCTTAGCGGGGCAACTTTTCAGGCTCCCATGTAGCCATCGTGTTGTAAAACTGTTGTCTAGGAAGTCACCTGCCAGGGTGTGAGTGCCTCTCAGTTACTTCATCCCGGGATTGAGTCCCTGTGCGAAACTGTGATGAGAAAGCCCCACTCTCCTGGTGAATCTGATGCATTTTCCCCAGATTGTGTAGGTCTTTGCTTTCTTCCCTTCTTTCCTGCTTCTCTCTGGGCAGTCTTTCATACTTAAAAAAAAAAGAAAAAAGTCTTTAGTGTCTGAGTTTATGACAGAAACGACTTGATTCTTTCGTTGTTGTAAAGATTTGAGTTCTATTAAGCATTCAAAAAAAAAAATACACCGAACGAAAAAAGTGTTCATTAAGAAATCACATCTCTCTTCCTGAGTAGTAACGTGGTAAAAAGTATCTTGTAAAATGTACCTGAGTTTCCCTTTGAACACCTGAAAACCTAATTGTAAAGGATTATTTGATATTTTAGTTTTTCATACTATGTAAGATTCTTTTAGGAATGATAGTGTAAATGTTTTTATGTATGACAGGTAGATTTCATATCATTATATTTTAGGTTTGGGTTCCCAAAATGAAAGATGGGTAAAGATTGTATTTTTAAGATAATATTTAAGCCACACAGGTTTTTAAATTCCTAACTTGACTTTTTTAATAGAAAAATGAATTTTATGTGTAACTTTTTTGGCCATGTTTAAAGTAAATACCAGGGGTACCCAAAAATATGTATACACATGACTTGTATTCATCTTTACTTGTTGGCATATATTGAGTATTAAAATTTTAATAAGGTTTTCCTTTCTTAAAAATGCACATACATTTTTTTGGCACCCTCTGTATTTTGAGAACAATGAAGACGTCAATGTTAAGCAAGTCTGCTGGGTCCCCAGTTATTGTAAAGCTTATGTTTTGCCTGTGAAATCTCTCACGTTTTGACCTCGCATTTTAGGAACATGGAAGCGGCATTCTGATTTTCTTTTTACTCACAACCACTTAAGTAATATATTTCAGTCCTTCTCAAACTATCTGTGAAGGACCAGCTTTATTTTTCAAATCTCCAATCCTTCAAAAATTGATACTTTTACTAGGCAAATGAAATTTTAAAAAGACTTGCAAAATACATTTCTTTTTTTGTTATTCATTTCAACAGATATAAAATCACGCTGTCAAATTTCTGTTAAAGTTTCTAACCATTAATTCTCAGTTTCAATACTTGTACTGTCATACTGGCACCCAACAGTTGGTGAAGTGTCACCTGTCTTCAGGACACTCTGTGTGGTACAGGTCTGGTAGAAGCTGTGCACAAATGTTTTTGTGGCACATAATGGTTTCACTCCACGTGACTGAAGGTGATATCAGGAGTGTAATTTCTCATTTATGCAGAATCCTCATATTCTATCAAAACCACATATTTTAGAAATACAGAAGCTTTCTTCAGCTCTGTCTTTCACCCACACATATACGCAGTAACTCCTTCCACTATTTTCCCCTATGTAACACTTATCTATTAAGGTAGTGTGGTTTTTTAAAAGGAGGCATAAAACTGAATAAATGTCTGTAAGCTCACTGAGTCATATCTGCAAGCAGCAGGTGAGATGTGGAAACAGAATTTAGTAATTAGGGGTAGTTACTCCTATAGATTAAATGCCTGTGTCCTCCCAAAATACATGTGTTGAAAACCTAATGCCTAAGGTGATGTTATTAGCAGGCGGGGCCTTTGGGAGGTGATTAGGTCATTAGGACAGACCCTCATGAATGGGATTAGTGTCCTTACAAAGAGACCCCATAGGGCTGCCTGGCCCATCCACCATCCACCGTCCACCATGTGAGGACACAGTGAGAAGATGGGAATCTTCAACCCAGATGAGGGCTCCCACCAAAACCCCACCATGCATCACCCTCACCTCAGGCTTCCCAGCATCCAGGACTGTGAGAAACACATTCCTGTTGTTTATAAGCTACCCAGTCTCAGGTGTTTCTGTTATGGCAGCCCAAATGGACTAAGATAGCTATGTTTCTAGCAAAAGGATTTAAAAGTATGATCAGTGCAGATCTAAGGTAACTGAGTCAGTCTGGCCAAATTACTACCAGGAAGATACCATCAGTTTTCTTTACAAATACTCATTGCCTTTGGTTTTACCCAGATGGTAAAAATATGTTATTATCAAGATCTTTGTCTCAATAACGAAAAACATATTCTTTCCCTTCTTTGGTGCCTCAGTTCTGCAGAATGCAGAAGAAATTAGAAGTCTGCATTCAGGAGGGTGTGCAGCATCATGTTTATCAGTGGTAGGAATACACTGTAGCTATCTCATATCAAAACTGAAGACACAGAGATTATTCAAATTCCTGTTCATCCAAAAAAAGGAAAATGATTGTTTATTTGAACTTTATTAACATTGTGATGAAGTGTTATTGAAAAGAAGCCATGTATCATTTACAGTCAGCCCCTCACTTTCAGACTATTCATGAGGCAACTCATCTTTTTATTCCTACATATTCATAGGATACATAAAAGGAAATTCAGAGGCTTATTGTCCAGGTCAGTTTTGCATGTTGAGTGTTTATTCTCTAACGTCATAGGCAGTATATTCTTAAAGGAGGAAGAAATCATTTGTTTCTCTGCTACTCTCCCTTGTCGTGGTTTTGTTTGAAACTTTTCATTTACCTGTTTGAGTTTATTTTCTACATGTAGAACTGAAAATTTTTGCTTGTTAAGAAAGAGACAACTGTATTATGGTAGGTAAATGGTAGACTTTGTGGTTGATATTATTGTTGTCTGTTTATTATCGCTGTCTGTTTACTTCATAACTTTTTATGAAATTTTTTTATCAGTACTTGCATGTGTTAAGAAATCAATAGTGTGATTGAAAACAAGAGCTACCTTATCCGTCTCCAGGAACAACCTCTTTTAATTATTCTTGCTTTGTCCTTGTCCTAGTTCCCTTTATTATTACTAAAAATCACGGAGGTAACTCTAGATAATATGCTTGTACATCCATTTCCAAATTTATATCACCTTTAGATAATTTCATTGACTAACATAAAAGATGAGGATTTAGCTAATTTATATTGCTTTCTTCCTCTTCTCAAACCTTAATATTTGTATTTTGGTTTATAGTTTATATTATTTTTTGGCAATTCTATTGGTCTCCATTGTGGGATTTGGGGATAAGAATTATTTTCCCTTAGAAGAGCACTGGTCCATTGCATTCTAGCTTCCAGCATTGGTGATGGAAAGTCGTAAGTCTGTTCGATTCTCATTTCTTTGTAGGTGACTTTGAGGTGATCCGCTGGGAGCCTTTAGAATATTCCAGTTGTCCTGATGTTTGAAATTCAAGATGGTATGACTAGGTTTGGATCTTCTTTCATTAATTGGATTGTGCACTCTGGCTCTCTTCAATCTGATGACATAGATCCTTCTATAGTTCTGGGAAATATTCTTCAGCTATTTCTTTGATCACTTCCTCCTCCTGTTTTCTTTGCATCTCTGTCTGCACTTACATTCGTCATAGGTTGCACCTCAACAACACTTATGGAATACCTTCTTTCCGCCAGGCATTGTGACACATTAGAAGAGAGTAGAAGCTACGAATGTCTGGACAATGCTTGACCTTGAGAAGCGCATCGATTCCTAAGTTTTTGTATAGAATTATGATCCAGAAAACTCGTGTTCTTTTTAAACTGTGAAACCCAGAAGGAACACAATAAAATGAACAGGCTTTATTTATACGTTCTCTATTGCTGCTTACCTTTTATTTATTCACTTTTATTATTCCTCACTGTTTATCTTTTACTTAATAACCTTTAGTTGCCTTTAAATCTTTCTGGTAAAGACAGGTAGAAAGTTTTTGCTTTTTGCTTTTTTTTTTGTAAGGAGGGCGCAGCTTACAGTGGCCCATGCGGGGATTAAACCAGCAACCTTCGTGTTATCAGCACCATGCTCTAACCAACTGAGCTAACCGGCTACCCCAAAGAATATTTTTGCTTTAGCAATATTACTGAGCCAAAAATTTAGTGTGGTCATCTAAATAATTCATCATGGTATCTGAAGGAAAAATATTTTGGGCATCACTTAGGGTTTTATTGAAACCTATTTTGCCTTTAAAAAAACCTAAACACTTTATTGGCAGAATCAAAGGAAGACGTGAGCTATTAGGTCATCAGAAAGGTATAGGGCAGCTCTGGTAATTTCTGTGGTAGGAATGAATAGGCACTTTCTCATTAGAGTGCTGACATCAGAATGCTTCTCCTGTAAGTTTTTTGTTAATTGTGACATTCTGCTTAAGATTCAGGCTGCAAGGACTGAAACCATTGTCTTAGCTTCATACATAAGCTCACTTTTTGGGAAGAGATGGTAAGACCTTAATTGACCATTTCACAATCAGCGCAAAGAATGGTGAAGCCGCACGTCCCAAAGGAAAAAGGGAGTTTTATCATCAAAAATGGACAGACAAAACCCAGCAAGTTTCCACTGTTTTATGCCGACGAGCCAACATTCACAGCTAACCTGCTCTTCCCTTTCTCGTTCTAGTGCTGCCACCTGTACTGGTGCCAAGACACAGCGAATATAACCCTCAGCTCAGCCTTCTGGCCAAGTTCCGCAGTGCCTCCCTCCACAGTGAGCCACTCATGCCGCACAATGCCACCTACCCTGATTCTTTCCAGCAGCCTCCGTGCTCTGCCTTCCCTCCCTCACCAGGGCAAGCGTTCCCGCAGTCCCCGTGCACAGCCAGCTACCCTCATTCCCCAGGAAGCCCTTCTGCGCCAGAGAGCCCCTATCAGCACTCAGGTCAGTACGAGCTGCCGGCCCACGTGGAACACAGCACAGTTATCTATGGTGTGACCATCATGATTAGGAACACTGTACCTTACGTTCATACAGGGCTTTAGAGTTCACGCGGCAAGCTCCTGTGGTCCCCTGGACCCTGCCCAGCCTGAGATGAACAGGGCTAGACCCACTCTGGAGCCGTGCTCTGGAGCTCCATGTCTTTTCTTTGCTTTCTGGTTCTGATCCTCTAGAAGCTCTCAAAAACGAAATGGATTTGAACAGCATCCATCCTGGGAATTTCCAGGGATTTTTTTTTTTTTTTAAAGGCAGTAGCAATACTATTATATAAAAGACTTCTCTAAGCCGAGCAGGAAGATGTGGCCCGAGAGCAAGCAGTGTGAAGGATCAATGCGAGGCCTTTTCTTTGGCTGCCTCTTTCAACAATCAAAGGGAGCCCCTACCAACCAAAGATGTGTGCGTGTGTGTCCGTGGGGCAGAGGGAGGCCCCAGCTCCAGCCTGTGCGTTCCCCGTTTTCGCTATGGGAAGCCAGCACAGCTTCTTGAGGGTAGACCTAGACAATCCAGACTTGCTGAACTGAAAAAGTGTGTGGAAGGGAGAGGGCGAACCAAGCCCATTGTGATAAATGCATGGAACACCACACGTATAAAGTGGATATAAGTTAGAGAATGAAAAAAAGATTCTGTGTACCTCATGGGGGTGAGATAAAGAATATCCTGAGCTATCAGGTTCCTGAAAGCATGCAGACATGCATTTGGTGATCTGCCTCATTCATTTCTTCATATAGTCACTTGTTTAACAGATATTCATTGAACTCTCACTACATGCAAGCATTGCCTTAGGGTGCTGAAAGGAAAATTAAAAGATTAATAAAAATCGTCCCTGTCCTCAATTCGTAAAATGTGGGAAGACAAAGAAGGAGGTGCCCCTTTCTTTTAGAGTTAATTCAGTTCTTCCTTTTGCCCCCTCAGCAGTACATCTACTACTTTACATATACATCTACTGTTAAACTTACCACACTATTATGTAATTTCTTGTGTCTGCTTTCTCCATTCAGCTGTCAGTTGCCTTCTCTTGTATGTCTAGCACAGAGCCTAAAATGCGGAAGGTGCTCATTAGGTGATTACACAGGCATTTGGAACTTGGGAGTAGAGCTCAGAGTCATAGATACAGGTTTTATTGAGTCAGTAAGTAATGACTGGTCACCTGCTAAGTGTCAGGCGCTGTACTAGTGCTCAAGGTACAGTGATGATCGATTCCAGCAGTGGTCTCTGACCTTCCAGAGGCCATGACTATTGAGAACAATCATAAATAACAAAGTGTGATAAAGGCTGTAGCAGTCCAGGCTATTCATTATAAGGACTTGAACTCAAGAAGGGATGTGGGGATGGAAAGAAGGCGTTGAATTTGAGAAGGTAGAATTATCAGGACTTGATGTGGGATGAAGGCTGAGATGTGGCCCAGGGGTCATTCATACAGAGCGGAGGAGATGGTTGAAATCTTCCAAGTGGCCGAACTCACTGAGAAAGGGACACAATAGAGAACTCATTTGAGGACAGAGCCCTAGTTAAGGGACAGGAGGATAATTATGTCGCACAATACATACAGAGGGTGCCAAAAAAATGTATACACATTTTAAGAAAGGAAAAAACTGTATTAAAGTTATGCTGATAGTAACCACTTTGAGCATCTCTTGTAATTGCAGAAGTAAAACGTGACTTGTAGTCATCTTTTGTTATCAGTATATCTTGAGTATTACAATTTTAATACAGTTTTTTCCTTTCTTAAAATGTATATACATTTTTTTGGCACCCTCTGTATTTACTTAAAACACATTTGTGCTATGAAGATTTTCTGTACTGACGTTGTGTTCCTGACTGGTTAAACTAACAGGTTGGTGGCTTTCTTCCCTCTCCCCTCCCATGAAAGACAGATCCCATCACTATGCAGAAGTTGGTTAGTTTCTCATGGTGGGAACAGCCCTTTTAATTCCAAAGAAAATAATTCTTCTCTGAATGATTAACAGCAAAATTCCAACCTGAATAACAGATCTATGGACAAAAAGGACTAGAAGGAACTTTTGAGTTTAACTGGTTCAGCATCTTAACCTTTTTAAAACAACTTTATTGAAATATAATCCACATGTCATGCAATTCATCCATTTAAAGTGTGCAATTCCATGGCTTTTCGTGTATGATATTACATTTATAAAGTTGTGGTAAAATATACATCACACAAAATTTGCCATTTTAATCTTTTTTAAGTGTACCATCCTTTAAGTACATTCACAGTGTTAGGCAACCATCGCCACTATCTATTTCCAATTTTTTTTCATCACCCCAGAGACTCTACCCATTAAGCAATAGCTCCCCATTCCCTGCCTCCTTCCAGCCCCTGATAACCTCTAACCCACTTTCTGTCTCTATGAATCTGCCTCTTCTAAGGCACCTCATGGAAATGGAATCATACCATATTTGTGCTCTTGTGTCTGGCTTATTTAACTTAGCACAGTGTTTTCCCAGTTCATCCATGTTGGAACACTTATCAGTTACTTCATTTTTTTAACTGCACAATATTCCATTACATGGATATACCACATTTAAAAAAATCTATTTATTAGTTTATGGATATGTGTGTTGTTTCCACCTTTTGGCTACTGTGAGTAATGCTGCTATGAACATTGATGTGCAAGTACCTGAGTCCCTGCTTCTAATTCCTTTGGGAATATGCCTGGGAGTTGAACTGCTGGATCATATAGTAACTCTGTATTCAGACCCTTCATTTTATAGATAGATTTACTCCAGGACCTGCAAAAGGATCACCTTGCTTTATATCTTTTTCACCAGGGTTATAGTTCATTTTCTCACATGGAAATGCCTTATCCATGCTTATGAGGTGTGGTCAGCGGACCAGCTCAGTGCCTGTTAAAACATACTGGCTACATCCAACCCTTGATCTATAGACTCAGCATTTCTGGGGGTGAGGCTAGGAATCTGCATTTTTCACAAGTTCCGCTGGCGATTTTTATGCACACTTGAGTGTGAGAACTACTTGAATGGACAAGTCAACAAAGGCAGACTGATTCAAGCTTTTATGCTGTTGAAGTCCACTGCTAATATGATGAGGCCAAACTGACATTAGGAATGTATACAGAAAGAATCAGTTCTTCTGAGGTCCTCACTAAAGAGCTTTCCTTCTGCCTCAGGAGTTTTTATTGTGTTACGAATTCATTTCTGATAAGATATTATGTACTTGAATACATGCCATTTTTCTAACCATGATCACTATCTAATCATACAACTGATATCTGGGGAGAAGAGCCCTGCTCAGCATGCCTTGGGCTCAAGGTTATAACCAGGTTTCAGCTGTTCTGTATTTTGGGGGCACGTTTTCAACCATCTCAGAGACAGAACATCCCTGTGGCCATTGTATTATACAGTCCATGGCAACAGAGGAACTGAAAATTCAGCTCATTTCAAAGAAGGTTTAGCTTTCTCTGTTTTGAAAGCCAGATGACAGACTCTTCTGCTCTTGAGAAAAGCTAGGAGAAGAGCTCCTAGATTTGAAAATCTTATCCTGAAGCCATTTGAACTCAATAATAATTTATAAGTCACAGGGAAAACTAATCAACCCTTTAGTGAGGAGCTTAGGACAACCCACTTCTCCTGTAGGACACTCTATGTCACTTCATAATACTTACTTATTATGTTACTGGTTTCTAGCAAAAACACTGTCCACCAAACCCAGGAGTTTAATGGCCAAAAAGATTGGATCAGAGTGTCTTTGTGTAGTTTTATCAGTTTGACATGCCTTTGTTTTACTGCTTTCTTTTAGTTGACACACCACCCCCGCCTTATCATGCCACAGAAGCCCCAGGGACCCAGAATGGCCGACCTGTAGCAGCCACAGCTGATAGTCATTTAGTGCTATCAATGCATAATGGAGGTAACTTTGCAGAAGAACAGCTAAATGTAGCTATTTTCCAAGAGTATTTCCTATTACCCTGAAACAAAACAAATCAAAACCAAACCGAAACAAAATGTGCTAGCCTGCTCTTTCGCAAGCGTTTTAAGGGACAGACAGCATGGCTTTGCATTTTAACTCCAGCATTCCTCAGTACCGTAGAGTAAATGTTTTATCATCCTGGTAACTAGAATACGTTAATTTTTTGTTTTAACCTAACATTTAGAATTTTGTAGTTCTTGATGTTTCGTGTGGAACTGAATTATTTAAGAAGTTAGCGATGTTGTCCCACTTGTGTTTTCACTGTCGATTTAGAGGGGTGTCTTTCATTTGGCTTGTAGGGGAAGCTCTTCAAAATAGATGTAAACAGGGTCTTTACGAAATATTATTTGTATCTGACAACAGGCTAGAAAAATACTGCTTCACTTTAATGTTCATACAAACCATGTGGCAATTCATATAAATGCAGATTTTGATCCAGTCGATCTGGGGCTGGGAAGAAGCTGCGTTCCTGACAAGCTCCCAGCGATGCATGGCTGCAGTTCCAGGAACCACACCGAGTGGGGGTGGGGGTCCAGAGGGGTTTACAGTATACTTAAAGTATCCCAGAGTGAATTCTTTCATAAGTTAAGAGCCTTTTGTCAATCAAATAACCCCCTAATTTGTTTTCTAAATTTGTATTTTGTGCATAAAGGAACACATGGGTGAGTCAGTAGGTTCTTAGAAAACGGTACTTTTGCTACAAGGATTCAGTTTGGCACAGTGGCAGTAATATTCTAGCTTTCACGTGGAGAGGTGAGGTGACCTGCCAACTTCCTTTTATCTGTGGTTCCTTTAGGGGTGATGAAGTGTACACAGATCTGTTCATAGCATTGTTTGCCCGACCCCCTCAATACTCATAAATTTATAGATGTACAAACTCTACATATATAGGGTGAGTCACTAGGCCTGCGGCCTCTATCAAAGGGGCGTTACCCGGATAAGCTCACCACAAAGTTTCCACGAAAGTAACAGCTTTGAAATGATGGCAAAGCAGCGAACTTGGTCTTGCAGCCAACTTCCTGCTTAACAGCATTAATCTAAGTGTCCCGATGCAATCAGGAGATGCGCAGCCCAGGCCTGACGGTAGTGATGTGCTGTCTGGTTCGTTCTCTTGCAGACTTCCGGCCGGTTTGCTACGAGGAGCCGCAGCACTGGTGCTCAGTCGCCTACTACGAACTGAATAACCGAGTTGGGGAGACGTTCCAGGCTTCCTCCCGAAGTGTGCTTATAGATGGATTCACAGACCCTTCAAATAACAGGAACAGATTCTGTCTTGGACTTCTTTCTAATGTAAACAGAAACTCAACAATAGAAAATACCAGGAGACACATAGGAAAGGGTAAAAGAAATATGTAATTTCTCTATATGTTCTTCTAAGCTAAAACCTGGAAATAGAAAGAAGCCATGTATTGGCACGTAAGCTAGTGGGATGACCGCAAGGCTGGTGAGCTGGGGAACCATGCTGGGTTACTGCTGGAGAACGCCCATGGGCTTCCAGCATCTTAGCTTTTTAACGCTGAGATGGCATCTTCTGTGGGGTGACGTGGGTGGGTATTATGAAGACAAACAAGGTGATAAATATGAATGCAGGATGCAGTTATTGAATCAGCACAATATGAATGATTTTTGAGTTGCCTAAAGATAAGATAACTTCTGAAGAAGAGGCGTTCTGGCTGGCTGATTATTTACATAAGGTAGTGTTACCTTTGGAGACTTAGAAGCTAGGGAGTCCTGAATTATTTATGTTTGGAAGCGATTGGGGTTCTCCTGTGTTCAGGCATTGTTACAACAGCCCAGTGGGCACAGGCCTCACTGGGGTCTGGCCAGTGACGCTTTTGAAGCCTCTCTTACCGGTGTGATCGATGGTACTAAATCCCAGCTGACTGTGAGGCCTAGTTGAGGACCTTTAAATCATTTTATTTTAGAATAGTTGGTAGTGCCTGAGTGACCGCTGGTTGTCCACTATCATGTCAAATTGCTCCGGAATCACAGGTGTAAAGAACCTTCTGAGTCATTTGATCTTTTCCGTCCCCATCCAGCACCTGGGGAAGGAAGCCACACAAGACTTTTCTTTCAAATTTCCAGAGAAGACTTATTATTTCACTTGATGATTCATTCTAATATCTTTCCCAGCGTACCTCCTAAGTGTCTCCTGTTGTAGTTAACCTACAAGCCGTTGATTAGAAACAGGTTGAGTTCATTCATGGATGTTGACTCAATGGTGGCAGTTACTGTATGCTCCCATAGTGGCTTTGAGGTGAGTTACGAGAAACCTTGGCAGTGAAATGATAAATGAAAAATAGAAAATCAGAAACTAGGGGTGAAGGGGAGGAGAAGAATACAAGTGTGTCATCTGTGAGGGTTAGCATTGTGATTATGATTAAAATGTCACTCTGGGTTTTCTGACAGGGAGGTCAGAAAACGGACACTCAATCTGTGATGTAATTTTTATGCCAAAGGGGGAAACATAGCTGTTCTTCATAGGAAATAATACTTTTACTTTGAATTTTTAAACAAATTTCTCAGGTGTGGTTTTACTTTCAAATGTTTTTTTGTGGTTTGTTTTTTTGTTTTTGTTTTTTTGTTTTTGGATAAGGATCTTCAAGTGCAATCTAAAGGCAGAGCATTAAAATGTAATGTCGTGGAGCTGTAGGGGGCTTGCAAGTTGGTCTATGTATTAGACGTCTGCTGATGATGCCACTTGGTCCAAGGATAGAATTGAATATTGAAGGAGTGTTGAATACATTCTAGGAAGCTTTCTGCAAATAGCTTGTTCTGGGTGCTCCTGACACAGGCATGGAGAATGGGTGTTTTGTGTTACTGGCTGAGAGCTAATCCACAGAGTTAAGAAACCACAGGAGGAAGAGCTTAAGAAAGCTTAACCAAATGCTCACCTGGATGGAAGGGGACTCCATCCTCACGTGGTCCCCACGACAAAGCCACAGTTTTCTCAGAAAGCTGCTTTGGAATGGCTTTAATGTGAGAAAAAAGGTTTTTTTTAGAGGAACTACAAGCCATACCATAAAGCATGGCAAAAAAAAAAAAAAAAAAAAAATGTTGGCTTGGAATGTTTTCTAAAGCAAGAACTCAGTCTTCTGTGAGGTCAGGGGACTGGTTTTCAGGTGCTCCTATGGATGATTTGGTTCAAAGCAGCATGGCTTCCAGCCTGAATAAGTTTATCTAGGAGTGCATTGCATCAATGCACTCCCAGATCAGGGAATAAATCAACTTGCTCTGTGGAGTTCATTAATAGAGATGCTTAGATTTCAGAGACACACGCTCATCACGTGATAATTTATTGAGCATCTACTTTTAGCCAGATTGTTGTGCCCCTAGGGATGCAGCAGTGGGAGTAAAACAAATTGAAAGCAAAACCATAAAAAAAAAAGACGAAAAATTCCTGCCTTCATGGATTATATATACAAAAGAAGGACAAACAAGAAATAATAGTATAATATGTCAAATCATAGCGTTTAGAGAAAAACAAAGGAGGGGAAGAGAAGAGGGAGGGTATGTAATAATTTAGGACAGAATAGCCAGCGAAGTCCTTCCTAAGAAGGTGACACGTGAGCAGGGAGCTAAAGAGGGAATGAGCAGTGCAGATATTTGGAGGAAAGTTCTCCAAGCAAAGGGAACAGCAGGTGCAAAGTCCCTGCAGCCTTCCTGCATACCAAGGGACAGCAGGACAGCCATGGTGATGGGACAGCGAGAGTAAGGAGTGGCGGAGTCCTAGAGGAGGAAGCAGAACGAGATCCTGTCTGTTTTGAGTGCTTTTGCTCTGACTCTCTGAAATGGGAAGAAAGATTAAGTTGAAGTGTTTATAGATCTGAGTTTTCACTTTAAAAGGATCTCCTGGCTGCTCTATTAACATTAAACTATTGGAGGAGGGCAAGGGTGGATGGTTTCTACCAAAAATAAATAAATAAAATTTTTTTTTTAGCGCTAATGATGAGCCATTTCTCCCCTTGATGGTTTTCAATGAGCTTTGAGGCTACTTCCAGTATGTGTTTCTTGCCTCTTAAGTTAACTCCGATGGCTGGTCCTCCTAAGGAAGTTAATGCCACCACCCTCACAGCAGAGCATGTACTTTGAGCTGTATTTTCTCTAGCGGTGATGGTTTATGCTGACTCACTCACCCAAGGCTCTTTCACCCCACTTTCCATCTAATAATAGGACACCACACTGTGAGACGGTGGGGCTAGTACAAAGCATGTATTTGTAGCCTTGCAGCAGTTAGCTGGTGCAAAGGGAATTGAACCTATTACTGTGACCTCACTAGCAAAGTTTTTAAATTGCCGTTAGCAAGTTAGTGCTAGCATACCAGAGGCTACCACTTAAATATCAGCGGCGATACCCCAAAGAACCTGGAACGCTGCATTCTAATATAAAGTCTATCGTATTCTTCTCTGAAGACCAGGCAAACCACTCGAACTCTTTTAAAGGACTGCTAGCTACCCCCACTGATTACCTCGTCTGTGTGAGGGATCCTGGTGTGCACTTGCATCTATTATTTTTATAGTCACCTTACAAGTTAGGTTTTCTTAGTCCCATTTCACAGATGTGAAAATTGAAGCTCAGAGTTCAGTAGCTGAAACATGGCCACACAAGTGATGCCAGGAATTTGCACCCTCCGCTCTGTCTCCCAGGCCCAGTTGCTCCCCTATGCGGGAGGGGAGGGCCCCTCCTGCCTTTTTGTTTTGGCCCCCCTCAGTATTGTTTGAAGAGCTCAATGTTCTGGCATGGAAGGAAAACACCCATCATATGCCACAGCAGTGGTGTGTCACAGTCCGCTTTGAGATATTGAAATGAGGCCCTACTAATAATAAAGGGCTTGAAGTTTACAATGATTTACTTTAAAAATGTAAATCAGAGATGATTTTATGTTTTCCTTAAAAAATATAGTCTAGAAAAGGAGTACTGCGCTGAGAGTTAGAATAATAAGGATCTTTATAGAAAAAAGAACTACTGACATAACAATACCGAGATGTGACTGCATAAAATAAAGCAAAGGTCATTTCCTGATGGTTTGGGAATGATGCAAGAGCCAGGCTAGGTCATGGGAGTGTAATACTTGCCTGCTTTTTTAGAGGGGCTTTTAGGATGGCCCTCATTTCCAAACAATTAGGAAAACCACAGTTTCGTGTCGTTTTGAATTGACTGCATGAGCAGTGATATGCTCTTAAGATAACTGAGGTAGGATTGTGTTTCTTTGAAAGGCATGACTTAATATAATCAATAGTGCAGTCATCTCTGAGCACCTATGATCTGTGCTGTGACTGAAGTGAGCTCCTCTTACTAAGCCTGGAACAGAGTCTGGGTATGAAAATGACACTTGAGCAAGACGGGCACATTTTTCTTTTGCGGGTGTAGACAGGTTACACTTATCCTGTTAGATGTTCATTCTTCCCCTAGTTAGTGGGAGAAAGTCAGTAGTTATGATCATTTCTGAGGTATTAGCCCCAGTTATTGAATTCACTGAGGCAAACCAAAACCTTCCTGAAAAATCATCACATGTTTCAAATCATTGAATTGTTTTGGGGGTTAGTCTTTCACCTTGTTATGAATCTTTATTTTCTTGCCTATCTCAAGTTCTGTATAATTCCAATAATTCTTCCTGTTTTATGAAAGTAATTATCCAGGGTCCAGGCTTTGGTTTGTCAGTTCCTTGAAAAGAGGGTTTGCACTTCCTCAAGGTGATATTGCATTGCTTCCTTTCCCAATAGATTTAGGTTCTGTGTGTCAAAATGCTCTTTCTGAGCTACCTTGGAACATGTGTAAGGCTTCTCATTCTTAAAAAAAGCAAATCCTAAAGAAACTTTCAATATAGTAGAATGTCATACTATTGCAATCATTAAACTTGATGTTGCAGAATACTTAATATCATGAGAAAATGTTCACAATGTGTTAATAAATGAAAAAAATGAAAAGATCCTGTAGAGTATGATCCTAATTTTGCTTAAATGCACATAAAAAAAGGAAGATAGATAACAAATGTTAGCTTTGATTATTTCTGGGCTGTGGATTTGTGGCTGCTTTTTATTTTCAGTGTCTGCATTTTTCTAAACTTTCTCTAGTGGGCTTTCATGCTCAGGTGAGGATGGGGTGGGCGGGGGGGTGTGAGAGCTGTCCTATCGGCCGCAGCCCAGCCCCCCCGCAAAGTCGCTGAGGTGTGAGTGGCACAGGTGGGGCACTCAGTGTAGGTCATTTGGGCCTAAACTCGCTTGTGCATCACATTGGCCGTAGAGGCTTAAATGTTTTTAAGTACAGATTTGGGGGACCCACAAAAGGGCATACAAAGGGGCGGCTTTGTATGAATTCGGAGCCCCTTTGTTAAAAGAAGTTACTGCCACCTGCTGGAGAAGTTTTGTAATAATCAACGTTTGCAAACCTAGGAAGACAGGTACACCCTGGCGGTGTGCGTGCGCAGCGGTAGAGACAGCCCTGTGAAGGGCCCACCTACATCCCCTGAACCAAAGCCCTGGTGTGCATCTGGAAATCTGTACTTTTATTTACTTTTTATTGATTGATTAAAACATTTTTTATTTTGGAAAATTTCAAATATACACAAAAGCCCAATGTCGTGTAATGAATCTTCATATTATCATCTCCAGCTTCAGTAATGAGTCATGTTCTGTGCCATGCTTTTCCTCTATCCTCCATAATATTTCTACGAGAGTATTTTAAAGGCCATCTCAAACTTCCTACCCTTTCTCCCATATATTTGAGTACATGTCTACTTACATAAAGAATTTCTGAAAATATCATTACACACAGAAATATGCACTTTTGTAAACCTCCAGATGATCCTGATAATTAGCCAGATTTTAAAATAGTTGTGCAGAAAAGAGGGCAAGGGGCAGGTCCGTTGCAAGGTCCAGGGAAGGTGTTGAGTTGGTGCAAGTAAGTTTAGGGTGTTTTATAAGGAGAGGGGAAAGGCCTCAGTCTGAGTGGGCGGTGGGGTAAAGAAATCTGCTTTCTGCAGTGCTATTTTTCCCTCGCTCCCAGTCAGGACGGGATCCATTCACATTCCTTCCACTTTGGGACACTGACTTCCTCCTCTGACTCTTAGTAGATTCCAGAGCATCGGAACCCTCCCAGCAGCCTAATTAACCTGCTCGCCTCCCAGTTTCCGCTCTGTCATTTAAGGCAAGGGGACTAAAAGGGAGCACACTTGCAGCCAGACACAGCAGATCCAAATCCAACCAAGATGTGTCCGGTCCTAATTACGCACAATACAGGACCCCCAAGTCCCTAATCTCATGACAGGTGGCTGGCAGTCACACACAAAAGGAAAGCTCAGATAAAGTAAGATGCGTCCCAAGAAGAGAGGTAGTCCAAGGTGCGGTTAGAACTTGTCTGAAGACTACACTGCCTCGGTTCTCTTCGTCATCTCAGATAGCACTTGCTTTGGTCATTTATCCTTACTGCTACTGATCTCTATGGCGACCTAGAATCTAATACTGGGGGTGCCAAAAAGTGTACACATTTTAAGAGATGTTATCTATGTGTTACTTTTCGAAGTTGAATTGAATTACAGTAGCAACGTGTGTGTGACGTTTGCTCAAAAGATGGTGTTAATCAAAAGAACGCTAACGTCATTCATTGTATTACAACTTTAATAGTATTTTTCCTTTCTTAAAATATGTATACATTTTTTTTGGTACTCTCTGTACATATGGTTTAAAGCCACCATTTTGGCCTATCATATGACTACAAATAAAATCACTTGCCTACTTGACCCTTTTTTTAGATGCTGCTGTCTCTAGCCAAAGCCTGCCTCCTTCCCGTTTGGGTTGAATTCCATCCTTATCCTGGTACGCAGAGCCCGCCCAGGTTTCCACATGCTCATCCCCTTGGCTCTGTCCCTCTGCTGGTTCAGGATGCTAGGCTACCACCTACTTCCCAGGCTCCTCTCTGCTTTGTTATTCTGCCAACTGTGCTATGGTTTCCGATAAGACTAACAGGATTGAAAATCATTCCCTAAATAAAGACTGGTCAGATAAGAAATCTTATCTATTCTACTTAATAGGTTTGGGAGGATTATATATTTGAAGGTCATTCAAATCAAATACACGCTAAACACTTAGCAGCCCCACTGTCTGGCTGTTTCACTCCCTGCTGCTACCCGGCTTTTGAAACATCACAAGCACCACAGAGGCAGGCCCTCCCCTGGGAGTTCACAGGGTTTCGTGGTACCCCTTCCTCACCTCTAACATGTCAGTCCCGCCAAGTAACTCTGTCCCAGCCAATGAGGACCATCCTTCTGCCTACCCCTCAGGGCCTGGGCCATGGGTATCAGACCCCAGGCCATTCAGGGAGAGTGAATAATGGAAATGAGAAAGGAAAGGGAGAGGCTGAGAGAAGGGCAGGAGACCTCTGATCTGGGAAGGGAAGCAGAAACCTTGGCCTGAGTATCAAGAGCTGTGCTTTACCTATATGGCTCTAGATCAATTTCTTCCAAGTGATGTGATTGGAATACATAATCCTGAAAATTATTCTTTTCTAAAATTGTATTAAGGGAAAGAAGTTGGGAATGGGAAACAAAAACGGTGGCAGGTAGTCACATAAAATGCCTCCAGTGCTACTTAGAACCTGACAAGAAAACTGAGCGGCTATCTCAGCAATGGCTCCTAAATGCAAACTTATGCAAATTTGGGTCTCAGAACCCCAGAGGTCTATAAATTCTATTTAACATTTTGTATTTTCATTTTGAGGAGATCCAAAATATATCACTGGATGTATATTCCGGTTCATTTCTACGAACACCTTGTAACTGCAGGGTGATTGTATTTACAATCATGTTGACAACAAGTAGTGGCGAATTTTGCTTCCGCTAAAAGGTTGGAGGGAAACTATTCTGGTGTTTAATACTCACTGGACTAGAACTTCTTCATTTTATCTAACCCCAGTCCCTTGCTATAAATTTCTGTTGAATCTCAAACCCAGACATTTGGAGGGAAAGAATCAACTCAAATTTAATTTGGAATAAAAGTAGTGTGAGCAGCAGCGTTCTCAGGATGCTCAGTTTTGCCTTTTAACTCCAAGAATGTGAGATGAAGTAACAAGCTACATTTTGATTGTCTATATCTGAAAATGTGGCAAGAATTTCATTGTTCATAAATAAAAAAAAGGCTTATGTCTGTGATCTATATTAGTAGGTGATAAGCTTTAAAATGAATTAGGTCTCTTTGAGGTATTTATTGAGAAGTGGATTTATAATTGGCAAAATAAAATTTAAACTTCATTGTTTCCTCTGAAGTGAGTTTAGTATATACACATAAGTAGCATTTTCTACCTATGTCCAGTATTAATCTTTTTATTTATATATATGTCTGAAGGACTATTTGATGTTTTCTGCATCATGTGTTTATTTTGTATCTGCTGTTATGAGCTCTTGCTTTTAGAATGAATGAGCGTGAGATTGAGAAAGTAATGGAAGGAGTAGTACATATATGAGAGCCCACTTATTTGTTCTTGGCAACGATTATAAACATGGGTTGCAATCTACTCTTAAATGGACTCATGGAAAAAACACAGATTATAATGAAAACGAGTCAGCATTTGGGTCACACATCCTACTATTCTATTGGTGATAATTAAAATTAACCTCACAGTTGATAGTCACATCTTTTGTGGTTACAGAGGTCAGTTAGAAGAGAATGGTGTTGCATCTGAGCTAAAGGTGGTGCTGGTGTTTGAAGACTGTTTTTGCCTCATAGGTGTGCATTTATATTACGTCGGGGGAGAGGTTTATGCCGAGTGTGTGAGTGACAGCAGCATCTTTGTTCAGAGCCGGAACTGCAACTATCAACATGGCTTCCACCCAGCCACAGTCTGCAAGATCCCCAGTGGCTGCAGCCTCAAGGTCTTCAACAACCAGCTCTTTGCTCAGCTACTTGCTCAGTCAGTTCACCATGGATTTGAAGTCGTCTATGAGCTAACTAAGATGTGCACTATCCGGATGAGTTTTGTTAAGGTAAGGAGTGCTTGTCCCAGATTGTAAGACGCAAAATGGAAAACAAAACCAAAAGCACTCTTTGGTAGATGTTGCAGTTATACAGCCAGTTCAGGTAGACAACAATTTTTTTTGCAAGTCTATGTAATTGTCTTTAGGAAGAGCTTCTCTATGAGTATGAGTTCTCCTGGTTAGCAATTATTAGAAAATTCTTAAGCATAATACTTTTGGAGGAAAAGCAAGTTAAGGTAGTGACCTGATTTTTTTTTTTAATGCATAAGATAAAGTGACACTCATACTTTTATTTTGACATTCAGTATTACTTTATGTTAATTTCAGGTGCACAGCATAGTGGTTCGACATTTATATAATTTATATAATTTGCAAAGTGATCCCCCTGACTAGTCTAGTACACACCTGGCACTATACATAGTTATTACATTATTGACTATATTCCCTAGGCTTTACTTTACATCCACATGACGATTTTATAACTACCAATTTGTATTTTTTAATTCCGTCACTTTTTTCACTCTGTTCCTCAATCCCCTTTCACTTATCACCCCAATAAATCTAGTGCACATCTGATACCATACATTGTTATTATAGTATTATTGACTATATTCCTTATGCTATAACCTACATTCCCCAAGACTACTAATTAACAACCAATTTGTACTTCTCAATCCCTTCCCTTTTCTCACCCACCCCAATGCCCCAATGCATCTGGCAACCATCAAAATGTTCTCTGCATGTATAAGTTTGTTTCTGTTTTGTTTGTTTATTTATTTTGTTTTTTAGATTCCATTTATAAGTGAAATCATATGACATTTGTCTTCCTCTGTCTGACTTACTACACTCAGTACAATACCCTCTAGGTCCATCATGTGGCAATGGCAAGATTTCATTTTTTTTTTTTTTTGGCTGAGTAATATTTCATTGTATATATGTACCATCTCTTCTTTGTTCATTGATCTATTCAGGTACACCCAGGTTGCCTTCATATCTTGGCTATTGTACATAATGCTTCAGTGAACATATGGTTGAGCACATCCCCTTGATGTAGCATTTTGGGTTTCTTCAGACAAACACCTAGAAGTGGGATGACTGGGTCCTTCTTTGTCTCTTGTTATAGCCTTTGTTTTGAAGCCTATTTTGTTTGAGATAAGTATTGCTACCCCAGATTTTTTGTTTGTTTTCATTTTCATGAAATATCTTTTTCCATCCCTTTACTTTCAGGCTGTGTGTGTCTTTAGATTTGAAGTGAGTCTCTTGTAGGTAGCATATGTAAGGGTTTTGTTGTCTTATCCATTCAACCACTCTGTTGATTGGAGCATTTAATCCATTTACATTTAAAGTAATCGTTGATAGTTATATAGTTATTGCCATTTTATTAGTCATAATATTGATTTTTTTTTTCATCTTAAAGAAGTCCCTCTAACATTTCTTGTAATACTGGTTTGGTGGTGATGAACCCCTTTAGCTTTTTCTTGTCTGGGAAGCTCTTTATTGGTCCTTTGATTTTAAATGATAGCTTTCCTGGATCTTGGTTATAGATCTTCGCTTTTCATCACTTTGAATATTTTGTGCCAATCCCTCCTGGCCTGCAAAGTTTCTGTTGAGAAATAACTGACAGTCTTATGGGAGCTCCCTTGTAGGTAACTAACTGCTTTTCTATTGCTCCTTTGAAGATTCTCTCTTTTTATTTAACCTTTTGCATTTTAATTATGATGTATCTTGGTGTGGGTTTCTTTGGGTTCATCTTGTTTGGGACTCTGTGCTTCCTGGGTTTGAATATCTATTTCCTTTGCCAAGTTATGGAAGTTTTTTGTCAGTATTTCTTCAAATAGCTTTTCAATTCCTTGCTGTCTCTCTTCTCCTAGTATGCCTATTATGCGAATGTTGGTACGCTTGATGTTGTTCCAGAGGCCCCTTAAACTGTCCTAATTTTTTTGGATTCCTTGTTGTTTTTGGTGTTCTGTTTGGGTGTTTTCTGCTACCTTATCATCTAAATCATTGCTTCATTGATCCTCTGCTTCATCTAATCTGTTGATTCCCTCTAATATATTCTTCATTTCCATTGTTGTATTCTTTATTTCTGACTGGTTCTTTTTTATGTTTCCTATCTCTTTGTTTAAGTTCTCACTGAGATCATGAAGTATCCTTATAACCAGTGTTTTGAACTCTGCATCTGGTAGATTGCTTGTCTACATTTTCTTTAGTTCTTTTTTTGGAGCTTTGTGCTGTTCTTTTATTTAGGACATGTTTCTTTGTCTCCCCATTTGGCTGCTTCTCTGTGTTTGTTCGTATATATTAGGTAGAGTTGCTATGTTTCCTGGTCTTAGTAGAGTGGCCTTATAGAGTCGGTGTTCTGTGAGGTCCAGTGGCAGTCTTCCTGGTCCCAGAGCTGGGTGCTCCAAGTGTTTCCCTTGTGTGGGTTGTGTGTGTCCTTCTGTTATAGTTGAGCCTTGATTGCCATTTGCAAGTCAATAGGAGGGATTGACCCTTAGGCTCATTGGTTGTGAGAACGGGCAGTGACTACAGTGGAGTTGATGTGGTGGGGGGGCTGACCCTACAGAGCAAGATTCGCTTTAGCAGGGCTCTGGTGCCAACCCAGTCTGCTGTTTGGGTATGTCGTCCTTGAAGATAGGTAGGTGATGCTCCAACTCAGTTGGAAGCTGGCTATGGGGTGTGCCAGCCCCAGAGCCTCTTGGGAGGAGACCCACTGCATTTCAAGTTCAGCCACAGCCTGTGCCCTGCCTGGGGCCACCCACAATGAGCCATAAGCAATCCACAGATGGCCACCACCTGCACTGTGCTTAGAGGGGCCTCAAGAGGCCAAACCATGAACCAATGCTGGCTGTCACTAGTGCCAGTCTTAAGGCTGCTCAGCCAGAGGTACAGGACGTGCTGAAGCTGGATGCTGCTTGTTTGGGTTTTGTGAAACTTTGAGAGATTTTATGAAAGTCTGCAGCATGAGCCAATGCAGGCTGTTTGTACAGAAAAACCACTGGAAACAGCTTGGGTTTGCCCAAAAGTTGGGTGGGGCAAGGTCTCAGAATCACCAGGGTGGGGTGAACGAACAGTATTAGCTAGGTTGATGGAGATTCAGATATGGTGATCATCTGTTACTGCACATCGGGAAAGGAGAGGGCTCAACAAAAAAACAATGGCTTCCGCAAGCTCCTCCGTCTGGGAGAAAGCTGCTCCCTCAGCCTCACCCTGACGCCAGACAACTCAGTTTTCCCCCTGTATGTCTCTGTTGCCTCTCTAGTTGTTGCCCTAACATTGGAGCTTAGATCCAGTGATTCCATCGGTGGGTAAGTCTGTGTATTGTCCCTTTAAGAGGAGTGCCTGGGAGTACAGCCACCCTCTGTCTCACTCAGCCACAATCTCCACTGGTTTTCATAGCCAGAAGTTATGGGGACTTCTCTTCCCGAAATTGAAACACTGGGCTGGGTCGCCTGGTGTGGAGCTGGACCCCTTACTCCACCAGAGGGGATCTCTGCAGCTGAGATATCCCTCTCAATTTTTAATGGTCACACACAGGTATGGGACCAGCCCATTTTGCATCTCTGCCCCTCCTCCCAGTCTAGAGGTGGCTTCTTCTGTATGTCCTTAGTTGTAGGGCTTTGGGTCAGATAGCTTCAGGTGATTCTCAATGATGATTGTTCTGTAGTTTAGTTATAATTTTGATGTGGTCATGAAAGGATGTAAGAATAGCATTAACCTACTCCACTATCTTAATGACAGTAATACTTTTAAAGGACTTGATGCTACAGAGATTTTTCTATCCCTCAAATTGCGGAGAACTGTCATTCAATAAATGTCAGTGTACTTGCCTGAACGAAATTAGATATTCTTACACTTAGAAAGCATACAGGTAAATGGAGGAGATAATATTTATAAATAAGCTACAAAAAAGAATTGACTCTAATATAAGATACTATAAATTAAGTGCTGTCATAAAAGTCTAAACAAATTAGGATAGAAACATTATGTTGGGTATGATTAATTCTGAAAGAGCACTGATGTTCTGTTTGTGAATATTTATTGAATTTCTCAAGTTAGATCTTGTTTAAGTTGATGTGAATGTTGGAGCACTGAGGAAGTTACAACTGGATTTGCACATTGAAGCTAAAGGCCTCAGTTTCATTATCTGCTATTTCATCTCTTGCAAAGTGACTGCAAGTAATTCTAATATTTCAAAGTCTTAGTTTATTTATCAAACTATCTGGGCATAAGTGACACAGTTTTCACATTGTCACATATCCATCCAAGGAATCACTATGGCTTGTAGATTTTTTCAAAGTAAAACTTATTAGTCCTTTAAATTTACCATGAAAAATCATTGTCCTATTTTTCATACTCAAATTATGTTTTCATTGTACTTATAATTTTAGTAATTATTTAAAAAAATATTCAAGAATACAGTTTCCAATTTAATAAATAGCTTCTTGAAACTATTTCTCCCTCATGATGACAAAACAGTTTTATTCAAATTTACTGGTAAGCTTTAAAAAGCATTTTTACATTGTAAAACAATTAACAAATACCTGGAATTTTTTTCAAATGTTCTGATACCTTAGAGCCAGCAGAGGGCATTAAATTGCCATTACTGAGCCATCATTTGACTTGTACAGTTATTTTTTTCCAGGTCTGTGTTTTTAAAATTAGAATGAAATGCCAACATCTCAGAGATAATAATTTCACTATAATATATGGTTGCATAGAAATCTGATTTTCCTAAAACCAACTAGATATATTGATCAGATGTACAACATTTAAATCATAAATCTGGACAATTCACAGAAAACAAACTACTAGGAATATTGTAGGGACTTTTTGAAAACTAAATCCTTAGCAAATATAACTACAGGTGATCAGTTAAAAGAAATTTAAAAGTTATCATCACATGAAAAGAAATGTGTAACTATAGGAGGTACTATAGTTTAGTTTAGGTACTATCTTAACTAAACTTACTGTGGTAATAATCACTTTGCTATATGTACCGGGGGCGCCAAATAAAATGTATACACATTTTAGGAGATGTTATCTATGCTTAAGCAGTAGTTTGCCATAATCAGAAGTGTCTGGATGCTGATTGTTACCACTATGAGCACCTCTTGTAATTGCAGAAGTGAAACGTGACTTGTATTCATCTTTTGTTATCAGTATATACTGAGTATTACAATTAATGCAGTTTTTTCCTTTCTTAAAATGTGTATACATTTTTTGGCACCCTCTGTATACACACACACACACACACATACATGCACACAGAGGGTGCCAAAAAAATGTGTATACATTTTAAGAAAACTGTATTAAAATTATAAGAGGTGCTCAAAGTGGTTATCATCAGCGTCCAGATACTCTGATTATGGCGAACTCTACTGCTTGAGCAACGTTGATCAAAGTGTCCACTTGTATACATTTTTTGGCACCCCTGGTGTATCAAATCATTATGTGGCATATCTAAAACTGATACGTTATATGTTCATGAAAAGACAGTACAGATGAAAAGAGTATAAAATGTCTTATTAATAATTTCATATTGATTACATGTTAATATAACACTTTGACTATATTGGGTTGAGTAAAACAAATTATTAGAACTTTTGAAAATAAAAATAAATTATAGATGACTAAACAGCAGTGGCTACTACTGTGGGGTAATGGACTAGTTCATCTTTAGGGTCTCTTTCAGCTCTAATTTTTACTAATTCTAGGACTCATTCAGTCAGTCAACAAGTATTTATTGAACACCTACCATGTACCAGGCCAGGCGCCACTCTAGGCATTGGAATACATCAATGGTTACTTAAAGACCTCTGCCCTCGGGGAATCTGTATTCTAGGAGGGAGAGAGACAATAAACAAGTTATAATAAAGAGGTTGAATGGAAAGAGAAAATGTAGAGCAGGGTAAAGGGAAGTGGAGTGCTGGGTGGGGGTAGATTGCAGGTTTTAAAATGTGGGCAGGGGAGTCCTCATTGAGGTGACACATCAGCAAAGACTCGCAGGAGATCAGGCGGTAGTCATAGAGATATCTGAAGGGAGAGCAGTAGATGCACAGGGGAGAGCAAGCCCTACAGCGAGAGGCAAGAGCATGCCTGGGAATTTGTAGCAGTTTAGAAGCCACTGTCACTGGCACACCGTGAAGGTGGGGATGTGATCACAGCAGTAGCAACGAACCAGGTCAGTGCTTTGTCAGCCACTGCGAGGGTTTGGGCTTTTACTCTAAAGAGAAGGGGAACTATTGCAGGGACTTGAGCAGAGGATTTTCATGATCTGACTTAGGATTTTAAAGGATCACTCTGGTTGCTGTGTGGAGAACAGATATTATGCAGGCAAGGTTGGAAGTGGAGAGACCAGTGGGAAGACTGTTGCAATAGTCAGATGAGATGACGGTTGTTCCCACTAGGAGAGTTCCGGTAGAAGCTGTGAGAAGGGGAAGCGTTCTGGATTGTGAAGCTAGATTTGATGTGGGGTATGAGGAAAAGAGAGGAGTTAGATGAATTTGCCTTCAACCAAGATGGAGAAGATGCAGGTAGATGAGGTTTTGATACAAGATTAAAAGTCAGTTTTAGTGAGAATAACTTTGAGATGTCTGTCACACATCCGAGCGGAGATGCTGAGTAGGCAGTTAGATGTGTAAGTCCGGACTTGGGGAGAGAGGGCTGGGTGGAGATGTAAATTTAGGAATTGTCAGCGCATGGACAGTATTGAACTCCAGGAGCCTGGATGCGATCACCAACAGTTTGAATTTAAACAGAGACGATAAGGGATTCTAGGGTGGAGCCCTGGGACACTTCAACATTAACAGATGGTGGAGAAGGGAAGGAACCAGTGCGATGACGCTTTGAGGGTATTTGCTAGAAAGGGAATCAAAGACATAGGGCAGTAATCTGTGGGGGCAGCAGGGTCACGAGAAGTATGTTGGAGATAGGAGATATGTATTTCAGCATGTTTGTACATTGATGGGAATGATCCAATAGAAAGCAAAAGATTGCCTGAAAGAACAGAGCGATTTTCTGGAATGCTGTCTCCAGTGCACAAGTGGATGGACTGGCTTATTTGGAAACAGAGATAGTCTATGGTAAGAGATGGAAAGACCAAGTCTGTGGGTGCAGGCGCTGTGGAAATTCTCTTGTGATTATTTTATTTCTCTAATTAAAATAGGAAAGAAGATTGTCTGTTGTAAGCAGGCTGGGGAAGTAGGTGAGGTAGTCATTTGGGGCGGGGAGGGGGCAGAATGGGAGAGCGAAGGGACTGGGGGAGTAAGGTACTACACTTTCCAGGTGGCATCAAAGGTTCCTGGTCAGGAATGTAAAGTGTGGTCAGGTAGCATTATTGTTTGAAACCAAATTTTTAAATAACTCCACAGAGAACCAGTGTTCCCAGTAACAAAACTAATTTGCTTGACTGGATCTAGCTTCATTTTTAAAATAACTTTTCATTGATGTATAATGTATAGAGGAAAATGTACATTTGTTTGTTTACTGCCTCTCCTATGAATGGTAATAAATGGGAAATTGCCAAAAGTGAGCCAGAAAGCGAGAGGAGAAACAAGCTTTGTTAATCAATCCTGAATAATCAAGACTACTTTCCAGTTCTCTTTTTACAGTTTTCAGATCCATCCGTGGTCTGTAGTAACATTTTGTACAAAACACTGTCTTCAGCATTAAGTGGGTGAATGTAAGGTCAAGTTTCTTTCCTTGTGGAAGGGAATATGATTTGGCAGTGTTTCTGACGTGACTGGAGCCCAGACTACCTCTAGATCCATGTATTTAGTTGTGGACCCAGAGGGAAGGCATCTTAGAGGGTCTGGTTCATACAAAAGATGCCATGTACTTACAGGAAGGTGGAGTTCATGTTCTTTCATGAGTCTTGGGAACTGTTCTGGTGCGTGGGCTCTGTGTCCACTAAGCTCTGTCTCGCGCCTCTGGAAGCTGGCTGGAAAGTCTGGCACAATCACTCTTGGCTCCACTCTTGCTTTTCAGGGTTGGGGAGCTGAGTATCATCGCCAGGATGTCACAAGCACACCTTGCTGGATTGAGATTCATCTTCACGGTCCACTGCAGTGGTTGGACAAAGTTCTGACTCAGATGGGCTCTCCACACAACCCGATTTCTTCAGTGTCTTAATAGTCATGTCTTAATCCACATTTCTGTAGGATAGACGCTATTGCAGGCAGTGGCTTATATCATTTCAGATTTGCAACTAAGTGATGTGTCTAAGTACATGTGTAAATACATCTAATATATACTATTCATCTATTTTATCACCATTTGTTTTGTGCTTTCTAGTTAACCTGATGTCAGTACAATGCTATTAGAAAAGCAAGTTTTTCGTGCCTATGACGTAAGAAGCAGTAGCTTCTTTTGTTAGAAGAAACATGAAAGGCAACTGTGTCAACAGTATTTGAGGGTGTCAGCAGAATGAAAGGCAGCGTTAGTCAGCCATGTCATTATAAGGCATATTGTGTGGCCGACCTGAAAAACATGAAAACTGTTTATATAGCAAAAATCAGGTACTAGCAGCACTAGAGCAAATAACACTTGTAGGTAAAACAAAGCAATCAAACCCATATAATTTAAATGATCTCACTTTTAGTGCTATTGGCAAGAAAAAAAATCAAGCTTACACAATCAATTATGTAAGATAAGCCACATAAGCTTTATTTTCTTTCTGAAGTTGAAATAACTCTAGCTGGACTATTGTGCTGATATTAACGGTACCTTTTAAACAGACTTAAACTGTGAAGCTGAAGTCATGTTGCCTCATACCTACCACTGTAAAAAAAAAAATTCTGATTTTAATGTGGCAAGATAAATATGAAAATAGCATGAAATGAGTTATATTCCCAACTCGCAAGATGAGACAAGAACTTAGCCCAGGAATCTCCCAGGGACTCCTGCTGCCCACATGGGAAACCAGGCCCGTTTTCCTGGTTACTCCTGTGGGCAGTCCTGCAGACTTCTGAGTCCCCACAGTGAGCTCTGAGCCCACGAGTGTTAAGTCCCATGTGGGGAAGAAGCAGGTAAAATCAGAGGGTTGGACAAAAATAATCAGATGTTTACTTACGTCTTCTCACATTCCCACATTAAAAGTCTCCTGGTGAGGGCCCCCTTTTGCCATATTTTCCTCACCTGTTGGCAAATAGTAACGATTTACAGGTTGCTAAAACAGTAGTGATGACTTTTGAGAAAAGATACACTGTTAGGATCAAATTTATGAATTATTTAACTTAGTGTCTCTATTGAATAAATTATCTACTGGTCAAATCTTGTAGCCTCTTAATAAAGCTTAAGTCTCATACCTGGAAATAACTTCCCAAGTAAAATGATACTAATTTCATAATCTCTGTAATTTCTGGGGAACAGTGGTACTGAATAATAGCACATTTAAAAATACGCAATGTTAAAAACCTGTTCTTCTTTACCCTTGGATGATAAAGAGAGGACAATCCCCCAAATTTATAGGTAATCTCATGTATGTATATATAATTCCCACCCATAAAACACAGTATTGCTTGGAAAAATATTTTACACCCTCTTAAAAGTGTGTAATTTAAGAAGGTAATTATGCTTGTAACAGAAGGTACTTCAGTAATTCAAGAGGTTTTTTCATTTATACATTCTGTGTCAACTCTTTCTAGCATTAGTGCACATAGTAGTTGTTTCTCATTAAATTGTATTCAAGGTAGAAATGATCATATGAAAAAGATATATGAGTGAGCTACTACTGTCACATGTTGTAATGACTAGTGTTATCTAATAGAAACTTTCATATATACAACAGAAAATAATTATTACATTTCACATGAAAACTAAGTGACCCATTTAGTGTTTAGAAAACCCTGTAGTTTATTGGTTCATCAACTATGTATTGTGCACTCGTATGTGCCAGGTACAGTGATAGGTACTGTGCAATCCAGTGTAGAGAGACAACCTCAGCCCTCTGGTGCTGAGAGTCTTAGAGTAAAGCTGCTTGTGTAGACATTTTCATGTTTCAGAACTTGTATAATGAAACAAAGTACGTGATCTTTCCTTAGCTCGAAACATATATAATTGACTTCTTAATTATCTGTATCTTGAAATTTATTTCCCTTCTCTTCTGAGCAATCAGGTAATGGGTGAAAACTTCCTTGGATAAATGCTACTTTTCTTCTGGATTGTCCTAAAGTTGTTTTTCTTCCTCCCCTTGCTTCTATTTTCCAATGATTCTCCATCTCCCCTTTTCTTGGAAAAGGCATTAATGTGGTGAGTCTTCCTCATGCGAGTATCATTCCAGGAGAGAGCAGCAAGGACACGTGGTTTCTGCTGCAGAGATCAAACACAGATTTCTTGATCAAAATTATTCTCTGGTAATCTTCCACCTTTACAGAATTAATCAGAACTGGTTGTTTATAAATGACATTTAAAAAATAGGATTTTCATCGAGCGTTGCGAAACCAGGACAAAATATTCCAGTAGACCTGAATTATTTCTTTGAAAAATAAATGATTAAAATGGTACATACGCATCATCATCATCAGTCATGTCTCACCAAAAGCCTTTATTATTACGATATGTATGAAATTCAGAGGTTTTGGAATTGATGAGAAGTTAACCCTTCGGTCATTGTAACATAGTCACATTTTAATCAGCCTTTTTTTTTTTTTTTTTTTTAATTTTTGCTGGTAAGAGATGTCAAAGTTGTAGTGCAGTATTTATTCCCATTCATTCCTTGATGTAGACAATCCAAAAAAAAAAAAGTAATGGCATTCTTCTGTAGGATAACTAGCAAAATGGACGTGCTGAGCCATTCAATCCATCAGCGATGCCAAACATGTTCAAGGTCGCCACGGACAAGGGTTGTACAATAGAGAATCATAACGTTTTGGCTGCTCTCAAGGCCCAGGACGTTGATCCTGTTGTGCAAGCCTGTTTTTTATTTTTTCTTCTTAAAAAATTGAGATGTGAAAGTTTTAGTTAGATGATATTTTAGTATCTGCCAGTGCTTTGGAACTATAAAGATGTCATTGTTGTACACATTCACTTTAGGGTTTCTGTGTGTTGACACTCAGTATAAATCAGGAAAAGCTGGGCTACAACCTAGCATTTAGAATCCCCCTTTCTTTGTCTTCTGAGGAACTGAATATCCCATAACAACACAAGCATTTTATAAGTATCACTTCCCTGACTTTCAGCACCTGCTTAACTTTAATGTGTCCTGAATATTTGCTGTGTATATTCAGTAAATAAAGCAAAATATAACATGCATTCCAAATTTTGTCTTTTTGTGTTATAATTTAACAGCTGAATTGTATGGCAAGATTAGGTGATCTGGCAAATGTTAAGCGTAAGTTCAAATTAGTGTAAAACAAAACAAAAAACAAACTACTTCTATTTAAGTAATGCCTTTGATGATAATACCTAGGCTTCAACTATCCATCAAATGCACAGTTACCTGATTGTTTATAATAAAGATACTGTACCTGTATGTCTTTTGGCTCATTGTTCCCTGTGAACATCATAGCAGGATTCATTGCATGTGGGTCCTTAGGATGATCTTAAGCCATCTCATTTTGAAAATAGAATGTTTTTAAAGTCCAACATGCTATAGAGAAATTAGGTAATGGTTTTATTTTATTTTTTTAATTTTTTTTTTTTAAGTTTTTTGTTGTTGTTGTTGTTGTTTTTTAATATTTTATTGGGGAAGGGGAACAGGACTTTATTGGGGAACAGTGTGCACTTCCAGGACTTTTCTCCAAGTCAAGTTGTTGTCCTTTCAATCTTAGTTGTGGAGGGTTCTGTTCAGCTTCAAGTTGTTGTTCTTTCAGTCTTAGTTGTGGAGGGCGCAGCTCAGCTCCAGGTCCAGTTGCCGTTGCTAGTTGCAGGGAGCGCAGCCCACCATTCTTTGCGGGAGTCGAACCAGCAACCTTGTGGTTGAGAGGACACGCTCCAACCAACAACTGAGCCATCCGGGAGCTCAGCGGCAGCTCAGCTCAAGGTGCCGTGTTCAATTTTAGTTGCAGGGGGCGCTGCCCACCATCCCTTGCAGGAGTCGAGGAATTGAACTGGCAACCTTGTGGTTGAGAGCCTGCACTCCAACCAACAACTGAACCATCTGGGAGGCAGCTCAGCTCAAGGTGCCGTGTTCAATCTTAGTTGCAGGGGGCAGAGCCCACCATCCCTTGCGGGACTCGAGGAATTGAACTGGCATCCTTGTGGTTGAGAGCCCACTGGCCCATGTGAGAATTGAACCGGCAGCCTTCAGAGTTAGGAGCATAGAGCTCTAACCGCCTGAGCCACCGGGCCGGCCCCCGGTAATGGTTTTAAATTAAACATCTTGGGATAGCTGTCGTTAAATGTAGAATATTTAAGATATTTAGCTGTAATTTTACAGAGGATATGCGTAGAAGCATTAAATAATGCTGCAGTGTACAGGAAAGAATGAACAATTTTATTGTAAACATCTGTATGTTGCTATATATTACCTATTAGAAAGATGCTAAAGAAGGCTAGTGAGGAAAAACTAAGATGAAATCCAGGAGGATCTCTCAAAACATACATTCTTAATTCCCTCCATTTAAATTTCCTTCCTGTCCTAAAATAGAGGGAAATATATGTAACAACTATTTTGAGAAAATAGCCATCTCATTAATTGATCAAGGTTTTTCCTTTGTTTTTTTAAAGAAATGGAACCCTTAATTCAAAAGAAATATTTTGTGGAATTCCAAAGCATAAGCAAAAGAAAGAGTCATATTCTGAGTCACATATACATAGGAATTAAGAGACCTCCAGTTTAGGCCCTAAGTTCATGGAGAGCAGTGCTTGTGTCTTGTTTGTTTTTGCATCTCCTATGGTTCTTGTATCTACTATTTGGTATTGGCATTTCAAACACTAACTAGTACTTAGTTTTAATGTATCATGATACAGACATAAAACATTTTCCTTAAACATAAGTCCATTTTAGAGAAGGAGTATTTTCATCATCTTAGAAACTTCCACACATTCGCTTATCAGATGGGTCTTATGCATCAGTTACTACTGGGTAAGCACTGAAGATAACAATGACAACAGTTTCTGCCTTAAGCTTACGAGTTTGTGGGAAAGGTGAACAAGTAGACCAATAAAGGTCAGTGTGCTATCAGTTTGACAGGCTGCTGGGGGATCAAGGAATGACATCTCCATCTGGCCCTTGGTGGGTACCCAGGAAGGCTTTATGGTTGAGCTGACTTGCCTGCCTTCCCATCAGTTGCCTTAGCAAGTCATTGCAGACATTCCTAAACTAGTTAGATGCCTATTCTCTGTGTTCCCTTCATAAGCTGTGCTCATCAATGGTTAGTTATGAATTCCTTCACCATATTGTTTGCTTGTCCATCTCCCTACCAGGCTGGGAGCTCTTGAAAGGGCAAGGGTTGTATCTATTCATGTTCATTTTCCAGTAATTATTTTAAAAAGCATTTGGATTCACATTGTAAAGGCAGTAATGGAAACAAATTCTCCTTTTTAAAAATCAGCAAGTATTTAATTCCTCCTCTTCAAAATAAAAATAATTGCAAGTCTCCAATTTCATGGTCAGTGGTGACCATGCTGCAGCTGATGGAGATGAGAGAAGCATGTTTATGATTTAGTTTGGAAATACAGTTCACCCTTGAACAACACAGGGGTTAAGGTCACGAATCCCTGGACAGTCAAAAATCTGCATATAAATTTTGCCTTGCCCAAAACTTAACTACTAAGAGCCGTCTATTGACCAGAAGCCTTACCAATAGCAAACAGTTGATTAGCACATATTTTGCATATGTATTATATATACTATTCTTATAGTACAGTAAACTAGAGAAAAGAAAATATTATTAAGAAAATTATATGGGAGTGACATCAGCATGATGGCCAAGTGAGAAGACTCCTTTATTTCTCCTCTTAAATCTACAAGGTGGACAACTACAACACAGTAAAGGATTCCCTGCTCAACACATAAACATGCCCGAGAGATCCATGCATAGGTGCATGTTCGGCACCTGCCGCAGCACCAGGTAGCACGGTAGCTAGCGGTGGAGAAGTCTGGCTGCAACTCTCACACCAGCCTGGAGAGTAAGAGCATCAGAGGCAGTTTCTCTTTGGGAAAAGGCAACTCCCTTCCCTCTTCACCATTGCAGCAGAGCCCTGTAGACTGGTGTGTCACTCTAAACAGCACAGCGATGCCGACAGCCATCGGTGGCAGGGGGCCAGAGCTGTGAAATCATGAATTTGCCATCCTTGCCCTGCCCACCCCCACAAAGCTGGATAGAGGTAGTGCGGACACCGCCAGCAACACACAGCGGGGCCATGAACAAGGAGGCAATGCTGGGAGCTTGCAAAACCAGTTCTCCACCACCTGCCACATTCCCCCACTATGGAGGTGATGCCCAGTAACCAAGGCAAACTGGTCACAGAGGGGACACCAAACACCCCAGTGGGCATATGGCATTTTCCTCAACAGAAGTGAAGCATTTTCATCATTATCCCAGAGGCACAAATAGCACTGGGTAGAAAAAATAAAAACTTGTGCTATACCACCATCTACTGGAAAACAAAAGAAAGTACCCTACCTATCAACTTGTTGAATTGCTAAGAGCAGAACAATTATAAACAAAAAGAGTTCACTACCTCAAATGTAGTAAGAGTTCACTGCATTAAAAAGAGCAACATAATGCTCAGAGAACCTATCCATCAAATACCATGAACAACCAAGGTAACATGGAAACACAGATAGATAATTAAAAGTCTCCAGAAACCAAACTGAAAGTCATGGACAACTGCAATTTAAATGACAGAGAATTTAAGATTGTGGTTATGAAGAAATGCAATGAGATTCAAGAAAATCCATAAAGGTTATTCAATGAACTCAGGAACAAAATTCATGAACAAAAGGAGTATTTTACCTAAGAGATGAAACTATAAAAAAGAACCAAGCAGAAATTCTGGAGCTGAAGAATTTAATAAATGAGGTGAGGAATACATTAGAAAGCACTGGAACAGGAGCAAACCAGATAGAAAAGAGAATAGTGGGCATGAAAATAGAAACCTAGAAGTGATCCAGGAGGAAGAAGAGTGAGAACTAAGAGTTAAAAAAAGGAAAGAGAACTCTATGAGAACTATCTGACTACATTAGAAAGAGCAACATAAGGATAATGGGTATACCAGAAGGAGAAGAGAAGAAAGACACAGACAGCCTATTCAAAGAAATAATTGATGAGTGTCCCAAACCTATGGAAAGAACTGGACTTTAGAATACAAGAAGTTAACAGAACACCTAATAATCTCAATACAAAAAGGACTTCTCCAAGACAAATTTTATTAAAACAGTCATATCCAGACTGTAACCTACAAAGGAAACCCCATTAGGTAACCATCAGATTTTTAAATAGATGCATTATAAGCCAAGAGAGAGTGGAAAGAAATATTCAAAATACTGAAAGAGGGAATGTCAGCGCAGGATAATACATGCAGCAAAATTATCCATTAGATAGGAAGGACAAATAAGTCTTTCCCAGAAAAACAAAAGCTGAGAGAATTTACCACCACAAGACCTGCATTACAAAAAGTGTCGAAAGGAGCTCTTCTACCACAAACAAAAATATAAAAGTATATAGAACTTGGAATAAGATGACTAACAGACAGAAGTAGGTAATTGCAACTCTGCTTCGGAATAGGATATTAAACAATTATGCAATGGTGAAAGGTGAATAAGGCATTAAAATAACTATAGCTACTGCAATTTGATAATAATGCATAACATAAAAAGAAATATTTGTGACAATAAAAGCATAAGGGGTGGAAGAAAAGGACTGAATGTGTACAGGTGAATGAAGATAAGATGCAATCAGAAGAAAAAGGACTATTGTGTGTATGAGACATTTTACACAAACCTAATGGTAACCACAAAACAAAAACCCAGAGCTGAGACATGAAACATAATAAAAGGGGAAACCGAGAAAAAAAAATCATAGAAAACCCCCAAATTAAAACAGACAGAAACACAAGGGAAAAGAAGCAATAGAGACACAGAGCAATCATCAAACAAAAGATAAAATGGCTGTCGTAAGTCCTAATATATTAATGATCACCCTAAACGTAAATGAACTGAACTTACCAATCAAAAGGCACAGAGTAGTGGGATGGATTAAAAAACAAGGACCAATTATGTGTTGCCTGCAGGAGACTCATCTCAGCTCCAAAGACAAGAAGATGATACTGCAAGCAAATGGCATCCAGAGAAAAGATGGTGTAGCAGTCCTTATCAGACAAAGTAGATTTCAAGATAAAAATGGTAATAAGAGACAAAGATGGACATTTTATGATAGAGGAGACAGCTCATCAAGAAGACAAAACATTTATCAATATATATGCAAGCAAACTGGGAGCACCAAAATGTATAAAGCAAATACTAACAGATCTACAGGAAGAAATGGACAAAAATGCAATTATAATAGAAGATGTGAATGCCTTGCTCACAGCAATGGAAAGAGCATTTAGAAAGAAAGCCAACAGAAAACACCAGCTTTAAATGACACATTAGTACAAATGGACTTAATTGATAATTATAGAACTTTCCACCCGAAAACAACAGAATACCCATTCTTCTGAAGTGCACACAGAACATTCTCAAGGATAGACCATATGTTGGAGCACAAAACTAGCCTCAACAAATTTAAGATGATTTAAATCATACCAAGCACTTAAATAAAATAGAAGTAAACTGGAAAAACCACAAATATGCAGAGATTAAACAACATGCTCCTGAACAACTACGGGGTAAAAGAAGAAATAAGAGATCAAAAGACACATACAGACAAATGAAAATGAAAACACGACATACCAAAATATTTGGGATGCAGCAAAAGCACTAAGTACTTTTCAAAATAATAAGAGAGAAGTTTATAGTGTTACAAACCTAACTAAAGAAACAAGAAAAATGTCACATAAACAATGTAACATTACACCTTAAAGAACTAGAAGACGTACAAATGAAGCCCTAAGTCAGTAGAAGGAAGGAAATAATAAAAATCAGAGTGGAAATAAATGAAATAGAGAAGAAAAAGACAATAGGAAAATAATGAAATAGAGCAGGTTCTTTCAGAAGATAAACAAAATTGACAAACTTCTGGCTAAACTCACTAAGGAGAGAAGAGAGAAGACTCAAATACAATCAGAAATGAAAGAGAAGTTACAACTGACACCACAGAAATACAAAGGATTATACAAGAATACTATGAAAGGCTACAGGCCACCAAATTCTATAACCTAGATGAAACGGACAAATTCTTAGAAGCACACAGCCTCCTAATCTGAATCATTAAGAACTGGAAAACCTAAATAGACTAATCACCAGCAAGGAAGTTGAAACAGTAATAAAAAACCTCCCCCAAAACAAAAGTCAAGGACCACATGGCTTGACTGGTAAATTCTATCAAATATTCAAAAAAGATTTAATACCAATCCTTCTCAACTTCTTCCCAAAAAGGAGTCACCTATAGACATTCAGCTGCACAGCAGCAGTACCAAAGGTAGCTTTGACAGTTAAACAGTTAAAATTGTTTTATTCTCAGCACTTACTTATTTTCAAAATGTGAATTTTAGCAAAGACGAAGCATAAGGAATATAATGTTGCAACACCAAGTTAACGAGGACGATAAAAAAGACTCCAATTCTGAAAGTTGATCTCTGCATGATCATTGATGGCTCCAATATTTGCATGCATCTGATAAAAATGTTTAGCATGGCCTCAGAATTATTCAGTGATCTGAAAAAATGATGTTAAATGGAGTAAATATAATGAAAGTTATATTCAGTTTGGCTTTTAAGCCAAAAATTACTCACACCTGCAATATGTTATTTGGAGATAATGCTTGCAAATGACAGGCTAACTTCTCTCATCATTTAGAAAGAAAACAACCTTAAAATTTCCAAAAATAACCCACTGCTGTTTAATGAAGAGAAGTCTGTGGAGAGAGAGACTCAGGAGCAGAGAGACTCAGGAGCAGCGGTCAGAAGACTTTTTCTATGAAGGGTGAGATAGAAAATAATTGCAGCTTTGCAAGCCCTGTGGCCACTGCAGTACAAATGCAGCCACACAACATGGAAGCAGACAAGTATAGCTGTGTGCTGATAAAATTTTTGGACACCAAAATTTGAATTTTCATGTAATTTTAACATGTCATGAAATATTTTTCTTTTGCTTTTCCCCGCCCACCCAACCATTTAAGAATGTAAAAACGATTCTTAGCCTGTGGCATCTCCCCTGGGGAGTGGAGCCCTAGTTTGCCAAGCCCTGCTCTGGAAGCAGAGAGGCCATCTTGAATGTTCCAATTGCAGCCATGCTCCCATCTCAATGCAGCCTCATAAGACACCCCAAGCCTAACTGCCAGAAACCCTCAGCTAAGTTCAGCCAACCCACAAGATTGTAAGCAAACAAAAAGGTGGTTATTTTAAGCCACCATGCTGTGTGTGTCTCAGTTTGAAGTTCTCATTGCCTTCAGGATGGACACTTTCCAATTGCTAACAAAGCAGGAAGTGTTCAAGAAAGTGAGATGTTTGATGGACTTTATGCCTCATTTAAAGACAGCAAATGTTGAGGACTAGTGAGCAAAGGGCAATTTGATTGTTGCTGGCACTAAAGTAGTGAACGAGAAATAGAAGAGACAGAGGAACATGAGGAAAAGAGAAGGCTCCCAGGTATAAGGAATGCTTGGCTCTTTTCAGGCAGCATATCCCTGGCTACAAGAGTCCACTGACTAGCACAGAAGTCCAGTGTACATGCCACGAAGGCTTTGCAAGTATAATAGGAGCCTGGAAACAAGGGTCTCTGAACACTACCCTGCGAAAAGCAAACTTGAGTTTCCATCCTAGCAAAAAACTTTTTCTGATCTTAGAAAAATATTGCTCTAAGATTCAGGTATCCTCATTTTCTGAAAGGAAACAATGCTGTCACAATCACCCTCAGCACCCCCACAGATGAGTCTGCTCAAATGATGGAGAAGTGCAGGTATGTGTGTGTTTTATGATTACATTACAATAATAGTAATAAATTTTGTGCAAATATTTAATATTAATTAATATATTACTATTAATATATCCTGCTTCTTACTAGATTTTTTGAAAGGCAACCGGTATAAAATCTTATTAGTGCTGACAGTGGTCTCCAATTTGAGGACAGTAAATGATACCAGGTACAATTATTAGAGAGGAAAACAAACAGAAAATCTCACTAGTCATAACTTCTCAACTTCTCCTCTGGTAGTTTTCCTTAGCCCTCTGTTTTTGTTTTCCTGCTGCATATACTTGTGGGTCCTCTAAGCCCAAACTACAAATAGCTCATAAAAATCAGCATCTGTGCTTAGTGAATACACCTTCAGAAAGGCTGCATGCATTTCTGTTTTACTAGGGTAAAGCTGTGAAGAGGAAAGATATATTTATTTTGCTGCAATAGATAATAAGGTTCATCTCCAACGCTTTAGAATAGCACAAATGATTATAATGGGGGATGGAGAAAAATATGTCAAAGATAATACGGTAAGTGACCCATGTCCTGATTAGATGAAATCAACTCACCTAATTATTAAACATGCATATATTTGCTCTGTTTTAAAACCGTTGGTAATTTTAAACTCAGTAAACTCAGTATATTAATCATCTTTTTTCTATAGCTAGACAAGTCTCTTATTAAACAAATGACAGTTTGGCCCATTTTCAAATAAGCTGCTATCTGAACACAGGTCCTAGTGTAGTACAATTCAACAGCATCTGTTGTCATAATTATAATGTTCATTTTTATAGCTAAAGAAAGTTAAAACCTGAGGGAGTAATGATAAAAAAGAATACTAAAATTTCCATGTCACTTAGGTACACAAAAGAAATTAGGACTATTTGAGAATATCCATATTAATTATATGTTCTAATTTTAGAAAAAGAAACAGGAAATTATAAATCAATAATCATTGGAAAGATCCCCAGTTGAGACCTTTTAAACCAACACTGGAAACACAGAAGCAATTAAAGAAATGCTAAGACATGTTGAAATATAGAAAAATTAAAAACTACGGCAAAAGATACCATGAAAAAAAGTAAATAGACCCATTTTAGATTTAGAAAACAATGAACAAAAATGACATAGGGTTTTTATAATATTCACCAGTCTTTTGCAGATTGCATAGAAAAAGGGAACCTAATGAAAAAATAGACAAAAGGCAATTCACAGAAGAGCAATCTAAATAACCAACAAGCATATAAAAAGGTGCTCAGATTTACCAGTACTCGGGGAAATGCTAATAAATATAACAACTAGCAGTATATATCTATTAAAAAGTCAAAAGTTAAAAAAAACAAAAACAAAAAAAACTCCTACCACTGGCAAACATATGAGGAAAAGAAATTCTCCATTGCTGCTGGTGGACATGTGAAGTGGTACAGCTTTTTGAGGAAAGGAACATAGCGATACCTATTTTAAAAAGGAAGCCTATATCTATATATCTGCCTCCACCCAGCGAGTCCCATTTCTGAGAATCTAGCCGAAGGCCACAGAACTACCAGTTCACACTGGTACATAAAGACACATTACAAGGCTGTTTGCCATAGTGTTGTTCATAGTGGCAGAGACCTGGACACCAAGGGAATCCCTGCCAACTGTGGAATGTTTGACTGTGATGGTCCATTCACACCGTGACTCTGCAGCCATCTAAAGGAATGAATCAGAGCTACACAAGTGACTCACGGGGCTTCTACACAGCACTGATGCGTAAGAAAGCAATACACTGACATGTGGTATAACATGCTCACAAGTAACAATGACAGTTGCAAAATGTGTATATGTGTTTATATAAAATTACATGAACATGGAAAAAATAAGGAAGAATGCATGCTGGATAGCTGACATAGGTTACCTAGAAGTTAGGCAGTGCATGGAAGACATATGGTGGGAGAACCGAAACAAAGAATAAAAGGGGGAACTAACCTAAACAAACACCCCTCAGTAGATATGAGGTCGGACAGTTAAGTTCACAAACTTGTTGCAATGATGTTCCTAACTTTTTTTGATACCAGAGGGATTATTCATTATGAATTTGTACCAACTGGACAAACAGTTAACCAAGTTTACTATTTGGAAGTGCTGAAAAGGCTGCGTGAAAAAGTTAGACAACCTGAACTTTTCTCCAACAATTCATGGCTCTTGCATCATGACAATGCACCAGCTCACAGGGCACTGTCTGTGACGGAGTTTTTAGCCAGCAAACAAATAACTGGATTGGAACACCCTCCCAACTCACCTGATCTAGCCCCTAATGACTTCTTTCTTTACCAAAAGATAAAGGAAATATTGAAAGGAAGGCATTTTGATGACATCAGGACATCAAGGGTAATATGATGACTGCTCTGATGGCCATGCCAGAAAGAGTTCCAAAATTGCTTTGAAGGGTGGACTAGGCACTGGTGTCGGTGCATAGCTTCCCAAGGGGAGTAGTTGGAAGGTGACCATAGTGATATTCAGCAATGAGGTTTGGAGCACTTTTCCTAGGTTGAGTTCGCTAACTTAATTGTCTGATATTGTATCGTTATATAAAATTATATACATGTGTGCATGAAGAAAGTTGAAAAAATTAGCATTTACTGAAGTGCCTACTGTGCTCAGAACTATATGCTTAAAGGTGTCAGCTTCCACTTCAGCAGCAACATCCTACTGTGGCAAAAGCATCATTTATGGAGACAGAAGATTTAGGTTCAAATCTTGGCTCTGCCTCTAACAGCAACACCTGTTTTATAAATCACTTCTCTGAGTTTCTTTCCTCATCCAGAAACAGGGACACTAATACTTGCCTGGCCGTGTTTTGAGGTTCAAATGAATGAGTACATAGGAAAATGCTTTCTAAAGGAACATAATTACGGTTGGTTTAAATAAACTTTTGTATTTTAAAACACTCCAAACCTCAAGGCTTAATACACAAAGGATTTCTTCTTACGGCCCAATGATGCTGTGGCCATAGTCAAATGAAAGCTCACGTTCAAAGTGCACTGGCCTTACCATGATCACTCACAGGGACCAGCTTACAACCGTGTACGGGAAGTAACAGCAATCAGAGGCCTGGATTCAAGGCCAGTAGCTGTGCCATCCTGAGCAAACGACTTCACCTCTGCGCGCTGCCTCCCTCTGTTCCTATCAAATAGTAAGTGTGGTGTGAACTCGTACACTATGGGATTGTTGTGAAGACCAAGTATGTGTGTATGCAGAACTGTTTTGAAAGTTATAAAGTGCTAGAAAATTGGTATCATTTTGTCATGTTGTCTTTAGATTACACTTTCTTCACACACCTCCAGTAGAGAAGTAAATATTTTGGGCCTCAGAATAGGTGATAAGAAACTCCAGAAAGGAATCGCACTGTAAGTTAAGTGCTACGTATATGGAAATAAAGATTCATTAGTAAAAACATATTTCTTCCCATAAACTGAAATAGAAAGCAAAGGAAAAAGCATAAACTATCTACTCTTCTCAATTTGTAACAAGATTTCAATTTGTAGTAAGGAAAACATTTTTGAAAAGGTCATATATGCATGGTAAAAATTCAACCAGTACAAAGAATTATTTTGATAAAAGATGGTCTCCCAACCACTGAGCTCCCCGTGTTCCTAACCCATGCGACCAGTGCCCCAATTTTCCTTTTTGGAAGCAACTTTCAATTTAGTATACAAGCATGTATGCATGTACTTTATATATAATTTTTGATAACATTAGTTATGATCCTTTGTATTTGCCTATTTATAAGTAAGTCTTGAACTATAGTCCACTTATAATTTTTGGCCAATAATGCCTTTGATGGATACTTCATTTGAGGGCCACCTGGTTGTCTCCTTTTTCTTCAGGGTAGTTTGGATTAACTACTCCTGAGGCAAAACATCTTGTAAATAGTTTTCTTTCTTTCCTTTTCCATTTTTTATCACTTTTTAGCAAGTTTTTGCAATACTCTAGAGCTGCTGGTTGATAAGCTGAAGCAAAATCTCTGGGTTTCTCCCTGAAGTGAGCCATTCCAGAGTGATTTTTTCTGTCATTAAATCCAACAGGCTTGTTTATTTACTCCCTCCAAATCACACTCATAAGTGTAAGCCTCGGAATAGTTTTATAACTGAGAATTTCAAAGAGTTTGATTTACATGCTGTTGTAGAGTTTAATAAAGATTGGGGCAGTCGCTAATTCATTGTAATGAGAACCATTAGTTTTCTAGCTCAAATATATCATGCTCTCTCATCCTCCCTACACTTGCTCTGTCTACAGTGCCTTCAAAAGCTCCATGCCATTAGCCTCATTTCTTTTCTACTAGAACTCCATCTTCTCTTACTGAAAGTACTCTCTCAAATGCATCCTAACTTCCTCATTCTCTTCTGCCACTAATGAATCTGAGATCAAGCTTGCAATCTACCTTTTCTACTACTATGGCTGGTTGAGCCCTGTGAAATAGTGTCACATAACTGCAGCTTGTCATTATAGAGTCCTGGTTTCCAGAAGGCCAGATCTTTAATGCCACTCGCCAATCCTTTTACCTATAGTATTATTTAGGAACAGGTTTCTCTGGATGTAACAGGGACATCATCGTAACTATGGCAGACACAAAATATTTCTCTCTCTCTCTCTCACACACACACACACACAAAGTAGTCCAAAAACAGGGGGTCCCAGGCTACGATGGTGGCTCTGCTCCCTGAGGCCATCCAAGCACACAGGATCCTTCTATCTCATCCCACTTTCCCCAGTGAACTACCTTCATTTGGCCTACAGATGATCTGCTGCTTTGACCTACTCCAAGCTGAAGGATGAAGGAAGAGGGGAAATAAGGTGTCTGTTCCCTTTTTCAGGGCACCAGCTGGAAGGTGCACACATCATTTCTGCTCACGTCCCATTGGTTCCAACCTACTCTTGTGGCCACACCCAGCTGCAAGGGCAGCTGACAAATAATCCTACCTAAATTTTTAAAAAATTGAAATAAATATATACTGAAAAGTGCAAAAATCAGAAATGTATAGCTTTCTGAATTTTCATTAACAGAACACACATTCAGAACAGCATCCAGTCCAAGAACAGTATTACAGAACCCCACAATCCTCCTTCTAGGCTCTACACCCTTCCAAGGGTGACCACTCCTCTGTGTTCTAACAACAAGTTTCACCTGCTTTTGTACTTTATCTAAATACAATCACCCACAAATCATTTGTCTCTGGATTCTCTGGCATGCTCTTATGTGAGAATCAGCTATACTCTTGTGCAGCTGTGTTCCCAACCAAAAATCCTATTACTATGAAAGAAGAGAAAAATGGTATTAGGGGACTATTAGCCAGTTACTAGCTACTAGTTATTTGTCTTATTGACTTTAGTGTATCTTCCTAATTGTTCCCTTTTTCTTGAAGCCTTTTATTATCGACTCCCCCACTCCGTATCAGCAGATAACTTGCTGGAAAATGGAATCTGAGAATTCCTTTCTGTTCTTATTACTATAAATACACAGCATCTATACTTACGATCCCTCCTTTCCTCTCACCTCACGTGAACTAGCACAGCATCACTTCTGCCATATTCTGTGAAAGCAGTCACAGGGCCTGCCCAGATTCAAGGGGATAGAAAACAAAATCCAGTTCTTAATTGGCCACATTGCCTAAGAGCATGTGGGGTGTGAGACTCTTTTGTGGCCATCTTTGGAAAGTGCAGTCTACCACACCTAGTTTGAAAGCATTTCGACAGCTATTTAATACAAAAAGTATCATATACAGAGCTATGAGAAATTATAATAAATTGTGGTTTTAAGCCACTAAATTTTGGGATGAATTATTATGCAGCAGTAACTGTTAAGCTAGGTGTACCGGTTACCTACTGTCTCAAGAATGCCACGTAACAAACCACCCCAAAACTCTGGCTTACAATCATGAGCACCTAATATTGCTCACAAGTCCACCAGTCAGCTGGGTGGTTCTGCCAATCTGGCTAGGCCTGGATGATGCCAGTTGGGATCAAATGTATTTACATACAGTCAGCTGGCAGGCTGGCTGGGGGATAGCTAGTCTATCTTGGCTTCATTCACATGTCTGGCTGTTTACTGGGTACTGGCTGGTGCAACAGAGGTGACTGGGCCACATCCAACAGGCTAGGCTGGGCTGGGCTTGTTACCATGGTGGCAGGGTGGAGTTCTAAAAGAACAAGTTGGAAGTGTTCAAAACCTTTGGAAGTCTACCCAGAACCTGCATATTATTTCCTCTGTATTCTATTGGCCAAAATAAGTCACATGGTCGTCCAGATATAAGAGGTAGGTAAATAAATTCAACCTCTTGGTGGGAGGAACGACAAAGACACATTGCAAAAGTCATGAATACATAGAGGGATAAAAAATTGGGGACATACTGCAATAAATTTACCCCAAATAAATAAAACCTTATTGTTTTATTGATGTATAAAAATTCAATCTCTTTTAATTCAGCTCTCACTGGCCTATTACTTTCCCTCCTTTCCTATTCCTCCCCTTCCATTTGAAGAAGCACAGTTGATATTTTTTGCCATAAAAGTTAATTTACACTTTAGGGATTCATAAAGCTCCTAACACCGTAAGAGAACAAATAACAGTTAATAACAAATGTAAATGAATTCCTCTGCATCCAGTGTGAAGCAACTACAGAATAGAATAAATAACCAAACAATTCAAAGGTCAACAACTTGACTTTAATGAATAATTTTGGTAAATGCATTTTTGCACACATCTGAAGGTATAAATGTATTTACATAATAATACACATCTGTATAAAATACACATAAAAATGAACAAAAAGATTCTCTTAAGTACTTCTTAGGAACAGCTGTGACTAAGTTTAACTCGACATGTGTTTCAGAGCTTAAATACCAAGAAACTAACAAATTTTTGCAGTTAAATTTGTGACACATACATTTATTATCCTAACATTGGAAATACTTTGATTTGTTACTTTTATTGGTAGGCTTGACTCTTAAAAGTTTTCCTAGGAGAAAATAAAAGACAAAAATATCCATTAAGATTATCCATTATTCTTTGAACATTACTTAGGAATATCATCATCTTAAAATAGCTCAATTTTGACAAACTGTTGGAGTGATAGTCTTACATTTGGGATCTCTTTTTGAAGAAGAAATGAATATTAAAAAAATAATTTTGTCCTGGCAGTGGTGGGATGAGATACACTGTACTGTTCACAAATTCAACACACAAGAGTGTCTGCTTTCAAAGCGATCAACACTAACGGGTAACATGAAGCAGAGAAGCCAACTTTAGGAGATGCATTCATCCCGGTGTACCTAGTTAATCCCTTTCTCAGATTTTACCAGCACATCTCTGAAGAGATGCACACCCTCATTTCACAGATATTTAGCAATTTACCTTTCCCTATAGATATAAAGTATGCTTACCTCTTCGACAGCTCCAGTCTTAACTGCAAGGAAAGGTTATTAGGAGAACCCAATTCTAAGGGTCCCAACTACATTTTACTGAAGTAGCTATCAGTGTTTCTTAAGAGGAATGTTACTGACATTGTAAGATAATTCTTAGTTGTGTGGGACCATTCCAGAAACTGCAGAAATTTAGTGTTCCTGGCCATTCAGTAAAAGCCAGCAGTTTTCATGGTCACGGTGACAACCAAAAAACATACATTTCCAACTGTCCCAACATGAGAACCACTGCGCTACATGATCCAAGATTAATATCTATGAACTTCGTGACTTCCACAGAAAGTAACTGCTTCATTACCTTCAGTAACAATGACTGAAGAACACTTTGTTTAAAATACATTGTAATTAAATGATATTTTGGAAAGATAAGCTGATTTCTTCAAATTCGTGATCTGAAAGGACCAGACGCACAAAGTGCAATACTTACGTATTTATCCCCAAATGCACACATACATTTACAGAAAAATGTTTATGTTCTACTGGCATATCTTGGCCCACTTATCTTTAGTATAAAAATATGTTCATTTACTACAATAAAATAAAAAACCATGTAGTTCTTCTTAATAAATTCCCTCAAACTGATGTTCCTGGAAACTGCTGCTGTCTTTGCTCCAAAACTTGCTGATTTAATAGTTGTTGTTGTTTCTGTAAAAACTGCACCACTTCCGGACTTCTTAGCAATGACTTAAAAAGAAAAAAAAACCACAAATGTATTTATTAATAGCATTATTCTTAGGGGATTAGATTGTACTCATGCTATGAAATTACTCTGAAGTGTCCCTAACACAAGACACAGTATGCTTAGAAAACAAAACATGTCTAAACTGAATTTAAATCTGATGCACTGCGATTAAGTTGTTAACTAATAAAATTGGATGCCATACATCAGTATACTAGAACACCAAAATAATGGGTGAAATCTGATCATCCCGGTGACTTTGAACACAAAGGAAATGCTTTATGCTATATGCCAGTATACATACTCTCTATGAAACATAAGAGCAAACAGCCAAGAATAGCAATGGCCCAGGATTACAGAAAGATAAAAAAGGAAATGAAAATAGCAGTTAAATGGCACTTTGAGAATACATTTAAGACTAGTACTAGAACTCAAGTTTTTCTCATTAGCCTACTAAGTCTTTCTGAAGAAATTAAAAATTGTGTGTGTGTGTGTGTGTGTACATAGGTACTTTACCAAAATTTCAGAAAAGAATACAACTGCTTTAAAATCACCAATGCCTTTTTTGTACACGTATCATTTTTAAATATAGTTGTAATTATATAACAAATGTAATAGACTATGGGTAATATGTTTTCTGTTACAATAATATACATATAAAAATTGATGAAGAAAAAAACTGGCTCCAAGAAATTTAAAAAGATAAACTGGATAAAATGGAAATACTATCATTAAATACTGATTTTAAAGTTTAACATTATATAATAGCATAGTATATTTTCTAGCTATTTAATAGTTTTGTTTAAAACTTATTTATAAAAATTGCCCAACATTCTATTAAGTCATCTTAACTGTTATGAAAATTGTTTCCTCAGCAATTTATTTTATATAACAAAAATAAAAACCATATTAACCATCGTTCTTTTAAATTTGTTACAAATATTTTTCCTATATGCTATTATTTTTTTAATCCTATATGTTATTTTGAAGTATGCATTTTTATTTTTACCATTTTTGACTTTAAGATTCATTTTTATGTAGTCAAATTTACGATATTTTCTTTGAAATTCTGTCTATTACTCTTATTTATTTTTTTAATTTTTATTTTTTAATTACAGTTGACATTCTATATTATATTAGTTTCAGATATAGAGTATAGTAGTTAGATCCTTATATAATTCACGAAGTGATTCCCTTATAAGTCTAGTACCCACCTGGCACCATACATAGTTGTTACAATATTATGGACTATATTCCTTATGCTGTACTTTATATCCCCATGACTAATTTGTACTTTTTGTCTATTTTTTTAAATTACAAATTTCTCATTCCAGATTTTTTAGATAAAATCCTAAGTCTATTTTTTTAATTTTAAAAATCTTTACCAGTAATTTATTTTGATGTATAGGGTGGCATAACAAGCTAAATTTTTTTTGTCCTCAAATTATTACCCAATTATTCTAGTATTTACTAAAATAGTCTTCCTTTCCTGAGTTCTGATATCAAATTTATAATAGAGATCCTTATTCAATACTGGTCTAATTATACCTCAATACCATTAAAGCATTATTTCACAAACCCCAAAATTCAGTACAATGAGAGTCTGTTTTAAAAATCTCATCTTGCTCAGACACAGTGAAGATACAGTATTAAAAGTGTTCCTGCTCATATAGTCTCGGGAGAGCATTAGGAGATTCCAGAGAGTATTGGCAGAGGCACAATTCAATTCTGATGGCCAGTTTAACAAAAAAACTAAATAGTTCCATTTAAACAAACAACTTTTGTTAATAGATTTGTAACTACTTTTCAGATACTTACCAGTCTTTTTTGGTTTAACACTTGTTCTAAAAGAGTAGGTTTTGCAGGACGATCGCCAAAAGATCCAGTTCTTTGTTTTACAATGGAGAGTATGTTATCTGCACTTTCCTGGGATAAATAAAAATGCAAATAGGATTAAGAGTTAACATAACACAATAATCCATCACTATAACCATTTCAGTGATGTAATGAACAGGTCTTTGCTTCTCTTTCTTCTTGTCCAGTCCATATGGGGCTTTGGGAAAGTCCCTCATTAAGCCATAGGCAAAGTGTTGAGTTAATTTTATGTGACACTCTTCCCTCTCCCTCCAGGATTTCCAACCTAGGATCTTCAGTTTCTTGCAGAGTCTTAAAATCAGTAGTGAGGCAGAGGTGATGGTGGTGGGGAGCAAACACGGTATGCAAAATTAAATACCTACATATGTGCATTTTTCTGGGAAAAAGGTTCGTTGGGTTTCATAAAACTCTCAAAGGAGTCCTTTTACGCTAAACGGATTAAGACTCAATGGGATAATAAGGAATGAGAAGTCACTCAGAACCTAATCAGTGTGAACTAAATGTGACATGTTGGTGACTGCAGATGTTAGAAATATTTAGAGCATTACATTTGTAGACAATTACGAAGTCTAAAATTTGAGCAATGAGGCACCTGTTCAAATCCAGCTGAAAACTAAGAAATTTAGACTTTCAAAATACATGCTAGGTAGGACAGCTTTCAGGTTTAAAAATTACCATATTTAGCAGTGTATTATGCGCACCTTTTTGCCCAAATTTGTGAGGGAAAAATAAGGATGTGCATTATGCATTGGTTGTACTAATTCTGTATCTATTAGGTTGGTGCAAAAGTAATTGCGGTTTAAAAGGTTAAAAATAATTGCAAAAACCGCAATTACTTTTGCACCAACCTAATATATAAATTTTTTAATTCTTTTACTTATGATTATGAGTGAAAAGTGTAGGCCCAGAAATCAATAATGATATCCATATGCAAAATAATACCCTGGGATACAATAATCTGTTTTGTTGAACTTACAACGAACTTGCTAAGACGAAGAGTTCTTGGCCTTCTACGATGTGTAAATATCAAATTTGTTACCAGTACATAAAATTTCTTGTACCTTGTACCTGTTCTTGTGTTTTGTAATTATTTGTTATATAAAATTTCTTGTACTATAATGTTTAAAAAATGCTAAAATTCCTTTATAATACAAAAAAGAAGTACCTAAATGTAAACAAAATTTGAATTAAAAAACTAAAACGAAAGTCTTTTTTCCCTGAAAGTTTGGGCTAAAAACGTGGGTGCGCATTATGCACAGGAGCGCATTATAAACAATGTTTAAAAAACGATGAACATGGCAAAATATGGTATTTTCTGGATCACTTTGAACAAAATTCAATTTTTCTCTGCACTGAAAGATTATAGCTTTTATTAAAAGGAGAGAAACACACAAGATGAAACATCTGCTTATCAAACACCATTAATAATGACAATAATGGCTAAGGCTTATTATTGACTTTCATTATCTGCTGGACATTGTGTGAACACTTAATATGGAATACTTCACATATTCACAGTAACATTATGAATGGGTATTTTAATATCCATTTTACAGATAAAGAAGCTGAAGCTTAAAGAGTTAAATAACCTGTTCAAGGCCACACAGCCAACAAATGATAGAATGGAAATTTGCAGTCAGAAGTCTACTGCAGAGTACTGGCTTCAACACAGTTCAAATCAAACAATCTAAAAGTCTTCTGAGGCTTACACCCCATTATTATTCAGTTCTTTCACAAAAGGGTACTGAGAATAGGGTACTAAGAATAGGGATACTGAGAACAAGGTATTGAGTACAGGAGTACCGAGAACAGGGGACTAAGCATGGGTTTACTGAGAATAGGGTTCTACGCACAGGGTATTAAGTATAAGGGTACTGGGAACTGGGTACTAAGAACTGGGATACTAAAAACAGGATACGGAAATAGGGTAGTGAAAACAGAGACTACCATCTCCAAAGTACTAATTTCATCTAGGTTCCTAAGTCTTTTTACCTGCTCCTTTCGAAGTGACACCTCTGACCTGTAACATCATTTTCACTGAAATTTATTCATCTCTCACGAGGGTGCAACAGAACTGTTAAGGCTTTGCACACGTTTGTATAAACTTTAATTTAGGACAAGCACTCACTAACTCTCAGCCTCCAGTCCAGCCACAGCAACCTGGCCCATCTGGGGGCCGGTGGGCAGGGACTGGAAATGCTGTTGGAACAAGAGTGGGGTTTCTTCTTCCACCTCTCACTCCCCAAGACCCCAGCTAAGGTCTGATACCTCCAGTTTGACGTTTCCCACGCTGCCAGCCGGAGCGGTCCCGCCGCAGTTCAGAGCCTGATCGCTTTTCTTCTTTTTGTACTTGTCTTTGTACATCTTATTGCGGTGCTTCTTGCACATCCACGGCTTGCGCTGCTTGGCCACCTGGCTCGTGGTTTCGCTGCAGCCCTCGTAGGTGCAGGTCTTGCTCATGGCGCCCCCACCGCTGCCCCGTCTCCGGGCTCCCCCGCTGCTGCCCTCGCCCCCGGAATGGGTCTCTTCGTCCTCCAAGTCCTCCAAACTAGCTGTGCTCTCGCCTCCCCCCGGGGGGTCCGAGGTGTCCAGCAGGTCGGCCTCGTCCTCCCCCACCTCCTCCTCGCCATCGCCCGCCACTTCACACAGGTATCTTACAGGCTTGCCCGCTCCGGCGCTGCAGCCCAGGGCCGGCGCTTGCCTCAGGACGCCGTCGGCAGCAGCCTCGTCCTGCCCCCCACAGGGGTGCATCACCAGCAGGGTGAACTGCGAGGCCGGGGCCGGGACGTGGGCTGGAGCCAGGGCTGGGCCCGGAGCAGCGGCCGGGGCCCCGGGGCAGAGCGCGCCGCTGGCGGCGCCCGGCCCCGCCCCCTCGACGACACCCTGCACCTCCGTGCTGCTGAGACCTGGCGGGGGTCCACGACCCCAGCTTTTCAGTATTCGCCAGGCTCAACGGAACTTCGCAAATCAATGATCCAAAACGCGCGAGAGGTAAAAGTGCCGGCTCCCTGAAAGCCCCGCGACTGCGCCTGCGCGGCCGCCACAGACTGCGCGGTAGCGTCTTTACGCCTAGTGCCTGTCAGGGAACCCGGCGTCTCCAAGGGGCGGGGCTGCGCGTCCCCCCCGCGGGACTGACTGCGCAAGTGCGGGTCCTGTGACCTCTGAGGTAAGTCTTAAAGAAGTTTTTCATTAAATGCAGTGAAAATGCCTGAAAAGGAACATTGACTGACAAAAGTTTAAAAAACAATCAACGAGCTATCATTTCTACCAATTGTGCTATTGCAGGTTACTAAATCTTGAGTTAACCAAATTCCAGGAGGGTCCTAGAGGTCCTGCCATGTCCTGGACACAGCTGTCAAGATGTCAAGATGATGTTCTCTTCTCGTTTATTCCTTCCTCCTGACCTAGTCGGTTTCCCATTTCACCTATTGGAAAGGAACGCAGTGACTGTCCAACGAATGATACATCCATACATATGATGGTGTTTGGGTAGATCACCACATTTTAAAGAGAGGCATAGTGGAAGGGATACGTTTTGGAATTAGACACACCTGGGTGGCACTGTCCTGTGTGACAGGGCTAGTTAGTGACAGCCTCTCACAGCTTCAGTTTTTTCATTGGTAAAACGGAGAGTCAGTGGGGTGTTAGAGCTGAGTGATGAGAGCCAGCTGTTAAAATTTCAGGAATTTAATGAGCTGGAAGTTAAACACTGCCATTATGAAAAGTTAAATTACATAAACTTACAATTTAATTATATTAAAAACAAAGGTTAAAAATATCCAAATTCATCACTTTCTAATTGTTTTATTATGTTTTACTATTAGCTATGCTTATAAGATTATGTCTAATGTATCTGTATGTGAAAACACTGTTTAGTGTGTGATACTGCACAACTCTTCCCAACTCTGCATTCAGTGATGTCACGTTGGTAGCTTGAAACCAGCCACAGAAGGTGTATTTACACCACGGAAATTGTCAAATGCTACAAAGCAGAGCTTTACTTATTGTTGTTTGCAGACTTAAGAAAGTAATAGAAAGATGTTAATGAAGATTAAACTTAAAATGTTTCATGTCTGTGGCTGTCACATTATCAGTAGCCTCCCAAGTTGAAGACATATTCTTTCAGTTTTTCAAAACTATCATGATTTCAACAAAGAAGTTGCTTACATCACTGAAGAACAAGTGAAGCTCTGGCATAAATCTTCATTGTTTCAGTTTGTCTTGTTGTTAACAAAAATATCAGCCAAAATTCATGTCAGAACTATACTCTTTCTCAGTAATATAAGCAAGTTCTTTGCTGATTTGGATGGAAATCCAGCATTTATTTATAGTGTGAATTTTTGATACTATTGTTTGTGAAATAATTATAAAAACTGATAGTGGATTTTTCAAGGAATAGCAGGTCACACTGAAGAACGGGTAAGTAGAATTTACAATAAAGAGTTTTTTGTATTTTCTTATTATTTGTCAGTTGTATGATGAACGTTCTAATCTTTTTTAAAAAATTTACCAGCATACCAATAAAGGCAGTACTGTTTAAATCCTAGCACAAATTCCTATTACAGTGTTCAGTAAATTACAGCAGGGTGGTCTTTTTTTAAGTTTTATTGAGATGTAATTTATATACCATGAAATCCACTCATAGAAAGTGGATTTTTAGTAAATTTATAAATTTGTGCAACCATCACCACAATCCAGTGTTAGAACATTTCCATCACCCTACGAAAGAACCTTCCTGTCCGTTCTTCATCAATCTCTGTTCTTTTGCCAGCCCCAGGGAACGACTAATCTACTTGCTGTCACTGCAGATTTTCCTTTTCTGGACATTTCATGTAAATGTAATCACACAATATGTAGTTTTTTGCACGTGGTTTCTTTCACTTAACATAATGTTTTTGACATTCATCCACTTTGTTGATTGTATCAGTAATTTGTTCCTTTTTATTGCTGAATAGTATTTCACTGTATTGTTTATGCATTCGCTAATGGATGGACATTTGGATTATTTCCAACAATGTTCCATAGTGGCAACAGGTGTTCTTTCTTATCCAGTGCTTAACCCATAATGGGCCCTCAGAATATTTCCTGAGTGAATATATTAACAAATGAATCAGGGTGAAAGGAGCCTGGATGGATGCAAGACTTTGGGGTTCTAGACCTGGCTTTGTCTCTAAGTATCAGTGCAACTGACCAGGTGGGTACCAGGACTCTCTGGGCCTTAGTTTATTGACTATCAAAGGATCAAGTTGGTCTAAATGATCTGTAAGCTCTTTTCAAAGTTTAGAATGTAATATACTGTAATGACCTTTTACTGTGCTTTGTCCCACCCCTTGGGATGTTGATTCAGTTGGTTTGGCGTGGGGCCAGGCATGCAGAGTTTTAAAAAGATCTCCAGGTAATTCTAATATGTAATCAGGGCTGAGAACTATTGAATTATGTGTTATAGCTAAAATGTAACCTAGCAGACTTACATATACAGCTACCCTAGCTCAATAATTTATAAACATAGTGCGTTTGTCACCAACCAGTAAGATTTCGCATATATGCTATTTTTTAGATGGTAGAAACTCTGATTGTAGTCAAAGCAAATTTTTAGCATTATTACTACTGTCGTCATTTCATGTAAATTCCATCCATTTGAATCTTCTTTGAAGACTTATTAGTAAGATGAGGCATTGTGTAAATTCTGTGTGGGCTTCCTCATTTCCTCTGCTTATCTCATTACTAACTCCCTATGGCCATGCACATTCCTTCCTCTATGTTTTGTAATCGATGCTTATTTATTATCAAAAAAAGTCCAGTTAAGTTAAGGAAACAGTGAGATGAAGAAGTGCTTGTTTTCTTTTGATGATGTTTGGTTTATGTGGGCCTTTATGGTGGCAAGGAAGAGAGTCTATTAAAGGGACTCAGACTCTGGGGAGTGAGTTGGGATATTGCGGTGAAGTGATAGAACTGGAACCAGAAAGGCATCAGAACCAAGGCAGCGCTAGGGCCTGGCTACTCTCTCCACCTTTCTTTCTCTCAAGTCATTTGCTTCTCTCTCTGGACAATTTCCCTCTTTCTGCCATCCTTCTTCACATCCATCAGGACTTTCGTCTGCATGCTGCTTTCTGGTGGTCTCTGTGATCTCCAGATGTACACACTTTTCTCTGCAGTTTTCTATGCTGTGGGGGCTGACCCATCCCAGGCCTCCCATAGTGGCTGGCTTCCCACTGGGTCTGGCTAATAAGTAGGTTACCAGAGGACAAGAGGAGAGTGAGAAGTTAGAGTATTTCTTCCCTCTCCCTGGCTCTGCTTCTCATCTCTGGCAGTATCTATATCCCTGCAAGTCTACAGCTCCTGCTGAGGGACCCTCTTATACATTTCCAGTAACACTGGGCTCCAGCAACATGATTTCTGCCTCCTGTCCCTTCAAGCGCAGGATAGTAATGGCTTTTGCTACTACTCTGGGTGACCTCACCATCCCTTGTTTGTTCTCTTAACCCTGCCTGCACTTATGCAAATAGTCCCTGATTAAATTTCCTTTGAGCCGTCTGTCTTCTGTTTCCTGCTAGGACTCTGAATGATATAGTGGCCATCAATGGGTTTCAAGTTCTGCAAATCCTTAGGACCTTTTGGTTTAAAATCCCACTACTGACTGGTTGCATTTCTTCGGGGTTCCCAATTCAGATCCCCAGGATTTGTTTTTCTAAGTTGTTCTTATTGCTGGGCTGGTGAGAGATCACTGGGATGGCCATGGATAGTCTATATCATACTAGGGGTAAGGTGTCCATTCCTGAGCCAGTCAGTGGTTGGAGGTGCAATCCCTTCATAGAGAACTTGGTTGCCATGGAGCGGTGACCTGCAGTTTCCCTTGAAAGGGAATGTAGGCCCACAAGAACCAAAGAACTCTGGTACTGCTTTACTCCTCCTTTCTCAGTGTTAATGTAATTTAACTCTGACTTGGACTTCTGCTTTTGCTAAAGAAAATGATGCATGGTTAATTTTTTATGTGATTCTTAATTCAAATAAAATTATTTTAAGCCTAGAACCAGAGGTCCTCAACTTTTCTCCTTTTTCAAACTCTTTAGAACATTTCCCCTTCTCTAGCTTATTTTTTTCTTCCTTTCTCATTTTCAGTCAATAATATTATGCTTCTCTGAAAAGTAAAATATGCTGTGTGTCAGGGTTGAGAAAAGCAACCATTCTAATTTTCTTTTTAAATCACCATAGGTATTCTTTCAAATTATAAAACCTGATGTTCACTGAGTATCAATTCTCACCAAAACAGAACTTTATCATCGTTGTTACAACATAGTAGAGTGCTCTTAAAATCTGTTATAACCCTCGTTTACATCCAAGAAAACTTGTATAGAAATAAATCTTAGGCCTTGGATTTTCTTTTATTACTTCAGAAGAAAATAAAGTACCTAACTGCACTACGTATTATAAATATGTGATCTTGATTGGTTGATTGATTGATTGATGATTCTTGCCTGAATGAATCTCTGCTGTGGTCACTGAAAAATGATAGTTTTCAGTTCTACATTTCCTCTATATCTATGAGTTGGTATTTTACTGTAAAGAAGAACTCTCCCTTTTACTCTATATGTTTATGTATTTATTGCTTATTTATTTATTGCTTATTTATTTATTATCGGTGTAGATTCATGGATTTCTATTTTATTTAGTGGATTACATTCCATTACTTACCTTATTGATGTTGCTGCTCAAATTATTCTAGATGTGGCCGGTAGTTATCCTGCAAGCTGGCTCCTGTGTCCTTTTGTGCACTTCTTACGTCCAGGTGCAAGATGCTATTACAGACTCATACCTTCCCAGCCCCGGTCCTGGAATCACCCTTTTCTCATTTTTCCAAGAATTTTTGGTTCCTTTTAATGGGTAATTATATCTACAAACCAAGACTTCAGTACCAGACGTGCTCATTGCTGCTAGGCACTTTCAGCTGATAAAGATAAAGGGAGAAAAAAATACGTATATATCGGGGGTGCCAAAAAAACATATACAAGTGGACACTTTGGGCAACATTGCTCAAGTGGCAGTTCGCCGTATCAGAGGTGTCTGCACGCTGATGGTAACCACTCTGAACACCTCTTGTAATTGCAGAAGTCAAACGTGACTTGTATCTTTACTTATTGGTATATATTGAGTATTACAATTTTAATACAGTTTTCCTTTCTTAAAATACATTTTTTGGTACCCTTTGTATCTGTACACAAATACATATTTATGTATATTTATCCATATCTACCGATTATCTATCTATCTGTTTGACCATGAGTTTGTACTGATTACTGATAACTTCAGTTTGAGTTCTACCCCCCAGGAGTCTTCCTTGCCTTCTGCCATTCCACATTGGTATTTTCTTTCTTCCCAATGAGAACCCTGGTTCATCTATGATAAATTTATTCATAATAATTTATATTACATGTTACATTTTATATTAGTATTTTATTTAATCAAAGTTTGTTTGTTTTTAAATAATTTATTCTACACTTCCAGAAAAGTGAAAGGTATATTAAGAAAATTAAAAAAAACATAGAGTTTATTTTTGAGCCCATATGTGTATTTCTTATACATATCAGATCATAGATAATACATGACTATGGCAAAAAAAAACCAAAAAAAACAAAACAGACTGCACTAAGATTTTTAGATATTCTGTTTGAATTTCATTTAGATGAACCAAGAGATAACCTTTGAAAGAGGATTTCAAAGAGACGTTGGCTACATAACACTTTTATATTTATGTTATCAGTGCAAGGGCAGAGTACTTTCAGGGGACAGAATATTCCTAGATATTAGTGCCTGATGTTTTGACTTTAGCCAGAGCTTGTGTGCCTATGTTTTTTATCTTTCATATCCTAAATTATCCTTGAATATAGCCTAACACAAATGTCACAAAATGTATTGCCCGTGTGTTACCGTAATAGAATACAGAATAACAGGGAAATACTCCTCTGGTTCTTTTTGTTGTTTTTTTACAGCAAAGAGAGTTCTTCTGTCACCACATGACATGTATTCATAAATGTTGTGATGTTATCAGATACCCACACTACCAAGCTGAATCCTCATTTGCATACAAGCAGGGGAACTTTCCCTAAAAAAATACTTCTAAGTATCAGACAAATTTGGTCTCTGACAAATCGCGTGACTAGAAGACCAATGAGAAGCAGGATTTGATCCACAGGAGCGCAGAGCTGGGTCGGTTTGCTATGGCAGTGAGAGTCTGGGTTCCGCCGAGAAGCAGGTTACCTTCTCATCCTTTGCGAGTTATGAGAGGCTAAAGGGGGACATGGAAAGCTCCTGGAAGCTTCATGATTGAGTTTATTCAAATTGTTTTCATAATCAAGATGTTTTAAGATTAGCTGAAATGATGCATTACACCCTATCCGTTTGCAGCAACATTAATTTTTCCAGATATGGGAGATCTATAAAAGTATGAGTATGTTACTTTACCAAAGATCCACTCTAGTAAATAATATTTACTAGATATTACAAACTAGATATAACAAACAAATAAACGAACGAACAAACAACAAGGCTTCTAACGGTAGAGTAAGGATAGTTCTGGTAGCACAATGTATGAAGAAATATTTGTTTTCAGCCACCTCAGTCTGTGCAACCCCGTGGCCTTAAGCTATATTTTGGAACCAGTTTAACATGACCACTTCGTCAAGGGAATCTGAGGGGACTTCAAAGGCCATATGATATAGAATAGGGAACCAGGGAAAGATGCACATCATAGATACATAAAACAGGCACTTCACCTGCAGATGTACTTACTGTTTGAAGTACTGCTAGGTTTGTGCCTAAGAACACAAGCATTCTGGCAAATTCTATTCTCTACAATTCCCATCTAAGAAGGAAAAAAATAAACATGATACATTTATAACTCTATATGCCATATTCCTAACAAGAGAGGACTTCTGTGTGACTGGTGTGGGTGAGAACCAAATCTTGTACGTACTTATAATTTCACACATTTGATGCCTAGAATAATTTTCCACAGATTGGTTTCTGGCTTCATATATTTAAAGCCCTTTTTATCCTCCACTATTTTCTGCTGAGAGCCATAGGACATGTCCATACTATGATCTGACCTCTGACCTCTGGCCCTACACTTTCTTGTCATGATGCCCAATGAGTCAGCATAGTAGGCAGTAGGAACATTCCTGAAAACGGTTGCTAAAAACACAGTGATGAAGGGAGCGGAAGCTGAAGAACAAAATCTTACCTGGGGGCTGTTGCAATAATCTGCTGTTCGGCCCTTCATGTGCACGTGCTGGCTTTCCTTCTGGAGGGGCTTCCGTGAATTCTGTTCCCCTGACTTTGGCGATGCCATTTGCTAAGCATCTTTCTTCTTGTGACTCATCGTACCTCAGCTGACAGTCCTCCTGCACAAAGTCCTTTCAAGCCCAGCCACCTTGCCCCACCAGGGATGGAAGAGTAGCTGGCTCCTGCTGTCCCTACCTTTTCACCCTGTTATCAAGACAGCTTCAGCCCATCTCTCACCTTTAGACGTTTTTTAGGAAGAAACAGGTAACAGTCCCCATCATCCCCTGAACTCTGAGGTATATGTGTGCAATTTCTCTGAAATGTTCTTTCTAAGCTCTCCACATTTATCTTGAAAGATGCGAGAAGAGAAATGTACCGTTCACCTGCAACTCCCTTCAAGGAAACCCTCTCCATATCTTCTACTTTTGTCACTCTCAACTTCTCTTATATGAAGATTGGGCTGGTGGTCAGGGGTGGGTTTCAGGTTCCAGAACCTGTTTGGGGCCATCCAGGTGTGGTATCTGGCACCTAAGTGTGAGGACTTAACACCTGTTGTTCTCATCTTTGGGGCTCACTGGGAACTGTGAGACAACAGGAAGGGAAGTAGTTATTGTTGTAATTTTGGAACTCATAGCTTGTGCCACTTAGATTGTCCATATATAGATAACCCCTGTATAACACGGTTGTTAGGTTCCTAAAAATGCTGTGTTATGCGAATCCATGTTATATGAAACAAAGAACTACGTTTTCCCGGAAATAAGACCTAGACGAACAATCAACTCTAATGCATCTTTTGGAGCAAAAATTAATATAAGACCTGGTATTATATTATATTATATTATATTATATTATATTATATTATATTATACCTGGTCTTATATAAGACCCGGTCTTATTTTACTCCAAAAGACACATTACAGCTGATTGTCCGGCTAGGTCTTATTTTTGGGGAAACACAGTAGAATGTACAAGAAATGGGGTTAGCTTCCAAAAATTAAAAAAAAACTACTATTATATTTTTATAATTAAGAGAAATATCTTTATTAAAACAATTTTCACCAAAAGTGTAACATATTAATATGTATTAAATAATGTTTTCTTTGTTATCACTGCTAAGCACCATTAACCAAGGGCATTTTCTTTTTGACAAGATATATAAATCCTCTGAACTTAACATTGCATGAACAAAATGGATTTAAAATTCTAATAAATTTTTAAATTCTGCAGTCAAATCTGATACAACATCCACACTCAGATGAAAAAGTTCAAATGAGGTATATTTTGCTCTTAAAAGCTCTTATTATGTTTCGTGTTGTTCAGGGATTTCTCTAATTCTCAAGCTGTATTCTAGGATGCTGTGTTGGACGAGGGTTTCCCCCAATTCTTGAATCATGTTAGAGCAAAACCGTGTTATAGAAATGCCGTGCTATACGGGGTTACCTGTATCCATATTTTTCATAATCTACTGTTACTGTCTCATCCCTGCCATTTCTCATGCTCTGCTGCTAAGATACCCTGATTTCCAAGTCTGGTTTGTGTACAATTCACCACCACCACATTTCCAGTCCCTTCAGTTAAGGTCACTGTCACAGTTATCACATTCATGCAGACAGCACTTCATGATATGCACCAAAGGAGGGAGGTAATAGTTTGGGACCATACTGAATTTGGATGTAATAAAAATGTAATAACAATATTTTAGGTTCCTCATTTCCACCAAAGAGTTCTTATCTGCTGAGCCTGGAACCTCTACCACAAGGAGACTCATTTCTTCATTAGTTACAGTGGAGGACTTCCGGAAGAGGACCTTTGTCTATTTTAGACACGACCATTTAGGAAGATCTGCTATGACATATATGCAGAGGGCAATGAATGGGAGGATTCCAAGAGGAAAGCTAAGAGTATGAAGCTGGATTGGAGAAACAGAACAAATTAACTGGGAGTAGGGACCTCCTGACTGAAAATAATGGACTTCATGTGGAGATAGACGTGACCAAGAAAATGTCTGAAATGCAATATTGTGAAAGCTCCCAGGAGACCTGAGCCTTAGAGGATGACCTTGTACAGACAAACATGGTTCAAGGTTAATTACAGAAATATGTCTGGAAGCTGGAGACAAACAAATGATGACTCGGAAACAGCACAACGTGCCGTAATCATTACTCTGGAAGAGAGAAATGGAAGTCGGAATCGAGCCATTGAAAGAAATGCCTTCCTGGAGACCGTGCTCAAAGAGGAGAGTCTCCTGGAATCCATCCAGCATCTGAAGGGCATTGGCCCTGCAACCCCTAAGACAAAACGATGGATGCTGACTCCATGCCATTCCATGGACCTGCTTACAGTCTGAATACAGCTCATGTGTCCCTGTGAGGTACGGGAAACATCTTTATCCTGCGGACCGGAGAGTCTGTCTCCCAAAATGATTTGCTGTGAAAAGTCAGGCACTAAAAACCTAACTTTCATTCTTTTGAAAATTTGGGTAGGGTCAGTCTCCAGGCTAGCAAATGTCATAGCCTCCTGCTAGGGGAGCAAGGACAGAGACAACAGAGGCAAACAGCTAAGCAGCACCAGCATAATGTTGGATGATGAATGGCTGGTAAATACCTACATTTGGGAAACTATATTTAAATACTTGCTCACCATTGCTGGTGATCTTGGTCATTGAGGATATAGTCAAGATGTTGCTTGCTTTGCATCATCACCCTTTCCTCTTTTTATACTAGTCTTTTAAAATTATAATACTTTTAGAAAAATTGCAGTCACCATCTTTAGTTCTGTGGTTTGTGGAGCAAGCCAATAATTGGTGGCCGGCTCCTGAGACCTTTGCTGTTTTTCCTCTTGAAGAGAATTTTGTCACCCTTGACTCTCACTGCTGTGGTGTGTGCAGTGAGTCAGTAAGCCACCAATTTTGTGTGGGAATTTGCATGTTGTCAATCATGTGGCCAGAATCTGAGTCACCCCAAGAGTCCCCACAAGCCGGGGGAGGCTCTTTGATGTCCAGTAACTCCTTACATATGTCGCAGCCCATCTTACTGGCTGACTTTGTCCTTTAAAGGGCTCGAATGCAGCAAACATTTCTTCTAGAATGAAATCTCCAGTGCTTTACTGATATCTACAAATCGGCATATGCTTCATTCATCTCTAGAACTTTAGTGAACTTCTTAGATGGTGGGAGAGTACCTCTATACTAACCAGAAAGGCTTGACCTGCCTCTACATGAGGTTATTTTAGGTTTGCTAGTCCGAGCCTGGTTGACTTTTAGGGAAGAGTTCGTGTTGATCGGGGTCAGTGAAAGGCTACTTATTCCATGGGCTGTTTGACTCCCCTTGTGTGGGACAACTTCAGCTTTGTCTCATGAGTGCTTTCTAAACCCAGGGAACAGGACTTTCTTCAAAACATATTGAATAATTCAAGAAGTCACACAAATAAATCTAAAAGACAAGGAACACTGTTGTTGGAAGTGCTTTCGCAAATAAGGGTGAAAAACACATGGGTTTTTACATCATGCATATTATGTATATTCACCATTGCTGTTTAGGAACTATTATCTCACATATTCAGAGAAGAGGAAAAAGAATATACTAACTTCAGGGCTATATCCTCTGGAAGAACAACAAAAATATCTTTGAGAATATAACTTAAAGTGCTACTGAAATTCAGCAGAAGATTTCAGTCAAGATGCTAAGTTTTATTACCCAAGTATCAATAACAGAAGTCCTTTATTTTTCCAAAATGAAAAAAAAAAAAATGGGAAAAGTAATTGTCAAATAGTTTCTAGCTGGACAATAACTCCATGCTGGTGTTTAATACCATATACTTGTACCTATTCATACATGTGTATTTTCTCAATATGGTAAAAATTATTTTGTATTTTTCTTTAACAAAGCAACTCACTCCTGTTAACTCTTTGCCTGTCCCATCCTGCCAGCTCACAAGCCCATTTCTGCTAACTCTTTACTTGTCTCATCAATCCAAATTTTTCAGATGGGATAGTGAGTGACATGGTTATGTAAGAGCATATCCTTATATTTAGGAGATTTATGCTTTAGAATTTAGAGGTAAAGTGGCATATCTACATTTCACTTTGAAATATTTTAGCCAAAATATACATACATATAGGAAGCAATTATGGCAAACTACTTATACTACTTGAATCTAGGTAGTAGGGATATGAGTGTTTGTTGTCCTAGTCTTTTAATTTTTCTGTATATTTAAAAACATACATATTAATATACCTAATATAAATTAAAATATTTATGCATTGAATAAAAAGAAGGACCTTTTTTCACATAATGGCTTGAAAGATAATAGCTCATTGCTTTGCAATATTTCAAATTTGGTATTTATTTTTCATTGATTACATCAAAATTTCCAATAATTAACATCAGTTTGCTAAGAGGCCCTTACTGGATCATGTATAAGTCTGGGAGCTGAAAGCGCTGGAAGGTCAGGAGAAGGGGTCTTAGTGGAGCTCAGAACAGCTTCTATTAATCAAAACTGGTGCTGAATTATTTTAAATATAGCTATGACTTTCCCAGTGCATACAGACTGAAGATCAGCCTTAATTATAAATATTCTCTCCTAGTCTGGTTTCCTTTTTACTTTGTAAATGGTGCATTTGAGACACTTATTTTGGCTTTGGTGTATAAAAGCTTTTATATTTAATGACATCAAATGTATCCATCTTTTCGTTTATAATCAGTGCCTTTTCTATCTTGGTTAAGAAATCTTTTGCTAAGCAAACTATTTCCTTCTAAAATGTATGGTAATGCTCTTTGTTTTTATATCTTTCATCCATGTAAAATTTATTTTTCTTTTTATGTGGTAAGGATTTAATTTTATCCTTTACCATGTAGATATGCTAACTCTGCCACTTATTATCAGTATGTCCTTGTACAGGTTACTGAGCCTCTGTACCAATGTCCTCGTCAATGAAATGAGATTGATAATTGTCTTTACCTCATAAATGATTAAAGAGATTAAATAAAATATTAAAATATTAGGTGTAAAATATCTATAACAGTGTCTGCTGCAAAATGACCACCCTATGATTATCAGCTAATAAACATAGCCACTAGTTGAGCACCATTTATTGACTCGCCCATACTTCATCTATTAATTGGACATGTCTCATGTACATATATGTGGGTTTCATTTCTAGGCTCTCTGTTCTGTTTCTCGATATACCAGGGGTGCCAAAAAATTATATACACATTTTAAGAGATGTTATCTATGCTCAAGCAGTAGTTCACTGTAATCAGAAGTGTCTGGACACTGATGGGAACCACTTTGAGCACCTCTTGTAATTGCAGAAGTCAAACGTGACTTGTATTCATCTTTTGTTATCGGTATATATTGAGTATTACAATTCGTACAGTTTTCTTTCTTTCTTAAAATGTGTATACATTTTTTTTGGCACCCTCTGTATTTAGTTTTCTTTCTTTCTTAAAATGTGTATACATTTTTTTGGCACCCTCTGTATTTCTCTCTTTTCAGCAATATTTAAAGGTTTGATTGCCAAAATTTTATAGTAATTCTTGATATCTGCTCGAGTGAATGCCCTCTAAACAGTATTCAAAATTGCCTGGACCTTCTACTCTTATGTATGAATTTTATATCAGATTGTTGATTTCTGTGAAAATTACTGTTGGAGTTTTGATGAGAGTTGCACTGAGTCTACAAGTTATTTCAGGGAAAATTTTCATCTTTATGATGTTGATTCTTCTTATAAATAAACATAATATATTGCTCTATTTTTAAAAAAATTCACAAAAGTCCATAATGTGAGCCAAATCTTAAAAAAAAATTAAAAATCTTGTAGAACTATCTTATTTGGACAAGACATTAAAACTCTTCATTGAAATTTCATAGGTTATGGATAATCTGTTATTAAAGGATTACTTTTAAACACTCATTGATCGGTGTTTTATTTATGATTCTTAGTAATTATGTGTTGCTGAGCGATAATGAAATGACTTTTTAAAAACATTTGGTGCTTCTTTTTAAAATTGGCTCTAAAGTGAACTATATTATTGATGTGCCATCTGTTAATAAAAAATGATATTGGAAAAGTGTTCTTTTGTTTTAAGTAATATTGAGGGTTTCAAATATTGACAGTTCTTTTTATTCCTTGTCAATAATTTTGAAAATAACATTTTCTCTGTAACTTTTTCTGTCCTTGCAAACTTGACATATGCAATTGTTAAAGCCTCTGTATCATACAGGATGCTTTCATCTCTTGTAACAAGGATTTATATACATTATGCAGTTGATTTCAACTTTTGTAAACTTATTTTCCATTGACTTGTGTTTTATTATTAGTTTTAGGTGTACAAAACAACATAATTACACATTTACACCCCTCACAAAGTGATAACCCCACCAAGAACTTTTGTAAACTTTTAAAAGCAACATTGCAATGGAATAAAGTATTTAATGTGATCTCTTTTCGTTGTCTGTGGTAATCTCATACAGCTGATGAGATTAACTTTCCTCAGTATTGTGTGGCATAGCATATTCCTTGGTCATTTATGTTGTTCTATGATAATGAGGTCTCCTTCTACATAGAACATTGCCAAACATTCCAGTGACAGTGTTATAGCATTTAGTGTTCTTTAAATATCAGAAATATATATGTATCTTTTCCAATTTGATCAACGTGTTCCTTTGTAAAATATTCAGTTAATCTTTATAGGTTTCTTGGGTTAATTAGAAAAAAATGCATTGGCAGAGTAGGCACATTGGTGACTGTTCATTGTACAAAAAGCCGTAAAACCCAATTTCAAATATTTAACTGAATATTTGCCCACATTTTAAATTTATGTTTAATATTTTGAAATAAGTGCTAAATAAGGAAATTTGCACATTTACTTAGCATCAGCATGATTCCAGAGCTACAAATACGGACTGATACGGTTGTGTTGTTTTGGTGACTCAACTACTACCCACAGTGCTACCCTTGGTGACCTGAAACCAGAACAACTTGGTATAGTTCTGGCAAAAACCAAGTACATTCTTTCTTCAGTTCATATGGTAGTGTATTCCTGTGAATTCAATATATATTAATACTGTGCAATCACACTTTTGGTTATATATAAACCAGACTTTGAATCTGAACTCATAATTATAAATAAGTTTTTCACGTACATGAAAGTCCAGTGCAACATTAGGAAGTTGGATGTGATACCTACGCAGTGTTTTTCTTTTTTGTGCATGTCTGTGTACATGTTGCAAGGTGTCTAGCATCCCTGGCACAACCCACTGATAGTTTATAGTGCTCCTCCAGCCCCCAATCTTGTGACAACCAAAAATGCCTCCTAGGGTCTATATCACATCTTTTGAGAACCACTGGCTGGCTTAGTATTTAATAAGAGGTGACAAATAGTTAATAAGAGGTGGCTTAGTATTTAATAAGAGGCTTAGTATTTAATAAGAAGTGACAAATAGTTAAGAAAAATAAAATATTAAAAGTGCTATGAATGCATGGGTGATTCTACCCAGATGACTTAAGAGCTTCATAGAAGAAGTGATACTTAAAGTGGAGCTTTGCAAGATCCATGTGGACTAAGATAAGAGGGCATGTCAGATAGACGGAGTATGTGATAAAGTTTATAATGCTCAGAGGCCTGCAAATAGTGATATACAGCTGGAACCCAGAATGCAGAGGTGGGTTTTATCAAGAAACAATTCAGGGAGGTACGTAGAAACCAAGTATTGGAAAGGCTTCTTCCAAGAGTATGGGCTTTTTTATATGTGTGGAGTTTTGAGTAAGGTAGTAACACAATCAGATTTGCTTCTTACAAATGAGTGGATTAGAGGGGGATAGAATGAGAGGCAAGAAAATCAATTGCTTTTAATATAGACTCTATTAGCAATTTTAAGAATCTACCTTTTAATAATTTCCTGGACCCTAGCCCTGTCAAGAATGTTATATCAATGTACTCTTTTTTATCTCTCAGATTTTGTATTAGTCTGCTAGTGTTACGATAACAAAATATTACAGACTGGCTGGCTTATACAACAGAAAATTATTTCTTACAATTTTGGAGGCTGGGAAGTCCAAGATCAAGGTGCCAGCAAGGTAGATTTCGATCTGAGGCCTTCTTTTTTCTTTTTCTTATTTTTGACTCGTTTTTTAATATTTTTTTTATTTTTAAATTGCAGTTGATATACAATATTATATTAGTTTCAGGTGTACAACATAGTGATTAGACATTTATTTAACTTATGAAATGATAACCCCAATAAATCCAGTACCCATCGGACACCATACATAGTTATTACAATATTATTGACTATATTCCCCATGCTGTACCTTACATCCCCATAACTATTTTGTGACTACCAATTTATAATTCTTAATCCCTTCCCCCTTTGACCCAACCTCCCACCCATGCCCCACAATCCTGCAACCATCTGTATCTGTGAGCTTGTTTCTGTTTTATTTGTTCATTTATCCTGTTCTCTAGAGTCCACATATAAATGAAATCATATGGTATTTGTCTTTCTCTGTCTGACTTACTCCACTCAGCTCAATATCCTCTAGATCCATCCATATTGTTTCAAATGGCAAAATTTCATTCTTTATGCCTAAATGATTTCATTATATATACGTGCCACCTCTTCTTTTTCCATTCATCCATTGATAGGTACCCAGGCTGCCTCCACATCTTGGCTATTGTAAAAATGCTGCAATGAACATAAGGATGGGTATGTCCCTTCGAAGTAATGTTTTGGGTTTCTTCAGATAAATACACAGAAGTGGGATTATTGGGTCTTTCTTTGTCTCTTGTTATAGCCTTTGTTTTAAAGTCTATTTTGTCTGGTATAAGCATTGCTATTCCAGCTTTTTTTTCAATTTCCATTTTCATGAAATAATTTTTCCATCCCTCTACTTTCAGTCTGTGTGTGTCATTTGATCTGAAGTAAGTCTCTTGTAGGCACCTGCTAGGTCTTATTTTCAGGGAAAAACAGTATATAAGGCTTTTGTTTTCTTATCCATTCCCACCCTATGTCTTTTGATTTGAGCATTTAACCATCTACATTTAAAGTAATTATTAATACATATGTACTTATTGCCATTTTATTATTCATATTTTTTAATCTTTTTATTTTCTTTTTTCATCTTAAAGAAATCCCTCTAAGATTCTGTGTAATACTGGCTTGGTGGTGATAAACTCCTTTAGCTTTTTCTTGTCTGGGAAGCTCTTTATCTGTCCTTTAATTCTAAATGATAGTTTTTCTGGGTAATCTTGGTTATAGTTCCTTGCTTTTCATCAGTTTGAATACTTCCTGCCATCCAATCCTTTCTGGCCTGCAAAGTTTCTGTTGAAAAATCAGCTGATAGTCTTATGGGAGCTTCTTTGTAGGTAACTAACTGCTTTTCTCTTGCTGCTTTTAAGATTCTTTCTTTGTCTTTAACTTTTGACATTTTAATTATGATGTATCTTGGTGTTGGCCTCTTTGGGTTCATCTTGTTTGGGACTCTGCACTTCCTGGGCTTGAATATCAATTTCCTTTGCCAAGTTAGGGAAGTTTTTTGCCAATATTTCAGCAAATAGGTTTTCAGTTCCTTGCTGTCTCTCTTCTCCTTCTGGTAGCCCTATGATGCAAATTTTGGTATGCTTGATGTTGTCCTAGAGGCCCCTTAAACTATCCTCGTTTTGGGGGATTCTTTTTTTCTTTTTGCTGTTCTGATTTGGTGTTTTCTGCTACCTTATCTTCTAAGTCGCTGGTTTGATCCTTTGCTTCATCTAATCTGTTGATTCCCTGTAATGTATTTATTTTAGTTATTGTATTCTTTATTTCTGACTGGTTCTTTTTTATGTTTTCTATCTCTTAAAGTTCTCACTGAGATCATTGAGCATCCTTATAACCAGTGTTTTGAACTCTGCATCTGGTAGATCTGCCTTCATTTTGTTTAGTTCTTTTTTGGAAGCTTTGTTCTGTTCTTTCATTTGGCACATGTTTCTTTGTCTCCCTATTTTGGCTGCCTCCCTGTGTTTGTTTCTGTGTATTAGGTAGTGCTGCTATGTCTCTGGGTCATAGGAGAGTGGCCTATGTAGTAGGTGTCCTGTGTGGCTCAGTGGCACAGTCTTCCTCGTCCCCTGAGCTGCGCATTTCAGGTGTGTCCCTTGTGTGAGTTGTGTGTGCCCTCCTCTTGTAGTTGAGCCTTGGTTGCTGTTTGCACATCATGGGGGCAGGGGTTAGGAATTGACCTTCAGGCTGACTGGTTGTGAGGACTAGCAGTGACTACAGTGGAGGAGCTGTTGTGCAGAGGCTGACCCTACAGAACAAGATTCGCTTTAGTGGGGCTCTGGTGCCTGTTCAGTCTGCCCTTTTGGTGTGTCGCCCTTGGAGGCAGCTGGTTGGTGCTCCAGCTAGGTACAATGCTGGCCACTGAGTGTGCGGACCCAAGGGCCTCCTGGGAGGGGCCCCGCTGTGGGTCAAGTTTAGCCACAGCCTGTGCCCTGCCCAGGACTACTGGGCATGAGCCACAAAGCAATCCACAGATGGCAACCACTGTTCTGGGCTTGGAGGTGCCTGAGAGAGGCCAAACTGTGAACAGAGACCAGCTGTCACTAGTGCTGGCCTTAAGGCTGCTCAGCAAAAGGTATGGGACATGCCAAAGCCAGATGCTGCTTCTTTGGGATTTGTGAACCTTTGAGATATTTTAGGAGAGTTGTAGCACAAGCCAAGACAGACTGTTTTTATGGAAAAGGAACTGGAAGCAGCTTGAGTAGGTCTGCAAGTGGCATGGGACAGGGGTCTCAGGGAATCACCAGGCAGGGTGAACAGTGTTCGCCAAGTTAAAGTTCTTGGTGCCTATTCCATTGTTTGTGGCTATTTCTGCTCACCACTTAGGAATTCTAGTTTTTTACATTTTTGGATTATGAATTCATGTTTGAAGAGGTAGGCTTTATTCTAGGAAATCTGGGTTGTGTTTTCAAGAAGACTTAAACTTGCTTTGTTCAGGTGTTCTGAGTTTCTACCCATCAATGACCACTTTAAGCTCTTGTCTTGGGGGTTCCCCAATCACACAGGTAGTAGGTATTTGAATCCGAAATCCCATGAAGGCAGGTTTAAGATTGTGACTTCACACAAAAGATATTTCCCCCATTTTGAAGCCTAGACTAAGACATACAAATTTCCATATCATATTCCATTGTTGATGGGCAGTCTTTTCCCACCTTTTTCTGAGGATATTACCCTTTGATAGCTTTAATTTTCTATGAAATCTCAATTGTATCTCCCACATTCCACAATGCATTGGTCTGAAGCCTTATTTTTCTGCTTCCTGCATTGGCACAACCCAAACTTTTTGGTTGCTGAGACTGGTGACATCTCAAGGGAGTTGTAGCTTCTGCTTCATTTTGGGGGTCTTTGAAGGTTTCTCTTATTTTTTTGGAAGGTCAGTTATACATTTAAAAGAGTAGTAGCTATGTTTTATCTAGCATAGATGGATGTTTATGTTGAAATTTTAAAAAAGGAAATCTAGTCCACTATCTTGATGGAAGTACAGGTTTCTCTTATCTCTTTGATTGTTATTTCTGTTTGATCATTTCTGGCTTTTGTCAATATGTACTAGTTAGAAGTTCATCTCTACTCTCATCTTGTTCATTTCAATAATCTTGTCTTTTATCACTGTTATCTCATCATTTTCCTCTGTATTCTGAGTGATCTTCTTGACTTTGTTTTGCACATAACTTATTTAATTTTCTGCAGTGTAAGTGCCAAACTATATTATCCCGAAAGTGGATGTAATCAAAATACTTTATTCCGATCTTCTGATTATTCCCCATGGCTTCCTGCTTCATTTTCAGAGAGGATGTGTTCTCTATATGTTGAGAACACCAAGCAGGCCTTGACCAAATGTGTATTTTTTCCTCTAGAGAATCATTTCTTCCACTGAATTTTCAGGATACTAATCCCTTTCCCTCCAGTCCTAGAATATTTTTATAGGACTATTTGTTTGCTAATAGATGTTGTGGATTATATTTAGATCTTCTTCTCCTCCTTCTCCTTCTCCTTCTCCTTCTCCTTCTCCTTCTTCTTCTCCTTCTCCTTCTTCTGTATTTAAGTTTCTTTTTGTGAGCCCTTAGTTGCTGACAGATTTCCCCTCTCAAATCTACACCAGGTGGTCAGGTTGATGTGTACAAATCCTGGTGCCTGACACGCATTTATTTATGTTAATGTGAAGAATTGAAATGCATTCTTTTCCTGAACCACTTGCTATATTCTAGAACTGTGCTAGAATGTCAGAGATAGGACCTTATTAGAGTTTTTATTTGATAAACATTTGCCTACAACAGTGGTTCCCAAAGTGAGATCTCTGTACCAGCAGCAGCCATATCACAGGGAACTTGTTAGAACTGCAAATTCTCTGGAGAATTAGTGAATAGCTCTGGGGGTGGGACCCACTAATCTACGTTTTAATCAGCCGTCCAGGGAATTGTTACACATGCTGAAGTTTGAGAACCCCTGGCCTGCACCACTCTTCCTGAGGCAACTAAATCCAAGATGGAACCCTGAGGGACCCATTGCTTCCTGGCTGGGCCACTGCTGGTTTAACAAACAAAAGCTTGCAGAAAGAGCAAAGGTTTGGGGACTGGAGGTTGAGGTTGGAGGCTGGCTTAGAAGATACACTATGGAGGTTGCTGTATGTTTTTCTGGTCAGTGAAATCCCTGTATCCCAGAAATAGGGACAGATGATGGAGATAATCCAAAGTCTTTTCTTGCCATTCTGTCTTTGATGTTCCATTGCAGAGTACCAGGCACATCTAGAAATTCATCAATTTATTCACTTATTAATAAGTATTTATTGAGTATCTATCGTATGCCAACTACTGTGGGGAATTGAGGATGCAACAATAAACAACAAACATATCATCATAGAACGTAAATTTTAGCAAAAGAGGCATATATCTGAGAAAGGCCTTGTGTAAAGAATATATGAAGAACTATTCCAACCAAATAATAAGACCAACAATCCAATTAAAAGTAGGCAAAATATTTGAACAGACACTTCATGAAAGAAGATACAGGAATGACCATTAAGCACATGAAAAGATGCTCAATATCACCAGTCATCAGAGAAATGTAAATTAAAATCACAAGGGATAACACTCACTCCCATTAACATGGCTAAAGTTAAAAAGACAGATAATACCAAGTATTGGCAAGGATGTGAAGTAACTACAACATTCTGATGGTAGTGTTGTATTTACTTCATCCTTAAAATGAAGTAATTTTCTGGTGGGAATGCAAAATGGTACAGGCACTCTGGAACCATTTTGTAATTTTTTATAATGTTAAACATACACTTACCACACAACTCAGTAAATCCATTCTTGTGTGTCTATATGAGAGAAAAATGGAAACATAGGGCCACATAAATACTTGTACGTGAACGTTCATAGTGGCATCATTCATATTAGTCCCACACTGGTAACAATCCGAGTGTCTATCAACTGGTGAATGGATAAACAGAATGTGGTACATACATAAACAGCAGTGAACTACCAATGCATGCCGCAACATCGATGAATCTCAAAACTATCATGCTAAGTAAAAGAAGCCAGACACAAATGCTATGCACTGTATGATTTTACTTGTATAAAATGCTAGAATAGGCAAAACCATAATGACAGAAAGTAGATCAATGGTTGTCTGGGGCCAGAGATGGGGAAGAGGATTGGATACAAAAGGACATGAAAGATTTTGGAGAAATGATGGAAATGTTCTATATTTTTTATATCGAACTGGTTATATGACTATACATTTGCCAAAAGCCAATGAACTGTACTCTTAAAATGGGGGTATATTTATTATAAATTAAACTCTAGTGAAACTAATTGCACATATATTTGTATATATTTTTAATTATTATACATATTTCCTAATTTAAAAAAAGGATGGGTAAGCACATCATTTTGGAAAATGCCCAAATTTATGGGGCATGAAAAGGAAGTAAATTAGAATAGAGAGGGGGGAACAAAGATAATGCAGTAGCATGGAAATTAAGGGAGAAAAGAAACCGCAGAATGAGAAGGGAGTCAAATGTCTCAAATGCAATAGAGAGGTCACTGGAAAGGATTTTAACAACCTGGACACCAGGCAAGAGCAGGTTGTTTTCTTTTCTCTGAAATCTCTGCCTATAAGAACTATATAAGCACAGAGGAGATGGTGGCCGTTCTGGGCATGCAAGGAAAGCCTGTTTGAGGATAAAGCTACATGCAGGGCTAAGGAGGCAGAGACAGAGTCCAGAGTCCATAGTCTGAATTCCTGAATCCAATCTGCCAAATGTGCCTCTTGATTTTTCATCTTTGTGAGCCAGTGAAGTCCATTTGTGTCTCAGCTCCTTTGAGTTAGTTTCTCATCACTCAAATACAGAGGAGTCCAGATGAGTACGTACTTTGACTCCCTTTTTAATGTCATTCATGTCTTTAGGTGAAGGCTCAAGTGTGCGTAGTGAGGGCTAGGAATTGGGAGTATAACTGATAAGGGTGTTTCCATTTCTCTGACAATTTCCCAAGATTCCTCGATTTCCCAAGCCCATACTCTAACAGCAGTTTCTGTCCATAAGGCGAAGGCCACCTTAACTCTTTGGACAAACTCTTCATGCTAATATTTATATCATTTTAACTAGATATTTTTTTAAGTTACCCTTAAAAAAAGTTAATGGGTCACATGTTGAGAGTATTAAAATAGAAAGAATCTCTTTGAAAAAGCATGGGTTTGCACTGCAGAAAGCAAGCCAACACAATAATTTCGGGTATCTAGATGTTCCAAATACGAAATAATTTAAAAGTTCAGGAAGTTTCAGTGTGCAATCTTTATTTTTTGAGGGGTAGAGATGCTTGTAGTTTCTGGACAGTTTATTTTGTTTCCTATCTTGATTGTTGATATCTCCTTGTCCTCCCAAAAGACTTGCTGGAGGAGAAATGAGATGATTCTTTTAAGGATCTGAGGCCTCCTTACAACCTGAGCCAGGTGTACATGAAAGCTGTGGGGTTTTGACAGAAACCCAGATGTGAGCAGGCGAGAGCAGGTGGGGAGAGCTGAAAGGAGTTGAGAACAGTCTCTGCTAATCCCAGGCACTGAGGTTGGAACAGCGACCTATTGCAGAGGAAAGAGGAGGCAGCCTGCTTGAAAATTCAGACTGTTAGCTACAGAGATTATCTTCCTCCAAGAAGTGCAACACCAGAAAACATGAAGGGTGAACATTCGATTCTGGTTGATAATATGCATCAATAAAAAGTTGGCCTAAGTGGAGGCCTAAACGGGCTTCCGCATCATGTCAGGGTTCACCTCCTCAGGAGTCAGGGGGCTCTGTGTGTGCCATTCGTATTTTCCGCAGGTTCTCATTCATTTAGAATATGGTCCACATATGGCAGACAAGAATAGGCTCAAACTAAAGTAAAATGTCTAGGAGACAACTGCCTTGTAGGGAGCCGGAGCATTAAGGGTTAAGAAAATGTAACTTCAAGCAGAATTTGGGAGGATCGCTAAGGGGAACTCCGATAAGCATAAAGAACAAACAGACACCTGCTACCCTGGGAATGGGAAAATATCTAAAGGTCTAAGAACAGTCAGGGCCAAACTTTGAGAAAACATAACTAATCTGTACTTGCTGCCTCAGCCGCTTTATGTAACCTTCTTGTTTCTGTGTGTATAAAAGAAAGCTGAAAAATAAAGTAGGCGCTGCAGTCTAATTAGAACTGCTCGCCCTCCCGATCCCATCTTTGTCTCTTGTCTATTTTTTTCTCAATCCTCACTCCCCACTTCAGGAACCGTTCGTCTAGTCGGCAGGCTCCGACACTGCCTGATTGAAAAGGTATGATTCACAGCTACAGCAGCATGAATATTCCTATTTTATTGTGTTTTCTGGTCACTTTTTCCAGGGGGAGAAGCATCCATCTTAATGACCAGATCATGAGGCTTTTTGCGTTTTATAATAGGAGAGTAAGGATGCACTCTCTCAACAACTTTCATGTGTATGTGATTATTCTACAGCGCAACAAGATTGTTCCTCCTTCTTTTCTAGACCAATCAGATATGTCCGGGTTACATCAGCATTTGGAAATCTATGCTCCATACTCTCCACACATACTGAGAAGCCTCAACTTGCCCTGAGGCAGTTTTTGTTTCTTAAAGCCAGATAGTTTGCTGCATATTAAGAAATGAAACATATTAGAAATGATAGAATTAGAAAATTATCATACTTTAATTACTCATGTAATAATTGACTCAGGCAAGAATCATCATTGGATACTGAAACTATTGGGAGAAAAGGTGTTAGAAAACAAAATATTCGAGTCTCAAAAATATCATCCTACCATTTTTTAAAAACTAGTGAGGTATGACTGACATACCAAAAGCTGTACATATTGTATGTACACAACTTAATGAGTTTGGAGATAAATATATAGTCCTGCAATCATCACCAAAATCTATGCCATAAAAAATCCATTACCTCCAAAAATTTCCTCCCACCCTCTACTTATTATTTTTCGTATGTGTGCATGATAAGAACACGTAACATAAGCTCTACCCTCTTAGTAAATGTTTATGAATACAATACAGTATTGGTGGCTGCAGGCTCTGTGCTGTACAGTTGATCTCCAGGACTGTTCGTCCTGCCTAACTGGAACTTTGTACCCTTTGCCAGCACCTCCCCGGACTTCCTCCTCTTCCCAGCCTCTGGTAACCACCATTCCTACTCTGAGCTTGAATTTGACAGTGTCCTATGTACCTTCTGAGGTAATTTTTTAACTTAATATGTTCCTACAAGGATTTTCATCTTTAATCAAGCACTATGTTAATACCGTCATCTCAAAATACTGTGTTGAATGTTCAAATTGAACCCATTAAAACCCATTAAAATGAAGTTAAAAAAAAAAAAAATGGTGCACCCACTGTGGAAAACAGTTTGGTGTTTCCTCAAACCCAGAGGGTTGTTGTGAGGATGAAGTGAATTAATAAAAGTATAATGGCTGTAGCTATATTTACTACACAGCCAATATTCAATACACATTACAAATGTTTCTCTCACTTAAATAAATGCAAATCATATGGAAGTTGCTCTAAGAGTAATGTCTCCTTGTGCCGTTATCTATGCAATTCATCTTATGTTAATGATTTCTCACATAAAGGTGTTTCTAAAGACATTTGCATTTTCTGACAGTTTTGTGTCTGTGTTTTTGGACCTATGATTCACAAATATGAATAAGGCGTGCTCTAAGCAATTCAGATAAAATTCCTTTCTTTGAATGGAATCAACATTCCTTTGTAATTCTGTTCAGATTATAAAATAGTAATGGAGTTGACTTTTCCTCACAAATGTAAAAACTTGCTACCATTCAAAAGTTATTCATGTATTCAGGTTTTTGGAGTTGGAAGGAACTTTAGAATGGTATAACAGGTTTCAGAATAGCAAGACATGGAAAAAGTTCAGTTCTTACTCAATGATGCCACATTGTCACCATCAAAAATTAGAGGTTAGGGGCCGACCCGGTGGCTCAAGCAGTTAGAGCTCCGTGCTCCTAACTCCGAAGGCTGCCGGTTCGATTCCCACATGAGCCAGTGGGCTCTCAACCACAAGGTTGCCAGTTCGAGTCCTCGAGTCCTGCAAGGGACGGTGGGTAGCGCCCCCTGCAACTAAAATTGAACACAGCACCTTGAGCTGAGCTGCCACTGAGCTCCCGGATGGCTCAGTTGGTTGGAGCATGACCTCTCAACCACAAGGTTGCCTGCCGGTTTCGACTCCCGCAAGGGATGGTGGGCTGTGCCCCCTGCAACTAGCAACGGTAACTGGACCTGGAGCTGAGCTGCACCCTCCACAACTAAGACTGAAAGGACAACAACTTGAAGCTGAACGGCACCCTCCACAACTAAAATTGAAAGGACAACAATTTGACTTGGAAAAAAGTCCTGGAAGTACACACTGTTCCCCAATAAAGTCCTGTTCCCCTTCCGCAATAAAATCTTTAAAAAAAAAAAAGTTAGAAGCTAAAGATATATAAGATTTTTCTATCGCTACAGGAAGTTTTCTATCTATCCCACTCAATAAATAAAATTTATTTACTGGGAATTTATGACTTAAAATTTTAGTTTACACAATACAGCTGAGTAGACTACCTGAGAAGAAATTCTGGGATTGTTACACGGAGCTGTGTTTTTATGTCTTTCTATACCTGTTATAAATAATAAAAGCAAAGGAAAGTATCAGCTGTAACATGTGCTGGGGAGTGTGTTCTCTTCTATGAATATCCAAACTACTCTATTTGGACCTTTGTTGCTCCACTTGCCATATTCCATAACACGGAGTTTTATTATTTCAAAAGCACTTTGACATATCTCTTGTAATTGCCATAAAACTCTTCTGAAGTGTATATTATGTATCTCCATTGGATGGCTGAGAAAATTGAGGTAATCAGGTTAGGTATCTTGTGCAAAACCATAAAATAACTAAATGGCATAGACTAGGGCTCACTCCTAGGACTTCTTACTCCATCTCCAGAGCTCTATTTCCCTATTGCTTCTCAGGTGTCATTGCCCTTTTATACTAAGGACATTCTGATATGTTCCCTTTAGCATCAAGCTCAGTGCTTTGCCCAGGCAAATATACCTAATACATATGAAGGTATGGATGAAGGAAGGGAGATAGTGGAGGAGACTATTGAGGATTCTGGAAGAAAGGAGATTGATTAGAAAAAGCAATTGGGACTCTAAGTATAGTGAGAACTCTTTCTTTTTGCACTGAAATAAGAAAAATTTGGAATGAAGGAAAAAAGCAAGCAGCCCCTCTCATGATGACATCTCATCTAGCCATCCTCTCAGCCATCCACGGTCTTCCCCCTCCCCCTCTCCACTCCTGTCCTTTACTGCTCCTTGACTTCTGAGCATCGAGATGGGATACCTGATTTGTTTTCCACAGACATCAAAGAAGCCAAGTTTGCAAATGAAAACCAGTTTTATAAAAAGGTGCCATGATAGTGATTCAAGGGGAAAAATAGTACCCCTAAGTCGATAGAAAGATGTGCAAATGCTGAGACAGACTCTTTGTCTCCATACCATCCTAAGGACAAAACTCTCAATTGCTAAATCTCACTTCTCCTTCTAACCATTTGCTCTGAGGAAGCATTGAAACTCAGCCAGGAAGCTAGGAAGTGCAACCATCCCTCCCACCCCATCCTGATCCAGTAATCGCATAGGATGCCAGGTCCATTTGGACACCCGAACAACCTGGGCCTGAGTTGGGAGGTTGAGGCCAGTGAATTCCATCCTTGCTTCCTGTCAAGTTCCTGCATGTCTCATCCCCATCACCTATCACCTCTTCTATCCATACCCTCTACTCTTCAGCTCAGAGTCTTACCCATCTCTGCCTCTCCCACTTTAATGACCCACAGCCCTTCTGACTGGGTCCTTGGGAATTATGGTCTATTTTAATGAACACCCTCTGCTTCTTCAACATCATAGCACATTCTCTTCACCCTTCTTTCCTACAAGATGCCATATCTTTTCAGCTCCAATGAGGATGACTTATTTTCCCATAATCAATACTTCAGGCCTGCTGGTGGTGGGGAGACGGGGTTGATTAGCATGAGCCGGGCTCCCCATTTGGTGATTCCTATTATTTTACCCTTCCCCTCATGTCCTCTTTTAACACGTAGGCAACGTGACCACACTACGCTCTATCCCTCCTCCTTACTCTTTTTGTGGGCCAGTTGTCTCCAACACCCACTGGAGACTTTGGCACCTTATTCATCTACTCCCAACTCCACAAACAGCCATCCTGGGATATTTCAACTATCTCGTTTTATGTTGTGACCTTGACTTTATTGAGTTTTATTTTCTTTCCACTTCGGTGCCCTATTTCTTAGGCATCCCCCTCTCCCCACTGGATTTTAACATCATTTGAATTTTCTGTTTCAAATTTCTTCAACTCCAATACTCCATGTACTCTATTAACCTGCCCTCAGTTAGTTTCCCAATGACTTCTTTTTTTTAAAATTTTTATTGTGAATATTGGGGAACAGTGTGTTTCTCCAGGGCCCATCAGCTCCAAGTCGTTGTCCTTCAATCTAGTTGTGGAGGGTGCAGCTCAGCTCCAAGTCCAGTTGCCGTTTTTACTCTTTAGTTGCAGGGGGTGCAGCCCACCATCCCATGCGGGAATTGAACCAGTAACCTTGTTGTTAAAAGCTCATACTCTAACCAACTGAGCCATCTGGCTGGCCCCCCACCCCCAATGACTTCTTTCTTTTTTTCCATCTTTTTTTTTTAAATTAAAGTTTATTGGGGTGACAATTGTTAGTAAAGTTACATAGATTTCAGGTGTACACTTCTGTATTACATCATCTATAAATCCCATTGTGTGTTCACCACCCAAAGTCAGTTTTCCTTCCATCACCATATATTTGATCCCCTTTACCCTCATCTACCACCCCCTTCCCCCCTTACCCTCTGGTAACCACTGAACTATTGTCTGTGTCCTTGAATTTTTGTTTCTCATTTGTTTGTCTTGTTCTTTTGTTGTTTTTGGTTTATATACCACATATCAGTGAAATCATATGGTTCTCTGCGTTTTCTGTCTGACTTATTTCGCTTAGCATTATAATCTCAAGATCCATCCATGTTGTCACAAATGTTCCTATTTCATCTTTTCTTACCGCCGAATAGTATTCCGTTGTGTATATATACCACAACTTCTTTATCCATTCATCTATCGAAGGACATTTTGGTTGTTTCCATGTCTTGGCCACCGTAAATAAAGCTGCAATGAACATTGGAGCACACGTGTTTTTATGTATAAATGTTTTCAGATTTTCTGGGTAGATATCCAGGAGAGGGATTGCTGGGTCATATGGTAATTCTATTCGTAATTTTTTGATGAACCTCCACACTGCCTTCCATAGTGGCTGCACCAGTCTGCATTCCCACCAACAGTGTATGAGGGTTCCTTTTTCTCCACAGCCTCTCCAACGCTTGTTACTATTTGTGTTGTTGATGATAGCCATTCTGACTGGTGTTAGGTGATATCTCATTGTGGTTTTTATTGGCATTTCTCTAATGATTAGTGATGTTGAGCATTTTTTCATATGTCTATTTGCAATTTGTATGTCCTCTTTGGAGAAATGTCTCTTCAGGTACTCTGCCCATTTTTCAATTGGGTTGTTTGTTTTCTTGTTGTTGAGTTGCATGAGTTCCTTGTATACTTTGGATATTAGCCCCTTATCGGAGGCACTGTTTGTAAAAATTTTCTCCCATTCAGTTGGTTGCCTCTTTATTTTGTCAATGATTTCTTTTGCCGTGCAGAAGCTTTTAAGTTTGATATAGTCCCATTCATTTATTTTAGCTTATACTTCCTTTGCCTTTGGAGTCAAATTCATAAAATGCTCTTTGAACCCAAGGTCCATAAATTTAGTACCTATGTTTTCTTCTATGCAGTTTATTGTTTCAGTTCTTGTGTTTAAGTCTTTGATCCATTTTGAATTAATTTTGGTACATGGTGATAGACAGCAGTCCAGTTTCATTCTTGTGCACGTGGCTATCCAATTCTGCCAGCACCATTTATTGAAGAGGGTGTCTTTTCTCCATTGTATGTTTTTGGCTTCTTTGTCAAAAATTGTCTGTCCATATTTATGTGGTTTTATTTCTGGGTTCTCAATTCTATTCCATTGGTCTATGTGTCTGTTTTTCTGCCAATACCATGCTGTTTTGATTATTGTAGCCCTGTAGTACAAGCTAAAGTCAGGGAGTGTGATACCTCCAGCATTGCTCTTTTTTCTTAGGATTGCTTTGACTATTAGGGGTCTTTTGTGGATCCAAACAAATCTGATGATTTTTCGTTTTATTTCTTTAAAAAATGCCCTCAATGACTTCTTAATTACTAAATTCAAAGGATTCTTTCCAATCCTTCATTTACTGGTCTTCTCTGTTGAATGTGAATTTCTTCTTGAAACTCCTTTCTCCTGTATTACTTATTTGTACTACTTACCAAGCCAGGGGCCTACCTTCTTTTATTCTGGGTTTTTATGATGAAGCTTTAAATAGTTTTCATATCATAAGTTTGATATTTTATCCAAATGTTTACAGACTTTTTTTTCACATTATAATACTTTATATTTTGCAGTAAACAATGCTATATGGAATAAAGAAGAAATAAATATATTAAGAAATATTTAATACAGCCAAGTTAGTTCTCTATTTAAACAAAAACATAAACAGAAACCCAGTGTATAAAACCAAGAAACAAGTGGCTGTCCTGGGTGAAACCCAAATCTCAGTTTCCCCACCTCCACGGGTACCCAGGGTGAGGTTCTCAGAGGGCAGTGGAAAGCTGACCTAGTGGAAAGGGTGCTAAGCCAGAGGGCAAGAGTGGTAGTCTGATCTCTGCATCTTAACTCTGCTCTCCTGTTGCCTGACCCAGGAAGTATAAGTAACACTGCTTTCCCCCTCTACTTTGTAGGGTATTGGAGGAGTTTAAAAAGCATATTTGAATAACTACTTTATGAAGAAAAATAACTCAGAAAACTTAAGGCTAAAAGTAATGCCTTATTAATTAGAAATATAGATGGGAATTTTTTTCCCCAAGTGTGTTACCCTTTGGAAAAATACCATGTTTCCCCAAAAATAAAATCTAATCTGAAAATAAACCCTAGCATGATTTTTCAGGATGACATCCCCTGAACATAATCCCTAATGCATCTTTTGGAGCAAAAATTAATATAAGACCAAGTCTTATTTTCAGGGAAACACAGTAGGAAAATAAGGAAATAAATTACTCTTTATGCATTTGGTAAATAAAGGAACTTCAGGAGTTAAGAATACATAACCCAGGTTTCATGAGTACCAGGTGGAATTATGTGCAAAATTTCATCTGTTTATACAGTTTGGTAGGGAAGGGATTTATATTTTATCAGATTATTTAAGGAATTTGTGACCATAAAAAAAGGTTAAGAAGCACTGTCTTAGAAACAGAGACCCTCTCCTTCTTTCCTTCTCCCCACACCCTCACCCTCTTTGAGGTGACGGGCACCCTCTGCTTCTAGTCTGCGTTCCCGTAACACTGTGTATACTGCTTATCATGGGTGCTATCTCCCCATTCCTCCTGTGAAATAAGTAAACTTGTACACAGCACTTTTAATACGAGGTACTTACTAAGACAGGAAAGCAACTAATACAGTGTAGAAATTAGCATTAAAGACAATTAGCATTTAAACAGAAGCTTTTCAGCTACATCTCCAATTAGCCAGAAAATGCAATAACTAAGGCCATTTATTGCCTAAGTAGTTTCCACGTTAAATTTTGTATTAAGTCATAACATATTTTATACTTGTTCTGTTAAAAGCTATATGACTTAATCTCTGATTTTGATATATAAAAATAAATATTCACAATTTTGTGGAACAGCATTAATTTTTTAAAAATAAAGGTTGAACCAGCATTAAGCATGATGTCAATTTTTTTTTTAATGGGAAGAAGACGATATGGAAATATGGAAGCAAGGATCAATTTTAAACTTGCCTTCATCCTTTCATTCATTTGCTACAGGGAAGCTGCCAAGAGATTTGCACCTGGAGAACACATAATTCTGTTATTCTCATACGTTCTCCCAGCACACTGATGCCCCCCTTAGAGGAACCCTGAAAGTATGTGCACAGCCCAAGGCTTTGTGGTCTTCAGGGCAGCTTCACGTGGACATCAGTAATGGAGGTAGGTAGTGTTTCTCTGCATTTTATTGGTACAGGGTGAGTAGGATGGAGGATACATTTTTTTATAAGTCTTTGATAAATTAGGAAATTGTACATTTCCATTCTTAAATGCCTTTAATGACAACCACACTGACGAAAATGGCACAACACTCATGTTCCATTGCATTGCAATGGATCCAACTTGTTTGGTGACTGGTTATAAGGAAAATCAAGGCCGTAGTTAGGGCCTTATGAATATCTTATTTGATCCATTATGTTTCATGTCCCTAACTCCCATGGTGGTTCCTTCATCCTCTGATGGTACTGGTAAGTGTTTCAGGAATTGGCTGTAGGATTTAATCCTTACTCTGATTCTTTAAATGTGTGTAATAAACACTTGAGAACTGCTCTCAGCATCCTATTCGTTAAAAAATGAATATAGCACATACAAGCTGTTGACTGTCTTTCCTTTTAAAGCGTAAAATCTTACCTGCTTTTAAATGCCAGTTGATAAATGGGGTATGCTTGAAGTTACATTCTTCAGGGTGTTATCTCATCAAGTAATGCAGCACTATTTGGCTTCTCCTGATCTTAGTGCAGAAGAAATGGATCATTATTTTGTGAAAGAAATGTAATGGGAATAAGGCTGTACCATTTTCTACTTCAGTGCTTGCCTAGAGCTTGCTCTGTGATTATACTTAAAATATTATGGAAAGGGCTAAAACCTGGACTTTCCGCCCTCTCTAGTGGCCATTCTATTCCTTGTTATGCTTTATATGTTGTTCTCCGTCTGCCCAATGTTATAACCTTGTAGTCTGAGGTCTAACAATAGCTTGATAAAGGAGTCCTCTCAATTGAAGCCTTCAGATTTTTTAAGAAACTGCTCTGCTGTAAGGAAAATGAAGTCTCTTTACTCCGTGATTGCTGTATTTTCCTTCCTATACTTACTGAAAAAGTGGTGCACAATCTATATAACATATCTGGCTGATTTGTAAAGCAATTGTCGCCAAATTACATTCTGTCCTACTCTTCCCACAATTGTATGGTTACGTGTGATTTGCTAGGATTCTCAACAAATGAGAAAAGTTCCAGGAATGGAACAGGGGAATAATCTGTTTTGAAATGTAAAATTTAAACCTTCTTTGGAGTATAGCCAAGGAAGAAAGAAAGACAAGAGAATATGTAGTTCTTAATCATAATGAACCTCATTTCAGTATATTTCCTTGCAATCTGGAATCAACATTTCTACATGTGCTTGAGAGGAAGTGTAATCAGGTACTTGTAAGTCTATATTAGATGTGACAATTAGCTTAAACTTTCCTTGTGTTAGCAAGAGGAGAGGGGGTATGATGCAGTGGAAGGAATGGTGGACCAAAGTTTTAGGCTCTTTTTAACTATTCAAGATTGGACCAGTCACTTAAAATCAATTAATTGATTGACTCATTCATTCATTCATTCATTCTTCATTCGTTCATACATTCAGTAGATATCTATTTTGCACCAACAGTGTGCTATGACCTGGAGTCCTCATCTGTGATAACACTGAGGTAATATGTGATAACACTGTTTACAGTTGAATGTCATTGATTTTGAATCATATGATGAAAACAAAATTGAGAGAAATAAAAGTATTTTTTAAAAGTATTGGCTACTGTAATGTGGTTTCATAAAAGATACATAATATTATTTATAAGAAAATATTAATCTAGAGTACAATTTTTAAAAACTATTGATTTCTGAGGTGATAGTTCTTTCTTTGGAAGTTAGACATATTCACAGCAGAGCAATTCACACAGGCGATACTAGGTGATAGTTTCTGAAGCTGTGATGGTTTAGCTTCTTTTACTCCAGTGACAGATACCCAGTCAGAAACCATCTGGACTGACACAGGAAATTGATTTCTATCCCTGGAATCCTAATTTAACTAAGGGGATAACAATGTGGATCCAGAAGATTTGAAAATTTAATTCAGGAGTCTCAGTTGAAGCTTATCAGGTTATATAGAGGTAACAGCAGTGACCGTTTGGGAGAAAAATATTCCAGAATATACTCTGCCCCATTCCACTACTCTTGGGTAGGGTTTGACCTCATATCTCATCCCCAAATGAGGTGGAGTTGTTCACTGACTTAATAAATACATTGGACAAAAAATAGTAGTCTATTGATCATTCAAGGAACTACTTACTGTTACATTTTTGTTTGATTTGAGCACCAGTGATTGTTTGTTGAACAGTATTCTGGCACAGAGAGGATAAAAATCTGTTTTAAATGGCTCCTGTTCTGACGTTCATAATTATGAAAAATAAGGCTCCAGAGCAGGTTTTGAAACTACCCCCAAAAACCAGCCGGAGTGCCAGCGAGCCCCACCCGAAGAGACGTGAATGTAAAGACAGGCTCATGGGAAGTGGGACTGGTCCCAGCATCTGTTCACCTCCAAAGGATGTCCGCATGTGGTCTTGCTCAAAGGACAGTGCAGGAGGCAGAGCAGCAGCTGTGAAGCAATCGGAAGGAAAGATCAGGCCTGCTTTGGGAGGACAGTGCCTCCCTCACCCCGCCCCCCAGAGCAAGTCAAGTAACAGAGTGGATTATGAAATGTTCTCATGTCAACTATTCCCTTCCTTTCACAGCAACCCCACATCATAGATCCAGTGGGTTTTATTAATCTTTCTTTTACTGAGGAATAAATTGAACTTCCAATTAAGTAGCTGTTAAATGTACACAGCTAATAAGCATCAGGGGACGGGCTTGCAGTCAGGCCTTCTGAATTCTAAATTTCACAGTCAATTGGTTGCCTAACTTCCTCTCACTCAACACTCAGCTCAGAGATGTTAGACATAGAAGCGGCGGCTTTGGGGAGGAGAGGAGGTATGTGATCAGAAGCTAATTTCCCACAGTAGAGAATTAGTTACCGATGGTGGGTGATTTGGTCTTGGTAACAATGCATTGGAATGGTACAAATACATCTCTGAAATGAATAATCCGCACCCCCGTTAACATACCTCTTCTTCTACAAAGAGCTTAGTTGGTAGCACTTTCAATCTAATCAGAGCTATGCTAACGATCCCTTTTGGGAAAGGAGCTCAGCCTAGACATCAGTATATTCAAAAGAAATGACAAGATACCAAAGACTTGACATTGAACAAATTAACCATGTGGGCATTTTTAAAATGGAGTTTGAAGCAATAGAAATGTCCTCCTCCTCACACTGCATCATTTTAGAGTATGGGAAGATGCTTGTCAAAATTTCTAAGCCTTATGGTGGGAGGTGTAAAATCAATGTACAGACAGACAGCTAGAAATTCTGAATAGGATAGAACAAAAGAACATATTATAATGAACATGTTGACAGGAAGATGTATCAGACAACATAATACATCCTTTTTTATATCAAATTTCTACAGTCTTTATAATGTGTGCTTATATTTTCTGTTTCTTTAGCTTAGGAGTTGGCAGAATTGATTTTGTCTTAAAAATGTAGATGTGCAATCACAACTTTTTGTCTAGTGTGTTGTGTTAAACATCCCAGGACTCAGAATATACCCATACTATTCAAATTAATACCAAATTTGCCCATTTTAGTAAGACCCCTAAATTTGTGGCTCATTCTTTTCTCAGATTTCTCATATTGACAAATAACTTTATTAGGTGCTCAAAGGTCTGTCTCTAATCTCTCTCTTATAAGGATACATTTAACGTGTTTTATAAAGATGTGATGGCATTTAATGCCCACCTGGATGATGTAGGATAACCTCCACGGCTCAAGATCCTTAATTTAATCACATCTGTAAAACCCTTTTTTCCAGGTAAGGTAACATTCACAGGTCCCATGGATTAGGACTTGGATATCTTCTAGGAAGCCATTTTTCAACCCACCACACATCTTTGAGTGAGTGTTCTTAAAAGCCACAAGTGATGTTTTCAACTAGAAATATTTTGGTTTGCCTCAGAATTGGTAATATAGAGAGGACTAATCTTAAATCAAAGATCATACCTAATTCAGTGTTCTGTTCAGTACCTAGTATAGAGATACAGGGTCAGTCAAACCAGCCCAGGCACTGCCTGTGTATTCAGAGCACAATCAAATCCAACCTGCTTCTCTCAGTGCAATTGGTCTGCATTATCCCTGGATCAGAACATACTCATTCTGTAACTCTGGGGGCCATCTTTCTAAGCCACAGTGAATCAAATTTTTTGATATATTTAATTAATACAATTAATTATTTTTGAAGAAAAAGTGTTCTGATTTTACTTTATTTTGTTTAAAAATTTTTAAAAAATTTTGTCAATTGTCAAGTATATTGATTTATTCATTAAATATTTATAGCATGCTCAGTACTATGATGATTTTAAGTGATCAAAAATGAATCTTATATATATAAAGCTTTTATGTTGATAAATTCAAGCAAGTTCTATCACCAAACAACACTGCAAAGTAAAGTCTTTAGGGTACAGTCATATTTTTCAAAAACAATTTAACCTTTAGGTATCTAGAGATTTTATACTTATGTGACTGTATATATATACCATGTTTTCCCGAAAATAAAACCTAACTGGAAAATAAGCCCTAGCATGATTTTTCAGGATGACATCCCCTGAACATAAGCCTTAATGCATCTTTTGGAGCAAAAATTAATATAAAACCCAGTCTGATGTTCAGGGAAACATGATGTGTATATGAATCATATATATATATATATATATATATATATATATATATATATATATATATATATATATATGCCAGGGGTGCCAAAAAAATGTATATATTGAGTATTACAATTTTTTTTTTTTTTTGTAGTTGCTCAATACAGTGACATTTTTAATATGCAAAAACCTCTAAATGTTCTAAATAGCAATTAATAAAAGATTACTTCTTAAGGGCCGGGACATGCATTTTTATCTTTTTATGGTGATAACAGAAACACTATGAATGTAAGTGGGTATAAATATATGTGTGTATAATAGTAACTTCAAATATACTACTTATATGGCAAGATAACTCAACTTTTCTTTTTTTTTTTTTTTCATTTGTTTGCTTTTATTTATTTATTTATTTATTTATTTATTTATTTATTTATTTTTAATTAGTTTCAGGTGCACAAGACAAAGCAAAACTTAGACGTTTATCATTTATATCCCTCACACTGTGTGAACCCCCCTCCCCCCATCCACTATCCCTCTGTACGCTCCCAAAACCTCTCACCTTCCCCTTATCCCCACCCGCCTGCCCCTCTAGCAACCCTCTGTTTTTCCTCCATGTTTCCAAAACTGTTTCTGATTAGTTCATTCACTTATTCTTTTCTTTAGATTCCGCATATAAGTGAGATCATATGGTATTTGTCTTTCTCTTTCTGACTTATTTCACTTAACATAATGTTCTCTAGGTCCATCCATGTTGTTGCAAATGGTAAGATTTCTTTCTTCTTTATGGCTGCGGAGTATTACAATTTTAATACAGTTTTCCTTTCTTAAAATGTGTATACATTTTTTGGCACCCTTTGTGTGTGTGTGTGTGTATGTATGTATACATATGTATGTGTATATACATATATATATATATATATATATATATATAGAGAGAGAGAGAGAGAGAGAGAGAGAGAAAATATAATTTTAATATAAAGCATTATATTGCATAAGGCCAAATCTGACAGATTTCTCCAAGAAGGCAGGCCTTATTTTAGACTCTAGTTCTCAGTTTTTCAGGCTTTCAAAATACGTGGGAGTGGTGTTATTTTTGAGAAGGGAAGTACACCATTTATGTGGTCACACCAAACAGACGGTTACTTTCTCCATGCATAAATGTAGCCTTGATTCTAATTGCCATAATCCATATGATAATAAATTAGGACATGTTTTAAATTTCACTTTGGGACTATATTAAACTGAAGGGGTAAACAAAAGCGACTGGATGAGGAAGTAAAATGTAAACTTCCTAGTTTATGATTTCAGAAAATTATTGCGGTCTTTTTCTTCCCTCTTAATAATTGGCAGTTTAACACACAATCTTTCCGTTGCGCTTGAGCAGAGAAGCACGAAACTCCATTAGCAGTTCAGTAGTGGTGTTGACAGCGGTGAGGTGGCTTGGTGCTGCGTGAGTGCAGGGGTGGAGCGGGTTAGGATTTGCAGGCTTCATGCAAGCTCGGAGTCACGCATCGTTGGTGAAATTCAATTACATAGAGCAATATCCAGTTCCTAAATCCTGACCCCGATACCTATCTGGACCCGTCCTGCTTCATAAAGCATGCTTGTACCACTCGACAAATGGTCTGATGTTTATCTGGAATCGTTATTTTTCCTTTCTCTTAAAAAAACATTTCTACAACACTGGAAAAATCAGCTTCTCGCTAATTAGAGTCCTCAAGTGTGAAGAAAGAGAATCTAGTAGTAGTAGAAAAGTAGAATCATAGAAGAATGACTCACCAGTGGGTAGAAGAATGTGTGTATAGATTTTATGCAGTAGGATGTTTATATGTCAAATATAGTGAAAAATAAAAATGAAACTTTCTCTTTACCATAAATGGGTAGGGTTTTGGCCAGTTCCTTGGTTATTTAAATAGACTGCAAAATATAGCACATGGAAAAGCATAGCAGAGTGTTCTTGCACATTCTGTTGACATTAAACCCCTCCCTTCCCCATGCCCATCCCTTCTGTTAGGTGAAAACTTCATTCATCCGTCCATCCGTTTCTTCAGCAAACATTTGTACAGTACCTGCCATGTAGAAGGCGCCTGAGAGACAAGTGAACAGTCACGAAAACTGTGGCAACTTTGACCAGATGGGGGTGGTGGCTGGGGGTGGGAGTGACGTCACTCAGGCCAGCGGGAGGCTGCGGGAGGAGAAGCCATTCCCAGGCAAGTAGGTGGCTCCTGCAGGGGGAGGACGGACCAGTGCCTTCTGGGCTTACCTGGGGACAATGAAGGCAAAAAGCTGCAGATTCAGTCAGGAGCCAGATTTTACCAGCCCAAATCAGGAGTTTGTGTTATATCCTTAAAATGCCCTAAACTGTTTTAAACTGCTGACAGACTGTAAATAGGGAAGTGGTAGAATTGATTTCCCCTAAGGAGTTAGAGCTAAGAAGGGATTCACGTGCCTTTCCTGTCAGAGGTGGAGAGGGAACCATATTCCCCCCTCAAGGTGCGATAAGAAAAAAAGGTGCCACATGTTTTGGAAAACACTTCTTATTAGATCCCCTTCTTGGAGTTTCTCTATTTATAATAGAATATTAAGGCAAAATGAAAAGCTGGTAGCAAACAAACCACTTTAATTTTCTTTCAGCCAGGGCCTTTCAAACTTTTTTATTCCAGATCTTCTTTTGCTTGTATCATCTATTAACATTCTTCGTAATTCTCAAAGGGTAGAGTTTGGAAACGATTGGCCAGTGTAACTCTGTGCTGTATAGAAAGAGAATCAGGACTGTCCTCGTCAGGTCAGGAAAATATTAACCAGCACTTGCTAGGCATATGTTGGGAGAAACGTACGTTGTTTTATTATTAAATATTAAATATGTCATAAGGCTTTTATTTCCTTGGAAACAACTCTCATTTCCACTTACAACCCTCCCCATCCCCATAAAGATTACCATGAAAACTAAAGAATTGCAATATAAAGAAAAGGCAAATACCATTGTATTCTTCTCTGATAACTGGATTTTATGCTTATTTTCACAAGTGAATTAGCTAATACTGTAGATGAGTTTGGGTAATCTGCTGATAATAAATCTCAGCATTAGCTCCGCTAAAACTGAAAGGATAGCAGAAGGGTGCTTGTTGCTTTTCAATTGTATACACTGACCAGTGCTTTCTAACTAGATTGTCTCTTTTTTAGCAACTTATTTGAAAACAAATGCAATGTTCCTATTTTCTTTAGGATCTAAATATTACTTATGTTTTACAATTGGTTCTTCTTTGCTCTTACATTTTTTTGAGTGAACATGGAAACTTTTATTTACATTTTTTTAAGTAAAATTGTTTAGTCTTTTTTGTAATTCTTGAGATTTAACTAATGTTACCCAAAAAGTAACATTCGGGGGAAGAAAATCCTAATTTTATGAAACATTATTTTCGTCTTGGTATATAGCAGTGCATGTTATTTAGGCTCAATAATATGGTGTACATTTGGTTTAGAAGAAAACATTTAGGATTTTATTTGGTTCTTTGATACTGAAAGTTAGTACTGAAAAGGACCTCAGAGAACATTAATTCTGAGCAAATGAAGCGAATTGTGAAAAAGGTGGTAAATCCTCAGGTCAAGTAAGGATGATTCTTCCTATGTCCCTCTCCTCTTCCTTGCTCTTTCAAGATCTCCCATTTCTGTTGAAGTTTTGCCCTCTTCCATTCTTCCTAGTGGGATGAAGAGAGCAGGAGCGCTTTCCTCCACTTTGCCATTGCCTATCACGGCTGTTGGGAAATAGCTAGAGAAGAGCTTGAGACAGCAGTAGAAAGGGACAGTCTCCATCCACTCTGTTCTTGTAAGTCTAAGTGATTTTAGCACAAATTTCAGGGGAGAAACATGAAGAGACTAGTCTAAGTTTAAACTCTGCCACTAACTAATCATGTGCCAAGCATGTGAGATGGGGTTCTAGTGAGATGGGGTTTCACTTCTGTAACTAAACAATTTTGCAGCCTATTTTTGTTAATTTTCCTTCAAAATTAATTTAATGGGTGCCTAACTTTGTTCTTTTATTTATCCATTTAAGAAATATTTATGAAACATATACTATGTGCCAGGCATTGTTGAAAGGTTCTGGGGTATAGAAATGAGTTACTTTCTAATGAGGAAACTGAAATAATGTAAAACAAGGATTCTTCCACCCCATATTCCCATTACATATTATTTCCTCTCTGTGCTTTTACATTTTGTATCCTAGCAAGCAGGGCTACTGACATAAATTTTTTTTGTAAAAGAAAATGTGGTAGTATCAATATAAAAGTGTACTGTCAGAATATCTTTTATTTAATGTAAGAATTTCTATAACTTCTATATCTGGATATTAGCATGCTTGCTTTAAATATGAAATAATGTTGCTGGTTTTTCAGTGTTTATCCACTGCTAACCCACAGATTCTAACAGAAGCTTTTTTTTTTTTATTGGGGAACAGTGTGTTTCTCTAGGGCCCATCAGCTCCAAGTCGTTGTCCTTCAGTCTAGTTGTGGAGGGCGCAGCTCAGCTCCAAGTTCATTTGCCTTTTTCAATCTGTAGTTGCAGAGAGTGCAGCCCACCATCCCATGCGGGAATTGAACTGGCAACCTTGTTGTCGAGAACTTGCGCTCTAACAGAGCCATCCGTCCACCCCTCCGGAAGCTCAGTGGCTGCTCGTTGTCTCCAATCTAGCTGTGGAGGGCGCAGCTCACTGGCCCAAGTGGGAATCGAATCGGCAGCCTGTTGTTCAGAGCTCACGCTCTAACCAACTGAGCCATCTGGCCTCCCCTAACAGCAGCCTTTTGATGTTTCTTATTCTTTGTAGATTTATCATCATACATATTAAATATTATCTATCTTCTAGGAGATCTTTAATAAAAGGACACATTATCTTTGATTTTTGCCCTAGGCATAGAATGATAGTTGAAAGCACTATAGGGTTTTACATTTCATTTAAATTTCTTTTAGAAGAATTACCCCATATTGCATATGTCACTGTTGATAACATTTAATTCCAAATATTTCAATTAAAATAAGGTCCCAAACACAGACTTTGGGGGAAGAAACCTGAGCGGGCAAAGTTTACTTATTGTAATTCGTCATAATTAAGCGAATTGTTGCTCAGCAAACGAAGACCATTATTTCATTGAGCCTGACTCATTCCTGGGTGGTGTTAGGCACGTGGGGAGACTTTTGCCTGAACGTAGCTCCTTTTGCGTGCTTGGGAAAGGTGGCACAGATTCTCCTACCACATTCATTGATGCGTGCTTATAAGTTATCAGAAGTCCCACTTAGCACCTGCCAATTTAGCAGCTGCAGTGAAGTTGAAAACACTGTGGGAACAGAATCTGGGAAGATGGTGAAAGGCAGGATAGATACTGAGAAAAATCTCCATGTTCTAGGAGAATAAATTGCTGGTATCTCCCAGCAATTGCTGGTGCCCATTATTTGTATCCTTCAAAGAGTTACACAGGAAATATACCTCCATCTCTTAATTCCAAGACAGATTTCCTGTCCTTCCTTTCTTCCTTCTGTGGATAACGAAATTTCTATCATATACCCTTGCTCTCTTCTGCCTATTTTTACTTCACATAATGTCTTCAAGGTTCATTCATACTACAGCATTTCTCAGAATTTCCTTCCCTTTCAAGGCTGAATAATATTCCACTGTATGTATACATCACATGTGTTTACATATTCATCTGTCAATGGACATTTAGGATGTTTTTACCTTTTGGCTATTGTAAATAATGCTACTATGAACATTGGGGTACAAATATCAATTCAAACCCCTGTTTTCATTTTTAATAGGTATGTACCTAGAAGTAGAATTGCTGGATCACATGGTAATTCTATATTTAACTTTTTGAGACACCTCCATACTCTTTTCCACCATGGCTGCACCATTTTATATTCCCACCACAATGTTTGAAGGTTCCAATTTCTCCATATGCTTACCAACACCTGTTATTTTCTTTCTTTCTTTTTTATAATAGTCATCCTAATGGGTATGAAGTGGTATCTCATTGTGGTTTGATTTACATTTCCATAATGACTAGTGATATTGAGCGTCTTTTCATCTACTTATTGATTATTTGTATATCTTCTTTGGAGAAATGTTTATCCAAGTACTTTACCCATTTTTAAATTGGGTTGTTTGCTTTGTTGTTGTTGAGTTGCAAGAGTATTTAAAAATATTTCCTGGATATTAATCTGTTATCAGATACATAATTTGCAAATATATTTTTCATTCTGTAGTTTGTCTTTCCACTCTTTTGATACTGTCCTTTGATGCACAAAAGTTTGTAATTTTGAGGTCCTATTTATCTATTTTTTCCTTTGTTGCCTCTGTGTTTGATGTCATATGCAAGAAATCAATGCTCAAAATAGCCACATATTCTTAATTGATGTATATTTATTTCTTATATATGTGAATTATATACCAAACAGAAACAAATTGAAATTTAAAAAGGATGAGACAAAAATGAAATAAGCAATTATATTTTTTAAAATTATCATTGCAAACACGTGATTGAATAGGCACATGTTTTTGAAAAACATGATTTTAAGTTCTAGTTCTAAAAATTCTGTTTCTTTTCATAATTGGTTCTAATGCTGGTCATAGTGGAAAAGATACCTCACAAAGATACATATACTCGAATTGTAGATGTGCATTGTTAATTGTGCCTGCTAGATTGTGATGCTGGTTTTTCAATTCCATTCACCAATTATGCAGTGATTTTTGTTGGAAAGTACCTACCAGATGTCCATCTTTCCTGAAATCAATCAGTTGTTTATGCAAAGTCATAAAAATGTCCTGAATTTTGTGTATTTTTATAAATGGGTTTAGATTTACTGAAATTACACATATGAACAATTTAAACACCATTCAATAAAATAATATTGAATGTCAACTGTAACTGAAAAAAAATTTAAAAAAACAAAAACAGATTTGAAATATGTATTTTTCACTTTTAAAAAGTGAGCACGTAATTATTATAGGTGGCATACATTGTTTTCAGTTCTATGATTATATAATGATGGAAATAATTTCAAACATCCATTTTTCAGAATATTCTCCCCAGAGTATATTTCTTTCAAAAAGAAGTTATTTTCTCATTATCAAAATCAAAATGATCAAAATGACAGCTTTACTTTAAAGGAAGTGATTAAGGGTATTTATGTCTTTGAAAATATCTTCCAAACATCTTATCCTGACAGCCACTTGTCATCTCAGAAAAAGCACATTTGGAGCATGATGTTCTGTATAATAAAGATGTATAATACTTTGATATTTAACAAATCCTTTATGTATATTGCCACAATAGCCAAAAAACCCTTCTGTGTCATTAACAAGATTACCGTGGTTATTCCCCATGTCATTACAAAGCATTGTGAAAGAGAGTACTATAATTTAAAGGTCTTGGCTTCATGGAAAGTTAACTGCATTTTTGACATCTCTAGCACTTGGCACACTTCTGGCTTCAACATCTTGATTATAAATTATGCAGTGCAGGATTTCATATGAGGGAAGATCTCTGTGACTTTATCCCAGAATATTTTTTATTTCACTTAAAGTAGCCATTCCACTAAGCACAATGTTTTTCATAAATCATTGTTTTTATTAAAGAAGTTACTGCTGAGAATATATCTTCTTTGGTACACGTTTTCCTTTAGTTGTTTATGAGAAAATGAGTTATTTTTGTGTTTTTCTTTTGAGCCAGACTAATAATAAGTGTCTCTCCAACAATATGTGGCTTTTTGTCTTTTAAATCTTTCAGTATTAAGCAAGCTCAAAAGAGGCTTCTAAACATTCTCATTAATTTTAGTGATGTTTTGTGACGTACTGGATTGACTATTGTCCGACTTCTCTCATGGTGTGGTTGGGAGTTCACCACAACCAGATGCAGACATATGATGCTGGGAAGAAAGTGGGCAGCTTGGACACCTGTCAATAGGTCTGCTTGGTTTACCAAAAGGTGAGTGTAGGTGATGACATTGAAAATGTTGGCAGAAGTCAGAAGTAAGGTTTTCTTTAGGTAGAATAAGCAATGAAATGAGACTTAGCCTAGATTCTTTACTAAGCAGAATCCTAGGCAAGGATTAGATGGTAATGCTTTCCTGGGAAGGGTAATTGTCAGGGCAGGGAGACAGGGAAAGAGAAATGATCCAGGAAAGATGGGAGGTAACACAAGGTCTTACCTTATGGAGTTGGCCATTGCCTCAAGAAGAAACATGAAACATCCCAAGTAAGCTGTACCGAGAAACTGCCTCAAAGCAGCCCATCAGAAGGCGAATGGAGAGGGCATTCATCTGCTAGCCCTCCCTTCTCTTGTCTCCCATTGAACAGAGTTTACTCACGGAGTATTGACTCCCCTGTGCTTCTGATTGCATCACCCGGCACCTTCCTGAGAGCCAGATGCCATGCCTGGTAGTGTGGCACGTTACTGGAGTCTGGAGGAAGAGGAGTAGCAGAGATTCCAGGTGTCTCGGTCAGCAGGACTGCATGGGCCTACGTGGAACTGGTCATGGTGGCAGTTGTTGAGACAGAACAAATGACACAGGGCCTATTGACAGGTGAGGCTGAGACAGTGTGAGGCAGTACATGAGGTGTGCTCAATACAGACAATCTCTTGTGCACTTTACATCTGCTGTGACCTTCCATGACTTGTGGCTCCCTTAATACAATACAGGGCTTCCACTGTTGTGAGAACAAGTTGCCCTCGCTGCTTCCCCAGAGGGAAGGAACAAGTCAATCAGTCACAGGGTCCCTTTCAAGATGGTGACAAGTTGTGATTTCCAGAAACACTAAGGCAAGTGGGTTAGTGTACTAAGCTACAATCTCTGTATTGGGCCTGGTCCTGAGGCTTTAATTGATATTTATTATTTTACTTCTTTATCAAACATTCTATATTTACCTCACCTTCCACCAACCTTTGGCTGGCCTTAGTTGCTTTGCTGGAGAAGTGACCCAGAACTTCAAGTGGCCTGATCCTTTATTTGCTCTGTGCTTTTTAGGTCCTGGTTGCTACAGTTTGCCATGAACCATTATCAATAGGCATGGCAATACTGAGAGAGACCTAGTGAATCCCCTGGGTTTCAGACATTATCCCCATCACTCCATTATTTCAATCAGACAGTAAATCATTTTCTGGCCTATTGGACTATTGGTATGAAAGTCCCAAGGTGGTCAGGTGGTAGTTAAAAACTTTATGTTCAGTGGAACTCTTATTATATACACTGGCAGAACTGTTCCTTCCCTGGGAACGAAGACCTCTAATTGGGCAAGATGTTAGATTGCAGGGAATAGTAGCACAAATACTATCCATGGACTCCTGTTTTTGATGGTAAGGGAGGTACTTCTACTTTACTTGGTTCCTAGACCCACACATTCTTACTGTTGGAGGCATAGGATCAGCTGTTGATTTGGCACTTATATTTATTTCTTCTTGGAAGACAACATCCAAACCCTGCAAGGTGTTGAATGCATAGCCGAGTCTCCAGAAGGCTGTTTATCATTCTATTGGTCTGGCTGCTTCTACATGGGGGAATGGGGGGTACCTGGTACTATATCAATGAGTCCCCTGGTGACAGCCCACGTTTGCACCTCCTTTGCTGTAAAAAAGGCCCCATGTTAGAGTGAACATGTTAGTGTGGAATACATGTTGAAGGATAAAGCATTCTGTCAGTCCTTTGTTGGTGATGCCGATAGAGGCACTGTAGGCAGGAAAGACAACCCAACATCCAAAATGTGTTTCACTTTTGGTATGGATGATAATTATTGTCCCCTCCAATGTGGAAAACATCAGATATAATGGACTTGCCATTTGGTAGGGTGTTAGATGACACCTCAAATGATGGTATTGTGTTCAGGGCATAGCTTCAGTCCCTGCTGCTAGCACACTGGCCACTCAGAAGTAGCTGTAGCTCAGCTGACCATGATGACAAGAGCCCTTGTCATTAGGACCATGCATGTTCTTCATCCCTGATATCCTGGCCACTCTGTTCACTGGCCAGTTGTACAGGCCCTGGGCTGGTCAAGGAGACTATTCAGGGTCATCTTATCAGACCGTCTTTCAAGGTCACCCACAAATGGGGCTATAATGTGGCAATAGTCCATTTCTAGTTGCACCAGAATAGCACTCTGATGCATCTGTGACCATTCCTGTCTTTTCTTCTTTTGAGAGTTCATCAATGGAAATTCGTGGGTTGAAGGAGAGACATGACTGTGGTAGAAGTAGGAGGTGTGGCAGTCTAGACTAGCAGTTAATGATAATTTACTCATAATTTTGGACCTGCTGCAGCCCCATCCCAAATGTGCCCCTCCCATCATGCAGTGGATTGCTGCTATTTCTATCCAACAGTATGATTTGCTCTATCTGAGAACATGCTGTGCTATAGAGAGGCCACACTTCCTTCTGTCTGTCCCAGTGATTGATCATAGCAGTGATATTAAAGCAGATCTAGTCCTAGGAGGCAGGAGACTCCTATAACAGAAAATTTTTACCTTGAGGACTTCCCAATGGCCCTGCCAAAATTTCCTTAGGACTGCACTGCATTCTGAGATGCTTCCATCCAAACTTCCTTCCATCTTCTCTCCTTCAATCAGGATCAGAAACGTATTGCATGTCTAGTTGCATCTTGGCATTTGCTTCTCAGAGGACCTGTACTAACATGTGGTGGAGGGAGTCAGAAGCTCCAGGCCTTGGCTTCACACAGAAGATCTCCATAGGCATGCATCGAGATGTTTGAGGTGGCTGTGGGTGAGGCAAGGCCTGGGACACAGGGAGGATGAAAGATCTAAGGAGATGCATAACACATTCGATGTAGAGAGGTTTCAACAACAGATTGAAACTTGCAACTTTAGCCGACCACTCTGGCGGTAGTAAAATGCATGGACCTGAAGGGAGCAAATGTAATGACAGGGAGGCTGGTTAGGAGAAGATATTCCATACACTACAGCAGTGACATTGAGAATGGAGAGAAGGGGACAGGTAAGATAGAGGGACATCCACAGGACTTAATGCTATTGAGGGTAAACATTGGGGAGAGAGAGGAGATAAAAATAAGTTCTTGTTTCCTGTTTAGAATAACTAAGAGAAATAAGACACACAGAAGGAAAAACTTTTTTTTTTTTTTTTTAATGAAACCTTTCTGGTCATGTTGAGTGTGAGGTATCTATTTAAAATCTGTATCAACTGTGGGATGTATAGATTTGAAGCTCAGGAGCTGAGGAGTTTGAATAGCAGATACAGACTTTGGAATTCTTAGCCTCAAGGGGAAGCTGTGAGCAAGGATGAAATTGCCCAGGCAGGGTGTGAAGAGAAGGGCCTCATGAGGAAAGTCTGGGGCTCACCAATGTTTAATGGGAGGATTGATGAAGAGGAGACGAGGGAGAGTGGAACTGAGATGCAGCAAGAGAACTGGAATCTTAGAAGCCGAAGGAGTAGAGAAACTCAGGAGAAGAGGGAGTCATCAGTGGTGTTGGGTGCACTAGAGGGTCAAACAAGGGGAGGCCTGACGCAGAGCCCCTGTGTTGCTGTTAGTGATCTTACCAAGAGGAATTTCATAGCTGAGTCCAGGCAGAAGCCGAATTATAATGGGTTTGAGGATGAAAGGGAAGGATCAAAGGGAAGTCATGGAATTGTGCTACTCTTTCAGTGAGTTGAATGTGAAGCGAATAGGCAGAATTCAAAGGGACATTTTGAAGTAATTCCTTTTTTAAAACCCAGAGATATGTGTCTGTGTATAGGCCGCTGGGAAAGAGCCAACAGAAAGGGAGAGGTGGAAGTTACAGGAGAGAGGAGGGTGAGACTCAGTTTCCAATAGTTTCTGTCTGTTTAATGAGAGTTTCTTAGATGAAAAGACAGAGAAAAAGGAATTTCTTCTGAATGAGCTTCTCGATGTAAAGAAGCCAATAAGTGACTGTCAGGGACTAGTCTTCGGCTCCCAGAGGATCCTGTACCCCTGTGAAGACCGTGGCAATGGCTGACTCAGATGGAGCCTTCATAGCCTCTGCTGAGCATAAATGAACTAATCAGGCTGAATCCTCAAACTCATCCATACAACAATTCCTGCAACAATCTGACCTTATTTCCATCCTAGTCTTAGTGCCAGAATTGCAAACAATTGGACGTTTTATTAATCAAGAAAAAGTATATCCAAAACTCACTGTAAGGAAAGCTTTAGTCTAATCTCCCCTGTGTCACATTTCATTATGACAGATGTGTCCTCATTTCCAGTTCTTATTTATATAACATGCAGTCATATTTCATTACAGATAATTAATCTTAAAAACGTTAGCTTTTAAAACTCAAGTTTTGAGTTTCCCATTCATCCATCAGCATGTTAAGGAAAAATATGCCCCCCGCCCAATTAGGTTCTGTGTCTGATTTTATTTCTGTTCAAGCTCTTTGTCCTTCTCCTGTTTTCCAATGGAGAGGAAGCACAGAGGTGCTCAGAGGAGCCATTGTTCCAGCATTCTAAAACTGTTGGTGTTCTTTTCTATGAAGATAATAATTGAATAACTAAATTTAAGGAAAGGCCCCTGAAATACCAGGAAACAGATTTTCTGTGGAGTCTGAGAATACCCCTATTAACAAAAAAAATTTTAAAGTCAACAGGAAATATCTTGGATTTTTTTTTTTTGCCAGCTTGGCTGTTTATTCAATGAGAAGCACTTAAAAATTAAGTTATTGCATAGCGACAAAACTATGATGCATGGGGAACTTGCTGTGAAAGAACACATTGCAAAATGAAAATTAAATACTATAAACTTGTCTTGAACATTTTCTAAGATATTTTGCTTAACAAATATATACTGGAAGGGTCTTAGCTAATATATCTTTGATGATGCTCTTTTGGTAAGGCTCTAAGGAATTGCAGTAACAGTAAAATGCTGTACTATTTTAGTGGGAAGTTCTTCCCCAATGGTGGGGTTAGAAATGTGTGTGGGTCATTGAGTATTTGTTGGATAAGTGGTTCAACTGACTTAAATTTCTGCAGATGTAGTCATTTACAGATATTCCTATTCAGAAAATTTTCTTTTTATGAAAACAATATTAGGGATATTAATGTATAGGGATCTACATTAAAAACTATAGGAAGGAAAAAATGAAAATGTTAAAACACATGTAATTTAAGTTGCAGAAGGAGAAAAAATGTAAGAAAGGTAATGCTTGATGCAATAATGGCTGATTATTTCCAAGAATTATTGAAAGGCATGAATCTTCACATGTAAGAATAATAAAAATTTGCAAGTACAATAAATAAAATAAATCTATGTTTAGACATATCATAATGTATGAAGACCTTAAAAGTAGGAAGAGATAAAAAGCAAGTCACCTATACATGAATTACTCTTAGGTTCTCAACTTCTAATGAGCCCCAGGATCACCTGAAACACTAATCCATTAGCATGTAGAAGTGGCCCTGCCACTTCAAAGTTCTGATTTAATTGGTTTAGGATGGGGTCTACATTTTTTAATAAGCTCCATAGACTACACTATTGGGTGGCACTATTTATTAGTGTGAGAGTTGACTTCTCATTATCAACAATGGAAGCCCTAATATGGAAAATAATATTTTCAAAATGTTGAAAGAAAAGAATTGTCTATCTGATAGTATATCTAGTTAAAATTTCATTTAAGAATGAAGGCAAAATGAAGACATTTTCAATGATAGTTTATTACCAACAAATCCTCATTAAAGGAGCTTCTAAAGGACTTACTTTAGGAAGAAGAAAAAAGAAATTAAAGATGTGTTGGAGATGCAAGAAGGAATGAGGAGCAAAGGTTAACACATGGGTAAATCTAAAATGTTGAGTCAATGAAAAAATATTTAGTTTTGCAGGTAAAAACAATTAAGGTATTTCCAGACAATAAAAAGCTGAAGGAGTGCATCACCACCAAATCAGTATTACAAGAAATGTTAGCGGGACTGCTTTAAGTAGAAGAAAAAATATACATATATGAATAAGAAAATTTCGCAAAGAAAAAAATTCTCACTGACAATGGCAAACAATTAAAAGCACTGGATTAAAAAAAAAAAAAGGAAAATAAAAGCAGTGGATCAACCAACACTAAAGCTAGTACAAAGGTTAAAAGGCAAAAGTAGGAAGATTTACAATAGTAAATTAAGGGATACACACAAACTCACACACAAAAGAAGTAAAAAGTAATGACAAAAACATAAACATGGAAAGGATAAGTAAAAATGGTACTGGTTTTAGAATGTATTTGAACTTAAGTGGCCATCAACTTAAAATAGACTGCTGTAAACATAGCTTGGTATATATGAAGCACATGGTAACCACAAACCAAAAATCTACAAGAGATATCCAAGAAATAAAGAGAATGGAATCCATACACAACACTACTGAAAGTCATCAACATACAAGAGACGAGAACAAGAGAACAGGAAAGGAACAGAGAACTACAAAAACAATCAGAAAACAATTAATAAATGGAAACTACAGACCTATCAATAATTACTTTAAATGTAAATGGATTAAATGCTTCAATCAAAAGGCTAATGGATAGAGAAGATGTGGTACATATGTACAATGCAATACTACTCAGCCATAAAAAAGAATGAATCTTACCATTTGCAACATGGATGGACCTAGAGGGTATTATGCTAAGTGAAATAAGTTAGACGGAGAAAGACAAATGCCATATGTCCTGCAGGAGACCCTGCTCACTGCGCCATTTGCTGTGCAGGGAGGCCTGCAGGGTCTCTGCTCCCGCTCCCCACATAAGAACGCAGGACATGGTGAGGCCAAAAAAGAACACCCACGGAGCCATAGATAGGGGAGTCATACCACTATTTTCTCGCTGGTGGCTGGGTTGGAGAAACAGGAAACAGGAGCCACACAATTCTCAACCCTCACTGCTCCGCTTGCAGGTTCAGCCACCATCTTCTTGCTAGCCCCCATTTTTCTTGCTAGTGTAGCCACAGCAGTCATACTAGTGGCCAATGGCTCCCTGGTTACAGCTGACGGCCAACTAGCCACAGCTGATGGCCATCCAATCACAGTTGATAGCCATTTACTACCTGAGCCAGCACCTTTCTATGTGAGGCCGAGAGCCTGGAAACTACTTTCTGGGGCTCTGCCCCCACACCATATGATTTCACTTATATGTAGACTCTAAAGACCAAAATAAACAAACAAAACAGAAACAGACTCAGATACAGAGAACAAACTGATGGTTGCCAGAGGGGAGAGGGGTTGGAGGGATGGGTGAAAAAGGTGAAGGGATTAAGAAGTACAAATTGGTAGTTACAAAATAGTCATGGAGGTGTAAAGTACAGCATAGAGAATATAGTCAATAATATTGTAATAATTATGTATGAGGGATCACTTCGTAAGTTATAAAAATGTCTAAACACTATGCTGTACACCTGAAATTAGTATAATATTGAATGTCAAATGTAATTGAAAAATTTTAAACTTAAAAATATTTTAAAAATTAAGATAGAATTAGAAATGGGGTAAAAATATCTGGTGAATAGAGTGATTTTAGTTAAAGCTTTCTAAGATCTTTTATTTGTTAGAGGAGAGTAGAGATACTAACTTTCATTTAAAATTGTATACAAATATTGTTATTGAGGGTTATCAGTAAAAGAGCAAATAAAATAAAACAAAAATGCAGTGAACAACTTTCAAAATTTCAGAAGGAAATTAGGTAAATTTAAAAAATGGAACCAATCGAAAGATGAGGGAAGAGAAAATATAAAACTAGTAGGACAAACAGAAAACACAAAATAGGACAATAGAAATATTTTCAAGTATATAGTAATAAAAATAGATGTAAACCTGTCAGTTAAAAGAGACTGTCAAATTAGATTTAAAAATAAATCAGGGGGCGGCCGGATGGCTCAGTTGGTTAGAGCGTGAGCTTTTAACAAGGTTACCAGTTCAATTCCCGCATGGGATTGTGGGCTGCAACCCCTGCAACTAAGATTGAAAACAGCCACTGGACATGGAGCTGAGCTGCGCCCTCCACAACTAGATTGAAGGACAACGACTTGATTTGGAGCTGATGGTCCCTGGAAAAACACACTGTTCCCCAATATTCCCCAATAAAAAATTGTTTTAAAAAAATAAAATATAAATCAGGATTTTCACTGGGGGCTGCAGCTGGGATCGACCCTGCAGCCTGCATGGCAGCAGTCGTGGTGGGGAGAGCAGCCCCACTACCAGCAGCCATGCTGGGGTCAAACTGAGATTTTACTCATGACAGGAAAGTGTCCCAGGTCTGCAGATACTTCTAGGCAGGCTTTTGCTTTCACGGAGATTGATGCATCTGTCAGGACCCACAGCCCCTAGTCACCTTGCATCGTGCCGCCACCTCGCCAGGGCCCTCGCTGGGGCTGACCCACAGGGGTTTCGTGCCCACCTGTCTGCCCTTTGGGGATGTGGGTTGGGGCTGGGCCTGGGCCTGCTGAGGTTGGCCAGTGAGGGCTAGGAGGTTGGTGGCAGTTCTTGGAAGTCCCTGTCTCCATCATCTGCTGACAGCAATCATATCCACTTCCCGGGGTCTTAGCTCAAACCACACCATGCCCAGGGGCTCATGGGCCCACTTCAGAGCCTGGACCTCAAGAGGAAGCAGGACAGTCAGGACGTCCTGTGTGGCATCTGCATGGATAAAGTGTGAGACAAGCCAGAAACTGAGTGGATTTCAGCATCCTGCCCAACTGCACCCATGCCAACTGCCTGGGCGGCCTATGCACCCTGCGGAAGAGCCTACAGGACTTCCTGCTGGATGTCATTAAGGCCTGTCCCCAGTGCTATGTCCATTCCAGCTACATCAGCCCCCACAAATTCTGGGTGCGCAAGGGGCTGAGAAGGAGCAAGTCATCAGGAACTTTAGGGCTTGAATCAGCGATTCGATTTCGGTTTTTCATGCAGGGGAATGGCTGCTGCCCCTCTAAGTTTGACTGCATTTACCAGCACCAGCTCCCAGCCAAGGCCCTGAGCTCTGGCCCTACCTGGCCCAAGACTGTGCAGCTGGCCTTCTTAGGGGGCAACTAGTGGGAGGACAAAGAGTTCTTCACACACTGTGCCCTAGCTATAGGTTCAGAACTCCTACTGGATCCCAACTATTTTTACCACAGCTTCCTGCCCTCAGGATCAACATGTGGAGTGGGGCTGAGGGGCAGGGATTGCTAGATGGTAGGTCTTTTCTCTTTTGGGCTTGGTGAGGGATGAAAGTAACTAGCCCTCCACCCCCATGAACTGCAGCAGTGACACATGGGGCTGGGTGGCAGGCTCTCAAGAAAGAGGAAGGATTCTCATTCCCTTCACAGAGGCTTGGTTTTTAACTTTGCTCTTTTGTAGGATTCTGAAAGAAAACCAATAAAATGCACTTAAGCCATCAAAACAAAAACAAAAAAGTTCTAGGCTGTTAATTAGAGTCACATCTGAAAATAGTAGGATCACAAAAGATAAAAGAATGGAAGACATATTAAGTGTGTTAGTTTCTTAGGTAACAAATGATCATAAACTACGTGATTTAAAACAACATAAAGTTATTCTCTCGCAATTCTGCGGGCCAGAAGTCCAAAATCGAATGTCAGCAGGGTTAGTTCCTTCTTCAGGCTTTGAGGGGAAATCTGTTCCAGGCCTCTCTCCTGGCTCCTGGTGACTGCCGGCAATTCTTGGCATTTCTTGGCTTGTAGACACATCACTCCAATCTCTGCCTCCACCTTCACATTGCCCTCCCCCATGTCTCTGTGTCAAATCTCCCTCTCCTTTCTCTTATAAGGACACTGGTGTCCTTGGATTTAAGTTCTACCCTAAATCCAGGGTGATCTTACCCTGAGAGCCTTACTTGATTATAATGGCAAAGAGACTATTTCCAAAGGTCACAGACACAAGTAAGAGGGATTAGGCCCAGGTTGTTATATCCTTTGGGGGGACACTATTCAATGCACCACAGTCCATACTCTGGCTCCCCCAAATCATATCTGTCCCATGTGCAAAATACATTCATTTTATTCCAACATCCCCAAAAATATAACTCACCTCAGCATCAGCTCTAAATCCAAAATCTCATCTACATATTGTCAACTCAACTCAAAAAGAGGCAAATCTCATCATCTGAATTATCTAACTCAGGTAAAGCTGACACTCAAGCATATGATCCATCTTGAGTCAAAATTCCTCTCCATCTGTGGACCTGTTCACAGAAAACATATTGTCTATTTCCAAAATACAGTGGTGGGACAGGCATAAGACATTTCCCCAATTCAAAATGGAGAAATTGGAAGGAATAAACGGGTCACTGGTCCCAAGCATGTTTAAATCCCAGGAAGGCAAATTCCATTAGGTTTTAGGCCTGAGAATACCTTCTGTGGCTCAAGATCCAATTTCTGGTCCCACAGAAACTTCATGAACCGCTGCTTCTCTGTCTTCTGTATCTGTATTAAAATTTTACCCACCAACTAAATATTAGACCCAAAGTGTTTTATAAGTAAAAATTTTCACCGCATTCAAGGAATAGATAATTCAAGATATGGATAACTTCATGGTATGAAAAAAGAGAAGAAATTCCTTAAATACTTATGGAACTAGTAAAAACTTGATACTGAATCCAGAAATTATAAAAGTTATAGACCAATCTTATTCATAAACATAAATGTGAAGGTTCTTAGTAAAATAAGATCAAATAGAATAATGCAATGTACGTATATAAAAGTTATACCTAGTAACTAAGTTTATACCATCCTTGCAGGTTTTGCAAGGATGTTTCTATATAAGAAAATATATTATTATAATTCACCATATTAAGATTGGTGAAAACATTATCATATCAATAAATTTTTAAAATGCATAAAGCTTAACATATTTTCAAACCAAATATCCTAGCAAACTAGGAATGGAAAGGAATTTCATTTACCTGATCAAATATATCTACTAAAAACCTATAGCAAATGTCACCTTTACTGGTAAACCATTAGAAACTTCTCGTTTAAAATCAGGGTGGGACAAGGATGCTATAACAGCATCTTTTCAACAGTGAATGAGGTCCATGAGTACATAAGAAAAGAAAAAATTATATAAAAGATATAAAGATAAGAGAGAATAAAGTTGCAATTACTCCTAATGATTGTCTACATTAATGAAGAGAAAGTCAAGGCACAGAGTTATAATTAATAAGGGAAAGCTGTAAGCTCATTGGGTAGACATATATAATGAACACATATATTCTTTTTTTTTTAATTAAATTTATTGAGGTGACAATTGTTAGTAAAATTACATAGATTTCAGGTGTACAATTCTGTATCACATCATCTATAAATCCCATTGTGTGTTCATCACCCAGAGTCAGTTCTCCTTCCATCACCATATATTCGATCCCCCTTACCCTCATCTCCCACCCCCCACCCCCCACCCCCCTTACCCTCTGGCAACACATATATTCAATACAAAAATAAATTGTATTCTATACACCAAAAATAATATTTTTTTCCAAAATAATATTTTTATTAAATGGTTAAGTAAAATATGTCATTTAAAATAACTACAAAATATGAAGAGTTAGAAGTAACTCAGATAAAACATGATCATGACCTTAGAATGTTTGTGCTAAGTTATAGTGTACTGGCTTATGCAAAAGGATTTATAGTATCTAATTCATAATTGTGTAATTATCTCCTAAGTACTTTAAGATTGATTGTCTATCCAAATAACATTTTCTCCACGTCAGGAATTGTGCCTTCTACTTGTCACACAATACTATTCAGTGATGTGCAATAAATACACTACATAATGTGCCAGACATTAAAAAAAATGAAGTGATTATTTTGAGATGTTTCCAGCATATTAATCTAATTGAGTTTGTGCATGTATGGTAAAAAATAATGGAACAAAAACAGTGTTTTGGGCACAATCTTTCTATTACATTATTCAAGAATTATTTGGAAAGATAGCCATACCTCTGCATACCACTCAAAGCTATCTGGAAAAAAAAAGGTTAATATAAATACATCAGTTAACATACCATGTTTCCCCGAAAATAAGACCTAGCCGGACAATCATCTCTAATGCATCTTTTGGAGCAAAAATTAATATAAGACCTGGTCTTATTTTACTGTAAGACCAGGTCTTATATAATATATAATATATAATATAATATAATATAATATAATATAATATAATATAATATAATATAATATAGTACCGGGTCTTATATTAATTTTTGCTCCAAAAGATGCATTACAGCTGATTGTCTGGCTAGGTCTTATTTTGGGGGAAACAGGGTAGACGTAGAGTCCAGATCAGCAAGTAGACCAAACACTTGCACCAAATACTATTGGAAGCCCACCTGGAATAGACAACAACAGCACCCCTTCCCCCAACTCTCCCACCTATAACCTTTAATAATAGATTTTTGGGATAACCTCTAGACTTTTTATAAGTTCTGAAGCCTTGGGATGGATCTCTTTCATAGTTCCATTTCTTCATTAAACTGAGTTTGGGGAACAGAGGTTATATTTTAAAAAATCGCACTTCTTCAACTGATAATGGGCAATTAGTGGTTTTGGTTTCTGTTTGAGTTTTGCTAAGCTGTTCTCCAGTCATCTCAAGTAGAATTTAAAATTTTATGAAGGTGACAAGTGAGATAATTAATCACTTTAGTTTGCTGTGAATGCTGTGGGTTGTATTTGGAAATGTAAAGATTAATAGTCTAGAGAAAAGAAGTGAGATTTATTTTCCTCTTGTGGTCCTCTCCTGGTTTCCATGGGATTTTGAAATTTTCTTGGAGTGGGTGGATCAGATGTTTTGGGGTTCTCTCCCAGACCTGCATCCGTGTTCAATTCTTCTGTTCTTGGGGTTGACCTAACAGCCGCGATATGTTGAACGTATTTGACTGCCATACTGTGAGAGTGGACAAAAGGCATCTTTGTCTGAGGTTAGTACCTGTGGCTCTTTGGGAGAACAACAGTCTGTGCTTGAGAACGGCTGCAGCCCTGTAGTGCCCAGCAGATCCTTGCCAGCTCGGGGCCTGGCGAGGCAGATGGGCTTTGAAGGCACAGCAAGCTTCAAACTGGCAAAGTGACCCCGCCAGGCTGGGCCTCTCCCAGGAAGAGGCTGTGTTGGGAAGGGGCTGAGGGGCTTGGCCATTTACTCCTAACTAACACATTCTTGCTCTTTTTTCCCTCTTCCTCAACCTCCACTGCAACACGAACTTTTGAATTGCTTTTCATTCCTATTTACCTTATAGAGCAAAAAGAACATAGCTTATATTTCCTTTACTCAAAATCTGAGGCTATTTGGAAAGCAAATAAATAGTCTGAGTGGCCTCCTGGGTAATTTGAATAAAACTTAGTGCCTGAGAGATTCTTTCAAATGGAAATGAAAAATTGTTATTCACTCATGATCAGTTTCCATTTTCATTTTCATTTTAATTTTAATTACTGAGCTTTCTTTCTCTAAAATCAAGTCTCTAAAACAGACCTTAATTATTCAGTTTTAACTGTAGGAACATTTATTACTGAAAGAGCAGCTAGCAGTGCAGAGTAGATGTTATTTTGTTTATATTTTAAACAGTTAGTCTGAAATATTTCTTCCAATGGGAATATTTTGTACCAAAAAAAAATCCGCTAGAACAAAAGGTAAACAGCTGGAAAAACAAAGTTTTAAAGTGAATCTATAAGAGGAAGATGCCTAAATCTTTTGAAATCTTTAGTGGCATGATCCCCATTGAGTAAGTGAATCAAATTAACATAATTAAATAGAAACGATCTTTGCATTCATACAGCATCTTAGTTTTCCAAGATCTCTTTTTGCCTTATCCCTTAAATAAATGTTTCCTCTAAGGTAAGTACTCTTAAGCCTATCTCATCTTTTAAGAATTCATCTAACCCTTTTTATGTGCTTCCCTAGAAATGATTTTCTTTGTCAAATGAGCCTTTTTTGGATCTATAGACTTAAATTACAGAACTGTATCTACCCTAAGGTGTAAAACAATCATCATTTTCTCTTTAGTTCTCTCTATCCTGGTTTATAAAGTTTAGAAATTATCATTTCTGGAAATCTTTAAAAGTAGGAGAGATCTTTATCTCTTATTCTTGGTTTTAATGTGGTTTGAGAAAGAGAAGTATAAGAGATAGACACAAAAGTGTCTGGAAAAGAGATAATGAAAATTAGTTATAGAGATCTCATCCCAAGTGTTGGTGATATCTGTAGGTGGAAGTGTCCCATAGGCAGACAGAAATTAGAACCGTAGCTTGGTAGAGAGGTCAAGACGTTCATATGGGACTAATCCACAGAAGAATGACTGTTAAAATTGTGAAAGTGAAATATTCAATAAAAGAGATGAGGACCAAGGACATATCTAGAGTGAAGGAGGAGGAGGAGAGACTCCTGTGATAGTTAGGATGTGTGTGAAAAGGTAGGAGGAAGACGAGGGAATTCTGTTGTGCTGAACGACTGGAGCGGAACATTTCAAGAACTAGCAAAGGTCAGCTATGTCGAATGGAACCTGAAAATAAGGCACTGCACTTGGTATTTATTAGGCCATATTTAAGCCGGGAGCAGAAACCTTCTTATCTTAAAAGCCATCTTGTCTTGCTTTGTACCTTGTACCTGCTGGCTTGTATTTGCCTTAGGTCTGGAGAAGCCGCCTGGAATGTAGAAACCATCTTATCCTGTCTTGCTTTGTACTTTGTACCTGCTGGCTTGTGTTTGTCTCCTTGGGGCTTATGATCAGCAAGCAGGCCAGACTGCAACCTGGGGGCTCGAATGTGGAACCACAGGGCTTGGTCATGCCCTGAAACCCTTTGTTGCTAGAAACAATGCAACGAAAACCCACAGAAGCATTGAAGGGGGAACAGCCTCATTTACCTGCTCCTGTAACACTCCATACCCCTTTTGGCTCAGAGAAGTTATGGTCTTTTCTAGCCTGCAGCTCACACACGCCAAATAAATTCTAATAGACCAATTTTGGTCTCCTGGAGCCGTGCTAACAGGGATCTTGATTTTTCTGTTGTTGTTGTTAGATAGCCTTGAGAGAACTGGAGTAAGAGTGAAAAAGATGAAGAAGGCAGCTACAAAGCCCTGTGGAGAAATGCCTTAATAACAAAATAGAGGCAATCTGAATATATTGCTCCCTGGAATTGTGGGGTATGAAATGTTAGAGATATGATGTTAACTAGAAAGGCCCTGAGGTCAAGTTATTTATGGTAGGGCATCTGTGGCTGTTTAGGAACAGACTGGAAGACCCCAAGAGAGAGAAAAGGGTGAATATAATTGTACAAGAACTCAGAAAACAAAGTACCTGAACAGGCAAAAATGGGATCCTCCTAAGTAAACCATAGAAACTCAAACCTTAGGAATTAAGAAACTTCGTTTTTTCATTAGAGCATTAGAACCAAAGAACTCATAGGTGATGGGCTTGGTTTTCTCATTAAGGAAGAGGAGGAAATTAATTCTGGCAGGAAGATATCTTATTGGACCTCCTAATAGGTGGGAAGTGAGTACAAGAAAAGCAATAAGAAAGAGGTGAAATGTGCGTAGTATCATATGGTTAGCTATTTTATAACCAACAATCATCAGTGATTTGCTCATAGTGAGTAGAATGTACTGCTAACTCTTCATTATCATTTCTCCACAGCCCCTTCTGACTTCCTTCTTTGACATTTTGTTATACCTCAAGATTATCTATCACTTATCCGGTAGACAAGGATGAGAGAAAGAACATTCAAGAAAAGGAATTAGTATTCACTAAAACAGAGTTGATAAACTAAAGCCAATAGGCCAGTGTGAATGAAATACAGGGTACTGGGTTGGGTGAATGATTGGAGGTGAGGACAGAAAAATAACCTGAGGGTGCAATTGGAAGGGAAGGGCCATACTGAAGGGCTTGGATGTGATTCTTAATGGGGAACTCGGGTAGATTTCCCTCCTCTGGGTACAATATTGATGGTGATGACGCATGACAAGGTAGGCTTCCTTAGGAGCTTGGGTGATGACTGTTGGGCACGGGAGTTTCTCAATGTAGAGGTGGGGTAGAGGTAAGGTAAGAACTGCCAGCAACTAAGGATCACTCTCTCTACCTCAAGACTATTAGGCTTGTTTTCCGGAGGAATCTTGCTCCTTGGAACCACGGACCATGAGGTCTATCACTTCATTGCTGTAGTGAAATTAACACCAACAAACAAGCTTAGCAAAGTGGTCACTGTCAGGTCCTGTATCAAAAGGGAAGGAATGGGTGACATTGTTAAAGGCACAGGAGATAATTTCATCTTCAGCGTTGCCCAGGATTCTCTTGAGGGGCCCTCCAACACCTGCACCACCAAATTCTTGATGTCATTGTGTTTAGCAGGTTTTCTAGATAGCAGGTCAGATCCATAACAGAGTCTTGGCAGTGCCACTGGCTGCAAAGATGATACTCCAGGCGGCGCCATGACCGTCAGCCATGGTTTGCCAGAGGGGCCACCTGCAGTCTCAGAGTGGCACTGATGCTATGGACTGTGATTGTAAGTTCCTCCATGATGTGAACATTTCACGGATGAGCTTGGGCAGGAGAGCCAGGTGGTCGGTGGTTTAGATGGCGTTGCTGACAATCTTGGGAGAGTTCTCATGTTTCTCATGATCCACTCCCTTTGCATTCAAGGTGGAGTCAGCAGAAAGGGCGTCGATGAGGACTTTTGTAGCTTCACCTTCAAGTGAACCTTAGCTTTTGTGAAGACAGGGAGGACAACAGGGGACTCCACACCAACATCACCCCATTTAATGTTGGGGGGGGGAGAGGCCTAAGAGAGATTTTTGATTCAGTATGCACAGGACATAACTAATTTGTTCCGTGAAGTTAGTGCTGATAATGACTTGATTCGTATGTGATGGATGAGGAGGAGAGTTTGCCTAGGGGCGCAGGTATGGAGTTGGGCATGTGGCTGAGGCATAAATGTACAGGCTATCACTTGGGAAGGTTTGTCTGGCCAAGCCTCTTCTAGGTGAATAGTTCAAGGGCCTCACAAGAAGCTCAAGTTCACATCAGGATAGGCCTATGGAAACTGAGAGCGCCAGCCAGAACCAGGTCACCCACCATTCCAACTCTGCTGACTTACAACCGTTTCTTATGCCTGGTCCAATTCCTCCCCAAACCAGCTTATCCCCAACCAAAAAGCCTGATTCAACAAGGAGGACCCCTGCCCCATATGCATTATGCACTGGGAATTGTAGCTGTATGCCTTGATCTTTTCTGGTCATTGCTTAGCTGAAAACGAACATTTCTCAATAGCAACCTGATTATTATTTAGGTAAGTAAGTGCTGTTCTTGAGAATTTAAAGAAGTGTAAATGGTGGAGGTGACTACCCTCTCCATGGGCTGTCTCACAAAATAAAGATCGCATAATGAGGGTCTGACCAATAGATTATAATTCATATATTTGATGAAGAAATAAAGATTTATGTCTATTGAGTTTCATGGCTATGTGGCTCTACCACTGTCCTCATTATTCTTTTGATAGTATGAGTTCCCATACTGTCCTTTTGTTTTAAGTTTAAAAAACGTAGTCTAACATTTTCTCAGTTTTGAAATCAGATTGATTCTGAAGGAGCTTTGTTAGGTTGCAATAAGATTTGCACTTTATACCCTAAGTTGGATAAGAAGTGATACAGAAAAAGAACATCTTCACATCTAGTCATTAAAAAATTTAGTCTTGGGCTTAATCTTTGTAAACAGGTTCCCCAGTACAACACCTAAATACTACCCAAAGTTTAGATAAAACAAAATATGTCTGACAGTTAAGTTCATGAACTCATCCTAGAAAAAGTGCACATACTCATTGCTGAATATCACTAAGGTCACCTTTGAAGTACTCCCCTTGGGAAGCTATGCACCGACACCAACACCTAGTCCATCCTTTAAAGCAATTTTGGAACTCTTTTTCTGGAATGGCCATCAGAGCTTTTGTGGTATTACCCTTGATGTCCTGAATGTCATCCAAATGTCTTCCTTTCAATATTTCCTTTATCTTCAGGTAAAGAAAGAAGTCATTGGGGGCCAGATCAGGTGAGTAGGGAGGGTGTTCCAATACAGTTATTTGTTTACTGGCTAAGAACTCCCTCACAGACAGTGCCGTGTGAGCTGGTGCATTGCCATCATGCAAGAGCCATGGATTGTTGGCAAAAAGTTCCGGTTGTCTAACTTTCTCCCGCAGTCTTTTCAGCACTTCCAAATAGTAAACTTGGTTAACTGTTTGCCCAGTTGGTACAAATTCATAATGAATAATCCCGCTGATATCAAAAAGGTTAGCAACATCGTTGCAACAAACTTTGTGAACTTAATTGTCAGTCCTCATATGATTTTGATCAGGCATAATGCATCAGTAAAATGTCAGTTTATATTATTTTTAAATGATATTGGAAATGCATAATGGCTGGTAAATTGCCCTTCATTAAAAAAAAAAAAATCACAGAATAAAGTCCTCTCTGTAAGTCCTCTCTAAGTATTTATTTCCGCATTTGTATACTTTTGATGAACTTATCAACCACACTTACGTTTTCTGAGGGAAGGTAAGCAGCTTCATAGAAAGAAACAAACTATAAACCAATTCAACTTCGCTAATAGCCAAAATTCCCTTTTGCATTTTTCTGATCGCTCTTTGAGTTTCATAGCTATGTGGCTCTACCACTTTCCCCATCCCATCAGCCTTTATTTATTGAAGATTTGGGAGCTAACTCACAGGAGTCATGACTTTGAAAACTCCTGCAGTAATCAGAGACAACATTAACATTCTGGTGAGCAATGCATCAAGTTTCAACTTGACTTCCTTAACTCACAAAACTTAACTTCCATTACATGAGGAAGCCATCCTCAACCTCATTCTCACTAAGAACGTCTTAATTTCCGATATAAACATGTCTTCCCACAGTTTCTGAGTCATCCGACTTTCACCCACCATGACCTACTGATTTCTCTGTTCCCTCCAGCTCCTCTTCCCCTCATTGCTTTCCTCCCTTCCCTGGCTCAAAATATCTCTCCAACTATTTTGTCTGGGCCTTATTTCCTCTAGTGGTATCAGCCTTCCAAGTCCTGACCTTGGCTACATGTAAAACTACCTTTTCTGCCCCATGGCTATGTACTGAATATTGCTGGAGGAAATCACAGGTTGCTGTTACTACATACTTTTGGTCCCCACAACACAGTGAGACCCTCAAAGCAATCCTTTGGTCCTTCACGAGGGTTCATCATCTCACTTTCTTAACAGGGATTATTCATTTTTCCTGAAGTCCCAACTTTCCTGCTGACATCATCTTTCTCAGCAGATGACATTGTGTCATGTTTCACAGTGAAAAACTAAAGCTTTCAGGCAGGAATATCTCCGCTCTTACTCCCCAGGGTCTGTATTTCTCCTCACTGTACCACCTGGCTGACATATACAATAAGAACTCAACTAGACGTAACGGGATTATGTTAAACTGAAGCCAAGCTGGGGTCATTATCTCAGGATGTTGGGAAATATCTTTTTGCAGTTGCTTTTGTTTGGTTTTACAGCAACAAGCTTTCCATCTCACAGATAATGTGGAAAGGCCCCTTACTAGGCACAGTGAACCCAATAACATCGTTATCAGTGTCTCATTCATGTTTTATAGATGTCAATGGAAGGAGTGAATTAGGTACATGAATGAACGAATGTGGGAAACAATTCCTGAAGTGAATTAATAAATGAAGATTAATTAATTTATTTATTAATAATTAATATAAGAAAAGTTTTCTGCCCAGAAGGAGCTTAAAATCTAATTCAGAAACATCTGAACAAGGCATTATATAATAGAGGTTTGAACTGTGTGGAATGGAAAATTAAAGATAAGGTAACATACAAGAAGGAGCTAATTATATAGTACAGGCAGGATAACAGAGATGGAAAGTTTGTTTAATTTATTTTTTGTTTTTCTTTCTAATGCAAGAGAGATCACAGCCCCAGCATTGCGTGTTCTATGTTCTCAGTAAAGAAAGAAAACGAGAACATTCTTCATATTGCTGGAGGGTAGGAGAGTTGGCACAAGATTTAAGGCAACATAGAAAGAAAAAGGGAATCATTTCTAGGTAGTAGGGCCAAAGGAAAACCATAAATAAAGGCAATGGGCGGTGGAGAGCAGTGAAAATTGCGTTTGTGGAATGACAAGAAGACCAGTTTAAGTGGCACACAGTTACTTGATAAAGCTGGGCAGAGAAATTTCAACTTATGGGCTAGTTTGTTAGAAATGTATTAATACTATTGGGAACCACGTTGAAGCGAATCCTATCATGGTGCACTCAGATTAGAAGAAACACACTTTTGCTTATGATGCTATGCTAGGTGCGTAGAAAATAAGTCATTCACTTTTGTCCAGTTGTTGGTAAAGAGTCAGTGTCCTTACTAGTTATTCAACCAACTTCCAGACTGCCTGCCAGATGAAAACTAATGCCCTAGATGTTTGGGGAGGTATAAAGATGTATTTAAAAAATCTCATTGTGGGGGAGGGAAGGAATGCATAAGCAGCTTGTAACACGAGCACCTGATTTATAAGTATTTCGTGCTTATATGTGATCACCACCAGGGGGTGAATTACCAGGGAGGGAGAAATGCTTCCACCAGAGCCAGTCAAAGGAAAACTCGCTGATCTGTTTTCCAGAGTCAGGGAAGGTAGTAAAAGTCTCTCCTTTTGCCTGTGGTAGGTTTAAATATGTTTCTAACATTAATTGTATTTCCCCATGGAAATAGCTCTATAAATAATGGTTAGGTTTTGCAGTATAATTCCAAAAGCATATATTTTAACTAATCCTTGATATAGTTAGAAAAAAACAAAGCCATCATTTACATATATATACATATATATACATATATATGTGTGTGTACATATACATATAATTTATAATTTTTATGGAAAAGTTCCCAAGTACAGACTTTCATAACTCAACCCATTTGTATCAGTGACTGCCTATTATTTTAAGGCATGCAATAAATGTCAAAGGAACAGAGCTATGTATTCACTTTGAATACTATTCTATCTTCTGAAATGTAGAATTACTTATTGAAAAACACTGAGGATTTACCAATAGGTTCAAGATAACCTATTTTCCCTTTTATGAAAGAATAAGCATTTCAGCTTTATTTTTTCAGGTTGATAAAAAGAGACCAGCCTCCCCTCCTTCACCACCATCCCCAAGCACTTGATCACCATTGTTTGGGAATAAATTATGGAAGTCCCAGGTCAGGTGAAAACTGAGCTGTGCTGTGCTTATCAAACAGCTTCAGGTTCTGCAAATACCCTCTGTACTGCAAACACAAAGGCATGTTCATTGTACACTAACTTTTTCAGCCTGATTTGCTCCCATGTCACAGTTAGAAATTCTTGTCATTAACATTATCTTCAAATGGGAAAGACATACACTACCGTGTTTCCCCGAAAAGAAGACCTAGCTGGACCATCAGCTCTAAAGGTCTTTTGGAGCAAAAATTAGTCTTATATTAATTTTTGCTCCAAAAGACGCATTAGAGCTGATGGTCCGGGTAGGTCCTCTTTTCGGGGAAACACGGTATTAGCAAGGTCCTTTACTCACTTGGTGTCAGTGCTCTGACATCACAGTCAAGCGTGACCAGGGTTCTTGGCACTCCTTCCCCCTGGAGACCCAGCCCCTTTCAGATTTCAAGATCAGTTGGATGCCTGCTACACCCTCTGCATTTAAATAGCATTTTGTCCCTAGTTAGGCTAATCGAAAAAATGTACTTCTTACCCATCCAACATTTAAGACCAAATTTTTCCTTCAGTGAACCTTCAGTAGGGAACATCATACATACAAAAGCCTAATGTAGTTGACTACATTCTGGGGCCCCATATGAAGGATTATAAAATGGGATGCAGGCAGGGCCTCCAGGGGTCAGGTAGCCTTCTGAAGTTATATCAGTGTTGTGTAAAAATGCCTTTTTGTGGAAGAGTGACCAGAGTTTCACTAGATTCTGAGGTGGGTGACTCCAAAAAGTTTAATAACCATGAATCTAACATCCCCTATTTCTCTTCTTTTTGTTTTTCTCATGGATTTGACATCTAATTAAGAGTATCAACTCCAGGATTAGGAACACAGGAGTCGAAAGCCTGGTTTTTTACTGTGTAATTGGGCAAGTTTCTTAATTTCTTTATCACCTGGTTTTCTCACTTGTTAAATAGGGTGATAACTAATTCCAACCCACAGGACAGATGGGGTGTTAAATGAGATATAACTGGTTCCTAAAATGGAGACTGCCTCAGAATCACCAGAGGGCTTGTTAAACAGGTATTACTGGTCACACCTCCAGAGTTTCTGATTCAGTAAGTCAAGGATGGGGCCTGGGAATTTGCATATCTAACAAGTTCCCAGATGATGCTGAGCAGCTGGTCCAAGGACCACAATCTGAGAACCACAGCTTGCCTCCTGAAACACTCGTGGAAACCTGGCCTTTGTGATTTATTTGCTTGTTTCTTTGCCCATTACCTTGCTTACCAGGGTGGATCCTTCTACAGTCGTCCCCCCTTATCCATGGAGGATAAGTTCCAAGACCCCCAGTGAGTATTTGAAACCACGGATAGTACCAAACCCTATATATACTATGTTTTTTCCTATATGTATATACCTATGATAAGATGAAATTTATAAATTAGTCACAGTAAGAGATTAACAATAACTGATAATAAAATAGAATAATATTCTGTAATAAAAGTTATGTGAATGTGATGTCTCTGTCTCTTTCTATTAGGTTGTTGCAAAAGTAATTGCAGTTTAAAAGAGCAAAAATAATTGCAAAAACCACAATTATCTTTGCACCAACCTAATAACAGACCTGATAACCAAGACGGCTACTAAGTGACTCACAGGCGGGGAGCATATACAGCATGGATACAGAGATGCTGGACAAAGGGGTGATTCGTTTCCTGCGTGGGATGGAGCCGGTCAGCACGAGATTTCATCACGCTGCTCAGAACAGCATCCAATTTAAAACTTACAAATTGTTCATTTCTGGAATTTTCCATTTGATATTTTCTGACCGAGGTTGACCACAGGAACAGGAAATCACAGAAAGCAAAACTGCAGATAAGGGGAAGTTGCTGTAGCACTCTGTTGTGCAAACCTTCATTTCAGCGTCCAGGATCTAACGTTCGGCTCAGGCCTTGCATGCTGGTATGCCTGCTGGGTGCCATCCAGCCCCAGGAGTTAGGAAGAGGATGGGGTGAACAGTTTTAGAAGAACACTAGCTAGTAGAAATATAATGCATGACATATGTAATTAAAAAATTTCGAGGAGCCACATTAAAAAAAAGAAACAGGTAAAACTAATTTTAACAATGTATTTCATTTGATCTAATATATCATCGGATGATAGGATATTATTATATTAACATGTAATCGTGATATATTTTACTGTTTTTGT